>NC_090451.1:582058777-584458777 GCF_031143425.1 Pleurodeles waltl
TAGGGCATGTGGCAGGGATGAAGCAGGTAGCCCATCCTCCAAGGGCAAAGAAGTCTGGTGCTCGCAGTCCCTTCACCTAGTCCTCGCTGTCTTCTCAGGGGTCATGACACAGCAACTTAGTACTAAATGTTACTTTTTCAGTGTTCACCTTTATGTCTTCCGTCGCTTATGTTCACTGTGTATGTCATTAAATAAACATGTAGTGTAACGCACCACTACCCATGAGCAAGTCTCTGCTGTTTCTGAAAAGTGTGTAGGGTGTTTTTGTCTCTGACTCTGTATAAATCAATTTTACTTAGCAGTTCCAGATAGAGTGCCTCTGATTACTATATTAGATAGTAAAGGGCTCACATTTCTGTATAGTAGTTTTATAATATATGCTTGAATGAAGCAAGGAAAGCGGGCGAGGAGGCGGGCTACTGAAAACGGCGGTACAGCTCAGTCCACGCTAGGACCAACAGACCGTCGAACTACCAACCCGCGTTTCTGTTCTTGTCTGCCAGCTGCGGCTGCCCCGCCCCCTGCCGCAAGCTGATCATATCGAGTGGGGCCAGTGGAGACCAGTGGCTTGGCTGACTGAGACCCAGCCAGAGAGGTATCAATCTGAGCGGACAGGCGAGAGACGCCTCTCAATGTCATCTCAGCCTCATCACCTGCTGTCACCCTGTGTCCTCTGCACCTTGCAGCTGCGGCCCTACTGGCAGCATCCAGCACACATACATGTATATGAACCAGTGCCTGCCAACCAGTTAGGCAGCCGGTCTGAGTGCTGAGGGTGTGGAGAGTATGTGAGCTCTTGGGGCTGAGGTCTCTGGTCGGTTTAGATCCCAGTTGAACCTGCTTGAACAACTGAGCTCCCAGACACGCCTGCACCTGACACTCCCCTAAACGGCTTGTCAGTCTTACATCTGCCTCTCACCTGCCAATTGGCTCTCACCAGCTTCCTCTACTTTGTTAGCGACCCAGCAACACAGCGAGCTAGTGCCCCCCCTCCGCCCCCCTCTTTGAACTTCAGAAGGCAATATTTCTTGGCGGGGAAGTAGGCGCGATGCCCTAGACTCCAATGGTCCTGGGTCATATTGGGTCATCTTAGACAATTTGGACATCAAAACAGCATCTCTTTTGCACGCCTGCACTTGAGGCTCCTTGCCAGGCTCCGCAGTCTCCTGTAGCCAGCGGGAGAGGGAGTAGTGTGGAGGGCGTGGAAGTTCTCGGTTCTGAGCCCCCATACTTGCGGAAGCGGCCCAGCTTGGTTGGGTACACCTTGCAGCTGGGTGGTGTCCCACCTGCATTTGATGCTCTTTGATGGGGTTCACAGCCTCTTCCAGCCAGTTTGCCAACCTCAAGCAGGGATTCTCCCTCCCGCATCAGGATCATTACAATCAATTCAACTTAAGTAGAGCAGCCCCCCCCCCCCCCCCAATATTACTGCACAATAAGCCTACAATAGGAGCACAAAAGGAGCGATCCAGCAATCCATTTATACTTGTTAAGACCTACGCATGTGGGACCTGAAGCTGTTCACGAGGAGGCTCAAAGCAGGGAAGCTTAGGAAGAGGTCCAAGTAGGCAGAGAGCACCAACATGAGATCAGGGAGAGAGAGGCAATGGGATTATTGACAACCAGCAAAAGTAAAAGGAACTGCAAAGGGACAAAGCAATACCAAAATGGACACTAGTAAAGGAAAATGGCTCACCCCTTACCCGACTTTGGCAGATGTACAATCCGCCGCAGTTCCCATGACAACGGGGTGTCAGCCAAAGATCTACACAACATTTTCCTTCATGAAGGACGCAGGGGCTGTGCTATGTTCAATCAATGAGCGCCTCAACGGCCTTCTATCCCCTTTGCACCCAGTGGTTACAGATCAGACCAACATTTTCGATGACAAGCCAGCAATGACGGCCAAAATAAACTAAAGTAATGCAAAATAATCTCTGGATACCAAGAGGCCACCAAGGAGCAGTGGTACCAAACTGGCAAAGAATTAATACAGCTCTGGACTACACAAGCACACTCCCTCTTAATCACTCTACAGCAGAGACTACAATAGAAATGCTCACTTTAATGACGCAACACTCCCAGAGAGGACGGGGGGGGTCACAAGGGCCCCACTTGAACCATCAATCATTATCTTACCAAACTTTAATACCACCTGGCAATTGCCACTAAACCCCTGCGCACTTTCGATATGTCTAGTGGGAACGGAGAGACCTACACATAGTAATGAATCAACCTTTATGGAGGCCCATCTTAAGGAAAAACTGACAAGCAACGTGTAGGAAAGTACCATCTTGCCTGGCATGTTGCCCCCATATTTCACTGTATATATGTTGTTTTAGTTGTATGTGTCACTGGGACCCTGCCAGCCAGGGTCCCAGTGCTCATAAGTGTGACCTGTATGTGTTACCCGTGTTATGACTAACTGTCTCACTGAGGCTCTGCTATCCAGAGCCTCAGTGGTTATGCTCTCTCATTTCTTTCCAAATTGTCACTAACAGGCTAGTGACCAATTTCACCAATTTACATTGGCATACCGGAACCCCTTTATAATTCCCTAGTATATGGTACTAAGGTACCCAGGGTATTGGGGTTCCAGGAGATCCCTATAGGCTGCAGCATTTCTTTTGCCACCCATAAGGAGCTCTGACAATTCTTACACAGGCCTGCCACTGCAGCCTGAGTGAAATAACGTCCACGTTATTTCACAGCCATTTACCACTGCACTTAAGTAACTTATAAGTCACCTATATGTCTAACCTTTACCTGGTAAAGGTTGGGTGCTAAGTTACTTAGTGTAAGGGTACCCTGACACTAGCCAAGGTGCTCCCACATTGTTCAGGGCAAATTCCCGGGACTTTGTGAGTGCGGGGACACCATTACAGGCGTGCACTTTACATATGTCACGACATATGTATAGCGTCACAATGGTAACTCCGAACATGGCCATGTAACATGTCTAAGATCATGGAATTGTCACCCCAGTGCCATTCTGGCATTGGGGAGACAATTCCATGATCCCCCGAGTCTCTAGCTCAGACCCGGGTACTGCCAAACTACCTTTCCCGGGGTTTCACTGCAGCTGCTGCCAACCCGTCAGACAGGTTTCTGCCCTCCTGGGGTCCAGCCAGGCTTGGCCCAGGAAGGCAGAACAAAGGACTTCCTCAGAGAGAGGGTGTTACACCCTCTCCCTTTGGAAAAAGGTGTCAGGGCTGGGGAGGAGTAGCCTCCCCCAGCCTCTGGAAATGCTTTGATGGGCACAGATGGTGCCCATCTCTGCATAAGCCAGTCTACACCGGTTCAGGGATCCCCCAGCCCTGCTCTGGCGCAAAACTGGACAAAGGAAAGGGGAGTGACCACTCCCCTGACCTGCACCTCCCAGGGGAGGTGCCCAGAGCTCCACCAGTGTGCTCCAGACATCTGCCATCTTGGAAACAGAGGTGCTGCTGGCACTCTGGACTGCTCTCAGTGGCCAGTGCCAGCAGGTGACGTCAGAGACTCCTTCTGATAGGCTCCTCTAGGTGTTGCTAGACTATCCTCTCTCCTAGGTAGCCAAACCCCCTTTTCTGGCTATTTAGGGTCTCTGCTTTGGGGAATTCTTTAGATAACGAATGCAAGAGCTCATCAGACTTCCTCTGCATCTCTCTCTTTACCTTCTGCCAAGGAATCGACTGCTGACTGCTCTTGAAGCCTGCAAAACTGCAACAAAGTAGCAAAGACGACTACTGCGACCTTGTAACGCTGATCCTGCCGCCTTCTCGACTGTTTTCCTGGTGGTGCATGCTGTGGAGGTAGTCTGTCTCCTCTCTGCAGTAGAAGCTCCGAAGAAATCTCCTGTGGGTTGACGGAATCTTCCCCCTGCAATCGCAGGCACCAAAAGACTGCATCACCGGTCCTCTGGGTCTCCTCTCAGCACAACGAGCGAGGTCCCTTGAACTCAGCAACTCTGTCCAAGTGACTCCCGCAGTCCAGTGACTCTTCAGTCCAAGTTTGGTGGAGGTAAGTCCTTGCCTCCCCACGCTAGACTGCACTGCTGGGTACCGCGCAATTTGCAGCTGCTCTGGCTCTTGTGCACTCTTCCAGGATTTCCTTTGTGCACAGCCAAGCCTGGGTCCCTGACACTCTAACCTGCAGTGCACGACTGTAGGAAAGTACCATCTTGCCTGGCATGTTACCCCCATTTTTCACTGTATATATGTTGTTTTAGTTGTATGTGTCACTGGGACCCTGTCATCCAGGGCCCCAGTGCTCATAAGTGTGCCTGAATGTGTTACCTGTGTAGTGACTAACTGTCTCACTGAGGCTCTGCTAATCAGAACCTCAGTGGTTATGCTCTCTCATTTCTTTCAAATTGTCACTAACAGGCTAGTGACCAATTTTACCAATTTACATTGGCTTACTGGAACACCCTTATAATTCCCTAGTATATGGTACTGAGGTACCCAGGGTATTGCGGTTCCAGGAGATCCCTATGGGCTGCAGCATTTCTTTTGCCACCCGTAGGGAGCTCTGACAATTCTTACACAGGCCTGCCACTGCAGCCTGAGTGAAATAACGTCCACATTATTTCACAGCCATTTTACACTGCACTTAAGTAACTTATAAGTCACCTATATGTCTAACCTTTACCTGGTAAAGGTTAGGTGCAAAGTTACTTAGTGTGAGGGCACCCTGGCACTAGCCAAGGTGCCCCCACATTGTTCAGGGCCAATTCCCCGGACTTTGTGAGTGCGGGGACACCATTACACGCGTGCACTACATATAGGTCACTACCTATATGTAGCTTCACAATGGTAACTCCGAATATGGCCATGTAACATGTCTATGATCATGGAATTGCCCCCTCTATGCCATCCTGGCATAGTTGGCACAATCCCATGATCCCAGTGGTCTGTAGCACAGACCCTGGTACTGCCAAACTACCTTTCCTGGGGTTACACTGCAGCTGCTGCTGCTGCCAACCCATCAGACAGGTTTCTGCCCTCCTGGGGTCAAGCCAGGCTTGTCCCAGGATTGCAGAACAAAGGACTTCCTCTGAGAGAGGGTGTTACACCCTCTGCCTTTGGAAAATGGTGTGAAGGCAGTAGTGGAGTAGCCTCCCCCAGCCTCTGGAAATGCTTTCTTGGGCACAGATGTGCCCAATTCTGCATAAGCCAGTTTACACCGGTTCAGGGGACTCCTTAGCCCTGCTCTGGCGCGAAACTGGACAAAGGAAAGGGGAGTGACCACTCCCCTGACCTGCACCTCCCCTGGGAGGTGTCCAGAGCTCCTCCAGTGTGCTCCAGACCTCTGCCATCTTGGAAACAGAGGTGCTGCTGGCACACTGGACTGCTCTGAGTGGCCAGTGCCACCAGGTGACGTCAGAGACTCCTTCTGATAGGCTCCTTCAGGTGTTGCTAGCCTATCCTCTCTCCTAGGTAGCCAAACCCTCTTTTCTGGCTATTTAGGGTCTCTGTCTCTGGGGAAACTTTAGATAACGAATGCAAGAGCTCATCCGAGTTCCTCTGCATCTCTCTCTTCACCTTCTGCCAAGGAATCGACTGCTGACCGCGCTGGAAGCCTGCAAAACTGCAACAAAGTAGCTAAGACGACTACTGCAACTCTGTAACGCTGATCCTGCCGCCTTCTCGACTGTTTTCCTGGTGGTGCATGCTGTGGGGGTAGTCTGCCTCCTCTCTGCACTAGAAGCTCCGAAGAAATCTCCTGTGGGTCGACGGAATCTTCCCCCTGCAACCGCAGGCACCAAAAAGCTGCATTACCGGTCCCTTGGGTCTCCTTTCAGCACGACGAGCGAGGTCCCTCGAATCCAGCAACTGTGTCCAAGTGACCCCCACAGTCCAGTGACTCTTCAGTCCAAGTTTGGTGGAGGTAAGTCCTTGCCTCCCCACGCCAGACTGCATTGCTGGGAACCGCGACTTTTGCAGCTACTCCGGCCCCTGTGCACTTCCGGTGGAAATCCTTTGTGCACAGCCAAGCCTGGGTCCACGGCACTCTAACCTGCATTGCACGACTTTCTAAGTTGGTCTCCGGCGACGTGGGACTCCTTTGTGTAACTTCGGGTGAGCACCGTTTCACGCATCCTCGTAGTGCCTGTTTCTGGCACTTCTCCGGGTGCTACCTGCTGCTGAGAGGGCTCTTTGACTTGCTCGACGTCCCCTCTCTCTCCTGACACAATTTGCGACATCCTGGTCCCTCCTGGGCCACAGCAGCATCCAAAAACGCTTACCGCACGATTTGCAGCTAGCAAGGCTTGTTGGCGGTCTTTCGGTGGGAGAACACTTCTGCTTGACTCTCCACGGCGTGAGGGATCCGTCCTCCAAAGGGGAAGTCTCTAGCCCTTGTAGTTCCTGCAGAAACCTAAGCTTCTTCTGTCCAGTAGAAGCTTCTTTGCACCCACAGCTGGCATTTCCTTGGCATCTGCCCATCTCCGACTTGCTTGTGACTTTTGGACTTGGTCCCCTTGTTCCACAGGTACCATCGACTGGAAATCCATTGTTGTTGCATTGCTGGTTTGTGTCTTTCCTCCAGAATTCCCCTATCACGACTTCTTGGTCCTTTGGGGAACTTTAGTGCACTTTGCACTCACTTTTCAGGATCTTGGGGTGGGCTATTTTTCTATCCCTCACTATTTTCTAATAGTCCCAGCGACCCTCTACAAGGTCACATAGGTTTGGGGTCCATTCGTGGTTCGCATTCCACTTTTGGAGTATATGGTTTGTGTTGCCCCTATCCCTATGTGTCCCCATTGCATCCTATTGTAACTATACATTGTTTGCACTGTTTTCTAAGACTATACTGCATATTTTTGGTATTGTGTACATATATCTTGTGTATATTTCCTATCCTCTCACTGAGGGTACACTCTGAGATACTTTGGCATATTGTCATAAAAATAAAGTACCTTTATTTTTAGTATAACTGTGTATTGTGTTTTCTTATGATATTGTGCAAGTGACACTAGTGGTAGTGTAGGAGCTTCACTCGTCTCCTAGTTCAGCCTAAGCTGCTCTGCTAAGCTACCATTATCTATCAGCCTATGCTGCTAGACACCCTATACACTAATAAGGGATAACTGGGCCTGGTGCAAGGTGCAAGTACCCCTTGGTACTCACTACAAGCCAGTCCAGCCTCCTACATTGGTTGTGCAGCGGTGGGATAAGTGCTTTGAGACTACTTACCACTCTTGTCATTGTACTTTTCATAAGAGAAAAATATACAAAACAAGTTCAGTGTGTGTACACATAGCTAAAAAGTTTTGCATTTCCTCTTTTCACTCTTTTCTAAAGTGCTGAAAAGTACTTCTAAACTTTCAAAAAGTTCTTAAAAGTTTAAAAAGTTTTTTTTTCTGTCTTTCTAAAAAGCTCTGACAAACTTTTTTCTCTTTTTCTATCACTTTAACTCTTTCGAAAAATGTCTGGCACAGGCCAAAATGTTGATCTGTCCAAACTTGCATATGACCACCTTAGCTGGAAAGGAGCAAGGAGTCTCTGTGTAGAAAGAGGTTTGAGTGTAGGGAAGAATCCTTCCTTGGAATTGTTACTTAACATGCTTAGAGAACAAGATAAGGCTAAAAGTGCCCCATCTGTTGAAAAAGTAGCTAATGGTTCCCAATCTGATCCAGGGACTCCCCCAGGAAAAGATTCAGAAAAGAAACTTCTTAGCCTGCACATTACAAGACAGTCTAGCATAGTTGGTACTGAGGTGGAGTCACATCATACAGATGATGTGCTCTCACATTACACTGTCAGCCAAGCTGTTAGGGTGCCCTCTGTAAGGGACAGGTCTCCTTCTGTTCATTCCCATCATACCTCTGTATCTAGGAATGTCCCTCCCACCAACCCTGATGACAGATTGTTAGAAAGGGAACTCAATAAGTTGAGGGTGGAACAAACCAGACTGAAGCTTAAAAAGCAACAGCTGGATTTGGATAGACAGTCTTTAGAACTAGAGAAGGAAAGACAGAAGTTGGGTTTTGAAACTCATGGTGGCAGCAGCAGTATTCCCCATAGTCATCCTGCAAAAGAGCATGATTCCAGGAATCTGCATAAGATAGTTCCCCCTTATAAGGAGGGGGATGACATTAACAAGTGGTTTGCTGCACTTGAGAGGGCCTGTGTTGTACAGGATGTCCCTCAAAGGCAGTGGGCTGCTATCCTATGGCTATCATTTAGTGGAAAAGGTAGGGATAGGCTCCTTACTGTGAAAGAAAGTGATGCCAATAATTTTACAGTTCTTAAGAATGCACTCCTGGATGGTTATGGCTTAACCACTGAACAATACAGGATAAAGTTCAGAGAGACCAAAAAGGAGTCTTCACAAGACTGGGTGGATTTCATTGACCATTCAGTGAAGGCCTTGGAGGGGTGGTTACATGGCAGTAAAGTTACTGATTATGACAGCCTGTATAACTTGATCCTGAGAGAGCATATTCTTAATAATTGTGTGTCTGAATTGTTGCACCAGTACTTGGTGGACTCTGATCTGACCTCTCCCCAAGAATTGGGAAAGAAGGCAGACAAATGGGTCAGAACAAGGGTGAACAGAAAAGTTCATACAGGGGGTGACAAAGATGGCAACAAAAAGAAGGATGGTAAGTCTTCTGACAAGGGTGGGGACAAATCTAAAAATGAGTCTTCATCAGGCCCACAAAAACACTCTGGTGGGGGTGGTGGGCCCAAATCCTCTTCAAATCAAAACAAAGAAAAGAAACCATGGTGCTATTTATGTAAAATAAAAGGCCATTGGACAACAGATCCCAGTTGTCCAAAGAAAAGCACCAAGCCTCCTACCACTACAACCCCTACTGCTACACCTAGTGTCCCTACTAATAGCAGTGGTGGTGGGAGCAAACCTACTAATAGCCAATCCAAGGGAGTAGCTGGGCTCACTTTTGGTAACTTAGTTGGGGTTGGTCTTGTTAGGGAGACCACAGAGGCTGTGTTAGTCTCTGAGGGGGCTATTGATTTAGCCACCTTAGTTGCTTGTCCCCTTAATATGGATAAGTACAAGCAGCTACCCCTAATAAATGGTGTTGAGGTTCAGGCCTACAGGGACACTGGTGCCAGTGTCACAATGGTGATTGAAAAACTGGTCCACCCTGAACACCTACTTGGTCACCAGTACCAAGTAACCGATGCTCACAACAACACACTTAGCCACCCCATGGCTGTTGTAAATCTCAACTGGGGGGGGGGGTTACTGGTCCAAAGAAAGTTGTGGTAGCCTCAGATTTACCTGTAGACTGTCTACTAGGAAATTATTTGGAGACATCAGCTTGGTCAGATGTGGAGTTGGAGGCCCATGCAGCAATGCTGGGCATCCCAGGGCATATTTTTGCTTTAACCAGGGCTCAGGCCAAAAAGCAAAAAGGACAGGGAAGCTTGGATCCTGGAACAATGGACCAAGTGCTCCCTAAAGCTAGGGCTAGTAGAAGCAAACCACTTCCTAATATCCCTCCCTCTACAGTGGATATTACTTCTGAGGAAGAAGAATTTCCACCCTGTGCAGAACCTACACCAGAGGAGCTGGAAGCAGACACTGCTGAGCTTTTGGGTGAAGGGGGGCCTGCCAGGGAGGAGCTGAGTGTGGCACAGCAAACCTGTCCCACACTAGAGGGTCTAAGACAGCAAGCTGTCAAACAGGCTAATGGGGATGTCAGTGACTCTCACAGAGTTTACTGGGAGGACAACCTCTTGAACACTGAAGCAAGGGATCCTAAACCTGGAACTGCCAGGAGGTTAGTGATTCCTCAGGAGTACAGAAAGTTCCTCCTAACTCTAGCACACGACATTCCCCTAGCTGGGCATCTGGGACAAATGAAAACTTGGTACAGGCTTGTTCCCTTGTTTCATTGGCCTAGAATGTCTGAGGACACAAAAGATTTTTGTAAGTCCTGTGAAACCTGTCAAGCCAGTGGCAAGACAGGTGGCACCCCAAAGGCACCCCTTATTCCACTGCCTGTGGTTGGGGTACCCTTTGAAAGGGTAGGGGTTGACATAGTTGGCCCCCTTGACCCTCCTACTGCTTCAGGCAATAGGTTTATCTTGGTGGTAGTGGACCATGCCACAAGATATCCTGAAGCAATTCCTTTAAGGACCACTACAGCACCTGCAGTGGCAAAGGCCCTCCTGGGAATATTTTCCAGGGTGGGCTTCCCAAAGGAAGTAGTATCAGACAGGGGAAGCAATTTTATGTCTGCATACTTAAAGGCCATGTGGAAGGAGTGTGGTGTGACTTACAAGTTCACTACACCCTATCATCCACAAACAAATGGACTGGTGGAGAGATTTAACAAACTCTCAAAGGCATGATTATGGGTCTCCCTGAAAAACTCTGCAGGAGGTGGGATATCCTGTTACCATGCCTCCTTTTTGCCTACAGGGAGGTACCCCAGAAAGGAGTGGGCTTCAGCCCCTTTGAACTCCTCTTTGGTCACCCTGTTAGGGGTCCACTAACACTTGTCAAGGAGGGTTGGGAACAACCTTTAAGAGCTCCAAAACAAGATATTGTGGATTATGTACTTGCCCTCAGATCAAGGATGGCTGAGTATGTGAAAAAGGCCAGTAAAAACCTTCAGGCCAGCCAAGAGCTCCAGAAGCAATGGCATGACCAGAAGGCTGTTTTGGTTCAGTACAAACCAGGGCGGAAAATGTGGGTCTTGGAGCCTGTGGCCCCAAGAGCACTCCAAGATAAATGGAGTGGACCCCACACAATTGTTGAGAAAAAGGGTGAAGTCACCTATTTAGTTGACTTAGGCACTGCCAGGAGTCCCCTTAGGGTGCTCCATGTCAACCGCCTGAAACCCTACTATGACAGGGCTGATCTCACCCTGCTCATGGCAACTGATGAGGGACAGGAAGAAGACAGTGATCCTCTACCTGATCTCTTCTCTTCCACAGAACAAGATGCTCTTGTGGAAGGTGTAGTTTTGGCTGATTGTCTTACTGCTGAGAAGAAAGACCGTTGCATAAATCTCCTGGGTCACTTTTCTGAACTCTTCTCTACTGTGCCAGGTACCACTTCTTGGTGTGAGCACACTATAGATACTGGAGACAGCTTGCCTATCAAAAGTAAGATCTATAGGCAGCCTGACCATGTCAGGGACTGCATAAAGCAAGAGGTGCAGAAAATGTTAGAACTGTGAGTGGTTGAGCACTCTGAAAGTCCATGGGCTTCTCCTGTGGTACTTGTACCAAAACCTCATTCCAAGGATGGAAAGAAGGAAATGCGGTTTTGTGTAGACTACAGAGGTCTCAACCAGGTAACCAAAACTGATGCTCACCCTATACCCAGGGCAGAAGAGCTCATAGATACACTGGCATCTGCCAAGTATCTAAGCACTTTTGATTTGACTGCAGGGTATTGGCAGATCAAATTATCAGAAGATGCTAAACCTAAAACTGCATTTTCAACCATTGGAGGACATTACCAGTTCACAGTAATGCCTTTTGGATTGAAAAATGCACCTGCCACTTTTCAGAGGTTGGTGAACACAGTCCTGCAAGGGCTGGAGGCTTTCAGTGCAGCATATTTGGACGATATAGCTGTCTTTAGCTCCAGCTGGGATGATCACCTGGTCCACCTATGGAAAGTTTTGGAGGCCCTGCAAAAGGCAGGCCTCACTATCAAGGCTTCAAAGTGCCAGATAGGGCAGGGAAAGGTGGTTTATCTGGGACACCTTGTTGGTGGGGAACAGATTGCACCACTTCAGGGGAAAATCCAAACTATTATAGATTGGGTTCCCCCTACTACTCAGACTCAGGGGAGAGCCTTCCTAGGCCTCACTGGGTATTACAGGAGGTTCATTAAGAACTATGGCTCCATTGCAGCCCCTCTTAATGACCTCACATCCAAGAAAATGCCTAAAAAGGTATTATGGACAGCAAACTGTCAGAAAGCTTTTGAGGAGCTGAAGCAGGCCATGTGCTCTGCACCTGTCCTGAAAAGCCCTTGTTACTCTAAAAAATTATATGTCCAAACTGATGCATCTGAATTAGGAGTAGGGGTAGTCCTATCACAACTTAATTCTGAGGGCCAAGATCAACCTGTTGCTTTTATTAGTAGGAGGTTGACCCCTAGAGAAAAGCGTCAGTCTGCCATTGAGAGGGAGGCCTTTGCTGTGGTCTGGGCACTGAAGAAGTTGAGGCCATACCTGTTTGGCACTCACTTCATTGTTCAGACAGACCACAAACCTCTACTTTGGCTAAAACAAATGAAAGGTGAAAATCCTAAATTGTTGAGGTGGTCCATATCCCTACAGGGAATGGACTATACAGTGGAACATAGACCTGGGAGTAGCCACTCCAATGCAGATGGACTCTCCAGATATTTCCACTTAGACAATGAAGACTCATCAGGTCATGGCTAGTCTTATTGTCCTTCGTTTGGGGGGGGGTTGTGTAGGAAAGTACCATCTTGCCTGGCATGTTACCCCCATTTTTCACTGTATATATGTTGTTTTAGTTGTATGTGTCACTGGGACCCTGTCATCCAGGGCCCCAGTGCTCATAAGTGTGCCTGAATGTATTACCTGTGTGTGAGAAGGTAGCCTCTTTCTAGCCTTGTTACCCCCACTTTTGGCCTGTTTGTGAGTGTATGTCAGGGTGTTTGTCACTGTTTTCACTGTCTCACTGGGATCCTGATAGCCAGGCCTCAGTGCTCATAGTGAAAACACTATGTTTTCAGTATGGTTGTTATGTGTCACTGGGATCCTGCTGGTCAGGACCCCAGTGCTCATAGGTTTGTGGCCTATATGTATGTGTCACTGGGACCCTGTCACACAGGGCCCCAGTGCTCATAGGTGTGCATGTATATGTTCCCTGTGTGGTGCCTAACTGTCTCACTGAGGCTCTGCTAACCAGAACCTCAGTGGTTATGCTCTCTCATTACTTTCAAATTGTCACTAACAGGCTAGTGACCAATTTTACCAATTTACATTGGCTTACTGGAACACCCTTATAATTCCCTAGTATATGGTACTGAGGTACCCAGGGTATTGGGGTTCCAGGAGATCCCTATGGGCTGCAGCATTTCTTTTGCCACCCATAGGGAGCTCTGACAATTCTTACACAGGCCTGCCACTGCAGCCTGAGTGAAATAACGTCCACGTTATTTCACAGCCATTTTACACTGCACTTAAGTAACTTATAAGTCACCTATATGTCTAACCTTTACCTGGTAAAGGTTAGGTGCAAAGTTACTTAGTGTGAGGGCACCCTGGCACTAGCCAAGGTGCCCCCACATTGTTCAGAGCCAATTCCCTGAACTTTGTGAGTGCGGGGACACCATTACACGCGTGCACTACATATAGGTCACTACCTATATGTAGCTTCACCATGGTAACTCCGAATATGGCCATGTAACATGTCTATGATCATGGAATTGCCCCCTCTATGCCATCCTGGCATAGTTGGCACAATCCCATGATCCCAGTGGTCTGTAGCACAGACCCTGGTACTGCCAAACTGCCCTTCCTGGGGTTTCACTGCAGCTGCTGCTGCTGCCAACCCCTCAGACAGGCAGCTGCCCTCCTGGGGTCCAGCCAGGCCTGGCCCAGGATGGCAGAACAAAGAACTTCCTCTGAGAGAGGGTGTGACACCCTCTCCCTTTGGAAAATGGTGTGAAGGCAGGGGAGGAGTAGCCTCCCCCAGCCTCTGGAAATGCTTTGTTGGGCACAGATGTGCCCAATTCTGCATAAGCCAGTCTACACCGGTTCAGGGACCCCTTAGCCCCTGCTCTGGCGCGAAACTGGACAAAGGAAAGGGGAGTGACCACTCCCCTGACCTGCACCTCCCCTGGGAGGTGTCCAGAGCTCCTCCAGTGTGCTCCAGACCTCTGCCATCTTGGAAACAGAGGTGCTGCTGGCACACTGGACTGCTCTGAGTGGCCAGTGCCACCAGGTGACGTCAGAGACTCCTGCTGATAGGCTCCTTCAGGTGTTAGTAGCCTATCCTCTCTCCTAGGTAGCCAAACCCTCTTTTCTGGCTATTTAGGGTCTCTGTCTCTGGGGAAACTTTAGATAACGAATGCATGAGCTCAGCCGAGTTCCTCTGCATCTCCCTCTTCACCTTCTGATAAGGAATCGACCGCTGACCGCGCTGGAAGCCTGCAAACCTGCAACATAGTAGCAAAGACGACTACTGCAACTCTGTAACGCTGATCCTGCCGCCTTCTCGACTGTTTTCCTGCTTGTGCATGCTGTGGGGGTAGTCTGCCTCCTCTCTGCACCAGAAGCTCCGAAGAAATCTCCCGTGGGTCGACGGAATCTTCCCCCTGCAACCGCAGGCACCAAAAAGCTGCATTACCGGTCCCTTGGGTCTCCTCTCAGCACGACGAGCGAGGTCCCTCGAATCCAGCGACACCGTCCAAGTGACCCCCACAGTCCAGTGACTCTTCAGCCCAAGTTTGGTGGAGGTAAGTCCTTGCCTCACCTCGCTGGGCTGCATTGCTGGGAACCGCGACTTTGCAAGCTACTCCGGCCCCTGTGCACTTCCGGCGGAAATCCTTCGTGCACAGCCAAGCCTGGGTCCACGGCACTCTAACCTGCATTGCACGACTTTCTAAGTTGGTCTCCGGCGACGTGGGACTCCTTTGTGCAACTTCGGCGAGCACCGTTTCACGCATCCTCGTAGTGCCTGTTTCTGGCACTTCTCCGGGTGCTACCTGCTTCAGTGAGGGCTCTTTGTCTTGCTCGACGTCCCCTCTCTCTGCAGGTCCAATTTGCGACCTCCTGGTCCCTCCTGGGCCCCAGCAGCGTCCAAAAACGCCAAATGCACGATTTGCGTGTAGCAAGGCTTGTTGGCGTCCATCCGGCGGGAAAACACTTCTGCACGACTCTCCAAGGCGTGGGGGATCCATCCTCCAAAGGGGAAGTCTCTAGCCCTTGTCGTTCCTGCAGTATTCACAGTTCTTCAGCCTAGTAAGAGCTTCTTTGCACCAACTGCTGGCATTTCTTGGGCATCTGCCCACCTCTGAGCTGCTTGTGACTTTTGGACTTGGTCCCCTTGTTCCACAGGTACCCTCAGTCAGGAATCCATCGTTGTTGCATTGCTGATTTGTGTTTTCCTTGCATTTTCCCTCTAACACGACTATTTTGTCCTTAGGGGAACTTTGGTGCACTTTGCACTCACTTTTCAGGGTCTTGGGGAGGGTTATTTTTCTAACTCTCACTATTTTCTAATAGTCCCAGCGACCCTCTACAAGGTCACATAGGTTTGGGGTCCATTCGTGGTTCGCATTCCACTTTTGGAGTATATGGTTTGTGTTGCCCCTATCCCTATGTTTCCCCATTGCATCCTATTGTAACTATACATTGTTTGCACTGTTTTCTAAGACTATACTGCATATTTTTACTATTGTGTATATATATCTTGTGTATATTTCCTATCCTCTCACTGAGGGTACACTCTAAGATACTTTGGCATATTGTCATAAAAATAAAGTACCTTTATTTTTAGTATAACTGTGTATTGTGTTTTCTTATGATATTGTGCATATGACACTAGGTGGTACTGTAGTAGCTTCACACGTCTCCTAGTTCAGCCTAAGCTGCTCTGCTAAGCTACCATTATCTATCAGCCTAAGCTGCTAGACACCCTATACACTAATAAGGGATAACTGGGCCTGGTGCAAGGTGCAAGTACCCCTTGGTACTCACTACAAGCCAGTCCAGCCTCCTACATTGGTTGTGCAGCGGTGGGATAAGTGCTTTGAGACTACTTACCACTCTTGTCATTGTACTTTTCATAAGAGAAAAATATACAAAACAAGGTCAGTGTATATACACATAGCCAAAAAGTTTTGCATTTCCTCTTTTCACTCTTTTCTAAGTGCTGAAAAGTACTTCTAAACTTTCAAAAAGTTCTTAAAAGTTTAAAAAGTTTTTTCTGTCTTTCCAAAAAGTTCTGAAAACTTTTTTTTCTCTTTGTCTATCACTTTAACTCTCTCTAAAAATGTCTGGCACAGGCCAAAAAGTTGAACTGTCCAAACTTGCATATGAGCACCTTAGCTGGAAAGGAGCAAGGAGTCTCTGCATAGAGAGAGGTTTGAGTGTAGGGAAGAATCCTTCCTTAGAACTGTTAATTAATATGCTTAGAGTACAGGATAAGGCCATAAGTGCCCAATCTGTAGAAAAAGTAGCTAATGGTTCTCAATCTGATCCAGGGACTCCCCCAGGAAAAGGTTCAGGAAAGAAACTTCTCAGCCTGCCCATTACTAGACAGTCTAGCATAGTTGGTACAGAGGTTGAATCACATCATACTGATGATGTGCTCTCACATTATGCTGGTAGCCAAGCTGTTAGGGTGCCCCTTGTAAGGGACAGGTCTCCTTCTGTTCATTCCCATCATACCTCTGTATCTAGAAATGTCCCTCCCACCCACCCTGATGACAGATTGTTAGAAAGGGAGCTCAATAGATTGAGAGTGGAGCAAACCAGACTGAAGCTCAAGAAGCAACAGCTGGATTTGGATAGACAGTCTTTAGAAATAGAGAGGGAAAGACAGAAAATGGGTTTAGATACCCATGGTGGCAGCAGCAGTATTCCCCATAGTCATCCTGCAAAAGAGCATGATTCCAGGAATCTGCACAAGATAGTTCCCCCTTATAAGGAGGGGGATGACATTAACAAGTGGTTTGCTGCACTTGAGAGGGCCTGTGTTGTACAGGATGTCCCTCAAAGGCAGTGGGCTGCTATCCTATGGCTATCATTTAGTGGAAAAGGTAGGGATAGGCTCCTTACTGTAAAAGAAAATGATGCTAATAATTTCCAAGTTCTTAAGAATGCACTCCTGGATGGTTATGGCTTAACCACTGAACAGTACAGGATAAAGTTCAGAGAGACCAAAAAGGAGTCTTCACAAGACTGGGTTGATTTCATTGACCAGGCAGTGAAGGCCTTGGAGGGGTGGTTACATGGCAGTAAAGTTACTGATTATGAAAGCCTGTATAACACAATCCTGAGAGAGCATATACTTAATAATTGTGTGTCTGATTTGTTGCACCAGTACCTGGTAGACTCTGATCTGACCTCTCCCCAAGAATTGGGAAAGAAGGCAGACAAATGGGTCAGAACAAGGGTGAACAGAAAAGTTCATACAGGGGGTGACAAAGATGGCAATAAGAAGAAAGATTGTGAAAAATCTCAAGATAAGCATGGGGATAAGGGTAAAACCAAAGATCCCACTTCAAATCTTAAACACTCTTCAGAGGGTGGGGATAAAACTAATTCTTCCTCTTCTTCTCAACCTGCACACGTTAAAAAGCCTTGGTGCTTTGTGTGTAAAAACAGAGGCCATAGGCCAGGGGATAAGTCCTGTCCAGGTAAACCCCCTGAGCCTACCACCACTAATACATCAAGCTCTAGTGCCCCTAGCAGTAGTGGTACTAGTGGTGGGACTGCTGGCAACAGTCAAGCAAAGGGTGTAGTTGGGTTCACTTATGGGTCCATAGTGGAAACTGATGTAATCAGTCCCAAGACAGTTTCTGTCACACCTAGTGGCATTGGCCTTGCCATACTGGCTGCTTGTCCCCTTACAATGGATAAGTACAGGCAGACAGTTTCAATAAATGGTGTTGAGGCCTTGGCCTACAGGGACACAGGTGCCAGTTTCACTTTGGTGACTGAAAACCTAGTGCCTCCTGAACAACACATCATTGGACAACAGTATAAGATTATTGATGTCCATAACTCCACTAAGTTTCTTCCCTTAGCTATAATTCAGTTTAGTTGGGGTGGAGTTACTGGCCCTAAGCAGGTGGTGGTATCACCTAGCATACCTGTAGACTGTCTCTTAGGTAATGACCTAGAGGCCTCAGGTTGGGCTGATGTAGAGTTTTATGCCCATGCAGCCATGCTGGGCATCCCTGAGGAATTGTTCCCTCTCATTTCAAGTGAAGTGAAAAAGCAAAGGAGAGAAGGCCTGAAAACTCAGGATCCCTCTCCATCAACAGGTAAAAAGGGTATCACAGTATCCCCTAACCACCCTACCATTCAGGATACTATTCCTGTGGTGGTAGAAACCTCTCCTGGGGTGGCACCTGTTCCAAGGGAATCATCAGCTGGCAAAGCTGGACTCCCTGAGGTGGAAGTACCTCTCTGTGGGATAACTAACATTGGTGAGAAAAACAGCACCATTTTAGTTAACATGGAGCATCCCTCCAACCCTCCCAGAGAAACTTTAGTGCAGAAACCCTGCACTACCTCACAACACTTAGGACAGCATCCCTGCCCTAGTGTGGAGCTCATAGGACAGCATCCCTGCCCTGCTCCAACTCAAGAGAAACAGCATCCCTGTTCTCTCTTCCAGCCAGATGGACAAAGTTTTTGCCCAGCTATGGCTTTTCTGAGACAGCATCCCTGTCTGGCATTTCCATCACTACAAATAGGTTCAGTGGACAATTCCCACTGCTCTAAACTAAAACTTACTGATAGAAACTCTGAAAATACATCTTCACATTGTTGCTTAGCTAAAAAACTTCAAACAGGGTGGTTTACATCCCCACAGGGAAGTAACCGTATAGTGGATGATAAAGGGAGTAACCAGTCTATTGCAGAGCTACTCTCTACTTATCACCACTTAGACAATAAAGTCTCAACTGGCCAAGGTTAGCCTTATTGTCCTTCGTTTGGGGGGGGTTGTGTGAGAAGGTAGCCTCTTTCTAGCCTTGTTACCCCCACTTTTGGCCTGTTTGTGAGTGTATGTCAGGGTGTTTGTCACTGTTTTCACTGTCTCACTGGGATCCTGATAGCCAGGCCTCAGTGCTCATAGTGAAAACACTATGTTTTCAGTATGGTTGTTATGTGTCACTGGGATCCTGCTGGTCAGGACCCCAGTGCTCATAGGTTTGTGGCCTATATGTATGTGTCACTGGGACCCTGTCACACAGGGCCCCAGTGCTCATAGGTGTGCATGTATATGTTCCCTGTGTGGTGCCTAACTGTCTCACTGAGGCTCTGCTAACCAGAACCTCAGTGGTTATGCTCTCTCATTACTTTCAAATTGTCACTAACAGGCTAGTGACCAATTTTACCAATTTACATTGGCTTACTGGAACACCCTTATAATTCCCTAGTATATGGTACTGAGGTACCCAGGGTATTGGGGTTCCAGGAGATCCCTATGGGCTGCAGCATTTCTTTTGCCACCCATAGGGAGCTCTGACAATTCTTACACAGGCCTGCCACTGCAGCCTGAGTGAAATAACGTCCACGTTATTTCACAGCCATTTTACACTGCACTTAAGTAACTTATAAGTCACCTATATGTCTAACCTTTACCTGGTAAAGGTTAGGTGCAAAGTTACTTAGTGTGAGGGCACCCTGGCACTAGCCAAGGTGCCCCCACATTGTTCAGAGCCAATTCCCTGAACTTTGTGAGTGCGGGGACACCATTACACGCGTGCACTACATATAGGTCACTACCTATATGTAGCTTCACCATGGTAACTCCGAATATGGCCATGTAACATGTCTATGATCATGGAATTGCCCCCTCTATGCCATCCTGGCATAGTTGGCACAATCCCATGATCCCAGTGGTCTGTAGCACAGACCCTGGTACTGCCAAACTGCCCTTCCTGGGGTTTCACTGCAGCTGCTGCTGCTGCCAACCCCTCAGACAGGCAGCTGCCCTCCTGGGGTCCAGCCAGGCCTGGCCCAGGATGGCAGAACAAAGAACTTCCTCTGAGAGAGGGTGTGACACCCTCTCCCTTTGGAAAATGGTGTGAAGGCAGGGGAGGAGTAGCCTCCCCCAGCCTCTGGAAATGCTTTGTTGGGCACAGATGTGCCCAATTCTGCATAAGCCAGTCTACACCGGTTCAGGGACCCCTTAGCCCCTGCTCTGGCACGAAACTGGACAAAGGAAAGGGGAGTGACCACTCCCCTGACCTGCACCTCCCCTGGGAGGTGTCCAGAGCTCCTCCAGTGTGCTCCAGACCTCTGCCATCTTGGAAACAGAGGTGCTGCTGGCACACTGGACTGCTCTGAGTGGCCAGTGCCACCAGGTGACGTCAGAGACTCCTGCTGATAGGCTCCTTCAGGTGTTAGTAGCCTATCCTCTCTCCTAGGTAGCCAAACCCTCTTTTCTGGCTATTTAGGGTCTCTGTCTCTGGGGAAACTTTAGATAACGAATGCATGAGCTCAGCCGAGTTCCTCTGCATCTCCCTCTTCACCTTCTGATAAGGAATCGACCGCTGACCGCGCTGGAAGCCTGCAAACCTGCAACATAGTAGCAAAGACGACTACTGCAACTCTGTAACGCTGATCCTGCCGCCTTCTCGACTGTTTTCCTGCTTGTGCATGCTGTGGGGGTAGTCTGCCTCCTCTCTGCACCAGAAGCTCCGAAGAAATCTCCCGTGGGTCGACGGAATCTTCCCCCTGCAACCGCAGGCACCAAAAAGCTGCATTACCGGTCCCTTGGGTCTCCTCTCAGCACGACGAGCGAGGTCCCTCGAATCCAGCGACACCGTCCAAGTGACCCCCACAGTCCAGTGACTCTTCAGCCCAAGTTTGGTGGAGGTAAGTCCTTGCCTCACCTCGCTGGGCTGCATTGCTGGGAACCGCGACTTTGCAAGCTACTCCGGCCCCTGTGCACTTCCGGCGGAAATCCTTCGTGCACAGCCAAGCCTGGGTCCACGGCACTCTAACCTGCATTGCACGACTTTCTAAGTTGGTCTCCGGCGACGTGGGACTCCTTTGTGCAACTTCGGCGAGCACTGTTTCACGCATCCTCGTATTGCCTGTTTCTGGCACTTCTCCGGGTGCTACCTGCTTCAGTGAGGGCTCTTTGTCTTGCTCGACGTCCCCTCTCTCTGCAGGTCCAATTTGCGACCTCCTGGTCCCTCCTGGGCCCCAGCAGCATCCAAAAACGCCAAACGCACGATTTGCGTGTAGCAAGGCTTGTTGGCGTCCATCCGGCGGGAAAACACTTCTGCACGACTCTCCAAGGCGTGGGGGATCCATCCTCCAAAGGGGAAGTCTCTAGCCCTTGTCGTTCCTGCAGTATTCACAGTTCTTCAGCCTAGTAAGAGCTTCTTTGCACCAACCGCTGGCATTTCTTGGGCATCTGCCCACCTCCGAGCTGCTTGTGACTTTTGGACTTGGTCCCCTTGTTCCACAGGTACCCTCAGTCAGGAATCCATCGTTGTTGCATTGCTGATTTGTGTTTTCCTTGCATTTTCCCTCTAACACGACTATTTTGTCCTTAGGGGAACTTTGGTGCACTTTGCACTCACTTTTCAGGGTCTTGGGGAGGGTTATTTTTCTAACTCTCACTATTTTCTAATAGTCCCAGCGACCCTCTACAAGGTCACATAGGTTTGGGGTCCATTCGTGGTTCGCATTCCACTTTTGGAGTATATGGTTTGTGTTGCCCCTATCCCTATGTTTCCCCATTGCATCCTATTGTAACTATACATTGTTTGCACTGTTTTCTAAGACTATACTGCATATTTTTGCTATTGTGTATATATATCTTGTGTATATTTCCTATCCTCTCACTGAGGGTACACTCTAAGATACTTTGGCATATTGTCATAAAAATAGAGTACCTTTATTTTTAGTATAACTGTGTATTGTGTTTTCTTATGATATTGTGCATATGACACTAGGTGGTACTGTAGTAGCTTCACACGTCTCCTAGTTCAGCCTAAGCTGCTCTGCTAAGCTACCATTATCTATCAGCCTAAGCTGCTAGACACCCTATACACTAATAAGGGATAACTGGGCCTGGTGCAAGGTGCAAGTACCCCTTGGTACTCACTACAAGCCAGTCCAGCCTCCTACACTGTGTAGTGACTAACTGTCTCACTGAGGCTCTGCCAATCAGAACCTCAGTGGTTATGCTCTCTCATTTCTTTCAAATTGTCACTAACAGGCTAGTGACCAATTTTACCAATTTACATTGGCTTACTGGAACACCCTTATAATTCCCTAGTATATGGTACTGAGGTACCCAGGGTATTGGGGTTCCAGGAGATCCCTATGGGCTGCAGCATTTCTTTTGCCACCCATAGGGAGCTCTGACAATTCTTACACAGGCCTGCCACTGCAGCCTGAGTGAAATAACGTCCACGTTATTTCACAGCCATTTTACACTGCACTTAAGTAACTTATAAGTCACCTATATGTCTAACCTTTACCTGTTAAAGGTTAGGTGCAAAGTTACTTATTGTGAGGGCACCCTGGCACTAGCCAAGGTGCCCCCACATTGCCTGTGTAAGAATTGTCAGAGCTCCCTATGGGTGGCAAAAGAAATGCTGCAGCCCATAGGGATCTCCTGGAACCCCAATACCCTGGATACCTTAGTACCATATACTAGGGAATTATAAGGGTGTTCCAGTAAGCCAATGTAAATTGGTAAAAATGGTCACTAGCCTGTTAGTGACAATTTGGAAAGAAAGGAGAGAGCATAACCACTGAGGTTCTGATTAGCAGAGCCTCAGTGAGACAGTTAGTCACTACACAGGTAACACATTCAGGCACACTTATGAGCACTGGGGCCCTGGGTTACCAGGGTCCCAGTGACACATACAACTAAAACAACATATATACAGTGAAAAATGGGGGTAACATGCCAGGCAAGATGGTACTTTCCTACACAACCCCCCCCAAATGAAGGACAATAAGACTAGCCATGACCTGATGAGTCTTCATTGTCTAAGTGGAACTATCTGGAGAGTCCATCTGCATTGGAGTGGCTACTCCCAGGTCTATGTTCCACTGTATAGTCCATTCCCTGTAGGGATATGGACCACCTCAACAATTTAGGATTTTCACCTTTCATTTGTTTTAGCCAAAGTAGAGGTTTGTGGTCTGTCTGAACAATGAAGTGAGTGCCAAACAGGTATGGCCTCAACTTCTTCAGAGCACAGACCACAGCAAAGGCCTCCCTCTCTATGGCAGACCAACGCTTTTCTCTAGGGGTCAACCTCCTACTAATAAAAGCAACAGGTTGATCCTGGCCCTCAGAATTAAGTTGTGATAGGACTGCCCCTACTCCTAATTCAGATGCATCAGTTTGGACATAGAATTTTTTAGAGTAACAAGGGCTTTTCAGGACAGGTGCAGAGCACATGGCCTGCTTCAGCTCCTCAAAAGCTTTCTGACAGTTTGCTGTCCATAATACCTTTTTAGGCATTTTCTTGGATTTGAGGTCATTAAGAGGGGCTGCAATGGAGCCATGGTTCTTAATGAACCTCCTGTAATACCCAGTGAGGCCTAGGAAGGCTCTCACCTGAGTCTGAGTGGTAGGGGGAACCCAATCAATAATTGTTTGGATTTTCCCCTGAAGTGGTGCAATCTGTTCCCCACCAACAAGGTGTCCCAGATAAACCACCTTACCCTGCCCTATCTGGCACTTTGAAGCCTTGATAGTGAGGCCTGCCTTTTGCAGGGCCTCCAAAACTTTCCATACGTGGACCAGGTGATCATCCCAGCTGGAGCTAAAGACAGCTATATCGTCCAAATATGCTGCACTGAAAGCTTCCAGCCCTTGCAGGACTGTGTTCAAAACCTCTGAAAAGTGGCAGGTGCATTTTTCAAACCAAAAGGCATTACAGTAAACTGGTAATGTCCTCCAATGGTTGAAAATGCAGTTTTAGGTTTAGCATCTTCTGACAATTTGATCTGCCAATACCCTGCAGTCAAATCAAAAGTGCTTAGATACTTGGCAGATGCCAGTGTATCTATGAGCTCATCTGCCCTGGGTATAGGGTGAGCATCAGTTTTGGTTACCAAGTTGAGACCTCTATAGTCTACACAAAACCGCATTTCCTTCTTTCCATCTTTGGAATGGGGTTTTGGTACCAGTACCACAGGAGAAGCCCATGGACTGTCAGAGTGCTCAACCACTCCTAGTTCTAACATTTTCTGGACCTCTTGCTTTATGCAGTCCCTGACATGGTCAGGCTGCCTATAGATCTTACTTTTGACAGGTAAACTGTCTCCAGTATCTATAGTGTGCTCACACCAAGAAGTGGTACCTGGCACAGTAGAGAAGAGTTCAGAGAATTGATCTAGGAGATTTATGCAATTATCTTTCTGCTCAGCAGTAAGACAATCAGCCAAAACTACACCTTCCACAAGAGCATCTTGTTCTGTGGAAGAGAAGAGATCAGGTAGAGGATCACTGTCTTCTTCCTGTCCCTCATCAGTTGCCATGAGCAGGGTGAGATCAGCCCTGTCATAGTAGGGTTTCAGGCGGTTGACATGGAGCACCCTAAGGGGAC
Organism: Pleurodeles waltl; assembly: GCF_031143425.1. Lineage (NCBI taxonomy): Eukaryota > Metazoa > Chordata > Amphibia > Caudata > Salamandridae > Pleurodeles > Pleurodeles waltl. Next base: position 582,083,003 of record NC_090451.1, read on the forward strand.
TCCTGGCAGTGCCTAAGTCAACTAAATAGGTGACTTCTCCCTTCTTTTCAACAATTGTGTGGGGACCACTCCATTTATCTTGGAGTGCTCTTGGGGCCACTGGCTCCAAGACCCACACTTTCTGCCCTGGTTGGTACTGAACCAAAACAGCCTTCTGATCATGCCATTGCTTCTGGAGCTCTTGGCTGGCCTGAAGGTTTTTACTGGCCTTTTTCATGAACTCAGCCATCCTTGATCTGAGGCGAAGTACATAATCCACAATATCCTGCTTAGGAGCTTTTAAAGGTTGTTCCCAACCCTCCTTTACAAGTGTGACTGGACCCCTAACAGGGTGTCCAAAAAGAAGTTCAAAGGGGCTGAAGCCCACTCCTTTCTGGGGTACCTCCCTGTAGGCAAAAAGGAGGCATGGTAGAAGGATATCCCATCTCCTGCGGAGTTTTTCAGGGAGACCCATAATCATGCCTTTGAGAGTTTTATTAAATCTCTCCACCAGTCCATTTGTTTGTGGATGATAGGGTGTTGTGAACTTGTACGTTACACCACACTCCTTCCACATGGCCTTTAAGTATGCAGACATGAAATTGCTTCCCCTGTCTCATACCACTTCCTTTGGGAAGCCCACCCTAGAAAATATTCCCAGGAGGGCCTTTGCCACTGCAGGTGCTGTAGTGGTCCTTAAAGGAATTGCTTCAGGATATCTTGTGGCATGGTCCACTACCACCAAGATAAATCTATTGCCTGAACCAGTAGGAGGGTCAAGGGGGCCAACTATGTCAACCCCCACCCTTTCAAAGGGAACCCCTACCACAGGCAGTGGAATAAGGGGTGCCTTTGGGGTGCCACCTGTCTTGCCACTGGCTTGACAGGTTTCACAGGACTTACAAAATTCCTTTGTGCCCTCAGACATCCTAGGCCAATGAAACAATGGAACCAGTCTGTCCCAAGTTTTCATTTGACCCAGGTGCCCAGCTAGGGGAATGTCATGTGCCAGGGTTAGGAGGAACTTTCTGTACTCCTGAGGAATCACTAATCTCCTGGCAGCTCCAGGTTTAGGATCCCTATGCTCAGTGTACAAGAGGTTGTCCTCCCAGTAAACTCTGTGAGAGTCACTGACATCCCCATTAGCCTGTTTGACAGCTTGCTGAGACCCTCTAATGTGGGACAGGTTTGCTGTGCCACACTCAGCTCCTCTCTGGCAGGCCCCCCTTCACCCAAAAGCTCAGCAGTGTCTGCTTCCAGCTCCTCTGGTGTAGGTTCTGCACAGGGAGGGAATTCTTCTTCCTCAGAAGTTGAATCCACTGTAGAGGGAGGGATAGTAGGAAGTGGTTTGCTTCTACTAGCCCTAGCTTTAGGGAGCACTTGGTCCATTGTTCCAGGATCCAAGCTTCCCTGTCCTTTTTGCTTTTTGGCCTGAGCCCTTGTCAAAGCAAAAATATGCCCTGGGATGCCCAGCATTGCTGCATGGGCCTCCAACTCCACATCTGACCAAGCTGATGTCTCCAAATCATTCCCTAATAGACAGTCTACAGGTAAATCTGAAGCTACCACAACTTTCTTTGGACCAGTAACCCCCCCCAGTTGAGATTTACAACAGCCATGGGGTGGCTAAGTGTGTTGTTGTGAGCATCGGTTACTTGGTACTGGTGACCAAGTAGGTGTTGTTCAGGGTGGACCAGTTTCTCTATGACCATAGTCACACTGGCTCCAGTGTCCCTGTAGGCCTGAACCTCAACACCAATTATTAGGGGTAGCTGCTTGTACTTATCCATATTAAGGGGACAAGCAACTAAGGTGGCTAAATCAATAGCCCCCTCAGAGACTAACACAGCCTCTGTGGCCTCCCTAACAAGGCCAACCCCAACTAAGTTACCAATAGTGAGCCCAGCTACTCCCTTGGATTGGCTATTAGTAGGTTTGCTCCCACCACCACTGCTATTAGTAGGGACACTAGGTGTAGCAGTAGGGGTTGTAGTGGTAGGAGGCTTGGTGCCTTTCTTTGGACAACTGGGATCTGTTGTCCAATGGCCTTTTATTTTACATAAATAGCACTATGGTTTCTTTTCCTTGTTCTGATTAAAAGAGGATTTGGGCCCACCACCCCCACCAGAGTGTTTTTGTGGGCCTGATGAAGACTCATTTTTAGATTTGTCCCCACCCTTGTCAGAAGACTTACCATCCTTCTTTTTGTTGCCATCTTTGTCACCCCCTGTATGAACTTTTCTGTTCACCCTTGTTCTGACCCATTTGTCTGCCTTCTTTCCCAATTCTTGGGGAGAGGTCAGATCAGAGTCCACCAAGTACTGGTGCAACAAATCAGACACACAATTATTAAGAATATGCTCTCTCAGGATCAAGTTATACAGGCTGTCATAATCAGTAACTTTACTGCCATGTAACCACCCCTCCAAGGCCCTCACTGAATGGTCAATGAAATCAACCCAGTCTTGTGAAGACTCCTTTTTGGTCTCTCTGAACTTTATCCTGTATTGTTCGATGGTTAAGCCATAACCATCCAGGAGTGCATTCTTAAGAACTTGGAAATTATTAGCATCGTTTTCTTTCACAGTAAGGAGCCTATCCCTACCTTTTCCACTAAATGATAGCCATAGGATAGCAGCCCACTGCCTTTGAGGGACATCCTGTACAACACAGGCCCTCTCAAGTGCAGCAAACCACTTGTTAATGTCATCCCCCTCCTTGTAAGGGGGAACTATCTTGTGCAGATTCCTGGAATCATGCTCTTTTGCAGGATGACTATGGGGAATACTGCTGCTGCCACCATGGGTTTCTAAACCCAGTTTCTGTCTCTCCTTCTCTACTTCTAAAGTCTGTCTATCCAAATCCAGCTGTTGCTTCTTGAGCTTCATTCTGGTTTGTTCCACTCTCAATCTATTGAGCTCCCTTTCTAACAATCTGTCATCAGGGTGGGTGGGAGGGACATGCCTTGAAACAGAAGTATGGTGAGAATGGACAGAAGGAGACCTGTCCCTTACAGAAGCCACCCTAACAGCTTGGCTAACAGAAACATCACTACCAGTATGGTGAGAATAAATGCTTTTGCTATGATGTGAGACAACACTATTTATATGGTGTGGCTCATCATCATTACCAACTATGCTAGACTGTCTAGTAATGGGCAGGCTAGGAAGTTTCTTTCCAGAATCTTTTCCTGGGGGAGTCCTTGGATCAGATTGAGAACCATTAGCTACTTTTTCAACAGATGGGGCACTTCTAGCCTTATCCTGTTCTCTAAGCATGTTAAGTAACAGTTCCAAGGAAGGATTCTTCCCTACACTCAAACCTCTCTCTACACAGAGACTCCTTGCTCCTTTCCAGCTAAGGTGGTCATATGCAAGTTTGGACAGATCAACATTTTGGCCTGTGCCAGACATTTTTAGAGAGAGTTAAAGTGATAGTAAAAGATAAAAAGTTTGTCAGAGCTTTTAGAAAGACAGAGAAAAAAAACTTTTAAAACTTTTTAGAACTTTTTAGAAAGTTAGAAGTACTTTTCAGTACTTAGAAAAGAGTGAAAAGAGGAAATGCAAAACTTTTTGGCTATGTGTATATACACTGACCTTGTTTTGTATATTTTTCTCTTATGAAAAGTACAATGACAAGAGTGGTAAGTAGTCTCAAAGCACTTATCCCACCGCTGCACAACCAATGTAGGAGGCTGGACTGGCTTGTAGTGAGTACCAAGGGGTACTTGCAACTTGCACCAGGCCCAGTTATCCCTTATTAGTGTATAGGGTGTCTAGCAGCTTAGGCTGATAGATAATGGTAGCTTAGCAGAGCAGCTTAGGCTGAACTAGGAGACGTGTGAAGCTACTACAGTACCACGTAGTGTCATATGCACAATATCATAAGAAAACACAATACACAGTTATACTAAAAATAAAGGTACTTTATTTTTATGACAATATGCCAAAGTATCTTAGAGTGTACCCTCAGTGAGAGGATAGGAAATATACACAAGATATATATACACAATAGCAAAAATATGCAGTATAGTCTTAGAAAACAGTGCAAACAATGTATAGTTACAATAGGATGCAATGGGGAAACATAGGGATAGGGGCAACACAAACCATATAATCCAAAAGTGGAATGCGAACCACAAATGGACCCCAAACCTATGTGACCTTGTAGAGGGTCGCTGGGACTATTAGAAAATAGTGAGAGTTAGAAAAATAACCCTCCCCAAGACCCTGAAAAGTGAGTGCAAAGTGCACCAAAGTTCCCCTAAGGACAAAGAAGTCGTGTTAGAGGAATAATGCAGGAAAGACACAAACCAACAATGCAACAACTGTGGATTTCCAATCTAGGGTACCTGTGGAACAAGGGGACCAAGTCCAAAAGTCACAAGCAAGTCGGAGATGGGCAAATGCCCAGGAAATGCCAGCTGCGGGTGCAAAGAAGCTTCGACTGGACAGAAGAAGCTGAGGTTTCTGCAGGAACGAAAAGGGCTAGAGACTTCCCCTTTGGTGGACAGATCCCTCTCGCCGTGGAGAGTCGTGCAGAAGTGTTTTCCCGCCGAAAGAACGCCAACAAGCCTTGCTAGCTGCAAATCGTGCGGTTAGCGTTTTTGGACGCTGCTGAGGCCCAGGAGGGACCAGGAGGTCGCAAATTGGACCAGCAGAGAGAGGGGACGTCGAGCAAGACAAGGAGCCCTCTCAGCAGCAGGTAGCACCCAGAGAAGTGCCAGAAACAGGCACTACGAGGATGCGTGAAACAGTGCTCACCCGAAGTCGCACAAAGGAGTCCCACGTCGCCGGAGACCAACTTAGAAAGTCGTGCAATGCAGGTTAGAGTGCCGTGGACCCAGGCTTGGCTGTGCACAAAGGATTTCCGCCGGAAGTGCACAGGGGCCGGAGTAGCTGCAAAAGTCGCGGTTCCCAGCAATGCAGCCCAGTGAGGTGAGGCAAGGACTTACCTCCACCAAACTTGGACTGAAGAGTCACTGGACTGTGGGGGTCACTTGGACAGAGTCGCTGGATTCGAGGGACCTCGCTCGTCGTGCTGAGAGGAGACCCAAGGGACCGGTAATGCAGCTTTTTGTTGCCTGCGGTTGCAGGGGGAAGATTCCGTCGACCCACGGGAGATTTCTTCGGAGCTTCTGGTGCAGAGAGGAGGCAGGCTACCCCCACAGCATGCACAAGCAGGAAAACAGTCGAGAAGGCGGCAGGATCAGCGTTACAGAGTTGCAGTAGTCGTCTTTGCTACTATGTTGCAGGTTTGCAGGCTTCCAGCGCGGTCAGCAGTCTCTGCACTAGAAGCTCCGAAGAAATCTCCCGTGGGTCGACGGAATCTTCCCCCTGCAACCGCAGGCACCAAAAAGCTGCATTACCGGTCCCTTGGGTCTCCTCTCAGCACGACGTGCGAGGTCCCTCGAATCCAGCAACTGTGTCCAAGTGACCCCCACAGTCCAGTGACTCTTCAGTCCAAGTTTGGTGGAGGTAAGTCCTTGCCTCCCCACGCCAGACTGCATTGCTGGGAACCGCGACTTTTGCAGCTACTCCGGCCCCTGTGCACTTCCGGCGGAAATCCTTTGTGCACAGCCAAGCCTGGGTCCATGGCACTCTAACCTGCATTGCACGACTTTCTAAGTTGGTCTCCGGCGACTCCTTTCTTTAACTTCGGGTGAGCACCGTTTCACGCATCCTCGTAGTGCCTGTTTCTGGCACTTCTCCGGGTGCTACCTGCTGCTGAGCGGGCTCCTTGTCTTGCTTGACGTCTCCTCTCTCTCCTGACGCAAATTGCGACATCCTGGTCCCTCCTGGGCCACAGCAGCATCCAAAAACGCTTATCGCACGATTTGCAGCTAGCAAGGCTTGTTGGCGGTCTTTCGGTGGGAAAATACTTCTGCACGACTCTCCACGGCGTGAGGGATCCGTCCTCCAAAGGGGAAGTCTCTAACCCTTGTCCTTCCTGCAGAAACCTAAGCTTCTTCTGACCAGTAGAAGCTTCTTTGCACCCACAGCTGGCATTTCCTGGGCATCTGCCCATCTCCGACTTGCTTGTGACTTTTGGACTTGGTCCCCTTGTTCCACAGGTACCATCGACTGGAAATCCATCGTTGTTGCATTGCTGGTTTGTGTCTTTCCTGCAGAATTCCCCTATCACGACTTCTTGGTCCTTTGGGGAACTTTAGTGCACTTTGCACTCACTTTTCAGGGTCTTGGGGTGGGCTATTTTTCTAACCCTCACTATTTTCTAATAGTCCCAGCGACCCTCTACAAGGTCACATAGGTTTGGGGTCCATTCGTGGTTCGCATTCCACTTTTGGAGTATATGGTTTGTGTTGCCCCTATCCCTATGTGTCCCCATTGCATCCTATTGTAACTATACATTGTTTGCACTGTTTTCTAAGACTATACTGCATATTTTTGGTATTGTGTACATATATCTTGTGTATATTTCCTATCCTCTCACTGAGGGTACACTCTGAGATACTTTGGCATATTGTCATAAAAATAAAGTACCTTTATTTTTAGTATAACTGTGTATTGTGTTTTCTTATGATATTGTGCAAGTGACACTAGTGGTACTGTAGGAGCTTCACTCGTCTCCTAGTTCAGCCTAAGCTGCTCTGCTAAGCTACCATTATCTATCAGCCTATGCTGCTAGACACCCTATACACTAATAAGGGATAACTGGGCCCGGTGCAAGGTGCAAGTACCCCTTGGTACTCACTACAAGCCAGTCCAGCCTCCTACAACGACCTCCTGAGTTGTCCTCTGGCGTCGTGGGACCTTCCTTTGTGACTTCGGGTGAGCTCCGGTTCACTCCACTTCATAGTGCCTGTTCCGGCACTTCTGCGGGTGCTGCTTGCTTCTGAGTGGGCTCTTTGTCTTCCTGGATGCCCCCTCTGTCTCCTCACGCAATTGGCGACATCCTGGTCCCTCCTGGGCCACAGCAGCATCCAAAAACCCTAACCGCGACCCTTGCAGCTAGCAAGGCTTGTTTGCGGTCTTTCTGCACGGAAACACCTCTGCAAGCTTCTTCACGTCGTGGGACATCCATCCTCCAAAGGGGAAGTTTCTAGCCCTCTTCGTTCTTGCAGAATCCACAGCTTCTACCATCCGGTGGCAGCTTCTTTGCACCCACAGCTGGCATTTCCTGGGCATCTGCCCACTCCCGACTTGATCGGGACTCTTGGACTTGGTCCCCTTGTTCCACAAGTACTCTCGTCCGGAAAACCATTGTTGTTGCATTGCTGGTGTTGGTCTTCCTTGCAGAATTCCCCTATCACGACTTATGTGCTCTCTGGGGAACTTAGGTGCACTTTGCACCCACTTTTCAGGGTCTTGGGGTGGGCTATTTTTCTAACCCTCACTGTTTTCTTACAGTCCCAGCGACCCTCTACAAGGTCACATAGGTTTGGGGTCAATTCGTGATTCGCATTTCACTTCTGGAGTATATGGTTTGTGTTGCCCCTATACCTATGTGCTCTCATTGCAATCTATTGTGACTGTACATTGCTTGCATTGCTTTCTATTGCTCTTACTGCATATTTTTGGTATTGTGTACATATATCTTGTGTATATTTGCTATCCTCATACTAAGGGTACTCACTAAGATACTTTTGGCATATTGTCATAAAAATAAAGTACCTTTATTTTTAGTATATCTGTGTATTGTGTTTTCTTATGATATTGTGCATATGACACCAGTGGTATAGTAGGAGCTTTACACGCCTCCTAGTTCAGCCTAAGCTGCTCTGCTAAGCTACCTTTTCTATCAGCCTAAGCTGCTAGACACCCCTCTACACTAATAAGGGATACCTGGACCTGGTGCAAGGTGTATGTACCCCTTGGTACCCACTACAAGCCAGGCCAGCCTCCTACACAACGGTTGACAATTTCAAGAAGTAAAAGAACTCCCAGGCGGTTATAAATCAGACGACCTGGGCATCACAACGTATTCACATCTAAATGAAGCTCCACAGTTATTACATGACATGTTAAGTAATGGAGACAAACTCAGTGAACCTTACCTGGCTATATTCTCATCCATAAAACTGGCTTTAAATAGCACCCTCCATAATGACCCTACCCCAGAGATGCTTGAGAGGCCAGACATCAAAGAATGCAATTAGTGACACATCAAGTACATCATATCTGACACCGCAAGAGTGGGAAGAATTGGTAGCTTCATATGCTCTGGAATTATCTCAGGAGAAGGACAGCAAAACGCCTGAAACTATGAACACTACGGAGAAGAAGAATGGGACAGGCAACATATGGACATCCTTATTATACGCTATGCAACTGTGAATCAATACCATGCAATACCAGCCCAATAAAATGGATTTTCAACTATCTATCCTTAACTCCCTGGCTATACATGTCTCAAATATCGATACCAAACTATCTGATGTAAATAATCTGATTAGAAAGGCCCAGACTGACTGAAATGCAACCAACTCAATCATTTTGCAATTTTATTACAATAGTTGACAAACTATTAACACTACGAGCCACGATCAGGGAATCTCCTGTCTGTTATAAAAGAGGCAAGCCCCATACTGGGTAACACAACAACTGATCAAATAACTGAGAAGGTTGAGAGGGAAGGACATAGCAAGGAAAATGTTCTCAAACAGAACAAACATTCTCAGAAAAATGTAGACACCAAAGATCAAGAGATTGATGCGCTCCCACCTAGACCCTCAGAGGAATCAGATCTCAGGAAGGATTCCCCACAGCCAGGGCAGCCAGAAAAGGATGAGGCACAAACAGCAGTATTTTCCTCAAAGCAATGTCAAAAACAGAGGAGGAAGAGTAGGGAAAGGAAGACCAATATAATGGTATTCTTCCAAACCGGCTCTGCAACACCAGGGATAAGAGGTCCAGTGCAGGGGTGTACGAGGCTGGCCTGTTTTGTAGTGGTTACCTTGGGTACTTACACCTTAAACCAGGTCCAGTTATCCCTTATTAGTGCAATGTAGTAGTGTTCTAGCAGCTTAGGCTGATATAGGTAGCTATAGCAGAGCTGCTTAGGCTGAACTAGAAGACATGCAAAGCTCCTGCAATACCACTATAGTTACACAGTACTTATACACAAGTAAAGACAATATTCAGTGTTACCAAAAATAAAGGTAGTTGATATGGATGACACAAGGCCAAAAATATCTTAGAGGCAATACTCCTTCTGGAGGTAAGTATTATACACAATATATACACTAGTCACCAAAATAAGGTAAGTAATTAGACATAGGCTAGTGCAAACAATAGGAAATGCCATGGAATGCAATGGGAGAAAATAGGTCTAGGGGCAACACAAACCATATAATAAGAAAGTGGAATGCGAATCTCAAATTCCCCCCTAGACAAGTGTAGTGTGTAGAGAATCGCTGGGGGAGTGGGAAAACCACAATGGTGAGTATAATACCCCACCCCAGAGCCCAGGGAAGTAGGAGTAAAGTACTGCAAGTTTCCTTAGGACACTCTACAAGTTGTGATTAGAGTTATTGCAAGAACCAAGCAAGACTGCAGACAACAAATGGTGGATTCCTGGACCTGAAGACCTGCAAAGAGAGGAGACCATGTCCAGAAGTCAGAAGAAGTTCTAGGAAGGGTAGGAGCCCCCACCAACCTAGAAGAGGCTGCAAAAGAAGAGTCCCCTGTTGGACGAAGACTGCAGAAATGCACCAAAGGAAGATGGCTGCAGGTTCCTGCATGATGAAATCGATGTCCCACGAAGAAATGTTGGATGCAGGCGAGTTTTGGTGCTGAATTCATCCAACAAGCCTTGGTTCAAGCAAAGTTGCACATTGCGTCAAAGTGACGCTGCCTGGACCCAGGAGGGACCTGGGGGCCTAAACTCAGACTGAGGAGGCAGAGGAGGCTCTCAACACTGGAGGGAACCCACAGATGACCAGGCAGCACCCACCGAGGTACCGGGACACAGGGACAAAGAAGGTGCATATTGCGGTTGTTGAAGCACTACAAAAGAAGGTCCCATGCTGCTGGAGGAAAACTCAGCGAGTTGAGCGTCGCAGGATAGAGTGCTGGGGACCTGCTCCAGGCTGTGCACAAAGGATTCTTGCAAATAGTGCATAGAGGCCTCAGGAGGTGAAGATAACACAATGCACAGGGGTACTGTCGCAAACTGGGAAGGCAAGCTCTTACCTCCTCCAAATTGGGACAGCAGGACCTTAGGACAGTCTGTGTTGAAGTGGCCCACTACCTGTGTTCCAAGGAACATGCTCGTCAACAGGAGAGGAGTCCAAGAGAACCGGGGTCGATTTAGAAGGTGCCTGCAAGAGCAGGGAAGTGACTCAGTCACTCCAAGGGAGATTTCTTCGGTCCTTCTGGTGCAGTGTGAAGACAGGGAGTCCCCAGAGCGTGCACACTGTGGAAACTGTTGCAGTTGCTGGCTGGAGCTGAAGTTGCAGAGGAAAAGTATCCCTTGTGGATACTTTGTTGCTGTTACAGTGGTTCCTGGAACAGTCTGTGGTCGATCCGAGGTCAGAGGATGAAGTAGTAGTTGCAGAGGATTCCTGCTGGAAACTTGCAAGTAGAATCTGAAGAGAAACCCACAGGAGACCCTAAAGAGCCCTGAGAGGGAGATTGGCTACTCTATCAGGTATGGACCTATCAGGAGGGGTCTCTGACGTCAACTGCTGGCACTGGCCACTCAGAGGCCTTCAGAGTGTCCCCACACCTTGGAAAACAAGATGGCCGAAGTCTGGGACACACTGGGGGAGCTCTGGGCACCACCCCTGGGGTGGTGATGGACAGAAGTGGTCAATCCCCTTTTCTTTGTCCAGTTTCACGCCAGAGCAGGGACTGGGGGTCCCTGAACCGGTTTAGACTGCCTTATGCAAGGAGGGCACCCTCTGTGCCCTTTAAAGCATTTCCAGAGGCTGGGGGAGGCTACCCCTCCCCAGCCTGTAACACCTATTTCTAAAGGGAGAGGGTGTAACACCCTCCTCCCAAAGGAAATGCTTTGTTCTGCCTTCCTGGGACTGAGCTGCTCAGACCCCAGGAGGGCAGAACCCCGTCCGTGAAGTGGCAGCAGCTGTAGCTGCAGTGCAAACCTCAAAGAGCTGGTTTGGCAGTACTGGGGGCCATAGTGGAGCCCCCAGGATGCATGGAATTGGCTCCCCAGTACCAGATTTGGAATGGTGGGACAATTCTATGATCTTAGACACCTTACATGGCCATATTCGGGGTCACCATTGTGAAGCAACATATAGGTATTGACCTATATGTAGTGCACGCGTGTAATAGCATCCCCGCATTCACAAAGTCTGGGGAATTGGCCCTGGACTGCATGGGGCACCTCTGTAAGTGCATGGGTGCCCTCACACTTAGTAACTTTGCACTTAGCCTTCAGTAAGTGAAGGTTAGACTTATAGGTGACTTATAAGTTACTTAAGTGCAGTGAAAATGGCTGTGAAATAGTTTGTGCACTATTTCACGCAGGCTGCAGGGGCAGTCCTGTGAAAGCGTTTGTCTGAGCTCCTTATGGGTGGCAAAAGAAATGCTGCAGATCATAAGGATCTCCTGGAACCCCAATGCCCTGGGTACCTAGGGACTATATACTAGGGACTTATAAGGGGCGTCCAGTATGCCAATTGAAATTGGTAATTGAAGTCACTAGCCTATAGTGACAAATGTAATTAGAAGAGAGAGCATAAGCACTGAGTTTCTGGTTAGCAGAGCCTCAGTGACACAGTTAAGCACTACTGACAATACACACTTTAGGCCACAAACTATGACCACTGGGGTTCTGGCTAGCAGGATCCCAGTGAGACAGTAAAAACACACAGACACACACTCACAAGCAGGCCAAAAGGCGGGGTGGCGCTAACCATGCTAGAAAGAGGTTACTTTCCCACAATGGGTTAATAGTGAAAATACAACCGCAAATATGTGAAATAACTTTAACCGGCCTGGTATGAACATCACAGCTAATAGGGAGGAACCAAGGAAGTAGGGGACAGCCAGGATGACCAAACAATGAGTAAAATAGAAGGGGAGTGTAGGAAAGTAACCTATTTCTAGCTTGGTTACCCCCACTTCTGGTCTGTTTGACTGTGTCTACTGGGATCCTGCTAACCAAGACCCCAGTAGTTATGCTCTTTCCCTTAAATTATGGTTGTTGTATAATGGTAACCCAGTATTTCATCCACAATTGGCATACTGATGCCCCCTTATAAAGTCCCTAGTGTATAGGGGCTATATTTCAGGGATATTTAGGGTCTCTACTTTGGATGGTTTTTCAGATTCGAATTGCAAGACTCCAGAAGGAATCCTCTGCATCCTCCGCTTCACCTTCTCACAAAAGAAACTGCATCTAGACCCTCCAGGAACTCTACAAACTCCAACAAAGAAGCAAAGACAACTTCTGCAACATTGTATCTTCAGCTCCTGCCAGCAACTGCAACTGTTTCCCGGTCGTGCATCCTCTGAGGAGAGCCTGTCTTCAGCCAGCACCAGAAGAGAGAAGGCATCTCCCTTGAGGTGAAGGAGTCACTCCCCTTCTTCAGCAAGCACCAACTGTGATGATGAATGGCTGCGTGGATCCCCTATCTTGACAAGCTGTGAGGATCCTACATCACGGGTGGTGGACTGAAGTGGTCCCAACGGTCCTGACGTGTTACTGTCCAACTTTGGTGGAGGTAAGAGCTTGCCTCCCCACGCAAAACAGTACCCCGTGCACCGCATGTTTTGCAGTTGCCAAGGCTTGTTGGCATCCTTCCATGAAGTTCTTTGTGCACTGAGCAGCTCCAGCACTCTATCCTGCGACGCACATCTTCCTGAGTGGTTTTCCGGCGCCGTGGGAGCCTTTGTCGTAGTGCTGCATGGGCATCCTTTTGCACCTTCTTTGTCCCCATGCTGTGGGACTCCTGTGCGCGCTGCCTGTTCTTCTGTGGGCTCTCTGAGTTGCTGAGAGACCCCTCTGACAACTCCTCCTGGGTAGAGCCCACCTGGTGCCTCCTGGTCCCAGGCAAGCACCATTTTTCACTAACTGCAAGCTTTGTGTGTGCCAAGGCTTGTTGCGGACTCCAGCAATGCAAACTAGACTGCATTCCGCCAGCCGGCATGGGACATGATCTGCACCAACCAGGAACCAGCATCCGTCTTCTTGTGTGCAGTACTGACTGTTGTTCTTCACCGGTGGTTCTTCTTTTGCACCTTCAGCCGGGTTAGCAGGGACTCCTGTTCTCCCTGGACTCTTCTGTGCTTCTTGGACTTGGTCCCATTCTTCCACAGGTCTTCAGGTCCAAGAATCCACTGTTGGTGCATTACAGTCTCTTCTTGCTCTTGCATAGTCTTCTATCTCGTGTTTCTGTGTGTTCTGGGAAAGTTATTGTGTTTTACTCCTACTTTCCTGGGCTCTGGAGTGGGTTCTAGTATTTACCTTTGTTTTTTTTCTAGTACTCCCAGCGACCCTCTACACGTTACACTTGCCTAGGTGGGAAACCGACATTTGCTTTCCACTTTCTTAGTATATGGTTTATGTCCCCCCTAGGCCCATTTCTAACTATTGTGATTTTCACTATTTGCACTGATTTCTCACTGTTGTTATGCACATTCCTGCATACTAGTATATATAATTTGTGTATTACTTACCTCCTAAGGGAGTATAGTCTCTATGGTATTTTTGGCATTTGTGTCACCAAAATAAAGTACCTTTATTTTTGTAACACTGAGTATTTTCTTTCATGTGTGTAGTACTGTGTGACTACAGTGGTATTGCATGAGCTTTGCATGTCTCCTAGATAAGCTTTGGCTGCTCATCTACAGCTACCTCTAGAGAGCATGGCTTCTAAACATTGCCTACATTTCACTAATAAGGGATAACTGGACCTGACATAGGGTGTAAGTACCATAGGTACACATTGCAAACCAGGCCAGCAGACCTTTGGATCTAAGATCCTGTGATCTGTGATCAAAGAGTACAAATACCTCTCAGAGAATGAGGAAACAAATCCATCCTGGGCATCACTTGAAATAGCAAAGAGGATCGTGGACAAGCAAGCACAACTAAAAAAACATCTGGAGGATCAATGTGATGCTCTATCAAGAAACAGGCTATCCGAAGCCCAATGAGCAGCCAGGCCCACCCCCATGTACACTATGATGAAGAATCAATCCGTACTTAGATGGGCATGTAGCACATCTCCAGTACACAAGGAGATAATTGAGGGCTGGAGGGCAGGGCAAGCCATGATTGGTATCTCAACATCTGATGATTGGGGTTGACTAGCTAGAACAATACATATTCGGAGTATTAATACCTGATGCATAACAAACGAGTCACCAACGGATAATACCCTTTTTGATTATGCTCTTGGAACATAAACGTTTGGGAAATAAAACAATAGACTCTCAGCTACTGCTATGCTTTCAAACTTTCAATCTCATTTTCCTATAAGTGAATTGGCTAGGACAACCGTTTTATCTATAAGGATTTAAAAAAAACATTATCTATCAGCTGTAAAAAAGCACTACATTTGGACATTTTACAGGGGTGCTAGCAATATAAACTTCAATAAAGAGCATTAACGTGGCCAAGGTGCTGGATAACAAATCAACTTCAACATTTGGTAAATAATCACTCAGAGTGGATATAAGAAGTGGCAACAATGACCTACAACTGGTGCTCATAAATGTGTACCTCCACCCATGTGATAAAATCAATGGGGTGAAACTACTGGGAGAGGAATTAAAAAGGCTGCTAACGAAGGAGCGTTCGCCAAATTTTGTATTAACGGCACTTGCTGGGGCCACCAGAAGAGGACTACTTCTTGGAAGAACATTTTTTTACATGGAAAACCCCACACCAAGAGAGTAACAAATGGGGATAGCAAACCAACAAATGGGGATAGCAAACCACATTAGCCAAAAAGCTACTGAAAGATGTGGAACATCTAATTTTGGGGGAATTACACAGGCACTTCCCAGGAGAGATCGACGCCCTGCAGCATCCTTTCACAATGTGTCAGCCAGCACCACAATACTCTACACCTTTGTAACTCTCCCCTTGACTTACAACATTTCTGATTTTCCTTTAGGAACAAAAGATCACAGTGACCATCTCCCATAAGAAAACATAATGAGTGTGCAAGGCGCCGATTCAAATCAGCCAGTAAAGGATACTAGCTCCTTACAGACAGTAAACAATAAAAGGACTGTAGCTGTCCCTGCTTCTTCTCCAGGTGTTTCCTTACTCATGGTAGGTAATGTACTCTCTCTCACTCTCTAGTTTGGTAACTGTTTTATTAATTTCAAATGGACATTATAATCACGAATGCTTGTTAGGTTGTTGTTTTTCAGTCCTCCTAAGGGTTTCCTGGTAGGTAACTGGATTCTCTCTACTTTTCTTCTCCTCAGGGTTGTAACGGAGGGCCTCACCTCGGGAACAGGAAAAAGGTACAAGGTCAGAAGTGTCTTTAAATTTTATTTTGGTCAATAAGAGGGTTAGGGTAGTGAGGGTTCAGCAGACCATAACCACTATAGTGCGCCAATTTTATAATTTCCTATGTGCTCCTCATGTGTCTATTGGGGTTTTGATAATTGAGTGGAAGTGCATTCACTTGTTAATGGGCCGTCCTCCCCCCCCCCCCCCACCCTTTGTTCCCCTTTCTCCACTTTCTGACGCCAAGCCTTCTCTGTCTCTAGAATAAACTGTACCTTGTTTAGCCACATTCCTCCTGGAACATGGCAGGCTGTAAATGCCGGTAGCCCCTTAGAGGCTGGTTCCCTGTCTCTTCTCCCTTTTCTCTTTCTCTTCAGGCTCCCCTCGCTGGTCCCCTCCGCGTCTTCTTTTTTCTCCTGGCTCCTCTCCTCTGATATTTCTTGCCACCTGTTTCCTCCTTCCCCCGCCTCCCCACGTTCCTTTTCTCCACGTTCCTCTTCCTCCCTTGGCTTTTCTTGCTCCTTCCCAACGTTCCCCGTCTTCTCCCTCGTGACTTCTGGGTGAATGTCTCTCCCTCTGGCCCCCTGGGGACTGGGCAAGCGGCCCCAGGGCCGCTTCTTCATCCTCTGCGTTCGTCCCTCCCACGGCTTCCCTATCACAAGGACTAAATATAAAACACATCAACCAGAACGACTGCTGGCTGTGGCAAAGAATCTTTGGGAGTAGAAAAGCGACTGGCAGGCCCAAATGTAACAACAAGCTGGGAAAACTTCACTAAATCATTGGGAGAAACTAATTCAGCAAATGAAGGGCCATGATTGGCAATAAGAGAAAAGCCTCAACACGAGAATCTCCCCACAACACAAATCATGCTAGCCAGTCGCCTCCCCACTTCACAAAACAGGCAAATTCGAAGTCTTAAGAAAGCAATAAGTAGATCACTGTGGAGACTTTAAATAACCGTCCCGGATACTAATGCCCTAAAGGAGTTCAGGCAATTAAAAGCGACTAAGAAAAAGATAACGTGTCAATCAAAAAGGGAAGCAAAAGAGCCCCTTTGGGTCTAGCTTCACAACATAAAAAGTGGCAACAGTGCAAGATTCTGGCACACGGTAAACAGACTACAGAATCCCACAGTACATAGAGTTAGCTCCCACTTGACAGAAGAGGCATTGGCAAACTTTCTCGTGCAACATTTCAACAGGGAATCTCCCCGCAGTGTACATGAAGAGGAGAGAATAGGTTACACAGATGGAGAAAAAATCTATGATTCAAATTACGTTCAGGCAACATTTGTAATTACAATCACAGCTGAACAGGTCACAAACAAGATAGCCAAAGGCAGGAGGGAAGGTGTGCCGGGTCCAAACAGGATTCCCTCTGGTCTTGTTTTAACTAGGTCCAGGCACCAAAAATTAATTTTGAGCAAATTCTTCAAACAGAAATAATCCCAGCATCCTGGAGGGGTTCAAGTATTTCCCCAATCTTCAAGAAAGGTGACAAGAACAAGTAAAAAAAAACTACAGGCTGATCGCCTTAATAGACAATGATGCTAAATACTATGCTGGCCTCATTTTAGAAGAACTAACAGATTGGGCAGCAGAAAACACAGTAATGCCCCCTAGTTAAACAGGATTCAGCAAGTACATGGGGACTGATTCAAATATACTAATTTGTTCCCTGCTGATTGACAGTGGAAAAGATGCCAACTTGCCATTAAACATTTGCTTCATCAATTACTCCTCAGCCTTCGACCATATCGACAGAAATAAATTGTGGGACAAACTTACTAAAAGAAATATTCCATCCGGTCTTTTGAATCAATTGATTCTTCTACATACAGATACTTGGTGTAGGAGGCTGGCCTGGTTTGTAGTGAGTACCTTGGGTATTTACACCTTATACCGGGTCCAGTTATCCCTTATTAGTGAAATGTAGCAGTGTTCTAGCAGCTTAGGTTGATAGAGGTAGCTATAGCAGAGCAGCTTAGGCTGCACTAGGAGACATGCAAAGCTCATGCAATCCCACTTATAGTTACACAGTACTTATGCACAAGTGAAGACAATACTCAGGGGGTCATTCCGACCCTGGCGGTCAAAGACCGCCAGGGCCGCGAATGACGGAAGCACCGCTAACAGGCTGGCGATGCTTCCATGCCCATTCTGACCGCGGCGGTAAAGCCGCAGTCAGAAAACCGGGGCCGGCGGTTTCCCACCGGTTTAACCCCGGCTGGGCGAATCCACCAGGGCAGCGCTGCAAGCAGCGCTGCCTTGGGGATTATGACCCCCTTCCCGCCAGCCTGTTTCTGGCGGTTTTCACCGCCAGGAAGAGGCTGGCGGGAACGGGTGTCCTGGGGCCCCTGGGGGCCCCTGCACTGCCCATGCCACTGGCATGGGCAGTGCAGGGGTCCCCTAACAGGGCCCAGGGCAGCTTTTCACTGTCTGCCTAGCAGACAGTGAAAAGGGCGACGGGTGCAACTGCACCCGTCGCACGCCCGCAACACCGCCGGCTCCATTCGGAGCCGGCTTCTGTGTTGCAGGCCACCTTCCCGCTGGGCCGACGGGCGCTAACAATGGCCCAGCGGGAAGGTCGGAATGCCGCCAGTGGTCTTTTGACCGCGTGGTGGCTGATTGGCGGTTCCCGCCTGGCGGGCGGCGACCGGCCGCCCGCCAGAGTAGGAATGAGGGCCTCAGTGTTACCAAAAATAAATGTATTTATTTGGGTGACACAGTAACAAAAATATCTTAGAGATAATACTCCTATTCGAGGTAAGTATTATACACAATATATACACTAGACACCAAAATTAGAGAAGTAATTAGTCATAGGACAGTGCAAACAAAAGGAAATGCTAAAGAATGCAATGGGAGAAAATAGGTCTAGGGGCAACACAAACCATATACTAAGAAAGTGGAATGCGAATCACAAATTCCCCCCTAGACAAGTGTAGTGTGTGCAGAATCGCTGGGAGAGTAAGAATACAGTAAAAGTAAATTACCCCACCCTAGAGCCCAGAAAAGCAGGAGTAAAGTACTGCAAGTTTCCACTGGACACACTACACCTCGTGATATGGATTATTGCAGTAACCAACCAAGTCTGCAAACAACAACAGCTGGATTTCTGGACCTGAAGACATGCAAAAGAAGGGGACCAAGTCCAGAAGTCGAAAGAAGTTCCAGGAAGGATAGGAGCCCCTGCCAATCTAGAAGAGGGTTCAAGAGAAGAGTCCCCAGTTGGACGAAGACTGCAGGAATGCACCCTAGGAAGATGCCAGCGGTTCCTGCATAATGCAAAAGATGTCTCATGATGTGAAGATGGATGCAGACATGATTTTGTGTTGGAAGTCACCAACAAGACTTGGTAACGACAAATGTGCGTTTTGCATCAAAATGGCGCTGGCCGGACCCAGGAGGGACCTGGGCCTCAACTCTGTGTGAGGAGAAAGAGGGGGCTCTTAGCACTTCAGAGAGTCCCCAGGATGAACAGACAGCACCCACGGAGTCCCAGGACATGGGGACAAAGGAGGTGCAAAATGCAGTTGATGCAGCACTACAAAGAAGGGTCTCATGCCGCCGGAGTTCAACTCAGAGAGTTGAGCATCGCATGATAGAGTGCTGGTGACCTGGTCCAGGCTGTGCATGAAGGAAAGTTGCAAATAGTGCACAGAGGACTCAGGAGGTGAAAGAGATGCAGTGCACAGGGGTACTGTCGCTCTCAGGGAAGGCAAGGTCTTACTTTCTCCAAATTGCGTCAGCAGGACCTCAGGACAGTTTGTGTTGATGGGATCCATGCTCTGTGTTTTAGGAGCAAGCTCGTTGCTGTGAGAGGAGTCCAGGAGTACTGGTCGTCGACTTGGAAGGTACCTGCATGAGCAGGGGAGTGACTCTGTCCCCCCACAGGAGATTCCTTTGGTCCTTCTGGTGCAGGGTGATGACAGGGAGTCCCCAGAGCATGCACACTGTGGAAATTGATGCGGTTGCTGGCTGGAGCTGAAGTTGCAGAACAAAAGTATCCCTTGTGCACACTTTATTGCTGTTACAGCGTTTCCTGGAGCAGGCTGCAGTTGATCCGAGGTCAGAGGATGAAGTAGTAGTTCTAGAGAATTCCTGCTGGAAACTTGCAAGTAGAATCTGAAGAGAACCCACAGGAGAGACCCTAAATAGCCCTGAGAGGGGGGTTGTCTACTTTATCAGGTAAGGACCTATCAGGAGGGGTCTGTGATGTCACCTGCTGGCACTGGCCACTCAGAGCCCTTCAGAGTGTCCCCACACCTTGGAAAACAAGATGGCCGAAGTCTGGGACAGACTGGAGGAGCTCTGGGCACCACCCCTAGGGTGGTGATGGACAGGGGAGTGGTCACTCACCTTTCCTTTGTCCAGTTTTGCTCCAGAGCAGGGGGCAAGTGGTCCCTGAACCGGTGTAGACTGGCTTATGCAAGGAGTGCACTATCTGTGCCCTTCAAAGCATTTCCAGAGGCTGGGGGAGGCTACCCCTCCCCAGCCTGTAACACCTATTTCCAAAGGGAGAGGGTGTAACACCCTGTTCCCAAAGGAAATGCTTTGTTCTGCCTTCCTGGGACTGAGCTGCTCAGACACCAGCAGGGCAGAACCCTGTCTGTGAGGTGGCAGCAGCTGTAGCTGCAGTGCAAGCCTCAGAGAGCTGGTTTGGCAGTACGGGGGGTCCATGGTGGAGCACCCAGGATGCATAGAATTGGCTCCCCAATACCACATTTGGAATTGAGTAACAATTCCATGATGTTAGACACCTTACATGGCCATATTGGGAGTTACCATTGTGAAGCTACATATAGGGATTGACCTACATGTAGTGCACGCCTGTAATAGTGTCCCCACATTCACGAAGTCTGGGGATTTAGCCCTGGACAGCGTGGGGGCACCTTTGCTAATGCAAGGTGCAGGAGGCTGGCCTGGCTTGTAGTGGGTAGGAGAGGTCTCTGGAACTCAGAAACTCTGTCCAAGTGACTCCCACAGTCCAGTGACTCTTCAGTCCAAGTTTGGTGGATGTAAGTCCTGTCAATTCACAATGAGAGAGTATGTGGGAGAGAGGGGAGAGGCAAGAGAAAAACACAACCGTACTCAGCTCCCAAAATCACTACAAAATCACAACAGGGAGTACGGGGTTCTTTTAATGTAACGAGGGATGGATCAGTGGTGTATCAATTGTATCACCAGATCCCTCGTGGTCCTCAATTAGAGGCAAGGTATCATTTAACTATGGTGCTGTGGAGGGTCTGGAAGCCACAGGGGGGGAAAAAAGGAGAGGACGGGAATTTCCTTTACGGACTAGGTGGTCTCACACACTATATAGTGTCATGCTTCATCATATGACCACCTAGCCCCACCCAGGTAGGACAATGCCACCTGGGCGGACTCAACCTTACTGTTAAAGGAACAGGAGGGAGTGCGTACATTAATTCTGGTTCTGGAAATGGAGGGATCCAGCTAGACTAAGAAATAAAAACACCAAAACAGATACCTGTGTGAATATTTAATAGAAGGTTCTGTTTGATGTGGTTAAAAAGAGGAGATTGGGACACCAATGTGAGAACAATTACTCACAGGGTCACCTATCTAAGAGGAAGGAGCCGACATGTTTCTGCCCTCAGTAATGAGCTCTGGAAAGTCTCGGGCATTCATCAGGGCGAAGGATCCCTGCTACTCATGCTCAGTGTGAGAATAAGTGCAGAAAAAATAATAAATGTATATGTATAATAAAATATAGGGGGGGCTACCTTGCCAGGGAGCTACCTGGGGGGGCCTGATGGAAATAAAACAGACTGGCAATGAGGGTAACAAAGTGACACAGCAATGCACAGCAAACCACAGCACACGTGAAGCAGATAATCATGCAGCAAACATAAGTTCTGGGTGCACAAGGCATTCATCACAAAATGTATGGATAAAAACACAATTAAGTGGAGGGCAATAAACCTGGGACGGAAAGAAGTTCTTACCCTATCCCTAGAGGCTACTGGCCTCTGGTGTCCATGAGAGGGAGTGTCCCCTTATTGTCTGACTCTAAGGTTCAGAAGAATGAGAAGGGGGAGCAGGGGATGAAAACACTATGTGAGGATAAAAACAGCCAGTCTGTTTTATTTTCATCAGGCCCCCCCAGGTAGCTCCCTAGCAAGGTAGGCCCCCCCTATATTTTATTATACATATACATTTATTATTTTTTCAGCACTTATTCCCACACTGAGCATGAGTAGCAGGGATCCTTCGCCCTGATGAATGCCTGAGACTTTCCAGAGCTCATTACCGAGGGCAGAAACATGTCGGCTCCTTCCTCTTAGATAGGTGACCCTGTGAGTCATTGTTCTCACATTGGTGTCCCAATCTCCTCTTTTTAACCACATCAAACAGAACATTCTATTAAATGTTCACACAGGTATCCGTTTAGGTGTTTTTATTTCCCTCCATTTCCAGAACCAGAATTAATTTACGCACTCCCTCCTGTTCCTTTAACAGTGAGGCCGAGTCCGCCCAGGTGGCATTGTCCTACCTGGGTGGGGCTAGGTGGTCATATGATGAAGCATGACACTATATAGTGTGTGAGACCACCTAGTCCGTAAAGGAAATTTCCCTCCTCTCCTTTTTCCCCCCCTGTGGCTTCCAGACCCTCCACAGCACCATAGTTAAATGATACCTTGTCTCTAATTGAGGACCACGAGGGACCTGGTGCTACAATTGATACACCACTGATCCATCCCTCGTTACATTAAAAGAACCCAGTACTCCCTGTTGTGATTTTGTAGTGATTTTGGGAGCTGAGTACGGTTGTGTTTTTCTCTTGCCTCTCCCCTCTCTCCCACATACTCTCTCATTGTGAATTGATAGTAGAGCAGCCGCCCGGCTGCGAGAGTTTCTTCTCCCTAAGCGAGCACTCCTGGCTCACTTCGCCCCTACACAGTGCTAAGGTTCAACCCATCCTTTTTTCCCCCCTTTTTTTCTCTCCAACCCACACACCTTCCCCCTAGCAAGATGGCAGAAGGACTTTCCTTTAATGATGAGGAAGTATCAGCAATCCTCGCAGTCCCTCTCTCCTTTGGGACACAGCTCTATCCAAGAGTCTGTCCCAATGGGGAGACTGGGATACTCTAGTGGAGTTAAAACGCTCACAGATCAAGACCATACTACACGGAGCTGTCCTAACGGAATACCTCCGTAGTAATTCGGCACCGAACGGGCTACTGGTTACCAATGAACCACGTATATTTCTAGACGACCTCGAGTTTAGGAAAGATTGGCCCCTATAGCGTGGAAATGTACACCTGATTGGCTGATACTAATCATAAAAACAGCCACTAGGTTATCCGAAGCCCTCTTAATTCAGATGAAAACCAGTGAAAATAATTTGAAGTCAGGTGTGAGCATCCTCTCCTTTAAAAAGAAACTGGAGGAGGTGAATAGGAATATGAACGAATACAAAGAATACCTGACCCAGCAAAAAATAGCAAAATTCCAAATAGATCTGAACCGGTTCTCCCTAGAAAGGGTGTACCCCTACACCAAACCCGATTACGTAGCCAAAACCTCCAATAACACGTCTGAGCCATCCTCAGGCAGCAACACTAGCTCAGACAATGAGAGTGATTCTTCAGGGAACACACGGCAACGCCGCGGACGACGTGGGCAACGCCGTGGTAGATGGAACTACCCATCTATGCCACCCCCTTGCCCTCCGTATTTCAACCAGCAATGGGGCTGGCCAAACCAGTATGGGCCTCCTACGCAATACCAAGCACCCTTCCTGCAGCACCCTGCCCAATGGTCCTCCCCTGACCCACTGCCTCCTTTTTTAGACAGAGGCCACGGGAGGGGCAAGGGGAGAAGAAAAGAAGTGCAGTGGCGCCCAAACGAGGACACCATGGAGAACCTAACACACAGAGAAGCCACCCCAGGGACAAGCAAGACGCAATAAAAAAAGATTCAGACAATACAATCAACATAATAAACTTGAGCAACCGGACACGAAGCAAAGCCGAAACCCGAGCATTAAGTAAAGGTCTACATTTTGTACCTACCCCACAAATTGATCTGTTCAAAACCAGAACAGAATTAGCGGGTTTGTTCTGCAAGATTTGCCTCAAAACCTTCTTTCTAGGCAAAGAATATGAGACTCCTGAACAGAATACAGGACTGCGCCCTAAGTTCGTCTTTTGTCCAACAGCAGGGCAAATGCCCCCTGAGGTCCTGGCATTCGAGAAATCAGTGTCCCTCAAGATTAATGGGCTCACTAAGACATCAAAAAGAGTATTTCACAATATGAGTAAGGTTGAACTTGAGGCCCTTACATGTCTGACATCCGACCCAAGCATCATTATCAAACCAGCCGATAAAGTCGGAGCAACGGTGATTCTCCCAAAAAAGATGTACAGAGATGAATGTGAGCGACTCTTGGGTAACACTGAACATTACAAACGTCTTGCCTGTGACTCCACTCCTGATATCCAAGAAGAAATGTCCTTCTTGGTGACTAAAGGGATGGAGAACAATTGGCTCACTGAACACGAGGCAGCCTTCCTAATACAGACCAACCCTAAGATCCCTTACTTCTACATTCTGCCAAAAGTACATAAAGAAACGATTCCCCCTCCTGGCAGACCTATAGTATCCGGGATAGGCTCAGCATTAGAGCCCCTGTTGAAGATTGTGGATTTCTTTTTACAACCATTAGTTAGAAGAATCCCCACTTACCTCAAGGACACCACTGATGTCCTACTACTACTGGAATCCATATCTTTTGACAAAACTAAGGAACTCCTGATTACTCTAGATGTGGAATCTCTATATACTAACATCCCCCAGGAGGCCACACTGGAAGTGATAAGTAACCTGTTAGAAGCGAATATGGGTGAATCTATAACCCCACCTGAATTCATACTGGACCTAGCGCACCTTGATCTCACGAGAAACTACTTAAAGTTTGAAGAAAATTTCTTCCTACAAACACAAGGGACATCAATGGGCAGCACCTTTGCCCCCAGTTTGGCATATCTATATGTCGACAACTTCGAGAGACTTGTGGTCCTTCACGATGACAACCCCTACCGAGACCAGATAAAACTCTGAAAGCAGTATATTGATGACGTACTGCTGGTATGGACAGGAAACAAGGAAGAGGCCCTTGCTTTTGCCGTCTGGCTCAATGGGGCTAATCCCTTCCTAACTTTCACCATGACCATAGGTGATAACAAACTACCTTTCCTTGACCTACTCATCTATGAGCACAATGGTGGTTTGGCTACAGAAGTATACTATAAACCTACGGACCGTAACAATCTGCTACAATACCAGAGCTTTCATCCACGAGCTCTGAAGGATAACCTCCCAGTGGGACAATTCCTACGACTGAGACGAAACTGCTCGTCGGTGGCTGATTATGGTAAACATGCTGATAAACTAGCCACCAAATTACAAACAAAGGACTATCCCTCATACTTGGTCAGTAGGGCTCGCAAAAGAGCACAAAACAACAACAGAGACCAGCTACTGCAGCCCCGGGCAGTGAAACCAGACCTTGAGAAGATCGTGTGTGTCACCACTTTTAACCCCTTATCCAATACAATTCAGAAGATTATGAAAGATAACTGAAAGATTCTTACATCAGGTGGCTTACCCTTCCAACCGCCATTACATGCATATAAGACAGCAACCAACATACGTGACTTAGTGGTCCATACAAGACCTAAAGAAAAGCCCCGTCCCAGACAGACTACGCTCTGGCAGACCCCACCTCCAGCATGCCACTACCCTTGTGGCAATTGCAGAGTGTGCCGCCTTACCCGCAAATCTACTACCATCAACCTCCACCTCAAAACCCCATGGGTACAAAAATCCCTTACGAACTGTAATAGTAAGAATGTGGTTTATCTAATCAAATGCCCCTGCCTACTCAAATATGTGGGTATGACCACTAGAAAGGTCAGCACTAGAATCTGCGAACACAGAAGCACGATCCGGTGTAAACGCGATGCCACAAAATTAACCAGTCACTTCCTTCTGAAGAACCACTCCCCGGATGACATGTCTTGGACGGTCCTCGAGCAACTTCCCCCGACAACCCCCAACATGTCACAAAAACTGTTTCGGGCTGAACAACGCTGGGTGTGGAGGCTGCACACTGATACTGCCGGTCTAAACGATGAGATACCCTGGTTCTCGCTCCATAATTAGACCCTCCGCAAGTAGCCTACTAGACCAAGTCAGTCCATCTACCCTTCTTGCCCTCTCCTACTGCCCATGCCCTTACTTCCTTTCTCCTTCCTCCTATCCCTCTTTTTTCCTTTCTTCCTGTCTCCTTCCTCCTATCCCTCTTTTTTCCTTTCCGCTTTGTAGTCCTTTTTTCGCTCCCCTCCCCTCTATACTGCATCCCTTCCTCGTTTCCGCCTCTCTGCCATTCACCTTATCTTTTCAACCTCTCCTTCCAACCCTTTGTTCCCTTTCTCTCCCCTTTTTTCACCCCCTTTCCTTTCTCTCTAATTTTTTCTACTTTTTTCCCCTTTTTTCCATTTTTCTTCCAATTAACCCCCTCCCCTTTCTTTACCCTTTCTCCCTTCCCTCCCCTTCCCCCCCTTCCCCCCTCCCTTTCTTCTTCTCTCTCCACTGCCCCCCCTCTTCACCCAGCTTCTTTCCCTTTCCCCTTTTTCCTCTCTTTTCACTTGGCCTCTCTCTCCCAGGCCGCGTGTTGCCGGGGATCCTTCCTCCCCCCAGTTTTTCTGCCGCCACCGCCGGGGAACTACGTTTCCCAGCAGCCCTGCGGGGATCGCGTCATTTTCTGACGCCTTCTCCACGCGAGGGCGTCTCCCACATACCGGCCGACCCCAGTGGAAGCACCACTGGCCTCGGCTAGGGAATCTTTTCCGGGTCCCACGTCCTCACGACGTTGGGGCACGGGGAAGTCAAATGCACTTCCGTTTCCCGCATCCAATTAGGGTCCGGACCTCGGGCTGCGACGGTGATTGTCACCACCTGGTCACAATTTTCTCCAGCGATTACAACTATATTAACCCGTCTATCCCAGGCCACTCCATCCAAGTGGTCCTGAGAGAGGTCGGTTTAGGCGCACAGTGAGCGCCTACCTTTGATGCAGTGAGTGAGCTGGCTACCTTTGGACAACACAGATAAGATGCTGACAAGCCTCCTTCTCCCTCATTTTTTTACCCTCCCTTTCTCTTTCTTCACTCACTTCTCTTCTGTCTACTCTCCCCCCTTTTTTCTTTTTTCTCTTTTCTTCTTTCTCTCTACTCTTGCCTGCTCATTTTCTTTGGTTCCCCTGTTTCTTTTCCCCCCTTTTTTCCTTTTCTTCCTTTCACTCATGTTTTTATTTTTTCCATTACTTCCCCCCCTTTTATTCATTGCTTTTTCTTCACGCTTCAGTTATCTCCCTTTGTTCCTTTTCCTTGTCCTTTTCTGCCTCCACCCTCTTCCTCTCTGGGTAAGGCGCTTTTTGCTTTTCGTTTTATGGATCCTAGTAGATGTCAGTCCACCAAGGGGCCGCGCCTTCGCATCTTCAGAGGCCTCTTTTCCTGTCTGTTTTCATCCTCACATAGAGTTTTCTTCCCCTGCTCCCCCTTCTCATTCTTCTGAACCTTAGAGTCTGACAATAAGGGGACACTCCCTCTCCTGGACACCAGAGGCCAGTAGCCTCTAGGGATAGGGTAAGAACTTCTTTCCGTCCCAGGTTTATTGCCCTCCACTTAATTGTGTTTTATCCATAAATTTTGTGATGAATGCCTTGTGCACCCCGAACTTCTGTTTGCTGCATGATTATCTGCTTCACGTGTGCTGTGTTTTGCTGTGCATTGCTGTGTCACTTTGTTACCCTCATTGCCGGTCTGTTTTATTTCCATCAGGCCCCCCCAGGTAGCTCCCTGGCAAGGTAGGCCCCCCCTATATTTTATTATACATATACATTTATTATTCTTTCAGCACTTATTCTCACACTGAGCATGAGTAGCAGGGATCCTTTGCCCTGATGAATGCCCCTAGACTTTCCAGAGCTCATTACTGAGGGCAGAAACATGTCGGCTCCTTCCTCTTAGATAGGTGACCCTGTGAGTCATTGTTCTCACAATGGTGTCCCAATCTCCTCATTTTAACCACATCAAACAGAACCTTCTAATAAATAGGTATCTGTTTAGGTGTTTTTATTTCTTAGTGTAGCTGGATCCCTCCATTTCCAGAACCAGAATTAATTTACGCACTCCCTCCTGTTCCTTTAACAGTGAGGTTGAGTCCGCCCAGGTGGCATTGTCCTACCTGGGTGGGGCTAGGTGGTCATATGATGAAGCATGACACTATATAGTGTGTGAGACCACCTAGGCCGTAAAGGAAATTCCCGTCCTCTCCTTTTTTTCCCCCCTGTGGCTTCCAGACCTTCCACAGCACCATAGTTAAATGATACCTTGCCTCTAATTGAGGACCACGAGGGATCTGGTGTTACAATTGATACACCACTGATCCATCCCTCATTACATTAAAAGTACCCCGTACTCCCTATTGTGATTTTGGAGGTAAGTCCTAGACTAAAACAACATATATACAGTGAAATATGGGGGTAACATGGTACTGTCTTACATGGGTGCCGCATGATTTGCAGCTGCTCCGGCTCCTGTACTCTCTTCCAGGATTTCCTTTGTGCACAGCCTGGGCTTCTGCTCACTTTCGACACTGTTGCAACTCTTGGACTTGGTCCCCTTGTCTTACAGGTACTCAGGTCCAGAAATCCACTGTTGTTGCATTGCTGGTGTTGGTTTTCCTTGCAGAATCCCCCTATCACAACTTCTGTGCTCTCTGGGGGTTGTAGGTGCACTTTACACCTACCTTACAGGGACTTGGGGTGGGCTACCTTTCTAACCCTCACTGTTTTCTTACAGTCCCAGTGACCCTCTACAAGCTCACATAGGTTTGGGGTCCATTTGTGGTTCGCATTCCACTTTTGGAGTATATGGTTTGTGTTGCCCCTACACCTATGTGCTCCTATTGCAATCTATAGTAACTTTACACTGCTTGCATTACTTCCTTTTGCTATTACTGCATATTTTTGGTATTGTGTACATATATCTTGTGTATATTTGTCATCCTCATACTGAGGGTACTCACTGAGATCCTTTTGGCATATTGTCTTAAAAATAAAGTACCTTTATTTTTAGTATATATGTGTATTGTGTTTTCTTATGATATTGTGCATATGACACCAGTGGTATAGTAGGAGCTTTGCATGTCTCCTAGTTCAGCCTAAGCTGCTCTGCTATAGCTACCTTCTATCAGCCTACGCTGCTAGAAACACCTCTTCTACACTAATAAGGGATAACTGGACCTGGCACAAGGTGTAAGAACCTTTTGTACCCACTACAAGCCAGGCCAGCCTCCTACATTGGTTGTGCAGCGGTGGGATAAGTACATGTAACTACTTAACACTTTGTCATTTTGTACTTTTCATAGGAGAAAAATATACAAAACAAGTTCAGTGTATGTACACCTAACCAAAAAGTTTTGCTTTTCTTCTCTTACACTTTCTGCTAAGTGCTGAAAAGTACTCCTAAACTTTCTAAAAGTTTAAAAAAGTTTGAAAAAGTTTTTTTTTCTGTTCTTTAAAAAGTCCTGAAACTTTTTCTCTCTACTCACTGTCTCTAAACCTTCTTCTATCATGTCTGATGTAGGAACTTCTCTTAAAATGGTCAATACAAGATATAAGACAATCTTAACTTTAAGGGCCTAAAGAGTCTCTGCATTCATAGAAGTTTAGTGATAGGGAAGAACCCCTCTAGATAATTTCTATTTAATTTGCTCATTGAGAATGATAAGTCCCTAGCTGGCACTTCAATTGAGAAGATGGTAGATAGCTCACACTCTGACTCAGGGTAACCCCTTGAGGGAGGTGTACAGGGTTCCCTACCACATCTGCCCCTTAGCAGACCACATACCAATGCTGGTAGTAATAGATGCTCCCATCATAGTAGGGATGTTTTTGTTCCTGAAGGCCAGGTTGTTAGAGTGCAAGCTGTTAGGGACAGGTCTCCCTCTGATAATCCCAACATATCCTCAGTATCCAAGCATTCCCAATCCACCCACCCTGAAGACAACATGTTAGAAAGGGAACTCAAAAAGTTGAGAGTGGGAGAGACCAGACTGAAGCTTAAACAGCAACAGCTGGCTCTAGACAGGGAATCCCTAGATCTGGAGAAGGAGAGAAAGAGGTTGGGGTTTGGACCCCATGGTGGCAGCAGCAGTATTCCTGATAGCAATACTGTGAGAGAGCATGATTCCAGGAATCTGCACAAGATAGTTCCCCCTTACAAGGAGGGGGATGACATTAACAAGTGGTTTGCTGCACTTGAGAGGGCCTGTATGGTACAGGGGGTCCCTCAAAGGCAGTGGGCTGCTATCCTATGGCTATCTTTCAATGGAAAGGGTAGGGATAGGCTCCTTACTGTTAGAGAACGTGATGCCAATAATTTTGCAGTTTTGAAGGATGCACTCTTGGATGGATTTGGCTTAACCACTGAACAATACAGGATTAAGTTCAGAGACACCAGAAAAGAGTCCTCACAACACAGGATAGACTTTGTTGACTGTTCAGTGAAGGCATTGGAGGGGTGGTTACATGGCAGTAAAGTTTCTGACTATGAAAGCCTGTATAATCTTATTCTGAGAGAGAATATTCTGAATAACTGTGTGTCTGACTTGTTACACCAATATCTAGTGGACTCAGATCTGACTTCTCCCCAAGAATTGGGAAAGAAGGCAGACAAATGGGTCAGAACAAGAGTGAACAGAAAAGTTCATACAGGGGGTGACAAGGATAGCAAGAAGAAGGATGGTAAGTCTTCTGACAAGGGTGGGGAAACATCTAAAAATGAGTCTTCATCAGGCCCACAAAAACACTCTGGTGGGGGTGGTGGGTCCAAATCCTATTCTAATCAAGTAAAAAAGCCTTGGTGTTATTTATGTAAAGTAAAAGGCCATTGGACAACTGATGCCAGTTGTCCAAAGAAAAACACCAAACCTCCCACTACCACAACCCCTACTGCAACCTCTAGTGCCCCTAGTGATAGCAGTGGTGGTGGGAGTAAACCTACTAATAGCCAATCCAAGGGAGTAGCTGGGCTCACTTTTGGTAATTTAGTTGGGGTTGGTCTTGTTAGAGAGACCACAGAGGCTGTGTTAGTCTCTGAAGGTGCCATTGATTTGGCCACCTTGGTTGCTTGTCCCCTTAATATGGATAAGTACAAGCAACTTCCCCTAATCAATGTTGTTGAGGTTCAGGCCTACAGGAATACAGGTGCCAGTGTTACCATGGTGATAGAGAAACTGGTACACCCTGAACAACACCTACTTGGTCACCAGTACCAAGTGACAGACGCTCATAACAACACTCTTAGCCACCCCATGGCTGTTGTGAATCTCAACTGGGGGGGGGTTACTGATCCAAAGAAAGTTGTGGTTGCCTCAGATTTACCTGTAGACTGCCTACTAGGAAATTATTTAGAGACATCAGCTTGGGCAGAAGTGGAGTTGGAGGCCCATGCAGCAATGCTGGGCATTCCTGGGCATATTTTGCTTTAACCAGGGCTCAGGCCAAAAAGCAAAAAGGAC
This sequence comes from Pleurodeles waltl, assembly GCF_031143425.1. Classification (NCBI taxonomy): domain Eukaryota; kingdom Metazoa; phylum Chordata; class Amphibia; order Caudata; family Salamandridae; genus Pleurodeles; species Pleurodeles waltl. The sequence goes on from NC_090451.1 coordinate 582,113,998, forward strand.
AGGGTGACTTGGATCCTGGAACAATGGACCAAGTGCTCTGTAAAGCTAGGGGTAGCAAGGGTATATCCCTCCCTCTACAGATGATTCAACTGCTGAGGAAGAAGAATTTCCTTCCTGTGCAGAACCTTCACCAGAGGAGCTGGCAGCAGACACTGCTGAGCTTTTGGGTGGAGGGAGGCCTGCCAGGGAAGAGCTGAGTGTGGCACAGCAATCCTGTCCCACATTAGAGGGTCTCAGACAGCATGCTGTCAAGCTGCAAAATGGGGATGTCAGTGACTCAAATAGAGGTTACTGGGAGGACAACCTCTTGTACACAGAGGCAAGGGACCCAAAACCTGGAGCAGCCAGGAGATTGGTCATTCCCATGCAGTACAGAGAGTTCCTCCTAACTCTGGCACATGACATTCCCTTGGCTGGGCATTTGGGCCAGATCAAAACACGGGAAAGGCTTGGCCCCCTGTTTCACTGGCCTAGGATGTCAGAAGACACAAAAGATTTTTGTAAGTCTTGCGTGACCTGCCAAGCCAGTGGCAAGACTGGTGGCACTCCAAAGGCTCCCCTTATTCCACTACCTGTGGTTGGGGTTCCCTTTGAAAGGGTAGGGGTTGACATAGTTGGCCCCCTTGACCCTCCTACTGCTTCAGGCAATAGGTTCAACTTGGTGGTAGTGGACCATGCCACAAAATATCCTGAAGCTATTCCTCTAAGGACCACTACAGCACCTGCAGTGGCAAAAGCCCTCCTGGGAATATTTTCCAGGGTGGGTTTTCCAAAAGAGGTTGTATCAGACAGGGGTAGCAACTTTATGTCTGCATACTTGAAGGCTATGTGGAAGGAATGTGGTGTAACATACAAATTCACCACACCTTATCATCCACAAACAAATGGACTGGTAGAGAGGTTTACTAAAACTCTCAAAGGAATGATAATGGGACTCCCTGAAAAACTCAGGAGGAGATGGGATGTCCTGTTACCTTGCCTCCTTTTTGCTTACAGGGAGGTACCCCAGAAAGGAGTGGGCTTCAGCCCCTTTGAACTCCTATTTGGGCACCCTGTAAGAGGTCCTCTAACACTTGTGAAGGAGGGTTGGGAACAACCTTTAAAAGCTCCTAAGCAAGATATAGTGGACTATGTACTTGGCCTAAGATCCAGAATGGCGGAGTACATGAAAAAGGCCAGTAAAAACCTTCAGGCCAGCCAAGAGCTCCAGAAGCAATGGCATGGCCAGAAGGCTGTTCTGATTCAGTACCAACCAGGACAGAAGGTGTGGGTATTGGAGCCTGTGGCTCCAAGAGCACTCCAAGACAAATGTAGTGGACCCCATCTCATTGTTGAAAAGAAGGGCGAGGTCACCTACTTGGTTGACTTAGGCACTGCCAGGAGTCCCCTTAGGGTGATTCATGTCAACCGCCTAAAACCCTACTATGACAGGGCTGATCTCACCCTGCTCATGGCAACAGGTGAGAGACAGGAAGAAGAGAGTGACACTCTCCCTGATCTCTTCTCTTTCACAGAAGAGGATGCTCTAGTGGAAGGAGTAGTTTTGGCAGATTGTCTTACTGCAGAGCAGAAAGACAACTGCATAAATCTCCTAGGCCAGTTTTCTGAACTCTTGCCAGGCACCACATCTTGATGTGAACACACAATTGATACTGGAGACAGCATGCCTGTCAAGAGTAAAATCTACAGGCAGCCTGACCATGTCAGGGACTGCATAAAGCAAGAAGTTCAGAAAATGCTTGACATAGGAGTGGTTGAACATTCTGAAAGCCCATGGGCCTCTCCTGTGATGCTTGTACCAAAGCCTCACTCAAAAGATGGAAAAAGGGAGATGAGGTTTTGTGTAGATTACAGAGGTCTCAACCAGGTAACAAAAACTGATGCTCACCCTATACCCAGGGCAGATGAGCTCATAGAAACACTGGCATCTGCCAAGTATCTAAGCACCTTTGATTTGACTGCAGGGTATTGGCAGATCAAATTATCAGAGGATGCTAAAGCAAAAACTGCATTTTCGACTGTTGGAGGGCACTACCAATTCCAGTAATGCCCTTTGGCTTGAAAAATGCACCTGCCACTTTTCAGAGGTTGGTGAATACAGTCCTGCAAAGGTTGGAGGCTTTTAGTGCAGCATATCTGGACGATATAGCTGTCTTTAGCTCCACCTGGGATGATCACCTGGTCCACCTGTGGAAAGTTTTGAAGGCCCTGCAAAAGGCAGGTCTCACTATCAAGGCTTCAAAGTGCCAGATAGGGCAGGGGAAAGTGGTTTATCTGGGACACCTGGTAGGTGGAGAACAGATTGCACCACTTCAGGGGAAAATCCAGACAATCATGGATTGGGTTCCCCCTACAACTCAGACCGAAGTGAGAGCCTTCCTAGGCCTCACTGGATATTACAGGAGATTCATTAAAAACTATGGCTCTATTGCAGCCCCACTTAATGATCTCACTAGCAAGAAGATGCCTAAAAAGGTATTGTGAACAGCTAGCTGTCAGAAAGCTTTTGAGAAGCTCAAACAGGCCATGTGCACTGCACCTGTCCTAAAAAGCCCATGTTACTCCTAGAAATTCCTTGTTCAAACTGATACATCTGAATTAGGGGTGGGGCAGTCTTATCACAACTCAGTTCTGAGGGCCAGGATCAACCTGTTGCTTTTATCAGCAGGAGGTTGACCCCTAGAGAAAAGCGTTGGTCTGCCATTGAGAGGGACGCCTTTGCTGTGGTCTGGGCACTGAAGAAGTTGAGGCCATACCTGTTTGGCACTCACTTCATTGTTCAGACAGACCACAAACCTCTACTTTGGCTAAAACAAATGAAAGGTGAAAACCCTAAATTGTTGAGGTGGTCCATATCTCTACAGGGAATGGACTATACAGTGGAACATAGACCTGGGAGTCCCCACTCCAATGCAGATGGACTCTCCAGATATTTCCACTTAGACAATGAAGACTCATCAGGTCATGGCTAATCTTATTGTCCTTCGTTTGGGGGGGGTGGGGGTTGTGTAGGAAAGTACCATCTTGCCTGGCATGTTACCCCCATATTTCACTGTATATATGTTGTTTTAGTCTATGTGTCACTAGGACCCTGCCAGTCAGGGCCCCAGTGCTCATAAGTGTGCCCTGTACGTGTTCCCTGTGTGATGACTAACTGTCTCACTGATGCTCTGCTAACCAGAACCTCAGTGGTTATGCTCTCTCTGCTTTCCAAATTGTCACTAACAAGCTAGTGACCAATTTCACCAGTTCACATTGGCATACTGGAACACCCTTATAATTACCTAGTATATAGTACTAAAGTACCCAGGGTATTGGGGTTCCAGGAGATCCCTAAGGGTTGCAGCATTTCTTTTGCCACCCATAGGGAGCTCAGACAAATCTTACACAGGACTGCCACTGCAGCCTAAGTGAAATAATGCACACGTTATTTCACAGCCATTTTACACTGCACTTAAGTAACTTATAAGTCACCTATATGTCTAACCCTCACTTAGTGAAGGTTAGGTGCAAAGTTACTAAGTGTGAGGACACCCTTGCACTAGCAACGGTACCCCCACATAATTCAGGGCAATTTTCCCGGACTTTGTGAGTGCGGGGACACCATTACACGCATGCAGTACATATAGGTCAATACCTACATGTAGCTTCACAATGGTAACTCCGAATATGGCCATGTAACATGTCTAAGATCATGCCAAATCTGGTATTGGGGTGCCAATCTCATGCATCCCCGGGGCTCCACTATGGACCCCGGGTACTGCCAAACCAGCTCCCTTGTCCATCACCTCCCCAGGGGTGGTGCCCAGAGCTCCTCCAGTGTGTCCCAAACCTCTGCCATCTTGAATCCAGAGGTGTGAGGGCACAATGGAGGCTCTGAGTGGCCAGTGCCAGCAGGTGATGTCAGAAACCCCTCCTGATAGGTGCTTACCTCACTAGGTGGCCAATCCTCCTCTGAGGGCTATTTAGCATCTCTCCTGTGGGCTTTTCCTCAGATAACGACTTGCAAGAATTCACCAGAGTTCCTCTGCACCTCTCTCTTCGACTTCTGGCAAGGCTCGACCGCTACCTGCTCCAGGACGCCTGCAAAAATACAACAAAGTAGCAAGAAGACTACCAGCGACATTGTAGCACCTAATCCTTCCGGCTTTCTCAACTGTTTCCTGGTGGTGCATACTTTGGGGGCTGCCTGCCTTCATCCTTTACAGGAAGCCACAAAGAAATATCCCGTGGTTTGAAGGAATCTACCCCCTGCTCCAGCAGTCACCAAACTTCAGTGCCACCGGCACTCTGGGACCCCTCTCATCCTGACGAGCGTGGCCCCTGAAACACAGGTGGTAGACCCAAGTGGCCCAGACTGTCCAGTGGTCTCACTGTCCAAATTTGGAGGAGGCAAGTCCTTGCCTCCCCTTTCCAGACAGTAATCCTGTGCACCACATAAACTGCAGCTGCTAGGGCTTCTGTGCACATTTGCAAGGAATCCTTTGTGCACAGCCTAGCCCAGGCCCCCAGCACTCCGTCTTGCATTGCGCAACTCTCTGAGTTGACCTCCAGCTTAGTGGGATCCTCTTTTGTGGTGTTGAGATGACCACTGTGTTCAGTCTTCTTGAACCCGTGTTCAGGGACTTCTGCGGGTGCTACCTTCTTGTGCATGGGCTCGCTACTTTGCTGAGGGCCCCCTCTGTCTCCTCTTCCAAAATGGCAACATCCTTGTCCTTCCTGGGCCTGGGCAGCACCCTTTTTCTTCAACCGGGATTCTTGCAGCTAGCAAGGCTTGTTTGCGGTATTTTGCCAAGGAAGCAACTCTGCATCCTCCAGCACTCCGTGGGATATCTTCTACATGGAGGAGAAGTTCCTAGCACCTTTCGTTGTTGCAGAATCTTCAGCTTCTTCCATCCAGAGGCAGCCATTTTGGACCTTCATCCGGGGTTTAGTGGGCTCCTGCTGTGAGAAAGTAGCCTCTTTCTAGCCTTGTTACCCCCACTTTTGGCCTGTTTGTGAATATATGTCAGGGTTTTTCACTGTCTCACTGGGATCCTGCTAGCCAGGGCCCAGTGCTCATAGTGAAAACCTTATGTGTCAGAATGTTTGTTATGTGTCACTGGGCCCTGCTAGCCAGGACCCCAGTGCTCATAAGTTTGTGGCCTATATGTATGTGTTCCTTGTATGAATCCTAACTGTCTCACTGAGGCTCTGCTAACCAGAACCTCAGTGGTTATTCTCTCTCTGGTTTCCAAATTGTCACCAACAGGCTAGTGACCAATTTCACCAATTCACATTGGCATACTGGAACACCCTTATAATTCCCTAGTATATGGTACTGAGGTACCCAGGGTATTGGGGTTCCAGGAGATCCCTATGGGCTGCAGAATTTCTTTTGCCACCCATAGGGAGATCTGACTATTCTTACACAGGCCTGCCAGTGCAGTCTGAGTGAAATAACGTCCACGTTATTTCACAGCCATTTACCACTGCACTTAAGTAACTTATAAGTCACCTATATGTCTAACCTTCACCTGGTGAAGGTTGGGTGCTAAGTTACTTAGTGTGTGGGCACCCTGGCACTAGCCAAGGTGCCCCCACATCATTCAGGGCAAATTCCCCGGACTTTGTGAATGCGGGGACACCATTTCACGCATGCACTATACATATGCAGCTAGCAAGGCTTGTTTGCGGTCTTTTTGCATGGGAACACCTCTGCAAGCGTCTTCACGACGTGGGACATCCATCCTCCAAAGGGGAAGTTCCTAGTCCTCTTCGTTCTTGCAAAACACCAAGCTTCTTCCATCCGGTGGCAGCTTCCTTGCACCCTCAGCTGGCATTTCCTGGGCTCCTGCCCACTCTCCACACTGTCGCGACTCTTGGACTTGGTCCCCTTGTCTTGCAGGTACTCAGGTCTGGAAATCCACTTTGGTTGCATTGCTGGTGTTGGTCTTCCTTGCAGAATTCCCCTATCACGATTTCTGTGCTCTCTGGGGAATATAGGTGCACTTTACACCTACGTTTCAGGGTCTTGGGGTGGGCTATTTTTCTAACCCTCACTGTTTTCTTACAGTCCCAGCGACCCTCTACGAGCTCACATAGGTTTGGGGTCCATACGTTATTCGCATTCCACTTTTGGAGTATATGGTTTGTGTTGCCCCTATACCTATGTGCTCCTATTGCGATCTCTTGTAACTATACACTGCTTGCATTACTTCCTTTTGCTATTACTGCATATTTTTGGTATTGTGTACATATATCTTGTGTATATTTGGCATCCTCATACTGAGGGTACTCCCTGAGATACTTTTGGCATATTGTCATAACAATAAAGTACCTTTATTTTTAGTATATCTGTGTATTGTGTTTTCTTATGATATTGTGCATATGACACCAGTGGTATAGTAGGAGCTTTGCATGTCTCCTAGTTCAGCCTAAGCTGCTCTGCTATATCTACCTTCTATCAGCCTAAGCTGCTAGAAACACCTCTTCTACACTAATAAGGGATAACTGGACCTGGTACAGAGTGTAAGTATCCCTTGGTACCCACTACAAGCCAGGCCAGCCTCCTACACTAACTGTCTCACTGAGGCTCTGCTAACCAGAACCTCAGTGGTTATGCTCTCTCTGCTTTCCAAATTGTCACTAACAGGCTAGTGACCAATTTCACCAATTCACAGTGGCATACTGGAACACCCATGTAATTCCCTAGTATATGGTACTGAGGTACCCAGGGTATTGGGGTTCCAGGAGATCCCTATGGGCTGCAACATTTATTTTGCCACCCGTAGGGAGAACTGACAATTGTTACACAGGCCTGCCACTGCAGCCTGCTTGAAATAATGTCCATGTTATTTCACAGCCATTTACCACTGCACTTAAGTAACTTATAAGTCACCTATATGTCTACCCTTCACCTGGTGAAGGTAGGGTGCAAAGTTACTTAGTGTGTGGGCACCCTGGCACTAGCCAAGGTGCCCCCACATTGTTCAGGGCAAATTCCCCGGACTTGGTGAGTGCGGGGACACCATTACACGCGTGCACTATCCATAGCTCACTACCTATGTATAGCGTCACAATGGTAACTCCGAACATGGCCATGTAACATGTCTAAGATCATGGAATTGTCACCCCAATGCCATTCTGGCATTGGGGAGACAATTCCATGATCCCCAGGGTCTCTAGCACAGAACCCGGGTACTGCCAAACTGCCTTTCCGGGGTCTCCACTGAAGCTGCTGCCAACCCCTCAGACAGGTTTCTGCCCTCCTGGGGTCCAGGCAGCCCTGGCCCAGGAAGGCAGAACAAAGGATTTCCTCTGAGAGAGGGTGTGACACCCTCTCCCTCTGGAAATAGGTGTGATGGCTGGGGAGGAGTAGCCTCCCCCAGCCTCTGGAAATGCTTTGATGGGCACAGATGCTGCCCATATCTGTATAAGCCAGTCTACACCGGTTTAGGGATCCCCCAGCCCTGCTCTGGCGTGAAACTGGACAAAGGAAAGGGGAGTGACAACTCCCCTGACCTGCACCTCCCAGGGGAGGTGCCCAGAGCTCCTCCAGTGTGCCCCAGACCTCTGCCATCTTGGAAACAGAGGTGTTGCTGGCACACTGGACTGCTCTGAGTCGCCAGTGCCAGCAGGTGACATCAGAGACTCCTTCTGATAGGCTCTTACCTTTCTTAGTAGCCACTCCTCCTTCCTAGGTAGCCAAACCTCCTTTTCCGGCTATTTAGGGTCTCTGCTTTGGGGAATTCCTCAGATACCGAATGCAAGAGCTCACCAGAGTTCCTCTGCATCTCCCTCTTCACCTTCTGCCAAAGGATCGACTGCTGACTACTCAGGACACCTGCAAAACCGCAACAAAGTAGCAAAGACGACTACTGCAACCTTGTATCGCTTCATCCTGCCGGCTTTCTCAACTGTTTCCTTGTGGTGCATGCTCTGGGGGTAGCCTGCCTCCTTTCTGCACCAGGATCTCTGAGGAAATCTCCTGTGGGTCGACGGAATCTTCCCCCTGCAACTGCAGGCAACAAAAGACTGCATCACCGGTCCTCTGGTCCCCTCTCAGCATGACGAGCGTGGTCCCTGGAACTCAGCAACTCTGTCCAAGTGACTCCCACAGTCCAGTGACTCTTCAGTCCAAGTTTGGTGGAGGTAAGTCCTTGCCTCCCCACGCAAGACTGCATTGCTGGGTACCGCATGATTTGCAGCTGCTCCGGCTCCTGTGCACTCTTCCAGGATTTCCTTTGTGCACAGCCAAGCCTGGGTCCCCGACACTCTAACCTGCAGTGCACAACCTTCTGAGTTGTCCTCCGGCGTCGTGGGACTCCCTTTTCTGACTTCGGGTGGACTCCGGTTCACTTTTCTTCTAAGTGCCTGTTCAGATACTTCTGCGGGTGCTGCCTGCTTCTGTGAGGGCTCCCTGACTTGCTGGGCGCCCCCACTTTCTCCTCATCCAAGTGGCGAGATCCTGGTCCCTCCTGGGCCACAGCAGCATCCAAAAACCCTAACCGCGACCCTTGCAGCTAGCAAGGCTTGTTTGGAGTCTTTCTGCGTGGGAACACGTCTGCAAGCTTCTTCACGATGTGGGTCATCCATCCTCCAAAGGGGAAGTTCCTAGTCCTCTTCGTTCTTGCAAAACACCAAGGGGCATATTTATACTCCGTCTGCGCCGATTGTGCGTCAAACATTTTGACGCACAATCAGCGCAAACGTTGCCCTGTATTTAAACTTTGATGCCCGAGCCCGCGGATGACAAAATTCTGCTGTGTGCATCATTTTTTGGATGCGGCAACCCGCCTTGCGTTAATTATATGCAAGGTAGGCGTTCCCATCCAAAAAATGGCTTAATCGGCCGTGCGTCGTATTTATGCTTTCGGGCAAAAATGACGCACGGCCGGGAGGCGGAGCCAGAAAATGACGCACAGCCCGATTTGCGTCAAAAATTAACGCCTGGGTCAGGGCAGGCATTAAAATGGGGCAAACACACCTGTATTTAATCAGAACACACAGAACAAACAGCAGAGCAGCAGAGCAGCAACAGGGAGCCATGGAGGTGATTCTAATCCAGCGTGCACGCAGACGCAGAGCCCAGCAGCAACAACAGCAGCTACAACAACATCAGCAGGGACCTCAAAGGCAGCGCAGAAGGCAGGAGAGGATATTCCACCCAAGAACAACCCTTCCGGGCCTCAGGGAACACGACATCATACAGAGGTACCGGTTGAATTGGCAGGCCATTCAGCAGCTGCTGCGAAACATTGAACAGCAGTTGGCCCCCACTTTGGTGACACCCCGCACCATCCCAACAGAAACAAAGCTGCTTGCCGTACTTCACATGCTGGCAAGTGGCTCTTTCCAAACAACTGGTGCCCTGGTTGGCAGAATATCACAACCATCATTCTCCGCCTTTTTGCCCAAAGTACTGGACGCCATCATTCGACTGACACCCCGCCACATCTGCTTCCCTAACACACTGCAGAAACAGCAGGAAACTAAACATGGGTTCTACGCAATCAGTGGCTTCCCACACGTCTTTGGTGCAATCGACTGCACACATGTACGCCTTGTGCCACCTGCTGCAACTGAACACCTCTACCGCAACAGGAAGCACACACATTCCATCAACGTGCAGGCCATTGTCGATCACCAGGGATTGATCACCAACATCGTGGCTAAATATCCTGGGAGTGTACATGACTCTTTCATCTTCCGTCACCGCACCATCAATGAACACTTCCAGGATGGACGGTATGGCAATGGACTACTTGTCTAAGTACAAAAACCTACTTATATATACACTGCACAGCAACCCTCTAGGACACACAACACATACACCACAACAGCAACATGTCAACAGGAACACACTGAGGTCGTGACTTCACTAACCATGTTTCTTAAGTCACCATTGAACCTGTCACACATCAGAATTTACTGTACAGCCTAATGTGAAGACGTCAATGAGTGTGGTTGCCGAAATGTCACCTTGCAAATTGTAAGTGTCCCAATGACCTTTACATTAATACATTGCATAAGTCTAAAGGCATGGGATGTCCAGGGTACTTTGATATGAACGTGTTAACAACACTTTCAATTTTAACTGTGCATGGAACCATCATCTTACCCCCAGTGAAGACACCCAGACACCTGTATCACAAGTCACAATGCTAGGGAGGGCATACTGTACTGCAAATCCCAAAACATACTGCTGACAAACGGTTAGCAGACAAACACTCATTCAGCCAAGGAAACAACACAATGCAGATGGCATAGCCTACAAACATAGGATGTCACATTAGTACACAAAAGAGTCACAGACAACACAAGACAACTACTGCCATGAAAGGTCTTTTCAATAGTGCCAGCTACATCAACATGATCCCATTAATTTTCTCTTGAAGCTGATTAGGGGTATGGCATCCAGCCTTGGATTATGATACCATTTGGCAACCCGAGTACAGCTGCAGAGCGTGCATACAATGAGGTCCATAGGAGGACACGCAGCATTGTCGAGTGTACCTTCGGCATCCTCAAGTCAAGGTTCCGCTGCCTCAACATCACTGGTGGTAGCCTCCTATATTCCCCCGAGATGGTCTGTAGGATCATCCTCACATGTGCAATATTGCACAACATTTGCATCAGAAGAAACATTCCCCTCCTGGAACTAGAGCCACACATGCCTGAAGAGGAGGAAGAGGAGGATGCTGGCCTGCAACAGGAGGGGGAACTACAGAACACAGCTGCTGGTATACGCAGGCGGCAACAGATTGTAAATAATTTCTTCTGAATATGATCACCTTCACCACTTTAGTTAACAAATTTAAATAAACACCTATTATAATCACCATATCATGGTCTGGCTATTCCTTTTTACACACCTTCATCTCTACTTATCAGAATAAGAGTGTTGCCTCATGGAGCATTGCTGAGATACTGAGTAGGACACGGAACATCCCAGAGCTTATGTGATGCCTAACATACAATGGTCACATACACACACACTCTTAATGACATATATCATGTACATATCGCCTTTGAAGGCCAATAGCAGAGGACCACAACTATTTCACACATACATGTTGAAAGCAAGGTCCAGCGCAGCATATGGCACACAACTATGACACCATCACTCAATAAGGGGAAAACAAGCCTCATACATGAGGCAGTCAATGTTCTTTGGCATCACTAACATGAATGTCTGACAAGACCCTTGACAGCAGTTAGTCCAACTGCATCCAATATTTGCAAGGAATATCTGTGACTAGAGTTCCATAGAAGCAGAACATAGACAGCACAAGTGCCACACATATGACATGCATTGCACACATGACATTCCCTGCACATGTCAGCCCATTTCCTAACTCCTGACACACCCATGCACCTGGTCACAACCCACCTGTCGGAAGAGGTACCTGGAATACTAAGATGTGTACCCTGATAATACCTCCTCTACACACACAGACCAACATTAGCAAACCAGTGTGCTACACCCTTTCCTAAGGTATGCCATTGTCATATAACATCTGACTGCATGTACGTCAGGTCAATTTATACACTGTCTTCTAGTTTCAAAGCCTTGTTAGCACATGTAGATTGCTTCCCCTTGTGAAAATGTCTGTTGTCCCTTAGAATGCAAGTCTCACCTACAGGACTGGTGAGAAACAGATGCAGCCCACACCTGTGATCACCTCCATGCACACCACCCATTTAAAAAAGCACTGCCCCTGATGATGCCTGGAACAGCATAGGAGTTGCCATTATGTCAAATACACCGTCAACAATTGATACTAATTAAGCTGTGTAACACAGCCCTTGGGTTCATTTGTCACCTTCAAAAACACAGGACGTACACAGATTGACATGTCAACTGTCTAGTTTGTCCTCCAAACAGTCTCAGTCAGACCACTGATTATGTAACTTGTCCAGTAGCTGGCTCCTGAATCACCTTGCATTCTGTCAACCTGACTGGCAACTGTCACTGAGCACATTTCTTCCTTCCATACCTTACAGGTGGACCGGCACCCTACACTGTGGGATAGGTGGTGACATTTGAGGACCCCGACCACTCCAGTAAGTGTTGATATGTCTGTTATGTGTTGTGTTTGCTGGTTATGGACTCGTGTGAGTTGGACGCATAGCAAGGTGTGATGCGTTGGGCAAGTTTTTCACTTGTTCCATGAGTGGGAATGCAGTTCTCACATGTTTTGAGTTAGCCAATGCGTATCCAATGGTATCATGTAGGGATTGTAGGACATCCCTGTAGGCCCCACTGCGAGTACAGGGGATAGTCATGTGTCTGACACTTGTATCACCAAGAGTCGCAATGGAAGTCAGTCCCTATTTAGTCAGCCTGTCAGACCCACATTCTCTAAGATTGGTGGAGCTAATAGCTTCCCAATAGACATCTGCTTCACTATTTACCTACGTAAGTTTGAAACACTAGGTAGAACCTCCTAGCAGCATGTACTTCCACATGTAGTGCATCAAGTCTCTGGAACCTGAGTGTAATGGCCTAGGTGTGCATGCAATTCATGATTATGGGTGTTCTAGCAACTCTGTGTCTGATGTAAGTCAGGCCTCACTGGAAGTATATGTTGTGTACTAAGTTCTGCATTTCCTGACATGTCTGACCCTATGAGTGCTCTAGGGTTTTCTGACTCCAAATTTTAGATAGACCTTACCTGTGGTGTGTCTGTAGAGACAAACATGTGTGGAGTTGCCTATACACTCCTCGGTGTACATGTTGTTGGCAAATTATAGTTTTGTATCCACCGCCCCCCCTCAAACACGGCCATGGGTTTGTGAATGGGGTCCCTAGTATTGATGCTACCAGTATGTTACACATACCTGTGAATAAGTGACGGTGTGGTTGCATAGTAGTATACACACTCAGGTTTGGCACTTGGTACCATACTGGAAAGTCCAGTTACAACTTGCAGACCATGTGGCTTTAGTTTTGCTTTCCGTACACTGACATTTGTAGCCCAGCTCTTGGTGGAGGATATGCAGCATGATTCTTAGATGTTAACTGTCAGAACTTAGATAGCAAGTCAAGGCCAGTTGTTACCCATCTTGTGGGTTATGGATGTGCTTTGTGTGATGTCACCTTTGTTGTCTGGCCTGCCATATACTTCCTCAGGGACATTTGATGCTCTGTATCGTGATATGAGCTGTTACAAGTACAGTAGATGTAATGTCTGATTAACTTGCTGTGCCGTTTCACACAATGCAGTTACTAATGTGGCATATCTGCATTTGTCTTCACAGCAGCTAACATGACTCCAGACCAGGTCCGTGAATTTCAGCGTCGGGACATGCGATACCAGCACATCCTGCTGGTGGAGTCGGGGTTCCGGAGGATGGCCTGGCGATATCGCCATGAACATGCCTCCGGGGCATGGCGAGCCTTCCCACAGGGTGGGCCTACTGTGCCCACCACAGCCACCACAGAAACAACCACCAATCAGACCCAGGTGGCCCCACCCACAGCTGCCTCTGTTGATTCAACATCTGCTGGACTTCCTGGCCCCAGCATTGCCACCGGTGCAGGACAGCCCCCACAGACCTCCTCCACCGGTACCCAGACTGCCACTGCTCCAGCTGTTGACCCTGCAGCCTTGAATAGACTTGAACACAAGATGGACAAAGTGCTGCGCAAGGTGAGCTACCTGAGCCGGGACGTGCAGCACATTAAACGGCGGGTCAAGGATATAAAGAGGACCTTCCGGAGGGCCAACCTCTAGACAGTTGAATAGATGGACATGATACCCTCCCCTCCCTCCTCTTTCCTTGTTCTTATAGTTAGTGGGCATAGGGGGCTTAGTGTTAGGTTAGTATAGGCTGTTAGTTTAGTCAGTGTTAGTGGGTGGGGGGTAGGGGGTCCTGTTTGTTTCTTTTTTTACTTATTACATGTGTGGGTGGGTAGGTGGGGGGCTATGTTGGGGTTCTTGTGTGTAAAAAAAAAAAAGCTAAAAAATAAAAATACAAATATTACCAAAAAAATATATATTTGTTTAGGATAGTATGTGTTTAGGTTAGTATGTGTTGTCCTCAATGTGTCCCGTCTCATAAGGGGTGTGGGGGGTAGATGTTTAGAACGTTTCATTACAATGATAAGTAAGTGTAGCTAAGGTTAGTTAGGGACAGATGTGGGTAATGAGTAGTCAGGGTAGATTAGGGTAGGTAAGATTTTTTCATCCGTTTCCTCATCTATAGTTAGCTTTTAATAAATATTTGGTTACCCCTTAATAGCATGTGTTGAATGGTACTTGATTGTGGGTTTGGATTCAGTGTACATCTCTTTTGTACTATAACATCTGTGTCCAATGCTACAAACAAATCCCAACTGAGCTGTACGATTGGCAGCTAACCCAGAGCTACCTTGCAAAGTGTCTACCCTTTGTTGCAACCACCAATCACAGTTAATATGGATCCCAATGTTTCTGTTGATAAGTGTGTTTTCAAAGTCACTAACGTTGCTTCCAGACTTGATATTGGGGAAACAGTTTTAGGTCTGACTGCAGTGTGATGATCATGCACACCCTTATAAGATGAGTTCTCATTGGCAATCTTGTATTCTTGTCTTCATGACCCTCATACATCATTTGTGACACAGTTCGGCATGATTACCTATTTGTATGTTAACTCAGACACCTTCATGTGTGCAGTTTTTTTTTGTATTTACTTAGATTAGTGTGGCATGTTTATTGTGTTATTTCTGCATGTTGACAACATTTAGCGGGCACTATTTGATGACTTACTTATCCCCTGAGGAAGCATTCTTCTGTCCTACACAGCATGGTGGTGTATGGTTTCTCACTTCATCAGTTATTCCCTCAGGATGGGCAGAGTATGATGCAATCATGGTGTGAGAAAGTAGCCTCTTTCTAGCCTTATTACCCCCACTTTTGGCCTGTTTGTGAGTGTATGTCAGGGTGTTTTCACTGTCTCACTGGGATCCTGCCAGCCAGGGTCCAGTGCTCATAGTGAAAACCCTATGTTTTCAGTATGATTGTTATATGTCACTGGGACCCTGCTAGCCAGGACCCCAGTGCTCATAAGTTGTGACCTATATGTATGTGTTCCCTGTGTGATGCCTAACTGTCTCACTGAGGCTCTGCTAACCAGAACCTCAGTGGTTATGCTCTCTCTGTACAAATTGTCACTAACAGGCTAGGGACCAATTTTACCAATTTACATTGGCTTACTGGAACACCCTTATAATTCCCTAGTATATGGTACTGAGGTACCCAGGGTATTGGGGTTCCAGGAGATCCCTATGGGCTGCAGCATTTCTTTTGCCACCCATAGGGAGCTCTGACAATTCTTACACAGGCCTGCCACTGCAGCCTGAGTGAAATAACGTCCACGTTATTTCACAGCCATTTTACACTGCACTTAAGTAACTTATAAGTCACCTATATGTCTAACCTTTACCTGGTAAAGGTTAGGTGCAAAGTTACTTAGTGTGAGGGCACCCTGGCACTAGTCAAGGTGCCCCCACATTGTTCAGGGCCAATTCCCCGGACTTTGTGAGTGCGGGGACACCATTACACGCGTGCACTACATATAGGTCACTACCTATATGTAGCTTCACAATGGTAACTCCGAATATGGCCATGTAACATGTCTATGATCATGGAATTGCCCCCTCTATGCCATCCTGGCATAGTTGGCACAATCCCATGATCCCAGTGCTCTGTAGCACAGACCCTGGTACTGCCAAACTGCCTTTTCAGGGGTTTCACTGCAGCTGCTGCTGCTGCCAACCCCTCAGACAGGTTTCTGCCCTCCTGGGGTCCAGCCAGGCTTGGCCCAGGATGGCAGAACAAAGGACTTCCTCTGAGAGAGGGTGTTACACCCTCTCCCTTTGGAAAATGGTGTGAAGGCAGGGGAGGAGTAGCCTTCCCCAGCCTCTGGAAATGCTTTCATGGGCACATTTGGTGCCCATTTCTGCATAAGCCAGTCTACAACGGTTCAGGGACCCCTTAGCCCTGCTCTGGCGCGAAACTGGACAAAGGAAAGGGGAGTGACCACTCCCCTGACCTGCACCTCCCCTGGGAGGTGTCCAGAGCTCCTCCAGTGTGCTCCAGACCTCTGCCATCTTGGAAACAGAGGTGCTGCTGGCACACTGGACTGCTCTGAGTGGCCAGTGCCACCAGGTGACGTCAGAGACTCCTTCTGATAGGCTCCTTCAGGTATTGCTAGCCTATCCTCTCTCCTAGGTAGCCAAACCCTCTTTTCTGGCTATTTAGGGTCTCTGTCTCAGGGGATTCCTTAGATAACGAATGCAAGAGCTCATCCGAGTTCCTCTGCATCTCTCTCTTCACCTTCTGCCAAGGAATCGACTGCTGACCGCGCTGGAAGCCTGCAAAACTGCAACAAAGTAGCTAAGACGACTACTGCAACTCTGTAACGCTGATCCTGCCACCTTCTCGACTGTTTTCCTGGTGGTGCATGCTGTGGGGGTAGTCTGCCTCCTCTCTGCACTAGAAGCTCCGAAGAAATCTCCCGTGGGTTGACGGAATCTTCCCCCTGCAACCGCAGGCACCAAAGAACTGCATCTCCGGTCCCCTGGGTCTCCTCTCAGCACGACGAGCGAGGTCCCTTGAATCCAGCAACTGTGTCCAAGTGACTCCCACAGTCCAGTGACTCTTCAGTCCAAGTTTGGTGGAGGTAAGTCCTTGCCTCCCCACGCCAGACTGCATTGCTGGGAACCGCGACTTTTGCAGCTACTCCGGCCTCTGTGCACTTCCGGCGGAAATCCTTTGTGCACAGCCAAGCCTGGGTCCACGGCACTCTAACCTGCATTGCACGACTTTCTAAGTTGGTCTCCGGCGACGTGGGACTCCTTTGTGCAACTTCAGGTGAGCACCATTTCACGCATCCTCGTAGTGCCTGTTTCTGGCACTTCTCCGGGTGCTGCCTACTGCTGAGAGGGCTCCTTGTCTTGCTCGACGTCCCCTCTGTCCCCTGACGCAATTGGCGACATCCTGGTCCCTCCTGGGCAACAGCAGCATCCAAAAACACTAACCGCATGATTTGCAGCTAGCAAGGCTTGTTGGCAGTCTTTCGGCGGGAAAACACTTCTGCACGACTCTCCACGGCGTGAGGGATCCGTCCTCCAAAGGGGAAGTCTCTAGCCCGTGTCGTTCCTGCAGAAACCTAAGCTTCTACTGTCCAGTAGCAGCTTCTTTGCACCCACAGCTGGCATTTCCTGGGCATCTGCCCATCTCCAACTTGCTTGTGACTTTTGGACTTGGTCCCCTTGTTCCACAGGTACCCTCAACTGGAAATCCATCGTTGTTGCATTGCTGGTTTGTGTCTTTCCTGCAGAATTCCCCTATCACGACTTCTATGTCCTTTGGGGAACTTTAGTGCACTTTGCACTCACTTTTCAGGGTCTTGGGGTCGGCTATTTTTCTAACCCTCACTATTTTCTAATAGTCCCAGCGACCCTCAACAAGGTCACATAGGTTTGGGGTCCATTCGTGGTTCGCATTCCACTTTTGGAGTATATGGTTTGTGTTGCCCCTATCCCTATGTGTCCCCATTGCATCCTATTGTAACTATACATTGTTTGCACTGTTTTCTAAGACTATACTGCATATTTTTGATATTGTGTACATATATCTTGTGTATATTTGCTATCCTCATACTGAGGGTACACTCTGAGATACTTTGGCATATTGTCATAAAAATAAAGTACCTTTATTTTTAGTATAACTGTGTATTGTGTTTTCTTATGATATTGTGCAAGTGACACTAGTGGTACTGTAGGAGCTTCACTCGTCTCCTAGTTCAGCCTAAGCTGCTCTGCTAAGCTACCATTATCTATCAGCCTATGCTGCTAGACACCCTATACACTAATAAGGGATAACTGGGCCTGGTGCAAGGTGCAAGTACCCCTTGGTACTCACTACAAGCCAGTCCAGCCTCCTACATTGGTTGTGCAGCGGTGGGATAAGTGCTTTGAGACTACTTACCACTCTTGTCATTGTACTTTTCATAAGAGAAAAATATACAAAACAAGTTCAGTGTGTGTACACATAGCTAAAAAGTTTTGCATTTCCTCTTTTCACTCTTTTCTAACTGTTGAAAAGTACTTCTAAACTTTCTAAAACGTTTTAAAAGTTTTTTTTCTGTCTTTCTGAAAGTTCTGAAAACTTTTTTCTCTTTTTCTATCACTTTAACTCTCTCTAAAAAATGTCTGGCACAGGCCAAAATGTTGATCTGTCCAAACTTGCATATGATCACCTTAGCTGGAAAGGAGCAAGGAGTCTCTGCATAGAGAGAGGTTTGAGTGTAGGGAAGAATCCTTCCTTGGAATTGTTACTTAACAGGCTAAGAGAACAAGATAAGGCCAAAAGGGCCCCATCTGTTGAAAAAGTAGCTAATGGTTCCCAATCTGATCCAGGGACACCCCTAGGAAAAGATTCAGGAAAGAAAGTTCAGAGCCTGCCCATTACTAGACAGTCTAGCATAGTTGGTACTGATGTTGAGTCACACCATACAGATAGTGTTGTCTCACATCATAGCAAAAGCATTCATTCTCACCACAGTAGAAGTGATGTTTCTGTTAACCAAGCTGTTAGGGTGCCCTCTGTAAGGGACAGGTCTCCTTCTGTCCATTCTCACCATACTTCTGTTTCAAGACATGTCCCTCCCACCCACCCTGACGACAGATTGTTAGAAAGGGAGCACAATAGATTGAGAGTGGAACAAACCAGACTGAAGCTCAAAAAGCAACAGCTGGATTTGGAGAGACAGACCTTAGAAGTAGAGAAGGAGAGACAGAAACTGGGTTTAGAAACCCATGGTGGCAGCAGCAGTATTCCCCATAGTCATCCTGCAAAAGAGCATGATTCCAGGAATCTGCACAAGATAGTTCCCCCTTATAAGGAGGGGGGTGACATTAACAAGTGGTTTGCTGCACTTGAGAGGGCCTGTGCTGTACAGGATGTCCCTCAAAGGCAGTGGGCTGCTATCCTATGGCTATCATTTAGTGGAAAAGGTAGGGATAGGCTCCTTACTGTGAAAGAAAGTGAAGCCAATGATTACAAAGTTCTTAAGAATGCACTCCTGGATGGTTATGGCTTAACCAGTGAACAATACAGGATAAAGTTCAGAGAGACCAAAAAGGAGTCTTCACAAGACTGGGTTGATTTCATTGACCATTCAGTGAAGGCCTTGGAGGGGTGGTTACATGGCAGTAAAGTTACTGATTATGACAGCCTGTATAACTTGATCCTGAGAGAGCATATTCTTAATAATTGTGTGTCTGATTTGTTGCACCAGTACTTGGTGGACTCTGATCTGACCTCTCCCCAAGAATTGGGAAAGAAGGCAGACAAATGGGTCAGAACAAGGGTGAACAGAAAAGTTCATACAGGGGGTGACAAAGAGAACAATAAGAAGAAAGATGGTGAAAAATCTCAAGATAAGCATGGGGATAAGGGTAAAACCAAAGATCCCACTTCAAATCTTAAACACTCTTCAGGGGGTGGGGATAAAACAAATTCTTCCTCTTCTTCTCAACCTACACAATTTAAAAAGCCTTGGTGCTTTGTGTGTAAAAACAGAGGCCATAGGCCAGGGGATAAGTCCTGTCCAGGTAAACCCCCTGAGCCTACCACCACTAATACATCAAGCTCTAGTGCCCCTAGCAGTAGTGGTACTAGTGGTGGGACTGCTGGCAACAGTCAAGTTAAGGGTGTAGTTGGGTTCACTTATGGGTCCATAGTAGAAACTGGGGTAGTCACTCCCAAGACAGTTTCTGTCACACCTAGTGGCATTGGCCTTGCCACACTGGCTGCTTGTCCCCTTACAATGGATAAGTACAGGCAGACAGTTTCAATAAATGGTGTTGAGGCCTTGGCCTACAGGGACACAGGTGCCAGTATCACTTTGGTGACTGAAAACCTGGTGCACCCTGATCAACACATCATTGGACAACAGTATAAGATTATTGATGTCCATAACTCCACTAAGTTTCTTCCCTTAGCTATAATTCAGTTTAGTTGGGGTGGAGTTACTGGCCCTAAGCAGGTGGTGGTATCACCTAGCTTACCTGTAGACTGTCTCTTAGGTAATTACCTAGAGGCCTCAGGTTGGGCTGATGTAGAGTTTTATGCCCATGCAGCCATGCTGGGCATCCCTGAGGAATTGTTCCCTCTCATTTCTACTGAAATGAAAAAGCAAAGGAGAGAAGGCCTGGAAACTCAGGATCCCTCTCCATCAACAGTTAAAAAGGGTATCACAGTATCCCCTAACCACCCTACCATTCAGGATAGCATTCCTGTGGTAGGAGAAACCTCTCCTGGGGTGGCACCTGTTCCAAGGGAATCATCAGTTGGCAAAGCTGGACTCCCTGAGGTAGAAGTACCTCTCTGTGGGATAACTAACATTGGTGAGAAAAAGAGCACCATTTTAGTTAACATGGAGCATCCCTCCAACCCTCCCAGAGAAACTTTAGTGCATAAACCCTGCACTACCTCACAACACTTAGGACAGCATCCCTGCCCTAGTGTGGAGCTCATAGGACAGCATCCCTGCCCTGCTCCAACTCAAGAGAAACAGCATCCCTGTTCTCTCTTCCAGCCATATGGACAAAGCTTTTGCCCAGCTATGGCTTTACTGAGACAGCATCCCTGTCTGGCATTTCCATCATTACAAATAGGTTCAGTGGACAATTCCCACGGCTCTAAACTAAATCTTACTGATAGAAACTCTGAAAATACATCTTCACATTGTTGCTTAGCTAAAAAACTTCAAACAGGGTGGTTTACACCCCCACAGGGAAGTAACCATATAGTGGATGATAAAGGGAGTAACCAGTCTATTGCAGAGCTACTCTCTACTTATCACCACTTAGACAATAAAGTCTCAACTGGCCAAGGTTAGCTTTATTGTCCTTCGTTTGGGGGGGGTTGTGTGAGAAAGTAGCCTCTTTCTAGCCTTATTACCCCCACTTTTGGCCTATTTGTGAGTGTATGTCAGGGTGTTTTCACTGTCTCACTGGGATCCTGCCAGCCAGGGCCCAGTGCTCATAGTGAAAACCCTATGTTTTCAGTATGATTGTTATATGTCACTGGGACCCTGCTAGCCAGGACCCCAGTGCTCATAAGTTGTGACCTATATGTATGTGTTCCCTGTGTGCTGCCTAACTGTCTCACTGAGGCTCTGCTAACCAGAACCTCAGTGGTTATGCTCTCTCTGTACAAATTGTCACTAACAGGCTAGTGACCAATTTTACCAATTTACATTGGCTTACTGGAACACCCTTATAATTCCCTAGTATATGGTACTGAGGTACCCAGGGTATTGGGGTTCCAGGAGATCCCTATGGGCTGCAGCATTTCTTTTGCCACCCATAGGGAGCTCTGACAATTCTTACACAGGCCTGCCACTGCAGCCTGAGTGAAATAACGTCCACGTTATTTCACAGCCATTTTACACTGCACTTAAGTAACTTATAAGTCACCTATATGTCTAACCTTTACCTGGTAAAGGTTAGGTGCAAAGTTACTTAGTGTGAGGGCACCCTGGCACTAGCCAAGGTGCCCCCACATTGTTTAGGGCCAATTCCCCGGACTTTGTGAGTGCGGGGACACCATTACACGCGTGCACTACATATAGGTCACTACCTATATGTAGCTTCACAATGGTAACTCCGAATATGGCCATGTAACATGTCTATGATCATGGAATTGCCCCCTCTATGCCATCCTGGCATAGTTGGCACAATCCCATGATCCCAGTGGTCTGTAGCACAGACCCTGGTACTGCCAAACTGCCTTTTCAGGGGTTTCACTGCAGCTGCTGCTGCTGCCAACCCCTCAGACAGGTTTCTGCCCTCCTGGGGTCCAGCCAGGCTTGGCCCAGGATGGCAGAACAAAGGACTTCCTCTGAGAGAGGGTGTTACACCCTCTCCCTTTGGAAAATGGTGTGAAGGCAGGGGAGGAGTAGCCTCCCCCAGCCTCTGGAAATGCTTTCATGGGCACATTTGGTGCCCATTTCTGCATAAGCCAGTCTACACCGGTTCAGGGACCCCTTAGCCCTGCTCTGGCGCGAAACTGGACAAAGGAAAGGGGAGTGACCACTCCCCTGACCTGCACCTCCCCTGGGAGGTGTCCAGAGCTCCTCCAGTGTGCTCCAGACCTCTGCCATCTTGGAAACAGAGGTGCTGCTGGCACACTGGACTGCTCTGAGTGGCCAGTGCCACCAGGTGACGTCAGAGACTCCTTCTGATAGGCTCCTTCAGGTGTTGCTAGCCTATCCTCTCTCCTAGGTAGCCAAACCCTCTTTTCTGGCTATTTAGGGTCTCTGTCTCGGGGATTCCTTAGATAACGAATGCAAGAGCTCATCCGAGTTCCTCTGCATCTCTCTCTTCACCTTCTGCCAAGGAATCGACTGCTGACCGTGCTGGAAGCCTGCAAAACTGCAACAAAGTAGCTAAGACGACTACTGCAACTCTGTAACGCTGATCCTGCCACCTTCTCGACTGTTTTCCTGGTGGTGCATGCTGTGGGGGTAGTCTGCCTCCTCTCTGCACTAGAAGCTCCGAAGAAATCTCCCGTGGGTTGACGGAATCTTTCCCCTGCAACCGCAGGCACCAAAGAACTGCATCACCGGTCCCCTGGGTCTCCTCTCAGCACGACGAGCGAGGTCCCTTGAATCCAGCAACTGTGTCCAAGTGACTCCCACAGTCCAGTGACTCTTCAGTCCAAGTTTGGTGGAGGTAAGTCCTTGCCTCCCCACGCCAGACTGCATTGCTGGGAACCGCAACTTTTGCAGCTACTCCGGCCTCTGTGCATTTCCGGCGGAAATCCTTTGTGCACAGCCAAGCCTGGGTCCACGGCACTCTAACCTGCATTGCACGACTTTCTAAGTTGGTCTCCGGCGACGTGGGACTTCTTTGTGCAACTTCAGGTGAGCACCGTTTCACACATCCTCGTAGTGCATGTTTCTGGCACTTCTCCGAGGGCTGCCTGCTGCTGAGAGGGCTCCTTGTCTTGCTCGACATCCCCTCTGTCCCCTGACGCAATTGGTGACATCCTGGTCCCTCCTGGGCCACAGCAGCATCCAAAAACACTAACCGCACGATTTGCAGCTAGCAAGGCTTGTTGGCAGTCTTTCGGCGGGAAAACACTTCTGCACGACTCTCCACGGCGTGAGGGATCCGTCCTCCAAAGGGGAAGTCTCTAGCCCTTGTCGTTCCTGCAGAAACCTAAGCTTCTACTGTCCAGTAGCAGCTTCTTTGCACCCACAGCTGGCATTTCCTGGGCATCTGCCCATCTCCGACTTGCTTGTGACTTTTGGACTTGGTCCCCTTGTTCCACAGGTACCCTCAACTGGAAATCCATTGTTGTTGCATTGCTGGTTTGTGTCTTTCCTGCAGAATTCCCCTATCACGACTTCTATGTCCTTTGGGGAACTTTAGTGCACTTTGCACTCACTTTTCAGGGTCTTGGGGTGGGCTATTTTTCTAACCCTTACTATTTTCTAATAGTCCCAGCGACCCTCTACAAGGTCACATAGGTTTGGGGTCCATTCGTGGTTCGCATTCCACTTTTGGAGTATATGGTTTGTGTGGCCCTATCCCTATGTGTCCCCATTCCATCCTATTGTAACTATACATTGTTTGCACTGTTTTCTAAGACTATACTGCATATTTTTGGTATTGTGTACATATATCTTTTGTATATTTGCTATCCTCATACTGAGGGTACACTCTGAGATACTTTGGCATATTGTCATAAAAATAAAGTACCTTTATTTTTAGTATACCTGTGTATTGTGTTTTCTTATGATATTGTGCAAGTGACACTAGTGGTACTGTAGGAGCTTCACTCGTCTCTTAGTTCAGCCTAAGCTGCTCTGCTAAGCTACCATTATCTATCAGCCTATGCTGCTAGACACCCTATACACTAATAAGGGATAACTGGGCCTGGTGCAAGGTGCAAGTACCCCTTGGTACTCACTACAAGCCAGTCCAGCCTCCTACACATGGTCACTGTGCAGATTTCTCTAACTACATAATATCTGGACAGTTGTATTGACAAGCTACGTTATTTGACAGTAGGCACATTTCAATTATCTACTGCACAGTTGATATGTCACATTACCCAGAGACAGATTTGTTGTGTAAGTGCTATTTATTGAAAAGTGCTGTAGTGCTATATGTACATTGTCCATGATTCTGAGTCCATTACAGTATAGTGATGTCTTCCATTGTGATCCAACAAAAGGGTTTACCAAAATGCTTTTGTCATGCTGGGGTTGCTATTTCAGACAGTGCAGAGGGACAGACTTAGCCAATGAGTAGGATAGAGACAATCACTGGGCTGGGTGACAAGATATACAGTGGTTAGCAGAACAGTGCTTGAGTACAGTTGTTGTAAGACTGTCATGTTTCAAAACGCAGGACTTTAGTAACAGTTGGCCATGTGGGAGGGACTAGTGCTTCTGGGCACTTTTCCTTGTGGATGTGATCTTTTCCATGTCTTCTTCTTCTGATGTGTGTGTTGCCTGCTTTGCCCTTGTTGTTGTTGGTTGTGAAGGGGCAACACACACCTCAGTGTTAGAAGACGTGGAGTGAGACATCCCGGTCGCTGCTCCCTGTGAAGGTCTTAAGGGTAGTACTGCTGCAAGGAGGCCCTGATGGTTCTTGAGAATAGCAGCCACATCACGATGGTAGGCAGCCAGGTCGGCCCTGAGGGGTTCAATGTTGCATTCGTGCACGCGTTGACAGGATTGCTGTTGTAGGTGTTGGGTCAACTGTATTACAGCTGTGCTGATTTCCTTCTGGGTTTTCTGCAGTTCCTGCAAGATAGATGTTAGGGCTTGCATAGCTGCTGCCTGATCTGCAAATTACATCATGCACGAACGCACCCCCTCAAGGCTGGCTGCCATATTTTGCATCCCCACCCCCACCTCCTTGGCCAGCTCCCGCTGTACTCCAACTACAGTTCTCTCAAAGCTGGTGCCAGTGTCGTCTGAGTCCTCAGCTGTATTGGAGCTGGCAGGTCTTACAATTGGGGTGGTGGGTGGTTCCTCTGCGATGGCTGCTTGTTCTGTGCTCCTCCTTGTGACAGAAGGTGGGGTCTGGAGGGTTTCAAGGACCTTTTGGATAGTCTCCTGGGGAATGTTTATCAACTCGTCATCCATGTCATCAGGGAAATCTGGGACAGGCATATCGGCAGGAGATCCATCTTCCTCTGCAATGAAACGGTACAATTAGTGTGTCTGTGTTGTGACAATTTGGATGTGACGTGCCTGCCTTTTGATGAATTCACTTTGTGATCTTGTTTTGTGTTAATATCTGCAGTCCTTCAGATGGGCATTGTTTCAGGCCTATGGCCCACCTGTGTGTCACATGTATGTTATTGAGTTATCAGACTTGTCAGCCTCATCACCTCTAGGTGTTGGTTTATGCCAAATAGAGAATTGCCACCTTCTTTTCCTACTCAACCCTCCGTGTATATCCATTCTCATGGTGAGACCTTTCACTGGCTGGGGGTGTTCTGATGGCCCTGGCAGCACACTTAACAATTTGGACCTGCCCCAATCCCTGATCGTTCACATCGACTTAAATGTAATTGACATGCGGCATATCCTATGCATGGCAAAGTTATGATCTGATATGGATGGTGACATTGTTAATGGGTCCTGCTGATGTTAGGTAATGTGTGTTACATTGGATTGCCCTGATAGTCGTATCAGTGTCCTATTTCGTCCTCTGACTGTGCAGGTGTATTTCAGTGACCAGTTACATGTGTGTAGGAAAGTACCATCTTGCCTGGCATGTTACCCCCATTTTTCACTGTATATATGTTGTTTTAGTTGTATGTGTCACTGGGACCCTGGTAACCCAGGGCCCCAGTGCTCATAAGTGTGCCTGAATGTGTTACCTGTGTAGTGACTAACTGTCTCACTGAGGCTCTGCTAATCAGAACCTCAGTGGTTATGCTCTCTCATTTCTTTCCAAATTGTCACTGACAGGCTAGTGACCATTTTTACCAATTTACATTGGCTTACTGGAACACCCTTATAATTCCCTAGTATATGGTACTGAGGTACCCAGGGTATTGGGGTTCCAGGAGATCCCTATGGGCTGCAGCATTTCTTTTGCCACCCATAGGGAGCTCTGACAATTCTTACACAGACCTGCCACTGCAGCCTGAGTGAAATAACGTCCACGTTATTTCACAGCCATTTTACACTGCACTTAAGTAACTTATAAGTCACCTATATGTCTAACCTTTACCTGGTAAAGGTTAGGTGCAAACTTACTTAGTGTGAGGGCACCCTGGCACTAGCCAAGGTGCCCCCACATTGTTCAGAGCCAATTCCCTGAACTTTGTGAGTGCGGGGACACCATTACACGCGTGCACTACATATAGGTCACTACCTATATGTAGCTTCACAATGGTAACTCCGAATATGGCCATGTAACATGTCTATGATCATGGAATTGCCCCCTCTATGCCATCCTGGCATAGTTGGCACAATCCCATGATCCCAGTGGTCTGTAGCACAGACCCTGGTACTGCCAAACTACCTTTCCTGGGGTTTCACTGCAGCTGCTGCTGCTGCCAACCCCTCAGACAGGCATCTGCCCTCCTGGGGTCCAGCCAGGCCTGGCCCAGGATGGCAGAATAAAGAACTTCCTCTGAGAGAGGGTGTTACACCCTCTCCCTTTGGAAAATGGTGTGAAGGCAGGGGAGGAGTAGCCTCCCCCAGCCTGTGGAAATGCTTTCTTGGGCACAGATGTGCCCAATTCTGCATAAGCCAGTCTACACCGGTTCAGGGGACCCCTTAGCCCTGCTCTGGCGCGAAACTGGACAAAGGAAAGGGGAGTGACCACTCCCCTGACCTGCACCTCCCCTGGGAGGTGTCCAGAGCTCCTCCAGTGTGCTCCAGACCTCTACCATCTTGGAAACAGAGGTGCTGCTGGCACACTGGACTGCTCTGAGTGGCCAGTGCCACCAGGTGACGTGAGAGACTCCTTCTGATAGGCTCCTTCAGGTGTTAGTAGCCTATCCTCTCTCCTAAGTAGCCAAACCCTCTTTTCTGGCTATTTAGGGTCTCTGTCTCTGGGGAAACTTTAGATAACGAATGCATGAGCTCAGCCGAGTTCCTCTGCATCTCTCTCTTCACCTTCTGATAAGGAATCGACTGCTGACCGCGCTGGAAGCCTGCAAACCTGCAACATAGTAGCAAAGACGACTACTGCAACTCTGTAACGCTGATCCTGCCGCCTTCTCGACTGTTTTCCTGCTTGTGCATGCTGTGGGGGTAGTCTGCCTCCTCTCTGCACCAGAAGCTCCGAAGAAATCTCCCGTGGGTCGACGGAATCTTCCCCCTGCAACCGCAGGCACCAAAAAGCTGCATTACCGGTCCCTTGGGTCTCCTCTCAGCACGACGAGCGAGGTCCCTCGAATCCAGCGACTCTGTCCAAGTGACCCCCACAGTCCAGTGACGCTTCAGTCCAAGTTTGGTGGAGGTAAGTCCTTGCCTCACCTCGCTGGGCTGCATTGCTGGGAACCGCGACTTTGCAGCTACTCCGGCCCCTGTGCACTTCCGGCGGAAATCCTTTGTGCACAGCCAAGCCTGGGGCCACGGCACTCTAACCTGCATTGCACGACTTTCTAAGTTGGTCTCCGGCGACGTGGGACTCCTTTGTGCAACTTCGGCGAGCACCGTTTCACGCATCCTCGTAGTGCCTGTTTCTGGCACTTCTCCGGGTGCTACCGGCTTCAGAGAGGGCTCCTTGTCTTGCTCGACGTCCCCTCTCTCTGCTGGTCCAATTTGCGACCTCCTGGTCCCTCCTGGGCCTCAGCAGCGTCCAAAAACGCTAACCGCACGATTTGCAGCTAGCAAGGCTTGTTGGCGTTCTTTCGGCGGGAAAATACTTCTGCACGACTCTCCACGGCGAGAGGGATCCGTCCACCAAAGGGGAAGTCTCTAGCCCTTTTCGTTCCTGCAGAAACCTCAGCTTCTTCTGTCCAGTAGAAGCTTCTTTGCACCCGCAGCTGGCATTTCCTGGGCATTTGCCCATCTCCGACTTGCTTGTGACTTTTGGACTTGGTCCCCTTGTTCCACAGGTACCCTAGATTGGAAATCCACAGTTGTTGCATTGCTGGTTTGTGTCTTTCCTGCATTATTCCTTTAACACGACTTCTTTGTCCTTAGGGGAACTTTAGTGCACTTTGCACTCACTTTTCAGGGTCTTGTGTAGGGTTATTTTTCTAACTCTCACTATTTTCTAATAGTCCCAGCGACCCTCTACAAGGTCACATAGGTTTGGGGTCCATTCGTGGTTCGCATTCCACTTTTGGAGTATATGGTTTATGTTTCCCCATTGCATCCTATTGTAACTATACATTGTTTGCACTGTTTTCTAAGACTATACTGCATATTTTTGCTATTGTGTATATATATCTTGTGTATATTTCCTATCCTCTCACTGAGGGTACACTCTAAGATACTTTGGCATATTGTCATAAAAATAAAGTACCTTTATTTTTAGTATAACTGTGTATTGTGTTTTCTTGTGATATTGTGCATATGACACTAAGTGGTACTGTAGTAGCTTCACACGTCTCCTAGTTCAGCCTAAGCTGCTCTGCTAAGCTACCATTATCTATCAGCCTAAGCTGCTAGACACCCTATACACTAATAAGGGATAACTGGGCCTGGTGCAAGGTGCAAGTACCCCTTGGTACTCACTACAAGCCAGTCCAGCCTCCTACAATGTGTCCCCTCCTCAATGCTGTTGTCTGAGCAGTATGACATTTGGGATGTTGCCTTGTTACCCAGGCACAGGATGGACCCTGGCATATGCAGCATGGGTGTGTCCTTAATGCTGTGTCGCTACTATTGTTGTTTACTTTGGCTGATGTTTGTGACAACTATGGGCATTGACATTTGAGTGTACTGGGGCCTTTGTCTTGTTTCAGGGGATTGTTGCAGATGTCATCCTCACCCCCTAATTTAGGTGTGTATGATCCATGGGGAGGTTACTGCCATTGGCTACTTGAGCTGCACACAGATCAGAGGTGGTAGTGGCAACTGTTGTCGCAGTTACATTGCAGTTGTGGGTTTGGCTAGAGGATTGCTAATAGGGCCCTAGGTAATGTAGGAGGTATGTTGGCTGACGAGTGCCAGGATGTAAGTTTGACGTAGTGGCCTTCCCTCCTGTCGTGGCTTTCCGTTTGCTCCGTCGTTGGCATGACAGCATGCCCCCATGGGACTGTTGTTGGTGTAGTGTAATGGTGTGCCCCAGCTTCTGTCTGTGCAGGCCATGCCCCTATGCCATGCCCCTTTACCCATGCCACTCCAAGTATATGTTGACTTCCATGCATTTTGTGGTCGGTATCCCCCCCGCTTGCAGTTAACATTAGTGCATTTTAAATCCCCATGCGACTTACCCTGCATGTGCGTTGTCTCCTGGTAGTCTACGCTGTCCTGTCCTTGAATCCCTGTGACAATCTCCTCAGGGATGACGGTTGCGAACATCTCCTCCATGTGGTCCAGGGCCTCCTGGTGTGCTGGACTCCCACCTCCAGTCTGCAGTGCTGCCTTCCTGTTACTGGCCATCTTTTCTTTGGTCCTGCCTTTGCAGTCATGCCAGCGTTTCTTGCACTCGATGACAGTTCTGCGTACTTCAGCCACACTGTTAATCTTGTCGACAATTTGTTGCCATATAGCCTCTCTCCTACTGATTGGCAACTTTGATGTGACAAACAGTTGGTGCTGGTGTTCCATCACCTCTTTAACAAAGATTTTCTGCTCCTCTGCACAGAAGCGACACTTTCTTTTCTTCTTAAAAGTGTCCTGGTTCTTGTGTGGGTCCTCCTGGCTGGTTCCTGGTCTGCTGTCAACTTCCTGGGGTCTGTAGTAGCATCTGGGATCCATTTTGGCTCTCCTCTGGTGAAATGGCTGTGTTCGCTGTGTTTTTTTACGCTATTGGGTCAAAAAAAACGGCGCATATCCGGTTTGCGGTGTCGTAAATCGACCCACAGTAATTTCTGCCGCGTTAACGTAGCTTTCCTTTATGACTTGATGCTGCGGTGTGTGTCAAAAATAATGACTCCCACCTGTTGTTTGCGCCGCCGCGTGTCAAAGTATAAATATGTCGCATGCACGGCGCACCAAAATGGCATTAGTCGGCGGTAATATTTTTGACGCAAAACTGCGCCAGCGCAGTTTTGCGTCAAAAAGTATAAATATGGCCCCAAGCTTCTTCCATCCGGTGGCAGCTTCCTTGCACCCTCAGCTGGCATTTCCTGGGCTCCTGCCCACTCTCGACACTGTCGCGACTCTTGGACTTGGTCCCCTTGTCTTGCAGGTACTCAGGTCCGGAAATCTACTGTTGTTGCATTGCTGGTGTTGGTTTTCCTTGCAGAATCCCCCTATCACGTCTTCTGTGCTCTCTGGGGGTTGTAGGTGCACTTTACACCTACCTTACAGGGTCTTGGGGTGGGCTATTTTTCTAACCCTCACTGTTTTCTTACAGTTCCAGCGACCCTCTACAAGCTCACATAGGTTTGGGGTCCATTTGTGGTTCGCATTCCACTTTTGGAGTATATGGTTTGTGTTGCCCCTATACCTATGTGCTCCTATTGCAATCTATTGTAACTTTACACTGCTTGCATTACTTACTTTTGCTATTACTGCATATATTTGGTATTGTGTACATATATCTTGTGTATATTTGGCATCCTCATACTGAGGGTACTCACTGAGATACTTTTGGCATATTGTCATAAAAATAAAGTACCTTTATTTTTAGTATATCTGTGTATTGTGTTTTCTTATGATATTGTGCATATGACACCAGTGGTATAGTAGGAGCTTTGCATGTCTCCTAGTTCAGCCTAAGCTGCTCTGCCATAGCTACCTTCTATCAGCCTAAGCTGCTAGAAACACCTCTTCTACACTAATAAGGGATACCTGGACCTGGCACAAGGTGTAAGTACCTCTGGTACCCACTACAAGCCAGGCCAGCCTCCTACACCTGCCCACCCCCGGACACTTTTGCGACTCTTGGACTTGGTTCCCTTCCTTTGCAGGTCCTCAGGTCCAGGGATCCGTCTTCAGTGCTTTGCAGTCTGTTGTGGTCTTTCCAAAATCTTCTATCACGACTGTAGTGTGTTTCTAGGGAAATAGTAATACTTATTCCTACTTTCCAGGGTCTTGGGGTGGGGTATCTTGGACACCCTTAGTGTTTTCTGACATTCCCAGCAACCCTCTACACATTACACTAGCCTAGGGGTCCATTCATGGTTCGCATTCCACTTTCTTAGTATAGGGTTTGTGTTGCCCCTAGGCCTATTGCATCCTATTGTATTCTACAGTGTTTGCACTACTTTCTGACTGTTTTACTTACCTGATTTGGTTTGTGTGTGTATTTTGTGTATTTTACGTAGCTCCTAAGGGAATATATCCTCTGAGAGACTTTTGGCACATTGTCACTAAAATAAAGTACCTTTATTTTTAGTAACCCTGAGTATTGTGTTTCTTGTGATATAGTACCTATAATATATAAGCGGTATAGTAGGAGCTTTGTGTGTCTCCTAGTTCAGCCTAAGCTGCTCTGCTCTGCTATAGCTACCTCTACCAGCCTAAGCTGCTAGAACACTACTAATCTACTAATAAGGGATAACTGGACCTGGCACAAGGTGTAATTACCATCAGGTACCCACTATAAGCCAGGCCAGCATCCTACACTGACTGACGCTAGCAAATCGCCACGGAGGCGGACATACGTCCGCCACATAATGACACAGACATACAAAATCAACAGAAAACAGCCACAACCACATATCCACCAGACCCACTGAACGTGATAAACTGTCGGTACTACCACCCATATCATTAAGCCACCAATACTACGCCCTCTGAATAATGACCCAAAAAACACCACAGCGGACATTCAACAACAGTAAACCATTGGCAGTAAGCACCGCTGCAGCGGATAAAGCCACCCAAAGACAAAACAAGACAACAAAGGCCAGAACAAAAATCCCCGCACAATTACACACACCCCACACACCCACCAACAGCACTATAAAACACACATCCACATCACCCACAATCCTTTGCTAACACGAAAGACCGCAATAGATAGCCACCCAAATCACAGAGACAACTACACACTGTAGGAGGCTAGACTGGCTTGTAGTGAGTACCAAGGGGTACTTACACCTTGCACCAGGCCCAGGTATCCCTTATTAGTGTATAGGGGTGTCTAGCAGCTTAGGCTGATAGAAAATTGTAGCTTAGCAGAGCAGCTTAGGCTGAACTAGGAGACGAGTGAAGCTCCTACAGTACCACTAGTGTCACTTGCACAATATCATAAGAAAACATAATACACAGATATACAAAAAATAAAGGTACTTTATTTTTATGACAATATGCCAAAGTATCTCAGTGAGTACCCTCAGTATGAGGATAGCAAATATACACAAGATATATGTACACAAGACCAAAATATGCAGTAATAACAATAGAAAACAGTGCAAACATTGTATAGTTACAATAGGATGCAATGGGGGCACATAGGGATAGGGGCAACACAAACCATATACTCCAAAAGTGGAATGCGAACCACGAATGGACCCCAAACCTATGTGACCTTGTAGAGGGTCGCTGGGACTGTAAGAAAACAGTGAGGGTTAGAAAAATAGCCCACCCCAAGACCCTGAAAAGTGAGTGCAAACTGCACTGAAGTTCCCCAAAGAGCACAGCAGTCGTGATAGGGGAATTCTGCAGGAAAGACCAAAGCCAGCAATGCAACAACGATGGATTTCCAGACGAGAGTACGTGTGGAACAAGGGGACCAAGTCCAAAAGTCACGATCAAGTCGAGAGTGGGCAGATGCCCAGGAAATGCCAGCTGTGGGTGCAAAGAAGCTGCTACTGGACAGTAGAAGCTGAGGATTCTGCAAGAACGACAAGGGCTAGAAACTTCCCCTTTGGAGTATGGATGTCCCACGTCGTGAAGAGTCGTGCAGAAGTGCTTTCCTGAAGAAAGACCGCAAACAAGCCTTGCTAGCTGCAAAGCTTGCGGTTAAGGTTTTTGGATGCTGCTGTGGCCCAGGAGGGACCAGGATGTCGCCAATTGCGTGAGGAGACAGAGGGGGCGTCCAGCAAGACAAGGAGCCCTCTCAGAAGCAGGCAGCACCTGCAGAAGTGCCAGAACAGGCACTACGAAGTGGAGTGAAACGGTGCTCACCCGAAGTTGCACAAGAGAGTCCCACGCCTCCGGAGGACAACTCAGGAGGTCGTGCAATGTAGGTTAGAGTGCCGTGGACCCAGGCTTGGCTGTGCACAAAGGAAATCCTGGAAAAGTGCACAGGAGCCGGAGTAGCTGCAAAACACGCGGTTCCCAGCAATGCAGTCTGGCGTGAGGGGAGGCAAGGACTTACCTCCACCAAACTTGGACTGAAGAGTCACTGGACTGTGGGAGTCACTAGGACGGAGTTGCTGAGTTCAAGGGACCTCGCTCGTCGTGCTGAGAGAAGACCCAGAGGACCGGTGATGCAGTTCTTTGGTGCCTGCGGTTGCAGGGGGACGATTCCGTCGACCCACGGGAGATTTCTTCGGAGCTTCTAGTGCAGAGAGGAGGCAGACTACCCCCACAGCATGCACCACCAGGAAAACAGTCGAGAAGGCGGCAGGATCAGCGCTACAGTGTCGCAGTAGTCGTCTTTGCTACTTTGTTGCAGTTTTGCAGGCTTCCAGCGCGGTCAGCAGTCGATTCCTTGGCAGAAGGTGAAGAGAGAGATGCAGAGGAACTCTGATGAGCTCTTGCATTTGTTATCTAAGGCATTCCCCAGAGCAGAGACCCTAAATAGCCAGAAAAGAGGGTTTGGCTACTTAGGAGAGAGGATAGGCTAGCAACACCTGAAGGAGCCTATCAGAAGGAGTCTCTGATGTCACCTGCTGGCCCTGGCCACTCAGAGCAGTCTAGTGTGCCAGCAGCACCTCTGTTTCCAAGATGGCAGAGGTCTGGAGCACACTGGAGGAGCTCTGGGCACCTCCCAGGGGAGGTGCAGGTCAGGGGAGTGGTCACTCCCCTTTCCTTTGTCCAGTTTCGTACCAGAGCAGGGCTGAGGTGTCACTGAACCGGTGTAGACTGGCTTATGCAGAAATGGGCACCATCTGTGCCCATGAAAGCATTTCCAGAGGCTGGGGGAGGCTACTCCTCCCCTGCCTTAACACCTTTTTCCAAAGGGAGAGGGTGTAACACCCTCTCTCTGAGGAAGTCCTTTGTTCTGCCTTCCTTGGCCAAGCCTGGCTGGACCCCAAGAGGGCAGAAACCTGTCTGAGGGGTTGGCAGCAGCAGCAGCTGCAGTGAAACCCCTGAAAAGGCAGTTTGGCAGTACCAGGGTATGTGCTACAGACCACTGGGATCATGGGATTGTGCCAACTATGCCAGGATGGCATAGAGGGGGCAATTCCATGATCATAGACATGTTACATGGCCATATTCGGAGTTACCATTGTGAAGCTACACATAGGTAGTGACCTATGTGTAGTGTACGCGTGTAATGGTGTCCCCGCACTCACAAAGTCCGGGGAATTTGCCCTGAACAATGTGTGGGCACCTTGGCTAGTGCCAGGGTGCCCACACACTAAGTAACTTAGCTCCCAACCTTTACCAGGGAAAGGTTAGACATATAGGTGACTTATAAGTTACTTAAGTGCAGTGGTAAATGGCTGTGAAATAACGTGGACGTTATTTCACTCAGGCTGCAGTTGCAGGCCTGTGTAAGAATTGTCAGAGCTCCCTGTGGGTGGCAAAAGAAATGCTGCAGCCCATAGGGATCTCCTGGAACCCCAATACCCTGGGTACCTCAGTACCATATACTAGGGAATTATAAGGGTGTTCCAGTATGCCAATGTGAATTGGTGAAATTGGTCACTAGCCTGTTAGTGACAATTTGGAAAGAAATGAGAGAGCATAACCACTGAGGTTCTGGATAGCAGAGCCTCAGTGAGACAGTTAGTCATAACACAGGTAACACATTCATATAGGTCACAAACTTATGAGCACTGGGGTCCTGGCTAGCAGGGTGTAGGAGGCTGGACTGGCTTGTAGTGAGTACCAAGGGGTACTTGCACCTTGCACCAGGCCCAGTTATCCCTTATTAGTGTATAGGGTGTCTAGCAGCTTAGGCTGATAGATAATGGTAGCTTAGCAGAGCAGCTTCGGCTGAAATAGGAGACGTGTGAAGCTACTACAGTACCACTTAGTGTCATATGCACAATATCAGAAGAAAACACAATACACAGTTATACTAAAAATAAAGGTACTTTATTTTTATGACAATATGCCAAAGTATCTCAGAGTGTACCCTCAGTGAGAGGATAGGAAATATACACTAGATTATATATACACAATACCAAAAATATGTAGTATAGTCTTAGAAAACAGTGCAAACAATGTATAGTTACAATAGGATGCAATGGGGACACATAGGGATAGGGGCAACACAAACCATATACTCCAAAAGTGGAATGCGAACCACGAATGGACCCCAAACCTATGTGACCTTGTAGAGGGTCGCTGGGACTATTAGAAAATAGTGAGAGTTAGAAAAATAACCATCCCTAAGACCCTGAAAAGTGAGTGCAAAGTGCACTAAAGTTCCCCCAAGGACAAAGAAGTCGTGATAGAGGAATAATGTAGGAAAGACACAAACCAACAATGCAACAACGATGGATTTCCAATCTAGGGTACCTGTGGAACAAGGGGACCAAGTCCAAAAGTCACAAGCAAGTCGGAGATGGGCATATGCCCAGGAAATGCCAGCTGTGGGTGCAAAGAAGCTTCTACTGGACAGAAGAAGCTGAGGTTTCTGCAGGAACGAAAAGGGCTAGAGACTTCCCCTTTGGAGGACGGATCCCTCTCGCCGTGGAGAGTCGTGCAGAAGTGTTTTCCCGCCGAAAGAACGCTAACAAGCCTTTCTAGCTGCAAATCATACGGTTAGCGTTTTTTGGATGCTGCTGTGGCCCAGGAGGGACCAGGAGGTTGCAAATTGGACCAGCAGGTAGAGGGGACGTCGAGCAAGACTAGGAGCCCTCTTAGCAGCAGGTAGCACCCGGAGAAGTGCCAGAAACAGGCACTACGATGATGCGTGAAACAGTGCTCACCCGAAGTTACACAAAGGAGTCCCACGTCGCCGGAGACCAACTTAGAAAGTCGTGCAATGCAGGTTAGAGTGCCGTAGACCCAGGCTTGGCTGTGCACGAAGGATTTCCGCCGGAAGTGCACATGGGCCGGAGTAGCTGCAAAAGTCGCGGTTCCCAGCAATGCAGTCTAGCGAGGTGGGGCAAGGACTTACCTCCACCAAACTTGGACTGAAGAGTCACTGGACTTTGGGGGTCACTTGGACAGAGTTGCTGGATTCGAGGGACCTCGCTCGTTGTGCTGAGAGGAGACCCAAGGGACCGGTAATGCAGCTTTTTGGTGCCTGCGGTTGCAGGGGGAAGATTCCGTCGACCCACGGGAGATTTCTTCGGAGCTTCTAGTGCAGAGAGGAGGCAGACTACCCCCACAGCATGCACCACCAGGAAAACAGTTGAGAAGGCGGCAGGATCAGCGTTACAGAGTTGCAGTAGTCGTCTTTGCTACTATGTTGCAGTTTTGCAGGCTTCCAGCGCGGTCAGCACTCGATTCCTTGGCAGAAGGTGAAGAGAGAGATGCAGAGCAACTCGGATGAGCTCTTGCATTCGTTATCTAAAGTTTCCCCAGAGACAGAGACCCTAAATAGCCAGAAAAGAGGGTTTGGCTGTAGGAGGCTGGACTGGCTTGTAGTGAGTACCAAGGGGTACTTGCACCTTGCACCAGGCCCAGTTATCCCTTATTAGTGTATAGGGTGTCTAGCAGCTTAGGCTGATAGATAATGGTAGCTTAGCAGAGCAGCTTAGGCTGAACTAGGAGACGTGTGAAGCTACTACAGTACCTCTTAGTGTCATATGCACAATATCATAAGAAAACACAATACACAGTTATACTAAAAATAAAGGTACTTTATTTTTATGACAATATGCCAAAGTATCTTAGAGTGTACCCTCAGTGAGAGGATAGGAAATGTACACAAGATATATATACACAATAGCAAAAATATGCAGTATAGTCTTAGAAAATAGTGCAAACAATGTATAGTTACAATAGGATGCAATGGGGAAACATAGGGATAGGGGCAACACAAACCATATACTCCAGAAGTGGAATGCGAACCACGAATGGACCCCAAACCTATGTGACCTTGTAGAGGGTCGCTGGGACTATTAGAAAATAGTGAGAGTTAGAAAAATAACCCTCCCCAAGACCCTGAAAAGTGAGTGCAAAGTGCACCAAAGTTCCCCTAAGGACAAAAGAGTTGTGTTAGAGGAATAATGCAGGAAAGACACAAACCAGCAATGCAACAACTGTGGATTTCCAATCTGGGGTACCTGTGGAACAAGGGGACCAAGTCCAAAAGTCACAAGCAAGTCGGAGATGGGCAGATGCCCGGGAAATGCCAGCTGCGGGTGCAAAGAAGCTTCGACTGGACAGAAGAAGCTGAGGTTTCTGCAGGAACGAAAAGGGCTAGAGACTTCCCCTTTGGTGGACGGATCCCACTCGCCTTGGAGAGTCGTGCAGAAGTGTTTTCCCGCCGGAAGGACGCCAACAAGCCTTGCTACACGCAAATCGTGCGTTTGGGGTTTTTGGACGGTGCTGGGGCCCAGGAGGGACCAGGAGGTAGCAAATTGGACCTGCAGAGAGAGGGGACGTCGAGCAAGACAAAGAGCTCTCACTGAAGCAGGTAGCACCCGGAGAAGTGCCAGAAACAGGCACTACGAGGATGCGTGAAACGGTGCTCGCCGAAGTTGCACAAAGGAGTCCCACGTCGCCGGAGACCAACTTAGAAAGTCGTGCAATGCAGGTTAGAGTGCCGTGGACCCAGGCTTGGCTGTGCACGAAGGATTTCCGCCGGAAGTGCACAGGGGCCGGAGTAGCTGCAAAGTCGCGGTTCCCAGCAATGCAGCCCAGCGAGGTGAGGCAAGGACTTACCTCCACCAAACTTGGGCTGAAGAGTCACTGGACTGTGGGGGTCACTTGGACAGCATCGCTGGATTCGAGGGACTTCGCTCGTCGTGCTGAGAGGAGACCCAAGGGACCGGTAATGCAGCTTTTTGGTGCCTGCGGTTGCAGGGGGAAGATTCCGTCGACCCACGGGAGATTTCTTCGGAGCTTCTGGTGCAGAGAGGAGGCAGACTACCCCCACAGCATGCACAAGCAGGAAAACAGTCGAGAAGGCGGCAGGATCAGCATTACAGAGTTGCAGTAGTCGTCTTTGCTACTATGTTGCAGGTTTGCAGGCTTCCAGCGCGGTCAGCGGTCGATTCCTTATCAGAAGGTGAAGAGGGAGATGCAGAGGAACTCGGCTGAGCTCATGCATTCGTTATCTAAAGTTTCCCCAGAGACCCTAAATAGCCAGAAAAGAGGGTTTGGCTACCTAGGAGAGAGGAAAGGCTACTACCACCTGAAGGAGCCTATCAGCAGGAGTCTCTGACGTCACCTGGTGGCACTGGCCACTCAGAGCAGTCCAGTGTGCCAGCAGCACCTCTGTTTCCAAGATGGCAGAGGTCTGGAGCACACTGGAGGAGCTCTGGACACCTCCCAGGGGAGGTGCAGGTCAGGGGAGTGGTCACTCCCCTTTCCTTTGTCCAGTTTCGCGCCAGAGCAGGGGCTAAGGGGTCCCTGAACCGGTGTAGACTGGCTTATGCAGAATTGGGCACATCTGTGCCCAACAAAGCATTTCCAGAGGCTGGGGGAGGCTACTCCTCCCCTGCCTTCACACCATTTTCCAAAGGGAGAGGGTGTCACACCCTCTCTCAGAGGAAGTTCTTTGTTCTGCCATCCTGGGCCAGGCCTGGCTGGACCCCAGGAGGGCAGCTGCCTGTCTGAGGGGTTGGCAGCAGCAGCAGCTGCAGTGAAACCCCAGGAAGGGCAGTCTGGCAGTACCAGGGTCTGTGCTACAGACCACTGGGATCATGGAATTGTACCAACAATGCCAGGATGGCATAGAGGGGGCAATTCCATGATCATAGACATGTTACATGGCCATATTCGGAGTTACCATGGTGAAGCTACATATAGGTAGTGACCTATATGTAGTGCACGCGTGTAATGGTGTCCCCGCACTCACAAAGTTCAGTGAATTGGCTCTGAACAATGTGGGGGCACCTTGGCTAGTGCCAGGGTGCCCTCACACTAAGTAACTTTGCACCTAACCTTTACCAGGTAAAGGTTAGACATATAGGTGACTTATAAGTTACTTAAGTGCAGTGTAAAATGGCTGTGAAATAACGTGGACGTTATTTCACTCAGGCTGCAGTGGCAGGCCTGTGTAAGAATTGTCAGAGCTCCCTATGGGTGGCAAAAGAAATGCTGCAGCCCATAGGGATCTCCTGGAACCCCAATACCCTGGGTACCTCAGTACCATATACTAGGGAATTATAAGGGTGTTCCAGTAAGCCAATGTAAATTGGTAAAAATGGTCACTAGCCTGTCAGTGACAATTTGGAAAGAAATGAGAGAGCATAACCACTGAGGTTCTGGTTAGCAGAGCCTCAGTGAGACAGTTAGGCACCACACAGGGAACATATACATGCACACCTATGAGCACTGGGGCCCTGTGTGACAGGGTCCCAGTGACACATACATATAGGCCACAAACCTATGAGCACTGGGGTCCTGACTAGCAGGATCCCAGTGACACATAACAACCATACTGAAAACATGGTGTTTTCACTATGAGCACTGAGGCCTGGCTATCAGGATCCCAGTGAGACAGTGAAAACAGTGACAAACACCCTGACATACACTCACAAACAGGCCAAAAGTGGGGGTAACAAGGCTAGAAAGAGGCTACCTTCTCACACAACCCCCCCCCCAAACGAAGGACAATAAGGCTAACCTTGGCCAGTTGAGACTTTATTGTCTAAGTGGTGATAAGTAGAGAGTAGCTCTGCAATAGACTGGTTACTCCCTTTATCATCCACTATATGGTTCCTTCCCTGTGGGGATGTAAACCACCCTGTTTGAAGTTTTTTAGCTAAGCAACAATGTGAAGATGTATTTTCAGAGTTTCTATCAGTAAGTTTTAGTTTAGAGCAGTGGGAATTGTCCACTGAACCTATTTGTAGTGATGGAAATGCCAGACAGGGATGCTGTCTCAGAAAAGCCATAGCTGGGCAAAAACTTTGTCCATCTGGCTGGAAGAGAGAACAGGGATGCTGTTTCTCTTGAGTTGGAGCAGGGCAGGGATGCTGTCCTATGAGCTCCACACTAGGGCAGGGATGCTGTCCTAAGTGTTGTGAGGTAGTGCAGGGTTTCTGCACTAAAGTTTCTCTGGGAGGGTTGGAGGGATGCTCTATGTTAACTAAAATGGTGCTGTTTTTCTCACCAATGTTAGTTATCCCACAGAGAGGTACTTCCACCTCAGGGAGTCCAGCTTTGCCAGCTGATGATTCCCTTGGAACAGGTGCCACCCCAGGAGAGGTTTCTCCCACCACAGGAATAGTATCCTGAATGGTAGGGTGGTTAGGGGATACTGTGATACCCTTTTTACCTGTTGATGGAGAGGGATCCTGAGTTTTCAGGCCTTCTCTCCTTTGCTTTTTCATTTCACTTGAAATGAGAGGGAACAATTCCTCAGGGATGCCCAGCATGGCTGCATGGGCATAAAACTCTACATCAGCCCAACCTGAGGCCTCTAGGTCATTACCTAAGAGACAGTCTACAGGTAAGCTAGGTGATACCACCACCTGCTTAGGGCCAGTAACTCCACCCCAACTAAACTGAATTATAGCTAAGGGAAGAAACTTAGTGGAGTTATGGACATCAATAATCTTATACTGTTGTCCAGTGATGTGTTGATCAGGGTGCACTAGGTTTTCAGTCACCAAAGTGAAACTGGCACCTGTGTCCCTGTAGGCCAAGGCCTCAACACCATTTATTGAAACTGTCTGCCTGTACTTATCCATTGTAAGGGGACAAGCAGCCAGTGTGGCAAGGCCAATGCAACTAGGTGTGACAGAAACTGTCTTGGGACTGATTACATCAGTTTCCACTATGGACCCATAAGTGAACCCAACTACACCCTTTGCTTGACTGTTGCCAGCAGTCCCACCACTAGTACCACTACTGCTAGGGGCACTAGAGCTTGATGTATTAGTGGTGGTAGGCTCAGGGGGTTTACCTGGACAGGACTTATCCCCTGGCCTATGGCCTCTATTTTTACACACAAAGCACCAAGGCTTTTTAATGTGTGCAGGTTGGGAAGAAGAGGAAGAATTTGTTTTATCCCCACCCTCTGAAGAGTGTTTAAGATTTGAAGTGGGATCTTTGGTTTTACCCTTATCCCCATGCTTATCTTGAGATTTTTCACCATCTTTCTTCTTATTGCCATCTTTGTCACCCCCTGTATGAACTTTTCTGTTCACCCTTGTTCTGACCCATTTGTCTGCCTTCTTTCCCAATTCTTGGGGAGAGGTCAGATCAGAGTCTACCAGGTACTGGTGCAACAAATCAGACACACAATTATTAAGTATATGCTCTCTCAGGATTGTGTTATACAGGCATTCATAATCAGTAACTTTACTGCCATGTAACCACCCCTCCAAGGCTTTCACTGAATGGTCAATGAAATCAACCCAGTCTTGTGAAGACTCCTTTTTGGTCTCTCTGAACTTTATCCTGTACTGTTCAGTGGTTAAGCCATAACCATCCAGGAGTGCATTCTTAAGAACTGTAAAATTATTGGCATCATTTTCTTTCACAGTAAGGAGCCTATCCCTACCTTTTCCACTAAATGATAGCCATAGGATAGCAGCCCACTGCTTTTGAGGGACATCCTGTACAGCACAGGCCCTCTCAAGTGCAGCAAACCACTTGTTAATGTCATCCTCCTCCTTATAAGGGGGAACTATCTTGTGCAGATTCCTGGAATCATGCTCTTTTGCAGGATGACTATGGGGAATACTGCTGCTGCCACCATGGGTATCTAAACCCAACTTCTGTCTTTCCCTCTCTATTTCTAAAGACTGTCTATCCAAATCCAGCTGTTGCTTCTTGAGCTTCAGTCTGGTTTGTTCCACTCTCAATCTATTGAGCTCCCTTTCTAACAATCTGTCATCAGGGTGGGTGGGAGGGACATTTCTAGATACAGAGGTATGATGGGAATGAACAGAAGGAGACCTGTCCCTTACAAAGGGCACCCTAACAGCTTGGCTACCAGCATAATGTGAGAGCACATCATCAGTATGATGTGATTCAACCTCTGTACCAACTATGCTAGACTGTCTAGTAATGGGCAGGCTGAGAAGTTTCTTTCCTGAACCTTTTCCTGGGGGAGTCCCTGGATCAGATTGAGAACCATTAGCTACTTTTTCTACAGATTGGGCACTTATGGCCTTATCCTGTACTCTAAGCATATTAATTAACAGTTCTAAGGAAGGATTCTTCCCTACACTCAAACCTCTCTCTATGCAGAGACTCCTTGCTCCTTTCCAGCTAAGGTGATCATATGCAAGTTTGGACAGTTCAACTTTTTTTCCTGTGCCAGACATTTTTTAGAGAGAGTTAAAGTGATAGCAAAAGAGAAAAAAGTTTTCAGAACTTTTTGGAAAG
The DNA here is from genome assembly GCF_031143425.1 of Pleurodeles waltl. Taxonomy (NCBI): domain Eukaryota; kingdom Metazoa; phylum Chordata; class Amphibia; order Caudata; family Salamandridae; genus Pleurodeles; species Pleurodeles waltl. The sequence goes on from NC_090451.1 coordinate 582,156,670, forward strand.
ACAGAAAAAAAACTTTTTAAACTTTTAAGAACTTTTTGAAAGTTTAGAAGTACTTTTCAGCACTTAGAAAAGAGTGAAAAGAGGAAATGCAAAACTTTTTGGCTATGTGTATATACACTGACCTTGTTTTGTATATTTTTCTCTTATGAAAAGTACAATGACAAGAGTGGTAAGTAGTCTCAAGCACTTATCCCACCACTGCACAACCAATGTAGGAGGCTGGACTGGCTTGTAGTGAGTACCAAGGGGTACTTGCACCTTGCACCAGGCCCAGTTATCCCTTATTAGTGTATAGGGTGTCTAGCAGCTTAGGCTGATAGATAATGGTAGCTTAGCAGAGCAGCTTAGGCTGAACTAGGAGACGTGTGAAGCTACTACAGTACCTCTTAGTGTCATATGCACAATATCATAAGAAAACACAATACACAGTTATACTAAAAATAAAGGTACTTTATTTTTATGACAATATGCCAAAGTATCTTAGAGTGTACCCTCAGTGAGAGGATAGGAAATGTACACAAGATATATATACACAATAGCAAAAATATGCAGTATAGTCTTAGAAAATAGTGCAAACAATGTATAGTTACAATAGGATGCAATGGGGAAACATAGGGATAGGGGCAACACAAACCATATACTCCAGAAGTGGAATGCGAACCACGAATGGACCCCAAACCTATGTGACCTTGTAGAGGGTCGCTGGGACTATTAGAAAATAGTGAGAGTTAGAAAAATAACCCTCCCCAAGACCCTGAAAAGTGAGTGCAAAGTGCACCAAAGTTCCCCTAAGGACAAAAGAGTCGTGTTAGAGGAATAATGCAGGAAAGACACAAACCAGCAATGCAACAACTGTGGATTTCCAATCTGGGGTACCTGTGGAACAAGGGGACCAAGTCCAAAAGTCACAAGCAAGTCGGAGATGGGCAGATGCCCGGGAAATGCCAGCTGCGGGTGCAAAGAAGCTTCGACTGGACAGAAGAAGCTGAGGTTTCTGCAGGAACGAAAAGGGCTAGAGACTTCCCCTTTGGTGGACGGATCCCTCTCGCCTTGGAGAGTCGTGCAGAAGTGTTTTCCCGCCGGAAGGACGCCAACAAGCCTTGCTACACGCAAATCGAGCGTTTGGCGTTTTTGGACGGTGCTGGGGCCCAGGAGGGACCAGGAGGTCGCAAATTGGACCTGCAGAGAGAGGGGACGTCGAGCAAGACAACGAGCTCTCACTGAAGCAGGTAGCACCCGGAGAAGTGCCAGAAACAGGCACTACGAGGATGCGTGAAACGGTGCTCGCCGAAGTTGCACAAAGGAGTCCCACGTCGCCGGAGACCAACTTAGAAAGTCGTGCAATGCAGGTTAGAGTGCCGTGGACCCAGGCTTGGCTGTGCACGAAGGATTTCCGCCGGAAGTGCACAGGGGCCGGAGTAGCTGCAAAGTCGCGGTTCCCAGCAATGCAGCCCAGCGAGGTGAGGCAAGGACTTACCTCCACCAAACTTGGGCTGAAGAGTCACTGGACTGTGGGGGTCACTTGGACAGCATCGCTGGATTCGAGGGACTTCGCTCGTCGTGCTGAGAGGAGACCCAAGGGACCGGTAATGCAGCTTTTTGGTGCCTGCGGTTGCAGGGGGAAGATTCCGTCGACCCACGGGAGATTTCTTCGGAGCTTCTGGTGCAGAGAGGAGGCAGACTACCCCCACAGCATGCACAAGCAGGAAAACAGTCGAGAAGGCGGCAGGATCAGCATTACAGAGATGCAGTAGTCGTCTTTGCTACTATGTTGCAGGTTTGCAGGCTTCCAGCGCGGTCAGCGGTCGATTCCTTATCAGAAGGTGAAGAGGGAGATGCAGAGGAACTCGGCTGAGCTCATGCATTCGTTATCTAAAGTTTCCCCAGAGACAGAGACCCTAAATAGCCAGAAAAGAGGGTTTGGCTACCTAGGAGAGAGGAAAGGCTACTACCACCTGAAGGAGCCTATCAGCAGGAGTCTCTGACGTCACCTGGTGGCACTGACCACTCAGAGCAGTCCAGTGTGCCAGCAGCACCTCTGTTTCCAAGATGGCAGAGGTCTGGAGCACACTGGAGGAGCTCTGGACACCTCCCAGGGGAGGTGCAGGTCAGGGGAGTGGTCACTCCCCTTTCCTTTGTCCAGTTTCGCACCAGAGCAGGGGCTAAGGGGTCCCTGAACCGGTGTAGACTGGCTTATGCAGAATTGGGCACATCTGTGCCCAACAAAGCATTTCCAGAGGCTGGGGGAGGCTACTCCTCCCCTGCCTTCACACCATTTTCCAAAGGGAGAGGGTGTCACACCCTCTCTCAGAGGAAGTTCTTTGTTCTGCCATCCTGGGCCAGGCCTGGCTGGACCCCAGGAGGGCAGCTGCCTGTCTGAGGGGTTGGCAGCAGCAGCAGCTGCAGTGAAACCCCAGGAAGGGCAGTCTGGCAGTACCAGGGTCTGTGCTACAGACCACTGGGATCATGGAATTGTACCAACAATGCCAGGATGGCATAGAGGGGGCAATTCCATGATCATAGACATGTTACATGGCCATATTCGGAGTTACCATGGTGAAGCTACATATAGGTAGTGACCTATATGTAGTGCACGCGTGTAATGGTGTCCCCGCACTCACAAAGTTCAGTGAATTGGCTCTGAACAATGTGGGGGCACCTTGGCTAGTGCCAGGGTGCCCTCACACTAAGTAACTTTGCACCTAACCTTTACCAGGTAAAGGTTAGACATATAGGTGACTTATAAGTTACTTAAGTGCAGTGTAAAATGGCTGTGAAATAACGTGGACGTTATTTCACTCAGGCTGCAGTGGCAGGCCTGTGTAAGAATTGTCAGAGCTCCCTATGGGTGGCAAAAGAAATGCTGCAGCCCATAGGGATCTCCTGGAACCCCAATACCCTGGGTACCTCAGTACCATATACTAGGGAATTATAAGGGTGTTCCAGTAAGCCAATGTAAATTGGTAAAAATGGTCACTAGCCTGTCAGTGACAATTTGGAAAGAAATGAGAGAGCATAACCACTGAGGTTCTGGTTAGCAGAGCCTCAGTGAGACAGTTAGGCACCACACAGGGAACATATACATGCACACCTATGAGCACTGGGGCCCTGTGTGACAGGGTCCCAGTGACACATACATATAGGCCACAAACCTATGAGCACTGGGGTCCTGACTAGCAGGATCCCAGTGACACATAACAACCATACTGAAAACATGGTGTTTTCACTATGAGCACTGAGGCCTGGCTATCAGGATCCCAGTGAGACAGTGAAAACAGTGACAAACACCCTGACATACACTGACAAACAGGCCAAAAGTGGGGGTAACAAGGCTAGAAAGAGGCTACCTTCTCACATTGGCTACCTAGGAGAGAGGATAGGCTAGCAACACCTGAAGGAGCCTATCAGAAGGAGTCTCTGACGTCACCTGGTGGCACTGGCCACTCAGAGCAGTCCAGTGTGCCAGCAGCACCTCTGTTTCCAAGATGGCAGAGGTCTGGAGCACACTGGAGGAGCTCTGGACACCTCCCAGGGGAGGTGCAGGTCAGGGGAGTGGTCACTCCCCTTTCCTTTGTCCAGTTTCACGCCAGAGCAGGGCTAAGGGGTCCCCTGAACCGGTGTAGACTGGCTTATGCAGAATTGGGCACATCTGTGCCCAAGAAAGCATTTCCAGAGGCTGGGGGAGGCTACTCCTCCCCTGCCTTCCCACCATTTTCCAAAGGGAGAGGGTGTAACACCCTCTCTCAGAGGAAGTTCTTTGTTCTGCCATCCTGGGCTAGGCCTGGCTGGACCCCAGGAGGGCAGATGCCTGTCTGAGGGGTTGGCAGCAGCAGCAGCTGCAGTGAAACCCCAGGAAAGGTAGTTTGGCAGTACCAGGGTCTGTGCTACAGACCACTGGGATCATGGGATTGTGCCAACTATGCCAGGATGGCATAGAGGGGGCAATTCCATGATCATAGACATGTTACATGGCCATATTCGGAGTTACCATTGTGAAGCTACATATAGGTAGTGACCTATATGTAGTGCACGCGTGTAATGGTGTCCCCGCACTCACAAAGTCCGGGGAATTGGCCCTGAACAATGTGGGAGCACCTTGGCTAGTGCCAGGGTGCCCTCACACTAAGTAACTTTGCACCTAACCTTTACCAGGTAAAGGTTAGACATATAGGTGACTTATAAGTTACTTAAGTGCAGTGTAAAATGGCTGTGAAATAACGTGGACGTTATTTCACTCAGGCTGCACTGGCAGGCCTGTGTAAGAATTGTCAGAGCTCCCTATGGGTGGCAAAAGAAATGCTGCAGCCCATAGGGATCTCCTGGAACCCCAATACCCTGGGTACCTCAGTACCATATACTAGGGAATTATAAGGGTGTCCCAGTAAGCCAATGTAAATTGGTAAAATTGGTCACTAGCCTGTTAGTGACAATTTGAAAGAAATGAGAGAGCATAACCACTGAGGCTCTGATTAGCAGAGCCTCAGTGAGACAGTTAGTCACTACACAGGTAACACATTCATATAGGCCACAAACTTATGAGCACTGGGGTCCTGACTAGCAGGGTCCCAGTGACACATAACAAACATACTGAAAACATAGGGTTTTCACTATGAGCACTGGGCCCTGGCTAGCAGGATCCCAGTGAGACAGTGAAAACACCCTGACATACACTCACAAACAGGCCAAAAGTGGGGGTAACAAGGCAAGAAAGAGGCTACTTTCTCACACAACACCCCCCCCCCAAACGAAGGACAATAAGGCTAACCTTGGCCAGTTGAGGCTTTATTGTCTAAGTGGTGATAAGTAGAGAGTAGCTCTGCAATAGACTGGTTACTCCCTTTATCATCCACTATATGATTACTTCCCTGTGGGGATGTAAACCACCCTGTTTGAAGTTTTTTAGCTAAGCAACAATGTGAAGATGTATTTTCAGAGTTTCTATCAGTAAGTTTTAGTTTAGAGCAGTGGGAATTGTCCACTGAACCTATTTGTAGTGATGGAAATGCCAGACAGGGATGCTGTCTCAGAAAAGCCATAGCTGGGCAAAAACTTTGTCCATATGGCTGGAAGAGAGAACAGGGATGCTGTTTCTCTTGGGTTGGAGCAGGGCAGGGATGCTGTCCTATGAGCTCCACACTAGGGCAGGGATGCTGTCCTAAGTGTTGTGAGGCAGTGCAGGGTTTCTCCACTAAAGTTTCTCAGGGAGGGTTGGAGGGATGCTCCATGTTAACTAAAATGGTGCTCTTTTTGTCACCAATGTTAGTTATCCCACAGAGAGGTACTTGTACCTCAGGGAGTCCAGCTTTGGCACCTGATGATTCCCTTGGAACAGGTGCCACCCCAGGAGAGGTTTCTCCCACCACAGGAATGGTATCCTGAATGGTAGGGTGGTTAGGGGATACTGTGATACCCTTTTTACCTGTTGATGGAGAGGGATGCTGAGTTTTCAGGCCTTCTCTCCTTTGCTTTTTCATTTCAGTAGAAATGAGAGGGAACAATTCCTCAGGGATGCCCAGCATGGCTGCATGAGCATAAAACTCTACATCAGCCCAACCTGAGGTCTCTAGGTCATTACCTAAGAGACAGTCTACAGGTAAGCTAGGTGATACCACCACCTGCTTAGGGCCAGTAACTCCACCCCAACTAAACTGAATTATAGGTAAGGGAAGAAACTTAGTGGAGTTATGGACATCAATAATCTTATACTGTTGTCCAATGATGTGTTGATCAGGGTGCACTAGGTTTTCAGTCACCAAAGTGATACTGGCACCTGTGTCCCTGTAGGCCAAGGCCTCAACACCATTTATTGAAACTGTCTGCCTGTACTTATCCATTGTAAGGGGACAAGCAGCCATTGTGGCAAGGCCAATGCCACTAGGTGTGACAGAAACTGTCTTGGGAGTGATTACCCCAGTTTCTACTATGGACCCATAAGTGAACCCAACTACACACTTAACTTGACTGTTGCCAGCAGTCCCACCACTAGTACCACTACTGCTAAGGGCACTAGAGCTTGATGTATTAGTGGTGGTAGGCTTAGGGGGTTTACCTGGACAGGACTTATCCCCTGGCATATGGCCTCTATTTTTACACACAAAGCACCAAGGCTTTTTAAATTGTGTAGGTTGAGAAGAAGAGGAAGAATTTGTTTTATCCCCAACCCCTGAAGAGTGTTTAAGATTTGAAGTGGGATCTTTGGTTTTACCCTTATCCCCATGCTTATCTTGAGATTTTTCACCATCTTTCTTCTTATTGTTCTCTTTGTCACCCCCTGTATGAACTTTTCTGTTCACCCTTGTTCTGACCCATTTGTCTGCCTTCTTTCCCAATTCTTGGGGAGAGGTCAGATCAGAGTCCACCAAGTACTGGTGCAACAAATCAGACACACAATTATTAAGAATATGCTCTCTCAGGATCAAGTTATACAGGCTGTCATAATCAGTAACTTTACTGCCATGTAACCACCCCTCCAAGGCCTTCACTGAATGGTCAATGAAATCAACCCAGTCTTGTGAAGACTCCTTTTTGGTCTCTCTGAACTTTATCCTGTATTGTTCAGTGGTTAAGCCATAACCATCCAGGAGTGCATTCTTAAGAACTTTGTAATCATTGGCTTCATTTTCTTTCACAGTAAGGAGCCTATCCCTACCTTTTCCACTAAATGATAGCCATAGGATAGCAGCCCACTGCCTTTGAGGGACATCCTGTACAACACAGGCCCTCTCAAGTGCAGCAAACCACTTGTTAATGTCACCCCCTCCTTATAAGGGGGAACTATCTTGTGCAGATTCCTGGAATCATGCTCTTTTGCAGGATGACTATGGGGAATACTGCTGCTGCCACCATGGGTTTCTAAACCCAATTTCTGTCTCTCCTTCTCTACTTCTAAAGTCTGTCTCTCCAAATCCAGCTGTTGCTTCTTGAGCTTCAGTCTGGTTTGTTCCACTCTCAATCTATTGTGCTCCCTTTCTAACAATCTGTCATCAGGGTGGGTGGGAGGGACATGTCTTGAAACAGAAGTATGATGAGAATGAACAGAAGGAGACCTGTCCCTTACAGAGGGCACCCTAACAGCTTGGTTAACATAAACATCAGTTGTACTGTGGTGAGAATGAATGCTCTTGCTATGATGTGAGACAACACTATCTGTATGGTGTGACTCAACATCAGTACCAACTATGCTAGACTGTCTAGTAATGGGCAGGCTTTGAAGTTTCTTTCCTGAATCTTTTCCTGGGGGAGTCCCTGGATCAGATTGGGAACCATTAGCTGCTTTTTCAACAGATGGGGCACTTCTAGCCTTATCTTGTTCTCTAAGCATGTTAAGTAACAATTCCAAGGAAGGATTCTTCCCTACACTCAAACCTCTCTCTATGCAGAGACTCCTTGCTCCTTTCCAGCTAAGGTGATCATATGCAAGTTTGGACAGATCAACATTTTGGCCTGTGCCAGACATTTTTAGAGAGAGTTAAAGTGATAGCAAAATATAAAAAGTTTGTCAGAGCTTTTAGAAAGACAGAGAAAAAAAAAACTTTTTTAACTTTTTAGAACTTTTTTAAAAGTTAGAAGTACTTTTCAGCACTTAGAAAAGAGTGAAAAGAGGAAATGCAAAACTTTTTGGTTATGTGTATATACACTGAACTTGTTTTGTATATTTTTCTCTTATGAAAAGTAGAATGACAAGAGTGGTAAGTAGTCTCAAAGCACTTATCCCACCGCTGCACAACCAATGTAGGAGGCTGGACTGACTTGTAGTGAGTACCAAGGGGTACTTGCACCTTGCACCAGGCCCAGTTATCCCTTATTAGTGTATAGGGTGTCTAGCAGCTTAGGCTGATAGATAATGGTAGCTTAGCAGAGCAGCTTAGGCTGAACTAGGAGACGTGTGAAGCTACTACAGTACCACTTAGTGTCATATGCACAATATCATAAGAAAACACAATACACAGTTATACTAAAAATAAAGGTACTTTATTTTTATGACAATATGCCAAAGTATCTCAGAGTGTACCCTCAGTGAGAGGATAGGAAATATACACAAGATATATATACACAATACCAAAAATATGTAGTATAGTCTTAGAAAACAGTGCAAACAATGTATAGTTACAATAGGATGCAATGGGGACACATAGGGATAGGGGCAACACAAACCATATACTCCAAAAGTGGAATGCGAACCACGAATGGACCCCAAACCTATGTGACCTTGTAGAGGGTCGCTGGGACTATTAGAAAATAGTGAGAGTTAGAAAAATAACCCTCCCCAAGACCCTGAAAAGTGAGTGCAAAGTGCACTAAAGTTCCCCCAAGGACAAAGAAGTCGTGATAGAGGAATAATGCAGGAAAGACACAAACCAACAATGCAACAACGATGGATTTCCAATCTAGGGTACCTGTGGAACAAGGGGACCAAGTCCAAAAGTCACAAGCACGTCGGAGATGGGCATATGCCCAGGAAATGCCAGCTGTGGGTGCAAAGAAGCTTCTACTGGACAGAAGAAGCTGAGGTTTCCGCAGGAACGAAAAGGGCTAGAGACTTCCCCTTTGGTGGACGGATCCGTCTCGCCGTCGAGAGTCGTGCAGAAGTGTTTTCCCGCCGAAAGAACACCAACAAGCCTTTCTAGCTGCAAATCGTGCGGTTAGCGTTTTTTGGATGCTGCTGTGGCCCAGGAGGGACCAGGAGGTCGGAAATTGGACCAGGAGGTAGAGGGGACGTCGTGCAAGACAAGGAGCCCTCTTAGCAGCAGGTAGCACCCGGAGAAGTGCCAGAAACAGGCACTACGAGGATGCGTGAAATGGTGCTCACCCGAAGTTACACAAAGGAGTCCCACATCGCCGGAGACCAACTTAGAAAGTCGTGCAATGCAGGTTAGAGTGCCGTGGACCCAGGCTTAGCAGTGCACGAAGGATTTCTGCCGGAAGTGCACAGGGGCCGGAGTAGCTGCAAAAGTCGCGGTTCCCAGCAATGCAGTCTAGCGAGGTGGGGCAAGGACTTACCTCCACCAAACTTGGACTGAAGAGTCACTGGACTGTGGGGGTCACTTGGACAGAGTTGCTGGATTCGAGGGACCTCGCTCGTCGTGCTGAGAGGAGACCCAAGGGACCGGTAATGCAGCTTTTTGGTGCCTGCGGTTGCAGGGGGAAGATTCCGTCGACCCACGGGAGATTTCTTCGGAGCTTCTAGTGCAGAGAGGAGGCAGACTACCCCCACAGCATGCACCACCAGGAAAACAGTTGAGAAGGCGGCAGGATCAGCGTTACAGAGTTGCAGTAGTCGTCTTTGCTACTATGTTGCAGTTTTGCAGGCTTCCAGCGCGGTCAGCAGTCGATTCCTTGGCAGAAGGTGAAGAGAGAGATGCAGAGGAACTCGGATGAGCTCTTGCATTCGTTATCTAAAGTTTCCCCAGAGACCCTAAATAGCCAGAAAAGAGGGTTTGGATACCTAGGAGAGAGGATAGGCTAGCAACACCTGAAGGAGCCTATCAGAAGGATGACGTCACCTGGTGGCACTGGCCATTCAGAGCAGTACAGTGTGCCAGCAGCACCTCTGTTTCCAAGATGGCAGAGGTCTGGAGCACACTGGAGGAGCTCTGGACACCTCCCAGGGGAGGTGCAGGTCAGGGGAGTGGTCACTCCCCTTTCCTTTGTCCAGTTTCGCGCCAGAGCAGGGCTAAGGGGTCCCCTGAACCGGTGTAGACTGGCTTATGCAGAATTGGGCACATCTGTGCCCAAGAAAGCATTTCCAGAGGCTGGGGGAGGCTACTCCTCCCCTGCCTTCACACCATTTTCCAAAGGGAGAGGGTGTAACACCCTCTCTCAGAGGAAGTTCTTTATTCTGCCATCCTGGGCCAGGCCTGGCTGGACCCCAGGAGGGCAGATGCCTGTCTGAGGGGTTGGCAGCAGCAGCAGCTGCAGTGAAACCCCAGGAAAGGTAGTTTGGCAGTACCAGGGTCTGTGCTACAGACCACTGGGATCATGGGATTGTGCCAACTATGCCAGGATGGCATAGAGGGGGCAATTCCATGATCATAGACATGTTACATGGCCATATTCGGAGTTACCATTGTGAAGCTACATATAGGTAGTGATCTATATGTAGTGCACGCGTGTAATGGTGTCCCCGCACTCACAAAGTCCGGGGAATTGGCCCTGAACAATGTGGGGGCACCTTGGCTAGTGCCAGGGTGCCCTCACACTAAGTAACTTTGCACCTAACCTTTACCAGGTAAAGGTTAGACATATAGGTGACTTATAAGTTACTTAAGTGCAGTGTAAAATGGCTGTGAAATAACGTGGACGTTATTTCACTCAGGCTGCAGTGGCAGGCCTGTGTAAGAATTGTCAGAGCTCCCTATGGGTGGCAAAAGAAATGCTGCAGCCCATAGGGATCTCCTGGAACCCCAATACCCTGGGTACCTCAGTACCATATACTAGGGAATTATATGGGTGTACCAGTATGCCAATGTAAATTGGTGAAATTGGTCACTAGCCTGTTAGTGACAAATTTGGAAAGCAGAGAGAGCATAACCACTGAGGTTCTGGTTAGCAGAGCCTCAGTGAGACAGTTTGGCATCACACAGGGAACACATACAGGGCACATACTTATGAGCACTGGGGCCCTGCCTGGCAGGGACCCAGTGACACATAGACTAAAACAACGCTCTGTGTACTCGACTATATTTGTGTGTATCCTGCAAAGTTTAGAATGGTGCACATATTGAAAAAATGTATCTGTTCATTTCTGTTTACTAGTACTGACTACAGACGTTATTTGAACCATTCTTTCCCCATCTGGGTCTTCTCTATGCTACAGAAAAATCACTAAATAAATAATACATGCACCTTGAAGTAATAGAGAACCTTACAAACCACAATGAGGAACTTTATAGACTCTGAGAAAAATATGGCAAGATAGTAACTTAACATACAAGAGCCAAACATATTAGAAATTGTATCATACAGACTGTATTTATATAAGTATAGCTCCAAAAAGACCATAGCAATAATGCTTTTGTTAAATATCTCCATGTGATATGTTCAGAACCAGTGCTAGATTATATGATCTCTTGGAATACTTTGCATTAAATTGTAATCTACCGACTGATAACCTGGAGATGCTAGAAGCTAGTATCACCAGTGAGAATTGTCAAAGCCCCCAGTCCTGTTGTCCCCCAAGACCAAGAATGATTTACTCTCGAATGGTAGACTAGTACAGATACCAAGATCTTAGCTGGGTGCCAACATTGCTATATTTTGTGAGTTATACAAAGATCCTCGGTCAAGTTTACATTTTTGCATAGTTAATGAAAATAATTGCATACAGAAAGAAGCCAAAACTTACGGTGATAATGGCACTCATTATGACCTTGGCGGTAAATACCGAATACTGTTGTGCTGACTGTAGGAAAGTACCATCTTGCCTGGCATGTTACCCCCATTTTTACATGTATGCCAGTTTGTTTTTGTCTGTCTCACTGGGATCCTGCTAGCCAGGACCCCAGTGCTGATAGTTTGTGGCCTGAACGTGTGTACCTGTGTAGTGACTAACTGTGCCACTGAGGCTCTGCTGACCAGATCCTCAGTGTTTATGTTCTCTCTGCCTAGGCTAGTGACCATTTTCACCAATTCTAATTGGCACACTGAAACACCCTTATTATTACCTAGTATATGGTACCTAGGTACCCAGGGTATTGGGGTTCCAGGAGATCCCTAAGGGCTGCAGCATTTCTTCTGCCACCCATAGGGAGCTCAGACAAATCTTACACAGGACTGCCACTGCAGCCTGATGAAATAACGCACATGTTATTTCACAGCCGTTTTCTCTGCAGCTACTGCTGCTGCCACACCACAGACAGGGTTCTGCCCTCCTGGGGTCTGGGTAGCGCAGTCCCAGGAAGGCAGAACAAAGGATTTCCTCTGAGAGAAGGTGTTACACCCTCTCCCTTTGGAAATAGGTGTTAAAGGCTGGGGAGGAGTACCCGCTCCCGGCCTCTGGAAATGCTTTGAAGGGCACAGATGGTGCCCTCCTTCCATAAGCCAGTCTACACCGGTTTAGGGAACCCACAGTCCCTGCTCTGGCACGAAACTGGACAAAGGAAAGGGGAGTGACCACTCCCCTGTCCATCACCTCCCCACGTGTGGTGCCCAGAGCTCCTCCAGTGTGTCCCAGACCTCTGCCATCTTGAATCCAGAGGTGTGAGGGCACAATGGAGGCCACTGAGTAGCCAGTGCCAGCAGGTGATGTCAGAGACCCCTCCTGATAGGTGCTTACCTCACTAGGTGGCCAATCCACCTCTGAGGGCTATTTAGCGTCTCTCCTGTGGGCTTTTCCTCAGATAACAACTTGCAAGAATTCACCAGAGTTCCTCTGCACCTTTCTCTTTGACTTCTGGCAAGGATCGACCGCTGACTGCTCCAGGACGCCTGCAAAACTACAACAAAGTAGCAGGAAGACTACCAGCGACATTGTAGCACCTAATCCTTCCGGCTTTCTCGACTGTTTCCGGGTGGTGCATGCTTTGGGGGCTGCCTGCCTTCATCCTGCACTGCAAGCCACGAAGAAATCTCCCGTGGGTTGACAGGATCTTCTCCCTGCTCCAGCAGGCATCAAACTTCAGTATCACTGGCAGTCTGGGACCCCTCTCATCCTGACTAGCATGGGCCCTGAAACACATGTGGTAGACTCAAGTGACCCAGACTGTCCAGTGGTCTCACTGTCCAAATTTGGAGGAGGCAAGTCCTTGCCTCCCCTCTCCAGACAGTAATCCTGTGCACCGCATGTACTGCAGCTGCTAGGGCTTCTGTGCACATTTGCAAGGAATCCTTTGTGCATAGCCTAGCCCATGTCCCCAGCACTCCGTCTTGCATCGCTCAACTCCCTGAGTTGACCTCCGGCTTAGTGGGACCATCATTTGTAGTGTTGAGATGAACACCATGTTCAGTCTTCTTGAACCCGTGTTCAGGGACTTATGCGGGTGCTACCTTCTTGTGCATGGGCTCGCTACTTTGCTGAGGGCCCCCTCTGTCTCCTCTTCCAAGTGGCGACATCCTGGTCCTTCCTGGGTCTGGGCAGCACCTTTTTCTTCAACTGCGACTCTTGCTGCTAGCAAGGCTTGTTTGCGGTAGTTTGCCAAGGAAGCAACTCTGCATCCTCCAGCACTCCGTGGGATATCTTCTGCATGGAGGAGAAGTTCCTAGCACCTTTCGTTGTTGCAGAATCTTCAGCTTCTTCCATCCGGAGGCAGCCATTTTGTACCTTCATCCGGGGTTTAGTGGTCTCCTGCCCTCCCGGACACTTTTGCGACTCTTGGACTTGGTTCCCTTTCTTTGTAGGTCTTCAGGTCCAGGGATCTGTCTTCAGTGCTTTGCAGTCTGTTGTGGTCTTTGCAAAATCTTCTATCACGACTGTAGTGTGTTTCTGGGGAAATAGTAGTACTTATTCCTACTTTCCAGGGTCTTGGGGTGGGGTATCCTGGACACCCTTAGTGTTTTCTTACATTCCTAGCAACACTCTACACACTACACTAGCATAAGGGTCCATTCATGGTTCGCATTCCACTTTCTTAGTATATGGTTTGTGTTGCCCCTAGGCCTATTGCATCCTATTGTATTCTACAGTGTTTGCACAACTTTCTGACTGTTTTACTTACCTGATTTTGGTTTGTGTGTATATTTTGTGTATTTTACGTAGCTGCTAAGGGAATATATCCTATGAGAGATTTTTGGCACATTGTCACTAAAATAAAGTACCTTTATTTTTAGTAACTCTGAATATTGTGTTTCTTGTGATATAGTACCTATATTATATAAGTGGTATAGTAGGAGCTTTGTGTGTCTCCTAGTTCAGCCTAAGCTGCTCTGCTCTGCTATAGCTACCTCTACGAGCCTAAGCTGCTAACACACTACTAATCTACTAATAAGGGATAACTGGACCTGGCACAAGGTGTAAGTACCATCAGGTATGCACTATAAGCCAGGCCAGCCTCCTACACTGACTGCCGCAAGCAAATCGCCACGGAGGCGGACATACATCCGCCACATAATGACACAGACATACAAAATCAACAGAAAACAGCCACAACCACAAATCCACCAGACCCACTGAACGTGATAAACTGTTGGTACTACCATCCATACCATTAAGCCACCCATACTACGCCCCCTGAATAATGACCCAAAACTCACCACAGCGACATTCAACAACAGTAAACCATTGGCAGTAAACACTGCTGCAGCAGATAAAGCCACCCAAAGACAAAACAAGACAACAAAGGCCAGAACAAAAAACCCACACAATTACACACACCCCACACACCCACCAACAGCACTATAAAACACACATCCACATCACCCACAATCCTTTGCTAACACGAAAGACCGCAATAGCTAGCCACCCAAATCACAGAGACAACTACACACACACACCACAACCACCCATTCATCTGTCACGCACCACACACCCCACGGCATTACTCAACACCCTCTGCACAATATACACACCACACAACACCCTTGTCCACACTAAGGCACCCCCGTTTCACTGATGAGGAGTTGCGGGTCATGGTTGAGGACATAGTCAGGGTAGAGCCACCGCTGTCTGGAGCACAGATCCGGCAGATATTAATTGCCAGGAAAATTGAGCTATGGCGGAGGATTGTGGACAGGGTGAACGCTGCAGGACAACATCCATGAACAACAGGGGTGTGGAATTTATTAAAATATCTACTTGTCCAGGGGACAGGTTGCTTTTCAAATCTACTTGTCCTGTAAAAAGATCTACTTGTCCCTTTGGTGCCATGTAGTGTGGCGCCAAATTATGGCAGCAATCTCATTATGTAAGAGCTCTGATAATAGCCTCTCTGATTATGCCATGGCTACTACCATAGTAGGGCTTGAATACTTGTACTGTACTTCTACTGTAGCAATTTCCTTATTTTGCCACCTTTCTGCAGATCTGCATACTGGGGCTGGAGGAAGCAGTAAGCAATAGTTCCAGGGCTGGAATGCCTTTGAGTCTGCAAACCTACTAACCTGCATGTTTTAAAGATTTTCACCAGCTTCTCTCTAATATTTTCCCATAATAAGAAAGGTTGGACATTTACTCCTGACAATGGCAGAATTAGAACTTCTTCCAGGGTTGGGAAGAAAGTGGCTGGAGGGAAAATGAACTTGCAAATGCTCAATAGATTTTCACATGAGCAAATCTACACATGCGTATTTACCCATGCTAAAATACAGTTCACAAATATTTTATAAGGGTACGACATATACCATGGGTGCACTTTTGTGACTTTCTTTAAGAATTTGGGGCCACATGTAGGTAGGTTCAGATTTGCGACCCGCAAATTGCAAGTCGCAAATCCGAATGTAGGATGGTGTCCCTGACACCATCTGTGATTCGCAAGGGCTTCGCAAATGCCCACCTCATGAATAATCATGAGGTGGGTCGCAATTTGCGACCCCCTTGAGAATGGCGGCCCTCACAGGGCTGGTGGCCTGCTGGAGACAGCAGACCACCATGTCTGTGACTGCTTTTCAATAAAGCAGGTTTTTTTTTTTTGTAATGCAGCCCGTTTTCCTTAAAGGAAAACGAGATGCATTACAAAAAACGAAAAATGAAACGTTTTCGTTTCACTTTTTCAGAGCAGGCAGTGGTCCGCAAGAAAAATGTTTACTGTGACATTTGAAATGGGTGCAAACTGCGATTGGTTTGCGCCCGCATTCGCAAAACAATCCTACATTGCACTGCGAGTCGCAATTAGGAAGGGAACACCCCTTCCTAATTGCGAGTCGCAAACCCGTTTTGCGATTCGGTAACCAGGTTACTGAAACGCAAAAATGGGTTTGTGCATCGCAATGTGCTTTTTGCACGTCGCAAACAGCGAAAGTCGCTGTCTGCGACATGCAAAAAGCTACCTACATGTGGGTCTTGGTCCCTAATTAGCTCTGGTGTTAACAAAGACATTTTGTTTTTATTAAACTTCTATTTCTCTCTCTTTCGGCTGGCTTTACTGTGAGTGATCGCATTCTGCTCTTCCACAAGGAGCATATTGGCACACAAAGTAGTTTTGTTCAGTGTCAGGAACTACAGTGGCAATCAGTGACATAACGAAACTGGAGGGTGCCCCTTTGCAAAGAACATGGAGGAGCTCCCTCTCCAGACTCACTCAGGGCAGGTGCTGTGCTGAAGGGGCCCCCTGGAGGAGGCTACGGGGCCTTTGTTATGCCACTGGTGGCAACGTGTGCTTTTAGAGTTCAAAAACGTTTTTTTTTTTTTTTGCCAGTGTTTGTTACAATGTTGAAGGCCTGGTAGCTCCCACAACAATAAAGTGTTACAAAAGCCATGTCAAAACAAGACACGCATTGATTAAACTAAAGGACTTATAAAAATATGTCAGATCAGTTGGCTTTGTCAGTGTTTGTTTATTTTCATGCTTCCCATAATCGTGCTGAAAATGGTTACACTGATTTTCCATTAGAAATATTTTTGGGAAATACTAGCATGCATCCAAACATTTTACTAAATGACACTTCATTTGCATCTAATCAGAGAGCATTCTGGGAGCATTATACTTAGCCTCATAGCCTAAACTTTTCAAACATGTGTATACACTTTTTTTTTTTGTACTGGAACCAACGTCAGTAGTGAAGTGTGACCTTAAAACATTTATTTACACAGGGGTGTGGAATTTATTAAAATATCTACTTGTCCAGGGGACAGGTTGCTTTTCAAATCTACTTGTCCTGTAAAAAGATCTACTTGTCCCTTTGGTGCCATGTAGTGTGGCGCCAAATTATGGCAGCAATCTCATTATGTAAGAGCTCTGATAATAGCCTCTCTGATTATGCCATAGGCTACTACCATAGTAGGGCTTGAATACTTGTACTGTACTTCTACTGTAGCAATTTCCTTATTTTGCCACCTTTCTGCAGATCTGCATACTGGGGCTGGAGGAAGCAGTAAGCAATAGTTCCAGGGCTGGAATGCCTTTGAGTCTGCAAACTTACTAACCTGCATGTTTTAAAGATTTTCACCAGCTTCTCTCTAATATTTTCCCATAATAAGAAAGGTTGGACATTTACTCCTGACAATGGCAGAATTAGAACTTCTTCCAGGGTTGGGAAGAAAGTGGCTGGAGGGAAAATGAACTTGCAAATGCTCAATAGATTTTCACATGAGCAAATCTACACATGCGTATTTACCCATGCTAAAATACAGTTCACAAATATTTTATAAGGGTACGAATATACCATGGGTGCACTTTTGTGACTTTCTTTAAGAATTTGTGGCCACATGTAGGTAGGTTCAGATTTGCGACCCGCAAATTGCAAGTCGCAAATACGAATGTAGGATGGTGTCCCTGACACCAGCTGTGATTCACAAGGGCTTCGCAAATGCCCACCTCATGAATAATCATGAGGTGGGTCGCAATTTGCGACCCCCTTGCGAATGGCGGCCCTCACAGGGCTGGTGGCCTGCTGGAGACAGCAGACCACCATGTCTGTGACTGCTTTTCAATAAAGCAGTTTTTTTTGTTGTTGTAATGCAGCCCGTTTTCCTTAAAGGAAAACGAGATGCATTACAAAAACGAAAAATGAAACGTTTTCGTTTCACTTTTTCAGAGCAGGAAGTGGTCCGCAGGAAAAATTTTTACAGTGACATTTGAAATGGGTGCAAACTGCGATTGGTTTGCGCCCGCATTCGCAAAACAATCCTACATTGCACTGCGAGTCGCAATTAGGAAGGGAACACCCCTTCCTAATTGCGAGTCGCAAACCCGTTTTGCGATTCGGTAACCAGGTTACTGAAACGCAAAACTGGGTTTGTGCATCGCAATGTGCTTTTTGCACGTCGCAAACAGCGAAAGTCGCTGTCTGCGACATGCAAAAAGCTACCTACATGTGGGTCTTGGTCCCTAATTAGCTCTGGTGTTAACAAAGACATTTTGTTTTTATTAAACTTCTATTTCTCTCTCTTTCGGCTGGCTTTACTGTGAGTGATCGCATTCTGCTCTTCCACAAGGAGCATATTGGCACACAAAGTAGTTTTGTTCAGTGTCAGGAACTACAGTGGCAATCAGTGACATAACGAAACTGGAGGGTGCCCCTTTGCAAAGAACATGGAGGAGCTCCCTCTCCAGACTCACTCAGGGCAGGTGCTGTGCTGAAGGGGCCCCCTGGAGGAGGCTACGGGGCCTTTGTTATGCCACTGGTGGCAACGTGTGCTTTTAGAGTTCAAAAACGTTTTTTTTTTTTTTGCCAGTGTTTGTTACAATGTTGAAGGCCTGGTAGCTCCCACAACAATAAAGTGTTACAAAAGCCATGTCAAAACAAGACACGCATTGATTAAACTAAAGGACTTATAAAAATATGTCAGATCAGTTGGCTTTGTCAGTGTTTGTTTATTTTCATGCTTCCCATAATCGTGCTGAAAATGGTTACACTGATTTTCCATTCGAAATATTTTTGGGAAATACTAGCATGCATCCAAACATTTTACTAAATGACACTTCATTTGCATCTAATCAGAGAGCATTCTGGGAGCATTATACTTAGCCTCATAGCCTAAACTTTTCAAACATGTGTATACACTTTTTTTTTTTGTACTGGAACCAACGTCAGTAGTGAAGTGTGACCTTAAAACATTTATTTACAGCACTCACCCTAATAATGAAGGTTTTCAAATAATGAACCATAAATACAAGTTCGAACAGCATTACCTTTTGGAAACACATTACCTCAACTGCAGAGAGTTCCACTCTCTGTAAACAGGCAGCTAAAGGGTTTGTGCTGCAGAAGGTTGGGCCTACTTGTCCCAAGGACAAAGTAAACATAAAAACTTGTTGCCCTTGACCCCAAACAAGATGTCCTGCAGTCGATAGGAATTCCAAATCCCTGTTTACAGCACTCACCCTAACAATGAAGGTTTTCAAATAATGAACCATCATATACAAGTTCAAACAGCATTACCTTTTGGAAACACATTACCTCAACTGCAGAGAGTTCCACTCTCTGTAAACAGGCAGCTAAAGGGTTTGTGCTGCAGAGGGTTGGGCCTACTTGTCCCAAGGACAAAGTAAACATAAAAACTTGTTGCCCTTGACCCCAAACAAGATGTCCCGGGCGTCGGACGATAGGAATTGCACATCCCTGAACAAGAGGTGACCTCAGGAAAAGGTGGCACGATGGGGAAAGGTGCATTCCAGAGCAGCACTCACAAAGTCCGTGGAAATTGCCCTGAAAAATCTGGGGGCACCTTGGCTAGTGCCAGGGTGCCCTCACACTTAGTAACTTTGCACCTAACCTTCACTAAGTGAGGGTTAGACATATAGGTGACTTATACGTTACTTAAGTGCAGTGTAAAATGGTTGTGAAATAACGTGGACGTTATTTCACTCAGGCTGCAGTGGCAGTCCTGTTTAAGAATTGTCTGAGCTCCCTATGGGAGCAAAAGAAATGCTGCAGCCCATAGGGATCTCCTGGAACCCCAATACCCTGGGTACCTAGGTACCATATACTAGGGAATCACAAGGGTGTTCCAGTGTGCTAATCAGAATAAAATTAGTCACTAGCCTGCAGTGACAATTTTAAAAGGAGAGAGAGCATAAACACTGAGGTTCTGGTTAGCAGAGCCTCAGTGATACAGTTAGGCACCACACAGGGAACACATATAAGCCACAAACTTAGGAGCACTGGGGTCCTGGCTAGCAGGATCCCAGTGACACATATAAAAACACACTGACAACATAGGGTTTCCACTACGAGCACTGAGCCCTGGCTAGCAGGATCCCAGTGAGACAGTAAAAACACTATGATATATACTCACAAACAGGCCAAAAATGGGGGTAACAAGGCTAGAAAGAGGCTACATTCCTACATAAGTGGAATTGCATGAGCTTTGCATGTCTCCTAGTTCAGCTTAAGCTGCTCTGCTATAGCTAACTCTATCCGCCTAAGCTGCTAGAACACTACTACATTTCACTAATAAGGGATAACTGGACCTGGTGTAAGGTGTAAGTACCCAAGGTACCAACTACAAACCAGACCAGCCTCCTACAATGAACAACATCATGAGGGAGTACACATCACACCAGCAGGCCCCTTCCACTAGCTAGTCAACTGACCATCCCTCCACATCTGCTACAGCTAGTGGACAGGAGGCCCTACCACAGGACCCACAGGCCACCAGAACCGCTCCTCCTGCAGAAGGTGAACCACCCCGCAAACGTTCTCTGCGACCCAGACAGACACCAGAGACAGTTGCCATGACCAAGACCACCGCCAGGAAATGAGCCCCTCCTGGATGCCTCCCTTGTGTTCTACTGTTTCACCTTGTCCACTTTGAACTGCCATTGCTCCCCTTCCTATGGCCCCTTGGACACTGAACCTGTGCTACAAACGGACTGGCTAACTACCCTGGACTATTCCCAACCATCACCCCACTCTATTGCACTTCCCATTTGTGATAAGTTGGCCTGGTGTGATGTGGGTACCAGAAGTACTTACACCTTATACCAGGTCCAGTGATCCACCTTAGTGAAATGTAGGCAGTGTTTCTAGCAGCTTAGGCTGTCTAGAGGTAGTTGTAGCAGAGCAGCTTAGGCTGAACTAGGACACATGCAAAGCTCCTGCAACACCACAATACTTATACAGTACTTATACACAATAAAATACAATATTCAGTGTTACCAAAAAATAAAGGTACTTTATTTTAGAGACAAAAGGCCAAAAATATCTTAGAGGCAATACGCCTACTGGAGGTTAGTATTATACACAATATAAACTCTAGTAACCAAAATCAGGTAAGTAAACAGTCATAGAATAGTGCAAACAGTAGAAAATACAATTGATTGCAGTGGGCCGAGGGGCAATACATACCATATACTAAGAGAGTGGAATGTGAAAGTCAGATTCCCCCCTAGGCAAGTGTATTGTGTAGAGGGGCACTGGGAGTGTAAGAAAACACCAAAGGTAAGTAAAATACCCCAACCAGAGCCCAGGAAAACAGGAGTAAAGTACAGGAAGTTTCCTCAGAGCACACAACAAGTCATTATCAAGGATTATTCAAGAACCAAGCAAGACTGCATGCAACAAATGATGGATTACTGCACCTGAAGACCTGTGGAGAGAGGAGACCAAGTCTAGAAGTCAAAGAAGATTCCAGGAAGAACTGGAGCCCCTGCTAACCTAGAAGGTGCAAAAGTAGATTCTCCGGTCGGAAGAACAGTACAGAAGAGCACCAAAGAAGAAGGCTGCAGGTTCCTGCTTGGTGCAGATGTCGTCCAATGCTGTGTAGATGGATGCAGGCTGTTTACGTCGCTGGATTCTGCCAACAAGAATTGCAGATTCTGCCTTGTTTCAAGAAAGTACGCAGTTTGCATCAAAAAGGAGCTACCTGCACCCAGGAGGGACCTGGGGGTTTCAACTCAGACTGAGGAGACTGAGGGGGCTCTCAGCACATCAGAGAGCCCTCAGAAGACCAGGTAGCAACCACGGGAGTCCCAGAACACAGGGACAAAGAAGATGCAAACTGCAGTCGTTGCAGCACTACAAAGGAAGGTCCCACGCTGCCGGAGAACTCAGCGAGTTGAGCATCACAGGATGGAGTGCTAGGGACCTGGGCTACACTGTGCATGAAGGATTCTTGGAAGAAGTGCACAGAAGCCCAATGAGCTGCAGAAGATGTGGTGTACATGGGTACTGTCACAGCACGGGTAGGCAAGCTCTTACCTTCACCAAATTTGGACAGTTGGACCTTTGGACATTCTCTGTCACTTCCATCCACCACCTGTGTTCCAGGTTGCATGCTCGTCATCAGGAGAGGAGTCCCACACTACCGTTCGTCGTCATGAAGGGTGCCTGCAGGAGCAGGGAAGTGACTCCGTCACTCCGTAGGAGATTCCTTCGGTTCTTCTGGTGCAGGGTGAACACAGGCAGTCCTCAGAGCGTTCACACCTTGGAAACTGTTGGAAATGCTGGCTGGAGCTGAAGTTGCAGGCCACAGAAGTTGTCATGGATACTTTGTTGCAGTTACAGCGGTTCCTGGAGCAGTCTGCGGTTGATCCGATGGGCAGAAGCTGAAGGAGAGGATGCAGAGGAGTCCTGGAGGAGTCTTGCAAATCGAATCTGAGGAAACACCCAGAAGAGAGACCCTAAAAAGCCCTGAGAGGGGGATTGGCTATCTACCCAGGTATGCACCAATCAGGAGTGGTCTCTGACATCACCTGCTGGCACTGGCCACTCAGAGGTCTCCAGAGGGTCCCCACACCTTGGAATCCAAGATGGCCATCGCCAGGGACACTCTAGAGAAGCTCTGGGCACTACCCCTGGGGTGGTGATGGATAGGGGAGTGGTCACTCCCCTTTCCTCTGTCCAGTTTCGTGCCAGAGCAGGGACTGGGGGTCCCTGAACTGGTATAGACTGTCTCATCAAGGAGGGCACCATCTGTGCCCTTCAAAGCATTTCCAGAGGCTCTGGGAGGCTACCCCTCCCAAGCCTGTAACACCTATTTCCAAAAGGAGAGGGTGTAACACCCTCCTCCCAAAGGAAATGCATTGTTCTGCCTTCCTGGGACTGAGCTGCTCAACCCTCTGGAGGGCAGAACCCTGTCTGTGAGGTGGCAGCAGCTGGGGCTGCAGTGGAAACCTCAGAGAGCTGGTTTGGCACTACTGAAGACCCATGGAGGAGCCCCCAGGGAGCATGGGATTGGCCATCCAATACCAGATTTGGATTGGGGGACAATTCCATGATCTTAGACACCTCACATAGCCACATTCGGAGTTACCATTGTGAAGCTACATATACGTATTAGCATATATGTAGTGCACACTTATAATGGTATCCCTGCACTCACGAAGTCCGGGGAATTGGCCCTGGACAACGTGGGGGCACCTTTGCTAGTGCAAGGGTGCCCTCACACACAGTAGCTTTGAACCTAGCCTTCAGTAAATGAAGGTTAGACATATAGGTGACTTATAAGTTACTAAAGTGCAGTGAAAATGGCAGTGAAATAGTGAGTGCACTATTTTACTCAGGCTGCAGTGGCAATCCTGCTGAAAGGTTTGTATGAGTGCCTTTTCAGCCCATAAGGATCTCCTGGAACCCCAATGCCCTGGGTACCTAGGTACCATATACTAGGGACTTATAAGGGGGAGTCCAGTGTGCCAATTGGAATTGGTAAATGAAATCACTAAACTATAGTGAATAATTTGGAAGCAGAGAGAGCATAAGCACTGGAATTCTGGTTAGCAGAACTTCAGGGACACAGTTAAGCATACTGACAAAACACATAGGCCACAAACTATGAGCACTGGGGTCCTGCCTAGCAAGGTCCCAGTGAGACAGGCAAAACACACTGACAAACAGGGGTTTATACTAAAAGCACTGGGGTCCTGGCTAGCAGGATCCCAGTGAGACAGTAAAAACACACTGACACACACTCACAAACAGGCCAAACATGGGGGTAACCATGCTAGAAAGAGGCTATCCTTGAACACAACTTGAGTAATAGTGCTTTTTCTACTGGTAATGTACAATGTAATGAACTGTAATGAACTGCATGATCCTGTGTAAATGTCCAGTAACATATTGATCCAGCCATCAAATGTGTCTCAGCAGTCTGTGCACATCACAGCGATACACTGTTGGAACAACACCAACATCTGCAATAAGGGAAGGCATAGGTGACAGTCAGGTGGGATGCAAAGGGAATGAATGCCATTATGCTGCAGTCACACAGTACAACACTAAAATGTAGAAATGTCTAGTTCAACAGTCTTATCTGAGTGTCATTGGAAGTACTGCTGGATCAAATGTGACTTGTTGTCCACATCCACCTCCTCCTCTTCCTCCTTCTCACTGTCCTCGGTGTCCACTGCTGCCTGTAGGAGGCTAGCCTGGTTTGCAGTGGGTACCAAAGGTAATTACACCTTACACCAGGTCCAGTTATCCCTTATTAGTGAAATGTAGTCGGGACGTGGCCAAGATGGCGGCCGAGATGGACGCTTAGATAACAGCTCCGCCTTGGGCCTAAGATATAATCCTGCCAACATCGCCATCACACCAGCCACACAACATTAACTGTGACGGAGGCACTCGGAGGGGGGCCTCATCCCGCCCGGGGTCGGAGTTCGGCACCTGGGACAGCTGGGCCGGACGAACAGAGGCCTGGCCTGTGGGATGACCGGGCCCTCTATTGCTTAACCTGGGGCTTGCCAGTTAAGAGACACATGGGCGGCCCTACGACCGAGTGGCACCCCGCTGGTGTGGGGGGTACTTCATGGCCTGGACCGGAGGGGAGCCTGAGGTGACCGCTGCTGCGGCGGGGGCCTCGTGAGCGTGCTTGGGAATGCCTTGCTAACAGACGGAAGCTGCCTGGTGGACGCGTTGCGGGAGCGGTGCCTCATGGCGTAATGTTCTGCGGAGCCGTTGCTGCTCCCTGGGGGATGCCGCCGTGGCTTGACCTACCTGATCCCCGCGCTGCGCTCTGGCCTCCCACACTGCAGTACATGACGGCGATGCGCCCTGCCCTCTGGGACTCCACAGCCCAGACATCGCACTGAGGTAACCGGCGAGTTTGGTGACTGCGGGCCGTGGCTCTGGGCGTGAGTGGCTGCGTGATAGCAGAATATCATGCTTGTTTTTTTTGGGGAAGATATTGCACCCTGCTTTTGTCCTGGGTCACGGTCATGGCCCTGCTGCCTCCTCCCCACCCTTGCAGGAGTCTTGGCCCCACCGAGGGGGCTGGTGCGGGCCACCTGTGACTGTAGGAATATCACGGCCCGGACACGGTGTGGGCTTGGGCCACTCTGGAGGGGGCCCATCCCTGAGTCCTACCTGTGCGACTGCCATCTGGACACCCCTTGGACAGAGACAACGCAAGTGGCATTACCTGAATAACTGAACTACATACTACTTGTGGTGCTCATTGCATCCACGTCATCCAGTGACAACGGGGGCAGCACAGAGACCACAGGTGACATGGATAGCTAAAAAAACTGAACTAAGCAGATAGAATGATAGGGAAAGCTAAAGTCACAAAATCTCTATCGCAGTGTGAGACAATGGCCCCTTCTGATATGCTGATGGGAGCATTAAACCTGCAAACCTTGGAGACTACCCTCCAGGCCCACTCAAGACAGTTTGAGAGGATATTGCAGGCCATCATGGACACCAAGCAGTCACTTGAGAACAGAAAAGACACTGGGGGTCATTCCAAGCCAAACTTAACCCGCCAATTGGCCGCTCCGCGGTCAAAAGACCGCGGAGGCCATTCAGACTTTCCCGCTGGGCCGGGTGGCGCCCGCCGGCCCAGCGGGAAAGGCCCTGCAACACAGAAGCCGGCTCCGAATGGAGCCGGCGGTGTTGCAGGGGTGCGACGGGTGCAGTTGCACCCGTCGCGATTTTCACTGTCTGCTATGCAGACAGTGAAAATCATGATGGGGCCCTCTTAGGGGGCCCCTGCAATGCCCATGCCTGCGGCATGGGCAGTGCAGGGGCCCCCAGGGGCCCCACGACACCCGTTCCAGCCATCCTGTTCCTGGTGGTAAAATCCGCCAGAAACAGGCTGGCGGGAAGGGGGTCGGAATCCCCATGGCGGCGCTGCATGGAGGATTCTCCCAGCTGGGGCTAATCCGGCGGGAAACCGCCGGACCCGGCTGGGCGACCGTGGCTTTACAGCCGCGGTTGGAATTCCACATGAAGCACCGCCAGCCTGTTGGCGGTGCTTCCGTGGACAGCCACCATGGCGGTCTATGACCGCCAGGGTTGGAATGAGGGCCACTGTCTCTCGAGATCTCAATTTGCTTAGAGTTGATCACCGCAATCTGGAAGATAGGGTGGCGGCAACGGGTCTACGGGCCATGGACCCTGCTGTGTCGGATACGCAGAAACATGTGCAAAAATTGGATCTGGAAGTGAAAGCACTACGGCAACAAGCAGAAGACGCTGAGGGAAGATCACGCCACAATAATGTTAGGTTTATAGGATTCCCGGAAAAAGTGGAAGGCCGCAGCGCAGAATTATTCTTATAACACTGGTTCATAAAAGAGGTACTGAAGGGGGCAATATCGAAGTTTTTCTCTGTGGAACGGGCGCACAGGATACCGGGCAGGCCGCCAGCTCCTGGATTGACAGCTCGCCCACTCATAGTGCGCTTTCTTAATTACAGAGATCGGGACATGATACTGCAGCACTTCCCGAATGGCCTGGAACAAAGAAAGGGTGCCTCTATAACGGCCTACCCAGACTTCACATCGGAGGTACAGCGCCAACGATACTCCTATGTGAAGATCAAGCAACGCCTAAGAGAGCATAACATTTAATATGCCCTGATGTTCCCAGCCAAACACCGGGTGATCGCGGAAGACCACTGTGGTGGGTTCCCGGGAAAAGAAAGATGGCAAGCCTTTTGTTCAATTGGAAAACTCTCAGGAGTATTTTATTTTTTTAATTTATTTTCTTCTATTGTACTTTAGTCCAATATGTTTTCTTCTCTTCGTTGTTTTATTTCTTTAGTGTTCTTCTTGTTAGTTAATCTTTCTTTCCCAGTCTCCCTGGTTAATAGCGTCTTCCTTTCTTTACTGATTTCGTTCCTCTGTATTATCGCGCCATGGGAGGAGAAAAAAAAAAAAAACGTAAATACATGGTAAGGTCTTTGTCTGTGATTGTTTATTTATTTAAGGACTAGGGAGGAAGGGAAGGTGAACCGGGGACTGTGAGGGATAGTGCCCATGAAGAATCGTAATATATAGACACCAAACAAAATTGACTCCCGAAAAGTGAGCCATGGTTTGTGTTCGATACCCCGCTGCACTCCTGAGTGGTCCAAAGTCTCGCCCTGTTGACCCCTTCGTCCCTTCTCCCACCTCCCACTTCCCTATGCCCACCAGTGTCCCCAAGTGCCAGGGATGTGTGTACGCACCTGGGATAGCCACATCCCTCCGGGAACATGGCTGGGTCTGTTGGTGTTTTTGACGAGAGCTGTTAACTCGTCGTGCTCGTCTGCCAATAATTCCGTCTCTCCTCTCACTCCTCCGCTGTCCTTGACGCTCGTGTCTCCTCTCTCTCCTCTGCTCTCCTTGCCGCTCGTCTCTCCTCTGTCAGTCTTTTTCAGTCGGATTTCCAGTTGATTGAGTTCCTGTTTGACATCCTCCACAGTACCCGCAGGGCATAGGTTAGGCGGCCCCCAAAGGGCTTTCGGAAGGCGGGGATATGGTGACCCTGTCACAACCACATTCATATCTTTTCCACACCCGCTGATGCCTGGACGTGGATGCACGTAAAGGTCATCGCCGCCCATCGGAAGAAGACATGGAGGCTGGGGAGTTGCTCATGTCTCCAGCTCGTCAGAAGCCCAGCAGGAGATTAAAGACACAACCTATGAAAACACAAGCGGCTGCAGAACCAGCAAAAGTATTAAGGGACACATTGATTCACACTCAGAACTCTTTCACGCTGCTCCAAAATAACCTGCAGGTGCAAATGGACTCAGACTCGGGCAGCTCTGACTCGACTGTCACGGGTGTCATCAGGGGGACAGATATTACTCCCCAGACAGCGGACGACCTAAAGTACTCAGGCATATATCTGTCAGGTGCATGGGAGCCTGGGCTAGCGCTTTTACTATCCCCGTTGTACTATGATGTGAATCACTGACAGCGCAATTACGGGGAACTGCGCAGTAACACCGTGCAGCGGGTCCCTTGGTTGGGTCCTAAAGAGGCGACTTAATGTTTCGTTCAGTCATAAACAGTGAAGCTTTTTGTGCCACACTGACAATCATCTTACAGTATAGATGTGGCTGTGGATGGCATTGTCATGGCTACCAATCATCCTTTCATTTTTGGGCCACAACATAGTTTCCCCATGATAGCTACCACGTTCCCCTGGTTGGTTTCCACATGGACAGCCCTAACATGTGATTGCTCTATGTACCTCATTTTGTTAT
Source organism: Pleurodeles waltl (assembly GCF_031143425.1). Taxonomy (NCBI): domain Eukaryota; kingdom Metazoa; phylum Chordata; class Amphibia; order Caudata; family Salamandridae; genus Pleurodeles; species Pleurodeles waltl. The sequence goes on from NC_090451.1 coordinate 582,184,619, forward strand.
TATTAGGGGTGATTAGAGGTGCACCTCAGTGCCACCAGATTTGGGGTTTTGTGGTTATGGGGTGGTTGTTTTTAATATGTTCCCAAGGGTCACACTACATTTCAGTGTAATGGTCAAGCAGGCACACTTCCTGATTCTGCAGGCGCATATTTCTTGCCAAAACTGGGCACACGACATGGTGCATAATACTCCCATACTTCTTACACCATGGGTTCGCGTAAATCGTATACTCTACAAGATTATACTATCCTAACATGGAACGTCCGTGGGATGGCTATGCCTGTCAAGAGACATTGCATTTACACTTTCCTTAAACACCGGAGGGTGCACTTTGCAATACTACAGGAAACACACCTGCTAGATAGTGACTTGCAGGTACTAAAAAAGCATTGGAGGGGTCAGACATACGGCACGTCTTCCTCTGCGTACTTGAGAGGGGTCTTGGTGTGGATAGTGCCTGAGGTGCCTTATGTGCATCCCAGGCAGAAGGCGGATGTGGGGGGGGTGACATATTGTGCTAGGAGGTCAATTCGATGGTAAATCGATCACCATTGTGAGGGCGTACGCTCCCAATTGCGTGCAAGCTGAATTCCTCAAGACACTTACCCCTGCTTTATTGACTGAACCCATGGCACCCGCCATCTGGGGAGGGTATTTTAACTGTGTTCCTGATGTGTTATTGGACCGCTCGTCCCCGCCTGCGGAGGGAGCAATCAGCAGGTGTAATTCTAACTTACTAGCGGCCTGGGCCAGGGATACTGGGGTATATGACTTGTGGCGTATGGGCCATCCGCAGCATACGGAGTACTTCTTCTATTCCCTAATGCATGATATACATACCAGAATAGATTTGATTTGGGGAACCCCGACTGTGTGCTCTATGATAACGTCCTCAAATTATCTTGCCAGAACGATTTCTGATCACTCCCGCTGCTGCTAACTATAAGATGGGGAAGAATGCGCTCCATTATACCCACATGGCGCTTGCAGAGTGAGGTGCTGCTGGACACCCCAGAGAGGAATTAGCAACTTGCATTAAGCACCACTGGGAATTGAATACTGAATCCACTGCTTTGAGGGCTACACAATGGGATGCGCATAAGGTCGTGGTGAGGGGTCACAGTCTCTCGGCCTCGTGGGGAGCGCGTCGCTCGTTAAATCAAGAAGTGGTCACCTTAGAGAAAGAAATGCATGCGTTGGAAATAACAGTCACACATCATAGGGTGCCCTTTGAACTTCTTCGTGATAAACGTAGGTTATACGGAGAGGCGGATCAGCGACTCCGCCGACATGATTATAACTACCACCTAATGCGATTGCATGCGGAGGGTGATCTTTCGGGGCGGTTCTTGGCATGATTGCTTCACGAGTAGCGGCAACATACCCCAATAGGAGCCATTCGTTTGGAAAATGGGACAATGGTTTCCTCACAAGAAGCCATTAACAATGCTTTTAGAGATTATTACATGGGGCTATATCAGGGGCAAGTGATGTGTGATGATCAGCAGTTAGAATTATTTCTATGTGAGACACTGCTTGCAAAGTCATCTGCAATTAATGGAGCAGCACTTAATGAACCCCTGAGATTGGAGGAACTTAACGTGGCAATAGCACAAATAGCCCTCAATAAAACCCCAGGCACGGATGGCCTGCAGATAGAATATTATGATACTTACTCGCAACATATCTCCCGTCCTTTGCTATCTATATTCGAGGAGGTACGGACTTGCAGCATGCTTCCGGTATCCCTAAGAGAGCCGCTGATCGTGGTGCTTCTCAAGCCTGGCCGCGATCCCACAGACGTAAAGTCATATAGGCCACTGTCCCTTCTTAATCTAGATTGTAAGATCTTAGGTAAGGTGTTGGCGAATAGACTTACCGCTGCTATACATACCCTGATACATGAAGATCAAAATGGCTTTATGCCCACTCAAAACAAATTTTTGAATATACGTAGACTACTGGGCATCATCAGCGATACTCCAGCCGAGGCATATGACAATGTGGCCGTCTCTTTGGACATCGAGAAGGCATATGATTCCCTAAATTGGGACTTTTTCTTTGACACACTGCGGCATATGGGATTTGGCCAAGGCTTTGTGGGGTGGGTGAGGGCTCTTTACGCTAACCCCATTGCTAGGGTGAAATTGGGAGGAGTGATATCAGAAAGCTTTCCCATCGGGAGGGGGACCAGACAGGGGTGCCCATTGTCGCCCCTGTTGTTTGCCATTGCAATGGAACCTTTAGCCGCCCGATTACGATTGAGGGCCGAGCAATGGTGGCTACACAGGATGAGGACATTTCATATCATCTCACTCTATGCGGATGTCGCTCTGATTTACCTGGTGAATGGAGGGGTTGTGTTGCCCGAGGTGATGTCCTCATTGGATGTATAGGGAGTGATATCAGGCCTATGGGTCAACTGGTCCAAATCCTGTTTGTTTCCCCTGGTTAAACTTCCTACGGCAGTGGGGGAGTCGCTTCCTCTGAGTAGATTGAAATGGTGCTTAGACACCTTTAAATACCTGGGCATACAAATATACCATACGGTGGATGATCTGAGGGATGGTAATCTGATCCGCACGCTTCGTTCTATGAGAGGTTTGCTCCAATTCTGGTGCTTGCTGCCTCTTTCCCCTTTGGGTAGGGTGGCTATAGCAAATATGCTGATTCTTCCAAGGCTCCTATATTATTTCACAGCCTTGCCCATAGTTGTCCCCAGGAGTTTTTTCCGTGAATTTAACAGCATATTATTAGGACTCATCTGAGGGCAGGACAGGCACCGGGTCGCACTCACTACCCTAAAGCACCCGCTGTTAATGGATGGGGGGCTGGGAATTTTGAATACTATTATGCGGCAACACAACTACAGTGGCTGTTATACTGGTTGAGGAAGCCTGAGTCACTCTAAGCCACACGGGTACAGATGCAGATAGGTGACGCTCCCCTCTATACATGGCTTTCTGAACATGTGTTGTAGAGTGGCGGTGACAACCTACTATTGACAGCCGCATACACTAGCTGGCGAAGGTATATACAGGGCGGGAATCCCAATCCCCCATACTCACCCCTCATCCCGTTGGGCCAAATACCAGGAGGCTCATTATTGCTCTGTACCCACTCCACGGCTTCATTGGTAGAGGCGGGGATAGAGACGGTGGGTATTGTTTGACAATGGTACTTTGATGCCTTTTGAGGCAATTATGGACCTTGCCTCACTGGTACCGGGACACTTTATTACATATCATGTTATCTGTCACCTAATTAAAACAGCTTGGGCTTAGGGAGATCAGGAGCCCACGACTTCCCCGCCCTACATATCTTGTTCTCTGACAGTGGTTCAAAAAATGTTATCACCAATTTATAAAGAGCGCTGACTAGTGTAGTTGGTACACAGATTGAGGTAGCTCCCTGTAGGAGGCTGGACTGGCTTGTAGTGAGTACCAAGGGGTACTTACACCTTGCACCAGGCCCAGTTATCCCTTATTAGTGTATAGGGTGTCTAGCAGCATAGGCTGATAGATAATGGTAGCTTAGCAGAGCAGCTTAGGCTGAACTAGGAGACGAGTGAAGCTCCTACAGTACCAACAATGTCACTTGCACAATATCATAAGAAAACACAATACACAGTTATACTAAAAATAAAGGTACTTTATTTTTATGACAATATGCCAAAGTATCTCAGAGTGTACCCTCAGTATGAGGATAGCAAATATACACAAGATATATGTACACAATACCAAAAATATGCAGTATAGTCTTAGAAAACAGTGCAAACAATGTATAGTTACAATAGGATGCAATGGGGAAACATAGGGATAGGGGCAACACAAACCATATACTCCAGAAGTGGAATGCGAACCACGAATGGACCCCAAACCTATGTGACCTTGTAGAGGGTCGCTGGGACTATTAGAAAATAGTGAGAGTTAGAAAAATAACCCTCCCCAAGACCCTGAAAAGTGAGTGCAAAGTGCACTAAAGTTCCCCAAAGGACATAGAAGTCGTGATAGGGGAATTCTGCAGGAAAGACACAAACCAGCAATGTAACAATGATGGATTTCCAGTCGAGGGTACCTGTGGAACAAGGGGACCAAGTCCAAAAGTCACAAGCAAGTCGGAGATGGGCAGATGCCCAGGAAATGCCAGCTGTGGGTGCAAAGAAGCTGCTACTGGACAGTAGAAGCTGTGGATTCTGCAGGAACGATAAGGGCTAGAGACTTCCCCTTTGGAGGATAGATCCCCCACGCCGTGGAGAGTCGTGCAGAAATGCTTTCCCGCCAAAAGACAGCCAACAAGCCTTGCTAGCTGCAAGTCATGCAGTTAGCGTTTTTGGATGCTGCTGTGGCCCAGGAGGGACCAGGATGTCGCCAATTGCGTCTGGGGACAGAGGGGGCGTCGAGCAAGACAAAGAGCCTTCTCAGAAGCAGGCAGCACCGCAGAAGTGCCGGAACAGGCACTACGAAGAAGAGGGAAACGGTGCTCACCCGAAGTTGCACAAAGGAGTCCCACGTAGCCGGAGACCAACTTAGAAAGTCGTGCAATGCAGGTTAGAGTGCCGTGGACCCAGGCTTGGATGTGCACAAAGGATTTCCGCCGGAAGTGCACAGAGGCCGGAGTAGCTGCAAAAGTCACGGTTCCCAGCAATGCAGTCTGGCGTGGGGAGGCAAGGACTTACCTCCACCAAACTTGAACTGAAGAGTCACTGGACTGTGGGAGTCACTTGGACAGAGTTGCTGGAATCAAGGGACCTCGCTCGTCGTGCTGAGAGGAGACCCAGAGTACCGGTAGTGCAGTTCTTTGGTGCCTGCGGTTGCAGGGGGAAGATTCCGTCGACCCACGGGAGATTTCTTCAGAGCTTCTAGTGCAGAGAGGAGGCAGACTACCCCCACAGCATGCACCACCAGGAAAACAGTCGAGAAGGCGGCAGGATCAGCGTTACAGAGTTGCAGTAGTCATCTTTGCTACTTTGTTGCAGTTTTGCAGGCTTCCAGCGCGGTCAGCAGTCGATTCCTTGGCAGAAGGTGAAGAGAGAGATGCAGAGGAACTCTGATGAGCTCTTGCATTCGTTATCTAAAGAATCCCCAGAGACAGAGACCCTAAATAGCCAGAAAAGAGGGTTTGGCTACCTAGGAGAGAGGATAGGCTAGCAACACCTGAAGGAGCCTATCAGAAGGAGTCTCTGACGTCACCTGGTGGCACTGGCCACTCAGAGCAGTCCAGTGTGCCAGCAGCACCTCTGTTTCCAAGATGGCAGAGGTCTGGAGCACACTGGAGGAGCTCTGGACACCTCCCAGGGGAGGTGCAGGTCAGGGGAGTGGTCACTCCCCTTTCCTTTGTCCAGTTTCGCGCCAGAGCAGGGCTAAGGGGTCCCTGAACCAGTGTAGACTGGCTTATGCAGAAATGGGCACCAAATGTGCCCATGAAAGCATTTCCAGAGGCTGGGGGAGGCTACTCCTCCCCTGCCTTCACACCATTTTCCAAAGGGAGAGGGTGTAACACCCTCTCTCAGAGGAAGTCCTTTGTTCTGCCATCCTGGGACAAGCCTGGCTTGACCCCAGGAGGGCAGAAACCTGTCTGAGGGGTTGGCAGCAGCTGCAGTGAAACCCCAGGAAAGGTAGTTTGGCAGTACCAGGGTCTGTGCTACAGACCACTGGGATCATGGGATTGTGCCAACTATGCCAGGATGGCATAGAGGGGGCAATTCCATGATCATAGACATGTTACATGGCTATATTCGGAGTTACCATTGTGAAGCTACATATAGGTAGTGACCAATATGTAGTGCACACGTGTAATGGTGTCCCCGCACTCACAAAGTCCGGGGAATTGGCCCTGAACAATGTGGGGGCACCTTGGCTAGTGCCAGGGTGCCCTCACACTAAGTAACTTTGCACCTAACCTTTACCAGGTAAAGGTTAGACATATAGGTGACTTATAAGTTACTTAAGTGCAGTGTAAAATGGCTGTGAAATAACGTGGACGTTATTTCACTCAGGCTGCAGTGGCAGGCCTGTGTAAGAATTGTCAGAGCTCCCTATGGGTGGCAAAAGAAATGCTGCAGCCCATAGGGATCTCCTGGAACCCCAATACCCTGGGTACCTCAGTACCATATACTAGGGAATTATAAAGGTGTTCCAGTAAGCCAATGTAAATTGGTAAAATTGGTCACTAGCCTGTTAGTGACAATTTGAAAGAAATGAGAGAGCATAACCACTGAGGTTCTGATTAGCAGAGCCTCAGTGAGACAGTTAGTCACTACACAGGTAACACATTCAGGCACACTTATGAGCACTGGGGCCCTGGATGACAGGGTCCCAGTGACACATACAACTAAAACAACATATATACAGTGAAAAATGGGGATAACATGCCAGGCAAGATGGTACTTTCCTACAGTTATGCTCTCTCATTTCTTTCCAAATTGTCACTAACAGCACGACGAGCGAGGTCCCTTGAACTCAGCAACTCTGTCCAAGTGACTCTCACAGTCCACTGACTCTTCAGTCCAAGTTTGGTGGAGGTAAGTCCTTGCCTCCCCACGCTAGACTGCATTGCTGGGAACCGCGTGTTTTGCAGCTACTCCGGCTCCTGTGCACTTTCCCAGGATTTCCTTTGTGCACAGCCAAGCCTGCGTCCACGGCACTCTAACCTGCATTGCACGACCTCCTGAGTTGTCCTCCGGCTGCGTGGGACTCTCTTGAGCAACTTCGGGTGAGCACTGTTTCACTCCACTTCGTAGTGCCTGTTCCGGCACTTCTGCGGGTGCTGCCTGCTTCTGAGAGGGCTCCTTGTCTTGCTGGACGCCCCTCTGTCCCCTCACACAATTGGCGACATCCTGGTCCACAGCAGCATCCAAAAACCCTAAACCGCGAGCTTGCAGCTAGCAAGGCTTGTTTACGCTCTTTCTGCAGGAAAACACTTCTGCACGACTCTTCACGACGTGGGACATCCATCCTCCAAAGTAGAAGTTTCTAGCCCTTGTCATTCTTGCAGAATCCTCAGCTTCTACTGTCCAGTAGCAGCTTCTTTGCACCCACAGCTGGCATTGCCTGGGCATCTGCCCACTCTCGACTTGATCGTGACTTTTGGACTTGGTCCCCTTGTTCCACAGGTACCCTCGTCTGGAAATCCATTGTTGTTGCATTGCTGGTTTTGGTCTTTCCTGCAGAATTCCCCTATCACAACTTCTGTGCTCTTTGGGGAACTTTAGTGCACTTTGCACTCACTTTTCAGGGTTTGGGGTGGGCTATTTTTCTAACCCTCACTGTTTTCTTACAGTCCCAGCGACCCTCTACAAGGTCACATAGGTTTGGGGTCCATTCGTGGTTCGCATTCCACTTTTGGAGTATATGGTTTGTGTTGCCCCTATCCCTATGTGCCCCCATTGCATCCTATTGTAACTATACATTGTTTGCACTGTTTTCTATTGCTATACTGCATATTTTTGGTATTGTGTACATATATCTTGTGTATATGTGCTATCCTCATACTGAGGGTACTCACTGAGATACATTGGCATATTGTCATAAAAATAAAGTACCTTTATTTTTAGTATATCTGTGTATTGTGTTTTCTTATGATATTGTGCAAGTGACACTAGTGGTACTGTAGGAGCTTCACTCGTCTCCTAGTTCAGCCTAAGCTGCTCTGCTAAGCTACCATTATCTATCAGCCTAAGCTGCTAGACACCCTATACACTAATAAGGGATACCTGGGCCTGTTGCAAGGTGTAAGTACCCCTTGGTACTCACTACAAGCCAGTCCAGCCTCCTACATTGGTTGTGCAGCGGTGGGATAAGTACTTTGTAACTACTTACCACTTTTGTCATTGTACTTTTCATAAGAGAAAAATATACAAAACAAGTTCAGTGTATGTACACCTAACCAAAAAGTTTTGCTTTTCTCCTTTCACTTCTTTGCTAAAGTGCAGAAAAGTACTTCTAAACTTTCTAAAAAGTTCTCAAAAAGTTTTAAAAGTTTTTTTTCTGTCTTTTAAAAAGTTCTGAAAAACTTGTTCTCACTTTTTCTATCACTTAAACACTTTCTAAAATGTCTGGCACAGGCCAAACTGTTGATCTGTCCAAACTTGCTTATGATCACCTTAGCTGGAAAGGAGCAAGGAGTCTCTGCATAGAAAGAGGTTTAAGTGTAGGGAAGAATCCCCCTAGAGAACTGTTGGTTAATATGCTTGTTGAACAGGATAAGGCCAGAGGTAGCACTTCTGTGGAGAAATTAGCTGATGGTTCCCAATCTGACCCTGGGGCACCTCTGGCAAAAGATTTAGAAAGGAAACTTCCTAGCCTGCCCATTAGCAGACAACCTAGCATAGCTGGTACTGATGTAGAGTCACATCAGAGTAATAGTGTTGCCTCACATCACAGTAAGAGTATTCCTTCTCATCATAGTAGAAGTGCTGTTTCTGTTAGCCAGGCTGTTAGGGTGCCATCTGTTAGGGACAGGTCTCCTTCTGTTCATTCTCACCATACTTCTATTTCAAGGCATGCCCCGCCCACCCACCCTGATGACAGAATGTTAGAAAGGGAGCTCAATAGATTGAGAGTGGAACAATCCAGGCTGAAGCTCAAGAAGCAACAGCTGGATTTAGATAGGCAGTCCTTAGAAATTGAAAGAGAAAGACAGAAAATTGGGTTGGAAACCCATGGTGGCACCAGCAGTATTCCCAATAGTCATCCTGCAAGAGAGCATGATTCTAGGAATCTGCACAAGATAGTTCCCCCTTATAAGGAGGTGGATGACATTAACAAGTGGTTTGCTGCACTTGAGAGGGCCTCTGTTGTACAAGATGTCCCTCAAAGGCAGTGGGCTGCTATCCTATGGCTATCATTTAGTGGAAAGGGTAGGGATAGGCTCCTTACTGTGAAAGAAAGTGAAGCCAATGATTTCAAAGTTCTTAAGAATGCACTCCTAGATGGTTATGGCTTAACTACTGAACAGTACAGGATGAAGTTCAGAAAAACCAAAAAGGAGTCTTCACAAGACTGGGTAGACTTTGTTGACCATTCAGTGAAGGCCTTGGAGGGGTGGTTACATGGCAGTAAAGTTACAGATTATGAAAGCCTGCATAACTTAATCTTGAGAGAGCATATTCTTAATAATTGTGTGTCTGATTTGTTGCACCAGTACCTGGTGGACTCTGATCTGACCTCTCCCCAAGAATTGGGAAATAAGGCAGACAAATGGGTCAGAACAAGGGTGGACAGAAAAGTTCATACAGGGGGTGACAAAGATGGTAAGAAGAAGGATGGTAAGTCTTCTGACAAAGGTGGGGACAAATCTAAAAACGAGTCTTCATCAGGCCCACAAAAACACTCTGGTGGGGGTGGTGGGCCCAAATCCTCTTCAAATCAAAACAAAGAAAAGAAACCATGGTGCTATTTATGTAAAATAAAAGGCCATTGGACAACAGATCCCAGTAGTCCAAAGAAAAGCACCAAGCCTCCTACCACTACAACCCCTGCTGCTACACCTAGTGCCCCTAGTAATAGCAGTGGTGGTGGGAGCAAACCTACTAATAGCCAATCCAAGGGAGTAGCTGGGCTCCCTTTAGGTAACTTAGTTGGGGTTGGTCTGATTAGGGAGACCACAGAGGCTGTGTTAGTCTCTGAGGGGGCTATTGATTTAGCGACCTTGGTTGCTTGTCCCCTTAACATGGATAAGTACAAGCAACTACCCCTAATAAATGGTGTTGAGGTTCAGGCCTACAGGGACACAGGTGCCAGTGTTACAATGGTAATAGAGAAACTGGTCCACCCTGAACAACACCTTCTTGGTCACCAGTACCAAGTAACCGATGCTCATAACAACACCCTTAGCCACCCCATGGCTGTTGTGAATCTCAACTGGGGGGGGGGGTTACTGGCCCAAAGAAAGTTGTGGTTGCCTCAGATTTACCCGTAGACTGTCTATTAGGAAATGATTTAGAGACATCAGCTTGGGCAGAAGTGGAGTTGGAGGCTCATGCAGCAATGCTGGGCATTCCAGGGCATATTTTTGCTTTGACCAGGGCTCAGGCCAAAAAGCAAAAAGGACAGGGTGACTTGGATCCTGGAAGAATGGAACAAGTGCTCCAGAAAGCTAGGGTTAGTAAAGGTAAAACACTACCTACTATCCCTCCCTCTACAGTGGATTCAACTTCTGAGGAAGAAGAATTTCCACCCTGTGCAGAACCTACACCAGAGGAGCTGGAAGCAGACACTGCTGAGCTTTTGGGTGAAGGGGGGCCTGCCAGGGAGGAGCTGAGTGTGGCACAGCATACCTGTCCCACACTAGAGGGTCTAAGGCAGCAAGCTGTCAAACAATCAAATGGGGATGTCAGTGACTCTCAAAGAGTTTACTGGGAGGACAACCTCTTGTACACTGAAGCAAGGGATCCAAAACCTGGAGCTGCCAGGAGATTGGTGATTCCTCAGGAGTACAGAAAGTTCCTCCTAACTCTAGCCCACGACATTCCCTTAGCTGGACCTTTGGGGCAAATGAAAACTTGGGACAGGCTTGTTCCCTTGTTTCATTGGCCTAGAATGTCAGAGGACACAAAAGAATTTTGCAAGTCCTGTGAAACCTGTCAAGCCAGTGGCAAGACAGGTGGCACTCCAAAGGCACCCCTTATTCCACTGCCTGTGGTTGGGGTTCCCTTTGAAAGGGTAGGGGTTGACATAGTTGGCCCCCTTGATCCTCCTACTGCTTCAGGCAATAGGTTTATCTTGGTGGTAGTGGACCATGCCACCAGATATCCTGAAGCAATTCCTCTAAGGACCACTACAGCTCCTGCAGTGGCAAAGGCCCTCCTGGGAATCTTTTCCAGGGTGGGCTTCCCAAAAGAGGTGGTATCAGACAGGGGAAGCAATTTCATGTCTGCTTACTTAAAGGCCATGTGGAAGGAGTGTGGTGTGACATACAAGTTCACTACACCCTATCATCCACAAACAAATGGACTGGTGGAGAGATTTAACAAAACTCTCAAAGGCATGATTATGGGAACTCCCTGAAAAACTCCACAGGAGATGGGATATCCTTTTACCATGCCTCCTTTTTGCTTACAGGGAGGTACCCCAGAAAGGAGTGGGCTTCAGCCCCTTTGAACTCCTATTTGGTCACCCTGTGAGAGGTCCTCTAACACTTGTTAAGGAGGGTTGGGAACAACCTTTAAAAGCTCCAAAGCAAGACATAGTGGACTATGTACTTGGCCTCAGATCAAGGATGGCTGAGTACATGAAAAAGGCCAGTAAAAACCTTCAGGCCAGCCAAGAGCTCCAAAAGCAATGGCATGACCAGAAGGCTGTTTTGGTTCAGTACCAACCAGGGCAGAAAGTGTGGGTCTTGGAGCCTGTAGCCCCAAGAGCACTCCAAGATAAATGGAGTGGACCCCACACAATTGTTGAGAAAAAGGGGGAAGTCACCTACTTAGTTGACTTAGGCACTGCCAGGAGTCCCCTTAGGGTGCTCCATGTCAATCGCCTGAAACCCTACTATGACAGGGCTGATCTCACCCTGCTCATGGCAACTGATGAGGGACAGGAAGAAGAGAGTGACCCTCTCCCTGATCTCTTCTCTTCCACAGAACAAGATGCTCTAGTGGAAGGTGTAGTTTTGGCAGATTGTCTTACTGCTGAGCAGAAAGACCACTGCATAAATCTCCTGGGTCAGTTTTCAGAACTCTTCTCTACTGTGCCAGGTACCACTTCTTGGTGTGAGCACACTATAGATACTGGAGACAGCTTGCCTGTCAAAAGTAAGATCTATAGGCAGCCTGACCATGTCAGAGACTGCATAAAGCAAGAGGTGCAGAAAATGATTGAACTAGGAGTGGTTGAGCACTCTGAAAGTTTATGGGCCTCTCCTGTGGTACTTGTACCAAAACCTCATTCCAAGGATGGAAAGAAGGAAATGCAGTTTTGTGTTGACTACAGAGGTCTCAACCAGGTAACCAAAACTGATGCTCACCCTATACCCAGGGCAGATGAGCTTATAGATACACTGGCATCTGCCAAGTATCTAAGCACTTTTGATTTGACTGCAGGTTATTGGCAGATCAAATTATCAGAAGATGCAAAAGCAAAAACTGCATTTTCAACCATTAGAGGCCATTACCAATTCACAGTAATGCCTTTTGGATTGACAAAATGCACCTGCCACTTTTCAAAGGTTGGTGAATACTGTCCTTCAAGGGCTGGAAGCTTTTAGTGCAGCATATCTAGATGATATAGCTGTCTTTAGCTCCAGCTGGGATGATCACCTGGTCCACCTATGGAAAGTTTTGGAGGCCCTGCAAAAGGCAGGCCTCACTATCAAGGCTTCAAAGTGCCAGTTAGGGCAGGGGAAGGTGGTTTATCTGGGACACCTTGTAGGAGGCTGGACTGGCTTGTAGTGAGTACCAAGGGGTACTTGCACCTTGCACCAGGCCCAGTTATCCCTTATTAGTGTATAGGGTGTCTAGCAGCTTAGGCTGATAGATAATGGTAGCTTAGCAGAGCAGCTTAGGCTGAACTAGGAGACGTGTGAAGCTACCACAGTACCACTTAGTGTCATATGCACAATATCATAAGAAAACACAATACACAGTTATACTAAAAATAAAGGTACTTTATTTTTATGACCATATGCCAAAGTATCTTAGAGTGTACCCTCAGTGAGAGGATAGGAAATATACACAAGATATATATACACAATAGCAAAAATATGCAGTATAGTCTTAGAAAACAGTGCAAACAATGTATAGTTACAATAGGATGCAATGGGGAAACATAGGGATAGGGGCAACACAAACCATATACTCCAGAAGTGGAATGCGAACCACGAATGGACCCCAAACCTATGTGACCTTGTAGAGGATCGCTGGGACTATTAGAAAATAGTGAGAGTTAGCAAAATAACCCTCCCCAAGACCCTGAAAAGTGAGTGCAAAGTGCACTAAAGTTCCCCTAAGGACAAAAGAGTCGTGTTAGAGGAATAATGCAGGAAAGACACAAACCAGCAATGCAACAACTGTGGATTTCCAATCTGGGGTACCTGTGGAACAAGGGGACCAAGTCCAAAAGTCACAAGCAAGTCGGAGATGGGCAGATGCCCAGGAAATGCCAGCTGCGGGTGCAAAGAAGCTTCGACTGGACAGAAGAAGCTGAGGTTTCTGCAGGAACGAAAAGGGCTAGAGACTTCCCCTTTGGTGGACGGATCCCTCTCGCCTTGGAGAGTCGTGCAGAAGTGTTTTCCCGCCGGAAGGACGCCAACAAGCCTTGCTACACGCAAATCGTGCGTTTGGCGTTTTTGGACGCTGCTGGGGCCCAGGAGGGACCAGGAGGTCGCAAATTGGACCTGCAGAGAGAGGGGACGTCGAGCAAGACAAAGAGCCCTCACTGAAGCATGTAGCACCCGGAGAAGTGCCAGAAACAGGCACTACGAGGATGCGTGAAACGGTGCTCGCCGAAGTTGCACAAAGGAGTCCCACGTCGCCGGAGACCAACTTAGAAAGTCGTGCAATGCAGGTTAGAGTGCCGTGGACCCAGGCTTGGCTGTGCATGAAGGATTTCCGCCGGAAGTGCACAGGGGCCGGAGTAGCTGCAAAGTCGCGGTTCCCAGCAATGCAGCCCAGCGAGGTGAGGCAAGGACTTACCTCCACCAAACTTGGGCTGAAGAGTCACTGGACTGTGGGGGTCACTTGGACAGAGTCGCTGGATTCGAGGGACCTCGCTCGTCGTGCTGAGAGGAGACCCAAGGGACCGGTAATGCAGCTTTTTGGTGCCTGCGGTTGCAGGGGGAAGATTCCGTCGACCCACGGGAGATTTCTTCGGAGCTTCTGGTGCAGAGAGGAGGCAGACTACCCCCACAGCATGCACAAGCAGGAAAACAGTCGAGAAGGCGGCAGGATCAGCGTTACAGAGTTGCAGTAGTCGTCTTTGCTACTATGTTGCAGGTTTGCAGGCTTCCAGCGCGGTCAGCGGTCGATTCCTTATCAGAAGGTGAAGAGGGAGATGCAGAGGAACTCGGCTGAGCTCATGCATTCGTTATCTAAAGTTTCCCCAGAGACAGAGACCCTAAATAGCCAGAAAAGAGGGTTTGGCTACCTAGGAGAGAGGAAAGGCTACTAACACCTGAAGGAGCCTATCAGCAGGAGTCTCTGACGTCACCTGGTGGCACTGGCCACTCAGAGCAGTCCAGTGTGCCAGCAGCACCTCTGTTTCCAAGATGGCAGAGGTCTGGAGCACACTGGAGGAGCTCTGGACACCTCCCAGGGGAGGTGCAGGTCAGGGGAGTGGTCACTCCCCTTTCCTTTGTCCAGTTTCGCGCCAGAGCAGGGGCTAAGGGGTCCCTGAACCGGTGTAGACTGGCTTATGCAGAATTGGGCACATCTGTGCCCAACAAAGCATTTCCAGAGGCTGGGGGAGGCTACTCCTCCCCTGCCTTCACACCATTTTCCAAAGGGAGAGGGTGTCACACCCTCTCTCAGAGGAAGTTCTTTGTTCTGCCCTCCTGGGCCAGGCCTGGCTGGACCCCAGGAGGGCAGCTGCCTGTCTGAGGGGTTGGCAGCAGCAGCAGCTGCAGTGAAACCCCAGGAAGGGCAGTCTGGCAGTACCAGTGTCTGTGCTACAGACCACTGGGATCATGGAATTGTACCAACAATGCCAGGATGGCATAGAGGGGGCAATTCCATGATCATAGACATGTTACATGGCCATATTTGGAGTTACCATGGTGAAGCTACATATAGGTAGTGACCTATATGTAGTGCACGCGTGTAATGGTGTCCCCGTACTCACAAAGTTCAGTGAATTGGCTCTGAACAATGTGGGGGCACCTTGGCTAGTGCCAGGGTGCCCTCACACTAAGTAACTTTGCACCTAACCTTTACCAGGTAAAGGTTAGACATATAGGTGACTTATAAGTTACTTAAGTGCAGTGTAAAATGGCTGTGAAATAACGTGGACGTTATTTCACTCAGGCTGCAGTGGCAGGCCTGTGTAAGAATTGTCAGAGCTCCCTATGGGTGGCAAAAGAAATGCTGCAGCCCATAGGGATCTCCTGGAACCCCAATACCCTGGGTACCTCAGTACCATATACTAGGGAATTATAAGGGTGTTCCAGTAAGCCAATGTAAATTGGTAAAAATGGTCACTAGCCTGTCAGTGACAATTTGGAAAGAAATGAGAGAGCATAACCACTGAGGTTCTGATTAGCAGAGCCTCAGTGAGACAGTTAGTCACTACACAGGTAACACATTCAGGCACACTTATGAGCACTGGGGCCCTGGGTTACCAGGGTCCCAGTGACACATACAACTAAAACAACATATATACAGTGAAAAATGGGGGTAACATGCCAGGCAAGATGGTACTTTCCTACACAACCCCCCCCCAAACGAAGGACAATAAGACTAGCCATTACCTGATGAGTCTTCATTGTCTAAGTGGAAATATCTGGAGAGTCCATCTGCATTGGAGTGGCTACTCCCAGGTCTATGTTCCACTGTATAGTCCATTCCCTGTAGGGATATGGACCACCTCAACAATTTAGGATTTTCACCTTTCATTTGTTTTAGCCAAAGTAGAGGTTTGTGGTCTGTCTGAACAATGAAGTGAGTGCCAAACAGGTATGGCCTCAACTTCTTCAGAGCCCAGACCACAGCAAAGGCCTCCCTCTCAATGGCAGACCAACGCTTTTCTCTAGGGATCAACCTCCTACTAATAAAAGCAACAGGTTGATCCTGGCCCTCAGAATTAAGTTGTGATAGGACTGCCCCTACTCCTAATTCAGATGCATCAGTTTGGACATAGAATTTTTTAGAGTAACAAGGGGTTTTCAGGACAGGTGCAGAGCACATGGCCTGCTTCAGCTCCTCAAAAGCTTTCTGACAGCTTGCTGTCCATAATACCTTTTTAGGCATTTTCTTGGATGTGAGGTCATTAAGAGGGGCTGCAATGGAGCCATAGTTCTTAATGAACCTCCTGTAATACCCAGTGAGGCCTAGGAAGGCTCTCACCTGAGTCTGAGTGGTAGGGGGAACCCAATCAATAATAGTTTGGATTTTCCCCTGAAGTGGTGCAATCTGTTCCCCACCAACAAGGTGTCCCAGATAAACCACCTTACCCTGCCCTATCTGGCACTTTGAAGCCTTGATAGTGAGGCCTGCCTTTTGCAGAGCCTCCAAAACTTTCCATAGGTGGACCAGGTGATCATCCCAGCTGGAGCTAAAGACAGCTATATCATCCAAATATGCTGCACTGAAAGCTTCCAGCCCTTGCAGGACTGTGTTCACCAACCTCTGAAAAGTGGCAGGTGCATTTTTCAAACCAAAAGGCATTACAGTAAACTGGTAATGTCCTCCAATGGTAGAAAATGCAGTCTTAGGTTTAGCATCTTCTGACAATTTGATCTGCCAATACCCTGCAGTCAAATCAAAAGTGCTTAGATACTTGGCAGATGCCAGTGTATCTATAAGCTCATCTGCCCTGGGTATAGGGTGAGCATCAGTTTTGGTTACCAAGTTGAGACCTCTATAGTCTACACAAAACCTCATTTCCTTCTTTCCATCTTTAGAATTGGGTTTTGGTACCAGTACCACAGGAGAAGCCCATGGACTGTCAGAGTGCTCAACCACTCCTAGTTCCAACATTTTCTGAACTTCTTGCTTTATGCAGTCCCTGACATGGTCAGGCTGCCTATAGATCTTACTTTTGACAGGTAAACTGTCTCCAGTATCTATAGTGTGCTCACACCAAGAAGTGGTGCCTGGCACAGTAGAGAAGAGTTCTGAAAATTGTCCTAGGAGATTTATTCAATTGTCTTTCTGCTCAGCAGTAAGACAATCAGCCAAAACTACACCTTCCACAAGAGCATCTTGATCTGTGGAAGAGAAGAGATCAGGTAGAGGATCACTGTCTTCCTCCTGTCCCTCATCTGTTGCCATGAGCAGGGTGAGATCAGCCCTGTCATAGTAGGGTTTCAGGCGGTTGACATGGAGCACCCTAAGGGGACTCCTGGCAGTGCCTAAGTCAACCAAGTAGGTGACTTCACCCTTCTTTTCAACAATTGTGTGGGGTCCACTCCATTTATCTTGGAGTGCTCTTGGGGCCACAGGCTCCAAGACCCACACTTTCTGCCCTGGTTGGTACTGAACCAAAACAGGCTTCTGATCATGCCATTGCTTCTGGAGCTCTTGGCTGGCCTGAAGGTTTTTACTGGCCTTTTTCATGTACTCAGCCATCCTTGATCTGAGGCCAAGTACATAATCCACAATATCCTGCTTAGGAGCTTTTAAAGGTTGTTCCCAACCCTCCTTTATAAGTGTGAGTGGACCCCTAACAGGGTGTCCAAAAAGAAGTTCAAAGGGGCTGAAGCCCACTCCTTTCTGGGGTACCTCCCTGTAGGCAAAAAGGAGGCATGGTAGAAGGATATCCCATCTCCTGCGGAGTTTTTCAGGGAGTCCCATAATCATGCCTTTGAGAGTTTTATTAAATCTCTCCACCAGTCCATTTGTTTGTGGATGATAGGGTGTTGTGAACTTGTAAGTTACACCACACTCCTTCCACATGGCCTTTAAGTATGCAGACATGAAATTGCTTCCTCTGTCTGATACCACTTCCTTTGGGAAGCCCACTCTGGAAAATATTCCCAGGAGGGCCTTTGCCACTGCAGGAGCTGTAGTGGTCCTTAAAGGAATAGCTTCAGGGTATCTTGTGGCATGGTCCACTACCACTAAGATAAACCTATTGCCTGAAGCAGTAGGAGGGTCAAGGGGGCCAACTATGTCAACCCCTACCCTTTCAAAGGGAACCCCAACCACAGGCAGTGGGATAAGGGGTGCCTTTGGAGTGCCACCTGTCTTGCCACTGGCTTGACAGGTTTCACAGGACTTACAAAATTCCTTTGTGTCCTCAGACATCCTAGGCCAATGAAACAATGGTACCAATCTGTCCCACGTTTTCATTTGACCAAGGTGCCCAGCTAGGGGAATGTCATGTGCCAGTGTTAGGAGGAACTTTCTGTACTCCTGAGGAATCACTAATCTCCTGGCAGCTCCAGGTTTAGGATCCCTATGCTCAGTGTACAAGAGGTTGTCCTCCCAGTAAACTCTGTGAGAGTCACTGACATCCCCATTAGCTTGTTTGACAGCTTGCTGTCTGAGACCCTCTAATGTGGGACAGGTTTGCTGTGCCACACTCAGCTCCTCTCTGGCAGGCCCCCCTTCACCCAAAAGCTCAGCAGTGTCTGCTTCCAGCTCCTCTGGTGTAGGTTCTGCACAGGGAGGGAATTCTTCTTCCTCAGAAGTAGAATCCACTGTAGAGGGAGGGATAGTAGGAAGTGGTTTGCTTCTACTAGCCCTAGCTTTAGGGAGCACTTGGTCCATTGTTCCAGGATCCAAGCTTCCCTGTCCTTTTTGCTTTTTGGCCTGAGCCCTTGTCAAAGCAAAAATATGCCCTGGAATGCCCAGCATTGCTGCATGGGCCTCCAACTCCACATCTGACCAAGCTGATGTCTCCAAATCATTCCCTAATAGACAGTCTACAGGTAAATCTGAAGCTACCACAACTTTCTTTGGACCAGTTACCCCCCCCCAGTTGAGATTTACAACAGCCATGGGGTGGCTTTGTGTTATGTTGTGAGCATCGGTTACTTGGTACTGGTGTCCAAGTATGTGTTGTTCAGGGTGCACCAGTTTCTCAATCACCATTGTGACACTGGCACCTGTGTCCCTGTAGGCCTGGACCTCAACACCATTTATTAGGGTTAGTTGCTTGTACTTCTCCAAGTTATGGGGGCAAGCAACCAAAGTGGCTAAATCAATAGCCCCTTCAGAGACTAAAGTAGCCTCTGTGGTCTCCCTAATCAGACCAACCCCAACTAAATTACCAAAAGTGAGCCCAGCTACTCCCTTGGATTGGCTATTAGTAGGTTTGCTCCCACCACCACTGCTATTAGTAGGGACACTAGGTGTAGCAGTAGGGGTTGTAGTGGTAGGAGCTGTGGTGCCTTTCTTTGGACAACTGGGATCTGTTGTCCAATGGCCTTTTATTTTACATAAATAGCACCATGGTTTCTTTTCCTTGTTCTGATTAAAGGAGGATTTGGACCCACCACCCCCACCAGAGTGTTTTTGTGGGCCTGATGAAGACTCATTTTTAGATTTGTCCCCACCCTTGTCAGAAGACTTACCATCCTTCTTTTTGTTGCCATCTTTGTCACCCCCTGTATGAACTTTTCTGTTCACTCTTGTTCTGACCCATTTGTCTGCCTTCTTTCCCAATTCTTGGGGAGAGGTCAGATCAGAGTCCACCAAGTACTGGTGCAACAAATCAGACACACAATTATTAAGAATATGCTCTCTCAGGATCAAGTTATACAGGCTGTCATAATCAGTAACTTTACTGCCATGTAACCACCCCTCCAAGGCCTTCACTGCCTGGTCAATGAAATCAACCCAGTCTTGTGAAGACTCCTTTTTGGTCTCTCTGAACTTTATCCTGTACTGTTCAGTGGTTAAGCCATAACCATCCAGGAGTGCATTCTTAAGAACTTGGAAATTATTGGCATCATTTTCTTTCACTGTAAGGAGCCTATCCCTACCTTTTCCACTAAATGATAGCCATAGGATAGCAGCCCACTGCTTTTGAGGGACATCCTGTACAGCACAGGCCCTCTCAAGTGCAGCAAACCACTTGTTAATGTCATCCCCCTCCTTATAAGGGGGAACTATCTTGTGCAGATTCCTGGAATCATGCTCTTTTGCAGGATGACTATGGGGAATACTGCTGCTGCCACCATGGGTATCTAAACCCAACTTCTGTCTTTCCCTCTCTATTTCTAAAGATTGTCTATCCAAATCCAGCTGTTGCTTCTTGAGCTTCAGTCTGGTTTGTTCCACTCTCAATCTATTGAGCTCCCTTTCTAACAATCTGTCATCAGGGTGGGTGGGAGGGACATTTCTAGATACAGAGGTATGATGGGAATGAACAGAAGGGGACCTGTCCCTTACAGAGGGCACCCTAACAGCTTGGCTACCAGCATAATGTGAGAGCACACCATCAGTATGGTGTGATTCAACCTCTGTACCAACTATGCTAGACTGTCTAGTAATGGGCAGGCTGAGAAGTTTCTTTCCTGAACCTTTTCCTGGGGGAGTCCCTGGATCAGATTGAGAACCATTAGCTACTTTTTCTATAGATTGGGCACTTATGGCCTTATACTGTACTCTAAGCATATTAATTAACAGTTCTAAGGAAGGATTCTTCCCTACACTAAAACCTCTCTCTATGCAGAGACTCCTTGCTCCTTTCCAGCTAAGGTGATCATATGCAAGTTTGGACAGTTCAACATTTTTTCCTGTGCCAGACATTTTTTAGAGAGAGTTAAAGTGATAGAAAAAGAGAAAAAAGTTTTCAGAACTTTTTGGAAAGACAGAAAAACTTTTTAAACTTTTAAGAACTTTTTGAAAGTTTAGAAGTACTTTTCAGCACTTAGAAAAGAGTGAAAAGAGGAAATGCAAAACTTTTTGGCTATGTGTATATACACTGACCTTGTTTTGTATATTTTTCTCTTATGAAAAGTACAATGACAAGAGTGGTAAGTAGTCTCAAGCACTTATCCCACCACTGCACAACCAATGTAGGAGGCTGGACTGGCTTGTAGTGAGTACCAAGGGGTACTTGCACCTTGCACCAGGCCCAGTTATCCCTTATTAGTGTATAGGGTGTCTAGCAGCTTAGGCTGATAGATAATGGTAGCTTAGCAGAGCAGCTTAGGCTGAACTAGGAGACGTGTGAAGCTACTACAGTACCACTTAGTGTCATATGCACAATATCATAAGAAAACACAATACACAGTTATACAAAAAATAAAGGTACTTTATTTTTATGACAATATGCCAAAGTATCTTAGAGTGTACCCTCAGTGAGAGGATAGGAAATATACACAAGATATATATACACAATAGCAAAAATATGCAGTATAGTCTTAGAAAACAGTGCAAACAATGTATAGTTACAATAGGATGCAATGGGGAAACATAGGGATAGGGGCAACACAAACCATATACTCCAGAAGTGGAATGCGAACCACGAATGGACCCCAAACCCATGTGACCTTGTAGAGGGTCGCTGGGACTATTAGAAAATAGTGAGAGTTAGCAAAATAACCCTCCCCAAGACCCTGAAAAGTGAGTGCAAAGTGCACTAAAGTTCCCCTAAGGACAAAAGAGTTGTGTTAGAGGAATAATGCAGGAAAGACACAAACCAGCAATGCAACAACTGTGGATTTCCAATCTGGGGTACCTGTGGAACAAGGGGACCAAGTCCAAAAGTCACAAGCAAGTCGGAGATGGGCAGATGCCCAGGAAATGCCAGCTGCGGGTGCAAAGAAGCTTCGACTGGACAGAAGAAGCTGAGGTTTCTGCAGGAATGAAAAGGGCTAGAGACTTCCCCTTTGGTGGACGGATCCCTCTCGCCTTGGAGAGTCGTGCAGACGTGTTTTCCCGCCGGAAGGACGCCAACAAGCCTTGCTACACGCAAATCGTGCGTTTGGCGTTTTTGGACGCTGCTGGGGCCCAGGAGGGACCAGGAGGTCGCAAATTGGACCTGCAGAGAGAGGGGACGTCGAGCAAGACAAAGAGCCCTCACTGAAGCAGGTAGCACCCGGAGAAGTGCCAGAAACAGGCACTACGAGGATGCGTGAAACGGTGCTCGCCGAAGTTGCACAAAGGAGTCCCACGTCGCCGGAGACCAACTTAGAAAGTCGTGCAATGCAGGTTAGAGTGCCATGGACCCAGGCTTGGCTGTGCACGAAGGATTTCCGCCGGAAGTGCACAGGGGCCGGAGTAGCTGCAAAGTCGCGGTTCCCAGCAATGCAGCCCAGCGAGGTGAGGCAAGGACTTACCTCCACCAAACTTGGGCTGAAGAGTCACTGGACTGTGGGGGTCACTTGGACAGAGTCGCTGGATTCGAGGGACCTCGCTCGTCGTGCTGAGAGGAGACCCAAGGGACCGGTAATGCAGCTTTTTGGTGCCTGCGGTTGCAGGGGGAAGATTCCGTCGACCCACGGGAGATTTCTTCGGAGCTTCTGGTGCAGAGAGGAGGCAGACTACCCCCACAGCATGCACAAGCAGGAAAACAGTCGAGAAGGCGGCAGGATCAGCGTTACAGAGTTGCAGTAGTCGTCTTTGCTACTATGTTGCAGGTTTGCAGGCTTCCAGCGCGGTCAGCGGTCGATTCCTTATCAGAAGGTGAAGAGGGAGATGCAGAGGAACTCGGCTGAGCTCATGCATTCGTTATCTAAAGTTTCCCCAGAGACAGAGACCCTAAATAGCCAGAAAAGAGGGTTTGGCTACCTAGGAGAGAGGAAAGGCTACTAACACCTGAAGGAGCCTATCAGCAGGAGTCTCTGACGTCACCTGGTGGCACTGGCCACTCAGAGCAGTCCAGTGTGCCAGCAGCACCTCTGTTTCCAAGATGGCAGAGGTCTGGAGCACACTGGAGGAGCTCTGGACACCTCCCAGGGGAGGTGCAGGTCAGGGGAGTGGTCACTCCCCTTTCCTTTGTCCAGTTTCGCGCCAGAGCAGGGGCTAAGGGTCCCTGAACCGGTGTAGACTGGCTTATGCAGAATTGGGCACATCTGTGCCCAACAAAGCATTTCCAGAGGCTGGGGGAGGCTACTCCTCCCCTGCCTTCACACCATTTTCCAAAGGGAGAGGGTGTCACACCCTCTCTCAGAGGAAGTTCTTTGTTCTGCCCTCCTGGGCCAGGCCTGGCTGGACCCCAGGAGGGCAGCTGCCTGTCTGAGGGGTTGGCAGCAGCAGCAGCTGCAGTGAAACCCCAGGAAGGGCAGTCTGGCAGTACCAGTGTCTGTGCTACAGACCACTGGGATCATGGAATTGTACCAACAATGCCAGGATGGCATAGAGGGGGCAATTCCATGATCATAGACATGTTACATGGCCATATTCGGAGTTACCATTGTGAAGCTACATATAGGTAGTGACCTATATGTAGTGCACGCGTGTAATGGTGTCCCCGCACTCACAAAGTTCAGGGAATTGGCTCTGAACAATGTGGGGGCACCTTGGCTAGTGCCAGGGTGCCCTCACACTAAGTAACTTTGCACCTAACCTTTACCAGGTAAAGGTTAGACATATAGGTGACTTATAAGTTACTTAAGTGCAGTGTAAAATGGCTGTGAAATAACGTGGACGTTATTTCACTCAGGCTGCAGTGGCAGGCCTGTGTAAGAACTGTCAGAGCTCCCTATGGGTGGCAAAAGAAATGCTGCAGCCCATAGGGATCTCCTGGAACCCCAATACCCTGGGTACCTCAGTACCATATACTAGGGAATTATAAGGGTGTTCCAGTAAGCCAATGTAAATTGGTAAAAATGGTCACTAGCCTGTCAGTGACAATTTGGAAAGAAATGAGAGAGCATAACCACTGAGGTTCTGATTAGCAGAGCCTCAGTGAGACAGTTAGTCACTACACAGGTAACACATTCAGGCACACTTATGAGCACTGGGGCCCTGGGTTACCAGGGTCCCAGTGACACATACAACTAAAACAACATATATACAGTGAAAAATGGGGGTAACATGCCAGGCAAGATGGTACTTTCCTACACAACCCCCCCCCAAACGAAGGACAATAAGACTAGCCATTACCTGATGAGTCTTCATTGTCTAAGTGGAAATATCTGGAGAGTCCATCTGCATTGGAGTGGCTACTCCCAGGTCTATGTTCCACTGTATAGTCCATTCCCTGTAGGGATATGGACCACCTCAACAATTTAGGATTTTCACCTTTCATTTGTTTTAGCCAAAGTAGAGGTTTGTGGTCTGTCTGAACAATGAAGTGAGTGCCAAACAGGTATGGCCTCAACTTCTTCAGAGCCCAGACCACAGCAAAGGCCTCCCTCTCAATGGCAGACCAACGCTTTTCTCTAGGGGTCAACCTCCTACTAATAAAAGCAACAGGTTGATCCTGGCCCTCAGAATTAAGTTGTGATAGGACTGCCCCTACTCCTAATTCAGATGCATCAGTTTGGACATAGAATTTTTTAGAGTAACAAGGGCTTTTCAGGACAGGTGCAGAGCACATGGCCTGCTTCAGCTCCTCAAAAGCTTTCTGACAGCTTGCTGTCCATAATACCTTTTTAGGCATTTTCTTGGATGTGAGGTCATTAAGAGGGGCTGCAATGGAGCCATAGTTCTTAATGAACCTCCTGTAATACCCAGTGAGGCCTAGGAAGGCTCTCACCTGAGTCTGAGTGGTAGGGGGAACCCAATCAATAATAGTTTGGATTTTCCCCTGAAGTGGTGCAATCTGTTCCCCACCAACAAGGTGTCCCAGATAAACCACCTTACCCTGCCCTATCTGGCACTTTGAAGCCTTGATAGTGAGGCCTGCCTTTTGCAGAGCCTCCAAAACTTTCCATAGGTGGACCAGGTGATCATCCCAGCTGGAGCTAAAGACAGCTATATCGTCCAAATATGCTGCACTGAAAGCTTCCAGCCCTTGCAGGACTGTGTTCACCAACCTCTGAAAAGTGGCAGGTGCATTTTTCAAACCAAAAGGCATTACAGTAAACTGGTAATGTCCTCCAATGGTAGAAAATGCAGTCTTAGGTTTAGCATCTTCTGACAATTTGATCTGCCAATACCCTGCAGTCAAATCAAAAGTGCTTAGATACTTGGCAGATGCCAGTGTATCTATAAGCTCATCTGCCCTGGGTATAGGGTGAGCATCAGTTTTGGTTACCAAGTTGAGACCTCTATAGTCTACACAAAACCTCATTTCCTTCTTTCCATCTTTAGAATTGGGTTTTGGTACCAGTACCACAGGAGAAGCCCATGGACTGTCAGAGTGCTCAACCACTCCTAGTTCCAACATTTTCTGAACTTCTTGCTTTATGCAGTCCCTGACATGGTCAGGCTGCCTATAGATCTTACTTTTGACAGGTAAACTGTCTCCAGTATCTATAGTGTGCTCACACCAAGAAGTGGTGCCTGGCACAGTAGAGAAGAGTTCTGAAAATTGTCCTAGGAGATTTATGCAATTGTCTTTCTGCTCAGCAGTAAGACAATCAGCCAAAACTACACCTTCCACAAGAGCATCTTGATCTGTGGAAGAGAAGAGATCAGGTAGAGGATCACTGTCTTCCTCCTGTCCCTCATCTGTTGCCATGAGCAGGGTGAGATCAGCCCTGTCATAGTAGGGTTTCAGGCGGTTGACATGGAGCACCCTAAGGGGACTCCTGGCA
This sequence comes from Pleurodeles waltl, assembly GCF_031143425.1. Lineage (NCBI taxonomy): Eukaryota > Metazoa > Chordata > Amphibia > Caudata > Salamandridae > Pleurodeles > Pleurodeles waltl. The sequence continues at coordinate 582,209,867 of NC_090451.1, forward strand.
GTGCCTAAGTCAACCAAGTAGGTGACTTCACCCTTCTTTTCAACAATTGTGTGGGGTCCACTCCATTTGTCTTGGAGTGCTCTTGGGGCCACAGGCTCCAAGACCCACACTTTCTGCCCTGGTTGGTACTGAACCAAAACAGCCTTCTGATCATGCCATTGCTTCTGGAGCTCTTGGCTGGCCTGAAGGTTTTTACTGGCCTTTTTCATGTACTCAGCCATCCTTGATCTGAGGCCAAGTACATAATCCACAATATCCTGCTTAGGAGCTTTTAAAGGTTGTTCCCAACCCTCCTTTATAAGTGTGAGTGGACCCCTAACAGGGTGTCCAAAAAGAAGTTCAAAGGGGCTGAAGCCCACTCCTTTCTGGGGTACCTCCCTGTAGGCAAAAAGGAGGCATGGTAGAAGGATATCCCATCTCCTGCGGAGTTTTTCAGGGAGTCCCATAATCATGCCTTTGAGAGTTTTATTAAATCTCTCCACCAGTCCATTTGTTTGTGGATGATAGGGTGTTGTGAACTTGTAAGTTACACCACACTCCTTCCACATGGCCTTTAAGTATGCAGACATGAAATTGCTTCCTCTGTCTGATACCACTTCCTTTGGGAAGCCCACTCTGGAAAATATTCCCAGGAGGGCCTTTGCCACTGCAGGAGCTGTAGTGGTCCTTAAAGGAATAGCTTCAGGATATCTTGTGGCATGGTCCACTACCACTAAGATAAACCTATTGCCTGAAGCAGTAGGAGGGTCAAGGGGGCCAACTATGTCAACCCCTACCCTTTCAAAGGGAACCCCAACCACAGGCAGTGGGATAAGGGGTGCCTTTGGAGTGCCACCTGTCTTGCCACTGGCTTGACAGGTTTCACAGGACTTACAAAATTCCTTTGTGTCCTCAGACATCCTAGGCCACTGAAACAATGGTACCAATCTGTCCCACGTTTTCATTTGACCAAGGTGCCCAGCTAGGGGAATGTCATGTGCCAGTGTTAGGAGGAACTTTCTGTACTCCTGAGGAATCACTAATCTCCTGGCAGCTCCAGGTTTAGGATCCCTATGCTCAGTGTACAAGAGGTTGTCCTCCCAGTAAACTCTGTGAGAGTCACTGACATCCCCATTAGCTTGTTTGACAGCTTGCTGTCTGAGACCCTCTAATGTGGGACAGGTTTGCTGTGCCACACTCAGCTCCTCTCTGGCAGGCCCCCCTTCACCCAAAAGCTCAGCAGTGTCTGCTTCCAGCTCCTCTGGTGTAGGTTCTGCACAGGGAGGGAATTCTTCTTCCTCAGAAGTAGAATCCACTGTAGAGGGAGGGATAGTAGGAAGTGGTTTGCTTCTACTAGCCCTAGCTTTAGGGAGCACTTGGTCCATTGTTCCAGGATCCAAGCTTCCCTGTCCTTTTTGCTTTTTGGCCTGAGCCCTTGTCAAAGCAAAAATATGCCCTGGAATGCCCAGCATTGCTGCATGGGCCTCCAACTCCACATCTGACCAAGCTGATGTCTCCAAATCATTCCCTAATAGACAGTCTACAGGTAAATCTGAAGCTACCACAACTTTCTTTGGACCAGTTACCCCCCCCCCAGTTGAGATTTACAACAGCCATGGGGTGGCTTTGTGTTATGTTGTGAGCATCGGTTACTTGGTACTGGTGTCCAAGTATGTGTTGTTCAGGGTGCACCAGTTTCTCAATCACCATTGTGACACTGGCACCTGTGTCCCTGTAGGCCTGGACCTCAACACCATTTATTAGGGTTAGTTGCTTGTACTTCTCCAAGTTATGGGGGCAAGCAACCAAAGTGGCTAAATCAATAGCCCCTTCAGAGACTAAAGTAGCCTCTGTGGTCTCCCTAATCAGACCAACCCCAACTAAATTACCAAAAGTGAGCCCAGCTACTCCCTTGGATTGGCTATTAGTAGGTTTGCTCCCACCACCACTGCTATTAGTAGGGACACTAGGTGTAGCAGTAGGGGTTGTAGTGGTAGGAGCTGTGGTGCCTTTCTTTGGACAACTGGGATCTGTTGTCCAATGGCCTTTTATTTTACATAAATAGCACCATGGTTTCTTTTCCTTGTTCTGATTAAAGGAGGATTTGGACCCACCACCCCCACCAGAGTGTTTTTGTGGGCCTGATGAAGACTCATTTTTAGATTTGTCCCCACCCTTGTCAGAAGACTTACCATCCTTCTTTTTGTTGCCATCTTTGTCACCCCCTGTATGAACTTTTCTGTTCACTCTTGTTCTGACCCATTTGTCTGCCTTCTTTCCCAATTCTTGGGGAGAGGTCAGATCAGAGTCCACCAAGTACTGGTGCAACAAATCAGACACACAATTATTAAGAATATGCTCTCTCAGGATCAAGTTATACAGGCTGTCATAATCAGTAACTTTACTGCCATGTAACCACCCCTCCAAGGCCTTCACTGCCTGGTCAATGAAATCAACCCAGTCTTGTGAAGACTCCTTTTTGGTCTCGCTGAACTTTATCCTGTACTGTTCAGTGGTTAAGCCATAACCATCCAGGAGTGCATTCTTAAGAACTTGGAAATTATTGGCATCATTTTCTTTCACTGTAAGGAGCCTATCCCTACCTTTTCCACTAAATGATAGCCATAGGATAGCAGCCCACTGCTTTTGAGGGACATCCTGTACAGCACAGGCCCTCTCAAGTGCAGCAAACCACTTGTTAATGTCATCCCCCTCCTTATAAGGGGGAACTATCTTGTGCAGATTCCTGGAATCATGCTCTTTTGCAGGATGACTATGGGGAATACTGCTGCTGCCACCATGGGTATCTAAACCCAACTTCTGTCTTTCCCTCTCTATTTCTAAAGATTGTCTATCCAAATCCAGCTGTTGCTTCTTGAGCTTCAGTCTGGTTTGTTCCACTCTCAATCTATTGAGCTCCCTTTCTAACAATCTGTCATCAGGGTGGGTGGGAGGGACATTTCTAGATACAGAGGTATGATGGGAATGAACAGAAGGGGACCTGTCCCTTACAGAGGGCACCCTAACAGCTTGGCTACCAGCATAATGTGAGAGCACACCATCAGTATGGTGTGATTCAACCTCTGTACCAACTATGCTAGACTGTCTAGTAATGGGCAGGCTGAGAAGTTTCTTTCCTGAACCTTTTCCTGGGGGAGTCCCTGGATCAGATTGAGAACCATTAGCTACTTTTTCTATAGATTGGGCACTTATGGCCTTATCCTGTACTCTAAGCATATTAATTAACAGTTCTAAGGAAGGATTCTTCCCTACACTCAAACCTCTCTCTATGCAGAGACTCCTTGCTCCTTTCCAGCTAAGGTGATCATATGCAAGTTTGGACAGTTCAACATTTTTTCCTGTGCCAGACATTTTTTAGAGAGAGTTAAAGTGATAGAAAAAGAGAAAAAAGTTTTCAGAACTTTTTGGAAAGACAGAAAAACTTTTTAAACTTTTAAGAACTTTTTGAAAGTTTAGAAGTACTTTTCAGCACTTAGAAAAGAGTGAAAAGAGGAAATGCTAAACTTTTTGGCTATGTGTATATACACTGACCTTGTTTTGTATATTTTTCTCTTATGAAAAGTACAATGACAAGAGTGGTAAGTAGTCTCAAGCACTTATCCCACCACTGCACAACCAATGTAGGAGGCTGGACTGGCTTGTAGTGAGTACCAAGGGGTACTTGCACCTTGCACCAGGCCCAGTTATCCCTTATTAGTGTATAGGGTGTCTAGCAGCTTAGGCTGATAGATAATGGTAGCTTAGCAGAGCAGCTTAGGCTGAACTAGGAGACGTGTGAAGCTACTACAGTACCACTTAGTGTCATATGCACAATATCATAAGAAAACACAATACACAGTTATACAAAAAATAAAGGTACTTTATTTTTATGACAATATGCCAAAGTATCTTAGAGTGTACCCTCAGTGAGAGGATAGGAAATATACACAAGATATATATACACAATAGCAAAAATATGCAGTATAGTCTTAGAAAACAGTGCAAACAATGTATAGTTACAATAGGATGCAATGGGGAAACATAGGGATAGGGGCAACACAAACCATATACTCCAGAAGTGGAATGCGAACCACGAATGGACCCCAAACCTATGTGACCTTGTAGAGGGTCGCTGGGACTATTAGAAAATAGTGAGAGTTAGCAAAATAACCCTCCCCAAGACCCTGAAAAGTGAGTGCAAAGTGCACTAAAGTTCCCCTAAGGACAAAGAAGTCGTGTTAGAGGAATAATGCAGGAAAGACACAAACCAGCAATGCAACAACTGTGGATTTCCAATCTAGGGTACCTGTGGAACAAGGGGACCAAGTCCAAAAGTCACAAGCAAGTCGGAGATGGGCAGATGCCCAGGAAATGCCAGCTGCGGGTGCAAAGAAGCTTCGACTGGACAGAAGAAGCTGAGGTTTCTGCAGGAACGAAAAGGGCTAGAGACTTCCCCTTTGGTGGACGGATCCCTCTCGCCTTGAAGAGTCGTGCAGAAGTGTTTTCCCGCCGGAAGGACGCCAACAAGCCTTGCTACACGCAAATCGTGCGTTTGGCGTTTTTGGACGCTGCTGGGGCCCAGGAGGGACCAGGAGGTCGCAAATTGGACCTGCAGAGAGAGGGGACGTCGAGCAAGACAAAGAGCCCTCACTGAAGCAGGTAGCACCCGGAGAAGTGCCAGAAACAGGCACTACGAGGATGCGTGAAACGGTGCTTGCCGAAGTTGCACAAAGGAGTCCCACGTCGCCGGAGACCAACTTAGAAAGTCGTGCAATGCAGGTTAGAGTGCCGTGGACCCAGGCTTGGCTGTGCACGAAGGATTTCCGCCGGAAGTGCACAGGGGCCGGAGTAGCTGCAAAGTCGCGGTTCCCAGCAATGCAGCCCAGCGAGGTGAGGCAAGGACTTACCTCCACCAAACTTGGGCTGAAGAGTCACTGGACTGTGGGGGTCACTTGGACAGAGTCGCTGGATTCGAGGGACCTCGCTCGTCGTGCTGAGAGGAGACCCAAGGGACCGGTAATGCAGCTTTTTGGTGCCTGCGGTTGCAGGGGGAAGATTCCGTCGACCCACGGGAGATTTCTTCGGAGCTTCTGGTGCAGAGAGGAGGCAGACTACCCCCACAGCATGCACAAGCAGGAAAACAGTCGAGAAGGCGGCAGGATCAGCGTTACAGAGTTGCAGTAGTCGTCTTTGCTACTATGTTGCAGGTTTGCAGGCTTCCAGCGCGGTCAGCGGTCGATTCCTTATCAGAAGGTGAAGAGGGAGATGCAGAGGAACTCGGCTGAGCTCATGCATTCGTTATCTAAAGTTTCCCCAGAGACAGAGACCCTAAATAGCCAGAAAAGAGGGTTTGGCTACCTAGGAGAGAGGAAAGGCTACTAACACCTGAAGGAGCCTATCAGCAGGAGTCTCTGACGTCACCTGGTGGCACTGGCCACTCAGAGCAGTCCAGTGTGCCAGCAGCACCTCTGTTTCCAAGATGGCAGAGGTCTGGAGCACACTGGAGGAGCTCTGGACACCTCCCAGGGGAGGTGCAGGTCAGGGGAGTGGTCACTCCCCTTTGTCCAGTTTCGCGCCAGAGCAGGGGCTAAGGGGTCCCTGAACCGGTGTAGACTGGCTTATGCAGAATTGGGCACATCTGTGCCCAACAAAACATTTCCAGAGGCTGGGGGAGGCTACTCCTCCCCTGCCTTCACACCATTTTCCAAAGGGAGAGGGTGTCACACCCTCTCTCAGAGGAAGTTCTTTGTTCTGCCATCCTGGGCCAGGCCTGGCTGGACCCCAGGAGGGCAGCTGCCTGTCTGAGGGGTTGGCAGCAGCAGCAGCTGCAGTGAAACCCCAGGAAGGGCAGTCTGGCAGTACCAGGGTCTGTGCTACAGACCACTGGGATCATGGAATTGTACCAACAATGCCAGGATGGCATAGAGGGGGCAATTCCATGATCATAGACATGTTACATGGCCATATTCGGAGTTACCATGGTGAAGCTACATATAGGTAGTGACCTATATGTAGTGCACGCGTGTAATGGTGTCCCCGCACTCACAAAGTCCGGGGAATTCGCCCTGAACGATGTGGGGGGACCTTGGCTAGTCCTGAGGTGCCCACACACTAAGTAACTAAGTGACCTGATGAGTCTTCATTGTATAAGTGGAACTCTCTGGATAGTCCATCTGCATTGGAGTGGGTACTCCCAGGTCTATGTTCCACTGTATAGTCCATTCCCTGTAGAGATATGGACCACCTCAACAATTTAGGGTTTTCACCTTTCATTTGTTTTAGCCAAAGTAGAGGTTTGTGGTCTGTCTGAACAATGAAGTGAGTGCCAAACAGGTATGGCCTCAACTTCTTCAGTGCCCAGACCACAGCAAAGGCCTCCCTCTCTATGGCTGACCAACGCTTTTTTCTAGGGGTCAACCTCCTGCTGATAAAAGCAACAGGTTGATCCTGGTCCTCAGAATTGAGTTGTGATAAGACTGCACCTACCCCTAATTCAGATGCATCAGTTTGAACAATGAATTTCTTGGAGTAACATGGGCTTTTTAGGACAGGTGCAGAGCACATGGCCTGTTTCAGCTCCTCAAAAGCTTTATGACAGCTAGCTGACCACAATACCTTTTTAGGCATTTTCTTAGAAGTGAGGTCATAAAGAGGGGCTGCTATGGAGCCATAGTTCTTTATGAACCTCTTGTAATACCCCGTGAAGCCTAAGAAGGATCTCACCTGGGTCTGAGTTGTATGGGGAACCCAATCTATAATAGTTTGGATTTTCCCCTGATGTGGTGCAATCTGTTCCCTACCTACAAGGTGTCCCAGATAAACCACTTTTCCCTGCCCTATCTGGCACTTTGAAGCCTTGATAGTGAGGCCTGCCTTTTGCAGGGCCTCCAAAACTTTCCATAGGTGGACCAGGTGATCATCCCAGGTGGAGCTAAAGACAGTTATATCTAGATATGCTGCATTAAAAGCCTCCAACCCTTGCAGGACTGTATTCACCAACCTCTGAAAAGTGGCAGGTGCATTTTTCAAACCAAAGGGCATTACTGTGAATTGGTAGTGCCCTCCAATAGTCGAAAATGCAGTTTTTGCTCCAGCATCCTCTGATAACTTGATCTGCCAATACCCTGCAGTCAAATCAAAGGTGCTTAGATACTTGGCAGATGCCAGTGTATCTATTAGCTCATCTGCCCTGAGTATAGGGTGAGCATCAGTTTTACTTACCTGGTTGAGACCTCTGTAATCCACACAAAATCTCATTTCCCTTTTCCCATCTTTGGAATGAGGTGTTGGTACAAGTACCACAGGAGAGGCCCATGGACTTTCAGAGTGCTCAACCACTCCCAGTTCAAGCATTTTCTGAACTTCTTGTTTTATGCAGTCCCTGACATGGTCAGGCTGCCTATAGATCTTACTTTTGACAGGCAAGCTGTCTCTAGTATCTATAGTGTGCTCACACCAAGAAGTGGTGCCTGGCACAGTAGAAAAGAGTTCAGAAAACTGACCCAGGAGATTTATGCAGTGGTCTTTCTGCTCAGCAGTAAGACAATCTGCTAAAACTACACCTTCCACTAGAGCATCTTGTTCTGTGGAAGAGAAGAGATCAGGGAGAGGGTCACTCTCTTCTTCCTGTCCTTCATCTGTTGCCATGAGCAGGGTGAGATCAGCCCTGTCATAGTAGGGTTTCAGGCGATTGACATGGAGCACCCTAAGGGGACTCCTGGCAGTGCCAAATTCAACCAAGTAGGTGACTTCTCCCTTTTTTTCAACAATAATGTGGGGTCCACTCCATTTGTCTCGGAGTGCTCTTGGGGCCACAGGCTCCAAGACCCACACTTTCTGCCCTGGTTGGTACTGAATCAGAACAGCCTTCTGGTCATGCCAATGCTTTTGGAGCTCTTGGCTGGCCTGAAGGTTTTTGCTGGACTTTTTCATATACTCAGCCATTCTGGTTCTTAGGCCAAGTACATAGTCCACTATGTCTTGCTTGGGAGCTTTTAAAGGTTGTTCCCAACCCTCCTTTACAAGTGTTAGAGGACCTCTTACAGGGTGTCCAAATAGAAGTTCAAAGGGGCTGAAGCCCACTCCTTTTTGGGGTACCTCCCTGTAAGCAAAAAGGAGGCAAGGTAACAGGACATCCCATCTCCTCCTGAGTTTTTCAGGGAGTCCCTTTATCATTCCTTTGAGAGTTTTGTTAAACCTCTCAACCAGTCCATTTGTTTGTGGATGATAAGGTGTGGTGAATTTGTATGTTATACCACATTCCTTCTACATGGCCTTCAAGTATGCAGACATAAAGTTGCTACCCCTGTCTGATACCACCTCTTTTGGGAAACCCACCCTGGAAAAGATTCCCAGGAGGGCCTTTGCCACTGCAGGAGCTGTAGTGGTCCTTGGAGGAATTGCTTCAGGATATCCTGTGGCATGGTCCATTACCACCAAGATAAACCTATTGCCTGAAGCAGTAGGAGGGTCAAGGGGGCCAACTATGTCAACCCCTACCCTTTCAAAGGGAACCCCAACCACAGGCAGTGGAATGAGGGGAGCCTTTGGGGTGCCACCTGTTTTGCCACTGGCTTGACAGGTGACATAGGATTTACAAAATTCTTTTGTGTCCTCTGACATTCTAGGCCAATGAAACAGGGGGACAAGCCTATCCCATGTTTTCATCTGCCCTAAATGTCCAGCCAAGGGAATGTCGTGGGCTAGAGTTAGGAGGAACTCTCTGTATTGCAGGGGAATAACCAATCTCCTGGCAGCTCCAGGTTTTGGGTCCCTTGCCTCTGTATACAAGAAGCTGTCCTCCCAGTAAACTCTGTGAGAGTCACTGACATCCCCATTTTGCTGTTTGACAGCTTGCTGTCTTAGACCCTCTAGTGTGGGACAGGTCTGCTCTGCCACACTCAGCTCCTCCCTGGCAGGCATCCCTCCACCCAAAAGCTCAGCAGTGTCTGCTTCCAGCTCCTCTGGTGAAGGTTCTGCACAGGGGGAAATTCTTCTTCCTCAGAAGTTGAATCATTTGTAGATGGATGGATAGTAGGTAGTATTTTACCTTTACTAACCCTAGCTTTAGGGAGCACTTGGTCCATTGTTCCAGGATCCAAATCACCCTGTCCTTTTTGCTTTTTGGCCTGAGCCCTATTCAAAGCAAAAATATGCCCAGGAATGCCCTGCATTGCTGCATGAGCCTCTAACTCCACTTCTGCCCAAGCTGATGTCTCTAAATCGTTCCCTAGTAGACAGTCTACAGGTAAATCTGAGGCAACCACAACTTTCTTTGGACCAGTAACCCCCTCCCCCAGTTGAGATTTACAACAGCCACGGGGTGGTTAAGAGTATTGTTATGACCATCAGTCACTTGGTACTGGTGGCCAAATAGGTGTTGTTCAGGGTGTACCAGTTTCCCTATTACCATGGTAACAAGGGCACCTGTGTCCCTGTAGGCCTGAACCTCAACACCATTTATTAGGGGAAGTTGTTTGTACTTATCCATATTAAGGGGACAAGCAACCAAGGTGGCCAAATCAATGGCACCTTCAGAGACTAATACAGCCTCTGTGGTCTCCCTAACAAGACCAACCCCAACTAAATTACCAAAAGTGAGCCCAGCTACTCCCTTGGTTTGGCTATTAGTAGGTTTGCTCCCACCACCACTGCTATTACTAGGGGCACTAGGTGTAGCAGTAGGGGTTGTGGTAGTGGGAGGCTTGGTGCTTTTCTTTGGACAACTGGCATCAGTTGTCCAATGGCCTTTTACTTTACATAAATAGCACCATGATTTCTTTACCTGATTAGAAGATGATTTGGACCCACCACCCCCACCAGAGTGTTTTTGTGGGCCTGATGAAGACTCATTTTTAGATTTGTCCCCACCCTTGTCTGAAGACTTACCATCCTTCTTCTTACCATCCTTGTCACCCCCTGTATGAACTTTTCTGTTCACTCTTGTTCTGACCCATTTGTCTGCCTTCTTTCCCAATTCTTGGGGAGAGGTCAGATCTGAGTCCACTAGATATTGGTGTAACAAATCAGACACACAGTTATTAAGAATATGCTCTCTCAGGATAAAGTTATACAGGCTTTCATAGTCAGAAACTTTACTGCCATGTAACCACCCTTCCAGGCCTTCACTGAATGGTCAACAAAGTCTACCCAGTCTTGTGAAGACTCCTTTTTGGTTTCTCTGAACTTAATCCTGTATTGTTCAGTGGTTAAGCCATAACCATCCAGGAGTGCATTCTTTAAAACTGTAAAATTATTGGCATCACTTTCCTTCACAGTAAGGAGCCTATCCCTACCCTTTCCACTAAAAGATAGCCATAGGATAGCAGCCCACTGCCCTTGAGGGACCCCCTGTACAACACAGGCCCTCTCAAGTGCAGCAAACCACTTGTTAATGTCATCCCCCTCCTTATAAGGGGGAACTATCTTATACAGATTCCTAGAATCATGCTCTTTCACAGGATTACTATCTGTAATACTGCTGCTGCCACCATGGGGTCCAAACCCCAACCTCTGCCTTTCTTTTTCTAAGTCTAAAGTTTCCCTGTCTAGACCCAGCTGTTGCTGTTTAAGCTTCAGCCTGGTCTCTTCCACTCTCAATCTATTGAGCTCCCTTTCTAACATTCTGTCATCAGGGTGGGTGGGTTGGGCATGCTTAGACACAGAAGAATGGTGTGAATGGACAGAGGGAGAAATGTCCCTAACAGTTGGCACTCTAACAACTTGTCCTGCAGGAATGATATTCCTACTGTGATGAGAACTCACATTAGTACCAGTTATGCTAGGTGGTCTGTTAAGGGGCAAGTTGGCAAGAATACCATTTAACATTCTTACTGGGGCTACCCCAGAATCAGAGTGTGAGCCATCTGCTACCTTCTCAACTGATGTGCCAGCTAAGGCCTTATCATTTTCAATGAGCATGTTAATCAACATTTCTCTAGAGGGATTCTTCCCTACCCCTAAACCTCTATCAATGCAGAGACCCCTTACACCTTTCCAGCTAAGGTGGTCATAAGCAGAGCTGACCAGATCAAGAGTAGGACCTGTACCAGACATGACAGAAAAAGGTTTAAGGGACAGAAAAAGAAAGAAAAAGTTTCAGAACTTTTTAAGGAAACAGAAAAAAAACTTTTTCAACTTTTTAGAACTTTTTGAAAGTTTTAGAGGTACTTTTCAGCACTTAGCAATAGAGTAAGAGAAGAAAAGCAAAACGTTTTGGTTAGGTGTACATACACTGAACTTGTTTTGTATATTTTTCTCTTATGAAAAGTACAAAATGACAAAGTGGTAAGTAGTTACAAGTACTTATCCCACCGCTGCACAACCAATGTAGGAGGCTGGCCTGGTTTGTAGTGGGTACCAAGGGGTACTTACACTCTGCACCAGGTCCAGTTATCCCTTATTAGTGTAGAAGAGGTGTTCTAGCAGCTTAGGCTGATAGAAAAGGTAGCTTAGCAGAGCAGCTTAGGCTGAACTAGGAGACATGCAAAGCTCCTACTATACCACTGGTGTCATATGCACAATATCATAAGAAAACACAATACACAGATATACTAAAAATAAAGGTACTTTATTTTTATGACAATATGCCAAAGTATCTCAGTGAGTACCCTCAGTATGAGGATAGCAAATATACACAAGATAAATGTACACAATACCAAAAATATGCAGTAATAGCAAAAGGAAGTAATGCAAGCTATGTACAGTCACAATAGATTGCAATGAGAGCACATAGGTATAGGGGCAACACAAACCATATGCTCCAAAAGTGGAATGCGAACCACGAATGGACCCCAAACCTATGTGAGCTTGTAGAGGGTCGCTGGGACTGTAAGAAAACAGTGAGGGTTTGAAAAATAGTCCACCCCAAGACCCTGAAAAGTAGGTGTAAAGTGCACCTATGTTCCCCAGAGAGCACAGAAGTCGTGATAGGGGAATTCTGCAAGGAAGACCAACACCAGCAATGCAATAAAGGTGGATTTCCGGACGAGAGTACCTGTGGAACAAGAGGACCAAGTCCAAGTGTCGCGACAAAGTCGAGATTGGGCAGATGCCCAGGAAATGCCAGCTGAGGGTGCAAAGAAGCTGCCACCGGATGGTAGAAGCTGTGGATTCTGCATGAACGAAGAGGAATAGGAACTTCCCCTTTGGAGGATGGATGTCCCACGTCATGAAGAAGCTTGCACGCAGAAAGACCGCAAACAAGCCTTGCTAGCTGCAAGGGTCGCTGTTAGTGTTTTTGGATGCTGCTGTGGCCCAGGAGGGACCAGGATGTCGCCAATTGCATGAGGAGACAGAGGGGGCACCCAGCAAGATAGGGAGCCCTCACAGAAGCAGGCAGCACCCGCAGAAGTGCCGAAACAGGCACTACGAAGAGGAGTGAACCGGAGCTCACCCAAAGTCACAAAAGGGGATCCCACGATGCTGGAGGACAACTCATGAGGTTGTGCACTGCAGGTTAGAGTGTCGGGGACCCAGGCTTGGCTGTGCACAAAGGAAATCCTGGAAGAGTGCACAGGAGCCGGAGCAGCTGCAAATCACGCTGTACCCAGCAATGCAGTGTAGCGTGGGGAGGCAAGGACTTACCTCCACCAATCTTGGACTGAAGAGTTACTGGACTGTGGGAGTCACTTGGACAGAGTTGCTGAGTTCCAGGGACCACGCTCGTCATGCTGAGAGGGGACCCAGAGGACCGGTGATGCAGTTCTTTTGGTGCCTGTGGTTGCAGGGGGAGGATTCCGTCGTCCCACAGGAGATTTCTTCTGAGCTTCTAGTGCAGAGAGGAGGCAGACTACCCCCACAGCAAGCACCACCAGGAAAACAGTCGAGAAGGCGGCAGGATCAGCGATACAAGGTTGTAGTAGTCGTCTTTGCTACTTTGTTGCAGTTTTGCAGGCTTCCTGAGCAGTCAGAGGTCGATTCCTTGGCAGAAGGTGAAGAGAGAGATGCAGAGGAACTCTGATGAGCTCTTGCATTTGTTATCTAAAGAATTCCCCAAAGCAGAGACCCTAAATAGCCAGAAAAGGAGGTTTGGCTACCTTACAAGGAGGATAGGCTAGCAAGACAGGTAAGAGCCTATCAGAAGGGGTCTCTGACGTCACCTGCTGGCACTGGCCACTCAGAGCAGTCCAGTGTGCCATCAGCACCTCTGTTTCCAAGATGGCAGAGGTCTGGAGCACACTGGAGGAGCTCTGGGCACCTCCCCTGGGAGGTGCAGGTCAGGGGAGTGGTCACTCCCCTTTCCTTTGTCCAGTTTCACGCCAGAGCAGGGCTGGGGGATCCCTGAACCGGTGTAGACTGGCTTATGCAGAGATGGGCACCATCTGTGCCCATCAAAGCATTTCCAAAGGCTGGGGGAGGCTACTCCTCCCCAGCCCTGACACCTTTTTCCAAAAGGAGAGGGTGTAACACCCTCTCTCTGAGGAAGTCCTTCGTTCTACCTTCCTGGGCCAAGCCTGGCTTGACCCCAGGAGGGCAGAAACCTGTCTGAGGGGTTGGCAGCAGCAGCAGCTGCAGTGAAACCCTGGGAAAGGCAGTTTGGCAGTACCCAGGTCTGTGCTAGAGACTCGGGGATCATGGAATTGTCTCCCCAAAGCCAGAATGGCATTTGGGTGACAATTCCATGATCTTAGACATGTTACATGGCCATGTTTGGAGTTACCATTGTGACGCTATACATAGGTAGTGACCTATGTATATTGCACGCGTGTAACGGTGTCCCCGCACTCACAAAGTCCGGGGAATTTGCCCTGAACGATGTGAGGGCACCTTGGCTAGTGCCAGGGTGCCCACACACTAAGTAACTTAGCACCTAACCTTTACCAGGTAAAGGTTAGACATATAGGTGACTTATAAGTTACTTAAGTGCAGTGGTAAATGGCTGTGAAATAACGTGGACGTTATTTCACTCAGGCTGCAGTGGCAGGTCTGTGTAAGAATTGTCAGAGCTCCGTATGGGTGGCAAAAGAAATGCTGCAGCCCATAGGGATCTCCTGGAACCCCAATACCCTGGCTACCTCAGTACCATATACTAGGGAAGTATAAGGGTGTTCCAGTATGCCAATGTGAATTGGTGAAATTGGTCACTAGTGTGTTAGTGACAATTTGGAAAGCAAAGAGAGAGCATAACCACTGAGGTTCTGGTTAGCAGAGCCTCAGTGAGACAATTAGTCATCATACAGGGAACACATACAGGGCACACTTATTAGCACTGGGGCCCTGGCTGGCAGGGTCCCAGTGACACATACAACTAAAACAACATATATACAGTGAAATATGGGGGTAACATGCCAGGCAAGATGGTACTTTCCTACAACCACGCTAAAAACCTAGGCCTCATCATGGGCACCAACCTCTCCAAGAATATCCAGGTCAATGCTGTCACCTCATCATGCTTCCACTTCCCCACATGTTATGTAAAATCTTCAAGTGGCTCCCACTGGACACCAGATGTAACATCACACAGGCCATAATCATAAGCAGATTGGACTATGGCAATGCACTTTATGCTGGCATCCCAACCTACCTCCTCAGACTTCAAACCATACAAAACACTGCCACCAGACTCGTGCATGACCTCCCACGCCAGTCATACACACTACCACTCCTCAGAAAGCTCCACTTGCTCCCCATCCAGAAGCGCTGCAATTTCAAATTTCTCACACACACATTTACGTCACTAGACAACATGGGACCCGCACACCTAAGTCACTGGCTTTACTTCCATCAAGACACAAGACAGCTTTCCTCAGCATCACTCTCCCTTGCTCACAGCACCTGCATCCACAGTAGCAGAACAGAAGGTTGATCATTCTCCTACTATGCTACAGAATCCTGGATCAACCTCTCATAACACACTGGAACTCCGCCTCTTTTCTTGAATTCCACAAGAAGCTGAAGATATGACTATTAAACTAGTCTCCTTGTGGTACCACAGAGACTGCCTTTATTCAGGCCCAACCTCACCACACGCCTATACTCACCTACTCAGCACCTGGATACCTCAATGGGTGACAAGCAGCACTCTATAAATCCACCTTACATTACATTATGGTGGTCATTACGACCCTGGCGGTCAGAGACCGCCAGGGGTAATGTGGTGTCCGTACCGCCAACAGGCTGGCGGTACGGAGGCCCTTATTACGACCGCGGCGGTAGCACTGCGGTCGCACTGCCGGGGCCGGCGGTTTCCTGCCGTTTTAGCCCCGACGGTGATAATCCGCCAGGGCAGCGCTGCAAGCATTGGCGGCCGCACGGCGGTTACTGTCTGGCAGGCGGCGGTAGCCGCCCGCCAAGGTCGTAATGACCCCCTATATGTCTATCTTGGAAGTTTCATTGTCTTAAATAAACAGACTTTGAATTAGGTTAGCTAGAGAGATTATAAAGGTGTTGCTTGCCGATAATTCACAAAGAGCAAATTATATACCTGGCACATAAAATAACTCATAATCAGTTTTGGCCTAGAAAATGATGAAGTACTTGCCTAGTTCAGTCTCCAAATCACACGCTGATTTTCCTGAGGAGAGAAAAGAGGTATAAGATTCCTATGCCCAGTTAAATAGCCCAAACCTACTTTAATGTTGCAGGATGCATAACACACCTAAAAAATCTTCTGATTCAATTACCCGAGACCGCTGGTCTAACAACAACAGGTTTCTTCCTTACATTTTAGACTTAATATAAAAACGCAAGCTCCTTTTGTGGTAAGGAAAGGGACTTTTGAAGTTAATGAAGGGTATTTCTTTATCTAAAGTCATGGCATGGCACAAATACTCCCTAACATTGGAGGAACTATTTTAAAATGTAAATCAGACACTCCACTTCACTGCTCCTTTTCCAGGCTCAAGGTGTGTGCGCAGGAACACAGAAATCTGTAAACATACTATGTAACAAAACGCTCATCGAATGTGACACAGGAAGGCACAGGGAAGCAATTATAGTGGGGTCAAACTATTGCTGGACAGATCATGGGACGTCATTTTGATCAGAAATGTACCCAGCATCTGTGACGGTACATGGGTTAATAATGTTTGGTTTATTTACACATATAAAGATATGACTGAATTACCGTAGAAATATCTGCTAAAATCTGGATGTGAAGGCAAGAACAACATGTAGCACAAGAACACAGAACACTGTTGTCTATGGATGTATCTAGGTTCTAGGTGGTATATTATAAACATATGCATACACTGTGCTATGTAAACATATGCAAAGGGGTTGGTAGTGATCCAGTTTGTATCTCTCTTGTAATGGATGTTCTTTCAGTGCAACTTTGAAGTACTGGAGCACCTTCGTGGCCCAAATGACACATGATAAGGCATGCCCATATAATTGGCCAGGAAGGCAAAAAGCACAAAAGTTGAAGGAGGCACAACGTGGATTAGGTGTTGCCAGAAGGTTGTTGATATTAGATTTGAGTTTACATGATGCTGAGTAGCAAGAAAAACGATGTTAGCAACATAAGTGGTAACCAAATAGTTCATTGACTTCGATATTAGTATCACTTACTTATAAAAGGCTCTATTTTTGCCATTTATCCATTACCATTAAAGTTAGTGGTAATAGGTGAAGGTGGGTGCATTCCGGAAGAGATACAATACATTTTGGGTTCAAACGTTGAGAATCTTATCTAGGTGGCTGTGGAGTAACTAGGTGATCTCCGAAAAGACCTTTGCAGCAATGCAGTCTGCTGGAAATCAGTGAATCTATGAGTGATTTGGCAGCGTTAAACAGAAACAGTGAGCGCATTTTTCATTATAATAAGTATTATGAGCATGATGCTGTGGCTGTGGTAAAGGCTTTTATCTTTTTAAATAGGATTGGAAGCAGATTGAAATTCTTAGCTACATAGGAAAAAATCAAATGGAGATCTGTTGTAAAATTTGGGAATGAGAAGGAAATCTGTGTATCCTTGGCAAAAAGGAGAGATGAGAAGCTGAATAGGGGATTATATCAATGATAGAGGTGGTGTATGGAGAGAACCTTACGGATAACTGTCAAATAGTGTAGCTGAACACATCTTTGGCTTCAATGGGAATAGCCGCATAGCAATCAAATACTTTCTTAAGTATTATCACATCAATATTTGGATGCTGCGAGCAGATGCTCCCGAAATATTATTTTCTGAATGGCTTTAATTCTAATGCAGTAAACCTTAATGTTGTGCTACTTGTCGTGTGTCCTCTGAAAATACATCATATATAGGCCACAGATAATAAATATGGGGTAAAAGTAATACATATGTACAGCTCAAGTGCAGGAAAACAACAAGCATCCCACTTATTGGACGTATGAGACTTTAACAAGAAAACAAGTAAATACATCTCACAGTGATACATGGTAAAATTCATGGGCACTGGCTTATATCCAGTGCCATCAACTGTGAATCTTCCCAAAGACTGATGATAGAGCATTGACCACGTCCACTATGGACGGGTTTAAACCTCAGATTCAGCAGAGCTTCACGATCTGCTGGTGGAGTAATCACTAACAACATGAATTACAAACAGCACTCTCAAAGAAGGAAAGAATACTTGGAGAATAACACAAGGTGAGTACGGAAAATGGAAATTGGGCACACTAGCACAAATGTCTAAGCACTGTGACGACTTTAGCAGAGATTAATTGGTACTAATTGCATACCAGTGTGGTGTGTACTACCTAGTGGTGGGTGGGGCAACTGTGATCGGTGCCACTTCAAATCTCATTAATCTGCGTCGGTAAGGTATTCTATGGGTGAAGCATGCAGGTTCCTATGCATCTACCCTTGGATTTCTAACCATTCCCAGATTTACAAAGACTTGTAAACCTGGGAATGCGTCAAAATCGTACGCCCATCCAACAGATGTGTCCCTAGCTGCACAAAAAAATATCCTGCCTGCAACACAGGCACCCTTGCACCATGGCACAAGGATGCCAGTGTAGGTGCTAGGCAGCGAAAGGAGAGAGCAGTAATGTGCCATATCTTAGTAGATATGACACATTCCTGCTCTCTTGCTTTGTTGCATTGTATGACTTCTTCGTAGACCTGTCCCACAGTGTTTTCCCCTGCCTTTTATAATGGGTGCTTGATTAAGCATGCCAAACATTATTTGCATCAAGGCTGTCTTGTGCAAATGAGAAATGAGATTTACACACTCAACAACCTGCATCAAATACCAATTAATTGTTAAACAGGTAGCAGCAGAATGGTGTACACTGACCAAAGGCAGACAGGCATTTAGCTGATATCCTTTTAAGAGATGTTCTGGGTACCACCTATGGGAATTCCAGAGACCTGCTAGCGTGCGTGGAACTGTGTGGGAAGTTAAGGGTGAGTCTTACCACTCAAGGAATGAGGCCAAGTGGACCACTTCCTGGACAGCCATGGAGCGATATTAGCCCCATATTCATAAACTTGTACTGCTGCTGTGAAAATCGGGAACACAACTAGAACTCTGAGCAAAAACAGACTTGCAGACAGAGATAGGGGCCTCATAAGTTTCATGAATACATTCTACCTATCTTTGTGATTTGGTATATCTGTCTCTCTGTATGTCAGTCTTATCGTCTTTGTTTATATCAATGTCTGGGCAGTGGCAGCTGGTGACCTTTAAAAGTGGTGGGGCGTAATCTTTGGCCTGAATTCCAAAGACCATTTTCTTGAAGGGTTCTTCCTCACTTTCTTGCACTAAGTTTACTGTCTTACTCTGACTCACTAAGTCTCACTTGGTCTCACTAATTCACACAGTCTCACTCATTCTACTCTGACCCACACTGTCTCACTCAGTCCCACTCATTCTCATTCATTCTGAATCACTCAGTATTACTGTGACTCAGTCTCACACAGTGACACTCAGTTACACTGACTGTCCTTCTCCCTCCCTCACTCACATTCATGCTCAGACATATTGGTCTTTACTGTCACTCATTCTCACTCACTCTGACTCATTCCTTCACTGACTCTCTCTCACTTTAACTTACACACATAGTCATCCAGGCTTGCTCACAGTGCTGGGATTTCACCAGATCTGAACAGTATCTCTGATGGCTGGCGCAGGCCCCTTCATGTACCTGTGTCAGCAATCAATGTCACTAGTTACCTCAGTTTGTTGCTGAATCGGGTCTGCATTTTATTTTTATTATATCAAGACTGAATAATTATTCACTATTGATACGATAAAGCGGGTCTGCATTTTTATTTTTACTATATCAAGACGGAATAATTATTCACGATTGATACAATATAAATGGACCACAAAACAAGGATGGTGTAGCCTAGCTGTAGAGTCAATAAAGGAGAGCCACTACTGCTGCAGGGACACCTATCCATCAAACCAATCCACCCACTCAATTATCCATTCTTTCACTTATCCATCCCGCATTTCATCCATCCATTCAATCATCCGCCCATCCTTTTGCACATCTATCTACCCTTTCGCTTCATCTATCCATCCTTTCACTACATCCATCCATCATCCTACCTTTGGCTCATCCATCTAGCCACCCTTTCACTCAACCATCCATCCTTACCCCCACTGTAGGAGGCTGGACTGGCTTGTAGTGAGTACCAAGGGGTACTTGCACCTTGCACCAGGCCCAGTTATCCCTTATTAGTGTATAGGGTGTCTAGCAGCATAGGCTGATAGATAATGGTAGCTTAGCAGAGCAGCTTAGGCTGAACTAGGAGACGAGTGAAGCTCCTACAGTACCACTAGTGTCACTTGCACAATATCATAAGAAAACACAATACACAGTTATACTAAAAATAAAGGTACTTTATTTTTATGACAATATGCCAAAGTATCTCAGAGTGTACCCTCAGTATGACGATAGCAAATATACACAAGATATATGTAAACAATACCAAAAATATGCAGTATAGTCTTAGAAAACAGTGCAAACAATGTATAGTTACAATAGGATGCAATGGGGACACATAGGGATAGGGGCAACACAAACCATATACTCCAAAAGTGGAATGCGAACCACGAATGGCCCCCAAACCTATGTGACCTTGTAGAGGGTCGCTGGGACTATTAGAAAATAGTAAGGGTTAGAAAAATAGCCCACCCCAAGACCCTGAAAAGTGAGTGCAAAGTGCACTAAAGTTCCCCAAAGGACATAGAAGTCGTGATAGGGGAATTCTGCAGGAAAGGCACAAACCAGCAATGCAACAACGATGGATTTCCAGTCGAGGGTACCTGTGGAACAAGGGGACCAAGTCCAAAAGTCACAAGCAAGTCAGAGATGGGCAGATGCCCAGGAAATGCCAGCTGTGGGTGCAAAGAAGCTGCTACTGGACAGTAGAAGCTTAGGTTTCTGCAGGAACGACAAGGGCTCGAGACTTCCCCTTTGGAGGACGGATCCCTCACGCCGTGGAGAGTCGTGCAGAAGTGTTTTCCCGCCGAAAGACCGCCAACAAGCCTTGCTAGCTGCAAATCATGCGGTTAGTGTTTTTGGATGCTGCTGTGGCCCAGGAGGGACCAGGATGTCGCCAATTGCGTCAGGGGACAGAGGGGACGTCGAGCAAGACAAGGAGCCCTCTCAGCAGCAGGCAACACCCGGAGAAGTGCCAGAAACAGGCACTACGAGGATGCGTGAAACGGTGCTCACCCGAAGTTGCACAAAGGAGTCCCACGTCGCCGGAGACCAACTTAGAAAGTCGTGCAATGCAGGTTAGAGTGCCGTGGACCCAGGCTTGGCTGTGCACAAAGGATTTCCGCCGGAAGTGCACAGAGGCCGAAGTAGCTGCAAAAGTCACGGTTCCCAGCAATGCAGTCTGGCGTGGGGAGGCAAGGACTTACCTCCACCAAACTTGGACTGAAGAGTCACTGGACTGTGGGGGTCATTTGGACACAGTTGCTGGATTCGAGGGACCTCGCTCGTCGTGCTGAGAGGAGACCCAAGGGACCGGTAATGCAGTTCTTTGGTGCCTGCGGTTGCAGGGGGACGATTCCGTCGACCCACGGGAGATTTCTTCGGAGCTTCTAGTGCAGAGAGGAGGCAGGCTACCCCCATAGCATGCACCACCAGGAAAACAGTCGAGAAGGCGGCAGGATCAGCGTTACAGAGTTGCAGTAGTCGTCTTTGCTACTATGTTGCAGTTTTGCAGGCTTCCAGCGCGGTCAGCAGTCGATTCCTTGGCAGAAGGTGAAGAGAGAGATGCAGAGGAACTCGGATGAGCTCTTGCATTCGTTATCTAAAGAATCCCAGAGACAGAGACCCTAAATAGCCAGAAAAGAGGGTTTGGCTACCTAGGAGAGAGGATAGGCTAGCAACACCTGAAGGAGCCTATCAGAAGGAGTCTCTGAAGTCACCTGGTGGCACCGGCCACTCAGAGCAGTCCAGTGTGCCAGCAGCACCTCTGTTTCCAAGATGGCAGAGGTCTGGAGCACACTGGAGGAGCTCTGGACACCTCCCAGGGGAGGTGCAGGTCAGGGGAGTGGTCACTCCCCTTTCCTTTGTCCAGTTTCGCGCCAGAGCAGGGCTAAGGGGTCCCTGAACCGGTGTAGACTGGCTTATGCAGAAATGGGCACCAAATGTGCCCATGAAAGCATTTCCAGAGGCTGGGGGAGGCTACTCCTCCCCTGCCTTCACACCATTTTCCAAAGGGAGAGGGTGTAACACCCTCTCTCAGAGGAAGTCCTTTGTTCTGCCATCCTGGGACAAGCCTGGCTTGACCCCAGGAGGGCAGAAACCTGTCTGAGGGGTTGGCAGCAGCAGCAGCTGCAGTGAAACCCCAGGAAAGGCAGTTTGGCAGTACCAGGGTCTGTGCTACAGACCACTGGGATCATGGGATTGTGCCAACTATGCCAGGATGGCATAGAGGGGGCAATTCCATGATCATAGACATGTTACATGGCCATATTCGGAGTTACCATTGTGAAGCTACATATAGGTAGTGACCTATGTGTAGTGCACGCGTGTAATGGTGTCCCCGCACTCACAAAGTCCGGGGAATTGGCCCTGAACAATGTGGGGGCACCTTGGCTAGTGCCAGGGTGCCCTCACACTAAGTAACTTTGCACCTAACTTTTACCAGGTAAAGGTTAGACATATAGGTGACTTATAAGTTACTTAAGTGCAGTGTAAAATGGCTGTGAAATAACGTGGACGTTATTTCACTCAGGATGCAGTGGCAGGCCTGTGTAAGAATTGTCAGAGCTCCCTATGGGTGGCAAAAGAAATGCTGCAGCCCATAGGGATCTCCTGGAACCCCAATACCCTGGGTACCTCAGTACCATATACTAGGGAATTATAAGGGTGTTCCAGTAAGCCAATGTAAATTGGTAACATTGGTCACTAGCCTGTTAGTGACAATTTGAAAGAAATGAGAGAGCATAACCACTGAGGTTCTGATTAGCAGAGCCTCAGTGAGACAGTTAGTCACTACACAGGTAACACATTCAGGCACACTTATGAGCACCGGGGCCCTGGCTGACAGGGTCCCAGTGACACATACAACTAAAACAACATATATACAGTCAAAAATGGGGGTAACATGCCAGGCAAGATGGTACTTTCCTACACCCATTCATCCACACTTTATCCCCTTCAATCAACCCATTCATCCATCCCTCCATTTACTCTTTCATTCAGCCATCCATCCTTTCACACATTCATCCATCTACCCATCCATCCATCAATTCACCCTTTCACTACATCCATCCATCCATCCTTTCATCCAGACATCCATCTACCCTGCCTTTCACTCACCCATCCATTCTTTTACTCATCCATCTTTACATACATTCTTTCACTCATCCACCCTTTCGCTCATCCATCCATTCTCTCACTCCATCCATCCACTCATCCATCCATCCATTTACCCTTCCACTCATCCATCCTTTCACTTATTCTACCACCCATCTATCCTTTCTCTCATCATCCATCAACCCATCCACCCTCCCATTCACTCATACAACATCCCTGCCTTTCACTCTTCCATTCTTACGCCCATCCTTTCACTCATTCATCCATGCAATTATCCATCCACAATTCATCCATCTATCCATCCACAACCCATCCTTCCTTTCACTCACTCACCCTCCCAAGTTAATTATGAGCCTTTGTCTGCCGAGCTGCAGACAGAGGAGGCCCATCATGAACCCCACCCCACTGTAGCTGCTAAGCTGCTAAAGGGGGGGGGGGGGCTGCGATGTCCCTGATGAATGCAGAAACCTAACTGCACATGTAGCTCTTAGTCCACTAGTGTAATAGTTGTCCCAGCTGGTTACTTCACTTTCTTCGGCCTCTATGGTTGAGATAAGGAGCACTCTGACATGCTCATGTCCGTAACAGCTTTTTCACAGTGAAAACAAATGCAGTACTAAACATGTGTTACTGCCAGGAGAGCAGCCCCCTGCACCCCTCCTACAGCCTGCCCCTCTGTGATGACCAACAGATTGCTGCCACTCACTCCCTCCTTGTCTCATTGGCCCGCCCACCCCCAGCCATTGAAGTGGATGGAGTTTCGTAACTCCTCCCAGGGTCACTGTTTTTTGCGTCCCAAAAGCAACCAATCACTTGTTTTCTAATTCAGCACTCCCTCTCCGATGATGTCACTGCTGTGGCTTAATACTGCAGGTCGAAGAAAACCTCGCCCATCGGGCACTTGCACAGTAGTGCATCTGCAATGTTCACTAAAGTTCATTAAAGAAATTCAGAACATTGTCTCATAGCAGCGATTTATTTCCAGCTACTCTGGGTTTATTTCCCTGTTCTTGCCTCTCCACAGAGGGTGGCAGGGCTGATCCCCAGTCGCTCCTGTGCATGGGTATGCCTGTTTAGGGTCGAGACTGCATCGCATGCGCTTGCGCATGCATTTCGCTTGCGAGATGCTTAAGGAGTTAGAAAAGGGCTCGGAGCCTGTCCACGTCACGTTAGTGTCTTTCATTGGTTGGTGGGCTTGCCTGTTAAAATCTGCTTGCTTTCATTAGTGGAAGGCACGCATACGTCATGCCTTTTCCAGTGGTTAGCCCTCCTCAAGCGCAGCAACCAAGTACTGAAAACATGTGAGGCTCTGTTTCCCGTCAAGTTTGTGGACTGCTTTTTATCTTTTATTCGCAGCGCGATCTCGCTTGGCAGAAGTCGAGGGCTTTGCATAACATCGACCCTGTTACATAGTTAATTGCACTTTTGCCGGTTACGAAGATAATTGCACTTTTGATGATAGGTTTCACTAGGAGCGCTGTTTTTTTCCAGTCAATGTGGCAAGAAAAATCCAGTTGGAAGTTTACAACTGCTAATAGCTGTAGCTCGGAGAAATGCGAGACCCTAGTTTTTTTCTGCAGTAGGGCTGTATTTTATTTTTGGCTTGTGCAGAGTTTATCGGCTCTGAACTAGCCTATTCATCGCTGGATTAGTGTCTCACGCTCACTTTCCCCGCACTTCCTGCAGCGTTTTAAGACATTAAACCGCGCCTCTTATTTCCCAATAATTTCAATTTACAGCAGGCCAGGCTGAGATATGCTGCTGGCTCCGACTCCCCTGGTGCTCTGACTCCTTAAGGTACTGGGCAAATATCTGTACATGACTTCGGTCTTTCTGGGATAGCGCCTCGAGGCAGAAGATCACTCTGAAATGCAGGTAAATAGATTCTATCCGATCCAGATGTGGAGCTGCATTTACCAGTTGTAGGAAAGTACCATCTTGCCTGGCATGTTACCCCCATTTTTCACTGTATATATGTTGTTTTAGTTGTATGTGTCACTAGGACCCTGCCAGCCAGGGCCCCAGTGCTCATAAGTGTGCCTGAATGTGTTACCTGTGTTATGACTAACTGTCTCACTGAGGCTCTGCTATTCAGAACCTCAGTGGTTATGCTCTCTCATTTCTTTCCAAATTGTCACTAACAGGCTAGTGACCAATTTCACCAATTCACATTGGCATACTGGAACACCCTTATAATTCCCTAGTATATGGTACTTAGGTACCCAGGGTATTGGGGTTCCAGGAGATCCCTATGGGCTGCAGCATTTCTTTTGCCACCCATAGGGAGCTCTGACAAATACTACACAGGCCTGCCACTGCAGCCTGAGTGAAATAATGCACACATTATTTCACAGCCATTTTCACTGCACTTAAGTAACTTATAAGTCACCTATATGACTAAACTTTACCTGGTAAAGGTTTGGTGCAAAGTTACGTAGTGTGTGGGCACCCTGGCACTAGCCAAGGTGCTCCGACATAGTTCAGGGCAAATTCCCCGGACTTTGTGAGTGCAGGGACACCATTACACGCGTGCACTACACATAGGTCAATACCTATGTGTAGCTTCACAATGGTAACTCCGAATATGGCCATGTAACATGTCTAAGATCATGGAATTGCCCCCTCTATGCCATCCTGGCATTGTTGGCACAATCCCATGATCCCACGGGTCTGTAGCTCAGACCCGGGTACTGCCAAACTGCCTTTTCAGGGGTTTCACTGCAGCTGCTGCTGCTGCCAACCCCTCAGACAGGTTTATGCCCTCCTGGGGTCCAGCCAGGCTTGGCCCAGGATGGCAGAACAAAGGACTTCCTCAGAGAGAGGGTGTTACACCCTCTCCCTTTGGAAAAAGGTGTTAAGGCAGGGGAGGAGTAGCCTCCCCCAGCCTCTGGAAATGCTTTCATGGGCACAGATGGTGCCCATTTCTGCATAAGCCAGTCTACACCGGTTCAGGGACCCCTTAGCCCTGCTCTGGTGCGAAACTGGACAAAGGAAAGGGGAGTGACCACTCCCCTGACCTGCACCTCCCCTGGGAGGTGCCCAGAGCTCCTCCAGTGTGCTCCAGACCTCTGCCATCTTGGAAACAGAGGTGCTGCTGGCACACGGGACTGCTCTGAGTGGCCAGGGCCAGCAGGTGACGTCAGAGACTCCTTCTGATAGGCTCCTTCACGTGTTGCTAGCCTATCCTCTCTCCTAAGTAGCCAAGCCCTCTTTTCTGGCTATTTAGGGTCTCTGCTTTGGGGAATTCCTTAGATAACGAATGCAAGAGCTCATCAGAGTTCCTCTGCATCTCTCTCTTCACCTTCTGCCAAGGAATCGACTGCTGACCGCGCTGGAAGCCTGCAAAACTGCAACAAAGTAGCTAAGACGACTACTGCAACTCTGTAACGCTGATCCTGCCGCCTTCTCAACTGTTTTCCTGGTGGTGCATGCTGTGGGGGTAGTCTGCCTCCTCTCTGCACTAGAAGCTCCGAAGAAATCTCCCGTGGGTCGACGGAATCTTCCCCCTGCTACCGCAGGCACCAAAGAACTGCATCACTGGTACCCTGGGTCTCCTCTCAGCACGACGAGCGAGGTCCCTTGAATCCAGCAACTGTGTCCAAGTGACTCCCACAGTCCAGTGACTCTTCAGTCCAAGTTTGGAGGAGGTAAGTCCTTGCCTCCCCACGCCAGACTGCATTGCTGGGAACCGCGACTTTTGCAGCTACTCCGGCCTCTGTGCACTTCCGGCGGAAATCCTTTGTGCACAGCCAAGCCTGGATCCATGGCACTCTAACCTGCATTGCACGACTTTCTAAGTGGCCCTCCGGCGACGTGGGACTCCTTTGTGCAACTTCGGGTGAGCACTGTTTCACTCTTCTTCGTAGGGCCTGTTCCGGCACATCTGCGGGTGCTGCCTGCTTCTGAGAGGGCTCCTTGTCTTGCTCGACGCCCCCTCTGTCCCCAGACGCAATTGGCGACATCCTGGTCCCTCCTGGGCCACAGCAGCATCCAAAAACCCTAACTGCACGATTTGCAGCTAGCAAGGCTTGTTGGCGGTCTTTCGGCGGGAAAACACTTCTGCACAACTCTCCACGGCGTGTGGGATCCATCCTCCAAAGGGGAAGTCTCTAGCCCTTGTCGTTCCTGCAGAATCCTCAGCTTCTACTGTCCAGTAGCAGCTTCTTTGCACCCACAGCTGGCATTTCCTGGGCATCTGCCCATCTTTGACTTGCTTGTGACTTTTGGACTTGGTCCCCTTGTTCCACAGGTACCTTCGACTGGAAATCCATCGTTGTTGCATTGCTGGTTTGTGTCTTTCCTGCAGAATTCCCCTATCACGACTTCTATGTCCTTTGGGGAACTTTAGTGCACTTTGCACTCACTTTTCAGGGTCTTGGGGTGGGCTATTTTTCTAACCCTTACTATTTTCTAATAGTCCCAGCGACCCTCTACAAGGTCACATAGGTTTGGGGTCCATTCGTGGTTCGCATTCCACTTTTGGAGTATATGGTTTGTGTTGCCCCTATCCCTATGTGTCCCCATTGCATCCTATTGTAACTATACATTGTTTGCACTGTTTTCTAAGACTATACTGCATATTGTTGGTATTGTGCACATATATCTTGTGTATATTTGCTATGCTCATACTGAGGGTACACTCTGAGATACTTTGGCATATTGTCTTAAAAATAAAGTACCTTTATTTTTAGTATATCTGTGTATTGTGTTTTCTTATGATATTGTGCAAGTGACACTAGTGGTACTGTAGGAGCTTCACTCGTCTCCTAGTTCAGCCTAAGCTGCTCTGCTAAGCTACCATTATCTATCAGCCTAAGCTGCTAGACACCCTATACACTAATAAGGGATACCTGGGCCTGGTGCAAGGTGTAAGTACCCCTTGGTACTCACTACAAGCCAGTCCAGCCTCCTACATTGGTTGTGCAGCGGTGAGATAAGTGCTTTGAAACTACTTACCACTTTTGTCATTGTACTTTTCATAAGAGAAAAATATACAAAACAAGTTCAGTGTGTGTACACATAACCAAAAAGTTTTGCATTTCCTCTTTTCACTCTTTTCTAAGTGCTGAAAAGTACCTCTAAACTTTCTAAAAGTTCTTAAAAAGTTTAAAAAGTTTTTTTTTCTGTCTTTCTAAAAGTTCTGAAAAACATTTTCTCTCTTTTTCTGTCACTTAAACACTGTCTAAAATGTCTGGCACAGGCCAAACTGTTGATCTGTCCAAACTTGCATATGATCACCTTAGCTGGAAAGGAGCAAGGAGTCTCTGCATAGAGAGAGGTTTGAGTGTAGGGAAGAATCCCCCCAGATAATTGTTGGTTAACATGCTTATAGAACAGGATAAGGCCAAAGGGGCCCACTCTGTTGAAAAAGTAGCTAATGGTTCACAATCTGATCCAGGGATTCCCCTAGAAAAAGATTCAGGAAAGAAACTTCCTAGCCTGCCCATTACTAGACAGCCTAGGATAGTTGGTACTGAAGTAGAGTCACACCATACTGATAGTGTTGTCTCACATCATAGCAAGAGTATTTCTTCTCACCATAGTAGAAGTGATGTTTCTGTTAACCAAGCTGTTAGGATGCCTTCTGTTAGGGACAGGTCTCCTTCTGTTCCTACTCAACATACCTCTGTTTCTAGGAATGTCCCTCCCACCCACCCTGATGACAGATTGTTAGAAAGGGAGCTCCATAGATTGAGAGTGGAACAAACCAGACTGAAGCTCAAGAAGCAACAGCTGGATTTGGATAGACAGTCCTTAGAAGTGGAAAGGGAAAGACAGAAGTTGGGTTTAGAAACCCAGGGTGGCAGCAGCAGTATTCCCAATAGTCATCCTGCGAGAGAGCATGATTCTAGGAATCTGCACAAGATAGTTCCCCCTTATAAGGAGGGGGATGACATTAACAAGTGGTTTGCTGCACTTGAGAGGGCCTGTGTTGTACAGGATGTCCCTCAAAGGCAGTGGGCTGCTATCCTATGGCTATCATTTAGTGGAAAGGGTAGGGATAGGCTCCTTACTGTGAAAGAAAGTGATGCCAATAATTTTACAGTTCTTAAGAATGCACTCCTGGATGGTTATGGCTTAACCACTGACCAGAACAGGATGAAGTTCAGAGAGACCAAAAAGGAGTCTTCACAAGACTGGGTTGATTTTGTTGACCATTCAGTGAAGGCCTTGGAGGGGTGTTTACATGGCAGTAAAGTTACTGATTATGAAAGCCTGTATAACTTGATCCTGAGAGAGCATATTCTTAATAATTGTGTGTCTGATTTGTTGCACCAGTACTTGGTGGACTCTGATCTGACCTCTCCCCAAGAATTGGGAAAGAAGGCAGACAAATGGGTCAGAACAAGGGTGAACAGAAAAGTTCATACAGGGGGTGACAAAGATGGCAATAAGAAGAAGGATGGTAAGTCTTCTGACAAGGGTGGAGACAAATCTAAAAATGAGGCTTCATCAGGCCCACAAAAACTCTCTGGTGGGGGTGGTGGGCCCAAATCCTCTTCCAATCAAAACAAAGAAAAGAAACCATGGTGCTATTTATGTAAAATAAAAGGCCATTGGACAACAGATCCCAGTTGTCCAAAGAAAAGCACCAAGCCTCCTACCACTACAACCCCTACTGCTACACCTAGTGTCCCTACTAATAGCAGTGGTGGTGGGAGCAAACCTACTAATAGCCAATCTAAGGGAGTAGCTGGGCTCACCTTTGGTAACTTAGTTGGGGTTGGTCTGATTAGGGAGACCACAGAGGCTGTGTTAGTCTCTGAGGGGGCTATTGATTTAGCCACCTTGGTTGCTTGTCCCCTTAACATGGATAAGTACAAGCAACTACCCCTAATAAATGGTGTTGAGGTTCAGGCCTACAGGGACACTGGTGCCAGTGTTACAATGGTAATAGAGAAACTGGTCCACCCTGAACAACACCTACTTGGTCACCAGTACCAAGTAACCAATGCTCACAACAACACCCTTAGCCACCCCATGGCTGTTGTAAATCTCAACTGGGGGGGGGTTACTGGCCCAAAGAAAGTTGTGGTTGCCTCAGATTTACCTGTAGACTGTCTATTAGGGAATGATTTAGAGACATCAGCTTGGGCAGAAGTGGAGTTGGAGGCTCATGCAGCAATGCTGGGCATTCCAGGGCATATTTTTGCTTTGACCAGGGCTCAGGCCAAAAAGCAAAAAGGACAGGGTGACTTGGATCCTGGAAAAATGGACCAAGTGCTCCCTAAAGCTAGGGCTAGTAGAAGTAAAGCACTACCTACTATCCCTCCCTCTACAGTGGATTCTACTTCTGAGGAAGAAGAATTTCCACCCTGTGCAGAACCTACACCAGAGGAGCTGGAAGCAGACACTGCTGAGCTTTTGGGTGAAGGGGGGCCTGCCAGGGAGGAGCTGAGTGTGGCACAGCAGACCTGTCCCACACTAGAGGGTCTAAGGCAGCAAGCTGTCAAACAAGCAAATGGGGATGTCAGTGACTCTCACACAGTTTACTGGGAGGACAACCTCTTGTACACTGAAGCAAGGGACCCAAAACCTGGAGCTGCCAGGAGATTGGTGATTCCTCAGGAGTACAGAAAGTTCCTCCTAACTCTTGCTCACGACATTCCCCTTGCTGGACATTTGGGGCAGATGAAAACTTGGGACAGGCTTGTTCCCTTGTTTCATTGGCCTAGAATGTCTGAGGACAGAAAAGATTTTTGTAAGTCCTGTGAAACCTGTCAAGCCAGTGGCAAAACAGGTGGCACTCCAAAGGCACCCCTTATTCCACTGCCTGTGGTTGGGGTTCCCTTTGAAAGGGTAGGGTTTGACATAGTTGGCCCCCTTGACCCTCCTACTGCTTCAGGCAATAGGTTTATCTTGGTGGTAGTGGACCATGCCACCAGATATCCTGAAGCAATTCCTCTAAGGACCACTACAGCTCCTGCAGTGGCAAAGGCCCTCCTGGGAATATTTTCCAGGGTGGGTTTCCCAAAAGAGGTGGTATCAGACAGGGGAAGCAATTTCATGTCTGCTTACTTAAAGGCCATGTGGAAGGAGTGTGGTGTGACATACAAGTTCACCACACCCTATCATCCACAAACAAATGGACTGGTGGAAAAATTTAACAAAACTCTCAAAGGCATGATTATGGGACTCCCTGAAAAACTCCGCAGGAGATGGGATATCCTTTTACCATGCCTCCTTTTTGCCTACAGGGAGGTACCCCAGAAAGGAGTGGGCTTCAGCCCCTTTGAACTCCTCTTTGGACACCCTGTGAGGGGTCCACTAACACATGTCAAGGAGGGTTGGGAACAACCTTTAAAAGCTCCAAAGCAAGATATAGTGGATTATGTACTTGGCCTCAGATCAAGGATGGCTGAATACATGAAAAAGGCCAGTAAAAACCTCCAGGCCAGCCAAGAGCTCCAGAAGCAATGGCATGACCAGAAGGCTGTTTTGGTTCAGTACCAACCAGGGCAGAAAGTGTGGGTCTTGGAGCCTGTGGCCCCAAGAGCACTCCAAGATAAATGGAGTGGGCCCCACACAATTGTTGAAAAGAAGGGTGAAGTCACCTATTTAGTTGACTTAGGCACTGCCAGGAGTCCCCTTAGGGTGCTCCATGTCAATCGCCTGAAACCCTACTATGACAGGGCTGATCTCACCCTGCTCATGGCAACTGATGAGGGACAGGAAGAAGACAGTGACCCTCTACCTGATCTCTTCTCTTCCACAGAACAAGATGCTCTAGTGGAAGGTGTTGTACTGGCAGATTGTCTTACTGCTGAGCAGAAAGACCACTGCATAAATCTCCTGGGTCAGTTTTCTGAACTCTTCTCTACTGTGCCAGGTACCACTTCTTGGTGTGAGCACACTATAGATACTGGAGACAGCTTGCCTGTCAAAAGTAAAATCTATAGGCAGCCTGACCATGTCAGGGACTGCATAAAGCAAGAGGTGCAGAAAATGTTAGAACTGGGAGTGGTTGAGCACTCTGAAAGTCCATGGGCTTCTCCTGTGGTACTTGTACCAAAACCTTATTCCAAGGATGGAAAGAAAGAAATGCGGTTTTGTGTAGACTACAGAGGTCTCAACCAGGTAACCAAAACTGATGCTCACCCTATACCCAGGGCAGATGAGCTCATAGATACACTGGCATCTGCCAAGTATCTAAGCACTTTTGATTTGACTGCAGGGTATTGGCAGATCAAATTATCAGAAGATGCTAACGCTAAAACTGCATTTTCAACCATTGGAGGCCATTACCAATTCACAGTAATGCCTTTTGGATTAAAAAATGCACCTGCCACTTTTCAGAGGTTGGTGAACACAATCCTGCAAGGGCTGGAAGCTTTCAGTGCAGCATATTTGGACGATATAGCTGTCTTTAGCTCCAGCTGGGATGATCACCTGGTCCACCTATGGAAAGTTTTAGAGGCCCTGCAAAAGGCAGGCCTCACTATCAAGGCTTCAAAGTGCCAGATAGGGCAGGGGAAGGTGGTTTATCTGGGACACCTGGTTGGTGGGGAACAGATTGCACCACTTCAGGGGAAAATCCAAACAATCATTGATTGGGTTCCCCCTACTACTCAGACTCAGGTGAGAGCCTTTTTAGGCCTCACTGGGTACTATAGGAGGTTCATCAAGAACTATGGCTCCATTGCAGCCCCTCTTAATGACCTCACATCCAAGAAAATGCCTAAGAAGGTATTATGGACAGCAAACTGTCAGAAAGCTTTTGAGGAGCTGAAGCAGGCCATCTGCTCTGCACCTGTCCTGAAAAGCCCTTGTTACTCTAAAAAATTATATGTCCAAACTGATGCATCTGAATTAGGAGTAGGGGCAGTCCTATCACAACTTAATTCTGAGGGCCAGGATCAACCTGTTGCTTTTATTAGTAGGAGGTTGACCCCTAGAGAAAAGCGTTGGTCTGCCATTGAGAGGGAGGCCTTTGCTGTGGTCTGGGCACTGAAGAAGTTGAGGCCATACCTGTTTGGCACTCACTTCATTGTTCAGACAGACCACAAACCTCTACTTTGGCTAAAACAAATGAAAGGTGAAAATCCTAAATTGTTGAGGTGGTCTATATCCCTACAGGGAATGGACTATACAGTGGAACATAGACCTGGGAGTACCCACTCCAATGCAGATGGACTCTCCAGATATTTCCACTTAGACAATGAAGACCCATCAGGTAATGACTAGTCTTATTGTCCTTCGTTTGGGGGGGGGTTGTGTAGGAAAGTACCATCTTGCCTGGCATGTTACCCCCATTTTTCACTGTATATATGTTGTTTTAGTTGTATGTGTCACTGGGACCCTGACAGCCATGGCCCCAGTGCTCATAAGTGTGCCTGAATGTGTTACCTGTGTTATGACTAACTGTCTCACTGAGGCTCTGCTATCCAGAACCTCAGTGGTTATGCTCTCTCATTTCTTTCCAAATTGTCACTGTACTGCCATTTGATGGAGTTTGTTTTGACCAATGACTTTGTGTTTCACCACTGCGCATATTAGTTGCTCAATGTTCACCAGTAGCACATGGTATGTTTTGTTCAGTTGAGCCGCCTATTGGCTTTGACATGGCATTAGCCATTACTTTCAGTTTACCCGCCTATGGGCTTTGACATTGCATTAGTCATTACATTCTGTATTCTGCCTATGGGCTTTGACATGGCATTAGCCTTACTTTCTGTATTCAGTTGAGCCGCCTATGGGCTTTGACATTGCATTAGCCATTACATTCTGTATTCTGCCTATTGGCTTTGACATGCTGTATCCAGTCTAGCCGCCTATTGGCTTTGACATTGCATTCCTATTGGCTTTGACATGATGTATTCAATTTAGCTGCCTATTGACTTTGACATGCTATTAGATATTCTGCCTATGGGCTTTGACATGATATTATATATTGCATTTTGTATTCAGCTCAGCTGCCTATTGGCTTTGACATGATATTATACATTGCATTTTGTATTCAGCTCAGCTGCCTATGGGCTTTGACATGATATAAGACATTGCATTTTGTATTCAGCTTAGATGCTTATTGGCTTTGACATGACACTAGACATTGCATTTGATATTTAGGTTAGCTGCCTATTGCCTTTAACGTGGAGTTAGACATTGCAGTTGAGAATCCAAGCTGTATTTTTCCAAGCTGTGTTTTTGAACCAAGATGTTTTTCTCACAGTAGACTAGACCTGATAAGAGAGGGTACATGGTGTTGTTCTCTCTGCTTGAACTTGGGAACAGGAGTAGTCTTGGAGACCTGGCCAGTCTCCAAAAGGCTTGCTCAGTTTCCCAGGTCTGAGAGGAGGGGGCACACCTTTGTAACGAATGTAACAGGCTGCAGAGGGTCAGATTCGAATCTGCCGGACCTCGTGCTGGAGCTTGGCGCCAGCTGCCAGCAATCCCGTGTGGGTAGATGAATCTCTTTCCCGCGGCTGAAAGGGGTCATCAGCTTGCAGACCTTAGAAAGATGAAGCTGTAGATAGTTCCCACACGGTGAAGTATTTGTTTTGCTTTGCATTCAATATCTTATAAATATAACCTGCTGTGTATATTGCAAACTGATATATTTTGTTTGATTAACGCGGACTTGAAAGCTACTAATTCGTCATTCATAAATATTGTGGTTGGGGAAGAATTAACAACAATAAAAGTCTTCTTTGACCTCAGAAGTGCATTTCTATTGTGTTATGTTAGTGCTTAAAAACTAGATAAGAGGAAAGCACTACAATTGGTACCAGGAGTCGTGGGGTCGGTCATTAACAGGTGATTAAGAGGGTGTTGACGAGTTGGTAGATTTCTAAGTGCACACTTTAAAAGTGTAATTGTTTTTGTTGTTTGGAGAATTACAGAAATTGTTTTTTTTGGAGAATCACAGTAGCACGGCAGACCATGTCTGGGAATGCATGTATTGGTAAACTGCCTGATGGTGCTATGAAAAACTGTGAATTGTTTTCTGTTTGGGGAATTACAGAAGAAAATGCATGTGTAGCTAAAATGCCTGATGGTGTTTTGAGAAATAATTCCTGTTGTACATATGTAGAAAAAGTGTCTTTTGGAAGTAATGATGACAGAAAGGTCTGGATACCTTTATCTGCTTACAGAGAAATGCAGGAGAAATGTAGGAAGTTGGAACATGAAAATAGGAATTTACGTGAGCAAATTAGCCAGGATACAATAATTCAAAATAATGCTGAAAGTTATAAAAATGAAGAATCTTTCTTGTCCCATTCCAGTAATGAGGGGGTTAAGACAGCTCCGAGCTGCTTTGAGTTTTCGTGTGAGCCAGGGTTTTTGGCAGACAAAATGCATTCCTTAACTGATAACACGGACGAGAGAGACCAGAATGTGATTTACGAGTTACCGTTGCAAAATGCACAAGTAAAACGAAAGATTTTAGAGAAAGAGCCGACTTTCATTAGCTTGTTTGATTTTTGGAAACAGAATAGCCCTCATTTGAGTGAAATCCTAACACTTTTGTATATGGTCATTGTGAAAAATAATATGCAGTTGCGCGCTTGTGATTTGGCAAATGAAATAATGCAGACTTTAGGTTTCTGCGCAGTGCAAGAAGGAAATACTTATGTACATGTAACTCAAGAACAAGGAAAGAAAATAGTGCCCCTAGCTAGGATCATACACTGGATCTGGTACTTGCAAGACAGGGCTAGAGTACCACAGATAAAAGAGTTATCAATGAAGTTGAGTGCACCATTTGAATTCGTGTCCACTGAAGATAAAAAGCATGTTTGTTTTACTAATGATTCATTGACTGAAATGTTGTTTTCTGGCACAGTAGAAGGAACAGCGTTGTATAATGTGTGTCAGATTTTAAAGCAAGAGCTACGTGAGATGTGTCATTTTTACGCAGATTTTTGGTTCATTGCTAATGTTTTAGCACCTAACTGGTTCAATTACCTTGCAGATGTTAATGAGAAAAATTCAGAGAGAGAAGTGTTCACCCAGAATTCTGCCTTAGTGGAGATGGCTAAGTGGGTGCCCCAGAAATGTGAACAGCTGAGAGAAAAAGCCACTTACAGGTGGGCAGAGATGAGAGAGATGCACATTTCCCTAGATTTGATAAAAACTGTGCAGCACGCACAAAAGCAATCTGTCATGCAAGCAGTCACAGAGCAGTTGGGGAGAGGAAAGTTACCAGAACAGAAATGGCAAATTGATCAGGTTTTAGGGAGAGTGATTGCTGCAAATTACCAAGGAAAAATCGAAATTATGCTGATACCTAGAAAAGAATCTGATTCATTCAAACAAATTGGAGACAGAATGGCCCAAATTGGCAAAAGTGCAGTGAATGGAGGTTTGTTAAAGAAGGAGTCTGCCCCAGCCCTTCTGACAGTGCAAGAAAAGGGAAGCTGTGGTGCAGCAGATAAAAACCTCAGTACTGATGTGTGGGCTGAAGCCCCAAGTGATCCTCCAGAACCTGCAGAAAATATAACAAAGGGCCTCAAAAACGTCCTGCTGATTATAAAACAGGGAAAGAAAGAGGAAGGGTGCAGTTTAAATGAAAAATGTTATTTGCAAGAAAAGTCATACTTGTTTCTTTTGCAGATCCTACCACGTTTCGCCACTGTCCCTGAGTGTGCTGTGTGGTCCCCCTTCCGGTGTGTGCGTGTGGGGTCGGGGAAGGGACCGAATCCCCAACCTGAACCTGGCTGAGTAAAGTGCCAGCACCATGGATCCATTTTGCGCAAACTGCGCCTTCAGTTCAAGTTCAACTTGTTTGATTGCATTCTTCCACTGGAACTAAGCTGTGATTTTTTATTTTTTTTCCCTCTCATATGGAACTCTGACTTTTGCTTACCTTCCAGCAAACCTTTCAGGTGGACCGTGCATCTTTACATGAGTAGAACTCATGCCACATCAAATTGCTAACACTGTTGAATTAGAGACTCATTCAGAGTACAAATTGCTCAGTCTTTTCTATGTAGATGTATCTGATGTGAAAAGTTATGAGATCAATGTGTTAATTCACTTCTATTGCTTTACAGGGATTGCTTTGATCATTCAAATGTGGCTTGCTGATAATGTTTTTTTTGTGCTGATGTTTTTTTTGTTTTTGTTTGAAACAAGAGATATGTGAAACAAAAATTCATTGGTCAAAGGGCGGAATGTACTGCCATTTGATGGAGATTGTTTTGACCAATGACTTTGTGTTTCACCACTGCGCATATTAGTTGCTCAATGTTCACCAGTAGCACATGGTATGTTTTGTTCAGTTGAGCCACCTATTGGCTTTGACATGGCATTAGCCATTACTTTCAGTTTACCCGCCTATGGGCTTTGACATTGCATTAGTCATTACATTCTGTATTCTGCCTATGGGCTTTGACATGGCATTAGCCATTACTTTCTGTATTCAGTTGAGCCGCCTATGGGCTTTGACATTGCATTAGCCATTACATTCTGTATTCTGCCTATTGGCTTTGACATGCTGTATCCAGTCTAGCCGCCTATTGGCTTTGACATTGCATTCCTATTGGCTGTGACATGATGTATTCAATTTAGCTGTCTATTGACTTTGACATGCTATTAGATATTCTGCCTATGGGCTTTGACATGATATTATATATTGCATTTTGTATTCAGCTCAGCTGCCTATTGGCTTTGACATGATATTATACATTGCATTTTGTATTCAGCTCAGCTGCCTATGGGCTTTGACATGATATAAGACATTGCATTTTGTATTCAGCTTAGATGCTTATTGGCTTTGACATGACACTAGACATTGCATTTGATATTTAGGTTAGCTGCCTATTGCCTTTAACGTGGAGTTAGACATTGCAGTTGAGAATCCAAGCTGTATTTTTCCAAGCTGTGTTTTTGAACCAAGATGTTTTTCTCACAGTAGACTAGACCTGATAAGAGAGGGTACATGGTGTTGTTCTCTCTGCTTGAGCTTGGGAACAGGAGTAGTCTTGGAGACCTGGCCAGTCTCCAAAAGGCTTGCTCAGTTTCCCAGGTCTGAGAGGAGGGGGCACACCTTTGTAACAAATGTAACAGGCTGCAGAGGGTCAGATTCGAATCTGCCGGACCTCGTGCTGGAGCTTGGCGCCAGCTGCCAGCAATCCCGTGTGGGTAGATGAATCTCTTTCCCGCGGCTGACAGGGGTCATCAGCTTGCAGACCTTAGAAAGATGAAGCTGTAGATAGTTCCCACACGGTGAAGTATTTGTTTTGCTTTGCATTCAATATCTTATAAATATAACCTGCTGTGTATATTGCAAACTGATATATTTTGTTTGATTAACGCGGACTTGAAAGCTACTAATTCGTCATTCATAAATATTGTGGTTGGGGAAGAATTAACAACAATAAAAGTCTTCTTTGACCTCAGAAGTGCATTTCTGTTGTGTTATGTTAGTGCTTAAAAACTAGATAAGAGGAAAGCACTACAGTCACTAACAGGCTAGTGACCAATTTCACCAATGCACATTGGCATACTGGAACACCCTTATAATTCCCTAGTATATGGTACTGAGGTACCCAGGGTATTGGGGTTCCAGGAGATCCCTATGGGCTGCAGCATTTCTTTTGCCA
Source organism: Pleurodeles waltl (assembly GCF_031143425.1). NCBI lineage: Eukaryota > Metazoa > Chordata > Amphibia > Caudata > Salamandridae > Pleurodeles > Pleurodeles waltl. The sequence goes on from NC_090451.1 coordinate 582,248,086, forward strand.
CCCATAGGGAGCTCTGACAAATACTACACAGGCCTGCCACTGCAGCCTGAGTGAAATAATGCACACATTATTTCACAGCCATTTTCACTGCACTTAAGTAACTTATAAGTCACCTATATGTCTAACCTTTACCTGGTAAAGGTTAGGTGCAAAGTTACTTAGTGTGTGGGCACCCTGGCACTAGCCAAGGTGCTCCCACATAGTTCAGGGCAAATTCTCCGGACTTTGTGAGTGCGGGGACACCATTACACGCGTGCAGTACACATATGTCAATACCTATGTGTAGCTTCACAATGGTAACTCCGAATATGGCCATGTAACAAGTCTAAGATCATGGAATTGCCCCCTCTATGCCATCCTGGCATTGTTGGCACAATCCCATGATCCCACGGGTCTGTAGCTCAGACCCGGGTACTGCCAAACTGCCTTTTCAGGGGTTTCACTGCAGCTGCTGCTGCTGCCAACCCCTCAGACAGGTTTATGCCCTCCTGGGGTCCAGCCAGGCTTGGCCCAGGACGGCAGAACAAAGGACTTCCTCAGAGAGAGGGTGTTACACCCTCTCTCTTTGGAAAAAGGTGTTAAGGCAGGGGAGGAGTAGCCTCCCCCAGCCTCTGGAAATGCTTTCATGGGCACTGATGGTGCCCATTTCTGCATAAGCCAGTCTACACCGGTTCAGGGACCCCTTAGCCCTGCTCTGGCGCGAAACTGGACAAAGGAAAGGGGAGTGACCACTCCCCTGACCTGCACCTCCCCTGGGAGGTGCCCAGAGCTCCTCCAGTGTGCTCCAGACCTCTGCCATCTTGGAAACAGAGGTGCTGCTGGCACACTGGACTGCTCTGAGTGGCCAGGGCCAGCAGGTGACGCCAGAGACTCCTTCTGATAGGCTCCTTCAGGTGTTGCTAGCCTATCCTCTCTCCTAAGTAGCCAAACCCTCTTTTCTGGCTATTTAGGGTCTCTGCTTTGGGGAATTCCTTAGATAACGAATGCAAGAGCTCATCAGAGTTCCTCTGCATCTCTCTCTTCACCTTCTGCCAAGGAATCGACTGCTGACCGCGCTGGAAGTCTGCAAAACTGCAACAAAGTAGCTAAGACGACTACTGCAACTCTGTAACGCTGATCCTGCCGCCTTCTCAACTGTTTTCCTGGTGGTGCATGCTGTGGGGGTAGTCTGCCTCCTCTCTGCACTAGAAGCTCCGAAGAAATCTCCCGTGGGTCGACGGAATCTTCCCCCTGCTACCGCAGGCACCAAAGAACTGCATCACCGGTCCCCTGGGTCCCCTCTCAGCACGACGAGCGAGGTCCCTTGAATCCAGCAACTGTGTCCAAGTGACTCCCACAGTCCAGTGACTCTTCAGTCCAAGTTTGGTGGAGGTAAGTCCTTGCCTCCCCATGCCAGACTGCATTGCTGGGAACCGTGACTTTTGGAGCTACTCCGACCTCTGTGCACTTCCGGCGGAAATCCTTTGTGCACAGCCAAGCCTGGGTCCACAGCACTCTAACCTGCATTGCACGACTTTCTAAGTGGCCCCCCGGCGACGTGGGACTCCTTTGTGCAACTTCGGGTGAGCACTGTTTCACTCTTCTTCGTAGTGCCTGTTCCGGCACTTCTGCAGGTGCAGCCTGCTTCTGAGAGGGCTCCTTGTCTTGCTCGATGCCCCCTCTGTCTCCAGACGCAATTGGCGACATCCTGGTCCCTCCTGGGCCACAGCAGCATCCAAAAACCCTAACCGCACGATTTGCAGCTATCGAAGCTTGTTGGCGGTCTTTCGGCGGGAAAACACTTCTGCACGACTCTCCACGGCGTGTGGGATCCATCCTCCAAAGGGGAAGTCTCTAGCCCTTGTCGTTCCTGCAGAATCCTCAGCTTCTACTGTCCAGTAGCAGCTTCTTTGCACCCACAGCTGGCATTTCCTGGGCATCTGCCCATCTCCGACTTGCTTGTGACTTTTGGACTTGGTCCCCTTGTTCCACAGGTACCCTCGACTGGAAATCCATTGTTGTTGCATTGCTGGTTTGTGTCTTTCCTGCAGAATTCCCCTATCATGACTTCTATGTCCTTTGGGGAACTTTAGTGCACTTTGCACTCACTTTTCAGGGTCTTGGGGTGGGCTATTTTTCTAACCCTTACTATTTTCTAATAGTCCCAGCGACCCTCTACAAGGTCACATAGGTTTGGGGTCCATTCGTGGTTCGCATTCCACTTTGGGAGTATATGGTTTGTGTTGCCCCTATCCCTATGTGTCCCCATTGCATCCTATTGTAACTATACATTGTTTGCACTGTTTTCTAAGACTATACTGCATATTTTTGGTATTGTGTACATATATCTTGTGTATATTTGCTATCCTCATACTGAGGGTATACTCTGAGATACTTTGGCATATTGTCATAAAAATAAAGTACCTTTATTTTTAGTATATTTGTGTATTGTGTTTTCTTATGATATTGTGCAAGTGACACTAGTGGTACTGTAGGAGCTTCACTCGTCTCTTAGTTCAGCCTAAGCTGCTCTGCTAAGCTACCATTATCTATCAGCCTAAGCTGCTAGACACCCTATACACTAATAAGGGATACCTGGGCCTGGTGCAAGGTGTAAGTACCCCTTGGTACTCACTACAAGCCAGTCCAGCCTCCTACACTAGTGCAGCCAGGGAGCCCAGTTTACAACACAGAGGGTGGAAAGTAAGAAACTCAGATTAGAAGGTGTTTGTATACATTTCCAGCCTACGTGGACTTAATAACGAATAGTAGGAAGTGCGCCTGGAAGCCTGTGACTCCTACAGACACTCTCAATCACTCTGAGAGCGACACCATCATAAGGACTTCTTTCCATCTGTGGGCACAGAGCTGGACTGACAACTCTGACATGTTCCCAAGGGGGGGCTCCAGGGTAGGGAGCTGCTCTCAGAGCAGAATGGGCGCTCATGACCCAAATGAGCCCCCACGATTCCAGTTCTGTTCGTGCACCTTCCTACCAAAGCCCAGTCCTGACAATGACTCATAGGGGTCACAAAGCTGTTAAAGTTTTCCATATGAACCCCATTTGATTTGTTCAATGTCTGTTTCCTGATTTGCAAAATTCTGGATACCGACTGAGATTGTTTTCTTTGATTTTATGGACCTGCTAATCACAGATTTCTTTTTACAGTGTTACGTGATTCACTCTGTGCACTGAGCCATGTATTTTCACACAAGCAATATTCACCAAACTGTTACGTTTTACTTCTAATCTTAAAACAATATTGTTAACTTGGCACTGAGTACTGTGTAATGTTGATAATTTTTTACTTCTTCAGTAAATGTTCAACATTGAGCTGCAGTTCATTAAGTGTGCAATTACATTTCGCCTCCAGATAATTATTGTCCTTTAATGTGCATACAGGAACCACTATCTTGTTTCAGTGATGTATTATCCTAGCAGAGGCTGGCTGCTGCACCAGAGCACAATGTTTGCAACAGTTGTCACATTGCTGGACCAGGCTGCTAGTGCACCAGTTTTGTGATGATCATTTAGCAGAGGGATGGCTCTGCAGTGACTGTGCCATACTGTATAAAAAGTAAACATAAAGCTGTTCGGGTGCTTCATTTTAGTCGAAAGATCCTGCTCATCTGGAAACTCCTCATGAAACAGTCCCACTGATAAGGGTTGTGCTCACCACACTTATAGGTCAAAAATTAGTATGCAAGCATTTCAATTATGTTTTGTTTTTTCTCCTTTTTAGGTTGAGCGCGCAGGTGCTTTGACCTGTTATAAGTATTGTGGGCTTTTAACCACGCCCAGCACACGCCCATCACTTTCACTCATTCGTGGGCTTGCCTTTCAAAAATCCCTTGATGTCATTGGTAATTGCTTTACCTCTTCCTGCTCCATGGCAGTCATGGCCCTATCCCCCCAACAGTGCAAACTCGATCAGCAGAATTGGAGCGCTGGTCATACTGTTCACAGTTACCTAATCAGTAATTTCCTTTGGCTTTCCCCTTCACGCTCCTTAGGTTCCCCAATACACTTATAATTTATCAATTCTTTACGAAAAACACAGAAATCCGCAAGGGCTCTCCCGGCACAGCAGGAGAGCCGATTCTACAATAATCACTGCACTCTGGAAAAGTCACCCCATAATGCTTACATTCTTTTTTTTAAAAAAAATTGCCCATAACCAGGCCTGTGGTGGTCCTTAGACAATGGGAGCAGCGCAAAACATTCAGCATAACACACTCTTTCTGTTCAGGTCATCTCTGGGTCCCCACACTAAGTTATTGGGGACCCCAAAATAATAACCCCTCCCACCATTCAGCCCCTTTGTAAGCTCTTTTATGGCTGGAACTTTTGTTTTATAGTTTGGAGTAGTTTGTGTTTTTAGGGCTTTAGTGTTGCAGTAGGCCTGAAATTGTGTAAGGCACTATTCCCTCTAGGAACTAAATATATGGTTGTAGTACATTACTTTGTGACATTCTATTTTCATGTGATGATGCGCTCTAGGTGCTTACTATATGGTTACATTACCATGTTTCTTACAAATTATATGTTTATTGTGGTGTCTTCTAGGGGCTGTTCTGAGCATTACACTCAACATACTGCAATATTTGCTGCACTCGGTTGTCCCATAATGTTTTGCAGGGCATTCTTTTACAAAACATTTTTGCTCACAACTCAGCCTGTGGTGGTCCCAGGACAATGGGTCCACCCTCAAAATGTTCACCACAACCTGTTGTTTCTGTTTAGATCATCTCTGGATCCCCACACTAGGTTAGTGAAGACCCCAAAATAATAATCCCTCCCACCATTCAGTGTGTTTTTAATCTCTCTTGTGGCTGGAACTTGTGTTTTACAGTTGAGAGTAGTTTGTGTTTTAAGAGTCTCGTCTGTAATATCATTGCAGTAAGCCTGCTAGCCCTGAAAATGTGTAACATCCTCTAGTGACTACATATATGGTCTCACTGCAATACTTTCAGTCATTTTCTTTTCATGTGGTTATGCCCTCTAGGGGCTGACTGCATGGTAACATGACCATGTTTCTTTACAAATGCTATTTTCATTGTGGTGTTCTCTGGGCTATTCTGAGCATTACAGTCTAGTGCCAAATGTTTATTTCTGATCTAGATTTTATTTGGGTTTATATGATAATCATATATGTTTTATTAAACTCTCCTTATTTCAATTATGACCAAAATTCAGGCCAGCTTCATGTCCTTATTATACTATGACTGTTTGAACGCTCTTGATATGTTTGGGTGATCCTTCATGTTTATTTATCTAGTTACTCCTCCATTGCTGTCTTGTTTTGTAAATTATGTTAGCCAGCAACTCTGATGGTGGGGTGGTGAAAGTAGTATTCTATTGGAATTAGCATGGCAGATTTAAATTAGGATGCTAAATGGCAACATTTTCATTTTTGGCTGCAGATAGAGGAAGAAGGTACATGGAAGTGTTTTAGTTACATGCAGGGCCACTGGAATTACGTGGCAGGAAAAGACCAAATTATGAGGCAGGGTTGACCAATTCATATGGAAAGAAAGGTCCAGTTCTGAATTTACAACGCCAATAGCTCTAAATCAAGCAAATGCGAGACCCATTGCATTGGAAATGCTTGTTTTATATCTGTGTCTAGTCCTCTGTTTCTGAAAGTCAGTCCTGTAACATGAAGTACGCTGTCCTTCCGGGCCTTCTTGTCTACCTATAGAAGTGTATCAGTACCCATTATTTCTGGACTATACAGCCATGATGTTTATGGTCAATCTGTTTGTCTACATTTAGATGTTTAAATATGTACTTGTCTTTTCTTTGTCAACTATAAAAGCACCAATTTGCAAACCAGGATGTACAATTTGCACACTGATTGGTTTGCAATTTGTATTGTTACTAATATACTAATAGGCAGCACCACAAAGTGCTGATTTGCAAGAGGGCTAGCAAAATAACCTATTTAATGAATATTAATTAGGGAGGTCACTCTTTTACCCTCCCTGTGATTGGCTGCAAAGGCAGAGGTGAAGGTTTAACAACAAAAAAGAGAGGGGCTAACGTGGAGTGGGAGGTTCGGAAATGAAATCCTGGTCCTGTGTATAGTACTCCCATCAAACAGGTAAGACAAAAATGTGTATACACAGTTCCACTACATGAGCCTATGATTCACAGGTTCCTGGGTGTTCAAATATTAGAAGCAAGAGCCCTCACTCACCAACTGGTGACATGCTTCATCATAGGGCTGTGCTCTTCGTCAGGCCGGCACTGCAATGCCTGACGGGCCCCACAAGGGGACACTTTGCCGGAGATCTTTTATAGTGGTAACCAGACGGTCAAAAGTGTGGATATGTAGGTTTGGTATGAAAAAAAGGGGGGTGCTGTTAAAAATGACTAGAGGTCAAACATAATTTATTGTGATATCCGACCTCTGTCATGATTAAAAACAAAAGTAAAGGGAGACAATAAATTAAGGTCTAAATTCCCCTCCAAAAATAAGAGATAAGTGTCAATAATTATCACTAATTCCCAAAATTGAGAGTATAGTGAAGTAGATACAGGATCCCCTGTACTACTCTCAAATCATGGTCAACATGTGTCTCCCAGTAAGTGACTCTCCAGCACTGACCCTTTTTTTGTATAAGAAGGAGAAGTAGTTATTACGGTCCTGATGAAGCGCCAAGGGATCATTTATAGACCATAGAGGCGCAAAACATGTTGACCACACAGTGTTAGGACTAGGTACACTACCTTTTTCCTGTCCATGGAGGATGGTGGGACATTGTTCCCCATATTAACTCCTTCTGTTTTCTGTTTTTAATCTTGGCCTGACCCTTGTTCTGAGTTATTAAATTGTGATGCCTAAGGCTCAGAGTCAATTTTAATTTGTTTGTCTCTCCTATAATTTTTCTCATTGTCAGTATCATTCGCAGACCTCATTTTTGCTAGATCATTTTCAGTTGAGTACCACCACCATGTGTGGGGTGGTCCGCCGGACATTGCAGTGTCGGTCTGACGAAGAGATTGCCCAATGATGATGCCTAGCATCCTAGTGGATGCTTGAGGGCTCTCCTGATAAAACTGGCATTTCCCCTCCCTGCAGGTACATATACTGGAACAGTGTAATATTTCTATTTTATATTGAGGTCTTGGGAGACCATACACTGGACCACAATTCTCCCAGTCCCTCTCCTTTTTTTGATGGTGGAACTGTGTATACACATTTTTGTCTTAACAGAGGTGCAGGTTTGCCTGCAAAGGACAGCACACTTTTGTATTTGCATTTGTAAAACACTTTCTTAAAGTAGATGATAACCATTAAAGGGTACTTACAACCTTAAAGAAAATCCCACTAGACATTAAACCAAATCCCATTTGGAAACACAGTGGAGGAGGGAGGCAGTGGTCTTTTGTCCACATCCTCCTCCCTGATTTCTCACATCCTCCAAGGCCACCCAACATGAATTACAAAGAGGACGTTTTCCTACAAGAACAGTGTTTCCTTTACAAATCATTTACCACCACAACTCAGGGTTCAATAAAACCCTTTATATGCCCCGCCTGTTTGTGTTTGGAAAAGGTCGCAAAGCCTTTTTACAAGTTGGAAGGCTTTTCGAACTGGCAAACAAAAGGCTTTTGCACATTGTAAAAAGCCCTTTAGTGATCAAAACCCCTGTTATTTTGCGAACCGTAGGGTTTGCGAGCACAAAAAAGGTTTGTACATCAGACCCACTGTCCTGTGTGGATACCATATCTACTTCGTCTGTGTCTAGCTACCTCGTTAGCATTTATTTATTTCCAACTGTAAATAATGATCCTGTTCCTTTCTCTGTCTGTTAATCCTCAGATGTTGGGTTTTCTGTTTGTCCCCTGGTCAACCTTCCTTCCTGATTTGTCTACTTTTCTCTCTCTTTATCTTGTCCTTGTCACTTTTGTTGTCTCAGCTATTCTGTTCATTGAGTTTTGACTACAGCTCTTTTCCCCTCAGGGTGCCAGACGTCAATATTTTTTGTGTTCAAATCCTTGCAGCTCAATTTAAAGACGCACCATCCTGTCACAATGTTTTTGTTCAGAAAAAAAAAATTGAGAGAGAGTTATTACATTCATTTCATGCAGCAGGATCCACAGTAGTGAAATGCAGCAGTGATGGCCTAATGTCCTTGGAAGGTGGCATCTAGACCAACAATGTCGCTACGTGCAGTCCATAGTTGCACAGATACTGCAGCATTTGTGCAGACTGTGTTTGTATACATTACCCTAATATCTCACAATGAAGGAAATCACAGTCTGAAAGTATATTTTCTCACTTACCTGACACCTTCAGTTCAAATTTAGCTGTAGAGTTCACACGACCCGAGGCCGACGTGAATGAACACGTGTACTCCCCTGCATCACAGGGGGTGATGTGTATTTTCAATGTCACGCTTCCATTCACGTCATTCCTGATCATTTCTGTCCTTCCCTTGAACATTTCTTTCTGCCTCTCCTCACATTCTGTTTCATTGCTGGAAAAATGCACAATGGAGGAAGCCTCATCCTTGGCCCATGACACCCTAATTTCCTGTGCTCTCATCTGAGAGGTCTGGTGGCAGGACATCGTGGCTTCTCCTGCTTGAATAGCACACACAGGTGAAGCTGCGCTAATTATAGCCACGTCCTCAACATCTGCAAACAAAGAGAACCTTAGTTAAGTGCAAAGTATTTGTTAAGATAATTACTTGAAATGCAAACAAACAGGCAAATGCGTAGCCCTTTCAGTCCCAACCACTTAGATCGTGAAGTCTTAGAAACTGCAGGTGGTAAGAAGAGTACTGCAAAAGTGAGCTCTAGTTAACTAACCACATAGGCCCAATAGTTTACTATGATCTTGTCAAGTCGCTCACTATATGTATTCTTTTTTACTTGAATGCTCTAAATTGGTCATCGGCCATGTTGGAACGATACATTAAAAATGACAAAATGTCCACCAGTGTGTCAGAATGCATGCATGGCATGCAATGCGACTTTTGTACATGTTTGCAGGCACATGGCAATCATGCAAACATGCATTGGGAAGGCCTGTTCAAAGACAAGAGCTTTTAGCTTTGACAATGCTTAGTTATAATGTCTAACGGGCCAGGAGGAAGACATTTACCAATTTTACTGTATACATCTCCATGAGGCCATAAAATTGCCACACCTGTCCACGTCACAACGACCTATGTTACATTACAGAATATGTAAACCAGGAGTTGGCAGTTCATTAACCTGCATACTACTAACTTAAGGTGCCTCTTGCTTAATGAAAGGTGGAAACAGCTGTAAGCTCTAAGAAGGTTTCCTTTCCGGTGACTTCCTTTTAATCTAACATAAAATGACCCCCTAAAATAGCACAGCTCATTTTGGCTGCCGGGGTCGAGAGTTCTAAATATGGGTCAAGGCCAACAATGAAACAATTATGATACGGCAAGCATTAGTTTAGATATTAGAAGATAGATCGATAGATAGATAGATAGATAGATAGATAGATAGATAGATAGATAGATAGATAGATAGATAGATACTTTATTGCACGAATATCTAAAATCATTACAAAAATTACAACAAAAAAACTTACGACGAGTTATACCTTATAACATTTCTTTCACATTTCAACAATGGGAAATAAATGTTTTATATAAATAATTGGCAATTAAAAAAGAGGGAGTATTAAATGCGGAACACTTAGATACATGGAAATCTCGAGCCAAGCTCAGGGCCCCTGTGAGGTCCAAAATGTCTGCCAAATGCTAATCAGGGGCTTATGATACAATGTCTGCTGAGTTTGTGGGGAGTGCCCAAACTGCTCTCAAGAACTTTTTGAATCTTGCTGCCAACTGTGCGCACTCAACTTTCAGGCATGCTTCTAAGGCAGTGCTGCAGCTGCGGATATGTAGGGCCCACCATATTGGTTGAAGCCAGAATACTCTAAGTGGCAGCAGCAATTCATGTATGCACACAATATGGATGAAAGATTCCTCCTGCCTTGCACAGAATCTGCACTGCCTGTCCTGGGCTACAAAAAGCCTCTGATTGTATCCATATGTTTTTAATGGAATAAATCCCAGAAGGGCTCTCATTAGCTCCTGTTTAAGAGCCACATTAAATTGCGGAGAAATAAATAGGCATGATCCCTGGTTCGAAGAGGGTGGATACCCAGCCACCATGGGCAAGTTTCTTTATTGTCTTGCAGTCCTATTCCCTCGAGATCAGCTTTGCCTGCTTGTTCAATTATCTATAGATTGTTGGACCTGGAAGACTACCTACTGTGGTTCTAAAAATTCTGGACCCATGTAATTTACTTTGCCACAGCAGTACGATTTTAGTATCAAAAGACCGATAATGACTAGTACACTAAGCATGAGCATTTTCGCTCAATTCCAGCAGCGTTTTCACCTCGAAATCGCCATTTTCGTCCTGCACTCGTGGCTCCCATTTTATACACAGCAGCCATTTTTAAAAGTTGCCCTCACATAGGCTTATAATACAGTCAGATTTGATTCCAAGGACACGTACACCTTGATTGACTTCTCTCTGGCCTGGGCAAGCTGGAACCATTGCCTCAGGCCAAACCTGTTTGGTCAGTCCCTCTCCCAGTGGCCGAATCAGATAGCATCAAGGCACACCATGCCATAAAACCCTTATTATCGCTCACACACCCTGCCTAATCTTGCTCACACCTGCACCTGCTCTTTTCTTCTTCTTACTTTACGAGGGGGAGGTGCCCGTTTTTATTGGGGGTCCACACTTATCTGATGTAAAATACTAGGCCTTGTCGGGTAATTTATTATGGGTTGGATGACATGAAATATAAGGTTTCATCATGACACTGTTTTTTCCTTTGTAGTAAAAACATGTGAATGACCAACCAAAATGTCAAGAATGTTTGCCTGAAGCTTAAAAAACTGTATATAAGGAAACCTGACTTTGCATTGAAACACAATCTCCTGAGAACATACAAATCGTGCTGTTGTACTTCTAGGACACTTGTCAATTGGTTGCAGCCAATAAATTCGATCTTTGACTTCACCTAGAAGACTCTGAGTTTCTGTAGTCTGAATCAGGAAAGTACCCGAGGTCTTTGGGTGTACCCTGGCACCGCTGGGTTACCGGATCAGTACCGGTTCTGAAAAACCCAGTACCTCAGTTGGCGCCCAAACGTGGGCTGATACCAGCGGTACCGGTCCAAGCCTGAGGTCCGTGGGGAGCTTCGTGTGAAAATTCTGGAGGAAGGCCGCCACTTCATCGACCCCTGCATGTCGACGTGGTCCGAAAGTCTTTGTTGCGAGGTTCCCCGCTTCCCGACGGCTATGAAGGACTGCTGCCCTGGCTATCGCCCTGATTTGGACCCTTGATTTTTGGTAGAGTGAAACGATAAGACGAGTCTTCTGGTGACGTCATTGATATTTTCAGTTAAGTATAAGTGGAGCGTCTCCCAGTCCTTAGTTGGACACTTGGTTTGGTCCTTAGTTGGACACTTGGTTTGGTCCTTAGTTGGACACTTGGTTTGGTCCTTAGTTGGACATTTGGTTTGGTATCCCTTTGGGATCACTTTGATTTGGAACTTGCAAGTACCAAAGCCGAAGGACTCGTGTATTCACGAGACTATCGTAAACGATAATCCTTTGAAGTTTGAAGCTAGACTAGTGAGCGAAGATGCCTGGTCTTAGCAGACTTGGAAATTTGTTTTGTCTTGGTTGTAAAAGGGACTCCCGGTTGGAGGACTCATGTCCGGTTCCTCCGATTGGAACTCCAACCTATGAACTATATGTGAAGCACGGAGTGGGCCCCATCACGTTTAATAAAGTATGGGTCTGCTATTCTTGGAAATAATTGAGAAAAGTTTTCTTTTTTTTTCTTGTAAATATGACTTACAACTAGGATCTGCAAACGGTTCTGTAAGTAAATTGCGACGGCGCTATTTATGAAAAATGGCTAAAGCGCGCTGTATTATGTGTACTGAGTGTTTTCTGTTTATATCTGAAATGAGCTCAATGTGTGTTTGTGGGTCTTCTTGATGTTTACAGTTTGTTAAGTAAAATGTTGGTTAATTAATATTAAGTAGAAACTTAGAAAAAATCCAGAAATGAACCATGTGATGTGCTAACATAGCTATATCTTGCTCTTTAATTTATAGAATGAGCAATTGTGCACATATACAAAACTGCCGTTAAATGCTTAATAAATTAGAAAACACATTCAATAGATATCAATAGGGCCCCCCCCAAAAAAAAACGAAATGATCTATTTTCAATTCAGCCAGCACTTTCCCAGTTAAACATGGGTGGAATTTTGCATAACCTTCCTTTTAAATGAAAGTGGCGCAAAAATGTGACGCATTTCAAGTTAGGCTTATGCGCTTAGGCTTGTGAGTTAATGTATCCCAAATAATAGGCAAGGGAGGCAGCTTGCTTTTATATGTGGAATTATCACAAAAAAAAGAATGAATGGGTTTTTATTTTTTTTTAAAGAAAATTATTAATTATGGAAAAATTATTTAAAAAAATAAGTGCCTTTCAAAATCGTTTTTTAATATTTATAAAGCTTAATACCTATACTATGACCTCCTAACATTAAAATTTAATTTAAGTTATGTTGCACCACTAAAATGACATTTGTATGTGCAATTTTCCCTTGGCGCAGGAGCAAACAAGCTAATTTCTATAAAGTATAAGTTAATATTTTCAATGGCTGACTCATGGATTGTGTAATAGACATTCTGGTAATGCATATTATGCAAGAAAATTGTAGGATATTGATTTTTTTAATGCCTAAAATATCAAAGTCGATTTTGGGCAAAAGCACTGTTTAAACTGCATTTTCTTTCATTCAGAGTACTTTTTAAAGTGTCTCAGGCTTCAGTAAATGCATACATTTAGGTTTGATATATATTTGCAGGTTGTGCCTTCTTATGATTCAATGAGTCAATGTGCCAGTACAAAGGCTTGTTTTAATATCAAGGTTGAAGGTTCTAATTTCAGCTGGGCCTACTGAGACGTTCATTCATTCGAGGTTGATGAAATATGTACCATTGCATGGGATTGCTACAAGCATTTATTCTAACAACTGGTATGTGTGTTATTAAGGTTTGTGAATTATTCACAGTAAATGTAGTTTAATAATCTGGAAATAGAGATAGTTTTTTTTAGCGCCTAAAAAGGAAAAAATATTTTTTTTAAATAGAGTGAATTATTGCAGGTTAGAAGGAAAATAGAAAGGCCTACTGTCTTTGACAGATTCAGAGTGGCAGAAGCTAGGAGAGCTACAGAGGCTGGCTCAAGTCATGCTGCTGAGATGCTATCTTTAGTTTTCCCATAAACAATGGAGGAGGCTGTCATGTTGACACTTGTGACCTTTTAAATTAGGGCCTTGTCTCTGTAAAATGCAGAATGACCCTACGGGCCTCTAAAAGTGGGATTTCTGGTTTCTCCAGAAGAACATCAATACAATTAAAGAACTTAATTCCAAAGGGAAAATATAAAAAAAGGGGTTTCTTCGAAAGTCCCAACATCATGTTAAATGCTCTGCAGAACTGATACATTTGTGTCTCCGCTCTAAAAAAATAAAATGATGCCTGCTAGTTGCTTTTATTTGACAGAAAACGAAGTGTTGCATTAAGTCTTAGACAGAAAATAAGATGCAGCCCTTTTCTCAAATTTTGAAGGCTACATGCCTTAATGAGAACGATTTGCTAATTAAGACTTATTTTTCACAGTGGAAATTGTAGGTGCCAAATTAATATGGAGTGTCAGTGTAACAATTTTTACTTTTAGAAAGGTAAAACTAAGGTGGCTTGATGTTGCGAAGTAACTGACAAGAGGGTAACAGTTAAGTAATGGAAATTTATTTTCATGTATTTGGTCCTATCATGAATTGTTCTTGCTGGTCCTGTATGTTAGAAGAGAAACAGTAAAGTTATATTTGACAGCAGATTTCCATTGCCTGGTGATCTACTGTCAAAAGGAGGGTAAGGATTTTAAACCTGACAAATTAAACAGGCCCAAATATTGGGTTTTGGGCTGCAGGTTTACAGTGCATAAAGTACATGACATGCTGTTGTGTGTCACCGCTTATTCACACATGCTATTGATTTGTCTATGCTTTTTGTGCTTGATACACAGCAAGTATATCTGATGGCTTGACGTTTTGTGCGTTTTTATTATTTTTTATTTGTTTTTTGCATGTTTGTTGCTGCTTTTGATACTATTACAAGCTCCCCTGTGTTGTGAGGGGATGGTCATGACGATGCCCATCGCTACGCAACAGTTGGTTGAACTTGTTCTGGTTACTAAATTCCACAGATAATGATATTTCATGCTGTGAACATAAAAGACAACACTTCACCAGTGAATGTCTATTTGGCTATAATGGTATTGAAGGAAAATAAAAAGAGATATACAGGATCAAAGTGTGTCACCTGCAGTTAGTCACGTTACTGCCCCTTCCCTTAAAGGAACAGGCAGCCCTACATTTATGTATCCTTGATTGGACCTAAGGATGAAATTATAGATCTGTGACTCAAGGTGGCCTAATTTCTATATTACATTAGTTAACGATGTTGTGTTTCCTAAGTAGCATATGGCTTTCGTTCCTTAAAAGAAAACCAGGTTTTCATTTTTTCCTGAAGAAGGAACTGAAACATTAGCTAGGAGTACCGTATATGTTGTAGTCGCCAACGGTAGAGTTAAAATTTGTGTAACTTTGGCCTTTGTGTATCACCCGTACTCTCGGTGTTGTGTCACATGCCTGACTATCACCCAAATAATTTTTTTTGTTCTTCCTATAGATTTTTTCTTTTGCTACTTCCCCTGACCAATGTCGCATCATGCTTAGTTATTGAGATTTTAGCTATGTTCTAGTCCCATTTCTCTTTTTCGAATTCCTTTCACCAGTCAGCCCTTTTATTATTATTGATGTATTGTTCAGGTTCACATTTCCAGACTGCAGTGATGTACCAGGGACCCCCATGTTATGTATAATTCCCTTTGGTATGACCAGACTGGTTTTCAAGAATTTGCCTTAGGCCTGCTTCAATGTTTTCCAGCCTGACTGTCAGGGTAGCAATAGACTGGTTAACTGACTCAATATTATAGTAAGACAAGTTTTCCATCTCAATAGGAGATATCTTATGTTTACCTTTTTGAACATGACGAATTTTCAATGTCTATTTTAATTTGGTTTTCGGTTCCCTTCTGTTCCTGCTACTTTAATTTTTGGTGGGATCAGATGTGTCCTAATCATGCAAATATCAGGACCCTCTAGTTCTTGTCTTTTTGTTTGCACATTTGACTATTAGCCTGTGTATTGCATAGTGCACCTGATGCACAGTTTTTAAAGGAAGGTTTCTACATGTCCCTGATAATCGGTATCATGTGATTTCTCTATTGAGATGTTCTAAGGTAAGGAGGAACACCTAGACTTAATAATTGAGGCAAATATGTGTTTACCCCATTAGACAATGCCACTGTGTGAGGAAATCCATTCAGATAGAATTCTCATGTAGCTATAGATGGCAGAGAATAATGGAGAGAACCCAATTAAAGATGCTAGAGACCCTGTTTTGCCCTTCTGCCTTTGTCTTTGTATTTTATGCCCATGGTGTATGGCTACTCCTTTGAAGATTGCAGACCACCTGCTTGCAGTCCCCTTGTTAAAAACCATGAACTGTTTTTTTTTTACTAAATTGAAGGAAAGACCTGAGCCCCTTTTTGTATATAGGCACTAGTAGTGAGCCTCCCAATGACTCAGGAATGGCTGACCCCAGCAGATATTGTGGAAAAAAGGGAGCCATAACAGTGGGCCATCTCCTTGGGGCCCATTTATATACTGTGGCATGAATGCTGATTGGGCCAGGGGACTCCTCCGGTGCATATATCTTTGATCACCTTTATGACTTGCACCACACTGTCTCAATATAACACACATATGTATTCCCCCACAGCCTGCCCCTTGGATATATGCCAATACCCCTTTTTCAGAAATGGGCCGGGGAAGTGACAGAGGGAAGAAGAAAGGGGTGAGTTGGAAACCCAGAGAGGAAACCTAATTAAAGGGAATACTCCCAGAACAAGCAAGATGTGACAATCAGAAGAACATTGTTATGAATCTGAGTAATTGGAGTTTAGATGAATTAGAAATATTGGTATTAAACAAAGGACTAGTGTGAGAAGCTGGCCTGGTTTGTAGTGGGTACCAGAGGTACTTACACCTTATACCAGGTCCAGTGATCCACCTTAGTGAAATGTAGACAGTGTCTAGCAGATTAGGCTGTCTAGAGGTAGCTGTAGCAGAGCAGCCAAGGCTGAACTAGGAGACATGCAAAGCTCTTGCAATACCACTATAGTTACACAGTACTTATACAGAAGAAAGACAATACTCAGTTGTAGGAAAGTACAATCTTGCCTGGCATGTTACCCCCATATTTCACTGTATATATGTTGTTTTAGTGTATGTGTCACTGGGACCCTGCCAGGCAGGGCCCCAGTGCTCATAAGTGTGCCCTGTATGTGTTCCCCGTATGATGACTAACTGTCTCACTGAGGCTCTGCTAACCAGAACCTCAGTGGTTATGCTCTCTCTGCTTTCCAAATTAGTCACTAACAGGCTAGGGACCAATTTCACCAATTTACATTGGCATACTGGTACACCCATATAATTCCCTAGTATATGGTACTGAGGTACCCAAGGTATTGGGCTTCCAGTAGATCCCTATGGGCTGCAGCATTTCTTTTGCCACCCATAGGGAGCTCTGACAATTCCGGCATTGGGGGGGGGGGGCAATTCCATGATCCCCCGGGTCTCTAGCACAGAACCCGGGTACTGCCAAACTGCCTTTCCGGGGTCTCCACTGCAGCTGCTGCTGCTGCTACCAACCCCTCCGACAGGTTTCTGCCCTCCTGGGGTCCAGGCAGCCCTGGCCCAGGAAGGCAGAACAAAGGATTTCCTCTGAGAGACGGTGTAACACCCTCTCCCTTTGGAAATAGGTGTGAAGGCTGGGGAGGAGTAGTCTCCCCCAGCCTCTGGAAATGCTTTGATGGGCACAGATGCTGCCCATCTCTGCATAAGCCAGTCTACATTGGTTTAGGGATCCCCCAGCCCTGCTTTGGCGCGAAACTGGACAAAGGAAAGGGGAGTGACCACTCCCCTGACCTGCACCTCCCAGGGGAGGTGCCCAGAGCTCCTCCAGTGTGCCCCAGACCTCTGCCATCTTGGAAACAGAAGTGTTGCTGGCACACTGGACTGCTCTGAGTGGCCAGTGCCATTGGGTGACGTCAGAGACTCCTTCTGATAGGCTCTTACCTTTCTTACTAGCCCATCCTCCTTCCTAGGTAGCAAAACCTCCTTTTCTGGCTATTTAGGGTCTCTGCTTTGGGGAATTCTTCAGATACCGAATGCAAGAGCACACCAGAATTCCTCCGCATCTCCCTCTTCACCTTCTGCCAAAGGATTGACCGCTGACTGCTCAGGACGACTGCAAAACCGCAACAAAGTAGCAAAGACGACTACCTCAACCTTGTATCGCTTCATCCTGCCGGCTTTCTCGCCTGTTTCCTGGTGGTGCATGCTCTGGGGGTAGCCTGCCTCCTTCTTGCACCAGGAGCTCTGAAGAAATCTTCTGTGGGTCGACAGAATCTTCCCCCTGCAACCGCAGGCAACAAAAGACTGCATCACCGGTCCTCTGGGTCCCCTCTCAGCACGACGAGCGTGGTCCCTGGAACTCAGCAAATCTGTCCAAGTGACTCCCACAGTCCAGTGACTCTTCAGTCCAAGTTTGGTGGAGGTAAGTCCTTGCCTCCCCACGCTAGACTGCAAACCTGTGTACTGCGTGATTTGCAGCTGCTCTGACTTCTGTGAACTCCTCCAAGGATTCCTTCATGCACAGCTTAGCCTGGGTCCCCAGCACTCCATCCTGCAGTGCTCAACCCTCTGAGTTGGACTGCGACGTCGTGGGACCCTCCTTTGTGACTCTGAGCCAGCTCTGGTTCACAAATATTCTAAGTTCCTGTGCCGGGACTTCTGCGTGTGCTGCCTGCTTCTGTGGGGGCTCTCTGAGTTGCTGAGCACCCCCTCTGTCTTCTCATCCAAGGGGCAACATCCTGGTCCTTCCTGGTCCTCAGCAGCACCCAAAAACCTCTACTGCGACCCTTGCAGCTAGCAAGGCTTGTTTGCGGTATTTCTGCGTGGAAAATCTTCTGCAACCTCCTGCACGCCGTGGGACATCTTCCCTCCAAAGAAGAAGTTCCTAGCTCTCTTTGTTGTTGCAGTATCCAAATCTTCTTCCATCCGGAGACAACCTTGGGGTAGTAGGTGTACTTTACTCCTACTTTTCAGGGTCTTGGGGTGGGGTATTGTAGGAAAGTACCATCTTGCCTGGCATGTTACCCCCATTTTTCACTGTATATATGTTGTTTTAGTTGTATGTGTCACTGGGACCCTGGTAACCCAGGGCCCCAGTGCTCATAAGTGTGCCTGAATGTGTTACCTGTGTAGTGACTAACTGTCTCACTGAGGCTCTGCTAATCAGAACCTCAGTCGTTATGCTCTCTCATTTCTTTCCAAATTGTCACTAACAGGCTAGTGACCATTTTTACCAATTTACATTGGCTTACTGGAACACCCTTATAATTCCCTAGTATATGGTACTGAGGTACCCAGGGTATTGGGGTTCCAGGAGATCCCTATGGGCTGCAGCATTTCTTTTGCCATCCATAGGGAGCTCTGACAATTCTTACACAGGCCTGCCACTGCAGCCTGAGTGAAATAACGTCCACGTTATTTCACAGCCATTTTACACTGCACTTAAGTAACTTATAAGTCACCTATATGTCTAACCTTTACCTAGTAAACGTTAGGTGCAATGTTACTTAGTGTGAGGGCACCCTGGCACTAGCCAAGGTGCCCTCACATTGTTCAGAGCCAATTCCCTGAACTTTGTGAGTGCGGGGACACCATTACACGTGTGCACTACATATAGGTCACTACCTATATGTAGCTTCACAATGGTAACTCCGAATATGGCCATGTAACATGTCTATGATCATGGAATTGCCCCCTCTATGCCATCCTGGCATAGTTGGCACAATCCCATGATCCCAGTGGTCTGTAGCACAGACACTGGTACTGCCAAACTGACCTTCCTGGGGTTTCACTGCAGCTGCTGCTGCTGCCAACCCCTCAGACAGGCATCTGCCCTCCTGGGGTCCAGCCAGGCCTGGCCCAGGATGGCAGAACAAAGGACTTCCTCTGAGAGAGGGTGTTACACCCTCTCCCTTTGGAAAATGGTGTGAAGGCAGGGGAGGAGTAGCCTCCCCCAGCCTCTGGAAATGCTTTGTTGGGCACAGATGTGCCCAATTCTGCATAAGCCAGTCTACACCGGTTCAGGGGACCCCTTAGCCCTGCTCTGGCGCGAAACTGGACAAAGGAAAGGGGAGTGACCACTCCCCTGACCTGCACCTCCCCTGGGAGGTGTCCAGAGCTCCTCCAGTGTGCTCCAGACCTCTGCCATCTTGGAAACAGAGGTGCTGCTGGCACACTGGACTGCTCTGAGTGGCCAGTGCCACCAGGTGACGTCAGAGACTCCTTGTGATAGGCTCCTTCAGGTGTTGCTAGCCTATCCTCTCTCCTAGGTAGCCAAACCCTCTTTTCTGGCTATTTAGGGTCTCTGTCTCTGGGGAAACTTTAGATAACGAATGCAAGAGCTCAGCCGAGTTCCTCTGCATCTCTCTCTTCACCTTCTGCCAAGGAATCGACTGCTGACCGCGCTGGAAGCCTGCAAAACTGCAACATAGTAGCAAAGACGACTACTGCAACTCTGTAACGCTGATCCTGCCGCCTTATCGACTGTTTTCCTGGTGGTGCATGCTGTGGGGGTAGTCTGCCTCCTCTCTGCACTAGAAGCTCTGAAGAAATCTCCCGTGGGTCGACGGAATCTTCCCCCTGCAACCGCAGGCACCAAAAAGCTGCATTACCGGTCCATTGGGTCTCCTCTCAGCATGACGAGCGAGGTCCCTCGAATCCAGCAACTCTGTCCAAGTGACCCCCACAGTCCAGTGACTCTTCAGTCCAAGTTTGGTGGAGGTAAGTCCTTGCCTCACCTCGCTAGACTGCATTGCTGGGAACCGCGACTTTTGCAGCTACTCCGGCCTCCGTGCACTTCCGGCGGAAATCCTTTGTGCACAGTCCAGCCTGGGTCCACGGCACTCTAACCTGCATTGCACGACCTCCTAAGTTGTTCTCCGGCGACGTGGGACTTCTTTGTGCGACTTCGGGTGAGCACCGTTTCACGCATCCTCGTAGTGCCTGTTTCTGGCACTTCTCCGGGTGCTACCTGTTGCTGAGAGGGCTCCTTGTCTTGCTCGACGTCCCCTCTCTCTCCTGGTCCAATTTGCGACCTCCTGGTCCCTCCAGGGCCACAGCAGCATCCAAAAACGCTAACAGCATGATTTGCAGCTAGCAAGGCTTGTTGGCGTTCTTTCGGCGGGAAAACACTTCTGCACGACTCTACAAGGCAAGAGCCCTTTGCGTTCCTGCAGAAACCGCAGCTTCTTCTGTCCAGTAGAAGCCTCTTTGCACCCGCAGCTGGCATTTCCTGGGCATCTGCCCATCTCCGACTTGCTTGTGACTTTTGGACTTGGTCCCCTTGTTCCACAGGTACCCTAGATTGGAAATCCACAGTTGTTGCATTGTTGGTTTGTGTCTTTCCTGCATTATTCCTCTAACACGACTTCTTTGTCCTTAGGGGAACTTTAGTGCACTTTGCACTCACTTTTCAGGGTCTTGGGGAGGGTTATTTTTCTAACTCTCACTATTTTCTAATAGTCCCAGTGACCCTCTACAAGGTCACATAGGTTTGGGGTCCATTCGTGGTTCGCATTCCACTTTTGGAGTATATGGTTTGTGTTGCCCCTATCCCTATGTTTCCCCATTGCATCCTATTGTAACTATACATTGTTTGCACTGTTTTCTAAGACTATACTGCATATTTTTGCTATTGTGTATATATATCTTGTGTATATTTCCTATCCTCTCACTGAGGGTACACTCTGAGATACTTTGGCATATTGTCATAAAAATAAAGTACCTTTATTTTTAGTATAACTGTGTATTGTGTTTTCTTATGATATTGTGCATATGACACTAAGTGGTACTGTGGTAGCTTCACACGTCTCCTAGTTCAGCCTAAGCTGCTCTGCTAAGCTACCATTATCTATCAGCCTAAGCTGCTAGACACCCTATACACTAATAAGGGATAACTGGGCCTGGTGCAAGGTGCAAGTACCCCTTGGTACTCACTACAAGCAGTCCAGCCTCCTACATTGGTTGTGCAGCGGTGGGATAAGTGCTTTGAGACTACTTACCACTCTTGTCATTGTACTTTTCATAAGAGAAAAATATACAAAACAAGTTCAGTGTATATACACATAGCCAAAAAGTTTTGCATTTCCTCTTTTCACTCTTTTCTAAGTGCTGATAAGTACTTCTAACTTTCTAAAAAGTTCTAAAAAGTTTAAAAAGTTTTTTTCTCTGTCTTTCTAAAAGCTCTGACAAACTTTTTTATCTTTTTCTATCACTTTAACTCTCTCTAAAAATGTCTGGCACAGGCCAAAATGTTGATCTGTTCAAACTTGCATATGATCACCTTAGCTGGAAAGGAGCAAGGAGTCTCTGCATAGAGAGAGGTTTGAGTGTAGGGAAGAATCCTTCCTTGGAACTGTTACTTAACATGCTTAGAGAACAAGATAAGGCTATAGGTGCCCCATCTGTTGAAAAAGTACCTAATAGTTCCCAATCTGATTCAGGGACTCCCCCAGGAAAAGATTCAGGAAAGAAACTTCCTAGCCTGCCCATTACTAGACAGTCTAGCATAGTTGGTAATGATGATGAGCCACACCATACAAATAGTGTTGTCTCACATCATAGCAAAAGCATTTATTCTCACCATACTGGTAGTAATGTTTCTGTTAGCCAAGCTGTTAGGGTGGCTTCTGTAAGGGACAGGTCTCCTTCTGTTCATTCCCATCATACCTCTGTATCTAGGAATGTCCCTCCCACCAACCCTGATGACAGAATGTTAGAGAGGGAACTCAATAAGTTGAGGGTGGAACAAACCAGACTGAAGCTTAAGAAGCAACAGCTGGATTTGGATAGACAGTCTTTTGAACTAGAGAAGGAAAGACAGAAGTTGGGTTTAGAAACCCATGGTGGCAGCAGCAGTATTCCCCATAGTCATCCTGCAAAAGAGCATGATTCCAGGAATCTGCACAAGATAGTTCCCCCTTATAAGGAGGGGGATGACATTAACAAGTGGTTTGCTGCACTTGAGAGGGCCTGTGTTGTACAGGATGTCCCTCAAAGGCAGTGGGCTGCTATCCTATGGCTATCATTTAGTGGAAAAGGTAGGGATAGGCTCCTTACTGTGAAAGAAAATGATGCTAATAATTTCCAAGTTCTTAAGAATGCACTCCTGGATGGTTATGGCTTAACCACTGAACAATACAGGATAAAGTTCAGAGAGACCAAAAAGGAGTCTTCACAAGACTGGGTTGATTTAATTGACCATTCAGTGAAGGCCTTGGAGGGGTGGTTACATGGCAGTAAAGTTACTGATTATGACAGCCTGTATAACTTGATCCTGAGAGAGCATATTCTTAATAATTGTGTGTCTGATTTGTTGCACCAGTACTTGGTGGACTCTGATCTGACCTCTCCCCAAGAATTGGGAAAGAAGGCAGACAAATGGGTCAGAACAAGGGTGAACAGAAAAGTTCATACAGGGGGTGACAAAGATGGCAACAAAAAGAAGGATGGTAAGTCTTCTGACAAGGGTGGGGACAAATCTAAAAATGAGTCTTCATCAGGCCCACAAAAACACTCTGGTGGGGGTGGTGGGCCCAAATCCTCTTTTAATCAGAACAAGCAAAAGAAACCATGGTGCTATTTATGTAAAATAAAAGGCCATTGGACAACAGATCCCAGTTGTCCAAAGAAAAGCACCAATGCTCCTACCACTACAACCCCTACTGCTACCCCTAGTGTCCCTACTAATAGCAGTGGTGGTGGGAGCAAACCTACTAATAGCCAATCCAAGGGAGTAGCTGGGCTCACTATTGGTAACTTAGTTGGGGTTGGCCTTGTTAGGGAGGCCACAGAGGCTGTGTTAGTCTCTGAGGGGGCTATGGATTTAGCCACCTTAGTTGCTTGTCCCCTTAATATGGATAAGTACAAGCAGCTACCCCTAATAAATGGTGTTGAGGTTCAGGCCTACAGGGACACTGGTGCCAGTGTGACTATGGTCATAGAGAAACTGGTCCACCCTGAACAACACCTACTTGGTCACCAGTACCAAGTAACCGATGCTCACAACAACACACTTAGCCACCCCATGGCTGTTGTTAATCTCAACTGGGGGGGGGGGTTACTGGTCCAAAGAAAGTTGTGGTAGCCACAGATTTACCTGTAGACTGTCTACTAGGAAATGATTTGGAGACATCAGCTTGGTCAGATGTGGAGTTGGAGGCCCATGCAGCAATGCTGGGCATCCCAGGGCATATTTTTGCTTTGACAAGGGCTCAGGCCAAAAAGCAAAAAGGACAGGGAAGCTTGGATCCTGGAACAATGGACCAAGTGCTCCCTAAAGCTAGGGCTAGTAGAAGCAAACCACTTCCTACTATCCCTCCCTCTACAGTGGATTCAACTTCTGAGGAAGAAGAATTCCCTCCCTGTGCAGAACCTACACCAGAGGAGCTGGAAGCAGACACTGCTGAGCTTTTGGTTGAAGGGGGGCCTGCCAGGGAGGAGCTGAGTGTGGTACAGCAAACCTGTCCCACATTAGAGGGTCTCAGACAGCAAGCTGTCAAACAGGCTAATGGGGATGTCAGTGACTCTCACAGAGTTTACTGGGAGGACAACCTCTTGTACACTGAGCATAGGGATCCTAAACCTGGAGCTGCCAGGAGATTAGTGATTCCTCAGGAGTACAGAAAGTTCCTCCTAACCCTGGCACATGACATTCCCCTAGCTGGGCATCTAGGACAAATGAAAACTTGGGACAGGCTTGTTCCCCTGTTTCATTGGCCTAGAATGTCTGAGGACACAAAGGAATTTTGTAAGTCCTGTGAAACCTGTCAAGCCAGTGGCAAGACAGGTGGAACTCCAAAGGCACCCCTTATTCCACTGCCTGTGGTTGGGGTACCCTTTGAAAGGGTAGGGGTTGACATAGTTGGCCCCCTTGACCCTCCTACTGCTTCAGGCAATAGGTTTATCTTGGTGGTAGTGGACCATGCCACAAGATACCCTGAAGCAATTCCTTTAAGGACCACTACAGCACCTGTAGTGGCAAAGGCCCTCCTGGGAATATTCTCTAGGGTGGGCTTCCCAAAGGAAGTAGTATCAGACAGGGGAAGCAATTTCATGTCTGCATACTTAAAGGCCATGTGGAAGGAGTGTGGTGTAACTTACAAGTTCACAACACCCTATCATCCACAAACAAATGGACTGGTGGAGAGATTTAATAAAACTCTCAAAGGCATGATTATGGGTCTCCCTGAAAAACTCTGCAGGAGATGGGATATCCTTCTACCATGCCTCCTTTTTGCCTACAGGGAGGTACCCCAGAAAGGAGTGGGCTTCAGCCTCTTTGAACTTCTTTTTGGACACCCTGTTAGGGGTCCACTCACACTTGTAAAGGAGGGTTAGGAACAACCTTTAAAAGCTCCTAAGCAGGATATTGTGGATTATGTACTTGGCCTCAGATCAAGAATGGCTGAGTACATGAAAAAGGCCAGTAAAAACCTTCAGGCCAGCCAAGAGCTCCAGAAGCAATGGCATGATCAGAAGGCTGTTTTGGTTCAGTACCAACCAGGGCAGAAAGTGTGGGTCTTGGAGACTGTGGCCCCAAGAGCACTCCAAGATAAATGGAGTGGACCCCACACAATTGTTGAAAAGAAGGGAGAAGTCACCTATTTAGTTGACTTAGGCACTGCCAGGAGTCCCCTTAGGGTGCTCCATGTCAACCGCCTGAAACCCTACTATGACAGGGCTGATCTCACCCTGCTCATGGCAACAGATGAGGGACAGGAAGAAGACAGTGATCCTCTACCTGATCTCTTCTCTTCCACAGAACAAGATGCTCTGGTGGAAGGTGTAGTTTTGGCTGATTGTCTTACTGCTGAGCAGAAAGACAATTGCATAAACCTCCTAGATCAATTCTCTGAACTCTTCTCTACTGTGCCAGGTACCACTTCTTGGTGTGAGCACACTATAGATACTGGAGACAGCTTGCCTGTCAAAAGTAAGATCTATAGGCAGCCTGACCATGTCAGGGACTGCATAAAGCAAGAGGTCCAGAAAATGTTAGAACTAGGAGTGGTTGAGCACTCTGACAGTCCATGGCCTTCTCCTGTGGTACTTGTACCAAAACCCCATTCCAAAGATGGAAAGAAGGAAATGCGGTTTTGTGTAGACTATAGAGGTTTCAACTTGGTAACCAAAACTGATGCTCACCCTATACCCAGGGCAGATGAGCTCATAGATACACTGGCATCTGCCA
This sequence comes from Pleurodeles waltl, assembly GCF_031143425.1. NCBI lineage: Eukaryota > Metazoa > Chordata > Amphibia > Caudata > Salamandridae > Pleurodeles > Pleurodeles waltl. The sequence goes on from NC_090451.1 coordinate 582,273,612, forward strand.
AGTATCTAAGCACCTTTGATTTGACTGCAGGGTATTGGCAGATCAAATTGTCAGAAGATGCTAAACCTAAGACTGCATTTTCAACCATTGGAGGACATTACCAGTTTACGGTAATGCCTTTTGGTTTGAAAAATGCACCTGCCACTTTTCAGAGGTTGGTGAACACAGTCCTGCAAGGGCTGGAAGCTTTCAGTGCAGCATATTTGGACGATATAGCTATCTTTAGCTCCAGCTGGGATGATCACCTGGTCCACCTTGGAAAGTTTTGGAGGCCCTGCAAAAGGCAGGCCTCACTATCAAGGCTTCAAAGTGCCAGATAGGGCAGGGTAAGGTGGTTTATCTGGGACACCTTGTTGGTGGGGAACAGATTGCACCACTACAGGGGAAAATCCAAACAATTATTGATTGGATTCCCCCTACCACTCAGACTCAGGTGAGAGCCTTCCTAGGCCTCACTGGGTATTACAGGAGGTTCATTAAGAACTATGGCTCCATTGCAGCCCCTCTTAATGACCTCACATCCAAGAAAATGCCTAAAAAGGTATTATGGACAGCAAACTGTCAGAAAGCTTTTGAGGAGCTGAAGCAGGCCATGTGCTCTGCACCTGTCCTGAAAAGCCCTTGTTACTCTAAAAAATTCTATGTCCAAACTGATGCATCTGAATTAGGAGTAGGGGCAGTCCTATCACAACTTAATTCTGAGGGCCAGGATCAACCTGTTGCTTTTATTAGTAGGAGGTTGACCCCTAGAGAAAAGCGTTGGTCTGCCATTGAGAGGGAGGCCTTTGCTGTGGTCTGGGCTCTGAAGAAGTTGAGGCCATACCTGTTTGGCACTCACTTCATTGTTCAGACAGACCACAAACCTCTACTTTGGCTAAAACAAATGAAAGGTGAAAATCTTAAATTGTTGAGGTGGTCCATATCCCTACAGGGAATGGACTATACAGTGGAACATAGACCTGGGAGTAGCCACTCCAATGCAGATGGACTCTCCAGATATTTCCACTTAGACAATGAAGACTCATCAGGTCATGGCTAGTCTTATTGTCCTTCGTTTGGGGGGGGGGGTTGTGTAGGAAAGTACCATCTTGCCTGGCATGTTACCCCCATTTTTCACTGTATATATGTTCTTTTAGTTGTATGTGTCACTGGGACCCTGGTAACCCAGGGCCCCAGTGCTCATAAGTGTGCCTGAATGTGTTACCTGTGTAGTGACTAACTGTCTCACTGAGGCTCTGCTAATCAGAACCTCAGTGGTTATGCTCTCTCATTTATTTCCAAATTGTCACTAACAGGCTAGTGACCATTTTTACCAATTTACATTGGCTTACTGGAACACCCTTATAATTCCCTAGTATATGGTACTGAGGTACCCAGGGTATTGGGGTTCCAGGAGATCCCTATGGGCTGCAGCATTTCTTTTGCCACCCATAGGGAGCTCTGACAATTCTTACACAGGCCTGCCACTGCAGCCTGAGTGAAATAACATCCACGTTATTTCACAGCCATTTAACACTGCACTTAAGTAACTTATAAGTCACCTATATGTCTAACCTTTACCTAGTAAAGGTTAGGTGCAAAGTTACTTAGTGTGAGGGCACCCTGGCACTAGCCAAGGTGCCCCCACATTGTTCAGAGCCAATTCCCTGAACTTTGTGAGTGCGGGGACACCATTACACGCGTGCACTACATATAGGTCACTACCTATATGTAGCTTCACAATGGTAACTTCGAATATGGCCATGTAACATGTCTATGATCATGGAATTGCCCCCTCTATGCCATCCTGGCATAGTTGGCACAATCCCATGATCCCAGTGGTCTGTAGCACAGACCCTGGTACTGCCAAACTGACCTTCCTGGGGTTTCACTGCAGCTGCTGCTGCTGCCAACCCCTCAGACAGGCATCTGCCCTCCTGGGGTCCAGCCAGGCCTGGCCCAGGATGGCAGAACAAAGGACTTCCTCTGAGAGAGGGTGTTACACCCTCTCCCTTTGGAAAATGGTGTGAAGGCAGAGGAGGAGTAGCCTCCCCCAGCCTCTGGAAATGCTTTGTTGGGCACAGATGTGCCCAATTCTGCATAAGCCAGTCTACACCGGTTCAGGGGACCCCTTAGCCCTGCTCTGGCGCGAAACTGGACAAAGGAAAGGGGAGTGACCACTCCCCTGACCTGCACCTCCCCTGGGAGGTGTCCAGAGCTCCTCCAGTGTGCTCCAGACCTCTGCCATCTTGGAAACAGAGGTGCTGCTGGCACACTGGACTGCTCTGAGTGGCCAATGCCACCAGGTGACGTCAGAGACTCCTTGTGATAGGCTCCTTCAGGTGTTGCTAGCCTATCCTCTCTCCTAGGTAGCCAAACCCTCTTTTCTGGCTATTTAGGGTCTCTGTCTCTGGGGAAACTTTAGATAACGAATGCAAGAGCTCAGCCGAGTTCCTCTGCATCTCTCTCTTCACCTTCTGCCAAGGAATCGACTGCTGACCGTGCTGGAAGCCTGCAAAACTGCAACATAGTAGCAAAGACGACTACTGCAACTCTGTAACGCTGATCCTGCCGCCTTCTCGACTGTTTTCCTGGTGGTGCATGCTGTGGGGGTAGTCTGCCTCCTCTCTGCACTAGAAGCTCCGAAGAAATCTCCCGTGGGTCGACGGAATCTTCCCCCTGCAACCGCAGGCACCAAAAAGCTGCATTACCGGTCCCTTGGGTCTCCTCTCAGCACGACGAGCGAGGTCCCTCGAATCCAGCAACTCTGTCCAAGTGACCCCCACAGTCCAGTGACTCTTCAGTCCAAGTTTGGTTGAGGTAAGTCCTTGCCTCACCTCGCTAGACTGCATTGCTGGGAACCGCGACTTTTGCAGCTACTCCGGCCTCCGTGCACTTCCGGCGGAAATCCTTTGTGCACAGTCAAGCCTGGGTCCACGGCACTCTAACCTGCATTGCACGACCTCCTAAGTCGTTCTCCGGCGACTTCTTTGTGCGACTTTGGGTGAGCACCGTTTCACGCATCCTCGTAGTGCCTGTTTCTGGTGCTTCTCCGTGTGCTACCTGCTGCTGAGAGGGCTCCTTGTCTTGCTCGACGTCCCCTCTCTCTCCTGGTCCAATTTGCGACCTCCTGGTCCCTCCAGGGCCACAGCAGCATCCAAAAACGCTAACCGCATGATTTGCAGCTAGCAAGGCTTGTTGGCGTTCTTTCGGCGGGAAAACACTTCTGCACGACTCTACAAGGCGAGAGGGATCCGTCCTCCAAAGGGGAAGTCTCTAGCCCTTTGCGTTCCTGCAGAAACCGCAGCTTCTTCTGTCCAGTAGAAGCCTCTTTGCACCCGCAGCTGGCATTTCCTGGGCATCTGCCCATCTCCGACTTGCTTTTGACTTTTGGACTTGATCCCCTTGTTCCACAGGTACCCTAGATTGGAAATCCACAGTTGTTGCATTGTTGATTTGTGTCTTTCCTGCATTATTCCTCTAACATGACTTCTTTGTCCTTAGGGGAACTTTAGTGCACTTTGCACTCACTTTTCAGGGTCTTGGGAGGGTTATTTTTCTAACTCTCACTATTTTCTAATAGTCCCAGCGACCCTCTACAAGGTCACATAGGTTTGGGGTCCATTTGTGGTTCGCATTCCACTTTTGGAGTATATGGTTTGTGTTGCCCCTATCCCTATGTTTCCCCATTGCATCCTATTGTAACTATACATTGTTTGCACTGTTTTCTAAGACTATACTGCATATTTTTGCTATTGTGTATATATATATCTTGTGTATATTTCCTATCCTCTCACTGAGGGTACACTCTAAGATACTTTGGCATATTGTCATAAAAATAAAGTACCTTTATTTTTAGTATAACTGTGTATTGTGTTTTCTTATGATATTGTGCATATGACACTAAGTGGTACTGTGGTAGCTTCACACGTCTCCTAGTTCAGCCTAAGCTGCTCTGCTAAGCTACCATTATCTATCAGCCTAAGCTGCTAGACACCCTATACACTAATAAGGGATAACTGGGCCTGGTGCAAGGTGCAAGTACCCCTTGGTACTCACTACAAGCCAGTCCAGCCTCCTACAGGTATCTTGAACACCCTGACTGTTTTCTTACAGTCCCATCGACCCTCTACAAGCTGCCATAGGTCTGGGGTTTATTCGTGATTCGCATTCCACTTTTGGAGTATATGGTTTGTGTTGCCCCTAGACCTATGTTTGTCTATTGCATCCTATTGTAATTCTACACTGTTTGCATTACTTTTCTAACTCTTACTTACCTGTTTTGGGTTTGTGTGCATATAACTTGTGTATATTACTTACCTGCTTAATGAGGGTACTCACTGAGATATTTGTGGCATATTGTCATAAAAATAAAGTACCTTTATTTTTAGTAACTCTGAGGATTGTGTTTTCTTATGATATTGTGCTGTATGATACAAGTGGTCCAGCATGGACCCCCAGTACTACCAAACTAGCTCTCTGAGGTTTCCACTGCAGCCCCAGCTGCTGACACCTCACAGGCAGGTTTCTGCCCTCCTGGGAATTGAGCAGATCAATCCCAGGAAGGCAGAACAGTGCATTTCCTTTAGGAGAGGGTGTTATACCCTCTCCCATTGGAAATAGGTGTTACAGCCGTGGGAGGGGTATCCTCCCAGAGCCTCTGCAAATGCTTTGAAGGTCACAAATGGTGCCCTCCTTGCATAATCCAGTCTAGACCGGTTCAGGGACCCCCAGTCCCTGCTCTGGTGCGAAACTGGACAAAGGAAAAGGGAGTGACCACTCCCCTGTCCATCACCACCCCAAGGGTGGTGCCCAGAGCTCCCCCAGAGTGTGCCTGGCATTACCAATCTTAGATTCCAAGGTGTGGGGACCCTCTGGGATCATCTGAGTGGCCAGTGCCAGAAGGTGACGTCAGAGACGCCTCCTGATAGGTGCATACCTGAGTACATATCCAATCCCCTCCTAGAGCTATTTAGGGTCTCTCCTCTGGGTGTTTCAGATTTGGTTTGCAAGACTCCACCAGGACTCCTCTGCATCCTCTGCTTCAGCTTCTGACCGTCAGATCAACTGCAGACTGCTCCAGGAACTGCTATAGCTGCAACAAAGTATCCAGGAAGGCTACTGTGACCTGCAACTTCAGCTCCAGCCAGCAACTGCAACAGTTTCCAAGGTGTGCCCACTCTGAGGACTGCCTGTCTTTACCCTGCACCAGAAGAACCAAAGGAATCTCCCGTGGAGTGACGGAGTCACTTCCCTGCTGCGGCAGGCACCTCTCTGTGATGATGACCGGTACTCTGGGACTTCTCTCCTGTCAATGAGCCTGATCCCTGGAACACAGGTGGTGGACCAAAGGGAGCCTGACTGTCCTAAGGTCCAGCTGTCCAAATTTAGTGGAGGTAAGAGCTTGCCTCCCCATGCCAGTCAGTACCAATGTGCATCAAGTCCTCTGCAGCTCCTTGGGCTTCTGTGCACTTCTTCCAAAAGTTCTTCATGCACAGTGTAGCCCAGGTCTCAAGCACTCTATCCTGTGGCGCACAGCTCTCTGAGATTGTTCTCCAGCAGTGTGGGAACCTTCTGTGTAGTGCTGCATAGACCGCACTTTGCAACTCCTTTGTCCCTGTGTTCTGGGTCTCCTGGGGGTGCTGCCTGGTCTTCTGAGGTCTCTCTGAAGTGCTGAGAGCCCCCTCTGTCTCCTCATTCCAAGTTGAGACCCCCAGATCCCTCCTGGGTCCGCGCAGCTCCTCTTTAATGCAAAACGCGCTCTTGCATGAACCAGGCTTGTTGACGGAATCCAGTGACTCAAACAGCCTGCATCCAACAACTCAACGTGGGACATCTCTTGCACCAAGCAGGAACCAGCAGCTGTCGTCTTTGGTGCATTTCTGTACATTTCTTCCTACCGGAGAATCCACTTTTGCACCTTCTTCCAGATGGGCAGGGGCTCCTGTTCTTCTTGGACTTTTCATCGTCTTCTGGACTTGGTCTCCTCTCTCCACGGGTGTTCAGGTCCAGGAATCCATTGTTGGTTGCTTGCAGTCTTGCTTGGTTCTTGCATAATTCCTCTTCTCTGGATTGGAATATTCACTCACTGCTGGTTTTATATTGGCACATCTTACTATATCAAGTGCCTGTGGCTAATAAGTAGACACTGGCTGCGGGTCTCCATGGTTAAATGTATAGATAAAAAGTTGGTGGTGATATAATTATGGACTCCCGTACTTCAAGCTTCGTCTTATGTGTTTGTCTATACTAGATATCTCCCATATACGCGGCATATATCCAGAATTTGGCACAGGAAGATATCTGAATGATCAGTTGTTGGGTACGTATCAGCAATAGACAGAAGATTGGGAACTGCCCTGATGAAGGTGGCCTCAATAATAGAAGATTACCGAAACGCGCGTAGGCTATAGGGGCCAGATGTAGGTAGGTCCGAGATTGCGACTCGGAAATTGCGAGTCTGTCCGACTCGCAATTTCCGAGTCGCAATCTCGGATGCAGAACGGTGTCTCAGACACCGTCTGCGACTCATTATGGGGTCGCAAAGACCCAATTCATCAATATTCATGAGGTGGGTCGCATTTTGCGACCCCATAGCGAGTCCCTGCACTCACAGGGATGGTGGCCTGCTGAAGTCAGCAGACCTCCATGTCTGTGACTGCTTTTTAAATAAAGCAGTTTTTTTTTTCATTTTGCAGCCCGTTTTCCTTAAAGGAAAACGAGTTGCAAAATGAAAAAAATACCGAAACCATTTGGTTTTGTTTTTTCAGAGTAGGCAGTGGTCCATAGGACCACTGCCTGCTCTGAAAAAATATTTTTGTCGACATTCACAAAGGGGAAGGGGTCCCATAGGGACCCCTTCCCTTTTGCGAATGAGTTACCACCAGCGTGACACTGGTGGTAACTGCGAGTTGCTTAGCGACCGCATTCGCGGTCACAAAGGAATTCTGAATTGCGATGCGAGTTGCAAATAGGAAGGGAACACCCCTTCCTATTTGCGAGTCGCAGTCACAAATTGCGAGTCGGTACCGACTCGCAATTTGTGAATGTGCATCGCGTGAGCCCGTTTGCATGGCGTAAACTGCGATTTTCGCAGTTTGCAACATGCAAACGGCTTGCTACATCTGGCCTTCGGTTCCTACTGTATCTCATTTGAGATTGAAGTATCATTATCATCTCATTTGGTCACAGGTCCCCACTGTATCTTAGTTTTTGATGGTTGCACAATCATTATTGAATCTTTATAAATGAATTATCTTTAGTGACAATTTTCAGAATGTACATCTACTGTATTTATCTATTTATTCATCCCTTTATTCACTTTAGTAGTTGTAGGAAATTTATGTTATTAGGTTCATCAATCTATTTGTATTGCATTTTATGGATGTTTTAGTATGTAGTGAATGCGGGACGAGTGAGTTAGGTGTATGTATTTTTTGTATTAGGTTTTATGTCTTCAATATTTTGTAATTGAATTTAATAAAATCATATCTTTTTGATATAACTCTCATCTTGAAATGGTATATGTTGATAAGTATTTAGCCCAAACCGTTCACTTAGGAGTTTCACTTTTATGTGACATATATAATTATGATTATCGACAGAAATTGTGATATTGTTCTTGATGAGTATCTATCAAGATGTATTCTCAGTAGCTCATAACTTTGATTCACTTTATAATTCTTCATCATGACTTCTAGTGTGTTCTGAGGAAACTTACGATACTTTATTCCTGCCTTCCTGGGCTCTGGAGTGGGGTACTTTACTTACCTTCAGTGTTTTCTTATACTACCAGCGCCCCTCTACACACTACATTTGGGGGGAATTTGTGATTCGTATTCCACTTTCTTGGTATATGCTTTGTGTTACTCCTAGGCCTATTGCATTCTATTGTATTTTCCACTGTTTGCACTATTCTATGACTATATACGTACCTGATTTTGGTCTCTAGCGTGTATTTATCAATTTGTATATATTGTGTATAATACTTACCTCAAAAAGGAGTATTGTCTCTAAGATATTTTTGGCCTTGTGTCACTAAAATAAAGTACCTTTATTTTTGGTAACACTGAGTATTAGCTTTTATTGTGTATAAGTAATGTGTAACTATAGTGGTATTGCAGGAGCTTTGCATGTCTCCTAGTTCAGCCAAAGATGCTCTGCTACGGCTACCTCTAACAGCCTCAGCTGCTAGAACACTGCCTACATTTCACTAATAAGGGATAACTGGTCCTGGTATAAGATTAAAGTAACTTAGGTACCCACTACAAACCAGTTCAGCCTCCTAGAGACCCCGTGAACATACGGTGATTAACTTTAAAAAGCTCTTTTGGGTGAAGCTGTTGTACTCTTGCAGCCCCAACGTTTCCATTCTTTTGTTGGTGGCACCCCTGCAATACTTTGGCCACTACAAGCAGAGTAAAGGTGCAAAGCTGAGAGCCCTACAGGTCATTATAGGGTGCTCCTCTGGGAGCTGTAAACATTTTAGTGTCAGCTCTCCTGCTGGTCTCGGGGGAGCTGTTCTGCTTTAAGCAAATTTGTCACAGAATTATTTTTGTTTTTCCTTTATTTTTTGGGAGTGCCTGAACTCACCCGGGCACCACACATGTCTCTGTTTATTGGGGAAGTTGAGGTAGTCCACCACTCGCTGCCCAACTGGATCCCATATGGCCCATACCTCCAAATGCGACTGCGGGAGCTGGCAACTTCTCTGTCCCTGCCCTTTTCTGCAGCAGATTATCTGCAGCTTGTGGTGGCCACCCAGATGGCATACCATCACTGGGGAGGAGGGGTTGCAATGGTGCTCCCCCTGCATCTTGGCATTCAAGGGTTCAGAGATAGGGTTACAGCCCCCTCCATTACAGATAAGGCCTGGAGGATGGGATCCCGGGACCAAAGGAGAGTCTGGGAGAGGGCTCCACACATTCACCCTTCCTGGAAAAATTTAAAATTAAGTGCAGCCATCTTGCACTGACTCCCAGACCCTGTCTCACCCTGGGGCAATTGGTGAAAATGGGGGCAGAGCTCCACGCACTTTGACCAAACAGAAAGCTAAGGTCAAAGGTCACCACAATTTAAAATACTATATTGAAGCCCTGTTGGGCCGAGTTTGATGATCTTGTACTGATTTTTACTCCTGATGAAGAGCAAAAGCCACTAGGGGCAATTACAGGGGACCTCCTTACCTCCAAAGTGGTGCAGTCCTCAGGGAACTGGTTCTGCTGGCTCCCCACACAAGCCTTCCTCCTGGTCATGGTTTCTATGGCCAAAAGTCCAGGACTTTTCCCCAACTGGTCCTCCGAGGGCATAAGGGGTCCAGACTCACTGGAACTTGCAGAGACCCATTTGTCCTGGGTTAAAACGGGCATAGGCCTTAGTCCTTTCTGGGATCCAGCAGTGAAGTGTCGAAAAATCAGCAGACAAGAGAGAGTCTCCCTCTTGTGCAAGGGTTTTTAAATTGGAGAGGAAGCATCCAGAAGTCAGGCACCCTTGGCCAATCCTACAGTGCTATGTCACCTCTCCACCCCTATTCCAACCCTTCTTCACAGTATGCTGTGACAGTTCAAATAGGATGGCGTCTCCACAAGCCCGCTATTTTTTTTCTGAGACTAAGGCCCACACTATGACACTGGCAGTAAATCCCGCTTACTGCCACGCTGATGGCTGCCAACATACCGCTGTGGTAGCGGATATCCGTTAACCATATTATGACACACACACACCAATCTGACAGAAAACTGCCTCAAACACAGATCCGCCAGCCCAAAGGACAGTGCTAAAGTGGTGTTCCCAAAACCCATACCGTTACACCAACAAAACAACGCCCACCACATTATGACCCACGAATCACCACTGCAGACATTCAACGGTGGTAAACCATTGGCGGTACATACCGCCACACTCAGAATGGACACCCACATAAAAACAACATCACATTGGCCAATACTGAAAACACACACCTGACACCCATACACACACCACACCCAGACCCCTACACCACTATAAAACACACACCCATACTACTAACAACCCTTTGCCAACACCAAAAGACTGCAACAGTTAGCTACCAACATCACAGAGAGACAACTACAAACACATCACTGACACCCATACATCCCTCATGCACCCCACATCACACACTCCACCACATCACTCAACACACTCTCACAAACACACAACATACAACCCCCATGGTACCACAACGGCACCCCATTTCACTGAGGAGGAGTTAAGGGTCATGGTGGAGGAAATTGTCAGGGTAGAGCCACAAGCTGTTTGGAGCACAGATACAGCAGATTTCCATTGCCCAGAAGATGAAGCTATGGCGGAGATTTGTGGACAGGGTAAATGGCGTGCCCCCAAGAACAAAGGATGACATCAGGAAGAGGTGGAACGATCTACGGAGGAAGGTATGTTCCATAGCATCAAGGCACCAGCTCACCATGGCGGTGGACCCCCCACCTCCTCCCCCACACCTCACAGCTCACAGCATGGGAGGAGCAAGTACTGACATTACTGCATCCTGAGGGACTCGCTGGAGTATCCGGAGGACTGGACACTGGTAAGTCTACATTTACTACCTATCCCCTCCACACCTGCATGCCATCTCACACCCTAACTCCCATCACGCCATTCCATCCCACACACTGCACCTACACATGTGACTAACCCCAATGCCAAGACCTGCATGCCATACCAATGCATGGACACCCCTCCAAGCTCTGCATGGACATCCATCACCAAACATGCACAGCATAGGGAAACTAACAATCCCACAGTACATCACCATACACAAGCAAGAGGTGGCACGGTAACACCAACCATAGAGGGGAGGATAGGGATGTACAATATGTCATACACATGAAGCATAATACATCACTTACACCCCCACAGGAAACCTAGCCAATGTCAGCGGAGAGGAGGTGTCATGACTATCCAGTCCCCCAACAGAAGATGCCCCCAGTGATGACAGTAACTCTGGACTTCTGGATCTGGATGACCTACCTTGCCCATCGGGAACCACTGGACAGCTGGTTACCCAAGCCCATTCAAGGACCACCACAGAGCCTCCCCCATTAGGTTCCAACACGAAAGCACCCACCCAGCGTACCCACACCTCTGTCCCCAGGACACGTAAATCAGCAGTGTGCCCACCTGTACACAGATCCCAAGCCATACCTCATACCCAAGACAATCAGGGACCTGGGGTCAGTGGCAGTGGGCACACTGTTCAGGGACAGAGTAACAGGCCAACAGGGACACTGGGAGGACTGCTGTGCACCAGGGGGAGGAGAGGAGCAGGGAACCGACTCTCCAGGAGGCAATCACCGAGATCCTGGGAGCCTACCAACATTCCCAGGACACAATGGGCCAGATCCTAGACAACGTGCAGGAGAACAGGGGGCTGCAGGAGGGACAGTATCAGAAGATCAGGGGGGACTTGCAGGCCATTAACACCACCCTGATCTCCATAGCAAGGGTGCTGGCAGACATGACCAACATCATGAGGGAAGCAACAGCACACCAGCGGGCCCCTACCACTAGCCAGTCCATTGACCAGCCCTCCACTTCCACTGCCGCTAGTGGCCAGGAGGCCCCGCCACAGGACCCACATTTTATCAGCACCCCTCCCCTGCAGAAGGTAAACCACCCCACAAACGTTCCCTGAGACCCAGACAGAAGCCAGTGACACTTGCCAAGCCCTCCAACAGGAAATGAGACTCTCCTGGTTGTCCCCCTTGTGTCCCACACTGTCACCTTGTCCACTTTGAACTGACTTTGCTCCCCTTCCTATTGCCCCTTGGACACTGCACCTGTGCAGCAAACAGATTGGAACATTACCCTGGACTTTCCTCCATCATCACCCCATTCCATTGCACTTTCCCTTAATTTCTTAGCACTTAAATAAACACCCTTGGACACAACTCGACTCCTTGTATGTCATGTTTTGAAAATGTGTATTCATGGAAACATTTACATCCATTGCAAAAGTACTGTACATTGTGGGAGAATAGAAATAATGGCCTGTAGCTGTCTGCAGTCACCACATCAGTAGACAGTTGTTATATCACCAACATCTGCAATATGACAAACCATAGGTGACAGTAAGTACAGTTAATAGGAAGTGAATGCCATCTTGCCACAGCCACACGGAATACACTATTAGTCATAGGAATGTTAATCTACACTGTCTCACCTGTGTGTCATTGGAAGTACTGACGGATTACTGATGTTCTGTTGTCCTCATCCACATCCTCAGTATCTTCATCCTCACTGTCCTCAGAATCCACTGCTGCCATAGGGGCATCTCCAGTCTCCTCCTACAGAAAAGGTACATGGCATCTGAGGGCCAGGTTGTGCAACATGCAGCATGTCACTACTATCTGGCAGACCTTCTCAGGTGAGTAGCACAGGGATCTTCATGTCAGATGCAGGCACCTGAATCTGGCCTTCAGGAGGCCGAAGATTCTCTCGATGATCTGTCTGGTCCTCCCAAGTGCCTCATTACAACGTTCTTCAGCCCTTCTCCTGGCATTCCTCACAGGGGTCAGCAGCCAAGATAGGTTTGGGTAGCTAGAGTCACCTGTAAGTATTGAGGGACAAAATGTAGCCACACACAATCCTATGGGGTTGACACCAGAGGCATACACTGACATACAGTGGGTGGGGACCAAGGCTCACCTATTAGCCACACCATGTGCCTCTGTAGCTGGCCCATCACACTTGGGATGCTGCTAGGAGGAACTCTCTGTATTGCTGAGGAATCACCAATCTCCTGGCAGCTCCAGGTTTTGGATCCCTTGCTTCAGTATACAAGAGGTTGTCCTCCCAGTAAACTCTGTGAGAGTCACTGACATCCCCATTTGCTTGTTTGACAGCTTGCTGTCTTAGACCCTCTGGTGTGGGACAGGTCTGCTGTGCCACACTCAGCTCCTCCCTGGCAGGCCCCCCTCCACCCAAAAGATCAGCAGTGTCTGCTTCCAGCTCCTTGGTGTAGGTTCTGCACAGGGTGGAAATTCGTCTTCCTCAGAAGTTGAATCCACTGTAGAGGGAGGGATAGTAGGTAGTGTTTTACCTTTACTAACCCTAGCTTTAGGGAGCACTTGGTCCATTCTTCCAGGATCCAAGTCACCCTGTCCTTTTTGCTTTTTGGCCTAAGCCCTGGTTAAAGCAAAAATATGCCCTGGAATGCCCAGCATTGCTGCATGAGCCTCCAACTCCACTTCTGCCCAAGCTGATGTTTCTAAATCGTTCCCTAGTAGACAGTCTACAGGTAAATCTGAGGCAACCACAACTTTCTTTGGATCAGTAACACCCCCCCCAGTTGAGATTCACAACAGCCATGGGGTGGCTAAGAGTGTTGTTATGAGCATCAGTCACTTGGTACTGGTGACCAAGTAGGTGTTGTTCAGGGTGGACCAGTTTCTCTATTACCATGGTAACACTGGCACCTGTGTCCCTGTAGGCCTGAACCTCAACACCATTTATTAGGGGAAGTTGCTTGTACTTATCCATATTAAGGGGACAAGCAACCAAGGTGGCCAAATCAACCCCCTTAGAGACTAACACAGCCTCTGTGGTCTCCCTAACAAGACCAACCCCAACTAAATTACCAAAAGTGAGCCCAGCTACTCCCTTGGATTGGCTATTAGTAGGTTTGCTCCCACCACCACTGCTATTACTAGGGGCACTAGGTGTAGCAGCAGGGGTTGTAGTGGTAGGAGGCTTGGTGCTTTTCTTTGGACAACTGGGATCAGTTGTCCAATGGCCTTTTATTTTACATAAATACCACCATGGTTTCTTAACTTGATTTAAAGAAGATTTGGGCCCACCACACCCACCAGAGTGTTTTTGTGGGCCTGATGAAGACTCATTTTTAGATTTGTCCCTTGTCAGAAGACTTACCATCCTTCTTCTTGCCATCCTTGTCACCCCCTGTATGAACCTTTCTGTTCACCCTTGTTCTGACCCATTTGTCTGCCTTCTTTCCCAATTCTTGGGGAGAGGTCAGATCAGAGTCTACCAGGTACTGGTGCAACAAATCAGACACACAATTATTAAGAATATGCTCTCTCAGGATTAAGTTATACAGGCTTTCATAGTCAGAAACTTTACTGCCATGTAACCACCCCTCCAAGGCCTTCACTGAATGGTCAACAAAGTCTACCCAGTCTTGTGAAGACTCCTTTTTGGTTTCTCTGAACTTGATCCTGTACTGCTCAGTGGTTAAGCCATAACCATCTAGGAGTGCATTCTTAAGAACTGTAAAATCATTGGCATCACTTTGCTTAACAGTAAGGAGCCTATCCCTACCCTTTCCACTGAAAGACAGCCATAGGATAGCAGCCCACTGCCTTTGAGGGACCCCCTGTACATTACAGGCCCTCTCAAGTGCAGCAAACCACTTGTTAATGTCATCCCCCTCCTTGTAAGGGGGAACTATCTTGTGCAGAATCACACTCTTTTACAGGATTACTATCTGTAATACTGCTGCTGCCACCATGGGGTCCAAACCCCAACCTCTGTCTTTCTTTTTCTAAGTCAAATGCTTGTCTGTCTAGATCCAGCTGTTGCTTCTTGAGCTTCAGTCTGGATTCTTCCACTCTCAATCTATTGAGTTCCCTTTCTAACAATCTGTCTTCAGGGAGGGTGGGTTGGGCATGTTTTGACACAGAAGAATGGTGAGACCTGTCCCTAACAGATGGCACTCTAACAACCTGGCCTAAAGGAGTAACCTCTATACTATGATGAGAACTCACATCAGTACCAACCCTGCTAGGTGAGAAGCAAGCAGCACCCGCAGAAGTGCCGGAACAGGCACTACGAAGTGGAGTGAACCGGAGCTCACCCGAAGTCACAAAGTAAGGTCCCACGACGCCGGAGGACAATTCAGGAGGTCGTGCACTGAAGGTTAGAGTGTCGGGGACCCAGGCTTGGCTGTGCAGAAAGGAAATCCTGGAAGAGTGCACAGGAGCCGGAGCAGCTGCAAATCACGCAGTACCCAGCAATTCAGTCTAGCGTGGGGAGGCAAGGACTTACCTCCACCAAACTTGGACTGAAGAGTCATTGGACTGTGTGAGTCACTTGGACAGAGTTGTTGAGTTCAAGGGACCTCGCTCGTCGTGCTGAGAGGAGACCCAGAGGACCGGTGATGCAGTCTTTTGGTGCCTGCGGTTACAGGGGGAAGATTCCGTCGACCCACTGAAGATTTCTTCGGAGCTTCTAGTGCAGAGAGGAGGCAGACTACCCCCACAGCATGCACCACCAGGAAAACAGTTGAGAAGGCGGCCGGATCAGCGTTACAAGGTCGCAGTAGTCGTCTTTGCTACTTTGTTGCAGTTTTGCAGGCTTCCAGAGCAGTCAGCGGTCGATTCCGTGGCAGAAGGTGAAGAGAGAGATGCAGAGGAACTCTGATGAGCTCTTGCATTCGTTATCTAAAGAATTCCCCAAAGCAGAGACCCTAAATAGCCAGAAAAGGAGGTTTGGCTACTTAGGAGAGAGGATAGGCTAGCAACACCTGGAGGAGCCTATCAGAAGGAGTCTCTGACGTCACCTGCTGGCCCTGGCCACTCAGAGCAGTCCAGTGTGCCAGCAGCACCTCTGTTTACAAGATGGCAGAGGTCTGGAGCACACTGGAGGAGCTCTGGGCACCTCCCAGGGGAGGTGCAGGTCAGGGGAGTGGTCACTCCCCTTTCCTTTGTCCAGTTTCGCGCCAGAGCAGGGCTGGGGGATCCCTGAACCGGTGTAGACTGGCTTATGCAGAGATGGGCACCATCTGTGCCCATGAAAGCATTTCCAGAGGCTGGGGGAGGCTACTCCTCCCCAGCCCTGACACCTTTTTCCAAAGGGAGAGGGTGTAACACCCTCTCTCTGAGGAAGTCCTTTGTTCTGCCTTCCTGGGCCAAGCCTGGCTGGACCCCAGGAGGGCAGAAACCTGTCTGAGGGGTTGGCAGCAGCAGCAGCTGCAGTGAAACCCCGGGAAAGGTAGTTTGGCAGTACCGGGTCTGTGCTAGAGACTCGGGGGATCATGGAATTGTCTCCCCAATGCCAGAATGGCATTGGGGTGACAATTCCATGATCTTAGACATGTTACATGGCCATGTTCGGAGTTACCATTGTGACGCTATACATATGTCGTGACATATGTATAGTGCACGCGTGTAATGGTGTCCCCGCACTCACAAAGTCCGGGGAATTTTCCCTGAACAATGTGGGGGCTCCTTGGCTAGTGCCAGGGTGCCACACACTAAGTAACTTAGCACCCAACCTTTACCAGGTAAGGGTTAGACATATAGGTGACTTATGAGTTACTTAAGTGCAGTGGTAAATGGCTGTGAAATAACGTGGACGTTATTTCACTCAGGCTGCAGTGGCAGGCCTGTGTAAGAATTGTCAGAGCTCCCTATGGGTGGCAAAAGAAATGCTGCAGCCCATAGGGATCTCCTGGAACCCCAATACCCTGGGTACCGCAGTACCATATACTAGGGAATTATAAGGGTGTTCCAGTATGCCAATGTAAATTGGTGAAATTGGTCAATAGCCTGTTAGTGACAATTTGGAAAGAAATGAGAGAGCATAACCACTGAGGTTCTGGATAGCAGAGCCTCAGTGAGACAGTTAGTCATAACACAGGTAACACATACAGGGCACACTTATGAGCACTGGGGCCCTGGCTGGCAGGGTCCCAGTGACACATACAACTAAAACAACATATATACAGTGAAATATGGGGGTAACATGCCAGGCAAGATGGTACTTTCCTACACTAATCCTCAGAACAAAGGCATCATGCACCGACAAAGGATACTTAGCATTGATGTGGGAGATGTACACACAATTTGCACATTCATTGATTGGAAACTCCTACGATTCCTGAACACCTGTTCATTCTGGCAGGGAGGGGGGATAAACGCAATATGTGTACAGTCAATCGCACCAATAATATTAGGAGTATGTCCCATTGCATAGAATCCAGCCTTCACTGTGGCCAAATCTTCCACCTAGGGGAAAGAAATGTAGCTGCACATGTGTTTCACCAGGGCAGACAAAACTCTTGCCAGCACGATTGAAAACATTGGCTGTGACATTCCTGCTGCCAAGCCCACTGTCACTTGGAAAGAACCAGTTGCCAGTAAATAGTGCACTCATAGCACTTGCACAAGAAGGGGGATCCCAGTGGGATGACAGATAGCAGATATCAGGTCAGGCTCCAATTGGGCACACAGTTGTGTGATTGTGGCCCTATCCACTCTATAGGTCAGTATTATGTGCCTATCCTTCAGTGTAGCCACGTCCACCAGAGTTCTGTACACGGGGTCGTGTCTCCACCTCTTATTCATCCGCAGTGGTAGGTATCTAAGGGACACAAGAGTAAGTAGGCTGTCACAATTTGAACAACAAAACCACAACTGTAGTCCACATGGTGCACTTATGTATTGGGACAGTGTAAATGTCGAAGTATGTGCCTATTTAACCTGTGACGCAGTAATTATCAGTAGGCCAGTCCCCCCCTTGAAATGGCGAACGCCTGTCCTGTATGGAGGGAGAGGTGGAAGTGAGGTAATTCCGCCGACATTGGGCATCGTGGCGGTCTTGTACCGCCATGCAATTCCTCATTGGATAATTTTGGGCCCTAAGGAGTACAGTGGCCAATGGGGATGATCGCCGGCGGTGACGATGTGCACCGCTGTGGACGTGACTGCCATTTTCTATCTGATTCCTCACTTGTTTCCTGACCTTCAACAGGAGAAGACCTACACTGTGTGTGCTGCTGTGACCTGTGTCTGGAACCTACCATGGCCCGTGTGACCAGAGAAAGAGCCCCAGCCTTCACTTCAGAGGAGTTTGAGTGACTGGTGGATGGGGTCCTACCCCAGTACGGACAGCAGTATGGGCCTCCAGACCAACAGGTACACTTTGGCCACGTTGCATGTTTTATGGATGCATGGAGATGTGTGTGAAGGCATCGTGTAAGGGTGGGTGGGGGTTGGAGGGATTGTCTGTTGGTGGTGTACATGTTGTGCGCTGGCCTATGTGTGCCAATGGTGATGGAATCGGGTATGGTGGGCCTTGTGTGTGACAGGCTGGACTGTTTGTTTAATAGAGTTCTCCTGTCTGTGTTACCTATGCATTCAGCGCCCATCAAAAGAGGGGATTACGGTGTGCCATTGCCAAGGACCTGCGGACCCTTCGGGTCTATGGAAGGCGGAGCACCCACTGTCAGAAACGGTGGCAGGACCTGAGATGCTGGGCACGGAAGACCGCGGAGGCCCAGCTGGGGATGGCATCCCAACGGTGAAGGGGTGCCCACTGGACCCTGACCCCCCTGAAGCCCCATAAACTGGAGGTGGGCCACCCTGAGCTGGATGGGTGCTTGAGGGAATCACAGCAGCCACAAGGGGGTGAGTACAGTGGGTTTCATTACATATTTTGGCTGGTGGGGTGGTATCCGGGTGGTGGATGTGTGTTAGTGGGTGCCCCTATTGCCAGGCCAGACATTGCAGTGTGGGTCAACTGAAGGGTAATGGTTGCATGGCAAATAAACGTAACCTAGCTTGTTAGCAGTCCATTTTAGGCAGGCCATTGTGGGTCCCAGGTGTGCTGCAGTTGGCGGTGTGTGGTCCTCATCTTGCCTTAGTGACTAGCGAGATCACTGGTAGTGCAATGCATAGTGCTTAAGCCTGTTCCCTGTGTGTGAAGGTGATGTGCATGCCACTGGTGGTGTTGGTGCAGGCATTGACCAAGTGTATCGTTTGTCTCCCCCCCTTTCTTGTTTTGTCATCCTGTCCTTGTGTTCATTAGCATCATCTGGCAGGGGAACGGGAGCACCGGCAACAGAGGGAGCTGCATTTCACAGGACCCTGGAGGTAGAGTCTGTAGGAGGCTGGACTGGCTTATAGTGAGTACCAAGGGGTACTTGCACCTTGCACCAGGCCCAGTTATCCCTTATTAGTGTATAGGGTGTCTAGCAGCTTAGGCTGATAGATAATGGTAGCTTAGCAGAGCAGCTTAGGCTGAACTAGGAGACGTGTGAAGCTACTACAGTACCACTTAGTGTCATATGCACAATATCATAAGAAAACACAATACACAGTTATACTAAAAATAAAGGTACTTTATTTTTATGACAATATGCCAAAGTATCTTAGAGTGTACCCTCAGTGAGAGGATAGGAAATATACACAAGATATATATACACAATAGCAAAAATATGCAGTATAGTCTTAGAAAACAGTGCAAACAATGTATAGTTACAATAGGATGCAATGGGGAAACATAGGGATAGGGGCAACACAAACCATATACTCCCAAAGTGGAATGCGAACCACGAATGGACCCCAAACCTATGTGACCTTGTAGAGGGTCGCTGGGACTATTAGAAAATAGTGAGAGTTAGAAAAATAACCCTCCCCAAGACCCTGAAAAGTGAGTGCAAAGTGCACTAAAGTTCCCCTAAGGACAAAGTAGTCGTGTTAGAGTAATAATGCAGGAAAGACACAAACCAGCAATGCAACAACTGTGGATTTCCAATCTAGGGTACCTGTGGAAAAAGGGGACCAAGTCCAAAAGTCACAAGCAAGTCGGAGATGGGCAGATGCCCAGGAAATGCCAGCTGCGGGTGCAAAGAAGCTTCTACTGGACAGAAGAAGCTGAGGTTTCTGCAGGAACGAAAAGGGCTAGAGACTTCCCCTTTGGTGGACGGATCCCTCTCGCCGTGGAGAGTCGTGCAGAAGTGTTTTCCCGCCGAAAGGACGCTAACAAGCCTTGCTAGCTGCAAAGCGTGCGGTTAGCGTTTTTGGACGCTGCTGGGGCCCAGGAGGGACCAGGAGGTCGCAAATTGGACCTGTAGAGAGAGGGGACATCGAGCAAGACAACGAGCCCTCACTGAAGCAGGTAGCACCCGGAGAAGTGCCAGAAACAGGCACTACGAGGATGCGTGAAACGGTGCTCGCCGAAGTTGCACAAAGGAGTCCCACGTCGCCGGAGACCAACTTAGAAAGTCGTGCAATGCAGGTTAGAGTGCCGTGGACTCAGGCTTGGCTGTGCACAAAGGATTTCCGCCGGAAGTGCACAGGGGCCGGAGTAGCTGCAAAGTCGCGGTTCCCAGCAATGCAGCCCAGCGAGGTGAGGCAAGGACTTACCTCCACCAAACTTGGGCTGAAGAGTCACTGGACTGTGGGGGTCACTTGGACAGAGTCACTGGATTCGAGGGACCTCGCTCGTCATGCTGAGAGGAGACCCAAGGGACCGGTAATGCAGCTTTTTGGTGCCTGCGGTTGCAGGGGGAAGATTCCGTCGACCCACGGGAGATTTCTTCGGAGCTTCTGGTGCAGAGAGGAGGCAGGCTACCCCCACAGCATGCACAAGCAGGAAAACAGTCGAGAAGGCGGCAGGATCAGCGTTACAGAGTTGCAGTAGTCGTCTTTGCTACTATGTTGCAGGTTTGCAGGCTTCCAGCGCGGTCAGCAGTCGATTCCTTATCAGAAGGTGAAGAGGGAGATGCAGAGGAACTCGGATGAGCTCTTGCATTCGTTATCTAAAGTTTCCCCAGAGACAGAGACCCTAAATAGCCAGAAAAAAGGGTTTGGCCACCTAGGAGAGAGGATAGGCTACTAATACCTGAAGGAGCCTATCAGCAGGAGTCTCTGACGTCACCTGGTGGCACTGGCCACTCAGAGCAGTCCAGTGTGCCAGCAGCACCTCTGTTTCCAAGATGGCAGAGGTCTGGAGCACACTGGAGGAGCTCTGGACACCTCCCAGGGGAGGTGCAGGTCAGGGGAGTGGTCACTCCCCTTTCCTTTGTCCAGTTTCGCACCAGAGCAGGGGCTAAGGGGTCCCTGAACCGGTGTAGACTGGCTTATGCAGAATTGGGCACATCTGTGCCCAACAAAGCATTTCCAGGGGCTGGGGGAGGCTACTCCTCCCCTGCCTTCACACCATTTTCCAAAGGGAGAGGGTGTCACACCCTCTCTCAGAGGAAGTTCTTTGTTCTGCCATCCTGGGCCAGGCCTGGCTGGACCCCAGGAGGGCAGCTGCCTGTCTGAGGGGTTGGCAGCAGCAGCAGCTGCAGTGAAACCCCAGGAAGGGCAGTTTGGCAGTACCAGGGTCTGTGCTACAGACCACTGGGATCATGGGATTGTGCCAACTATGCCAGGATGGCATAGAGGGGGCAATTCCATGATCATAGACATGTTACATGGCCATATTCGGAGTTACCATTGTGAAGCTACATATAGGTAGTGACCTATATGTAGTGCACGCGTGTAATGGTGTCCCCGCACTCACAAAGTTCAGGGAATTGGCTCTGAACAATGTGGGGGCACCTTGGCTAGTGCCAGGGTGCCCTCACACTAAGTAACTTTGCACCTAACCTTTACCAGGTAAAGGTTAGACATATAGGTGACTTATAAGTTACTTAAGTGCAGTGTAAAATGGCTGTGAAATAACGTGGACGTTATTTCACTCAGGCTGCAGTGGCAGGCCTGTGTAAGAATTGTCAGAGCTCCCTATGGGTGGCAAAAGAAATGCTGCAGCCCATAGTGATCTCCTGGAACCCCAATACCCTGGGTACCTCAGTACCATATACTAGGGAATTATAAGGGTGTTCCAGTAAGCCAATGTAAATTGGTAAAAATGGTCACTAGCCTGTCAGTGACAATTTGGAAAGAAATGAGAGAGCATAACCACTGAGGTTCTGATTAGCAGAGCCTCAGTGAGACAGTTAGTCACTACACAGGTAACACATTCAGGCACACTTATGAGCACTGGGGCCCTGGGTTACCAGGGTCCCAGTGACACATACAACTAAAACAACATATATACAGTGAAAAATGGGGGTAACATGCCAGGCAAGATGGTACTTTCCTACAGAGTCCACAGACCCCGAGGGAACCAGTGGGACGGAGGGCGAGGGGAGCACCACTGCAGAGACTGTAGGAGACAAAACAGACTCAGATACCTCTTCTGATGGGAGATCTCTGGTGGTGGCAGACACCTCTGTGACCACCCCGGCTGCAGGGACAGCCGCCACCCCCGTACCAGCACCACCCTCCCAGTAGCCCCTCAGTGAGTTGCCCGTGCCCACTCACCCAGGAGGGTTGGCATCACCTTCGCCCCAGGCACCTCAGGCCCTGCCCCATTGAGCCCTGCTGCCCTGAGTGAGGAGGCTATTGACCTCCTGAGATCCATCTCTGTATAGCAGTCAACCATTGTGGCTGGCACCCCAGATGCAGCAATGCAATGCATTCCTGGAGGGCATTCACAGTGGATTGGTAGCACAATAGAGATCGATCCAGGCTCTGGCCTCCTCTCTGATGGAAGCCATTGTCTCTGTTTCTACCATCCCCCTCCAACTTCCACTTCCCAGTCCCATTCTCCTCAACCTCTACCCATCCCAGGCACACATACAGATGAGCATGCACACAAGACAACACTCAAGAGTGGCACAGGCAAACACAGGCACCACACTTCATCCCACAAGCACTCATCCAAACACCATACAGTTGCAGACACTACAACATCCACTGCCTCCACTGTCTCCCCTCCTCCTCCTCCACCACCTCCCTCCCAGTCACGTCCACACTCACACCTGCATGCACTACATCAACATCCACTACCAGCATCCCCACACCAAGCAGAACACACAACTCACAGGCAGACACCTCCACAACAGCCATGCACACATCCCCTCTGTCCTCTCCTACCCTGTCTGTCCCCCCTCTCATAAAAGGACACAAATGCAAGCACTCACACACGCAACAGCCCTCCACCTACCATCAGCACACTGCCCAAGCACCTGCACCCAAGTCCAGCAGACATACACCTCCAACAACCACTGCCTCCTCCTCCACTCCCATTACTTCTCCCTCCTCCCGCACCACCATCCCTAAAAAGCTTTTTGTTTTGCCATTTTTACCTCTTGCCTACCCCTCCCCCCGTCCTGCCCATATGGGCAGGGTACCATGACACAGTCCAGAATCTCACCTAAACAGTCCATGGGGACAGTGGTAGCACCACCTTCTCAAATTGGTAAGGATACCACACCTCCATCAAAGAAGGGGAAGGAGCCAGCACCACCAGGAAAGAAGGGGAAGGAGCCTGCACCACCTGTAAAGAAGAGGAAGGATCCTACACCACCTGGAAAGAAGGGATAGGAGCCAGCAGCACCAGGAAAGAAGGGAAAGCAGCCTGCACCGCCAGACAGAAAGGGGAACAGCCCATCCACACCTGCCAGGAAGGGTAAGGGATCCATGCTCCATGTACAGCAGGAGACGAAGCCTTCTACTCCAGCGGAGGCTGTCAGGCTGACACCTCCATCACCACCATCTGTCACGGGGCCCCCACCGCAAGCTGAGGAAGTGCAGCCATCAGAATGTGCAGAGGCTGCCCAGGAGGCTCCTCCATCCACCACCACAGTGCAGCCATCAGACAGTGCAGAGGCTGCCCAGGAGGCTCCTCCATCCACCACCACAGTGCAGCCATCAGACAGTGTAGAGGCTGCCCAGGAGGCTCCCACGTCCACCACCTCAGTTCAGCCATCAGACAGTGCAGAGGCTGCCCAGGAGGCTCCTCCATACACCACCACACTGCAGCCGTCACCACCAGCAGATGCAATGTAGGCCACACTCCAGGGGCTGATGTGCTAGTTGCCCCCTCCAGAACCAGTGGGCAAGCCACCCACTCCAGAGACTGTGGCCTTGCACTCCCCAGGACAGAGCAATGGGCATGTTGCCCCCTCCAGAACCAGTGGGCAAGTCACCCACTCCTTAGAATGTGGCCTTGCACTCCCCAGGACAGAGCAATGGGCATGTTGCCCCCTCCAGAACCAGTGGGCAAGTCACCCACCTGAGAGACTGTGGCCTTGCACTTCCCAGGAGAGAGCAATAGGCATGTTGCCCCCTCTAGAACCAGTGGGGAAGTACCCGTATTCGGCTGAGGTGCCCCCACCCCATCCCCCTGAGGTACCTTCCCACTTGCAAAATGATGCCTCTGCAGTGTTCTCTCAGGTTGTGTCAGGATACAGATTCAGCCATGGACTGTGCCCTGTGGCATTGTGTGCCCTTATGACTTTGGACTGGGCATTGGCCCTTTATGAACATCTGTATATATTTGGTTCGTGTGGTGGGTTTTGCTATGCTAATACATTGTCAGTACTTCAGCAATCTGGTCCGTGTTTTATTATGCCGTGTGCCATTGGTTTACCTGTGCAGCTGGTTGTGTGTATGGTGTGTGTGTGTGTGTCGTGCGCTTGTGTGTCACTGTAGTTTTTCTCCCTCCCTTGTGTGCTAGGCGGCTATGCTCACCGTTTTTGTCTTCGTCGGCGTTGGTGTTCCAGATGGAGAATTACATAGAAAATCATCGGGAAGACCTGCAGTTCGGGTTCCACGGCAGCGTAGTTCTTCCCTGTGTCTCCAATGGTGAGTCCTTTAATTTGTCAGCTCTGTTTCCGCCATGCTTTTGTTGGCATTGGTACCTCCCCAGAAAAGGTGGTGGTTGGTATTGTCTTAGGCCTATATTTATACTTTTTTAGCACCGCATTTGCGTCATTTGTTGACGCAAAATCGGCGCAAGCCTACAAAATACAATTGTATTTTGTAAGTTTGCACTGCTTTTGCGTCAAAAAATGACACAAATGCGGCGCTAAAAAAGTATAAATATGGACCTTAATATGGTAGGTGGTACTTTGTCTTCGGCCTGGCTATTGTTGGCTACCGCAGTGGTGACTGTTGTTTTCCGCCCTGGCGGTTGGTGTGGTACATTGGCTGTCAATGGGAGTTAAAGCCGCCATAGTCATAATTCGGAGGTAATTCCAGCCAGCCTGTTGGAGGTATTACCGTCACTTTATCACTCCCCGCCAGGGTTGTAATGAGGGCCTAAGTCTTGTAGAATCCTGAATGCATCAACAGGTCTGGGCCTAGCTGGAGCTCATTCAGGAACACACAAAAAGGAGGTTTTGAGTAGTCCAACTTATGAATCATTTGCCAATAGAATGAGAGGTTATTAGGAGTAGTTCAATTTATAGATGGTTTTCCAAAGGCATGAGAGATCGCCCTCTGAACAGAGTATAAGGTTCATACTCCTTCTATTGTCTCGAGGAGGCCACAAAGGAAAGGCCAAAACGTGTCAGCACTTATCTACAAGCAGTCCACTAGCAAACTAAACCAGCCTATTTCCAGTGAATATACATGGACTTGTTTTTGTGCTCTGGGTTATAGGGTCAGATTAGATGTCAAAAGAATTAATGAGACCATCTAGAGTTTCTATGAACAGTCATGAGGAGTTTTCCTATATTTTGAAAAGGTTTTTGTTTTGAATTTTGAATTTGGTTTATTTAATTTTGTTTTGTTGCACACTGTACATATAAGCACTGTAAACTGTGATTGTTTATGAAATTGAACAAACCTGATTTCACATAGAAGTTCATATAAATTCTTAGTTCAATAATAACTAAAGTAGTATTGTTACTGATTAATTTGATGCATTTATCCCTCACAAGTCACTCATATATTTTGTCTAGGACAGTTCAAGATGGCATCATCCAGGAGTCACTAGTCACATCTCCTGTGGGGGCCTCAACTCCACCCCTTGCTGACATTCCTGACAGGGCCTTCCTCACTAGATTTTCAAAGGGGAGATCCCTCCTATTTTGGCTTCAGAGGTCTTGGCTCCCTTCTTTGTTCAGTGGGTGTGAGCAGGCCCATCCCTTGGACAGTGTGAGCACTGATTGATTGATGCAGAACATTCCATCCCACCCCTTTCCTCATCGGGAGCTGGGAGAAATACTGTTAATTGCTTCCTTCATGTGGGGAGGCCTTTGTTTCTGCAGTTGGAGAGATATTTAATTAACTGGGCACTGCAAGGTGACCAAAGGCCTAGGTTCTGATCCTGAGCTTAGCCAGAGAAATAAGACAATTCTAGATGACCCATAAGTTGTACACTTATCATTGGGAAACTTGCAGAACTGATCTTCCTACACAGGTCACGCCCCAATTCGATATGTTGCTGGTCTCTGTAGTCCAAAGGGGAGCAAAACTACACTCTAAGGCAGTTCTCTACCTATGTGTAGAATAAAGTGTCACTATCGACAAAACAGTAAATCACACCGACTTTTGATATCAATGTACACTAACATTATAAGGCTTACCCCAGGTCATTATCTAATCCTGCAGAGTCGCCACTGTGCCAAGCTACCTGTGCCCAGTTACCGGGCTCCGCATGACAGTTGTCTTCCATTCTGAGCCCGCACATGTGTGCACATGTGTGCACATGTGTATGAACGTGTTCATGAGTAACCAAGCAATTGCCCCTTATCTTTGTTGCGTCGTGGTGTCCTTATCTTGAAAAGCGGATAGTGGCTATAAACATGCACAGTCCATTTGCCATGTGGTTACAGTGGGTGAGACACATGTAGTGAAACTCATCCAGAGTAAAAAGTCCCAAACCGGATGATCCAACAAAAAAAAAATCCAAATTCAGGCGTGCTGAATGGGTGTAACCTAATGGCACCAGGTATAAATATTGGACCTCTTGAACCACTCTTCAGTATACTCCTGGATCTGTGGACATTACTGATGAAGGACTTCCTAGTCCTCCAGAAGACATCCGTGTTGCTACCATGGGACTGCCTTCCTGCTACCAGAGGATTGCCCTGCTGCTTTCTGAGAACAAAGATTGGACCTGTTCCCTTTATCCCAGGCTAACCTGAGTGACTCTAAGGATCAGTTGGCTGATCTCCTGTTCTGAGCTACAGGAACACAACACATTCCAGAGACCTTCATGAACCTGCGCAGCAGACATGCTGAGACTGGCCCTGCCAGGACCTGCAACCCGATCTGTCTGAGCCCTGCTGGCCTCTTCTAGAGTGAGTCTCTGATCCTCAAGAGGTACCTTCCCAGGACCTTAACCCTTGACTGGCATCAAAGTGCACTCCTCCACAAGAAAATGTGAAACTCTGATGTTTTGGGCTCTTTGTAACTGCTGTGGTCTATTTGCCCCAAGACTATGCTGTCCATGATGACAGGCAATGTGAAGATCCAGGGAATCTGACTCTTCGTGCTACAACGACCACCAGTGATGACTGTCAACACAAGAACTGCACTTCACGATACAGCATTGACAGCCCGTGGTGACCACCAGCGAGAGGCTCCAGCAATGACTGTCTGCAATGCCAAACCGCTGTTAATGCTACAGGGGTGATAGCCTGTGCTGTCCAGCTTGCTCTTTGCCCTACAGTGGCAATGATGTGCGACACTCTCCCTGCTCCTCGCAGCCTCTGCCTCCCCAAACTGGACTCTTTGTGCCAGACTTTGAGAAGGTAACTTTTTTCAGGAGGACTAACCTGGTCCTTGTCTCTGGTCGGTTTTCCACTGCGGTCAACCTGAATTTGTGACTGTTCCCCAGTCTTGCATGATCAGATGACTACGAGAGGCGCTTTGTGCTATTAGGCTCTATATTTTCTTAAAACTTTGAAATTGCATATCTCCTACACTACCAATTGGATGTTTGTTGTTTTGGTCTCATTTTATGTATTAATATGTACTCTATTTGTTTTAATTGGTTTAGGATTTCTCTTGTGTTTTGTTTTCACTTTATTTCTGTTTGTAAGCTGCATAATTCTTGCCACAGCCTGACTGTCTGCAATGCCAAACCGCTGTTAATGCTACAGGGGTGATAGCCTGTGCTGTCCAGCTTGCTCTTTGCCCTACAGTGGCAATGATGTGCGACACTCTCCCTGCTCCTTGCAGCCTCTGCCTCCCCAAACTGGACTCTTTGTGCCAGACTTTGAGAAGGTAACTTTTTTCAGGAGGACTAACCTGGTCCTTGTCTCTGGTCGGTTTTCCACTGCGGTCAACCTGAATTTGTGACTGTTCCCCAGTCTTGCATGATCAGATGACTACGAGAGGCGCTTTGTGCTATTAGGCTCTATATTTTCTTAAAACTTTGAAATTGCATATCTCCTACACTACCAATTGGATGTTTGTTGTTTTGGTCTCATTTTATGTATTAATATGTACTCTATTTGTTTTAATTGGTTTAGGATTTCTCTTGTGTTTTGTTTTCACTTTATTTCTGTTTGTAAACTGCATAATTCTTGCCACAGCCTGATTGCTTTAGTACCAAACTATTGTTTCCTTAATTAATCCCTGATTTAGAATTCCCAGTTTCTCTTGTCAGAATATGGAACTGTTATCAATGATGAGGTTCTGAACATGCAGTGTGTAACTTCACAAGTGAAGCAGAGATTGCACTGTAGTTGCCAGCCTGAAGCATCAAGGATTATCAAACAGATCAGTGGGACACTGAAATCCCATCTTGCGAAAGTGTGTGCGTCTTGATGTTTCTCTCTCTGGAGCCTACAATATATATTGAATGGAGTAGACATTTGGAGGATGACTCATTCAAGGAGGGAATCAATACATCCTAAAGGATTCATAGCAATACAAGAATACTTTGAATGAATATAAAGTTTAAACAGTCGAATCGGAAAACTATCTCTGTGCAACGTATTCAATAATTGATGATACTGTTCTCCTTTATTACGGGAAGAGTATGAGAGTAATATCTGACAGGCCAAGTGTATGTTTACAGCTCTATAACTGATAAGCATAATGAAAGTATGTGGGTATGAGTGATTTTTGATAGGAAGTTTACATTTAGGTGCATCTATTTATGCAATAGGATATATGAAAGTTTGAATAATAATCTGTTTGTGTATAAATAAAAATAATGTTTGTTACTTTCTTGTATGTATAAGTTTATGCTTGACACCTAGACAATTATTATAAGGATTTCAGTATGGTAACCTATATTGGAAGTAGGTTATTTTCCCTTTTCAACTATGTCCCATTCTACCATGAACATTGACTATCATTGGCACTTTGTGCTTCTTTGTACTATCCCTACTTAAAAAAATCATATCTTTGGTTTCCCTTATTGTATTTATGTCATTTTAGTGTCATTTTGTTTACTCTAATTTTCTAACTTTGGCATTTTTATTTTGGGGAATTTCACCTTTATACCAGTTTTAGTACTTCATACATACTGTTACACATTGCCCTATGATAAGCATGTCTGCCTCTGCTGTGTGCCAAACCCACCAGGGGATTAAGCTCAGGTTAATTTAGTGACTTAGATTGTTTAGTTTGACAAAAATTGTGATTATTACTTGTGGTAAGTATTTAACCCCCTCAACTGATACTCTTTCTTATGTTAACTAACTAATTTTACCCCTACAGGTTTGCGAATTTTAAAGCAGCAATATCTACTTGGGACGTAGTAAATGCACCATGTCCATCCCTCAGTGCTCTGAACCTATCCCTTTCTTATGTCGATCTTCCACAATACCTGTATCTTTCCAGGTTACTATTAATCCCCTGCAGCACTGCTGTTCAGGCTAAGACTAACAATATCTGTGCTACAGAAGACTGCACCCCGTTACCTGCTTAATTTGTGTCTACCATCAGACTTTTTCCATTCCAACACCCTCTCTGTGCAGGAGACAACACAGAGACATTTCAGAGACTCCTCAATTATTTGCCTTCTTGATCCCTACCTATGAGATGGGACTGTCAATCTATGACATATGAGAAGTCACAAGGTATTTTAGGAGATAGTGATTTTAACTACTGGTGCCCTGAGTTCATTTTTACCTAGGTAGTTGCTCAATGAACAGTTATTTTGCAAAATAAATGCCTCTTAATTTTGTCCTGGATGCCGAAAGAGGCGTCTGCCTCATTAACAGTGCTCAATGCTGTACCTTTAGTCTGAAAAGCTCTTCTGGTATACATGAACAGATATAACAAAATCTAGGGCAAAGGATTTTGAAAGGTGGTATCTTTGGTAATCAGCTGAAAAATACTTTTGGAGGAAGAAGAATGATCATAGTCAAAGTCATCTTTGTCATTTTTGCCTTCCTTTTACTGATTTAGATCAGTGTATGAGTCTCAGTGGTCATAATCTAAAATCTAACCAGGGTAAGAGTATTTCCATATCATACCAGCTGAGCTGACCACCTATGATAATAACGATGAGTATGATGTTTGGAAATGTGCTTATGGAACTTTAGAACTTTGCGAAAGTAATGCAGATTGTGAAGTGAACAGATTAATGAATATCAAGGTGTCCTATTCTGTGCAAATAAAACAGCACAAGTGGGAGGGATTGAAATAATGAAAATCACATTTATTTGCATTACAGTAACTGTATTTTGCTTCAGCTAGGTTTACTTGTTCAGGGTAACATTACCCAAAGGAAGCACCCTTTCTGAAATGGAGCCACTTTGCATTCTGGCCCTGGAGGCTTGAAAGCCAAGAAGAACTCGCTCTGTGAAACTGTTTCCTTTTTTGCCACTCTTTGAAGGCCATTGTTTCTTGTCCCTGTGATCTCAGGCTAGGTAACTGCCAGTATTTATTGAAAGAATATAACACAAAATTACTACTCAAAAATTGTGTACTCCAGGCTATATTTATGGGTCTTAGCCTCTGTCTACGAGCTTGTTCCGCTAACTGTTAGTGGGGGAATTCTGGGGGAATCTGTGACTCAGAGATTATTAGTTTTTCTTTTTGTCAGTCTCTAAATAGCATGTAAGTAAATAGATTCCTCAACACTTTCATCCCACTAAGGTAAAACAATTGAGCATTTTTAAGGTCAGACAGTCACACAACTTTATTCCGACAATAAGCTATAAAAAGCAAGGAGGTACAGTGCACAACATAGAATAAGTTCACATAAATAACACCAAAAGACAATAAAACATATAAAATCACTAGCGATAAAATTTCTAAAAATCAGGAGGGAATTACTTCTCTTTCACATTAAGATCTCAAGTTAAATTTACAAGCTCATACTGGTCTCTAATTCGAATTACACTCTTAATCAAATTTAACACAGCATGTCACAAATCAATCATAGTTAATTTCTGTAGACATTCCAACGCAGGACGGTATTATCTAAGCACCCCTTGACGCAACAATAGAGTCAGAAAGGGACTTCTTGGATATGCATAGAGTGAACAGAATAAAATAAAGTGACAAGTGCTTTGTTTGGTGACATAATCACAATAACAGTCAAAAACGTTGTGACAGGAAAGCTACTTTAAAATGAATCAGATTGAGTCTAAAATATGTGAAAAGAAGGCAGTGATTTAGGTTCTCTATCCATCTCCAATATGGTTTGAGGGCTTCATCCGTGACAATCTTCAAATAAAGGTCCACCGATTTCATATCGAGAAAACCTCTTAGCCTCTCCTCCCCACAGAGGACCTAGATTTCACAATCAACTTGGCGATCCGTGGAAGTTAAACCAATCAATTAAACCTAAATTCTGAAGGCCTGATTTTACATACATCAACCATGATATCTTGTTCACATTCTCTAGAGCTAGACAATCTAGCATACATGCTCTGACTAATGCTGCTTCTGGGTTTTGCCAACACTTAATCCTCAATAAGGGTGGCAAGACTTTTATTTGATCAGTTATATAAGGGAGAGCCAACTCCTTATGGCATATAAAAGTTGCTGTATTTTTTGGGAGTGCAAGCAGCCTACGAGTGAAGGCGTTATCAATATATTGGAGATTATCTGTTTTTGGTGACCCTAAACCCCTGCCCCATGAATAGCTGTAACAATGCATTTAGCTTTATACAGGGTGATCATCTATGCCAGAGGTTTGTGGCCTAGTGACCTAGCAAATAAAAAAATGCCCTCCACATTTCTTTCCAATTGTTGTGGTTTTGTAAAGATGTGTGGTTTCCACCCCAGGGAAGAGCTAAGAATGATGCCTAAATAACTAAAACCCTTTGTACGTTTTAAAATGATACTACCCATTCTAAAGTGCGTATTTTTGTGTGTAATGGCCCACAGGTCATGGTGTATGATTTTGAATGGTTTACTTTTAAGTCCAGGCCTTCCATGTATTCAGTAAAGAGATCTAATAGCTTCTGCAAAGCAATAGGTGTCCCAGCAATCAGAACCACGTCATCCACATACAAAGGTATTGACACAGAATGATCCCCCAACTTTGGGACATCCACGCCTGCCCTGGGATAAATGATCTGTGATGCCATTATTATAAATTAAGATGAATAAAGGTGCTAAAATATGACCCTGCAAGATACCTCTCATGGACTTTATTGGAGACGATAGTTCCTCTTGTGGGCCATATAGAACCGATACTTTGAGATCATGGTGCAGGCATCTCAATAAAATGAGCAAGTCTGAATCCATCCCATTTTCTGCATGATCTTCCATGATTTATCCCTATTAACCAAATCAAAGCCATTTGACAGGTCAATAAATGCCATATGAATGGCACCACCCTTAGCCTTTACATATTTACTAATATTTACTAGTAATCAAACTTTGATTTAGTATTTGCTCACTATACTCGGCCTGAAACCAAACTGAACGGGTGTTAAAATCTTGTTCTCTTCAGCCCATGTCTCAAGGTTGGAGAGAATAACCCTTCCCAGAATATTTTGCTGTGACGTCTATTAGAGATACTGGTCTATAACAGGCAGGGCACAAGTTATCTTCCTTTTTAAAAATGGGAACAAGGATGGCCATTTTCCATGACTCAGGGATTTTCCCCACCATAGCACTTTTTCAAAGATTTGTCACAACTGGGGCCCATAAATCTACGTTTGATTTAAAAATATCAACAGGGACCCCGTCTGGACCTGGGGCTTTATCTGAAGTAGATTTTCCAAGTGCAAAAAGTACCTCACTAATTTCTATAGGAAAGTTCAGAGGTACTGGGGCTGGCTCTGGTTGAGAAAACCAACCAGGTCCCTCATGAGGGGGCCGGCCACTTTCAGTTGGTTGAAAAAGACCCTAGAAGTGTGTCACCCACTGGGCCTCCAGAATTACAGCTTCCAATTTGGATGTGTAATCCTCAGAAAAATAAAGCTGATTTAAGTTGGCCCAAAACCTCATATTATCCCTAAATAATGAGGCCAGGGCTAGCTCTTCCCAGGCCTTATCTCTTATAGACTTCTGCCTTTCTTTCACAGCAGACTGATAGTCACGCCTAGCCTTTTTAACATCCACAAGGTTGAGCAGGGACTTTTTGACAACCGCCTTTAGATGCTTGGGTGCCGCCGAGCAGGCAGCATTGAACCAGCAAAGATTTTAAATTCCGTTAGGACTGAGCTGTTAGTACAATCCTCATCCAAACATGCAAAAATTGACTCTATGTTATCCTGGACGATTTTATAGTGAAACTAATACGGTGAACATTTGCCTGTTTCAGCCGAAGTCCTTTATTCTTATAGAGGTCCATATTACATTCCGCCACTGCAAAGTTTTTGAGTATTTTTAACTCCAAGGTGAAACATACAGGATTATGATCACTAAGATTTTTCAAGGTTTTTATTACTTTTGTAACAATCTCTATGCATGTAGTTCATTATGAGTGTATGCACATGCATATCAACAATCCATTACCTTTACACATTATTAGGTCTCACACATAGTTTATTCCACTGTCAGTTAAGCTCAACATATTAGTGCTATAGCCTAATAAATTCAATTTTGTGTTCTTAGTAAATCAATCAACACAATTACTCGAGGAGTTAATCCTCAGGCTCAGGGAAAGTTGTGAATATTTCTATCCATTGATATGCCAGAGGTTTTTTACGCATACCTTGGCGCTCTTCCGATCGCAGAGCAGCACCTTCTACTACTGATCATTTCTCAACCTCCCTTTCCCACTGGCTTTGTGGTGGTCCCTCTATGCTATATGTGGTGCTATATCTCTGTGGGTGAGGACTTGAGTTGAATCCCAAACGTTACTGCCAGCCTTCTTCTCCTGCTATCTATATGACCCTATCAGCTATATTTCTGTAGAGTATAGTGCCCTTCTGTTTAATGTGTATCAGTTCACCTGTTACCTTTGACCAGAACAGAATTAATGCTGGGCAACTTTAGACCATAGGAATACAACTTGCATTTTCAAAAGCACATCAGATGCAACACGTGGTATCCATCTGCATCATTATGTTTAGTCTGTAGAGCATGAGGTATGTGGTATGCAGGTAATTGAACTGTGTGTACATATGCCAAGTATTTCTGGCAACCTTGTGAACACGTTCTAATCCTTCTCTCGAAACTGTCTGCATGTTGCTTCCTCCCACCTAGCACATAATGTCGGCAGACTATCAGACGCTATCCCAAAGAATGCCTTACGTAATCAAGAGATCAGCCTGCATCTGTCTCCAAATGTCAGCATAACCTGTACCAACTGATGTGATTGTGGTTCCAGTTGGCTATTTCCCTAAAGGTGATGTAGAGACCAGACCAGTATAACATACCCTAGTTAGAAACTATGCACAGGGAAAACCATCTTCCTCAGCCATAGAGGTCAGACTCCGGAGTATCCTCCATGGTCTCTAACCTCAGAACAAGACATTCCCGTAATCATTTCATTGTAAAGATCCCCTTTAGTGTGGGCAGTCCAGTCAGTGGTACAGCTGGCACGTACAGCAGGTATTGCATGTTTTTATTGATCTGCCTTCCAGCAGTAAAGCCCTCTGGAAAGGAGTTTGGGTTGTTGCATTAAATTCAGCCAATTACCCAGCATAATTTCATCCAATGCACCCTCCCGACCTGAGCCGCCTAGTTCACCTCTTTCTACTAAGTTTGTTCTTGCCAGCAACCAAGCCAGTTACTGAAGACGGGCCATCGAATAGCATAATTTGTAGTCAGGGACCCCCAAGGCTCCAGTCCTCGTACAGTGTCTTCAAGTATGTAACGATTTATGCTAGCATCCTCCATACCATATCAGCTACCTAAGTAAGGTGCTTAGTAGATATGTAAAGTATTATAACACTTGTGGCAATACCACCATCAAGGAGAGAGCAATCCAGGCCATTATAGGTAATTTCAAAGTACACCAAAAGGTTACATTTCCTCTCATCACTCACAGAATACTTCCTAAATTACAGTTTATGATATCAGCATCATTGTGGTAGATTTTTCACTTTTTGTTCTAAAAACCTGGGGCTCCCACGTTATACTGAGATATGTCACCATTTATGGGGCCCGCTTCACTTCAGGTGATATGAGGAAGACACAAGTCTTTTCCTAGTTAGGACACAGGCCCTACACCCTCCCTAGATCTTCCAGGATCCCAACACTCCAAGGGACCCCAGTGTTTGCTTGGCATAGGCACAGAAGACTATGGGCCAGATGTATCAAAGGATTTTACCCATTCTGTGTCAATGGGAAAATGCTTTGGTACATATGGCCCTATAATCTGAATATAGTGATATTACATGCCCCGTTCTACAAGGGAATTCACATTCCTCTTCCTTCAACTCCTATCATACTGACAAATGGCTCAAGCACTAGGGCAAAAAGCAGCAGTGAGAGGGGACAACCATGCCTGGTCCCTCAGTACACACTGGAATGCCTTGGAAATGCACAGAATAACACTAAGTTGAAGTTTTGTCAAGTATTCTGAAGAGTCGTCTTATGTTGAAGGAGGTGTTACTTTGAAGGATAAAGCCATTCTGGTCTCTAAGGGTGAGGGTCAGGTGGTGTGGCCACGGGCGATTAGCTAGTTTTTTCCTGTGGGTTCTATAAACGAACTTCAGCATTGACAGTGACTTGTATGAAGCTACATCCAAGGCGTCACTCTGGGGCTTAGGGATGAAGTCAATTAAGGCCTCTCTAGTAGTGGCAGGTAAAGAGCCAGGTTCCTAAGCCTCAGCATACATTTTGACCATTTGTGCTGTTAACTGGGCTATCTATGTATGGTAAACTTCAACCAGCAACCCAGCTGTTGCCAGAGATTTAACCCATGCAAGCTCTTTAAGGACTTCCTTAATTTCGTGCTCCATTATCAGCTCTTCTAAAGTCTGAAGGTCTTCAGTTGCCAACCATACAAGTGGATCACTGACACAATATCATGGCAAACAATATTGTAGGCAAATATATTGTGTCCAAAATATTGTTTACCACAGTATTGTGCTCCTCTACTTATAATGGTAAATACCAAAATATTGGAAAAAATATTGTCAACACTAATATTGTCCAGAAAATATCATTTTTTTTATATAAATATGAATAGAGTTTAAAGTAGTACATGTTAAGTATTTTAACATATAAACTTAATATAATGTAAATGAAATAAATTCCAGTTATATTTAAAACTATATATATATATATATATATGTATATATATCTAAAAAAATAAATATATACTTTATAAACACACATATATATTTTACATATTTTTTAAAATATTTTAAATGTGCTACTAGGAAAACATTTATATAATAATAGAAGAGAATAGAATAGAATAGAATATAGGGACAGACACACACACACACACACATATATATATATATATATATATATATATATATATATACTAAATAGTCCTTATCCTTTGCAAAGAATTTCTCAGATACTCATGGTGCAGGGTGAAGTGGTTTTTAATACACACAGATGGTCCTCATCCAACGAATTTTGGCCGTAGCCTTGTTCTCGGGCACAAAAATAGGGAAAGTGTTGGACTTCAGAGGGGTTACATTTACTATTCTCACTCCAAACAGCGCAACAGTAGGAAAAGTGTTGGACTTTGGTGCAGTGAGGTTTACTATTCACATTCCAGCCTGCGCAACATTAGGTTAAGAGTTGGATTGAAATGAACTATTCCCACTCCAAACAGTACAACAGTAGTGAAAGTACTAAATTGTGAAGAGGTTAATATATATATATATATATATATATATATATATATATATATATATATATATATATATATGTAAAAAATAAAAAAAGTGACTTACATATTAACTATTCAGCAAAATAATTAACAATTAGTAAATAAATTGGTATTCAATTATTAAATATTTAACTTCCCAGCCTAGACCCCTACAAACCTAGCATCCTGAATCTAAAATATAAATGAAACAATCAGCATTCCATTTTTTACATAATTAAAAGTCATAATTAGTTAACAATTAACAATAAATTGTTAAATCATTATTACTTCAATAATGTCCCACCCTGTACCGCTACAAACCTCATGGCCTCCAACTAACATATAATGAAAATAAATCAGTATTACATAATTTGCATAATAAATATCAATCATATAATTAAATAACATGTATGTTAATAATTTATCATTAATTAATAATAAACTCCTCATCCTATCCCCCTACAAACTTAACAAACCTCTACAATACTATAAAATATTAATAAATACAAAATTCTAAATCACTTAAGATTATAAACTATATTTTCAAAAAGTGAATACTCTTTATATAAACAATATAAAAATAGTCACACATATGAATATATCAACTAAAACGCTAAAACAAATAAAATAATTAAAAAACAATATTTTTAACAACTACATTACTAAAAACAATATTAAATACATGAATATTCTTTGAAATTATATTACTTATCCCAAAACATGATATTCTTGTCAACAATATTTGTACAGAACAATATTTGTGATAAGTAATTTCTGCTATTTATGGCTCCTGATATTTTAAACTCAATAGTTTGCCTAAACACCATACAAGCGTTGCCCTATCTGGTACGGAAGCCTTCCCTATTTACAGCTCCCGCTTGTGACAAGTGAATACCCCATGAATTTTGTGGTGGGTATACCCAACCTAGCCCACTGACTTCTTAATCTGAGCGACAGGGAGGTTACGTTCTTCAGAATGTGTCAGCCAGGCCACTAACTTTCCCAGTCAAAGTATTCAGGGGCATATTTACACCCCATTTGCACTGAATTTGCCTCATTTTTTTACACAAATTCAGAGCAAAACTAACTCCATATTTATATTTTGATGATAGACCAGTCTAACATCAAAATATTGGAGTTTGCACCATTTTGTAGATGCGTGAACTTACCTTGTGTCAATGAGATGCAAGGTAGGAGTTCCCATCTAAAAAATGGTGCTAGCCCCATATTTATCCCCTGTGCCAAAATGACATACGGGTGGGAGGAGGGGTTAAATAATGGTGCAAAGCTTGCTTTGCACCATTTTTTAACACAAGGGTCAGATCACCCTGGAATGGGCCTACAAGTGCCCTCCTCAAGCCCCAGGAACATCCCCACTCACACCAGAGGGACACCAGAGGATGGGGGATCCCATTCCAGGTAAGTATAGGTAAGTATGTTTTTAATAACAGTGTGATTAGGGCCCAACTTGGGGCCCCCTGCATGGCACAGGGTGCAATGGCAAGTCCAGGTACCCTGTGCTGGCCATTGGGGTGGTGGGCATGACTCCTGTCTTTTCTAAGACAGGAGTCATGTGGTATGGATGGTTTGTGTCAGAAAATGACGCTAGGCCAGTTAGAGTCATCTTTTTTTACTCTAACCGGCCTAACATCATTTTCTGGTGCAAAATCCCCTTCTCCCATACCATCAGTCCCACCCGGCTAACGTCATTTTTTTAACGCTAGCCCACCCTTTGCACCTGCTTTCGCCATTCCATGAATATGGCGACCGGCTAGTGCCCAGGAATGGCGCAAGCCAGTGCTAAACTTTTTTGTGCAAAACTGCGTTAGTGCAGTTTTGCACCAAAAAGTATAAATATGCCCCTCAGTTGCTCCAATCCTGTCATATATTTCTCTCTCGCCTTCAAAAATCTGGGATGGGCAAAGGAGCCTCAGGGAACTCCCACTCCATATCCCAAATACTGGCTTCCAATTTAGACAGCTCATCTTCTAATTATATTTTAAGTCCCACTGCCTGGCTGATACAGTAGCCCCGTAGCACAACATTAAAGGTATCCTTCTCTGTTTTGAGATGGTTAGTTGTTTGATGATTAGTTTGGAGATATCCCTCCAATGTGTTACCTAAGAGTTTCCTAACTCCTGGTTCCTGTAAGTGAGAGCAAGAATGGGCAAAATTGTATTTTTGCCAACATAAATGGTGTACTTTTGGTAATTTCACTTAACAAAATGTATAGAACATGACTATGATTATGCCATTTACCATTACACCACATCACATAATTTTCGGGAGAGATTTTAACACAAGATGTGCATTCGGATAATTTTTTAATGCAAGGGGTATTTCAGGAAGATTTTTACCCAGAAGGACTATTTTGGTGATTTTTGAGTGCAAAATTGTGAATTCAAATGCAAGCAGCACTGATCGGAACACAATCAGCAGTTCATTTAAAATCAGTGGTCAACAAACATTTCAAGGAGACTTTTTTCTTAAGCGGACCATTTGGGCAATTGTTTAGCACAAATCTACAAATCTGAAAGCAAATGGCAGTGTTTTGAACGGGAGCAACTGGAAATCATCTAAAAAATAAATTTTCAATTAGAATTTTTATCCGAACTGACCATTCTGGTAAATATTTGAGTATGAAATGCAATTTGCATTAATTGCTGTAATTGTGTCTAATTAAGCTACAGCAAATAACATGCTTCTCATGCCCCTGGTGGAGACTCTCCAAGTTCTGGAATGTGGGTGCAGCCTGGGAACTCTATTTGTGTAACATTCTCATTCACTCAGAGAAAGATCATAAACGTGTCCTGGTAGATATGCAACTCATGTACTGGTGAATATAAAAATATTCACTCTGTTCCCATTCCTCAATTACCAAATATCACCCAACTCCGAATTTCTTTTCCAGTCTTGGTATTACAAACACCTTTTTATTTGTTTGGGAATTGGCAAGAGAGGGCACCAACCAATCGAAAACCACAATCTCCACACAACTGTAATCCCATTCTAACATCAACGAGGCATCCACATCCTTTAACAACAACGTGCCAGGGACTCAAGCAACTCTGTTTAGCTGATATTTGGGGCATAAAAGCTACCCGTTATGAGTGGAATGCCATTTAGTCTTCCTTCCATTAAGACATATCTGTTTTTTTTGTCAATGTGGATGGCAGTGGGCTCTATTGGGAGACCTGGATAAGTCCAGATTAATGCACCTCTTGCATATGAGAAGACACTAGCAGAATCAATCTGGCCTCTCCACTTCCTTTTCAGGTTTGGGGCTCCCCCTTCTGTTTGGTATATTTCCTGTAGTAGCACCACTTCCACACCCCTATGTCTTAAGTATGTCAGTATTTTGGGTTTATACACCCCAGACCCATCAGATTCAAGTGAGTAATGTATATTTAAACATCATCATTATCCCTGGGGATAATGTATCTGTAGTTTCCTGCTGAGTCCACAACTCTTATGTATCAGCGGATACATGTGCAGGTAATTCACAATGTGTGGGACATACTTGATCTGGACATGCATACTGCAACTATCCCCAACTTCTACACACCCAGTCAGTCTGGTAGTGGCATCCATCTAAATATAGTAAATAGAATAAAAAAAGGAAAAAAACAATACTTTGTACACAATTATAAGTAAGATTCACATGGAGTGTAGCAAAGGGAATTTGAGGATGGGTGGCACTGAACTGTGTCTGAGTCCAAGCTCTCTGAGGTTGAGCCTCAATTATGCCCAATTGAGGTTTGCTGTTACAAGGCTGCAAAAGTAGTCACCACTGCATACTCCACCACTCTTTCCTTTTCAGATTGACTCCTTGACAGGTGCTCATTTTCCTTGGTATCATGTCAGCTCCATCGTAGCTACTTCTGGAGTGTTAGTGATCTCCATTCAGCTGCATCTGTCCTGGCTGTTCTTCACCCATTCTCAAGCATCCTGACATCATCAAAGAATAATATGTGATCATCCCCAATGATTTTAAGCCTGCCAGAAGTATGAACATCTATCAAACGCTTGCTTCCTTCATTGCTTTTTTAATATCTAGGAATAATGCCCTCTGTTGTTGCACTTCCATAGTATAATTGAGGAAAATTGCAACAAAGGTATTATTGATTTGGATGAGCCCTACAGTTTGAGTGCTAGGGTATTATATCTCTCTCCCAATTGTGAAGTAGTCACATTAAAACCAATTGTGCCTGGACCCTGTGGGAGGGGGGCCTGTGTTCGCCAGCACCCTTCACACCCTTTACAAGCCCCGTGGGGTCACATCTTTCTACAGCCACTTCTCTAGCAACACAACCATTTCCATTCCTTCTTGGTATCAGACAAGCCCACTATTCTTATATTATTTCTGCAATTGCATCCTTCTGTGTCATTTGCCCTCTGGTCCAGGAGTTCTATTTTCTAGAAAGATCCTATATCTGGCCAGGGAATTGTCAACTGTTGAATACATATCATAATTTGTGTTCTGATTACTTATAACTTTGGTGATTATCATGCACAATACCTAAAGCTTTGTCTATCTTATTTTCAAGGACCTCTCAGAACTTGTTAACTGCATATGGTATCTTGACCAGTCTAGAGGAGGGTCATTCAATCTGTGCCTGAAAATCTGGGGAAATGGATGAATCTGGGAGCTCCTTCACATAAGGAGGCATACTATCAGGTTCAGATTCACCTCCTTTAAAACTTTGGTGTGGCCCATAATAGTTATTGTCACTGCACCTCAGTAACACTCTGAATCATATCAGTTCATATTTCTTCTGCAGCCCTGGCCTTCTCATCCAGCAGCATCCCTCTGGTCTCTCAACCTCTCATAGGTTCCACAAAGGTTAGGTCAAGCATCAATCCTCAAGTGAAAGGGAGGGAGGCTTCACTACCATCACTGGCATCCTCCTTAGTAATTGTTGTAGTCTCTTATTGGGAAATGTGGAGGTTCTCAGCCTCACTCCCTACTCCATCAATGCCCCCTTCAAGGCCCCTTCAATCCTCATTTTGTGTTGTGAGAATCAGTCTGTATGCCATCATTCATTTGCACCCCTATTACATGTGCCATGTCTCCATCCATGGTGTTAATGAAGCCAATCTCACTCTGATACTGTTTAGGTAGGTTCCCCTTGTGCAGGGCTGGCACCTCTCAAGGACCCCACCAATAATCTACTAGACACCTCCTCCACATCAGCTGGGGCAGCATCAGTCCTGCTCTGCGGAGGCCAAAGCTGACTCCAAACTCCTTCAACCACAGCATACATGGTGCAGGGGCAATCATGCTCTCTTTACAGGAGATTTATTAGTGGCCCAATTCTTTTCACCACCTCCAGACTCTCTGGACAACAAATGCCTCTCACTTATGCCGCCAATTGAGCATTTGTCGTGTCCCAGTAGGCTCACCACTGCAACTGCTGATTTTGGCTCTAGAACCCATGGACTCTAGGAACTCCCTCCTCTGTCAGCCAGTCCTTGCATCAGAGGCTCAGCCTCTCAGCATCCTGCTGCCCTGGTTTAGCTCAGTGGTGGAATGTTGGTCCCCATGGAGGGTGTGTGCACCCCCCATTCTTTGCCACTGATTTCAGGTCAGCTCTGGTACAGCAGTTAGTTCAATCATTTTTAGCCAGCAAAGCTTAATCCTTCCTCTACCAAACTGTCACTTTAACTTCCATCTCAATGGCTTGATTCTCAGGACACCATGGCGGGCAAGTTTGCCTAGACATCTAGTGGGAAGAGGGATCAAAAGGGGGTGACTGAAGCTCACAAAGTTGTGGCCATTTTCCTGTGAAGTTAACTATGCTCCCACCCCCCTCATAAATCAAAGACTGTTAAATTAGATAATGGTAACTCTAAAAAGCACAAGCAGCTAGAAATCAATTTAGGCGGTGTGATCTTAATAGGATGCACTCACTATAGCATGGGGAAACATGACTGTTTTCAAATAGTATTACGGACTTTGCAAAATGAGAACTATATATATGTCTCTACCTACCACTTGAGTATTGCAGTTTTTATCACTTTTGATTAAAGACTATGCAGCTGTTAATTCTATATATTTCCTGTTTACCTTTCTATTTCAATAGGACCTGTTTACCTCAACCTCTCCTCCCTATCAAGACCGCTGATCATCACTCACTCATTTTTCACTATGGACTTCTTTAAGTCCTCATTCTTCAACGGTCAGTTATTTATCTTACCTCATGCTCCTTGCAACAGCTTGTCCACTCTCTCTCATCAAACACGACTGAGTCTTCTTCTTATCCTCATACACCACCCCAAATCACTCATTTTTTGCACCTTCTCCACTATTCATTGATTTCTTTCTCCTTCTCGTTCTTTCTCTCACATGTGTTTCTTCTCTCAGTACTTATTCATAGCCTACATTACAAAGCCAACAATATCATTGTTCTCTCTGTCACCCTTCCTCCTTTTTCATCCTTTTTTCACCCCTACCTCTTCTCTTTTCTTTTCTTCTCCCAACCAATAAAGTAAGCTAAGTGTGCTGTCTAAAACTCGTTAGTGAGAATCATGCCTTAGCTGTCTTGGCCCTTCAGCTTTCCAATATTGAAACATTGAGTGATATTACATTGAATACTACTAATATCTGATGTTTACAGTGTGATAAAAATATCATAAAATAAATTAATGTTACAATGCTTCTCTGAGATATCTTTTTTATTCCTGTTTATTCCTCTAAGGACTTCTTCTACCCATCATTTATCTCAGCTTTCTCATCTGCCACCTTTCCATCAGCATACCTCACTATTTATCTGACTTCAGCTATTTGTATAGCCACAACCTTCTCCCTCCACTTATGTTCAGTCCCTCAACTCTTCTCTGTTTAATCCACCAGACTTTCTATCTCCTTTTATTTATTTCAATCAATCTTTGTCTCTCTTTTTCATCCTCTATTGTTATGCTTCCTGTGGCAATTCTTACCACATAATATCTACTCAACTATTCTCCCTATTTCTATGAGCCCTTCTTTCTCTCCTACCTATATTCTCATCGTACGTTTCCCTCAGCCAGTCTCATGTCTTTTAGTGCCACTAGTCCTCTTACTTCCTTTTTCCTCCTCTAAGTAGTTCACCTTCAATGAGCTTGTAGAATCTCTTTTCATCTGCTCTCTTTTCTACCCTCTTCTCCCTCTTGCTTAGTCTAATTTGCCCTCTGAGTTGTACCTCAATCTTTCCTTTTACTTTATTTCAGTGGAAGTAGGAGTCCTTTAACCCACACAAATCAGCATGTCCCTCAGAGATCTTCCTATTTTGCACTTTTTTCCTTCAGCAGCCTGTCAGGGAATCTAATGGTCATGCTGCTAAAGTATAAGCCATTAACATCAAATTGCTGATGAGTGTCAGAACGAACATAGCTGGAGCATAGCCCCCCTTTGGCACTGACCCTGACCCTGACCAATCTGCTTACTTGATCATGTTCACAACTTTGACAAAATGTTTGGGTGGTCAGTCTTGAAACATTGGAGGATCGTGCCAAAATTTGAACCAAAGTTGCAGTGGTCGTTGTTTGTATACAGAAGAAGTTCAAGCATATCAGACAATGGCATGCATACAAGCCAAAGAAATACTTTTACAAGTTGCCAATAAACCATCTGCGCCTCCCAAAAGTGGTGGGCCACTTCCCTTGTACAAGTTGGAGAATCTGCAGACAACAAAATCAACAAAGACTCTTGACTAAGGCTTGAAGCTACCAAGGAGACAGCAAGTGTTACCTAACTGCCATAGTGACAAAGTTGTCTACTTATTAGAATGTCCATGTTGGATATATTAGTGAGAAAGGAAGTTAGGATAAACTAAAACTGAATATTAGAATGTAAATGAAATATAGAAACCGCCACATTGAAAATCGAATTGTAGGTAGACTTTAAAGAAAACCTCCACTCTGCTGAATATCTCAAATGGCCAGTTATAGCTATAGAGAGACTAAGGAACAATGGTACCACAAATATGAAACAAAGGTTACTTTACAGAGAACAACAATGGGTTCATCAGTTAGGTACCTATAGAAGGGAACTCAATGATGACATCAAATGACATTACTGTGCACAATGACCAGCATCAGCTATTATCATAATAC
The DNA here is from genome assembly GCF_031143425.1 of Pleurodeles waltl. Lineage (NCBI taxonomy): Eukaryota > Metazoa > Chordata > Amphibia > Caudata > Salamandridae > Pleurodeles > Pleurodeles waltl. The sequence goes on from NC_090451.1 coordinate 582,318,390, forward strand.
CAGACTTTAGGATCACACATTTATAGTCTCAGGTCAGTTTGACTCTTTACAGAATGAGCAACATTTTGGAGTATAATAACAATGATGGTCTCTTTCCCTAGGAGTTTAACCAAGTGAGAGATAATTTCTTAATAACTGAAAGCTCCTTGAATATTTTGGATATTTGCATCCTTTTCTGAGAGGAAAATACTCACTTTTGGTATAGGTGATAATGAACTTGTTAATCACATAAGTATTCTCATTCCTTGTCTCTAGCCTTCCCTACACAGCAGTAAGCGGGAAAGATCAATTTCACCCAATATATGATATTTTCAGTTCTTTCAATAATGTAAAATTGTATTCGTATTCTTAAACTAGGAGATTTGAGTAAAACACAGTAATCACAAATAATTACTTTTGACAACTTCCTCTATATTTTAGTCAGGAATATTTAACATCATTAGCACTACCAGCTCCTGCAATTAACTTCTGGAATATAAATGGTCATGTTCATCAAACTCTAAATATTATGCGTGGGTGGGTATCAAAATAATTTTAAGTTTCCAATGACTGATTGAGTTTTTAAATAATTACCTAATCTTAACTTTAAAGGTTGCCCATCACTAATGTTTTAGTAAACAAGGGGTGAATGTGCTCCCAAATGTAAAATCCGAATTCATATTAATACTTTGTTGTGATTCCAATATTAACAGTCGCTAGATCAACTCTAATGTATTTTTGTTGTTAATGGGTACATGCTCCTGACTAGCCTAAAAAAGAAGCAAGAGCACCTTAGCAATTTAGCATCTGACTCTCACTAACTAAAAAATTATAACAGGATAAGAAAAATTAAAAAAAGGAATCAAGAGCACTTAAGGAATTTAACAACCACCCGATTCTCACTAATAAAACGATGACCACAGGATTAGAAAAACCAGTACCAGTGTCTAACACCCATAAGATCCGAGACATAGTATAGCCTTGTCTTTTTAAAAACAAAATTACCATCAAAAAGCAACAGTACCTTGACATTAAACACGATTAATAAACTAACATAGAAGTCATTGGTGGCACAATATGTCCCAATATGAAAATGACTGCTGTGTTTCCAATAAAAGTGCTACATTTTAATTATCCTTTTCCCCTTGGTGACATGCTGTCACTAGTTTTGTTTATTTTAAACAAACATACTAATGCACATTATATATGTACATCTAAAGTGTGGTTTCCATATTAAGTTTGACCATAGTTAATGTTTTTCACGTTATAATACACAATAACTAAAGTGTGTTCATGTTAAGTTAGCCAAAGTCAACCTAGGCCTCAATTAAATAATTTGTGCTGACATTGAAACTGTGATTTTGATTGTGTGATATCACATTCATTCTCCCAGTTCAGGAGCTGAGTCTGCAGTAGCTTAACCAGATCAACTGCAGCACTCAAATTTGTTGTTATGTTTAGTTTATCTTTGCAAGTTTTACTGAAAGTAAAATAGTTTTTGCTCCTCTGCTCAGGGCAGACAGATCGCAATGAAGTGTCCCGTGAGAGATATCAGCTGTAAGATTCCTTTGTATGATGGCTAAGAATCTGAGCTAAGTTACCTCATCATGGAACATTTGATCCTGGTTTGTCTCCATTTCCCAGGAACTGCTATGTGTGTGTTGCCATTTGAGAAATTGTATGAAATAATTGTGCATTGTTGAGTTAGTTAGATTGAGATTGCTCCTTTCTACCTTTGAATTCAGATGCACCTATCTACACTTTTGTAAGCAGATGCCCCACTCCTCTCTCTTGAGACCTTTTGCTTATTTTGCCCCGCTCTTAGAGCTAAAATCTTGAGCAAATCTCTTTCCTTTGGTCTGATAGAACCTTCATCTGGTACTGCCTTTTAGGCTTTACTTGCTGACACCTTGCGGCTCAAACTTTTCCTGACTTCATTTGAATCCTTAGCTTAACATTAGGGAATTACCCTCCAAGGAAAACCAAATGTCATTCAATTTGCATTTGGCAATCTTGAAATAAACTGGCTTTGTATTTGCTACTCTGACTTGCTTTGGATTACACATACCCTGCTTTTATAAAATGACTATCGATTTATGACTGATTTGATTGAGTTTGTAATTTTGCTAATCTGTTAATAAACCTTTATGGTTTGCAAATCCACTACTCTGTCGTCCTGGTGGGGAAAGATATGCTTCACTGTCATTGATTTACTGTTGAACTGTTTGATTCAATTTGAATCAAAGATCCATTCACTTGAATGCAGCTCTTAGTTGAATTAGCACCAAAGATCTTCTTGGTACAAAGCCCAACCACACAGCTTCACCCTACAGTGCCTGCACCATGTTGCATGGGGCGGGCCTAGAAATTCTACACTGCATTCACCTGAAGTAGTTTCAAGTAGGCTAGTAGATGAGCATCAGAATACACATAATGCCACCCTATGCAGTGTTGCTGCTTCATGTATAAGTTTAATTTTTATAGAAAATGGTACTAGTTGCCAATAGATAATGAATGCATGAGTAACGTCCATGCTTCTATTAATATTCCTGCCTTTTATTTCCACAGGATACCCAAACAGAATTTCCAGGGACTGCAAATACGTTATAAAAATTATATCTCCCCTTAAACAGAAATCTCTAGGGAAGCTAGCTTAGAGAAGGATCTTTTGTTCCTGATTAAATATTGAAGATATAATGGTACTCCTTTAGGGACTGAAATAGGTTGATCCACACAAAGTAATGATGGAGAAACCATGTTAGTTACCACAAGCATTCCACATCTTTTAACTGTAGCCTTGTTTGACACCGGTTCAGTAAAACAAATTCAGGCTTTTCTTTTTCAATACAATTGTAATCCTTCATTTCACAACCGTTCATTGTTCATAAAATAACTCCACTTTGAAACTAAACAAAAGCAAATAAGCTCAGGATGAGCCCACTCTGCACCATCCCAGTGCTGGCAAAGAGCCCCTACGAGGAATCATGCCTTCTAGTGTGGGTAAGGGGATGCGGCCTTTTTTATCAATAGACCACCAGGTAAATTAAGTGAATTCCCAACCATAAAGGCCAATGAGTCGCACATTATCTATAAACATGGCAGACAGGAACTCAGTAAATAAGGATTTTTTTTAGTACCTTGACACACAGACCCCCACACTCACAGCATACATTTTTCACCATGGCAACACAAGTACAAGGTGCTCTTCAATGTCTCGCTCTCTCCCAATAACTTCCCAGTCCACTCCTCCTCCCTGAGTTAGTGATACCAGGACCATTAGTAAGTACGTGGTGGTGAAACCATTTAGGATTAGAAGTAGGACCCAGAGATAAATGTTTAATCAGGAAGTGTATATGGAGAAATCATCATCCTTGCATTCACATTATTAATATTCCACTAAGTAAGGGGTGGCTGATTTTCAATATTTTTTCTAAAGAGAGATGCTAAAGAGGTCAGAGCTCAAACTTCCGGTTTTAAAAAATAATAATAAAAAAAAAATTAACAATGCTCTAAAAACAAGATAAAAGGTTGTTGGACTTTTTTACTTATGCAGGGTCATTCCCAATCTTTTTGCCTCCTGCCTCTTATTTTTTCTGACCTGTTGTCTTTGGCCTTTGAACTCTGAGCACTTTACCACTGCTAACCAGTGCTAAAGGGCATATGCTCTCTGTGTAAATTGTATGTAATTGGTTTATCCATGATTGGCATATTTGATTTACTAGTAAGTCCCTTGTAAAGAGCACTAGAGGTGCCAGGGCCTGTAAATCAAATGCTACTAGTGGGCCTGCAGCACTGGTTGTGCCACCCACATGGTAGCTCTGTAATCATGTCTCAGACTTGCCAATGAAGTGTCTGTGTACAGTTTTAACTGTAAATTCAACTTGGCAAGTGTACCCACTTGCCAGGCCCAAACCTTCCCTTTTCTTACATGTAAGGCACCCCTAAGGTGGACCCTAGGTAGCCCCAAGGGCAGGGTGCAGTGCATGGTTAAGGTAGGACATATAGTAATGTGTTTTATATGTACTGACAGTGAAATATTGCTAAATTCGTTTTTCACTGTTGCAAGGCCTGTCCATCTCATAGGTTAACATGGGGGCTACCTTTAAATCTGATTAAAGTGTAGATTCCCTTTGGGAGCGGATGGACATGTGGAGTTTGGGGTCTCTGAGCTCACAATTTAAAAATACATCTTTTAGTAAAGTTGATTTTAAGATTGTGCGTTTGAAAATGCCACTTTTAGAAAGTGAGCATTTTCTTGCTTATACCATTTCTGTGACTCTGCCTGTTTGTGGATTCCCAGTCTGGGTCAGTTTGACAGTTGGGCTGGTTGCACCTCACACTAGACAGTGACACAAAAGGAGCTGGGGTGTAGCCTGCATATCCTGATGAGCCATCTGTGCTAGGAGGGAGGGGAGGAGTGGTCACTTACACCTGAAAGGGATGTGCCTGTCCTCACACAATGCAGTCTCCGACCCCCTGGTGAGAGTCTGTGGCCTTGCCTTGGCAAGTCAGGATTTCACATTCAAAAGAGACTTTACATTGAAGTAGGCCTACTTCAAAGGAGAAATTGGATATAAGAAGGGCACCCAAAACCACAGACTTAGAACACTTCTGGAAACAGGAGGAACCTCCGCCTAGAGAAGAGCTGAAGAGCTGAGGAGAAGTGCTGGCCTACCTGTGACTGTGCTTTGTGGAGCTATCCTGCAGTTGCTGCTTCTGCCAGAGTAAGAGGGCAAACACTGGACTTTGTGTGCCTTCCATCTTGTGAAGAAATCTCCAAAGGCTTGATTTAGAGCTTGCCTCCTCTTGTTTGAAGTCTAAGGGTCAGCAAAGACTTCTCTCTGCCAGCACCTGGAGTCTCTGGAGAGACTCCTGCTCTGACAAGTGGTGCCCTATCCAGTCCCTGGGCCCTTGAAAGGAAAGCTGGTGGAAATCTAAGGAAATCGACTTTGGACAACTTCGGACCGACGGCGCTGCTGAATCCGGTGATGCCGCCTGCAACTGACTACGTAATCTTCGCTGGAACGTGACGACCTTCGCAGGCCCGATGCCACTGCAGCGCCGCTGAAGTCTGCAATTCCGTGCAAGTCGCTGCACCACGTCGTGACCGACGCCACTCGAAGTGCGCGGATTCACCGTTTCGCACAGACGCCGCGATCCCCGACTTCGCGCATCGACTTGTTTTCACTCTTCACCTAAGGTACCTTACTTGGGGGTCTACGCGACTCCGTGTCTGGCGCCGCTGGTGTCGGCTTGCTGGGAACGACTCTGTCACGATGCTGTGTTAACACCGCATCGAAGCATTTTGTGTTTCTAAGCGCTATTTTTGAGTTTAATCTTTAAAAATTAATAACTTGACTTAGGTATGTCGGATTTCTGTCATTTTGGTCTTGTTTTGTTTAGATAAATATTTCCTATTTTTATAAACTGGTGTTGTGTTCTTTTGTAGTGTTTTCATTAAGTTAATGTGTGTGTTGGTACAAATACTTTACACCTAGCACTCTGAAGTTAAGCCAACTGCTCTGCAAAGCTACCAAGGGGGTAAGCAGGGGTTAGCTGATGGTTATTCTCTTTTACCCTGACTAGAGTGAGGGTCCTTGTTTGAACAAGGGGTAACCTGACTGTCAACCAAAGGCCCCATTTCTAACATTGGTGGCAGCGGTGGGATTTGGACTTGTATTTGTACTTGAGATACAGTGATTAAGTGTACACTACTGTTTTGATTTCAGACCACTACGTGACCACATACTACTTGTTTGGTGAGCTTTCATTTTTCTCTTTGGGACTCCTTTTTGTTCTACTTCCATGATTTGCTGATCCCTTACTTCATTGGGAACTTGTTTTCTGCCATTGGAACTTTGCACTTGTTGCCATTATGTCTTAATCTGGAGATGCAACAGCTGGAGCTGTGTTTGAATTAGGGAAACTGAAGAGGTACTCAGTTGCTCAATTGAAACAGTTCTGTGAAGCTCTTGCCTGTCCCGTTAAGAGCTCTGCCAGGAAGGGGGAGCTGCAAGAGGCATTGAGGGCCTGGGTGACAGCCAAGGAAGCTGGGGGGCACACAGAAGATATGGATGGGAAAGTGCAGAGTCTACCCCATGGTGTAGTAGAGATACCTGTTACACCTGGGGGAGGGTCTCCAGGAGGGGTAGCAGTAGGTCCTCTAAGGGTCTTACTGTAGGAAAGTACCATCTTGCCTGGCATGTTACCCCCATATTTCCCTGTATATATGTTGTTTTAGTCTATGTGTCACTGGGACCCTGCCAGGCAGGGCCCCAGTGCTCATAAGTGTGCCCTGTATGTGTTCCCTGTGTGATGACTAACTGTCTCACTGAGGCTCTGCTATTCAGAACCTCAGTGGTTATGCTCTCTCATTTCTTTCCAAATTGTCACTAACAGGCTATTGACCAATTTCACCAATTCACATTGGCATACTGGAACACCTTTATAATTCCCTAGTATATGGTACTGAGGTACCCAGGGTATTGGGGTTCCAGGAGATCCCTATGGGCTGCAGCATTTCTTTTGCCACCCATAGGGAGATCTGACTATTCTTACACAGGCCTGCCAGTGCAGCCTGAGTGAAATAACATCCACGTTATTTCACAGCCATTTACCACTGCACTTAAGTAACTTATAAGTCACCTATATGTCTAACCTTCACCTGGTAAAGGTTGGGTGCAAAGTTACTTAGTGTGTGGTCACCCTGGCACTAGCCAAGGTGCCCCCACATTGTTCAGGGCAAATTCCCCAGACTTTGTGAGTGCGGGGACACCATTACACGTGTGCACTATACATAGGTCACTACCTAAGCATAGCTTCACAATGGTAACTCTGAACATGGCCATGTAACATGTCTAAGATCATGGAATTGTCACCCCAATGCCATTCTGGCATTGGGGAGACAATTCCATGATCCCCCGGGTCTCTAGCACAGAACCCGGGTTCTGCCAAACTGCCTTTCCGGGGTCTCCACTGCAGCTGCTGCTGCCAACCCCTCAGACAGGTTTCTGCCCTCCTGGGGTCCAGGCAGCCCTGCCCCAGGAAGGCAGAACAAAGGATTTTCTCTGAGAGAGGGTGTAACACCCTCTCCCTTTGGAAATAGGTGTGAAGGTTGGGGAGGAGTAGCCTCCCCCAGCCTCTGGAAATGCTTTGATGGGCACAGATGCTGCCCATCTCTGCATAAGCCAGTCTACACCGGTTTAGGGATCCCCCAGCCCTGCCCTGGCACGAAACTGGACAAAGGAAAGGGGAGGGACCACTCCCCTGACGTGCACCTCCCAGGGGAGGTGCCCAGAGCTCCTCCAGTGTGCCCCAGATCTCTGCCATCTTGGAAACAGAGGTGTTGCTGGCACACCGGATTGCTCTGAGTTGCCAGTGCCATCAGGTGATGTCAGAGACTCCTTCTGATAGGCTCTTACCTTTCTTACTAGCCTATCCTCCTTCCTAGGTAGCCAAACCTCCTTTTCCTGCTATTTAGGGTCTCTGCTTTGGGGAATTCTTCAGATACCGAATGCAAGAACTCACCAGAGTTCCTCTGCATCTCCCTCTTCAGCTTCTGCCAAAGGATCGACCGCTGACTGCTCAGGACGCCTGCAAAACCGCAACAAAGTAGCCAGACGACTACTAGCAACCTTGTATCGCTTCATCCTGCCGGCTTTCTCGACTGTTTCTAGGTGGTGCATGCTCTGGGGGTAGCCTGCCTCCTTCTTGCAGCAGGAGCTCTGAAGAAATCTCCCGTGGGTCGACGGAATCTTCCCCCTGCAACCGCAGGCAACAAAAGACTGCATCACCGGTCCTCTGGATCCCCTCTCAGCACGACAAGCGTGGTCCCTGGAACTCAGCAACTCTGTCCAAGTGACTTCCACAGTCCAGTGACTCTTCAGTCCAAGTTTGGTGGAGGTAAATCCTTGCCTCCCTACGCTAGACTGCGTTGCTGGGTACCGCATGATTTGCAGCTGCTCCGGCTCCTGTGCACTCTTCCAGGATTTCCTTCATGCACAGCCAAGCCTGGTTCCCCGACACTCTAACCTGCAGTGCACAACCTTCTGAGTTGACCTCCGGCGTCGTGGGGCTCCCTTTGTCTGACTTCTGGTGGACTCCGGTTCACTCCTCTTCTAAGTGCCTGATCCGGTACTTCTGCAGGTGCTGCCTGCTTCTGTGAGGGCTCCCTGACTGGCTGGGCGTCTCCTCATCCAAGTGACGATATTCTGGTACCTCCTGGGCCACAGCAGCAACCAAAAACCCTAACCGCGACCCTTGCAGCTAGCAAGGCTTGTTTGAGGTCTTTCTGCATGGGAACACCTCTGCAAGCTTCTTCACGACGTGGGACATCCATCCTCCAAAGGGGAAGTTCCTAGTCCTCTTCGTTCTTGCAAAACACCAAGCTTCTTCCATCCGGTGGCAGCTTCCTTGCACCTACAGCTGGCATTTCCTGGGCTCCTGCCCACTCTCGACACTGTCGCGAGTCTTGGACTTGGTCCCCTTGTCTTACAGGTACTCAGGTCCGGAAATCCACTGTTGTTGCTTTGTTGGTGTTGGTTTTCCTTGCAGAATCCCCCTATCACGACTTCTGTGCTCTCTGGGGGTTGTAGGTGCACTTTACACCTACCTTACAGGGTCTTGGGGTGGGCTATTTTTTCTAAACCTCACTGTTTTCTTACAGTCCCAGCGACCCTCTACAAGCTCACATAGGTTTGGGGTCCATTCGTGGTTCGCATTCCACTTTTGGAGTATATGGTTTGTGTTGCCCCTATACCTATGTGCTCCTATTGCAATCTATTGTAACTTTACACTGCTTGCATTACTTCCTTTTGCTATTACTGCATATTTTTGGTATTGTGTACATATATCTTGTGTATACTTGTCATCCTCATACTGAGGGTACTCACTGAGATACTTTTGGCATATTATCATAAAAATAAAGTACCTTTATTTTTAGTATATCTGTGTATTGTGTTTTCTTATGATATTGTTCATATGACACCAGTGGTATAGTAGGAGCTTTGCATGTCTCCTAGTTCAGCCTAAGCTGCTCTGCTATAGCTACCTTCTATCAGCCTAAGCTGCTAGAAACACCTATTCTACACTAATAAGGGATAACTGGACCTGGCACAAGGTGTAAGTACCTCTGGTACCCACTAAAAGCTAGGTCAGCCTCCTACATTGGTTGTGCTGCGGTGGGATAAGTACTTGTAACTGCTTACCACTTTGTCATTTTGTACTTTTCATAAGAGAAAAATATACAAAACAAGTTCAGTGTATGTACACCTAATCAAAAAGTTTTGCTTTTCTCCTCTTACACTTTCTGCTAAGTGCTGAAAAGTACTCCTTATCTTCCAAAAAGTTTCAAAAAGTTTTTTTTCCTGTTCTTTAAAAAGTCCTGATACTTTTTCTCTCTACTTACTGTCTCTAAACCTTCTTCTAGCATGTCTGATGTAGGAACTTCTCTTAAAATGGTCAATACAACATATGACAATCTTAACTTTAAGAGCCTAAGGAGTCCCTGCATTGATAGAGGTTTAGTGGTAGGAAAGAACCCTTCTAGAGAATTTCTGTTCAACATGCTCATTGAGAATGATAAGTCCCTAGCTGGCACTTCAACTGAGAAGTTAGTAGATAGCTCACACTCTGACTCAGGGGAACCCCTTGAGGGAGATGTACAGGGTTCTCTTCCAAATATGCTCCTTAGCAGACCACATAGCAATGCTGGTAGTAATAGAAGCTCCCATCATAGTAGGGATGTTTTTGTTCCTGAAGGCCAGGTTGTTAGAGTGCAAGATGTTAGGGACAGGTCTCCCTCTGTTAATTCCAACATATCCTCAGTATCCAAGCATTCCCAACCGACCCACCCTGAAGACAACATGTTAGAAAGGGAACTCAAAAAGTTGAGAGTGGAAGAGACCAGACTGAAGCTTAAACAGCAACAACTGGCTCTAGACAGGGAATCCCTAGATCTGGAGGAGGAGAGACAGAGGTTGGGGTTTGGACCCCATGGTGGCAGCGGCAGTATTCCTGCTAGCAATCCTGTGAGAGAGCATGATTCCAGGAATCTGCACAAGATGGTTCCCCCTTACAAGGAGGAGGATGACATTACCAAGTGGTTTGCTGCACTTGAGAGGGCCTGTATGGTACAGGGGTCCCTCAAAGGCAGTGGGCTGCTATCCTATGGCTATCTTTCAATGGAAAGGGTAGGGATAGGCTTCTTACTGTTAGAGAAAGTGATGCCAATAATTTTGCAGTTTTGAAGGATGCACTCTTGGATGGATTTGGCTTAACCACTGAACAATATAGGATTAAGTTCAGAGACACCAGAAAAGAGTCCTCACAAGACTGGACAGACTTTGTTGACTGTTCAGTGAAGGCCTTGGAGGGGTGGTTACATGGCAGTAAAGTTTCTCACTATGAAAGCCTGTATAATCTTATTCTGAGAGAGCATATTCTGAATAACTGTGTGTCTGACTTGTTACACCAATATCTAGTGGACTCAGATCTGACCTCTCCCCAAGAATTGGGAAAGAAGGCAGACAAATGGGTCAGAACAAGAGTGAACAGAAAAGTTCATACAGGGGGTGACAAGGATGGCTAGAAGAAGGATGGTAAGTCTCTGACAAGGGTGGGGACAAATCTAAAAATTAGTCTTCATCAGGCCCACAAAAACACTCTGGTGGGGGTGATGGGTCCAAATCCTTTTCTAATCACGTAAAAAAGCCTTGGTGTTATTTATCTAAAGTAAAAGGCCATTGGACAACTGATGCCAGTTGTCCAAAGAAAAACACCAAACCTCCCACTACTACAATCCCTACTGCAACCTCTAGTGCCCCTAGAAATAGCAGTGGTGGTGGGAGCAAACCTACTAATAGCCAAGCCAAGGGAGTAGCTGGGCTCACTTTTGGTAATTTAGTTGGGGTTGGTCTTGTTAGGGAGACCACAGAGGCTGTGTTAGTCCCCTTAATATGGATAAGTAAAAGCAACTTCCCCTAATCAATGGTGTTGAGGTTCAGGCCTATAGGGACACAGGTGCCAGTGTTACCATGGTGATAGAGAAACTGGTACACCCTGAACACCACCTACTTGGTCACCAGTACCAAGTGACAGACGCTCATATCAACACTCTTAGCCACCCCATGGCTGCTGTGAATCTCTACTGGGGGGTTGGGGGGTTACTGGTCCAAAGAAAGTTGGGGTTGCTTCAGATTTACCTGTAGACTGTCTACTAGGAAATTATTTAGAGACATCAGCTTGGGCAGAAGTGGAGTTGGAGGCTCATGCAGCAATGTTGGGCATTTCTGGGCATATTTTTGCTTTGACAAGGGCTCAGGCCAAAAAGCAACAAGGACAGGGTGACTTGGATCCTGGAACAATGGACCAAGTGCTCCCTAAAGCTAGGGGTAGCAAGGGTAAATCCCTACCCACTGTCCCTCCCTCTACAAATGATTCAACTTCTGAGGAAGAAGAATTTCCTCCCTGTGCAGAACCTTCACCAGAGGAGCTGGCAGCAGACACTGCTGAGCTTTTGGGTGGAGGGGGGCCTGCCAGGGAAGAGCTGAGTGTGTCACAGCAATCCTGCCCCACATTAGAGGGTCTCAGACAGCAAGCTGTAAAGCAGCAAAATGGGGATGTCAGTGACTCACATAGAGGTTACTGGGAGGACAACCTCTTGTACACAGAGGCAAGGGACCCAAAACCTGGAGCAGCCAGGAGATTGGTCATTCCCCTGCAGTACAGAGAGTTCCTCCTAACTCTGGCACATGCCATTCCCTTGGCTGGGCATTTGGGCCAGATCAAAACATGGGAAAGGCTTGTCCCCCTGTTTCACTGGCCTAGGATGTCAGAGGACACAAAAGATTTGTATAAGTCTTGCGTGACCTGCCAAGCCAGTGGCAAGACTGGTGACACTCCAAAGGCTCCCCTTATTCCACTACCTGTGGTTGGGGTTCCCTTTAAAAGGGTAGGGGTTGACATAGTTGGCGCCCTTGACCCTCCTACTACTTCAGGCAATAGGTTTATCTTGGTGGTAGTGGACCATGCCACAAGATATCCTGAAGCTATTCCTCTAAGGACCACTACAGCACCTGCAGTGGCAAAAGCTTTCCTGGGAATCTTTTCCAGGGTGGGTTTTCCAAAAGAGGTTGTTTCAGACAGGGGTAGCAACTTTATGTCTGCATACTTGAAGGCCATGTGGAAGGAATGTGATGTAACATACAAATTCACCACACCTTATCATCCACAAACAAATGGACTGGTAGAGAGGTTTAATAAAACTCTCAAAGGAATGATAATGGGACTCCCTGAAAAACTCAGGAGGAGATGGGATGTCCTGTTACCTTGCCTCCTTTTTGCTTACAGGGAGGTACCCCAGAAAGGAGTGGGCTTTAGCCCCTTTGAACTCCTATTTGGGCACCCTGTAAGAGGTCCTCTAACACTTGTAAAGGAGGGTTGGGAACAACCTTTAAAAGCTCCTAAGCAAGATATAGTGGACTATGTACTTGGCCTAAGATCCAGAATGGCCGAGTACATTAAAAAGGCCAGTAAACACCTTCAGGCCAGCCAAGAGCTCCAAAAGCAATGGCATGACCAGAAGGCTGTTCTGATTCAGTACCAACCGGGACAGAATGTGTGGGTATTGGAGCCTGTGGCCCCAAGAGCACTCCAAGACAAATGGAGTGGACCCCATCTCATTGTTGAAAAGAAGGGCGAGGTCACCTACCTGGTTGACCTAGGCACTGCCAGGAGTCCCCTTAGGGTGATTCATGTCCACCGCCTAAAATCCTACTATGACAGGGCTGATCTCACCCTGCTCATGGCAACAGATGAGGGACAGGAAGAAGAGAGGGACCCTCTCCCTGATCTTTTCTCTTCCACAGAAGAGGATGCTCTAGTGGAAGGTGTAGTTTTGGCAGACTGTCTTACTGCTGAGCAGAACGACAACTGCATAAATCTCCTAGGTCAGTTTTCTGAACTCTTTTCAACTGTGCCAGGCACCACATCTTGGTGTGAACACACAATTGATATTGGAGACAGCATGCCTGTCAAAAGTAAAATCTATAGGCAGCCTGACCATGTCAGGGACTGCATAAAGCAAGAAGTTCAGAAAATGCTTGACTCAGGAGTGGTTGAACATTCTGAAAGCCCATGGGCCTCTCCTGTAGTGCTTGTACCAAAGCCTCACTCAAAAGATGTAAAAAGGAAGATGAGGTTTTGTGTAGATTACAGAGGTCTCAACCAGGTAACAAAAACTGATGCTCACCCTATACCCAGGGCAGATGAGCTCATAGATACAGTGGCATCTGCCACGTATCTAAGCACCTTTGATTTGACTGCAGGGGATTGGCAGATCAAATTGTCAGAGGATGCTAAAGCAAAAACTGCATTTTTGACTATTGGAGGGCACTACCAATTCAAAGTAATGCCCTTTGGTTTGAAAAATGCACCTGCCACTTTTCAGAGGTTGGTGAATACAGTCCTGCAAGGGTTGGAAGTTTTTAGTGCAGCATATCTGGACGATATAGCTGTCTTTAGCTCCACCTGGGATGATCACCTGGTCCACCTGTGGAAAGTTTTGGAGGCCCTGCAAAAGGCAGGCCTCACTATCAAGGCTTCAAAGTGCCAGACAGGGCAGGGAAAGGTGGTTTATCCTGGACACCTGGTAGGTGGAGAACAGATTGAACCACTTCAGGGGAAAATCAAGACAATCATGGATTGGGTTCCCCCTACAACCCAGACCCAGGTGAGAGCCTTCCTAGGCCTCACTGGGTACTAGAGGAGATTAATTAAAAATTATGGCTCCATTGCAGCCACACTTAATGATCTCACTAGCAAGAAGATGCCTAAAAAGGTACTGTGGACAGCTAGCTGTCAGAAAGCTTTTGAGGAGCTCAAACAGGCCATGTGCACTGCAACTGTCCTAAAAAGCCCATGTTACTCCAAGAAATTCATTGTTCAAACGGATGCATCTGAATTAGGGGTAGGGGCAGTCTTATCACAACTTAATTCTGAGGGCCAGGATCAACCTGTTGCTTTTATCAGCAGAAGGTTGACCCATAGAGAAAAGAGTTGGTCTGCCATAGAGAGGGAGGCCTTTGCTGTGGTCTGGGCACTGAAGAAGTTGAGGCTATACCTGTTTGGCACTCACTTCATTGTTCAGACAGACCACAAACCTCTACTTTGGCTAAAACAAATGAAAGGTGAAAATCCTAAATTGTTGAGGTGGTCCATATCTCTACAGGGAATGGACTATACAGTGGAACATAGACCTGGGAGTCCCCACTCCAATGCAGATGGACTCTCCAGATATTTCCACTTGGACAATGAAGACTCATCAGGTCATGGCTAGTCTTATTGTCCTTCGTTTGGGGGGGGGGGGGTCGTGTAGGAAAGTACCTTCTTGCCTGGCATGTTACCCCCATATTTCACTGTATATATGTTGTTTTAGTCTATGTGTCACTGGGACCCTGCCAGGTAGGGCCCCAGTGCTCATAAGTGTGCCCTGTATGTGTTCTCTGTGTGATGACTAACTGTCTCACTGAGGCTCTGCTAACCAGAACCTCAGTGGTTATGCTCTCTCTGCTTTCCAAATTGTCACTAACAGGCTATTGACCAATTTCACCAATTCACATTGGCATACTGGAACACCTTTATAATTCCCTAGTATATGGTACTGAGGTACCCAGGGTATTGGGGTTCCAGGAGATCCCTATGGGCTGCAGCATTTCTTTTGCCACCCATAGGGAGATCTGACTATTCTTACACAGGCCTGCCAGTGCAGCCTGAGTGAAATAACGTCCACGTTATTTCACAGCCATTTACCACTGCACTTAAGTAACTTATAAGTCACCTATATGTCTAACCTTCACCTGGTAAAGGTTGGGTGCAAAGTTACTTAGTGTGTGGGCACCCTGGCACTAGCCAAGGTGCCCCCACATTCTTCAGGGCAAATTCCCCGGACTTTGTGAGTGCGGGGACACCATTTCATGCGTGCACTATACATAGGTCACTACCTATGTATAGCGTCACAATGGTAACTCTGAACATGGCCATGTAACATGTCTAAGATCATGGAATTGTCACCCCAATGCCATTCTGGCATTGGGGAGACAATTTCATGATCCCCCGGGTCTCTAGCACAGAACCCGGGTACTGCCAAACTGCGTTTCCGGGGTCTCCACTGCAGCTGCTGCTGCCAACCCCTCAGACAGGTTTCTGCACTCCTGGGGTCCAGGCAGCCCTGGCCCAGGAAGGCAGAACAAAGGATTTCCTCTGAGAGAGGGTGTAACACTCTCTCCCTTTGGAAATAGGTGTGAAGGCTGGGGAGGAGTAGCCTCCCCCAGCTTCTGGAAATGCTTTGATGGGCACAGATGCTGCCCATCTCTGCATAAGCCAGTGTACACCGGTTTAGGGATCCCCCAGCCTTGCTCTGGCATGAAACTGGACAAAGGAAAGGGGAGTGACCACTCCCCTGACCTGCACCTCCCAGGGGAGGTGCCCAGAGCTCCTCCAGTGTGCCCCAGCCCTCTGCCATCTTGGAAACAGAGGTGTTGATGGCACACTGGACTGCTCTGAGTGGCCAGTGCCATCAGGTGACGTCAGAGACTCCTTCTGATAGGCTCTTACCTTTCTTACTAGCCTACCCTCCTTCCTAAGTAGCCAACCCTCCTTTTCTGGCTATTTAGGGTCTCTGCTTTGGGGAATTCTTCAGATACCGAATGCAAGAGCTCACCAGAGTTCCTCTGCATCTCCCTCTTCACCTTCTGCCAAAGGATGTACCGCTGACTGCTCAGGACGCCTGCAAAACCGCAACAAAGTAGCAAGACGACTACTAGCAACCTTGTATCGCTTCATCCTGCCAGCTTTCTCGACTGTTTCCAGGTGGTGCATGTTCTGGGGGTAGGATGCCTCCTTCTTGCACCAGGAGCTCTGAATAAATCTCCCGTGGGTCGACGGAATCTTCCCCCTGCAACCGCAGGCAACAAAAGACTGCATCACCGGTCCTCTGGGTCGCCTCTCAGCACGACGAGCGTGGTCCCTGTAACTCAGCAACTCTGTCCAAGTGATTCCCACAATCCAGTGACTCTTCAGTCCAAGTTTGGTGGAGGTAAGTCCTTGCCTCCCCACGCTAGACTGCATTGCTGGGTACAACGTGATTTGCAGCTGCTCCGGCTCCTGTGCACTCTTCCAGGATTTCCTTCGTAAACAGCCAAGCCTGGGTCCCCGACACTCTAACCTGCAGTGCACAACCTTCTGAGTTGTCCTCCGGCGTTAGGGACTCCCTTTTCTGACTTCGTGTGGACTCCGGTTCACTCCTCTTCCAAGTGCCTGATCCAATACTTCTGCGGGTGCTGCCTGCTTCTGTGAGGGCTCCCTGACTTGCTGGGCACCCCCTCTGTCTCCTCATCCAAGTGGCGACATCCTGGTCCCTCCTGGCCCACAGCAGCATCCAAAAACCCTAACCGCGACCCTTGCAGCTAGCAGGGCTTGCTTGCGGTCTTTCTGTGTGGGAACACCTCTGCACGCTTCTTCACAACGTGGGACATCCATCCTCCAAAGGGGAAGTTCCTAGTCCTCTTTGTTCTTGCAAAACACCAAGCTTCTTCCATCCGGTGGCAGCTTCATTGCACCCACAGCTGGCATTTCCTGGGCTCCTGCCCACTCTCGACACTGTTGCGACTCTTGGACTTGGTCCCCTTGTCTTACAGGTACTCAGGTCTGGAAATCCACTGTTGTTGCTTCGTTGGTGTTGGTTTTCCTTGCAAAATCCCCCTATCATGACTTCTTTGCTCTCTGGGGATTGTAGGTGCACTTTACACCTACCTTACAGGGTCTTGGCGTGGGCTATTTTTTCTAACCCTCACTGTTTTCTTACAGTCCCAGCGACCCTCTACAAGCTCACATAGGTTTGGGGTCCATTCGTGGTTCGCATTCCACTTTTGGAGTATATGGTTTGTGTTGCCCCTATACCTATGTGCTCCTATTGCAATCTATTGTAACTTTACACTGCTTGGATTACTTCCTTTTGCTATTACTGCATATTTTTAGTATTGTGTACATATATCTTGTGTACATTTGTCATCCTCATACTGAGGGTACTCACTGAGATACTTTTGGCATATTGTCATAAAAATAAAGTACCTTTATATTTAGTATATCTGTGTATTGTGTTTTGTTATGATATTGTGCATATGACACCAGTGGTATAGTAGGAGCTTTGCATGTCTCCTAGTTTAGCCTAAGCTGCTCTGCTACAGCTACCTTCTATCAGCCTAAGCTGCTAGAAACACCTCTTCTACACTAATAAAGGATAACTGGACCTGGCACAAGGTGTAAGTACCTCTGGTACCCACTACAAACCAGGCCAGCCTCCTACACTTACTCCTAAAGATGTGCAGGACAGACATGCAGAAAGGGGTTCGCCATTTGGAGGCAGAAAAGCTGAGGATGCAAAGGGAGTTCGACGAGTGGAAAAGGGACTTCGAGATAGAAACTATGATTTGGCTTATGAGCTAAAACTGGAAGAGCTGGCAGTCAGGAGAGCTGAGTCCAGCTGGAATGGTGGCAGCAACAATTTTATATCCAGTGCTGCTGAAGAAGTGCACATGCCCAGAGATGTGGTGCTCTACTTGAAGGATGGAGTTAACACACGCCAGGAGGTTCAGGGGTATGAGGTAGCTCCAGTGATGCACAGGGTCCCTGAGGTAGATTGGGGAACTGGCATGGGGAGTCATATTCCTACTTGTGGGCGGGACATTCTACTGACTCTAGGTGAGAGTGACAGGGAGAGGGGTTCCCCCCAGGTAGAAGTCCTGGTTAAGGAGTGTGAAGACATCCCAGAAGAGTGTGGGTTGAGTGTCAGGGACAGTCAGGTAATGTCTCACCAGTCTCAGGAGGGTGATGTGGGGTGCTTTTTCAATGCTGAGTCACTGGATGGTTGGGTGAAGGGTACTTGCATATGTCTAGTCCTTATTTTCCAGAGCTACGCCAACACCCTGTGGAGTGTGAGTTCTCTGACCCCAGGGAACGTACACTGGAGGCAGACCAGTGGGTGAGTACCAGAGAGTCTGAAGAGGCATTGGGGGTGCTCCTGAGAGGAGTGGTCTAGGTAGTCCCAACCAGGTGAGGTAGGGAAGGATTGTAGTGTCCCAGGAAGGTCCCAGTGTAGTGGGATGGGTGAGGGACCCCATGTCCAGTCTCAGAGGAGAGGGAATGGGGATGGGCTGAGGCCCAAGGTGCCCAGGATCCGATCCCAGGTCCTGGAGGGTTCCATGAGGGAACACCAGGAGGGGAGCCTAGTCTGTACCATAGGGCCATCTGTTGAGGAAGACCCCACAGTGTCAGGAGAACTTGGAGGGGGGTCTGTAGCCAGCGTCCCACCAGTTCTGGTGTCCGGCAGTACCACACCTTGGGGAGACCCTTTCTGGGTTGAGGGGAATCCAGACTCTGTCAGATGGGCAGAGGTCAGGTGACCTGTACCAGCCAGACTCTTGTGTGGCCCTTGGGGACGGTGTGTCCCTTGAGGGGGTAAGTGTGCCCCCATGGAAGTCCTGGTGTGCCAGGAAATGGTTCAACCGCAGGGTGGTGACTCTGGGTTGAATGATCAGGTTCAGGGGTAAGCGCTGACCTGATGGGGGGTAGGTGTACTCCCAAGGAAGTCCTGGTGCGCCAGGCAGTGGTTCAACTGCAGGGTGGTGACTCTGGGTTGGATGACCAGGTTAAGAAGGTAAACTCTGACCTGGTGGGTACTTTGGTTAATTCGTGTGAGGGGCTGAGTGATGTAATTGCTGGAGAGCATTTGTCTAGTCCTTATTTTCCAGAGCTACGCCAACACCCCGTAGAGTGTGAGTTCTCTGACCCCAGGGAACTTACACTGGAGGAAGACCGTTCGGTGAGTATCAGAGAGTCTGAAGAGGCATTGTGGGGTGCTCCTGAGAGGAGTGGTCTAGGTAGTCCCAATCAGGTGAGGTAGGGAAGGATTGTAGGGTCCCGGGCAGGTCCCAGTGTAGTGGAATGGGTGAGGGACCCCATGTCCAGTCTCACAGGAGAGGGAATGGGGATGGGCTGAGGCCCAAGGTGCCCATGCTCCGGTCCCAGGTCCCAGAGGGTTCCATGAGGGAACACCAGGAGGGGAGCCTAGCCTGTACCATAGGGCCATCTGTTGAGGGAGACCCCACAGTGTCAGGAGAACATGGAGGTGTGGCTGTGGCCAGCGTCCCACCAGTTCTGGTGTCTGGCAGTACCACTCCTACTGAGGGGGTGCAGAAGTCCAGACAGAGGGTTGAGAGGGGGTTGCGGACCCCAGTGGAGAACCTGGAGGGTCAGGGGTCAGCTCTGAGAACAGAGCCCCCCAGGAATGACCTTGGTGAGACCATTTCTGGGTTGGGGGGAATCCAGACTCTGTCAGATGAGCAGAGGTCAGGAGACCTGCACCAGCCAGACTCTTGTGTGGCCCTTGGGGACAGTGTGTCTCTTGAGGGGGTAAGTGTGCCCCCCTGGAAGTCCTGGTGTGCAAGGCAATGGTTCAACCACAGGGTGGTGACTCTGGTTTGAATGATCAGGTTCAGGGGGTAAACACTGACCTGATGGGAGGTAGGTGTGCTCCCAAGGAAGTCCTGGTGCGCCAGGCAGTGGTTCAACCGCAGCGTGGTGACTCCGGGTTGGATGACCAGGTTAAGAAGGTAAACTCTGGCCTGGTGGGGGGTAGGTATGCCCCCCAGTATGTCCTGGGTTGCCAGGCGGTGGTCCAGTCTGTGGGTACAGACCCTGGACTGGAGGATCAGGTGCAGGGGGTACACACTGACCTGAAAGGGGGGGGGGGCGGTTTGCCCAATCACCCACCCGGTGTGATTTCAAAGGTTACTCCATGGGTGTGGAATTTATTAAAATATCTACTTGTCCAGGGGACAGGTTGCTTTTCAAATCTACTTGTCCTGTAAAAAGATCTACTTGTCCCTTTGGTGCCATGTAGTGTGGCGCCAAATTATGGCAGCAATCTCATTATGTAAGAGCTCTGATAATAGCCTCTCTGATTATGCCATGGCTACTACCATAGTAGGGCTTGAATACTTGTACTGTACTTCTACTGTAGCAATTTCCTTATTTTGCCACCTTTCTGCAGATCTGCATACTGGGGCTGGAGGAAGCAGTAAGCAATAGTTCCAGGGCTGGAATGCCTTTGAGTCTGCAAACCTACTAACCTGCATGTTTTAAAGATTTTCACCAGCTTCTCTCTAATATTTTCCCATAATAAGAAAGGTTGGACATTTACTCCTGACAATGGCAGAATTAGAACTTCTTCCAGGGTTGGGAAGAAAGTGGCTGGAGGGAAAATGAACTTGCAAATGCTCAATAGATTTTCACATGAGCAAATCTACACATGCGTATTTACCCATGCTAAAATACAGTCCACAAATATTTTATAAGGGTACGACATATACCATGGGTGCACTTTTGTGACTTTCTTTAAGAATTTGGGGCCACATGTAGGTAGGTTCAGATTTGCGACCCACAAATTGCAAGTCGCAAATCCGAATGTAGGATGGTGTCCCTGACACCATCTGTGATTCGCAAGGGCTTCGCAAATGCCCACCTCATGAATAATCATGAGGTGGGTCGCAATTTGCGACCCCCTTGCGAATGGCGGCCCTCACAGGGCTGGTGGCCTGCTGGAGACAGCAGACCACCATGTCTGTGACTGCTTTTCAATAAAGCAGGTTTTTTTTTTTGTAATGCAGCCCGTTTTCCTTAAAGGAAAACGAGATGCATTACAACAACGAAAAATGAAACGTTTTCGTTTCACTGTTTCAGAGCAGGCAGTGGTCCGCAAGAAAAATGTTTACAGTGACATTCACAATGGGGAAGGGGTCCCCATGGGGACCCCTTCCCTTTTGCGAAAGTGTTAGCACCCATTTGAAATGGGTGCAAACTGCGATTGGTTTGCGCCCGCATTCGCAAAACAATCCTACATTGCACTGCGAGTCGCAATTAGGAAGGGAACACCCCTTCCTAATTGCGAGTCGCAAACCCGTTTTGCGATTCGGTAACCAGGTTACTGAAACGCAAAACTGGGTTTGTGCATCGCAATGTGCTTTTTGCACGTCGCAAACAGCGAAAGTCGCTGTCTGCGACATGCAAAAAGCTACCTACATGTGGGTCTTGGTCCCTAATTAGCTCTGGTGTTAACAAAAACATTTTGTTTTTATTAAACTTCTATTTCTCTCTCTTTCGGCTGGCTTTACTGTGAGTGATCGCATTCTGCTCTTCCACAAGGAGCATATTGGCACACAAAGTAGTTTTGTTCAGTGTCAGGAACTACAGTGGCAATCAGTGACATAACGAAACTGGAGGGTGCCCCTTTGCAAAGAACATGGAGGAGCTCCCTCTCCAGACTCACTCAGGGCAGGTGCTGTGCTGAAGGGGTTCCCTGGAGGAGGCTACGGGGCCTTTGTTATGCCACTGGTGGCAACGTGTGCTTTTAGAGTTCAAAAACGTTTTGGTTTCTTTTTGCCAGTGTTTGTTACAATGTTGAAGGCCTGGTAGCTCCCACAACAATAAAGTGTTACAAAAGCCATGTCAAAACAAGACACGCATTGATTAAACTAAAGGACTTATAAAAATATGTCAGATCAGTTGGCTTTGTCAGTGTTTGTTTATTTTCATGCTTCCCATAATCGTGCTGAAAATGGTTACACTGATTTTCCATTAGAAATACTTTCCTTACTTTGTATGTGTGCTGCACAGTGCAGCATGCATTTGAAGTAGGAAAAGAAAGGTGATATGACAACATTTCTCCTTTTAATGCCTGGTTTTAAAATGCTGTATTTTTGATGCAAAACCCTGTCTCACAATTTTGGTAGATAGGGTTTTGCGTCAAAAAAGGTGGGTAGTTGCATGGGAATGCTGATGTAACGCCCCCTTGACGTTAAGCAATGAAAAGCAGCGCTTCCTGTTGCCTGTGTTACTTTTAGTTAATTTCCAGTGCAAAACAAGTTTCGCGATCATAAGTAAATAATATTTAAAACAAATTTGCACTGTTTTGCGTCACTTTTATGATGCTATACCAGCGCAAAATGCTAGTACTTCACCCTAAAATGTTTTAAACATAAACTGTTTAGAGATGCTAATTTTAAAATAATGGGATTTTTTCTAGGTGGACGCTATATCATACGCAACAGTTTCCACATAAATGTTTTCCCTTCCAATGTTTCAAATTCATATTCTATATGCAATACTATGACATGGGGCTCAGGTTCACATTTTCTGGTTTGTGTTTGCCCGGCACTAGAGACATTTTGGGGTTATATTTTTGATTTTACGAACCAGCGGCTTGAGTAAAGAGTGGGACCCGATCCATTGACAGTGCTATTTGCTCTTTCAGTTAACAATGGGGCGCAATTGAAGAAGGAGCAAAAGTATATCTTTTTATCTATTTCACTTACTAGGCCATTGAATTTACGGCATTGGAAATCGGCAACCTGCCCTCACACTAAGTAACTTTGCACCTAACCTTTACCAGGTAAAGGTTAGACATATAGGTGACTTATAAGTTACTTAAGTGCAGTGGTAAATGGCTGTGAAATAACGTGGACGTTATTTCACTCAGGCTGCAGTGGCAGGCCTGTGTAAGAATTGTCAGAGCTCCCTATGGGTGGCAAAAGAAATGGTGCAGCCCATAGGGATCTCCTGGAACCCTAATACCCTGGGTACCATCAGTACCATATACTAGGGAATTATAAGGGTGTTCCAGTAAGCCAATGTAAATTGGTAAAAATGGTCACTAGCCTGTCAGTGACAATTTGGAAAGAAATGAGAGAGCATAACCACTGAGGTTCTGATTAGCAGAGCCTCAGTGAGACAGTTAGTCACTACACAGGTAACACATTCAGGCACACTTATGAGCACTGGGGCCCTGGGTTACCAGGGTCCCAGTGACACATACAACTAAAACAACATATATACAGTGAAAAAATGGAGGTAACATGCCAGGCAAGATGGTACTTTCCTACACAACCCCCCCCCAAACGAAGGACAATAAGACTAGCCATTACCTGATGAGTCTTCATTGTCTAAGTGGAAATATCTGGAGAGTCCATCTGCATTGGAGTGGCTACTCCCAGGTCTATGTTCCACTGTATAGTCCATTCCCTGTAGGGATATGGACCACCTCAACAATTTAGGATTTTCACCTTTCATTTGTTTTAGCCAAAGTAGAGGTTTGTGGTCTGTCTGAACAATGAAGTGAGTGCCAAACAGGTATGGCCTCAACTTCTTCAGAGCCCAGACCACAGCAAAGGCCTCCCTCTCAATGGCAGACCAACGCTTTTCTCTAGGGGTCAACCTCCTACTAATAAAAGCAACAGGTTGATCCTGGCCCTCAGAATTAAGTTGTGATAGGACTGCCCCTACTCCTAATTCAGATGCATCAGTCTGGACATAGAATTTTTTAGAGTAACAAGGGCTTTTCAGGACAGGTGCAGAGCACATGGCCTGCTTCAGCTCCTCAAAAGCTTTCTGACAGCTTGCTGTCCATAATACCTTTTTAGGCATTTTCTTGGATGTGAGGTCATTAAGAGGGGCTGCAATGGAGCCATAGTTCTTAATGAACCTCCTGTAATACCCAGTGAGGCCTAGGAAGGCTCTCACCTGAGTCTGAGTGGTAGGGGGAACCCAATCAATAATAGTTTGGATTTTCCCCTGAAGTGGTGCAATCTGTTCCCCACCAACAAGGTGTCCCAGATAAACCACCTTACCCTGCCCTATCTGGCACTTTGAAGCCTTGATAGTGAGGTCTGCCTTTTGCAGAGCCTCCAAAACTTTCCATAGGTGGACCAGGTGATCATCCCAGCTGGAGCTAAAGACAGCTATATCGTCCAAATATGCTGCACTGAAAGCTTCCAGCCCTTGCAGGACTGTGTTCACCAACCTCTGAAAAGTGGCAGGTGCATTTTTCAAACCAAAAGGCATTACAGTAAACTGGTAATGTCCTCCAATGGTAGAAAATGCAGTCTTAGGTTTAGCATCTTCTGACAATTGGATCTGCCAATACCCTGCAGTCAAATCAAAAGTGCTTAGATACTTGGCAGATGCCAGTGTATCTATAAGCTCATCTGCCCTGGGTATAGGGTGAGCATCAGTTTTGGTTACCAAGTTGAGACCTCTATAGTCTACACAAAACCTCATTTCCTTCTTTCCATCTTTAGAATTGGGTTTTGGTACCAGTACCACAGGAGAAGCCCATGGACTGTCAGAGTGCTCAACCACTCCTAGTTCCAACATTTTCTGAACTTCTTGCTTTATGCAGTCCCTGACATGGTCAGGCTGCCTATAGATCTTACTTTTGACAGGTAAACTGTCTCCAGTATCTATAGTGTGCTCACACCAAGAAGTGGTGCCTGGCACAGTAGAGAAGAGTTCTGAAAATTGTCCTAGGAGATTTATGCAATTATCTTTCTGCTCAGCAGTAAGACAATCAGCCAAAACTACACCTTCCACAAGAGCATCCTGTTCTGTGGAAGAGAAGAGATCAGGTAGAGGATCACTGTCTTCTTCCTGTCCCTCATCTGTTGCCATGAGCAGGGTGAGATCAGCCCTGTCATAGTAGGGTTTCAGGCGGTTGACATGGAGCACCCTAAGGGGACTCCTGGCAGTGCCTAAGTCAACCAAGTAGGTGACTTCACCCTTCTTTTCAACAATTGTGTGGGGTCCACTCCATTTATCTTGGAGTGCTCTTGGGGCCACAGGCTCCAAGACCCACACTTTCTGCCCTGGTTGGTACTGAACCAAAACAGCCTTCTGATCATGCCATTGCTTCTGGAGCTCTTGGCTGGCCTGAAGGTTTTTACTGGCCTTTTTCATGTACTCAGCCATCCTTGATCTGAGGCCAAGTACATAATCCACAATATCCTGCTTAGGAGCTTTTAAAGGTTGTTCCCAACCCTCCTTTACAAGTGTGAGTGGACCCCTAACAGGGTGTCCAAAAAGAAGTTCAAAGGGGCTGAAGCCCACTCCTTTCTGGGGTACCTCCCTGTAGGCAAAAAGGAGGCATGGTAGAAGGATATCCCATCTCCTGCGGAGTTTTTCAGGGAGTCCCATAATCATGCCTTTGAGAGTTTTATTAAATCTCTCCACCAGTCCATTTGTCTGTGGATGATAGGGTGTTGTGAACTTGTACGTTACACCACACTCCTTCCACATGGCCTTTAAGTATGCAGACATGAAATTGCTTCCCCTGTCTGATACCACTTCCTTTGGGAAGCCCACTCTGGAAAATATTCCCAGGAGGGCCTTTGCCACTGCAGGAGCTGTAGTGGTCCTTAAAGGAATAGCTTCAGGATATCTTGTGGCATGGTCCACTACCACCAAGATAAACCTATTGCCTGAAGCAGTAGGAGGGTCAAGGGGGCCAACTATGTCAACCCCTACCCTTTCAAAGGGAACCCCAACCACAGGTAGTGGGATAAGGGGTGCCTTTGGGGTGCCACCTGTCTTGCCACTGGCTTGACAGGTTTCACAGGACTTGCAAAATTCTTTTGTGTCCTCAGACATCCTAGGCCAATGAAACAGGGGAACAAGCCTGTCCCAAGTTTTCATTTGTCCTAGATGCCCAGCTAAGGGAATGTCATGTGCCAGTGTTAGGAGGAACTTTCTGTACTCCTGAGGGATCACTAATCTCCTGGCAGCTCCAGGTTTAGGATCCCTATGCTCAGTGTACAAGAGGTTGTCCTCCCAGTAAACTCTGTGAGAGTCACTGACATCCCCATTAGCCTGTTTGACAGCTTGCTGTCTGAGACCCTCTAATGTGGGACAGGTTTGCTGTGCCACACTCAGCTCCTCCCTGGCAGGCCCCCCTTCACCCAAAAGCTCAGCAGTGTCTGCTTCCAGCTCCTCTGGTGTAGGTTCTGCACAGGGAGGGAATTCTTCTTCCTCAGAAGTAGAATCCACTGTAGAGGGAGGGATAGTAGGAAGTGGTTTGCTTCTACTAGCCCTAGCTTTAGGGAGCACTTGGTCCATTGTTCCAGGATCCAAGCTTCCCTGTCCTTTTTGCTTTTTGGCCTGAGCCCTTGTCAAAGCAAAAATATGCCCTGGGATGCCCAGCATTGCTGCATGGGCCTCCAACTCCACATCTGACCAAGCTGATGTCTCCAAATCATTCCCTAATAGACAGTCTACAGGTAAATCTGAAGCTACCACAACTTTCTTTGGACCAGTTACCCCCCCCCAGTTGAGATTTACAACAGCCATGGGGTGGCTTTGTGTTATGTTGTGAGCATCGGTTACTTGGTACTGGTGTCCAAGTATGTGTTGTTCAGGGTGCACCAGTTTCTCAATCACCATTGTGACACTGGCACCTGTGTCCCTGTAGGCCTGGACCTCAACACCATTTATTAGGGTTAGTTGCTTGTACTTCTCCAAGTTATGGGGGCAAGCAACCAAAGTGGCTAAATCAATAGCCCCTTCAGAGACTAAAGTAGCCTCTGTGGTCTCCCTAATCAGACCAACCCCAACTAAATTACCAAAAGTGAGCCCAGCTACTCCCTTGGATTGGCTATTAGTAGGTTTGCTCCCACCACCACTGCTATTAGTAGAGACACTAGGTGTAGCAGTAGGGGTTGTAGTGGTAGGAGCTGTGGTGCCTTTCTTTGGACAACTGGGATCTGTTGTCCAATGGCCTTTTATTTTACATAAATAGCACCATGGTTTCTTTTCCTTGTTCTGATTAAAGGAGGATTTGGACCCACCACCCCCACCAGAGTGTTTTTGTGGGCCTGATGAAGACTCATTTTTAGATTTGTCCCCACCCTTGTCAGAAGACTTACCATCCTTCTTTTTGTTGCCATCTTTGTCACCCCCTGTATGAACTTTTCTGTTCACTCTTGTTCTGACCCATTTGTCTGCCTTCTTTCCCAATTCTTGGGGAGAGGTCAGATCAGAGTCCACCAAGTACTGGTGCAACAAATCAGACACACAATTATTAAGAATATGCTCTCTCAGGATCAAGTTATACAGGCTGTCATAATCAGTAACTTTACTGCCATGTAACCACCCCTCCAAGGCCTTCACTGCCTGGTCAATGAAATCAACCCAGTCTTGTGAAGACTCCTTTTTGGTCTCTCTGAACTTTATCCTGTACTGTTCAGTGGTTAAGCCATAACCATCCAGGAGTGCATTCTTAAGAACTTGGAAATTATTGGCATCATTTTCTTTTACAGTAAGGAGCCTATCCCTACCTTTTCCACTAAATGATAGCCATAGGATAGCAGCCCACTGCTTTTGAGGGACATCCTGTACAGCACAGGCCCTCTCAAGTGCAGCAAACCACTTGTTAATGTCATCCCCCTCCTTATAAGGGGGAACTATCTTGTGCAGATTCCTGGAATCATGCTCTTTTGCAGGATGACTATGGGGAATACTGCTGCTGCCACCATGGGTATCTAAACCCAACTTCTGTCTTTCCTTCTCTAATTCTAAAGACTGTCTATCCAAATCCAGCTGTTGCTTCTTGAGCTTCAGTCTGGTTTGTTCCACTCTCAATCTATTGAGCTCCCTTTCTAACAATCTGTCATCAGGGTGGGTGGGAGGGACATTTCTAGATACAGAGGTATGATGGGAATGAACAGAAGGAGACCTGTCCCTTACAGAGGGCACCCTAACAGCTTGGCTACCAGTATAATGTGAGAGCACACCATCAGTATGGTGTGATTCAACCTCTGTACCAACTATGCTAGACTGTCTAGTAATGGGCAGGCTGAGAAGTTTCTTTCCTGAACCTTTTCCTGGGGGAGTCCCTGGATCAGATTGAGAAACATTAGCTACTTTTTCACCAGATTGGGCACTTATGGCCTTATCCTGTACTCTAAGCATATTAATTAACAGTTCTAAGGAAGGATTCTTCCCTACACTCAAACCTCTCTCTATGCAGAGACTCCTTGCTCCTTTCCAGCTAAGGTGATCATATGCAAGTTTGGACAGTTCAACATTTTTGCCTGTGCCAGACATTTTTTAGAGAGAGTTAAAGTGATAGAAAAAGAGAAAAAAAGTTTTCAGAACTGTTTGGAAAGACAGAAAAAACTTTTTAAACTTTTAAGAACTTTTTGAAAGTTTTAGAAGTACTTTTCAGCACTTAGAAAAGAGTGAAAAGAGGAAATGCAAAACTTTTTGGCTATGTGTATATACACTGACCTTGTTTTGTATATTTTTCTCTTATGAAAAGTACAATGACAAGAGTGGTAAGTAGTCTCAAGCACTTATCCCACCACTGCACAACCAATGTAGGAGGCTGGACTGGCTTGTAGTGAGTACCAAGGGGTACTTGCACCTTGCACGAGGCCCAGTTATCCCTTATTAGTGTATAGGGTGTCTAGCAGCTTAGGCTGATAGATAATGGTAGCTTAGCAGAGCAGCTTAGGCTGAACTAGGAGACGTGTGAAGCTACTACAGTACCACTTAGTGTCATATGCACAATATCATAAGAAAACACAATACACAGTTATACTAAAAATAAAGGTACTTTATTTTTATGACAATATGCCAAAGTATCTTAGAGTGTACCCTCAGTGAGAGGATAGGAAATATACACAAGATATATATACACAATAGCAAAAATATGCAGTATAGTCTTAGAAAACAGTGCAAACAATGTATAGTTACAATAGGATGCAATGGGGAAACATAGGGATAGGGGCAACACAAACCATATACTCCAGAAGTGGAATGCGAACCACGAATGGACCCCAAACCTATGTGACCTTGTAGAGGGTCGCTGGGACTATTAGAAAATAGTGAGAGTTAGCAAAATAACCCTCCCCAAGACCCTGAAAAGTGAGTGCAAAGTGCACTAAAGTTCCCCTAAGGACAAAAGAGTCGTGTTAGAGGAATAATGCAGGAAAGACACAAACCAGCAATGCAACAACTGTGGATTTCCAATCTAGGGTACCTGTGGAACAAGGGGACCAAGTCCAAAAGTCACAAGCAAGTCGGAGATGGGCAGATGCCCAGGAAATGCCAGCTGCGGGTGCAAAGAAGCTTCGACTGGACAGAAGAAGCTGAGGTTTCTGCAAGAACGAAAAGGGCTAGAGACTTCCCCTTTAGTGGACGGATGCCTCTCGCCTTGGAGAGTCGTGCAGAAGTGTTTTCCCGCCGGAAGGACGCCAACAAGCCTTGCTACACGCAAATCGTGCGTTTGGCGTTTTTGGACGCTGCTGGGGCCCAGGAGGGACCAGGAGGTCGCAAATTGGACCTGAAGAGAGAGGGGACGTCGAGCAAGACAAAGATCCCTCACTGAAGCAGGTAGCACCCGGAGAAGTGCCAGAAACAGGCACTACGAGGATGCGTGAAACGGTGCTTGCCGAAGTTGCACAAAGGAGTCCCACGTCGCCGGAGACCAACCTAGAAAGTCGTGCAATGCAGGTTAGAGTGCCGTGGACCCAGGCTTGGCTGTGCACAAAGGATTTCCGCCGGAAGTGCACAGGGGCCGGAGTAGCTTGCAAAGTCGCGGTTCCCAGCAATGCAGCCCAGCGAGGTGAGGCAAGGACTTACCTCCACCAAACTTGGGCTGAAGAGTCACTGGACTGTGGGGGTCACTTGGACAGTGTCGCTGGATTCGAGGGACCTCGCTCGTCGTGCTGAGAGGAGACCCAAGGGACCGGTAATGCAGCTTTTTGGTGCCTGCGGTTGCAGGGGGAAGATTCCGTCGACCCACGGGAGATTTCTTCGGAGCTTCTGGTTCAGAGAGGAGGCAGGCTACCCCCACAGCATGCACAAGCAGGAAAACAGTCGAGAAGGCGGCAGGATCAGCGTTACAGAGTTGCAGTAGTCGTCTTTGCTACTATGTTGCAGGTTTGCAGGCTTCCAGCGCGGTCAGCGGTCGTTTCCTTATCAGAAGGTGAAGAGGGAGATGCAGAGGAACTCGGCTGAGCTCGTGCATTCGTTATCTAAAGTTTCCCCAGAGACAGAGACCCTAAATAGCCAGAAAAGAGGGTTTGGCTACCTAGGAGAGAGGAAAGGCTACTAACACCTGAAGGAGCCTATCAGCAGGAGTCTCTGACGTCACCTGGTGGCACTGGCCACTCAGAGCAGTCCAGTGTGCCAGCAGCACCTCTGTTTCCAAGATGGCAGAGGTCTGGAGCACACTGGAGGAGCTCTGGACACCTCCCAGGGGAGGTGCAGGTCAGGGGAGTGGTCACTCCCCTTTCCTTTGTCCAGTTTCGCACCAGAGCAGGGGCTAAGGGGTCCCTGAACCGGTGTAGACTGGCTTATGCAGAATTGGGCACATCTGTGCCCAACAAAGCATTTCCAGAGGCTGGGGGAGGCTACTCCTCCCCTGCCTTCACACCATTTTCCAAAGGGAGAGGGTGTCACACCCTCTCTCAGAGGAAGTTCTTTGTTCTGCCATCCTGGGCCAGGCCTGGCTGGACCCCAGGAGGGCAGCTGCCGGTCTGAAGGGTTGGCAGCAGCAGCAGCTGCAGTGAAACCCCAGGAAGGGCTGTCTGGCAGTACCAGGGTCTGTGCTACAGACCACTGGGATCATGGAATTGTACCAACAATGCCAGGATGGCATAGAGGGGGCAATTCCATGATCATAGACATGTTACATGGCCATATTCGGAGTTACCATGGTGAAGCTACATATAGGTAGTGACCTATATGTAGTGCACGCGTGTAATGGTGTCCCCGCACTCACAAAGTTCAGTGAATTGGCTCTGAACAATGTGGGGGCACCTTGGCTAGTGCCAGGGTGCCCTCACACTAAGTAACTTTGCACCTAACCTTTACCAGGTAAAGGTTAGACATATAGGTGACTTATAAGTTACTTAAGTGCAGTGTAAAATGGCTGTGAAATAACGTGGACGTTATTTCACTCAGGCTGCATTGGCAGGCCTGTGTAAGAATTGTCAGAGCTCCCTATGGGTGGCAAAAGAAATGCTGCAGCCCATAGGGATCTCCTGGAACCCTAATACCCTGGGTACCTCAGTACCATATACTAGGGAATTATAAGGGTGTTCCAGTAAGCCAATGTAAATTGGAAAAAATGGTCACTAGCCTGTCAGTGACAATTTGGAAAGAAATGAGAGAGCATAACCACTGAGGTTCTGATTAGCAGAGCCTCAGTGAGACAGTTAGTCACTACACAGGTAACACATTCAGGTACACTTATGAGCACTGGGGCCCTGGGTTACCAGGGTCCCAGTGACACATACAACTAAAACAACATATATACAGTGAAAAATGGGGGTAACATGCCAGGCAAGATGGTACTTTCCTACACCCCCACATTGTTCAGAGCCAATTCCCTGAACTTTGTGAGTGCGGGGACACCATTACACACGTGCACTACATATAGGTCAATACCTATATGTAGCTTCACAATGGTAACTCCGAATATGGCTATGTAACATGTCTAAGATCATGGAATTGCCCCCTCTCTGCCATCCTGGCATTGTTGGCACAATTCGATGATCCCAGTGGTCTGTAGCACAGACCCTGGTACTGCAAACTGCCTTTCCTGGGGTTTCACTGCAGCTGCTGCTGCTGCCAACCCCTCAGACAGGCATCTGCCCTCCTGGGGTCCAGCCAGGCCTGGCCCAGGATGGCAGAACAAAGGACTTCCTCTGAGAGAGGGTGTTACACCCTCTCCCTTTGGAAAATGGTGTGAAGGCGGGGAGGAGTAGCCTCCCCCAGCCTCTGGAAATGCTTTCTTGGGCACAGATGTGCCCAATTCTGCATAAGCCAGTCTACACCGGTTCAGGGACCCCTTAGCCCCTGCTCTGGCGCGAAACTGGACAAAGGAAAGGGGAGTGACCACTCCCCTGACCTGCACCTCCCCTGGGAGGTGTCCAGAGCTCCTCCAGTGTGCTCCAGACCTCTGCCATCTTGGAAACAGAGGTGCTGCTGGCACACTGGACTGCTCTGAGTGGCCAGTGCCACCAGGTGACGTCAGAGACTCCTTCTGATAGGCTCCTTCAGGTGTTGCTAGCCTATCCTCTCTCCTAGGTAGCCAAACCCTCTTTTCTGGCTATTTAAGGTCTCTGTCTCTGGGGAAACTTTAGATAACGAATGCAAGAGCTCATCCGAGTTCCTCTGCATCTCTCTCTTCACCTTCTGCCAAGGAATCGACTGCTGACCGCGCTGGAAGCCTGCAAACCTGCAACATAGTAGCAAAGACGACTACTGCAACTCTGTAACGCTGATCCTGCCGCCTTCTCGACTGTTTTCCTGCTTGTGCATGCTGTGGGGGTAGTCTGCCTCCTCTCTGCACCAGAAGCTCCGAAGAAATCTCCCGTGGGTCGACGGAATCTTCCCCCTGCAACCACAGGCACCAAAAAGCTGCATTACCGGTCCCTTGGGTCTCCTCTCAGCACGACGAGCGAGGTCCCTCGAATCCAGCGACTCTGTCCAAGTGACCCCCACAGTCCAGTGACTCTTCAGTCCAAGTTTGGTGGAGGTAAGTCCTTGCCTCACCTCGCTGGGCTGCATTGCTGGGAACCGCGACTTTTGCAGCTACTCCGGCCCCTGTGCACTTCCGGCGGAAATCCTTTGTGCACAGCCAAGCCTGGGTCCACGGCACTCTAACCTGCATTGCACGACTTTCTAAGTTGGTCTCCGGCGACGTGGGACTCCTTTGTGCGACTTCGGGTGAGCACCGTTTCACGCATCCTCGTAGTGCCTGTTTCTGGCACTTCTCCGGGTGCTACCTGCTGCTAAGAGGGCTCCTTGTCTTGCTCTACGTCCCCTCTCTCTCCTGGTCCAATTTGCGACCTCCTGGTCCCTCCAGGGCCACAGCAGCGTCCAAAAACGCTAACCGCACGATTTGCAGCTAGCAAGGCTTGTTGGCGTTCTTTCGGCGGGAAAACACTTCTGCACGACTCTCCACGGCGAGAGGGATCCGTCCACCAAAGGGGAAGTCTCTAGCCCTTTTCGTTCCTGCAGAAACCTCAGCTTCTTCTGTCCAGTAGAAGCTTTTTTGCACCCGCAGCTGGCATTTCCTGGGCATTTGCCCATCTCCGACTTGCTTGTGACTTTTGGACTTTGTCCCCTTGTTCCACAGGTACCCTAGATTGGAAATCCACAGTTGTTGCATTGTTGGTTTGTGTCTTTCCTGCATTATTCCTCTAACACGACTTCTTTGTCCTTAGGGGAACTTTAGTGCACTTTGCACTCACTTTTCAGGGTCTTGGGGAGGGTTATTTTTCTAACTCTCACTATTTTCTAATAGTCCCAGCGACCCTCTACAAGGTCACATAGGCGGGGAGGAGTAGCCTCCCCCAGCCTCTGGAAATGCTTTCTTGGGCACAGATGTGCCCAATTCTGCATAAGCCAGTCTACACCGGTTCAGGGACCCCTTAGCCCCTGCTCTGGCGCGAAACTGGACAAAGGAAAGGGGAGTGACCACTCCCCTGACCTGCACCTCCCCTGGGAGGTGTCCAGAGCTCCTCCAGTGTGCTCCAGACCTCTGCCATCTTGGAAACAGAGGTGCTGCTGGCACACTGGACTGCTCTGAGTGGCCAGTGCCACCAGGTGACGTCAGAGACTCCTGCTGATAGGCTCCTTCAGGTGTTAGTAGCCTTTCCTCTCTCCTAGGTAGCCAAACCCTCTTTTCTGGCTATTTAGGGTCTCTGTCTCTGGGGAAACTTTAGATAACGAATGCATGAGCTCAGCCGAGTTCCTCTGCATCTCCCTCTTCACCTTCTGATAAGGAATCGACCGCTGACCGCGCTGGAAGCCTGCAAACCTGCAACATAGTAGTAAAGACGACTACTGCAACTCTGTAACGCTGATCCTGCCGCCTTCTCGACTGTTTTCCTGCTTGTGCATGCTGTGGGGGTAGTCTGCCTCCTCTCTGCACCAGAAGCTCCGAAGAAATCTCCCGTGGGTCGACGGAATCTTCCCCCTGCAACCGCAGGCACCAAAAAGCTGCATTACCGGTCCCTTGGGTCTCCTCTCAGCACGACGAGCGAGGTCCCTCGAATCCAGCGACGCTGTCCAAGTGACCCCCACAGTCCAGTGACTCTTCAGCCCAAGTTTGGTGGAGGTAAGTCCTTGCCTCACCTCGCTGGGCTGCATTGCTGGGAACCGCGACTTTGCAAGCTACTCCGGCCCCTGTGCACTTCCGGCGGAAATCCTTCGTGCACAGCCAAGCCTGGGTCCACGGCACTCTAACCTGCATTGCACGACTTTCTAAGTTGGTCTCCGGCGACGTGGGACTCCTTTGTGCAACTTCGGCGAGCACCGTTTCACGCATCCTCGTAGTGCCTGTTTCTGGCACTTCTCCGGGTGCTACCTGCTTCAGTGAGAGCTCTTTGTCTTGCTCGACGTCCCCTCTCTCTGCAGGTGCAATTTGCGACCTCCTGGTCCCTCCTGGGCCCCAGCAGCGTCCAAAAACGCCAAACACACAATTTGCGTGTAGCAAGGCTTGTTGGCGTCCTTCCGGCGGGAAAACACTTCTGCACGACTCTCCAAGGTGAGAGGGATCCGTCCACCAAAGGGGAAGTCTCTAGCCCTTTTCTTTCCTGCAGAAACCTCAGCTTCTTCTGTCCAGTCGAAGCTTCTTTGCACCCGCAGCTGGCATTTCCTGGGCATCTGCCCATCTCCGACTTGCTTGTGACTTTTGGACTTGGTCCCCTTGTTCCACAGGTACCCTAGATTGGAAATCCACAGTTGTTGCATTGCTGGTTTGTGTCTTTCCTGCATTATTCCTCTAACACGACTCTTTTGTCCTTAGGGGAACTTTAGTGCACTTTGCACTCACTTTTCAGGGTCTTGGGGAGGGTTATTTTTCTAACTCTCACTATTTTCTAATAGTCCCAGCGACCCTCTACAAGGTCACATAGGTTTGGGGTCCATTCGTGGTTCGCATTCCACTTTTGGAGTATATGGTTTGTGTTGCCCCTATCCCTATGTTTCCCCATTGCATCCTATTGTAACTATACATTGTTTGCACTGTTTTCTAAGACTATACTGCATATTTTTGCTATTGTGTATATATATCTTGTGTATATTTCCTATCCTCTCACTGAGGGTACACTCTAAGATACTTTGGCATATTGTCATAAAAATAAAGTACCTTTATTTTTAGTATAACTGTGTATTGTGTTTTCTTATGATATTGTGCATATGACACTAGGTGGTACTGTAGTAGCTTCACACGTCTCCTAGTTCAGCCTAAGCTGCTCTGCTAAGCTACCATTATCTATCAGCCTAAGCTGCTAGACACCCTATACACTAATAAGGGATAACTGGGCCTGGTGCAAGGTGCAAGTACCCCTTGGTACTCACTACAAGCCAGTCCAGCCTCCTACAGTTGTCCTTGTATATGTGAGACTAATGTAACTGAGAGAAACAGATGAGTCTTGGGTGACCACTATTTCCCTGAGGAGTCAATTGTGTCATGCGCTCAGCTGCCCAATCATCCCTGCTCTTGGGTGGAGGTGAGGCAGTGCTAGTTAGCCAGAGCAAAACCCGGATTAGGCCGACAGGTGTCACCTGTAGTGGGTTAGACTCAGTCCCTCACACCATAGGCGATTCTGCCACTCAAATCCAGTAGTCTCATTAGAATAATGAGAGCCTACGCGACATGGTGCCCAACGTGGGGCCAGGCTCTAATTTTTCTGGTCCTCCTGAGTATCTCTGTCTCACTACATACAAATACACCTCAGGACTATATATACGGAGACGTCTGTGGAATTGAGGATTTTCCTCCTTAGCTAAGTAGGGAGTACCTAATTAAAGCTGTAAAGTTGTTCAAGCTTGAACACTATTAGAATAATCCCCATTTGGTGTGCTTATCGCTGAACAAATTTACCATTCATTATGGCAAATCCACAACATGTAGCAATTGCAGTCAATATGAGACCACCCCTTACGACACATTTACTGGCACATGGCCTAACGGCCGAGAGGGCTCCAGTCACATTTGTTGTTGATGCAGACCCAGCCTATAGAACAGAACTTTTTTAATTCTTGGATCACATTTCCAGCAGTTGATGGGAACACAAATACATTTCATCATTATAACCTGCAAACGTACTTGCACAATACAGAGCATATGCATATTTAGAGATACCTCTATCTTATAAAGAACATAAGTCCGTCACATATAAGCTGATCTGATAGCAATATACAGACGATTAGTACAGTTTGTAATGCAAACATTAAACACAAACCCAGCACATGCTGCACCAGTGCAACCACATGCAGTAACGCCAGGTATTAACCCTGCGACTGTACATTTGATCATGGGTAAAGTACCCACCAAACAAGAAGAAATTCTGTTTTGGTTAGCTCAAAAAATAATTGCACTGGAAGCAGTATTTCCCCATACAGGACCTTAGGATAAACACAGAATATTGACTATGTGCTTGCTACTTGAGATGGTTCACATGGTAGATAATTGTAATACATGGGGCACAGTATTTGCCACGCTCTATACTACTGCACATGGTACACCAATGTAGGAGGCTGGTCTGGCTTGTAGTGGGTACCTTAGGTACTTACACCATATACCAGGTCCAGCTATCCCTTATTAGTGAAATGTAGTATTGTTCTAGCAGCTTTGGCTGTTAGAGGTAGCTGTAGCAAAGCAGCTTAGGCTGAACTAGGAGACATGCAAAGCTCCTGCAATACCACTATAGTTACACAGTACTTATACACAAAAATGCAATACTAAGTGTTACCAAAAATTAAGGTACTTTACTTTAGTGACACAAGGCCAAAAATATCTTAGAGGCAATACTCCTTCTGGAGATAAGTATTATACACAAAATATACACTACACACCAAAATCAGGTAAGTAAATAGTCATAGGATAGTGCAAACAATAGAAAATACCACAGAATGCACTAAGAAGAAATAGGCCTATGGACAACACAAACCATATACTAAGAAAGTGGAATGCGAATCACAAATTCCCCCCTAAGCAAGTGTAGTGTGTAGAGGGTCGCTGTGAGTGTAAAAACCACAAAGGTGAGTAAAATACCCCACCCCAGAGCCCAGGAAAGTAGGAGTAAAGTACTACAAGTTTCCTCAGGACACACTACAAGTTGTGATTAGAGTTATTGAAAGAACCTTGCAAGACTGCAAGCAACAAGTGGTGGATTCCTGGACCTAAAGACCTGTTAAGAGAAGAGACCAAGTCCAGAAGTCGCAGA
Source organism: Pleurodeles waltl (assembly GCF_031143425.1). Lineage (NCBI taxonomy): Eukaryota > Metazoa > Chordata > Amphibia > Caudata > Salamandridae > Pleurodeles > Pleurodeles waltl. The sequence goes on from NC_090451.1 coordinate 582,355,499, forward strand.
AGATTCCAGGAAAGACAGGAGCCCCTGCCAACCTAGAAGATGGTGCAAAAGAGGATTCTCTGGTAGGAAGAAGTCTGCAGAAGAGCACCAAAGAAGATGGCTGCGGGTTCCTGCATGATGCAAAGGATGTAACACGTCGAGATGTTGGATGCAGGTGAGTTGCAGCACTTGATTTCTCCAACAAGCCTTGGTTCAAGCAATGTCACGTATTGCTTCAAAATGGCGCTGTCTGGACCCAGGAGGGACCTGGGGGCCTCAACTCAGACTGAGGAGGCAGAGGGGGCTCCCAACACTGGAGAGAACCCACAGATTACCAGGCAGCACCCACAGAGGTCCCAGGACACAGGGAAAAGGAAGGTGCAAATTGTGGTTGCTGTAGCACTACAAAAGAAGGTCCCACGCCGCCGGAGAACAACTCAGCGAGTTAAGCGTCACAGGATAGAGTGCTGGGGACCTGGGCTACGCTGTGCATGAAGGATTTTTGCAAATAGTGCAGAGAGGCCTCAGGAGGTGAAGAAAAGGCAGAGCACAGGGGTTCTGTCGCAAACGGGGAAGACAAGCTCTTACCTCCTCCAAATTTGGGTAGCTGAACCGTAGGACAGTCTGTGTAGAAGGTGTCCACCACCTGTGTTCCACGGAGCATGCTCGTTGCCAGAAGAGAAGTCCCAGAAAACCGGTAATCATCTTAGAAGGTGCCTGCTGGAGCAGGAAAGTGACTCTGTCACTCCACAGGCGATTTCTTCTGTCCTTCTGGTGCAGGGGGAAGACAGGAAGTCCCCAAAGCGTGCACACCTTGGAAACTGCTGAAGGTGCTGGCTGGAGCTCAGGTTGCAGAGTCACTGTAGCCTTTCTGGATACTTTGTTGCAGTACCAGTGGTTCCTGGAGCAGTCTGCAGTTGATCCGACAGTCAGAGGATGAAGCAGAACTTGCCGAGGATTCCTGGTGGAAACTTGCAAGCTGAATCTGAAGAGGAACCCACAGGAGAGACCCTAAATAGCCCTGGGAGAGGGATTGGCTACCTAACCAGGTATGCACCTATCGGAAGGGGTCGCTGACGTCACCTGCAGGCACTGGCCACTCAGACATCTCCAAAGTGTCCCCACACCTTGGAAAACACGATGGCTAATGCCAGGGACACACTGGAGGAGCTCTGGGCACCTCCCCTGAGGTGGTGATGGACAGAGGAATGGTCACTCCCCTTTCCTTTGTTCAGTTTCATGCCAGAACAGGGACTGAGGGTCCCTGAACCGGTGTAGACTGGTTCAAGGAGGGCACCATCCATCACCTTTTAAAGCATTTCCAGAGGCTCTGGGAGGCTACCCCTCCCAAGCCTGTAACACCTATTTCCAAAGGGAGAGGGTGTAACACCCTCTTCCCAAAGGAAATGCTTTGTTCTGCCTTCCTGAGACTGAGCTGCTCAGACCACAGGAGGGCAGAACCCTGTCTGTGAGGTGGCAGCAGCTGTAGCTGCATTGCAAGCCTCAGAGAGCTGGTTTGGAAGTACTGGGGTCCATGGTAGAACCCCCAGGATGCATGGGATTGGCTCTCCAATACCAGCTTTGGAATGGGGGGACAATTCAATGATCTTACAGACCTTACATGGCCATATTCGGAGTTACCATTGTGAAGCTACATATAGGTATTGACCTATATGTAGTGCATGCTTGTAACGGTCTCCCCACGCTCACAAAGTCCAGGGGTTTGGTCCTAGACAGCATGGGGGCACCTTTGCTAGTGCAAGGGTGCCCTCACACTTTGTAACTTTGCACCTAGCCTTCAGTAAATGAAGGTTAGACATGTAGGTGACTTATAAGTTACTTAAGTGCAGTGAAAATGGCTGGGAAATAGTGTGTGCACTATTTCACGCAGGTTGCAGTGGCAGTCCTGTGAAAGGGTTTGTCTGAGCTCCTTATGAGTGGCAAAAGAAATGCTGCAGCCCATAAGGATCTCCTGGAACCCCAATGCCCTGGGTACCTAGTTACCATATACGAGGGACTTATAAGAGGGGGTCCAGTGTGCCAATTTGAATTATTGGAATATGAAGTCACTATACTATAGTGACTAATTTGGAAGCAGAGAGAGCATAAGCACTGAAGTTCTGGTTAGCAGAACTTCAGTGACACAGTGAAGCACTACTGACAACACACACATTAGGCCACAAACTATGAGTACTGGGGTCCTTACCAGCAGGATCCCAATGAGACAGGCAAAACATACTGACATACAGGTAGAAATTGGGGTTAACATGCCAAGAAAGATGGTACTTTCCTACAGCCAACACTTGGCAATTTACCGGAAGTGTTGAAACAATTTCAAGATGAATACGGGGCTGCCCCGGCCCTGGATTTGGGGATGCAATTAACGGGTAACTTTGCCACAGTATCCTCAATTATATTAAGTAACCTTAAAGGGGAAGCGGTCGCACTAGCGGTGCACATGTGGCTTCTGGACGTTCCTCCACTAGATCAAGAACGTGAGCTGCCAAAGGTTATCGCGGAGACCTATTCTAGCATTGGTCGAGATAGTCTGGGGGCCAGACCAACAAAATCACAGTTTCAAGGTAAATCTAATAAAGATTCTACCAAGCAAGCTCCTGAGGACACTAAGAAAAGCTGGGATAAAAAACAACAAACGCCTAAGAAAGAAAGGGGAGAATCTCTGCATACGGAGACCCCATAAAATAGATATAATCTCAGAAATAGGGATAATATAAAAACACCTGACAGATATAGATATTCTGATACACACCAATCTCGTTACTTTCAGGACCCATCGTAAAAACGCAGTGAGAGAGGTGGTCGGTCAGAACGAAGAACTGAGTACGTGAAACCAAGACAGGAATCACAACGCTGAACAGAAGTTTCTGTTAAACAAAGAAGAGAAATTTCCCCAACAAAAACCACAATTCAAAAAGAAAAAGGTGACAGCAGTTGCAGTTCGACATGCCACTCAAGAAGAGGGCTCTCTTGAAGAACAAGAAGTGGGCACTAGCGCTATTATACAGCACGGCAGAGGTCACAATATTTCGCAAGAATCTTCTAGAGCATCTGGAGGTGAAAGCAACTGATGACTCCTTACAAGTAGAAACTGCTGACATGTGTGTCTCGACGCCTGATAGGGTGTACATAGTAACGCTACAGTTAGAAGGAGACATAGAGCACACAGTATACGCAATTGTTTGGGACCATGTCGTAAACATATATGATATTCTACTTGCCGAAAAGGATTGGCCACCTGAATTTGTCCGTACAAGCCCATATGGGCAAAATGTTATTAAACATTTTTTCTCACCCCTTGTTCCCGATGAGGTCGCAGAATCTTAAGCCATTGATTGGGCATTGGCGCAGACATCTGCGTTATATCGCAACCACGTAGGATGGGATAAAAATTTCCCCTACAATGTAATCCCTATTAAAAATCAACCCCAACCTCAACCCCAATATCCAATAAAACATGATGCTAAAGCACCCGTGAGGGAAATCCTCCAACAACTAGAGTACCAGGCATAATCAAACCCTATGTCTCACCAATGAATAATCCATTATTCTCAGTAGCTGAACTGGACCACTCGTACAGAATAGTCTTAGACTACCGACATTTAAACAGTTATCCACACACATATGCTATACAAAACTCACATAGCACAGCACTAATGAACAATATAGTGCGCAAAAAATACAGAACAACATTGGACATTTCCAATGGTTTCTTCTGCCAAAATATAGCGCCTGAAAGTAGAGACTTAACAAATTTTAGCGGACTAGTCTCCCAGAAAAAAATCTGTTGTTTACCCCAGGGGTACAAGAACAGTCCAGGATTGTTCACAGCTCGTGTGACCTCAATATTGCACGACATAGACCCTGAAGAATTGTCCTATGTAGATGATATCTATCTCACGGATGATGAATTTCTGCAACATTTAAGACGGTCAGCCCGCATTGTTGTGGGATTTGCAGAATTTGGCTACAAATTCAATTTTAAGAAAACAAAAATAGCCTTCATAGCGTCCTGTTTCTGGGATATGATATATTGAGTGAAGGAAAGAGCCTAGCGCCACAATTCATGGAAAAATGTGCACAGTTACAACCTCCAAATACAATTTTAAAAAACCAATCCCTATTGGGTTTCCTAAATTTTGGCAGAATTTACATTCCTGATTATGTGTCACGCATAAAACCCTTATAAGACTTAATACGTCCTGACTTTTCAAGTAAATTTTGGACAGTCGAACACACACGCATTCCCAGAGCTTTGCAAACAGACATGCTTGGGGCACAACACCTACACACAAGGGACAACAATAAACATTTGGTCATCAGAGTAATTGCTGGTGCCATTGGTTTCACCTATGTAACTTTCTATGAGGTTGAGACAGTCCTGATTGAATACAAATCTCATTTGTACTCAGCAGCAGAACAACGCTTTGCTATCACTGAGAAAATTCTCACTGCTGTTCACTTGGCTGTCATTAAAGAAAGACCTCTAGCTCAAGGCAAACGCATTATTGTGGTCTCTCCAATCTCAGTCCTTAAGGCTATTACCAAAGCAAGTGTTCCAAACGCTAAAGCATTACATCCACGTTGGATTCAATGGGCAACGTTTTCGACAGCCTGTAGGAGGCTGGCCAGGTTTGTAGTGGGTACCTTGGATACTTACACCTTATACCAGGTCCAATTATCCCTTATCAGTGAAATGTAGTAGTAATCTAGCAGCTTAGTCTGATAGAGGTAGCTATAGCAGAGCAGCTTAGGCTGAGCTAGGAGACATGCAAAGCTCATGCAATACCACTTATAGTTGCACAGTACTTATACACAAGTAAAGACAATACTCAGTGTTACCAAAAATAAAGGTAGTTTATTTGGGTGACACAGTACCAAAAATATCTTACAGACAATACTCCTTCTGGAAGTAAGTATTACACAATATATACACCAGATACCAAAATAAGGTAAGTAATTATACATAGGATAGTGCAAACAGTAGGAAATGCTATAGAATGCAATGGGAGAAAATAGGTCTAGGGGCACCGCAAACCATATACTAAGAAAGTGGAATGTGAATCGCAAATTCCCCCCTAGACAAGTGTAGTGTGTGCAGAATCACTGGGAGAGTAAGAATACAGTGAAGGTAAGTAAATTACCCCACCCCAGAGCCCCGAAAAGCAGGAGTAAAGTACTGAAAGTTTCCTTAGGACACACTACATCTCGTAATTGGAATTATTGCAAGAACCAACCAAGTCTGCAAACAACAAACAGTGGATTCCTGGACCTGAAGGCCTGCAAAGGAAGGAGACCAAGTCCAGAAGTCGAAAGAAGTTCCAGGAAGGACCGGAGCCCCTGCCAACCCAGAAGAGGGTGCAAAAGAAGAGTCCGCGGTTGAACGAAGACTGCAGAAATGCACCCTAGGAAGATGCCAGTGGATTCCTGCATGATGCAAAGGATGTCCCATGTCGTGAAGTTGGATACAGGCGCGTTTTGTTGCTGGATTCCTCCAACAAGCCTTGGTTCCAGCAAAGTTGCATTTTGCATCAACTAAGTGCTATCTGTACCCAGGAGGGACCTGAGGTCCTCAACTCTGCGTGAGGAGGAAGAGGGGGCTCTCAGCACTTCAAAGAGCCCTCAGAGCACCAGATAGCACCTACGGGACTCCCAGGACATGGGGACACAGGAAGGTCCCACGCCACCGGAGATCAACTCAGCGAGTTGTGCATCACAGGATAGAGAGCTGGGGACCTGGGCCAGGCTGTGCACAAAGGAATTTTGCAAATAGTGCACAGAGGCCTCAGGAGGTGAAGAGGATGCGGTGCACATGGGTTCTGTTGTTCTGGGGGCAGGCAAGGTCTTACCTCCTCCAAATTGCGACAGCAGGACCTCTGTGGCGATGGGGTCCACCCTCTGTGTTCCAAGAAGCACTCTTGTCACTGTGAGAGGAGTCCAAGAGAACCGGTCGTCGACTTAGAAGGTGCCTATGTGAGCAGGGGAGTGACTCCGTCACCCCACTGGAGATTTCTTCAGTCCTTCTGGTGCAGGGTGAAGACACAGAGTCCTGAGGGCTTGCACACTGTGGAAACTGTTGCAGTTGCTGGCTGGAGCTGAAGTTGCAGAGGAAAAGTATCCCTTGTGGAGACTTTGTTGCTGTTACAGTGGTTCCTGGAGCTGGCTGCGGTTGATCTGAGGTCAGAGGATGAAGTCGTAGTTGCAGAGTATTCATGCTGGAAACTTGCAATTAGATTCTGAAGAGAACTGACAGGAGAGATCCTAAATAGCCCTGAGAGGGGGATTGGCTACCTTATCAGGTAAGAACCTATCAGGAGGGGTCTCTGACGTCACCTGCTGGCACTGGCCACTCAGAGCCCTCCAGAGTGCCACCCTACCTTGCAAAGCAAGATGGCTGAATTCTGGGACACACTGGAGGAGCTCTGGGCACCACCCCTAGGGTGGTGATGGACAGGGGAGTGGGCACTCTCCTTTCGTTTCTCCAGTTTCGCACCAGAGGAGGGAACAAGGGGTCCCTGAACCGGTGTAGACGGGCTAATGCAAGGAGGGCACCATCTGTACCCTTCAAAGCACTTCCAGAGGCTGGGGGAGGCTACCCCTCCACAGCCTGTAATGCCTATTTCCAAAGGGAGAGGGTGTAACACCCTACTCCCAGAGGAAATGCGTTGTTGTGCCTTCCTGGGACTGAACTGCTCAGACCCACGGAGTGCAGAACCCTGTCTGTGAGGTGGCAGCAGCTGTAGCTGCAGTGCAAGCCTCAGAGAACTGGTTTGGCCGTACTGGGGGTCCATAGTGGAGCCCCGAGGATGCATGGAATTGCCTCCCAAATACCAGATTTGGGATGGGGGGACAATTCCATGATCTTAGACACCCTACATGGCCATATTCAGAGTTACCATTGTGAAGCTACATATAGGTAGCGCACACGTGTAATGGCATCCCCGAACTCACAAAGTGGGAAATGGCCCTGAACTATGTGGGGGCACCTTTGCTAGTGCAAGGGTGCCCTCACACCTAGTACCTTTGCACCTAACCTTCAGCAAGTGAAGGTTAGACATATAGGTGACTTATAAGTTACTAGAGTGCAGTGAAAATGGCTGTGAAATAGTGTGTGCACTATTTCACGCAGGCTGCAATGGCAGTCCTGTGAAAGGGTTTGTCTGAGCTCCTTATGGGTGGCACAAGAAATGCTGCAGCCCATAATGATCTCCTGGAACCCCAATGCCCTGGGTACCTAGATACCATATACTGGGGACTTCTAAGGGGGGTCCAGTGTGCCAATTGAAATTGGTAAATTAAGTCACTAGCTTATAGTGACAAATTTAAAAGCAGAGAGGGCATGAACACTGAGGTACTGGTTAACAGAGCCCCAGTGACACAGTTGAGCACTACTGACAACATACACATTAGGTCACAAATTATGAGCACTGGGGTCCTGGCTAGCAGGATCCCAGTGACACAGTAAAAACACACTAACATACTGTAGGAGGCTGGCCTGGCTTGTAGTGGGTACCAAGGGGTACTTACACTCTGTACCAGGTCCAGTTATCCCTTATTAGTGTAGAAGAGGTGTTTCTAGCAGCTTAGGCTGACAGAAGGTAGCTATAGCAGAGCAGCTTAGGCTGAACTAGGAGACATGCAAAGCTCCTACTATACCACTGGTGTCATATGCACAATATCATGAGAAAACACAATACACAGATATGCTAAAAATAAGGGTACTTTATTTTTATGACAATATGCCAAAAGTATCTCAGTGAGTACCCTCAGTATGAAGATGTCAAATATACACAAGATATATGTACACAATACCAAAAGTATGCAGTAATAGCAAAAGGAAGTAATGTAAGCAATGTAAAGTTTCAGTTGATTGCAATAGGAGCACATAGGTATAGGGGCAACACAAACCATATACTCCAAAAGTGGAATGCGAACCACGAATGGACCCCAAACCTATGTGAGCTTGTAGAGGGTCACTGGGAGTGTAAGAAAACAGTGAGGGTTAGAAAAATAGCCCACCCCAAGACCCTGAAAAGTAGGTGTAAAGTGCACCTATAACCCCCAGAGAGCCCAGAAGTCATGATAGGGGGTTTCTGCAAGGAAGACCAACACCAGCAAAGCAACAACAGTGGATTTCCGGACCTGAGTACCTGTGAAACAAGGGGACCAAGTCCAAGAGTCGCGACAATGTCGAGAGTGGGCAGATGCCCAGGAAATGCCAGCTGAGGGTGCAAAGAACCTGCCACCGGATGGAAGAAGCTTTGGTTTCTGCAAGAACGAAGAGGAGTAGGAACTTCCCCTTTGGAGGATGGATGTCCCACGTCGTGAAGAAGCTTGCAGAGGTGTACCCACGCAGAAAGACCGCAAACAAGCCTTGCTAGCTGCAAGGGTCACGGTTAGCGTTTTTGGATGCTGCTGTGGCCCAGGAGGGACCAGGATGTCGCCACTTGGATGAGGAGACAGAGGGGGCGCCCAGCAAGTCAGGGAGCCCTCACAGAAGCAGGCAGCACCCGCAGAAGTACCGGATCAGGCACTTAGAAGAGGAGTGAACTGGAGTCCACCCGAAGTCAGAAAAGGGAGTCCCACGACGCCAGAGGACAACTCAGAAAGTTGTGCACTGCAGGTTAGAGTGTCGGGGACCCAGGCTTGGCTGTGCACGAAGTAAATCCAGGAAGAGTACACAGGAGCGGAGCAGCTGCAAATCATGCGGTACCCAGCAATGCAGTCTAGCATGGGAAGGTAAGGACTTACCTCCACCAAACTTGGACTGAAGAGTCACTGGACTGTGGGAGTCACTTGGACAGAGTTGCTGAGTTCCAGGGACCACGCTCGTCGTGCTGAGAGGGGACCCAGAGGACCGGTGATGCAGTCTTTTGTTGCCTGCGGTTGCAGGGGGAAGATTCCGTCGACCCACGGGAGATTTCTTCAGAGCTCCTGGTGCAAGAAGGAGGCAGGCTACCCCCAGAGCATGCACCACCATGAAACAGTCGAGAAAGCCGGCAGGATAAAGCGATACAAGGTTGCAGTAGTCGTCTTTGCTACTTTGTTGCAGTTTTGCAGGCGTCCTGAGCAGTCAGCGGTCGATCCTTTGGCAGAAGGTGAAGAGGGAGATGCAGAGGAACTCTGGTGAGCTCTTGCATTCGGTATCTGAAGAATTCCCCAAAGCAGAGACCCTAAATAGCCAGAAAAGGAGGTTTGGCTACCTAGTAAGGAGGATAGGCTAGTAACACAGGTAAGAGCCTATCAGAAGGAGTCTCTGACGTCACCTGCTGGCCCTGGCCACTCAGAGCAGTCCAGTGTGCCAGCACACCTCTGAATCCAAGATGGCAGAGGTCTGGGGCACGCTGGAGGAGCTCTGGGCACCTCCCCTGGGAGGTGCAGGTCAGGGGAGTGGTCACTCCCCTTTCCTTTGTCCAGTTTCGCGCCATAGCAGGGCTGGGGGATCCCTGAACCGGTGTAGACTGGCTTATGCAAAGATGGGCACCATCTGTGCCCATCAAAGCATTTCCAGAGGCTGGGGGAGGCTACTCCTCCCCACCCCTGACACCTTTTTCCAAAGGGAGAGGGTGTAACACCCTCTCTCTGAGGAAGTCCTTTGTTCTTCCTTCCTGGGCCAGGCCTGGCTGGACCCCAGAAGGACAGAAACCTGTCTGAGGGGTTGGCAGCAGCTGCATTGCAAACCCTGAAAAGGCAGTTTGGCAGTACCCAGGTTCTGTGCTAGAGACTCGGGGGATCATGGAATTGTCTCCCCAATGCCAGAATGGCATTGGGATGACAATTCCATGATCTTAGACATGTTGCATGGCCATGTTCGGAGTTACCATGGTGACGCTATACATAGGTAGTGACCTATGTATAGTGCACGCGTGTAATGGTGTCCCCGCACTCACAAAGTCCGGGGAATTTGCCCTGAACGATGTGGGGGCACCTTGGCTAGTGCCAGGGTGCCCACACACTAAGTAACTTTGCACCGAATCTTCACCAGGTGAAGGTTAGACATATAGATGACTTATAAGTTACTTAAGTGCAGTAGTAAATGGCGGTAAAATAACATGGACGTTATTTCACTCAGGCTGCACTGGCAGGCCTGTGTAAGAATTGTCAGATCTCCCTATGGGTGGCAAAAGAAATGCTGCAGCCCATAGGGATCTCCTGGAACCCCAATACCCTGGGTACCTCAGTACCATATACTAGGGAATTATATGGGTGTACCAGTATGCCAATGTGAATTGGTGAAATTGGTCACTAGCCTGTTAGTGACAATTTGGAAAACAGAGAGAGCATAACCACTGAGGTTCTGGTTAGCAGAGCCTCAGTGAGACAGTTAGGCATCACACAGGGAACACATACATATAGGCCACAAACTTATGAGCACTGGGGTCCTGGCTAGCAGGGTCCCAGTGACACATAACAAACATACTGACAACATAGGGTTTTCACTATGAGCACTGGGCCCTGGCTAGTAGGATCCCAGTGAGACAGTGAAAACACCCTGACATATACTCACAAACAGGCCAAAAGTGGGGGTAACAAGGCTAGAAAGAGGCTACTTTCTCACACATACACTCACAAACAGACCAAAAGTGGGGGTAACCATGCTAGAAAGAGGCTACTTTCTCACACAGCCACTGATGTAGAGAACATTATTGACCCAAAATTACATACTCAAGAATTTTTGCAATATGAACTAGAGTACCCAGTTCCAGCAAAAACACTGCCTATTGATCAGTAACAAAGAGTCATGTATAGCGATGGCTCAGCGCAACCTGCAATTGGCACAAAACATCAATACTTGGCTGTTTACACAGTCATAAGTGGCAAAATGGAGGATAATACATTTTGTCCCCAGCATACGTTCATGCAAACCCTAGGGTATTGCACAGCACAATTAGCAGAGCTAAAGGCTCTGGTGTTGGCACTGGAACATATGGATGCTGCACAGCTAACACTGATTGCCTGAGATTCGTACTACTGTGTCTAGTCATTCAATGAATGGTGCCAGAATGGGTTCAGAAATTCCACAGGCAACACCATTAAACACAGACGTCTGTGGGGGAAAGTATCAGATCTGAAGCAAATGCTACCAAACGTCCATGTTGTACATATACTTGGACACCAGTACGTTGGGATACACGTTGCTGGAAATACACTGGCTGATGTAGCCGCAAAGCAACGGATACTGTTGCTGCAATAACCCGTTCTGGAACAAAACAGACGATGACATATGGGCTGCCATGAAAGCTACTGCTGAAGGCACACCTTATCCAAAAGCATTTCCTGCTAAATATTCCTACCGAATGGGAGGCTTAATAGACGCCGAAGTAAAAATACCAGGCGTAGGGGTTCGACTAATTCCCAACAAAGACATAAGATCAGAGTTGATTAAAGCAGCGCATGAGGGGGTAGCATCTGCCAATGCTGGTGTGGCGGCTACAATATCACTGTTGCAAGCACGTTATTGGTGGGCAGGTCTATACAAACAGACCAAGCAGTATGTCCTTTGTTGTGACATCTGCCAACAAACTAAAGGTTCCACCGTCAAACGCCCACAGCAGACAGCCCTCCTAATTTCCAACAAATCATTACAATGTGTGTACTTGGACCATTGGTCCCCTAACACCGGATAGTGCATACAAATACATTCTAGTCGCTATTGACTCCTGCTCCAAATTTCTATGAGTGTGGCCACAACGCTCGGCTGAAGCTCGGACTGTTATTAAAGATTTGCAAGTCTTTATTGGTTCATATGTAGTTGCGGCTTTCCACTTGGACCAGGGCCCTGCTTTCGCCTCAAGGGCAATCAGGGATGCCATGGCATCATTAAGGGTCCAACTCCATTACTCGACTCCATTTCATCATGAGGGAAATAGTGTTGTGGAGGGACAAAACCATGATTTAAAGCAGTCCTTAACAGCCAGAGTCTTAGGTAAAGTCGTAGTTGCTTAACCATCTGTATGGAGTCCAGAAAGCACTTAAAAAACTGCCTAAAAGGTCCCTGGGGGGGTCATACTTCATACAAGTGCCTGTTCGGAACTCAAATGTATGTTCCAGACCTTGATGGCCCTGTCGTGGAGGCGGCAGAAACTCCCTTTGACATAAATGAACGTGTCACTGTCTTGCAGGAATTACAATAGTTCTGTATGACAACGCTTCTGCCACTGCTGTAATACCTACAGGCTGGATTCCTAAGGTTGGGGATCTAGTACATGAAAAAGTTGCTGTGAAAAAGGAGTTCGGTCCTTGTAGGAAAGTACCATCTTGCCTGGCATGTTACCCCCAAATTTCACTGTATATATGTTGTATTAGTCTATATGTCACTGGGACCCTGCCAGGCAGGGCCCCAGTGCTCATACGTATGTGCCCTGTATGTGTTCCCTGTGTGATGCCTAACTGTCTCACTGAGGCTCTGCTAACCAGAACCTCAGTGGTTATGCTCTCTCTGCTTTCCAAATTTGTCACTAACAGGCTAGTGACTAAATTTACCAATTCACATAGGCATACTGGTACACCCATATAATTCCCTAATATATGGTACTGAGGTACCCAGGGTATTGGGGTTCCAGGATATCCGTATGGGCTGCAGCATTTCTTTTGCCACCCATAGGGAGCTCTGACAATTCTTACACAGGCCTGCCACTGCAGCCTGCGTGAAATAACGTCCACGTTATTTCACAGCCATTTACCACTGCACTTAAGTAACTTATAAGTCACCTATATGTCTAACCTTCACCTGGTGAAGGTTGGGTGCAAAGTTACTTAGTATGTGGGCACCCTGGCACTAGCCAAGGTGCCCCCACATTGTTCAGGGCAAATTCCCCAGACTTTGTGAGTGCGGGGACACCATTACACGTGTGCACTGTACATAAGTCACTACCTATGTACAGCGTCACAATGGTAACTCCGAACATGGCCATGTAACATGTCTAAGATCATGGAATTGTCACCCTAATGCCATTCTGGCATTGGGGGGGACAATTCCATGATCCCCCGGGTCTCTAGCACAGAACTGCTAAACTGCCTTTCCGGGGTCTCCACTGCAGCTGCTGCTGCTGCCAACCCCTCAGACAGGTTTCTGCCCTCCTGGGATCCAGGCAGCCCTGGCCCAGGAACGCAGAACAAAGGACTTCTTCTGAGAGAGGGTGTAACACCCTCTCCCTTTGGAAATAGGTGTGACGGCTGGGGAGGAGTAGCCTCCCCCAGCCTCTGGAAAGCCTCTGCATAAGCCAATCTACACCGGTTCAGGGATCCCCCAGCCCTGCTCTGGCGCGAAACTGGTCAAAGGAAAGGGGATTGACCACTGCCCTGACCTGCACCACTCAGGGGAGGTGCCCAGAGCTCCTCCAGTGTGTCCCAGAACTCTGCCATCTTGGAAACAGAGGTGTTTGTGGCACACTGGACTGCTCTGAGTGGCCAGTGCCAGCAGGTGACGTCAGAGGCTCCTTCTGATAGGCTCTTACCTCTCGTGGTAGCCAATCCTCCTTCCTTGGTAGCCAAACCTCCTTTTCTGGCTATTCAGGGTCTCTGCTTTGGGGAATTCTTCAGATAACGAATGCAAGAGCTCATCAGAGGTCCTCTGCATCTCCCTCTTCACCTTCTGCCAAAGGATCGACCGCTGACTGCTCAGGACGCCTGCAAAACCGCAACTACTAGCAACCTTGTATCGCTTCATCCTGCCGGCTGTCTCGACTGTTTCCAGGTGGTGCATGCTCCGGGAGTAGCCTGCCTCCTCTCTGCACCAGGAGCTCTGAAGAAATCTCCCGTGGGTCGACGGAATCTTCCCCCTGCAACCGCAGGCACAAAAATACTGCATCACTGGTCCTCTGCGTACCCTCTCAGCACGACCAGTGTGGTCCCTGGAACTCAGCAACTCTGTCCAAGTGACTCCCACAGTCCAGTTATACTTCAGTCCAGGTTTCGTGGAGGTAAGTCCTTTCCTCCCCACGATAGACTTCATTGCTGGGTACCGCGTGATTTGCAGCAGCTCCCGCTCCTGTGCACTCTTCCAGGATTTCTGTTGTGCACAGCCAAGCCTGAGTTAATGACACTCTAACCTGCAGTGCACAACCTTCTGAGTTGTCCTCCAGCATCGTAGGACTCCCTTTTGTGACTTCGCGTGGACTCCGGTTCACTCTTCTTCCAAGTGCCTGTTCAGGTACTTCTGCGGGTACTGCCTGCTTCTGTGAGGGCCCCCTGAGTTGCTGGGCGCCCCCTCTGTCTCCTGCTCCAAGTGGCGACACCCTGGTCCCTCCTGGGCCACAGCAGCACCCAAAAACCTCTACCACGACCCTTGCAGTTAGCAAGGCTTGTTTGTAGTCTTTCTGCGTGGGAACACCTCTGCAAGCTTCATTGCGACGTGGGACATCCATCCTCCAGAGGAGAAGTTCCTAGTCCTCTTCTTTCTTGCAGAACTCCAAGCTTCTTCCAACAGGTGGCAGCTTCCTTGCACCCTCAGCTGGCATTTCCTGGGCTCCTGCCCACTCTCGACAATGTCGCGACTATTGGACTTGGTCCCCTTGTCTTACAGGTACTCAGGTCCGGAAATCCACTGTTGTTGCATTGCTGGTGTTTGTTCTTCCTGCAGAATCCCCCTATCACGACTTCTGTGCTCTCTGGGGGTAGTAGGTGCACTTTACACCTACCTTTCAGGGTCTTGGGGTGGGCTATTTTTCTAGCCCTCACTGTTTTCTTACAGTCCCAGCGACCCTCTACAAGCTCACATAGGTTTGGGGTCCATTTGTGGTTCGCATTCCACTTTTGGAGTATATGGTTTTTGTTCCCCTATACCTATGTGCTCCTATTGCAATCTACTGTAATTTTACATTGCTTACATTACTTTTCTTGCTATTACCTGCATAATTTTGGTTTGTGTACATATATCTTGTGTATATAACTTATCCTCATACTGAGGGTACTCACTGAGATACTTTTGGCATATTGTCATTAAAATAAAGTACCTTTATTTTTAGTACTTCTCTTGTATTTTCTTATGATATTGTGCATATGAGACCAGTGGTATAGTAGGAGCTTTACATGTCTCCTAGTTCAGCCTAAGCTGCTTTGCCATAGCTACCTTCTCTCAGCCTAAGCTGCTAGAAACACCTCTTCTACAACTAATAAGGGATAACTGGACCTGGTACAAAGTGTAAGTACCTCTGGTACCCACTATAAGCCAGGCCAGCCTCCTACATTAGTTGTGCAGCGGTGGGATAAGTACTTGTAACTACTTACCACTTTGTCATTGTGTACTTTTCATAAGAGAATAATATACAAAAAAAGTTCAGTGTATGTACACCTAACCAAAACGTTTTGCTTTTCTCCTGTTAAACTTTTTTCTAAGTTCTGAAAAGTACTCTAAAACTTCTAAAAAGTTTCAAAAACTTAGAAAAAGTTTTTTTCTCTGTTCTTTAAAAAGTTCTGAAACTTTTTCTACCTTCTCACTGGGCCAGATGTAGCAAGGTCAGGATTTGCGATTCTGAAATTGCGAGTCGCTGTGACTCGCAATTTCAGAATCGCAAATCCTGATGCAGAACGGTGTCTCAGACACCATCTGCGACTCGCTATGTGGTCGCAAAGACCCACCTTATAAATATTAATGAGGTTGGTCGCATTTTGCGAACCCATAGCTAGTCCCTGCACTCACAGGGATGGTGGCCTACTGAAGTCAGCAGACCTCCATGTCTGTGACTGCTTTTTCAATAAAGCATTTTTTTTTTTTTGTTTGCAGCCCGTTTTCCTTAAAGGAAAACGAGTTGCAAAATAATAAAAATAACGAAACCATTTGAAAAAACCTTTGGGCAACATTCACAAAGGGGAAGGGGTCCCATTGGGACCCCTTCCCTTTTGCGAATGAGTTACCACCAGTGTGACACTGGTGGTAACTGCAAATTGTTTTGCGACCGCATTCACGGCCACAAAGCAATTCTGCATTGCGATGCGAGTCGCAAATAGGAAGGGAACACCCCTTCCTATTTGCGAGTCGCATTCACAATTTGCGAGTCGGTACTGACTCGCAAATTGTGAATGTGCATCTCAGAAGGCTGTTTGCATGGCGCAAACTGCGATTTTCGCAGTTTGCACCATGCAGACAGCTTACTACATCTGGCCCACTGTCTCTAAACCTTTTGCTATCATGGCTGTGGTAGACTCTACTCTTAAAATGGTCAATACTACGTATGACAATTTGAATTACAAGAGCCTAAGGAGTCTCTGCTTAGACAGAGGTTTAATGATAGGCAAGAACCCTACAAAAGAGTTTCTATATAACATGCTTATTGTGAATCATGAGTCCCAAGCAGGCACTTCAAATGAGAGGTTAATAGAAGGTTCCCATTCTGAATGTAGGGATCTCCTTGAGGGTGGTGGGGAGGGTTCTGTTCCAGATATGCCCCCTAGAAGGACACCTAGTAATGTTGGTAGTAATGGAGGTTCCCATCATAGTAAGGGAGTCTTTATTCCTGGAGGCTAAGTTATTAGGGTTCAGTCAGTTAGAGACAGATCCCCCTCTGTTGTTTCCAATGTATCTTCTGTGTCCAAGCATTCCCAACCCACCCACCCTGAAAACAATTTGTTAGAAAGGGAACTCAAAAAGTTGAGAGTTGAAGAGACCAGACTGAAGCTTAAACAGCAACAGCTGGCCTTAGATAGGGAATCCTCAGACCTGGAGAACGAGAGACAGAGATTGGGGTTAGGACACCATGGTGGCAGCAACAGCAGTATTCCTAATACTAATCCTATTAGAGAGCATGATTCCAGGAATCTGCACAAGATAGTCGCCACCTTACAAGGAGGGTGGTGACATCAACAAGTGGTTTGCTGCACTTGAGAGGGCCTGTATGGTACAGGGGGTCCCTCAAAGGCAGTGGGCTGCTATATTGTGGATCTCTTTCACTGGAAAGGATAGGGATAGGCTCCTTACTGTTAGAGAAAGTGATGCTATCAATTTTGCAGTTTTGAAGGATGCCCTCTTGGATGGATTTGGCTTAACCAGTGAACAATACAGGATTAAGTTCAGAGACACCGGAAAAGAGTCCTCACAAGACTGGAAAGACTTTGTTGACTGTTTAGTGAAGGCCTTGGAGAGGTGGTTACATGGCAGTAAAGTTTCTGACTATGAAAGCCTGTATAATCGTATTCTGAGAGAGCATATTCTGAATAACTATGTGTCTGACTTGTTACACCAATATCTAGTGGACTCAGATCTGACCTCTCCCCAAGAATTGGGAAAGAAGGCAGACAAATGGGTCAGAACAAGAGTGAACAGAAAAGTTCATACAGGGGGTGACAAGGATGGCAAGAAGAAGGATGGTAAGTCTTCTGACAAGGGTGGGGACAAAAGTAAAACTATGTCTTCATCAGGCCCACAAAAATCCTCTGGGGGGTGGTGGGTCCAAATCCTCTTCCAATAATCAAGTTAAAAAGCCTTGGTGTTATTTGTTTAAAGTCAAAGGCCATTGGACAACTGATGCCAGTTGTCCAAAGAAAAACACCAAACCTCCCACTACCACAACCCCTAGTGCAAATTCTAGTGCCCCTAGTAATAGCAGTGGTGGTGGGAGCAAACCTACTAATAGCCAATCCAAGGGAGTAGCTGGGCTCACTTTTGGTAATTTAGTTGGGGTTGGTCTTGTTAGGGAGAGCACAGAGGCTGTGTTAGTCTCTGAAGGTGCCATTAATTTCGCCACCTTGGTTGCTTGTCCCCTTAATATGGATAAGTACAAGCAACTTCCCCTAATAAATGGTGTTGAGGTTCAGGCCTACAGGGACACAGGTGCCAGTGTTACCATGGTGATAGAGAAACTGGTGCACCCTGAACAACACCTACTTGGTCAGCAGTACCAAGTGACAGACGCTCATAACAACACTCTTAGCCACCCCATGGCTGTTGTAAATCTCAACTGGGGGGGGGGTTACTTGTCCAAAGAAAGTTGTGGTTGCCTCAGATTTACCTGTAGACTGTCTACTAGGGAATGATTTAGAGACATCAGCTTGGGCAGAAGTGGAGTTGGAGCCTCATGCAGCAATGCTGGGCATTCCTGTGCATATTTTTGCTTTGACAAGGGTTGTACACAGAGTCAATGGACCCAAAACCTGGAGCAGCCAGGAGATTGGTCATTCCCCTGCAGTACAGAGAATTCCTCCTAACTCTTGCACATGACATTCCTTTGGCTGGGCATTTAGGCCAGATCAAAACATGGGAAAGGCTTGTCCCCCTGTTTCACTGGCCTAGGATGTCAGGGGACACTGAAGATTTTTGCAAGTCTTGTGAGACCTGCCAAAGCCAGTGGCAAGACTGGTGGCACACCAAAGACTCCCCTTACCCCACTACCTGTGGTTGGGGTCCCCTTTCAAAGGGTAGGGGTTGACATAGTTGGCCCCCTTGACCCTCCTACTGCTTCAGGCAATAGGTTTATCTTGGTGGTTGTGGACCATGTCACAAGATATCCTGAAGCAATTCCTCCAAGGACCACTACAGCTCCTGCAGTGGTAAAGGCCCTCCTGGGAATCTTTTTCAGGGTGGGTTTCCCAAAAGAGGTTGCATCAGACAGGGGTAGCAGCTTTATGTCTGCATACTTGAAAGCTATGTGGAAGGAATGTGGTGTAACCTACAAATTCACCACCCCTTATCATCCACAGACTAATGGACTGGTAGAGAGGTTTAATAAAACTCTCAAAGATATGATAATGGGACTCCCTGAAAAACTCAGGAGGAGATGGGATGTCCTGTTACCTTGCCTCCTTTTTGCTTACAGGGAGGTACCCCAGAAAGGAGTGGGCTTCAGCCCCTTTGAACTCCTCTTTGGACACCCTGTAAGAGATCCACTAACACTTGTGAAGGAGGGTTGGGAACAACCTTTAAAAGCTCCCAAACAGGACATAGTGGACTATGTACTTGGCCTAAGATCCAGAATGGCCGAGTACATGAAAAAGGCCAGTAAAAACCTTCAGGCCAGCCAAGAGCTCCAGAAGCAATGGCATAACCAGAAGGCTGTTCTGATCCAGTAACAACCAGGACAGAAGGTGTGGGTATAGGAGCCTGTGGCCCAAAGAGCACTCCAGGACAAATGGAGTGGACCCCATCTAATTGTCGAGAAAAAGGGTGAGGTTACCTATCTGGTAGACCTGGGCACTGCCAGGAGTCCCCTTAGGGCGATTCATGTCAACCGCCTAAAACCCTACTATGACAGGGCTGATCTCACCCTGCTCATGGCAACAGATGAGGGACAGGAAAAAGAGAGTGACCCTCCCCCTGATTTCTTCTCTTCCACTGAAGAAGATGCTTTAGTGGAGGGAGTAGTTTTAGCAGATTGTCTGACTGCAGAACAGAAAGGCAACTGCATAAATCTCCTTGGACAATTTTCTGAACTCTTTTCAACTACGCCAGGCACCACATCTTGGTGTGAACACACAATTGATACTGGAGACAGCTTGCCTGTCAAAGGCAAATTCTATAGGCAGCCTGACCATGTCAGGGACTGCATAAAACAAGAGGTTCAGAAAATGCTTGATCTGGGAGTGGTTGAACCTTCTGAAAGCCCATGGGCGAGTCCTGTGGTGCTTGTACCAAAGCCTCACTCAAAGATGGAAATAGGGAGATGAGGTTTTGTGTAGACTACAGAGGTCTCAACCAGGTAACAAAAACTGATGCTCACCCTATGCCCAGGGCAGATGAGTTCATAGATATACTGGCATCTGCCAAGTATCTAAGCACCTTTGATTTGACTGCAAGGTATTGGCAGATCAAATTGGCTGAGGATGCTAAACCTAAAACTGCATTTTCAACTATAGGAGGGCACTACCAATTTACAGTGATGCCCTTTGGGTTGAAAAATGCACCTGCCACTTTTCAGAGGTTGGTGAACACAGTCCTGCAAGGGTTGGAGGCTTTTAGTGCAGCATATCTGGATGATATAGCTGTATTTAGCTCCACCTGGAATGAGAACCTGGTCCACCTGTGGAAAGTTTTGGAGGCCCTGCAAAAGGCAGGCCTCACTATCAAGGCCTCAAAGTGCCAGATAGGGCAGGGAAAGGTGGTTTATCTGGGAAACCTGGTAGGTGGAGAACAGATTGCACCACTTCAGGGGAAAATCCAGACAATCATGGATTGGGGTCCCCCTACAACTCAGACCCAGGTGAGAGCCTTCCTAGGCCTCACTGGGTATTACAGGAGATTCATTAAAAACTATGACTCCATAGCAGCCCCACTTAATGATCTCACCAGTAAAAAGATGCCTAAAAAGGTATTGTGGACAGCTAGCTGTCAGTAAGCTTTTGAGGAGCTCAAACAGGCCATGTGCTCTGCACCTATCCTAAAAAGCCCATGTTACTCCAAGAAATTCATTGTTCAAACTGATGCATCTGAATTAGGGGTAGGGGCAGTCTTATCACAACTGAATTCTGAGGGCCAGGATCAAACAGTTGCTTTTAATCAGCAGAAGGTTGACCCCTAGAGAAAAGTGTTGGTCTGCCATAGAGAGAGAGGCCTTTGCTGTGGTCTGGGCACTGAAGAGGTTGAGGCCATACCTGTTTGGCACTCACTTCATTGTTCAGACAGACCACAAACCTCTACTTTGGCTAAAACAAATGAAAGGTGAAAACCCTAAATTGTTGAGGTGGTCCATATCTCTACAGGGAATGGACTATACAGTGGAACATAGACCTGGGAGTACCCACTCCAATGCAGATGGACTCCATATATTTCCACTTACACAATGAAGACTCATCAGGTCATGGCTAGTCTTATTGTCCTTCATTTGGGGGGGGGGGGTTGTGTAGGAAAGTACCATCTTGCCTGGCATGTTACCCCCATATTTCATTGTATATATGTTATTTTAGTGTATGTGTCACTGGGACCCTGCCAGCCAGGGCCCCAGTGCTCATAAGTGTGCCCTGTATGTGTTCCCTGTGTGATGCCTAACTGTCTCACTGTGGCTCTGCTAACCAGAACCTCAGTGGTTATGCTCTCTCTGCTTTCCAAATTTGTCACTAACAGGCTAGTGACTAAATTTACCAATTCACATTGGCATACTGGTACACCCATATAATTCCCTAGTATATGGTACTGAGGTACCCAGGGTATTAGGGTTCCAGGAGATCCCTATGGGCTGCAGCATTTCTTTTGCCACCCATAGGGAGCTTTGACAATTCTTACATAGGCCTGCCACTGCAGCCTGCGTGAAATAACGTCCACGTTATTTCACAGCCATTTACCACTGACTTAAGTAACTTATAAGTCACCTATATATCTAACCTTCACCTGGTGAAGGTTGGGTGCAAAGATACTTAGTGTGTGGGCACCCTGGCACTAGCCAAGGTGCCCCCACATCGTTCAGGGCAAATTCCCCAGACTTTGTGAGCGCGGGGACACCTTTACACGCGTGCACTGTACATAGGTCATGTACAGCGTCACAATGGTAACTCCGAACATGGCCATGTAACATCTCTAAGATCATGGAATTGTGACCCCAATGCCATTCTGGCATTGGGGGGACAATTCCATGATCCCCCGGGTCTCTAGAAAAGAACCCGGGTACTGACAAACTGCCTTTCTGGGGTCTCCACTGCAGCTGCTGCTGCTGCCAACCCCTCTGACAGGTTTCTGCCCTCCTGGGGTCCAGGCAGCTCTGGCCCAGGAAGGCAGAACAAAGGATTTCCTCTGAGAGAGGGTGTAACACCCTCTCCCTTTGGAAATAGATGTGAGGGCTGGGGAGGAGTAGCCTCCCCCAGCCTCTGGAAATGCTTTGATGGGCACAAATGGTGCCCATCTCTGCATAAGCCAGTCTACACCGGTTCAGGGATCCCCCAGCCCTGCTCTGGCGTGAAACTGGACGAAGCAAAGGGGAGTGACCACTCCCCTGACCTGCATCTCCCAGGGGAGGTGCCCAGAGCTCCTCCAGTGTGTCCCAGACCTCTGCCATCTTGGAAACAGAGGTGTTTGTGGCACACTGGACTGCTCTGAGTGGTCAGTGCCAGCAGGTCACGTCAGAGGCTCCTTCTGATAGGCTCTTACCTCTCTTGGTAGCCAATACACCTTCCTTGGTAGCCAAACCTCCTTTTCTGGCTATTTAGGGTCTCTGCTTTGGGGAATTCTTCAGATAACGAATGCAAGAGCTCATCAGAGTTCCTCTGCATCTCCCTCTTCACCTTCTGCGAAAGGATTGACCGCTGACTGCTCAGGACGCCTGCAAAACCGCAACAAAGTAGCAAGACGACTACTAGCAACCTTGTATCGCTTCATCCTGCCGGCTGTCTCGACTGTTTCCAGGTGGTGCATGCTCTGGGGGCAGCCTGCGTCCTCTCTGCACCAGGAGCTCTGAAGAAATCTCCTGTAGTTCGACGGAATCTTCCCCCTGCAACTGCAGGCACCAAAAGACTGCATCACTGGTCCTCTGGGTCCCCTCTCAGCACAACAAGCGTGGTCCCTGGAACTCAGCAAATCTGTCCAAGTGACTCCCACAGTCCAGAGACTCTTCAGTCCAAGATTGGTAGAGGTTAGTCCTTGCCTCCCCACACTAGACTGCATTGCTGGGTACCACGTGATTTGCAGCTGCTCCGGCTCCTGTGCACACTTCCAGGATTTCCTTTGTGTACAGCCAACCCTGGGTCCCCGACACTCTCACCTGCAGTGCACAACCTTCTGAGTTGTCCTCCGGCATCGTGGGACTCCCTTTTGTGACTTTGCGTGGACTCCGGTTCACTCTTCTTCCAAGTGCCTGTTCAGTTACTTCTGCGTGTTCTGCCTGCTTCTGTGAGTGCCCCCTGAGGTTCTGGGCGCCTGTGAGAAAGTAGCCTCTTTCTAGCCTTTTTATCCCCACTTTTGGCCTGTTTGTGAGTATATGTCAGGGTTTTTTCACTGTCTCACTGGGATCCTGCTAGCCAGGGCCCAGTGCTCATATGGAAAACCTTATGTTGTCAGTATGTTTGTTATGTGTCACTGGGACCCTGCTAGCCAGGACCCCAGTGCTCATAAGTTTGTGGCCTATATGTATGTATTCCCTGAGTGATGCCTAACTGTCTCACTGAGGCTCTGCTAACCAGAACCTCAGTGGTTATACTCTCTCTGCTTTCCAAATTGTCACTAACAGGCTAGTGACCAATTTCACCAATTCACATTAGCATACTGGAACACCCTTATCATTCCATAGTATATGGTACTGAGGTACCCAGGGTATTGGGGTTCCAGGAGATCCCTATGGGCTGCAGCATTTCTTTTGCCACCCATAGGGAGATCTGACTATTCTTACACAGGCCTGCCAGTGCAGCCTGAGTGAAATAACAATCACGTTATTTCACAGCCATTTACCACTGCACTTAAGTAACTTATAAGTCACCTATATGTCTGACCTTGTGCAAAGTTACTTAGTGTGTGGGCACCCTGGCACTAGCCAAGGTGCCCCCACATCGTTCAGGGCGATTTCCCCGGACTTTGTGAGTGCGGGGAAACCATTTCACGATTGCACTATACATAGGTCACTACCTATGTATAGCGTCACAATGGTAACTCCGAACATGGCCATGTAACATGTCTAAGATCATGGAATTCTCACCCCAATGCCATTCTGGCATTAGGGAGACAATTCCATGATCCCCCGGGTCTCTAGCACAGAACCCGGGTACTGCCAAACTGCCTTTTCAGGGTTTGCACTGCAGCTGCTGCTGCTGCTGCCAACCCCTCAGACAGGTTTCTGCCTCCCTGGGGTCCAGGCAGCCCTGGCCCAGGAAGGCAGAACAAAGGATTTCCTCTGAGAGAGGGTGTGACACCCTCTCCCTTTGGAAAAAGGTGTCAGGGCTGGGGAGGAGTAGCCTCCCCCAGCCTCTGGAAATGCTTTGATGGGCACAGATCGTGCCCATCTCTGCATAAGCCAGTCTACACCGGTTCAGGGATCCCCCAGCCCTGCTCTGGCGCGAAACTGGACAAAGGAAAGGGGAGTGACCACTCCCCTGACCTGCACCTCCCAGGGTGTAGGAGGCTGGCCTGGCTTGTAGTGGGTACCAAGGGGTACTTACACTCTGTACCAGGTCCAGTTATCCATTATTAGTGTAGAAGAGGTGTTTCAAGCAGCTTAGGCTGATAGAAGGTAGCTATAGCAGAGCAGCTTAGGCTGAACTAGGAGACATGCAAAGCTCCTACTATACCACTGGTGTCATATGCACAATATCATAAGAAAACACAATACACAGATATACTAAAAATAAAGGTACTTTATTTTTATGACAATATGCCAAAAGTATCTCAGTGAGTACCCTCAGTATGAGGATGCCAAATATACACAAGACATATGTACACAATACCAAAAATTTGCAGTAATAGCAAAAGGAAGTAATGCAAGCAATGTAAAGTTACAGTAGATTGCAATAGGAGCACATAGGTATAGGGGCAACACAAACCATATTCTCCAAAAGTGGAATGCAATCCACAAATGGACCCCAAACCTACGTGAGTGTGAGAAAGTAGCCTCTTTCTAGCCTTGTTACCCCCACTTTTGGCCTGTTTGTGAGTGTATGTCAGGATGTTTGTCACTGTTTTCACTGTCTCACTGGGATCCTGATGGCTGGGCCCCAGTGCTCATAGTGAAAACACTATGTTTTCAGTATGTTTGTTATGTGTCACTGGGACCCTGCTAGTCAGGGCCCCAGTGCTCATAAGGTTGTGGCCTATATGTATGTGTCACTGGGACCCTGTCACACAGGGCCCCAGTGCTCATAGGTGTGCATGTATATGTTCCCTGTGTGGTGCCTAACTGTCTCACTGAGGCTCTGCTAACCAGAACCTCAGTGGTTATGCTCTCTCATTACTTTCAAATTGTCACTAACAGGCTAGTGACCAATTTTACCAATTTACATTGGCTTACTGGAACACCCTTATAATTCCCTAGTATATGGTACTGAGGTACCCAGGGTATTGGGGTTCCAGGAGATCCCTATGGGCTGCAGCATTTCTTTTGCCACCCATAGGGAGCTCTGACAATTCTTACACAGGCCTGCCACTGCAGCCTGAGTGAAATAACGTCCACGTTATTTCACAGCCATTTTACACTGCACTTAAGTAACTTATAAGTCACCTATATGTCTAACCTTTACCTGGTAAAGGTTAGGTGCAAAGTTACTTAGTGTGAGGGCACCCTGGCACTAGCCAAGGTGCCCCCACATTGTTCAGAGCCAATTCCCTGAACTTTGTGAGTGCGGGGACACCATTACACGCGTGCACTACATATAGGTCACTACCTATATGTAGCTTCACCATGCTAACTCCGAATATGGCCATGTAACATGTCTATGATCATGGAATTGCCCCCTCTATACCATCCTGGCATAGTTGGCACAATCCCATGATCCCAGTGGTCTGTAGCACAGACCCTGGTACTGCCAAACTGCCCTTCCTGGGGTTTCACTGCAGCTGCTGCTGCTGCCAACCCCTCAGACAGGCAGCTGCCCTCCTGGGGTCCAGCCAGGTCTGGCCCAGGATGGCAGAACAAAGAACTTCCTCTGAGAGAGGGTGTGACACCCTCTCCCTTTGGAAAATGGTGTGAAGGCAGGGGAGGAGTAGCCTCCCCCAGCCTCTGGAAATGCTTTGTTGGGCACAGATGTGCCCAATTCTGCATAAGCCAGTCTACACCGGTTCAGGGACCCCTTAGCCCCTGCTCTGGCGCGAAACTGGACAAAGGAAAGGGGAGTGACCACTCCCCTGACCTGCACCTCCCCTGGGAGGTGTCCAGAGCTCCTCCAGTGTGCTCCAGACCTCTGCCATCTTGGAAACAGAGGTGCTGCTGGCACACTGGACTGCTCTGAGTGGCCAGTGCCACCAGGTGACGTCAGAGACTCCTGCTGATAGGCTCCTTCAGGTGTTAGTAGCCTTTCCTCTCTCCTAGGTAGCCAAACCCTCTTTTCTGGCTATTTAGGGTCTCTGTCTCTGGGGAAACTTTAGATAACGAATGCATGAGCTCAGCCGAGTTCCTCTGCATCTCCCTCTTCACCTTCTGATAAGGAATCGACCGCTGACCGCGCTGGAAGCCTGCAAACCTGCAACATAGTAGCAAAGACGACTACTGCAACTCTGTAACGCTGATCCTGCCGCCTTCTCGACTGTTTTCCTGCTTGTGCATGCTGTGGGGGTAGTCTGCCTCCTCTCTGCACCAGAAGCTCCGAAGAAATCTCCCGTGGGTCGACGGAATCTTCCCCCTGCAACCGCAGGCACCAAAAAGCTGCATTACCGGTCCCTTGGGTCTCCTCTCAGCACGACGAGCGAGGTCCCTCGAATCCAGTGACGCTATCCAAGTGACCCCCACAGTCCAGTGACTCTTCAGCCCAAGTTTGGTGGAGGTAAGTCCTTGCCTCACCTCGCTGGGCTGCATTGCTGCGAACCGCGACTTTGCAGCTACTCCGGCCCCTGTGCACTTCCGGCGGAAATCCTTCGTGCACAGCCAAGCCTGGGTCCACGGCACTCTAACCTGCATTGCACGACTTTCTAAGTTGGTCTCCGGAGACGTGGGACTCCTTTGTGCAACTTCGGCGAGCACCGTTTCACGCATCCTCGTAGTGCCTGTTTCTGGCACTTCTCCGGGGGCTACCTGCTTCAGTGAGGGCTCCTTGTCTTGCTCGACGTCCCCTCTCTCTGCAGGTCCAATTTGCGACCTCCTGGTCCCTCCTGGGCCCCAGCAGCGTCCAAAAACGCCAAACGCACGATTTGCGTGTAGCAAGGCTTGTTGGCGTCCTTCCGGCGGGAAAACACTTCTGCACGACTCTCCAAGGCGAGAGGGATCCGTCCACCAAAGGGGAAGTCTCTAGCCCTTTTCGTTCCTGCAGAAACCTCAGCTTCTTCTGTCCAGTCGAAGCTTCTTTGCACCCGCAGCTGGCATTTCCTGGGCATCTGCCCATCTCCGACTTGCTTGTGACTTTTGGACTTGGTCCCCTTGTTCCACAGGTACCCTAGATTGGAAATCCACAGTTGTTGCATTGCTGGTTTGTGTCTTTCCTGCATTATTCCTCTAACACAACTATTTTGTCCTTAGGGGAACTTTAGTGCACTTTGCACTCACTTTTCAGGGTCTTGGGGAGGGTTATTTTCCTAACTCTCACTATTTTCTAATAGTCCCAGCGACCCTCTACAAGGTCACATAGGTTTGGGGTCCATTCGTGGTTCGCATTCCACTTCTGGAGTATATGGTTTGTGTTGCCCCTATCCCTATGTTTCCCCATTGCATCCTATTGTAACTATACATTGTTTGCACTGTTTTCTAAGACTATACTGCATATTTTTGCCATTGTGTATATATATCTTGTGTATATTTCCTATCCTCTCACTGAGGGTACACTCTAAGATACTTTGGCATATTGTCATAAAAATAAAGTACCTTTATTTTTAGTATAACTGTGTATTGTGTTTTCTTATGATATTGTGCATATGACACTAAGTGGTACTGTAGTAGCTTCACACGTCTCCTAGTTCAGCCTGAGCTGCTCTGCTAAGCTACCATTATCTATCAGCCTAAGCTGCTAGACACCCTATACACGAATAAGGGATAACTGGGCCTGGTGCAAGGTGCAAGTACCCCTTGGTACTCACTACAAGCCAGTCCAGCCTCCTACATTGGTTGTGCAGTGGTGGGATAAGTGCTTGAGACTACTTACCACTCTTGTCATTGTACTTTTCATAAGAGAAAAATATACAAAACAAGGTCAGTGTATATACACATAGCCAAAAAGTTTTGCATTTCCTCTTTTCACTTTTTTCTAAGTGCTGAAAAGTACTCCTAAACTTTCAAAAAGTTCTTAAAAGTTTAAAAAAAAAAATTCTGTCTTTCCAAAAAGTTCTGAAAACTTTTTTCTCTTTTTCTATCACTTTAACTCTCTCTAAAAAATGTCTGGTACAGGCCAAAATGTTGAACTGTCCAAAATTGCATATGATCACCTTAGCTGGAAAGGAGCAAGGAGTCTCTGCATAGAGAGAGGTTTGAGTGTAGGGAAGAATCCTTCCTTAGAACTGTTAATTAATATGCTTAGAGTACAGGATAAGGCCATAAGTGCCCAATCTGGTGAAAAAGTAGCTAATGGTTCTCAATCTGATCCAGGGACTCCCCCAGGAAAAGGTTCAGGAAAGAAACTTCTCAGCCTGCCCATTACTAGACAGTCTAGCATAGTTGGTACAGAAATTGAATCACACCATACTGATGGTGTGCTCTCACATTATGCTGGTAGCCAAGCTGTTAGGGTGCCCTCTGTAAGGGACAGGTCTCCTTCTGTTCATTCCCATCATACCTCTGTATCTAGAAATGTCCCTCCCACCCACCCTGATGACAGATTGTTAGAAAGGGAGCTCAATAGATTGAGAGTGGAACAAACCAGACTGAAGCTCAAGAAGCAACAGCTGGATTTGGATAGACAGTCTTTAGAATTAGAGAAGGAAAGACAGAAGTTGGGTTTAGATACCCATGGTGGCAGCAGCAGTATTCCCCATAGTCATCCTGCAAAAGAGCATGATTCCAGGAATCTGCACAAGATAGTTCCCCCTTATAAGGAGGGGGATGACATTAACAAGTGGTTTGCTGCACTTGAGAGGGCCTGTGCTGTACAGGATGTCCCTCAAAAGCAGTGGGCTGCTATCCTATGGCTATCATTTAGTGGAAAAGGTAGGGCTAGGCTCCTTACAGTGAAAGAAAATGATGCCAATAATTTCCAAGTTCTTAAGAATGCACTCCTGGGTGGTTATGGCTTAACCACTGAACAGTACAGGATAAAGTTCAGAGAGACCAAAAAGGAGTCTTCACAAGACTGGGTTGATTTCATTGACCATTCAGTGAAGGCCTTGGAGGGGTGGTTACATGGCAGTAAAGTTACTGATTATGACAGCCTGTATAACTTAATCCTGAGAGAGCATATACTTAATAATTGTGTGTCTGATTTGTTGCACCAGTACCTGGTAGACTCTGATCTGACCTCTCCCCAAGAATTGGGAAAGAAGGCAGACAAATGGGTCAGAACAAGGGTGAACAGAAAAGTTCATACAGGGGGTGACAAAGATGGCAATAAGAAGAAAGATGGTGAAAAATCTCAAGATAAGCATGGGGATAAGGGTAAAACCAAAGATCCCACTTCAAATCTTAAACACTCTTCAGAGGGTGGGGATAAAACAAATTCTTCCTCTTCTTCCCAACCTGCACACATTAAAAAGCCTTGGTGCTTTGTGTGTAAAAATAGAGGCCATAGGCCAGGGGATAAGTCCTGTCCAGGTAAACCCCCTGAGCGTACCACCACTAATACATCAAGCTCTAGTGCCCCTAGCAGTAGTGGTACTAGTGGTGGGACTGCTGGCAACAGTCAAGCAAAGGGTGTAGTTGGGTTCACTTATGGGTCCATAGTGAAAACTGATGTCATCAGTCCCAAGACAGTTTCTGTCACACCTAGTGGCATTGGCCTTGCCACACTGGCTGCTTGTCCCCTTACAATGGATAAGTACAGGCAGACAGTTTCAATAAATGGTGTTGAGGCATTGGCCTACAGGGACACAGGTGCCAGTTTCACTTTGGTGACTGAAAACCTAGTGCACCCTGATCAACACATCATTGGACAACAGTATAAGATTATTGATGTCCATAACTCCACTAAGTTTCTTCCCTTAGCTATAATTCAGTTTAGTTGGGGTGGAGTTACTGGCCCTAAGCAGGTGGTGGTATCACCTAGCTTACCTGTAGACTGTCTCTTAGGTAATGACCTAGAGGCCTCAGGTTGGGCTGATGTAGAGTTTTATGCCCATGCAGCCATGCTGGGCATCCCTGAGGAATTGTTCCCTCTCATTTCAAGTGAAATGAAAAAGCAAAGGAGAGAAGGCCTGAAAACTCAGGATCCCTCTCCATCAACAGGTAAAAAGGGTATCACAGTATCCCCTAACCACCCTACCATTCAGGATACTATTCCTGTGGTGGGAGAAACCTCTCCTGGGGTGGCACCTGTTCCAAGGGAATCATCAGCTGGCAAAGCTGGACTCCCTGAGGTGGAAGTACCTCTCTGTGGGATAACTAACATTGGTGAGAAAAACAGCACCATTTTAGTTAACATGGAGCATCCCTCCAACCCTCCCAGAGAAACTTTAGTGCAGAAACCCGGCACTACCTCACAACACTTAGGACAGCATCCCTGCCCTAGTGTGGAGCTCATAGGACAGCATCCCTGCCCTGCTCCAACTCAAGAGAAACAGCATCCCTGTTCTCTCTTCCAGCCAAATGGACAAAGTTTTTGCCCAGCTACGGCTTTTCTGAGACAGCATCCCTGTCTGGCATTTCCATCACTACAAATAGGTTCAGTGGACAATTGCCACTGCTCTAAACTAAAACTTACTGATAGAAACTCTGAAAATACATCTTCACATTGTTGCTTAGCTAAAAAACTTCAAACAGGGTGGTTTACATCCCCACAGGGAAGTAACCATATAGTGGATGATAAAGGGAGTAACCAGTCTATTGCAGAGCTACTCTCTACTTATCACCACTTAGACAATAAAGTCTCAACTGGCCAAGGTTAGCCTTATTGTCCTTCGTTTGGGGGGGGTTGTGTGAGAAAGTAGCCTCTTTCTAGCCTTGTTACCCCCACTTTTGGCCTGTTTGTGAGTGTATGTCAGGATGTTTGTCACTGTTTTCACTGTCTCACTGGGATCCTGATGGCTGGGCCCCAGTGCTCATAGTGAAAACACTATGTTTTCAGTATGTTTGTTATGTGTCACTGGGACCCTGCTAGTCAGGGCCCCAGTGCTCATAAGGTTGTGGCCTATATGTATGTGTCACTGGGACCCTGTCACACAGGGCCCCAGTGCTCATAGGTGTGCATGTATATGTTCCCTGTGTGGTGCCTAACTGTCTCACTGAGGCTCTGCTAACCAGAACCTCAGTGGTTATGCTCTCTCATTACTTTCAAATTGTCACTAACAGGCTAGTGACCAATTTTACCAATTTACATTGGCTTACTGGAACACCCTTATAATTCCCTAGTATATGGTACTGAGGTACCCAGGGTATTGGGGTTCCAGGAGATCCCTATGGGCTGCAGCATTTCTTTTGCCACCCATAGGGAGCTCTGACAATTCTTACACAGGCCTGCCACTGCAGCCTGAGTGAAATAACGTCCACGTTATTTCACAGCCATTTTACACTGCACTTAAGTAACTTATAAGTCACCTATATGTCTAACCTTTACCTGGTAAAGGTTAGGTGCAAAGTTACTTAGTGTGAGGGCACCCTGGCACTAGCCAAGGTGCCCCCACATTGTTCAGAGCCAATTCCCTGAACTTTGTGAGTGCGGGGACACCATTACACGCGTGCACTACATATAGGTCACTACCTATATGTAGCTTCACCAATTCTAACTCCGAATATGGCCATGTAACATGTCTATGATCATGGAATTGCCCCCTCTATACCATCCTGGCATAGTTGGCACAATCCCATGATCCCAGTGGTCTGTAGCACAGACCCTGGTACTGCCAAACTGCCCTTCCTGGGGTTTCACTGCAGCTGCTGCTGCTGCCAACCCCTCAGACAGGCAGCTGCCCTCCTGGGGTCCAGCCAGGCCTGGCCCAGGATGGCAGAACAAAGAACTTCCTCTGAGAGAGGGTGTGACACCCTCTCCCTTTGGAAAATGGTGTGAAGGCAGGGGAGGAGTAGCCTCCCCCAGCCTCTGGAAATGCTTTGTTGGGCACAGATGTGCCCAATTCTGCATAAGCCAGTCTACACCGGTTCAGGGACCCCTTAGCCCCTGCTCTGGCGCGAAACTGGACAAAGGAAAGGGGAGTGACCACTCCCCTGACCTGCACCTCCCCTGGGAGGTGTCCAGAGCTCCTCCAGTGTGCTCCAGACCTCTGCCATCTTGGAAACAGAGGTGCTGCTGGCACACTGGACTGCTCTGAGTGGCCAGTGCCACCAGGTGACGTCAGAGACTCCTGCTGATAGGCTCCTTCAGGTGTTAGTAGCCTTTCCTCTCTCCTAGGTAGCCAAACCCTCTTTTCTGGCTATTTAGGGTCTCTGTCTCTGGGGAAACTTTAGATAACGAATGCATGAGCTCAGCCGAGTTCCTCTGCATCTCCCTCTTCACCTTCTGATAAGGAATCGACCGCTGACCGCGCTGGAAGCCTGCAAACCTGCAACATAGTAGCAAAGACGACTACTGCAACTCTGTAACGCTGATCCTGCCGCCTTCTCGACTGTTTTCCTGCTTGTGCATGCTGTGAGGGTAGTCTGCCTCCTCTCTGCACCAGAAGCTCCGAAGAAATCTCCCGTGGGTCGACGGAATCTTCCCCCTGCAACCGCAGGCACCAAAAAGCTGCATTACCGGTCCCTTGGGTCTCCTCTCAGCACGATGAGCGAGGTCCCTCGAATCCAGCGACGCTGTCCAAGTGACCCCCACAGTCCAGTGACTCTTCAGCCCAAGTTTGGTGGAGGTAAGTCCTTGCCTCACCTTGCTGGGCTGCATTGCTGGGAACCGCGACTTTGCAGCTACTCCGGCCCCTGTGCACTTCCGGCGGAAATCCTTCGTGCACAGCCAAGCCTGGGTCCACGGCACTCTAACCTGCATTGCACGACTTTCTAAGTTGGTCTCTGGCGACGTGGGACTCCTTTGTGCAACTTCGGCGAGCACCGTTTCATGCATCCTCGTAGTGCCTGTTTCTGGCACTTCTCCGGGTGCTACCTGCTTCAGTGAGGGCTCCTTGTCTTGCTCGACGTCCCCTCTCTCTGCAGGTCCAATTTGCGACCTCCTGGTCCCTCCTGGGCCCCAGCAGCGTCCAAAAACGCCAAACGCACGATTTGTGTGTAGCAAGGCTTGTTGGCGTCCTTCCGGCGGGAAAACACTTCTGCACGACTCTCCAAGGCGAGAGGGATCCGTCCACCAAAGGGGAAGTCTCTAGCCCTTTTCGTTCCTGCAGAAACCTCAGCTTCTTCTGTCCAGTCGAAGCTTCTTTGCACCCGCAACTGGCATTTCCTGGGCATCTGCCCATCTCCGACTTGCTTGTGACTTTTGGACTTGGTCCCCTTGTTCCACAGGTACCCTAGATTGGAAATCCACAGTTGTTGCATTGCTGGTTTGTGTCTTTCCTGCATTATTCCTCTAACACGACTATTTTGTCCTTAGGGGAACTTTAGTGCACTTTGCACTCACTTTTCAGGGTCTTGGGGAGGGTTATTTTCCTAACTCTCACTATTTTCTAATAGTCCCAGCGACCCTCTACAAGGTCACATAGGTTTGGGGTCCATTCGTGGTTCGCATTCCACTTCTGGAGTATATGGTTTGTGTTGCCCCTATCCCTATGTTTCCCCATTGCATCCTATTGTAACTATACATTGTTTGCACTGTTTTCTAAGACTATACTGCATATTTTTGCCATTGTGTATATATATCTTGTGTATATTTCCTATCCTCTCACTGAGGGTACACTCTAAGATACTTTGGCATATTGTCATAAAAATAAAGTACCTTTATTTTTAGTATAACTGTGTATTGTGTTTTCTTATGATATTGTGCATATGACACTAAGTGGTACTGTAGTAGCTTCACACGTCTCCTAGTTCAGCCTGAGCTGCTCTGCTAAGCTACCATTATCTATCAGCCTAAGCTGCTAGACACCCTATACACTAATAAGGGATAACTGGGCCTGGTGCAAGGTGCAAGTACCCCTTGGTACTCACTACAAGCCAGTCCAGCCTCCTACAGTGAGCTTGTAGAGGGTCGCTGGGAATGTAAGAAAACAGTGAGGGTTAGAAAAATAGCCCACCCCAAGACCCTGTAAGGTAGGTGTAAAGTGCACCTACAACCCCCAGAGAGCACAGAAGTCGTGATAGGGGGATTCTGCAAGGAAGACCAACACCAGCAATGCAACAACAGTGGATTTCCAGACCTGAGTACCTGTAAGACAAGGGGACCAAGTTCAAGAGTCGCCACAATGTCGAGAGTGGGCAGATGCCCAGGAAATGCCAGCTGAGGATGCAAAGAAGCTGCCACCGGATGGTAGAAGCTGTGGATTCTGGAAGAACGAAGAGGGCTAGAAACTTCCCCTTTGGAAGATGGATGTCCCACGTTGTGAAGAAGCTTGCAGAGGTGTTCCCATGCAGAAAGACCGCAGACAAGCCTTGCTAGCTGCAAGGGTCACGGTTAGGGTTTTTGGATGCTGCTGTGGCCCAGGAGGGACCAGGATGTCGCCACTTTGATGAGGAGACAGAGGGGGTGTCCAGCAAGTCAGGGAGCCCTCACAGAAGCAGGCAGCATCCGCAGAAGTACTGGAACAGGCACTTGGAAGAGGAGTGAACCAGAATCCACCCGAAGACACAAAAGGGAGTCCCACGACGCCGGAGGACAACTCAGAAGGTTGTGCACTGCAGGTTAGAGTGTCGGGGACCCAGGCTTGGCTGTGTACGAAGAAAATCCTGAAAGAGTGCACAGGAGCCGGAGCAGCTGCAAATCACGAGGTACCCAGCAATGCAGTCTAGCGTGGGCAGGCAAGGACATACCTCCACCAAACTTGGACTGAGCAGTCACTGGACTGTGGGAGTCACTTGGACAGAGTTGCTGAGTTCCAGGGACCACGCTCGTCATGCTGAGAGGGGACCCAGAGGACCAGTGATGCAGTCTTTTTGTTGCCTGCGGTTTCAGGGGGAGGATTCCGTCATCCCACGGGAGATTTCTTCAGAGCTCCTGGTGCAGAGAGGAGGCAGGCTACCCCCAGAGCATGCACCACCAGGATACAGGCGAGAAAGCGGCAAGATCAGCGATACAAGGTTGCAGAAGTCGTCTTTGCTACTTTGCTGCGGTTTTGCAGGCGTCCTGAGCAGTCAGCGGTCGATCCTTTGGCAGAAGGTGAAGAGAGAGATGCAGAGGAACTCTGCTGAGCTCTTGCATTCGGTATCTGAAGAATTCCCCAAAGCAGAGACCCTAAATAGCCAGAAAAGGAGGTTTGGCTACCTAGGAAGGAGGATAGGCTAGTAACACAGGTAAGAGCCTATCAGAAGGAGTCTCTGACGTCACCTGCTGGCTCTGGCCACCCAGAGCAGTCCAGTGTGCCAGCACACCTCTGAATCCAAGATGGCAGAGGTCTGGGGCACGCTGGAGGAGCTCTGGGCACCTCCCCTGGGAGGTGCAGGTCAGGGGAGTGGTCACTCCCCTTTCCTTTGTCCAGTTTCGCACCAGAGCAGGGCTGGGGGATCCCTAAACCGGTGTAGACTGGCTTATGCAGAGATGGGCACCATCTGTGCCCATCAAAGCATTTCCAGAGGCTGGGGGAGGCTACTCCTCCCCAGCCCTGACACCCCTTTTTAAAGGGAGAGGGTGTAACACCCTCTCTCTGAGAAGGTCCTTTGTTCTGCCTTCCTGGGCCAGGCCTGGCTGGACCCCGGGAGGGCAGAAACCTGTCTGAGGGGTTGGCAGCAGCATCAGCTGCAGTGAAACCCCGGGAAAGGCAGTTTGGCAGTACCCGGGTCTGTGCTAGAGACTCAGGGGATCATGGAATTGTCTCCCCAATGCCAGAATGGCATTGGGGTGACAATTCCATGATCTTAGACATGTTACATGGCAATGTTCGGAGTTATCATTGTGACGCTATACATAGGTAGTGACCTATGTATAGTGCACAGGTGTAAGGGTGTTCCTGTATGCCAATGTGAATTGGTGAAATTGGTCACTAGCCTGTTAGTGACAATTTAGAAAGCAGAGAGAGCATAACCACTGAGGTTCTGGTTAGCAGAGCCTCAGTGAGACAGTTAGTCATCACACAGGGAACACACACAGGGCACACTTATGAGCACTGGGGCCCTGGCTGGCAGGGTCCCAGTGACACATACACTAAAACAACATATATACAGTGAAATATGGGGGTAACATGCCAGGCAAGATGGTACTTTCCTACACAACCCACCCCCCCCCAAACGAAGGACAATAAGACTAGCCATGACCTGATGAGTCTTCATTGTCTAAGTGGAAATATATGGAGAGTCCATCTGCATTGGAGTGGGTACTCCCAGGTCTATGTTCTACTGTATAGTCCATTCCCTGTAGAGATATGGACCACCTCAACAATTTAGGGTTTTCACCTTTTATTTGTTTTAGCCAAAGTAGAGGTTTGTGGTCTGTCGGAACAATGAAGTGAGTGCCAAACAGGTATGGCCTCAACTTCTTCAGTGCCCAGACCACAGCAAAGGCCTCCCTCTCTATGGCAGACCAACGCTTTTCTCTAGGGGTCAACCTCCTGCTGATAAAAGCAACAGGTTAATCCTGGCCCTCAGAATTGAGTTGTGATAAGACTGCCCCTACCCCTAATTCAGACGCATCAGTTTGAACAATGAATTTCTTGGAGTAACATGGTCTTTTTAGGACAGGTGCTGTGCACATCGCCTGTTTCAGCTCCTCAAAAGCTTTCTGATAGCTAGCTGTCCATAATACCTTTTTAGGCATTGTTTTGGAAGTGAGGTCATTAAGTAGGGCTGCATTGGAGCCATAGTTCTATATGAACCTCCTGTAATACCCAGTGAGGCCTAAGAAGGCTCTCACCTGGGTTTGAGTTGTAGGGGGAACCCAATCCATGATAGTTTGGATTTTCCCCTGAAGTGGTGCAATCTGTTCTCCACCTACCAGGTGTCCCAGATAAACCACTTTCCCCTGCCCTATCTGGCACTTTGAAGCCTTGATAGTGAGGCCTGCCTTCTGCAGGGCCTCCAAAACTTTCCACAGGTGGACCAGGTGATCATCCCAGGTGGAGCTAAAGACAGCTATATCGTCCAGATGTGCTGCACTAAAAGCCTCCAACCCCTGCAGGACTGCATTCACCAACCTCTGAAAAGTGGCAGGTGCATTTTTCAAACCAAAGGGCATTACTATGAATTGGTAGTGCCCTCCAATAGTCGAAAATGCAGTTTTTGCTTTAGCATCCTCTGATAACTTGATCTGCCAATACCCTGCAATCAAATCAAAGGTGCTTAGATACTTGGCAGATGCCAGTGTATCTATGAGCTCATCTGCCCTGGGTAAAGGGTGAGCATCAGTTTTTGTTACCTGGTTGAGACCTTTGTAATCTACACAAAACTTAATTTCCCTTTTTCCATCTTTGGAGTGAGGTTTTGGTACAAGCACCACAGGAGAGGCCCATGGGCTTTCAGAATGTTCAACCACTCCCAGTTCAAGCATTTTCTGAACTTCTTGTTTTATGAAGTCCCTGACATGGTCAGGGTGCCTATAGATCTTACTTTTGACAGGCATGCTGTCTCCAGTATCTATAGTGTGCTCACATCAAGAAGTGGTACCTGGCACAGTAGAAAAGAGTTCAGAAAACTGACCCAGGAGATTTATGCAGTTGTCTTTCTGTTCAGGAGTAAGACAGTCTGCCAACACTCCACCTTCCACTAGAGCATCTTGTTCTGTGGAAGAGAAGAGATCAGGGAGAGGGTCACTCTCTTCTTCCTGTCCTTCATCTGTTGCCATGAGCAGGGTGAGATCAGCCCTGTCATAGTAGGGTTTTAGGCGATTGACATGGAGCACCCTAAGGGGACTCCTGGCAGTGCCCAGGTCAACCAAGTAGGTGACCTCTCCCTTCTTTTCAACAATGATGTGGGGTCCACTCCATTTGTCTTGGACTGCTCTTGGGGCCACAGGCTCCAATACCCACACCTTCTGTCTTGGTTGGTACTGAATCAGAACAGCCTTCTGGTCATGCCATTGCTTTTGGAGCTCTTGGCTGGCCTGAAGGTTTTTACTGGCCTTTTTCATGTACTCAGCCATTCTGGATCTTAGGCCGAGTACATAGTCCACTATGTCTTACTTGGTAGCTTTTAAAGGTTGTTCCCAACCATCCTTTACAAGTGTTAGGGGACCTCTTACAGGGTGTCCAAAGAGGAGTTCAAAGGGGCTGAAGCCCACTCCTTTCTGGGGTACCTCCCTGTAAGCAAAAAGGAGGCAAGGTAACAGGACATCCCATCTCCTCCTGAGTGTTTCAGGCAGTCCCATTATCATTCCTTTGAGAGTTTTATTAAACCTCTCTACCAGTCCATTTGTTTGTGGATGATAAGGTGTGGTGAATTTGTATGTTACACCACATTCCTTCCACATGGCCTTCAAGTATGCAGACATAAAGTTGCTACCCCTGTCTAATACTATCTCTTTTGGGAAACCCACTCTGGAAAAGATTCCCAGGAGAGCTTTCGCCACTGCATGTGCTGTAGTGGTCCTTACAGGAATTGCTTCAGGATATCCTGTGGCATGGTCCACTACCACCAAGATAAACCTATTGCCTGAAGCAGTAGGAGGGTCAAGGGGGCCAACTATGTCAACCCTACCCTTTCAAAGGGCACCCCAACCACAGGCAGTGGAATAAGGGGAGCCTTTGGAGTGCCACCAGTCTTGCCACTGGCTTGGCAGGTCACACAAGACTTACAAAAATCCTTTATGTCCTCTGACATCCTAGGCCAGTGAAACAGGAGGACAAGCCTTTCCCATGTTTTAATCTGACCCAAATGTCCAGCCAAGGGGATGTCGTGTGCCAGAGTTAGGAGGAACTCTCTGTACTGCAGGGGAATGACCAATCTCCTGGCTGCTCCAGGTTTTGGGTCCTTTGCCTCTGTGTACAAGAGGTTGTCCTCCCAGTAAACTCTATGTGAGTCACTGACATCCCCATTTTGCTGTTTGACAGCTTGCTGTCTTAGACCCTCTAATGTGGGAGAGGTTTGCTGTGCCACACTCAGCTCCTCTCTGGCAGGCCCCCCTCCATCCAAAAACTCAGTAGTGTCTGCTGCCAGCTCCTCTGGTGAAGGTTCTGCACGGGGGAAATTCTTCTTCCTCAGAAGTTGAATCATCTGTAGAGGGAGGGATAGTGGGTAGTGATTTACCCTTAATAACCCTAGCTACAGGGAGCACTTGGTCCATTGTTCCAGGATCCAAGTCACCCTGTCCTTTTTGCTTTTTGGCCTGAGCCCTGGTTAAAGCAAAAATATGCCCAGGAATGCCCAGCATTGCTGCATGAGCCTCCAACTCCACTTCTGCCCAAGCTGATGTCTCTAAATCGTTCCCTAGTAGACAGTCTACAGGTAAATCTGAGGCAACCACAACTTTCTTTGGACCAGTAACCCCCCCCCAGTTGAGATTCACAACAGCCATGGGGATGGCTAAGAGTGTTGTTATGAGCGTCTGTCACTTGGTACTGGTGACCAAGTAGGTGTTGTTCAGGGTGTACCAGTTTCTCTATTACCATGGTAACACTGGCACCTGTGTACCTGTAGGCCTGAACCTCAACACCATTGATTAGGGGAAGTTGCTTGTACTTATACATATTAAGGGGACAAGCAACCAAGGTGGCCAAATCAATGGCACCTTCAGAGACTAGCACAGCCTCTGTGGTATCCCTAACAAGACCAACCCCAACTAAATTACCAAAAGTGTGCCCAGCTACTCCCTTGGATTGGCTATTAGTAGGTTTGCTCCCACTACCACTGCTATTACTAGGGGCACTAGAGGTTGCAGTAGGGGTTGTGGTAGTGGGAGGCTTGGTGCTTTTCTTTGGACAACTGGCATCAGTTGTCCAATGGCCTTTTACTTTACATAAATAGCACCATGGTTTCTTTACTTGATTAGAAGAGGATTTGGACCCACCACCCCCACCAGAGTGTTTTTGTGGGCCTGATGAAGACTCATTTTTAGATTTGTCCCCACCTTTGTCTGAAGACTTACCATCCTTCTTCTTGCCATCCTTGTCACCCCCTGTATGAACTTTTCTATTCACTCTTGTTCTGACCCACTTGTCTGCCTTCTTTCCCAATTCTTGGGGAGAGGTCAGATCTGAGTCCACTAGATATTGGTGTAACAAATCAGACACACAGTTATTCAGAATATGCTCTCTCAAGATTAGATTGTACAGGCTTTCATAGTCAGAAACGTTATTGCCATGTAACCACCCCTCCAAGGCCTTCACTGAATAGTCAACAAAGTCTACCCAGTCTTGTGAGGACTCTTTTCTGGTTTCTCTGAACTTCATCCTGTATTGTTCAGTGGTTAAGCCAAATCCATCCAAGAGTACATTCTTCAAAACTGTAAAATTATTGGCATCACTTTCCTTAACAGTAAGGAGCCTATCCCTACCCTTTCCACTGAAAGATAGCCATAGGATAGCAGCCCACTGCCTTTGAGAGACCCCCTGTACCATACCGGCCCTCTCAAGTGCAGCAAACTACTTGTTAATGTCATCCCCCTCCTTGTAAGGGGGAACTATCTTATGCAGATTCCTAGAATCATGTTATCTCACAGGATTGCTATCTGGAATACTGCTGCTGCCACCATGGGGTCCTAACCCCAACCTCTGTCTCTCTTTTTCTAAGTCTAGGGATTCCCTGTCTAGAGCCAGCTGTTGCTGTTTACGCCTCAGCCTGGACTCTTCCACTCTCAACTTATTGAGTTCCCTTTCTAACATCCTGTCATCAGCGTGGGTGGGCTGGGAATGTTTTGACACAGAAGAATGATGAGAATGAGCAGAGGGAGACCTGACCCTAACAGTTGGCACCCTAGCAATGTGGCCTGCAGGAACAAAAACATCCCTACTGTGATGGGAGCTTCTATTACTACCAGCATTGCTAGGTGGTCTGCTAAAGGACAGGTTAGGAAGGGAACCCTGTAACACTCCTTCAAGGGCATCCCCTGAGTCACAGTGTGAGCTATCTACCAACTTTGAAGATGAGGGGCCACCCTGGACCTTATCATTTCAAAATTAAGAGGGGTTCCTACACCAGACATGATAGAAAAGGTGTAGGGACAAATAAAAGAGAGAAAAGGTTTTAGGACTTTTTAAAGAACAGAAAAAAAACGTTTTCAACTTTTTGAAAGTTTAGGAGTACTTTTCAGCACTTAGCAGATAGTGTAAGAGAAGAAAATCAAACCTTTTTGGTTAGGTGTACATACACTGAACTTGTTTTGTATATTTTTCTCTTATGAAAAGTACAAAATGACAAAGTGGTAAGTAGTTGCAAGTACTTATCCCACCGCTGCACAACCAATGTAGGAGGCTGGCCTGGCTTGTAGTGGGTACCAAGGGGTACTTACACTCTGTACCAGGTCCAGTTATCCCTTATTAGTGTAGAAGAGGTGTTTCTAGCAGCTTAGGCTGATAGAAGGTAGCTATAGCAGAGCAGCTTAGGCTGAACTAGGAGACATGGAAAGCTCCTACTATACCACTGGTGTCATATGCACAATATCTTAAGAAAACACAATACACAGATATACTAAAAATAAGGGCGTTCCAGTATGCCAATGTGAATTAGTGAAATTGGTCACTAGCCTGTTAGTGACAATTTAGAAAGCAGAGAGAGCATAACCACTGAGGTTCTGGTTAGCAGAACCTCAGTGAGACAGTTAGTCATCACACAGGGAACACATACAGGGCACACTTATGAGCACTGGGGCCCTGGCTGGCAGGGTCCCAGTGACACATACACTAAAACAACATATATACAGTGAAATATGGGGGTAACATGCCAGGCTAGATGGTACTTTCCTACACAGGGGAGGTGCCCAGAGCTCCTCCAGCGTGCCCCAGACCTCTGCCATCTTGGATTCAGAGGTGTGCTGGCACACTGGACTGCTCTGAGTGGCCAAGGCCAGCAGGTGACGTCAGAGACTCCTTCTGATAGGCTCTTACCTGTGTTACTAGCCTATCCTCTTTCCTAGGTAGCCAAACCTCCTTTTCTGGCTATATAGGGTCTCTGCTTTGGGGAATTCTTCAGATACCGAATGCGAGAGCTCACCAGAGTTCCTCTGCATCTCTCTCTTCACCTTCTGCCAAAGGATCGACCGCTGACTGCTCAGGACGCCTGCAAAACCACAACAAAGTAGCAAAGACGACTACTGCAACCTTGTATCGCTAATCTTGCCGCTTTCTCGCCTGTTTCCTGGTGGTGCATGCTCTGGGGGTAGCCTGCCTCCTTTCTGCACCAGGAGCTCTGAAGAAATCTCCCGTGGGACGACGGAATCTTCCCCCTGCAACCGCAGGCAACAAAAAGACTGCATCACCGGTCCTCTGGGTCCCCTCTCAGCATGACGAGCGTGGTCCCTGGAACTCAGGAACTCTGTCCAAGTGACTCCTACAGTACAGTGACTCTTCAGTCCACGTTTGGTGGAGGTAAGTCCTCGCCTCCCCACGCTAGACTGCATTGCTGGGTACCGCGTGATTTGCAGCTGCTCCAGCTCCTGTGCACTCTTCCAGGATTTCCTTTGTGCACAGCCAAGCCTGGGTCCCCGACACTCTAACCTGCAGTGCACAACCTTCTAAGTTGTCCTCCGGCGTCGTGGGACTCCCTTTTGTGTCTTCGGGTGGACTCCGTTTCACTCCTCTTCCAAGTGCCTGTTCCGGTACTTCTGCGGGTGCTGCCTGCTTCTGTGAAGGTTCCCTGACTTGCTGGGTGCGCCCTCTGTCTCCTCATCCAAGTGGCGACATCCTGGTCCCTCCTGGGCCACAGCAGCATCCAAAAACCCTAACCGCGACCCTTGCAGCTAGCAAGGCTTGTTTGCGGTCTTTCTGCGTGGGAACACCTCTAAAAGCTTCTTTACGACGTGGGACATCCATCCTCCAAAGGAGAAGTTTCTAGCCCTCTTTGTTCTTGCAGAATCCACAGCTTCTACCATCCGGTGGCAGCTTCTTTGCACCCTCAGCTGGCATTTCCTGGGCATCTGCCCACTCTCGACACTGTTGCGACTCTTGGACTTGGTCCCCTTGTCTTACAGGTACTCAGGTCCGGAAATCCACTGTTGTTGCATTGCTGGTGTTGGTCTTCCTTGCAGAATCCCCCTATCACGACTTCTGTGCCCTCTGGGGGTTGTAGGTGCACTTTACACCTACCTTACAGGGTCTTGGGGTGGGCTATTTTTCTAACCCTCACTATTTCCTTACAGTCCCGGGACCCTCTACAAGCTCACATAGGTTTTGGAGTATATGGTTTGTGTTACCCCTATACCTATGTGCTC
The DNA here is from genome assembly GCF_031143425.1 of Pleurodeles waltl. Classification (NCBI taxonomy): domain Eukaryota; kingdom Metazoa; phylum Chordata; class Amphibia; order Caudata; family Salamandridae; genus Pleurodeles; species Pleurodeles waltl. The sequence continues at coordinate 582,398,453 of NC_090451.1, forward strand.
CTATTGCAATCTATTGTAACTTTACACTGCTTCCATTACTTCCTTTTGCTATTACTGCATATTTTTGGTATTGTGTACATATATCTTGTGTATATTTGGCATCCTCATACTGAGGGTACTCACTGAGATACTTTTGGCATATTGTCATAAAAATCCCACAGTCCAGTGATTCTTCAGTACAAGTTTGGTGGAGGTAAGTCCTTGCCTCCCCACGCTAGTCTGCATTGCTGGGTACCGCGTGATTTGCAGCTGCTCCTGTGCACTCTTCCATGATTTCCTTCGTGCACTGCCAAGCCTGGGTCCCCGACACTCTAACCTGCAGTGCACAACCTTCTGAGTTTTCCTCCGAACACCTCTGCAAGCTTCATCGCGACGTGGGACATCCATCCTCCAAAGGAGAAGTTCCTAGTCCTCTTCTTTCTTGCATAACTCCAAGCTTCTTCCAACAGGTGGCAGCTTCCTTGCACCCTCAGCTGGCATTTCCTGGGCTCCTGCCCACTCTCGACACTGTTGCGACTATTGGACTTGGTCCCATTGTCTTACAGGTACTCAGGTCTGGAAATCCACTGTTGTTGCATTGCTGGTGTTTGTTCTTCCTGCAGAATCCCCCTATCACAACTTCTGTGCTCTCTGGGGGTAGTAGGTGCACTTTACACCTACCTTTCAGGGTCTTGGGGTGGGCTATTTTTCTAACCCTCACAGTTTTCTTACAGTCCCAGCGACCCTCTACAAGCTCACATAGGTTTGGGGTCCATTCGTGGTTCGCATTCCACTTTTGGAGTATATGGTTTGTGTTGCCCCTATACCTATGTGCTCCTATTGCAATCTACTGTAATTTTACATTGCTTGCATTACTTTTCTTGCTATTACCTGCATAATTTTGGTTTGTGTACATATATCTTGTGTATATATCTTATCCTCAAACTGAGGGTACTCACTGAGATACTTTTGGCATATTGTCATAAAAATAAAGTACCTTTATTTTTAGTGCTTCTGTGTATTGTGTTTTCTTATGATATTGTGCATATGAACCAGTAGTATAGTAGGAGCTTTACATGTCTCCTAGTTCAGCCTAAGCTGCTGTGTCATAGCTACCTTCTATCAGCCTAAGCTGCTAGAAACACCTCTTCTACACTAATAAGGGATAACTGGACCTGGCACAAAGTGTAAGTACCTCTTGTACCCACTATAAGCCAGGCCAGCCTCCTACATTCGTTGTGCAGCTGTGGGATAAGTACTTGTAACTACTTACCACTTTGTCATTGTGTACTTTTCATAAGAGAATAATATACAAAACAAGTTCAGTGTATCTACACCTAACCAAAAAGTTTTGCTTTTCTCCTCTTAAACTTTTTTCTAAGTTCTGAAAAGTACTCTAAAACTTCAAAAAAGTTTCAAAAAGTTAGAAAAAGTTTTTTTCTCTGTTCTTTAAAAAGTTCTGAAACTTTTTCTACCTTCTCACTGTCTCTAAACCTTTTGCTATCACGTCTGTGGTAGACTCTACTCTTAAAATGGCAATACTACTTATGACAATTTGAATTACAAGAGCCTAAGGGAGTCTCTGCTTAGATAGATGTTTAGTGATAGGAAAGAACCCTAAAAAAGAGTTTCTATATAACATGCTTATTGTAAATGATGAGTCCCAAGCAGGCACTTCAAATGAGAGGTTAACAGAAGGTTCACATTCTGACTCAGGGGATCTCCTTGAGGGTGGTGGGGAGGGTTCTGTCCCATATCTGTCCCCTAGCAGGACACCTAGTAATGTTGGTAGTAATGGAGGTTCCCATCATAGTAGGGGAGTCTTTATTCCTGGAGGCCAAGTTATTAGGGTTCAGTCAGTTAGGGACAGATCCCCCTCTGTTGTTTCCAATTTATCTTCTGAGTACAAACATTCCCAACCCACCCACCCTGAAGACAATATGTTAGAAATGGAACTCAAAAAGTTGAGAGTTGAAGAGACCGGACTGAAGCTTAAACAGCAACAGCTGGCCTTAGATTGGGAATCCTTAGACCTGGAGAAGGAGAGACAGAGATTGGGGTTAGGACCCCATGGTGGCAGCAACAGCAGTATTCCTGATAGTAATCCTGTTAGAGAGCATGATTCTAGGAATCTGCACAAGATAGTCCCCCTTTACAAGGAGGGGGATGACATCAACAAGTGGTTTGCTGCACTTGAGAGGGCCTGCATGGTACAGGGGATCCCTCAAAGGCAGTGGGCTGCTATATGGTGGCTATCTTTCACTGGAATAGGGTAGGGATAGGCTCCTTACTGTTAGAGAAAGTAATGCTAACAATTTTGCAGTTTTGAAGGATGCACTCTTGGATGGATTTGGCTTAACCACTGAACAATACAGGATTAAGTTTAGAGACACCAGAAAAGAGTCCTCACAAGACTGGATAGACTTTGTTGACTGTTCAGTGAAGGCCTTGGAGGGGTGGTTACATGGCAGTAAAGTTTCTGACTATGAAAGCCTGTATAATCTTATTCTGAGAGAGCATATTCTGAATAACTGTGTGTCTGACTTGTTACACCAATATCTAGTGGATCCAGATCTGACCTCTTCCTAAGAATTGGGAAAGAAGGCAGACAAATGGGTCAGAACAAGAGTGAACAGAAAAGTTCTTACAGGGGGTGACAAGGATGGCAAGAAGAAGGATGGTAAGTCTTCTGACAAGGGTGGGGACAAATCTAAAAATGAGTCTTCATCAGGCCCACAAAAATCCTCTGGGGGGTTGGTGGGTCCAAATCCTCTTCTAATCAAGTAAAGAAACCATGGTGCTATTTATGTAAAGTAAAAGGCCATTGGACAACTGATGCCAGTTGTCCAAAGAAAAGCACCAAGCCTCCCACTACCACAACCCCTACTGCAACCTCTAGTGCCCCTAGTAATAGCAGTGGTAGTGGGAGCAAACCTACTAATAGCCAATCCAAGGGAGTAGCTGGGCTCACTTTTGGTAATTTAGTTGGGGTTGGTCTTGTTAGGGAGACCACAGAGGCTGTGTTAGTCTCTGAAGGTGCCACTGATTTCGCCACCTTGGTTGCTTGTCCCCTTAATATGGATATGTACAAGCAACTTCCCCTAATAAATGGTGTTGAGGTTCAGACCTACAGGGACACAGGTGCCAGTGTTACCATGGTGATAGAGAAACTGGTGCACCCTGAACAACACCTACTTGGTCAGCAGTACCAAGTGACAGACGCTCATAACAAGACTCTTAGGCCCATGGCTGTTGTAAATCTCAACGGAGGAGGGGGGTTACTGGTCCAAAGAAAGTTGTGGTTGCCACAGATGTACCTGTAGACTGTCAACTAGGGAACGATTTAGAGACATCAGCTTGGGCAGAAGTGGAGTTGGAGGTTCATGCAGCAAAGCTGGGCATTCCTGGGCATATTTTTGCTTTGACAAGGGCTCAGGCCAAAAAGCAAAAAGGACAGGGTAACTTGGATCCTGGAACAATGGACCAAGTGCTCCCTAAAGCTAGGGGCAGCAAGGGTAAATCCCTACCCACTATCCCTCCCTCTACAGATGATTCTCCTTCTGAGGAAGAAGAATTTCCGCCCTGTGCAGAACCTTCACCAGATCAGCTGGCAGCAGACACTGATGAGCTATTGGGTGGAGGGGGGCCTGCCAGGGAAGAGCTGGGTGTGGCACAGCATACCTGTCCCACATTAGAGGGTCTCAGACAGCAAGCTGTCAAACAGCAAAATGGGGATGTCAGTGACTCACATAGAGTTTACTGGGAGGACAGCCTCTTGTACACAGAGGCAAGGAACCCAAAACCTGGAGCAGCCAGGAGATTGGTCATTCCCCTGCAGTACAGAGAGTTCCTCCTAACTCTTGCACATGACATTCCTTTGGCTGGGCATTTAGGCCAGATCAAAACATGGGAAAGGCTTGTCCCCCTGTTTCACTGGCCTAGGATGTCAGAGGACACTAAAGATTTTTGCAAGTCTCGTGTGACCTGCCAAGTCAGTGGCAAGACTGGTGGCACACCAAAGGCTCCCCTTATTCCACTACCTGTGGTTGGGGTCCCCTTTGAAAGGGTAGGGGTTGACATAGTTGGCCCCCTTGACCCTCCTACTGCTTCAGGCAATAGGTTTATCTGGACCATGCCACAAGATATCCTGAAGCAATTCCTCTAAGGACACTACAGCTCCTGCAGTGGCAAAGGCCCTCCTGGGAATCTTTTCCAGGGTGGGTTTCCCAAAAGAGGTTGTATCAGACAGGGGTAGCAACTTTATGTCTGTATACTTGAAAGCTATGTAGAAAGAATGTGGTGTAACCTACAAATTCACCACCCCTTATCATCCACAGACTAATGGACTGGTAGAGAGGTTTAAAAAAAACTTGCAAAGGTGTGATGATGGGACTCCCTGAAAAACTCAGGAGGAAATGGGATGTCCTGTTACCTTGACTCCTTTTTGCTTATAGGGAGGTACCCCAGAAAGGAGTGGACTTCAGCCCCTTTGAACTCCTCTTTGGACACCCTGTAAGAGATCCACTAACACTTGTGAAGGAGGGTTGGGAACAACCTTTAAAAGCTCCTAAACAGGACATAGTGGACTATGTACTTGGCCTAGGATCCAGAATGCCTGAGTACATGAAAAAGGCCAGTAAAAACCTTCAGGCCAGCCAAGAGCTCCAGAAGCAGTGTCATGACCAGAAGGCTGTTCTGATCCAGTACCAACCAGGACAGAAGGTGTGGGTATTGGAGCCTGTGGCCCCAAGAGCACTCCAGGACAAATTGAGTGGACCCCATCTAATTGTCGAGAAAAAGGGTGAGGTTACCTATCTGGTAGACCTGGGCACTGCCAGGAGTCCCCTTAGGGTGATTCATGTCAACCGCCTAAAACCCTACTATGACAGGGCTGATCCCACCCTGCTCATGGCAACAGATGAGGGAAAGGAAGAAGAGAGAGACCCTCTCCCTGATCTCTTCTCTTCCACTGAAGAAGATGCTTTAGTAGAGGGAGTAGTTTTAGCAGATTGTCTGACTGCATAACAGAAAGACAACTGCATATATCTCCTTGGACAATTTTCTGAACTCTTTTCAGCTGTGCCAGGCACCACATCTTGGTGTGAACACACAATTGATACTGGAGACAGCTTGCCTGTCAAAAGTGAAATCTATAGGCAGCCTCACCATGTCAGGAACTGCATAAAACAAGAGGTTCAGAAAATGCTTGATCTAGGAGTGGTTGAACCTTCTGAAAGCCCATGGGTGAGTCCTGTGGTGCTTGTACCAAAGCCTCACTCAAAAGATGGAAAAAGGGAGATGAGGTTTTGTGTAGACTACAGAGGTCTCAACCAGGTAACAAAAACTGATGCTCACCCTATACCCAGGGGAGATGAGTTCATAGATACACTGGCATCTGCCAAGTATCTAAGCACCTTTGATTTGACTGCAGGGTATTGGCAGATCAAATTGGCTGAGGATGCTAAACCTAAAACTGCATTTTCAACTGTAGGAGGGCACTACCAATTTACAATGATGCCCTTTGGGTTGAAAAATGCACCTGCCACTTTTCAGAGGTTGGTGAACACAGTCCTGCAAGGGTTGGGGGCTTTTAGTGCAGCATATCTGGATGATATAGCTGTCTTTAGCTCCACCTGGGATGAGCACCTGGTCCACGTTTGGAAAGTTTTGGAGGCCCTGCAAAAGGCAGGCCTCACTATCAAGGCCTCAAAGTGCCAGATAGGGCAGGGAAAGGTGGTTTATCTGGGACACCTGGTAGGTGGAGAACAGATTGCACCACTTCAGGGGAAAATCCAGACAATCATGGATTGGGTTTCCCCTACAACTCAGACCCAGGTGAGAGCCTTCCTAGGCCTCACTGGGTATTACAGGAGATTCATTAAAAGCTATGGCTCCATAGCAGCCCTGCTTAATGATCTCACCAATAAAAAGGTGCCGAAAAAGGTATTGTGGACAGCTAGCTGTCAGAAAGCTTTTGAGGAGCTCAAACAGGCCATGTGCTCTGCACCTGTCCTAAAAAGCCCATGTTACTCCAAGAAATTCATTGTTCAAACTGATGCATCAGAATTAGGAGTAGGGGCAGTCTTATCACAACTGAATTCTGAGGGCCAGGATCAACCAGTTGCTTTTATCAGCAGAAGGTTGACCCCTACAGAAAAGCGTTGGTCTGCCATAGAGAGGGAGACCTTTGCCGTGGTCTGGGCACTGAAGAGGTTGAGGCCATACCTGCTTGGCACTCACTTCATTGTTCATACAGACCACAGACCTCTACTTTGGCTAAAACAAATGAAAGGTGAAAACCCTAAATTGTTGAGGTGGTCCATATCTCTACAGGGAATGGACTATACAGTGGAACATAGACCTGGGAGTACCCACTCCAATGCAGATGGACGCTCCAGATATTTCCACTTAGACAATGAAGACTCATCAGGTCATGGCTAGTCTTCTTGACCTTCATTTGGGGGGGTTTCTGTAGGAAAGTACCATCTTGCCTGGCATGTTACCCCCATATTCCACTGTATATATGTTGTTTTAGTCTATGTGTCACTGGGAACCTGCCAGGCAGGACCCCAGTGCTCATAGGTATGTGCCCTGTATGTGTTCCCTGTGTGATGCCTAATTGTCTCACTGAGGCTCTGCTAAACAGAACCTCAGTGGTTATGCTCTCTCTGCTTTCCAAATTTGTCACTAACAGGCTAGTGACTAAATTTACCAATTCACATTGGCATAGTGGTACACCCATATAATTCCCTAGTATATGGCACTGAGGCACCCAGGGTATTGGGGTTCCAGGAGATCCCTATGGGCTGCAGCATTTCTTTTGCCACCCATAGGGAGCTCTGACAATTCTTACACAGGCCTGCCACTGCAGCCTGCGTGAAATAACGTCCACGTGCACTTAAGTAACTTATAAGTCACCTATATGTCTAACCTTCACCTGGTGAAGGTTGGGTGCAAAGTTACTTAGTGTATGGGCACCCTGGCACTAGCCAAGGTGCCCCCACATCGTTCAGGGCGAATTCCCCAGACTTTGTGAGTGCGGCGACAACATTACACGCGTGCACTGTACATAGGTCGCTACCTATGTACAGCGTCACAGTGGTAACTCCGAACATGGCCATGTAACATGTCTAAGATCATGGAATAGTCCCCCCAATGCCATTCTGGCATTGGGGGGACAATTCCATGATCCCCTGGGTCTCTAGCACAGAACCCAGGTACTGCCAAACTGCCTTTACGGGGTCTCCACTGCAGCTGCTGCTGCCAACCCCTCAGAGAGGTTTCTGCCCTCCTGGTGTCCTGGCAGCCCTGGCCCAGGAAGGCAGAACAAAGGATTTCCTCTGAGAGAGGGCGTAACACCCTCTCCCTTTGGAAATAGGTGTGAGGGCTGGGGAGGAGTAGCCTCCCCCAGCCTCTGGAAATGCTTTGATGGGCACAAATGGTGCCCATCTCTGCATAAGCCAGTTCAGGGATCCCCGTGCCCTGCTCTGGCGCGAAACTGGACAAAGGAAAGGGGAGTGACCACTCCCCTGACCTGCACCTCCCAGGGGAGGTGCCCAGAGCTCCTCCAGTGTGTCCCAGACCTCTGCCATCTTGGAAACAGAGGTGTTTGTGGCACACGGGACTGCTCTGAGTGGCCAGTGCCAGCAGGTGACGTCAGAGGCTCCTTCTGATAGGCTCTTACCTCTCCTGGTAGCCAATCCTCCTTCCTTGGTAGCCAAACCTCCTTTTCTGGCTATTTAGGGTCTCTGCTTTGGGGAATTCTTCAGATAACGAATGCAAGAGCTCATCAGAGTTCCTCTGCATCTCCCTCTTCACCTTCTGCCAAAGGATCGACCGCTGACTGCTCAGGACACCTGCAAAACCGCAACAAAGTAGCAAGTCGACTACTAGCAACCTTGTATCGCTTCATCTTGCCGGCTGTCTCGACTGTTTCCAAGTGGTGCATGCTCTGGGGGTAGCCTGCCTCCTCTCTGCACCAGGAGCTCTGAAGAAATCTCCCTTGGGTCGACGGAATCTTCCCCCTGCAACCGCAGGCACCAAAAGACTGCGTCACTGGTCCTCTGGGTCCCCTCTCAGCACGACGAGCGTGGTCCCTGGAACTCAGCAACTCTGTCCAAGTGACTCCCACAGTCCAGTGATTCTTCAGTACAGGTTTGGTGGAGGTAAGTCCTTGCCTCCCCACGCTAGTCTGCATTGCTGGGTACCGCGTGATTTGCAGCTGCTCCTGTGCACTCTTCCATGATTTCCTTCGTGCACTGCCAAGCCTGGGTCCCCGACACTCTAACCTGCAGTGCACAACCTTCTGAGTTGTCCTCCGAACACCTCTGCAAGCTTCATCGCGACGTGGGACATCCATCCTCCAAAGGAGAAGTTCCTAGTCCTCTTCTTTCTTGCATAACTCCAAGCTTCTTCCAACAGTTGGCAGCTTCCTTGCACCCTCAGCTGGCATTTCCTGGGCTCCTGCCCACTATCGACACTGTCGCGACTATTGGACTTGGTCCCCTTGTCTTACAGGTACTCAGGTCCGGAAATCCACTGTTGTTGCATTGCTGGTGTTTGTTCTTCCTGCAGAATCCCCCTTCTGTGCTCTCTGGGGTAGTAGGTACACTTTACACCTACCTTTCAGGGTCTTGGGGTGGGCTAATTTTCTAACCCTAACTGTTTTCTTACAGTCCCGGCGACCCTCTACAAGCTCACATAGGTTTGGGGTCCATTCGTGGTTCGCATTCCACTTTTGGAGTATATGGTTTGTGTTGCCCCAATAGCTATGTGCTCCTATTGCAATCTACTGTAATTTTACATTGCTTGCATTACTTTTCTTGAGATTACCTGCATAATTTTGGATTGTGTACATATATCTTATCCTCATACTGAGGGTACTCACTGAGATACTTTTTGCATATTGTCATAAAAATAAAGTACCTTTATTTTTAGTGCTTCTGTGTATTGTGTTTTCTTATGATATTGTGCATATGACACCATTGGTATAGTAGGAGCTTTACATGTCTCCTAGTTCAGCCTAAGCTGCTGTGCCATAGCTACCTTCTATCAGCCTAAGCTGCTAGAAACACCTCTTCTACACTAATAAGGGATAACTGGACCTGGCACAAAGTGTAAGTACCTCTGGTACCCACTACAAGCCAGGCCAGCCTCCTACAGTCCTTCCTATCATTCACAGGTCCCTGTGTTGGGAATACACGGTACCAAATTGTCATTCGACCACCGTTGGTTGGTGCTAAGGGAAACCGCTTTGTATCTATCGACAATGTCACGTTACACCATGTGTCCGATCCTGCACAGCAGACCAAGAGGAAGAGCCAGTAGTTCCCGAAACCCTATGTGGGAAAGTAGCCTCTTTCCAGCATGGTTACCCCCGCTTTTGGCCTGTTTGTGAGTGTGTGTCAGTGTGTTTTTACTGTGTCACTGGGATCCTGCTAGCCAGTACCCCAATGCTCATAGTGAAAACCGTATTTGTCAATGTGTTTTGCCTGTCTCACTGAGATCCTGCTAGCCAGGATCCCAGTGCTCATAGTTTGTGGCTTATGTGTGTGTTGTGAGTAGTGCTTAACTGTGTTACTGAAGTTCTGCTAACCAGAACTTCAGTGCTTATGCTCTCTCTGCTTCCAAATTAGTCACTATAGATTAGTGACTTCATATATCAATTCCAATTGGCACACTGGACCCCCCTTATAAGTCCCTAGTATATGGTACCTAAGTAACGAGGGCATTGAGGTTCCAGGAGATCCTTATGGGCTGCGGCATTTCTTTTGCCACCCATAAGGAGCTCAGACAAACCTTTTTTCAGGACTGCCACTGCAGCCTGAGTGAAATAGTGCATACACTATTTCACAGCCATTTTCGCTGCACTTTAGTAACCTATGTCACCTATATGTCTAACCTTCATTCACTGAAAGGCTAGGTGCAAAGTTTCTAAGTGTGAAGGCACCCTTGCACTAGCAAAGGTGCACCCACGCTGTCCAGGACCAATTCTCGGACTTCGTGAGTGTGGGGACACCATTACACATGTGCACTACATATAGGTCAATACCTATATGCAGCTTCACAATGGTAACGCCGAATATGGCCATGTAAGGTGTCTAAGATCATGGAATTGTCCCCCCATACCAACTCTGGTATTGGGGGCCAATCCCTTGCATCCTGGGTGCTCCACCATCGGCCCCCTGACCCTCAAACCAGCTTTCTGAGGTTTGCACTGCAGCTACAGCTGCTGCCACCTCACAGACAGGATTCTGCCCTCCTGGGGTATGAGCAGCTCAGTCCCAGGAAGGCAGAACAAAGCATTTCCTTTGGGAGCAGGGTGTTACACTCTCTCCCTTTGGAAATAGGTGTTACAGGCTTGTGAGGGGTAGCCTCTGGAAATGCTTTGAAGGGCAGAGAAGGTGCCTTCCTTGCATGAACCATTCTACACTGGTTCAGGGACGCCCAGTCCCTTCTCTGGCGTGAAGCTGGACAAAGGAAACGGGAGTGATCATACCCCTGTCCATCACCACCCCGCGGGTGGTGCCCAGAGCTCCTCCAGTGCGTCCCTGGCATTAGCCATCTTGTTTTGCAAGGTGTGGGGACACTCTGGAGATCTCTGAGTGGCCAGTGCCAGCAAGTGACTTTAGAGACCCCTCCTGATAGGTGCATCCTGGTTAGGTATCCAATCCCCCTCTAAGGGCTACTTAGGTATCTTCGCTGGGTTCAGCTTCAGATTTAGCTTTCAAGTTTTTGCAAGAATCCTCTGCAACTCCTGCTTCATCCTCTGACCTCGGATTAACCGCAGACTGCTCCAGGAACCGCTGTAACTGCACCAAATTATCCAGAAAGGCTACTGCAACTCAGCAACTTCAGCTCCAGCCAGCAACTGCAATAGTTTCCATGGTGCGCACACTCTGGGGACTCTGTGTCTTCACCTTGCCCCAGGAGGACCGAAGAAATCTCCAGTGGAGTGACAGAGTCACTTCCCTGCTCCAGAAGGCACCTTCTAAGACAACAACCGGTCTCTCTGACTCCTCTCCTGATGATGAGCGAGCTCCTTGGAACACAGGTGGTGGACCCCTTTGACACAGACTGTCCTAAGGTCCAGCTGTCCAAATTTGGAGGAGGTAAGACGTTGTCTTCTCCTTTTGTGACAGTACCCCTCTGCACTGTGTCATCTTCACCTCCTGAGGCCTCTGTGGACTATTTGGAAGAATCCTTCATGCACAGCCTGGCCCAGGTCCCCAGCACTCTATCCTGTGACGCTCAACTTGCTGAGTTGTTCTCTGGCGGTGTGGGACCTTCTTTTATAGTGCTGCAGAAACCACAATTTGCACCTTCTTTGTCCCCGTGTCCGGGGACCTCCGTGGGTGCTGTGGGGTCATATGTGGGGTCCCTGCAGTGTTTTGAGCCCCCTCTGCCTCCTCAGCTTGAGTTGAGGCCCCCAGGTCCCTCCTGGGTCTAGGCAGGGCCATTTTGATGCAAACCGCAACATTGCTTGAACCAAGGCCTGTTGGACGAATCCAGAGCTGCAACTCACCTGCATCCAACATCTCCACGTAGTGCATCCTTTGCATCATGCAGGAACCCGCAGCCATCTTCTTTGGTGCTCTTCTGCAGACTTCTTCCTACCAGAAAATCCTCTTTTGCACCGTCTTCTAGGTTGGCAGGGGCTCCTGTCTTTCCTGGAACCTTCTGCGACTTCTGGACTTGGTCTCTTCTCTTAACAGGTCTTTAGGTCCAGTAATCCACCACTTGTTGCTTGCAGTCTTGCATGGTTCTTGCAATAACTCTAATCACAACTTGTAGTGTGTCCTGAGGAAACTTGTAGTACTTTACTCCTACTTTCCTGGGCTCTGGGGTGGGGTATTTTACTCACCTTTGTGGTGTTCTTACACTCCCAGCGACCCTCTACACACTACACATGCCTAGGGGGGAATTTGTGATTCGCATTCCACTTTCTTAGTATATGGTTTGTGTTGCCCCTAGGCCTATTTCTTCTTAGTGCATTCTGTGGTATTTTCTATTGTTTGCACTATCCTATGACTATTTACTTACCTGATTTTGGTGTGTAGTGTATATATTGTGTATAATACTTACCTCCAGAAGGAGTATTGCCTCTAAGATATTTTTGGCCTTGTGTCACTAAAATAAAGTACCTTTATTTTTGGTAACACTGAGTATTGTCTTTTATTGTGTATAAATCCTGTATAACTATAGTGGTATTGCAAAAGATTTGCATGTCTGCTAGTTCAGCCTAAGCTGTTCTGTTACAGCTACCTCTATCAGCCTAAGCTGCTAGAACACTACTACATTTCACTAATAAGTGATAACTGGACCTGGTATAAGGTGTAAGTACCCAAGGTACCCTCTACAAACCAGGCCAGCCTCCCACACCCTCTCAGTACTGGTCAAGAAGTCCCTCTACAAGTTGTGAGCAGCAACGCTGACACCTCTGTGAGCTTGGGGATGGTGGAAAATGATCTAGCATTAATTCCACTAACATCTATTTCAACAAACAATACAGAAATAGCTGATCAATTTGACACAACTTCAACTCAGACGGATAGCGTCATTTATTCTGAACCACCTCAGAAGACCCTTACGGTCCTCCTCCTACAAATGCAGCACTAGCCTTTGCACTAACTGCTTCTGGATACTTCGCTGACGTCAACGACACTTTTTCGGACTCATTAGCCTCTTCTACATCCAAACTGCTAAAAACACGTAAGCTGATAAACTGGCTTAAAACAAATTACTTAGTTCCCATGGAACGATCTGTGGCTTTCTTTGACTATATTAGCTTTCCTCCTTTGGATTGGTTTTGTTATAACATTCTTTCTATCAATACATGGTCATTTTCTTCCTGAACGATCAACAGTTGAACTGGTGGATGAGGTCCTAAAACCCCATTTGTCCTCTCACAAGGTCCGCAGAGACTTGTCTTTCGTTAACGTTTCCGCTATACCAATTCCTGATGGGATTGCTTGGGATAAAGTAACATTTGACATATACGGTCCGACAGAGGTCATTCAAATACCATATGTGTTTAAACTTTCAATGAGCGATGTAATGTAATGTAATAATACCGGAGTTGTTTCTGATGACTGGGATGTGAAACCAGTTGATTCTATGATGACTGTATTATACTGTATTTGAAAGTGAAGATGTTTATCAATCTATAAAGAATTATGGTGATATGTTTTGCTGTAATTATTATGGGCACCATTTCATTCACAGAGTAAGTACTCCAAAGACTATTTTCAATTATACACAATGGAACATTGTCCAAATCCACCACAAGGGAGTTCTAAAACGTATTATGAGAAGTTTGCATATTTTTCTGGCACAAAGTTAAAAATGCTGAGTCATATTATTTTAAATTGCCATCAATGGAAAAAGTACATATATTATTGACAGATACAAAAATCATTTATTCGGATTCCTTTGTTTCCCGTTTGGCTATAGAAAGCTATGAATATTGGCTAAGGTCGATTGACTTGAAAAGTGTGTGGGGAACTAGAAATTGTAACAACATATAGTGTAGGGAAGCTATGCCAGCAATGGTTGAAGAGTTCCTCACTAGATGCTGTTAGAGAACACCTCAGTCTCCTGTCTAATAACACCAATTTACAGGACTTCCTCTTAGGCCCCAGAAAACAAGATAGAAAGCCCTTCTTATATTCAGTATATAATGAAATTTGGAAACTTTCCCAACAAGAAACTACTGCCCGGTTAAGGCAAATAGACCAGGAAAACTTACAGAAGGCATTAGCTGTTGTAGATAATGGGATTAATACCCTGTCTGACCGGATGTACACCCTAAATAACATTGTCTCCTCTGCAATAGACATAATACAAAGCGATATGTCCTCGTTACACCATGGACAAAGTCAACTAAGGTCCATTATGCAGTTGGGGTGGACACTTCAAACATTAAAGGCAGGTTGCGATCCCTGGCAACACTTTGGCGCAAAGGACATATCTTCTGAATTTAATTTAGCGCAACAACAACTAATGGCTAAGAAAGAAGCGACTTATGTTATGTTAAACATCGAAAAGTTAGAAAAGTTGTCTTTTACTGTGGCTGAAATACCATCTGCTGAGTGGTTAATACATGGGGTCATTAATCTGCCTATTTCAACACTCCAATTCACGTCCTGTTTAAAACACATTCTAGTAGGCAGATATGAAAGGCTGTGAGATAGTTACATCCATGAGGTGTGGGAGCTGCCCTTCTCGTACAAATGTCTCAGTGGCATGAAAGAGGTCTCTCTTAGCGGTAGTGAATGCAAGACTTCTGTCAGCCATTCGGTGGTTTGTAAACAGCTGTCTTTTCACGGGCGTGTAATGCTTTGGCAGCGAACTTGGCTTTTTATCTGAAGGGAGTTCCAGTTCCCTTGATTAGACCTGCATTCCAGGTGCTTTCAAATGGCAGCTATGTTCACCTCAATAGTAAAGTCCGGAATAGTTAATGTTGTTTCGGTCTCTAAGATTGTTACATGCTGTGGGAATGTACTTTTTCCTCCTACAAGACAAAGAGGAGTAGCTGACATTTGGCCCCATAATGCTACTTCAAATGTGAATTTTGACAAGTTGAGCAGACTCAAGGCTTTATTGTTCCAAAAACATGTGGCACTCACATCTGCATGCAAGACCTATGCACTTCAGGTGGCAAGGTCATCAGCAGAGAGACAGTCCCTTTTAAGTACCAACTTTCTGAGACACTTTGGTGAGCTCGTGGGACGAATATTTAATGCATCCAGTACTACTAGAATTGCAGATTTCTTTAAGGCTGTTGGCTCTGGTTTTGTTCACACCTTCTCCTCTATATTCGGTTTAATACCATCAGCCTTTCACTCAATATTCTCCAGTATTTTCAGGGGATTTCCGATAACTTTGACTATAACAGGTGGCATTATGCTATTGCTACTTTTTCTGCGCAATGGCTGCCCCACTGCAACAAGAAGGAATAAAAGCGCTCTCACCAGTGCAGCTGAGTCATGAACACATGATGCAGTACTTTGGAGCATCACTCCTGGAGCAATTGGAGTGTGACTGGTCTCTGTCATTCAGACCGGTTTTGCATTGTGTACAGCCCATGTTTCGGTGCCTCTGGTGCTCGTTCGAACATGCACTGAAAGTTTGTCTTTCTACGCAGCGCTTGCTTTCATTGGACGCTGATCTGTTGATGTTCTCGCTGAGGGCTCATTAACAGATATGCGTGTTGAGGGTGCGGTTGCTACGGGAAGCTGCTTATTAGTTGCCCTTCATGAAGGATGCAGCTCTGAACTCATTATTGGGCACACCACGGAATGCGGCTGCCTTGGCTGAAGCTAAGGCTATGGAAAATGAATGCTCCTTGGTTCTTCTTGGCGATGAGTTTCCTACTTTACCACCTGCCGAAGTGGAAGATTTCCTATCTTCAATTGTCCCGGATTCGATTGACAACTTCTAAAATTACTCTGGCTCTTGAAATTCAGCCTTTTTTATGCCATAAGTTAACATTTTTAAATTGTCCTTTTATATTTGCTCAAGTGTCTTTTTTAATTTGTCATTATTGACATTCTTATATATATATATCTTAGGTTGAATTTTAGTAGCTTTCCTACATAATTAGGGTTTGAACCACCTTTAAACTGGCAAGGGGAGGGTGTTGTGTAGCCATTTTAGTTATAGCTCCATGCACATTATTTTAACACACTACTCCTGCTGCTGGGCATATATTTTATTCAGCTTCATTTATTATTTTAACAATAGCCACATTTGCGGTCTTGTTTTATTTCTCTCTATCTAGCTGTTCTTTGCCTAGGCCAGCACTGTGTTCTTAAACAAGACATTTATTTCACTCTGTGTTTCTCTCAAGGTTGCAATAAGATAGGTTGCCAATAAATGTGGTAACGTTTTGTCTCTGGTAGTCATAGAAACATACATATCTTTACGTAGGGACATTTTCTCTGAACATCAGCTATTTTATTATAAAAACACTTCACTGTCCCATACACGTTAGAGGGAGATTCCAGCCAGATGACCACGACTGTATGCAGATTGCTAAACGCTTCGCTACAGCTGCTTATGCAGACTTCAGGCCTTGCTCAGGTATGGGGGATGATGTCTTCCCAGGGCAACCTGAAGGGCAGAACTAGAGCTTAACATGCTGTGTTCTAATATAGCCTAGGTAGGAATTAGTCTAATGACTCTAGTGACAATATGGTAGCGTTATCTCTATGCTTCACTCTACTTGTCACAATTTTAATCCTGTCATGCTTTATCGTCCTGGTCATTGCAGTACATGCTTGTAGGAGGCTGGACTGGCTTGTAGTGAGTACCAAGGGGTACTTGCACCTTGCACCAGGCCCAGTTATCCCTTATTAGTGTATAGGGTGTCTAGCAGCTTAGGCTGATAGATAATGGTAGCTTAGCAGAGCAGCTTAGGCTGAACTAGGAGACGTGTGAAGCTACTACAGTACCACCTAGTGTCATATCCACAATATCATAAGAAAACACAATACACAGTTATACTAAAAATAAAGGTACTTTATTTTTATGACAATATGCCAAAGTATCTTAGAGTGTACCCTCAGTGAGAGGATAGGAAATATACACAAGATATATATACACAATAGCAAAAATATGCAGTATAGTCTTAGAAAACAGTGCAAACAATGTATAGTTACAATAGGATGCAATGGGGAAACATAGGGATAGGGGCAACACAAACCATATACTCCAAAAGTGGAATGCGAACCACGAATGGACCCCAAACCTATGTGACCTTGTAGAGGGTCGCTGGGACTATTAGAAAATAGTGAGAGTTAGAAAAATAACCCTCCCCCAGACCCTGAAAAGTGAGTGCAAAGTGCACTAAAGTTCCCCTAAGGACAAAATAGTCGTGTTAGAGGGAAAATGCAAGGAAAACACAAATCAGCAATGCAACAACGATGGATTCCTGACTGAGGGTACCTGTGGAACAAGGGGACCAAGTCCAAAAGTCACAAGCAACTCGGAGATGGGGAGATGCCCAAGAAATGCCAGCGGTTGGTGCAAAGAAGCTCTTACTAGACTGAAGAACTGTGAATACTGCAGGAACGACAAGGGCTAGAGACTTCCCCTTTGGAGGATGGATCCCCCACGCCTTGGAGAGTCGTGCAGAAGTGTTTTCCCGCCGGATGGACGCCAACAAGCCTTGCTACACGCAAATCGTGCGTTTGGCGTTTTTGGACGCTGCTGGGGCCCAGGAGGGACCAGGAGGTCGCAAATTGGACCTGCAGAGAGAGGGGACGTCGAGCAAGAAAAAAAGCCCTCACTGAAGCAGGTAGCACCCGGAGAAGTGCCAGAAACAGGCACTACGAGGATGCATGAAACGGTGCTCGCCGAAGTTGCACAAAGGAGTCCCACGTCGCTGGAGACCAACTTAGAAAGTCGTGCAATGCAGGTTAGAGTGCCGTGGACCCAGGCTTGGCTGTGCACGAAGGATTTCCGCCGGAAGTGCACAGGGGCCGGAGTAGCTTGCAAAGTCGCGGTTCCCAGCAATGCAGCCCAGCGAGGTGAGGCAAGGACTTACCTCCACCAAACTTGGGCTGAAGAGTCACTGGACTGTGGGGGTCACTTGGACGGTGTCGCTGGATTCGAGGGACCTCGCTCGTCGTGCTGAGAGGAGACCCAAGGGACCGGTAATGCAGCTTTTTGGTGCCTGCGGTTGCAGGGGGAAGATTCCGTCGACCCACGGGAGATTTCTTCGGAGCTTCTGGTGCAGAGAGGAGGCAGACTACCCCCACAGCATGCACAAGCAGGAAAACAGTCGAGAAGGCGGCAGGATCAGCGTTACAGAGTTGCAGTAGTCGTCTTTGCTACTATGTTGCAGGTTTGCAGGCTTCCAGCGCGGTCAGCGGTCGATTCCTTATCAGAAGGTGAAGAGGGAGATGCAGAGGAACTCGGCTGAGCTCATGCATTCGTTATCTAAAGTTTCCCCAGAGACAGAGACCCTAAATAGCCAGAAAAGAGGGTTTGGCTACCTAGGAGAGAGGAAAGGCTACTAACACCTGAAGGAGCCTATCACAAGGAGTCTCTGACGTCACCTGGTGGCACTGGCCACTCAGAGCAGTCCAGTGTGCCAGCAGCACCTCTGTTTCCAAGATGGCAGAGGTCTGGAGCACACTGGAGGAGCTCTGGACACCTCCCAGGGGAGGTGCAGGTCAGGGGAGTGGTCACTCCCCTTTCCTTTGTCCAGTTTCGCGCCAGAGCAGGGGCTAAGGGGTCCCTGAACCGGTGTAGACTGGCTTATGCAGAATTGGGCACATCTGTGCCCAACAAAGCATTTCCAGAGGCTGGGGGAGGCTACTCCTCCCCTGCCTTCACACCATTTTCCAAAGGGAGAGGGTGTCACACCCTCTCTCAGAGGAAGTTCTTTGTTCTGCCATCCTGGGCCAGGCCTGGCTGGACCCCAGGAGGGCAGCTGCCTGTCTGAGGGGTTGGTAGCAGCAGCAGCTGCAGTGAAACCCCAGGAAGGGCAGTCTGGCAGTACCAGGGTCTGTGCTACAGACCACTGGGATCATGGAATTGTACCAACAATGCCAGGATGGCATAGAGGGGTCAATTCCATGATCATAGACATGTTACATGGCCATATTCGGAGTTACCATGGTGAAGCTACATATAGGTAGTGACCTATATGTAGTGCACGCGTGTAATGGCGTCCCGCACTCACAAAGTTCAGTGAATTGGCTCTGAACAATGTGGGGGCACCTTGGCTAGTGCCAGGGTGCCCTCACACTAAGTAACTTTGCACCTAACCGTTACCAGGTAAAGGTTAGACATATAGGTGACTTATAAGTTACTTAAGTGCAGTGTAAAATGGCTGTGAAATAACGTGGACGTTATTTCACTCAGGCTGCAGTGGCAGGCCTGTGTAAGAATTGTCAGAGCTCCCTATGGGTGGCAAAAGAAATGCTTCAGCCCATAGGGATCTCCTGGAACCCCAATACCCTGGGTACCTCAGTACCATATACTAGGGAATTATAAGGGTGTTCCAGTAAGCCAATGTAAATTGGTAAAATTGGTCACTAGCCTGTTAGTGACAATTTGAAAGTAATGAGAGAGCATAACCACTGAGGTTCTGGTTAGCAGAGCCTCAGTGAGACAGTTAGGCACCACACAGGGAACATATACATGCACACCTATGAGCACTGGGGCCCTGTGTGACAGGGTCCCAGTGACACATACATATAGGCCACAAACCTATGAGCACTGGGGTCCTGACCAGCAGGATCCCAGTGACACATAACAACCATACTGAAAACATAGTGTTTTCACTATGAGCACTGAGGCCTGGCTATCAGGATCCCAGTGAGACAGTGAAAACAGTGACAAACACCCTGACATACACTCACAAACAGGCCAAAAGTGGGGGTAACAAGGCTAGAAAGAGGCTACCTTCTCACACAACCCCCCCCAAACGAAGGACAATAAGGCTAACCTTGGCCAGTTGAGACTTTATTGTCTAAGTGGTGATAAGTAGAGAGTAGCTCTGCAATAGACTGGTTACTCCGTTTATCATCCACTATATGGTTACTTCCCTGTGGGGATGTAAACCACCCTGTTTGAAGTTTTTTAGCTAACCAACAATGTGAAGATGTATTTTCAGAGTTTCTATCAGTAAGTTTTAGTTTAGAGCAGTGGGAATTATCCACTGAACCTATTTGTAATGATGGAAATGCCAGACAGGGATGCTGTCTCAGTAAAGCCATAGCTGGACAAAAACTTTGTCCATTTGGCTGGAAGAGAGAACAGGGATGCTGTTTCTCTTGAGTTGGAGCAGGGCAGGGATGCTGTCCTATCAGCTCCACACTAGGGCAGGGATGCTGTCCTAAGTGTTGTGAGGCAGTGCAGAGTTTCTGCACTAAAGTTTCTCTGGGAGGGTTGGAGGGATGCTCCATGTTAACTAAAATGGTGCTCTTTTTCTCACCAATGTTAGTTATCCCACAGAGAGGTACTTCTACCTCAGGGAGTCCAGCTATGCCAGCTGATGATTCCCTTGGAACAGGTGCCACCCCAGGAGAGGTTTCTCCCACCACAGGAATGGTATCCTGAATGGTAGGGTGGTTAGGGGATACTGTGATACCCTTTTTACTTGTTGATGGAGATGGATCCTGAGTTTTCAGGCCTTCTCTCCTTTGCTTTTTCATTTCACTTGAAATGAGAGGGAACAATTCCTCAGGGATGCCCAGCATGGCTGCATGGGCATAAAACTCTACATCAGCCCAACCTGAGGCCTCTAGGTCATTACCTAAGAGACAGTCTACAGGTAAGCTAGGTGATACCACCACCTGCTTAGGGCCAGTAACTCCACCCCAACTAAACTGAATTATAGCTAAGGGAAGAAACTTAGTGGAGTTATGGACATCAATAATCTTATACTGTTGTCCAATGATGTGTTGTTCAGGAGGCACTAGGTTTTCAGTCACCAAAGTGAAACTGGCACCTGTGTCCCTGTAGGCCAAGGCCTCAACACCATTTATTGAAACTGTCTGCCTGTACTTATCCATTGTAAGGGGACAAGCAGCCAGTGTGGCAAGGCCAATGCCACTAGGTGTGACAGAAACTGTCTTGGGACTGATTACATCAGTTTCCACTATGGACCCATAAGTGAACCCAACTACACCCTTTGCTTGACTGTTGCCAGCAGTCCCACCACTAGTACCACTACTGCTAGGGGCACTAGAGCTTGATGTATTAGTGGTGGTAGGCTCAGGGGGTTTACCTGGACAGGACTTATCCCCTGGCCTATGGCCTCTGTTTTTACACACAAAGCACCAAGGCTTTTTAATGTGTGCAGGTTGGGAAGAAGAGGAAGAATTTGTTTTATCCCCACCCTCTGAAGAGTGTTTAAGATTTGAAGTGGGATCTTTGGTTTTACCCTTATCCCCATGCTTATCTTGAGATTTTTCACCATCTTTCTTCTTATTGCCATCTTTGTCACCCCCTGTATGAACTTTTCTGTTCACCCTTGTTCTGACCCATTTGTCTGCCTTCTTTCCCAATTCTTGGGGAGAGGTCAGATCAGAGTCTACCAGGTACTGGTGCAACAAATCAGACACACAATTATTAAGTATATGCTCTCTCAGGATTGTGTTATACAGGCTTTCATAATCAGTAACTTTACTGCCATGTAACCACCCCTCCAAGGCCTTCACTGCCTGGTCAATGAAATCAACCCAGTCTTGTGAAGACTCCTTTTTGGTCTCTCTGAACTTTATCCTGTACTGTTCAGTGGTTAAGCCATAACCATCCAGGAGTGCATTCTTAAGAACTTGGAAATTATTAGCTTCATTTTCTTTTACAGTAAGGAGCCTATCCCTACCTTTTCCAGTGAATGATAGCCATAGGATAGCAGCCCACTGCCTTTGAGGGACATCCTGTACAGCACAGGCCCTCTCAAGTGCAGCAAACCACTTGTTAATGTCATCCCCCTCCTTGTAAGGGGGAACTATCTTGTGCAGATTCCTGGAATCATGCTCTTTTGCAGGATGACTATGGGGAATACTGCTGCTGCCACCATGGGTATCTAAACCCAACTTCTGTCTTTCCTTCTCTAATTCTAAAGACTGTCTATCCAAATCCAGCTGTTGCTTCTTGAGCTTCAGTCTGGTTTGTTCCACTCTCAATCTATTGAGCTCCCTTTCTAACAATCTGTCATCAGGGTGGGTGGGAGGGACATTTCTAGATACAGAGGTATGATGGGAATGAACAGAAGGAGACCTGTCCCTTACAGAGGGCACCCTAACAGCTTGGCTACCAGTATAATGTGAGAGCACACCATTAGTATGGTGTGATTCAACCTCTGTACCAACTATGCTAGACTGTCTAGTAATGGGCAGGCTGAGAAGTTTCTTTCCTGAACCTTTTCCTGGGGGAGTCCCTGGATCAGATTGAGAACCATTAGCTACTTTTTCTACAGATTGGGCACTTATGGCCTTATCCTGTACTCTAAGCATATTAATTAACAGTTCTAAGGAAGGATTCTTCCCTACACTCAAACCTCTCTCTATGCAGAGACACCTTGCTCCTTTCCAGCTAAGGTGATCATATGCAAGTTTGGACAGTTCAACATTTTGGCCTGTGCCAGACATTTTTTTGAGAGAGTTAAAGTGATAGAAAAAGAGAAAAAAGTTTTCAGAACTTTTTGGAAAGACAGAAAAAAAACTTTTTAAACTTTTAAGAACTTTTTGAAAGTTTAGAAGTACTTTTCAGCACTTAGAAAAGAGTGAAAAGAGGAAATGCAAAACTTTTTGGCTATGTGTATATACACTGACCTTGTTTTGTATATTTTTCTCTTATGAAAAGTACAATGACAAGAGTGGTAAGTAGTCTCAAGCACTTATCCCACCGCTGCACAACCAATGTAGGAGGCTGGACTGGCTTGTAGTGAGTACCAAGGGGTACTTGCACCTTGCACCAGGCCCAGTTATCCCTTATTAGTGTATAGGGTGTCTAGCAGCTTAGGCTGATAGATAATGGTAGCTTAGCAGAGCAGCTTAGGCTGAACTAGGAGACGTGTGAAGCTACTACAGTACCACCTAGTGTCATATGCACAATATCATAAGAAAACACAATACACAGTTATACTAAAAATAAAGGTACTTTATTTTTATGACAATATGCCAAAGTATCTTAGAGTGTACCCTCAGTGAGAGGATAGGAAATATACACAAGATATATATACACAATAGCAAAAATATGCAGTATAGTCTTAGAAAACAGTGCAAACAATGTATAGTTACAATAGGATGCAATGGGGAAACATAGGGATAGGGGCAACACAAACCATATACTCCAAAAGTGGAATGCGAACCACGAATGGACCCCAAACCTATGTGACCTTGTAGAGGGTCGCTGGGACTATTAGAAAATAGTGAGAGTTAGAAAAATAACCCTCCCCCAGACCCTGAAAAGTGAGTGCAAAGTGCACTAAAGTTCCCATGAGGACAAAATAGTCGTGTTAGAGGGAAAATGCAAGGAAAACACAAATCAGCAATGCAACAACGATGGATTCCTGACTGAGGGTACCTGTGGAACAAGGGGACCAAGTCCAAAAGTCACAAGCAACTCGGAGATGGGGAGATGCCCAAGAAATGCCAGCGGTTGGTGCAAAGAAGCTCTTACTAGACTGAAGAACTGTGAATACTGCAGGAACGACAAGGGCTAGAGACTTCCCCTTTGGAGGATGGATCCCCCACGCCTTGGAGAGTCGTGCAGAAGTGTTTTCCCGCCGGATGGACGCCAACAAGCCTTGCTACACGCAAATCGTGCGTTTGGCGTTTTTGGACGCTGCTGGGGCCCAGGAGGGACCAGGAGGTCGCAAATTGGACCTGCAGAGAGAGGGGACGTCGAGCAAGACAAAGAGCCCTCACTGAAGCAGGTAGCACCCGGAGAAGTGCCAGAAACAGGCACTACGAGGATGCGTGAAACGGTGCTCGCCCAAGTTGCACAAAGGAGTCCCACGTCGCTGGAGACCAACTTAGAAAGTCGTGCAATGCAGGTTAGAGTGCCGTGGACCCAGGCTTGGCTGTGCACGAAGGATTTCCGCCGGAAGTGCACAGGGGCCGGAGTAGCTTGCAAAGTCGCGGTTCCCAGCAATGCAGCCCAGCGAGGTGAGGCAAGGACTTACCTCCACCAAACTTGGGCTGAAGAGTCACTGGACTGTGGGGGTCACTTGGACGGTGTCGCTGGATTCGAGGGACCTCGCTCGTCGTGCTGAGAGGAGACCCAAGGGACCGGTAATGCAGCTTTTTGGTGCCTGCGGTTGCAGGGGGAAGATTCCGTCGACCCACGGGAGATTTCTTCGGAGCTTCTGGTGCAGAGAGGAGGCAGACTACCCCCACAGCATGCACAAGCAGGAAAACAGTTGAGAAGGCGGCAGGATCAGCGTTACAGAGTTGCAGTAGTCGTCTTTGCTACTATGTTGCAGGTTTGCAGGCTTCCAGCGCGGTCAGCGGTCGATTCCTTATCAGAAGGTGAAGAGGGAGATGCAGAGGAACTCGGCTGAGCTCATGCATTCGTTATCTAAAGTTTCCCCAGAGACAGAGACCCTAAATAGCCAGAAAAGAGGGTTTGGCTACCTAGGAGAGAGGAAAGGCTACTAACACCTGAAGGAGCCTATCACAAGGAGTCTCTGACGTCACCTGGTGGCACTGGCCACTCAGAGCAGTCCAGTGTGCCAGCAGCACCTCTGTTTCCAAGATGGCAGAGGTCTGGAGCACACTGGAGGAGCTCTGGACACCTCCCAGGGGAGGTGCAGGTCAGGGGAGTGGTCACTCCCCTTTCCTTTGTCCAGTTTCGCGCCAGAGCAGGGGCTAAGGGGTCCCTGAACCGGTGTAGACTGGCTTATGCAGAATTGGGCACATCTGTGCCCAACAAAGCATTTCCAGAGGCTGGGGGAGGCTACTCCTCCCCTGCCTTCACACCATTTTCCAAAGGGAGAGGGTGTCACACCCTCTCTCAGAGGAAGTTCTTTGTTCTGCCATCCTGGGCCAGGCCTGGCTGGACCCCAGGAGGGCAGCTGCCTGTCTGAGGGGTTGGTAGCAGCAGCAGCTGCAGTGAAACCCCAGGAAGGGCAGTCTGGCAGTACCAGGGTCTGTGCTACAGACCACTGGGATCATGGAATTGTACCAACAATGCCAGGATGGCATAGAGGGGTCAATTCCATGATCATAGACATGTTACATGGCCATATTCGGAGTTACCATGGTGAAGCTACATATAGGTAGTGACCTATATGTAGTGCACGCGTGTAATGGTGTCCCCGCACTCACAAAGTTCAGTGAATTGGCTCTGAACAATGTGGGGGCACCTTGGCTAGTGCCAGGGTGCCCTCACACTAAGTAACTTTGCACCTAACCGTTACCAGGTAAAGGTTAGACATATAGGTGACTTATAAGTTACTTAAGTGCAGTGTAAAATGGCTGTGAAATAACGTGGACGTTATTTCACTCAGGCTGCAGTGGCAGGCCTGTGTAAGAATTGTCAGAGCTCCCTATGGGTGGCAAAAGAAATGCTTCAGCCCATAGGGATCTCCTGGAACCCCAATACCCTGGGTACCTCAGTACCATATACTAGGGAATTATAAGGGTGTTCCAGTAAGCCAATGTAAATTGGTAAAATTGGTCACTAGCCTGTTAGTGACAATTTGAAAGTAATGAGAGAGCATAACCACTGAGGTTCTGGTTAGCAGAGCCTCAGTGAGACAGTTAGGCACCACACAGGGAACATATACATGCACACCTATGAGCACTGGGGCCCTGTGTGACAGGGTCCCAGTGACACATACATATAGGCCACAAACCTATGAGCACTGGGGTCCTGACCAGCAGGATCCCAGTGACACATAACAACCATACTGAAAACATAGTGTTTTCACTATGAGCACTGAGGCCTGGCTATCAGGATCCCAGTGAGACAGTGAAAACAGTGACAAACACCCTGACATACACTCACAAACAGGCCAAAAGTGGGGGTAACAAGGCTAGAAAGAGGCTACCTTCTCACAATGCTTTATTGTCTAAGATGCAGTTGCTTCATTAAAAACCTTATTGAAACATATACTGCATCTGCTTGTCCTTGTATATGTGAGACTAATGTAACTGAGAGAAAAGGATGGGACCGAGAGTGACCATGAATTCCCTGAGGAGTCAATTGTGCCATGCGCTTGGCAGATCTTGGGTGGAGATGAGGCAGTGCTAGTTAGCCGGAGCAAAACATGGATTAGGCCGACAGGTGTCACCTGTAGTGGGTTAGATTCAGTCCCCCACACCACAGGCGATTCTGCCGCTCAAATCCAGTAGTCTCATTAGAATAATGAGAGCCTACGCTACAAGATAATTTCCATATAACTTCCTATCTTTAATTTTCTTTTTATATGTGTGTTCTGATATCACTGCTGTCTTGTGAGATGTTAGTACTGTAAGGTATGCGGCTGCATGAATGTACACTTTGCACTACAAACATGGTATTGCATGTCACTACCCACTTCTGTAACTTTACAAAGGTACTCGGCCGGAAGCAATACTTTAATGTAACAGAGATTTGCTTTACTTTTATTTTATTTGGGTAATTTGTCAAGTGCTTCTTAAGATCGTGAGGAGTGCTTTGAGGAAGATTGGACTACTGAAATATAGTGCATTTGCAAGTTCCACGTTCCTGGTAGTATAGAACCAGTTGGGCATTCAGCAGGAATTCACAGTGCAAGTTGATGCATGCCATTAAATATGTCCCTAACATGATCGCAAAGCCTTGAAAAAGAGCAAAAGTCCTAAGAGGTTCAAAGAAGGAAATTAAGCTGATACTAGATGGATTTATGGATATTACTCCAATGTAATGTATAACATACAAGTGACACTGCAACAAGATCTATCTATCTATCTATTTATCTACCTATCTATCTATCTATCTATCATTATTATATATATATATATATATATATATATATATATATATATATATATATATATATTCACATAAAAAAGCAAAGGTTACATTGAAGTTATACATAGGAAATAGAATTAAAAAGCACCTTAGAAATTCACAGAAATAACCAAAGGTTAAAGGGACGTTATAATTGCGTTCACAATTTACACTCACAAAACCATGGAAATTCAACAGTTATAGTTATCTCAAGAAAAAATAACTTGTGCCCTGGGGTATGTGGGTATGAGGTATGTGGGGTGTGTGGGGTAAGTAGTAGTGCACCTTGAGTGATAGTTCCCTTAGAGCACGAGTTATTGTGCACTCACTTATGTCCCTTTCACAGCTGTAGCTAACCACTACATCTTCCTTATAGAAAGTCCTTTCTACCAAGAAAACTAACACAAACTAAGGGCTACAATGTACAAAGCTTTTTTGAGGTCACAAATGGCGGATTCACAGAATAGGACCATTTGCACATGGAAAACGTTTTTTGACATGTACCCACCCAAAATAGCGATTCTGTAACATGTTAACTCTCAATCTGGGTTTACGATTCCATATTAGGAAGGGGGGTGTTGTAGGTGTCCCTTCCTAATACCGAATCAAAGTGTTATGTGTGAAAGTTTTGCAACCAAAATGCAGTTGCAAACCATTCACATTTTACCACCAATTTCAAATTGGTCAAAATGGTAGTAATCTGTTCTCAAGTGTGAAGGGGTCCCCATGGGACCCCTTCCCCACTGTGAATGCTTGTAAAAGCATTTTTAAACAGCAGGGACTGGTCGCACAGTTCCCAATGGGTCGCAAAGCAAGACATACCTTATTAATATTCATGAGCTAGGTCTATTTGCAACCCAGTAGGAGTCACAAACTAAACTCAAGAGAGTTTCATACATTTGAAATGGAGATTTCCTAATTGTGAGTCACAGGTAATCACAAGTAGGAAATTTATATTTCAGTCTTTTGTGCATCTGGCCACTAGTCCCCTAATGGAATATTTTGAAGACACCTTGGTTGGCAGAATGCACCACTCAGGACACCAATGTCAAATAAAATTCCAAATACCATGGTAGAATGCTTCAACAGCCCCATGGGTCAGGAAGCCAAAATAAACAATGCATTGGAAGGATGGCACAATGTCTTCCAATCCAAAATAGACAGAACACAAACTACACTGTGCAAATGTATTGAAGACCCAAGAACAAAGCTACCAAGAACTACAAATGGAACAATGAGTTACCCAATTTGAAACTAAAGTAACCAAGCAAACTAATAGAATATACAGCATGCTATAATGCAAAGTAAAACTCTTTGTTAACATCAAAGGAGTGCACTAATTAGAAACAAGAGCCAAAAGCTTGTTCTAAAAAGAACCTAATTTTAGATACAACACCTAATAAATCAAAGAAAAATCCAAACCAGCAACAATAACATAATTTTTAACTAATTATTAAACAAAATATTTTTACACAACAGTAAACAAAATGTTCAATTCAAATTACAAATTAATATGATGAATAAAATTAATGTTTATTAAATATTTAAGAACCGAAAAAAGCCACCCACTACACAAATCTAAAATATAAATAAAATAAAAAAGAGGCAACTAAATACACATAAAACAGAATCTAATAAGTAACAATCACATCCAATATACATTCATTAAAAAAATATTTTCCACTAAAGAATAAATAACATAAATATAACTTACTGTTCTGTAGCTGCAGGTCTGCCTCCGTAGCAGTTTAGTCATGAATATAACCCAGCAAAAAGAGAAAAATACATTTAAAAAAGGCCCCAAAAATGCAAAAATAAAACAGGTTCCCTAAAAATTCCTCCAAACACTACGAATTCCTAACAAAACAAAATTTTAAGAAATTTGGAAAAAGGAAAACCCCAAAATGAAATGATTCCCTTAAAAAAAAGGCAAAATCCAAACGTTCATACGATACCTTCAGATTCAGAAACCTGTAAACTAAGACACAAAACTCACTCACAAACAATATTCAAAAGTAATATAACCATTACTAGTTTTTACAAATCACATAACATATCCATATATTTTTTTAAATTGTAATAAATGAGTAACAAACACAATCAAAGCCTACGCAGCCACTAGTAATGAAAACAACAAAATTTACTAATAACCATTCCAAAAACCACGAACCAACACTGTAACTACCATTAACTGCTACTCCCAACACCCCCAAACCTCCAAACCCTATAAAAAAAACTAAAAAAGGTCCTCCCTGCTCCAATAAACAGAAGCAACTTACTTCCAGGAAAATGAACCAAAATGATATAAACTACAAAAGTTAAATTTAGCTGTAAAAATGGCTGCTGACTAAAAGTAAAAAATACTAATTCTCTTTCAAAAATTATGGAGATTTGAAGTAAATAAATGTAAAACATGTTTAAAAATGTAAAAATTTGTAAATAATGTAAAGCATGTTGATAAAAATGACATAAAACACTGATGTAAACAATAAATAATACTATAAAAATACTTTAAAAACAGTATTCTTTAAAATGTACTTAAACAACTAAAGGTAAATTGTTTAAAAACACTGTGTGTGAAAGAGGTTTATTAATGTGAAAAACGTACCATAAAGGAATAAATATAAGAAAATGTTGAAATGTACAACAATGCCAAAATAATGTTTACATGTTTGATTTAATATGAAAAAAATTAATTATATGGAGTTTAAATATAACTATGTACTTTTCCCCCACGGGGAGAAGACTGCTGCAAAGCTGGAGGTCTCCCCAGTGGCCCTATTACAATGGT
This sequence comes from Pleurodeles waltl, assembly GCF_031143425.1. Lineage (NCBI taxonomy): Eukaryota > Metazoa > Chordata > Amphibia > Caudata > Salamandridae > Pleurodeles > Pleurodeles waltl. The sequence goes on from NC_090451.1 coordinate 582,427,665, forward strand.
TCCACTGGCAGAAATCATCATATTAGGAGGTTTCCACCAGTCAGCCCAGTGGAAACAGTGCTGCAGCATTAGCCTGGGCTCCTCAGGAATCCAATGCCAATGCTGTTGCACAGAGGGTGCCCCTGCACCTTTGGAATGTACACTGACAGCCATAGCAGACAGTGCGCATTCCGAGGGTGCTAGCTAGGCAGAGGGAGCCCTGCAGTGCCCACAACTGCCTTTCTGCCTTTCTTCCAGGCTTGTCAGCCATGAGCCATGGAAAGGATGGTTGAAAGGGAAGTCGTGATCAGCACAGCACATCCTAACTAAACTACCTAGGTAGTATATGTATATATATATATATATATATATATATATATATATATATATATATATATATATATATATATATATATATATATATATATATATATAAATCCAAACGCTCCAACAAGTATCAGGAATACATTTTATTTGAAGGCAAATGAGTTTGTTTGGGCAAAAGACACCTTTACCTATGCCAATAGTATGCAGAGTTTCAAACAGTCATTTAAACCTTATTCATCTCATTCTTATTGGGGGATATGTTGTAGCCATCAAGAGTAGACTATTCATTGTCCATAAATTGTTTCACCAGCATGCCGCCGTATTAAAATGATGTTCCCAAACTCTTACTATTCTCACTCATGATGCAAGAGTATTTATGTTCCACAATTTTCAACATAGTTGTATCTTATTATGGCATACAATGACAATAAAGGGGCGTGTCATCCCAGTTTGCATCTCTCTTACCCCAAAGAGGTCGCCTCAAAAAAATTCCAACTGCACTCCACTACCCATCGGCAAGCCACACATTGCCATATGCTACATTCCATATCTACATGCGAAGGTAATAGTACCCATAGGCAATCCATTTAGTAATGTAGGCTTTGTTTCGGCGAATATGGAAATAGCTTCAGGCTTGCAGTGGTTGAGGCAGAATATATAAATCACTCCAAAAGAATATTCTGAATTCTTTACAGAACTGGTGCCTCCAAAAGCAGTGACGACAACGCGTTGTTCATAAAATCCAAATCTTTATAACAACTCAACCCTACGCTGTCCAGGCCCCCCCAGGCCAATCCATATAACCACACAACCCTGTGCTGTGCACAGCCTGCTGCAAAGGTTGGCCAAACCCTGATAACCACCCAAACCAGTGCCACGCATCTTCTTCGGCTGTAGACAGTGAACGGTGCAGATTGGCCACAGGGCCTGTAACCAACCCCCATAACCACCCAACCCTGCACTATTCATAAAGAAACAGCCTGTCTCTCTTTGTGTGAGAATAGGTGTGAGAGAGGGTGCCTCTGGGTGTGAGAGTGCCTGTCTGGGTGTGAAAGTCATTGTGTGAGGATCTGAGAGGTTCTGTGAGTGGGTGTATGAGGTTCCGAGTGGGTATGTGAGTGGGAGCTTCAGTGCCTGAGTAGGCCTGTGAGTGGGTGCATCAGTGTCTGAGTGGGTCTGTGAGTGGATGCATGAGGGTCTGAGTGGGTCTGTGAGGGGATGCATGAGTGTCTGAGTAGGTCTCTGAGTGGGTGTGTGAGCATTTGAGTGGGTCTGTGAGTGGTTGCAACAGTGTCTGAGTGGGACTGTGAGTGGGTGCATGAAGGTTGGAGTGGTCTGTGAGTGGGTGTGTGAGTGTCTGAGTGGGCCTGTGACTGGGTGCATGAGAGTCTGAGTGGGTCTGTGAGTGGGTGCGTCACTATCTTAGTGGGTCTGTGAGTGGGTGCATGAGGGTGTGAGTGGGTTTGTGAGTTGGTGCATGAGTGTCCGAGTGGGTCCATGAGTGGATGCGTGAAGGCCTGAGTGGGTCTGTGAGAGGGTACATCAGTGTCTGAGTATGTCTGTGAGTGGGTGCGTCAGTGTCTGAGTGGGTCTGTGTATGGGTGCATGAGAGTGTTGGTGGGTTAGTGAGTGGGTCCATGAGTATCTCAGTGGGTCTGTGAGTGGGTGCATGAGGGTCTGAGTGTGTCTGTGAGTGGGTGCGTCAGTGTCTGAGTGGGTCTGTGAATGGGTGAGTCAGTGTCTGAGTGGGTCTGTGAGAGGGTGCATGAGGGTCTTAGTGGGTTTGTGAGTGGGTGCATGAGATGTCTAATTGGGTCTGTGAGTGGGTGTATCAGTGTCTGAGTGGGTCTGTAAGCAGGTGTGTTAGTGTCTGAGTGGGTCTGTGTGTGAGTGCGTCAGTGTCTGAGTGTGTCTGTGAGTGGGAGCATAGGGTCTGAGTGGGTTTTTGAGTGGGTCCATGAGTGTTTGAGTGGGTCTGAAAGTGTGTGTGTCAGTCTATGAGTGGGTCTGAGTGCGTGCTTGACTGTCTGAGTGGGTGTGTGAGTGGGCGCATGAGTCTCTGAGTGCATGTATGAGTGAATGAATTAGTGTATGAATGAGTCTGTAAATTTCTTTACATTTTTGTTTGCTTATCCGTGATTAATCATGATTAATCCCAATTAATCATGAATATCATACATGGTGAAGAAAAGTAATTTTAAACCCCTAATTTGACCCTCAAACACCCCTATATCACATTCCTGGGCTTAGGGTACCTCCACCCTAAACCCTTATGCTATGTTACAATTTGATTTCCAGCCCTAGGGACCCTCTCCCATAACATAAAATGGCAGCTGCAACTGTTCAGGTTTTGGCCAGCCAATTACAGCACTTCTATTCGTACGCACGTCCACGAAAATTCACATATATTCACTAATAATTTGCAACCTTAGATATACAAATTTAGATTTTTTTTAATTTGTCATAAACTATTGAATGGATTTACACCAAATTGCAAAAGTGTAATCTGGGTACCAAAACCTAGCATTCTGCCAAATTTGGTGTAATTCTATGCAGTGGTTTGGGCTGGTGCATTGTTCAAAGGTCATATGGTATTTAACATAACACAACTTTTTTGATCCCCCCTCTTTCTCTGCTTCCATTTGACGGATCACCCTGAAACTTTCTGTGCACAACAAGAATCTACAGGGCACTTTAAAAAAAAAAATATTTGAAGATTTATCAAACGGTGCCAAAGATATAGGCAAGTTAAAAAATGCTTTTTTTTGTAACATGATCCTAACTATATCTACCTTGGGGGGACCGGGGTGAATATATATATATATTCACCTGTTATAGTTAGAGTTATCTCAAGTAACTATAACCTGTGCCCTAAGGTAACTATAACTTGAGCCCCCGCCATGTACAGTTTTTCATCAAAAATGTTACTTATTTTATTGATATTATCAATTATGTTATCAAAGATGTCACGAATGCCGTCATTTTTGGGATAATTAGCAGTGCATGGCGAGGGCACAAGTTATATTTACTTGAGATAACTCTAACTGTAACAGATGAATTTCTATGGTTTTGTATGTTTAAAATGTGAGCTTAACAATAAAGTCCCTGTAACCTTTGATTTTTCTCAGTGAATGTCTATGTTTTTTTTAAGTAAAGTAAATTTCATTATTATATGTTACCAAACCACTCTAGCAGAAGTTTCCCGCAGAGCCTACAGCCCACCCCTATAAGAACCCAACCCTTATAACCACCCAAGCATGCCCTGGGAAAGGCCTTCAGCTGTGCGCAGGATGTGTTGGCCACAGGGCCTGGCCTGTGACCAGTCCCTGCAGCCAACCCCTATACCAACCAAACCCTGCATAGCACCACCCCCAGGCTGTCGGTACTGGGGACTGCCAGTCCCTCCAGGTCGATCTCAACCCCAGGGAAACCATCCCCTGGGGCCCGACCTAAACATTTTTTTGGGGGGGAGGCAAGGGGGGTCATGCAGCCACCCTACCCAGGCCAATATAGGCCACAGGGACCCCATCCCCCGGGGTGCATCCTAATTATTTTTTGGAGGGGGAGGGGGGCCATGCAGCCCCCTTACCCCTGCTGATGTCGGCCCTGGGGACCCCATCCCCTGGGACCCAGTCATCTCACCTGGGTACACCCCCCAGGACACCCATTCTCAATGTTGGCAGAGCATGAGGGCCCTTACAGTCCCAGCTGGCTCCCTGCATCCTGGGGGAGACAGCTTTGATGTCAAAAGCAGCTCCCTCTCTGTGAGAGCAATATTTCCTCTGTCTCCCTGGGTGCATGTCAGGCAGGGAGACAGAGGAAACCACTGCTCATAGCGAGGGAGAGCTGACTGACAGCTCTCCCTCACTGCAAGCAGAGAGTTTGCTGTGGATTGATGGCAGCTGTAAAGCTGCATCCAAGCCGCAGCAAACAGCTATGTCCCAGGGTTGGGCACCCCGAGACACAGCAGAAGGGGGGTGGCAGTTCTCAAGGCCATTAATGGCTCCTTGAGGGGGGCCGCTTGGTCCCCCTCTAACAATCTGTTTAGCCCGGAGATTCGCTTTTCTTTTTTTAATGTTTGCCCCAGAGAGGTGGTCGTCCCCGGGGCTGTGGAGGGGCTGCAGAACCCCCCGTACATAATTACAGAAATGCCCTGGAGAGGTTGTGGCTTCTGGGGCTGTAGGGGGGCCAGGAGGAATTTCTTATTAGCCCCAGGGAGGTGGTGGTCCCCAGAGCTGGAGGGGGCCAGGCAGCCACCTGCATTAAAATAGCATGCTCCCGGGACTTGGCCCACCTGGCGCCTCACAGAAATAAGCTCAGGAGCCAGTGCTTGTTTTTTTTTTTTCACTAGATCTGCAGACCCAACACAAATCGTGACAAAACTTTTTTTTTAAATGCTTTTTAACTATGGGGTGTCCCTCTGGGACCTCAACACCAGAGCTAAAGAGTCAGGGTGTCCCTGCCCTGACCACTTTTCCTTTTTTTATTTTTTACAGCCAAGTCCCAAGATGGCTGCCAACACTTCCTGGTTGAAGTGTTGGCAGCCATTCAGAGCTGTGCATTTTCCATGCAAGAGTTCGCAACCTCAGATATACAAATGTATTTTCTCTTTAATATCTCAAAAACTACTGAACAGATTTAACACCAAAAAAGTAAAACCATAATCTGCATACCAGAAGCTAGCTTTCTGCCCTATTTAGTGTAATTCTGTCCAGTGGTTCCGACTCTAGTCGTGTCTAAAGGTCCTATGGGAACTTACATGGGAAATGCAGATTTTTTCACCCCCCCCCCCTTTTTTTGTCAGACCCTCTTGAAGGATCACACTGAAACTTTCCATACGCAACAAGAATCACCGGGGCACTTCTCTTGGAAATATTTTTGAAGATTCGTCAAACAGTGCCAAAGAGATAAGCATGTCAAAAAACATTTTTTCTATGGATACATCTGTAGAAAAGTACCATCTTGCCTAGCATGTTACCCCCATATTTCACTGTATGTATGTTGTTTTAGTCCTTTCGTCACTGGGACCCTGCCAGGCAGGGCCCCAGTGCTCATAGTATGTGCCCTGTATGTGTTCCCTGTGTGGTGCCTAATTGTATCACTGAGGCTCTGCTAACCAAAACCTCAGTGGTTATGCTCTCAGTGGTTTCCAAATTTGTCACTAACAGGCTAGTGACCAATTTCACCAATTCACATTGGCATACTGGTACACCCATATAATTCCCTAGTATATGGTAGAGAGGTACCCAGGGTATTGGGGTTCCAGGAGATCCCTATGGGCTGCAGCATTTCTTTTGCTACCCATAGGGAGCTCAGACAATTCTTATACAGGCCTTCCACTGCAGCCTGCGTGAAATAACGTCCAAGTTATTTCACAGCCATTTACCACTGCACATAAGTAACTTACAAGTCACCTATATGTCTAACCTTCACCTGGTGAAGGTTGGGTGCCAGGTTACTTAGTGTGTGGGCACTCTGGCACTAGCCAAGGTGACCCCACATCATTCAGGGCAAATTCCATGGACTTTGTGAGTGCAGGGACACCATTACACATGTGCACTCTACATAGGTCACTACCTATGTATAGCGTCACAGTGGTAACACCGAACATGGCCATGTAACATGTCTGAGCTCATGGAATTGTCACCCCAATACCATTTTGGTATTGGGGGTACAATTCCATGATCCCCGGGTCTCTAGCACAGAACCCGGGTACTGCCAAACTTCCTTTCCGGGGTTTCCACTGCAGCTGCTGCTGCTGCCAACCTCTCAGACAGGTTTCTGCCCTCCTGGGGTCCAGGCAGCCCTGGCCCAGTAAGGCAGAACAAAGGACTTCCTCAGAGAGAGGGTGTTATTTGGAAATAGGTGTGAAGTGCTGGGGAGGAGTAGCCTCCCCCAGCCTCTGGAAATGCTTTGATGGGCACAGATGGTGCCCATCTCTGCATAAGCCAGTCCACACCCGTTCAGGGATCCCCCAGCCCTGCTCTGGCGTGAAACTGGACAGTACCTCCCAGGGGAGGTGCCCAGAGCTCCTCCAGTGTGTCCCAGACCTCTGCCATCTTGGAAACAGAGGCGTTGGGGGCACACTGGACTGCTCTGAGTGGCCAATGCCAGCAGGTGACGACAGAGACTCCCTCTGATAGGCTCTTACCTCTCTTGGTAGCCAATCCTCCTTCCTTGGTAGCCAAACCTCCTTTTCTGGCTATTTAGGGTCTCTGGGGAATTCTTCAGATAACGAATGCAAGAGCTCACCAGAGTTCCTCTGCATCTCCCTCTTCACCTTCTACCAAGGATCGACCGCTGACTGCTCCAGGACACTTGCAAAACCGCAAAAAAGTAGCAAGACGACTAGCAGATTGTAGCGCCTACTCCTGCCGGCTTTCTCAACTGTTTCCAGGTGGTGCATGCTCTGGGGGTAGCCTGCCTTCACCCTGCACCAGAAGCTCTGAAGAAATCTCCTGTGGGTCGACGGAATCTTGCCCCAGCTAACGCAGGCACCAAAAGACTGCATCACTGGTCCACTGGGTCCCCTCTCATCCTGACGAGCGTGGTCCCTGTAACACAGCAACTCTGTCCAAGTGACTCCCACAGTCCAGTGACTCTTCAGTCCAAGTTTGGGGGAGGTAAGTCCTTGCCTCCCCACGCTAGACTGCAAAGCTGTGTACTGCGTGATTTGCAGCTGCTCCGGCTTCTGTGCACTCTTCCAGGATTTCCTTCGTGCACAGCCTAGCCTGGGGCCCCAGCACTGTGTCCTGCAGTGCTCAACCCTCTGAGTTTGCCTCTGACGTTGTGGGACCCACCTTTGTAACTTCGCATGGACTCCGGATCACTAATCTTCTAAGTACCTGTTGGGGAACTTCTGCGGGTGCTGCCTGCTTCTGTGAGGGCTCTCTGAGTTGCTGAGTGCCCCCTCTGTCTCCTCCTCCAAGGGGCGACATCCTGATTCTTCCTGGTCCTCAGCAGCACCCAAAAACCTCTACCGCGACCCTTGCAGCTAGCAAGGCTTGTTTGCGGTATTTCTGCGTGGAAACACTTCTGCAACCTTCATTGCGACGTGGGACATCTGTCTTCCAAAGGAGAAGTTCCTAGTCCACTTCGTTGTTGCAGAATTCCAAGCTTCCTTGCACCTTCATCTGGGGTTTCCTGGGCTCCTGCCCCCCCCGGACACTGTTGCGACTATTGGACTTGGTCCCCTTGCCTTGCAGGTCCTCAGGTCCGGAAATCCATTGTCAGTACACTGCTGGTGTTTGTTGTTCTTGCAGAATCCCCCTATCGTGACTATTGTGCGCTCTTGGGGTAGTAGGTGTACTTTACTCCTACTTTTCAGGGTCTTGCGGTGGGGTATCTTGGACACCCTGACTGTTTTCTTACAGTCCCAGCGACCCTCTATAAGCTCCTATAGGTCTGGGGTCCATTTGTGATTCACATTCCACTTCTGGAGTATATGTTTTGTTTTGCCCCTAAACCTATGTCTGCCTATTGCAACCTATTGTAATTCTACACTGTTTGCATTACTTTTCTGACTCTTACTTACCTGCTTTGGGTTTGTGTACATATAACTTGTGTATATTACTTACCTTCTTACTGGAGGTACTCACTGAGATACTTGTGGCATATTGTCATAAAAATAAAGTACCTTTATGTTTAGTAACTGTGCATTGTATTTTCTTATGATATTGTGCATATGATATAAGTGATATAGTAGGAGCTTTGCATGTCTCCTAGTTCAGCCTAAGCTGCTTTGCCATAGCTATCTTCTATCAGCCTACGCTGCTAGAAACACCTCTATTCTACTAATAAGGGATAACTGGACCTGGCACAAGGTGTAAGTACCATTGGTACCCACTACAAGCCAGGTCAGCCTCCTACCTTGGTGGTGCAGCGGTGGGATAAGTACTTGTAACTGCTTTACCACTTTGTCATTTTGTACTTTTCATAAAAGAATCATATACCAAATAGTTCAGTGTATGTACACATAACCAAAAAAGTTTGCTTTTCTATTCTAAATCTTTTTCCAAAGTTCTCAAAAGTTTCTTAAAACTTCTAAAAGTTTTCTAAAAGTTAAAAAAAAAGTTTTCTTCTCTGTGCTTTAAAAAGTTCTGACACTTTTTCTCTCTTCTCCCTATCTCTAAACCTTTTGCTATCATGTCTGTGGTAGATTCTACTCTCAAAACTGTCAATGCTACTTATGACATTTTGAATTACAAGAGCTTAAGGAGTCTCTGTTTAGATAGAGGTTTAGTTATAGGAAAGATTCCTACAAAAGAGTTTCTGTTTAACATGCTTATAGCAGATGACCAGAACCAGACTGGCCCATCAAATGAGAGGTTAGTAGAAGCTTCACAGTCTGATTCAGAGGAACCCCCTGAGGAAGCTGGGGAGGGGTCTGACAAGGGTCTGCCCCCTAGCAGGACACCCAGTAATGCTGATAGTGATAGAGGTTCCCATCACAGTAGGGCATCCTTTATTCCTAGAGGCCAGGTTACCAGGGTCCAGACAGTTAGGGAAAGGCCCCCTCTGAAGTTTCCAACTTGTCATCTGTGTCAAAGCATTCCCAACCCACCCACCCTGAGGATAACTTGTTAGAAAGGGAACTCAAAAAGATGAGTGTTGAAGAGACCAGACTGAAGCTTAAACAGCAACAGCTGGTATTAGATAGGGAATCCCTAGACATTGAGAAGGAAAGACAGAGATTGGGGTTAGGACCCCATGGTGACAGCAGCAGTATTTCTGATAGTAATCCTGTTAGAGAGCATGATTCCAGGAATCTGCACAAGATAGTCCCCCCTTACAAGGAGGGGGATGACATCAACAAGTGGTTTGCTGCACTTGAGAGGGCCTGTATGGTACAGTGGGTCCCTCAAAGGCAGTGGGATGCTATTTTGTGGCTATCTTTCACTGGAAAGGGTAGGGATAGGCTCATTACTGTTAGAGAAAGTGAAGCTAACAATTACACAGTATTGAAGGATGCACTCTTGGATGGATTTGGCTTAACCACTGAACAATACAGGATTATGTTCAGAGACACCAGAGAAGAGTCCTCTCAAGACTGGACAGATTTTGTAGTCTGTTCGGAGAAGGCCTTGGAATGGTGGTTACATGGCAGTAAGGTATATGACTATGAAAAGCCTGTATAATCTTATTCTGAGAGAGCATATTCTGAACAACTGTGTGTCTGACTTGTTGCACCAATACCTAGTGGACTTGGATCTGACCTCTCCCCAAGAATTGGGAAAGAAGGCAGACAAGTGGGTCAGAACAAGGGTGAACAGGAAAGTTCATACAGGGGGTGACAAGGATGACAAGAAGAAGGATGGTAAGTCTTCTGACAAGGGTGGGGACAAACGTAAACATACTGAGTCTTCATCAGGCCCACAAAAATCCTCTGGGGGTGGGGAGTCCAAACCCTTTTCCAATAATCAACCTGAAAAGCCTTGGTGTTATTTGTGTAAAGTCAAAGGCTATTGGGCAACGGATTCCAGTTGTCCAAAGAAAAACACCAAACCTCCCACCACCACAACCCCTGCTGCACATTCTAGTGCCCCTGGTAATAGCAGTGGTGGTGGGAAACCTACTAATAGCCAATCCAAGGGTGTAGCTGGGCTCACTATTGGCAATGTAGTTGGGATTGGTCTTGCTAGGGAGACCACAGAGACTGTTTTAGTCTCTGAAGGTGCCATTGAGTTGGCCACCTTGGTTGCTTGTCCCCTTAATATGGATAAGTACAAGCAACTTCCCCTAATAAATGGTGTTGAGGTCCAGGCCTACAGGGACACATGAGCCAGTGTAACTAAGGTCATATAAAAACTGGTCCACCCTGAACAACACCTACTTGGTCAGCAGTACCAAGTGACAGACGCTCATAACAACACTCTTAGCCACCCCATGGCTGTTGTAAATCTCAACTGGGGGGGGGGTTACTTGTCCAAAGAAAGTTGTGGTTGCCTCAGATTTACCTGTAGACTGTCTACTAGGGAATGATTTAGAGACATCAGCTTGGGCAGAAGTGGAGTTGGAGCCTCATGCAGCAAGGCTGGGCATTCCTGGGCACATTGTTGCTTTAACCAGGTGTAGGAGGCTGGCCTGGCTTGTAGTGGGTACCAGAGGTACTTACACCTTGTGCCAGGTCCAGTTATCCCTTATTAGTGTAGAAGAGGTGTTTCTAGCAGCTTAGGCTGATAGAAGGTAGCTATGGCAAAGCAGCTTAGGCTGAACTAGGAGACATGTAAAGCTCCTACTATACCACTGGTGGCATATGCACAATATCATAAGAAAACACAATACACAGATATACAAAAAATAAAGGTACTTTATTTTTATGACAATATGCCAAAAGTATCTCAGTGAGTACCCTCAGTATGAGGATAAGATATATACACAAGATATATGTACACAAACTGAAATTTTGCAGATAATAGCAAAAGGAAGTAATGCAAGCAATGTAAAGTTACAGTAGATTGCAATAGGAGCACATAGGTATAGGGGCAATACAAACCATATACTCCGAAAGTGGAATGCAAACCACGAATGGACCCCAAACCTATGTGAGCTTGTAGAGGGTCGCTGGGACTGTAAGAAAACAGTGAGGGTTAGAAAAATAGCCCACCTCAAGACACTGAAAGGTAGGTGTAAAGTGAACCTACTACCCCCAGAGAGCACAGAAGTCGTGATAGGGGGATTCTGCAAGGAGAACAAACACCAACAATGCAAGAAGAGTGGATTTCCAGACCTGAGTACCTGTAAGACAAGGGGACCAAGTCCAAGAGTCGCAACAGTGTCGAGAGTGGGCAGGAGCCCAAGAAATGCCAGCTGAGGGTGCAAGGAAGCTGCCACCGGATGGAAGAAGCTTGGTGTTCTGCAAGAACGAAGAGGACTAGGAACTTCCCCTTTGCAGGATGGATGTCCCACGTCGTGAAGAAGCTTGCAGAGGTGTTCCCACGCAGAAAGATCGCAAACAAGCCTTGCTAGCTGCAAGGGTCGCAGTTAGGGTTTTTGGATGCTGCTGTGGCCCAGGAGGGACCAGGATGTCGCCACTTGGATGAGGAGACAGAGGGGGCACCCAGCAAGTCAGGGAGCCCTCACAGAAGCAGGCAGCACCCGCAGAAGTACCGGAACAGGCACTTATAAGAAAAGTGAACCGGAGTCCACCCGAAGTCAGAAAAGGGAGTCCCACGACGTCGGAGGACAACTCAGAAGGTTGTGCACTGCAGGTTAGAGTGTTGGGGACCCAGGCTTGGCTGTGCATGAAGGAAATCCTGGAAGAGTGCACAGGAGCCAGAGCAGCTGCAAATCACGTGGTACCCAGCAATGCAGTCTAGCGTGGGGAGGCAAGGACTTACCTCCACCAAACTTTGACTGAAGAGTCACTGGACTGTGGAAGTCACTTGGACAGAGTTGCTGAGTTCCAGGGACCACGCCCGTCGTGCTCAGAGGGGACCCAGAGAACGGGTGATGCAGTCTTTTGTTGCCTGCGGTTGCAGGGGGAAGATTCCCTCGACCCACGGGAGATTTCTTCAGAGATCCTGCTGAAGAAAGGAGGCAGGCTACCCCCAGAGCATGCACCACCTGGAAACAGTCGAGAAAGCCGGCAGGATGAAGCGATACAAGGTTGCTAATAGTCATCTTGCTACTTTGTTGCGGTTTTGCAGGCGTCCTGAGCAGTCAGCGGTCGATCCTTTGGCAGAAGGTGAAGAGGAAGATGCAAAGGAACTCTGGTGAGCTCTTTCATTCGTTATCTGAGGAATTCCCCAAAGCAGAGACCCTAAATAACCAGAAAAGGAGGGTTGGCTACCTAGGAAGGAGGATTGGCTACCAAGAGAGGTAAGAGCCTATTAGAAGGAGCCTTTGACGTCACCTGCTGGCACTGGCCACTCAGAGCAGTCCAGTGTGCCACAGACACCTCTATTTCCAAGATGGCAGAGGTCTGGGACACACTGGAGGAGCTCTGGGCACCTCCCCTGGGAGGTGCAGGTCAGGGGAGTGGTCACTCCCCTTTCCTTTGTCCAGTTTCGCGCCAGAGCAGGGCTGGGGGATCCCTGAACCGGTGTGGACTGGCTTATGCAGAGATGGGCACCATCTGTGCCCATCAAAGCATTTCCAGAGGCTGGGGGAGGATACTCCTCCCCAGCCTTCACACCTATTTCCAAAGGGAGAGGGTGTTACACCCTCTCTCAGAGGAAGTCCTTTGTTCTGCCTTCCTGGGCCAGGGCTGCCTGGAGCCCAGGAGGGAAGAAACCTGTCTGAGGGGTTGGCAGTAGCAGCAGCTGCAGTGGAGACCCCGGAAAGGCAGTTTGGCAGTACCCGGGTTCTGTGCTAGAGACCCGGGGGATCATGGAATTGTTCCCCCAATGCCAGAATGGCATTGGGGAGACAATTCCATGATCTTAGACATGTTACATGGCCATGTTCGGAGTTACTATTGTGACACTGTACATAGGTAGTGACCTATGTACAGTGCACGCGTGTAATGGTGTCCCCGCACTCACAAAGTCCGGGGAGTTTGCCCTGAACGATGTGGGGACACCTTGGCTAGTGCCAAGGTGCCCACCCACTAAGTAACTTTGCACCCAACCTTCACCAGGTGAAGGTTAGACATACAGGTGACTTATAAGTTACTTAAGTGCAGTGGTAAATAGCTGTGAAATAACGTGGACGTTATTTCTCTCAGGCTGCACTGGCAGGCCTGTGTAAGAATTGTCAGAACTCCCTATGGGTGGCAAAAGAAATCCTGCAGCCCATAGGGATCTCCTGGAACCCCAATACCCTGGGTACCTCAGTACCATATACTAGGGAATTATATGGGTGTACCAGTATGCCAATGTGAATTGGTAAATTTAGTCACTAGCCTGTTAGTGACAAATTTGGAAAGCAGAGAGAGCATAACCACTGAGGTTCTGGTTAGCAGAGCCTCAGTGAGACAGTTAGGCATCACACAGGGAACACATACAGGGCACATACTTATGAGGCAGGGTCCCAGGGACACATAGACTAAAACAACATATATACAGTGAAATATGGGGGTAACATGCCAGGCAAGATGGTAGTTTCCTACACCAGGTCTCAGGGCAAAAAGCAAAAAGGACAAGGTAACTTGGATCCTGGAAGAATGGACCAAGTGTTCCCTAAAGCTAGGGGTAGCAAGGGTAAATCCCTACCCACTATCCCTCCCTCTACAGATGATTCCCCCTCTGAGGAAGAAGAATTTCCTCCATGTGCAGAACCTTCACCAGATGAGCTGGCAGCAGACACTGCTGAGCATTTGGGTGGAGGGGGGCCTGCCAGGGAAGAGCTGAGTGTGGCACAGCTAATCTGTCCCACATTAGAGGGTCTCAGACAGCAAGCTGTCAAACAGCAAAATGGGGATTCCAGTGACAGCCTTAGAGTATACTGGGAAGATAACCTCCTGTACACAGAGGCAAGGGACCCAAAACCTGGAGCAGCCAGGAGATTGGTCATCATCAAAAATACTTTATTCGATTGAATTCAACAATCATAAAAGCAGGTAATTCATATTAAACACATCACTCAGTATTTAAAATAATAAGAGAGCACAAATAGGTCAGACCATACCTAAAAGGACCATATAGCGAGATTACGTTACAAGGAATTAAATAACTTCTCATAAAAAACACAATTCAAAAACAAGACAGATGAAATCAATAAAACAGTATGTTTTAAGACAAAGGGGGTCATTCTGACCCTGGCGGCCGGTGACCGCCAGGGTCACCGACCACGGGAGCACCGCCAACAGGCTGGCGGTGCTCCCAAGGGCATTCTGACCGCGGCGGTTCAGCCGCGGCCAGAAAGGGTAAACCGGCGGTCTCCCGCCAGTTTACCACTGCCCTACAGAATCCTCCATGGCTGCGGAGCGCGCTCCGCAGCCATGGGGATTCTGACACCCCCTACTGCCATCCTGTTCCTGGCGGGTCTCCCGCCAGGAACAGGATGGCGGTAGGGGGTGCCGCGGGGCCCCCGTAAGAGGGCCCCGCAAAGTATTTCAGTGTCTGCAAAGCAGACACTGAAATACGCGACGGGTGCAACTGCACCCGTCGCACCTTCCCACTACGCCGGCTCCATTCGGAGCAGGCGTCCTCGTGGGAAGGTCGATTTGCCCTGGGCTGGCGGGCGGCATTTTGGCGGCCACCCGCCAGCCCAGGGCAAATCCCAAAATACCCTCAGCGGTCTTTTGACCGCGGAGCGGTATTTTGGAGGGGGAACATTGGTGGGCGGCCTCCGCCGCCCGCCAATGTTAGAATCACCCCCAAAAGCTAATATCGTTAACAAAATGCAATTAAAAATTATACGAATAAGAAACCCTGTGTAGGTTAACTGATAATGTAGTCTAGCCTTCATCACTGCACATAAAAATAAAGCTATTCCATTGCAAATCATAGTTGATGATAGGGACCAGAGGTAATTGAAGGCTGGGTGACATTGTTTAATGTGCATTGATTTTAAAAATGGTATCACAAACGCTTTCCTTAAGTCTGCATAGAGTTTACAGAAAAAAAGAATGTGTATTGTGCTTTGGTCAGACACTGAATCACAAGGACATTTTACCAAGACTGAAGTCCAATCATTAGTACTCGGGAAACTAACGAGACGATGGAAAATCTCTATTCTTAGGCGCATAAGGACGAACCGATGCCTTGGATTCAGTACATTGCTCAAATATGGTTCCATGCTATCTGTTTGTTGCAACATGAAATTCCTCATTACGCTAGGTTTCTTTACCTCAGTGGCCCATCTTAAATCGGCCAGGCGAGTAAGAAAGATATTTTTCAATTCCTTCCAGGAGATTGTTTCCAGTTTTGCCGGGGTGGAATATAACTCGGGATAGCCCAGCTCTATGAAAAAATTCTTTATATAGTTTAGCCATGGAATTTTCAACGGATAAGATAATGCCAATGCATCTTTTATAATGGCCATGTTCAGCCTAGCGGAATCAGAAGTCCATACTTTATGCCATAATAGGATTGGTTGAATACGAATTAAGTCTATAAGGTATGATACCCCCAATTCCATATGGCATACCAGTGTAGGGGTGGATTTTGGAACGTTTAAAATGAACTTTAAAAAATCATTTTCAACTAGCTGTAAGATGTTACAGTTCCTATATCCCCAGAGTCCTGCCCCGTACAATGCAACAGAGACACATTTTGCATTGTACAATGTCATCATATCCTTGGGGGTCGATCTACCAACCTTTTTCGAAACGTTTTTTACAGCCATAATAGTTTTAGTAAATTACAGCTTTCTCGATTTTATGGCCATTGCATCCTATTGTAACTATACATTGTTTGCACTGTTTTCTATTACTATACTGCATATTTTTGGTATTGTGTACATATATCTTGTGTATATTTGCTATCCTCATGCTGAGGGTACTCACTGAGATACTTTGGCATATTGTCATAAAAATAAAGTACCTTTATTTTTAGTATATCTGTGTATTGTGTTTTCTTATTTAATTGTGCAAGTGACATTAGTGGTACTGTAGGAGCTTCACTCGTCTCAAGTTCAGCCTAAGCTGCTCTGCTAAGCTACCATTATCTATCAGCCTAAGCTGCTAGACACCCCTATACACTAATAAGGGATATCTGGGCCTGGTGCAAGGTGTAAGTACCCCTTGGTACTCACTACAAGCCAGTCCAGCCTCCTACAGTGACCATGTACCTTCATTATCAAACGTAATGCCTAGGTATGAAAAGGTTCCTGTGTCATCTAGTTTCGTAACTTTTAGCATGATCTGGGGTTTCTTTATAGAATTGCTACCACATGTCATCGAGAAGGTTTTAGAATGATTAATTCTGAGACCTAAGGCTTCCATATACTTATCAAAGGTTGTAAGTAGCCTCTGCAATGCTACTGGGGTGCGGGCCATCAGAACGTCATCGTCCGCATACAGGAGTGCTGGGATCTTTCGAGAACCAACTTGTGGGAGGTCATTGCAAGCACCAGATAATACCCCCTCTAGTTTGTTAATATATAAAGCAAACAGTAGGGGCGCTAGTACACAGCCTTGCCATACCCCCGTTCAATAGGAAAGGCTGAGGTGCATTCACCCTGAAGCCCATAACGCACCTTGGCTTTAGCTCCAGCATATAGTTCCCTAATAAAGTGAACAATAGTTGGGTCTACCCCCATGTCCAAAAAGATAGGCCATAGTTTGCTATGGACCACGCAGTCAAATGCTGAAGCCAGGTTGACAAACACTAGCTATAAGGCTCCGGCCTTGGCCCTCATATATTTACAGAGTATAACATCTAAATTCAGAGCCTAATCCGTAGTCCCTATCCCAGCCCTAAAGCCGTACTGCAAGTCCGAAAGGATATAGTTTTCTTCCGTCCAATCTCGTAGCCTGTTTAAAATAATTTGTCCAGCAATCTTTGCAAGAGTATCAAGCAGGGAGATTGGGCGGTAACATGCAGGATTTTGACGATCTCCCTTTTTAAAGATAGGAACGATGATGGACTCAGCCCAGGTCGGGATAAAGACTGTGGCACAGCAGGCACGTAGAACCTGAGTTAGTAATGGGCCCCAAAGTGAAACATTGGACTTATAAATATCAATTGGGACTCCATCCGGGGCTGGCGCTTTCCCGCTTTTACTAGCATTAATAGCGTCTGTAACCTCTTTTAGACTACATGGTGGAATAATAGATTGGGAAACGGGTCTCAGAGGGTTTGGTTCCAAGACCAAAACTTTTGCGGAGTAAATACTAGAGAAAAAAGAAACCCAATCCTCTTCAGCAATGGCTATTTCGATTGTTGGTGGCGTTCTATCACACAGAAGAGGAGAGTTCACAATTTTCCAAAATTTAACGTTGTCGTTCTGAAGGCTTACTTCATGAAGAGAATGCCAAGCCTAGTTTTTTAGGTTGTTTTCTTGTTTTTATAGCCTTTTTATACTCCTTCCTCCGAAGACGGATGCCATGTTTGTCAGGATTTTGTCTATGTAAGCACTGTTTTAGGTTCTTATAGGCTTGAGTACATTTACTATCAAACCATCCTTTGCCTACATAAGGCCTAGGTTTGCCAAAACTAACTGTAAGGGAGTCTTTAATTCCGGTAGTAAATGCAGTAAAAGCGTTAACGCAAGCCTGCGGGCTGATGTTGTCTGAAAGACACATTTCAAACTAATTGGAAAATTTGCTCATTAATTGTTTCATGAACCGCATAGGCTCAAGCTGTGACCACCGGATAGTATAACCTTTTCTTGCTCCCAATTCAATATTCTCTACCTTCTCTGTTGGTTCCTTGTGTTTGGTGATGGCTTGAGGCAGTGCAAGGCTTAAGCTTTGAGGGTAGTGGTCGCTAAACAGAACATCTTGGATTTTATACTTGTATACATAAGAAATTACATTATTGGATAATAATATAAAATCAATTATTGTGTTAGCATGTCTGTCATTAAATGTGGGTTTTCACTGTGATTTACAATGATTTAGACTATTGCACAAGAGGAGATCAAATTTGAATAATGATTCATTCAACAAATTGCCGTAATGATTATGTATAAAATGGTATGAATCATCATCTCCACTCGTGCCAAAAAGACAAGATTTTTCCATGGATTGAGGACACAAGTGTGTATTAAAATCACCCCCCCAACACAATAAAGGTCTCATTGTGCGCTGAATTACATGCTCGATCCAGGTCTTCCTGCAGCAGCTTGCGAACAGAAAAGAAACTTTGTTGAGGAACATTATTATAAAAGTTAATGATCACCATTTGTGCAATGGTTTTTAGTTCACATGTGATCAATTGATAAAACGAATTAGAAATTAATCTAGCGTCCTTAATTAAATTGAACTTGTTAGAGATGAAAGTCCACAGGCCACCTTTTGCTCTGCCCCGTGAGCGAGGAACAGCAGGGGTATGAAATGTCCTAAAACCGTTTATGTAGATAGGATCCACGGACCAAGTCTCTTGTAAACTCAACCAGGAAAAAGGATCAAATATATTCTAGCCAGTCTTCATTCTTAATTTTAGAGCGCAGGCCCGCCACATTCCAAAATAAAAATGAGAAATCCTCTCCCCGAGTTTTAGTACCTTGCCCCGCGGAAGACTGTTTGGTTACTTTATCTTTTAATTGGATGGAAAGTCCGCTTATTGGCGCTTCATTTTTGGCAAGTTGACTCGGTAGGGCTTCCATATCCGTCCGTTCATCTCCAATACTCTCCACCAAACCATCCCCACCCTTTAATGGATCAGAAACTGGGATTAGCATAGTAGTCATAGGCCCACCCACTTCCTGATCAAATGGTAGTCAGTCAACACCTTCCAAAGAGAGAGCATGAAATCTATTCTTGGTTGGGATCGAGTAGTGTCTCTCCAGCCTAGTTATTTGTTTCTCAGAATTAGGACCAGGACAAACCTGGTCGAGATTGTGCGTGTAAAAGAAACCCAGGGGCAACAATATCGTGCCATGGTCCGTAATCTGCCGCGGGTTTAGGTGGCTCAGAATGTCTTCGACTAGTTTCGGGGATTTAAAAGAGAGTACCACACAGTCACCCCTAAATGACTCCTGGTTCTTACCCAGCCATTTTACCCTCCTAACCATTTTAATATCCTCAAAGAGAACTTCTGTCATACCAGGTTTCATACGGGTTCCAATCCAATTCAAGGATTTATTCCTCAACGCTGTCCATGATTCCCTGTAATCCCCGGAAAGGGAAGGGACATTTGCGAGGACTATCACATAGGGAATTACCGCTGGTGGCAGATCTAATATATCTCTTGATGTTGAAAAAGAGTCCCAGGAAAATTTCAGTCTGGTTGATGTTTCCCCTCTGTTTAACTGTGCTTTTTGATATGGGGGACTTCTGATACTAACTAGTGGAGAGCATAGGTCTACATGTCTTTGGATGGGCTGAGGCGTATGTGATGACTGTTTGTGCACTGTTAGGGGATTGCTGTTTGGATCTGAATCGTCACAGTGTTGAGTGGTGACCGCTGTTACACTTGCAAACTGAGCCTTCATGAAATTAAACATTGTCTCCACATTTTCCTCCAATCGTGTTAATCGTTCAATCATTAGGTCAAAAAAGGGCCTGACTAGATGTTCCAAGGTGTTAGTAGTCTCTAAGGGATTCATTTTCATATTCACTGTGGGTTGTACATTCCTCTGACCAAGTTTTGTGTTCTCGCAGATGATATGTACGTATTGAGTAGGTTCCGTGAGTGAGGGTCCATAATTACCACATCTAGTCTTATCAAGTGGCTCTTGGCTGGGGGCTTTATCCATACTAACTAATTTGGGTTTCCTTAAATGTTTGGGAGAGGGTGGGTGGTCACCGTCATCTGAAAAAAAATCGGTTGTGTGTTGGATACATCCATTCTTACCTCTAATTTGGGGTCCAGTTGCCGGGAGATTGGTCAATTTTGCTGGTGGGGGAAAATGGGGAGGGACCGAAGGGCCCTTCTGAGTTAAAATCTTTTCCTCAACAATGGTAATTTGTTTATCAATTGCCCCCATAGCTCCTGAAATTAATTTTAATATTGTTGAATGATCTTTCTGGGAGGTAGTATCTTTTATACTGGATTGCTTCCTTTTACCCATTCTCGCTAGTTATTTGATCCTACAAAAAGAAAAAAAATAGTTTCGCTAAAGATACAGTGTTCCTCACTAATAAAAGAAATAAAACTAAGTAAAACAAACACTATGTGCCTGTAGCAAAAATGATCCGTAAAAATGACTTCCCGCAATGCTAAAGGGCTGTTTTACAGAGTCATCAGAGAAACAGAGTTGGAACCCTGCTGCAGAAAATCAAGAAGAGTAAAACGTACCTGTTTCAGGCTTAATAGCCCAAACCAATAATTTCAGGGAAGAGGTCAGTGGGGTGGCCCGGCCCAGCCTCTGCCAGGCGCTGACGGGCGAAGGACAGGCCTGCCCTTGGCCTGGGCTTCGCACGGGCGCCGCACGCACACGTCCCACGAGGCGGGAGCGCTGCCGTGGATTTAAAAGGCCTTTTCCTCCGGCCCGACGTCAGCAGCAGCAGCAGGTAATTAGCGCGACCCACGAGGCGGGCATGCTACAATGTATCACTGAAGAGGGGCTCCTCCCTGCCCCAGGCACCAAAGATCAGCACGTCCCAGGAGGCGGGAGCGCTGCCATGGATTTAAAGGGCCTTTTCCTCCTGGCCGACGTCAGCAGCAGCAGCAGGTAATTAGCGCGACCTGCGAGGCCGGCGCGCTACAATGTATCACTGAAAAGGGGCTCCTCCCTGCCCCAGGCACCAAAGATCAGCGCGTCCTGGGAGGCGGGAGTGCTGCCATGGATTTAAAGGGCCTTTTCCTCCGGCCCGACGTCAGCAGCAGCAGCAGGTAATTATCGCCACCTGCGAGGCGGGCGCGTTACAATGTATCACTGAAGAGGGGCTCCTTCCTGCCCCATGCACCAAAGATCAGCGCGTCCCCAGGAGATTGGTCATTCCCCTGCAGTACAGGGAGTTTCTTCTAACTCTTGCACATGACATTCCTTGTCGGCTGGGCATTTAGGCCAGATCAAAACTTGGGAAAGACTTGTCCCCTTGTTTCACTGGCCTAGGATGTCAGAGGACACTAAAGATTTTTGCAAATCTTGTGTGACCTGCCTAGCCAGTGGTAAAACTGGTGGCACTCCAAAGGCCCCTCTAATTCCACTTCCAGTGGTTGGGGTGCCCTTTGAAAGGGTAGGGGTTGACATAGTTGGGCCCTTTGACCCTCCTACTGCTTCAGACAATAGGTTTATCTTGGTGGTTGTGGACCATGCCACAAGGTATCCTGAAGCAATTCCTCTAAGGACCACTACAGCTCCTGCAGTGGCAAAGGCCCTCCTGGGAATCTTTTCCAGGGTGGGTTTTCCTAAAGAGGTAGTATCAGACAGAGGTAGCAACTTCATGTCTGCATGCGTGAAAGCAATGTGGAAGAAGTGTGGTGTTACCTACAAGTTCACCACCCCTTACCATCCACAGACTAACGGACTGGTAGAGAGGTTTAATAAAACTCTCAAAGGTATGATAATGGGACTCCCTGAAAAACTCAGGAGGAGATGGGATGTCCTGTTACCTTGCCTCCTTTTTGCTTACAGGGAGGTACCCCAGAAAGGAGTGGGCTTCAGCCCCTTTGAACTCCTATTTGGGCACACTGTAAGAGGTCCACTCACTCTTGTGAAGGAGGGTTGGGAACAACCTTTAAAAGCTCCTAAACAGGACATATTGGATTATGTACTTGGCCTAAGATCCAGAATGGCTGAGTACATGAAAAAGGCCAGTAACAACCTTCAGGCCAGCCAGGAGCTGTAAAAGCAATGGCATACCAGAAGGCCGTTCTGATTCAGTACCAACCAGGACAGAAGGTGTGGGTATTGGAGCCTGTGGCCCCAAGAGCACCCCATGACAAATGGAGTGGACCCCATCTAATTGTTGAGAAAAAGGGTGAGGTTACCTATTTGGTAGACCTGGGCACTGCCAGGAGTCCCCTTAGGGTGATTCATGTCAACCGCCTGAAACCCTACTATGACAGGGCTGATCTCACCCTGCTCATGGCAACAGATGAGGGACAGGAAGAAGAGAGTGACCCACTCCCTGATCTCTTTTCCACCACTGAAGCAGATGCCTTAGTGTAGGGAGTAGTTTTAGCAGACTGTCTGACTGCAGAACAGAAAGACAACTGCATCAATCTCCTAGGACAATTTTCTGACCTCTTTTAAATTGTACCAGGTACAACATCCTGGTGTGAACACACAATTGATAATGGAGACAGCCTGCCTGTCAAAAGTAAAATAAATTAGGCAGCCTGACCATGTCAGAGACTGCATTAAACAAGAGGTGCAGAAGATGTTGGATCTGGGAGTGATTGAACCTTCTGAAAGCCCATGGGCTAGCCCAGTGGTGCTTGTACCAAAACCTCACACCAAAGATGGAAAGAGGGAGATGAGGTTTTGTGTAGACTACAGAGGTCTCAATCAGGTAACAAAAACGGATGCTCACCCTATACCCAGGGCAGATGAGCTCATTGATACACTGGCATCTGCCAAGTATCTTAGCACTTTTGATCTGACTGCTGGGTACTGGCAGATCAGATTGGCAGAAGATGCTAAACCAAAGACTGCATTTTCAACTATAGGAGGGCAATACCAATTTACAGTGATGCCCTTTGGTTTGAAATATGCACCTGCCACTTTTCAGAGGTTGGTGAACACAGTCCTGCAAGGGGTGGTGGCTTTCAGTGCAGCATATCTTGATGATATTGCTGTCTTTAGCTCCACCTGGGATGAGCAACTGGTCCACCTTTGGAAAGTTTTGGAGGCTCTGCAAAAGGCAGTGTAGGAGGCTGGACTGGCTTGTAGTGAGTACCAAGGGGTACTTGCACCTTGCACCAGGCCCAGTTATCCCTTATTAGTGTATAGGGTGTCTAGCAGCTTAGGCTGATAGATAATGGTAGCTTAGCAGAGCAGCTTAGGCTGAACTAGGAGACGTGTGAAGCTACTACAGTACCACTTAGTGTCATATGCACAATATCACAAGAAAACACAATACACAGTTATACTAAAAATAAAGGTACTTTATTTTTATGACAATATGCCAAAGTATCTTAGAGTGTACCCTCAGTGAGAGGATAGGAAATATACACAAGATATATATACACAATAGCAAAAATATGCAGTATAGTCTTAGAAAACAGTGCAAACAATGTATAGTTACAATAGGATGCAATGGGGAAACATAGGGATAGGGGCAACACAAACCATATACTCCAAAAGTGGAATGCGAACCACGAATGGACCCCAAACCTATGTGACCTTGTAGAGGGTCGCTGGGACTATTAGAAAATAGTGAGAGTTAGAAAAATAACCCTCCCCAAGACCCTGAAAAGTGAGTGCAAAGTGCACTAAAGTTCCCCTAAGGACAAAGAAGTCGTGTTAGAGGAATAATGCAGGAAAGACACAAACCAGCAATGCAACAACTGTGGATTTCCAATTTAGGGTACCTGTGGAACAAGGGGACCAAGTCCAAAAGTCACAAGCAAGTCGGAGATGGGCAGATGCCCAGGTAATGCCAGCTGCGGGTGCAAAGAAGCTTCTACTGGACAGAAGAAGCTGAGGTTTCTGCAGGCACAAAAAGGGCTAGAGACTTCCCCTTTGGTGGACGGATCCCTCTCGCCGTAGAGAGTCGTGCAGAAGTGTTTTCCCGCCGAAAGAACGCCAACAAGCCTTGCTAGCTGCAAATCGCGCGGTTAGCGTTTTTGGACGCTGCTGAGGCCCAGAAGGGACCAGGAGGTCGCAAATTGGACCAGCAGAGAGAGGGGACGTCGAGCAAGACAAGGAGCCCTCTCTGAAGCCGGTAGCACCCGGAGAAGTGCCAGAAACAGGCACTACGAGGATGCGTGAAACGGTGCTCGCCGAAGTTGCACAAAGGAGTCCCACGTCGCCGGAGACCAACTTAGAAAGTCGTGCAATGCAGGTTAGAGTGCCGTGGACCCAGGCTTGGCTGTGCACAAAGGATTTCCGCCGGAAGTGCACAGGGGCCGGAGTAGCTGCAAAGTCGCGGTTCCCAGCAATGCAGCCCAGCGAGGTGAGGCAAGGACTTACCTCCACCAAACTTGGACTGAAGCGTCACTGCACTGTGGGGGTCACTTGGACAGAGTCGCTGGATTCGAGGGACCTCGCTCGTCGTGCTGAGAGGAGACCCAAGGGACCGGTAATGCAGCTTTTTGGTGCCTGCGGTTGCAGGGGGAAGATTCCGTCGACCCACGGGAGATTTCTTCGGAGCTTCTGGTGCAGAGAGGAGGCAGACTACCCCCACAGCATGCACAAGCAGGAAAACAGTCGAGAAGGCGGCAGGATCAGCGTTACAGAGTTGCAGTAGTCGTCTTTGCTACTATGTTGCAGGTTTGCAGGCTTCCAGCGCGGTCAGCAGTCGATTCCTTGGCAGAAGATGAAGAGAGAGATGCAGAGGAACTCGGATGAGCTCTTGCATTCGTTATCTAAAGTTTCCCCAGAGACAGAGACCCTAAATAGCCAGAAAAGAGGGTTTGGATACCTAGGAGAGAGGATAGGCTAGCAACACCTGAAGGAGCCTATCACAAGGAGTCTCTGACGTCACCTGGTGGCACTGGCCACTCAGAGCAGTCCAGTGTGCCAGCAGCACCTCTGTTTCCAAGATGGCAGAGGTCTGGAGCACACTGGAGGAGCTCTGGACACCTCCCAGGGGAGGTGCAGGTCAGGGGAGTGGTCACTCCCCTTTCCTTTGTCCAGTTTCGCGCCAGAGCAGGGCTAAGGGGTCCCCTGAACCGGTGTAGACTGGCTTATGCAGAATTGGGCACCTCTGTGCCCAACAAAGCATTTCCAGAGGCTGGGGGAGGCTACTCCTCCCCTGCCTTCACACCATTTTCCAAAGGGAGAGGGTGTCACACCCTCTCTCAGAGGAAGTTCTTTGTTCTGCCATCCTGGGCCAGGCCTGGCTGGACCCCAGGAGGGCAGATGCCTGTCTGAGGGGTTGGCAGCAGCAGCAGCTGCAGTGAAACCCCAGGAAGGGCAGTTTGGCAGTACCAGGGTCTGTGCTACAGACCACTGGGATCATGGGATTGTGCCAACTATGCCAGGATGGCATAGAGGGGGCAATTCCATGATCATAGACATGTTACATGGCCATATTCGGAGTTACCATTGTGAAGCTACATATAGGTAGTGACCTATATGTAGTGCACGCGTGTAATGGTGTCCCCGCACTCACAAAGTTCAGGGAATTGGCTCTGAACAATGTGGGGGCACCTTGGCTAGTGCCAGGGTGCCCTCACACTAAGTAACTTTGCACCTAACCTTTACCAGGTAAAGGTTAGACATATAGGTGACTTATAAGTTACTTAAGTGCAGTGTAAAATGGCTGTGAAATAACATGGACGTTATTTCACTCAGGCTGCAGTGGCAGGCCTGTGTAAGAATTGTCAGAGCTCCCTATGGGTGGCAAAAGAAATGCTGCAGCCCATAGGGATCTCCTGGAACCCCAATACCCTGGGTACCTCAGTACCATATACTAGGGAATTATAAGAGTGTTCCAGTAAGCCAATGTAAATTGGTAAAAATGGTCACTAGCCTGTTAGTGACAATTTGGAAAGAAATGAGAGAGCATAACCACTGAGGTTCTGATTAGCAGAGCCTCAGTGAGACAGTTAGTCACTACACAGGTAACACATTCAGGCACACTTATGAGCACTGGGGCCCTGGGTTACCAGGGTCCCAGTGACACATACAACTAAAACAACATATATACAGTGAAAAATGGGGGTAACATGCCAGGCAAGATGGTACTTTCCTACACAACCCCCCCCCCAAACGAAGGACAATAAGACTAGCCATGACCTGATGAGTCTTCATTGTCTAAGTGGAAATATCTGGAGAGTCCATCTGCATTAGAGTGGCTACTCCCAGGTCTATGTTCCACTGTATAGTCCATTCCCTGTAGGGATATGGACCACCTCAACAATTTAGGATTTTCACCTTTCATTTGTTTTAGCCAAAGTAGAGGTTTGTGGTCTGTCTGAACAATGAAGTGAGTGCCAAACAGGTATGGCCTCAACTTCTTCAGAGCCCAGACCACAGCAAAGGCCTCCCTCTCAATGGCAGACCAACGCTTTTCTCTAGGGGTCAACCTCCTACTAATAAAAGCAACAGGTTGATCCTGGCCCTCAGAATTAAGTTGTGATAGGACTGCCCCTACTCCTAATTCAGATGCATCAGTTTGGACATAGAATTTTTTAGAGTAACAAGGGCTTTTCAGGACAGGTGCAGAGCACATGGCCTGCTTCAGCTCCTCAAAAGCTTTCTGACAGTTTGCTGTCCATAATACCTTTTTAGGCATTTTCTTGGATGTGAGGTCATTAAGAGGGGCTGCAATGGAGCCATAGTTCTTAATGAACCTCCTGTAATACCCAGTGAGGCATAGGAAGGCTCTCACCTGAGTCTGAGTGGTAGGGGGAACCCAATCAATAATAGTTTGGATTTTCCCCTGAAGTGGTGCAATCTGTTCCCCACCAACAAGGTGTCCCAGATAAACCACCTTACCCTGCCCTATCTGGCACTTTGAAGCCTTGATAGTGAGGCCTGCCTTTTGCAGGGCCTCCAAAACTTTCCATAGGTGGACCAGGTGATCATCCCAGCTGGAGCTAAAGGCAGCTATATCGTCCAAATATGCTGCACTGAAAGCTTCCAGCCCTTGCAGGACTGTGTTCACCAACCTCTGAAAAGTGGCAGGTGCATTTTTCAAACCAAAAGGCATTACAGTAAACTGGTAATGTCCTCCAATGGTTGAAAATGCAGTCTTAGGTTTAGCATCTTCTGACAATTTGATCTGCCAATACCCTGCAGTCAAGTCAAAAGTGCTTAGATACTTGGCAGATGCCAGTGTATCTATGAGCTCATCTGCCCTGGGTATAGGGTGAGCATCAGTTTTGGTTACCAAGTTGAGACCTCTATAGTCTACACAAAACCGCATTTCCTTCTTTCCATCTTTGGAATGGGGTTTTGGTACCAGTACCACAGGAGAAGCCCATGGACTGTCAGAGTGCTCAACCACTCCTAGTTCTAACATTTTCTGGATCTCTTGCTTTATGCAGTCCCTGACATGGTCAGGCAGCCTATAGATCTTACTTTTGACAGGTAAACTGTCTCCAGTATCTATAGTGTGCTCACACCAAGAAGTGGTACCTGGCACAGTAGAGAAGAGTTCAGAGAATTGATCTAGGAGATTTATGCAATTATCTTTCTGCTCAGCAGTAAGACAATCAGCCAAAACTACACCTTCCACAAGAGCATCTTGTTCTGTGGAAGAGAAGAGATCAGGTAGAGGATCACTGTCTTCTTCCTGTCCCTCATCAGTTGCCATGAGCAGGGTGAGATCAGCCCTGTCATAGTAGGGTTTCAGGCGGGTGATATGGAGCACCCTAAGGGGACTCCTGGCAGTGCCTAAGTCAACTAAATAGGTGACTTCTCCCTTCTTTTCAACAATTGTGTGGGGTCCACTCCATTTATCTTGGAGTGCTCTTGGGGCCACAGGCTCCAAGACCCACACTTTCTGCCCTGGTTGGTACTGAACCAAAACAGCCTTCTGATCATGCCATTGCTTCTGGAGCTCTTGGCTGGCCTGAAGGTTTTTGCTGGCCTTTTTCATGTACTCAGCCATCCTTGATCTGAGGCCAAGTACATAATCCACAATATCCTGCTTAGGAGCTTTTAAAGGTTGTTCCCAACCCTCCTTTACAAGTGTGAGTGGACCCCTAACAGGGTGTCCAAAAAGAAGTTCAAAGGGGCTGAAGCCCACTCCTTTCTGGGGTACCTCCCTGTAGGCAAAAAGGAGGCATGGTAGAAGGATATCCCATCTCCTGCGGAGTTTTTCAGGGAGACCCATAATCATGCCTTTGAGAGTTTTATTAAATCTCTCCACCAGTCCATTTGTTTGTGGATGATAGGGTGTTGTGAACTTGTACGTTACACCACACTCCTTCCACATGGCCTTTAAGTATGCAGACATGAAATTGCTTCCCCTGTCTGATACTACTTCCTTTGGGAAGCCCACCCTGGAAAATATTCCCAGGAGGGCCTTTGCCACTGCAGGAGCTGTAGTGGTCCTTAAAGGAATAGCTTCAGGATATCTTGTGGCATGGTCCACTACCACTAAGATGAATCTATTGTGTGAAGCAGTTGGAGGGTCAAGGGGGCCAACTATGTCAACCCCTACCCTTTCAAAGGGAACCCCAACCACAGGCAGTGGAATAAGGGGTGCCTTTGGTGTGCCACCTGTCTTGCCACTGGCTTGACAGGTTTCACAGGACTTACAAAATTCCTTTGTGTCCTCAGACATTCTAGGCCAATGAAACAGGGGAACAAGCCTGTCCCAAGTTTTCATTTGTCCTAGATGCCCAGCTAAGGGAATGTCATGTGCCAGTGTTAGGAGGAACTTTCTGTACTCCTGAGGAATCACTAATCTCCTGGCAGCTCCAGGTTTAGGATCCCTATGCTCAGTGTACAAGAGGTTGTCCTCCCAGTAAACTCTGTGAGAGTCACTGACATCCCCATTAGCCTGTTTGACAGCTTGCTGTCTGAGACCCTCTAATGTGGGACAGGTTTGCTGTGCCACACTCAGCTCCTCTCTGGCAGGCCCCCCTTCACCCAAAAGCTCAGCAGTGTCTGCTTCCAGCTCCTCTGGTGTAGGTTCTGCACAGGGAGGGAATTCTTCTTCCTCAGAAGTTGAATCCACTGTAGAGGGAGGGATAGTAGGAAGTGGTTTGCTTCTACTAGCCCTAGCTTTAGGGAGCACTTGGTCCATTGTTCCAGGATCCAAGCTTCCCTGTCCTTTTTGCTTTTTGGCCTGAGCCCTTGTCAAAGCAAAAATATGCCCTGGGATGCCCAGCATTGCTGCATGGGCCTCCAACTCCACATCTGACCAAGCTGATGTCTCCAAATCATTCCCTAATAGACAGTCTACAGGTAAATCTGAAGCTACCACAACTTTCTTTGGACCAGTAACCCCCCCCCAGTTGAGATTAACAACAGCCATGGGGTGGCTAAGTGTGTTGTTGTGAGCATCGGTTACTTGGTACTGGTGACCAAGTAGGTGTTGTTCAGGGTGGACCAGTTTCTCTATGACCATAGTCACACTGGCACCAGTGTCCCTGTAGGCCTGAACCTCAACACCATTTATTAGGGGTAGCTGCTTGTACTTATCCATATTAAGGGGACAAGCAACTAAGGTGGCTAAATCAATAGCCCCCTCAGAGACTAACACAGCCTCTGTGGCCTCCCTAACAAGGCCAACCCCAACTAAGTTACCAATAGTGAGCCCAGCTACTCCCATGGATTGGCTATTAGTAGGTTTGCTCCCACCACCACTGCTATTAGTAGGGACACTAGGTGTAGCAGTAGGGGTTGTAGTGGTAGGAGGCTTGGTGCCTTTCTTTGGACAACTGGGATCTGTTGTCCAATGGCCTTTTATTTTACATAAATAGCACCATGGTTTCTTTTCCTTGTTCTGATTAAAAGAGGATTTGGGCCCACCACCCCCACCAGAGTGTTTTTGTGGGCCTGATGAAGACTCATTTTTCGATTTGTCCCCACCTTTGTCAGAAGACTTACCATCCTTCTTTTTGTTGCCATCTTTGTCACCCCCTGTATGAACTTTTCTGTTCACCCTTGTTCTGACCCATTTGTCTGCCTTCTTTCCCAATTCTTGGGGAGAGGTCAGATCAGAGTCCACCAAGTACTGGTGCAACAAATCAGACACACAATTATTAAGAATATGCTCTCTCAGGATCAAGTTATACAGGCTGTCATAATCAGTAACTTTACTGCCATGTAACCACCCCTCCAAGGCCTTCACTGAATGGTCAATGAAATCAACCCAGTCTTGTGAAGACTCCTTTTTGGTCTCTCTGAACTTTATCCTGTATTGTTCAGTGGTTAAGCCATAACCATCCAGGAGTGCATTCTTAAGAACTTGGAAATTATTAGCATCATTTTCTTTCACAGTAAGGAGCCTATCCCTACCTTTTCCACTAAATGATAGCCATAGGATAGCAGCCCACTGCCTTTGAGGGACATCCTGTACAACACAGGCCCTCTCAAGTGCAGTAAACCACTTGTTAATGTCATCCCCCTCCTTGTAAGGGGGAACTATCTTGTGCAGATTCCTGGAATCATGCTCTTTTGCAGGATGACTATGGGGAATACTGCTGCTGCCACCATGGGTTTCTAAACCCAGTTTCTGTCTCTCCTTCTCTACTTCTAAAGTCTGTCTATCCAAATCCAGCTGTTGCTTCTTGAGCTTCAGTCTGGTTTGTTCCACTCTCAATCTATTGAGCTCCCTTTCTAACAATCTGTCATCAGGGTGGGTGGGAGGGACATGCCTTGAAACAGAAGTATGGTGAGAATGGACAGAAGGAGACCTGTCCCTTACAGAAGCCACCCTAACAGCTTGGCTAACAGAAACATCACTACCAGTATGGTGAGAATAAATGCTTTTGCTATGATGTGAGACAACACTATTTATATGGTGTGGCTCATCATCATTACCAACTATGCTAGACTGTCTAGTAATGGGCAGGCTAGGAAGTTTTTTTCCTGAATCTTTTCCTAGGGGAGTCCCTGGATCAGATTGAGAACCATTAGCTACTTTTTCAACAGATTGGGCACTTATGGCCTTATCCTGTACTCTAAGCATGTTAATTAACAGTTCTAAGGAAGGATTCTTCCCTACACTCAAACCTCTCTCTATGCAGAGATTCCTTGCTCCTTTCCAGCTAAGGTGGTCATATGCAAGTTTGGACAGATCAACATTTTGGCCTGTGCCAGACATTTTTAGAGAGAGTTAAAGTGATAGTAAAAGATAAAAAGTTTGTCAGAGCTTTTAGAAAGACAGAGAAAAAAAACTTTTAAAACTTTTTAGAACTTTTTAGAAAGTTAGAAGTACTTTTCAGCACTTAGAAAAGAGTGAAAAGAGGAAATGCAAAACTTTTTGGCTATGTGTATATACACTGACCTTGTTTTGTATATTTTTCTCTTATGAAAAGTACAATGACAAGAGTGGTAAGTAGTCTCAAAGCACTTATCCCACCGCTGCACAACCAATGTAGGAGGCTGGACTGGCTTGTAGTGAGTACCAAGGGGTACTTGCACCTTGCACCAGGCCCAGTTATCCCTTATTAGTGTATAGGGTGTCTAGCAGCTTAGGCTGATAGATAATGGTAGCTTAGCAGAGCAGCTTAGGCTGAACTAGGAGACGTGTGAAGCTACTACAGTACCACTTAGTGTCATATGCACAATATCACAAGAAAACACAATACACAGTTATACTAAAAATAAAGGTACTTTATTTTTATGACAATATGCCAAAGTATCTTAGAGTGTACCCTCAGTGAGAGGATAGGAAATATACACAAGATATATATACACAATAGCAAAAATATGCAGTATAGTCTTAGAAAACAGTGCAAACAATGTATAGTTACAATAGGATGCAATGGGGAAACATAGGGATAGGGGCAACACAAACCATATACTCCAAAAGTGGAATGCGAACCACGAATGGACCCCAAACCTATGTGACCTTGTAGAGGGTCGCTGGGACTATTAGAAAATAGTGAGAGTTAGAAAAATAACCCTCCCCAAGACCCTGAAAAGTGAGTGCAAAGTGCACTAAAGTTCCCCTAAGGACAAAGAAGTCGTGTTAGAGGAATAATGCAGGAAAGACACAAACCAGCAATGCAACAACTGTGGATTTCCAATCTAGGGTACCTGTGGAACAAGGGGACCAAGTCCAAAAGTCACAAGCAAGTCGGAGATGGGCAGATGCCCAGGAAATGCCAGCTGCGGGTGCAAAGAAGCTTCTACTGGACAGAAGAAGCTGAGGTTTCTGCAGGAACAAAAAGGGCTAGAGACTTCCCCTTTGGTGGACGGATCCCTCTCGCCGTGGAGAGTCGTGCAGAAGTGTTTTCCCGCCGAAAGAATGCCAACAAGCCTTGCTAGCTGCAAATCGTGCGGTTAGCGTTTTTGGACGCTGCTGAGGCCCAGAAGGGACCAGGAGGTCGCAAATTGGACCAGCAGAGAGAGGGGACGTCGAGCAAGACAAGGAGCCCTCTCTGAAGCCGGTAGCACCCGGAGAAGTGCCAGAAACAGGCACTACGAGGATGCGTGAAACGGTGCTCGCCGAAGTTGCACAAAGGAGTCCCACGTCGCCGGAGACCAACTTAGAAAGTCGTGCAATGCAGGTTAGAGTGCCGTGGACCCAGGCTTGGCTGTGCACAAAGGATTTCCGCCGGAAGTGCACAGGGGCCGGAGTAGCTGCAAAGTCGCGGTTCCCAGCAATGCAGCCCAGCGAGGTGAGGCAAGGACTTACCTCCCCCAAACTTGGACTGAAGCGTCACTAGACTGTGGGGGTCACTTGGACAGAGTCGCTGGATTCGAGGGACCTCGCTCGTCGTGCTGAGAGGAGACCCAAGGGACCGGTAATGCAGCTTTTTGGTGCCTGCGGTTGCAGGGGGAAGATTCCGTCGACCCACTGGAGATTTCTTCAGAGCTTCTGGTGCAGAGAGGAGGCAGACTACCCCCACAGCATGCACAAGCAGGAAAACAGTCGAGAAGGCGGCAGGATCAGCGTTACAGAGTTGCAGTAGTCGTCTTTGCTACTATGTTGCAGGTTTGCAGGCTTCCAGCGCGGTCAGCAGTCGATTCCTTGGCAGAAGATGAAGAGAGAGATGCAGAGGAACTCGGATGAGCTCTTGCATTCGTTATCTAAAGTTTCCCCAGAGACAGAGACCCTAAATAGCCAGAAAAGAGGGTTTGGCTACCTAGGAGAGAGGTTAGGCTAGCAACACCTGAAGGAGCCTATCACAAGGAGTCTCTGACGTCACCTGGTGGCACTGGCCACTCAGAGCAGTCCAGTGTGCCAGCAGCACCTCTGTTTCCAAGATGGCAGAGGTCTGGAGCACACTGGAGGAGCTCTGGACACCTCCCAGGGGAGGTGCAGGTCAGTGGAGTGGTCACTCCCCTTTCCTTTGTCCAGTTTCGCGCCAGAGCAGGGCTAAGGGGTCCCCTGAACTGGTGTAGACTGGCTTATGCAGAATTGGGCACCTCTGTGCCCAACAAAGCATTTCCAGAGGCTGGGGGAGGCTACTCCTCCCCTGCCTTCACACCATTTTCCAAAGGGAGAGGGTGTCACACCCTCTCTCAGAGGAAGTTCTTTGTTCTGCCATCCTGGGCCAGGCCTGGCTGGACCCCAGGAGGGCAGATGCCTGTCTGAGGGGTTGGCAGCAGCAGCAGCTGCAGTGAAACCCCAGGAAGGGCAGTTTGGCAGTACCAGGGTCTGTGCTACAGACCACTGGGATCATGGGATTGTGCCAACTATGCCAGGATGGCATAGAGGGGGCAATTTCATGATCATAGACATGTTACATGGCCATATTCGGAGTTACCATTGTGAAGCTACATATAGGTGGTGACCTATATGTAGTGCACGCGTGTAATGGTGTCCCCGCACTCACAAAGTTCAGGGAATGTGGGGGCACCTTGGCTAGTGCCAGGGTGCCCTCACACTAAGTAACTTTGCACCTAACCTTTACCAGGTAAAGGTTAGACATATAGGTGACTTATAAGTTACTTAAGTGCAGTGTAAAATGGCTGTGAAATAACGTGGACGTTATTTCACTCAGGCTGCAGTGGCAGGCCTGTGTAAGAATTGTCAGAGCTCCCTATGGGTGGCAAAAGAAATGCTGCAGCCCATAGGGATCTCCTGGAACCCCAATACCCTGGGTACCTCAGTACCATATACTAGGGAATTATAAGGGTGTTCCAGTAAGCCAATGTAAATTGGTAAAAATGGTCACTAGCCTGTTAGTGACAATTTGGAAAGAAATGAGAGAGCATAACCACTGAGGTTCTGATTAGCAGAGCCTCAGTGAGACAGTTAGTCACTACACAGGTAACACATTCAGGCACACTTATGAGCACTGGGGCCCTGGGTTACCAGGGTCCCAGTGACACATACAACTAAAACAACATATATACAGTGAAAAATGGGGTTAACATGCCAGGCAAGATGGTACTTTCCTACAGGCAGGCCTCACTATCAAGGCCTCAAAGTGCCAGATAGGGCAGGGAAAAGTGGTTTATCTGGGTCACCTGGTAGGTGGAGAACAGATTGCACCACTACAGGGGAAAATCCAGACAATCATAGATTGGGTTCCCACTACAACTCAGACCCAGGTGAGAGCCTTTTTAGGCCTCACAGGGTATTACAGGAGATTCATTAAAAATCATGGCTCCATAGCAGCCCCTCTTAATGATCTCACAAGTAAGAAAATGCCTCAAAAGGCATTATGGACAGCTAGCTGTCAGAAAGCTTTTGAGGAGCTCAAACAAGCCATGTGCTCTGCACCTGTACGAAAAAGCCCATGTTACTCCAAGAAATTCATTGTTCAAATCGATGCATCTGAATTAGGGGTAGGGGCAGTCTTATCACAACTGAATTCTGAGGGCCAAGATCAACCAGTTGCTTTTATCAGCAGAAGGTTGACCCCTAGAGAAAAGCGTTGGTCTGCCATAGAGAGGGAGGCCTTTGCTGTGGTCTGGACACTGAAAAAGTTTAGGCCATACCTGTTTGGCACTCACTTTATTGTTCAGACAGACCACAAACCTCTACTTTGGCTAAAACAAATGAAAGGTGAAAACCCTAAATTGTTGAGATGGTCCATATCTCTACAGGGAATGGACTATACAGTGGAACATAGACCTGGGAGTGCCCACTCCAATGCAGATGGACTCTCCAGATATTTCCACTTAGACAATGAAGGCTCATCAGGTCATGGCTAGTCTTATTGTACTTCGTTTGGGGGGGTTGTGTAGGAAAGTACCATCTTGCCTGGCATGTTACCCCCATATTTCACTGTATGTATGTTGTTTTAGTCCTTGTGTCACTGGGACCCTGCTGGGCAGGGCCCCAGTGCTCATAGTATGTGCCCTGTATTTGTTCCCTGTGTGGTGCCTAACTGTATCACTGAGGCTCTGCTAACCAGAACCTCAGTGTTTATACTCTCTCTGCTTTTGAAATTTGTCACTGCAGGCTAGTGACTCAATTTACCAATTCTCATTGGCACATTGGTACACCCATATAATTCCCTTGTATATGGTACTGAGGTACCCAGGGTATTGGGGTTCCAGGAGATCCCTATGGGCTGCAGCATTTCTTTTGCCACCCATAGGGAGCTCAGACAATTCTTGCACAGTCCTGGCATTACAGCCTGTGTGAAATAACGTCCACGTTATTTCACAGCTGTGAGAAAGTAGCCTCTTTCTAGCCTTGTTACCCCCACTTTTGGCCTGTTTCTGAGTATATGTCAGGGTGTTTTCACTGTCTCACTGGGATCCTGCTAGCCAGGGCCCAGTGCTCATAGTGAAAACCCTATGTTTTCAGTATGTTTGTTATGTGTCACTGGGACCCTGCTAGTCAGGACCCCAGTGCTCATAAGTTTGTGGCCTATATCTATGTTGTCCCTGTGTGATGCCCAACTGTATCACTGAGGCTCTGCTAACCAGAACCTCAGTGGTTATGCTCTCTCTGCTTTACAAATTCTCACTAACAGGCTAGTGACCAATTTTACCAATTCATATTGGCATACTGGAACACCCTTATAATTCCCTAGTATATGGTACTGAGGTACCCAGGGTATTGGGGTTCCAGGAGATCCCTATGGGCTGCAGCATTTCTTTTGCCACCCATAGGGAGCTCTGACAATTCTTACACAGGCATGCTACTGCAGCCTGAGTGAAATAATGCCCACATTATTCCACAGCCATTTTACACTGCACATAAGTATCTTATAAGTCACCTATATGTCTAACCTTCACCTGGCGAAGGTTGGGTGCAAAGTTACTTAGTGTTTGGGCACCCTGGCACTAGCTAAGATGCCCCCACATTGTTCAGGGCAAATTCCCCGGACTTTGTGAGTGCGGGGACACCATTTCACACGTGCACTATACATAGGTCACTACCTATGTATAGCGTCACAATGATAACTCCGAACATGGCCATGTAACATGTCTAAGATCGTGGAATTCTCACTCCAATGCCATTCTGGCATTGGGGAGACAATTCCATGATCCCCCGGGTCTCTAGCACAGAACCCGGGTACTGCCAAACTGCCTTTCCCGGGGTTTCACTGCAGCTGCTGCTGCTGTGAACCCCTCAGACAGGTTTCTGACCTCCTGGGGTCCAGCCAGGCCTGGCCCAGGAAGGCAGAACAAAGGACTTCCTCAGAGAGAGGGTGTTACACCCTCTCCCTTTGGAAAAAGGTGTCAGGGCTGGCGAGGAGTAGCCTCCCCAGCCTCTGGAAATGCTTTGATGGGCATAGATGGTGCCCATCTCTGCATAAGCCAGTCTACATCGGTTCAGGGATCCCCCAGCCCTGCTCTGGCGCGAAACTGGACAAAGGAAAGGGGAGTGACCACTCCCCTGACCTGCACCTCCGAGGGGAGGTGCCCAGAGCTCCTCCATTGTGCTCCAGACCTCACCATCTTGGAAACAGAGGTGTTGCTGGCACACTGGACTGCTCTGAGTGGCCAGTGCCATCAGGTGACGTCAGAGACTCCTTCTGATAGGCTCTTACCTTTCTTACTAGCCTATCCTCCTTCCTAGGTAGCCAAACCTCCTTTTCTGGCTATTTAGGGTCTCTGCTTTGGGGAATTCTTCAGATACCGAATGCAAGAGCTCACCAGAGTTCCTCTGCATCTCTCTCTTCACCTTCTGCCAAAGGATCGACCGCTGACTGCTCAGGACGCCTGCAAAACCGCAACAAAGTAGCAAAGACGACTACTGCAACCTTGTATCGCTGATCCTGCCGCCTTCTCGACTGTTTCCTGGTGGTGCATGCTCTGGGGGTAGCCTGCCTCCTTTCTGCACCAGGAGCTCTGAAGAAATCTCCTGTGGGGCGACGGAATCTTCCCCCTGCAACCGCAGGCAACAAAAGACTGCATCACCGGTCCTCTGGGTCCCCTCTCAGCACGACGAGCATGGTCCCTGGAACTCAGCAACTCTGTCCAAGTGACTCCCACAGTCCAGTTACTCTTCAGTCCAAGTTTGGTGGAGGTAAGTCCTTGCCTCTCCACGCTAGACTGCATTGCTGGGTACCACGTGATTTGCAGCTGCTCCGGCTCCTGTGCACTCTTCCAGGATTTCCTTCGTGCACAGCCAAGCCTGGGTCCCGACACTCTAACCTGCAGTGCACAACCTTCTGAGTTCTCCTCCGGCGTCGTGGGACTCCCTTTTGTGTCTTCGGTGGACTCCGGTTCACTCCTCTTCCAAGTGCCTGTTCCGGTACTTCTGCGGGTGCTGCCTGCTTCTGTGAGGGCTCCCTGACTTGCGGGGCACCCCCTCTGTCTCCTCATCCAAGTGGCGACATCCTGGTCCCTCCTGGGCCACAGCAGCATCCAAAAACCCAAAACCGCGACCCTTGCAGCTAGCAAGGCTTGTTTGCGGTCTTTCTGCGTGGGACCCTCTAAAAGCTTCTTCACGACGTGGGACATCCAACCTCCAAAGGGGAAGTTTCTAGCCCTCTTCGTTCTTGCAGAATCCACAGCTTCTACCATCCGGTGGCAGCTTCTTTGCACCCTCAGCTGGCATTTCCTGGGCATCTGCCCACTCTCGACATTGTCGGGACTCCTGGACTTGGTCCCCTTGTTTCACAGGTACTCAGGTCCGGAAATCCACTTTGGTTGCTTTGCTGGTGTTGGTCTTCCTTGCAGAATCCCCCTATCACGACTTCTGTGCTCTCTGGGGGATATAGGTGCACTTTACACCTACTTTTCAGGGTCTTGGGGTGGGCTATTTTTCTAACCCTCACTGTTTTCTTACACTCCCAGTGACCCTCTAAAAGCTCACATAGGTTTGGGGTCCATTCGTGGTTCGCATTCCACTTTTGGAGTATATGGTTTGTGTTGCCCCATACCTATGTGCTCCTATTGCAATCTACTGTAACTTTACATTGCTTGCATTACTTCCTCTTGCTATTATTGTATATTTTTGGTATTGTGTACATATATCTTGTGTATATTTGGCATCCTCATACTGAGGGTACTCACTGAGATACTTTTGGCATATTGTCATAAAAATAAAGTACCTTTATTTTTAGTATATCTGTGTATTGTGTTTTCTTATGATATTGTGCATATGACACCAGTGGTATAGTAGGAGCTTTGCATGTCTCCTAGTTCAGCCTAAGCTGCTCTGCTATAGCTACCTTCTATCAGCCTAAGCTGCTAGAAACACCTCTTCTACACTAATAAGGGATAACTGAACCTGGTACAGAGTGTAAGTACCCCTTGGTACCCACTACAAGCCAGGCCAGCCTCCTACATTGGTTGTGCAGCGGTGGGATAAGTACTTGCAACTACTTACCACTTTGTCATTGTGTACTTTTCATAAGAGAATAATATACAAAACAAGTTCAGTGTATGTACACCTAACCAAAAAGTTTTGCTTTTCTTCTCTTACACTATCTGCTAAGTGCTGAAAAGTACTCCTAAACTTTCAAAAAGTTTAAACAGTTTTTTTTTCTGTTCTTTAAAAAGTCCTAAAACTTTTTCTCTCTTTTATCTGTCCCTAAACCTTTTTCTATCATGTCTGGTGTAGGAATCCGTCTTAATTTGGTCAGTACTACTTATGACCACCTTAACTTTAAGAGCCTAAGGAGTCTCTGCTTTGATAGAGGTTTAGTGGTAGGTAAAAACCCTTCTAGAGAGTTACTATCTAATATGCTTATTGAGAATGATAAGGCCCAGGGTGGCACCTCATCTGAAAAGTTGATAGATAGCTCACACTTTGACTCATGGGAGCCCCTTGAGAGAGTGTTACAGGGTTCCCTTCTTAATCTGCCCCTTAGCAGACCACCTAGCAATGCTGGTAGTAATAGAAGCTCCCATCACAGTACGGATGTTTTTATTCCTGTAGGCCAGGTTGTTAGGGTGCCAACTGTTAGGGACAGGTCTCCCTCTGCTCATTCACATCTTTCTTCTGTGTCAAAACATTCCCAACCCACCCACCCTGATGACAAGCTGTTAGAAAGGGAACTCAATAAGTTGAGAGTGGAAGAGACCAGGCTGAAGCTTAAACAGCAACAGCTGGCTCTAGACAGGGAATTCCTAGACTTAGAAAAAGAGAGACAGAGGTTGGGGTTTGGACCCCATGATGGCAGCAGCAGTATTCCTGATAGCAATCCTGTGAAAGAGCACGATTCTAGGAATCTGCATAAGATAGTTCCCCCTTACAAGTAGGGGGGTGACATTAAAAAGTGGTTTGCTGCACTTGAGAGGGCCTATATGGTACAGGGGGTGCCTAAAAAGGCAGTGGGCTGCTATCCTATGGCTATCTTTCAGTGGAAAGGGTAGGGATATTCTCCTTACTGTAAAGGAAAGTGATGCCAATAATTTTACAGTTTTGAAGAATGCACTCTTGGATGGATTTGGCTTAACCACTGAACAATACAGGATTAAGTTCAGAGAAACCAGAAAAGAGTCCTCACAAGACTGGGTAGACTTTGTTGACTATTCAGTGAAGGCCTTGGAGGGCTGGTTACACGGCAGTAAAGTTTCTGACTAAGAAAGCCCGTACAATCTAATCCTGAGAGAGCATATTCTGAATACCTGTGTGTCTGATTTGTTACTCCAATATCTAGTAGACTCAGATCTGACCTCTCCCCAAGAATTGGGAAAGAAGGCAGACAAATGGGTCAGAACAAGAGTGAACAGAAAAGTTCATACAGAGGGTGACAAGGATGGCAAGAAGAAAGATGGTGAGAAATCTCAGGATAAGCATGGGGATAAGGGTAAAACCAAAGAGCCTTCTTCACATCCTAAACACTCTTCAGGGGGTAGGGATAAATCAAATTCTTCCTCTTCTTCACAACCTACACACATTAAAAAGCCTTGGTGCTTTGTGTGTAAAAATAAAGGCCATAGGCCAGGGGATAAGTCCTGTCCAGGTAAACCCCCTGAGCCTACCACCACTAATACATCAAACTCTAG
Organism: Pleurodeles waltl; assembly: GCF_031143425.1. NCBI lineage: Eukaryota > Metazoa > Chordata > Amphibia > Caudata > Salamandridae > Pleurodeles > Pleurodeles waltl. The sequence continues at coordinate 582,467,517 of NC_090451.1, forward strand.
TGCCCCTAGCAGTAGTGGTAATAGTGGTGGGACTGCTGGCAACACTCAAGCTAAGGGTGTAGTTGAGTTCACTTATGGGTCCATCATAGAAACTGGGGTAGTCAGTCCCAAGACAGTTTCTGTCACACCTAGTGGCATTGGCCTTGCCACACTGGCAGCTTGTCCCCTTACAATGGATAAGTACAGGCAGACAGTTTCAATAAATGGTGTTGAGGCCCAGGCCTACAGGGACACAGGTGCCAGTATCACTTTGGTGACTGAAAACCTAGTGCCTCCTGAACAACACATCATTGGACAACAGTACAAGATTATTGATGTCCATAACTCCACTAAGTTTCTTCCCTTAGCTATAGTTCAGCTTAGTTGGGGTGGAGTTACTGGCCCTAAGCAGGTGGTAGTATCACCTAGCATACCTGTAGACTGTCTCTTAGGTAATGACCTAGAGACCTCAGGTTGGGCTGAGGTAGAGTTTTATACCCATGCAGCCATGCTGGGTATCCCTGAGGAATTGTTCCCTCTCATTTCGACTGAAATGAAAAAACAAAGGAGAGAAAAAGGCCTGAAAACACAGGATCCTTCTTCAACCACAGGTAAAAAGGGTATCACAGTATCCCCTAACCACCCTGCAATTCAGGATACCATTCCTGTGGTGGGAGAAACCTCTCCTGGGGTGGCACCTGTACCAAGGGAATCATCAGCTGGCATAGCTGTACTCCCTGAGGCAGAAGTACCTCTCTGTGGGATAACTAATATTGGTGAGAAAAAGAGCACCATTTTAGTTAATATGGAGCATCCCTCCAACCCTCCCAGAGAAACTTTAGTGCAGAAACCCTGCACTGCCTCACAACACTTAGGACAGCAGCCCTGCCCTAGTGTGGAGCTCATAGGACAGCATCCCTGCCCTGCTCCAACTCAAGAGAAACAGCATCCCTGTTCTCTCTTACAGCCATATGGACAACGTTTTTGCCCAGCTATGGCTTTACTGAGACAGCATCCCTGTCTGGCATTCTCATCACTAGAAATAGGTCCAGTGGACAATTCCCACTGTTCTAAACTAAAACTTACTGATAGAAACTCTGAAATATATCTTCACATTGTTGGTTAGCTAAAAAACTTCAAACAGGGTGGTTTACATCCCCACAGGGAAGGAACCATATAGTGGATGATAAAGGGAGTAACCAGTCTATTCTCAGCTACTCTCCACTTATCACCACTTAGACAATAAAGACTCAACTGGCGAAGGTTAGCCTTATTGTCCTTCGTTTGGGGGGGGGTTGTGTGAGAAAGTAGCCTCTTTCTAGCCTTGTTACCCCCACTTTTGGCCTGTTTGTGAGTATATGTCAGGGTGTTTTCACTGCTCACTGGGATCCTGCTAGCCAGGGCCCAGTGCTTATAGTGAAAACCCTATGTTTTCAGTATGTTTGTTATGTGTCACTGGGACCCTGCTAGCCAGGACCCCAGTGCTCATAAGTTTGTGGCCTATATGTATGTGTTCCCTGTGTGATGCCTAACTGTCTCACTGAGAATCTGCTAACCAGAACCTCAGTGGTTATGCTCTCTCTGCTTTACAAATTGTCACTAACAGGCTAGTGACCAATTTTACCAATTCATATTGGCATAATGGAACACCCTTATAATTCCCTAGTATATGGTACTGAGGTACCCAGGGTATTGGGGTTCCAGGAGATCCCTATGGGCTGCAGCATTTTTTTTGCCACCCATAGGGAGCTCTGACAATTCTTACACAGGCCTGCCACTGCAGCCTGAGTGAAATAATGCCCATATTATTTCACAGCCATTTTACACTGCACATAAGTAACTTATAAGTCACCTATATGTCTAACCTTCACCTGGTGAAGGTTGGGTGCAAAGTTACTTAGTGTGTGGGCACCCTGGCACTAGCCAATATGCCCCCACATTGTTCAGGGCAAATTCCCCGGACTTTGTGAGTGCGGGGACACCATTTCCCGTGTGCACTATACATAGGTCACTACCTATGTATAGCGTCACAATGGTAACTCCGAACATGGCCATGTAACATGTGTAAGATCATGGAATTGTCACCCTAATGCCATTCTGGCATTGGGGAGACAATTCCATGATCCCCCAGGTCTCTAGCACAGAACCCGGGTACTGCCAAACTACCTTTCCCGGGGTTTCACGGCAGCTGCTGCTACTGCCAACCCCTCAGACAGGTTTCTGCCCTCATGGGTTTCAACCAGGCATGGCCCAGGAAGGCAGAACAAAGGACTTCCTCAGAGAGAGGGTGTTACACCCTCTCCCTTTGGAAAAAGGTGTCAGGGCTGGGGAGGAGTAGCCTCCCCCAGCCTCTGGAAATGCTTTGATGGGCACAGATGGTGCCCATCTCTGCATAAGCCAGTCTACATCGGTTCAGGGATCCCCCAGCCCTGCTCTGGCGAGAAACTGGACAAAGGAAAGGGGAGTGACCACTCCCCTGACTTGCACCTCCCAGGAGAGGTGCCCAGAGCTCCTCCAGTGTGCTCTAGACCTCTGCCATCTTGGAAACAGAGGTGTTGCTGGCACAATGGACTGCTCTGAGTGGCCAGTGCCATCAGGTGACGTCAGAGACTCCTTCTGATAGGCTCTTACCTTTCTTACTAGCCTATCCTCCTTCCTAGGTAGCCAAACCTCCTTTTCTGGCTACTTAGGGTCTCTGCTTTGGGGAATTCTTCAGATAGTGAATGCAAGAGCTCACCAGAGTTCCTCTGCATCTCTCTCTTCACCTTTTGCCAAAGGATCGCCCGCTAACTGCTCAGGACGCCGGCAAAACCACAACAAAGTAGCAAAGACGACTGCTGCAACCTTGTATCGCTGATCCTGCCACCTTCTCGACTGTTTCCTGGTGGTGCATGCTCTGGGGGTAGCCTGCCTCCTTTCTGCACCAGGAGGTCTGAAGAAATCTCCCGTGGGTCGACGGAATCTTCCCCCTGCAACCGCAGGCAACAAAAAGACTGTACCACCGGTCCTCTGGGTCTCCTCTCAGCATGACGAGCGTGGTCCCTGGAACTCAGCAACTCTGTCCAAGTGACTCCCACAGTCCAGTGACTCTTCAGTCCAAGTTTGGTGGAGGTAAGTCCTCGCCTCCCCACGCTAGACTGCATTGCTGGGTACCGTGTGATTTGCAGCTGCTCCGGCTCCTGTGCACTCTTCCAGGATTTCCTTTGTGCACAGCCAAGCCTGGGTCCCCGACACTCTAACCTGCAGTGCACAACCTTCTGAGTTGTTCTCCGGCGTCGTGGGACTCCCTTTTGTGTCTTCGGGTGGACTCCGGTTCACTCCTCTTCCAAGTGCCTGTTCCGGTACTTCTGCAGGTGCTGCCTGCTTCTGTGAGGGCTCCCTGACTTGCTGGGCGCCCCCTCTGTCTCCTCATCCAAGTGGCGACATCCTGGTCCCTCCTGGGCCACAGCAGCATCCAAAAACCCTAACCGCGACCCTTGCAGCTAGCAAGGCTTGTTTGCGGTCTTTCTGCGTGGGAACACCTCTGCAAGCTTCTTCACGACGTGGGACATCCATCCTCCAAAGGGGAAGTTTCTAGCCCTCTTCGTTCTTGCAGAATCCACAGCTTCTACCATCCGTTGGCAGCTTCTTTGCACCCTCAGCTGGCATTTCCTGGGCATCTGCCCACTCTCGACATTGTCGCGACTCCTGGACTTTGGTTGCTTTGCTGGTATTGGTCTTCCTTGCAGAAACCCCCTATCACGACTTCTGTGCTCTCTGGGGGATAAAGGTGCACTTTACACCTACTTTTCAGGGTCTTGGGGTGGGCTATTTTTCTAACCCTCACTGTTTTCTTACACTCCCAGCGACCCTCTACAAGCTCAGATACGTTTCGGGTCCATTCGTGGTTCGGATTCCACTTTTGGAGTATATGGTTTGTGTTGCCCCTATACCTATGTGCTCCTATTGCAATCTACTGTAACTTTACATTGCTTGCATTACTTCCTTTTGCTCTTATTGTATATTTTTGGTATTGTGTACATATATCTTGTGTATATTTGGCATCCTCATACTGAGGGTACTCACTGAGATACGTTTGGCATATTGTCATAAAAATAAAGTACCTTTATTTTTAGTATATCTGTGTATTGTGTTTTCTTATGATATTGTGCATATGACACCAGTGTTATAGTAGGAGCTTTGCATGTCTCCTAGTTCAGCCTAAGCTGCTCTGCTATAGCTACCTTCGATCAGCCTAAGCTGCTCGAAACACCTCTTCTACACTAATAAGGGATAACTGGACCTGGTACAGAGTGTAAGTACCCCTTGGTACCCACTACAAGCCAGGCCAGCCTCCTACAACAGCCATTTACCACTGCACATAAGTAACTTATAAGTCACCAATATGTTTAACCTTCACCTGGTGAAGATTGGGTGCCAAGTTACTTAGTGTGTGGGCACCCTGGCACTAGCCAAGGTGCCCCAACATCGTTCAGGGAAAATTCCCCAGACTTTTTGAGTGCGGAGACACCATTACACATGTGCACCATACATAGGTCACTACCTATGTATAGCCTCACAATGGTAACTCCGAACATGGCCATGTAACATGTCTAAGATCATGGAATTGTCACCCCAATACCATTCTGGTATTGGAGGGACAATTCCATGATCCCCCGGGTCTCTAGCACAGAACCCGGGTACTGCCAAACTGCCTTTCCGGGGTTTCCACTGCAGCTGCTGCCAACCCCTCAGACAGGTTTCTACCCTCCTGGGGTCCAGGCAGCCCTGGCCCAGGAAAGCAGAACAAAGGATTTTCTCTGAGAGAGGGTGTTACACCTTCTCCCTCTGGAAATAGGTGTGAAGGGCTGGGGAGGAGTAGCCTCCCCCAGCCTCTGGAAATGCTTTGATGGGCACAGATGGTGCCCATCTCTGCATAAGCCAGTCTACCCTGGTTCAGGGATCCCCCATCCCTGCTCTGGCACGAAACTGGGCAAAGGAAAGGGGAGTGACCACTCCCCTGACCACTACCTCCCAGGGGAGGTGCCCAGAGCTCCTCCAGTGTGTCCCAGACCTCTGCCATCTTGGAAACAGAGGTTTTGGGGGCACACTGGACTGCTCTGAGTGGCCAGTGCCAGCAGGTGACATCAGAGACTCCCTCTGATAGGCACTTACCTCTCTTGGTAGCCAATCCTCCTTCCTTTGTAGCCAAACCCTCTTTTCTGGCTATTTAGGGTCTCTGCTTTGGGGAATTCTTCAGATAACAAATGCAAGAGCTCACCAGAGTTCCTCTGCATCTCCCTCTTCACCTTCTACCAAGGATCGACCGCTGACTGCTCCAGGACACCTGCAAAACCGCAACAAAGTAGCAAGATGACTGCCAACATTGTAGCGCCTAATCCTGATGGCTTTCTCTACTGTTTCCAGGTGGTGTGTGCTCTGGGGGTAGCCTGCCTTCACCCTGCACCAGAAGCTCCGAATAAATCTCCTGTGGGTCGACAGAATTTTCCCCCTGCTAATGCAGGCACCAAAAGACTGCATCACCGGTCCTCTGAGTCCCCTCATATCCTGACGAGTGTGGTCCCTGGAACACAGCAACTCTGTCCAAGTGACTCCCACAGTCCAGTGACTCTTCAGTCCACGTTTGGTGGAGGTAAGTCCTTGCCTCCCCACGCTAGACTGCAAAGCTGTGTACTGCGTGATTTGCAGCTGCTCCGGCATCTGTGCACTCTTCCAGGATTTCCTTCATGCACAGCCTAGCCTGGGTCCCCAGCACTCCGTCCTGCAGTGCTCAACCCTCTGAGTTGGCTTCCGACGTCGTGGGACCCTCCTTTGTAACTTCGCATGGACTCTGGTTCACTAATCTTCTAAGTGCGTGATGGGGTACTTCTGCGGGTGTTGCCTGCTTCTGTGAGGGCTGAGTTGCTGAGCGCACCCTCTGTCTCCTCCTCCAAGGGGCGACATACTGATCCTTCCTGGTCCTCAGCAGCACCCAAAAACCTCTATTGCGACCCTTGCAGCTAGCAAGGCTTGTTTGCGGTATTTCTGCAACCTTCATCGTGACATGGGACATCTGTCTTCCAAAGGAGAAGTTCCTAGTCCTCTTCATTCTTACAGAATTCCAAGCTTCTTCCATCCGGAGGCAGCTTCCTTGCACCTTCATCCGGGGTTTCCTGGGCTCCTGCCCCCCGGACACTGTCGCGACTACTGGAGTTGGTCCCATTGCCTTGCAGGTCCGGAAATCCGTTGTCATTGCACTGCTGGTGTTTGTTGTTCTTGCAGAATCCCCCTATCACGACTATTGTGCTCTCTTGGGGTAGTAGGTGTACTTTACTCCTACTTTTCAGGGTCTTGGGATGGGGTATCTTGGACACCCTGACTGTTTTCTTACAGTACCAGAAAAACTCTACAAGCTCCCATAGGTCTGGGGTCCATTTGTGATTCGCATTCCACTTTTGGAGTATATGGTTTGTGTTGCCCGTAGACTTATATCTGCCTATTGCAGCCTATTGTAATTCTACACTGTTTGCATTACTTTTCTGACTCTTACTTACCTGTTTTGGGTTTGTGTACATATAACTTGTGTATATTACTTACCTTCTTACTGAGGATACTCACTGAGATACTTGTGGCATATTGTCATAAAAATAAAGTACCTTTATTTTTAGTAACTCTGTGGATTTTGTTTTCTTATGATATTGTGCATATAATATAAGTGGTATAGTAGGAGCTTTGCATGCCTCCTAGTTCAGCCTAAGCTGCTTTGCCATAGCTACCTTCTATCAGCCTAAGCTGCTAGAAACACCTCTATTCTACTAATAAGGGATAACTGGCCCTGGCACAAGGTGTAAGCACCATTGGTACCCACTACAAGCCAGGCCAGCCTCCTACAACATTGTCCTAACTATAACTACCCAGTGGCGACCAATGGCCACTAATGGCCCTCGGGAATCCAGCCCACCCCCGGCACACAGCTGTTTGCTTTTGCTTGGTGGGGGCTGATGGCTCCAAGCACCAAGCAAAAGCACACAGATTTGCATGCAGAGAAGACAGATGAAAACATTGCTCCAGCTATTAAAAGCAGTTCCTTGCTTGCTGGAGCGATGCCAGCTCATACAGGAGCTCGGAGCAAGCAGGGACTGCGGGAGAGGCTTGAGGCTCTCCTCCGAGATCCGAGATAGCCCGTAAAGGGCAAAAAAATGTTTTTAAAAATGTAGCATAATGGTCAAGGTCACAGATCTTCACACTGAGAGTTGAGAATTTGACTCCAGGTGTATCCGTAGTCATTTCCTTCCTTTAATTTCTTTTAAACTGCAAATACTTAAGGCTCATACTGAAATGTGATCTTACTCTTTGTAATGGACCAATACATTCTTCTTTTCAATTTGGGTAGAAATATCCCATTCTAAGTATATCATCCATCAAAGCCTAAAAAAAATCTCTATCTCTCTCCCTCTCACTCTCTTTCTCTCTCTCTTGCAATCTCTTTCTCCCACTCACACACCCACTCAGACCCTTATGAATCCACTCACAAACCCACTCAGACCCTTGTGCACCCACTCACAGCCCAAGTCAGACCCTCATCCACCCACTCAAACGCTCACACACCTAGTCACAGACCCACCAAGACTCTCACACACCCACTTACAGACCCACTGACACCCTTGTGCAGCCACTCACAGACCGGCGCAGACACTGAGGCCACTAAGACAATGACGCACTCTCACAACCTGACAGAGACACTCCCAGCCACTCTCACCCCAATACACTCTTTTACACTTATTCTCACACCCAGAGAGATAGGTTGCGGCTAACTCCTGCTGCAAAAGGGCCTTCTGCAGAGCAGGTTTGGGTGGTTAAGGGGTAGCCACAGGGGTTAGCTGCAGCCCAGGCCTTGTGGGCAACCCCTGCTGCGTATGGGCCTGCCCAGTGGTGGTTGAGTTAACAAATTGTAAAGAAAATAACTTTAGGTAAAAAAAAAATAGAAATAAATTCAAAGAAAAAAACAAAGGTTTCAGGGACGTTATAGTTAGGCTCACCTTTTAAACATACAAAACCATAGAGATTCACCTGTAATAGTTATAGTTATCTCAAGTAAGTATAACTCATGTCCTAAAGTAACTATACCCTCACCATGCATTGCTAATTACCCCCACAAATTGTGGAACTTCTGACATGTTTGATAACATCCTTGACAATATCAATGTAATATTTGCAGTAACATTTTTGAAGAGAAAACTGTGCATGGAGGGGGTGCAAGTTATAGTTACCTTAGGGTACGAGTTATAGTTACTTGAAATAACTATAACAGGTGAATTTCTATGGTTTTGTAGGTTTAAAATGTGAGCCTAATTTTAATGTCCATGTAAACCTTTGTTTCAGAGAATTTCGATGTTTTAAAAAAAATCTATTTCCTAACTATAATGTCACTGTAATCTTTGTTTTTTTCAGAGAATTTCTGTTTTTTTTTTTTATTCTATTTCCTAACTATAACGTCCCTGTAACCTTTAGACTCTTCATTTCAGTGCAATGAATATATATATATATATATATATATATATATATATATATATATATATATATATATATATATATATATATATAAAATAATTATTAAAATAAGTGAATACAAATGGTGACATAAAACAGTACATCAAACACCTCAACCCTCATTTGGGATACATAAATTACATTTAAAAAGAGAAAAAATAATCAAATACATAAAAATATCAATGAAATAAATACAATCCACGGTACATAAAGCTCATTTGAATCTCAGCACAAATGATTGGCATCAACTGCTATTACCAGCTCATAGCGAAGTAAGATTAAATTGGATGGCATATTCCTGGCTTCAAAGATTTATGTCTGATTGGCCATATGGCCTCCAGAAACTTCGCCAATGGGCATGTGTAGGAGGCTGGACTGGCTTGTAGTGAGTACCAAGGGGTACTTGCACCTTGCACCAGGCCCAGTTATCCCTTATTAGTGTATAGGGTGTCTAGCAGCATAGGCTGATAGATAATGGTAGCTTAGCAGAGCAGCTTAGGCTGAACTAGGAGACGAGTGAAGCTACTACAGTACCACTTAGTGTCATATGCACAATATCACAATGTCATATGCTTGACCCCAGGAGGGCAGAAACCTGTCTGAGGGGTTGGCAGCAGCAGCAGCTGCAGTGAAACCCCAGGAAAGGCAGTTTGGCAGTACCAGTGTCTATGCTACAGACCACTGGGATCATGGGATTGTGCCAATTATGCCAGGATGGCATAGAAGGGGCAATTCCATGATCATAGACATGTTACATGGCCATATTCGGAGTTACCATTGTGAAGCTACATATAGGTAGTGATCCTGCCGCCTTCTCGACTGTTTTCCTGGTGGTGCATGCTGTGGGGGTAGTCTGCCTCCTCTCTGCACTAGAAGCTCCGAAGAAATCTCCCGTGGGTCGACGGAATCTTCCCCCTGCAACCGCAGGCACCAAAAAGCTGCATTACCGGTCCCTTGGGTCTCCTCTCAGCACGACGAGCGAGGTCCCACGAATCCAGCAACTGTGTCCAAGTGACCCCCACAGTCCAGTGACTCTTCAGTCCAAGTTTGGTGGAGGTAAGTCCTTGCCTCCCCACGCCAGACTGCATTGCTGGGAACCGCAACTTTTGCAGCTACTCCGGCCTCTGTGCACTTCCGGCAGAAATCCTTTGTGCACAGCCAAGCCTGGGTCCACGGCACTCTAAACCTGCATTGCACGACTTTCTAAGTTGGTCTCCGGCGACGTGGGACTCCTTTGTGCAACTTCGGGTGAGCACCGTTTCACGCATCCTCGTAGTGCCTGTTTCTGGCACTTCTCTGGGTGCTACCTGCTACTGAGAGGGCTCCTTGTCTTGCTCGACGTCCCCTCTGTCTCCTGACGCAATTTGCGACATCCTGGTCCCTCCTGGGCCACAGCAGCATCCAAAAAACGCTTACCGCACAATTTGCAGTCTTTCCTGCATTATTCCTCTAACACGACTTCTTTGTCCTTAGGGGAACTTTAGTGCACTTTGCACTCACTTTTCAGGGTCTTGGGGAGGGTTATTTTTCTAACTCTCACTATTTTCTAATAGTCCCAGCGACCCTCTACAAGGTCACATAGGTTTGGGGTCCATTCGTGGTTCGCATTCCACTTTTGGAGTATTTGGTTTGTGTTGCCCCTATCCCTATGTTTCCCCATTGCATCCTATTGTAACTATACATTGTTTGCACTGTTTTCTAAGACTATACTGCATATTTTTGCTATTGTGTATATATATCTTGTGTATATTTCCTATCCTCTCACTGAGGGTACACTCTAAGATACTTTGGCATATTGTCATAAAAATAAAGTACCTTTATTTTTAGTATAACTGTGTATTGTGTTTTCTTATGATATTGTGCATATGACACTAAGTGGTACTGTAGTAGCTTCACACGTCTCCTAGTTCAGCCTAAGCTGCTCTGCTAAGCTACCATTATCTATCAGCCTAAGCTGCTAGACACCCTATACACTAATAAGGGATAACTGGGCCTGGTGCAAGGTGCAAGTACCCCTTGGTACTCACTACAAGCCAGTCCAGCCTCCTACATTGGTTGTGCAGCGGTGGGATAAGTGCTTTGAGACTACTTACCACTCTTGTCATTGTACTTTTCATAAGAGAAAAATATACAAAACAAGGTCAGTGTATATACACATAGCCAAAAAGTTTTGCATTTCCTCTTTTCACTCTTTTCTAAGTGCTGAAAAGGACTGCTAACTTTCTAAAAAGTTCTAAAAAGTTTTAAAAGTTTTTTTCTCTGCCTTTCTAAAAAGCTCTGACAAACTTTTTATCTTTTACTATCACTTTAACTCTCTCTAAAAATGTCTGGCACAGGCCAAAATGTTGATCTGTCCAAACTTGCATATGATCACCTTAGCTGGAAAGGAGCAAGGAGTCTCTGCATAGAGAGAGGTTTGAGTGTAGGGAAGAATCCTTCCTTAGAACTGTTAATTAACATGCTTAGAGTACAGGATAAGGCCATAAGTGCCCCATCTGTTGAAAAAGTAGCTAATGGTTCTCAATCTGATCCAGGGACTCCCCCAGGAAAAGATTCAGGAAAGAAACTTCCTAGCCTGCCCATTACTAGACAGTCTAGCATAGTTGGTAATGATGATGAGCCACACCATATAAATAGTGTTGTCTCACATCATAGCAAAAACATTTATTCTCACCATACTGGTAGTGATGTTTCTGTTAGCCAAGCTGTTAGGGTGGCTTCTGTAAGGGACAGGTCTCCTTCTGTCCATTCTCACCATACTTCTGTTTCAAAGCATGTCCCTCCCACCCACCCTGATGACAGACTGTTAGAAAGGGAACTCAATAGATTGAGAGTGGAACAAACCAGACTGAAGCTCAAGAAGCAACAGCTGGATTTGGATAGACAGTCTTTAGAATTAGAGAAGGAAAGACAGAAGTTGGGTTTAGAAACCCATGGTGGCAGCAGCAGTATTCCCCATAGTCATCCTGTAAAAGAGCATGATTCCAGGAATCTGCACAAGATAGTTCCCCCTTACAAGGAGGGGCATGACATTAACAAGTAGTTTGCTGCACTTGAGAGGGCCTGTGTTGTACAGGATGTCCCTCAAAGGCAGTGGGCTGCTATCCTATGGCTATCATTTAGTGGAAAAGGTAGGGATAGGCTCCTTACTGTGAAAGAAAGTGATGCCAATAATTTCCAAGTTCTTAAGAATGCACTCCTGGATGGTTATGGCTTAACCACTGAACAATACAGGATAAAGTTCAGAGAGACCAAAAAGGAGTCTTCACAAGACTGGGTTGATTTCATTGACCATTCAGTGAAGGCCTTGGAGGGGTGGTTACATGGCAGTAAAGTTACTGATTATGAAAGCCTGTATAACACAATCCTGAGAGAGCATATACTTAATAATTGTGTGTCTGATTTGTTGCACCAGTACCTGGTAGACTCTGATCTGACCTCTCCCCAAGAATTGGGAAAGAAGGCAGACAAATGGGTCAGAACAAGGGTGAACAGAAAAGTTCATACAGGGGGTGACAAAGATGGCAATAAGAAGAAAGATGGTGAAAAATCTCAAGATAAGCATGGGGATAAGGGTAAAACCAAAGATCCCACTTCAAATCTTAAACACTCTTCAGAGGGTGGGGATAAAACAAATTCTTCCTCTTCTTCCCAACCTGCACACATTAAAAAGCCTTGGTGCTTTGTGTGTAAAAACAGAGGCCATAGGCCAGGGGATAAGTCCTGTCCAGGTAAACCCCCTGAGCCTACCACCACTAATACATCAAGCTCTAGTGCCCCTAACAGTAGTGGTACTAGTGGTGGGACTGCTGGCAACAGTCAAGCAAAGGGTGTAGTTGGGTTCACTTATGGGTCCATCATAGAAACTGGGGTAGTCAGTCCCAAGACAGTTTCTGTCACACCTAGTGGCATTGGCCTTGCCACACTGGCTGCTTGTCCCCTTACAATGGATAAGTACAGGCAGACAGTTTCAATAAATGGTGTTGAGGCCTTGGCCTACAGGGACACAGGTGCCAGTATCACTTTGGTGACTGAAAACCTAGTGCACCCTGATCAACACATCATTGGACAACAGTATAAGATTATTGATGTCCATAACTCCACTAAGTTTCTTCCCTTAGCTATAATTCAGTTTAGTTGGGGTGGAGTTACTGGCCCTAAGCAGGTGGTGGTATCACCTAGCTTACCTGTAGATTGTCTCTTAGGTAATGACCTAGAGGCCTCAGGTTGGGCTGATGTAGAGTTTTATGCCCATGCAGCCATGCTGGGCATCCCTGAGGAATTGTTCCCTCTCATTTCTACAGAAATGAAAAAGCAAAGGAGAGAAGGCCTGAAAACACAGGATCCCTCTCCATCAACAGGTAAAAAGGGTATCAGAGTAACCCCTAACCACCCTACCATTCAGGATACCATTCCTGTGGTGGGAGAAACCTCTCCTGGGGTGGCACCTGTTCCAAGGGAATCATCAGCTGGCAAAGCTGTACTCCCTGAGGTAGAAGTACCTCTCTGTGGGATAACTAACATTGGTGACAAAAAGAGCACCATTTTAGTTAACATGGAGCATCCCTCCAACCCTCCCAGAGAAACTTTAGTGTAGAAACCCTGCACTGCCTCACAACACTTAGGACAGCATCCCTGCCCTAGTGTGGAGCTCATAGGACAGCATCCCTGCCCTGCTCCAACTCAAGAGAAACAGCATCCCTGTTCTCTCTTCCAGCCATATGGACAAAGTTTTTGCCCAGCTATGGCTTTTCTGAGACAGCATCCCTGTCTGGCATTTCCATCACTACAAATAGGTTCAGTGGACAATTCCCACTGCTCTAAACTAAAACTTACTGATAGAAACTCTGAAAATACATCTTCACATTGTTGCTTAGCTAAAAAACTTCAAACAGGGTGGTTTACATCCCCACAGGGAAGTAACCATAGAGTGGATGATAAAGGGAGTAACCAGTCTATTGCAGAGCTACTCTCTACTTATCACCACTTAGACAATAAAGTCTCAACTGGCCAAGGTTAGCCTTATTGTCCTTCGTTTGGGGGGGGGTTGTGTGAGAAAGTAGCCTCTTTCTAGCCTTGTTACCCCCACTTTTGGCCTGTTTGTGAGTGTATGTCAGGGTGTTTTCACTGTCTCACTGGGATCCTGCTAGCCAGGGCCCAGTGCTCATAGTGAAAACACTATGTTTTCAGTATGTTTGTTATGTGTCACTGGGACCCTGCTAGTCAGGACCCCAGTGCTCATAGGTTTGTGGCCTATATGTATGTGTTCCCTGTGTGGTGCCTAACTGTCTCACTGAGGCTCTGCTAACCAGAACCTCAGTGGTTATGCTCTCTCATTTATTTCAAATTGTCACTAACAGGCTAGTGACCAATTTTACCAATTTACATTGGCTTACTGGAACACCCTTATAATTCCCTAGTATATGGTACTGAGGTACCCAGGGTATTGGGGTTCCAGGAGATCCCTATGGGCTGCAGCATTTCTTTTGCCACCCATAGGGAGCTCTGACAATTCTTACACAGGCCTGCCACTGCAGCCTGAGTGAAATAACGTCCACGTTATTTCACAGCCATTTTACACTGCACTTAAGTAACTTATAAGTCACCTATATGTCTAACCTTTACCTGGTAAAGGTTAGGTGCAAAGTTACTTAGTGTGAGGGCACCCTGGCACTAGCCAAGGTGCCCCCACATTGTTCAGAGCCAATTCCCTGAACTTTGTGAGTGCGGGGACACCATTACACGCGTGCACTACATATAGGTCACTACCTATATGTAGCTTCACAATGGTAACTCCGAATATGGCCATGTACCATGTCTATGATCATGGAATTGCCCCCTCTATACCATCCTGGCATAGTTGGCACAATCCCATGATCCCAGTGGTCTGTAGCACAGACCCTGGTACTGCCAAACTGCCCTTCCTGGGGTTTCACTGCAGCTGCTGCTGCTGCCAACCCCTCAGACAGGCATCTGCCCTCCTGGGGTCCAGCCAGGCCTGGCCCAGGATGGCAGAACAAAGAACTTCCTCTGAGAGAGGGTGTGACACCCTCTCCCTTTGGAAAATGGTGTGAAGGCAGGGGAGGAGTAGCCTCCCCCAGCCTCTGGAAATGCTTTGTTGGGCACAGATGTGCCCAATTCTGCATAAGCCAGTCTACACCGGTTCAGGGGACCCCTTAGCCCTGCTCTGGCGCGAAACTGGACAAAGGAAAGGGGAGTGACCACTCCCCTGACCTGCACCTCCCCTGGGAGGTGTCCAGAGCTCCTCCAGTGTGCTCCAGACCTCTGCCATCTTGGAAACAGAGGTGCTGCTGGCACACTGGACTGCTCTGAGGGGCCAGTGCCACCAGGTGACGTCAGAGACTCCTTGTGATAGGCTCCTTCAGGTGTTGCTAGCCTATCCTCTCTCCTAGGTAGCCAAACCCTCTTTTCTGGCTATTTAGGGTCTCTGTCTCTGGGGAAACTTTAGATAACGAATGCAAGAGCTCATCCGAGTTCCTCTGCATCTCTCTCTTCACCTTCTGCCAAGGAATCGACTGCTGACCGCGCTGGAAGCCTGCAAACCTGCAACATAGTAGCAAAGACGACTACTGCAACTCTGTAACGCTGATCCTGCCGCTTTCTCGACTGTTTTCCTGCTTGTGCATGCTGTGGGGGTAGTCTGCCTCCTCTCTGCACCAGAAGCTCCGAAGAAATCTCCCGTGGGTCGACGGAATCTTCCCCCTGCAACCGCAGGCACCAAAAAGCTGCATTACCGGTCCATTGGGTCTCCTCTCAGCACGACGAGCGAGGTCCCTCGAATCCAGCGACTCTGTCCAAGTGACCCCCACAGTCCAGTGACTCTTCAGTCCAAGTTTGGTGGAGGTAAGTCCTTGCCTCACCTCGCTGGGCTGCATTGCTGGGAACCGCGACTTTTGCAGCTACTCCGGCCCCTGTGCACTTCCGGCGGAAATCCTTTGTGCACAGCCAAGCCTGGGTCCACTGCACTCTCACCTGCATTGCATGACTTTCTAAGTTGGTCTCCGGCGACGTGGGACTCCTTTGTGCGACTTCGGGTGAGCACCGTTTCACGCATCCTCGTAGTGCCTGTTTCTGGCACTTCTCTGGGTGCTACCTGCTTCAGAGAGGGCTCCTTGTCTTGCTCGACGTCCCCTCTCTCTGCTGGTCCAATTTGCGACCTCCTGGTCCCTCCAGGGCCCCAGCAGCGTCCAAAAACGCTAACCGCATGATTTGCAGCTAGCAAGGCTTGTTGGCGTTCTTTCGGCGGGAAAACACTTCTGCACGACTCTCCACGGCGAGAGGGATCCGTCCACCAAAGGGGAAGTCTCTAGCCCTTTTCGTTCCTGCAGAAACCTCAGCTTCTTCTGTCCAGTAGAAGCTTCTTTGCACCCGCAGCTGGCATTTCCTGGGCATCTGCCCATCTCCGACTTGCTTGTGACTTTTGGACTTGGTCCCCTTGTTCCACAGGTACCCTAGATTGGAAATCCACAGTTGTTGCATTGTTGGTTTGTGTCTTTCCTGCATTATTCCTCTAACACGACTTCTTTGTCCTTAGGGGAACTTTAGTGCACTTTGCACTCACTTTTCAGGGTCTTGGGGAGGGTTATTTTTCTAACTCTCACTATTTTCTAATAGTCCCAGCGACCCTCTACAAGGTCACATAGGTTTGGGGTCCATTCGTGGTTCGCATTCCACTTTTGGAGTATATGGTTTGTGTTGCCCCTATCCCTATGTTTCCCCATTGCATCCTATTGTAACTATACATTGTTTGCACTGTTTTCTAAGACTATACTGCATATTTTTGCTATTGTGTATCTTGTGTATATTTGCTATCCTCTCACTGAGGGTACACTCTAAGATACTTTGGCATATTGTCATAAAAATAAAGTACCTTTATTTTTAGTATAACTGTGTATTGTGTTTTCTTATGATATTGTGCATATGACACTAAGTGGTACTGTAGTAGCTTCACACGTCTCCTAGTTCAGCCTAAGCTGCTCTGCTAAGCTACCATTATCTATCAGCCTAAGCTGCTAGACACCCTATACACTAATAAGGGATAACTGGGCCTGGTGCAAGGTGCAAGTACCCCTTGGTACTCACTACAAGCCAGTCCAGCCTCCTACAGTACCTCAGTACCATATACTAGGGAATTATAAGGGTGTTCCATGTAAATTGGTAAAATTGGTCACTAGCCTGTTAGTGACAATTTGAAAGAAATGAGAGAGCATAACCACTGAGGTTCTGATTAGCAGAGCCTCAGTGAGACAGTTAGTCACTACACAGGTAACACATTCAGGCACACTTATGAGCACTGGGGCCCTGGATACCAGGGTCCCAGTGACACATACAACTAAAACAACATATATACAGTGAAAAATGGGGGTAACATGCCAGGCAAGATGGTACTTTCCTACAGCATGCCACTTCGCCATGGGCATTTGATTTAAGAATTCTAAAAGCTGCTGACCCGCTCGCAAAGCCCATGGATCTAAAAAATGGGATGAGTGATTGCGCACTTTGCTTACGATACGCAGGGCAACAGAATAATACATGAACTAAGTGCTTGACGACTCCACATCCCATTGGGCATAAATCACTGTTAACACCTGAGTTGGGCCATTTGCAAATAAGCTAACAAAGTGGCAGTGTTCCCAACCTGAATCTAATAAAAAGAGCTTGTGCGAAAGGAGAAACAATGATGCCCATGAAATTCTCAAATTCGTAATGGCACTTCAAGGATAAAAAATTATTAGTTAAGCTGGGTGAGGGAACCCCTGCTAGTTTTTCCAATTGGACTTTTAACCAAAACGCATCCTTCACAAGCTGGACAGCATTTTTTGGGAGTTGTGTAGGATCCAACCAAAAACTGCTCAATCCAAGGGCGAAGAAAGATTCTTTCACATATTTGCACCACCTAACCCTTTTCAGGGCTTGCGCGCTGACTAAAGTACTAAGCTCAGCTCTATATGGGCCAAAAATATCCGAGGACCATAGCCTGAGCCAATAAGTCAACGGCCGTAAGGCGGCAATATGTGAAATAGAATACAGGTTTAAATCCAACCGAATGGGCAAGGTTGGAGAGCTTGCAGGGATTTTTAATAGCATTTTCAAAAAGGAAGTTTTCAGCTTTCTCCAGATCGTTTAGATTGCAATAACCCCATAGCTCTGCGCCATATAGTGATCCACCCCTGGCCTGGGCTTTATACATTTCTAGTTGAGGAGTGATTGCAAAAATAGGGTATTTGGCAACATATATCAAAATGCATCCCGATTTCTGTTTTAAACTCACAACTGACTTAGCTAAGTGTGCCTTCCATTTCTGAGAGTTCTCCAACCTAAGACCCAAATAGTCAAAATCAAGAACTCTTTCTTATATATTGCATTAAATATTATAGAAGAAATTTCCATAAAATGAAAATACTAAAATACTACAACTATTCAACAGATCGAATTGAAAACATTATTGAATATTATATATTTAATATTGCTTGTATCCATTTTAACATGTATGATATATATTCATGCATTATTAAACAAAAAAAAATATACATTTACTTTAGAATTACCAGTTTTTGAATGTACATGTATTGTAATACATAATAATGACATGTTTAAATAAACAACTAAACAAACTTAATTTTACATTTAGGAATTGCATATTTTTTACAAAATATGTCCAAAAACTATTTAAATAAACCACAATTCCTGAATAATTATGTAACGTGGCTTATTTATTTGAAAAGGAGCATGGCCACGCCATGACAGATTGTGATAAAAAACAGGGGTGGAGGAAATAAAAGCCAGATGGAGTTCAGCAATCTAGCTTGCACTCAAAGGCTCCCCTGTAAGGCAAGATTACTTAGAAATTGAAAAACAAGCTAAAACAAACTTGAGAAAAGCAAACCATAAACATAACAAAAATGCCTAACTATCTCCTTGGTTTAGGTTATGAACTATCACATGCATCATATATCATATATAATACCTCCTTTCAGAACATGCAAGAGGAAGCCACACAATGCCTGTAAAATGATTTCTTGAATAAATAATTCCTTTCATGTAGGTCTCTAACCATCAGTTAACTACTTGCAGTGCTGGAAAACGTAGCAAAAATATTAGTGATAAATGTTCTATATCAAGGCCAATATTCACCATGTACAACCTTTTGTTGACTGCCCATGTAAACAATAGAGGAGTTAAATTGCCCTTATAATTTGAATTTGAATTTTTAAATATTTAAATGTTTATTGTGTCAGTTATTCGGCCCTACAATTAATACATACACTATACACATAATATAAATACAATTAAGAATACATAAAACAGAGGTCTCACTCCCAACAAATTTACCTAGAGGGCTCTAAAGAGCTTGAACTCAACAAACAACTGACTACCCCCACCCTGACAAAGTGCAAGGGCTTTGCTATAATGTTAATGAGACAATACAATTTAATTACATAAAAGGGTGGTTCTTGTGCATTTATCATTTAAAATTATAAAACATAATACCCTAGCATTTCACTGCTATATATTCCCTCAAAAACAATAGAACCAATGTTCTAACCTTGGTGCAGCAATAACCGTGACATGGCTTGATGCAGAAATCAATAAAATGTAGGACACTTTCACACTGCCCTTATATATGACTAGGTAACAATGTGGTGCCAGGCAGTTTGTGCAGGTTGTACTCATGCTGCTAAGTGGGAAACAATTGGTGCCAATATTGCATCTACTATACAACTTGATCTCATCATCATCCTTTGGGTCAGCTTTTAGCGATGGCTAGCTGCTCTTTCATGCAAAACCAAATAGACCATAAAACAAGGCTATGGAATTAAAAAATACGTTAGTTAGAATAGGAAGACGTGTAAATGCATTCCTACTCACTTTAGCATTATCTCACAAGTTTAAATGATCATGTTTGTTGTCATGCTTTGTAGATGAACATCTAGTCTCCTCACCACCCTTGTTGCTGATGTCACTCTCATTCAACAAAACCGCTAGAACCACGCATCAATAATTTAAGGAGAAAATATTTAATTTTACAATAGTTTGTTACGGATTTCTATGGAAACATAAAACACCTATAACTTCTTTGTAGGGTCTTAAAACCCAAAACCAAAGGAGGTAATAGGCTCACAGATTTTAAAACGTATCATATTTCTTTCCTCATTCATCAGGGTTGCTGAACACAGCTATGGTCATGTACTACTACCTCCTTTGGGGTTTTGATGAACATTCTTTATTGTGTGGTTTCTCTTTCAAAGAAAGTCTGCATATGTCAATTTGCTCTCCCATCAAGAAATGTCCTATCTTAAAACATTCTCAAACAGTTTTAACAAAATTACTACTTCAGAAGGTGTAACAAGTATGTGAAACATTAAAAAAAACATTTTGGAAGAAATGGTCTGTATGGGCATTTTCTGGATTTCTCAGATTTTCAGTGGTAAAATGATGCTTCCTTCAGTCAAATGCAGACTTAACTTAGAAAAACTGGACATTATGGGCATTTGCTGGATTCATAAGATTTTCAGTGGTAAAATGATGCTTCCTTCACTCAGATGCATACTTAACTTTTTTTTACCAACTCCCTCTAATAGGGACTATATTATTCTTAACCCCTTCGCTGCCAGGCCTTTTCCCCCTCCTGTGCCAGGCCTTTTTTTGCCTATTTGGGGCAGTTCGCGCTTAGGCCCTCATAACTTTTTGTCCACATAAGCTAACCAAGCCAAATTTGCGTCCTTTTTTTCCAACATCCTAGGGATTCTAGAGGTACCCAGACTTTGTGGGTTCCCTTGAAGGAGGCCAAGAAATTGGCCAAAATACAGTGAAAATTTTGTTTTTTTCAAAAAAATTGGAAAAAGTGGCTGCAGAAGAAGGCTTGTGGATTTCCCCCTGAAAATGGCATCAACAAAGGGTTTGCAGTGCTAAACTCAGCAGCTTCCTAGCTTTCAGGAACAGGCAGACTTGAATCAGAAAACCCAATTTTTCAACACAATTTTGGCATTTTACTGGGGCATACCCCATTTTTGCAATTTTTTGTGCTTTCAGCCTCCTTCCAGTCAGTGACAGGAATGGGCATGAAACCAATGCTGGATCCCAGAAACCTAACCATTTCTGAAAAGTAGACAAAATTCTGAATTCAGCAAGGGGTCATTTGTGTAGATCTTACAAGGGTTTCCTACAGAAAATAACAGCTGAAAAAGAAAAATATTGAAGTTGAGGTGAAAAAACCATCAATTTTCCTCTACGTTTTACTCTGTAATTTTTCCCTGCAATGTCAGATTATGGAAAGCAATATACCGTTACGTCTGCTGGACTCCTCTGGTTGCGGGGATATATAGGGCTTGTAGGTTCATCAAGAACCCGAGGAACCCAGAGCCAATAAATGAGCTGCACCCTGCAGTGCGTTTTCATTCTATACCGGGTATACAGCAATTCATTTGCTGAAATATAAAGAGTAAAAAATTGCTGTCAAGAAAACCTTTGCATTTCCAAAAAGGGCACAAGATAAGGTGCTGAGGAGCAGTGGTTATTTGCACATCTCTGAATTCCGGGGTGACCATACTAGCATGTGAATTATAGGGAATTTCTCAAATATATGTCTTTTTTACACACTCTCCTATATTTGGAAGGAAAAAATGTAGAGAAAGACAAGGGGCAATAGCACTTGTTTTGCTAATCAATTTTCCCTAAAGTCTCCCGATAAAAATGATACCTCACTTGCGTGGGTAGGCCTAGCGCCCGCGACAGGAAACACCCCAAAGCGCAACGTGGACACATCCCATTTTTTTGAAAGAAAACAGAGGTGTTTTTTGCGAAGTGCCTACCTGTAGATTTTGGCCTCTAGCTCAGCCGGCACCTAAGGAAACCTACCAAACCTGTGCATTTCTGAAAACTAGAGACCTAGGGGAATCCAAGGAGGGGTGACTTGCGGGGCTCGGACCAGGTTCTGTTACCCAGAATCCTTTGCAAACCTCAAAATTTGGCTAAAAAAACACATGTTCTCACATTTCTGTGGCAGAAAGTTCTGGCATCTGAGAGGAGCCACAAATTTCCTTCCACCCAGCGTTCCCCCAAGTCTCCCGATAAAAATGATACCTCACTTGCGTGGTTAGGCCTAGCGCCCGCGACAGGAAACACCCCAAAGCGCAACGTGGACACATCCAAAATTTTGGAAGAAAACAGAGGTGTTTTTTGCGAAGTGCCTACCTGTAGATTTTGGCCTCTAGCTCAGCCGGCACCCAGGGAAACCTACCAAACCTGTGCATTTCTGAAAACTAGAGACCTAGGGGAATCCAAGATGGGGTGACTTGCGGGGCTCGGACCAGGTTCTGTTACCCAGAATCCTTTGCAAACCTCAACATTTGGCTAAAAAAACACATGTTCCTCACATTTCTGTGGCAGAAAGTTC
The DNA here is from genome assembly GCF_031143425.1 of Pleurodeles waltl. Lineage (NCBI taxonomy): Eukaryota > Metazoa > Chordata > Amphibia > Caudata > Salamandridae > Pleurodeles > Pleurodeles waltl. The sequence continues at coordinate 582,489,442 of NC_090451.1, forward strand.
TGGAATCTGAGAGGAGCCACGAATTTCCTTCCACCCAGCGTTCCCCCAAGTCTCCCGATAAAAATGATACCTCACTTGCGTGGGTAGGCCTAGCGCCCGCGACAGGAAAAACCCCAAAGCGCAACGTGGACACATCCAAAATTTTGGAAGAAAACAGAGGTGTTTTTTGCGAAGTGCCTACCTGTAGATTTTGGCCTCTAGCTCAGCCGGCACCTAGGGAAACCTACCAAACATTGCATTTCTGAAAACTAGAGACCTAGGGGAATCCAAGGAGGGGTGACTTGCGGGGCTCGGACCAGGTTCTGTTACCCAGAATCCTTTGCAAACCTCAAAATTTGGCTAAAAAAACACATGTTCCTCACATTTCTGTGGCAGAAAGTTCTGGCATCTGAGAGGAGCCACAAATTTCCTTCCACCCAGCGTTCCCCCAAGTCTCCCGATAAAAATTATACCTCACTTGCGTGGGTAGGCCTAGCGCCCGCGACAGGAAACACCCCAAAGCGCAACGTGGACACATCCAAAATTTTGGAAGAAAACAGAGGTGTTTTTTGCGAAGTGCCTACCTGTAGATTTTGGCCTCTAGCTCAGCCGGCACCTAGGGAAACCTACCAAACCTGTGCATTTCTGAAAACTAGAGACCTAGGGGAATCCAAGGAGGGGTGACTTGCGGGGCTCGGACCAGGTTCTGTTACCCAGAATCCTTTGCAAACCTCAAAATTTGGCTAAAAAAACACATGTTCCTCACATTTCTGCGGCAGAAAGTTCTGGAATCTTAGAGGAGCCACAAATTTCCTTCCACCCAGCGTTCCCCCAAGTCTCCCGATAAAAATGATACCTCACTTGCGTGGGTAGGCCTAGCGCCCGCGACAGGAAACACCCCAAAGCGCAACGTGGACACATCCAAAATTTTGGAAGAAAACAGAGGTGTTTTTTGCGAAGTGCCTACCTGTAGATTTTGGCCTCTAGCTCAGCCGGCACCTAGGGAAACCTACCAAACCTGTGCATTTCTGAAAACTAGAGACCTAGGGGAATCCAAGATGGGGTGACTTGCGGGGCTCGGACCAGGTTCTGTTACCCAGAATCCTTTGCAAACATCAAAATTTGGCTAAAAAAACACATGTTCCTCACATTTCTGTGGCAGAAAGTTCTGGAATCTGAGAGGAGCCACAAATTTCCTTCCACCCAGCGTTCCCCCAAGTCTCCCGATAAAAATTATACCTCACTTGCGTGGGTAGGCCTAGCGCCCGCAGCAGGAAACACCCCAAAGCGCAACGTGGACACATCCCATTTTTTGAAAGAAAACATTGCCTACCTGTGGATTTTGGCCTGTAGCTCAGCCGGCACCTAGGGAAACCTACCAAACCTGTGCATTTCTGAAAACTAGAGACCTAGGGGAATCCAAGATGGGGTGACTTGCGGGGCTCGGACCAGGTTCTGTTACCCAGAATCCTTTGCAAACCTCAAAATGTGGCTAAAAAAACTCATGTTCCTCACATTTCTGTGGGAGAAAGTTCTGGAATCTGAGAGGAGCCACAAATTTCCTTCCACCCAGCGTTCCCCCAAGTCTCCCGATAAAAAAGATACCTCACTTGTGTGGGTGGGCCAGGTGCCTGCAACAGAATAAGGCCCAAAACCTGAAGGGATAGAAGGGATAGCACAGCAAGTTTATAAGGGCATATTCTTTTATACATCTTGAGACGGACTCTGCTTTGGGGACCCACATAAGTGAGGTGTCATTTTACTTGGGAGACTGAGGGGAAAACTGGGTGAGTAGGAATTTTGTGCTGGAGCGGTGATCCTACTAAGAAAAATCAGGAAAATATGCTTTTTTATGCAAATTTTGAGGTTTACAGAGGAGTCTGGGTAAGAAAATGTTAGGGGAGCCACGCAAGCCACACCTCCCTGGACTCCTTGGGGTGCCTAGTTTTAAAAAGTTTCTGGGTTTTGTAGGTTTCCCTACATGAAGGCCGCACCCAGGACCAAAAACATAGGTGGGCCCTCCCCCCCAAACACAGGTATTTTTGGAATATATATCACTTTGATGTGTGCACATACATCCGTGATGTGCCAAACACTAAAATTGTGAAAAGAAACACACTTAGGTTATGTGAAGAAGACCCCTCACCCACCAACCAAGTTGGTGGCATGCTTCATCATCGGGTCCCACCCGAGGCACCTAGCGTGTCACAGGTGTGCTGCGACGCCTGATTACAGCGGAGCAGGTTTTGTCATTTTTTACAACACATACTGGTTGGATTTGGCACGAGGGTGAGTGATGGTTCAGTGGATCAAATTTTATTAACAAGAGATTTCACAAAAATGAAATGCACTGCTAATAAGTGAAAGGCAAAAAAGTTAACCAATGACTCACAGCTCGTGAGCTGTAAAGCCGCGACAAGGCACCAACCGCTTTACAGTCCATTCACACACCTTTCATACATGACACGCACAAGACCATTCACACCGCCAGCCACGGGCCCAGCACATTACAACACTCACATCGACAGACCGCGCCACTCAAGGTCCCATCACTTACATACGCCCACATGCCTGATACAAGAATCACACCAGCTGATGGGAGTGTGGACTGCCGTTTGGCTGGCACCGCCAGCCAAGCACCACCCCACGCACACCGCCAGCCAAGCGCCACCCCACACACACCGCCAGCCAAGCGCCACCCCACACACACCGCCAGCCAAGCGCCACCCCACGCACACCGCCAGCCAAGCGCCACCCCACGCACCCCTCCAGCCAAGCGCCACCCCACGCACACCGCCAGCCAAGCGCCACCCCACGGACACCGCAATCACTTTTTTTTATTTATAAACAACAAAGAAACTACTAATTATAAAATAAGCACAAAACTACAAACACAAAAGCTCTAACTAAATACACAACAGATGCCAACCGTGAAACATATGAAAATATAAAACAGACAGCTTACGCTCACGGTATTTCCCAAAAGTTTTTCCTTGTGTGGTAACTTCTAAAACAGCTGGGCACACACAGCCCAGGCTTTGAAGGGCATTCGGGGCAGTACATCCGGCTCTCCCTCCGGATTGATCTCTGGGCACATACTCTACATTTCTTTGTGGGCATGTCTTTTTTGGGAGTGGGAGGAATGTGATCTGGAAAGTGCCGATCTTTCAATCTAGCCACATCCTCCACCACTTCTACTCTAGGAACTCTTGCCGGTTCCACCACAATAAGACTTTCTATCACCGACTCCTGAAATTTAACAAATGTCATCCTTGACTCGGGTGAACAATCCGTGTATACAATAAAGGCATTAAAAGTTGCCAAATGAAATAAATGTAGGGCCAACTTTTTATACCACACATATGACTTCCGAAGAGCAGTGTAAGGTTCTAACCTCTGATCTACTCTATCAACACCACCCATGTGCATATTGTAGTCCAAAATGCACGCAGGTTTGCGCACTTCCGCAACCTGACCCCAAACAGCCACAGGGGAAGTACTCTCATCATGGATGGTCGATAGCATGTACACATCCCTCCTGTCTGAAAATTTCAGAGCTAGCAGCTCATTATTCCGCAAGGCACTGCACTGTCCCCTCTCAAGTTTTTTACAGACAAGCTCCCTTGGATAGCCTTTCCGGTTAGAACGGATTGTGCCACAAGCAACAGTGTCCACCCTAAACAACTCCTTGAACAACTGCACTCCAGTGTAGAAATTATCTACGTACAAATGGTGACCTTTGTTAAACAGCCGTCTAGCAAGTTCCCACACAATTTTTTCGCTAACTCCAAAAGTGGCCGGACAACCAGGAGGGTCAATACTGGAATCCCTACCAGTGTAGACCCGGAAATTATACACATATCCTGTACTGCTTTCTGACAGCAGATACAATTTAATCCCATACCGTGCCCTCTTACTAGGAATTTACTGCTTAAAAACTAAACGCCCCTTGAAAAGGACCAACGACTCGTCCACACTTATCTCTTTGCCTGGGACATAGACCTCTGAAAACCGATCCACAAAATGATCAAGGACAGGCCTAATCTTAAAAAGGCGGTCACAATCAGGGTGATCTCGTGGCAAGGCTAAAGCATTGTCTACAAAATGCAGCATACGAAGAAGAAGCAAATACCGATTACGTGTCATAGTTGCAGGAAATATAGCAGTTGCCATCAAGGGACTAGTAGACCAATAAGAAGCCAGTGACGGCTTCCTGATCAACCCCATCAAAAAAGACAAACCTAAAAACCTTTTCATCTCTTCCAGATATGTGGGAACCCAATGAGTAGCTCTAGACTGAGGCTTAAGTCTGGCAGCGTTGTCCCGCAAATATTGCTCTGCATACACATTTGTCTGCTCCACAATCTCTTCCAAAAATACATCGTCCATAAACAAGTGAAAGAAATGGACAGGCAGAAAGTTTTCCGTATTAACTCTACACCCTGGGAGACCAGTAAATGCAGGTAACTGTGGCTGCTCCATGTTTGGGGCAATCCAGGTGTCAGGTCTTCCAATGGGAAACCCTGCAGCCCCAGGCTGCTGCACTCTTGGCACATCAATGTCCTCCTCTAACACAGGCCCTTCATCTGCACTGAGAGTAGCTTCCTCATCAGAATAATACTCTCGGACAGAAAACTCACTTCCAGAATCTCCTGCTTCCTCCTCTGCCTCAGATGCAGAGTCAGTGTCGTAATCATGGTCTGAAGACGACTCAAAGAGCATGCGAACAACCTGCTGAGCGGTCACTTTGCGGCTAGCCATGATCCTAACAACAAATGGATTGCCAACAACAACTAGCACTAAAATAAGTAATAAACAAAGTGTAGCTTTATCACAAAGAGTTATGTACTACAAAAAACTATACCACACAGTTGCCTGAAATAGCTACTCACCAAGCAACTACTCTGCACAGACAGCAATCACCAATGATATCCCACTAAAAAGAAAAAAGAAAAAAGCAATTTAGACATATGACAACACAAACACCACTGTGCTCAAATCTAAGGACAATGTCAAACACACAATACTGCATTTAGTACACCACCTACAAACATGTCAACAATACTCCTTTGGAGTAAATTGCGTTCACTTACCTAAAACATGCAACTATGCAAACCACAGGACAACTACTGCCAAAACCGCAAAGATCCACAGCAAAGGAAGCAAAAGCGTTGAACTAGAAGAAAAAGAAGAAATAAATTGTTATAATCACAAATACAAATACTTTGCCAGTTGACAAACACCCCACCACCAAGAACTTAGAAGTTGTCCCTGGTACCTAAGTGGATCCTGCCCCCCTCGGGGGAAGATGGGCGTAAAAAAATTGGCCAATCTGACCCCAAGGGGGGCAGAAATGGGCAACACCTCTGTGCCCCCTTTCAGGGGGCGACCCTTCCCAAAGGGGGCACCCCCAGCACAACACAAAACAAAAAAATCCCTGCTGTATTGGTGGTCTCTGCCCTCCTTGGGGGCAGATGGCCCTACAAAATTACGGGCAGAGACGGGCAATACAAATTTTCCCCACCTTAGGGGCCCAAGGAGTTGCCCCCAAAATAAACAATAAAAACAAAATCCCTGGTGTCTAGTGGTTTTCGCCCCCCCCGGGGGCAGATCAGCCCAAAAATCGGCTGATCTGCCCCCAGGGGGGGGCAAAATACAAATAAAAAGTGCCCCCAGGGGGGGGGGTGACCCTTGCCCAAGGGGTCGCCCCCAAAAACACACATAAACAAACATATCCCTGGTGTCTAGTGGTTTTCGCCCCCCCCCCCCCCCCCCCCGGGGGCAGATCCGCCGAAAAATCGCCGGATCTGCCCCCGGGGGGGGGGGGGGCGAAATACAAATAAAAATTGCCCAAGGGGTCGCCCCCAAAAACACACATAAACAAACATATCCCTGGTGTCTAGTGGTTTTCGCCCCCCCCTGGGGGCAGATCTGCCGAAAAATCGGCAGATCTGCCCCCGGGGGGGGCGAAATACAAATAAAAATTGCCCCCGGGGGGGGGGCGACCCTTGCCCAGGGGTCGCCCCCAAAGACACACATAAACAAAGATATCCCTGGTGTCTAGTGGTTTTCGCCCCCCCCCCTGGGGGCAGATCCGCCGAAAAAACGGCGGATCTACCCCCAGGGTGGGGCGAAATACAAATAAAAATTGCCCCCGGGGGGGGCGACCCTTGCCCAAGGGGTCGCCCCCAAAAACAAAAAAAGATATCCCTGGTGTCTAGTGGTTTTCGCCCCCCCCCCCCTGGGGGCAGATCCGCCGAAAAATCGGCGGATCTGCCCCCAGGGGGGGGGGCGAAATACAAATAAAAATTGCCCCCTGGGGGGCGACCCTTGCCCAAGGGGTCGCCCCCAAATTTAGCCAAAAAGAAAATCCCTGGTGGCTAGTGGAGATTCCTGCTCCACGATCGCGGGCCCTGCCCGCGATCGTGGAGCAGGAATCTTGAGAAAACAGACACAGGGGGAAAGGAAAAACCCTTTCCTTTCCCACCGTGTCTGTTTTCTCAACCCCCCCGCCCCCCAAAAATGGAGAGGACTCACCTTAGAGGTCCTACTCCGAAGACGCGCTGGAAGCAAATGGCTTCCAGCGCGCCGGCAACACTAGATGACGTCAGCGCGCTGTGTGCGCGCTGACGTCATCGGATTGCCGTGGAGGGGGGCGGGGGTGGAAGGGGAAGGTCTTCCCCTTCCATCCCCGCCTGGGGGGGTGCACGGGGGGGGGGGCGCGCTAGCGCGCCCCCAAGTTCCCCTGTGCCTAGGACGAGATGATCTCGTCCAAAGCACAGGGGAACTGTAGCCTTGGACGAGATCATCTCGTCCAAGGCACAGAACCGGTTAAATATGGAGGAGTTTTACAGAGTCTGAAGCATTATCTTATTACTAATAATAATAAATGTTTGACACCTCACAGTCTTCATAATCCCCTTCACAATAGACACATTCCTAAAGCCATTCAGCCAACAGATCTGTGCTACATATTGAATTACTTTGAAAACAGTATTTACAATGCTCTCTTGTTGTGCTTATGTAGGGGAAAATACGGAGGAAAACACAATACAAAGAACTTATATCTCTGTAAAGATGACTCAATATCTATGTTATATTTATCACAGAATATTAATTACTACTGTAAAGTCTAAGAAATTTCCCGTCCCTTCTGAGGAGTTTTGCTGGTCCTGTCATTCCACAGAAGGTAATATGGTCATGCTTTTTGAGTCTTAATCTGGTACAAAATTAATGAAATCCTTTATTTAAATAGTCCCCTTACATTTTACAATATGTTTCTTGTCTCTATTGCAATTAACACTCTAGGAATGGTTGGAACAAGTTTGAAGTTTAGATGATTCATAATCATTGCCTTTAAACATATTACCTTCTGTAGGAAAAATGTGGTCAGCTATCTCATGGTTCTTGGTGGAATGGGGTTTCTAATAATCATAAACCTATATTGTTAAGTGTGGTGCAAATGGCATCAGAACACCCACAGCCATTGCAACGCCTCACCATGCTAATAGAAGTAGAGGGAGGGTTGAGTAGGACAAGAAGGTGGCAACACACAATTTGGACAGAACCTACACCTAGAGGATGTGACTCAGATAATTCCCCAAACTGCCCACACTACATGTGACATGCAGGTGGGGCATAGGCCTGTGAGAATGCTAATACTAATGACAGGACAATGAACAGGAACCAAGATTACAATGTCCCATTAATAGGAAGTCAGTGATGTCACATTGCAACTGCCACAACACAGACATACTAATTGTACAATATCTCATTGCAGAGGACGATGGCTCTCCTTTGGATAAGCCTGTCCTGGACTTCCCTGATGACAACCATTAGACAGCAAACCCTCCAAGATATCCTTGGAACCCTCCAGGTCCCAACCTTCAGTCACAAGGAGGAGCACAGATGTAGCAGCCATCACAGAGGACCCACCCACCACCCCAATAGTACGATCTACCAGCTCAACACAGCTGAGGACACTGACGACACTGGTACCACCTTTGAGAGGACAGCAGTGGGAGTACAGTGGGAGCTGGCCAAGGAGGTGCGGGTGAGGATGCAAAATATGGCAGCCAGCCTTAAGGGGATGCGCATGATGTCATCTGCAGTACAGTCAGCAGCCATGCAAGTGCAACAATCCCTACTGCAAGGACTGCAACAGTGTGTGAGGGATTTCACCACAGCAGTTAGGGAGTTGCCGCAACACCTGGCATCCCAAACATTTCACTGCGTGCACGACTGTAATCATGACCCCCTCAGGGCTGTCCTGGCTGTCTACCACAGCGATGTAGCTGCTATACTCAAGAACCAGCAGCTCCTCCTTGCACCAGCAATGCCCTTAATAGCCCCACAGTTGGCAGCTACCGGGAATTCTGAGTCCACTTCTTCAAACACTGAAGTGTGTGTTGCCCCTTCAAACCCACCACCACCAAGGGCAGAGGAGACAACACACACATCAGAAGATGAAGACGTGGAACAGATCACCTTCCCCCGTAGGAGTACCCGGTAGCACCAGTCCATGCCACATGGGCACTGATTTCCTATGTCCTGTGCTTGTTAACATGCCAGTCTTGCTACAGTTGGTAACGTGTACTGTTCTCCAGCATACTGTTTACCTTACCACTATGCACTGCAATTGTCTGTCACTACCTCATTGGCAATTCATGTTCCTCTGCACTGAATGACACTTCAACAAACACAGCATGTTCAATGACATGTCCCTCACCATTGCACTAGTGTTGCTTCACAATAGAAGGCGTCACACTAATGGACTTACAATCCTGGACTATGTAAATATTGCACTACAGCACTTTAAAATAAATAGCACTTACACAACCACTTTGTCTCTGTGTAATGTGACACATCAACTGTGTAGGAGATTTGTGATGCATGTAACATGTCAATGGCCACAGAAGGTCAATACAACAGTGTAGAAAGAATGTGGGCTGATAACTATGCACAAGTGTCTGGATTTTATCATCATCTGTGCTTCCCTAGGCTTATTTCTGAAGTTAAAAGATCACAAACAGTATAATGCTGTGTAGAACTGAATATGTCAGGTCCAAAGTACGTACAAGATGAAACTCAATGTGGCCCACATTCCCTTCAAGACAATCATTATGTATGTGACATCTGACTCTAAACTTTAATCACACACACACACCATACAGCAGGAATGGATGTGTACGAGTGTATGGACAATTACGTAACCAGGGAGTACGATGTAAGAAATCATAGGTGTGAGTTATGTATACTGAACTTCATAAGATTATGACATCATTCATCTTATGAGGGTTCACATGAACATCAGGCTGCAGGCAGACGTACCACAGTGCCCAAGATTGCAACACAGGACTCAAACAATGACGGTTTTAAAACCACACCAACCTTTACAACACATTGGGAACCATAGTTACCTTGAGTGGTGGGTGCAATGGATGGCAGATGCATAGAGAAGTAGCTTTGTTGCAGTTGCCAATGTGACAGCTCATTTGGAAGTGGGAATAACTGTGTCAAGAATGGGATTTGGATGCAGGATGGAACACACAGGCAAATACAAAATTGACACTGTACACTCAAGCAAAGGCCCTGATCCCCAAGCATATGACACATACTGTAAAGGAGTACATAAAACTTCATTATATCAGTAGGAAAGGAAATTTAAACTATGGGAAACACCTAAACTAACCTAACCTATCCTATACATTACCCACAACTGGCCCTAACTACCCTAAGCTAAACTTACTTACCACATGTAACTAAACAATCGAAACATCAACCCCCCACCCCCCTTATATGATGGGACATGTGTAGGACAACATATACCAACCTAAACACATACTAACTTATCCTAAACAAATATATATTTTATTTTTTATTTTATTTTGTTTATACACATAAACCCCAACATCATCCCCCACCCACCCACCCACAAACAAACATGTAATAATATAACACCCCTCACCCCCAACCCACCCACCCACAAACAAACATGTAATAATATAACACCCCTCACCCCCAACCCACTTATCCTAACTAAACTAACAGCCTACTCTAACCTAAAACTAAGCCCCCTAAACCCACTAAAGAAAAGAACGAGGAAAGAGGAGGGAGGGGCAGAATTATGGGTGAGGATCAACAAGTCATAAATTGGCCCTCCTCAGGACCTTCTTAATCCCCCGCAGTCTTCTGCTATTGAGGGCCACCTCCTGCTGCAGCCTGTCCATCTGGCACAACATACATTGCATGTCACGTTGTAGTGTCCTGAATTCGGTCATGTCCAATACTGCAGCTGGGGTCGTCTGGGTAGCACTTGTTGGATCTGGTGCTGGTGCCGTGGTTGGAGGGGGAGGTGCAGAAGGTGCTGCTTGTGGGCCTTGGACTGACAAGGTTGAGGGACCTGCGGGAGTGGCTGTCATCCCTGGGGCCATTGTGGTCTGAGCTGTGGTGGTGGTGGCAGTTGTGGGCAATGCTGGCCCCCCTTGGCTAATTGCCCTCCATGCCCCTGTGGCTCTCTCATGACGATATCTCCTTGTCATATTACGGAACCCAGCCTCCACATCGAGTATGTGGTGGTACCGCACTGCATGCCTCTGAAATTCCTGTATCTCCTGGGCATTCATGTTGGCAGCTGTAAAAATAGAGACAGGCAAACATTAGTGACATCATTGTGTGATACATGTATAGATGATATTCTAACGCTTCATCAAAAATAGCACATGCAGTCCAAATCACAGTACAGATGATAGAATGTCCCTGAGGAATGACATGCCAACATAGCCTACCCATCAATTATCTAACAGCACAGCAATGCACAACAAGGTGTGTACTTAATTAAATTATCTGTGCATATTTGTATTGCTATTAGTCACATAACAAATGCTGCAAGTACTCAACATGTGCCAAGCTGACTAATCACTATCTTCTGGATCAAATTCAAGGCTCACAAGACCTGTGATTTGTATATGGAACTGCCAGGACGGTATGCAGTTGGTAATCATGAGGGGGCTTTGTGGTTTGGAACACATGAATGCTTGAATTACATGTCTGTCATCTACACTGTGACCCTCGCACCTAGCTACACATATTTTCTACCCCTAACCCGGTGCCTCGGGTGGGATGGACATGCAACACATACTTTCAAACTTAAAGGACAACCACAAAGCTTTGGACAGCTATACATGGGTTTAGCCAGTCCACCACAGGTAAGAAGGTCTGCCAACTAGGATTGAGTCAGCCACTGGACAATCACATCTACATTCATTTTTCTATTTGCTGACAATTGTCAACATCATTAGATATCACTGACACATTTCCAAAATCAAGCACATTGATGCAAGCACCCATCTGGCCTTGACCTGCATGCACGCCCATGACATTTCACTCAAGTGCCACGTGAATGGAGTACAACTTGTGGAGCTCGATGCAGAGGGACAGTCACCCATACAGTCCTGCATGTTCATTACTTAACAGGGATGTGCAAGTCTGTGTGTAAAACTGATGCATCACTGTTCTGTGTGAATTAGGGCTGACTAAATTATGACACTGGCCACCTCCAAATCAATTTTTGGCATACATGTAGCAACAAATCACCTTGTTCACCTGCCCATGCCTATTGCACGGCACTCGACTCCCAATATATGACTGTCCGCCACTGAATGTCTAACTCTTCCATGGAACAATATGTCAACCTCCAGTCAAGTCACATATCAGATCACGTGCCAGCACATCATATCTTGCAATGAGTCCAACACACAGGAGTCAATCATACAACAGTTGCAAACAAAACACAGGACAAACATATTAACACTTACTGGATATGTCTGGGTCTGCAAATCGAGCCACTTCACCTATTGTGTAGGGGCTGGTCCACCTGTAAAACATGGAAGGGTAATATGTGCTCAATGTCTGCTCACTGTACAGAAGCTGGAACAACAAATCACTGTTTGTGACATTTTATACGATAGAGCTGCACATCAGGCATGTAGACACCCCAACAGACATACCACTGCAAACATGCATTGACACTGTCACTCCAGTGAGTGATAGACACACATATGCACACATGCACTGTCCCTAACAATCATCTGGTGCCAAAAATGAATACTCAATTTTGTGCTTAATTCATTCCAGAGGGTACTCCATTTCATGATTTGTAATTGGGAGACACATGCAATGTCATATTCCTGGTGCACTGCAATACCAGTGACTCAAGTATTGTGGCTTGTGCATCAAGGAACAATGAGTAACTGCGTGATGTTTATGGGGGTTGATTTGCGCTCAGGAATTATTGTGCTTTCAGTGGTCCATAATAGGTGTGCCAGTGTTGTATGTCGGTTACATATGCCACTTTGGCAGTGTACCCTGAGCTGTATATGCCCCCTATGACTACATGATGGCAGGGATCCTGCGTGTTACTTGATGACAATCTCATGCTAAACATGGATTGGCCACTTTTCTGATTCAAAACAACAAAAAAATGTATGCTGACACTGTCTTAGTTGATCATCCTTGACAGAATGCATGGGCACAGGTGTAGTCATTGCAGCTGAAATGTGTTACTCTGGGCCCTGTGTACCTATATCAGGTATTGTAAATCACACTTTGGCAGAATCAGCAACTTAGAATTGGCAAGTTGGGTGATCAGTGGTAGTACAACCAAACTGACAGTGTCCGCTAATAAAAACATGGGTTAGCAAATGTCCTACTTCTGCTATCATGATGGGGTAGGTCTCTACTTGAAAGCACCTTGGGAATGGCGGCACTCACAGGAATGCTGGCCTGCTGATCTAACCAGAAGTTAACATTTGTACAAATGCTGCATTATATCAGCAGGGGTGTACCAAAAGTAACATAACAACCTATTTCGTCACTAAAATAGTATCATGGAAGCAGTCAGTAGTCCCGTGCACAACATCATGCTCAAAAATAGTTTGTGACCATGCATTCACAAAGAGCAGGGATCCCATGATGACTCATTTACTTTACAAAATAGTTTGCCACTAAAGTGATACAGATGGTAACTGCACTAGCTCAGTACCAGCAAGTGCTCCCAAGCCAAAAATGTTGTTGGGCCCTGCTACTCAATGATAGGACTTAAATGCCTACCTGTTTTGTGCTACTGCAATCTGGTAGAATCCTGGCCCATTTGGGTTTGGTCATGTGAAAGATTATCTGTCCAGACGAAAACACACAAAAACAGTGAACTTAGGGCCAGATGTGTCATTTTTTAGTGTTGCATTTGCTTCATTTGTTGACGCTACAGCTATGGAAATTAGCAAAATTAATTTGATTGTAGCAAGTGTGCTATACTTTTGCGTCCAGAAATAATGCAAATGCAGCACAAACAAAGTAGAAATATGGGCCCTAAGATAATAGAGAAGGTTATGAAGAGCTTGGTATGTATGGCCATGAATACTGTTTGGACATGGATCGCAAAAACTGGGGACTACATTGGTTCCTTGCATTACCTTGTGAAATACATCCCATTCCTAGTACAGTCAAAGACCTTGATTCATAATTTTGTTTGTGCCATGTTACCATCATCTATTGACTGAAAAGTGGCACTAAATTACAAAATAAATTTGTCTTTTGTAAGTTTGCAGGCTTTTGCGTCAACAAATGACGGTAATGCATTGCAAAACTTATATAAATCACGGCAACAGTTTGTTCCACTTGCATTCCACATGTCCACAAACATTGCATGCAGAATGTCACAAAATCTGCTCCTGTCACTCCAGAACATTGTACCGCACACATTAGTCAATTTTGTACTCAGCAACAGGGCGACCAATCACCACACCCAGGTGGTCCAGCAGGTCCTGCTCTCGGGCCACCAGGTCAGCCCAGCGATGCTTCAGCTGGTGGTCGTTGTGCTGGTTGTTGAATATGCACCGCAGGTGGAACAGCACCTTTGCCCACCTGAGCATTATTGCCTCTGTGTGATACCCCTGCATCACACTGCCCCCAACCTCCAACATCAGGGGGAGGAAGTGGCATACCAGCCACACAAATGCCCCTAGCTCCTCCTCACCCATTCGCCCCAGACGTGGCCTTCCCAACATCTCAACAAAATTAGGAAAGAAAAGGGTGAGAGGGAAAAATAGGGAAATGAGGTAGGAAAAGGAAACTTAACTAACCCACAGACAGCCCAACAATACCCCAACTAACAATACCCACAAACAGAATCCCAACAGTACAAAGACACATCTGATTACAAAAAATGACAAACAAAACACGTACACAGGATACCACAGACACTTACAAAACACCAAAATACAATATTATTAGCACACAGGAGACAAATTTACATTATTCACAGAGACAAGTCAAGACACAGCTACACAGTCTAGAATAATCACAGACTTCAAAGTGAAAGTGAAAGTACACCCACTGTACCATTACTGCAAACAGGATATCCTATTACATCATTTCCTGTCTCAATTGCGGTCCGTTTTTTTTGTATGGCGTGTGATTTTATAACGCTTACGGGGTTTGCGTAAATATTTTTTTACGCATATGCCTGAAAATTCCCACACATTCAAGGACCAATACATTTTAAATGGATAACCACATTCCTGGGGTGTGTTGGTGGAATTAACGCTGGGGACCAATTGATGTATAGTGTGTGTGAGTGTCATTTTTTAATGCAAATGCATAATATTTTGACGCATATGTGTCTTTTTTGATGCATTTGCGTCAAAAAATCTGTCTTAAACTGTGTTTAAGTGATTTTTTTATTTTTAACATGCATTCAGCCTATAACTATACAAAGATAGGATGGTATGACCTGCGGTGTGTGTTCTAGTGTTTTGGCACATGTTGCAGACCATACTACTGCAGCCCATAATACTCATGTTGTTGTGTAGGATTAGCTTTCTTAACTGACGCAACAGCAACACAAACTTTGGAAATAAAAAAGGAATTTTCTAGTTTGAGCAGGTGTTGCATCAATAGAGGACAGCAAGGCTACGCTACTAAACAAATAGACTCATGGCCTGTTCGTTTATGTCTGTGAATTGTCTGTTCCAATTATTGTTGTGCTTCTGTGGGAACGGCATGCAAAGAATTTGACATAATGTGCATGTATGAATGTGTTATAAATGGGTATTACCATCAGATGCCATTAATTGAGGTACATCAGTCATGATATGTGTTTGTAATATCTGTTGCGTCTTATGCTGTGTGTACTTGCTTGACAGTGGGAACAAAACATTTCCCATGACTAACTACATACAGGAAAGATCGAGGACGGATGATAATGGCTATGTCAGATATGTTACCCCTCACATGTAATGAAATGTTGGATACCACTTCATGGTCACTTGTGTGTATACTACCCATGAGTCAGGCATTTGAACATGCTAGGTAGGTATAGTGATTGTGACACACAGTCTCAAATCCAATCCTTAAATTGTTATGTACACCACAGTTTGAGTCATGTAAATGACCTATGTTTCTCCTGTGGCTGTGGGGGACCAGCAGACCATGCTGCATGTGTTCACATATCTCCAGTAGTTCATTGCACAAAGGTGTCTAGTTCAAGTGGGTGGATATGTGTACCCTGTGTCAG
This sequence comes from Pleurodeles waltl, assembly GCF_031143425.1. NCBI lineage: Eukaryota > Metazoa > Chordata > Amphibia > Caudata > Salamandridae > Pleurodeles > Pleurodeles waltl. Next base: position 582,504,995 of record NC_090451.1, read on the forward strand.
TTATGGCCTCCATGTTGTCACAGTTACGTGCAGGTCTAGACATGAGCCTGTGGAGCCAACCCTTGAATTAACAGAATATCCTTTAAAGCAGATTTGACCAAAAGCCAAAGATCAACTAACGGCACACATGTGGATAGTCCAGCTATGGCACAGCAGAACTTTTAGAAGGCTGACGACAAAGCAACCTTGGGGTGCTCAAATACGTTATGGATCAGTAATAGGAAACAGGCAGGTTTCATCACAATATTTGTACACAGGGTGGGCTCTAAAATTCCCACTGCAACAGGGAACATCAGTGTCTCTGTGCTGATTAATCTCACAGCTAGTCACCATGCAAGCCCCATCAAAAGGTGGCGGGACACAGTGAATCTGTGTCTGGACTGTCAGGGCACAAACATGTTTTGTCCTTACATACACATTAGCAACCCTTGTTTGTTGTGCTGGAGGCACAGTACCAAATCCATGCATACAATAATAGCACACTGTCACTGTTTGGCACTAATGAATACATGCAAAACCAGACAAGGGATGGGGACTGGATTAGGCCATTTGAATACATGTCCCAGAACAAAATACGATAAGAAAACTGATTAAACTATACTATATATTTGCGGATTCATCGTAAACCTACCAGACATAATACCCCAGGAGGAAACTGAGGGCATGGAAACCAACTATGAGGCAAATCTAGCCACAGAGAACGTCTCTGGTTAACCCAAAGACTGGAACCAGTCTGGCTAACAGGATGCAGGCTCTGTCAGGAACAAACATGAACAAGGCATATACACAGTGAGCAGACTCTGACTGTGACAATCAGGAACAACACTGTGGGAACAAAGAACAGTTTCTGCTGTGGTCTGCACTGTTACACAATCCCCCAAGGGCTCTGGTACACAAGTGATTTGTACGCCAATGCATAAGGAGATTCAGAAAATGGCAGCTTCTAAGTTTCAGGCAGCAGCAAGGGCAGGGCAGGTTCAAATGGCTGGTCTGCATGGAAGTGCTCACAGGTGTGTGCAGCTTCAGTCTCTCACAAGTCCTGGAGTTCAGAATCAAGTTCAAAGGGCCAGCTGGACCTTTCACATGGGAAACAATAGACAGCTGATTACAGGTCCTACCGACTACCAGGCAGTGCATAATCGGACCTGAAGTCCCTGCAGACTGATGAACTATGACTATGGCAAGCCATACTGAAGAGGGAAGCACACAGGAGTGAGAATTGGAGTCTGGGTGAGTGTAGATGAAGATTCTCAGAGTACAGATAGTCCATTCACAGCACACCCTAGGGTGGGAAGAGACTTAAAACATGGCAGTGGCAGGACTTATTACCTTGGATGGACCGCAGAGGGAATCTCTTGTGAGCAATGCTTGTCATACCTGGGGCACTTGTGCTATCGATTTTCAGGTTTGATGCACTTCTTGTCACATATGCTCCTTGCAAAGATAGCTGATGTCACACTTACTGCTGTCAAGGGTCTAGTCAAACATTCCTGTTACCAATGCAATTGCACATCCACTGCCTCATGTATGATGCACTTTTTTACCTTATGATTGATGGTGTGTTAGTTGGGTGTCATATGCTGCAATGGACCATGTTGGCAACATGAATGTGTCTCATAGCTGTGGTCTTCTGATATTGCCCTGTGAAATAGACAGGATATATGTCATTAACACTGTATGTGACATTTGCTGTACATTCATACCCATTAAATGTGATGTGGCTTTTGCAGTATGCAAATTTGTATTTCTGCAATGCTCCATGAGGCAAAACTCTGATTATGATTCCTAGAGATCATGTGGTGCATAAATAATTACCCAGAGCATGATTGAGTGACGAAGTGAGGTATTTAATTCCATATGATAACAAAGTGGTGATGGTGACTATAGTTAGAAGAAGTTTTGTACGATCTGTTGTCTGTGTCGCAATCATGCAGCTGTGTTTGGATGTTCCTCCTCATTTTCCCAGACAGCATTCTCCTCTTACTCCTCTTCAGGCATTTGTTGATCCAGTTCATAGAGGTTAATGTTCCTCCTCACACAAATGTTGTGCAGGATGGCACAGGTCAGAATGATCTTGCAGACCATTTCAGGGGAATATAGGAGGCTGCCTCCGGTGATGTCCAGGCACCCGAATCTGGACTTCAGGATGCCATAAGTCCACTCAACTATGGTGCGTGTCCTACGATGTGCCTCATTATAGGCACGCTCTGCTGCTGTGCTTGGGTTGGCAATTGGGGTCATGATCCATGGCTGGATCCTTTAACCCTGATCAGCTGAAAGAGAAAATGAGGGTAAGTATTTTGTTGTTGGTTGCACAGTGATTGTCACTTTGCATGGCAGTTGTTATCTTGTGTCATCTGTGACTCATCTGTGTTTGTGGTATTGTGTGGGATCCTAGGCTTCTGTGATGTTCTTTCTGCATTGGGTTGTTTGACTAGCAAAATTGGTATTTGGCTGATTGACTTGATATCTGTGGTCTATTTAGAAACTTGCTGTTCAGTGTGTATCTCCGATGAGTTATGTAGTGAGAAAGAAGTGTCTGTGTGCCTTCACTGGAGGTGACATGATACTTCCACACACACAATAGATTCCACTGTGGTGGTAACATGGTTGCACTATATGGCCTGAACATCCCTTCCAATTCGACATATGTAATTGCAGGTGAAATACAACAGTTAGGGCCTTTGATTTGGCTAGGTGACAATGCACAACACATCTCCATAGGTTGGCAGCACTGAAGTGTTCACAATTGACAATGCACATTTATCTCATGTGTGACAAGTTCTATACAAACCTATTTTTGTTCCCTCACCGAGTTGGCTCATGTGCAAACGTGCACCTACACTACTGAACTTGCTCCAGGTAAGCTGGCTAACTTGGTTGTGGGGGTGAAGGTTTTAGTGTAGGAAGGTCCATCTCCCTGTACATGTTATGTATATGTGGAATGTCTCAATCCGTATGTGTGGCAGTGTGTGTAGGAGGCTGGACTGGCTTGTAGTGAGTACCAAGGGGTACTTGCACCAGGCCCATTTATCCCTTATTAGTGTATAGGGTGTCTAGCAGCTTAGGCTGATAGATAATGGTAGCTTAGCAGAGCAGCTTAGGCTGAACTAGGAGACGTGTGAAGCTACTACAGTACCACTTAGTGTCATATGCACAATATCATAAGAAAACACAATACACAGTTATACTAAAAATAAAGGTACTTTATTTTTATGACAATATGCCAAAGTATCTTAGAGTGTACCCTCAGTGAGAGGATAGCAAATATACACAAGATATATATACACAATAGCAAAAATATGCAGTATAGTCTTAGAAAACAGTGCAAACAATGTATAGTTACAATAGTATGCAATAGGGAAACATAGGGGTAGGGGCAACACAAACCATATACTCCAAAAGTGGAATGCAAACCACGAATGGACCCCAAACCTATGTGACCTTGTAGAGGGTCGCTGGGACTATTAGAAAATAGTGAGAGTTAGAAAAATAACCCTCCCCAAGACCCTGAAAAGTGAGTGCAAAGTGCACTAAAGTTCCCCTAAGGACAAAGAAGTCGTGTTAGAGGAATAATGCAGGAAAGACACAAACCAACAATGCAACAACTGTGGATTTCCAATCTAGGGTACCTGTGGAACAAGGGGACCAAGTCCAAAAGTCACAAGCAAGTCGGAGATGGGCAAATGCCCAGGAAATGCCAGCTGCGGGTGCAAAGAAGCCTCTACTGGACAGAAGAAGCTGAGGTTTCTGCAGGAACGAAAAGGGCTAGAGACTTCCCCTTTGGTGGACAGATCCCTCTCGCCGTGGAGAGTCGTGCAGAAGTGTTTTCCCGCCGAAAGAACGCCAACAAGCCTTGCTAGCTGCAAATCGTGCGGTTAGCGTTTTTGGACGCTGCTGAGGCCCAGGAGGGACCAGGAGGTCGCAAATTGGACCAGCAGAGAGAGGGGACAAGGAGCAAGACAAGGAGCCCTCTCTGAAGCAGGTAGCACCCGGAGAAGTGCCAGAAACAGGCACTACGAGGATGCGTGAAACGGTGCTCACCCGAAATCGCACAAAGGAGTCCCACGTCGCCGGAGACCAACTTAGAAAGTCGTGCAATGCAGGTTAGAGTGCCGTGGACCCAGGCTTGGCTGTGCACAAAGGATTTCCGCCGGAAGTGAACAGGGGCCGGAGTAGCTGCAAAAGTCGCGGTTCCCAGCAATGCAGCCCAGCGAGGTGAGGCAAGGACTTACCTCCACCAAACTTGGACTGAAGAGTCACTGGACTGTGGGGGTCACTTGGACAGAGTCGCTGGATTCGAGGGACCTCGCTCGTCGTGCTGAGAGGAGACCCAAGGGACCGGTAATGCAGCTTTTTGGTGCCTGCGGTTGCAGGGGGAAGATTCCGTCGACCCACGGGAGATTTCTTCGGAGCTTCTGGTGCAGAGAGGAGGCGGACTACCCCCACAGCATGCACAGACAGGAAAACAGTCGAGAAGGCGGCAGGATCAGCGTTACAGAGTTGCAGTAGTCGTCTTTGCTACTATGTTGCAGGTTTGCAGGCTTCCAGCGCGGTCAGCAGTCGATTCCTTATCAGAAGGTGAAGAGAGAGATGCAGAGGAACTCGGCTGAGCTCTTGCATTCGTTATCTACAGTTTCCCCAGAGACAGAGACCCTAAATAGCCAGAAAAGAGGGTTTGGCTACTTAGGAGAGAGGATAGGCTACTAACACCTGAAGGAGCCTATCAGAAGGAGTCTCTGACGTCACCTGGTGGCACTGGCCACTCAGAGCAGTCCAGTGTGCCAGCAGCACCTCTGTTTCCAAGATGGCAGAGGTCTGGAGCACACTGGAGGAGCTCTGGACACCTCCCAGGGGAGGTGCAGGTCAGGGGAGTGGTCACTCCCCTTTCCTTTGTCCAGTTTCACGCCAGAGCAGGGCTAAGGGGTCCCCTGAACCGGTGTAGACTGGCTTATGCAGAATTGGGCACATCTGTGCCCAACAAAGCATTTCCAGAGGCTGGGGGAGGCTACTCCTCCCCTGCCTTCACACCATTTTCCAAAGGGAGAGGGTGTCACACCCTCTCTCAGAGGAAGTTCTTTGTTCTGCCATCCTGGGCCAGGCCTGGCTGGACCCCAGGAGGGCAGATGCCTGTCTGAGGGGTTGGCAGCAGCAGCAGCTGCAGTGAAACCCCAGGAAGGGCAGTTTGGCAGTACCAGGGTCTGTGCTACAGACCACTGGGATCATGGGATTGTGCCAACTATGCCAGGATGGCATAGAGGGGGCAATTCCCTGATCATAGACATGTTACATGGCCATATTCGGAGTTACCATTGTGAAGCTACATATAGGTAGTGACCTATATGTAGTGCACGCGTGTAATGGTGTCCCCGCACTCACAAAGTTCAGGGAATTGGCTCTGAACAATGTGGGGGCACCTTGGCTAGTGCCAGGGTGCCCTCACACTAAGTAACTTTGCACCTAACCTTTACCAGGTAAAGGTTAGACATGTAGGTGACTTATAAGTTACTTAAGTGCAGTGTAAAATGGCTGTGAAATAACGTGGACGTTATTTCACTCAGGCTGCAGTGGCAGGCCTGTGTAAGAATTGTCAGAGCTCCCTATGGGTGGCAAAAGAAATGCTGCAGCCCATAGGGATCTCCTGGAACCCCAATACCCTGGGTACCTCAGTACCATATACTAGGGAATTATAAGGGTGTTCCAGTAAGCCAATGTAAATTGGTAAAAATGGTCACTAGCCTGTTAGTGACAATTTGGAAAGAAATGAGAGAGCATAACCACTGAGGTTCTGATTAGTAGAGCCTCAGTGAGACAGTTAGGCACCACACAGGGAACACATACATATAGGCCACAAACTTATGAGCACTGGGGTCCTGACTAGCAGGGTCCCAGTGACACATAACAAACATACTGAAAACATAGGGTTTTCACTATGAGCACTGGCTAGCAGGATCCCAGTGAGACAGTGAAAACACCCTGACATACACTCACAAACAGGCCAAAAGTGGGGGTAACAAGGCTAGAAAGAGGCTACTTTCTCACACAACCCCCCCCCAAACGAAGGACAATAAGGCTAACCTTGGCCAGTTGAGACTTTATTGTCTAAGTGGTGATAAGTAGAGAGTAGCTCTGCAATAGACTGGTTACTCCCGTTATCATCCACTATATGGTTACTTCCCTGTGGGGATGTAAACCACCCTGTTTGAAGTTTTTTAGCTAAGCATCAATGTGAGGATGTATTTTCAGAGTTTCTATCAGTAAGTTTTAGTTTAGAGCAGTGGGAATTGTCCACTGAACCTATTTGTAGTGATGGAAATGCCAGACAGGGATGCTGTCTCAGAAAAGCCATAGCTGGACAAAAACGTTGTCCATATGGCTGGAAGAGAGAACAGGGATGCTGTTTCTCCTGGGTTGGAGCAGGGCAGGGATGCTGTCCTATGAGCTCCACACTAGGGCAGGGATGCTGTCCTAAGTGTTGTGAGGCAGTGCAGAGTTTCTGCACTAAAGTTTCTCTGGGAGTGTTGGAGGGATGCTCCATGTTAACTAAAATGGTGCTCTTTTTCTCACCAATGTTAGTTATCCCACAGAGAGGTACTTCTACCTCAGGGAGTACAGCTTTGCCAGCTGATGTTTCCCTTGGAATAGGTGCCACCCCAGGAGAGGTTTCTCCCACCACAGGAATGGTATCCTGAATGGTAGGGTGGTTAGGGGATACTGTGATACCCTTATTACCTGTTGATGGAGAGGGATCCTGAGTTTTCAGGCCTTCTCTCCTTTGCTTTTTCATTTCAGTAGAAATGAGAGGGAACAATTCCTCAGGGATGCCCAGCATGGCTGCATGGGCATAAAACTCTACATCAGCCCAACCTGAGGCCTCTAGGTCATTACCTAAGAGACAGTCTACAGGTAAGCTAGGTGATACCACCACCTGCTTAGGGCCAGTAACTCCACCCCAACTAAACTGAATTATAGCTAAGGGAAGAAACTTAGTGGAGTTATGGACATCAATCATTTTATACTGTTGTCCAATGATGTGTTGTTCAGGAGCCACTAGGTTTTCAGTCACCAAAGTGATACTGGCACCTGTGTCCCTGTAGGCCAAGGCCTCAACACCATTTATTGAAACTGTCTGCCTGTACTTATCCATTGTAAGGGGACAAGCAGCCAGTGTGGCAAGGCCAATGCCACTAGGTGTGACAGAAACTGTCTTGGGACTGACTACCCCAGTTTCTATGATGGACCCATAAGTGAACCCAACTACACCCTTTGCTTGACTGTTGCCAGCAGTCCCACCACTAGTAGCACTACTGCTAGGGGCACTAGAGCTTGATGTATTAGTGGTGGTAGGCTCAGGGGGTTTACCTGGACATGACTTATCCCCTGGCCTATGGCCTCTATTTTTACACACAAAGCACCAAGGCTTTTTAATGTGTGTGGGTTGAGAAGAAGAGGAAGAATTAGTTTTATCCCCACCCTCTGAAGAGTGTTTAAGATTTGAAGTGGGATCTTTGGTTTACCCTTATCCCCATGCTTATCTTGAGATTTTTCACCATCTTTCTTCTTATTGCCATCTTTGTCACCCCCTGTATGAACTTTTCTGTTCACCCTTGTTCTGACCCATTTGTCTGCCTTCTTTCCCAATTCTTGGGGAGAGGTCAGATCAGAGTCTACCAGGTACTGGTGCAACAAATCAGACACACAATTATTAAGAATATGCTCTCTCAGGATCAAGTTATACAGGCTGTCATAATCAGTAACTTTACTGCCATGTAACCACCCCTCCAAGGCCTTCACTGAATGGTCAATGAAATCAACCCAGTCTTGTGAAGACTCCTTTTTGGTCTCTCTGAACTTTATCCTGTATTGTTCAGTGGTTAAGCCATAACCATCCAGGAGTGCATTCTTAAGAACTGTAAAATTATTGGCATCACTTTCTTTCACAGTAAGGAGTCTATCCCTACCCTTTCCACTAAATGATAGCCATAGGATAGCAGCCCACTGCCTTTGAGGGACATCCTGTACAACACAGGCCCTCTCAAGTGCAGCAAACCACTTGTTAATGTCATCCCCCTCCTTATAAGGGGGAACTATCTTATGCAGATTCCTGGAATCATGCTCTTTTGCAGGATGACTATGGGGAATACTGCTGCTGCCACCATGGGTTTCTAAACCCAGTTTCTGTCTCTCCTTCTCTACTTCTAAAGTTTGTCTATCCAAATCCAGCTGTTGCTTCTTGAGCTTCAGTCTGGTTTGTTCCACTCTCAATCTATTGAGCTCCCTTTCTAACAATCTGTCATCAGGGTGGGTGGGAGGGACATGCCTTGAAACAGAAGTATGGTGAGAATGGACAGAAGGAGACCTGTCCCTTACAGAAGCCACCCTAACAGCTTGGCTAACAGAAACATCACTACCAGTATGGTGAGAATAAATGCTTTTGCTATGATGTGAGACAACACTATTTATATGGTGTGGCTCATCATCATTACCAACTATGCTAGACTGTCTAGTAATGGGCAGGCTAGGAAGTTTCTTTCCTGAATCTTTTCCTGGGGGAGTCCCTGGATCAGATTGAGAACCATTAGCTACTTTTTCAACAGATGGGGCACTTCTAGCCTTATCCTGTTCTCTAAGCATGTTAAGTAACAGTTCCAAGGAAGGATTCTTCCCTACACTCAAACCTCTCTCTACACAGAGACTCCTTGCTCCTTTCCAGCTAAGGTGATCATATGCAAGTTTGGACAGATCAACATTTTGGCCTGTGCCAGACATTTTTAGAGAGAGTTAAAGTGATAGTAAAAGATAAAAAGTTTGTCAGAGCTTTTAGAAAGACAGAGAAAAAAAACTTTTTAAACTTTTTAGAACTTTTTAGAAAGTTAGAAGTACTTTTCAGCACTTAGAAAAGAGTGAAAAGAGGAAATGCAAAACTTTTTGGCTATGTGTATATACACTGACCTTGTTTTGTATATTTTTCTCTTATGAAAAGTACAATGACAAGAGTGGTAAGTAGTCTCAAAGCACTTATCCCACCGCTGCACAACCAATGTAGGAGGCTGGACTGGCTTGTAGTGAGTACCAAGGGGTACTTGCACCTTGCACCAGGCCCAGTTATCCCTTATTAGTGTATAGGGTGTCTAGCAGCTTAGGCTGATAGATAATGGTAGCTTAGCAGAGCAGCTTAGGCTGAACTAGGAGACGTGTGAAGCTACTACAGTACCACTTAGTGTCATATGCACAATATCATAAGAAAACACAATACACAGTTATACTAAAAATAAAGGTACTTTATTTTTATGACAATATGCCAAAGTATCTTAGAGTGTACCCTCAGTGAGAGGATAGCAAATATACACAAGATATATATACACAATAGCAAAAATATGCAGTATAGTCTTAGAAAACAGTGCAAACAATGTATAGTTACAATAGTATGCAATAGGGAAACATAGGGGTAGGGGCAACACAAACCATATACTCCAAAAGTGGAATGCGAACCACGAATGGACCCCAAACCTATGTGACCTTGTAGAGGGTCGCTGGGACTATTAGAAAATAGTGAGAGTTAGAAAAATAACCCTCCCAAGACCCTGAAAAGTGAGTGCAAAGTGCACTAAATTTCCCCTAAGGACAAAGAAGTCGTGTTAGAGGAATAATGCAGGAAAGACACAAACCAACAATGCAACAACTGTGGATTTCCAATCTAGGGTACCTGTGGAACAAGGGGACCAAGTCCAAAAGTCACAAGCAAGTCGGAGATGGGCAAATGCCCAGGAAATGCCAGCTGCGGGTGCAAAGAAGCTTCTACTGGACAGAAGAAGCTGAGGTTTCTGCAGGAACGAAAAGGGCTAGAGACTTCCCCTTTGGTGGACGGATCCCTCTCGCCGTGGAGAGTCGTGCAGAAGTGTTTTCCCGCCGAAAGAACGCCAACAAGCCTTGCTAGCTGCAAATCGTGCAGTTAGCGTTTTTGGACGCTGCTGAGGCCCAGGAGGGACCAGGAGGTCGCAAATTGGACCAGCAGAGAGAGGGGACGTCGAGCAAGACAAGGAGCCCTCTCTGAAGCAGGTAGCACCCGGAGAAGTGCCAGAAACAGGCACTACGAGGATGCGTGAAACGGTGCTCATCCGAAATCGCACAAAGGAGTCCCACGTCGCCGGAGACCAACTTAGAAAGTCGTGCAATGCAGGTTAGAGTGCCGTGGACCCAGGCTTGGCTGTGCACAAAGGATTTCCGCCGGAAGTGCACAGGGGCCGGAGTAGCTGCAAAAGTCGCGGTTCCCAGCAATGCAGCCCAGTGAGGTGAGGCAAGGACTTACCTCCACCAAACTTGGACTGAAGAGTCACTGGACTGTGGGGGTCACTTGGACAGAGTCGCTGGATTCGAGGGACCTCGCTCGTCGTGCTGAGAGGAGACCCAAGGGACCGGTAATGCAGCTTTTTGGTGCCTGCGGTTGCAGGGGGAAGATTCCGTCGACCCACGGGAGATTTCTTCGGAGCTTCTGGTGCAGAGAGGAGGCGGACTACCCCCACAGCATGCACAGACAGGAAAACAGTCGAGAAGGCGGCAGGATCAGCGTTACAGAGTTGCAGTAGTCGTCTTTGCTACTATGTTGCAGGTTTGCAGGCTTCCAGCGCGGTCAGCAGTCGATTCCTTATCAGAAGGTGAAGAGAGAGATGCAGAGGAACTCGGCTGAGCTCTTGCATTCGTTATCTACAGTTTCCCCAGAGACAGAGACCCTAAATAGCCAGAAAAGAGGGTTCGGCTACTTAGGAGAGAGGATAGGCTACTAACACCTGAAGGAGCCTATCAGAAGGAGTCTCTGACGTCACCTGGTGGCACTGGCCACTCAGAGCAGTCCAGTGTGCCACAAACACCTCTGTTTCCAAGATGCAGAGGTCTGGGACACACTGGAGGAGCTCTGGGCACCTCCCCTGGGAGGTGCAGGTCAGGGGAGTGGTCACTCCCCTTTCCTTTGTCCAGTTTTGCGCCAGAGCAGGGCTGGGGGATTCCTGAACTGGTGTGGACTGGCTTGTGCAGAGATGGGCACCATCTGTGCCCATCAAAGCATTTCCAGAGACTGGGGGAGGCTACTCCTCCCCAGCCTTCACACCTATTTCCAAAGGGAGAGGGATTACACCCTCTCTCAGATGAAGTCCTTTGTTCTGCCTTCCTGGGCCAGGGCTGCCTGGACCCCAGGAGGGCAGAAACCTGTCTGAGGGGTTGGCAGCAGCTGCAGTGGAGACCTCAGAAAGGCAGTTTGGCAGTACCCGGGTTCTGTGCTAGAGACCCGGGGGATCATGGAATTGTCCTCCCGTGAGAATTCCATGATCTTAGACATGTTACATGTCCATGTTCTGAGTTACCATTGTGACGCTATACATAGGTAGTGACCTATGTATAGTGCACACGTGTAATGGTGTCCCCGCACTCACAAAGTCTGGGGAATTTGCCCTGAACAATGTGGGGGCACCTTGGCTAGTGCCAGGGTGCCCACACACTAAGTAACTTGGCACCCAACCTTCACTAGGTGAAGGTTAGACATATAGGTGACTTATAAGTTACTTATGTGCAGTGGTAAATCGCTGTGAAATAACATGGACGTTATTTCACGCAGGCTGCAGTGGCAGGCCTGTGTAAGAATTGTTAGAGCTCCCTGTGGGTGGCAAAATAAATGCTGCAGCCGATAGGGATCTCCTGGAGCCCCAATACCCTGGGTACCTCAGTACCATATACAAGGGAATTATATGGGTGTACCAGTATGCCAATGTGATTTGGTAAATTTAGTCACTAGCCTGTTAGTGACAAATTTGGAAAGCAGAGAGAGCATAACCACTGAGGTTCTGGTCAGCAGAGCCTCAGTGAGACAGTTAGGCATCACACAAGGAACACATACAGGGCACATACTATGAGCACTGGTGCCCTGCCTGGCAGGGTCCCAGTGACACAACGACTAAAACAACATATATACAGTGAAATATGGGGGTAACATGCCAGGCAAGATGGTACTTTCCTACAACTGTTCGAGTCGTTTTGGAATATTTTTAGGTTTTTAGGTTTCTACACAATATTTCAATCCTTTTCACCCTTGTGATCTCAGCGTGCTTCTCCTAATCTTCATATTTGTATTGCGCTTTCTGTTGGTCATGTCTCTCAAGCAACTTTTTTTAGAGATATAGTTAAGGCCACTGGAATTTTTCTGCTACATTGTTTGCTGCATAAGTATGGATTTTCCACATTTGCCACATAATCCACCAGCTGCCGCAAAATTTAGTGATTATTACCAAAAGTTTGCTTCCAGCTCACACTGCTCAAAAACTAAAAACATAGCGACTTGTGTTGCTGCACAATGGAAAGCCCTTCGCAAAGATTGAAGGTCAGATTTCTCTTGCTGATGGCTGCATCTGACAACAGACTAGTTCTAATAAGCTGAGACCCTTGCCCAGATATTGCTACCATGTGTAAAGTGCACAAAATAATTAGGTAACTGTATTACAAAATCTGTCCCATTACTCTGCATAACTTAGATTGCTTTGACACATACTTTTGTCCTTGCATGCCACATAATTCCAGTAGCCCTGGGTATAGTATGGTTTGAAATATACAGGTCCATAGAACTAGCCCATGAAACTTCAGACTTTGTTCTGTTTTATATATTCACCAGAAGTGGAACAAATACACTGTCATAGTATAAACTCTCACACATGCACAACTGGGTCCCAAACATGTGTACACTGCCCTTCAACATTAAACAGACACAACATCCATGCTTCCAAGACAGCTTCAATTCATCCCCAAGCTATTCTCTCCAGCCCGCCCTTATATTCCATAAAGTTCGCAGTTCAGACTACATCAGTCTTCATCCTATGCTTGCATACTTCAACAAGCTTAATATTTCAGCAATGAAGACTCCTGTCGAGCGCTGGGATGACAGCACTTAAGAGATTCACAAATGGTGTTATTATAGCACATTTTGGACTGGTCATATTAAAAGGAGGTTGGGGAGAAAAGGCAAAAAATAATTGTAGCACATCACATCCATCCCATGGCCAGCTTGCAAAGTATTTATTGATGAAAATGCTAGTAGTAGAATGTGAATAACCTCAGCTGTTCTGGCCTGGACTACTGAATGAACCATGCCTCAGTCAAAGTCTAAGTGTTTCACATTCTTGTGAGGCAAGTTTTTTTAATTGTGCGATTTGTAGTTATGTTTTCAGCTTTCGCCTGCATAGTGCTTGAGCTGTTTGTAGAATCTCTTGTATGTAAAAACAAATCTTAAAATTAAAATACGGTCCCTTACATCACTTACCTTTACTTACCATTGGCTGACTTTCATGTCACTCTTGCTTCCTTGCTTCCTATTGGTCAGGATCTCCTGGGCTTCGAGTCTTCGTCCTGCGGTAGAGCCTGGCAGTTACTGTCTAAAAGCCATTCTTTGTTCAGTATATACAGAGTCCTAAGTATTTAATTGTGACCGTTTCACCAAATTGTGACTGGTTCAGCCTGCAGGGAGTCCCCTAATGCAATAGGTTTGCCCCCCTTGCTGCATCCGCAATAGGGTAGGCACAGGACTTCTTCCAATTGACCAAGAGACCTGACACTGCACCAAACTGTTTCAAGGCTCTAAAAGCCCCCTGCACATCCTTCATCACTATTTTCATATATAGCAGCATATGGCAATAGGTGCCGGGGTGGCCGATAATCACAAGCCCTTGACAGGGGGGTGCCCTGACACAGGACACATGCTAGTGATTCTAGTGCTATCACGAATAACACAGGGGAGAGCTGGCAGCCCTGACTGGCATCCCTAGCCACTGCATAATACAAAATGAAACCACCCATTTTCACTCAGGCAATTGGCTTTTTGTACATCATCTTAGTTTATTTGATGAAGCCACTTCTCCAGTTAGACATAACTGTTGTTTTTTAACATTTTTGTAAAATCTTTATGATTTATCAATACATTTCACATTGGCACTTGAGGAACTATTAAATTATGACAGTTTTGGTAATAATTTAAGTTCCCAGTAGAATTCTATCATCCTCTTCAAAGCAACACATATTTTTTCATGTAAGACAGAGACATGAGTTATGTTCCCATGGGTGTAACATGTCAGCACCCTGATTAAAATATAGCTAATATCCAAGATCAACATTTATTTGTGTTGTGTTGTTTTATTAATCATGGACTTACTCTGGAACCTCAGCAACATTGGATATTGTGAGGAAAACAGGGTTACATTCATATGAATTCACTTCCTGACGAGATTCAGGGTCAAAGGTCATAACATCACTTTCTGTGATGTCTCTGAGATCAAAAGGTGTTAAATGCTGTTTCCACTAGAACAGGCATTTTGCTGAATCGGAGTCCATTGCATAGTGGGGAGTGGTACAAACGGTGGATACAGATGTGCAAGCACAGGTAGGCACAGGAGGCATGTAGAGAAATAGTGGCATGGAGATATAGTGAAAATTGACTGTAAAGAAACAGAGAGGACAGGCAGAGTGGCAACAGGAGGTTCTTGGGACACGAAGACACTAAAGCTCAATTGAAAAATTAATTGCCCTGCCTTATCTATTTTGATGCAACTGGTATCAATGGTGGGGTGATACGGGTATGGTTCTGTGTTGTGCCGGCTTGTTGTGCTTCTAAACACTAGAAGTAATATATGGTCAATAAAAGGGGGAAGTATACCTAGACTTACACAGTAAAATTAATCTCACAAGGAAGGGACTACATTTATTTTAAAATCTCTCCGCCAAAGTGGCGTCTTTCGTTGCGCTGGATTATACTATGAAAAGTTGGGAACTCTAAATCAGTCGCCACTATTGTTATAACTTGAAATATACAAAGTGATGATTTGATCGAGAGATTTTAAATATGGTGAAGACTGCAAAGATAAGGCATCTCTTAAAACGACTACAATTGTAAAGAATCGCTAGTACTGAAGATGACCAATAACTCTGGCAACTATTATCAAGAAAAGAATACATCAAATCTGAACCAATAGGTACTCCAAAAATAGAGAGATTTCCAGTCGTGATGATGACTCATTGTTGATTCATATCTATATATACAGGGTCGAAACGTAGACAAAAATTGATTGTGGATTGATGTTAAATTATGTAGTGACTTCAGGACTCCTGGATTGAAGGAGCCTTTGGAAGCTCACGATTTATTGTTTTTAACCACATATTTTGTATATATTGTATCTAATGCTGACACTTTTTTTCACAATATTCACTTTCACTGTGTTTGTATCTTTAGGAGCACCTAGGAGTTTATAATAATCATAAGAAGTCTGTGATTAGATTAAAAGATTGTAGTAATTGATTTGATAAAGGAAATAAAATATAAATTAAGCCAAGGATATTGGATGAAATAAATGTAGTACCTTCCTTGAGAGATTAATTTTACCGTGGAAGTCTAGGTATACTTCTCCCTTTTATTGACCGTATATTACTTCTAATGTTTATGTACCTAGGTCTAAGGGTTATTTGGATTTGCCTCATTTTTTGAAAACGTGCTTCTAAACACAGCAGACCCTAGTGATCTCTGCACTGTGCGGCATAACAGTATAGAGGCTAGAAAGTGACAGTTAAGAGCTCCACTCTCAAGCCAGGTGGTTACAAGGTATGTCCTGTGTGCAGAAGTGACACAGCACTGCACCACATGCATTGCTTTAGTTTTCTTTTTTGTATGAGGTCAATTTCAACCCACCCCCACAGAAACTGGCAGCATAAGCTACTACCTAGTATTACTGTAAAAACCTAGCACCTGTAAAATGTATCGCTTAGCGGTTTCTGGGCAGAAAAAGGACTCCATTACCCAGCGTCCCAGTCAGGAGGCCGGGGGCAATAAAAGGCAGCAGACACACAGTGGTGCGGACGCGCTTAGTGGTTTCGGGACAGCAAAAGGACTCCATTAACCAGTGTCCTGGTCAGGAGGCCTGGGCCGCTAAAAGGCAACAGGCACACCATGGCACTGGACGTGCTGAGCGGTTTCTGAGTAGCAGAAGGGCTCCATTATCCAGCGTCCCCTTCAGGGCTGAAAGTGAATTTGTTGTGTAGCACCAGTGTGCATGTCTTTTCTTAATAGAGACCTGGAAATCACCTTGTCTCTTGCTAGGGGGAGGTAGGGAGCCTGTAAGTCAGTCTCCAGAGGTTTCTTAAACCACTGTTTTGATTATTTTTGCATACTGAGAATTAGCTTCCTGCTAAGCGAAAAAAGGTGGAAAGTGTTTGAACGAGAGTTGGTTAAGAACATAAGCATTTCTGGAGACCCAGAACACTTACCTTTGTAAAAAAAAATAAGGAAATGCAGCCTGGTCCCTCCGGAAGCCAGCGTGGGATTTCTTCTAAGGAAACTGTGGCCAAGGCAGGCGGGCTTACATCTGATTCTGGTGAGCTTCTCACGTGGGAAATCCCGAGATGTAGAAGTGTCACAACGTGTCCTTAACTAAACGTATTACGCGTCTCTCAGCCTTGAATCGGACGATACAAACATATCCCCCTCGCTGCAGTCTGTGCGGCAAAAATAGTTATTTGTTGTTGTTACTCTGTAATATTCACAAGGCCCCTTTTAGAGAACAATCGGATCTTCAGCACAGAAAGTAAAAGTAACAAAAGTATGAGCCACAGTTTGTCGTACGTGAGTTAACGTACGAGACGTGTGGGGACAGTGCTTGGTCCTTCCTCTATGTCGGATCGCCTCCTGACGTCACGGCCAATCCGGATCGAGGATGGTCGTGACGTCGGGGGGCGGCGCGAGGGGGAAAAGAGCGGAGCGCGAAGACGCGACCGGGTCGTGTTCTTGCCGGCTCCTCGTGGGCCTTATTGTTTGTGGCATGAATAATAAAGAATGATTCAAACGCAACGCGGCTGCTTCGCATCCTTCATTCTTGCCACTACAAATGGCGACGAGGTTCACAACTTCTGACAAGGCCCACGAGTATAGCCTACCATGCCTGATGTCTCCTGATGCTAGCAGGGCGCGCTGATATGTCCTTGCCGATGACCACGTGCACTGCCCCGGTGAGCTGATGCTGGGGAGCTCCAGGCGATTGATTTTGACGACCCCTGCCACGTGGGGACCAGACAGTAGGCCCGAGCCCCGGGTTTCCTGTCCACGAGTGTACACCTCATTGGAAGTGGCCGGTGTACTGGTGGTTTCCGTCTATCCGGCGTCCTGGGGGTCCTTCCGTGCCGCCTAGGAGCCATTCAATAGTTGCTGCTGCACCTGCATCACGTGATCTCCCCCGATGTGGTGCCCGCTTTCCGGCTATGTCACAGACCAGTCATATTTGCGTGCCTCCTCTCTTCCTGGACTCTCCCGGTAAGCCGTGCATGAAATGGAAGGGATGGCTGCGCGCATTCGAGAATTATATCGTCTCCATTGATGGTAAAGGGTACAGCCCCGAGCGGAAAAAGTCACTGCTATTCGGACTGTTGGGGAAAGCTGGCCAGGAGGTTTTTGATAGTTTGCCGGTTTATGTGAATCCCCCCGGGGCTACAGCTCCTCTGAGTGAATACCAGGAGGCCGTTAAGCGGCTTCAGCTGCAGTATGCTGAGGAGTGTAACATCATGGTGGGGCGCCATAAATTCGCACTGCGGAAACAGGAGGAAGGAGAGACTATCGAAGAGTATATTGCATGCCTACGAGTTTTGGCCCAAGATTGTGAATTCGCGGAGATGACTGATACGTACATAAGAGACCAGGTGGTGTTCTACTGCCATTCAAAGAAGGTGCAGGAACGTTTGCTTTCATGCAGGAACCCTTCACTGAAGGAAGTGATGGCCATCGCAAAGGCAGTGGAACGCTCCATGGTGTCTTCTAAGGAGCTGGCGAGCACTAGTCAGGCTTCAAATGTGTTCTATGTGCAGGACAGACATAAACATGCGCCCAAGACTCCAGACAGGGCGGCGAGCGATAGAGGGGGAGGCAGGAGGCCGCTCGCTTGTTTTAGATGTGGGTCAAGGGACCACTTAGCGGACAGCAGGACCTGCCCTGCCTTGTACAAAAGCTGTTCTAAATGCAGGAAGATGGGCCACTTTGCGGCAGTATGTAAAGCCAAGAAATACAATACGGGCATGAAAGTGAGCTCGGTGAGCGAGAGCGACATGGATGCGGATGCGGACATCGTGTTGTCCATTGATGATGAGGACGGTAGAGTGAAGGGGCCCATTGGCTCCGTCATGATTGGTGCGGTAGAATTGCCATTTACGGCTGATTCTGGTTCCCCCCTTACCCTGATCTCTGATAGGACATTTGAATTGAAATGGCAGGATGTACGACTGCATGAGACGGATGTGAATCCAAAGGCCTTCAGGGAACATGACATAGTGATGAGGGGGTACTTCTGGGACTCCCTCACCTTTCGAGGGCGCACGGTAAGAACAAAGATATATGTGGCTGAAAAAGGGAGGAGCCTTGTGGGATGGAAGGACCTGGCGAAGCTGGGTGTGATGATAGTCCCTGGGGCAGATGATCCCATAGTTCTGAGGGATGATTGGATCAATTACGTGCAGCCTGAGGATTTGCATGAAGGATTGGCTGAAGTTCTCGAGGAATTTGATTCCGTTTTTGAAAACAAAGTAGGGTGTGTAAGAGGATTTGTGCATGCCATACAGTTGAAAGAGGGTGCCATACCAATTAAGCACAAGGTCAGAACGATCCCTCTTTCTGTAAAGGGGGAGCTGAAGGCTGTTCTCGATAGGCTGAAAATGGAAGGAGTAATAGAGGAAGCAGGTGCATCAGAGTGGGTGTCCGCAATCGTGGTGTCCAAGAAGAAGAGGACAGGGGACATTCGGTTGTGTGTAGACCTGCGATCCTTAAACAGAAATATCCTGGTGAACTGCCACCCTCTGCCCAACATTCAGGAGATATTGTCTTCCACATCAGGATCAAGGTTTTTCACCCTGATAGACCTGAAGTCCGCATACCACCAGGTGTGTCTCACGGAGGACTCCAAGGAATTGACCACCTTCATTACCCCGTTTGGAGCATACAGATACGTCCGTCTTCCGTTCGGCCTTGCATCGGCCTCGGGGGTCTTTCAAAAGCTGATGGACCTTCTTTTCTGCGATATGAAAGGGGTCGAAGCCTTCCAGGACGACATTCTGATACACACGGAAGATGAGGAGGGGCACCTGGAACTGCTAGGCAGAGTGCTGGAGGTGCTACAAAAAAGGGGGATGACGGTCTCCAAGGACAAATGCAAGTTCATGGAAGGGAAGATAGAGTACTTAGGGCACGTGCTTACTCCAAATGGCATTGCGCCTAAAGATGATTTGGTGAGGGCCATACGAGATGCTCCTTGCCCAGGAGACAAAGACGCCTTGCGATCGTTCCTGGGACTTAGTGAATACTATTCCAAGTTCATGCAAGGATACGCGACCACCATGGAGCCTCTAAGGAAACTGCTACGGAAGAACGAAAAATACACCTGGACGCAGGAACAAAGCGCTGCCTTTGAATCCGTCAAGCAGGCAATAGCTGCAGCTCCAATATTACAGCTGTACAACAAGGATCTCCGGAACGTAATCACGGTTGACGCCAGTGCCAAGGGTATCGGTGCAGTGTTTTGCCAATTCCAAGGGAAGAAAGAGAACACAGTCGCATTCATATCCCGGTCATTGAACGAAGCAGAGAAACACTATAGCACCATCGAGCGGGAGACGCTCGCGTGCGTCTGGGCCGTGGAGAAACTGAGGAACTATCTGTGGGGCAGGGAGTTCGAACTGGTCACCGACCACAAACCCTTGATATACATGATGGACGGTGAAGGACGTGGCAATGGCAAAGCCAGCTCGAGGCTCCTACGTTTACTGTCCAAGTTGCAAGAATATCACTTCGTCATCAGACACATCAAGGGTGGCCTCAACTGCAGGGCGGATTGCCTATCGCGCATACCGGTCACGGGTGAGGAGGACGGTTCCCTGGATGACACGGAATGCGTTGTGGCAATGGTTGACGCAACAGCCATGTGCGTGGGATCCATATCGGAGGAAGAGTGGTTGATGGCTCAGGAGAAGGACACGACTATTCGAAAGGTAATGGACCACATGACGGCTCATTGGCCCCCGGTCCGGAACTTGCACGGAGCACTCAGGAGTTTTCAACAGGTCAGCTCTGAACTCACCATTGAGGGCGGTTTTGTGAAGAGACACGAGCTATTTGTACCTCCGGAAAGTTTGAGACACAAGCTAATCAGTATTGCCCATAAGGGTCACCCGGGCAGTACCGCTACAAAAAATCTTCTCAAGCAGTACTACTGGTGGCCAGGGATGTGCAGCGACGTCAGCAGCTTCATAGATCGGTGCGGACCGTGCTTAAGGGCCGACAAGCACTGGAAGACGGCAAAAGGGGAGCTGCAATTGGTGGACATTCCTGCTGGTCCATGGAACAAGATTGCCATTGATTTCGCAGGCCCATTTACCCTGCTACCAGACGATTGTAGACATCTCATCGTCCTTACGGATTACTTCTCCAAATGGATTCACTACAAGTTCGTCAGGGAAGTCACCACTGAACGAGTGATCAAGGCGTTGACAAAAATTTTCGCGATTGAGGGGCAGCCGAAGATCATGGTGTCTGACAATGGCACCCAGCTAGTGTCCAGGCAAATGACGGATTTTCTGTCCAGGTTAGGGATTAAGCAGGAGAAGACCCCGCTGTACAGCCCGAAGAGCAATGGGCAGGTTGAGCGGATGAATAGGTTCCTCAAAGAGGGCGTGCAACAGGCAGTCGCCTCTAACATGGATGTGAAAACGTTTCTGGCGGACAAGGTGCACACTTTTCATAACACGCCCAGTGAAGTTACGGGACACACTCCGTTCTACTTGATGAGAGGGAGAAGATGCATGAGTGAACTTACCCCCAAATTCAATAAGTGGTATGACATGAGGGAGGAAATCGAGGTGGCGTCTGATGAGAGTTTGAGAGTCAAAGGAAGAATAATGGCTAAACAGGAAAGTAACAAGCGGTATGCTGACATTGTGAACAGAGCCAAAACTAAAAATATAGTGCAGGGGGATTGGGTATTGGTGAAGAAACCTAACAAGGTGATGAAAGGAGAGTCTGTGTTTCAAACCCCTGTACGTGTGCAAGGGGTGATAAGAGGGGCAGTCTGTTTGGAAGGAGGGGGATGGCGAAGCAAGGACGACATCGTCAGGCTCAAGGCTGGTCAAGAGGAAATCATCATGAGAGAGTGTGTGTGGGGCCGAGAGCACGGACGATGTGGATGAGTGGCAAAGTCACGAAGCCAGGGATGTAGTCACTGGTGATGAGGAGTGTGTGAATACGCCCCCCAGGCGAGGACGAATCGGACTTGGAAGTACAGAGCGATGTGAGAAAGCATGGCGCGGCTTGGTGGATGCCGAAGGTCAGAATGGTAGCAGGCCCGAATCAGCGAAGAGCGACTGTCGCAACGTAGTGAGTTCAGGCTTAGAAGATGCATGCGCCGTCAAGGTGTGTTCGCCCAGTATATTACTCCGAGCAGGCCAACGCGGCATATACGAGCTCCTAAGAGGTTCGAAGATTTTGTTATGAGATGAAGTCCAGAAGTTATTCTTGTTCTGTTAAAGGGGGAGATGTCGTACGTGAGTTAACGTACGAGACGTGTGGGGACAGTGCTTGGTCCTTCCTCTATGTCGGATCGCCTCCTGACGTCACGGCCAATCCGGATCGAGGATGGTCGTGACGTCGGGGGGCGGCGTGAGGGGGAAAAGAGCGGAGCGCGAAGACGCAACCGGGTCGTGTTCTTGCCGGCTCCTCGTGGGCCTTATTGTTTGTGGCATGAAGAATAAAGAATGATTCAAACGCAACGCGCCTGCTTCGCATCCTTCATTCTTGCCACTACACAGTTCTAGAATTAAAAGGCATTTCATACAGCCGATGCTGCTAGTGCGCTTTACCATTCGGGTATTTATATCTAAGAAATGTACAGTTATAGCTATTCAGCAACATGCCAAGGTTATGTGAGTGAGAGAAACTGCAAAACAACGCGATGTCATAATGTGGCTTAACGGCCCTCTGCAGCTAAAATACCCTGGGCGGTATGGGCTACTTTCTGTCAGGTCTCTGCCACAGTTAAGGCCTGACTGAGGAATTTAAATATTTCAAGAACTAACACAGGCATGTTACCAACTTAACGGGTGTTTGCCACTGGAACTCTAATGAATGTGTTGCTTTTTGGCTGGAAACATGGAGGCATTTGATGACGTCTCTAAAGTAAACTTCAGAACAAAACACAGTAACCTAACACTCAATTACATAACAACACAACCAGTGGCATATCAAAAGTGGAGAGGGTCCTTCTACAACATCGATACTCAGAGTACGGCCCGCGGGCCTCATGCGGCCTCTCTAACCTTTACATGCGGCCCCTAGAAAACAGGAGCACTGGTAGCTGTTTGCTCGACTCTGCACTAACAATAACAATATTAAATACACACACAATCATTTATTTCAAACTTAATTGGTATTAAAGAAAGGAAGTAACTAGGGACTCCTGCACTTAACTTTAGAAACGCCTTCATTTTAAAGGCATCTTGTAGCACAAGTGTAAAACTATGACAGTCTCTTTAAAATTAAAAACGTGTATTTAGTTAACATGCAGAACCTTTTTGCCTTAGTACAATTTATTTTATCAGTGCACTGAGAGGTATTCCTTTGAAAGTGATAGTTTTCAAACATACATTTGGAAACATACATTTTTAAACATTAATTATTTCCCTTATCCTGAGAACACCACCAATAGTAAATTGAAGAGGCCAGTCACTTGGTATGTGCATTTTATCGGTGGCCTGGGTTCCTATCATACATTAACAACATTATAGTTTATTAAATCAAACAGAGGCAGGTTTTGTGCAGCGCATACCATGAATCATGTATTTCGAGGTCATCTTAAATGTGATAATGCAGAAAAAGGAGTGAAGTGAGACTAAACAATTGCCTAGGATCACACAATTTGGAAAAGTGGGTAAGCCGGGATTCATACCAGGTTTTCTGGTTTTCCATTGTTTATTTCAGCCACTAGATGTATATCATTTGCTTCTCCTACACCTACCTTGCCACCAATCCCCCGAGCCACCCCACTTGGCCGCCACAGCCCTGGCATCAATGCGGCCCCCAGGCGCGTCATAGACCAAGCGTTTTGGCCCCTGGGAAAATGTTTGCGAGTACCCATGTTCTACAAGAAAGGAATGCCCCCCGGCCCCTAACTGCGTAGTAAAAACCAACAATCATAATTGGCCGAAATAAGCTCCTCACACCACTGGGCTCTGGTGCCACTGCAAACTACACTCTTGAACACTACTAAAATATAACTGCCAATGCAGCAGTCAAAAAAGAACGCAACTCAGTAACTTCAGTACAATACAATGCAATAATGCAGCACAAAAGCATAACAGCAGTGTAAGAAATTGGGTTATTGGTTTAGGGGAATGGAAAACCTCATCAAGTAACAACCACAGTCCTTGGCAGGATAAACCACAAAAGTCAGTACATTAACCTATGCTTAACCCTCTGGTAAATTGGCACAAAAGTAGCTAGACCTAACTTATAGACCCTGTGTAAAATATTTATGCAGCACACAAACAGTAATAAACACAAAAGAAGAACAATTCCATAACAATATAGAAAAATACAGAACCTTTGAATAAATAAAGTAACAAAACTAATTAAATCCAATCAGTATAACCAGAGATATGAATTGTGAAAGATTCTAATAACAAATAGTGGCTAAAAGGTAAATGCGCCAATTGCAAAAAATCTGGTCGTGCAAGACCAGGGCAAAGTCAAAAGTTCAGGCCCGCCCACAACCCATGCAAAGTGGCAGGTAAAAAAAAATCGTATAAATTAGAAAAAAAATAGAAAAGAAAAAAGGGTATAGATGCCATCCTTTCCAAGAAACACATCATGCCACAATCTCAGAGAGGCAGAGTCATGAAAACATCATTATAAGAATACAAACTTAAAAAAAAAAAAAAAAATCTTCATCAATGTTATGACCCATCAGGTAATTACCAAATAGTTCCATAATATAGCTGCATTCCATCTGTTTCAAAATTCTAATTCTATCGCCTTCTTGTGCTTTCTGTTGAACTCTGTAACATGGAATCCATATTCTTTTCTTTTTTCTTTTTTCACTTGGGTTTAATTGCCTGTCAACATTGAGGCCCTCATTATGACTTCAGCGGATGGAAAAGCCCGTCCGCCGAAGCCATGCGGTCAGAAAACCGCCAGGGGTGTGACCTGATCGTGAGGGCTATTAAGAGTTTCCAGCTGGGTCGGTGGCGGAAACAGAGTTTCCGCCCGCCAGCCCAGCAGGAAACAACCCACAAAATTGAAGCCTGCTCATAGTAGAGCCTGTGGCAATGTTGCCGTGCGTCGGGTGCAGCAGCGCCCATTGTGCTTTTCACTGTCTGTCAAGCAGACAGTGAAAAGCACAGGTGGGCTGGCCATGGGGGCCATCGGTACCCAATCTCTGCCAGCTTTTACATGGCAGTTCAACCACCATGTAAAAGCCGGTGGAGAGAGGACTCGTAATAAACAGGCAGCGCTGGGCCCGCCAGGCCACTGGCCGGTGAAAAAATATAGCGGTGTTTTGCGGTCCGACTGTGGTACTTTCTTAATCTGGAGGCCGGACAACCGCATTGGCGGCGGTCCAACCACCTCCACTAGTCTGGCGGTCCTAGACCGCCAGACTCGTAATGAGTGCCTGAGTGTTTTGCACTACATTATGGCCCTTTAGCCCACTCAGGCTGTAATCAGCTTTTCTTAAAATATTATTGAGCTGAAGCATTTTGTGGCCCCGGGGCCTGATATTTTTAAAAAAGTAGGAGGGTATCACGTGACCCCACCCCCCAGTGCTCGGCCTTCTTGAAAAAGGGGGTGGGGGTCACACACTCTCTGAAGTCCTACACTTTACCTGTTGTTGCACATTCCACAGTGGGAAGTGTACATTTAACCCCTCTGAAGTCCAAAGCTTTCTCTACTGTTGCACAGACTGGAGTGAGAATAGTAAATCTTACCTCTCCGAACTCCAAGATTTTCTTCCATAGTGTTGCTCAGACTGGAGTGGGAATAGTAATTTTATCCCCTCCAAGGTCCAAGACTTTCCCTACTGTTGCACAGAGTGGAGTCAGAATGGTAAATCTTACCCCTCCAAAGTCCAACACCTTCCGTACTGTTTCTTAGACTGGAGTGGGAATAGTAATTGTACCCCCCCTCTCCCCCCCCCCCCAAAGTCCATCACTTTCCCTAGCGTAGCACAGCCTGGAGTGGGGATAGTAAATATAACCCTTCGAAACTCCAATGCTTTCCCTACTGTTGCACAGACTGGAGTGGAAATAGTACATTTATCCCTTCTGAAGTTCCACACTTTCTCTACTGTTGCATGAACTGGAGTGGGAATAGAATTTACTACTTTAAACTGTATATGTATTCATAAAAAATATTTCTGATTATTTTAAACAATATTAGTGTGAAGCCTAATTTTTTTTATATATTTGTATTTACCATTATAAGGATAGGAAAACTATATTTTTTTAAATTACATTTTTGACACAATATTTTTGTTACACAATATTGTTGGCTCCAATATTATATCAATGATTCATTACACTTTGTGCTTTAGAGGCTCTGTACTTCTGAATTAAAGAGCACAGAAATTTAAATTAATAAGCAATGCGCCCAGTGCACTTTCAGTGCAGGGTGGCTACTAAACTCCACCCCACCTCATAGAGAACCCAAGCATTTCCCTCAAAGGACAGAGCTGGTGAACGGGTGCCAACGAGCCTGCCTCTGTCACAAGATTCTTCCACGATGTCTGCAACATTAAAGAACTATTGGGTGAGAGGGCGCAGAACAGACCACTTAATAACAGTAAAGTGTGAAAAGGCCGCTTTATCTCCGTAGGAAAAATTGTGATACAAAACTATAATCCCTCACACGTCTAAGTACCACCAATAACACCCCAACTTTGTTGACTACCTCCATACCCATTAGTTGCCTCCTCAATTTCCTGTATTTCATAATCTTCTACTCACAAATTCCTGTCTTCTGCAACTGCCAACTTAGCAAGCACCCCCAGCCTTCCAATTGCTTTGCCCACCAAAACTGTCAATATAACCAGTTAAACAATGAAAGCTTCCTGTAACTCTACTACCCAGAAAAATTCAGTGTAAGGTATTTTTCCCCATATGCTAAATTCTTAGTACCCCGTTGTTAAAAGTGGAGATCCTGGTTGGCTAGGGTATGCACCAAAGCCAGGCAGAACCCACCCATTCTAGACAGGGTGAGGGATTTACACATCCAAGATATCCCCTGCTCACCCACTTGATAGCTAGGCATGAGCAGTCAAGCCTATCCCAGAGTTCATGTGTAAAGCATTTGCACAACACACACAACATACGTGACACAATAAATACACCACAAAGTAAACACAACAACCAGTTATAGAAAAACAAACTGTATTGCATAAAACATCATTAAAACAAACACAGCATGTATAAGCAAAATACCCTGCTACCCATGCAGTTGTCAGAGCATTACACAGGTTACTAGTACTCTGCTAAAATAAGCAGTAGTCAAGTAAACATAGAGGTTACTGGTATTCTGCAACACAAGCAGTAGTGAGGTTGTCATTATCACCAAAACATGTACATGTCAGGGTAAACATATCATCAGAGATGCCAAGACACCATCAGGAATGTACATACAATGAAACATTCTCATCTGGCACATGTCTAGCACCAAAACAAAACAGAATATCGCAAATTACCCCTCAAGATGAGGCAGCAGATTCAGACACTTTCACCCATCAGCCTAGAACCGGACACATGAATCATAGGGCCAGATGTAGGAAGCCTTTTTCTCCTCGCAAACTGCTAAAAACGCAGTTTGCGAGGCGCAAAAGGCTTAACGCGATGCACAACCTCAAATTGCGAGTCGGTACCAACTCGCAATTTGAGGCTGCGACTCGCAAATAGGAAGGGGTGTTCCCTTCCTATTTGCGACCGCATCGCCATGATGAGTTGGTTTGTGACCGCGAATGCGGTCGAAAAACAAACTCGCAGTTACCATCCACTTGAAGTGGATGGTAACTCATTCGCAAAAGGGAAGGGGTCCCCATGGGACCCCTTCCCCTTAGTGAATGCCACTAAAAATATTTTTTCAGAGCAGGCAGTGGTCCTATGGACCACTGCCTACTCTGAAAAAAACGAAACCAAATGGTTTCAGAATTGTTCTTTTTGCAGCTCGTTTTCCTTTAAGGAAAACGGGCTGCAAAAAGAAAAAAAAAACTGCTTTATTCAAAAAGCAGTCACGGACATGGTGGTCTGCTGTCTCCAGCAGGCCACCATCTCCGTGAGTGCCTAGACTCGCTATGGGGTCGCAAACTGCGACCCACCTCCTTAATATTCATGAGCTGGGTCTTTGCGACTCCATAGCGAGTTGCAGAAGGTGTCTGATCAAACAATGCAGCATCTGGCTGGACAGGGCGACGCAAAAGAAATCCCAGGGCGTTATGGAGGACCTGCGCTCTTCCCATTAGAAGGGGCAAGCACCAGTCCCAAGGCACCAAATAGGGTGCTCACCATGCACCAATGTTGAAGAGGCAGGGAGCAGTGAACAGCGCTTCTCATGCGCTGCAGGGACAACAAAGCACAGCGCTGGCTCTGCACCTTAGGGACAGCAGAGTACAGTGGTAATCAGGCTCCCATGAAG
Organism: Pleurodeles waltl; assembly: GCF_031143425.1. Lineage (NCBI taxonomy): Eukaryota > Metazoa > Chordata > Amphibia > Caudata > Salamandridae > Pleurodeles > Pleurodeles waltl. The sequence continues at coordinate 582,532,716 of NC_090451.1, forward strand.
TTGTGGTGCTCTCTTAGCACCAAGGAATAGAAGACATTGTGGGCTAGGGGGGCACACCACCCAGCCCCTGGAGAACACTGGTGGGGGCAATCGGGGTGCAGTAGGCAGCAGGCAAAAGAGGTCAGCACCCCAAAGGTATATATGGGCGGTTCCAGCAGTGCCCAGGGGGCCTCAAGTCAGAGAGCAGCTGGCAGGCAGGGCAACAAGCAGAAAAGTAATCCAGAGGAGTCCTTTGTGCTACCCAGCAGTCACCAGGCAACATGGCAACAAACAGAAGAGCAGTCCAGATGAGTCCTTTGGTGCTGTCCAGCAGTCCTTCTGTCAGAGGTTCAGTCCCAGGTCCAAAAGCGCTCTCCAAATGTGGGTACAGCCTGGTACTTATACTAATTTTGCGCAGCCTCCACAAAAGGGGGGGGGGTTCCAACCAGCACTAACCGGTACCAGGAATGTCCCTTCTCTCCTCCAACACTGGCTCCAGACATCAGTCGGGGTAAACAAGCCCTTAGTGTGCGGCCAGGGCACTGCCATTACAAATCCTCTCATTCTCCTAGCCCAGATGCACTCTTCTGATGCCTCCACCACCCCTGTGTTCAGGCTGTCTGAAAAGTATGCACAAAGCCAAGCTGCCACTCTGCCCCAGACGTGGATTGGAGACGAGCTGCAAAACACCACAGTCATAAGCACAGAAAAATGCTCACTTTCTAAAAGTGGCATTTCTATAATGGCAATAAAAAATCCACCTACACCAGTTAGCGGCATCTCTCACTACCATTCCAACCATATCAAACATGCCTATGCCACCCCCTATAGATCAGAAAATACCACCTAGGCACATGTAGTGAGAAACTAGATAAGCTGTTTGTCACTACCAAGACGTGCAGTACATAAATACCTATGTCCTACCTTTTACATGCACAGCACCCTGCCCATAGGGCTAGATAGGGTCTACCTTAGGGGTGACTTATATGTAGTAAAAAGGGAGTTCCAGGCCTGGCAAGTAAATTTAGATGCCAGGTCCCTGTGGCAGTAAGCCGCGCATGCACGCCCTGCGGTAGCAGGCTTGCAATGGGTTTGAAAGGCTTCTTCAGGGGGTGGCGCAAGCTGCACTGCAGGCCCACTAGTAGCATTTAATTTACAGGCCCTGGGTATAGGAATACCACTATACAAGAGACTTATAAGTAAATAAATGTGCCAACTAGGTGTAAGCCAATCAAACCAAGTTTAGAAGGGAGAGCACATGCACTTTAGCACTGATCAGCAGTGGTAAAGTGCACAGAGTACTAATATCAACAAAAAGGGTCAGAAAAAAGGAAGGCAAAAAGTTTGGGGATGACCCTGTAAAAATGGCCAAGCCCAACACCGGCTTCAGAGAACCAAACCCCTGATGCCTTTACTAAACATTCCCTCAATTGCAACAATTAATAATCCATTCCAGTGGTTGAAAAATTAACTGCTTCCTCACATAAAAAATGGGTTTCCTTGTATTTCAAATCCACATAGCAAATTCTCTCTATTCTCATCTCTCTACAAAATATGCTGATCTCCCTATTGACTTTCTTCCTTTCTTTGTCAACTGCTGTTGGCCTGTCTGCTCCTCTCCATTCCTGTCTGGGATCCATTTTGGTCCAAGGTATAGACATTCGTGACCATCTCACCATCATTTCTTCAAAATCACTCTTTATTGCCTTTATCAATGCCAAACTTTTCATTTTCACCAGATTATTTTCCTCATGGTGGATGACCAGTGAATCAGGACAACCTTCCCGATTAACTATCTTGCCCAATGTTGGCAATAGCTATTTCAACAACATTCAACCCTTTCTTGTCCACTTCACCCGAACCTTTGTCATGTCAAATCATAACTGAGTGCAATGGCTCCTTGCTGCTGCCTGTTTCTGGGCCCATTTGACAAATGTGCCCCACTATTGAAAAAGTCAAGCCCTCCCTTTCTGAGCCTGGAACTTTGCCTGAAACACACCAGCAACATAACAGTTTACATTTTTTTAACAATCATGTTCCCCTTCTCTGACATACCTTTTAGAACATTTGGATGTCCAATGCCCTAACTGTATAGTCCCGTTCCCTGACCATGTAGTGGATCCTATTTAGTTTTAATGGGAATCAGCTGTTTAGCTTAGCCTTTGGCTTGCAGGCCTGTGCCCCCGTCACCTACTGACTTTTAACCTACTTAGCTTGCTCTGTTTTAGAAGATTTATTTAATTATTTATTCCACAATGGCTGCCATGTTCAGTTAGGAAGATGTTTTAGTTTCACGTTATCAGTGCCACTCTGCAAAAACGTCACTATCAGCATCAGAGATAAATGAGATACGTAGGTATTCATATAATGTACTTTCCCACTTTCGTGTGACAGTAACATAATGTACCTTTTCAGGGAATTGTTTATATAATTGCTGCCCCAAGCATGCCTTTTTATCTATTGTTTGGGAACATACCTGTGTCAGGGGTCCTATCAGATCTGTATAAATACATCTCACACAGACAAGATAATCAGAGGGATTCCTACCAGATGCCATCAAAGCTATCTATGCTACATGTCTCCTTGATGCTGTCCCAGTCTTTGTGTCGCCACTGAGTCTGATCTAGAGACCTCATTCCAAGGTAAAGGGTTGGGGAGGTCTCATGGACCTGGTACTGGCAGATTATGTTTAGCACACCTAGCTCTCTTTAGGTTCGAGATTAGGTTCATCATGCTAGGGTTTTAGGGCCTACTATATATCTATTTCATATTCCAAGATGGTGGTGGTCTTTGTATTCATGACTTTCGGTTTCACCATTCTGTTTCTTACATTGTTCATTGTAGGAGGCTGGCCTGGCTTGTAATGGGTACCAGAGGTACTTACACCTTGTGCCAGGTCCAGTTATCCCTAATTAGTGTAGAAGAGGTGTTTCTAGCAGCTTAGGCTGATAGAAGGTAGCTATGGCAAAGCAGCTTAGGCTCAACTAGGAGACATGTAAAGCTCCTACCAAACCACTGGTGTCATATGCACAATATCATAAGAAAACACAATACACAGAGTTACTAAAAATAAAGGTACTTTATTTTTAGGACAATATGCCAAAAGTATCTCAGTGAGTACCCTCAGTATGAGGATAAGTTATATACACAAGATATATCTACACAAACCAGGTAAGTATTAGCAAAAAAAGCAATGCAAGCAGTATAAAGTTACAGTAGATTCCAATAGGAGCACATAGGTATAGGGGCAACACAAACTATATACTCCAAAAGTGGAATGTGAATCACAAATGGACCCCAAACCTATGTGAGCTGGTAGAGGGTCGCTGCAAACGCCTAATGGACCAGAAACCTATGTGAGCTTGTAGATGGTCGCTGGGACTGTAAGAAAACAGTGAGGTTTAGAAAAATAGCCCACCCCAAGACCCTGAAAGGTAGGTGTAAAGTGCATCTACTACCCCCAGAGAGCACAGAAGTCGTGATAGGGGGATTCTGCAGGAAGAACCAACACCAGCAATGCAACAACAGTGGATTTCTGGACCTGAGTACCTGTAAGACAAGGGAACCAAGTCCAATAGTCTTGACAGTGTCAAGAGTGGGCAGGAGCCCAGGAAATGCCAGCTGAGGGTGCAAAGAAGCTGCCACCTGTTGGAAGAAGCTTGGAGTTCTGCAAGAAAGAAGAGAGATAGGGACTTCTCCTTTGTAAGACGGATGTCCTAGGTCGCGATGAAGCTAGCAGAGGTGTTCCCACGCAGAAAGACCGCAAACAACCCTTGCTACCTGCAAGGGTCGCGGTAGAGGTTTTTGGGTGCTGCTGTGGCCCAGGAGGGACCAGGATGTCACCACTTGGAGGAGGAGACAGAGGGGGGCGCCCAGCAAGTCAGGGATCCCTCACAGAAGCAGGCAGCACCCGCCGAAGTATCTGAACAGGCACTTGGAAGAAAAGTGAACCTGAGTCCACCCGAAGTCACAAAAGGGGGTCCCACGACGCTGGAGGACAACTCAGAAGGTTGTGCACTGCAGGATAGAGTGTCGGGGACCCAGGCTTAGCTGTGCACGAAGGAAATCCTGGAAGACTGCACAGGAGCCGGAGCAGCTGCAAATCATGCAGTATCCAGCAATGCAATCTAGCGTGGGGAGGCAAGGACTTACCTCCACCAAACTTGGACTGAAGAGTCACTGGACTGTGGGAGTCACTTCGACAGAGTTGCTGAGTTCCAGGGACCACGCTTGTCGTGCTGAGAGGGGATCCACAGGACCAGTGATGCAGTCTTTTGGTGCCTGCGGTTGCAGAGGGAAGATTCCGTCGACCCACTGGAGATTTATTCAGAGCTCCTGGTGCAGAGAACAGGCAGGCTACCCCCAGAGCATGCACCACCTGAAAACAGTTGAGAAAGCCGGCAGGATGAAGTGATAAAAGGTTGCTTGTAGTCGTCTCGCTACTTTGTTGCAGTTTTGCAGACGTCCTGAGCAGTCAGCGGTCGATCCTTTGGCAGAAGGTGAAGAGGGAGATGCAGAGGAACTCTGGTGAGCTCTTGCATTTGTTATCTGAAGAATTCCCCAAAGCAGAGACCCTAAATAGCCAGAAAAGGAGGTTTGGCTACCTAGGAAGGAGGATTGGCTACCAAGAGAGATAAGAGCCTATCAGAAGGAGCCTCTGACGTCAACTGCTGGCACTGGCCACTCAGAGCAGTCCAGTGTGCCACAGACACCTCTGTTTCCAAGATGGCAGAGGTCTGGGACACACTGGAGGCGCTCAGGGCATCTACCCTGGGAGGTGCAGGTCAGGGGAGTGGTCACTCCCCTTTCCTTTGTCCAGTTTCGCGCCAGAGCAGGGCTGGGGGATCCCTGAACAGGTGTAGACTAGCTTATGCAGAGATGGGCACCATCTGTGCCCATCAAAGCATTTCGAGAGGCTAGGGGAGGCTACTCCTCCCCAGCCTTCACACCTATTTCCAAAGGGAGAGGGTGTTACACCCTCTCTCAGAGGAAATCCTTTGTTCTGCCTTCCTGGGCCAGGGCTGCCTGGACCCCAGGAGGGCAGAAACCTGTCTGAGGGGTTGGCAGCAGCAGCAGCTGCAATGAAACCCCGGGAAAGGCAGTTTGGCAGTGCCCGGGTCTGTGCTAGAGACTCGGGGGATCATGGAATTGTCTCCCCAATGCCAGAATGGCATCGGGGTGACAATTCCATGATCTTAGACATGTTACATGGCCATGTTCGGAGTTACCATTGTGACGCTGTACATAGGTAGTGACCTATGTACAGTGCTCGCGTGTAATGGTGTCCCCGCACTCACAAAGTCCGGGGAATTTGCCCTAAACGATGTGGGGGCACCTTGACTAGTGCCAGGGTGTCTCCCGCTTTTAAAAGTGTCTTTAATCTGGTCTTCCCTTTATTTTATGGTTGTCCTAGTCTCTATTTGTGGCCAAAAGGATATCCTTATTTTAAACTTTTATAACAATATCCCTCGGGGCCTCCTTATGGGTCATTTGGAAGAGGTAACGGATTTTATAGATTCTTCACATGCTTTGCAGAATAGTGACCTAATTATTATATGGGTGGGCGATTTCAACACTCCTCTGTGCAGCAAAGAACACATGGACCTGTGTGCCTTTCCTGCTGAGGGCAGAGTCAGTATTTCATTTTAACCATACATCTGAAGGAGATGCCTTAAACCTTTTTACTTGTAAATTTGACTTGGTCCATGTTACCGAGAAATTGGCCCCTGACGCCTGCAATATACGAACCTTTACAGGGAATTTGAGGGGAGTATTATCGATTTCATACTTATCAGCTCCTCTGATTTTTACGTAATTCAAGAATTCAAGATTACGCCCCACTGTGCGAGTGATCATAACCCCCTTAGTATTATATTGGACCTAAAAATTATTCAGGCAGCCAATAATAAAAGCTTGAGCACTGCTACTGTTTATAATCCAAACTGTGGCATACGTTTAAAATGGGACAAAATAGATCCAAAACTTTTTAACCAGGAAATTGTAAGAAGTAGGTCGGACTCGATTCAGATGTGTCTCTCCCAGCAGTTAGATTCTGACCGCATAGTGCGTGAATTTGAATTTTTAAGCACTGACATTTCACGCGCCTTGGCGGTGGACAGGCCTGCGAAGGGGCCGGCGGCACACAGATGGTTCGACTCCGCGTGTTCATCTGCCCACAAAAAACTCAAAGATGCACTTAAAGCAGTTCCTCTCTCCCGTCAATTAGTTAAAATAGCCAGAGTTGATTATAAGGCTGCCATTGACAAACGGAAATCAGAAATTAGGTCCAGGGCCTGGGGCGATCTTTTGGCTGCATCTGAGCAGAAGGACACTTCTAAATTTTGGAAAGTGATTAATCACTCATACTTTTCTGGTCACCACTCTTTGGCCGATGACTGTCTTATTACTGAGGATGTCTGGTTAACTCATTTTAGGAAAGTCTTCTGTTCAGGAACCTATGAGAATTCGCATGTAAATCCTTCTGCACTTTTCAATTTAGATTCCAAAACTAAGGCCCCAAACATTATTTTTGACCTCCACGAGGTCAAAAATGCTATTAATAGATCAAGGCAGGGAAAAGCTACCGGCCCCGATGGGGTTCCCGCTGATCTTTTCAAATCAGAAATTGATCTTTGGGGTCCGCTAGTTACAAATGTTTTGAATAGTGTGGTAAACAGTAACGTGCCCCTTTCATGGAAATCGGCCATTATTGTTCCTATCTTTAAAAAAGGTAATAGACAAGATCCTTCCTGTTACAGACCAATCTCTCTTATTGATTCGACGGCAAAGATTTTAGGTAGTGTGATCTTGTCCCGGTTAGAAGACTGGGTGTCCGAGGCCCAGATTTTATCCCCTATTCAATTTGGTTTTAGACCTGGTGTAGGCACAGTTGAGCAAGTTTTAAACTTGCAGCTGATACTCAGCAAATATGTGACAGTCAAAAAAGAGTCTATTCACATGGCTTTCATTGATCTAACCAGTGCCTTTGATATGGTTAATAGGTCAAAGTTATGGCAAATTTTGGAAGCCTTAGGCTGTGATCCGCCTCTATTGGAGCTTATTAAACGCCTACACACAGACCTAACAATTTCTGTTCAGGCCGGCTCACATGGGCAGAGAACCTCCCCCATCCCGTCAACTAGGGGCGTAAGGCAGGGATGTATCTTAGCCCCTTTTCTCTTTCTGATTTATATAAATGGGCTCTATGATTCACTTTTAAAACATGCAAAGGACATACCGAAGATGGGTCAGAGACACCTTCCAGTTTTATTATACGCTGACGATGCAGTTTTAATTGCCCGTACTGCAAACGGTTTACAGGGACTACTGGATGTATTTTACGATTTTATGCTGAATCTGGATCTGAAAGTAAATTACCCAAAGACTTTTGTTATGACTTGTGGCCCACGCAATACAAAGTCTAAACTATTTTCTATGGGAGGGCACACTCTTAATAAGGTCAAAGAATTTTGTTATCTAGGCATGTACATGAGTTCTTCTTTGTCCTGGAAGACACACATTAATTTTAAGCTCCAACAGTTGATAAGGAACAATGAAGCAATTTTTCGCTTTTCAAATAAACTAGGTCACAGACCCCCTGCTCAGTTGAAAACTCTTTATAATTCCAAATGCACTGCATCAGTCCTTTATGGGGCAGGCGTCTGGGGCTATAATAAAATACCGTCTCTTCAGAGTGTAGAAAATAAATTCCTGCGCAGATTATTGTTGGTTCCAAAATGCACCGCAAACATAATCTGCCATGAAGAACTGGGTCAGTGCTTTTTGGAGGACAGGGTCTTTATGGCTCCCCTACTGCTGTGGATCAAATGTTGGTCAAACCCTATGGCAAGTTTGGTCCAAGACTGTATCACTGATTGTCTTCAATTGGAATACTCAAATAGGATTCCCTGGCTTATGTTTCTGCAAAACTCCTTTGAGAACCTAGGGCTTAGATATATGTTTGATGATCCCCATCTATTAACCACAAACTCTAGGTCGGTTTTGAAGTCTACTTATTCCAAGCACATATCAGAGCTGAGATTTCATAGTTCCCTGAAATTGAAATCTTTCGATTCTTATTCTCGGATTGTGACTGTTCCATGCCTTGAACCCTATTTGTCTTGGTTTTCAAGTTTTAAAATAATTTCCTTTTTAACACTTTTTAGACTTAATCTAATTCATTTTAAGGTAGCTTTCCCTGAACCATGTTTCTGGAAAAATAATTTACCGCTTTGTCCCTGTGACTCCAAATCAACCCAGAGCACTTTGCATTTTTTTCTTTTTTGCCCTTTATATGCTGCACCTAGAGGGGCCTTTATTTTACCCACGTTACGTCTTTTTAGACCTATTCATTATAAGGAAACCCTGCTATACCTTCAGAGATTGCCTAATATCCAAATTTGTCACCATGTATTAGACTTTGTCACAGCTTCTTTACGTATTAGGAAAAGGCCTACTCCTTTTTAAATATTTTATGTACGTATAGTATATCTTTTTAACGCTAACATTTGTACTTTTCTGACTTTGTGATTTTTAATCATGTCTAGTATATTTATCTATGTATGTCAAGGGGTTTCAGATTGGATGTTCATCTGGTGCTTCCAGTAATGGTTTTAAAGTTTTATTTTACTATTTATAGATTGGGAAATGTGTCTTGGTTTGTACTTTTATGGCAATTGCCGAATAAAGTTATTTGACTGACTGACTGACTAGTGCCAGGGTGCCCACACACTAAGTAACTTAGCACCCCACCTTTACCAGGTAAAGGTTAGACATATAGGTGACTTATAAGTTACTTAAGTGCAGTGGTAAATGTCTGTGAAATAACGTGGACGTTATTTCACTCAGGCTGCAGTGGCAGGCCTGTGTAAGAATTGTCAGAGCTCCCTCTGGGTGGCACAAGAAATGCTGCAGCCCATAGGGATCTCCTGGAACCCCAATACCCTGGGTACCTCAGTACCATATACTAGGGAATTATAAGGGTGTTCCAGTATGCCAATGTGAATTGGTGAAATTGGTCACTAACCTGTTAGTGACAATTTGGAAAGCAAAGAGAGAGCATAACCACTGAGGTTCTGGTTAGCAGAGCCTCAGTGAGACAGTTAGTCATCACACAGGGAACACATACAGGGCACACTTATGAGCACTGGGGCCCTGGCTAGCAGGGTCCCAGTGACACATACAACTAAAACAACATATATAAAGTGAAATATGGGGGTAACATGCCAGGCAAGATGGTACTTTCCTACAGATGACTATAACAAGAATGGCCAGGTTAATGTTGGTGATTTGCAGTATGAGGAAGATAATGGTGAGAAAGAAGGAAATTACCTCAGACAAGAAGCAATTGTCAACTTCTGTGAAGAGGATATGTTTTGATTTTCATAGAAATACAGTTTTTGCATTATTTTATGCATATGGATTTTTGTGTCAGTACCTCATGATTGTTGCCTTAGTTTATGTCTTTTTTAGGTGGCTGGACATGATAAAAAAAAATTATGTTTGGAAAATATAACATTCTCATAGGTATTTTTTGTAAGTTTTGAAAGAAAAGGACGTTTATATATGCATTAGAAAAGATTAGTTGTTATGTGAGGCTGTTAATGTCATATATTTAATTTTAAAATCTCAACATGTATTTCCTTAATATCTTCATAGGCCTCATCACACTGTGATCTCCTCGAGCACTAAAGAATCATTAGTGAATCTCTAATTGTTTGAGTAATACTAGTGAAGTATATATCTAGATGGTAAGATTCCTACATACTGATGTGTTTGTGTGTGTTTTGTTCTGCCAACAATATTTTCAGAGTCATGGATTGATTCCAACATGTGTATGTTTTCAGAAATGATAACAGCAAATATGGGTGTTTCTCAGAACCCTTACTTATGAACATGGGGCCAGATGTATCAAATCGGCAATTTGTGACTTGCAAATTGCGAGTCCCTGCGACTCGCAATTTGCAAGTCGCAAATTGCTATGCAGTACGGTGTCTCAGACACCGACTGCGACTCGCTATGGGGTCGCAATGACCCACCTCATGAATATTCATGAGGTGGGTCGCAAATTGCGGCCCCATAGCGAGTATAGGCACTCGCTAACATGGAGGCCTGCTGACATCAGCAGACCTCCATGTTCGTGACCTCCTTTTAAATAAAGCAGTTTTTTTTTTTTTAAGTGTAGCCCGTTTTCCTTCAAGGAAAACGAGCTGCACTTAAAAAAAAAACGAAACCTTTTGTTTCGGTATTTTTTCAGGGCAGGGAGTGGTCCCTTGGACCACTCCCTGCCCTGAAAAAATATTTTTGGGTCCAGTCACAAACTGGAAGGGGTCCCACGGGGACCCCTTCCAATTTGCGAGTGGGTTACCATCCACTTGAAGTGGATGGTAACTGCGATGCCATTTGCGACCGCGTACGCGGTCGCAAATGGTATTGCATCCCACTGCGACTCGCAAATAGGAAGGGAACACCCCTTCCTATTTGCGAGTCGGAAATGCATATTGCGAGTCGGTAACGACTCGCAATATGCATTTCTGCATGGCAAACCCACGTTTGCGACTTGCAAACGGCGATTTTCGACGTTTGCGAGTCGCAAATGGTTTGCTACATCTGGCCCATGGTGTCAGGGGAATGTTGGAATTTCCACATAATCATAAATATTGTGTATATGAGAAGTAGAAGTAGGCTCCAGGGGAAAGTTGTGGATAACCAAGGATTGCCTATAATTGGTGCACACACATTTATATATAAAATTTTCTTTCTGTACATTATTAAAACAACCTAATTATTTCACAAATAAAATGTGTGCAATGTGTGTAATATAATAATTTTCATGTTAATTTCAGAAGATTTTATTTTTCAATCAGCAAGTGTTAAACAAAATAATTTATGTCTGTAGGAGAATTACACTAACTCTCTAACATAAAAAACAAAATTCCAGAGACAGAATTAATTAGTTGGTTGGAATGAGATTAGTAGGATAAATACACAGTTCTTTGAAGAACATGTCCAGAATAAATACGTTTTTGAAAAGGCAAATGTGATCAAGACAATGTCCAAAAGTGAATGTTGACGACTCACAGAAGGAAATTAGTGTTTGTGCCTCTTAGTAGAAGTATGGTTTTGAGTCATCTCCTACTGGTCCAGATGAATGACCGCTCCTGAGGAGGACTGATGTCTCCTAAGTTACAGCATAAGAGGTGATAGCAGAAGTCTCAGATCTTTGCTGGGCTCTCTTTCTGTGGAGTGTACCTAAATCCATCCTGCATTATCCCCAAAATGATCAGAGGATTAATAGCTGATGCCCCATGATGGCATTGTGCTCCTGCTACAACTGATTTTCCTCTCCCAGGAGGAAATTATTTATCTGGAGGAGAATTCTGATATGCAGGAGTTGGAGCAATTAGTGGAAAAAATGTAGTGGTTTGCTGGAGTTCACCTCTGGGTGAGGGTTCTACAATGATAATGGAATTGTGAATAAAACATGATCTTCTGTGTATAACGCTTTTTACAAAGATGGACCTCCAAATCTGATAAATATTATCATGTTCCTTTATGCGTGGCTAAGGGACAGATATGGTATATGTTTGTGGAGAAACATGGACTGATTTTTAATTGATATGATAGGATACTCCATTAGATAGATGATGTATATACCATCTCATGATACAGAAGTGAATTATATCTTAGTGACAAAATTGATGGATTTCCTGTCTGCTTTATTTCAACTGGCCTGTGCATGTTGTGTACAAAACTTCACATTGGGCCAGGGTCATGTTCGACAAAGCTTAATTATGGTTTGCTGCAAAAACAATTTTTTTCAAGATTACAATACTGATTTGACTACCAGTTTTTGGGGAGTAAAAATAATTTTAAAACATTTGCAAATGTTACACAGGTTTAACATAGCAAATGTACGTGCTCTCACTCTAAAAGACAAACCCTTTGCCTAATACATGATTGTCATAATTAGTACAACGTACCACTAATATCTAATTGATTGTAAGTGTTAAAGCCTGTCCATGTGAGTACAAATCTCATAAGAAGGGGGCCTACTCTTGGTGGTATGCCACTGGAATGGATTCAGAGAAATAGACACAAATGTTGCCCTTGAGCCTGCTAACACTGAAGACAAATGGCCAGTTTAATAATCCAAGATTGACATAGCAAAATGGGGGTAAACCTTCTGTGCCCATCTGTGCTTAGATTGCGCCCAGCGTCAGGAACCCTGGTCAAAACACCTCCCACAACTACACAGCTGAAAAACTACACAGGCTCAATCCTGGACGCCTCCATGAACTCTGCTACCGAGCCGCATCTCAGACCAGGATGGGCCCTTTTGCCTACCCGCATTGTTACTTCACCAGCCTCCACGTGCCCACTCACACTGCCCACACACACACCGCACCCCTCATCAAGCCAGAACTCAAAACCTACACTCTCACAGCACCACACACCTACCTTGCACAACAACATTGACTCATTCACATACACGCTCCTCAACACACGTTCACTACACAAGCACTCCACTGAGATTTGGGCCTTCATTGACTCCAATGCACTGGACCTCCTCTTCCTCGCCGAAACTTGGTTCAACCCCACATCGGCGCCAGACATCACCTCAAACATCCCTCCTTGATACAAAATCCTGCACCATGCCTGACCCCATAAACCAGTAGGGGAACTCGCTATCATCTACAGAGGTGCCGTCAAGTGTATCTCGTACATTGACCCAGAAGCCACTTTTATGGAACTCATGCACTTAATACTTAAGACAGACAGTAAAATCAATATCAAAGCTACTCTCACCTACCAGCTCCAGGGCCTCTCACCCACTTCAGCAACCTCCTCACTGCACCCCTCGCCATGGGCATCAAAGACTTCATACTTCTAGGCGGTCTCAACTTTCCTAACTTTCATCTCGATGACCCCACAGACTCCAACTCCACAGACTGGTTTGAAAGTCTATAAAACATTGGCCTCATTGAGCTCATACATGGTCCTATCCACAGTGCCAGACACACCCTAGACTCTGTCTTCTCCTCTAGCGTCACGGTTAAAGTCAGACACATCACTCCACTCACATGGACGGACCACTCCATCGTCCACTTCCACATAACTGGGCCACCAACCACCCCTATGAAGTCTAGCAACGTCCCAACCCAATGCTGGAATAGTTATAGAAACAGAATGGCTCGATGTCTACCAACTAAACTACGCTGACCCCACCAATGACCTCATCAATGACACAAATAACTTCAACAACTGGATTACCACCTGTGCCAATACACTGGCAACCCTGAAAAACACAAAGCCCAAAATATCCAACAAACAATCTAGCTCGTACAACTGTGACCAGAGAATCCAAGAGTTTACAAACAACTAAAGTAAAATGGAGTGCAACCCGAGGAACCACTGCAAGAAACACACAGAAGGGCACACTTAGACACTATCACCATCAAGTAAAAGAGACAAAGAAAAGGGCCCTGACCCTGAGAATCAAATCTAGCACCAACAACAACAAAGAACTTTTTGCAATTGTCAACGAATTCACCAACCCAACTGAAGGAGAACGCTACAAAAAACCTCTCCGACTTCTTCCACTAAAAAATCACCAAGATCTACAGAACTTTTGGACCCCAGCCACCCCCATCGACTTTCTCAGCCTGCTAACCTCATCAACCAAAGACTACCAACTGACAACATGGAACCCTCTATCCATCGAGGACACTGTAGCAATAATGAAGGCAGTCCAATCAGGGGCCCCACAGACCCCTCTCTCCATCATATCTGCAACCTGGGAAAAGACACGATCAGCGGTGCCTTCACTTCCATCATCAACACCTCCCTCAAGAAAGACATCTTCCCAGATAGCTGGAAACACACCAAAGTCACCACTCTCCTCAATAAACCCTTAGCTGACCCCAAAGTGTGCAGCAACTACTGACCCATCTTGCTGCTTCCCTTTGCAGGCAAATTCATCGAGAAGACCATCAACAGACAACTCTCTGACCACCTAGAATGCCACAAACTCCTGGATGACTCACAATCAGGATTCCAAAACAACCACTGCACTGAAACGGCCCTCATTGCTTCCACAAATGACATACGTACCATCCTCAACTGCGGACAGACCACCGCCATTATCCTACTAGACCTCTGCACCGCTTTGGACACTATCTCCCACCACACTCATCGTCAGACTATGCACAGTGGAAAAAAAGTGCCAACACTCACATGGACAGCTTCCTTCCTCTCCAAGAGAACACAGAGTCAGGCTATTGCCGTTCACATCAGGACTGCAGGGATCATCACTCAGCCCCACCCTTTTCAACATATATATGACTCCTCTGACAAACATATTCAGATGCCCCAGAATTCACATTATCTCCTACACCAACGACACCCAGCTCATGGTTTCTCTCACAGACGACACCGTCACCACTTAGACAGACTTCAAACAAAGCAAGACCAGTTGGCGAGTTATATGAAAGAAAACTTCAAAACTGCAGTACTGATCTTCAGGAAAAAGAGCTCACCTTGAGACTCCACCTGGTGGCCTGCTGGTCTTCGACCCCCACCCACCTCAACCAACCAGGCTAGGAACGTAGGCCTCATCGTGGACACCAACGTCACCATGAAGTTCCAGGTCAGCGTTGTTATCTCTTTATGCTTCCATATCCTCAGCATGTTACGGATAATCTTCAAATGGCTCCCACTGGACACCAAATGTACTATCACACAGACCCTGATCACAAGTAGATTGAACTATGGCAATGCTCTCTATGCTGATATCCCACCTCATCTTCTTCACAGACTTCAAACTTTCTAAAACTCTGCCGCCAGACTCTTCCTTGACTTCCAGAGCTGAACCCACACCACACCACTCCTCAGAGAGCTCCACTAGCTGCCCATCCATAAGCATTGCCAATACAAACTTATCACGCAGGTATTCAAGTGACTACCCTACATGGGACCCACATCCCTCAATCACTGACTTCACTTCCACCGACTCACCAGACAAATTTACTCAAAATCACTTTCATTCAAACATATACCCCTCATCCACAGAAGCAGCACAGGAGGTCTACGGCCAAGCCGCCAAATCCTGGAACGACTTCCCCCAAGACACAAGGGCCTCCTCCTCACTTCTTGCATTCTGCAAGAAACTGAAGACCTTGCCATTCAACTAGTTTCCTCCCAGGACCATTGAGACTGCCTGTATTCAGGCCCAGCCTCACAAGATGCCTACACTCAACAACTCAGGGACTGGATATCCTCTCGGGTGACAAGCAGCACTCTACAAATCCGCCTTCCAGTGTGGTGGTTCTGAGGGTACCCATGAGTTGGCAAGTATAGACATTACTTTTGACACGCTATAGTGACTAGTGAGCACATGAATTCTAGACAAATGTTGGAGACTCTCAGAGTAACTTCAAAAGTGGGACATTGTTGACATGCAAAGTGTAACATATACAAAACTGTGAATGGAAAACATCCCTAAAGCTGTTATATGTAGAATATATGGAAGGACGATGTTAAATAATTTATACTGGAAACATGGCCAACCATGTGGCACTATTGGCCATGTAGTCTTTGTCCACAAATTGTGTTCTCCAAAATGTGGGCCCTAAGGAGAAGTCATACAGGATAAATAAATAGCAGGGTCGTACAATAAAATATGTACTCAATGTAAACATAATAAGAGGATACAAACGAAACTACAACAGGACCTACAACTAACAGATGTCAGGGCACTCATGAATAAAAGTTCAGTCCTCCATATGTGTCAAGACTTAGTAAGCCATCGAATATAAATCGGACCGGGGTAGTAGGCAAAGGTTCAATTTAATCTTGAAATGCAAAATCCATTAGAGCAATAATAACAGTCCTTGGAAATCAATATCCATAATGCAATAACAGCCAACACATGTTTCGTCCTATGAGACAAATATTCTCAAAGACTTCATCCAAGACAGGCAGTGCGCAGGACCGGAAAACAGATCGCTCGAGGCATTGGAAGACAGGCAACGTACATCAGAGGAGGACACCTGAGTTTAGTTTGCTTGTGATGGGGATTCCAGAAGTGCTTTTTAAGCTTATCGGGTCTGTATTTTGGAAGCCCTGATGAAGTCTTTGAGAATATTTGTCTCATAGGACGAAACACGCGTTGGCTGTTGTTGCATTATGGATATTGATTTCCAAGGACTGTTATTATTGCTCTAATGGATTTTGCATTTCAAGATTAAATTGAACCTTTGCCTACTACCCTGGTCCAATTTATATTCAATGGCTTACTAAGTCTTGACACATATGGAGGACTGAACTTTTATTCATGAGTGCCCTGACATCTGTTTGTCGCTGTTTGGTTTCCTGTGGAAACATTGGAGGAGGGAGGAAGATCCCCCTGCCAGGAGCACCATGCACTTAAAACTTTATTAAGTTTGATTTGGTGAGTGACTGTGGGCGCTATTTCCTATGATTCTCTTCCTTTTCGTTAATCTTGTTTTCCTACAACAGGACCTAGGCTAACAATAGCAGTTGAATTTTTTTTAAAAAGTTTGAAATATTTTCAAGACGCGCTAGGTCACTGTGTCTATATACCAGCCTGTGTTGGTCAGCTGATGTATATTTTAAGCATGCTTACACCATTACAGTTGAGGCTAAAACTAATATGATACTCATGGTACGGTCAAAAAACAACTTGAGACACATTGCTCATCACATTACACCATGAGCATGGAGACATCATATCTCGACTACCACCCTTTAATTTTATACAATGTAGGCCTCAATGCTGGATAGCTACATTACATTTTATTATACTACAAAAAAATGGGTTAAATAATTAAACACAATTTCTAAATAGGGTAAAGAGTAATGATACAGTGAAATAACTTATCAGTCTCCACTCCACCAGGGATTCTTGCAAAACATTCAGTGTGCAGGATTTCATAAACCTTCTACTCCCAGTGAAAGATGTGCATGAGTCTGAGGGAAGCACAACCTGTCTGTCAGGTCTCTACATGTACTTTGAGGCCAAATAGCCTATATTCTCCCACAGATCATTTCAGACCCTACTAATTTCCTCCTGTGTGCTCCTGGTGTTAGTGCATTCACTTTTGTGACAATTCTATCACACATTTTCCTTTCTGTATCGTAGTACTATTGGGAACAAGGGGTTCAAACTGTGGCTGTTCCCTAGAAATCTCTTCAAGCATGACTGTTAATTTTCTGTCTGAAAATCTAGGGTTCCTTCTCCCTCCCATAATGTGAAGAAAGACCAAGCAAAATACAAGAAAACTTAGAAAAAAAATAAGGTTTGGAAAAGGTAAGAGCAAAAAATCCTGTTTCTCATGATACATGTAAATTTGAAATGCAAAGGATTTTTGGCTAGGATGAGGTGTGTTTTATAGTGTGGTTTATAGGTGCGATTAATGTGGACATCAACCTCAGGTGTACTTGACATACTTGTCCCCCATGAAGACGGAAAAATGCGTCAACATAAAACATTTCAGCTACAAAATTACTCTGTCGCAAAATGCCTGCAATCCTGCTGATATGATGAACTCACACAAACTTGGCAGTCACTAAACCGCTACTCCAGCTGTGAAGGAGTAATAACCAATTCCAGACAAAATGTACGCCACCGAAGGAGCACAACCAATGGTCTGACAAAGTGGTTCCCAACCTGTGGTCCAGGGACCCACCGGGGGGCCATGAAGCCTCCTCAGGGGTCAGCGACTGTTTGGAAAATTAAATGATATTAACGTATTAGAGGCCAGATGTAGGTAGGTTTAAAATTGCAAGTCGCAATTTGCTATGCAGAAATGTGTCTCAGACACCTTCTGCAACTCGCAATGGGGTCGCAAAGACCCACCTCAATAATATTAATGAGGTGGTTCGCAGTTTGCGACCCCATTGCGAGTATGGGCACTCACGGGGACTCACACTGCTGGAGACAGCAGACCACCATGTCCGTGACTCCTTTTTAATAAAGCAGTTTTTTTCCATCTGCAGCCCGTTTTCCTTAAAGGAAAACGAGCTGCACTTGGAAAAAAATACCGAAACCTTTAGTTTCGTTTTTTTTCAGGGCAGGCAGTGGTCCATTGGACCACTGCCTGCTCTGAAAAAATATTTTTGTTTCCATTCACAAAGGGGAAAGGGTCCCATGGGGACCCCTTCCCGTTTGCGACTGGGTTACCATCCACTTCAAGTGGATGGTAACTGTGATTTCATTTGCGACCGCTTTTGCGGTCGCAAATGAAATTGCATAGCGTTGCGAGTCGCAAATAGGAAGGGAAAACCCCTTCCTATTTGCGAGTCGGAAATGCATTTTGCGAGTCGGATCCGACTCGCAAAATGCATTTCTGCATCGCGGAGAGGCTTTTGCGCCTCGCAAATGGCATTTTTCGCCGTTTGCGAGGCGCAAACCCTTTCCTACATCTGGCCCTTGGTCTCCAGCTTTCAATAATGGCTTAGTGGGTGGTCCCTGGATTCCAATAATGATTCAGTGGTGGTCCCTGGGTTCAAGTAATGATAAAGTGGGGGTCCATAGAAGTCAAAAAATTGGGAACCGCTGGTCTGTGAGATAGACCTTTATCACAATACTTTTACAAAACAAAAAAGATTGCAATCTGTCTTTTTATTAATGCATGCAGGTACCACTTTTATGAGTATTCTTTTCTTATAGCTTTTTTTGTTTTGACTATATCAGTTTTATGAGGCTCACAGGAAATAAGCTAGTGGACATCAGAAAAGGATTTCAACACTCTTTTTCATGTGGAAGTACGACTTAGGCCAGGGTTCTGCAAAATCGGTCCTGGAGAGCCGGGTCTATGCCAGATTTTTAGCCTATCCACATTTAGAAAAAAGGACCGACTTTGCAGAACCCTGACTTAGGCTTACCCAAAGACTACTCTTGCTTTTGTTAAATAAGCTAGAAGAGCTCAGGCTATGAGACTGAAGCTATACAATTTCTTAGTTAAAGATTTCTCTGTTAAGACCTTTTCCCTTACGTCTTTCATTTCTCTTTTTTCAGAATTTGTTATATGTGAAGTGACTTATTGTGTAATAGCAATGGAATTGTCTAATACAAAATTGCATTCCACACACGCAAAGTGACAGGGTTGTAGCCATTTACAAGTGTGGGAGCCTCAATGTTGCTATTGTTATATGTATTTTTGGGTCATTTGCCAGTGACAATGTCTCTGACCACAGACAAAAAACTGTGTACTCCTCCGTTAGAGATGACAGGCCCAGGGAAACAATTGTAATACTTTGTGTAGTATCTGTATTTGTGATGACAGTACTGTGCACATTTGTGGGACTGGAAATTGAAACACTTGGTGCCTAAGGGTTCGGTTCTGAGTCTCATTTGGAATCTCACAAGTAACATACTGCCTAGTAAATGACAAAACTGACTCACCTGTATCATGTCTGAATGTGGGCACACCTCTTACTCACAGTAACGTGTGAATATGTAGAGTGCCTCTAGTTTGATTTGTTTGCCTTCAAAAGTTGTCAAAAACTTGACGAAGTGGAGGATTTTTTTTGCTGAAGCGAAATATGGCTTGAATGAAGAACCTAGAGACATTTGCTGGATCGACAGAGCACAATTCTTCAGGCATTTTAAAATTTACACCAGCATTATTTCAGTTAGTTTGCCTAAGAAAGTCATGGAGCTCATCCCAAGCATAATGTGCTCAGCTGAGATATACAAACGGGGTAGGTGTACTTAAGTAACGCAGCATGCACTTTAACGTGCCAAAGGAACCAGTACTCATTTGTAACACAGTGACATGCCTTGAGATTCATGGGGTCTCAACTTAATAATTTCATCTTTACCTAAAACTTTCTTGAGAAATTCTTTAGCATTTATTTTAAGGAATCAGACTCCTGTTTTGAGAATATGCCCTACAGCATAACACACCACAGCCAGTTCACTTTCAAACAGAAAAAAAATATTCAACATTCTGGCTGAAAGGTGGACTTCAGAATACAGTCTTTGACCTAGCCTTAGAAGCAGAAATCTGTACTCAATGATCATGGCATTAATGTTCTCTTGTAGGAAAAAGAAGAAAAAACTGTGGGCCTCTAAACCCTTTTCCCATACACAAATTAGTAATTTCTGTGCCTGCCTTATTTGAGGTGACTTTAAAGAAGCACCCATGACATCTCTTGAGTATTAAGGTTGAATTCTTTAGTGCTCATAGATGTCTTCTGTGCTAACAGAATCTACTCTCTCAAACTGACTTTGAAGGGGGCGCGTCAAGTGAAGTCAAGTATTGTTCTATCGCTACATCTTTGTAAAACTTGTTTTGATTTGTAATGCTTTCTTCTCCTTATCTAGCCTACAAGGTTCTTATAAATTTGTTTGTCTTTTTTAGCATGCCATTCACTAAAACCACCAGTAGTTCTTCAATTTCCTGGTTTACACCAAGAGCTTCAGCGTTCTCCTTCAATTCTAGAGAAAAATATACAACCTTCCCTTTCTGACCTTTTGTTAACTCCGGATATATGTTTTTGGCTGAAGACAAACTATAGCTTGAAATGGGTGCACAGTTTGAATGAAAATACTCTCATAAACATTCAGCCGCTGAAGCTCAGCAGGAATTTGAGAGATTTCTAATTGTTGTGAATGCTTCTTGCACGCATTTTAGTGTTATGCAGTATGCTAAGACAATACTTAACACAACCTCGCTGATACATAGATCAAACTGCTCCCCAGCTATTAAGTACAGAGCAAGATTAAACCGCTGTACTAGATCTCTGTCTTCAGCTTTAGTACAAATGTCTACCTTCTTTGTTTATGCTTTGTGGTATCTACGACAATAAACACAAACTTTATTTGAATTTTCTGCTAATGTTGCAGTAAATTCAGCAAAACCCATCTTGAAGCTATCTAGAACGTACTCCCCAGTCATTCTTTCATTCCTAACTTCCACTTCCACTTCATTCTCGTCACTCTCTTTCAGGTCCGAGGTAGGTCATTTGAATTCCATCTGTAATACTTGTTTCATCAGAGAGAGTCAGATGGAACAGTGCACTATTCATGGCTTCTGAATGAATAGCTTGCCTTTTGACAAAATACAACCTTATCACTTGAATGAGAATTGTGTATGTTTGAAAGACAATATTCCAATATGGTAAAAAGTACTGTTACTTACCTACTTTGACAAGCAAGCAAAAAAATGCGCTGGCATATCTGAAAGTGTTGTTACTCTCTAGGGATCAAGATTTATTCTTTGTAGTTCCTCTGCTAGATTTAAGAAACATCTTTGTTTGGCAATTGTCTTACATTGCATATATTACTCCACTGCCACTTGTACACAAGAGCTAGAGGGCATTGTTTTAAAACTTCACCTCTAACAATATCCTCACTGTTTGTAGGCACTAGATTCTCCTTTGGTATTTGTATACCTTCTTTGAGTTCATATGCATATACATCTGTGTCCACAGCAAAGACTGAATAATGCTGCTGGAAATAGCTCTTTCCATTAAAAGAAGCTTCTGTACTGGAGGTATATTTTCAGTCTCCCTAGGACATGGCACAAAAGTTTGACTTGTTGATATGCTGCTTTTGGCAGCATTGAACTCACTAACCTGTCTAATGTTGTTACTGTATTAAGAAGAAGAACAAACAACTTACTCTTCAGGCACATGACAAACTATTTCTTCCTATGTCTAGCAAGTATTCTCTTTATCTGCTACATTGACATCATAATGTTGTTCACTGCCCTATTGTGGAAGAACTTTTTATGAGGTTCTTTAAATTTCTTGGTCCTTGCAGAAGAATCCTCATATCTATATTTCAGCACATTCTTTCATTTTCCTAATCAACCTTGAACTGCTTTTCTCTATGAAGCTACCTGTCTCTCACTATCACCTTGATTACTTGCTTGTGCTTTCTGTAGTATCCTTTTAATATAAGCTCAACGCCTTTCACCAACACTCCAAGTTGTGTATACACTTCTACCTGAGGCTTTCCCTCTCTTAGGGCCAGATGTACCAAAGGATTTTACCCATTCTGTGTCTATGGGAAAAAGCTTTCGTACATATGGCCCTTAGTGTGAATACAATTTTCATAATGGTTGTGCTGACTTTTTCTTATCTCCTGCTCTTTTGTAGACATTTTTGCTGAAATTGAAAACCTGCAGAATACGGATGACAGAATAAAGAGTACAATATATATTTTTTACGTGTGTAAATAAAAAGTATTAATTATTAAATTTGAAACATAATTTGAATTAAAATTTTATAGATGTAAAAACCAGAGTCACATTATCAACAACTTCCCACATTATAAATTATTTTTGAATTTTACAATGGTCACAGTTCTATTAGAATATTGGGAAGTCCACTGAAACCAATAGAGTTAGTCAGGGCTACTAATGGCTGGTATACGCCTTCTGTGCCAAAATTTAAATGTTTGTCTTTTTGTTTCTCCCTTTTTAATTTGGAACACTGTACCCTCAGTGGGTGGAATGTTCTAATACAATTACAGGTTTTCTGCCTCAGGCTACACTACTTGTTAAAGGCCCCTCCCTATTTATAGGCCTTCACCTGTGGGTTGGGCCTGAAATTCTAAGGTTCAGGGCCTTTAAAAACTGGTAATGGCCTCTGCTGTGTACTATAAGGCTATATTACGTATTGGGATGTTAGAATGTTGTATATTCCATAGAACACAATGATGTAGTTCAGAGCTCACAATGTCTAGTATAAGCCGTCTACTTTAGATCTGCCAAGTGCTACACATCACGGGTCAGACTAATGTAAATCTATTATGATGGCAACATTCCCACACTTAACTATTTTGGCATGCAGTTCTGCGCTCAGCAGTTTTTCGCTATGTACTACGAATAAAACAGCTATTTACTTTAATTCAGGAAACCCCTGCCGATCGGCATTTAGCTGGTGTCAAAGCTGACAATTCGTTAGATTGCCAGGGGTTGAGAATAGTTCAATGAATCTTGTTGGGCCTGGCCCTTTCGACAGGGACATCCCCAGACTTTTTGCCTTTCTCCTTCCTTTTTTACTGAATTTGTATTTGTTGGTTTTAGGACTCCGAGCACTTTACCACTGCTGACCAGAGCTAAAGTGCAGGTGTTCTGTACTCTAAACTTCGTAATATTGGCTTATCCGCAATTGGCATATTTAATTTCCTTGTAAGTCCCTAGTACAGTACACTATTGTTTTCCAGGACCCATATATTATATGCTACTAGTGGGCCTGCAACACTGATTGTGGCACCCACTACAGTAGGCCTGTAAACATGTCCCAGGCCTGCCACTGCAGAGCCTGTGTGTGCAGTCTTAGGGCCAGATGTAGCAAGATATGCTTTTGCAAGTCTGAAATTGCGAGTCGTGCAACTCGCAATTTCAGACTCGCAAAAGCATGTGCAGAATGGTGTCTCAGACACCTTCTGCGACTTGCTATGGGGTCGCAAAGACCCACCTCATTAATATTAATGAGGTGGGTCGCTTTTTTGCGACCCCAAAGCGAGTCCCTGCACTCACAGGGATGGTGGCCTGCTGAAGTCAGCAGACCTGCATGTCTGTGACTGCTTTTTAAATAAAACAGTTTTTTTAAATTTATTTTGCAGCCCGTTTTCCTTAAAGGAAAACAAGTTGCAAAATGAAAAAAATACCGAAACCATTTGGTTTCGTTTTTTCAGGGTAGGCAGTGGTCCATAGGACCACTGCCTGCTCTGAAAAAATATTTCTGTTGACATTCACAAAGGGGAAGGGGTCCCATGGGGACCCCTTTCCTTTTGCAAATGAGTTACCACCAGTGTGACACTGGTGGTAACTGCGAGTTGCTTTGCGACTGCATTCGCGGTCACAAAGCAAGTCTGAATTGCGATGCGAGTCGCAAATAGGAAGGGAACACCCCTTCCTATTTGCGAGTCGCATTCCCAAATTGCGAGTCGGTACCGACTCGCAATTTGGGAATGAGCATCGCGGGAGGCCGTTTGCATGGCGCAAACTGTGTTTTTCTCAGTTTGCGACATGCAAAAGGCTTGCTACATCTGGCCCTTAAACTGCCATTTCGACCTGGCAAGTGTACCGACTTGACAGGATGAAACCTTCCTTATTATTACATATAAGTCACCCCTAAGGTAGGCCTTAGATAATACCAAGGGCAGGGTACAACGTATTTAAAGAATTGTACATACACATTTAAGTTTAACATGTCACTGTAGTGAAAAGTTATCAAATTCGTTTTTCACCACTGCAAGGCCTATCTCTCCCATATGCCAACATTGGGATTGCCTTAAAATATCTCTCAAGTGTAATTTCCAATACGGACAAGATAGAAATGTGGAGTTTGGTGTCTCTGGACTCACAATTTAAAATCACAACTTATGGTGAAGTTGGATTTCAAATTGTAAGTCTAAAAATGTCACTTTTAGAAAGATGGCATTTTCTTACTTTGACCATTCTGTGCCTCTGCCTATCTCTGAATACATGTCTGGGGTGGATGACAGCTAAGCTTTGAGCATTCCCTCTAGACAGTCACAAACAAAAGGGGCTGGGGGTGACATTAGTACCCTGTTGTCTAACTACGTGTGGGTGTATTGTACTGGGAGAAAACTAGGCGCTCTGGGTAGCGAGGTGACTATCAACGAAGAATGTTGAATCTCAAAATGGTGCACTCTTGAAAGACCACACCCAAAAGGTCTTGATAGACGCTAAAAGCACTATTGCAAATATAAAGTACAAGAGACACTCATTATAACATGAAATATAATAGTACTCATGAGTCAGTATACATAGGTAATGTTTTGTCATATATTTCTGAAAATTAATAGGATTATTTCCAACATAATCCCCAATTACAGTATCACTGTCCAAATCCAAATAGTAGAATTAATTGATCTGTTTTTCCAAGATTGCTATGATCCAAAGTCCAAGTCCAGATTTCTCTAATCAAAGTTCAATCATATTCTTCAAAAGATGATATAGCTTATTATTTAAACTTTAGCAGCTGCATCCAAATTGATAGCCAGTCCAGATTTTCTCAAATCAAGGTTCAATCATATTCTTCAAAGGATGATATAGCTTATTATTTAAATTTTAGCAGCCGCATCCAAATTGATAGCCAACACGTGTTTGAGCCCTAGTGTGACCGTAGACCTCAGATTAGAAGTGCAAGTACTACCCTAACAGTTTGAATTCAAACCTGCATCACTTTAAAAGTATAGATATGACTCTTCCCATTACGATCTTGCCAACTTCATGATAAGACCTGCTAACTTTAAAGTTCCATATTTCTAGATCTATTTATTGTTTTTTTGTCATTGTGGTCTCATTGTACTCAAATCAATATCCTATATTTTCCTAAGCTGGTGTGGAGTCTTTTTGTGGTCTCTTTCATTGTGTTACTGTAATCAAATGTTGCACAAATATTTTACACATTGCTTTTAAATTAAGCATGACTGCTCTGCACAAAGCTACTCGAGGTTGAGCACAGGTTAATTTAGGTTGTGTATTTGTCTTACCCTGGCTAGCATTGTGGTCCCTATTTGGACAGTGTACATACCTCTGCCACATGAGACCCAATTTCTAACAAATGTAATTAAGGCTCTTGGTGAAACTTGGTCAAGCAGTCCATCCTATCTCACATCTCTTGAGGATGTGCTGGCAGCAGCAGATGCAAAAAGAGCAGATAATGGCCGGCATGCTGAACAAATCAAACATTCACCCCCAGATGCACAGATATGGGTTAAATCCATTGTTTTTTGTTTGCCATCCTATACCATTTTGGGCCCAGCCAGATGCATATCAGCATTGACCCTGCTTACTATGGGAACAATCCAGCCCAAACTGCCAGGCCAGGTCCTCCCTGGACCAGAAACAAACATCCTGGGACCCGTTTCGGGGTATCACCCCTCATCAACCAGGCTAGCTTTAATCAGGTGGCATAGAAAGCACCAGGCCCACGTTTTGGCATACCCTTCCCACTTAGGGTGACAAATGCAAAAAGAACAGATGATGGACAGCATGATAAACAAATCAATCATTCACCCCCAGTCACAGATCTGGGTTCAATCCATCATTGTTTTGTTCGCCATGCCATCCCGGTGTGGACCCAGCCATATGAAAACCAGTCTTGACCTTGCTCCCCAAGGGAACAGTGCAGCCCAAGCTTCCAAGCCAGGTCCTCCATGGACAAGAAGCAAGCATCCTGGGCCTGGTTTTGGGGTATCATGCCTAACCATCTGGCTAGCTTGAATCTAGTGGCATAGCGAGCACAGAATCCACATCTGGGCATACCCTTCCCACTTAGGGAGGCAAATGCAAAAAGAACAGATGATGGATGGAATGCTGAACAAATCAATCATTCAACCCCAGTCAGAGATCTGGGTTAAAAACATATTTTTTTTGTTTACCATACCATTCCATTTTGGACCCAGCCATATGAAAATCAGCCTAGACCATGCACCCCATGGGAACAGTCCAGCCCAGACTGCCAGGCCAGGTCCTCTCTGGGTCAGAAACAATCATCCTGGGATCAGTTTCAGTGTATCACCCCTCATCAGCCACACTAGCTTGAATCCAGTAGCATAGCAACCACAGGACCAATGTCTGGGCATACCCTTCCCACTTAGGGTGACAAATGCAAAAAAAAGCAGATGATAGACGGAATGCTAAACAAATCAAACATTCACCCCCAGTCACAGATCTGGGTTAAATCCATTGTATTTTGTTCGCCATGCCATCCCAGTTTGAACCAACCATATGCAAATCAGTCTTGACCGTGCTCCCCATAGGAACAGTCCATCCTGAACTGCCAGGCCTGCTTGACACAGGAATTAATGCATGCGAGATACAGGATTCCACACAAAATGTAACTCTACATTAAAGCTGTGGGATTTATTAACATATCAGTGCATGACAGAGCATGATGCAGTGTAGTGCAACTTTGAAAATGCATCAGAATGCTATGATAATTCTGGTCTGTCATTTCTATTTTTCTGTAACTCTTTTACTATCTCTCTTATCCCTGTTCTGTGCTTGATTCTCCTCCCCTCTTTTTTTGTGTGATAAGGCTCCCCGCGCAAAGATAACAGAACTGGCCACAGCGCATTTTTATAAATGTTTAAATAAATACATAAATGCTACATGTGGCCAACAAAGTGCAAGCAACAATACAAGGCCATCAGTATAAAACGCTCTCAACCCAAAACTCCATGGCAAGCTCATTTATGCCATAGAGCTAGCTATTCCGCAACTGGGAGTCAGTGTGAGACAACAACAGCAACAGCAAAGGAGGAAGGAGTGCATATTCAGAATAAATATCACCCTCATTGATCTCAGGGAGGGGAAGATGATCCATCCATACAGAAGAGAGTATCCTGGAGTGATTGGTAAAGTTTTCATCAAGTCTTCAACCAGCAACAGGAAGGACCCATGCCATCCCACCACATGTGAAATTGATAGCAGTAATTTACATGTTCGGCTCAGGGTGTTTCCAGAAGAACTCTGCTATGTTGGCTTACATATCACATGGTGCCTTTTCTGCATTTCTGCTATCTGTTTTAGATGCCTTCATCAAACTGATGCCACAGCACCTCTGGTTTCGCAAAAATAGCCAACAACTAGCCACCAAGAAAGGATTTTGTGACATTGTGTGATCTTCTCATGTGTTTGGTGCAATAGATTGTACCATGTTTAAGTTTGTCCTACCTGCAGCTACTGCACATATTTTCTGCTACAGGCCGTCTCTGGTAAGCGAGGTGAAGGGGCCACTAAACTACCCATGCAGAGGCGTTCATAAGGGGATGATTTTTACTCTGCCCCCACTGACAATGATGACTGGCTGATCGAGAACTTTATGACACAACTCTTCTTTGAGCTCAAGCGTGGTCTGTCTGAGCAGATTTACAGCAAAGTCTCTCTGAAGTTCTCAAAGGTGTGGGGGACCGAAGTCACAAAATGGACTCTCAAAAAGACACAAGAAAAACAATGCTTAGACCTGGAAGAATATAGAGCCCGGCCCATGGACTTGAGTGAGCAAGTCATTGTGTTGAGAGAAGCAGGAAGACCTTGATAACCATCCTGGTGCTCCAAACTCCTCAACAGGGGAGTCCACAATGGTAAAGAGGGGAAGGACATTCAGGACTCTATTTAAGACCTTGTGTAGTTGCTCTTAGTTGACTATGGCCCACAACTGCTCCAGATTGGTAAGGGCACAAGGCAGGACCCGCCGGAAGGAGAACCAATCTATCGCCAGACATTCTAGTCTGTTTTCACAACTATGCGGACAAGGAAGCCCTGCTGGCTGCTAGCAGACGGGGTGGCCCTATCCCCTAAAATGGATGCGAGCTCCAGATATTTCAAAATGGCTCTCCCATCACGCTGGGGCAACGCAAGGGCTTTCGTCCAGTGACCTGCTTTCTCAAGGAACATGGCTTACGATACCATTGAGGGCACAATTTCTTCTCCAATTTGAATAGCATGGACAGATGTGGGTGACCAAATCCCTTAAGGAAGCCTGTCACATTTTAGAGCTGTCTCAGCCTGACATTGCTGAGAGTTCTCCACTGGACCTACCCAGGCCTTCCAGCCCGCCATGGCTGACAGTTCACAGCCTTCATCAATGTGCAACACCCAGGAGTGAGGAGATTCTGGAGGGATAGACAGCAGCTCTAGAACATGCCCAGAAGGTTGATGGGCTTTCATCTCCTATCCAACCAAACAAGTTTTCCATCTACCCTAGTGGACCACACTTTACCATGCTGGCTCTTAAAATAACCTTTTACAATGTGAGGCACCTGAACAATCCACTCAAAAGATGCTTCATTTTGAATGAGGTCTTTTCCCTTTCCACAGATACAAGCCTGATCCAAGAAACTCACCTACTGTGGGAAGATCAATCCTGACTTAGGGCCTCTAGCTACCCAGGTCAATACTTCGCTTCCGCTGGGAAGAAGATGGCAGGGTGGGGATTTTCATAACTAAGAGCTGTCAGGGCGTGGGCAAGCATCGCATGGAGTAGGCAATGGAATACGGGAGCTCTGGGACCCGCGGCTGCCCATTCACCCCCACGGCCCATCCTGCAAAAGGAACCGAATGGGGGAGACTCTACAGGTCCCCGAAGTATAAGATGAGAGCTGGGAGCGACACTGCGGAGGTGCGGTGTTTAGAGCGGGGCGTGAACACTTGATTTTTGGCACAGGTGAGGAGCAGAGGCGGCGGAGCTCCGAAGAGACGGTGGTGTGAGAGCCGACGATAGTGCCCGAACCAGCGGGAGTATACTCACCCCTAATGGCGGCCATGCTTGGGCACAGAGGCCGCTGAGGACTGAAGACGACACTGCTGGGGCGCGGCAACCGGGGCAATGTGGGAAACCTGGACTCTCACCACTGGCGAGGAGTGGTGACGGCGGGAACCTGAGACCTGCGTGCCTGGAACATCAAGACGGCGCCTCTGCAAGAATATCGCCCGAGCCTCGGAGGACTGGGAGAGTCCAAACCGAAGCATATTGAGGCAGAGCGCTGATGGTGTTGGGGAAGGCCCGTGCTTACTGAGACCTTGCTGGTAAGAAGGGGACATGACGGTGAGGCCCTGACCTGCAAGCACCGCTGGAGACCCACGGCCCTGAGCGGAGGCGATATCCTGGGTAGGCCCACACAGAGACTGAAACCCAGTGCACCGCTGGCACCTTAGCAAGGACAGGCACAGAACTCAGAAGGGGGTGAGGATGCCCTGAAAGGTTCTCATAGACAGAGGAGGTTCAAATGAGCAATGCTAGAACCACAAATGGGTGCCTATCGCCGGCCCGTTGCCTAAGCCAGCTGATGAGCATACGAAGCAGTGAACCGTGTACTATAACAGGCCCACATGTTTCCCGGGAGTGGTGACACACTTACTAGAGTTGGCTGCAACGCTCTCTGACAGAGGACAGGAGATTTGGTGCAGAGAGGAAATCAGCGGGCAGAGAGGTAATTACCAAGGGCCTGGGGCACCACTGGGGGACCACAGGGAGGAATTCTCCCCCAGTGCGAAAATAGGAGTGCAAGTTAATCGTAAACAGCACAGATACAACATATATTCAAATCTGAGACACACATCGCCTTGAGAGACCTGCTCAGACTGAGTAGACAATCTGCCTCAAGATAACCACAGCGCAGCCCCGGGACACGAACAAGGACTAAGAGAACCAACCCTGAAAATCAGTCCCACCC
This sequence comes from Pleurodeles waltl, assembly GCF_031143425.1. NCBI lineage: Eukaryota > Metazoa > Chordata > Amphibia > Caudata > Salamandridae > Pleurodeles > Pleurodeles waltl. The sequence continues at coordinate 582,562,885 of NC_090451.1, forward strand.
GCAGTGGGGAACTCCAAATGGGGAAGGCCCTCAAAAAAAGAGACTGTGACATGGGGAGACCCTTACGACCCAGACCACGCACGGAGGTGGCTGACCCGGTCGCGCACCTTGCCCCGGAGACAGCGTCTGCCACGCCGACACTTTAGGATGTGCGTCAGGCCATCGCAGCCTCCTGGACAGCGTTGGAAGTCAAGATAGACACACTGAGTATAGACCTGGGCCTTCTACGAGATGACCACAAGCGGCTGGCAGAGAGAGTCACTAAGACGGAACAAGACTTGGCGGTTGCAGTTCCCACCTTGGCTCTAACAGACAGCCGCCTGAACACCATAGACAACCACCTCAAAGTACTGGAAAATAGGCCAGACGATGCTGAAAACAGAGCAGGCTGCAACAACATCAGGATAATAGGCATCCTGGAAAAAGTGAAGGCTTGGATATGGTGAGATACTTGGAGGACTGGCTTCAAGAAGTGGTTGCCCCAGAGGGACTCTCGCCCTTCTTCGCACTGGAGAGAGCTCACAGAGTACCTAGTAAAACACAACCCCCAGGGACTCCTCCGAGATCGGTGATAGCGGGACTTCTACATTTCAGAGATAGGGACCATTTACTACGCGAAGCCGGGCAAAACGGCGAGCTGACAATAGCAAACAGTAAAATATCTATACATAAGCATGGACATGGCTGGAGTCAAAACCGGACTTAGGCCCAAACACCATGTCACAGCACAACAAGAAATGATGGCCCAGATCGAGGAGGCGACAACCATCACACAAGATTGACCCACCCACCCCCAAAGAATCACAGGAAGAAAGACAGCGGGTGATGGCGGCGGTTGTGCTGTTGGGCGGGCCACCAGAGGCATCAAGTAGTACTCTGCCCTCGAACCTACAGAGGTAAGATGAGTGAGACAGCGACCTCCACTCAGTCGAGCATAATGCTGTCTATGGTTACCCCAAACACGGCTGATGAACTTATTTGAATGAGAACGGTCTACCACGGCAGGACTTCACTGACACCATTATGTGTCACTGTAGGAAAGTACCATCTTGCCTGGCATGTTACCCCCATTTTTCACTGTATATATGTTGTTTTAGTTGTATGTGTCACTGGGACCCTGTTCACCAGGGCCCCAGTGCTCATAAGTGTGCCTGAATGTGTTACCTGTGTAGTGACTAACTGTCTCACTGAGGCTCTGCTAATCAGAACCTCAGTGGTTATGCTCTCTCATTTCTTTCAAATTGTCACTGACAGGCTAGTGACCAATTTTACCAATTTACATTGGCTTACTGGAACACCCTTATAATTCCCTAGTATATGGTACTGAGGTACCCAGGGTATTGGGGTTCCAGGAGATCCCTATGGGCTGCAGCATTTCTTTTGCCACCCATAGGGAGCTCTGACAATTCTTACACAGGCCTGCCACTGCAGCCTGAGTGAAATAACGTCCACGTTATTTCACAGCCATTTTACACTGCACTTAAGTAACTTATAAGTCACCTATATGTCTAACCTTTACCTGGTAAAGGTTAGGTGCAAAGTTACTTACTGTGAGGGCACCCTGGCACTAGCCAAGGTGCCCCCACATTGTTCAGGGCCAATTCCCCGGACTTTGTGAGTGCGGGGACACCATTACACGCGTGCACTACATATAGGTCACTACCTATATGTAGCTTCACCATAGTAACTCCGAATATGGCCATGTAACATGTCTATGATCATGGAATTGCCCCCTCTATACCATCCTGGCATAGTTGGCACAATCCCATGATCCCAGTGGTCTGTAGCACAGACCCTGGTACTGCCAAACTGCCTTTCCTGGGGTTTCACTGCAGCTGCTGCTGCTGCTAACCCCTCAGACAGGCATCTGCCCTCCTGGGGTCCAGCCAGGCCTGGCCCAGGATGGCAGAACAAAGAACTTCCTCTGAGAGAGGGTGTTACACCCTCTCCCTTTGGAAAATGGTGTGAAGCCAGGGGAGGAATAGCCTCCCCCAGCCTCTGGAAATGCTTTCTTGGGCACAGATGTGCCCAATTCTGCATAAGCCAGTCTACACCGGTTCAGGGGACCCCTTAGCCCTGCTCTGGTGCGAAACTGGACAAAGGAAAGGGGAGTGACCACTCCCCTGACCTGCACCTCCCCTGGGAGGTGTCCAGAGCTCCTCCAGTGTGCTCCAGACCTCTGCCATCTTGGAAACAGAGGTGCTGCTGGCACACTGGACTGCTCTGAGTGGCCAGTGCCACCAGGTGACGTCAGAGACTCCTTCTGATAGGCTCCTTCAGGTGTTGCTAGCCTATCCTCTCTCCTAGGTAGCCAAACCCTCTTTTCTGGCTATTTAGGGTCTCTGTCTCTGGGGAAACTTTAGATAACGAATGCAAGAGCTCATCCGAGTTCCTCTGCATCTCTCTCTTCACCTTCTGCCAAGGAATCGACTGCTGACCGCGCTGGAAGCCTGCAAACCTGCAACATAGTAGCAAAGACGACTACTGCAACTCTGTAACGCTGATCCTGCCGCCTTCTCGACTGTTTTCCTGGTGGTGCATGCTGTGGGGGTAGTCTGCCTCCTCTCTGCACCAGAAGCTTCGAAGAAATCTCCCGTGGGTCGACGGAATCTTCCCCCTGCAACCGCAGGCACCAAAAAGCTGCATTACCGGTCCCTTGGGTCTCCTCTCAGCACGACGAGCGAGGTCCCTCGAATCCAGCAACTCTGTCCAAGTGGCCCCCACAGTCCAGTGACTCTTCAGTCCAGGTTTGGTGGAGGTAAGTCCTTGCCTCACCTCGCTAGACTGCATTGCTGGGAACCGCGACTTTTGCAGCTACTCCGGCCCCTGTGCACTTCCGGCGGAAATCCTTTGTGCACAGCCAAGCCTGGGTCCACGGCACTCTAACCTGCATTGCACGACTTTCTAAGTTGGTCTCCGGCGACGTGGGACTCCTTTGTGTAACTTCGGGTGAGCACCGTTTCACGCATCCTCGTAGTGCCTGTTTCTGGCACTTCTCCGGGTGCTACCTGCTGCTAAGAGGGCTCCTTGTCTTGCTCGACGTCCCCTCTACCTCCTGGTCCAATTTGCGACCTCCTGGGCCACAGCAGCGTCCAAAAACGCTAACCGCACGATTTGCAGCTAGCAAGGCTTGTTGGCGTTCTTTCGGCGGGAAAACACTTCTGCACGACTCTCCACGGCGAGAGGGATCCGTCCACCAAAGGGGAAGTCTCTGGCCCTTTTCGTTCCTGCAGAAACCTCAGCTTCATCTGTCCAGTAGAAGCTTCTTTGCACCCACAGCTGGCATTTCCTGGGCATCTGCCCATCTCCGACTTGCTTGTGACTTTTGGACTTGGTCCCCTTGTTCCACAGGTACCCAAGATTGGAAATCCATCGTTGTTGCATTGTTGGTTTGTGTCATTCCTGCATTATTCCTCTAACACGACTTCTTTATCCTTAGGGGAACTTTAGTGCACTTTGCACTCACTTTTCAGGGTCTTGGGGAGGGTTATTTTCCTAACTCTCACTATTTTCTAATAGTCCCAGCGACCCTCTACAAGGTCACATAGGTTTGGGGTCCATTCGTGGTTCGCATTCCACTTTTGGAGTATATGGTTTGTGTTGCCCCTATCCCTATGTGTCCCCATTGCATCCTATTGTAACTATACATTGTTTGCACTGTTTTCTAAGACTATACTGCATATTTTTGCTATTGTGTATATATATCTTGTGTATATTTCCTATCCTCTCACTGAGGGTACACTCTAAGATACTTTGGCATATTGTCATAAAAATAAAGTACCTTTATTTTTAGTATAACTGTGTATTGTTGTAGGAAAGTACCATCTTGCCTGGCATGTTACCCCCATTTTTCACTGTATATATGTTTTTTTAGTTGTATGTGTCACTGGGACCCTGGTAACCCAGGGCCCCAGTGCTCATAAGTGTGCCTGAATGTGTTACCTGTGTAGTGACTAACTGTCTCACTGAGGCTCTGCTAATCAGAACCTCAGTGGTTATGCTCTCTCATTTCTTTCCAAATTGTCACTGACAGGCTAGTGACCATTTTTACCAATTTACATTGGCTTACTGGAACACCCTTATAATTCCCTAGTATATGGTACTGAGGTACCCAGGGTATTGGGGTTCCAGGAGATCCCTATGGGCTGCAGCATTTCTTTTGCCACCCATAGGGAGCTCTGACAATTCTTACACAGGCCTGCCACTGCAGCCTGAGTGAAATAACGTCCACGTTATTTCACAGCCATTTTACACTGCACTTAAGTAACTTATAAGTCACCTATATGTCTAACCTTTACCTGGTAAAGGTTAGGTGCAAAGTTACTTAGTGTGAGGGCACCCTGGCACTAGCCAAGGTGCCCCCACATTGTTCAGAGCCAATTCACTGAACTTTGTGAGTGCGGGGACACCATTACACGCGTGCACTACATATAGGTCACTACCTATATGTAGCTTCACCATGGTAACTCCGAATATGGCCATGTAACATGTCTATGATCATGGAATTGCCCCCTCTATGCCATCCTGGCATTGTTGGTACAATTCCATGATCCCAGTGGTCTGTAGCACAGACCCTGGTACTGCCAGACTGCCCTTCCTGGGGTTTCACTGCAGCTGCTGCTGCTGCCAACCCCTCAGACAGGCAGCTGCCCTCCTGGGGTCCAGCCAGGCCTGGCCCAGGATGGCAGAACAAAGAACTTCCTCTGAGAGAGGGTGTGACACCCTCTCCCTTTGGAAAATGGTGTGAAGGCAGGGGAGGAGTAGCCTCCCCCAGCCTCTGGAAATGCTTTGTTGGGCACAGATGTGCCCAATTCTGCATAAGCCAGTCTACACCGGTTCAGGGACCCCTTAGCCCCTGCTCTGGCTCGAAACTGGACAAAGGAAAGGGGAGTGACCACTCCCCTGACCTGCACCTCCCCTGGGAGGTGTCCAGAGCTCCTCCAGTGTGCTCCAGACCTCTGCCATCTTGGAAACAGAGGTGCTGCTGGCACACTGGACTGCTCTGAGTGGCCAGTGCCACCAGGTGACGTCAGAGACTCCTGCTGATAGGCTCCTTCAGGTGTTAGTAGCCTTTCCTCTCTCCTAGGTAGCCAAACCCTCTTTTCTGGCTATTTAGGGTCTCTGTCTCTGGGGAAACTTTAGATAACGAATGCATGAGCTCAGCCGAGTTCCTCTGCATCTCCCTCTTCACCTTCTGATAAGGAATCGACCGCTGACCGCGCTGGAAGCCTGCAAACCTGCAACATAGTAGTAAAGACGACTACTGCAACTCTGTAACGCTGATCCTGCCGCCTTCTCGACTGTTTTCCTGCTTGTGCATGCTGTGGGGGTAGTCTGCCTCCTCTCTGCACCAGAAGCTCCGAAGAAATCTCCCGTGGGTCGACGGAATCTTCCCCCTGCAACCGCAGGCACCAAAAAGCTGCATTACCGGTCCCTTGGGTCTCCTCTCAGCACGACGAGCGAGGTCCCTCGAATCCAGCGACGCTATCCAAGTGACCCCCACAGTCCAGTGACTCTTCAGCCCAAGTTTGGTGAAGGTAAGTCCTTGCCTCACCTCGCTGGGCTGCATTGCTGGGAACCGCGACTTTGCAAGCTACTCCGGCCCCTGTGCACTTCCGGCGGAAATCCTTCGTGCACAGCCAAGCCTGGGTCCACGGCACTCTAACCTGCATTGCACGACTTTCTAAGTTGGTCTCCGGCAACGTGGGACTCCTTTGTGCAACTTCGGCGAGCACCGTTTCACGCATCCTCGTAGTGCCTGTTTCTGGCACTTCTCCGGGTGCTACCTGCTTCAGTGAGAGCTCTTTGTCTTGCTCGACGTCCCCTCTCTCTGCAGGTCCAATTTGCGACCTCCTGGTCCCTCCTGGGCCCCAGCAGCGTCCAAAAACGCCAAACGCACGATTTGCGTGTAGCAAGGCTTGTTGGCGTCCTTCCGGGGGGAAAACACTTCTGCACGACTCTCCAAGGTGAGAGGGATCCGTCCACCAAAGGGGAAGTCTCTAGCCCTTTTCGTTCCTGCAGAAACCTCAGCTTCTTCTGTCCAGTCGAAGCTTCTTTGCACCCGCAGCTGGCATTTCCTGGGCATCTGCCCATCTCCGACTTGCTTGTGACTTTTGGACTTGGTCCCCTTGTTCCACAGGTACCCTAGATTGGAAATCCACAGTTGTTGCATTGCTGGTTTGTGTCTTTCCTGCATTATTCCTCTAACACGACTCTTTTGTCCTTAGGGGAACTTTAGTGCACTTTGCACTCACTTTTCAGGGTCTTGGGGAGGGTTATTTTTCTAACTCTCACTATTTTCTAATAGTCCCAGCGACCCTCTACAAGGTCGCATAGGTTTGGGGTCCATTCGTGGTTCGCATTCCACTTTTGGAGTATATGGTTTGTGTTGCCCCTATCCCTATGTTTCCCCATTGCATCCTATTGTAACTATACATTGTTTGCACTGTTTTCTAAGACTATACTGCATATTTTTGCTATTGTGTATATATATCTTGTGTATATTTCCTATCCTCTCACTGAGGGTACACTCTAAGATACTTTGGCATATTGTCATAAAAATAAAGTACCTTTATTTTTAGTATAACTGTGTATTGTGTTTTCTTATGATATTGTGCATATGACACTAAGTGGTACTGTAGTAGCTTCACACGTCTCCTAGTTCAGCCTAAGCTGCTCTGCTAAGCTACCATTATCTATCAACCTAAGCTGCTAGACACCCTATACACTAATAAGGGATAACTGGGCCTGGTGCAAGGTGCAAGTACCCCTTGGTACTCACTACAAGCCAGTCCAGCCTCCTACAATTGTGTTTTCTTATGATATTGTGCATATGACACTAAGTGGTACTGTAGTAGCTTCACACGTCTCCTAGTTCAGCCTAAGCTGCTCTGCTAAGCTACCATTATCTATCAGCCTAAGCTGCTAGACACCCTATACACTAATAAGGGATAACTGGGCCTGGTGCAAGGTGAAAGTACCCCTTGGTACTCACTACAAGCCAGTCCAGCCTCCTACATTGGTTGTGCAGCGGTGGGATAAGTGCTTTGAGACTACTTACCACTCTTGTCATTGTACTTTTCATAAGAGAAAAATATACAAAACAAGCTCAGTGTATATACACATAGCCAAAAAGTTTTGCATTTCCTCTTTTCACTCTTTTCTAAGTGCTGAAAAATACTTCTAACTTTCTAAAAAGTTCTAAAAAGTTTTAAAAGTTTTTTTCTCTGTCTTTCTAAAAGCTCTGACAAACTTTTTTCTCTTTTTCTATCACTTTAACTCTCTCTAAAAATGTCTGGCACAGGCCAAAATGTTGATCTGTCCAAACTTGCATATGATCAACTTAGCTGGAAAGGAGCAAGGAGTCTCTGCATAGAGAGAGGTTTGAGTGTAGGGAAGAATCCTTCCTTGGAATTGTTACTTAACATGCTTAGAGAACAGGATAAGGCTAGAAGTGCCCCATCTGTTGAAAAAGTAGCTAATGGTTCCCAATCTGATCCAGGGACTCCCCCAGGAAAAGATTCAGGAAAGAAACTTCCTAGCCTGCCCATTACTAGACAGTCTAGCATAGTTGGTAATGATGAAGAGCCACACCATACAAATAGTGTTGTCTCACATCATAGCAAAAGCATTTATTCACACCACAGTGGTACTGATGTTTCTGTTAGCCAAGCTGTTAGGGTGCCCTCTGTAAGGGACAGGTCTTCTTCTGTCCATTCTCACCATACTTCTGTTTCAAGGCATGTCCCTCCCACCCACCCTGATGACAGATTGTTAAAAAGGGAGCTCAATAGATTGAGAGTGGAACAAACCAGACTGAAGCTCAAGAAGCAACAGCTGGATTTGGATAGACAGACTTTAGAAGTAGAGAAGGAGAGACAGAAACTGGGTTTAGAAACCCATGGTGGCAGCAGCAGTATTCCCCATAGTCATCCTGCAAAAGAGCATGATTCCAGGAATCTGCACAAGATAGTTCCCCCTTATAAGGAGGGGGATGACATTAACAAGTGGTTTGCTGCACTTGAGAGGGCATGTGTTGTACAGGATGTCCCTCAAAGGCAGTGGGCTGCTATCCTATGGCTATCATTTAGTGGAAAAGGTAGGGATAGGCTCCTTACAGTGAAAGAAAATGATGCCAATAATTTTACAGTTCTTAAGAATGCACTCCTGGATGGTTATGGCTTAACCACTGAACAATACAGGATAAAGTTCAGAGAGACCAAAAAGGAGTCTTCACAAGACTGGGTTGATTTCATTGACCATTCAGTGAAGGCCTTGGAGGGGTGGTTACATGGCAGTAAAGTTACTGATTATGACAGCCTGTATAACTTGATCCTGAGAGAGCATATTCTTAATAATTGTGTGTCTGATTTGTTGCACCAGTACTTGGTGGACTCTGATCTGACCTCTCCCCAAGAATTGGGAAAGAAGGCAGACAAATGGGTCAGAACAAGGGTGAACAGAAAAGTTCATACAGGGGGTGACAAAGATGGCAACAAAAAGAAGGATGGTAAGTCTTCTGACAAGGGTGGGGACAAATCTAAAAATGAGTCTTCATCAGGCCCACAAAAACACTCTGGTGGGGGTGGTGGGTCCAAATCCTCCTTTAATCAAAACAAAGAAAAGAAACCATGGTGCTATTTATGTAAAGTAAAAGGCCATTGGACAACAGATCCCAGTTGTCCAAAGAAAAGCACCAAGCCTCCTACCACTACAACCCCTACTGCTACCCCTAGTGTCCCTACTAATAGCAGTGGTGGTGGGAGCAAACCTACTAATAGCCAATCCAAGGGAGAAGCTGGGCTCACTATGGGTAACTTAGTTGGGGTTGGCCTTGTTAGGGAGGCCACAGAGGCTGTGTTAGTCTCTGAGGGGGCTATTGATTTAGCCACCTTAGTTGCTTGTCCCCTTAATATGGATAAGTACAAGCAGCTACCCCTAATAAATGGTGTTAAGGTTCAGGCCTACAGGGACACTGGAGCCAGTGTGACTATGGTCATAGAGAAACTGGCCCACCCTGAACAACACCTACTTGGTCACCAGTACCAAGTAACCAATGCTCACAACAACACACTTAGCCACCCCATGGCTGTTGTAAATCTCAACTGGGGGGGGGGGTTACTGGTCCAAAGAAAGTTGTGGTAGCCACAGATTTACCTGTAGACTGTCTACTAGGAAATGATTTGGAGACATCAGCTTGGTCAGATGTGGAGTTGGAGGCCCATGCAGCAATGCTGGGCATCCCAGGGCATATTTTTGCTTTAACCAGGGCTCAGGCCAAAAAGCAAAAAGGACAGGGAAGCTTGGATCCTGGAACAATGGACCAAGTGCTCCCTAAAGCTAGGGCTAGTAGAAGCAAACCACTTCCTACTATCCCTCCCTCTACAGTGGATTCAACTTCTGAGGAAGAAGAATTCCCTCCCTGTGCAGAACCTACACCAGAGGAGCTTGAAGCAGACACTGCTGAGCTTTTGGGTGAAGGGGGGCCTGCCAGGGAGGAGCTGAGTGTGGCACAGCAAACCTGTCCCACATTAGAGGGTCTAAGACAGCAAGCTGTCAAACAGGCTAATGGGGATGTCAGTGACTCTCACAGAGTTTACTGGGAGGACAACCTCTTGTACACTGAGCATAGGGATCCTAAACCTGGAGCTGCCAGGAGATTAGTGATTCCTCAGGAGTACAGAAACTTCCTCCTAACTCTTGCCCACGACATTACCCTAGCTGGGCATCTGGGACAAATGAAAACTTGGGACAGACTTGTTCCCTTGTTTTATTGGCCTAGGATGTCTGAGGACACAAAAGATTTTTGTAAGTCCTGTGAAACCTGTCAACCCAGTGGCAAGACAGGTGGCACCCCAAAGGCACCCCTTATTCCACTGCCTGTGGTTGGGGTTCCCTTTGAAAGGGTAGGGGTTGACATAGTTGGCCCCCTTGACCCTCCTACTGCTTCAGGCAATAGGTTTATCTTGGTGGTAGTGGACCATGCCACAAGATACCCTGAAGCAATTCCTTTAAGGACCACTACAGCACCTGCAGTGGCAAAGGCCCTCCTAGGAATATTTTCTAGGGTGGGCTTCCCAAAGGAAGTAGTATCAGACAGGGGAAGCAATTTCATGTCTGCATACTTAAAGGCCATGTGGAAGGAGTGTGGTGTAACTTACAAGTTCACAACACCCTATCATCCACAAACAAATGGACTGGTGGAGAGATTTAATAAAACTCTCAAAGGCATGATTATGGGTCTCCCTGAAAAACTCCGCAGGAGATGGGATATCCTTCTACCATGCCTCCTTTTTGCCTACAGGGAGGTACCCCAAAAAGGAGTGGGCTTCAGCCCCTTTGAACTTCTTTTTGGACACCCTGTTAGGGGTCCACTCACACTTGTAAAGGAGGGTTGGGAACAACCTTTAAAAGCTCCTAAGCAGGATATTGTGGATTATGTACTTGGCCTCAGATCAAGGATGGCTGAGTACATGAAAAAGGCCAGCAAAAACCTTCAGGCCAGCCAAGAGCTCCAGAAGCAATGGCATGATCAGAAGGCTGTTTTGGTTCAGTACCAACCAGGGCAGAAAGTGTGGTTCTTGCAGCCTGTGGCCCCAAGAGCACTCCAAGATAAATGGAGTGGACCCCACACAATTGTTGAGAAAAAGGGTGAAGTCACCTATTTAGTTGACTTAGGCACTGCAAGGAGTCCCCTTAGGGTACTCCATGTAAACCGCCTGAAACCCTACTATGACAGGGCTGATCTCACCCTGCTCATGGCAACTGATGAGGGACAGGAAGAAGACAGTGATCCTCTACCTGATCTCTTCTCTTCCACAGAACAAGATGCTCTTGTGGAAGGTGTAGTTTTGGCTGATTGTCTTACTGCTGAGCAGAAAAACCATTGCATAAATCTCCTAGATCAATTCTCTGAACTCTTCTCTACTGTGCCAGGTACCACTTCTTGGTGTGAGCACACTATAGATACTGGAGACAGTTTACCTGTCAAAAGTAAGATCTATAGGCAGCCTGACCATGTCAGGGACTGCATAAAGCAAGAGGTGCAGAAAATGTTAGAACTAGGAGTGGTTGAGCTCTCTGAAAGTCCATGGGCTTCTCCTGTGGTACTTGTACCAAAACCCCATTCCAAAGATGGAAAGAAAGAAATGCGGTTTTGTGTAGACTATAGAGGTCTCAACCTGGTAACCAAAACTGATGCTCACCCTATACCCAGGGCAGATGAGCTCATAGATACACTGGCATCTGCCAAGTATCTAAGCACAATTGATTTGACTGCAGGGTATTGGCAGATCAAATTGTCAGAAGATGCTAAACCTAAAACTGCATTTTCAACCATTGGAGGCCATTACCAATTTACAGTAATGCCTTTTGGTTTGAAAAATGCACCTGCCACTTTTCAAAGGTTGGTGAACACAGTCCTGCAAGGGCTGGAAGCTTTCAGTGCAGCATATTTGGACGATATAGCTGCCTTTAGCTCCAGCTGGGATGATCACCTGGTCCACCTATGGAAAGTTTTGGAGGCCCTGCAAAAGGCAGGCCTCACTATCAAGGCTTCAAAGTGCCAGATAGGGCAGGGTAAGGTGGTTTATCTGGGACACCTTGTTGGTGGGGAACAGATTGCACCACTTCAGGGGAAAATCCAAACAATTATTGATTGGGTTCCCCCTACTACTCAGACTCAGGTGAGAGCCTTCCTAGGCCTCACTGGGTATTACAGGAGGTTCATTAAGAACTATGGCTCCATTGCAGCCCCTCTTAATGACCTCACATCCAAGAAAATGCCTAAAAAGGTATTATGGACAGCAAACTGTCAGAAAGCTTTTGAGGAGCTGAAGCAGGCCATGTGCTCTGCACCTGTCCTGAAAAGCCCTTGTTACTCTAAAAAATTCTATGTCCAAACTGATGCATCTGAATTAGGAGTAGGGGCAGTCCTATCACAACTTAATTCTGAGGGCCAGGATCAACCTGTTGCTTTTATTAGTAGGAGGTTGACCCCTAGAGAAAAGCGTTGGTCTGCCATAGAGAGGGAGGCCTTTGCTGTGGTCTGGGCTCTGAAGAAGTTGAGGCCATACCTGTTTGGCACTCACTTCATTGTTCAGACAGACCACAAACCTCTACTTTGGCTAAAACAAATGAAAGGTGAAAATCCTAAATTGTTGAGGTGGTCCATATCCCTACAGGGAATGGACTATACAGTGGAACATAGACCTGGGAGTAGCCACTCCAATGCAGATGGACTCTCCAGATATTTCCACTTAGACAATGAAGACTCATCAGGTCATGGCTAGTCTTATTGTCCTTCGTTTGGGGGGGGGTTGTGTAGGAAAGTACCATCTTGCCTGGCATGTTACCCCCATTTTTCACTGTATATATGTTGTTTTAGTTGTATGTGTCACTGGGACCCTGTTCACCAGGGCCCCAGTGCTCATAAGTGTGCCTGAATGTGTTACCTGTGTAGTGACTAACTGTCTCACTGAGGCTCTGCTAATCAGAACCTCAGTGGTCATGCTCTCTCATTTCTTTCAAATTGTCACTGACAGGCTAGTGACCAATTTTATCAATTTACATTGGCTTACTGGAACACCCTTATAATTCCCTAGTATATGGTACTGAGGTACCCAGGGTATTGGGGTTCCAGGAGATCCCTATGGGCTGCAGCATTTCTTTTGCCACCCATAGGGAGCTCTGACAATTTTTACACAGGCCTGCCACTGCAGCCTGGGTGAAATAACGTCCACGTTATTTCACAGCCATTTTACACTGCACCTAAGTAACTTATAAGTCACCTATATGTCTAACCTTTACCTGGTAAAGGTTAGGTGCAAAGTTACTTAGTGTGAGGGCACCCTGGCACTAGCCAAGGTGCCCCCACATAGTTCAGGGCCAATTCCCCGGACTTTGTGAGTGCGGGGACACCATTACACGCGTGCACTACATATAGGTCACTAAGTATATGTAGCTTCACCATGGTAACTCCGAATATGGCCATGTAACATGTCTATGATCATGGAATTGCCCCCTCTATACCATCCTGGCATAGTTGGCACAATCCCATGATCCCAGTGGTCTGTAGCACAGACCTTGGTACTGCCAAACTGCCTTTCCTGGGGTTTCACTGCAGCTGCTGCTGCTGCCAACCCCTCAGACAGGCATCTGCCCTCCTGGGGTCCAGCCAGGCCTGGCCCAGGATGGCAGAACAAAGAACTTCCTCTGAGAGAGGGTGTTACACCCTCTCCCTTTGGAAAATGGTGTGAAGGCAGGGGAGGAGTAGCCTCCCGCAGCCTCTGGAAATGCTTTCTTGGGCACAGATGAGCCCAATTCTGCATAAGCCAGTCTACACCGGTTCAGGGGACCCCTTAGCCCTGCTCTGGCGCAAAACTGGACAAAGGAAAGGGGAGTGACCACTCCCCTGACCTGCACCTCCCCTGGGAGGTGTCCAGAGCTCCTCCAGTGTGCTATAGACCTCTGCCATCTTGGAAACAGAGGTGCTGCTGGCACACTGGACTGCTCTGAGTGGCCAGTGCCACCAGGTGACGTCAGAGACTCCTTCTGATAGGCTCCTTCAGGTGTTGCTAGCCTATCCTAACTCCTAGGTAGCCAAACCCTCTTTTCTGGCTATTAAGGGTCTCTGTCTCTGGGGAAACTTTAGATAACGAATGCAAGAGCTCATCCGAGTTCCTCTGCATCTCCCTCTTCACCTTCTGATAAGGAATCGACTGCTGACCGCGCTGGAAGCCTGCAAACCTGCAACATAGTAGCAAAGACGACTACTGCAACTCTGTAACGCTGATCCTGCCGCCTTCTCGACTGTTTTCCTGGTGGTGCATGCTGTGGGGGTAGTCTGCCTCCTCTCTGCACTAGAAGCTCCGAAGAAATCTCCCGTGGGTCGACGGAATCTTCCCCCTGCAACCACAGGCACCAAAAAGCTGCATTACCGGTCCCTTGGGTCTCCTCTCAGCATGACGAGCGAGGTCCCTCGAATCCAGCAACTCTGTCCAAGTGGCCACCACAGTCCAGTGACTCTTCAGTCCAGGTTTGGTGGAGGTAAGTCCTTGCCTCACCTCGCTAGACTGCACTGCTGGGAACCGCGACTTTTGCAGCTACTCCGGCCCCTGTGCACTTCCGGCGGAAATCCTTTGTGCACAGCCAAGCCTGGGTCCACGGCACTCTAACCTGCTTTGCACGACTTTCTAAGTTGGTCTCCGGCGACGTGGGACTCCTTTGTGTAACTTCGGGTGAGCACCGTTTCACGCATCCTCGTAGTGCCTGTTTCTGGCACTTCTCCGGGTGCTACCTGCTGCTAAGAGGGCTCCTTGTCTTGCTCGACGTCCCCTCTACCTCCTGGTCCAATTTGCGACCTCCTGGTCCCTCCTGGGCCACAGCAGCATCCAAAAACGCTAACCGCACGATTTGCAGCTAGCAAGGCTTGTTGGCGTTCTTTCGGCGGGAAAACACTTCTGCACGACTCTCCACTGCGAGAGGGATCCGTCCACCAAAGGGGAAGTCTTTAGCCCTTTTCGTTCCTGCAGAAACCTCAGCTTCTTCTGTCCAGTAGAAGCTTCTTTGCACACACAGCTGGCATTTCCTGGGCATCTGCCCATCTCCGACTTGCTTGTGACTTTTGGACTTGGTCCCCTTGTTCCACAGGTACCCAAGATTGGAAATCCATCGTTGTTGCATTGTTGGTTTGTGTCTTTCCTGCATTATTCCTCTAACACGACTTCTTTATCCTTAGGGGAACTTTAGTGCACTTTGCACTCACTTTTCAGGGTCTTGGGGAGGGTTATTTTCCTAACTCTCAATATTTTCTAACAGTCCCAGCGACCCTCTACAAGGTCTCATAGGTTTGGGGTGCATTCGTGGTTCGCATTCCACTTTTGGAGTATATGGTTTGTGTTGCCCCTATCCCTATGTGTCCCCATTGCATCCTATTGTAACTATACATTGTTTGCACTGTTTTCTAAGACTATACTGCATATTTTTGCTATTGTGTATATATATCTTGTGTATATTTCCTATCCTCTCACTGAGGGTACACTCTAAGATACTTTGGCATATTGTCATAAAAATAAAGTACCTTTATTTTTAGTATAACTGTGTATTGTGTTTTCTTATGATATTGTGCATATGACACTAAGTGGTACTGTAGTAGCTTCACACGTCTCCTAGTTCAGCCTAAGCTGCTCTGCTAAGCTACCATTATCTATCAGCCTAAGCTGCTAGACACCCTATACACTAATAAGGGATAACTGGGCCTGGTGCAAGGTGCAAGTACCCCTTGGTACTCACTACAAGCCAGTCCAGCCTCCTACAGTCACTCAGTAGCTAAGATCCTGAATGGACAGCCCGAACAGTGAAGCACACTCCCTTCTCACTACTGACACTAACGGCTCCCTCTTGCGATATCAGAACCTCATGCACATTACTCAAAGTAATAAAGGGGGAGGGGGCAGGACAGGGGAATCCCAGAGTTGGGGAGAATGTTATTTGTTTACGGTTCAATCCACGTCATGTTGCCTAGACAAGCCACATACCTATGTTACAGCGAGTAGAACACCTAGAGGGTGGACAGAAGGCCTTGCCATCATCCACCGGATTATTCAAATCACTACTAATGGGTATTCCACTAAATCTAAAATTCCTCAGGTGGAATGTTAGGGGGATACGTTCCATGACTAAACGCCATAGGGTATTCTCCGTCCTCAATAGGCAGGGATTCCAAATAGCAATGCTCCAAGAGACACATCTAGATGCTATTGAGGGCTGTGCCCTGCAGAAGCGTTGGCGAGGTCAGGTATACTATACCACCTATTCCACCTTTGCCAGAGGGACCTTGATATGGGTTGAACCCGGGGTACCATACCAACACATGGTGACCATCATTGACTGTAGGAGGCTGGACTGGCTTGTAGTGAGTACCAAGGGGTACTTGCACCTTGCACCAGGCCCAGTTATCCCTTATTAGTGTATAGGGTGTCTAGCAGCATAGGCTGATAGATAATGGTAGCTTAGCAGAGCAGCTTAGGCTGAACTAGGAGACGAGTGAAGCTCCTACAGTACCACTAATGTCACTTGCACAATATCATAAGAAAACACAATACACAGTTATACTAAAAATAAAGGTACTTTATTTTTATGACAATATGCCAAAGTATCTCAGAGTGTACCCTCAGTGAGAGGATAGGAAATATACACAAGATATATGTACACAATACTAAAAATATGCAGTATAGTCTTAGAAAACAGTGCAAACAATGTATAGTTACAATAGGATGCAATGGGGACACATAGGGATAGGGGCAACACAAACCATATACTCCAAAAGTGGAATGCGAACCACAAATGGACCCCAAACCTATCTGACCTTGTAGAGGGTCGCTGGGACTATTAGAAAATAGTTAGGGTTAGAAAAATAGCCCACCCCAAGACCCTGAAAAGTGAGTGCAAAGTGCACTAAAGTTCCCCAAAGGACATAGAAGTCGTGATAGGGGAATTCTGCAGGAAAGACACAAACCAGCAATGCAACAACGATGGATTTCCAGTCGAGGGTACCTGTGGAACAAGGGGACCAAGTCCAAAAGTCACAAGCAAGTCGGAGATGGGCAGATGCCCAGGAAATGCCAGCTGTGGGTGCAAAGAAGCTGCTACTGGACAGTAGAAGCTTAGGTTTCTGCAGGAACGACAAGGGCTAGAGACTTCCCCTTTGGAGGACGGATCCCTCACGCCGTGGAGAGTCGTGCAGAAGTGTTTTCCCGCCGAAAGACCGCCAACAAGCCTTGCTAGCTGCAAATCGTGCGGTTGGTTAGTGTTTTTGGATGCTGCTGTGGCCCCGGAGGGACCAGGATGTCGCAAATTGCACCAGGAGACAGAGGGGACGTCGAGCTTTTTGGTGCCTGCGGTTGAAGGGGGACGATTCCGTCGACCCACGGGAGATTTCTTCGGAGCCTCTAGTGCAGAAAGGAGGCAGAGTACCCCCACAGCATGCACCACCAGGAAAACAGTCGAGAAGGCGGCAGGATCAGCGTTACAGAGTTGCAGTAGTCGTCTTAGCTACTTTGTTGCAGTTTTGCAGGCTTCCAGCGCGGTCAGCAGTCGATTCCTTGGCAGAAGGTGAAGAGAGAGATGCAGAGGAACTCGGATGAGCTCTTGCATTCGTTATCTAAAGTTTCCCCAGAGACAGAGACCCTAAATCGCCAGAAAAGAGGGTTTGGCTACCTAGGAGAGAGGATAGGCTAGCAACACCTGAAGGAGCCTATCAGAAGGAGTCTCTGACGTCACCTGGTGGCACTGGCCACTCAGAGCAGTCCAGTGTGCCAGCAGCACCTCTGTTTCCAAGATGGCAGAGGTCTGGAGCACACTGGAGGAGCTCTGGACACCTCCCAGGGGAGGTGCAGGTTAGGGGAGTGGTCACTCCCCTTTCCTTTGTCCAGTTTCGCGCCAGAGCAGGGCTAAGGGGTCCCTGAAACGGTGTAGACTGGCTTATGCAGAAATGGGCACATCTGTGCCCATGAAAGCATTTCCAGAGGCTGGGGGCGGCTACTCCTCCCCTGCCTTCACACCATTTTCCAAAGGGAGAGGGTGTAACACCCTCTCTCAGAGGAAGTCCTTTGTTCTGCCATCCTGGGACAAGCCTGGCTTGACCCCAGGAGGGCAGAAACCTGTCTGAGGGGTTGGCAGCAGCAGCAGCCGTTGTAGTGAAACCCCAGGAAAGGCAGTTTGGCAGTACCAGGGTCTGTGCTACAGACCACTGGGATCATGGGATTGTGCCAACTATGCCAGGATGGCATAGAGGGGGCAATTCCATGATCATAGACATGTTACATGGCCATATTCGGAGTTACCATTGTGAAGCTACATATAGGTAGTGACCTATATGTAGTGCACGCGTGTAATGGTGTCCCCGCACTCACAAAGTCCGGGGAATTGGCCCTGAACAATGTGGGGGCACCTTGGCTAGTGCCAGGGTGCCCTCACACTAAGTAACTTTGCACCTAACCTTTACCAGGTAAAGGTTAGACATATAGGTGACTTATAAGTTACTTAAGTGCAGTGTAAAATGGCTGTGAAATAACGTGGAGGTTATTTCACTCAGGCTGCAGTGGCAGGCCTGTGTAAGAATTGTCAGAGCTCCCTATGGGTGGCAAAAGAAATGCTGCCGCCTATAGGGATCTCCTGGAACCCCAATACCCTGGGTACCTCAGTACCATATACTAGGGAATTATAAGGGTGTTCCAGTAAGCCAATGTAAATTGGTAAAATTGGTCACTAGCCTGTTAGTGACAATTTGAAAGAAATGAGAGAGCATAACCACTGAGGTTCTGATTAGCAGAGCCTCAGTGAGACAGTTAGTCACTACACAGGTAACACATTCAGGCACACTTATGAGCACTGGGGCCCTGGATGACAGGGTCCCAGTGACACATACAACTAAAACAACATATATACAGTGAAAAATGGGGGTAACATGCCAGGCAAGATGGTACTTTCCTACACAACCCCCCCCCCAAACGAAGGACAATAAGACTAGCCATGACCTGATGAGTCTTCATTGTCTAAGTGGAAATATCTGGAGAGTCCATCTGCATTGGAGTTGGTACTCCCAGGTCTATGTTCCACTGTATAGTCCATTCCCTGTAGGGAAATGGACCACCTCAACAATTTAGGATTTTCACCTTTCATTTGTTTTAGCCAAAGTAGAGGTTTGTGGTCTGTCTGAACAATGAAGTGAGTACCAAACAGGTATGGCCTCAACTTCTTCAGTGCCCAGACCACAGCAAAGGCCTCCCTCTCAATGGCAGACCAACGCTTTTCTCTAGGGGTCAACCTTCTACTAATAAAAGAAACAGGTTGATCCTGGCCCTCAGAATTAAGTTGTGATAGGACTGCCCCTACTCCTAATTCAGATGCATCAGTTTGGACATAGAATTTTTTAGAGTAACAAGGGCTTTTCAGGACAGGTGCAGAGCACATGGCCTGCTTCAGCTCCTCAAAAGCTTTCTGACAGTTTGCTGTCCATAATACCTTTTTAGGCATTTTCTTGGATGTGAGGTCATTACGAGGGGCTGCAATGGAGCAATAGTTCTTAATGAACCTCCTGTAATACCCAGTGAGGCCTAGGAAGGCTCTCACCTGAGTCTGAGTAGTAGGGGGAACCCAATCAATAATTGTTTGGATTTTCCCCTGAAGTGGTGCAATCTGTTCCCCACCAACAAGGTGTCCCAGATAAACCACCTTACCCTGCCCTATCTGGCACTTTGAAGCCTTGATAGTGAGGCCTGCCTTTTGCAGGGCCTCTAAAACTTTCCATAGGTGGACCAGGTGATCATCCCAGCTGGAGCTAAAGACAGCTATGTCGTCCAAATATGCTGCACTGAAAGCTTCCAGCCCTTGCAGGACTGTGTTCACCAACCTCTGAAAAGTGGCAGGTGCATTTTTCAATCCAAAAGGCATTGGTAATGGCCTCCACTGGTTGAAAATGCAGTTTTAGGTTTAGCATCTTCTGATAATTTGATCTGCCAATGCCCTGCAGTCAAATCAAAAGTGCTTAGATACTTGGCAGATGCCAGTGTACCTATGAGCTCATCTGCCCTGGGTATAGGGTGAGCATCAGTTTTGGTTACCTGGTTGAGACCTCTGTAGTCTACACAAAACCGCATTTCTTTCTTTCCATCTTTGGAATGGGGTTTTGGTACAAGTACCACAGGAGAAGCCCATGGACTTTCAGAGTGTTCAACCACTCCTAGTTCTAACATTTTCTGCACCACTTGCTTTATGCAGTCTCTGACATGGTCAGGCTGCCTATAGATCTTACTTTTGACAGGCAAGCTGTCTCCAGTATCTATAGTGTGCTCACACCAAGAAGTGGTACCTGGCACAGTAGAGAAGAGTTCAGAAAACTGACCTAGGAGATTTATGCAATGGTCTTTCTGCTCAGCAGTAAGACAATCAGCCAAAACTACACCTTCCACTAGAGCATCTTGTTCTGTGGAAGAGAAGAGATCAGGTAGAGGATCACTGTCTTCTTCCTGTCCCTCATCAGTTGCCATGAGCAGGGTGAGATCAGCCATGTCATAGTAGGGTTTCAGGAGGTTGACATGGAGCACCCTAAGGGGACTCCTGGCAGTGCCTAAGTCAACTAAATAGGTGACTTCACCCTTTTTCTCAACAATTGTGTGGGGTCCACTCCATTTATCTTGGAGTGCTCTTGGGGCCACAGGCTCCAAGACCCACACTTTCTGCCCTGGTTGGTACTGAACCAAAACAGCCTTCTGGTCATGCCATTGCTTCTGGAGCTCTTGGCTGGCCTGAAGGTTTTTACTGGCCTTTTTCAAATACTCAGCCATCTTTGATCTGAGGCCAAGTACATAGTCCACAATATCTTGTTTTGGAGCTTTTAAAGGTTGTTCCCAACCCTCCTTGACAAGTGTTAGTGGACCCCTAACAGGGTGTCCAAAGAGGAGTTCAAAGGGGCTGAAGCCCACTCCTTTCTGGGGTACCTCCCTGTAGGCAAAAAGGAGGCATGGTAACAGGATATCCCATCTCCTGCTGAGTTTTTCAGGGAGACCCATAATCATGCCTTTGAGAGTTTTGTTAAATCTCTCCACCAGTCCATTTGATTGTGGATGATAGGGTGTAGTGAACTTGTATGTCACACCACAATCCTTCCACATGGCCTTTAAGTATGCAGACATGAAATTGCTGCCTCTGTCTGATAGTACTTCCTTTGGGAAGCCCACCATGGAAAATATTCCCAGGAGGGTCTTTGCCACTGCAGGTGCTGTAGTGGTCCTTAAAGGAATAGCTTCAGGATATCTTGTGGCATGGTCCACTACCACCAAGATAAACCTATTGCCTGAAGCAGTAGGAGGGTCAAGAGGGCCAACTATGTCAACCCCTACCCTTTCAAAGGGAACCCCAACCACAGGCAGTGGAATAAGGGGTGCCTTTGGAGTGCCACCTGTCTTGCCACTGGCTTGACAGGTTTCACAGGACTTACAAAATTCCTTTGTGTCCTCAGACATCCTAGGCCAATGAAACAAGGGAACAAGTCTGTCCCAAGTTTTCATTTGCCCCAGATGTCCAGCTAGGGGAATGTCGTGGGCTAGAGTTAGGAGGAACTTTCTGTACTCCTGAGGAATCACTAACCTCCTGGCAGTTCCAGGTTTAGGATCCCTTGCTTCAGTGTACAAGAGGTTGTCCTCCCAGTAAACTCTGTGAGAGTCACTGACATCCCCATTAGCCTGTTTGACAGCGTGCTGTCTTAGACCCTCTAGTGTGGGACAGGTTTGCTGTGCCACACTCAGCTCCTCCCTGGCAGGCCCCCCTTCACCCAAAAGCTCAGCAGTGTCTGCTTCCAGCTCCTCTGGTGTAGGTTCTGCACAGGGTGGAAATTCTTCTTCCTCAAAAGTAGAATCCACTGTAGAGGGAGGGATAGTAGGAAGTGGTTTACTTCTACTAGCCCTAGCTTTAGGGAGCACTTGGTCCATTGTTTCAGGATCCAAGCTTCCCTGTCCTTTTTGCTTTTTGGCCTGAGCCCTGGTTAAAGCAAAAATATGCCCTGGGATGCCCAGCATTGCTGCATGGGCCTCCAACTCCACATCTGACCAAGCTGATGTCTCCAAATCATTTCCTAGTAGACAGTCTACAGGTAAATCTGTGGCTACCACAACTTTCTTTGGACCAGTAACCCCCCCCCCAGTTGAGATTTACAACAGCCATGGGGTGGCTAAGTGTGTTGTTGTGAGCATCGGTTACTTGGTACTGGTGACCAAGTAGGTGTTGTTCAGGGTGGACCAGTATCTCTATGACCATAGTCACACTGGCACCAGTGTCCCTGTAGGCCTGAACCTCAAAACCATTTATTAGGGGTAGCTGCTTGTACTTATCCATATTAAGGGGACAAGCAACTAAGGTGGCTAAATCAATAGCCCCCTCAGAGACTAACACAGCCTCTGTGGTCTCCCTAACAAGACCAACCCCAACTAAGTTACCAAAAGTGAGCCCAGCTACTCCCTTGGATTGGCTATTAGTAGGTTTGCTCCCACCACCACTGCTATTAGTAGGGACACTAGGTGTAGCAGTAGGGGTTGTAGTGGTAGGAGGCTTGGTGCTTTTCTTTGGACAACTGGGATCTGTTGTCCAATGGCCTTTTATTTTACATAAATAGCACCATGGTTTCTTTTCCTTGTTTTGATTAGAAGAGGATTTGGGCCCACCAACCCCACCAGAGTGTTTTTGTGGGCCTGATGAAGACTCATTTTTAGATTTGTCCCCACCCTTGTCAGAAGACTTACCATCCTTCTTCTTGCCATCTTTGTCACCCCCTGTATGAACTTTTCTGTTCACCCTTGTTCTGACCCATTTGTCTGCCTTCTTTCCCAATTCTTGGGGAGAGGTCAGATCAGAGTCCACCAAGTACTGGTGCAACAAATCAGACACACAATTATTAAGAATATGCTCTCTCAGGATCAAGTTATACAGGCTGTCATAATCAGTAACTTTACTGCCATGTAACCACCCCTCAAAGGCCTTCACTGAATGGTCAATGAAATCAACCCAGTCTTGTGAAGACTCCTTTTTGGTCTCTCTGAACTTTATCCTGTATTGTTCAGTGGTTAAGCCATAACCATCCAGGAGTGCATTCTTAAGAACTGTAAAATTATTGGCATCACTTTCTTTCACAGTAAGGAGCCTATCCCTACCTTTTCCACTAAATGATAGCCATAGGATAGCAGCCCCTGCCTTTGAGGGACATCCTGTACAACACAGGCCCTCTCAAGTGCAGCAAACCACTTGTTAATGTCATCCCCCTCCTTATAAGGGGGAACAATCTTGTGCAGATTCCTGGAATCATGCTCTTTTGCAGGATGACTATGGGGAATACTGCTGCTGCCACCATGGGTTTCTAAACCCAACTTCTGTCTTTCCTTCTCTAGTTCTAAAGACTGCCTATCCAAATCCAGCTGTTGCCTTTTAAGCTTCAGTCTGGTTTGTTCCACCCTCAACTTATTGAGTTCCCTTTCTAACAATCTGTCATCAGGGTTGGTGGGAGAGACATTCCTAGACACAGAAGTATGATGAGAATGAACAGAAGGAGACCTGTCCCTTACAGAGGGCACCCTAACAGCTTGGCTGACAGTGTAATGTGAGAGCACACCATCTGTATGATGTGACTCCACCTCAGTACCAACTATGCTAGACTGTCTAGTAATGGGCAGGCTAAGAAGTTTCTTTCCTAAATCTTTTCCTGGGGGAGTCCCTGGATCAGATTGGGAACCATTAGCTACTTTTTCAACAGATGGGGCACTTTTAGCCTTATCTTGTTCTCTAAGCATGTTAAGTAACAATTCCAAGGAAGGATTCTTCCCTACACTCAAACCTCTCTCTATGCAGAGACTCCTTGCTCCTTTCCAGCTAAGGTGATCATATGCAAGTTTGGACAGATCAACATTTTGGCCTGTGCCAGACATTTTTAGAGAGAGTTAAAGTGATAGAAAAAGAGAAAAAAGTTTGTCAGAGCTTTTAGAAAGACAGAGAAAAAAACTTTTTAAACTTTTTAGAACTTTTTGAAAGTTTAGAAGTACTTTTCAGCACTTTAGAAAAGAGTGAAAAGAGGAAATGCAAAACGTTTTAGTTATGTGTACACACACTGAACTTGTTTTGTATATTTTTCTCTTATGAAAAGCATAATGACAAGAGTGGTAAGTAGTCTCAAAGCACTTATCCCACTGCTGCACAACCAATATAGGAGGCTGGACTGGCTTGTAGTGAGTACCAAGGGGTACTTGCACCTTGCACCAGGCCCAGTTATCCCTTATTAGTGTATAGGGTGTCTAGCAGCATAGGCTGATAGATAATGGTAGCTTAGCAGAGCAGCTTAGGCTGAACTAGGAGACGAGTGAAGCTCCTACAGTACCACTAATGTCACTTGCACAATATCATAAGAAAACACAATACACAGTTATACTAAAAATAAAGGTACTTTATTTTTATGACAATATGCCAAAGTATCTCAGAGTGTACCCTCAGTGAGAGGATAGGAAATATACACAAGATATATGTACACAATACTAAAAATATGCAGTATAGTCTTAGAAAACAGTGCAAACAATGTATAGTTACAATAGGATGCAATGGGGACACATAGGGATAGGGGCAACACAAACCATATACTCCAAAAGTGGAATGCGAACCACGAATGGACCCCAAACCTATGTGACCTTGTAGAGGGTCGCTGGGACTATAAGAAAATAGTTAGGGTTAGAAAAATAGCCCACCCCAAGACCCTGAAAAGTGAGTGCAAAGTGCACTAAAGTTCCCCAAAGGACATAGAAGTCGTGATAGGGGAATTCTGCAGGAAAGACACAAACCAGCAATGCAACAACGATGGATTTCCAGTCGAGGGTACCTGTGGAACAAGGGGACCAAGTCCAAAAGTCACAAGCAAGTCGGAGATGGGCAGATGCCCAGGAAATGCCAGCTGTGGGTGCAAAGAAGCTGCTACTGGACAGTAGAAGCTTAGGTTTCTGCAGGAACGACAAGGGCTAGAGACTTCCCCTTTGGAGGACCGATCCCTCACGCCGTGGAGAGTCGTGCAGAAGTGTTTTCCCGCCGAAAGACCGCCAACAAGCCTTGCTAGCTGCAAATCGTGCGGTTAGTGTTTTTGGATGCTGCTGTGGCCCAGGAGGGACCAGGATGTCGCAAATTGCGCCAGGAGACAGAGGGGACGTCGAGCAAGACAAGGAGCCCTCTCAGCAGCAGGTAGCACCCGGAGAAGTGCCAGAAACAGGCACTACGAGGATGCGTGAAACGGTGCTCACCCAAAGTTGCACAAAGGAGTCCCACGTCGCCGGAGACCAACTTAGAAAGTCGTGCAATGCAGGTTAGAGTGCCGTGGACCCAGGCTTGGCTGTGCACAAAGGATTTCCGCCGGAAGTGCACAGGGGCCGGAGTAGCTGCAAAAGTCGCGGTTCCCAGCAATGCAGTCTGGCGTGGGGAGGCAAGGACTTACCTCCACCAAACTTGGACTGAAGAGTCACTGGACTGTGGGGGTCACTTGGACACAGTTGCTGGATTCGAGGGACCTCGCTCGTCGTGCTGAGAGGAGACCCAAGGAGACTTTTGGTGCCTGCGGTTGCAGGGGGACGATTCCGTCGACCCACAGGAGATTTCTTCGGAGCTTCTAGTGCAGAGAGGAGGCAGACTACCCCCACAGCATGCACCACCAGGAAAACAGTCGAGAAGGCGGCAGGATCAGCGTTACAGAGTTGCAGTAGTCGTCTTAGCTACTTTGTTGTAGTTTTGCAGGCTTCCAGCGCGGTCAGCAGTCGATTCCTTGGCAGAAGGTGAAGAGAGAGATGCAGAGGAACTCGGATGAGCTCTTGCATTCGTTATCTAAAGTTTCCCCAGAGACAGAGACCCTAAATAGCCAGAAAAGAGGGTTTGGCTACCTAGGAGAGAGGATAGGCTAGCAACACCTGAAGGAGCCTATCAGAAGGAGTCTCTGACGTCACCTGGTGGCACTGGCCACTCAGAGCAGTCCAGTGTGCCAGCAGCACCTCTGTTTCCAAGATGGCAGAGGTCTGGAGCACACTGGAGGAGCTCTGGACACCTCCCAGGGGAGGTGCAGGTCAGGGGAGTGGTCACTCCCCTTTCCTTTGTCCAGTTTCGCGCCAGAGCAGGGCTAAGGGGTCCCTGAACCGGTGTAGACTGGCTTATGCAGAAATGGGCACCAAAAGTGCCCAACAAAGCATTTCCAGAGGCTGGGGGAGGCTACTCCTCCCCTGCCTTCACACCATTTTCCAAAGGGAGAGGGTGTAACACCCTCTCTCAGAGGAAGTCCTTTGTTCTGCCATGCTGGGACAAGCCTGGCTTGACCCCAGGAGGGCAGAAACCTGTCTGAGGGGTTGGCAGCAGCAGCAGCTGCAGTGAAACCCCAGGAAAGGCAGTTTGGCAGTACCAGGGTCTGTGCTACAGACCACTGGGATCATGGGATTGTGCTAACTATGCCAGGATGGCATAGAGGGGGCAATTCCATGATCGTAGACATGTTACATGGCCATATTCAGAGTTACCATTGTGAAGCTACATATAGGTAGTGACCTATATGTAGTGCACGCGTGTAATGGTGTCCCCGCACTCACAAAGTCCGGGGAATTGGCCCTGAACAATGTGGGGGCACCTTGGCTAGTGCCAGGGTGCCCTCACACTAAGTAACTTTGCACCTAACCTTTACCAGGTAAAGGTTAGACATATAGGTGTCTTATAAGTTACTTAAGTGCAGTGTAAAATGGCTGTGAAATAACGTGGACGTTATTTCACTCAGGCTGCAGAGGCAGGCCTGTGTAAGAATTGTCAGAGCTCCCTATGGGTGGCAAAAGAAATGCTGCAGCCCATAGGGATCTCCTGGAACCCCAATACCCTAGGTACCTCAGTACCATATACTAGGGAATACTAAACAATTTCATCCAGCAACACATCCAGGTTTCGCACAGGAGCTCGCACATACAGCGCCACGTCATCAGCGTACATGGAAATCAGAATTGCTCTCTGGCGAAACGGCAGCCCCCGCTCACTGTGGCGCATAAAGGCTGCCAGTGGCTCCATCGCAATCGCGAAAAGCAATGGTGACAGGGGACAACCCTGCCTAGTTTCACACGCCATCTTGAAGGGCTCTGACACGCATCCTTTCACCCGCAAGCAAGCCACTGGCTGTGAATATAGCAAACGTATCCAGTTCACAAAACGACTACTCATCCCCACTCTCTCCAGGAGCGCAAACAGATATTGCCACAGCAATGAGTAGCGTCCAGGAACACCGCCACAGCCCCATCATCGACGGGAACTGAGCCAGCATAAGCCAAAACGGACGCAAGTTTTGTGTTGTGGACCGCCCCAGTATGAACCCTGACTGATCCGGCAGCACCAGTCTCGTCATAAGAGGCCACAGTCGCGCCACGATCATTTTGGCTAATATCTTATTATCAATGTTGATCATCGACAGGGGCCGGTACGAATCACAGCTAACTGCATCCTTCCCAGGCTTGAGAATCGTGACAATAAGCGCCTCGCGAAGAGAGGCCGGGAGCACTCCATTCCGCAATGCCTCGTCATAAACCTCCAGCAGATAGGGCGCCAAAATGTCTGCGAACTCTTTATAAAATGCCGAAGTTAATCCATCCAACCCAGGGGCCTTGTCTCCAGGGAGGCTCCGAATAGCAGCCTTCACCTCTTCTATAGTAAAAGGAGCATCAAAGTATTCCCTGTGCGCCCTGTCAAACCAGAGGAGGCTAATGTCAGAGAAATATCCCCGCATCACCTCCACAGGCACCGCAGAGGGAGCAGAATAAAGATCCTGGAAAAAGGTAGTAAAGACCCTCAGAACCTCAGACGTACCCGCCACTCGCTCCCCCCTCGAATCATCCATTTCAGTCACATAGCCACTAGCCCACGGCCTGCGGAGTAGATTAGCCAAAGTGTGTCTGGATCTATCACCCTCTCCATATCACCTGGCCAGTGCAAATTTCCCCCAAAAATATAATTCTCTCAAAGAAGCCTCTTCATACGCGGAGACCGCAGCCCTCAAGGCCGCCAATGTGTCTCCGGACCAGTCCAACAACAATCGAGCCTCCAGATCCGCAATCCGGCCCTCTAACTCAGCCAGCTCACGACGCCACGCCCGCAGCACGCCGTGTTGCTTTGAAATGCATATCCCGCGTACAACCACCTCAAAGGCTTCCCACAGTGTACCAGCCGACTTCACCGTGCCCACATTGTAGGAGGCTGGCCTGGCTTGTAGTGGGTACCAAGGGGTACTTACACTCTGTACCAGGTCCAGTTATCCCTTATTAGTGTAGAAGAGGTGTTTCTAGCAGCTTAGGCTGATAGAAGGTAGCTATAGCAGAGCAGCTTAGGTTGAACTAGGAGACATGCAAAGCTCCTACTATACCACTGGTGTCATATGCACAATATCATAAGAAAACACAATACACAGATATACTAAAAATAAAGGTACTTTATTTTAATGACAATATGCCAAAAGTATCTCAGTGAGTACCCTCAGTATGAGGATGCCAAATATACACAAGATATATGTACAAAATACCAAAAATATGCAGTAATAGCAAAAGGAAGTAATGCAAGCAATGTAAAGTTACAGTAGATTGCAATAGGAGCACATAGGTATAGGGGCAACACAAACCATATACTCCAAAAGTGGAATGCGAACCACGAATGGGCCCCAAACCTATGTGAGCTTGTAGAGGGTCGCTGGGGCTGTAAGAAAACAGTGAGGGTTAGAAAAATAGCCCACCCCAAGACCCTGAAAAGTAGGTGTAAAGTGCACCTATAACCCCCAGAGAGCACAGAAGTCGTGATAGGGGGTTTCTGCAAGGAAGACCAACACCAGCAAAGCAACAACAGTGGATTTCCGGACCTGAGTACCTGTGAAACAAGGGGACCAAGTCCAAGAGTCGCAACAATGTCGAGAGAGGGCAGATGCCCAGGAAATGCCAGCTGAGGGTGCAAAGAAGCTGCCACCGGATGGTAGAAGCTGTGGATTCTGCAAGAACGAAGAGGGCTAGAAACTTCCCCTTTGGTGGATGGATGTCCCACGTCGTGAAGAAGCTTGCAGAGGTGTTCCTACGCAGATAGACCGCAAACAAGCCTTGCTAGCTGCAAGGGTCGCGGTTAGGGTTTTTGGATGCTGCTGTGGCCCAGGAGGGACCAGGATGTCGCCACTTGGATGAAGAGGCAGAGGGGGCGCCCAGCAGGTCAGGGAGCCCTCACAGAAGCAGGCAGCACCCACAGAAGTACCGGATCAGGCACTTGGAAGAGGAGTGAACCGGAGTCCACCCGAAGACACAAAAGGGAGTCCCACGACACCGGAGGACAACTCAGAAGGTTGCGCACTGCAGGTTAGAGTATCGGGGACCCAGGCTTGGCTGTGCACAAAGGAAATCCTGGAAGAGTGCACAGGAGCCGGAGCAGCTGCAAATCACGCAGTACCCAGCAATGCAGTCTAGCGTGGGGAGGCAAGGACTTACCTCCACCAAACTTGGACTGAAGAGTCACTGGACTGTGGGAGTCACTTGGACAGAGTTGCTGAGTTCCAGGGACCACGCTCGTCGTACTGAGAGGGGACCCAGAGGACCGGTGATGCAGTCTTTTGTTGCCTGCAGTTGCAGGGGTAAGATTCCGTCGACCCACAGGAGATTTCTTCAGAGCTCTGGGTGCAGCAAGGAGGCAAGCTACCCCCAGAGCATGCACCACCAGGAAACAGTTGAGAAGGCGACAGGATCAGTGATACAAGGTTGCAGTAGTCGTCTTTGCTACTTTGTTGCGGTTTTGCAGGCGTCCTGAGCAGTCAGCGGTCGATCCTTTGGCAGAAGGTGAAGAGAGAGATGCAGAGGAGCTCTGGTGGGCTCTTACATTCGGTATCTGAAGAATTCCCCAAAGCA
Organism: Pleurodeles waltl; assembly: GCF_031143425.1. Lineage (NCBI taxonomy): Eukaryota > Metazoa > Chordata > Amphibia > Caudata > Salamandridae > Pleurodeles > Pleurodeles waltl. Next base: position 582,592,344 of record NC_090451.1, read on the forward strand.
GAGACCCTAAATAGCCAGAAAAGGAGGTTTGGCTACCTAGGAAGGAGGATAGGCTAGTAACACAGGTAAGAGCCTATCAGAAGGAGTCTCTGACATCACCTGCTGGCCCTGGCCACTCAGAGCAGTCCAGTGTGCCAGCACACCTCTGAATCCAAGATGGCAGAGGTCTGGGGCACGCTGGAGGAGCTCTGGGCACCTCCCCTGGGAGGTGCAGGTCAGGGGAGTGGTCACTCCCCTTTCCTTTGTCCAGTTTCGCGCCAGAGCAGGGCTGGGGGATCCCTGAACCGGTGTAGACTGGCTTATGCAGAGATGGGCACCATCTGTGCCCATCAAAGCATTTCCAGAGGCTGGGGGAGGCTACTCCTCCCCAGCCCTGACACCTTTTTCCAAAGGGAGAGGGTGTAACACCCTCTCTCTGAGGAAGTCCTTTGTTCTGCCTTCCTGGGCCAGGCCTGGCAGGACCCCGGGAGGGCAGAAACCTGTCTGAGGGGTTGGCAGCAGCAGCAGATGCAGTGAAACCCCGGGAAAGGTAGTTTGGCAGTACCCGGGTCTGTGCTAGAGACGCGCGGGATCATGGAATTGTCCCCCTAATGCCAGAATGGCATTGGGGTGACAATTCCATGATCTTAGACATGTTACATGGCTATGTTCGGAGTTACCATTGTGACGCTATACATAGGTAGTGACCTATGTATAGTGCACGTGTGAAATGGTGTCCTCGCACTCACAAAGTCTGGGGAATTTGCCCTGAACGATGTGGGGGCACCTTGGCTAGTGCCAGGGTGCCCACACACTAAGTAACTTAGCACCCAACCTTCACCAGGTGAAGGTTAGACATATAGGTGACTTATAAGTTACTTATGTGCAGTGTAAAATGGCTGTGAAATAATGTGGGCATTATTTCACTCAGGCTGCAGTGGCAGGCCTGTGTAAGAATTGTCAGAGCTCCCTATGGGTGGCAAAAGAAATGCTGCAGCCCATAGGGATTTCCTGGAACCCCAATACCCTGGGTACCGCAGTACCATATACTAGGGAATTATAAGGGTGTTCCAGTATGCCAATGTGAATTGGTAAAATTGGTCACTAGCCTGTTAGTGACAATTTGTAAAGTAAAGAGAGAGCATAACCACTGAGGTTCTGGTTAGCAGAGTCTCAGTGAGACAGTTAGGCATCACACAGGGAACACATACATAAAGGCCACAAACTTATGAGCACTGGGGTCCTGGTTAGCAGGGTCCCAGTGACACATAACAAACATACTGAAAACATAGGGTTTTCACTATGAACACTGGGCCCTGGCTAGCAGGATCCCAGTGAGACAGTGAAAACACCCTGACATATACTCACAAACAGGCCTAAAGTGGGGGTAACAAGGCTAGAAAGAGGCTACTTTCCCACACACATTCTGTTCAAAGTAAAGATTGATATCATGACACAGTTCCTCACGGAAACAACTCGTCTCTAAGTGCCCCAGGCGGCAACCTCCACATATAGGCCTGAGCAGGTCCGCCAGGTATCTCCAGCTCTATGCACATCGGGGCGTGGTCCGACAGCGTGCGTGCCATATGATCGACCGAGTGGGTCCATAAAGCCACATCGCGAGGGCCTATCCAACAGTCAAGACGGGGCCAACTGTTATGTACGTAATTAACACAAGTGCCTTCCCGTACCGCAGGGTGTTTCATCTGCCACAAATCTACCAGCAACGCATCGTCCATAATCGCAGATAAAACGCAAGCAGCAGAAGTACGCTGTGTCCGAGCCGAGCTTTCTCTATCCAAAATGGGATCAAGGGTCACATTGAAGTCTTCCCCGAAAGAACAGTTCCTCCCCCCAGAGACTAGATCAGTCGCCAGACCTCACTAAAGAACTCAGGATCATCCGAATTAGGCCCCTACACCGACGCGAGGTGACACAGCTTATCCATCAACACTCCGCTAAGCAGAACATACCACCCCAATGGGTCAACAATCACCTTGCGAGTGCGCCACTGCAACCCCTTGCGTAACAGAATCGCCACGCCTCTAGCATAACCCGAATACACAGACCCGTGGCATTCCCCAATCCATCCCGCCTTTAAATAATGCAAGGTACTCTCCACCAGGTGTGTCTCCTGTAGCATGCATATATCTATATTCTGCCTCTTGACGTATGCCGACATAAGGCGCACCTTCCGTCTATCATTCAAGCCACACACATTCCATGTTAAGCAGCGAATCAGAGACGCTCTCATCTGTGTCATCTATTCTCCTCAGCGAACATACAGCGCAATTCCATCACTCCTCCATCCCAGCCAATCTCCCAAAACCACAAAACACAAAAAGAAAAACAAAAAATAACACAATACAACAACCCCAAGAACCCACTCCCCCCCTACCCACACAGACCCCCCAAACGGGTAAAAGACATATCCCTCCCCCCAAAAACCACAATTACCCAAATATGCAAATAATGGGGACTCATCCAGAGGGCGGAAGCTAGCCGCACAAACCGCCTAATATCAGGCAGGGAGGGCAGGCAGGGGCCCAGCACAAAAGGAGTGTCTTCAGGACAAGCGGCACAAAAAGAAATTCATCTCACATCTAGCTGCAGCGGCGCATTCTCTGCTGAAAAAAATCAGTAATGATCAGTCATTATAGCTCAGCGACTCTCGCTCTGCGGCACTCTCAGCCACCGGCACCGCTTCAGACTTCCGAGGAAGAGACTTGGCATACCTCGCCGCCAGCTTTGGATCCGTAAAGAACTGAAGAGACCCACCATGTTGCACCTTTAGTTTCGCCGGGTATATAAGCGAGAACCTAGCAGCAGTTTGGGCCAGTGAGCGCTTCGCCGCCTGCACGCCAGGGGTGTAGTCTGGAAAAAAAGTTCAATTCAGTGTTTTTATAAATCACCGGGCGGTGCTCCCTGGCCAGTCGTAGAATCGTGTCACGGTCTCAATAGTTCAGGAGCCGAATAATGATAGGACGCGGGGGAGCTCCAGGTGGGGGCCGCGTCCCCAACGATCTATGCGCCCTCTCCACTACTAGCAAATGGGACAGTTGGCCGGGAAAAAGATCGGACTGCATCTCCTCCACAAAATCCTCCATTCTGCCCATGTCTGTGGACTCGGGAAGCCCTATCAACCTGAGGTTGTTCCGACGAGATTAGGCCTCCAAATCTGCGTTCTTTGCCCGGATGACCTCCAACACCCTCTCCATGCGCAGCAATTGTTCACTCTCACCTCGCTGTGTGTCTTCCAGACCAGAGGTACGCGCTTCCAGCTGGTCAAGGCGGGAGTCATGTTCGTCCACCCGAGTCTTGATACGATCAAGTTGCTCTATCACGTGATCTAGCTTCCCATCTATTCCATCCAGGCTGGTTTTGAGGTCCAGAAACATTGCCTTTACCGATCCATCTGAATTCTCTTCATCCGTCGCAGGCCCCTCCGACTGGGATGCGGGTGCACCCCCCTTCCGTCGGCCCCCCTCAAAGGAGGGCTTAGCTTGTCTCTGCTCCGCCTTCCCCATCACTCAACCAGTGGGTCGTTGACGAACACACTCCACTGACCCCCCTGGAAGTCCAGGAGGGGAGGCCAGATATTCAGTCCACCTTCACAAAGTCCACCAGGCTCCTGCTAATCAGCTTTATCCAGTGCCAGCGGTGCTATGAATCTCGCCAATGTCCGGCGTCGGATAAGCCGCTGCACCAACGGCACCTGGTCAGAGCACCACCACACCAGTTCCCACTCCGGACTTTTCCTTCACCACCACCGCACCTCAGGGCCCCAGCCACGATCCTACCACCTCCACTGTTCGACCGTCTCTGAGTGTGTCCTCCAGGCCACACAATCAACTCCGTCACACCAGCAGCCCACACATCAGTGCAGCAGGGGGACACAGTAGCCTCACCAACTTCCAGAATCGGGGCCCAGAACGCAGGGTCAAAGTCACGCCAGTCCGCCGTACCTTGTATCTGTCCACACCGGACCCATTAGATCAGGTCCAACACCGGCAGCCGACCACCAGGCCAGGCAAGTCCATTCAGAAGGAGGGGAGGCCCCCCCTCCGCGGTCTGACGTGACCGCCGATCGACTCCCCGGAACCCCCCTGACTCCAGCGACACTCCCCTCCAAAGGCGGCCACCTATGCCGCCAGTCCTTCCCGGCAGGAGGGGCTCTCGGGCCACCCAACGCCCGGAGCTGTCCACGTGGCCGTCCGACCTCCAGGCCACGCGGTCCAGGTCTTCAAGGCAAGGCCGCGATCCCCAGGCATGGCGAGAGAAGGCTCTCAATTGTGGAGGAGAAGGGGGGGGCCCACGGCATGACACCACCGCCGATATGGCCCCCCAGAGCACTCCAATGAGTGAAGCCACGGAGGCCCTCCAGGCCCCCGGGGGAAAGCGCAGACCAGTCCCACGCAGTGTGGCGGCCGGGAGCATGCCGCGCCTCAAAGAGGCTGGTTCGACCCCCCGCGCTGCACCGCAATTGCCGCCGCTGCAACGGGGGGAAGCCGCCAACATCAGGCGTCCCCCCGCCCTCTCATCGCTCGGCCAGCTCCGTCCTGGCCGGAGAATTTAGCAAACTGGGCCCCCGCCGGAGCAGAGCCTCACGGAGTGCCGGCCATCTTGCCGCTGGCTAGCTCCGCCCCCCCGGTAGAAGGCAACCTTAGAGGCAGAGCTGGGAGGTGGGTTGTGATCCGGGGAATGCTGAGTGGTGCCCCCATGACCATAGTCTCCCTCTATTGGCCTAATCAGGGTCAAGAATCTTTTCTCATTGAGGTCATCTGCATTCAGACTGCATGGTCTATGGCCCCATCTTATTCTCAGTGGCGATCTACGCTTGGCACTCAACAAAGAGGCAATTATAGATAAACAAGGTTGGGGCTATACAGCAATTTTGTCGATAGCTGGGAGGGTGTTTTTGGAGGAGACGGGCCTAGTAGATGCCTGTAGACACTAGCATCTGCTGAGCACTGATTTTTTGCACTGCTCTCAAGCACATAAAACACACACTCGACTTGACTACTTTTTGCTAAATAGGCATCTTCGCCCAGACATACGTGAATCCACACAAGAACCACAGACCTATCGGACTATGGTCCTGTAGCTTGCATGCTTTCCCAAAAATGCTATATACAGGACTGAGCCAGCTGCCTTTGGCGTCTTCAGAACGCTCTCCACAAAGATCCAATGACAGTCATTATCATCACCAAAAATATTACAGAATATATCAAACATAACAGCACTGGGACACATCGGTAGCTATCCTATGGGATGCACTGAAGCAGTACTTGGAAGGAATTTTATTTCAGGGACTGCTTGGCTGAGATGGCTGTGCAATACTCTCTTTCAGGAACCGAGGAAGGAGCTCAAAGCTTTGGAGCAAGATCACAAGCGCACCCATTCACAGACAATAAGGTGGAAAACCCTCAAGATTTAAGGTCAGCTTAAATTTTGTGAGATGGACAAACTGCCTTTTTCCTTGCTAAGCTAGATAATAAATACTATGAGTTGGAGAATAATTCTGGGAAATTGTTAGCCACCCTGGTTAGAGCTAAACAAGCCAGCAACAACATCACTGAAGTCAAGAATCAGGACAGGCGGGTACTCCTGTCAGATCGTGATGAGGCTGAATGCTTTTGAACCTTCTATTCAAACCTGTTCACAAGAGAGGACATCAACCGACAGTGACAGGACTCCTATCTAGCGGAAGTTTGTCTTTTCAAGCTTAGCGCATCTAGTAGGGAATGGCTTGAGCATTCTATGGCGAATGAGAAAATATTGCTAGCCATAGGGAAGTTGTCCCTATTCAAAGCACCCAGGCCCAATGGATTCACAGGCATCTTCTACAAATGCTTTGCGTCCCCCCCTCCTCCTCCTATTATTAAGGTGTACCAAGAAATGATATGAGAAGGCTGTTTGACGCCCTACATGTCAGAATCCATAATTTCCCTGATTGCCAAACCTAGGAAGGACCCCAAGGAGTACGGATCTTATCATCCAATAGCTTTACTCAATATTGACACTAAGAGCTAGCTTGTGACTGCAAATCCTGATGGGGGATCCACTGCACCCGAATCAACCAGGCCTTCTACCTGGGTGGCAGGCAGCTGATAGCACCAAATTGGCACTTCACCTAATAGACAATGGGCCAACAAGACACAACCATTCCCTCCTGGTCTCCCTGGATATGAAGGCATTTGACAGGGTAAACTGGCACTTTATGGTAGAACTACTGCAGAAAATGGGGTCTGGCAACTCTTTTAGTAATTGGCTCCTGGCAGGACATCACTCCCCAATGGCCCACATCTGGCTGAACAATCTGCGCTCTCTTTGGGTCTCCCCTCTTATTCACCCTCATACTGGAGCCTTTAGCCCAACACATTCAGGCAAACCCCCTCATCAAAGGAATTAGATTTGGCACGCAGGACATAAAACTCACAGTCCGTACACAATATATTTGTCTCGTTAACTGACCCGAGCTCATCTCTGCTCCATTTGATGTCCAAGTGGAAGCATATCAGAAAGTTTTGAGATTTAAGATTAACATTGCAAAATTGGAGATCTTCAATCTCTCTACTTCAGCACTGGTCCCAGCCTGCCTTCAGCAGACATTCCCCATTCATTGGGCTGAGTCACATCTCGACTACTTGGGACTGGCACTACCCCCTACCCTGTTTCAAGCACAAGCCATGAACCTCCAATGCTTGAAGAGGGTAGTGAAAGCTGAGCTAGGTAGCTGGAAGTACAAAACCCTGTCCCTTATGGGCCAGGTGGCGACTATCAAGATGGCTAACCTCCCTAAGATCTTCTACATACATCTCTCAGACTGTGACTCTCTTGATTATTAAATATTGTACTGCAGGGCTTCAGACACTCTGCTACACATACCTTTGGAAGGGGAAAGCCAAGCACCAATGAAATCTCAAACCCTGGATCGGGTGGGATAGTCCTCCCAAATCTAGTGCATTATTATACTGCAGCGCATCTCTGCTCCTTGTCCATTGGACTAGGCGGGAAACTGAAAAAGGGTGGTGTGTTGTTGATCATACGATGGCAGCAGAGCCCTTGTGGGAAATTCCATGGAAATGTAGGCCTCAGAAAATGGGTATCCTCCATAGATCGCCCATTACTAGGGTTAACTTGGAAGTCTGGGACAGAGTGGCGATAAAAAAAGGGGCTCACATGCTTTCTATTGCCCTTTATCCCTCTCTGGGGGAATCATGCTTTTTCTCCCAGTCTAGATAGGGGGAATTATAGCACCTGGCTGCAGGGAGGATGCAAAACAGTAGGAGATGTTTTTGAGGGAGACTCCCTTAAGTCTTTTGAACAGCTTAAAATAGACTATGACCTTTCGGATGGGGTGCAATTTTGTTATCTTTAATTAAGACATTGTCTCCTTTCCCTGGGGATCCAACAGGGTGCTACCCCACGGATGTGGAATTCCTATCACCTATAGCACAAACCCTTTGGTTTCCAGTTTAGGGAACTGTCTGCAGTTGAGGTGATATGTGTGTCTGTAGGTTAATGCTGTTAGAACTTCTATTTATGGTTCATTAATAAAAAACATTAGTTATTAGGGTGAGCGCTGTAAATAAACATGTTAAGGTCACACTGCACTAATTACAGTGGTTCCAGTAAAAAAAAAAAAGTGTACACACATTTACATTTGAAAAGTTTAACAATATGAGAGTAAGTATAATGCTCCCAAAATGCTCTCTGATTAGATGCAAATGTTTGCAGAAGCCTGTAAGCAACAGTGATGATTCTTTGCTTTCAAAATAAAATGTTCAGACAAAAATGCAAGTAGGAAAAAAAGTTTTGCAACTATGAAATGTTAGGTGCCATTTCTTTGAAGCGTCATTTTACTAAATGTATTGATGCATGCTAGTATTTCCAAAAAATATTTATAATGGAAAATCAGTGTAACCATTTTAAACAAGATTATGGAAAGCATGAAAATAAACAAGTACTGGCAAAACCAACCGATCTAAGATATTTTGTGAGTTTTTTGGTTTTTGTCAATGAGTGTCTTGTTTTGACATGGCTTTTGTAACACTTTATTGTTGTGGGCGCTACCAGGCCCTCACCATTGCAACAATCACTGGCAAAAAGAAAAAAAGGTTTTTGGTCTCAGAAAGCACATGTTGCCACCAGTGGTGTAACAACAGCCCCTCAGTCCTCCTCCAGGGGGATCCCTCAGCACAGCACCAACCCTGAGTGAGTCTGGGGGGCCATCTGTAGTCTTTGCAGGGAGGGCTGCTCCAGTTTCGTTATGCCACTGATTGCCACAGCATTTCCTGGCACCGAACACAACTACTTTGTGTGCCAATATGCTCCTTGCGGAAGAGCAGATGGGATCACTCACAGTAAAGCCAGCCAACAGATAGAGAGAGAAATAGAAGTTTAATAAAAACAAAATGTCTTTGTTAACAGCAGACCTAATTAGGGACCTCATTCTTAAAGTCACTAAAGTGCACCCATAGCATAGGTCTTTAAATTAGTGGCTTTCATAAATTCACAAGAATTTACAGACGTAGACCAGGAAATCGTACTCATAGAAAATATTTGTGAACTGTGTTTCAGCATGAGCAACTAAGCATGTGTAGATTTGCTCATGTGTGTAGGAAAGTACCATCTTGCCTGGCATGTTACCCCCACTTTTCACTGCATATATGTTGTTTTAGTTGTATGTGTCACTGGGACCCTGCGAGACAGGGCCCCAGTGCTCATAAGTGTGCCCTGAATGTGTTACCTGTGTTATGACTAACTGTCTCACTGAGGCTCTGCTGGACTGGCTTGTAGTGAGTACCAAGGGGTACTTACACCTTGCACCAGGCCCAGTTATCCCTTGTTAGTGTATAGGGGTGTCTAGCAGCTTAAGCTGATAGATAATGGTAGCTTAGAAGAGCAGCTTAGGCTGAACTAGGAGACGAGTGAAGCTCCTACAGTACCACTAGTGTCACTTGCACAATATCATAAGAAAACACAATACACAGTTATACTAAAAATATAGGTACTTTATTTTTATGACAATATGCCAAAGTATCTCAGAGTGTACCCTCAGTGAGAGGATAGGAAATATACACAAGATATATGTACACAATACCAAAAATATGCAGTATAGTCTTAGAAAACAGTGCAAACAATGTATAGATACAATAGGATGCAATGGGGACACATAGGGATAGGGGCAACACAAACCATATACTCCAAAAGTGGAATGCGAACCACGAATGGACCCCAAACCTATGTGACCTTGTAGAGGGTCGCTGGGACTATTAGAAAATAGTGAGGGTTAGAAAAATAGCCCACCCCACGACCCTGAAAAGTGAGTGCAAAGTGCACTGAAGTTCCCCAAAGGACAAAGAAGTTGTGATAGGGGAATACTGCAGGAAAGACACAAACCAGCAATGCAACAACAATGGATTTCCAGTCGAGGGTACCTGTGGAACAAGGGGACCAAGTCCAAAAGTCACAAGCAAGTCGGAGATGGGCAGATGCCCAGGAAATGCCAGCTGTGGGTGCAAAGAAGCTGCTACTGGACTGTAGAAGCTTAGGTTTCTGCAGGAACGACAAGGGCTAGAGACTTCCCCTTTGGAGGGCGGATCCCTCACGCCGTGGAGAGTCGTGCAGAAGTGTTTTCCCGCCGAAAGACCGCCAACAAGCCTTGCTAGCTGCAAATCGTGCGGTAAGCGTTTTTGGATGCTGCTGTGGCCCAGGAGGGACCAGGATGTCGCAAATTGCGTCAGGAGACAGAGGGGATGTCGAACAAGACAAGGAGCCCTCTCAGCAGCAGGTAGCACCCGGAGAAGTGCCAGAAACAGGCACTACGAGGATGCGTGAAACTGTGCTCACCCGAAGTTACACAAAGGAGTCCCACGTCGCCGGAGACCAACTTAGAAAGTCGTGCAATGCAGGTTAGAGTGCCGTGGACCCAGGCTTAGCTGTGCACAAAGGATTTCCGCCGGAAGTGCACAGGGTCCGGAGTAGCTGCAAAAGTCGCGGTTCCCAGCAATGCAGTCTGGCGTGGGGAGGCAAGGACTTACCTCCACCAAACTTGGACTGAAGAGTCACTGGACTGTGGGGGTCACTTGGACACAGTTGCGGGATTCGAGGGACCTCGCTCGTCGTGCTGAGAGGAGACCCAAGGGACCGGTAATGCAGCTTTTTGGTGCCTGCGGTTGCAGGGGGAAGATTCCGTCGACCCACAGGAGATTTCTTCGGAGCTTCTAGTGCAGTGAGGAGGCAGACTACCCCCACAGCATGCACCACCAGGAAAACAGTCGAGAAGGCGGCAGGATCAGCGTTACAGAGTTGCAGTAGTCGTCTTTGCTACTATGTTGCAGTTTTGCAGGCTTCCAGCGCGGTCAGCAGTCGATTCCTTGGCAGAAGGTGAAGAGAGAGATGCAGAGGAACTCGGATGAGCTCTTGCATTCGTTATCTAAAGTTTCCCCAGAGACAGAGACCCTAAATAGCCAGAAAAGAGGGTTTGGCTGCCTAGGAGAGAGGATAGGCTAGCAACACCTGAAGCAGCCTATCAGAAGGAGTCTCTGACGTCACCTAGTGGCACTGGCCACTCAGAGCAGTCCAGTGTGCCAGCAGCACCTCTGTGTTTCCAAGATGGCAGAGGTCTGGAGCACACTGGAGGAGCTCTGGACACCTCCCAGGGAAGGTGCAGGTCAGGGGAGTGGTCACTCCCCTTTCCTTTGTCCAGTTTCGCGCCAGAGCAGGGCTAAGGGGTCCCCTGAACCGGTGTAGACTGGCTTATGCAGAATTGGGCACATCTGTGCCCAAGAAAGCATTTCCAGAGGCTGGGGGAGGCTACTCCTCCCCTGCCTTCACACCATTTTCGAAAGGGAGAGGATGTAACACCCTCTCTCAGAGGAGGTCCTTTGTTCTGCCATCCTGGGACAAGCCTGGCTTGACCCCAGGAGGGCAGAAACCTGTCTGAGGGGTTGGCAGCAGCAGCAGCTGCAGTGAAACCCCAGGAAAGGCAGTTTGGCAGTACCAGGGTCTGTGCTACAGACCACTGAGATCATGGGATTGTGCCAACTATGCCAGGATGGCATAGAGGGGGCAATTCCATGATCATAGACATGTTACATGGCCATATTCGGAGTTACCATTGTGAAGCTACATATAGGTAGTGACCTATATGTAGTGCACGCGTGTAATGGTGTCCCCGCACTCACAAAGTCCGGGGAATTGGCCCTGAACAATGTGGGGGCACCTTGGCTAGTGCCAGGGTGCCCTCACACTAAGTAACTTTGCACCTAACCTTTACCAGGTAAAGGTTAGACATATAGGTGACTTATAAGGCTGTGAAATAACGTGGACGTTATTTCACTCAGGCTGCAGTGGCAGGCCTGTGTAAGAATTGTCAGAGCTCCCTATGGGTGGCAAAAGAAATGCTGCAGCCCATAGGGATCTCCTGGAACCCCAATACCCTGGGTACCTCAGTACCATATACTAGGGAATTATAAGGGTGTTCCAGTAAGCCAATGTATATTGGTAAAATTGGTCACTAGCCTGTTAGTGACAATTTGAAAGAAATGAGAGAGCATAACCACTGAGGTTCTGATTAGCAGAGCCTCAGTGAGACAGTTAGTCACTACACAGGTAACACATTCAGGCACACTTATGAGCACTGGGGCCCTGGATGACAGGGTCCCAGTGACACATACAACTAAAACAACATATACACAGTGAAAAATGGGGGTAACATGCTAGGCAAGATGGTACTTTCCTACACCTACCACTACAACCCCTGCTGCTACACCTAGTGCCCCTAGTAATAGCAGTGGTGGTGGGAGCAGACCTACTAATAGCCAATCCAAGGGAGTAGCAAGGCTCACTTTTGGTAACTTAGTTGGGGTTGGTCTGATTAGGGAGACCACAGAGGCTGTGTTAGTCTCTGAGGGGGCTATTGATTTAGCCACCTTGGTTGCTTGTCCCCTTAACATGGATAAGTACAAGCAACTACCCCTAATAAATGGTGTTGAGGTCCAGGCCTACAGGGACACAGGTGCCAGTGTTACAATGGTAATAGAGAAGCTGGTCCACCCAGAACAACACCTACTTGGTCACCAGTACCAAGTAACCGATGCTCATAACAACACCCTTAGTAAACCCCATGGCTGTTGTGAATCTCAACTGGGGGGGGTTACTGGCCCAAAGAAAGTTGTGGTTGCCTCAGATTTACCAGTAGACTGTCTATTAGGAAATGATTTAGAGACATCAGCTTGGGCAGAAGTGGAGTTGGAGGCTCATGCAGCAATGCTGGGCATTCCAGGGCATATTGTTTCTTTGACCAGGGCTCAGGCCAAAAAGCAAAAAGGACAGGGTGACTTGGATCCTGGAAGAATGGACCAAGTGATCCCTAAAGCTAGGGTTAGTAAGAGTAAAACACTACTTACTATCCCTCCCTCTACAGTGGATTCTAATTCTGAGGAAGAAGAATTTCCACCCTGTGCAGAACCTACACCAGAGGAGCTGGAAGCAGACACTGCTGAGCTTTTGGGTGAAGGGGGGCCTGCCAGGGAGGAGCTGAATGTGGCACAGCATACCTGTCCCACTCTAGAGGGTCTAAGGCAGCAAGCTGTCAAACAAGCAAATGGGGAGGTCAGTGACTCTCACAGAGTTTACTGGGAGGACAACCTCTTGTACACTGAAGCAAGGGATCCAAAACCTGGAGCTGCCAGGAGATTGGTGATTCCTCAGGAGTACAGAAAGTTCCTCCTAACTCTAGCCCACAACATTCCCCTAGCTGGACATTTGGGGCAAATGAAAACTTGGGACAGGCTTGTTCCCTTGTTTCATTGGCCTAGAATGTCAGAGGACACAAAATAATTTTGTAAGTCCTGTGAAACCTGTCAAGCCAGTGGCAAGACAGGTGGCACTCCAAAGGCACCCATTATTCCACTGCCTGTGGTTGGGGTTCCCTTTGAAAGGGTAGGGGTTGACATAGTTGGCCCCCTTGACCCTCCTACTGCTTCAGGCAATAGGTTTATCTTGGTGGTAGTGGACCATGCCACCAAATATCCTGAAGCAATTCCTCTAAGGACCATTACAGCTCCTGCAGTGGCAAAGGCCCTCCTGGGAATCTTTTCCAGGGTGGGCTTCCCAAAAGAGGTGGTATCAGACAGGGGAAGCAATTTCATGTCTGCTTACTTAAAGGCCATGTGGAAGGAGTGTGGTGTGTCATACAAGTTCACCACACCCTATCATCCACAAACAAATGGACTGGTGGAGAGATTTAACAAAACTCTCAAAGGCATGATTATGGGACTCCCTGAAAAACTCCGCAGGAGATGGGATATCCTGTTACCTTGCCTCCTTTTTGCTTACAGGGAGGTATCCCAGAAAGGAGTGGGCTTCAGCCCCTTTTAACTCCTATTTGGTGACCCTGTGAGATGTCCTCTAACACTTGTTGAGGAGGGTTGGGAACAACCTTTAAAAGCTCCAAAGCAAGACATAGTGGACTATGTACTTGGCCTCAGATCAAGGATGGCTGAGTACATGAAAAAGGCCAGTAAAAACCTTCAGGCCAGCCAAGAGCTCCAAAAGCAATGGCATGACCAGAAGGCTGTTCTGATTCAATACCAACCAGGGCAGAAAGTGTGGGTCTTGGACCCTGTGGCCCCAAGAGCACTCCAAGACAAATGGAGTGGACCCCACATTATTGTTGAAAAGAAGGGTGAAGTCACCTACTTAGTTGACTTAGGCACTGCCAGGAGCCCCCTTAGGGTGCTTCATGCCAATCGCCTGAAACCCTACTATGAGAGGGCTGATCTCACCCTGCTCATGGCAACTGATGAGGGACAGGAAGAAGAGAGTGACCCTCTCCCTGATCTCTTCTCTTCTCTTCTCTTCCACAGAACAAGATGCTCTAGTGGAAGGTGTAGTTTTGGCAGAGTTTCTTACTGGTGAGCAGAAAGACCACTGCATAAATCTCCTGGGTCAGTTTTCTGAACTCTTCTCTACTGTGCCAGGTACCACTTCTTGGTGTGAGCACACTATAGATACTGGAGACAGCTTGCCTGTCAAAAGTAAAATCTATAGGCAGTCTGACCATGTCAGAGACTGCATAAAGCAAGAGGTACAAAAAATGCTTGAACTGGGAGTGGTTGAGCACTCTGAAAGTCCATGGGCCTCTCCTGTGGTACTTGTACCAAAACCTCATTCCAAGGATGGAAAGAAGGAAATGCGGTTTTGTGTTGACTACAGAGGTCTCAACCAGGTAACCAAAACTGATGCTCACCCTATACCCAGGGCAGATGAGCTAATAGATACACTGGCATCTGCCAAGTATCTAAGCACTTTTGATTTCACTGCAGGGTATTGGCAGATCAAATTATCAGAAGATGCAAAAGCAAAAACTGCATTTTCAACCATTGGAGGCCATTACCAATTCACAGTAATGCCTTTTGGATTGAAAAATGCACCTGCCACTTTTCAGAGTTTGGTGAACACAGTCCTGCAAGGGCTGGAAGCTTTTAGTGCAGCATATCTAGATGATATATCTGTCTTTAGCTCCAGCTGGGATGATCACCTGGTCCACCTATGGAAGGTTTTGGAGGCCCTGCAAAAGGCAGGCCTCACTATCAAGGCTTCAAAGTGCCAGATAGGGCAGGGGGAGGTGGTTTATCTGGGACACCTGGTAGGTGGAGAACAGATTGCACCACTTCAGGGGAAAATCCAAACTATTATAGATTGGGTTCCCCCTACAACTCAGACTCAGGTGAGAGCCTTTTTAGGCCTCACTGGGTACTATAGGAGGTTCATAAAGAATTATGGCTCCATTGTAGCCCCTCTTAATGACCTCACATCAAAGAAAATGCCTAAGAAGGTATTATGGACAGCAAACTGTCAGAAAGCTTTTGAGTAGCTGAAGCAGGCCATGTGCTCTGCACCTGTCCTGAAAAGCCCCTGTTACTCCAAGAAATTCATTGTCCAAACTGATGCATCTGAATTAGGGGTAGGGGCAGTCTTATCACAACTTAATTCTGAGGGCCAGGATCAACCTGTTGCTTTTATCAGCATGAGGGTGACCCCTAGAGAAAAGCGTTGGTCTGCCATAGAGAGGGAGGCCTTTGCTGTGGTCTGGGAACTGAAGAAGTTGAGGCCATATCTGTTTGGTACTCACTTCATTGTTCAGACAGACCACAAACCTCTACTTTGGCTAAAACAAATGAAAGGTGAAAATCCTAAATTGTTGAGGTGGTCCATATCCCTACAGGGAATGGACTATACAGTGGAACATAGACCTGGGAGTACCCACTCCAATGCAGATGGACTCTCCAGATATTTCCACTTAGACAATGAAGACCCATCAGGTAATGACTAGTCTTATTGTCCTTCGTTTGGGGGGGGGGGTTGTGTAGGAAAGTACCATCTTGCCTGGCATGTTACCCCCATTTTTCACTGTATATATGTTGTTTTAGTTGTATGTGTCACTGGGACCCTGCCAGACAGGGCCCCAGTGCTCATAAGTGTGCCCTGAATGTGCTACCTGTGTTATGACTAACTGTCTCACTGAGGCTCTGCTATCCAGAACCTCAGTGGTTATGCTCTCTCATTTCTTTCCAAATTGTCACTAACAGGCTAGTGACCAATTTCACCAATTCACATTGGCATACTGGAACACCCTTATAATTCCCTAGTATGTGGTACTGAGGTACCCAGGGTATTGGGGTTCCAGGAGATCCCTGTGGGCTGCAGCATTTCTTTTGCCACCAATAGGGAGCTCTGACAATTCTTACACAGGACTGCCACTGCAGCCTGAGTGAAATAACATCCACGTTATTTCACAGCCATTTACCACTGCACTTAAGTAACTTATAAGTCACCTATATGTCTAATCTTTACCTGGTAAAGGTTGGGTGCTAAGTTACTTAGTGTGTGGGCACCCTGGCACTAGCCAAGGTGCTCCCACATTGTTCAGGGCAAATTCCCCGGACTTTGTGAGTGTGGGGACACCATTACACGCGTGCACTACACATAGGTCACTACCTATGTGTAGCTTCACAATGGTAACTCCGAATATGGCCATGTAACATGTCTATGATCATGGAATTGCCCCCTCTATGCCATCCTGGCATTGTTGGCACAATCCCATGATCCCACAGGTCTCTAGCACAGACCCGGGTACTGCCAAACTGCCTTTTCAGGGGTTTCACTGCAGCTGCTGCTGCAGCCAACCCCTCAGACAGGTTTCTGCCCTCCTGGGGTCCAGCCAGGCTTGGCCCAGGAAGGCAGAACAAAGGACTTCCTCAGAGAGAGGGTGTTACACCCTCTCCCTTTGGAAAAAGGTGTTAAGGCAGGGGAGGAGTGGCCTCCCCCAGCCTCTGGAAATACTTTCATGGGCACAGATGGTGCCCATTTCTGCATAAGCCAGTCTACACCGGTTCAGGGACTCCTCAGCCCTGCTCTGGCGCGAAACTGGACAAAGGAAAGGGGAGTGACCACTCCCCTGACCTGCACCTCCCGTGGGAGGTGCCCAGAGCTCCTCCAGTGTGCTCCAGACCTCTGCCATCTTGGAAACAGAGGTGCTGCTGGCACACTGGACTGCTCTGAGTGGCCAGGGCCAGCAGGTGACATCAGAGACTCCTTTTGATAGGCTCCTTCAGGTGTTGCTAGCCTATCCTCTCTCCTAAGTAGCCAAACCCTCTTTTCTGGCTATTTAGGGTCTCTGCTTTGGGGAATTCCTTAGATAACGAATGCAAGAGCTCATCAGAGTTCCTCTGCATCTCTCTCTTCACCTTCTGCCAAGGAATCGACTGCTGACCGCGCTGGAAGCCTGCAAAACTGCAACAAAGTAGCAAAGATGACTACTGCGACACTGTAGCGCTGATCCTGCTGCCTTCTCTACTGTTTTCCTGGTGGTGCATGCTGTGGGGGTAGTCTGCCTCCTCTCTGCACTAGAAGCTCCGAAGAAATCTCCCGTGGGTCGACAGAATCTTCCCCCTGCAACCGCAGGCACCAAAGAACTGCATCACCGGTCCTCTGGGTCTCCTCTCAGCACGACGAGCGAGGTCCCTTGAACTCAGCAACTCTGTCCCCAGGTGACTCCCACAGTCCAGTGACTCTTCAGTCCAAGTTTGGTGGAGGTAAGTCCTTGCCTCCCCACGCCAGACTGCATTGCTGGGAACCTCGTCTTTTGCAGCTACTCCGGCTCCCGTGCACTTTTCCAGGATTTCCTTTGTGCACAGCCAAGCTTGTGTCCACAGCACTCTAACCTGCATTGCACGACCTCCTGAGTTGTCCTCCGGCGGCGTGGGACTCTCTGGTGCAACTTCGGGTGAGCACCGTTTCACTCCACTTCGTAGTGCCTGTTCCGGCACTTCTGCGGGTGCTGCTTGCTTCTGAGAGGGTTCCTTGTCTTGCTGGACGCCCCCTCTGTCCCCTCACGCAATTGGTGACATCCTGGTCCCTCCTGGGCCACAGCAGCATCCAAAAACCCTAACCGCGAGCTTTGCAGCTAGCAAGGCTTGTTTATGGTCTTTCTGCAGGAAAACACTTCTGCACAACTCTTCACGACGTGGGACATCCATCCTCCAAAGGGGAAGTTTCTAGCCCTTGTCGTTCTTGCAGAATCCTCAGCTTCTACTGTCCAGTAGCAGCTTCTTTGCACCCACAGCTGGCATTTCCTGGGCATCTGCCCACTCTTGACTTGATCGTGACTTTTGGACTTGGTCCCCTTGTTCCACAGGTACTCTCATCTGGAAATCCATTGTTGTTGCATTGCTGGTTTTGGTCTTTCCTGCAGAATTCCCCTATCACGACTTCTGTGCTCTTTGGGGAACTTTAGTGCACTTTGCACTCACTTTTCAGGGTCTTGGGGTGGGCTATTTTTCTAACCCTCACTGTTTTCTTACAGTCCCAGCGACCCTCTACAAGGTCACATAGGTTTGGGGTCCATTCGTGGTTCGCATTCCACTTTTGGAGTATATGGTTTGTGTTGCCCCTATCCCTACGTGCCCCCATTGCATCCTATTGTAACTATACATTGTTTGCACTGTTTTCTATTACTATACTGCATATTTTTGGTATTGTGTACATATATCTTGTGTATATTTGCTATCCTCATACTGAGGGTACTCACTGAGATACTTTGGCATATTGTCATAAAAATAAAGTACCTTTATTTTTAGTATATCTGTGTATTGTGTTTTCTTATGATATTGTGCAAGTGACATTAGTGGTACTGTAGGAGCTTCACTCGTCTCCTAGTTCAGCCCAAGCTGCTCTGCTAAGCTACCATTATCTATCAACTTAAGCTGCTAGACACCCCTATACACTAATAAGGGATAGTTGGGCCTGGTGCAAGGTGTAAGTACCCCTTGGTACTCACTACAAGCCAGTCCAGCCTCCTACAATGTGAAAATCTGTTGAGCGTTTACAAGTTCATTTTCCCTCCAACCACTTTTTACCCAACCCTTGAAAAATGTCTACTTCTGCCATGGTCGGAGTAAATCTCCAACCTTTCTCATTTTGGGAAAAGATTAGAGAAGAGCTGGTGAAAATCCTTAAAACATGCAAGTTAGTAGGTTTGCAGACTCAAATGCATTCCAGCCCTGGAACTATTGCCTACTGCTTCCTACATCCCCAGTATGTAGATCTGCAGAAAGGTAGCAAAATAAGGAAATTGAAATAGTAGGGATTGAAATAGCAAGTACTCAAGCCCTACTATTGTAGTAGCCCTGGCATAATCAGAGAGGCTATTATCAGAGCTTTTACATAATTAGATTGCTGCCATAATTTGGCGCCGCACTACATGGCACCAAAGGGACCAGTAGATATTTTTACAGGACAAGTAGATTTAGGAAGCAACCTGCCCCATGGATAAGTGAATATTTCATTACATTCCACTCCCCTGTTTTACGGTCAGATCCCAATTCTTTGTTTGTAGTAACTTTGGCCAAATGTCTGGGCACCTGGGTGAGAGGCTTGTGCCACCTAAGGGCCAAGAGAAGTGGGACACCAGCAGCACAAGCTCGGGGTTCACAGGCCCATTTCCAGGGGAAGCCCCTCCACTAGAGGGGAAAAGCGTTGCCCGCTAAAACAAAATGCCCCCAGAACTGGAAAATAAAATGGTAATAAACTTTATTTATTACCATTTTATTTTTCAACACCCTCCCTGAACTGAGGTTTCAGGACGGGGCAGGGTAATTGCTGCTGAGTGGCAGCAGGGGGCTATGCACTATGTTTAAAGTGCACATATCCCTTTGGCCAGCCTTCTTGCGATGGCTAGCCTTTCATGCACACTTTAAACTTCTCTAACCCAGCTGTCTAAGAGGAGAGGACGACGCCTTAAGGTAAGTGGTGTTTTTTAAACATTATTATTATTTTACCCCTGCAACTCCCCATTGTAAATACAAGCCAACCCCCACTGCCCATATCTGTATACGTTGCTAAACCAGGATGTCTTGTGAATGCAGTACCCATTCAGGCTAGTTGTGCCAGCCTACAGTATATGTGGCATCCAGGGGACAGACTGACTGTCTGGATTTGCAATTGATGTGTCTATTTAGATATGACACATGTTGTTATGTGCATACCAACAGTTACCAGAGATTCATATCCAACAACTACCATATCATGTGGAGGTATGCACACATATCTGCTGTACAGGTGTGGGTCTTGAAGGATATGTGTGGCACATGCACAGTGCCAATGCACCATAGTTTTTGCCTCAAATCAGTCTCTATATTTTAGCGATCACGAACCCAGCTTGGGTAACCAAAATGAGGCTGATTCATTCCTCTGAGGTATCTAGCATGCATCACAATATGTTGCTATATTGAGGGGTTACTTGTACTTAGGATGTAGGTATATATTCACACAGGATGGTCACCTGGGCATTTATTGTCACATTCTGCTACTATGACCTGAAATACATCAGTGCATAATAACTTGGCTGGATTCACCTTGCATTTAGTCATTGCTTCTGTGCAAATGTTTCATATTCTGACTCTTTGTGTTGTGTTTTCCACAATCACACATAAAATGTAGTTGTAGGAGTGAACCCATTGTTTGTATCGGAGTGCAATACACCAACGTGGTAGGATAGATCCGTGCTTGGGCCATTTGTATATTAGCCTAGTGGGCAAGCATGGCAGCATTGTTACTAGGTAGCCAATCTTCAGTGTCACATTTGAGTATTTTGCATTTATATGTGAGTTGT
The DNA here is from genome assembly GCF_031143425.1 of Pleurodeles waltl. Taxonomy (NCBI): domain Eukaryota; kingdom Metazoa; phylum Chordata; class Amphibia; order Caudata; family Salamandridae; genus Pleurodeles; species Pleurodeles waltl. The sequence continues at coordinate 582,612,508 of NC_090451.1, forward strand.
GTGATGTCACAACGGACTTAATATGTGGCTGCAGACATTGGTGTAGCATATGTAAACTGTATGGGTTGGATTGTGTTCCCATGCACATACTATGTGCCTCAGCCCACAGTCATCAGACTATGAGTTAACCCTTCTATCCTCCACAAGTATGAGGCTGTACAAATGATGGCACGTCCTGGGGAACACAAACATGTGACACGCACAAAGTCACAATGGTGTCCTCCTTTCTCTTTCTTGCCAGAAGGAGCCAGCCCAGCACAAGTACCTTGGGCACAGCTCGGTGCCCTAGAAAGTGGGCTCGCTCCCTCCCCTTCCTCTGCTTCCTTCACTCTACTCTTTGCTCCTCTAGAGCAAGCTTAGGGCTCATGGAGCACAGTGCACGGGCAGCTCACTCCGCCAACCCCGCTCTGCTCCACGCTTCATTGACGAAACTGAAACTTGTGTCAACAAGTTTTGTCATTCTTGCTCCCAGGAAATCCAGAATATTTTTCACTTCATATGCTCTGGAGGACATGGCCAAGCTGCAGGATCAACATTTTACTGATCGCGTTCCTGGAGCAGCTGAAAAGACTCAATCATGTCGCCACTGTAGAGTCTGCTCTAAGCAAGGAAAGAGGCAGGGGAGTTGTGATTGCTATCCCCAGTGCCCATCTCACCAGCCCTGTATTTTCCTACTTGCTTTATGTTGTACCATACTGTCATGTTGGCTCTCATTGTACCAATGAGACTGCTGGATTTGGGTGCACCACCAGATTGTGAGGAACTGTGTCCAATCCCACACTTTCAAAGTGTAGAGGTAAACAAATAAACTAAAATATGTACATAAATATCCAAGTTGACAAGCAAAACAGTACTGAAGCAGGCCGAATAAAACGGTCAATTTAGAATGTAGAAGTCATGAAATTAAAAGTCAGAGTCATTTTGAAAATTGCCAATTATGTCCCTGACAACTGAATCAAGGAAAGATTTCACTTCGGCAGGCATTAATGTCACCAAATCCGTGCCAAGGAAAACCAAAGAGCACTCATGTTCGAAAGCCTCACCTCCAGCCAAGGTGGCAGCATTCATGTAGTGCCAAAAGTTAAAGTACTAAGTGCCACATGATCCACAAAGGGCATCTCATAGGAGGCTTCCCGTAGCAAATGCACTCTCATCCCTTATATCTGGTAATGAGCCCTCAGCGAGAACATCAACAGATCAGCGTCCAATGAAAGTAAGCTCTGTGTAGAAAGACACAATTGTAGTCCACATTCTAAAAGTCACCAAAAGCAACAAAACACTGGCTGCACAAAATCAAGGACCAGTCTAAACAACAAAGACCAGTTACAGTGCAGTTCTTCAAGGAGGGGTGCTCCAAAATCCTGCATCATGCATTCACAACCCAGTTGCACTGGTGGAAGCGCCATCAGTCCTCCTTGCTGTGATGGGACAGCCACTGTGAAAAAAAAAAATAACAACAGTAAAATGCCGCCAATTAAGGCCAAAGTAATTGGGAATCCCCCCAAAAATGTCTGAAAATATTAATTGTATGGCTGAAGGTATTATACCAAATGTAGACTAAAAGGTGCTGATGAACCCAGAACCAACAGCCTTAAAGAAATGTACAATCCCGGCAGTATTGGACATGTTAAATATTCATCCTACGAGTTAACCTAGGTGTGTTGCGGAAAGTTGGTATTTAAAAGGGACTGTATCTCTGCAGATGACCTTGCTACTTGTAGTGTATAGGTCTTGCAGACAGATATCAGTGCTACATGTTTCTGAAACAACAGAGCTTTTAGTCTGCTTATCTTGTCAAAATTTACATTAGAAGTAGCAATATGAGGCCAAATGTCTGCTATGTTTGTCTGCTGTGTGGGGGGAAAAGTACATTACCGCAACAAGTTACAATTTTGGAGATCAAAACTAAATAGGCAATTTCATCCTGCATTCCACAACAGCTCTCGTTGTTTAGAAGCACATACCTTCCATTAGAGAGCACCTGGAATGCTGGTCAATTTAAAGAGTCAGGAACTCCCTTCAGATAACAGACCAAATTTACTGGAGAAGCATTACAAGCTCTGTGCAAGGACTCCTGCTTACAAACCATTGAATAGCTCACAGAAGCCTCACGTTTGCTACCACTAAGAAAGATCTCTTTCATGCCATTGAAACATTTGTATGAGAAGGGTAGCTCCCACACCTCATAAATGCAGCTATCTCCTAGCCTTTCTTCTCTGCCTGCTGGAATGTGTTTTAAGCAAGATGTGAACTGTAATGTTGAGATAAGCAGATTTATAACCCCATGAATTAACCATAATGCAGATGGAATTTCTAACTTTTTGACGTTCAGCATAACATAAGTCACTTCTTTCTTAGCCATTATTTGTTGATGTTGTGTCAAATTAAATGTGGAAAACAAGTCTTTTGCTCTAACTTATTGCAATGGGACAGGGCAATTTTTCATTGTCTGTAGTGTCCAATCAAACTGTATAATGGACCTACATTGACTCTGTCCATGTTGTAAAGATAACATATCAGTTTGCATAATGTCAATTGCAGAAGAAGTTATGTTGTTAAAAGTGTCTATACGGTATGACAAGGTGTTAATCCCATTTTCTACAACAGCTAATGCTTTCTGTAAGTTCTCTTGATCTGTTTGCCTTAACCAGGCAGCGTCTTCTTGTTGTAAAATTTTCCAAATTTTATTGTAAATTGCATATAAGAAGCGATTTTTACGTTGTCTTCTGGGGCCTGACAAGAAATCTTGTACGTCTGTGTTCTTTGACAGGAGAATGATGTGTTCGTTTACAGAGTCTAGTGAGGAACTTTTTAACCATTACTGGCATGGTTTTCCTACACTGTATGTTGTCACAATACCTGAATGTTGTGATGACACATAGCAAGGGTCTGGTCTGTTCCCTCCAAAGCCCCCAGTGGAGTTTACAAAATGCGCATGACAACCATTTGGGTCCACTGGCCACAATAACCATCCGCCAGGGCTTGAAAGTGTTGTGTTAAATGTATCTTTCTGGACCCACCCATACAACTGTTCTTCAGTTGCATTAACGTATTTTTGCTACTTGTAACATTTTGCGGGTGGGGATACTGGCCACATTCAATTCTTTATTTTTTGCCAAAGCTAGACAACTTGTCTATTGCACTGTGGCATTTAAAAATATAATTTAAAAAGGTATCAGGTGTGCTCTAAATAAAGCTTCCTATCCCTGTATTTGCCAATTTTTAATTCCCCAAAGTCAAACAACTTCATCCAATATTCATAGCCTTCTATAACCAACTGGGAAACAAACAAATAAGAATAAATCAATTTTGTGTTTGCTAACAGTACACTGTGCATTTGTATTGGTGGCAATTTAAAATAAAAGTACTCAACATTTTTAACATTATGCCCCCAAAAATATGCAAACTTTTCCATTTATGTTTTAGAACTCCCCTCTGTTAGGGTAGGACAATGCTCCCATTGTATATAATTAAAAACAGTCTTTAGGGAACTAGCTCTATGAATAAAATAATGTCGATAATAATTATAACAGACCATATCGCCATAATTTTCTTTTGTTTGGTAAATATCTTCACTTTCAAAAACATTAATATACTCTAGCCCAGAAAGCATGGAATCAACTGTTTGTCACCCTAGTCATCAGACAAAACGCTATGTATTATCACATCATTCATTGAAACTTTGAAAACATATGGAATTTGAAGAACCTTCATCAGACCAAATATATCAAAAGATACTTTAGCCCAAATAGTCCCATCCGGCATTGGTATCACTGAAATGTTCACTAGGGACAAGTCTCAACAGACCTTATCCACCAGTTCGAATGCAGAGAATTCAGGAAGGTAATGACCATGTATGAGTAAGATAAAGACAAGGACAAATCCAATCCAAAGGAGGAAGACAAGTAACGTTAGTGAGAGCCACAGATGGTTCCACAGATAAATAAAATAGTTAATTTTGAGCCAATATATCAGCTTACGTGGTCTTGACAATGGTGTTGCAGCAGAAGTGGATACTTCAGAGAAAGAATCATTGCGATCGGCGAAGTATCCAAAAGCAGTTCGTGCAAAAGCTGGAGCTGTGTAAGGAAGTGGAGAACTAGCAGAAGTCTCCCTCTGTGGTTAGTAGTAGACTATTCCATCAGTTTGAGTTGAATTTGGTTGTTTCTAGTAGCAGATGAAGATGGTGGTACAAATGAAAAATCATTTTCCACCCTCCCTAAGCTTGAGGAAGTATCAGAATCACTGCTTAAAACCTGTAGAAGAACGTCCTGGTCTGTAGTGAGGGGCATTCAGGAACTACCCAGGTCTGCTGTGTAGGATTGGCCACATGGTGTAACTTGACATTATCAATGGAAACAAAGTGGTTTTCCCTTTAACCAGGCAGCTTTGGTAGAATAACAGTTCTGGTACCGTGTATTCGCAGTACTGGAACCGGTGCACGATATGAAGGACCATACTCGTTTTACACAGCAATCTTTTCTTGCACTAGATCCCCAACTTTCAGAATCCAGCTAGTTGATTATTGGTGCATCCCTTATTCCCAAGGAGGCAGCACAGGCAGACACGTTTTTATCACAGAACTGTTGTAATTCCTGCAAGAGAGTGACATGTTCCATTTATGTGAAAAGGTGTGTCTGCTTCCCCCACGCCAGAGCCATCAAGATCAGGAACATACATTTATGTCTGAACAGAACCTCATATGGGGTACACCCTCCCAGGAACAGTCTGGGCAGATCATTAAGTGCTCTAAGGACTTCATACAGGTGTCAAGGCCAACTACAACCCGTGCCTAATACTCTCGCTGTTAAGGACTGCTTTAAGTTTGAATTCTTCCATTCCACTACACTGTTACCCTTGGGATGGTAGGGTGACGAGGAAGGGAGTTGGGCCCCTAGCAAAGACATGATGCCCCTGAATGCCCATGAGACAAAGGCAGGGCCCTGGTCCGAGTGGAAAGTCGCAACTGCATATTTACCGATAAAGACTTGCAAATCTTTAATAACAGTTTGAGCTTCAGCTGATCATTGTGGCCATACCCATAGAAATCTGGAGCATGAGTCAACAGGAGCTAAAATGTATTTGTATACACCATCTGGTGTCGGGGGACCACAATGGTCCAGGTACACACATTGCAGTGGTCTGTTTGAAATGAGAAGGGGTATTTGCGGTGGGTTTTCGAAGGTGGACCCTTTCATTTGCTGACAGATGTCATAACAAAGGACGTACTGTTTTGTCTGTTTGTATACACCTGGCCACCAATAGCGTTTTTGAAGTAGAGAAATAGTAACAGTCACACCTGCATGGGCAGAAGCAACTCCCTTTTGTGCCGCCTTTATCAACTCAGATCTATGGTCTTGGTTGGGGATCATACAATCACCCACCCCTAGTATTGTTACTAAGGCAGTATTTAGGATAGTTATGTGGTAAGAATATTTGGCAGCATATACCTTTGGTTGGCTTGCCATCAGCTGAAACTTTCACAGCAGTCAATGTTTCATCATCCAGTCTTGTTCGTGAATGAGTAATTGCAGCAACAGAAGCTGTACCTACTGCTGACTTGGCCGCTTCATTATCCAAGGTATTGCCTGTAACATGTATTCTTACACGTTGAGGTCCCAGTGTATGAATTACATGGACATTGGGTAACGTTTCTATCAGATTTGCTACTTTCCCCCACAGTAACCTGTGTTTTATGGTGTTGCCTTTTGCATTGCTGAACCCACTATGAAGCCAGTAATGCAGGTATTCATTGAAGGACTGGACACAGTAATACGAATCACAGACTATTAATGTTAGTTGTTTATGGAGCTGTGTGTTCTGGTGCCATCACCAGAGCTTTGAGCTCTGCTAGTTGCGCAGTACCGTCCCTTAAGGTGTGTGTGCAAGTATTTTGTAAATGGAATTCATCATCTTTCATGTACCCACTCACACCTGTGTAAGCGGTGGTATATTGTTGTTTAGTGCCTACGGCAGGTTGTGCTGAACCATCAGTGTAAATAATTGTTTGATATTGATAAATAGGCAAAGTGTTTGCTGGTATTGGATATTCCATTTCATAGCGAAGGAATTCTTGAGTTTGGAATTTTGGGTTGAAAATGTAATGATCAGTGGCTGTCGGAGATTTTGCTGATTGGATCCAGTGTGGGTATAATGCAGTAATTTTAGGCAACTCACGCTCTTGATCCTATGAAGGAACACGCTGGAGCCGCATGCATGCTTTCCCTTTAAGATTACTTAATATTATTGAGGCCAAAGTAGCAAAATTGCCCATTACTTGCATCCCTAAATCCAGGACCGGGCTGCCCCATATTCATCTTGAATTTGTTTTAACACTTCTGGAAGATTGGCATGTTTTGGTGTACCGTGTGCGCTAGTGTACAGTGCAGCAAACACTGTGCCCCTGGTGGGGCAGTTATCCACCGAGGGAACCATGCAAAAGGGCAAGGACATAGTGAGAATTCCGTGTTTCTCTTTGGTTCTCCTATGAGGAAACACTGCTTCCAGTGCGTTTATTTTATGAGCTAAACAAAACAGAATTTCTTTACGTTTTGCGGGTACCTTACCCATAATCGAATGCACCATTGCAGGGTTAATGCCTGGTGTGACCGCATGCGGTTGTGCTGGAGCAGCCCGTGTTGGGTTAGTATTTAATGTTTGTATTGCATATTATACTAAGAGTCTATATATTGCTACAAGCTCAAGGTATAAGCAGCAAACCTCAGCTACAGCCTAGTTGCCTCCATCAGGATATTGTGTGTATGTGGCCAATTGTGGCCAGGTAGGACCTTCATTACTCAAAGGACCTAGCCTCACATGCAATGTTGTATGTGGTAGGGTGCCATCAAGCCAAATTTGGTGGTCTTGAAACGCTAAAGATATTTCTATGTATGCGAATCCTCTGTATTGTGCAGGTGCATTAGCATGTGTAGAGCGATAAGATGTATTAGTGTTCCCATCAACTGCTGGAAATTTAACCCAAGAGTAAAATATTTCTCTAGATGGATGTGCCTCGACTATAAATGTAGGAGCCCCCCCAGGCTGTAAGACAATTATTTAACAAATTATTAGTGAGGTGGCCTTGCGTTTACTGTATTTACCACCTGTTGTGGATTCGCCATGTTGAATGGACCTGTTCAGAGATAAGGACTCCACATGGGATTAATCCTTTTAAGGGTGCTACCTAACCAGCTGAGGAGGAGAATGTGGTAGTAGTGAAGAGGGCCATTGTTCTACCAAAAGTCCTCTCCCGTGTAGGTGAAAAAGACATCAAGTCTCAGCATACAGCTGCAATGAAGCTACAGCATGAGGTGGCAGTTTCTGGCTGTAACGTCCCTCTAATGTGTAGGGGGAAGAGAGATATTTTATAATAAAACAGCTGGTGTTCTAAGAAAACTGCTCTAATGTAATAACACATATGTTTCCATGAAGTGGCAGGGAATGTTATGTTCTACTTTGGCCTGACAACAATATACTATATACAGTGTATAGCCTTGAGCAAGCACAGAGTTATGATGTTGTGCGTAGAAAGAAAATAATTCCTTGGCAGAGCAAACAATAAATAAAGAATTAAAAAATCATTGCAAAATGAGGGGGCTAGTAAAATCATAAAATTAATTAAAAGTAATTACTACTAGACTAAAGGGCACAAACTGCAGGCCTATGGCTAAAATAACATGCCCATAAAATGATGCTAAAATAACCTCACAACAGTACAAAAGTGAAGTATTGAGAAATTGACTTAGGTGGAGCTGCTGTTAGATAAACCTTTCAGTGGTTGTGCTTTGATACCTACCTTCCATGGGCCGCTACTTCACTAGGCAAGTAGCTGTAGAATGTTTGCTCCTCTACTTGAGGAAATCACAGACTTGCTTTCTGCCTTCTCAACACCTTTATCCACTGCCAGAAAGTGGTAGGTGTTCTGTTCGCTGATTGACAAATGCATTATAGTTTCCACTCTGCACATAATGGTGGATGGAACATATGGGTTACCACATACTTGAAGTAGGTGGTAAAATGCAAATGTTTTGCGGCCGCATTTGGGTCACAAAACATTCCTACATAACGCTGCCATTCGGTATTAGGAAGGGACGCCCTTGACACACCCTTTTCTAATACCGAATCGGTATGTTGTCACAATTCCAAATAACAAGTTACCGATTAGCAAACTGGAATTCATACATACCAAAACATATTTTCATGATCCCAAATTGCCCATTTGCGATCGCAAAAGTGCATGATACACCTGGCCCATCTTGCCCTGTACCCTTTTTCAATAACATTGGTATTAGACCTGGCAGCTCTTGGCGTTGTTTCCCTGTACTTTTTGCTTCTGAACTCCTGTTTTTGGACCCTCTGCTGTAATTCGGCTTGGCTGGTTTTGATACTCTGGGCACTTTAACACTGCTAACTAGTGCTCTCTGTCTAAGTTGTGTTGGTGATTGGTTATCCCTGATTGGCATATTTTATTTACTAGTAGGGTGCTAGTAAACTGCACTAGAGGTGCCCAGGGCGTGTACATCAAATGCTGCTAGTGGGCCTGCAGCACTGATTGTGACACCCACATAGTATAGCCTTGTAAACATGTCTCAGACCTGCCACTGCTATGTCTGTGTGTGCAGTCTTGAACTGCCAATTCGATACCCACTTGCCAGGCCTAAACCTTCTCTTTTACTAGTAGGACATGGACTGATGTTTTTTACATGTCCTGATAGTGAAATACTGCCAAGTTAGGTTTTCGATTATGCAAGGCCCATCTCTCTCATAGTTTAAATGGGGGCTGCCTTTAAATATATTTAAAGAGTAGATTCACATTGAGAGAAGATAGAGTTGTGGAGTTTGGGATCTCTGAACTCACAATTTAAAATTACATCTTGTGGTAAAGTAGGTTTTTAGACTGTCTGTTTGAAAATGACACTTTTAGAAAGTAGGCATTTCCTTGCTTGTCCATTCTGTGTCTCTGCCTGCTTGTATAATCCACGTCTGAGTCAGACTGACAGTTGGGCTGTTGGTGATTGCCCAATAGACAGTGACACAAAGGGAGCTGGGGAGTGTCCTGCATATCCTGATGAGTCTCCTGGGATAGAATGGGGAGGTAGGAGCTGACACCTGCACTTGACAGGGCTGTGCTTGTCCTTATACAAAGCATCTCCAACCCCCCCAGTGTGTGTTCCTGGGGCCAGGCCTGGGCAAGGCAGGATCTTGTAAATGCCAGAGACTTTCCTTTGAAGTTTGCCTACTTCAAGAGCAGAAATGGGTATATGTAATGGACCCAAAACCCCAGAAGTTTAGATCACTTCTGGACCAAAAGGAACCTCCGCCAAGGAGAAGAGCTTGATGCTTGAAGAGGACCTGCAGTTCTGCCTGTTGCTTTGCTGTGCTGGCTTGCTGCTGCTCTTTCTGCATAAGAGGGAAAGGACTAGACTCTGCTTTCTGCAATCCTGCTGGTGAAGTGTCGCCAAGGGCTTGGACTGAGCTTTCCTCCTGTTAAGAAGTCTCAGGGACAGTAAAGACTTCACTTACCAGCCTCTGTGTCTACTTGATGTGGATTGTAGCTCGCCAGGTGGTGCCTACTCCAGTCTCTGGGCCCCTGGGAGTGAAAGCTGGTTGAAACACAAGATAAACCAGTGCAACAACTCCGAACAACACCTGGACCGATGCTGCTGCCGAAGTCTGTGACATCGCCTGCAATCAAATCCATGGTCCCCTCTGGAGTGCGACGACCATGCTGACATTGCAGGCCTGATGCCACTACAGCCCCTGACGTCCTGTGCCTTAGTGAGTGCCGAGTGCATGTAACCGATGTCTGCGGCGCCCGTGGTGTGACCGCTGCCCCGTGAGGTCGCTCTACTGTATCTTGACCTGCCGGACATTGACCCTATTGGAGCGTAGGGAACAGACGCTTCACACTGATGCCACATCACCTCCCCTGCTCCGCAGTAAGGAACCGGATCCAGCGACGTCTCTCCTACACAACTTTGTGCCCCTGCCTGTTTCATCATGTACCAAAGGTACTGTACCCAGGAGTCCATGTGACTCAGTGACCGGTGCCACTAGTGTCAGATTGTTGGGAACGACATCTGCCACAATGCCATGATAACTCTAAATTGAAGCATTTGTGTTTTTGAGTGCTATACTCAAGTTTACTCTTTGAAAATTCATAACTTTGCTTGTGTATGTTTAATTGTTGTCGTTTTGCTATTGTTTGATTTAGATAAATATTGGCTATTTTTTTAAACTGGTATTGAGTCCTTTTGTGGTGTTTTCACTGTTTTACTGTGCGTGATTGTACAAATACTTTACACATTGCCTCTGAGATAAGCCTGACTTTTTAGAATTCTGTAGCTTTCCTGGATCACCCATGGGTTTCCATCACAAACTGGAAGTAGGTTTAGAGCACAAAAATAGGAACAATAGGCTACCTCTTTGAAAAATGCCAAATCTGTGGATTTTTGATTCAACTCTGCATGTTCGTGAAAGCTGGGATGATGATGACTTTAGCACAGCAAACCGTTTGTTTATGCCATTTTAGGGAAGAAACCAGACACTTTTATATGGATAACTTTTTTCCAATTTTTCTCCAAAAACTCAATAGTTCACTACATTTTGCCTATTTTTTTGGTCCCCTCAAGAGAAATCCACAAACCCAGGGAACCTTTCGAATCCTGAGGATGTTAGAAAAAAGAGAAATTTGGCATGGATACCCTATGCAGAAAAAAAGTTATGGAGCCCTAAGCTTGAACTGCCCCAAATACCCAAAATGGGCTCAGCTTGGGTGAGGGTGGTCAGCTAAGGGGTTAATAAGTATTTTATGTTTTTAAGTGAGCACTTCATATGCTTATGTTGTAAATTACATGTATTACATATATTAAATGATGAAAAGGAAGTCTACACTAATAAGAAAATTCCTAATAGTTTCCCTTTTTATGGGCGAGCGCAAAACGCTCTGTCCCATTCTGTAATCTCTCTCTGGGCTTCCAACCATGCCCATGTCACGTCAGTCACTTTCATTGGTTCATGGGCTTGCCTTTTAAAATCTGCTTGCTTTCATTTGTGAAAGGCATGCATATGTCATGCCTTTTCCGGTGGTTAGTCCAACTACACAGCACCGGTAAACTACTAAACACATGCGAGGCTCGATGTTTCCAGCATGGTGTCCGGACTACTTAATCTGTTTATTTTCCTCGCAGCGCAATCGTGCAGAATTTATTTTCTTTACAACGCTAAAAGCTCTAACTCGAGCAAATGCAAGACTCGTTGCCTTGAAAATGCTTGTCTAATTAGAGCGACTCTTTGGCTCTAAGTGGCAAGTGGTGGAGAAGGCATGTAATGGTAAGAAACGAGTTTAGATTTGAACCTGCGTTTGTCCGTAATGCCCCCTCTCCTTTCCTCCCTCTGATAATGCCCTTCATGGCAGTAGTTTTGTCACTGGTTGAGGCAGATAACCCAGTGTGTGCCAGTATCGCGCTCTGGTGCTGTCTGGAGAGTGAGGTACAATCCATGCAACAGTGGCAGCGAGGCACTCCTGTGATATGTAGGCCTCTCCGCACCCCTAGGGAGGGATGGGCTGCACTCCTGGCTTATGAAGCTGTCCCTGCTGGGTGTTAGTTAGCAACATAAACACTTCTGCAACAATTGTACTAAACAGCACAAGAGCGATAAGATAAAATTGTTTCTCCAAAATACACACACCACATCCCTTATCCACCTCTCTCACTGCTGCATAAAAATCGAATTGACTATGACATTGCTCAATGGGATTCATAAGTAACGTTCCATTAATTTGCTTAGGTTAAGCTCCGTACATTTGCTGTGTTTTATCTTTGACGGCAGTGAGACTGGGGCAGACTCATTCCGATGTCCTGCATGGCGCGAAATCCAAGCCAATGAGAGCTTTTGGCCGATTACGAACATCCTAACCATATTCTGTTCATAGTGCGTAGTCCAGCTCTCCTGTACTGACAACACTTTTTCCCTGGTTATTGCTCTTCTACTGCTATTCGCTTTGCATAATTGACTTGGCAATTGCGTTTTTCAATTATTTAATCACAGGCCAATTGTAATTTTGGTTTATTATGTCTTCAAATAACACCTGAAGATTAAATTGCTGTGGCAATCGACTGCTTTTGCTACAAGGCTGAGAGAGCGTAGCTTATATAATCTATATTAACATGAAATGTTTATGAATTCATTTGTGATAATAGAAATTGCAATAATATTTTTTTTTGGGTTAAACGTGCACTTGATATGTGACCACGAGGAGTGGCCGCCAATGTATACGTGGACTAATAATGATGACTAAAATGTTTATAAATTGTTATACTGAATAAGTTTTATACTAATTATTAATGATTGCGTTATTGAATTTGTGCTGAAATCCTTGTAGGCCTTAAGTCAGCATGAGCCGAAGCTTAGCTGCTTGGCTCTCATATTAAATGTATTTTTCCTATCTTGCAGTGTGCTGACGCGCAAAAGGACATGACCCCTTTTTTTTCTTCAAACTAGAAGCTGAATGTAACCATAGTAGATCCGTTCCCATGAATTCCACATTGCTTGTAGAAAATATTAGACAAAATGAAACAGTGTAGATTAATGTAATGTACAAAGTCGTTCAAACCGGTGAAGACAATGGAGCTACTGACCAAAAGATGTGCAAAGAATTACAGAAAGATGAAATCATACCGGACGTGCTACCTCTAAAGACATCGAACATGTGGACCAATGAAAAGCTTGTAAAATAATATGGGGTGAAAGATTAATGACATAATCCATCTTTTAATTGGGTAAAGATAGTGGGGTATAACCAATGTCCAATAGAATTTTAGGGGAATATATAACGAGAAAGGGATAAAAACCCATGACACGGGGAGCCATTTAGAATTAGGTAGGGAATGCTATTGATTTTATCCAGAAACTTTGTCACACTGTTTGGTGACTTACCTGGTTTTACTTAAACCATCCCTTTCCTTAGATTGCCCATTTTACACTTTACCTCCTTATGAGGGAAGTGCCCCCTTTTGCCCCGGAGCTGAGTTTTGACTGATGGCGATTTGAATGAGGTCCTGGAGACGAACACTGAACCTGTGCGCTGACCTAAACCTTGGAGGGTAACTATGACAATGAATTTGTGATTTGTCTGTTTGCTTTTCCTTTCTAGGTACCAACTGCTTACTTTTGACAGAGACCATAGTTAGATGTTTTCCAAATTGGTGTTCTAAATAGTTTTGCATGAAGCCCAACATGCCAATGCTAATTAGCGGTTAGGACAGGTGTTCACTAAATTGACGCAAATAGACAAACAACCGAATCTATGCTTTGTTGAACTGACGCGTTATTAACACTTTGCTAAATTGATCTATGTTTATGCCGTGTTATGTTTTGATGTTTGTGATTCTCGCCTTAATGAAATCTTATCAAAGTTGCCATATCATGACTATGTGTAGGAGGCTGGACTGGCTTGTAGTGAGTACCAAGGGGTACTTGCACCTTGCACCAGGCCCAGTTATCCCTTATTAGTGTATAGGGTGTCTAGCAGCTTAGGCTGATAGATAATGGTAGCTTAGCAAAGCAGCTCAGGCTGAACTAGGAGACGTGTGAAGCTACTACAGTACCACTTAGTGTCATATGCACAATATCATAAGAAAACACAATACACAGTTATACTAAAAATAAAGGTACTTTATTTTTATGACAATATGCCAAAGTATCTTAGAGTGTACCCTCAGTGAGAGGATAGGAAATATACACAAGATATATATACACAATAGCAAAAATATGCAGTATAGTCTTAGAAAACAGTGCAAACAATGTATAATTACAATAGGATGCAATGGGGAAACATATGGATAGGGGCAACACAAACCATATACTCCAAAAGTGGAATGTGAACCACGAATGGACCCCAAACCTATGTGACCTTGTAGAGGGTCGCTGGGACTATTAGAAAATAGTGAGAGTTAGAAAAATAACCCTCCCCAAGACCCTGAAAAGTGAGTGCAAAGTGCACCAAAGTTCCCCTAAGGACAAAATAGTCGTGTTAGAGGGAGAATGCAAGGAAAACACAAATCAGCAATGCAACAACGATGGATTCCTGTCTGAAGGTACCTGTGGAACAAGGGGACCAAGTCCAAAAGTCACAAGCAGCTCGGAGATGGGCAGATGCCCAAGAAATGCCAGCGGTTGGTGCAAAGAAGCTCTTACTAGGCTGAAGAACTGTGAATACTGCAGGAACGACAAGGGCTAGAGACTTCCCCTTTGGAGGATGGATCCCCCACGCCTTGGAGAGTCGTGCAGAAGTGTTTTCCCGCCGGATGGACGCCAACAAGCCTTGCTACACGCAAATCGTGCGTTTGGCGTTTTTGGACGCTGCTGGGGCCCAGGAGGGACCAGAAGGTCGCAAATTGGACCTGCAGCGAGAGGGGACGTCGAGCAAGACAAAGAGCCCTCACTGAAGCAGGTAGCACCCGGAGAAGTGCCAGAAACAGGCACTACGAGGATGCGTGAAACGGTGCTCGCCGAAGTTGCACAAAGGAGTCCCACGTCGCCGGAGACCAACTTAGAAAGTCGTGCAATGCAGGTTAGAGTGCCGTGGACCCAGGCTTGGCTGTGCACGAAGGATTTCCGCCGGAAGTGCACAGGGGCCGGAGAAGCTTGCAAAGTCGCGGTTCCCAGCAATGCAGCCCAGCGAGGTGAGGCAAGGACTTACCTCCACCAAACTTGGGCTGAAGAGTCACTGGACTGTGGGGGTCACTTGGACGGTGTCGCTGGATTCGAGGGACCTCGCTCGTCGTGCTGAGAGGAGACCCAAGGGACCGGAGATGCAGCTTTTTGGTGCCTGCGGTTGCAGGGGGAAGATTCCGTCGACCCACGGGAGATTTCTTCGGAGCTTCTGGTGCAGAGAGGAGGCAGGCTACCCCCACAGCATGCACAAGCAGGAAAACAGTCGAGAAGGCGGTAGGATCAGCGTTACAGAGTTGCAGTAGTCGTCTTTGCTACTATGTTGCAGGTTTGCAGGCTTCCAGCGCGGTCAGCGGTCGATTCCTTATCAGAAGGTGAAGAGGGAGATGCAGAGGAACTCGGCTGAGCTCATGCATTCGTTATCTAAAGTTTCCCCAGAGACAGAGACCCTAAATAGCCAGAAAAGAGGGTTTGGCTACCTAGGAGAGAGGAAAGGCTACTAACACCTGAAGGAGCCTATCACAAGGAGTCTCTGACGTCACCTGGTGGCACTGGCCACTCAGAGCAGTCCAGTGTGCCAGCAGCACCTCTGTTTCCAAGATGGCAGAGGTCTGGAGCACACTGGAGGAGCTCTGGACACCTCCCAGGGGAGGTGCAGGTCAGGGGAGTGGTCACTCCCCTTTCCTTTGTCCAGTTTCGCGCCAGAGCAGGGGCTAAGGGGTCCCTGAACCGGTGTAGACTGGCTTATGCAGAATTGGGCACCTCTGTGCCCAACAAAGCATTTCCAGAGGCTGGGGGAGGCTACTCCTCCCCTGCCTTCACACCATTTTCCAAAGGGAGAGGGTGTCACACCCTCTCTCAGAGGAAGTTCTTTGTTCTGCCATCCTGGGCCAGGCCTGGCTGGACCCCAGGAGGGCAGCTGCCTGTCTGAGGGGTTGGCAGCAGCAGCAGCTGCAGAGAAACCCCAGGAAGGGCAGTCTGGCAGTACCAGGGTCTGTGCTACAGACCACTGGGATCATGGAATTGTCCCAACAATGCCAGGATGGCATAGAGGGGGCAATTCCATGATCATAGACATGTTACATGGCCATATTCGGAGTTACCATGGTGAAGCTACATATAGGTAGTGACCTATATGTAGTGCACGCGTGTAATGGTGTCCCCGCACTCACAAAGTTCAGTGAATTGGCTCTGAACAATGTGGGGGCACCTTGGCTAGTGCCAGGGTGCCCTCACACTAAGTAACTTTGCACCTAACCTTTACCAGGTAAAGGTTAGACATATAGGTGACTTATAAGTTACTTAAGTGCAGTGTAAAATGGCTGTGAAATAACGTGGACGTTATTTCACTCAGGCTGCAGTGGCAGGCCTGTGTAAGAATTGTCAGAGCTCCCTATGGGTGGCAAAAGAAATGCTGCAGCCCATAGGGATCTCCTGGAACCCCAATACCCTGGGTACCTCAGTACCATATACTAGGGGATTATAAGGGTGTTCCAGTAAGCCAATGTAAATTGGTAAAAATGGTCACTAGCCTGTCAGTGACAATTTGGAAAGAAATGAGAGAGCATAACCACTGAGGTTCTGATTAGCAGAGCCTCAGTGAGACAGTTAGTCACTACACAGGTAACACATACAGGCACACTTATGAGCACTGGGGCCCTGGGTTACCAGGGTCCCAGTGACACATACAACTAAAACAACATATATACAGTGAAAAATGGGGGTAACATGCCAGGCAAGATGGTACTTTCCTACACAACCCCCCCCCAAACGAAGGACAATAAGACTAGCCATTACCTGATGAGTCTTCATTGTCTAAGTGGAAATATCTGGAGAGTCCATCTGCATTGGAGTGGCTACTCCCAGGTCTATGTTCCACTGTATAGTCCATTCCCTGTAGGGATATGGACCACCTCAACAATTTAGGATTTTCACCTTTCATTTGTTTTAGCCAAAGTAGAGGTTTGTGGTCTGTCTGAACAATGAAGTGAGTGCCAAACAGGTATGGCCTCAACTTCTTCAGAGCCCAGACCACAGCAAAGGCCTCCCTCTCAATGGCAGACCAACGCTTTTCTCTAGGGGTCAACCTTCTACTAATAAAAGCAACAGGTTGATCCTGGCCCTCAGAATTAAGTTGTGATAGGACTGCCCCTACTCCTAATTCAGATGCATCAGTTTGGACATAGAATTTTTTAGAGTAACAAGGGCTTTTCAGGACAGGTGCAGAGCACATGGCCTGCTTCAGCTCCTCAAAAGCTTTCTGACAGTTTGCTGTCCATAATACCTTTTTAGGCATTTTCTTGGATGTGAGGTCATTAAGAGGGGCTGCAATGGAGCCATAGTTCTTAATGAACCTCCTGTAATACCCAGTGAGGCCTAGGAAGGCTCTCACCTGAGTCTGAGTGGTAGGGGGAATCCAATCAATAATAGTTTGGATTTTCCCCTGAAGTGGTGCAATCTGTTCCCCACCAACAAGGTGTCCCAGATAAACCACTTTACCCTGCCCTATCTGGCACTTTGAAGCCTTGATAGTGAGGCCTGCCTTTTGCAGGGCCTCCAAAACTTTCCAAAGGTGGACCAGGTGATCATCCCAGCTGGAGCTAAAGACAGCTATATCATCCAAATATGCTGCACTGAAAGCTTCCAGCCCTTGCAGGACTGTGTTCACCAACCTCTGAAAAGTGGCAGGTGCATTTTTCAAACCAAAAGGCATTACAGTAAACTGGTAATGTCCTCCAATGGTAGAAAATGCAGTCTTAGGTTTAGCATCTTCTGACATTTTGATCTGCCAATACCCTGCAGTCAAATCAAAAGTGCTTAGATACTTGGCAGATGCCAGTGTATCTATTAGCTCATCTGCCCTGGGTATAGGGTGAGCATCTGTTTTGGTTACCAAGTTGAGACCTCTATAGTCTACACAAAACCTCATTTCCTTCTTTCCATCTTTAGAATTGGGTTTTGGTACCAGTACCACAGGAGAAGCCCATGGACTGTCAGAGTGCTCAACCACTCCTAGTTCCAACATCTTCTGAACTTCTTGCTTTATGCAGTCCCTGACATGGTCAGGCTGCCTATAGATCTTACTTTTGACAGGTAAACTGTCTCCAGTATCTATAGTGTGCTCACACCAAGAAGTGGTGCCTGGCACAATGGAGAAGAGTTCTGAAAATTGTCCTAGGAGATTTATGCAATTATCTTTCTGCTCAGCAGTAAGACAATCAGCCAAAACTACCCCTTCCACAAGAGCATCTTGTTCTGTGGAAGAGAAGAGATCAGGTAGAGGATCACTGTCTTCTTCCTGTCCCTCATCTGTTGCCATGAGCAGGGTGAGATCAGCCCTGTCATAGTAGGGTTTCAGGCGGTTGACATGGAGCACCCTAAGGGGACTCCTGGCAGTGCCTAAGTCAACCAAGTAGGTGACTTCACCCTTCTTTTCAACAATTGTGTGTGGACCACTCCATTTATCTTGGAGTGCTCTTGGGGCCACAGGCTCCAAGACCCACACTTTCTGCCCTGGTTGGTACTGAACCAAAACAGCCTTCTGATCATGCCATTGCTTCTGGAGCTCTTGGCTGGCCTGAAGGTTTTTACTGGCCTTTTTCATGTACTCAGCCATCCTTGATCTGAGGCCAAGTACATAATCCACAATATCCTGCTTAGGAGCTTTTACAGGTTGTTCCCAACCCTCCTTTACAAGTGTGAGTGGACCCCTAACAGGGTGTCCAAAAAGAAGTTCAAAGGGGCTGAAGCCCACTCCTTTCTGGGGTACCTCCCTGTAGGCAAAAAGGAGGCATGGTAGAAGGATATCCCATCTCCTGCGGAGTTTTTCAGGGAGTCCCATAATCATGCCTTTGAGAGTTTTATTAAATCTCTCCACCAGTCCATTTGTTTGTGGATGATAGGGTGTTGTGAACTTGTAAGTTACACCACACTCCTTCCACATGGCCTTTAAGTATGCAGACATGAAATTGCTTCCTCTGTCTGATACTACTTCCTTTGGGAAGCCCACCCTGGAAAATATTCCCAGGAGGGCCTTTGCCACTGCAGGAGCTGTAGTGGTCCTTAAAGGAATTGCTTCAGGATACCTTGTGGCATGGTCCACTACCACTAAGATAAACCTATTGCCTGAAGCAGTAGGAGGGTCAAGGGGGCCAACTATGTCAACCCCTACCCTTTCAAAGGGAACCCCAACCACAGGCAGTGGGATAAGGGGTGCCTTTGGAGTGCCACCTGTCTTGCCACTGGCTTGACAGGTTTCACAGGACTTACAAAATTCTTTTGTGTCCTCAGACATCCTAGGCCAATGAAACAGTGGTACCAATCTGTCCCAAGTTTTCATTTGACCCAGGTGCCCAGCTAAGGGAATGTCATGTGCCAGTGTTAGGAGGAACTTTCTGTACTCCTGAGGAATCACTAATCTCCTGGCAGCTCCAGGTTTAGGATCCCTTTGCTCAGTGTACAAGAGGTTGTCCTCCCAGTAAACTCTGTGTGAGTCACTGACATCCCCATTAGCCTGTTTGACAGCTTGCTGTCTGAGACCCTCTAATGTGGGACAGGTTTGCTGTGCCACACTCAGCTCCTCTCTGGCAGGCCCCCCTTCACCCAAAAGCTCAGCAGTGTCTGCTTCCAGCTCCTCTGGTGTAGGTTCTGCACAGGGAGGGAATTCTTCTTCCTCAGAAGTAGAATCCACTGTAGAGGGAGGGATAGTAGGAAGCGGTTTGCTTCTACTAGCCCTAGCTTTAGGGAGCACTTGGTCCATTGTTCCAGGATCCAAGCTTCCCTGTCCTTTTTGCTTTTTGGCCTGAGCCCTTGTCAAAGCAAAAATATGCCCTGGGATGCCCAGCATTGCTGCATGGGCCTCCAACTCCACATCTGACCAAGCTGATGTCTCCAAATCGTTCCCTAATAGACAGTCTACAGGTAAATCTGAAGCTACCACAACTTTCTTTGGACCAGATACCCCCCCCCAGTTGAGATTTACAACAGCCATGGGGTGGCTTTGTGTTATGTTGTGAGCATCGGTTACTTGGTACTGGTGTCCAAGTATGTGTTGTTCAGGGTGCACCAGTTTCTCAATCACCATTGTGACACTGGCACCTGTGTCCCTGTAGGCCTGGACCTCAACACCATTTATTAGGGTTAGTTGCTTGTACTTCTCCAAGTTATGGGGGCAAGCAACCAAAGTGGCTAAGTCAATAGCCCCTTCAGAGACTAAAGTAGCCTCTGTGGTCTCCCTAATCAGACCAACCCCAGCTAAATTACCAAAAGTGAGCCCAGCTACTCCCTTGGATTGGCTATTAGTAGGTTTGCTCCCACCACCACTGCTATTAGTAGGGACACTAGGTGTAGCAGTAGGGGTTGTAGTGGTAGGAGCTGTGGTGCCTTTCTTTGGACAACTGGGATCTGTTGTCCAATGGCCTTTTATCTTACATAAATAGCACCATGGTTTCCTTTCCTTGTTCTGATTAGAGGAAGGTTTGGGCCCACCACCCCCACCAGAGTGTTTTTGTGGGCCTGATGAAGACTCATTTTTAGATTTGTCCCCACCCTTGTCAGAAGACTTACCATCCTTCTTTTTGTTGCCATCTTTGTCACCCCCTGTATGAACTTTTCTGTTCACTCTTGTTCTGACCCATTTGTCTGCCTTCTTTCCCAATTCTTGGGGAGAGGTCAGATCAGAGTCCACCAAGTACTGGTGCAACAAATCAGACACACAATTATTAAGAATATGCTCTCTCAGGATTAAGTTATACAGGCTGTCATAATCAGTAACTTTACTGCCATGTAACCACCCCTCCAAGGCCTTCACTGCCTGGTCAATGAAATCAACCCAGTCTTGTGAAGACTCCTTTTTGGTATCTCTGAACTTGATCCTGTACTGTTCAGTGGTTAAGCCATAACCATCCAGGAGTGCATTCTTAAGAACTTGGAAATTGTTAGCATCATTTTCTTTTACAGTAAGGAGCCTATCCCTACCTTTTCCAGTAAATGATAGCCATAGGATAGCAGCCCACTGCCTTTGAGGGACATCCTGTACAGCACAGGCCCTCTCAAGTGCAGCAAACCACTTGTTAATGTCATCCCCCTCCTTGTAAGGGGGAACTATCTTATGCAGATTCCTGGAATCATGCTCTTTTGCAGGATGACTATGGGGAATACTGCTGCTGCCACCATGGGTATCTAAACCCATTTTCTGTCTTTCCCTCTCTATTTCTAAAGACTGTCTATCCAAATCCAGCTGTTGCTTCTTGAGCTTCAGTCTGGTTTGCTCCACTCTCAATCTATTGAGCTCCCTTTCCAACAATCTGTCATCAGGGTGGGTGGGAGGGACATTTCTAGATACAGAGGTATGATGGGAATGAACAGAAGGAGACCTGTCCCTTACAGAGGGCACCCTAACAGCTTGGCTACCAGTATAATGTGAGAGCACATCATCAGTATGATGTGATTCAACCTCTGTACCAACTATGCTAGACTGTCTAGTAATGGGCAGGCTGAGAAGTTTCTTTCCTGAACCTTTTCCTGGGGGAGTCCCTGGATCAGATTGAGAACCATTAGCTACTTTTTCTACAGATTGGGCACTTATGGCCTTATCCTGTACTCTAAGCATATTAATTAACAGTTCTAAGGAAGGATTCTTCCCTACACTCAAACCTCTCTCTATGCAGAGACTCCTTGCTCCTTTCCAGCTAAGGTGATCATATGCAAGTTTGGACAGTTCAACTTTTTGGCCTGTGCCAGACATTTTTTAGAGAGAGTAAAAGTGATAGACAAAGAGAAAAAAGTTTTCAGAACTTTTTGCAAAGACAGAAAAAAAAACTTTTTAAACTTTTAAGAACTTTTTGAAAGTTTAGAAGTACTTTTCAGCACTTAGAAAAGAGTGAAAAGAGGAAATGCAAAACTTTTTGGCTATGTGTATATACACTGACCTTGTTTTGTATATTTTTCTCTTATGAAAAGTACAATGACAAGAGTGGTAAGTAGTCTCAAAGCACTTATCCCACCACTGCACAACCAATGTAGGAGGCTGGACTGGCTTGTAGTGAGTACCAAGGGGTACTTGCACCTTGCACCAGGCCCAGTTATCCCTTATTAGTGTATAGGGTGTCTAGCAGCTTAGGCTGATAGATAATGGTAGCTTAGCAAAGCAGCTCAGGCTGAACTAGGAGACGTGTGAAGCTACTACAGTACCACTTAGTGTCATATGCACAATATCATAAGAAAACACAATACACAGTTATACTAAAAATAAAGGTACTTTATTTTTATGACAATATGCCAAAGTATCTTAGAGTGTACCCTCAGTGAGAGGATAGGAAATATACACAAGATATATATACACAATAGCAAAAATATGCAGTATAGTCTTAGAAAACAGTGCAAACAATGTATAATTACAATAGGATGCAATGGGGAAACATATGGATAGGGGCAACACAAACCATATACTCCAAAAGTGGAATGTGAACCACGAATGGACCCCAAACCTATGTGACCTTGTAGAGGGTCGCTGGGACTATTAGAAAATAGTGAGAGTTAGAAAAATAACCCTCCCCAAGACCCTGAAAAGTGAGTGCAAAGTGCACCAAAGTTCCCCTAAGGACAAAATAGTCGTGTTAGAGGGAGAATGCAAGGAAAACACAAATCAGCAATGCAACAACGATGGATTCCTGTCTGAAGGTACCTGTGGAACAAGGGGACCAAGTCCAAAAGTCACAAGCAGCTCGGAGATGGGCAGATGCCCAAGAAATGCCAGCGGTTGGTGCAAAGAAGCTCTTACTAGGCTGAAGAACTGTGAATACTGCAGGAACGACAAGGGCTAGAGACTTCCCCTTTGGAGGATGGATCCCCCACGCCTTGGAGAGTCGTGCAGAAGTGTTTTCCCGCCGGATGGACGCCAACAAGCCTTGCTACACGCAAATCGTGCGTTTGGCGTTTTTGGACGCTGCTGGGGCCCAGGAGGGACCAGAAGGTCGCAAATTGGACCTGCAGCGAGAGGGGACGTCGAGCAAGACAAAGAGCCCTCACTGAAGCAGGTAGCACCCGGAGAAGTGCCAGAAACAGGCACTACGAGGATGCGTGAAACGGTGCTCGCCGAAGTTGCACAAAGGAGTCCCACGTCGCCGGAGACCAACTTAGAAAGTCGTGCAATGCAGGTTAGAGTGCCGTGGACCCAGGCTTGGCTGTGCACGAAGGATTTCCGCCGGAAGTGCACAGGGGCCGGAGAAGCTTGCAAAGTCGCGGTTCCCAGCAATGCAGCCCAGCGAGGTGAGGCAAGGACTTACCTCCACCAAACTTGGGCTGAAGAGTCACTGGACTGTGGGGGTCACTTGGACGGTGTCGCTGGATTCGAGGGACCTCGCTCGTCGTGCTGAGAGGAGACCCAAGGGACCGGAGATGCAGCTTTTTGGTGCCTGCGGTTGCAGGGGGAAGATTCCGTCGACCCACGGGAGATTTCTTCGGAGCTTCTGGTGCAGAGAGGAGGCAGGCTACCCCCACAGCATGCACAAGCAGGAAAACAGTCGAGAAGGCGGTAGGATCAGCGTTACAGAGTTGCAGTAGTCGTCTTTGCTACTATGTTGCAGGTTTGCAGGCTTCCAGCGCGGTCAGCGGTCGATTCCTTATCAGAAGGTGAAGAGGGAGATGCAGAGGAACTCGGCTGAGCTCATGCATTCGTTATCTAAAGTTTCCCCAGAGACAGAGACCCTAAATAGCCAGAAAAGAGGGTTTGGCTACCTAGGAGAGAGGAAAGGCTACTAACACCTGAAGGAGCCTATCACAAGGAGTCTCTGACGTCACCTGGTGGCACTGGCCACTCAGAGCAGTCCAGTGTGCCAGCAGCACCTCTGTTTCCAAGATGGCAGAGGTCTGGAGCACACTGGAGGAGCTCTGGACACCTCCCAGGGGAGGTGCAGGTCAGGGGAGTGGTCACTCCCCTTTCCTTTGTCCAGTTTCGCGCCAGAGCAGGGGCTAAGGGGTCCCTGAACCGGTGTAGACTGGCTTATGCAGAATTGGGCACCTCTGTGCCCAACAAAGCATTTCCAGAGGCTGGGGGAGGCTACTCCTCCCCTGCCTTCACACCATTTTCCAAAGGGAGAGGGTGTCACACCCTCTCTCAGAGGAAGTTCTTTGTTCTGCCATCCTGGGCCAGGCCTGGCTGGACCCCAGGAGGGCAGCTGCCTGTCTGAGGGGTTGGCAGCAGCAGCAGCTGCAGAGAAACCCCAGGAAGGGCAGTCTGGCAGTACCAGGGTCTGTGCTACAGACCACTGGGATCATGGAATTGTCCCAACAATGCCAGGATGGCATAGAGGGGGCAATTCCATGATCATAGACATGTTACATGGCCATATTCGGAGTTACCATGGTGAAGCTACATATAGGTAGTGACCTATATGTAGTGCACGCGTGTAATGGTGTCCCCGCACTCACAAAGTTCAGTGAATTGGCTCTGAACAATGTGGGGGCACCTTGGCTAGTGCCAGGGTGCCCTCACACTAAGTAACTTTGCACCTAACCTTTACCAGGTAAAGGTTAGACATATAGGTGACTTATAAGTTACTTAAGTGCAGTGTAAAATGGCTGTGAAATAACGTGGACGTTATTTCACTCAGGCTGCAGTGGCAGGCCTGTGTAAGAATTGTCAGAGCTCCCTATGGGTGGCAAAAGAAATGCTGCAGCCCATAGGGATCTCCTGGAACCCCAATACCCTGGGTACCTCAGTACCATATACTAGGGGATTATAAGGGTGTTCCAGTAAGCCAATGTAAATTGGTAAAAATGGTCACTAGCCTGTCAGTGACAATTTGGAAAGAAATGAGAGAGCATAACCACTGAGGTTCTGATTAGCAGAGCCTCAGTGAGACAGTTAGTCACTACACAGGTAACACATACAGGCACACTTATGAGCACTGGGGCCCTGGGTTACCAGGGTCCCAGTGACACATACAACTAAAACAACATATATACAGTGAAAAATGGGGGTAACATGCCAGGCAAGATGGTACTTTCCTACACTATGCTATTAGGTTTCTTGGTTTTGAGATGAACACATCTGCTTTTAGAATTGTAACTAATAGGGAATAAAACTCATAAAATTCTACTAAACTGGTGTGGTTATTCATGACTGCAAGGTCATGGTAGTGTTTTGAATTGATTAATGACTTTGACTAAAGTGAAATGTATTGTTGTGATAAATATTGGTGACATTATAGACGTATTGATTGACCTATTGATTAGCTATCTCGTCCTAAGGTGTC
The DNA here is from genome assembly GCF_031143425.1 of Pleurodeles waltl. NCBI lineage: Eukaryota > Metazoa > Chordata > Amphibia > Caudata > Salamandridae > Pleurodeles > Pleurodeles waltl. The sequence goes on from NC_090451.1 coordinate 582,637,440, forward strand.
TCTCAACTGGGTCAAAAGATTTATTGGCCTAAAACGAGTTCTGATGTATAATACATTATCATGAAGGGCCACGATAGCAGTTCTGGTAGCAAAGTGACGTTTTGGCCCTTTGGGGCCCTAGGACGGAGAATTATTGTTTAGATTGTTTTTCTGAGATAATGCAAATTGGAGGTATAATCCGTTTCTAAATTCACCATGACTTTCCTGGGATCTCGGAGCCTGCCTAAGTGAGTTGGGGATGTTCTCGGCGTTTTAGCATGTGTGGTGTAGGATTTGCGCTTGGTCAGCTTATGCATTTTGCAGGTGATTTGTGAAGTTTGTGTGTATTTAGGCCAGGTAATGTTGTTTTAGTAGGAGTGGGCGTACTCCGCAGTATGAGAGTAGGGAAGTCAGCGTACTTCATATGAGTGTGGCGCTTTGTGCGCAAAATTATCCACGTGGTTGGTTGTTAATGTACGGACCCGTTGTGGTCTAAGACTCCGGAGTATATTGATAAGTGTAGGAGACACTTGGGTTTATGTTGTAATTTGTGCGGTTTAATTAGGTCAATCAGGTGTGGTTGACAAGTCAAGTTTGAGTCAAATGGTATCCGTGAAACCTTCAATGGAGATTTGGAAGGTTCTAAAGTGCACTAGGACAAACCATTGACAAGTCGAGAGTAGGATTTACGGGTGGAATTCTGCTTGCGGGTGCGGGAACTGAGAAGGAGAGAATAGCGGCCGAGGCTTCAAGTGAAATCTCTGTAAAGTTTTGAAGCGAATGTGTTACCCTTCCTGTAGTAAACCGGCAAATTTGAGTTGTTGTTGTTGTTAAAGGTGCGTGCAGTGATTCTGCTTTAGTTTGGTGTGAATCTAGTGAGGGGCGGACGAGCCGCAAGACTTTGTCAGCTGCAGTGTGTGAGTGTGACGTCAGTGGTGCCGCGCTGAGATAGGTCAGTAGCCGAGAGGGGTCGCACACGGATTGGCTGCCATCCGTGAGAGGCAATAGGTTGAGAAAGGTGGGTGAAGAGTGTCCTGGGAATTAAAGTCACTTTCTGATTAAATACAAACAAAAGAAAAGACGCAAAATGAATTTTATCAAAGCTTTTAGGAGCGCCCTGAAAGGAGACGCATACATTATGGCGAGTGAAGGGGAGCCTACACTGCCTGAGGGTACTCCAGCTTATATAGTCATGGAGGAAAAGGGTGTTGCGCCTTGCTTATGGATGAAACAGTGGCGCAAACTGACAGAAAAAGAGGGATGTTTGGCATTTCCGGAGCACAGAACGTTCAATACGAGAATTTTAGAGAATTTGAGGTGGATGTTAAGTGTACAAAACCCACCTCCAAGGCCAGCTCAGTATGAGGCATTAGCAGTCTGAGATTTAATGGCTATTAAACAAGGACAGCAGAAATTCGAGAAGAGAATGAAAAGGGCAGAAAAGACTTTAGCTGAGGCTAGATGGGACAATGAGAGCAAAATGTGGAGACGGGGAATAGTTGACAGACTCAAATTGTTTCCAGCAACAGCACAGGGCGATGAGACGCAGGGGAAGAAGGCCTCCTGTAAGACAGACAAGGACTCTAATAAGCCTAAAGGGACTAAGAGATCTTGGATAGAGGAAGGTGACTCAGATGATGAGGAGTTTCTTAATCAGTTATTGCATGATCGCCCGCCACCTTATGCAGTAGACGACAATGTTCCAAGCACCAGTGCGGGTCCTGGGAACCAGACGCAGGAGAAGGGAGTTACCGATACAGTACAGACTAGTGATACGGGTTTGATACAGAATGGTGTCAGTGTACCCACTGAGCCAGACATGCAGATACAGTTGCAACCTCCACCGCTGATACAGAGAATTTATCCAGACGTCCCAGTACTAGAGACTACTACAAATTTGATAGTGCTGCCGGACCCGATATATACAAAATCAAGGTTAGTACAGATTGAGCCAACTCCACAATTGCTGCCCCAGCCGCAGCAACAGCTGATACCAGGGTATAATCCAGCAGCAGGACTTCCATTAGTACCTGCCCTGGCTTCAGAGAATCAAACTCTGGGAGTTGCTGCTCCGTGGTGTTTTGGACCGGGCCAGACACCTGCTGCCATATCGTTACCAATTACTGTCGGTCCACCGGCGCCATTGTATGCGCAGGGCAAGCCTGGCATGTGTGATCAGCGAGTAATGACCCAAGATGCAATAAGAGGAAGGTCCACAGGAACTCCCCAGTTAATGGCCCCGGGAGAGCAATCAGTTGAAAGACCAAGGTCTTTACTAGACCTTAGCCCGGTTGAGGCACCGTTGGAGGCAATGAGACAGGCAGGGCTAGGTGTGCTAACCACACAGACAATAAGTACAAATGCTTCACAGTCGCCAATGATGCATGCAGGGAATATTTCACTGCAAGGTTTTACGGTGCAACAATTGAATGAGTGGTTAGAAAAAACTTACACATCACAAAAGACTGCAGTAATTGCAGAGAAGCCAGAAAGGCCTGAGAAAGATGAGTACCTGAACTTTGTGAGACTGGGTGTGGAAGCTGCTGAACTAGTGGAAGGGACAATAGGGGTAAACAGATTAGAATCCTACACAGAAGCAGAGTTAAGGCATCTGTGCCCCAAGATTACTAAAGAAGTGGGCAAGGTGCATCAGAGGTTGGCGAACCTGGCAGACAAATACAATATTGATATTGAGAATACTAAACATTTGAAAAGAAGTTACAGACTAGACTTCGACTCTAAAGATTTTGATCACATGAGGTTAGTTGGAATAAGGGCTCATCTTAAAGAAATACTGCAAAGTGCTCAGATCTGGGGAGCCTTAGAAAAGTGGGAAGGCAGATGGGCAAAGAAAAGAGATAAGGAGAAAAGCGACAGTCTGGGATCGAGTCCGACTAAAGCCTCACCAGACACTGGGACAGTAAAGATACTACCAATGAGAGAAACAGCTGGAGGGGTCCTAGTTCATGTACCGTGGACTAGGGGAGACATTCTGTCATTCACAAATGATTACCCAGGTTGAGGGAGAAGCCGATAGAGTGGTATCAGTAGGCAGATAGGTTTGTGAAGCTTGCGAAGTGTCTCTGGGAAGACTTGAATAACTTGTTTGAGATCATTGTTCCGCCCGACTTATGGCTTGAGTGTAAGAGAGGTGTAGACTGGCCGACACAGGAGCCAGCAAGGGATAAGACGACCGGAGCACCTTCTGAGGAGGTGATGAAATACTACCATAAAGTGATAGAGTTTTTGAAGCAGAAAGTGTCGCTGAAAGTGACTGATTGGCAGAAAATCGATCGAACCTCACAGGAGGTTAAAGAGTCCATCCATACTTACTACAAGAGGTTGTTGAAAGCGTTCAAACATTACAGTGGCACTGAGAATATTGAGCCGAAAGACATGAACCATCTTGTATTCAGATTTGTTGAAGGGCTGAGACCAGAGGTTAGCCAGATGATTAAGAATCATTTGATTTGTTGGCAAGCGAAGCCGATTGATGAGGTATTGCAGTATGCAAAATACTGTAGTGATGAGATTGAACTGAAGCAGGGAAAACTGAAGGAGAAAGTGATGGTGATGCAGATAAGTGCAGCGCAGGCAGGTATGCAGGGAAATGGAATCCAGCAGATGATACAGCAGCAACCGCAAGGGAATGGTGTGTTTCAGGCGCAACCGAGAGGTCGAGGTTTTGTGAATCGAGGTCCAGACTTGAACACTGTTGTAGTTCAAAATGACGTACAAGGGATGAAAAAGATGTCACCATGTCACGCGTGCGGGGCGTGGGGCATTGGAAGCGGGAATGCCCGAATGCGGTGCATGATGGTGTCGTTCAACAAAGCACTAATGTCGGTACATTACAAAATGTGAGAGGTCCAAAAATGAGAGGTCAAAATGAGAACTAATAACGTGGTTCAGATGCAGGGGCTACAGCCCATGCAGCAAATGCAAATGCCGCGTGTTCAACCAGAGCAAATGCAGCAAGTACAACAGCAGGTTCCCATGGTACCTAGACAGCAAATGCAATTACCATTAGCTCCAATGGGACAGCAACAGGTGATGCTTCCTCAGCAGGTCACAGGTCAAGTAGTGAGCCAAAATAATACAGTACAGCAATCCCCATTGCGTGGTGAAGATGGAATGAATGATGAATGGTCGAATGACAGTTCAGACAGTGAGGAGTGCAGGCTTGCAGCGTCCCTAGAAGTATATCAGAGGGGACCCTATGTAGAGGGAAAGTTAATGGGTCACAAGGTTTCCTTCTTGGTTGACACCAGAGCTACACGCTCTACAGTCAGAAGTGCAGAGGTTTCGAAATTGCCACTTTCAGGGCGTACCATAAGAGTGGTAGGAGTAGCAAACCAGTGTTTGACAAATCCGATCACAGATCCAGTGCAAGTTGAGATTGGCAACTTTCAGGGACTGCATAAGTTTGTAGTCTGTGATTCAAGTCCTGTGCCCCTACTGGGAAGAGACTTACTGTGCAAAACAAAATGTTCAATTACCTGTACCAACGATGGAATTGAGGTGCAGACAAACAGTGATGATGAAGGCGAGGACGGTCAGTTTTCAGAATTAGAGACGGAAACCGCAAATGAAGATTACCCTTTGATAACCTTATTCCTGATGCTTACAGTGACTGACTTACCAGTTGAGTTACAGGGGACAGTGACAGAGAAAGTGTGGGACTTGACAGGAAACAAAGTGGGGCTGATAAAAGGAGTGGAACCAGTTAAAGTACAAGTGAAGCCAAATGCAGTGTTTCCCCAGGTGCCACAGTCCCACATGGCACAAGATGTCCTTATTCAGGTGTCGCAAATAATTGCGGATTTTGTAAAGCGTTCTGAAAGAAGTATTGAGCAGCTCATGTAATTCACCAATAATGGGTCTGAAAAAGCCTTGTGGGAAGGTTCGAATTGTGCAGGACTTGAGGAAAATAAACAAGATTGTGGTAAAATGTTGCCCCATAGTGCCGAACCCAGCAGTGATTATGTTTCAGGTTCCATGTGATGCAGAATGGTTCACCGTTGTAGACTTGTCACAAGCTTTCTTTTCGGTGCCTCTCCATGAGGACAGCCAGTTTTTATTCAGTTTCAAATTCCTGGACAAGGTGTACAGTTGGTGCAGAATTCCTCAAGGGTTTTCTGAGTCACCGTCCATCTTCAATCAGATATTGAAGAAGGACTTGGAGTCACTAGAACTGCCTTTCAGTTTGACTCTGGTGCAGTACATTGATGACTTACTAATTGCGTCCAGAACAAAAGATGACTGCAGGTATGACACAATTGCCTTATTGAATCATTTGGGAAAGAACAGACATAAAGGGGGTCATTCCGACCCTGGCGGTCTTTTTTCAAGACCGCCGAGGCCGGGGAAGACAGAATACCGCCATTGCCGGCGGTATTCATACCTCCCTATTCCGACATTTCCGCTGGCCCAGCGGAAATGGCACATCAACATTGCCGCCGGCTCGTAATCGAGCCGGCGGCAATGTTGATGTGCAGCGGGTGCAGTAGCACCTGTCGCGCATTTCACTGCCTGAAATTCGGGCAGTGAAATGCGTGACGGGGCTACGCCTGGGGGCACCTGCACTGCCCATGCCAATTGCATGGGCAGTGCCGTGCGTCCCCTTACCGCCATCCTTTCCATGGCGGTGTCTACTGCCATGGACAGGCTGGCGGTCGGGGACTCATAATCCCCAGGGCAGCGGTGCTCGGGGATTATGCCCGCCAGGCCGCAACCTGGCGGGAAAATGGAGGAGCTGGCGGTATGGCCGTGGCTTTTGCGCCACGGTCATACTTGCTGCCGGGACACCGCCAGTCTGTTGGCGGTGTTCCCGCCAGCAATCCGCCGGCCGCCAGGGTCGGAATGACCCCCTAAGTGTCTCCAAAGAAGTTGCAGTACTGTCAAAAGAGGTGAAGTACTTCGGACACTTGATTGAGCGAGGGTCCAGGAGAATGTCAAAGGAAAGGGTGACAGCTATTTTGCAGATGAACCCCCCCGACAACAAAGAGAGATGTCAGGATGTTTTTGTAAATGGTGGGCTACTGTCGCCAGTGGATACCCAACTTTTCAATTATCTCTAAACCATTGATAAAGCTGACAAGCTAAGAAACTAAGGATGACCCGTATACCATAACTCTGTCCAAAGAAGAGCTTGAGTCATTCATGGAAATGAGGGAGTGCATGTGCAGGGCACCAGCTTTAGGTGTGCCTGATTACACGAAGCCTTTTCTACTGTTTTGTCATGAATGTGATGCTTGTTCTTTGTCTGTCTTGACACAGGTCCATGGAGGTGCAAACCGCCCTGTAGCGTATTTTTCAGCTACCTTGGACCCAGTCGCAGCAGCCTTACCGGGTTGTTTGTGCGCAGTTGCAACAGTTGGTCAAAGCCTCACGCAGTGTGAAGGCATATTGATGGGACATCCCTTAACAGTAATGGTTCCACATTCAGTTGAAATTCTGTTGACTCAAACTAAAACCCAGCACATGACAAATGCCCGACTTACCCGATATGAGACAATTATTTTGGGGTCACCAAATGTCTCCTTAAAGAGATGTACTGTACTGAACCCGGCAACTCTACTTCCTGTTGAAAGTACTGAGATTAATAATGAAGAGGAAGTGGAGCATGATTGTCTTGAGGTAACAGAACTATGTACCAAGCCCCGACCTGACATTCAAGATACGCAGTTAAAAGAAAATGACTGCATTATGTTTGTTGATGGATCCTGTTTGAGAGACTCAGTCGGAATACTGAGAGCCGGTTATGCTGTGTGTACAATAGTTGGTATTATTGAAGCTTCCTGGCTTGAGAGAGTGTATTCCGCACAAGTGCCAGAATTAATTGCCCTTACTAAGGCATGCCACGCAGCTGAAAATCTGAAAGTCACTATCTATACAGACAGCAGATACGGGTTTGGAATTGTACATGATTTTGGCCAATTGTGGTCACAGAGAGGTTTCATGACCTCTTCTGGTTCTCCAGTGAAAAATGGCTAACAGATTAAGGATTTGTTACATGCAATTCAGTTACCTCTTGAAATTGCCGTGGTGAAATGCAATGCTCATGTTAAGTTACAAGACTTTGTGTCAATGGGAAACGGCTATGCAGATCAAGTCGCAAGGTTTTGCGCATTGAACTGTATGTCGTTCAAGGATCTGTGGGAATTGTTACTGCAAACTGAAAATGAAACATGCTTGAACTTTGCATTAAGGGTGGTTGATACACTAGATGAGCTAAAATCACTACAGGGTCGTGATAGCAGAGAGGAGAAACGTTCCTGGCAGAGAATACAATGCGTAAAAAGAGCTGACGACTTGTGGGTCTCAGAGGAGGGGAAACTTGTTTTGCCAAACAGTCTTCTGTCACAATTTGCAAGGCTTTATCATGGACAGGCACATCTTGGGAGAGATGCAATGATCAGGTTATTCAAAATTGAGTGGTTTAACCCAAAATTCAGACAAGCTGCAGAAGTTACTTGTCACAGGTGCATCATCTGTCAACAGATGAATGCAGGAAAAGGGACTGTGGTAACTTTGAGCCACATAGGGTTAGCTGGAGGTCCATTTAGCAAGATGCAAATGGATTTCATTGAGATGCCTGTTTGTGGAGGATTGAGGTACGTGTTGGTGATTGTGTGTGTTTTCAGCCACTGGATTGAAGCTTACCCCACACGTAGGAATGACAGTCTCATAGTTGCTAAGCTGTTGCTTAGAGAGCTAATACCCAGGTTCGGTTTTCCGGTCTCTTTAGAATCAGATAGTGGCAGACACTTCGACAATGAGGTGATTAAGCTTTTGTGTGCTGCATTAGACATTGAACAGAAGCTGCATTGTAGCTACAGACCTGAAGCATCAGGACTAGTAGAACAAATGAATGGTACCCTGAAGTCGATAATGGCAAAGAAGTGCGCAGCTATCAATATGAAATGGCCAGATGCATTGCCCTTAGTGCTGATGTCAATGAGAAACACCCCTGATAAGAAGACAGGACTATCACCCCATGAGATCCTTATGGGCAGAGCTATGAGGCTGCCCGCAGTACCTGCAAATGCTCTTGTGAATATCACGGATGATATGGTGTTGGACTACTGCAAAGGTTTAGCTGATGTGGTTCGCTCTTTTTCCCACCAGGTGGAAGCCAACACATTGCCACTGATCAGTGATCCAGGTCATACCCTGCAAACCGGTGACTGGGTGGTTGTCAAGAAGCACGTGAGAAAGTCGTGTTTGGAGCCGCGCTGGAAGGGGCCATATCAAGTAATACTGACAACATCCACTGCTGTGAAATGTGCAGGCGTTCCAAACTGGATACATGCCAGTCACACAAAGAAGGTAACATGTCCAACTGATGAGGAACTTGAAGTTTCCGACTCAACAAGTCCAGAGAAGGAAGTATCAGGGCCAGAAAATAGCCAAGGGGGAACTGAGACTGCAGGAGAGCCCACTGAGAACAGCCTAGTCCCTCAAACAGTAAACGAGTTCGAGAGAGGTGACAGTGAGCCTATCTCAGTAGAGGCAGCAGGAGAACTAAATCAAGGAGAGTTTCTCCCAGAAGTAGACGGGTACAGGTTAGAGCTTGAACCTGTTACAGACCCAGAAGAAGGGGAAATAGTAGAGAGAGTTCAAAGCACACCGGCATCCCCTGAGCCAGTTGCAGGTCCGTCAAGAGAAAACATCATAGCACAAGAGGAGGGTGCTGTTCAGCGTCCTGAAAGGACAAGCAGGAAGAAGACGCATAAAGGTGGTAACTGGCCGGAGAAACAGGCTGCAAAAGAAAAGGTCGTACCAGGTGAAACAATAGCAGAAGAAATCGATACAACCCGAGTAGAGGATCTAAGTGAAGGAGAATTGCAAAGTGAACGCAGGTTGAAAAGAAAAAGAACCGCAAATAGAAGGTACGTAGGTCCTGAATGGGCATATGCAACGACATCTGAATGGCAACAAGAATTCTTAGTGTTCTGTTTTGATCGAGAAGTACAAGGCCAATACTACGGTACCTGAAATCAATCAGAGAAAGAGACTGTGTTAAAACTGAAATTGAAAATTGAAAGCTGAGAAAGAGACTTATAAATTACCGGTTGTGACACTGATAACCTGAATTGACTTTGAAACCCGATTATGACAAGCTGCTAACCTGATTGACAAAAGGGTCCTGGAGTGAGTGAAACGCTGTAAATACACGCAGAGAGAAACAGACTTTGCATCAAGAAAAAAAAAAAGAGCTTTTAGATTGTCCTCAAGTTGATTGTTTGCTTTGAGTTATTCTGCTATCCGATTCTTTACAGACCATGGCTCATAATAGAGGTAGTAGCAAGAAGGGTAAGGTATGTGGTTGGTTAAGTGTTATATTAGGTATTGTGTGTGCAATAATAATTATAGGTGTGATTGTGGGAATGCCGTGGTTGGATAAGAAAGCGACTAACAATGCTTCAAAACCTGAGACTACAACACTAACACCGTGGGAAAAGTTTGAGCAAGATACAAAACACTTGCATGAGGGAACTAACTCAAAAGGGGAACTCTCAACTAACGTCTTCTATCGCTTGCTGAATGAGTATGTTGAAACCATGGATGTGAAAAACTGTTATGTGTGCACAAAGATTCCTTCATCAGTGCAAGAAGGGGTCACTTTTCATAGCTTACCATTAACATATGGGATAAGCTGTAGTTTGCTACTAACAAGATTCTATAATAAGGAACATGTGCAATACTTTTATTCAAATTTAGATGTGGTGTTTTCTTTTGTGCCAGTGATTGAGTTTCTGAACAAATTAGCTAAGGAGCATAGTATAAAAATAGTTAGAGGTTTCTTCGAACCAACACTTACATTTGGGACAGCTTATGCACACTGCAACAATCTGACTGATGATAGACGCAAAGCTTTGAAAGAGCGACTAGAGAAGTAGCTAGAGAAACGCACATATGCAAATGATTATGTTTACACTGCAATCAAGACACAAGGAAAATTAGCTATAGAAGCGTTACATGTAGGAAGGCTATGTATGTATAGGCCAAAATCTGATCATGACACTTTATTTGTGGGAACGAGCGAATGCAGGCATGTGTTTTTGTTTCAGAGTAAATGGACATTCATGTTAAATGGACAGGATCCAGCGATCCCTGGGATCTATTATACCTGTGGACTTAATGCTTATTACCGTCTCCCTAAGGGATGGTATGGGACATGTTATGTGGGGATAGTTTTCCCAAAGATTTACCAGATTGATGACTTAAAACAAATACCTAAAGCGTCTGAATTACAACATGCTAGACAAAAACGAGACAGCGGCTGCTGTCGTTGGTGACATATTTGGAGCCATAATTCCTTCAGTAGGGTTTATTCTAAACTCCATAAAGATTTGAAAGTTGTCTACTATTGTGGATAACATGTTGACAAATTTTACAGGAGCTATACTCCTGATGGATACTGAACTTGCTGCGGAAAGAGCAATGACTCTTCAAAATCGGCTTGCTTTAGACATTCTTTTAGCAAAGAGCGGCGGAGTCTGCAAGATGCTCAACGAGCGTCATTGTTCCTCGTATATACCGGACAATAGTAAAAAGATTAGAGGTATGCTTACTAACCTAACTAAAGATAGTGCAGATTTGAAGGACTTAAAGGAACCTGGAGTGTGGGAGAAAGTGGGAAAAGGAATTGCCAGAGTAGGGAGCTGGTTTAGCAACATTTGGAATGGGGTTCTTGCAAAAATACTAAGGGGTTTATTAATTGTTCTGGCCTGTTTATTAGGTTTATGGGGAGCATGCAAAATTAATTACAAAATTAAAAGAAATGGGACAAAGAGAAATAAGAGAAATTAGGAAAGTGAAAGGGAGAAAATGTTTAATGAAATTTGGGAAAGTTCACACAAGGGACAAGATGATGAAATGCGCATAATGCGCAAGGTGAAAAATTAAAAGTGAAAGGTCAAAAGGAAAAGGTTTGTGTGATGACGAACGTCATCAGAGGAGGGACTGAGAGCGTAGCTTATATAATCTATATTAACATGAAATGTTTATGAATTAATGTGTGATAATAGAAATTGCAATAACTTGAAATGTGACCACGGGGAGTGGCCACTAATATATACGTGGACTAATAATGATGACTAAAATGTTTATAAATTGTTATACTGAATAAGTTTTATACTAATTATTAATTATTGTGTTATTGAATTTGTGCTGTAATCCTTGTAGGCCTTAAGTTAGCATAAGCTGAAGCTTAGCTGCTTGGCTCTCTTATTAAATGTATTTTTCCTATCTTGCAGTGTGCTGACTCGCAAAAGGACATGACCCCTTGTTTTTCTTCAAACTAGAAGCTGAATGTAACCATAGTAGATCCGTTCCCATGAATTCCACATTGCTTGTAGAAAATATTAGACAAAATGAAACAGTGTAGATTAATGTAATGTACAAGGTCGTTCAAACTGGTGAAGACAATGGAGCTACTGACCAGAAGATGTGCAAAGAATTACAGAAAGATGAAATCATACCGGACGTGCTACCTCTGAAGACATCGAACATGTGGACCAATGAAAAGCTTGTAAAATAATATTGGGTGAAAAAATAATCAAACAACAACAGAAAGGAGGGGCACGTGCAGGAGGTTCTGAGAACAAACTCCTGATCCTGTGTATATGACTCCCAATAGTAATCAAATCAAAAATATTATATATACAGTTCCAAAAAGGTGTTTCTTTCAAAATTATTGTTCTATGTTCAGATTACTGGAAAACCAATTGGTTTGAAGCAAGTGCCCTCACTCACCTTCCGGTGGCATGCTTCATCAAAGGGCTATGCTCCTCGTCAGGCCGGCACTGCAATGCCTGACGGGCCCCTCAAGGGGGCTCTCTGGAGATCTTTTGCAAATTATGAACAACCGGTCAAAAAAACTAATCTAGGATTGGTATAGAGATAGTTAAAAATGACTAGAGGTAAAATGCAATTTTATTGGGATATTAAAACCTCTGACATGATTAAAAACAGCATGGGGGGAGATAATAAAACGATGTCTAAACTCCCCAGCAGAACAGAAGTTATAAATAGTAATCACTAAGTCTACCAATTGGGAGTATAGTGTAAGTAAACACAGGATCCCCTGTGTTACTTCGAATGATAGGTCAACATGTTTCTCGCTAGTTAGTCAAAAATGATCTGGTGCGATTCATCAGGACCATGACACGTACCTAAACCTTAAGCAATTAGAGACCCATAATAGGGAATAACTGATTGGCAGGAACCTGAAATATAGAAGAAAGAAACTATCATCAAAGAATTTCTTTGTATCAAACATCCAGTGTGTGCACATTGTCCTCAGTTTTGAAGCCACAAACTCGTGAAAAATCCCTTCGGTGACATGTGCCAAAAGCAAGTCAGTGACAAAGAAAACAACACGGCAACAGTGCCACAATGCCTACCCTCCATATACTAAAGGATGGGCCCCATCGGGGAAAACATCAGGCTTGAGTCATCCACTATGGTCTAAATATACATAGAGAAAGAAAACCTTAATTTCAAAATGACCGACAGAGTAGAGCGTAATGTCACAATGTTGACTCCAAAAATTATCTAAATATGACATATAAATGCCATGAGATAAACAGGCAGGAAAATGCCAAAACTAGAAACTACCATCAGCAAGAAATACACATACACATATGCCATATTATCTTGATAGTCCTGGGTATTTTAGAGATTATACCAATGTGCTGCTGGGGCGGTATAAAGGATAATGCTAATGATAGAACCCCAACAAACCACATCAAGAAGGCTTCTGTAAGTAAGGGCGTTGCTAAGTATCAAGTAATGACTCATAACTAAATGTAACAACACCCCTGCTAAGCCATAAACTAAGGCCGTGGAAAATAGGAAAAGCGAAGGACAAGCCGATCTCTGGTATGCGGAGAAACAACAGTGGAGTCCCAGAGCAAGATCCTAATGCGCGTTAACAATCCCGCGCTGCAACATAATACACAAGTGAGTGCCGATAATGAAAAATTAAAAGAGAACCCGCCTAAACCGTATACCGGTACGCGTTATGCTGAACCGGTATCGGACATTACTTGCAGAAAGAGCACGCAAGTGAGCTCTCGCATACTGCCGAGTGTAATTAACAGTGAAGGCATGTAGAGAAAGTAACGGATATTACTTGCAGAAAGAGCACGCGAGGGAGCTCTCGCATACTGCCGAGTGTAATTAAAAGTGGAGGCATGTAGAGAAGTTAACAGTCCACAACTCCAACAAGAGGCACTTACTCTCAGTGGTCCCACGTTTGGCGACACACCTACATCGATCTGTGTATTCCCGGAACGATGAAAGGTATTCAGTGGGTGGAGCTTTATAAAGAAAGCTGCATTCAATGGAAACAAAAAGTAAAAGAGGACTGCAGCCAAAAGAAAGTGATAGACACAAACAAAGGACAAGGTGAAAGCTACAGCCATAGATACAGGGAAGAGTTCACTAAATAAAACAGAGTTGTATAAAGAAGGACTACCACAATTTTGGTATCTAATCAGAAATGAAAAAAGTGTTCATTTCTAAAATGAAATAGAATTTAAAAATATCATAAAAGGAATGTGAGAAAATCAGAACGTAGAGAATGCTTGGACCATAGTATAGCCAAAGATATAGGGAAAATAGCCCCTAGGAGATCATAGTGACAAAAATGGGGGGTATAGCTATCTATGGATAAAGTTAGTCCAAGGAATCTCATTGTTGAGTCCAGTAAGATGAGTCTTCAACCTGAAAACCCAACGTTATTCCTTCTCGAATAACCTAGTAGCACAATCTCTATTGTCCTTAATAGTCTCCAGAATAACCCACCGAAGGTCACTGGGAGAGTGGTGTTTCTCAATGTAGTGGTTGGTCAGTTTCGTCCAAGATCTCTTACACCGGATGGTACTGCGATGTTCATTGATTCGTATTTTAACCATTCTAGTTGTCATACCTATGTATTTCAGATCACAAGGGCACATAATCATGTATATGCAATTTTTTGTACGGCAATTCATGTGTGATCTTAATTGCCATTTCTTGGGTTCGCCCAGGTCCAGCTCCAGTGTGCTGATGGTGAAAGGGCAAACATTACACACTCCACAGGGGTGATGTCCTTTGACTCCCAACCATTGATTAGCACCAGTGGAGCCAGAATACTGGTGGGATGCCAGTCTCGTATGGACTACTAGGTCTTTAATATTCTGTGTTCTCTTGAAGGAGAACACAGGACGTTCTAATGATTCCCCGGCACTGTTAAGGATAGGCCAATGTCTCTGCACAATACTCTTGATCTGGTTACTCAGAGGGGTAAATGTTGTCACACATGTCAGTCTAGATTGTTGAATAAGTGTGGTATTAGTCAAAAGAGTCTCCCTGGGGATATTACTGGCTCTTTTCTTAGCCCGTCTAATGTTAGAGATAGGGTAGTTCTGTTCACTTAATTTGCAGCATAAAGTGTCCGCTTGAGTGTGAAAGTCAGTTGTTTCCGAATAGTTGTGTTGTGTTCTTAAAAACTGTCCAAAGGGAAGGTTATCTCTCAGTGCTTTACGGTGATGACTGTTATAGAGTAAGAGGCTGTTCCTATCAGTAGGTTCGTGGAACACAGAGGAATGTAGGTACCCATTTCTTAGTGTGATATGTAAGTCAAGGAAGGATACCTCTATGTCTGAGATGTTAGCGCTAAAGCGGAGGTGGATATCTAAAGTATTAATCCATTGGGTAAAGGCTCTCGCTTGTTCTGCATCACCTTTCCAGATCACTAGGATGTCATCTATATAACGGCGCCACAATCTGATATTTGAAAAGAATGGTAGGTTAGGACTAAGTATATGGCGCTGTTCAAAAGCATACATATACAAACATGCAAGACTAGGCGCAAAGGTACTCCCCATGGAGGTACCTTGTATCTGATGGAAAAGACGTTTTTTAAATTGAAAAAAGTTTTCTTTAAGGGCCAAACTTGCACATTGCATGATAAAACTGATAGGGGTATTGTAAGTCCATGTATCTGACTGGAGTATGTCTTCCACTGCAGCAAGAGTTGCTTCCTGTGGTATATTGGTATATAAAGCCTCCACATCTAGACATATCAGCATGTCAGTAGTACCTGTATTGTTGATGTCTTCTAGTAGAACCAGGGTGTCCTTAGTATCTTTCAAGAAGGTAGAAGTCTTTTGGACAATCGGTTGCAGGAAAAAAATCACAAAATTTGGATAATGGTTCTAGAAGAGATCCTATCCCAGACACTATAGGGTGACCAGGTGGAGGAGTGCCCTTGTGGATCTTATGGAGACAGTAGAAATAGGGTACCCTGGGATTTTTTGCATTCAGGAACTCTGCTTCATGTTGGGTGATCCAACCAGCTGTTTCTGTTCCATCGCTGAGCAGTCTGAGGCATTCTTGTCTATAGTTGGTTGTGTCAAGAACAACAATTGCACCTCCTTTATCTGCGGGTTTAATTGTGATGTCCAAATTGTGGGATAAGGAATGGATCACTGTCCGTTCCAGTTTCGAGATATTCTGAAATGGATGGAGAGTTTCCAGGAGTTGGACTTCATCACCCAGCACCGCCTTCTCAAAGGTAAGCACTTCTATAGGGACCGAAGTGGGGGGAGGCATGAAGATTGGTATCACCTCTAGGATCTGCCAGAGGATGGTCTTTGAAGAAAAAGTGTAACCAGATCTTCCGGAATAAGGCTGTCATTTCACAATTCAGTGGGAACTGATCCTCCTTTGGAGTTCGTACAAAGCCTAAGCCTTTTTCTAGAACTGCCGTCTCAGATGGTGTAAGAGAAATACTAGAGAGATTGACAACTAGGGTTTCTTTTGTGTTGTCACACTGCGGCTCCTGGTGACCATTTGGGGTTCCTCCTGTGCCCAGTTAACGTTTCTGCCTCTTCTTCTGTTTCTGCCTCTGCCCCGGCCTCTTCACAAAAAAGGAATGAAATTGTACTGTGGCTGTGGTTGAAAAAAAGGTATAGAGATTTGTTGCCAAGGAGGAACCTGTTGGTATGGGAATGGAGGGTTGAAATGCGTGGGGGGAACATAACGGTTCTGACTCGTTCTCTGTCCCTCGTCCCTACTCCAATCGTCTGAGCTAGAGCTGTAATGAGATGTCCGGGGTCTCCGTTGTGGAACATCGGAATCATCTGAAGTCTCAGGGGCTCCTTCCCATTGGTAGTCATCTTTCGTGTAGGGATAGACTTTTTGTCTACTAAATCTCTTTATGTCTTTCTGAAGTTTGTTAATTTTATGTCGCGTAAGGTATTCTTTAGTCTCATTAAGTTCCAAGTTAATTTCAGCTAAACGAGATTTAAACTGGGAGAGTTGGACCGTAGTTTTCATGGACGCCTCAATAATAGAGATCTGGATGGTGATAGAATCAGCCAGACGCTTTAAAGTATTTATAATCAAAACCAACCAGTCCTGAGTGCATTTCTATGAGATCTGTGACCAATCTAGACGGAATTGTAAGTCTTGTAGAAACATTCTGGGGACATTAGTAACAATCAGACCATTTGGTGAGATGTTAGCCCTTAGGTATTCCGTCATGATTGTGCTGTGGAGAATGGTCTTGATTAGTTCTTTCTTCAAAGCAGACAACTTAGTCCAATCTTCCTTGCAACTATTGGAAGGACCACTGCTCTCATCTCCTAAAATGGATGGGGTCTGTAGAATAGCTTGCACCATGTTGTCATCAAAACTAAGACCTTGTAAGTCTGACATGTTCTCCACCAGATATAATTTATCTGAGTGAACAAAAAACGCCCGCAGCTCAAAAGTTGCGCTAAATCATCAAACAACAACAGAAAGGAGGGGCACGTGCGGGAGGTTTGGAGAACAAACTCATGGTCCTGTGCATATGACTCCCAATAGTAATCAAATCAAAAAAATTATATACACAGTTCCAAAAAGGTGTTTCTTTCAAAATTATTGTTCTATGTTCAGATTGCTGGAAAACCAATTGGTTTGAAGCAAGAGAAAGATTAATGACATAATCCATCTTTTAATTGGGTAAAGATAGTGGGGTATAACCAAAGTCCAATAGAATTTTAGGGGAATGTACAACGAGAAAGGGAGAAAAACCCATGACATGGGGAGCCATTTAGAATTAGGTAGGGAATGCTATTGATTTTATCCAGAAACTTTGTCACTCTGTTTGGTGACTTACTTGGTTTTACTTAAACCATCCTTTTCCTTAGATTGCCCATTATACACTTTACCTCCTTATGAGAGAAGTGCCCCCTTTTGCCCCGGAGCTGAATTTTGACTGATGGTGATTTGACTGAGTCCTGAAGACGAAGACTGAACCTGTGTGATGACCTAAACCTTGGAGGGTAACTATGACAATGAATTTGTGATTTGTCTGTTTACTTTTCCTTTCTAGGTACCAACTGCTTACTTTTGACAGAGACCATAGTTAGATGTTTTCCAAATTGGTGTTCTAAATTGTTTTGCATGAAGCCAACATGCCAATGCTAATTAGCGGTTAGGACAGGTGTTCACTAAATTGACGCAAATAGACAAACAACCAAATCTATTGTTATGTTTTGATGTTTGTGATTCTCGCCTTAATGAAATCTTATCAAAGTTGCCATATCATGACTATGCTATTATGTTCCTTGGTTTTGAGATTAACACATCTGTTTTTAGAATTGTAACTAATAGGGAATAAAACTCATAAAATTCTACTAAACTGGTGTGGTTATTCATGACTGCAAGGTCATGGTAGTGTTTTGAATTGATTAATGACTTTGACTAAAGTGAAATGTATTGTTGTGATAAATATTGATGACATTATAGACGTTTTGATTGACATCTTGATTAGCTATCTCGTCCTAAGATGTCTCTCAACTGGGTCAAAAGATTCATTGGCCTAAAACGAGTCCTGATGTGTAATAAATTATCATAAAGGGACGCGTTAGCAAGACCATATCTAACACAGTATGATATGTATGTTAAATATGGTACCTTATACATACAATCATTACCATATCTAATACCTTCACTCTCTTTTACAATCTTTCTGTTCTATTTATATTTGAATGAATATTCTTCAGTTAGTGTTTATCGCCCCCATTGTATTGTATTTTTTGTTTTTATTCTTACACTAAGTACTTAAGAGTTAATGATAGCAATGCATGATTTTCAGCTTTCAGAACTTTGGCATGAACTGCTATAAACATGTTTGTTATCATTATTACTTGATTTGCGTACTCGTATGTACTCCCTACTTATTGCGATTTAAAGTTGTTTAAATACTGCAATTATTTATTCTAGTTATGTGTTTAGGTCATATATTAAACAATGGTGTAGTATTTGATCACCTATTTTTCTCTCTTCGTTTCTCTTTTAGGTACTTGTCTCTTTCTCCTGTCTCTCTCAGCATTGTTTCTTTCTGCCCTCTTACTCTCCTAATTCTCTTTCTATCTCCTCCTTGTCTCTCTTTCTCCATCGCTCCTCTTTCTCTTTCTCCCCCTCATTGTCTCCTTGCTTCTCTTTCTCTCAATCTGGTTTTGTATTTTTACCCACCTAAATCCACTCTATGCCACATAAAAACAATCCACATAAACACACTCTACACTATACCACATAATTCCACTCAACATAATTTCACTCAACACCATACTGTTCCATGCCACACTATTCAACTCCACACAAATCCATTCCAAACCACATAACTCCACACCAAGCCACAATTCCGCTACAGAACACAATTCCACTACACACCACATATATCCAATTCACAACACAATGATAAACATCATACCACAATATTCAACAACACACCACCTCATTAAGCGCCAATTCATAATAAACCACAACAAAACTAACATTCCATCTAATTACACTCCATAACACACCACCCCACAAAATTCCAATACACTCAAAAACACATATTTACTCTCCACATAATACCACTGCACAGCATGCCACATAATTCCACACACAAATCCACTCCACACAATTCATGCCACACAGTGCCACAACTAACTTCCAATCCAACTCACATAATACCACTAAACTCGGCATAAATCCACTCCATAACACATAGGTAAGACACATTTACAGTTACAACACAAATAGCTCTAACTCTCTTTCTAGTTTTAGAACACCCAAACACACAGATCTGGAGCTTAACTCCAACATATTTATTTTTTCGTCTCCAAAAAGGCAATGCTATCCACACAGTTCCACGACACACAATTCAACTCCACACATTTCCAATCCACAACACATAACTCAACACCAAACCATATGACACAACTCAACAACACAATTACACAACACACCAAATACATCCAATCCACACCACACAATTCCACAAATTTCAGCAGCACACCACATAATTAAACCCCACTACATACCACTCCACAACACAAAACAGCATTACACATCATTAAAATCCATACCACACAATCCCACTCCATATAATTCCAGTACAATCAATACCACATAATTATTATCCACATAAGTCCACAGCACACCAAACCACATAATTCCACTACACAAATCCACTCCACACCACACACTTCCATACCACAGAATTCCACAACTAAATAACCCAACCCACATAATTCCACTACACAACACATACATGTACTCATAACACATATGTAAAAGACATTCCCATTTACAATGCCAATAGTTCTAACTCAAATAAATGCTGCTGTCTGTGCTGTATCTCATCTGTGTGTGAGTGACGCTTGCACTGCTACCTGTACTGTATCTGCTGTGTGTGAGAGAAGCTTGCATTGTACCTTCTCTGTGAGGGAAAGTGCACTGCTGCCTGTGCAGCATCTGCTGTGTGTGAAGTAAGTATGCACTGCTGCTACCTGTATTGTAACTGCTGTGTGTGAGAGAAGCGTGTATGATACATTCTCTGTTAAGGAAGCTTGCATTGTACCTTCTGTGTGAAGGAAGCTTGCACAGTACCTTCTCTGTGAGGGAAGCTTACATGGTACTTTCTCTGTGAGGGAAGCTTGCATTGTACCATCTGTGTGAGGGATGCTTGCATTGTACCTTCTGTGTGAGGGACATTTGCATTGTACCTTCCCTGTGAGGGAAACTTGCACTGCTTCTGTGCTGTAGCTGGTGTGTGTGAGGGAAGGTTGCACTGCTGCCTGCACTCTGTCTGTTCCTTGTATAAGGAAAGCCTGCACTGTACATGCTCTGATAGGGAAGCTTGCATTGCTGCTATACTGTATCTGCTGTGTGTGAGGGAATCTTGCACTGCTGCTGCCTGTTCAGTATCTACTGTGTGAGGGAAGCTTGCACTGCCAATGTGCTGTATCTGCGCTGTGTGTGAGGGAAACTTGGACTGCTGCTGCGTGTGCTGTATTTGCTGTGCTTGAGGGAAGCTTGCACTGCTGCTCTACTGTATCTGCTCTGTGTGAGGGAAGCTTGCGCTGCTGCTGCTGCCTGTGCCGTATCTGCTCTGTGTGTAACGCTTGCACTGCTGCCTGTACTGTGTCAGCTGTGTGTGAGGGAAGCTTGCATTGTACCCCCTCTGTGAGGGAGCATGCCTGTGCTGTATCTGCTGTGTTTGGGAGAAGTATGCACTGTTGCAGCCTGTACTGTTGTGTGTGAGGGAAGTTTCCATGGTACAGTCTCTGTGAGGGAGGTTTGCATTGGAACGTCCATGTAGTGGAAGCTTGCATTGTACCTAATCTGTAAGGGGAGCTTGCATTTTACCTTCTGTGGAAGGGAAACTTGCATTGTACCTTTTGTGGAATGGAAGTTTGCATTGTACCTTCTGTTTGAGGGAAGCTTGTATTGTTCCTTCTGTGTGAGGGAAGCTTGCATTGTACCTTATTTGTGAGGGAATCTTGCATTGTACCTTCACTCTGAGGGGAAGCTCGCATTGTGAAGAAAGCTTGCATTGTATTTTCTGTGTTAGGGAAGCTTGCATTGTATCTTCTTTGTGAGAAAAGCTTGCATTGTACCTTCCCCGTGAGGGAAGCTTGCATTGCATCTTCTGTGGGAGGGAAGCTTGCATTGTGCCTTCTCTGTGAGAAAAACTTGCATGGCACATTCTCTGTGAGGGAAGCTTGCATTGTACCTTCAGTGAGGGAAGCTTGCATTGTACCTTATCTGTGAGAGAAACCTGCATTGTACCTTCACTGTGAGGGAAGCTTGCATTGTACCTTCCGTGGGAGGGCAGCTTGCATTGTACCATCCACTGGAAAGAAGCTTGCATTGTCCCCTCTATGTGAGGGAAGCTTGCATTGTGCCTTTTCTGTGAGGGAAGCTTGCATTGTGCCTTCTCTGTGAGGGAAGCTTGCATTGTACCTCCTCAGTGAGGGAACCTTGGATTGCACCTTCTGTGTGAGGGAAGCTTGCATCCTACCTTCCGTGAGAGAGATGCTTGCACTATACCTTCTCTGTGAGGGACGCTTTGCATTGTACCTTCTCTGTGAGGGGAGCTTGCATTTTACCTTCTGTCGGAGGGAAGCTTGCATTGTACCTTCTCTTTGAGGGAAGCTTACATTGTGCCTTCTGTGTGAGGGAAGCTTGCATTGTACTTTCTGTGTGAAAGAAGCTTGCATTGTACCTTCTTTGTGAAAAAAGCTTGCATTGTACCTTCCCTATGAGGGAAGCTTGCAGTGCACCTTCCAGGGGAGGGGAGCTTGCATTGTACCTTCTGTGGCAGGGAAGCTTGCATTGCTCCCTCTCTGTGAGGGAAGCGTGCATTGTCCTCTCTCTGTGAGGGAAGCTTGCATTGTGCCTTCTCTGTGAGGGAAGCTTACATTGTGCCTTCTCTGTGAAGGGAGCTTGCATTGCACCTTCTGTGTGAGGGAAGCTTGCAACCTACCTTCTGTGTGAGGGAGGCTTCCACCAGTTCCTAAATGAACCTCCTATCCCTGTCTATCTTCCTTTCTAACGTGTACACCTCTCATCCATATATATTCACCATGCCACATAATTCCACTACACAAATACAGTCCCTATCATACAATTCCAGACTTCACAATTCCACAAGTAACAATTAAAATACAAACTACAAATTTCCACTCCACACCACATACATCCCCTACACTCAAAACCAAAACACATAAGTAAAAGACATTGGGGGTCATTCCAACCCTGGCGGTCGGTGTTAAAGCGGCGGCTAACCCGCCAACAGGCTTGCGGTTAAAAAATTTGAATTCTGACCCTGGTGGAAACCGCCAACAGAGACCGCCACTTTAACACTCCGACCGCCACGGCGGGATAAACAAACAGCGTGGCGGTCACCGCCAACAGACAGGCGGCAGACAATGTACCGCCCACCCTATCACAACCCACCAATCTGCCACCTTTTCCGGGGCGGTAGCCCCGCCGAGAAAAACACGGCGGAAACAGATATTTCGAACGGAAAACGCTCACCTTCATACACCCCACGAGGAATCTGGACAGCATGGAACCGGAACTACACATCCTCCCAGCTATTGTATTCCTGCTTCTCTACCAGGAGCACGAACGCCGGCGCAGAAGACAACGGTGAGTACTGCACCTACGACACAGGGGAGGGGGGAGCAAAAAATATTACCGGCACACACATACGCGACACCCCCACCCACTACAACACACACATCAATGCATAGCAATACATCACAGTTACAACCCCCAAACTCCCCGGAAGAATGCAAAGAGAAAAGGAAATGATTATAAAAATTGGTTAATATTGTAAGGCTGAGTATAAAATATATCAAACATCTATAAATATATACACATAAATTGTCCTGTCCGATATGGGTATCAGCCATTGTTCGTGGGCCACTGGGCCAAAACACATGGGCAAAGCCCACACAGGATACCTGCCTCCAACGGAGAGAACACTGCAGGGGCATCAGATAGGAAAACTACAGTCACCTCAGGGGGAAGGGAAGGGGGGGCACCTCAGCCAGATGAGTCCACGACGCCAGATCCACGAGGGGCCTCCATGGCCACTGTTCAATCCTGGGGAGTGCAAAGCCACAGTCTCACAAGTCCAGACAGTGGGTGGCTTGCCCACTGTGCCATCCTGGGGAGTGCAAAGCCACAGTCTCACAAGTCTCTACAGTGGGTGGGTTGCCCACTGTGCCATCCTGGGGAGTGCAAAGCCACAGTCTCACAAGTGGATGACAGTCTCCACTGGTACTGGAGGGGAACTAGTGCCCAGAGTGCTTCGTGCAGCCATGTCCGACACAGATGCGGGCCTGCCCCTTCCACCAATGGGCCAGCGGTTCATGAGATGAAGGGCCCAGCGGAGCGGTGTTTGAGATGAAGGGCCCAGCGGAGCGGTGCTTGAGATGAAGGGCCCAGTTCAGCGGTGCTTGAGACAGCGGTGCCCAGCGGAGCGGTGTTTGAGATGAAGGGCCCAGCGGGGCGGTGCTTGAGATGAAGGGCCCAGCGGGGCGGTGCTTGAGATGAAGGGCCCAGCGGGACGGTGCTTGAGATGAAGGGCCCAGCGGGCGGTGCTTGAGATGAAGGGCCCAGTTCAACGGTGCTTGAGATGAAGGGCCCAGTTCAACGGTGCTTGAGACGGCGGTGCCCAGTTCAGCGGTGCTTGAGACGGCGGTGCCCAGTTCAGCGGTGCTTGAGACGGCGGTGCCCAGTTCAGCGGTGCTTGAGACAGCGGTGCCCAGCGGAGCGGTGTTTGAGATGAAGGGCCCAGCGGAGCGGTGCTTGAGATGAAGGGCCCAGTTCAGCGGTGCTTGAGACAGCGGTGCCCAGCGGAGCGGTGTTTGAGATGAAGGGCCCAGCGGAGGGGTGCTTGAGATAAAGGGCCCAGCGGAGGGGTGCTTGAGATAAAGGGCCCAGCGGAGCGGTGCTTGAGATGAAGGGCCCATTTCAGCGGTGCTTGAGACGGCGGTGTCCAGTTCAGCGGTTCTTGACTTGGGGGGCCCAGTTCAGCGGTGCTTGAGACGGCGGTGCCCAGTTCAGCGGTGCTTGAGACGGCGGTGCTCAGTTCAGCTGTGCTTGACTTGGGGGGCCCAGTTCAGCGGTTCTTGACTTGGGGGGCCCAGTTCAGCGGTTCTTGACTTGGGGGGCCCAGTTCAGCGGTTCTTGACTTGGGGGGCCCAGTTCAGCAGTTCTTGACTTGGGGGGCCCAGTTGAGCGGTTCTTGACTTGGGGGGCCCAGTTCAGCGGTTCTTGACTTGGGGGGCCCAGTTCAGCGGTGCTTGAGACGGCGGTGCCCAGTTCAGCGGTGCTTGACTTGGGGGGCCCAGTTCAGCGGTGCTTGAGACAGCGGTGCCCAGCAGAGCGGTGTTTGAGATGAAGGGCCCAGCAGAGCGGTGCTTGAGATGAAGGGCCCAGTTCAGCGGTGCCCAGCGGAGCGGTGTTTGAGATGAAGGGCCCAGTGGAGCGGTGCTTGAGATGAAGGGCCCAGTTCAGCGGTGCCCAGTTCAGCAGTGCTTGACTTGGGGGGCCCATTTCAGCGGTGCTTGAGACGGCGGTGCCCAGTTCAGTGGTTCTTGACTTGGGGGGCCCAGTTCAGCGGTGCTTGAGACGGCGGTGCCCAGTTCAGCGGTGCTTGAGACGGCGGTGCCCAGTTCAGCGGTGCTTGACTTGGGGGGCCCAGTTCAGCGGTTCTTGACTTGGGGGGCCCAGTTCAGCGGTTCTTGACTTGGGGGGCCCAGTTCAGCGGTTCTTGACTTGGGGGGCCCAATTCAGCGGTGCTTGACTTGGGGGGCCCAGTTCAGCGGTGCTTGACTTGGGGGGCCCAGTTCAGCGGTTCTTGACTTGGGGGGGCCCAGTTCAGCGGTTCTTGACTTGGGGGGCCCAGTTCAGCGGTTCTTGACTTGGGGGGGCCAGTTCAGCGGTTCTTGACTTGGGGGGCCCAGTTCAGCGGTGCTTGAGATGAGTGTCCAGGTCAGCAGTACCGGCCATGCCATGGATGTCACTCGCCACCTGACATGTGGCTGGCGGGGCCTTCCTGCCCATCTGTGGATTGGCTTGCGGGGCCCTCCTGGGCTGCAGCACCGGGCCTCTGGGTGTCCTCCTGCACACCTAGGTTGGCTGGTGGGGCCCTCCTGGGCAGCTGGCCTGCTGCCGGACTTGTCGGGCGTGCTGCCCTTCCCACCCTTCCCTGCTTGTCTGTGGCCCTTTCCAGACTTTGGCGGTGTGCCAGGTGGCACCCCACTTCCTGACGGAGCCAGGGTAGGGCCTTTGGACCCTGCAGTTTTTGGCCTCTCGCGCCGGGCACTGGCAATCCTTGCTTGCTTTTCCGGGGGTGGGCTGCCCGTGTCTTGGCTCCTAGATGAACTAGCTGGCCTTGAGGGTGGGGGACTCCACAGTCCTTGGACAATTGTCTTTATAGGTCCAGGTTTTGTGGTGGCTGAGGTGCTAATTGGAGTCCTATGAGATGGACGGGGTGGGGGAGTTGTTGGAAAGAGGTCAAGTTTGGAAAGGAAAAGCAATTTAGAAAGAGAGGGACGGGTAGGTGTAGTGGGTATGGGAGTGGAGGAAGAGGATGTGGTTGTAGGAGAATGAAGTCTGGTGTCTTTGGGTGCAGGTGCTTGGGCTGGAGGCTGTCGTGAGGTGGATGGCTGTTGAGTGGGTGGCTGCCTGCGTTTGTGTGGTTTGGAAGAGGGGGTGACAGACACACTGGGAGAGGACACAGGGGACGTTTAAATGGTAGTGGGGGTGGTGAATGCACATGTGCGGAGTGTTCTGGTGGGTGTGCCGGTGATGGACGTAGTGGCTGAAGATGTTGTGCATGCAAGTGTGAGTGGAGACGTCACAGGGAGGGAGGAGGGAGACGAGGAGGAGGGGGACACAGAGGAGGCAGTGGATGTTGGTATGTCTGCATGTGGATGTTGCTTGTGTGAATGCTTGTGTGATATGTGGTGCTTATGTCTGGATGAGCTTCCCTTGGGTGTTGAGGTGTATGCAGGCTGGTCTGATGGTGTGGCTGGGATAGGCAGAGGTACAGGGGATTGGCTCTGGGTGGAGGAAGTTGGAGGGGGGAGGCTAGAGACAGGGACAATGGCTGCCGTCAGTGGTGAGGCCAGAGCGTTGAACGATCGCTGATGGGCAGCCTGACCAGAATGAATGCCCTCCAGGTATGCATTACTCCGGTGCACCTCCCTTTCTACACGATGGATGGCATTCAAAAGGGTAGACTGCCCAACAATGATAGTCCTCAGGAGGTCAATGACCTCCTTACTGAGGGCAGCAGGGGTGACAGGGGCAGGGCCTGAGGTGCCTGGGGCGAAGGAGATGCCCACCTTCCTGGGTGAGCGGGCACAAGGCGAACGCTGAGGGGCTGCTGGGAGGGCGGTGCTGGTGCGCTGGGTGGCGGCTGTACCTGTTGTTGCGGGGGGCACGGATGTTGCCGCCACCACAAGGGAGCTCCCTTCCGAGGACGAGTCGCTGCCACTGACATCAGCACCAGTCCCCGCTGTGGAGCTCCCCTCGCCCTCCGTCCCACTGGTGTACTCTGAGTCCATTGCATGGCCCTCCAGGGCCATGTGGGATGCAGCTACCTCGTGCTCCGATGCTACTTCTCCTCCGCCTGATGATGCTAATGCACACATGAACAGGAAGACCACAAAAAAGGGGGGGGGGGAGAAATAAAGACATGTTGAGTGCATGCATAGGCGACACCGTTGGCAGAGAGGACAGACACAGAAGCCCCCTGCACTACGCCGCGCACTTGGGGTCCACTACTCAATCCGTGGGACATGGCCTACAAGCCTATGGACGACAACTGCACACACATGACACAGGGTCATGGAAACCTGTACTTGGCACCCTACAGAGGTGGGGGGCGGGGGCACAGGGCCATGCCTTACGGAGGGGCCTAGCCTACAGAAATCACCCTGGCCTAGGGATACCCACAGCCCTCCTCCCCTACCCAGACACCTCCACTGCTCGCAAAGTCAGCAGAATGAGAGTGTACTCACCCCCTTGTGTCTGCTGTGATGTCCTCACGCGCCCATCCAAATCGGGGTAGGCTACCGCCAAGATCCGGGACATCAGGGGGGTCAAAGTGCGACTGGCACCCCTCCTACGTTGGGAGGCCATCCCCAGCTGAGCCTCCGCCGTCTTCCTGCTCCAGCGGCGGATGTCCTCCCACCTCTTCCGGCTGTGGGTGCCCCGTCTGTTGTGGACCCCCAGGGTCCGGACGTCCTTGGCGATGGGAAGCCAAATATCGACTTTCTGGTGGGCGCTGACCTATGTGACATGTACAGGGAGAGACAAATTGTCATCGCCTTCTGCATGCTCCATGTGAGTGCCCCCCCATCCCCACCCTTGCCATGTGGCACATGCTCTCATCTGTCCTTTGATGTATGCCTCAATCGGTCCCCTCCACCCCATCTTTCATCCACCCCACTCAACACAGGCATAGCCCTTATAACATGCTCCCAGTGTACTTACCTGTTGGTCTGGAGGACCGTAGAGTAGCGCATACTGGGGGAGGACCCCATCCACAAGTTTTTCCAATTCCTCCGTGCTGAAGGCAGGGGCCCTTTCCCCAGTTGCATGAGCCATTGTCGCTTCCAGACCGAGGTCACAGCAGCACTTGCAGTGTAGGTCCTCTCCTGTGGAAGGTCAGGTATCGAGTGATTAAGCAGATAGAAAATGGCGGTCACGCCCGCGGCGGTGCGTACCGCGACCGCCGGCACACATCGTCATTGGCTCCTGAAACCCATAGGGATCAATGTTAACCAATGTGGCTTTGCGCCGCGGTCTTCGACCGCCTACCGCCACGGTGTGCCAGGCCAGCGCATTGACCTCACATCCCATTGTCGCACTTCACAGGTCAGGCAGCCGCCATTTCAAGGGACCACATGGCTTATTTTCTACTGCGTCACACATACCTAGGCCTTGCATCGACACTCATACAAGCCATACAATGCATTGGGAATCGTGTTATGTACAAGCTGTGGGAACGTACCTGTGAGTTGATTGACTCTGTGCTCGCTGTTGTCCTTCATAGGCACCGTCCGCTGGGACATGCGAGCAGATGGAGGAATCTTCCCGTGTACAGACCACTGGTGGACCTGTCGACAATGGAAGAAAGACATGTCATACTGACATACAGACTTGACCGAGCCACTATACAGGAACTGTGTGCCCAGCAGGAGCAAGACCTGATGTCACCCATCTGCCTACCCACATGGATCCCCCCTCTAGTGCAGATTCTGTCAGTACTCCATTTTTTGGCAAGTGGGTCATTTCAAACAACAGTGGCCATTTCATCAGGGATGTCTCAGCCTATGTTTTCAAAGGTGTTGTCCAGAGTGTTGTCTGCCCAGCTGAAATACATGCAGAGCTACATAGTTTTCCCGGAGGTGGGGGATTTGCCTACCGTGAAGGGTGATTTCTATGCCCTTGGACATATTCCCAACATCATTGGTGCCATTGATGGGACCATGTGGCTTTGGTTCCCCCCCAGCACGAGTGAACAGGTATACAGGAACAGAAAAAGTTATCATTCCATGAATGTCCAGATGGTCTGTTTGGCTGACCAGTACATCTCCCATGTAAATGCCAAGTTCCCTGGGTCAGTGCATGACGCGTACATCATGTGAAATAGCAGCATCCCTTACGTGATGGGTCAACTCCAGAGGCACCGTGTGTGGCTAATTGGTGACTCTGGTTACCCCAACCTGTCGTGGCTACTGACCCCAGTGAGGAATCCCAGGACCAGGGCAGAGGAACGGTACAATGAGGCCCATGGGCGTACTAGGAGGGTGATCGAGCGGACCTTCGGCCTCCTGAAGGCCAGGTTTAGGTGCCTCCATATGACAGGTGGATCCCTAATGTACTCACCAAAGAAGGTGTGCCAGATCATCGTGGCCTGCTGTATGCTTCACAACCTGGCTTTGCGATGCCAGGTGCCTTTCCTGCAGGAGGATGGTCCAGATGGTGGTATTGTAGCTGCTGTGGAGCCTGCGGAGAGTGAAGAGGAGGAAGACGAAGAGGACGACATAAACAACAGGAACACAGTAATACTGCAGTATTTTCAATGACACACAGGTAAGAATCCACACCGGCATTTTACATTTACTTAAAGACTACTGCCTCTCTACTGTCTGACCTTTTCCCCCAGTGTATGGTATCTGAGTTGTGACTTTCCCTTCAAATTTCAGAGATGTGGGCCCCACTGCGTAACATCTGCTTTGTTTCCCCATGGACTACAGCTGTGTGACAGTGGTATGTTGTCATCACAATGTAACTGAACATTTTGGCACGGTGTAGGAAAGTACCATCTTGCCTGGCATGTTACCCCCATTTTTCACTGTATATATGTTGTTTTAGTGGTATGTGTCACTGGGACCCTGGTAACCC
Organism: Pleurodeles waltl; assembly: GCF_031143425.1. Taxonomy (NCBI): domain Eukaryota; kingdom Metazoa; phylum Chordata; class Amphibia; order Caudata; family Salamandridae; genus Pleurodeles; species Pleurodeles waltl. The sequence continues at coordinate 582,666,675 of NC_090451.1, forward strand.
AGGGCCCCAGTGCTCATAAGTGTGCCTGTAAGTGTTACCTGTGTAGTGACTAACTGTCTCACTGAGGCTCTGCTAATCAGAACCTCAGTGGTTATGCTCTCTCATTTCTTTCCAAATTGTCACTGACAGGCTAGTGACCATTTTTACCAATTTACATTGGCTTACTGGAACACCCTTATAATCCCCTAGTATATGGTACTGAGGTACCCAGGGTATTGGGGTTCCAGGAGATCCCTATGGGCTGCAGCATTTCTTTTGCCACCCATAGGGAGCTCTGACAATTCTTACACAGGCCTGCCACTGCAGCCTGAGTGAAATAACGTCCACGTTATTTCACAGCCATTTTACACTGCACTTAAGTAACTTATAAGTCACCTATATGTCTAACCTTTACCTGGTAAAGGTTAGGTGCAAAGTTACTTAGTGTGAGGGCACCCTGGCACTAGCCAAGGTGCCCCCACATTGTTCAGAGCCAATTCACTGAACTTTGTGAGTGCGGGGACACCATTACACGCGTGCACTACATATAGGTCACTACCTATATGTAGCTTCACCATGGTAACTCCGAATATGGCCATGTAACATGTCTATGATCATGGAATTGCCCCCTCTATGCCATCCTGGCATTGTTGGTACAATTCCATGATCCCAGTGGTCTGTAGCACAGACCCTGGTACTGCCAGACTGCCCTTCCTGGGGTTTCTCTGCAGCTGCTGCTGCTGCCAACCCCTCAGACAGGCATCTGCCCTCCTGGGGTCCAGCCAGGCCTGGCCCAGGATGGCAGAACAAAGAACTTCCTCTGAGAGAGGGTGTGACACCCTCTCCCTTTGGAAAATGGTGTGAAGGCAGGGGAGGAGTAGCCTCCCCCAGCCTCTGGAAATGCTTTGTTGGGCACAGAGGTGCCCAATTCTGCATAAGCCAGTCTACACCGGTTCAGGGACCCCTTAGCCCCTGCTCTGGCGCGAAACTGGACAAAGGAAAGGGGAGTGACCACTCCCCTGACCTGCACCTCCCCTGGGAGGTGTCCAGAGCTCCTCCAGTGTGCTCCAGACCTCTGCCATCTTGGAAACAGAGGTGCTGCTGGCACACTGGACTGCTCTGAGTGGCCAGTGCCACCAGGTGACGTCAGAGACTCCTTGTGATAGGCTCCTTCAGGTGTTAGTAGCCTTTCCTCTCTCCTAGGTAGCCAAACCCTCTTTTCTGGCTATTTAGGGTCTCTGTCTCTGGGGAAACTTTAGATAACGAATGCATGAGCTCAGCCGAGTTCCTCTGCATCTCCCTCTTCACCTTCTGATAAGGAATCGACCGCTGACCGCGCTGGAAGCCTGCAAACCTGCAACATAGTATCAAAGACGACTACTGCAACTCTGTAACGCTGATCCTGCCGCCTTCTCGACTGTTTTCCTGCTTGTGCATGCTGTGGGGGTAGTCTGCCTCCTCTCTGCACCAGAAGCTCCGAAGAAATCTCCCGTGGGTCGACGGAATCTTCCCCCTGCAACCGCAGGCACCAAAAAGCGGCATCTCCGGTCCCTTGGGTCTCCTCTCAGCACGACGAGCGAGGTCCCTCGAATCCAGCGACACCGTCCAAGTGACCCCCACAGTCCCGTGACTCTTCAGCCCAAGTTTGGTGGAGGTAAGTCCTTGCCTCACCTCGCTGGGCTGCATTGCTGGGAACCGCGACTTTGCAAGCTTCTCCGGCCCCTGTGCACTTCCGGCGGAAATCCTGTGTGCACAGCCAAGCCTGGGTCCACGGCACTCTAACCTGCATTGCACGACTTTCTAAGTTGGTCTCCGGCGACGTGGGACTCCTTTGTGCAACTTCGGCGAGCACCGTTTCACGCATCCTCGTAGTGCCTGTTTCTGGCACTTTTCCGGGTGCTACCTGCTTCAGTGAGGGCTCTTTGTCTTGCTCGACGTCCCCTCTCTCTGCAGGTCCAATTTGCGACCTCCTGGTCCCTCCTGGGCCCCAGCAGCGTCCAAAAACGCCAAACGCACGATTTGCGGGTAGCAAGGCTTGTTGGCGTCCATCCGGCGGGAAAACACTTCTGCACGACTCTCCAAGGCGTGGGGGATCCATCCTCCAAAGGGGAAGTCTCTAGCCCTTGTCGTTCCTGCAGTATTCACAGTTCTTCAGCCTAGTAAGAGCTTCTTTGCACCAACCGCTGGCATTTCTTGGGCATCTGCCCATCTCCGAGCTGCTTGTGACTTTTGGACTTGGTCCCCTTGTTCCACAGGTACCTTCAGACAGGAATCCATCGTTGTTGCATTGCTGATTTGTGTTTTCCTTGCATTCTCCCTCTAACACGACTATTTTGTCCTTAGGGGAACTTTGGTGCACTTTGCACTCACTTTTCAGGGTCTTGGGGAGGGTTATTTTTCTAACTCTCACTATTTTCTGATAGTCCCAGCGACCCTCTACAAGGTCACATAGGTTTGGGGTCCATTCGTGGTTCACATTCCACTTTTGGAGTATATGGTTTGTGTTGCCCCTATCCCTATGTTTCCCCATTGCATCCTATTGTAACTATACATTGTTTGCACTGTTTTCTAAGACTATACTGCATATTTTTTGCTATTGTGTATATATAACTTGTGTATATTTCCTATCCTCTCACTGAGGGTACACTCTAAGATACTTTGGCATATTGTCATAAAAATAAAGTACCTTTATTTTTAGTATAACTGTGTATTGTGTTTTCTTATGATATTGTGCATATGACACTAAGTGGTACTGTAGTAGCTTCACACGTCTCCTAGTTCAGCCTAAGCTGCTCTGCTAAGCTACCATTATCTATCAGCCTAAGCTGCTAGACACCCTATACACTAATAAGGGATAACTGGGCCTGGTGCAAGGTGCAAGTACCCCTTGGTACTCACTACAAGCCAGTCCAGCCTCCTACATTGGTTGTGCAGTGGTGGGATAAGTGCTTGAGACTACTTACCACTCTTGTCATTGTACTTTTCATAAGAGAAAAATATACAAAACAAGGTCAGTGTATATACACATAGCCAAAAAGTTTTGCATTTCCTCTTTTCACTCTTTTCTAAGTGCTGAAAAGTACTTCTAAACTTTCAAAAAGTTCTTAAAAAGTTTAAAAAGTTTTTTCTGTCTTTCCAAAAAGTTCTGAAAACTTTTTTCTCTTTGTCTATCACTTTAACTCTCTCTAAAAAATGTCTGGCACAGGCCAAAAAGTTGAACTGTCCAAACTTGCATATGATCACCTTAGCTGGAAAGGAGCAAGGAGTCTCTGCATAGAGAGAGGTTTGAGTGTAGGGAAGAATCCTTCCTTAGAACTGTTAATTAATATGCTTAGAGTACAGGATAAGGCCATAAGTGCCCAATCTGTAGAAAAAGTAGCTAATGGTTCTCAATCTGATCCAGGGACTCCCCCAGGAAAAGGTTCTGGAAAGAAAATTCTCAGCCTGCCCATTACTAGACAGTCTAGCATAGTTGGTACAGAGGTTGAATCACATCATACTGATGATGTGCTCTCACATTATACTGGTAGCCAAGCTGTTAGGGTGCCCTCTGTAAGGGACAGGTCTCCTTCTGTTCATTCCCATCATACCTCTGTATCTAGAAATGTCCCTCCCACCCACCCTGATGACAGATTGTTGGAAAGGGAGCTCAATAGATTGAGAGTGGAGCAAACCAGACTGAAGCTCAAGAAGCAACAGCTGGATTTGGATAGACAATCTTTAGAAATAGAGAGGGAAAGACAGAAAATGGGTTTAGATACCCATGGTGGCAGCAGCAGTATTCCCCATAGTCATCCTGCAAAAGAGCATGATTCCAGGAATCTGCATAAGATAGTTCCCCCTTACAAGGAGGGGGATGACATTAACAAGTGGTTTGCTGCACTTGAGAGGGCCTGTGCTGTACAGGATGTCCCTCAAAGGCAGTGGGCTGCTATCCTATGGCTATCATTTACTGGAAAAGGTAGGGATAGGCTCCTTACTGTAAAAGAAAATGATGCTAACAATTTCCAAGTTCTTAAGAATGCACTCCTGGATGGTTATGGCTTAACCACTGAACAGTACAGGATCAAGTTCAGAGATACCAAAAAGGAGTCTTCACAAGACTGGGTTGATTTCATTGACCAGGCAGTGAAGGCCTTGGAGGGGTGGTTACATGGCAGTAAAGTTACTGATTATGACAGCCTGTATAACTTAATCCTGAGAGAGCATATTCTTAATAATTGTGTGTCTGATTTGTTGCACCAGTACTTGGTGGACTCTGATCTGACCTCTCCCCAAGAATTGGGAAAGAAGGCAGACAAATGGGTCAGAACAAGAGTGAACAGAAAAGTTCATACAAGGGGTGACAAAGATGGCAACAAAAAGAAGGATGGTAAGTCTTCTGACAAGGGTGGGGACAAATCTAAAAATGAGTCTTCATCAGGCCCACAAAAACACTCTGGTGGGGGTGGTGGGCCCAAACCCTCCTCTAATCAGAACAAGGAAAAGAAACCATGGTGCTATTTATGTAAGATAAAAGGCCATTGGACAACAGATCCCAGTTGTCCAAAGAAAGGCACCACAGCTCCTACCACTACAACCCCTACTGCTACACCTAGTGTCCCTACTAATAGCAGTGGTGGTGGGAGCAAACCTACTAATAGCCAATCCAAGGGAGTAGCTGGGCTCACTTTTGGTAATTTAGTTGGGGTTGGTCTGATTAGGGAGACCACAGAGGCTACTTTAGTCTCTGAAGGGGCTATTGACTTAGCCACTTTGGTTGCTTGCCCCCATAACTTGGAGAAGTACAAGCAACTAACCCTAATAAATGGTGTTGAGGTCCAGGCCTACAGGGACACAGGTGCCAGTGTCACAATGGTGATTGAGAAACTGGTGCACCCTGAACAACACATACTTGGACACCAGTACCAAGTAACCGATGCTCACAACATAACACAAAGCCACCCCATGGCTGTTGTAAATCTCAACTGGGGGGGGGTATCTGGTCCAAAGAAAGTTGTGGTAGCTTCAGATTTACCTGTAGACTGTCTATTAGGGAACGATTTGGAGACATCAGCTTGGTCAGATGTGGAGTTGGAGGCCCATGCAGCAATGCTGGGCATCCCAGGGCATATTTTTGCTTTGACAAGGGCTCAGGCCAAAAAGCAAAAAGGACAGGGAAGCTTGGATCCTGGAACAATGGACCAAGTGCTCCCTAAAGCTAGGGCTAGTAGAAGCAAACCACTTCCTACTATCCCTCCCTCTACAGTGGATTCTACTTCTGAGGAAGAAGAATTCCCTCCCTGTGCAGAACCTACACCAGAGGAGCTGGAAGCAGACACTGCTGAGCTTTTGGGTGAAGGGGGGCCTGCCAGAGAGGAGCTGAGTGTGGCACAGCAAACCTGTCCCACATTAGAGGGTCTCAGACAGCAAGCTGTCAAACAGACTAATGGGGATGTCAGTGACTCACACAGAGTTTACTGGGAGGACAACCTCTTGTACACTGAGCATAGGGATCCTAAACCTGGAGCTGCCAGGAGATTAGTGATTCCTCAGGAGTACAGAAAGTTCCTCCTAACACTGGCACATGACATTCCCTTAGCTGGGCACCTGGGTCAAATGAAAACTTGGGACAGATTGGTACCACTGTTTCATTGGCCTAGGATGTCAGAGGACACAAAAGAATTTTGTAAGTCCTGTGAAACCTGTCAAGCCAGTGGCAAGACAGGTGGCACTCCAAAGGCACCCCTTATCCCACTGCCTGTGGTTGGGGTTCCCTTTGAAAGGGTAGGGGTTGACATAGTTGGCCCCCTTGACCCTCCTACTGCTTCAGGCAATAGGTTTATCTTGGTGGTAGTGGACCATGCCACAAGATATCCTGAAGCTATTCCTTTAAGGACCACTACAGCTCCTGCAGTGGCAAAAGCCCTCCTGGGAATATTTTCCAGGGTGGGCTTCCCAAAGGAAGTAGTATCAGACAGGGGAAGCAATTTCATGTCTGCATACTTAAAGGCCATGTGGAAGGAGTGTGGTGTAACTTACAAGTTCACAACACCCTATCATCCACAAACAAATGGACTGGTGGAGAGATTTAATAAAACTCTCAAAGGCATGATTATGGGACTCCCTGAAAAACTCCGCAGGAGATGGGATATCCTTCTACCATGCCTCCTTTTTGCCTACAGGGAGGTACCCCAGAAAGGAGTGGGATTCAGCCCCTTTGAACTTCTTTTTGGACACCCTGTTAGGGGTCCACTCACACTTGTAAAGGAGGGTTGGGAACAACCTTTAAAAGCTCCTAAGCAGGATATTGTGGACTATGAACTTGGCCTCAGATCAAGGATGGCTGAGTACATGAAAAAGGCCAGTAAAAACCTTCAGGCCAGCCAAGAGCTCCAGAAGCAATGGCATGATCAGAAGGCTGTTTTGGTTCAGTACCAACCAGGGCAGAAAGTGTGGGTCTTGGAGCCTGTGGCCCCAAGAGCACTCCAAGATAAATGGAGTGGTCCACACACAATTGTTGAAAAGAAGGGTGAAGTCACCTACTTGGTTGACTTAGGCACTGCCAGGAGTCCCCTTAGGGTGCTCCATGTCAACCGCCTGAAACCCTACTATGACAGGGCTGATCTCACCCTGCTCATGGCAACAGATGAGGGACAGGAAGAAGACAGTGATCCTCTACCTGATCTCTTCTCTTCCACAGAACAAGATGCTCTTGTGGAAGGGGTAGTTTTGGCTGATTGTCTTACTGCTGAGCAGAAAGATAATTGCATAAATCTCCTAGGACAATTTTCAGAACTCTTCTCCATTGTGCCAGGCACCACTTCTTGGTGTGAGCACACTATAGATACTGGAGACAGTTTACCTGTCAAAAGTAAGATCTATAGGCAGCCTGACCATGTCAGGGACTGCATAAAGCAAGAAGTTCAGAAGATGTTGGAACTAGGAGTGGTTGAGCACTCTGACAGTCCATGGGCTTCTCCTGTGGTACTGGTACCAAAACCCAATTCTAAAGATGGAAAGAAGGAAATGAGGTTTTGTGTAGACTATAGAGGTCTCAACTTGGTAACCAAAACAGATGCTCACCCTATACCCAGGGCAGATGAGCTAATAGATACACTGGCATCTGCCAAGTATCTAAGCACTTTCGATTTGACTGCAGGGTATTGGCAGATCAAAATGTCAGAAGATGCTAAACCTAAGACTGCATTTTCTACCATTGGAGGACATTACCAGTTTACTGTAATGCCTTTTGGTTTGAAAAATGCACCTGCCACTTTTCAGAGGTTGGTGAACACAGTCCTGCAAGGGCTGGAAGCTTTCAGTGCAGCATATTTGGATGATATAGCTGTCTTTAGCTCCAGCTGGGATGATCACCTGGTCCACCTTTGGAAAGTTTTGGAGGCCCTGCAAAAGGCAGGCCTCACTATCAAGGCTTCAAAGTGCCAGATAGGGCAGGGTAAGGTGGTTTATCTGGGACACCTTGTTGGTGGGGAACAGATTGCACCACTTCAGGGGAAAATCCAAACCATTATTGATTGGATTCCCCCTACCACTCAGACTCAGGTGAGAGCCTTTCTAGGCCTCACTGGGTATTACAGGAGGTTCATTAAGAACTATGGCTCCATTGCAGCCCCTCTTAATGACCTCACATCCAAGAAAATGCCTAAAAAGGTATTATGGACAGCAAACTGTCAGAAAGCTTTTGAGGAGCTGAAGCAGGCCATGTGCTCTGCACCTGTCCTGAAAAGCCCTTGTTACTCTAAAAAATTCTATGTCCAAACTGATGCATCTGAATTAGGAGTAGGGGCAGTCCTATCACAACTTAATTCTGAGGGCCAGGATCAACCTGTTGCTTTTATTAGTAGAAGGTTGACCCCTAGAGAAAAGCGTTGGTCTGCCATTGAGAGGGAGGCCTTTGCTGTGGTCTGGGCTCTGAAGAAGTTGAGGCCATACCTGTTTGGCACTCACTTCATTGTTCAGACAGACCACAAACCTCTACTTTGGCTAAAACAAATGAAAGGTGAAAATCCTAAATTGTTGAGGTGGTCCATATCCCTACAGGGAATGGACTATACAGTGGAACATAGACCTGGGAGTAGCCACTCCAATGCAGATGGACTCTCCAGATATTTCCACTTAGACAATGAAGACTCATCAGGTAATGGCTAGTCTTATTGTCCTTCGTTTGGGGGGGGGGGGTTGTGTAGGAAAGTACCATCTTGCCTGGCATGTTACCCCCATTTTTCACTGTATATATGTTGTTTTAGTGGTATGTGTCACTGGGACCCTGGTAACCCAGGGCCCCAGTGCTCATAAGTGTGCCTGTAAGTGTTACCTGTGTAGTGACTAACTGTCTCACTGAGGCTCTGCTAATCAGAACCTCAGTGGTTATGCTCTCTCATTTCTTTCCAAATTGTCACTGACAGGCTAGTGACCATTTTTACCAATTTACATTGGCTTACTGGAACACCCTTATAATCCCCTAGTATATGGTACTGAGGTACCCAGGGTATTGGGGTTCCAGGAGATCCCTATGGGCTGCAGCATTTCTTTTGCCACCCATAGGGAGCTCTGACAATTCTTACACAGGCCTGCCACTGCAGCCTGAGTGAAATAACGTCCACGTTATTTCACAGCCATTTTACACTGCACTTAAGTAACTTATAAGTCACCTATATGTCTAACCTTTACCTGGTAAAGGTTAGGTGCAAAGTTACTTAGTGTGAGGGCACCCTGGCACTAGCCAAGGTGCCCCCACATTGTTCAGAGCCAATTCACTGAACTTTGTGAGTGCGGGGACACCATTACACGCGTGCACTACATATAGGTCACTACCTATATGTAGCTTCACCATGGTAACTCCGAATATGGCCATGTAACATGTCTATGATCATGGAATTGCCCCCTCTATGCCATCCTGGCATTGTTGGTACAATTCCATGATCCCAGTGGTCTGTAGCACAGACCCTGGTACTGCCAGACTGCCCTTCCTGGGGTTTCTCTGCAGCTGCTGCTGCTGCCAACCCCTCAGACAGGCATCTGCCCTCCTGGGGTCCAGCCAGGCCTGGCCCAGGATGGCAGAACAAAGAACTTCCTCTGAGAGAGGGTGTGACACCCTCTCCCTTTGGAAAATGGTGTGAAGGCAGGGGAGGAGTAGCCTCCCCCAGCCTCTGGAAATGCTTTGTTGGGCACAGAGGTGCCCAATTCTGCATAAGCCAGTCTACACCGGTTCAGGGACCCCTTAGCCCCTGCTCTGGCGCGAAACTGGACAAAGGAAAGGGGAGTGACCACTCCCCTGACCTGCACCTCCCCTGGGAGGTGTCCAGAGCTCCTCCAGTGTGCTCCAGACCTCTGCCATCTTGGAAACAGAGGTGCTGCTGGCACACTGGACTGCTCTGAGTGGCCAGTGCCACCAGGTGACGTCAGAGACTCCTTGTGATAGGCTCCTTCAGGTGTTAGTAGCCTTTCCTCTCTCCTAGGTAGCCAAACCCTCTTTTCTGGCTATTTAGGGTCTCTGTCTCTGGGGAAACTTTAGATAACGAATGCATGAGCTCAGCCGAGTTCCTCTGCATCTCCCTCTTCACCTTCTGATAAGGAATCGACCGCTGACCGCGCTGGAAGCCTGCAAACCTGCAACATAGTATCAAAGACGACTACTGCAACTCTGTAACGCTGATCCTGCCGCCTTCTCGACTGTTTTCCTGCTTGTGCATGCTGTGGGGGTAGTCTGCCTCCTCTCTGCACCAGAAGCTCCGAAGAAATCTCCCGTGGGTCGACGGAATCTTCCCCCTGCAACCGCAGGCACCAAAAAGCGGCATCTCCGGTCCCTTGGGTCTCCTCTCAGCACGACGAGCGAGGTCCCTCGAATCCAGCGACACCGTCCAAGTGACCCCCACAGTCCCGTGACTCTTCAGCCCAAGTTTGGTGGAGGTAAGTCCTTGCCTCACCTCGCTGGGCTGCATTGCTGGGAACCGCGACTTTGCAAGCTTCTCCGGCCCCTGTGCACTTCCGGCGGAAATCCTGTGTGCACAGCCAAGCCTGGGTCCACGGCACTCTAACCTGCATTGCACGACTTTCTAAGTTGGTCTCCGGCGACGTGGGACTCCTTTGTGCAACTTCGGCGAGCACCGTTTCACGCATCCTCGTAGTGCCTGTTTCTGGCACTTTTCCGGGTGCTACCTGCTTCAGTGAGGGCTCTTTGTCTTGCTCGACGTCCCCTCTCTCTGCAGGTCCAATTTGCGACCTCCTGGTCCCTCCTGGGCCCCAGCAGCGTCCAAAAACGCCAAACGCACGATTTGCGGGTAGCAAGGCTTGTTGGCGTCCATCCGGCGGGAAAACACTTCTGCACGACTCTCCAAGGCGTGGGGGATCCATCCTCCAAAGGGGAAGTCTCTAGCCCTTGTCGTTCCTGCAGTATTCACAGTTCTTCAGCCTAGTAAGAGCTTCTTTGCACCAACCGCTGGCATTTCTTGGGCATCTGCCCATCTCCGAGCTGCTTGTGACTTTTGGACTTGGTCCCCTTGTTCCACAGGTACCTTCAGACAGGAATCCATCGTTGTTGCATTGCTGATTTGTGTTTTCCTTGCATTCTCCCTCTAACACGACTATTTTGTCCTTAGGGGAACTTTGGTGCACTTTGCACTCACTTTTCAGGGTCTTGGGGAGGGTTATTTTTCTAACTCTCACTATTTTCTGATAGTCCCAGCGACCCTCTACAAGGTCACATAGGTTTGGGGTCCATTCGTGGTTCACATTCCACTTTTGGAGTATATGGTTTGTGTTGCCCCTATCCCTATGTTTCCCCATTGCATCCTATTGTAACTATACATTGTTTGCACTGTTTTCTAAGACTATACTGCATATTTTTTGCTATTGTGTATATATAACTTGTGTATATTTCCTATCCTCTCACTGAGGGTACACTCTAAGATACTTTGGCATATTGTCATAAAAATAAAGTACCTTTATTTTTAGTATAACTGTGTATTGTGTTTTCTTATGATATTGTGCATATGACACTAAGTGGTACTGTAGTAGCTTCACACGTCTCCTAGTTCAGCCTAAGCTGCTCTGCTAAGCTACCATTATCTATCAGCCTAAGCTGCTAGACACCCTATACACTAATAAGGGATAACTGGGCCTGGTGCAAGGTGCAAGTACCCCTTGGTACTCACTACAAGCCAGTCCAGCCTCCTACACACGGTTATGTCTAATACATTTGTTCAAAATTACAGCCAGACTCCAGATTGTTTTGTGCAATGAGTGTGTTTATTAAAGTGCTCAAATTTGGTAAGTGGTTGCAATTCAGTGAGGGGTGATGGTGGAGGAATGTCCATGGCAGAGTTCAGATTATCAGTCTCACAGGTGCTTTGTCCATATGCCTGTGGAAAGTGGAGCAGGGGCAGTTTAAGGTTGGACAGGGTGACAATGTGGGACAGTGGGATGACAATCAGGGGGTATCCTTTCCTGGCGGGGGTCTTGGCATCTTACTCTGTCTTCTTCCTAGATCTCAGGGCCCGCTTGCGGGGTGGTTCTCCTTCTGCAGGGGGTGGGGTTCTGGTGGCCTGTTGGTTTTGTGTCGGGGCCTCCTGTCCACTAGCGCCGGCGGAGGTGGTAGCCTGTTCTTGGTCCATGCTAGTGACAGGGGCCCTTTGTGGTGCCACATGGTCCCGCAATGTGGTGACTATCTGATTGAGAGCCACTACGATGGTGCCCATTGCGGAACTGATGTTTCTTAGTTCCTCCCTGAACCCCATAAACTGTTCCTCCTGCAGGACCTGGATCTCCTGGAACCTGTCCAGGACCGTCGCCATCGTCTCCTGGGAGTGGTGGTATGCTCCCATGATGGAGGAGAGGGCCTCGTGGAGAGTGGGTTCCCTGGGCCTGTCCCCCCCCTGTCGCACAGCAGCCCTCCCAGTTCCCCTGTTTCCCTGTGCCTCTGTCCCCTGGACCGTGTGCCCACTACCACTGCCCCCAGGTCCCTGTTGTTGTTGGGGTGTTGGGTTAACCTGGGTGCCCTGTAGTGGTGGACACACCGCTGATTGACGTGTCCTGGGGTCAGAGCTATGGGCCCGCTGGGTGGGTGCTGTGCTGGTGTTCCCAGAGGGGGGTAGGTCTGCTGTGGCCTGTGGCTGTCTGAGGGGAACCGACTGTCCCAAGGTCCCCGATGGGCCGGGCTGGTCATCTGGGTCCAGGGAGACAGAGCTGCTGTCATCACTGTGGGCCTCTTCTGGGGGTGGAATGGACATTTCTGGACCCTCCTGGGCGGTGTCGTGGCGTTCGGGTCCTGCAGGGGTATAAGAGTATGGTTATTGCTTCTGTGTGTGCCATAGCGTGCAATGGGTGGGTGCCCGTGTACCCCAGTGCTGTCATTCCCTTGTGGGGACTGTTGTGATGGTGGTTTGGGGGGGGATGGGTTTGTGCGTTGGGCATGCTTAGGTGATGGGTGTCCATGGTTTGTGGTCGCATGCAGGGCTTGGTGTTGGGATGGGTAGGTTGTGATGGTGAGACATTGGCAAGGAGGATGTGTGATGGGGGTGGGGGTACGAGTTGGCATGCTGGTGGGTGGGGGTGATGAAGTAGTTGAGATTTGACTTACCAGAGTCCATTCCTCCGCCTACTCCTGCGAAGCCCTCAGGATGCAGGATTGCTAAGACCTGTAACTCCCATGTTGTAAATTCTGGGGGTTGAGGTGGGGGTCCTCCGCCAGTCCGCTGCACCGCAATGTTGTGTCTGGATACCATGGAACGCACCTTCCCCCGTAGGTCGTTCCACCACTTCCTGATGTCGTCCCTATTTCTTGGATGCTGTCCCACAGCGTTGACCCTGTCCACTATTCTTTGCCATAGCTCCATCTTCCTGGCAATGGTGGTGTGCTGCACCTGTGTCCCGAAGAGCTGGGGCTCTACCCGAACTATTTCCTCCACCATGACCCTGAGTTCAGCGTCTGCAAACCTGGGGTGTCTTTGTGGTGCCATGGGTTGGTGTGGATGAGGTGTGGGGTGGTGTTTGTGGTGATGAGTGTGGTGGTGTGTGGTGTTTTGTGCGTGGATGTTGTGTGGGTGATGGTGTTATGTGCCTGTGAATGCTCTTGTACTAGCTGGTGGTGTCTCTCTCTGGCCTTCGTCAATAATTTTTGGTCGCAGGGGTTTGTGGGTGATGTGGGTGTGTGTTTTATATTGTTTTGAGTGTGTGGGAGTGATGTGTGTATGTGTATCAGGTGTGTGTATTTCAAATTGTCCAATGTGGCTGTGTTTTGGAGCTGGGTGTGTATTTTGGTAACTGCAAGTTACTGCAAGTTTCCTCAAGACACACTACAAGTCGTGATAAGAGTTATTCCAAAAACCAATCAAGACTGCAAGCAAAAAATTGTGGATTCCTGGACCTGAAGACCTGTGAAGAGAGGAGACCAAGTCCAGAAGTCGCAGAAGATTCCAGGAAGGACAGGAGCCCCTGCCAACCTAGAAGATTGTGCAAAAGAGGATTCTCCGGTTAGAAGAAGTCTGCAGAAGAGAACCAAAGAAGATGGCTGCGTGTTCCTGCATGGTGCAGGAGAAGTGCCACGTCGAGATGTTGGATGCAGGCTGTTTGTGTCGCTGGATTCGTCCAACAAGCCTTGGTTCAAGCGAGGTCGCTTTTTGCGTCAAAATGGCGCTGCCTGGACCCAGGAGGTACATGGGGGCCTCAGCTCAGACTGAGGAGAAAGAAGGGGCTCCCAACACTGAAGAGAGCCCACAGATGACCAGGCAGCGCCCACGGGAGTCCCAGGACACAGAGACAAAGAAGGTACGAATTGGGGTTGGTGAGCACAACAAAAGAAGGTCCCACGCTGCAGGAGAACAACTCAGCGAGTTGTGAGTCGCAGGATGGAGTGCTGGGGACGTGGGCTACACTGTGCATTAAGAAGTCTTAGAAGAAGTGCACAGAAGCCCAAGGAGCTAGAGATGACGCAGTGCACAGGGGTGCTGTCGCAAACCGGGAAGGCAAGCTCTTAACTCCTCCAAATTAGGACAGCTGAACCTTAGGACAGTCTATGTCGGATGGGTCCACCACCTGTGTTCCAGGGAGCACACTCATCGTCAGGAGAGGAGTCCCAGAGAACCAGTCGTCATCTTGTAAGGTGCCTGCAGAAGCAGAGAAGTGACTGTCACTCCACGGGACATTCCTTCGGTTCTTCTGGTGTAGGGTGAAGAAAGGGAGTCCCCAGAGATTGCACACCTTGGAAACTGTTGCAAAAGCTGGCTGGAGCTGAAATTGCAGGTCACAGGAGTCGTCCTGGATACTTTGTTGCAGTGGTTCCTGGAGCAGTGTGCGGTTGATCCGAGGTCAGAAGCTGCAGCAGAGGATGCAGAAGATTCCTGGAGGAAACTTTCAAGTTGAGTCTGAAGAGGAACCTACAGGAGAGTCCCTAAATAGCCCTCAGAGGGGGATTGGCTACCTACCCAGGTATGCACCCATCAGGAGGGGTCTCTGACGTCACCTGCTGGCACTGGCCACTCAAAGATCTCCAGCGTGTCCCCACACATTGGAAAACAAGATGGCTAATGCCAGGGACACACTGGAGGAGCTCTGGGCACCACCCCTGGGTGGTGATGGACAGGGGAGTGGGCACTCCCTCTTTCCTTTGTCTAGTTTCACGCCAGAGCCGAGATTTGGGGGGTCCCTGAACTGGTGTAGACCGGCTTATGCAAGGAGGGCACCTCCAAAAGGGCACCTCCAGATGCCCTTCAAAGCATTTCCAGAAGCTCTGGTAGGCTACCCCTCCCAAGCCTGCAACACCTATTTCCAAAGGGAGAGGGTATAATACCCTCCTCCCAAAGGAAAGGCTTTGTTCTGCCTCTCTGGGACTGAGCTGCTCAGACCCCAGGAGGGCAGAACCCTGTCTGTGTGGTGGCAGCAGCTGTAGCTGTAGTGAAAGCCTCAGAGAGATGGTTTGGCAGTACTGGGGGTCCATGGTGGAGCCCCCAGGATGCATGGATTACCCCCCCCCATTTTCTTAGACATTTTACATGCCATATTCAGTGTTACCCTTGTGAAGCTACATATAGGTATTGACCTACATGTAGTGCACCTGAGTAATGGTATCCCCGCACTCACAAAGTCTGGGGAATTGGCCCTAGACAGCGTGGGGGCACCTTTGCGAGTCCAAGGGTGCCCTCACTCTTAGTAAATTTGCACCTAGCCTCCAGTAAATGAAGGTTAGAGGTATAGGGAACTTCTAAGTTACTTAAGTGCATTGAAAATGGCTGGGAAATAGTGTGTGCACTATTTCACGCAGGCTGCATTGGCAGTCCTGAAGGACGGTTTGTCTGAGCTCCTTATGGGTGGCAAAAGAAATGCTGCAGCCCATAAGGATCTCTTGAAACAGCAATGCCCTGGGTACCTAGGTACCATATACTAGGGACTTATAGGGGGGTCCATTGTGGCAATTGGAATTGGAATATGAAGTCACTAAACTATAGTGACTAATTTGGAAGGGAGAGCATAAGCACTGACATTCTGGCTAGCAGAACTTTAGTGACACAGTTAAGCACTACTGACAACACACACATTAGGCCACAAACTATGAGCACTGGGGTCCTGACCAGCAGGATCCCAGTCAGACAGGCAAAACATACTGACAGACAGACAGAAATTGGTGGTAACATGCCAAGAAAGATGGTACTTTCCTACACACAGGAGATAAGGCAGGCTGTTCATGTGTGTCCCTCAGCATCATAACATCAGTGATATCAGCTAAGGGGGCATCAATTCCATGGAACCAAGAATCGGTGTCTCGTACTGCCCCAATACCACTTATTGATATCCTACATTTACCTGTCTTCAGAACACAGGGTTGCATCAAAACGGATGACATGTTTTATAAGTTGTTGGGTGAATATTGATAACTGAAGCTATACACACACATGACCTGCAGCAATAATTTAAAAATACTTTCATACAGGAGTTGTAACATTTGCTCTGACATAACATTTTACACATCATGTACATAAAGGCTCATGGGGATTACATTTCCAGTATGAATGGTTGAGGTACATTGCGAGGCCATGATTTCTTACTTACCATCTATGTAAAATCCATCACAATATAATCCTAAACATGGCAGCCAGTATGATTGTTCTTGCATGCCCATCAATACTTGTGTCATTGTGGATGTGTGACACATATTAAGGTACTTAAGTCTACTGTGTCATGAGTGAGGATAGGCAAATCTATCTCTTCGTTCTTATTTTCATGCCCACTGCCTCTTTGATAGATATGAGATTTGTAAAAGTATAACACAATCCTACAGACACATACAAATATGCAGTGAAGTCAACCTTTCTGTTCTGTGGAGGTTAGCAATCTAGTGAACAATACGCCACAGGCATTGACTTTGATGAGTATGGGACTTTATAATTAATTTTAATATAGTATTATTGACTCACTTTGTAAGTGCTCACCAATCCTGTTTGGCTTGTTGGCTTACATTATTGTGTTGCGTAGGCTCTCATCATTCTAATGAGATTACTGGATTTTGAGCAGCAAGATCGTCCACGGTGTGGGAGACTGAGTCTGACCCACTGTGGGTCACACCTGTCGCTCTAAATTCGGGTTTTCCTCCGGCTAACTAGCAGTGCCTCGTCTCTCCCGAAAGGTAGAGATGATAGGGCAGCCGAGCGCATGACATATCATACTTCTCAGGAAAGTCGTGGTCACTCAGGTCACATCCGGTTCTCTCATTCACAATTCGGTCTCATATATAAATGACAATGAAAGCAGCATAGGTTTTAAAGACTGGTTGAATAAAACGACTGCATTTTAGATAGCAAAGCGTGAGCTGCAACAACCAGAATGACACAACATGACAATATTAAAATGGTGACGATGAGAGTGAAGCATAAGAATAACGCTATCATACTGCCACTAGAATCGATGGACTATTTTCTATCTGAATCATAATCTGAGCACAGCATGTTAAGCTCTAATCCTGCCTTTCAGGTTCCCCCGGGAGGACATCGACCCTCATACCTGAGCAAAGGCCTGTAGTCTGCGTTAGCATCTGCAGCGAAGCATTCAGCATACAGTCGTGGTTCCCTGGCTGGAATCTCCCTCTTGAAGTGTAATGGGACTAGGAAGTGTTTTTATAATAACACAGCCAATGTTCTAAGAAAATGTCCCTACATAAGGATGCGTATTTTCTACGAATGTTGGAGACTAAACTTCTCCATGTTCACCGGCAATGTACCAAACTGTAGCCTTGACTAAAGCACAAAGTGATCAAGAATGTCTTGTTTGAGAACACAGTGCTGGGCTAAGCAAAACAGTTAGATAGAAGAAATTAAAACAAGACCGTAAAACTGGTTATTGTAAAAATAACAATGCAAAGCCGAATAAACTATATCTAGATCAAGGAGCACACCGGCCTAGTGTATTAAACCAACGTGCATGGAGCTATAACTAAAATGGCTACACAACAATTAGTCAATTATAACCTAGGCCCTATGTTTGTGGGAAGACAGATTTGTATGATGCACATATGACTCAGTGGTATGTAGATTTGTTTCAAAGAAACTGACAAATCTGTCATGTGAGTTATGGTTCACCCTTACGCATACACACATCTTCATTCATGATGGTACTTCAATAGTTGGCTATATGAAATTGTGTATAACAGGCACCATATGATTATGTTGCAAAATTTCACTTACACAGTTGCGTTATGTGTATTTACATGTAAGGATTATTGCACTATGTCCAATTTTATGGATCTCTTGCAATGTCCTTGCAACACAGTGCAACACAAGAACAACACAAAACCTTCAGTGAGATTTCCGAAGCCAGACAAGGCCTTATTTGTGTGGACTTGCGTGGGTTTGTAAATAAATGTTACACAAGGCAGCTGCTTTACATTCCAATTTAACTTGCAAGGCCTTCCATGGGTGGAGCATGGTCAATCGAATGTCTTCACCCATGGATTCTGACACATTCCCAAGTTTACATAGATTTATACATCTAGGATTGCGTCAATATGCCACCCCTTCTCCAGTAAGGCTGCACATGGAGTAATGTTCTTTCTCATCAATGTTACCACTCTGCACATATGCTGCATTCTGCAGCACACATAGAAAGAGGAAAATACCTCTAAAGATTGTTTTTGTGCAGGAATGTGTCCCATCCTGCACAAAAACAATCCCTGTCGGTAACACAGGCATTCTTGCAGTATGGTACAAGGGTGCTTGCCTTGTGCCAGGAGTGAGCAAAAATGCTCCCTGTCTTTCCAAATATGGAGCATTTCTGCTTTCTCCCTTTCATGCAACAGAATGCAGTAATTTTGCTTACTGCTCTGCATTGCGACAATGGTTTGTTAAAGTGTCCCTATGTTCGTAAGTGAAAGTATTGGCAATTAGTCAGTCAGTCAGTTAAATTATTTTATTCTGCAAATTGCCATAAAATCACAAATCCGTTAAATACAAGTTAAAATTATTATTTATTTTTAAATTCCAAAAACATCGGGTTAAAATATCATCCATCACAACTTATTTCTTAAATGTTGGAAATAACATTATAAGACGTTTTAAGATTGTGGCCTATGTCTATGTCAAATTATACAACTACATCAGCAGATTCATATTGTTTCCTAATAGCAATAGCAGATCTAATAAAGCTTAAGATAGAATGACAAATTTGAATTTTTGGTAGTTTTTAAACAAAGCTTATTGCATTCTTATGGTGTCTGGCCTTTGTCCTGCATAATAAAGGCAATATAAAAGCATGTCTAGGGGCAGTATAAAGTGTGCAAAATAAGAGAAAGTGTCAAGTGCTTTGCTTGGACCTGGCATCACAGGGACAAATGGGTAGATATTTTTGCTAGGTACATTGCTTGGGAAAGGCCACTCTAAAGTGAATTAAATTTAACCTGAAAAGAGTTAGGAGAGAGCATACTGATGGACTCTGAAACCAGGCTATGTAGGGTTCCATAGTATCAGGGGTTGAAATCTGGATCTAAGGTTAAAAAAAATTCAATTTCAATGCTCCATGAAGTCTAAGGCTCAGAGTATTCTCTCTATAGCGCTATTTCACCACCTCCTTTGCATTTGTAGGCAAAGACTTTGGGTCTGTAAACATATTTTCAAGCCCCAGATTTTGAAAAGACGTTTTCAGATATGAAAGCCTGGGGATTCTATTCATATTGGCCAATTGTAGACAGTCAATCGTGCAATCTTGTACTAAACTGGCCACGGGGTTTCTCCAACATCTGACCCACCATAAAAGGGGAGCAACAGCAATCAAGTCTTCCAGGTACTGCAAACTGAGTTCCTCGTGACAGACAACATTTGCTGGTTCTTAGGTACAACAGTGATCTATGTACAAACTTATTTTCAATACGTTGTAGCGAATCTGCTTTGCCATAACCCCACAGTCCCGCCCCATATGTAGCTGCTGATACACATTTAGATTTATAGAGCGTCACCATCTGAGGTACTGGCCCGTGACCCAATTTACAAGCGAAATATCACTTCTATATTTCTTACCAGTTGTTTAGTCTTGGTCTTAAGATGAGAATTCCATAGTGTAGAGGAGCTTACATGCATTCCTAAATAGCAAAAATCGTTCACCTTATTAATAATGTTTCATCCCATAGTAAATTGTTTAGACTTTGTATTTCTGAGGCCACATGTCATTACATAGGTATTTGTAAAATTTACTTTCAGATCAAGGTCCTGCATAAAAGATGGAAAAAGGTCTAGCAAACCTTGGAGGCCATTATCAGTACGCGCAATTTGAACAGCATCATCTGCATACAGTTAGACTGGAAGCTGTCTCTGCCCTATCTATGGTAAGTCCTTCCCATACTTTAGAAAGAAGTCATGTAAACCGTTTATGTATATAATAAATACAAATGGAGCCAAGATGCAACCCCGTTGTACTCTTCACCTTGATAAGATAGGAGGTGTTCTTTCGCCTTGTAAGCCGTACTACACCGAGACCATCAGATCTGTGTGTAGATGTTTTATTAGCACCAACAGATTTAAATCAATACCCAGAGTTTCCATGATTTGCCAAAGCTTCTCCCTATTTACCAGGTTGAAGGCACTAGAGAGGTCAATAATTGTCATGTGAATGGCTCCTTTTTTTGTTAGTATTTACTAAGGATGAGATGCAAATTTAAGGCTTGATCAACTGCGCCTAAATCATATTAAATTTGGGAAAGAATATTTGCCTCCGTCCCCCATTCCTCCAGACGTTACAAGATCAAACTTCCTAATATTTTAGCTGTAGAGTCTACAAGGGAGATTGGCCTTTAACAAGTTGGATCTTGACGGCCAGTTTCCATGAAAAAGGTATGTTACTCTTTACTACACTTTTTAGGACTTTTGGGACTAGAGGGCCCCAAAAACGTGGCATGGTTTTAAATAGATCAACTGGGACCCCATCTGTACCAGGTGCCTTTCCTGGCCTAGAACGGTTTATTGCTGTAATGACCTCTTGAAGGTCAATAGGAGTATCTGATGCAATTGGGTTTCTTTCCACGGGTTTCTGATTTGTAATTCCATCCCCTTAATGATGTTGTTCATTTTCAGACTGAAATACCCTTGCATAGTGTCATACCTAGACATCTTCTGGGATCAAGAAATCATCTGCATTTGTGTCTTGATCAAAGACGTATGGGTCATTTATCATCCTCCAGAATTTACAAGTGTCCTTCAATTGGGTAGCTGCCATTAGATATTCCCAGGCCTTTGTTCTAATTTCTGATTTCCTCTCTTCCAATGTTGCCTTATACTGACCCCTTGTCTTTTTAAGGTCGCAGGAATAAGGAATTGATTTAAGAGCTTTTTGTAGATTTTTGTGAGCAGCTATGCACGCGGAGTTGAACCATCGGTGCACTTCTGGTTCCAATGCTGACCTATGAATGACCAGTGCCGCAGAAATGGCATTGCTTAGATGCTCATATTCCTGTACTCTAAGGTTATGGGTTGGCCGATGTGTTAGGCAAAGACTGATAGAGTCTAGCTTTTGCTTAATGATTCTCTGATTGAATGCCTTTTGATCAACCTTTTCCATTTCATATGCAGACCTGTGTTATTATTAAAAACAATATTTCCTCTCCCTTCCCTATTCTTTGGACCTAATTTAATGTTATAGGCTAGGTTAATACACAGAAAATTCATATCACTGGCACAGTGCAGAACTATCTTGAAATCGAGAATTAATTGTGAATCAGCTAAGCTGATAAGAATAAAATCAATGAAGCTCCCTTCGGAATTCCCCGTAAATGTCAGAATTTTCTGAATATTTTGAGGCGCTTTCTCCCTTGCAAACATGATGTCATACTTACTAATAAAGATGTTTAAAGCATCCCCTTCGTCTGTATGATTAAAGTGGGTCGTCTTCTCTCTTCCTTCAATCAGGAAACTACATGCATGAGAGCCTTCCGATTGACAGAGAGCATATAGAAATCTCCTGCCCAGAGCATGGTTAGCTCTTTGTCCTGAAGCCAAGTAGATGAGGCTAGGAAATCCATTACATCCTCAAAGGTTTTCCTCAAAAGGCCATATGGCATATCATTATAAAAATGTTTTAATAAAATACCCTTTCTCTCCTCAATCGATAATAGGACAATTATGGACAAAAGCTCCCTTCGGACAAAAAAAAGGACAAAAAAATGCCCTTTTTGACTTTTGCTTTACTTCTGCGCTTTCCCTCCACTCTCTCCCCCACTCTCGCTCTCCCCCCTCACTCTCTCCCCTGCCACTGCTGCCCCTACAGCCCCGGCCCCCTCCTCTCTCTCGGCTGCACTCCAGCCGCTTCTGCTGCTCCTGCAGCCCGCCCCCTTTTTTCACGCTGTTTTGCCCCACTCCCGCCTCCCAGCCGCTGGGAGGCCGCACAGTGGACGCGTGCAACTGGTGCACTGATGGAGCAACGAAGGCACACCAAAGGCAAGCTCATCTGTGCCTGTCCGAACCTGGACCACGCCCAGCGCCGGAACCCCTGGTTCCCGCCCCCCAACCGCCGCTACACCCGTCTTTGTTATGACACCACCACCCTCCATGCCTTCAACACCAGCCGCTCACCAGCCTGCCATTAAGCCATCCCGTAGCTCATCCCTTAAACCCTTCTCCTGCCAGAACTGCACCTTTACCAGCCTCCACGCCAACGACCCACCCACCAAGGCAGGACGCAACCACCTCAGATGCATCCTACTCAACACCCACTCCGTCCACAAACACGCTGTCGAACTTTGGAATCTACTTGACTCAGCGTCCCCAGACGTCCCCTTCCTGTCTGAGACCTGGATGAACCTCTCCTCAGCGCTAGACATTGCAATAGACATTTTGGACGGCTACAGATCACCCACAGGGACCGCTCCAACAAACCAGGAGGAGGCATCACCATCGTCCACAAGAACACCCGCACGATAACAACCAGCACTGAAGACACCCTCAGGGCCAAACACCCGCACTTCCAGATCCACACCGACCCAAACACCACCCTCCGAGGGACCCTCATTTAGAGAACCCTAGCCCCTGACAGCAGTTTAGCGACTATCACCGACGTCATTAGCATGCACACTCTCGCATCCACAGACTACATACTCCTTGGGGACTTGAACTTCCACCTCGAGAACACCAACGATAATAACTCTATCACCCTACTCGACAACCTCTCCAACCAAGGCCTCAAACAGCTCGTCAGGACACCCACCCACTCCGCAGGACACTCACTCGACCCCATTTTCTCTGCCAGCAAACACGTCTCCTTCAACCACACCACCGAACTCCACTGGACCGAGCACCGCTGCATCCACTTCTCCTTCGAGAAAACCACAACACATCATCACCCGCAATGGATTCCCCACCGCAGATGGTCAAGGTCACCGAAGACCAACTGATCACTACCCTCTCCAGGAACCCACCCATTGACACTGACACAGCTGCCTCAGCCTCAGGCAATGTACCGACGACTGTGCCAACTCTCTCGCCCTGATCAAAAATCCTTCCAACAGACATACCGACAGGAAGGCCTTCTGGTTCACCGCCGACCTCCAAGAATCTAAGCAAACATGCCGAAGACTCGAAAAGAAGTGGTGCCAAGATCAGACACTGGGCAACCACATAGCCTTCAAAAACGCCATCCACAGACACCACCAACTCATCCGAACCGCCTTCATAGAACGCATCAACAACAACGCACACAGCCACAAGGAACTCTTCAACATCGTGAAGGAGCTCTCCATCCCTGGCTCCCACGTCAACCACATCCCATCATCACAGGACCTCTGCGACTCCCTAGCCACTGTAGTGAATCCTAGTTTGTTTTAATGGGATACAGGAGTTAGCTTAGCCTGTGGCTTGCAGACTCGTGCCCCCGTCACCCAGTGACTTTTGCCCTACTACGCTTGCTCTGTTTTAACGCATTTATTTAATTAATTCTTTTAAGATGGCTGCCTTGTCTCGACTTAGGCCCATGTTTTGATTTGCATTACCAGTGCGACTGCGCTAAGGCGTCAAGATCAGGCGACAAATACAAACAAACTGTAGTTGTTCACTTTAGGTACTTTCCCTCTTCATGCTGTCGAGGGAATTGTTTATATTAATTACCATCCCAAGCACGCTTTGTTATCTATTGTGTGGGAACAAACCTACGTCAGGGGTCCAATAGATCTGTATACATACTCCTCACTTTATCAGATAGTCAGAGGAATTCGGACCAGATGCCATCGCTGCTATCGAAGCTGCACGTCACCTTGACACTGACCCAGTCCGTGTTCCTGTGGAGTCTGAGCTAGAGACCTCATTCTAAGGTAACACAGTTGGGGGCTCTTCTCATGGACTTGACATTGGCAGATTAAAGGTTTAACCTCTTCTAAGTTAGGGTTTAGGCCTACATGCTAGGGTATTAGGACATATCACACAACTCATGTTATTTCATGATATTGCAAGATGGTGGGGGTCTTTGTATTAATGACTCTTGTCTTTACCATTCTGTTTCTTGCATTGTTCATTATCCTAATCATTGCAGCCCATGCAACTTATCACAGATTGCAGTTTTACTCAAATAAACCCTAATTAAAGTTTACTGCATCTTCTTTATTGCCTGTGTGTGATTGAGACATGTTGTTAATGTGAGAAAGGGGTCATCTCTGTTTAACCACAACGCTCTCTGAGATGTCACACTTTTGAGTCCATGCGTAAAGGCTGCACAAATCACCTTAGACTGTTTTGGGTTTTTGGTGAGGTACTGCTTGTGAGCCGGAAGGGTTGGGACGACAGTTGCGTTTTGTTTGTAGGATTGGCATAGTCGCCTACAAACATAAGTACTGTCAACCTTAAACCAGCAGTCTTGTCTAGAGCAAGAGTCCATCTACGACATGGCACCACCAACGATGGTGTTTAGGCACTAATTTACGGATACCCCGATTATCACAGTCTCACATACTACAGGTACCCTAAGTACCATTAAACGGAGACGTCCGTGGTCTTGAGGAAGATCCTTCTCAGCTGAACAGGGACCACCTAATTAGGCTGTGGGTTGTTCAAGCTTGAACTCATAAAAAGACTTAACTCCCCACTTGGTGGTCCATCTCTTTACTCAGTTTTACATTATGGCTAAAGCAATAGACATTTCCTGAAAATGCTAGATAAGCCTTAACTTTACATTTAGTAGCGCATGGCTTAACAGAAGAGGGCGGGAATATTACATTCATAGTAGAAGCTAGCGAAGCGTACCATACAGAAATATTTTATTCTTGGGTCACATCTGCGAAAAACGACAGATCGGACACATTCGACACATATAACACTGCAAACGTACCTCAACGGTACCAAGCATACCAGTATCTTGAAATACCGCTCACGTACCAAGAGCCTCAGAACTGGCCTGAAGGTGCCCTACCACAAATAATACAATGCATGAGATTAGGTCCTTTAGGTAATGATGGACCAACATGGCCTATGTTTGACACATACACACCTCACCCAGGTATACAAAACATGCAGGCATCAGGCCTGCAATACTTTTATATTGAATTAGTAACGCTTTACAGACGACTAGTTCAGTTCGTAATGCGAACATTAAACACAACACCAGCGCGTCTTGCACCACCAGCACCTGCTGGATACCAATTGACTACTGGGATTAATCCACAAATAGTACATACCATTATGGGTAAAGTACCCACAGAACGAGAGAAAATACCGTTCTGGATAGCCCAGAAAACAAATCAGCTAGAAGCTGTGTTGCCCCATACGGGACCACAGGAGAAACATAGAGTTCTCACTATATGCTTGCCTTTCGGGATGGTTCCCTCAGTGGATGACTGCGCCACATGGGGTACAGTCTTTGCTGCAAAATACACTGCCACACATGGTACCCTGACACTTGCCAATTTACTGGAAGTGTTAAAACAAATACAGAATGAACACGGGCTGCAAATTAATGCATAACTTTGACGCAGTCTCCTCAATAATACTCAGTAACATTAAAGGGGAAGCGGTAGCACTGGCTATACGCCAGCGTCTCCGAGAGATTCAACATTTGGACCAGGAGAGAGAACTACCAAAAGTTATTTCCAATACCTATACTAGTATAGGACGGGATAGGTTGGGAGCCAAACTGAAGAAGCTTGAAATACAATGTACCACCCCTAAGGAAGGTGCTAAACAAGCACAGGAAAATACTAAGAAGCGCTGAGATAAGCAGAAACAATTCAAAGAAAGACGAAATAAGAGAGTAGTTTCTCCGCATCGGGAGAACTCCGAAAAGAGATACACTCTCAGAAATAGTGAAAGTATAAAAGCTCTTGACAGATATACTGATTCAAGTCCCTCTCGTTCCTTTCAGGACCCATCGGACAGATGTAGCGAGAGAGGGTGCTGTCTTGACCGACGTCCTGAATACGTGAAACAAATGAGACATTCCATAGTCTTCAGACAAAAAAGAACGTAAGTCCCCACAACAGAAGCCAAAGAAAAAGGTGGCAGCACTGTCAATTAAAAATGCCATTAAACTTGAGAGCATTTCTGAAGAACATAACATAGGTAGTGACACTGTTAGACAGCGCAGCAGAGGTCACAATATGTCACCAGAGTCTGAAAGATCAACTGGATGCTACAGCAACTAGCGATTTCATAGCAGTTGAGACTGTGGAAGGGCGCGTTCTCCCACCCAATAGGGTTTATGATTTAAAAATTCAAATTGAGGGAGACATAGAGCACACTATTAGGGTGATATTCTGGGATGAACTTAATTGTGATACCCTGTTGGCCGAAAGAGACTGGCCACCTGAGCACGTCCGTAAGCTCTCACATGGGGAAGATGTCATTTTGTTTTCTTTCTCTGATCTTGTTCCAGAGGCGGTAAAACAAGCCTACGCTCGTCATTGGGCTTTAATGCAGGCTCTTTCACTATACCACAATCATGTAGGCTGGGACAAGGACTCTCCTTGTTGTAGGAAGCTGGCCTGGTATGTAGTGCACGTGTATGTGTAATAGTGTCCCCGCACTCACAAAGTCTGGGGAAATGGCCCTTAACTATGTGGGGGCACCTTTGCTAGTGCAAGGGTGCCCTCACACTTAGTAACTTTGCACCTAACCTTCAGCAAGCGAAGGTTAGACATATAGGTGACTTATAAGTTACTTAAGTGCAGTGAAAATGGCTGTGAATTAATGTGTGCCCTATTTTACACAGGCTGCAATGGTAGGCCTGTGTAAGCGCTTGTCTGAGCTCCTTATGGGTGGCAAAAGAAATGCTGCAGCCCATATGGATCTCCTGAAACCCCAATGCCCTTGGTACCTAGACGACTAGTTCAGTTCGTAATGCGAACATTAAACACAACACCAGCGCGTCTTGCACCACCAGCACCTGCTGGATACCAATTGACTACTGGGATTAATCCACAAATAGTACATACCATTATGGGTAAAGTACCCACAGAACGAGAGAAAATACCGTTCTGGATAGCCCAGAAAACAAATCAGCTAGAAGCTGTGTTGCCCCATACGGGACCACAGGAGAAACATAGAGTTCTCACTATATGCTTGCCTTTCGGGATGGTTCCCTCAGTGGATGACTGCGCCACATGGGGTACAGTCTTTCCTGCAAAATACACTGCCACACATGGTACCCTGACACTTGCCAATTTACTGGAAGTGTTAAAACAAATACAGAATGAACACGGGCTGCAAATTAATGCATAACTTTGACGCAGTCTCCTCAATAATACTCAGTAACATTAAAGGGGAAGCGGTAGCACTGGCTATACGCCAGCGTCTCCGAGAGATTCAACATTTGGACCAGGAGAGAGAACTACCAAAAGTTATTTCCAATACCTATACTAGTATAGGACGGGATAGGTTGGGAGCCAAACTGAAGAAGCTTGAAATACAATGTACCACCCCTAAGGAAGGTGCTAAACAAGCACAGGAAAATACTAAGAAGCGCTGAGATAAGCAGAAACAATTCAAAGAAAGACGAAATAAGAGAGTAGTTTCTCCGCATCGGGAGAACTCCGAAAAGAGATACACTCTCAGAAATAGTGAAAGTATAAAAGCTCTTGACAGATATACTGATTCAAGTCCCTCTCGTTCCTTTCAGGACCCATCGGACAGATGTAGCGAGAGAGGGTGCTGTCTTGACCGACGTCCTGAATACGTGAAACAAATGAAAGACATTCCATAGTCTTCAGACAAAAAAGAACGTAAGTCCCCACAACAGAAGCCAAAGAAAAAGGTGGCAGCACTGTCAATTAAAAATGCCATTACACTTGAGAGCATTTCTGAAGAACATAACATAGGTAGTGACACTGTTAGACAGCGCAGCAGAGGTCACAATATGTCACCAGAGTCTGAAAGATCAACTGGATGCTACAGCAACTAGCGATTTCATTGCAGTTGAGACTGTGGAAGGGCGCGTTCTCCCACCCAATAGGGTTTATGATTTAAAAATTCAAATTGAGGGAGACATAGAGCACACTATTAGGGTGATATTCTGGGATGAACTTAATTGTGATACCCTGTTGGCCGAAAGAGACTGGCCACCTGAGCACGTCCGTAAGCTCTCACATGGGGAAGATGTCATTTTGTTTTCTTTCTCTGATCTTGTTCCAGAGGCGGTAAAACAAGCCTACGCTCGTCATTGGGCTTTAATGCAGGCTCTTTCACTATACCACAATCATGTAGGCTGGGACAAGGACTCTCCTTGTTGTAGGAAGCTGGCCTGGTATGTAGTGCACGTGTATGTGTAATAGTGTCCCCGCACTCACAAAGTCTGGGGAAATGGCCCTTAACTATGTGGGGGCACCTTTGCTAGTGCAAGGGTGCCCTCACACTTAGTAACTTTGCACCTAACCTTCAGCAAGCGAAGGTTAGACATATAGGTGACTTATAAGTTACTTAAGTGCAGTGAAAATGGCTGTGAATTAATGTGTGCCCTATTTTACACAGGCTGCAATGGTAGGCCTGTGTAAGCGCTTGTCTGAGCTCCTTATGGGTGGCAAAAGAAATGCTGCAGCCCATATGGATCTCCTGAAACCCCAATGCCCTTGGTACCTAGGTACCATATAATAGGGACTTATAAGGGGGGTCCAGTGTGCCAATTGAAATTGGTAAATTAAGTCACTAGCCCACAGTGATAAATTTAAAAGCAGAGAGAGCATAAGCACTGAGGTTCGGATTAGCAGAGCCTCAGTAACAGAGTTAAGCACTACTGACAACGCATACATTAGGCCACAAACTATGAGCACTGGGGTCCTGGCTAGCAGGATCCCAGTGACACAGTAAAAACACACTGACACACACTCACAAACAGGCCAAAAGTGGGGGGTAACCATGCTAGAAATAGGCTACCTATTAACACTTGTCATGTAATACCTATCAGGTCTACACCCCAACCTCAGCCACAATATTCTGTTAAACATGAAGCTAAACCTCCAGTAAGGGACATCCTCACTCAGCTAGAGTACCAGGGAGTAATTGAGCCCTGTGCCGCTGCAATGAATAACCTGTTATTCCCAGTTGCAAAACCTGACCATTCTTAAAGAATAGTCTTAGATTACAGACACTTAAGCAGTCAAACATGCACATACGCTATACAAATTTCACATAGCACAGCACTTATTAACAGTATAGTGTGCAAAAAGTATAAAACAACGTTGGATATTTCCAATGGGTTTTTCTGCCAAAACTTAGCACAAGAAAGTCAGGACCTGAGTGCATTCTCATTTGGCTTTTGCTGTTTGCCCCAAGGATATAAGAACAGTCCAGGACTGTTCTCAGCCCGTGTAATGTCAATATTACATGATCTAGATCCAGAGGCACTATCCTATGTTGATAACATCTATCTCACAGACGAAGATCTCCCCATTCATCTTGGCAGGGTCCATCGGATCATTTTAGGATTTTCAGACCTCGGTTACAAATTTAACTTTAAGAAAAGTAAGATAGCCTTACTGAATGTATTGTCCCTGCTATATGAACTATCAAACGAGGGGAAGAGCCTGCACTTCCTAGAGAAATGTGCACAACGGCACTCACCTAACACTCTCAGGAAACTACAGTCTCTACTTGGCGTCTTTAATTTTGGCAGAACATACATTCCTGACTATGCACAACATATTAAGATACTCTATGACTTATTTTGCCCAGAATTTTCTAGCAAGCACTGGACAGTTGAACACACACGCATCCTTTGGGAATTGCAACAGGACATGCTGGAATCCAAACACTTACACACATGTGATAACAAAACAAATTTGGTCATCAGAATAATTGCTGGTGCCATTGGGTTTACTTATGTCACCATTAACGAGGGTGACACAGTGCCCATAGCATATAAATCCCATTTATACTCTAATGCAGAACAACGTTTTGCACTTACAGAAGAAAATTCTGACCGCAGTTCAAATGGCTGTCATGTAGGAGAGGCCACTTGCCCAAGGGAAACACTTTATTGTTGTTACCTCGGTGCCAGCCTTAGAGGCTGTCACTAAAGCAAGCGTTCCTAATGCTAAAGCACTACATCCACGTTGGATTCAGTGGGCTACCTCCCTGACCGCTAATAATGTTGATTACATCTTTGATCCAAAACTTCAGACACAAGAATATCTCCAATATGAACAGAAGTGCCCGCTCCTCTAGATATCTTACCACTGGACAGATACCATACTGTCATTTATACTGATGGTTCAGCACAACCAACTGTAGGTACCAAACATCAATATTCAGCCACTTGCGCAGCCATGAGTGGAGTGATGAAGGATGGAGTTTTCCACCCTCATAATACCCACACGCAGACCCTAGGGGACTCCACAGCTAAGCTGGTTGAACTTAAAGCCCTTCTTCTAGCGCTAGAACATACAGAGCCAGGATTGCCAATTTTGATAGTCTGTGACTCCTACTACTCCATCCAGTCCTACAATGATTACCTCAATCATTGGAAGCTGAACGGGTTTAGAGATTCCAAAGGGAACACCATAAAACACAAAACTTTGTGGGGTAGGGTGGCTGATCTTAAGGATAAGCTACCGTATTTCCATATAGTACATACATTGGGTCACCAACGTGTAGGAGTACATGTTATCGGTAACACTCTGGCCAAATCTGCAGTAGCTGCTGCTTCTGTGGCTACAGTGACTCATTCTTAGGCGGGATTGGATAATGAAATACTGACTGCCGAGAAGGCTTCGGCCGAAGGCAAGTCTCTCCCAAAACCATACCCTACAAAAAATTCTTACCAAATCAGTGCACAGAATGTTGCTTATGCAACAATTGCTGGGGTCGGAGATCGGGCAATCCCCAACGAAGACCAGCGACTAGGTCTAAAAAAAGCAGCTCATGAGGGTGTCGCTTCTGCACATGCTGGTATTTCGGCCACTGTAACACTCTTACAGAAACTCTTCTGGTGGCCAGGTCTATACAAAGAGACAAAACAATACTTCCTTTGTTGTGAAAATTGCCAGCAAATAAAGGGCTCTAATATCAAATGCCCACTGCGGACATCCCTCTTGGTGTCCAGCAGGCCATTGCGGTCCACTTCAACCTGATGGTGCATACAAATACATCTTAGTCACTGTTGATTCTTGTTCTAGATTCCTGTGGGTATGGCCTCAGCAGTCAGCTGACGCTCGAACTGTTATTAAAGACTTGCTGATCTTTATTGGTACATATTCAGTTGCGGCATTCCATTCGGATCAGGGCCCTGCATTTGCCTCAAAGGTATTCAGGGACACCATTGGGAAGATGGGTGTTGAACTCCATTACTCCTCACCATACCATCTCAAGGGAATTTCAGTCGTGGAGAGGTGGAACCGTGATCTAAAGCAGTCCTTAACAGCCAGAGTATTAGGTTCTGGCTACAGTTGGCTTCATCACCTATATGGGGTCCAGAGAGCACTGAACAATCTGCCAAGACGGTCCTTGGGGGGGACGCACTCCTTATGAGGTTCTCTTTGGGATACCTATGTATGTCCCAGAACTTGATGGCCCTGGTTTGGTGGCAGTAGATACACCTTTTGATATAAATGAACGTCTCACTGTCTTACAGGAGCTTCAGCAATTTTGTGATGATAAATTATCCGTCAGTGCTGCCACTTTAGGAATAAGGGATTTACCAACAACTTCCACTGGTTGGATTCCTAAAGTCAGGGATCTGGTTCATGAAAAGATTGCTGTGAAAAAGGAATTTGGTTCATCGTACAGAGCACCAGTCCCAGTCTTTGGAGTACAAGGTACCAGAACCGTCATCTTACCACCCCCGCCTGGTTCCAGAACAAACAGATTCATTTCCATTGATGACATCAAAGTTCACCATGTGGCCAATCCTGCACAGTAGCCCTAGAGGTCCCTTGGGTAGTTCCTGATTCCCTCTCACTACCCAACAGGACATACATCTTCAAAGTAGACTCAACAACGCTACTTCGGACTACATAACAATGTCCAATGATGTTTCAAACACCTCCTCGGCCATGGGGTGGGCGGAAAATTAGTTCTTGCTAATTCCAGTTACCGCATCAACGACAGTACCTGTGCAAGATTTTGCTGTTTTTTACAGCAATACTACACCAACTGATGGCACTGTCTACCATGAGCCTCCACATGAAGTGGATCAATCTACCAGTAATGCACCTGCTCTCATTTTTGCAGACTGCCTCTGGCTTAAAAATCACTATTTAATTCACCCATGGAACTATTTATGGTTCTGTCTGATATTTTTTGCATTGTTCCTATGGATTGGGTTTGTGACTGTTTTCTTTTTACTTTAAATGGTCATTACCTTCCTGAACGCTCCTCAGTTGAGTTTGTGGATGAAGTCTTAACTCCACATCATTCCTCACATAAGGTCTGAAGAGACTTGCCCTTTGTGAAAATTTCAGCTGTGCCAATTCCTGATGGTATTGTGTGGGACAACGTTGCATTTGAAATATATATAGGCCTACTGAGGTCATTCAAATTCCATATGTGTTCAAGATTTCGATGTCAGATGTCATTACACCTGGTGTTGTATCTGATGATTGGGATGTCCAGACAGTTGATTCTATGGTAACTGAAATGAAGGACTATTCAGTGTTTGAAAGTGATGATGTGTATAGACATACAATGAATTATGGGGAAATGTTCTGTTATAATAACTGGGGACATTACTACCTGTACTGTGCTACTAGACACAGACCTGTACTTAACTTCACACAGTGGGAACACTGTTCTACACCACTAGTGGGGAGCCCGAAACACTATTTAGACAAGTTCACTTATTTTACTGGGCATGACACAAAAAATATGGTCATATTATTTCAAGTTGCCTCCTTCGAAAATTAGGAAAATTTTGCTAACTGTTACAAAGCTGATTTATTCAGTCCTTAGTTTCCTGTCTTACAGTTGAAGGTTACGAATACTGGAAGAACACTGTTGATTTAAAAACTGTATGGGGAACACAAAATTGTCAAATAGTATGTAGGGAAGCTTTATTTAGAGCATGCCTGATTCCTGTCCAAATTATCTTTTTAGATGACACCATTCAACAGACATCCTGTCTGGGGTTAGCAAAAGTAAAATAAATTATCAAGCCCAGTATCCCCACACCTGCAAAGTTTAGTGATTGGCAATTCTTCCTGAAAGTCACAGAGGAAGAGATAGATGCATAGGTTCAGGCTGGTACTTATAATTCTTCACTTTCCAGTCCCGGCAGATGGTTAATTTGGCCAATGGACACCGATGGATGTCAGGCACGTCTTTTGAATTCCTCAGGGGTTTTCAAGATTAGCTGGCCAGACCTTCGCTTTATCTTGGGTCAACACACAGGTATAGTTACAACATATAGTGTGGGTAAACTGTGGCAACAATGGATACAGTCTAACACGTTAGCCGCAGTTAAAGAACATCTTAACACTCTTTCGGAAGATGTAGACTTGCAGGACTTTTTGCTAGGTCCTAGAAAACATGTGCTAAAAGATTCATATATGTTATGTACAATGAGTCCTGGAAGCTCTCTCAGGTCGAAGCTGCTGCGCGCTTAATGCAGGTAGATAGAGAAAACTTAAAAAAAGGCTTTAGCTGTTGTCGATAACGGCATGAACACTTGGTCCAACAGAATCTGTTCACTGACAAACATAGTATCATCTGCGATAGATATCATTCAGACAGACATGTCCTGTTTATATCATGGACAAAGTCAGCTGCGTTCCATCATGCAGTTAGGTTGGACGTTACAGACATTGAAAGATGGCCGAATTTCATGGAAATATATTAACGGTAGTGAATTGTTCACTGCTTTTAATTTATCCAAAGAACAGCAGACGATGGCTAAAAGGGAAGCAAGTTTCACTATGCTCCTCATAGAGAAGTTAGAAAAGCTGCCTTTCACAGTTGCAGAGTCCTTCAACTGTATAGCTCTTACATGGCATCATTAATCTGCCCATTTCCACTTTTCATTTTTTGAAATGCATGAAACATCTTGCCATAGGCAGGTATGAGCGACTGGGCAATAGCTACATTAAAGAAGAGTGGGAGTTGCCCTTTGATTACAAGTGTCTGAACGGCGAAACAGAGGTCTTTCTTAGCAGAAGCGAATGTGAGACTAATGGTAGTCATTCAACAAACTGCAAACAGGTGCCCATTCAGGGCCTTTGCAATGCGGTGGTCGCAAACTTGGCCTGTTTTCTAAAGGGTACTCCTGTCCCTTCAACCGGCATTTCATGTACTTTCGAATAGAAGTTATGTGATGCTGAGCGACCAAAGCTGTTGCGGTATGCGACCAGGAATTGCCTACACATTTTCAGTCTCTAAGGTCATTACATGTTGTGGACATGTTTTATTACCCCCCACACGAGTGATAAAGGTATCAGACATGTGGCCTCACATTGATACTATTAATGTAAATTATGGCAAGCTGAGCAGACTAAAGGCGCTACTGTTTCAAAAACAGGTTCCATTGACATCAGCCAGAGAGACGTATGCTCTGCAGACTGCAAGATCATCAACCGAGATAAAATCCCTATTAAATACCAACTTCCCCAAGCACTTTGGAGAATTGGTATCCAGAATTTATAACGCCTCAAGCACAGTCAGGATTGTCCATTTCTTTAAGGCTCTTAGGTCTGGATTTGTGTCCATCTTCCAGAATGTCTTTGGAGTCATCCCATCTGCCATCCACTCACTCTTTGCAAGTGTGTTTGGCGGCTTTCCAATTATTTTGACATTAATTGGCGGGATACTGCTGCTATTTCTTCTGATTTGCAGTGGTTGTGTCTTTTCAGCTACACAAACCAATGGAGCCGCTGCCACCAGCTCAACTGTGCCGTGATCGCATGGTTCAGATCTTGGTTGCTTCCTTGCTGGTGGAATTGGAGCGTGATTGGTCATTGTCATTCCAACCACTCTTGTGGTCATGCAACCAGTCTTTCATTGCATATGGTGCCTCTTCGAACATTTGCCAACAGTGTGCCTTGCTGTTACGCCGGTGCCTCCTGTAGACCAAGAACTGCTGATGTCCCCGATGAGGGTTCACTCACAGTCGTACCCCTTGAGACTAAGGCTGATTCGCGAGGCCTCCTATGAGCCTTCCTTGCTCACTGAGTTGACTCGTTACACCATGGAGGATGACACTATTGCAGGTGGACCTGCACAAGAGACTTCTACGCACTACTGCTCCGTCGACCCATCTGCCTATCCTGTGATCGATCTAACATCTAACAATGTGGCCTCTTTCTTGGGGTCCTTTCCATTTAGTGACTCAAGAGATGCTCTGCAAGATCATGACTATTGTAAATAATTTGATGATTGGCTCCAACTAAATCAAAGTATACATTTATTGTTCTTACTTTGGCTTGCCTTGCTAGTCATGGTCGACATTATATCTCTTGATACGTTTCTTAGCTACTGATTTTAACATTTTTTTAGAGGACTTTTAGCTAGTTTTTATGCTTTAGCTTTTAGTCCAGAGCATTTTTAGCTTTTGGTTCCATTTCACCTTCGGTAACGTCTAGATATGGCGTCATTCTTATTACGGCAATGGGGAGGGTGTAGTGAATCCTAGTTTGTTTCAATGGAATACAGGAGTTAGCTTAGCCTCTGGCTTGCAGACTCGTGCCCCCGTCACCCAGTGACTTTTACCCTAGTTAGCTTGCTCTGTTTTAGCGCATTTATTTAATTAATTCTTTTAAGATGGCTGCCTTGTTTTGACTTAGGCCCATGTTTTGATTTGCATTATCATTATCAGTGCCAACGCAATAAGGCGTCAAGATCAGGTGACAAATACAAAGAAACTGTACGTGTTCACTTTAGGTTCTTTCCCTCTTCATGCTGTCGAGGGAATTGTTTAAATTAATTACCGCCCCAAGCACGCCTTGTTATCTATTGTTTGGGAACAAACCAACATCAGGGGTCCAAGTAGATCTGTATAAATACTCCTCATTTTATCAGATAGTCAGAGGGATTCCGACCATATGCCATCACTGCTATCATTATCCTAATCATTGCAGCCCATGCAACTTATCACAGATTGCAGTTTTACTAAAATAAACCCTATTGAAACTTTACTGCATCTTCTTTATTGCCTGTGTGTGATTGAGACATGTTGTTAATGTGAGAAAGGGGTCATCTCCGTTTAACCATGATGCTCCCTGAGATGTCACACTTTTCAGTCCTTGCGTAAAGGCTGCCACAAATCACCTTTGACTGTTTTGGGTTTTTGATGAGGTACTGTTTGTGAGCCAGAAGGGTTGGGATGACAGTTGCGTTTTGTTGTAGGATTGGCATAGTCACCTACAAACATAAGTACTTTCATCCTTAAAACAGCAGTCTTGCCTAGAGCAAGAGTCCAACTATGACACCACCTTTTTCCACCGCAAGATCGCAGACATCCATGACAGCTTCAGCACTCAGACCCCCGTCAACCACCGACACCACAGACTCACCACCCACCAGCCTCCTGCTCTCCTGGACCCACGTCAACGACACCATCGAAATCATGAACACCATCCACTCCGGCTCACCATCCGACCTCTGCCCTCACCACATCTTCACCAAAGCAAGCTCCGTCATCGCACCCCAACTCCTGAAGATCATCAACAGTTCCTTTATATATCTATATATACATCTATATATATATGTAACACAAGCTTTATTCGGTCATGCATAACCATCAAAGCAATAAAACCACAGTAATCCAAAAATTACAAATTAGATTAAAAAAAAATTAAAAAAGTATAAATAGATTCATAGAAGCATAAGAAAAAGTAAAAAAAAAAAAAAAAGTCAACATTTACAATAGAATAAAAACCAATCAATTCTTGTCCTATAGCGTACATATTTACAGATTACTAAATTTAAAAAAACGAGTACATAAATTCCATGCAGCCACAAGGAACTTGCTATCAGCATAGATGAAGGCAGACGAAGTTTCACTCTTCAAAGTCCTTAAAGCGATGCCACATTGTCTTATGCCCATATTTCAACAAACTGTACGGATCCACTTGCACCAGGGAAGGGCATACACTGGGCAGAAAAACATAAAATGTTCGACAGATTCAGTAGCATCATTACAGGCAGGACATAAATCAGATGTTGATGGTAGTCTCCAGCTACCAGTTAGAGACAACAGCGGTAAACACCTAAAACCAAAGCTTTTACACAATGAATCGGGAATAGGATCTAAATAAGATTCAAACTAGGGATACCATTTAAAATCAAGAAATTGATTAGTCAATCGACCATGTACTATACAAAGAAGATGATTATTTCTTACATAGGACCAGTGAACAGATTTCAGAGATTGTTTCTGGGCCTTTCCTAAATTCTGTGGATTCTCCCTGTAGCTCCCAAGTCCCAAGGTACGAACCATTTTGACACATACCTGAGCCATAGGATAGGGGCTGCATTAGGTCTTTTTAGGATGTCAAGAAGGGAGGCCCTTAGATGGTAAGCTCTGGTGTAGTCCAGATCCTTACCCAAAAGAGAAAGGGTCTCAGAGCTATCATATCAGAAATGTGATTAAACCCAAGATCCGAAAAAAAACGGGATCAAAGGGGTGCTACATGGACACACAAGTAGTGCTCTGGCAAAACTGTTTTCACCCACAGACAATGTATTAGTATTGCAAGATTCCCACACCTCAGCACCATAGGCAGCAGCAACTTGCGTGTTTGCCAAATAGATCTTAATAGCCGGGGAACAGCTTTCGTGGCAGTACTTTTATAAAAGCGCACGATGGGGCCTGACCTATGTTGAAGAAGTGATGCACTTTTGCTAATCTGATCCTCCCAATGTAAATTGTTTGAGATCCTCACTCCCAGATAGTCTATTGAACTAACCTTGCTTAAGGGGGTCCCATCTAAAATGATGGTACATCTCCTAGCTGGTCCTGAGCTAAACACCATTAATTTAGTTTTACTAGCATTCCTTTCCAGACCATAATCTGCACAGAATGATTTAAACCTGTCAACAGGAATCTGGAGACCCATTGGGGTCTTAGATATGAGGAGGGAGTCATCTGCAAAAAGTAAAATAGGAATTTTCTGCGCATTTAGGGTGGGGCATCATTTTGACAGAGGGACACAGCTTGTACCACATCATTTATGAATAGGGTGAATAGAGTTGGTGCCAAGACGCATCCATGACGAACACCCCACTGAATGGCAATATGATCTGTTAAATCTCCCTGATTACCCCATCTCACCTGGGCATATGAGCTCTCATGTAGCTGTTGTAATAAATGGATTATATTGGCAGGAGTACCCATTCTATGAAGAACATCCCATAGCTTTTCTCTAGGAACCATATCAAAAGCAGACCTAAGGTCCACAAAGGCGTCATATAAATTTTGCTTAGCAAGGACTACATATTTCCAGTATAGAAGCATCAGCCTAAAAACCTGGTCTACAGTGCTGGTTTTCAGGCGAAAGCCTGCCTGGAGTGGGGATAACATCTGATGGTCTTGAGCCCAATCCAATAGACTGTCCAAAAGCTGCTTGGCAGAAATTTTCTGGAGGTTGTCAATAAGGCTAATGGGTCTATAATTAGCAGGGGAGCTCATATCGCCCTTTTTATAAATGAGGATTATTTCAGCCGCTTTCCAGGTACCAGGTACCAAATTTGAGATCATATTTATATACCAGGACCATATTACTGGTTCAGATTTATAAAGATCCTCCGGTATCTTGTCTGGACCTGGCACTTTGGCAGATTTTAAAGAATTATTTGCAGCTGTAGTTTCCCCCAGCGTGAAAACAATTGGGTCATCATGGTTAAGAGTATCCATACCTTGATCATCAAACAAATGGCACGTTTTAACCAGCAACTGGGGGAGAAGTTAATAAGTTAAGAATTTGCAAGGTGGAGCATAAAGTTTGGAAAAATGGTCCACCTAGCTTTCAGGTTGAATTTAGTACAGGTTGTGCTCTTGCCACCTCTATGTCATTAGACAGTAGCTTCCAAAATGTTGCGTTATCATTATGCTTAATTGCATCAAGCAGGTTCTGCCAGGTTGTATCTTCCCAGCTTTTCTTTGCCTGTGCTATGGTCTTATTATAAGTGAGTCTGGCTGTTTTTATCGCCCCCTGTGAACGAAACATAATAGCTGACTTTATTGCTAACTTGGCCTTGGAACAGTCCTTACTAAACCACTCGTTAATTTTGGGTTATCATCAGAATACTTGGTGGTGGTCTTCCTATAAAAAATATTCTGCAATTTCTTCAGCATTTCTTCATGAATGCTGAGGGTATGAATGTTACTGACTTCATGCTCCTCGTAATCAGCCATAACATCAACAAACAGTTTGTAAATTCCCTTGATTAAATAAGGGTTAGGCATTACTTTTAGCCAACTAACACAAGTATGATTATTATCCAACAGTGGCTCTGGAACCACAGTAAGGTGGATGTTCTGCGATCTCCTGAATACACTACTGTATAAAATAGGAAGCTAGGGATTATGATCACTCTCATGACGAAAATACACCTTCATATCTTTTAAAGATGGCCATAGCCTGACATCAACTAGAAAATAGTCAATAACACTTTAGGACTGACCTCGCTTGAAGGTAGGTGCGATGCTCAAGTCAGAATGAGTGCAGTCATTACAGCCTCTAAGTCCATATTTAAAACAGAGAGATGTCAACTGGGAAGCAGCACGGGAGCGAGTACACTGTTGCTTGTTCATCAATTGTGGAATACCCCAAAGTTCATCCTCTTTGGCCGTTAAATCACTACTTAAACAAGAGGGTTCAAAAGTACAATTCATATCCCCTGCAACCACTAATTTGGTCGAAGGATGCAGGGTATCCATAAATTCAGACAACTGAGCCAGTCTGAGACTCTAGTCCCTGTGGAACAGACCTGGCATATACATTAATTATGGTCACCTTGAAATCTCGATCAAATGTAAGCTGGACACCAAATAAGTCAGGGGAATCTATTTTTAATGCAAATGATCACACTGTAATTTCTTATTTAACAGTGTCAATAAACCCACTTTAGCATGGCCAGTGCCCCCCTCTGCGGGCAGTTCCTTTGAGTCCGCCACCTTCCTGGAGAGCGGGAAACACTCCGAGATCAATGCTCTCCTCAAGAAACCTAAGGCAGACCCAAAGGACCTGAGGAACTTCCGGCCCATCTCCCTGCTCCCGTTCTTGGCAAAAGTAAAGAGAGAACATTTTCAACAAACAACTGACCCGTTTCCTCGAGGAGAACAGCACTCTGGACCCATCCCAATCCGGATTCCGCAGCAATCACAGCCCCAAAACTGCCTTCATCGCCACCACCGACGACATCAGAACCATAATGGACAACAGCAAAACCGCAACCCTAATCCTCCTAGACCTCTCAGCCGCATTCAACACCGTCTGCCACCACACCCTACGCCCAAGCCTCAGCGATGCAGGAAGTCCACGACAGAGCCCTAGACTGGATCACCTCCCTTCTCACCGGAAGAACTCAGAGAGTCCGTGTCCCTCCATTCCACTCTGAAGCCACCAAAATCATCTGCAGTGTACCCCAGGGTTCGTCCCTCAGCCCGACCCTCCTCAACGTCTACATGGCTCCGCTCACTAACATCGCCTGATCTCACAACCTCAACATCATCTCATAAGCTGATGACATCCAGCTGATCCTCTCCCTCACCAAGGACACTGCCAAGACCAATCACCATGATGGAATGAAGGCCATCGCCGAATGGATCAAGAACAGCTGCCTGAAACTAAATTCGGACAAGACTGAGGTCCTCATCTTTGGCTCCATCCACTCCGCATGGAATGACTCCTGGTGGCCTGCCACACTGGGAACCGCGCCGACACCCACCGACCACGCACGCAACCTATCTATGACCCAGCAAGTCAACACCATCTCCTCCTCCTGCTTCAACACCCTCTGCATGCTTCGGAAGATCTACAAATGGATCCCCACTAAAACCAGAAGAACAGTCACCCAAGCCCTCGTTAGCAGCAAACTGGACTACGGCAATGCCCTCTACGCAGGAACCACAGCCAAACTCAATAAAAGACTGCAACGCATCCAGAACGCCTCCGCACGCCTTATACTGGACATTCCCCACCACTGCCACATCACAACCCAGTTGAGAGACCTGCATTGGCTCCCCATCAACAAGAGAATCACCTTCAAACTCCTCACCCATGCTCACAAGGCGCTGCACAACACCAGACCAGAATACCTCAACAGACGGCTCTCCTTCTACACCCCAACCCGACAGCTTTGCTCCGCCGACCTTGCCCCCGCCACCGTCCCATGCATCCGCAGAAAAACCACCGGCGGCAGATCATTCTCGCACCTCGCTGCCAAGATGTGGAACACTCTTCCCACCCACCTGCGTCAGACCAAGGACCTCCTTACCTTCAGGAGACATCTCAAGACTTGGCTGTTCGAGCAGTAGCAACCAGCGCATTGAGACCCTCACAGGTGAGTAGTGTGCTTTACAAATTCCCTGATTGATTGACTTAATGGGTACACTTGAATCCTTTCTTTTGCTCTTGCACAGTAGTCCAGATCTGCCAACAAGCGTTTGACCAGACAAGGGTTTTTAAAATTTATCACAAAGCAATCTCCATCAGAAGCTTTCTTTGATGGACCAACCCATTTCACTCTAAGTGCTAAAAGGATCTTATTATTTAAATCCTCTTGATATCTAGTTTTTGTCCTCAACCAATAGGTGGACTTTCCCATCAGGGCTTGTGTATCTTCATTGTTATATCCATTCAAAGGAGGCACATTTTCTAGCACCAGGACATACGGCGTGCATTCAGGGGGTAAAGGCAGTGCCTCTTCCAGGTTATTAGTGGAGTTAGTACAAGGGGGTTTGAACACCCAGGATGAGCCCCCATTTGATTTGCCAAATGTGGTTTGTGCTCTATATATGAAGTTCTAGGTTGAGCTAAGAGTTGAGCTAAGGGTGGAACAATTTCATTCAAGTCTGGATTATGTAACGCATTTTCATCCTTTAATGCAGACTCCTGTCTGTGGAGTTGGTTATCTGGAGTAGCTCGCTGGTCACATTAGTTTGGAAATTATCCAATCTCTTAGTTATCAATTTAATAAGTTTCTCCTCCAAGACTACACAAAATGGTTTTAATATAGAATCAATTAAATAGGTAGAATCATTTAAAATGCCTTTTCTTATAGTACGTTCCCTTAGCGTATCCGGGGCCACCTGATGTCCAGCATTATCTTTCAATTGTATATGGCTTCTCTTTTTAGGGCCCGAGACCCCTTTCACATTTTTAGCCCTTCCTTCCTCTCTTCTCTTTTTCAGAGGAGGGGAGTCTACCAATGAGAATTCAGGAATTGGTTCCTTATTTCATTCCTTACTTGGACTTGTATCCTGCAAGGGAAGATGCAAGGAGTGCGCGTTTATTCAATCTTGAGGGGGTCAGAGTCTAAGTTCTTTCGCAATGGCTGTTCCATTTGTGTAGGCTTTACAAGTACAATAGGTACAACAGGGGTGGCCTCTGAGACAGTTTCTGCACAGCCCCAATCTTAACCTCCACTTACTCTAACTCAGTCTCTATAGCTCCCATAACGGAGAATAAATAGCTTGTGATTGACGACTCGGCTGTAGAACCCGAGCCACTTTTCCCCATTTGCGCATTATTCTTTCTCTTCCCCATTAGGATAGATTTTTCATGTACCTCAAATATTCCGCTCACTGCCTGGATCACTCAGCCACAGAGGGGAAAGAGGGGCCGCTGTTTTTAAAAGCGCCGATGCCTGTCTCCTCCTCCTTCTCAGGGAAGCATGGGGCTTGTAGTCCGCCCCCTCAAGGTCTCCACAGAAAGCGCATCCCGCGCTGCAGGTGTGCAGCGCTATTTTTCACAGGGCGATGCCTGTCTCCTCCTCCTGCTTGAGGAAGCATGGGCCTTGTAGTTCGCACCCACAAGGTCTCCAAAGAAAGCACATCCCGTGCTGCTGGAGTGCAGCGCGGTTTTTAACAGGCCGATGCCCGTCTCGTCATCCTTCACAGGGAGGCATGGGGCTTGTAGTCGCCCCGCAAGGTCTCCACAGAAAGCACATTTTAGTCATATATATTACATGCATTATGTTTTCAGTTATGTTGGTCCTCTATGTCAGCACTGTATATTGCCTCAACTTCATCAACCAACTCATGGGGAAATGAGGGATGCCTCCTTCTCTTCCAGTGGCTGCAACTCCTGAACATCTGGTCCTCCTCCGGTCCTTATTGCAGCCTTAAGTTTCCTGCCACTTTTATTTCTGTCCTGTGTTTGTGATGATGCTACCATTTTTTTGCATTCAAATACAGTCTTTCTTGTTTGTGCCAAGCAGTTGATCTTGTACGCTATTGTTTGCCAAAAACTAACCTTCTTCGCTGATAGCAATTTAGAGTTGGCAAACTAAAGATGCTCATTTCGGTCACCTTACTTATCAATATTGGGCTTTCGTCCTCTGTGAAATTTAGCTTCCTCTTCCTTTTGTACTAGATTTCTGAAACATCATCAGGGTTGGTTCCCTCCTGCCTTCCTGATGCACCTTCCACAGTGAAAGATGGTGGAGTGTTCGTACAAACAATTGCAATATGAGTCTTTTTTAAACGTTCTTGCCATGCATTGCACTCCCGTGTGACTCAATGCTGACATACAGCATGTAATGGTGCCTTGCAGCACGCAATTCAGCTTTGCGTCACACAGGTAGTATTTGTATTATGGCGCCTTGCCTGGAGGAAAGAGTCTGACACCCCAGTTCTAGGCTCCTGCTCCTACACTTGGCTTTCTACTGCTTGCACTGAACTTGTAGATCAGAAGAGGAAGTTGCATTCACAAAACTTTGTTGTGTGTTGCCCTCTGCGATGTCACTAATTTGAGAAAATGACTTCTAATATTTTTTGAAAATTTGAGAGCTGCACAATGGTTCACAACTTTACTCTGTTACAATATGCACTGCTTCTAGACCTGAGTGTTTCACATGAAAATAATGGCTATCAGATATGCAAGTTTAATTAGGTAATTGGACAGTATGCAGAAAGCTATAAAGAGAACAAGTTTGGACACGATGGGATTACTTTGGTGATCTTATTTTAGGTGAGCGTAGTTAATCTAATCATTTTTCTCCCTACCAATTCTTGTTCTTTTAGTATTACTATTCACAATATAAACGCAGAAGTTCAGATACCTCAGACTAATCAGTAAAAACAGAATTGATCTTTCTGCATTATACCACGTTTCTTTTTCAGATGTCTGAGACCCAGTGTCATATATGAAGCATGTAAATGTCACACATAACAGGACAGCAAACATAGAGATGTCACTAGAATCTTACTGAAAACTTGAGGGCTATGTTGTTTCAACATACCAATGTTTGTCTCTGTGTTTCTCCCTTTTGAATTTAGAACATTCTATTTTCAATGGGTAGAATGTTCTAATACCCTTATATTCCTCTGTTTCA
Source organism: Pleurodeles waltl (assembly GCF_031143425.1). Classification (NCBI taxonomy): domain Eukaryota; kingdom Metazoa; phylum Chordata; class Amphibia; order Caudata; family Salamandridae; genus Pleurodeles; species Pleurodeles waltl. Next base: position 582,711,014 of record NC_090451.1, read on the forward strand.
GTCTTTATCACTTGTTAAATTCCCTCTTTGTTGTGATAGGCCTGGGGCCTACAATTCAGGTTCAGGGCCTTTAAGAACCAGCTTAGCGATTGGAAGCAGGCTATCAGGCTTTAATATAGACTAATATGACACTGTTAGCACTGATGTAGACCTGCTGCTTTCAACATTAGAATCTGTTACGTCACAGCCTCTGTCTCTTTCTTCCCCTAACTTTTTATTATATGCTAAATGGGGAGAGAAAAGAGAAAAACAGGTGCTCTTAAACAAGGGACACAAGACGTATTCATCTCTTTCATGCCACAACTCATAATGGTACTGCTCTCTGAGGAAAGAGAGAATGAAACGCTAATTAACTGTGGTGTCCCTTTACTCTCCAAAATGATGAAAAAAGAATTGCACACACCTCAAGCAGGATGATTATCACATGTACCCAATCTTGATCTGTAGGCACACAGTACTAACTGACAAGCAGACACATGAAAAACATTGGAACTCACACAATCCTTTCAGGCATGACAGGTTGTAAACTTGGAGTGCCACAGACAACTGGCTTTTCAATTAGGACCTTTCATCTTTATCAGGTGTTTGTGCTATCACCCTACTTCATCACGGTTACAGCGTATATCAAGTATTAAAAACAAGCACCCTCATTCTAGGTCCACATGTTCAACATTGCTGTGTAGCATTGGACCAACTCTGTATAATGGTCACAATAGCCTGATATGGTGACTTACAAGGATAAAAGAACCTTACATCCTGCTGCCAAGAACTATACTTGTTATTAAAGAACCTGAACCCAAGTTATGAGGCCTAAAGTATAGGGAAGGCCAAGTAAGGAGGGAGAGGGCATTTAACAATAGGTATAGTCAAAGGTAGAAGGTTATTAGAACATTCCACCCATAGAGAGTAGAATATTCTAAATTAAAAAGGGAGAAACGGAATAACAAACATTGCAGTCCTGCAGGAGGAGGGTTATACCAGGTAATTATTAGCCACAGCCACTTAATTGTCTTTATTGTAGTCATCACTATTTGAATGGTCTAATATACAGCGTCATTCTAGAATTTATAAAGATTAAACACTTTCATAATTTTTGTATAGTGCAGATTATCGTGGTGCTTTACAGTTGGTTTTGATTTCCTGATAGAAATAGTTTAATAACCATATAACATAACGAAACTTCTCTTTCCCACTGATATTATTCAGTACTACTCAGTGACACCCTTGTATAGCTTCATAATTTGCCGATTTTTATAACCTTATAGTTCACTGATCAGGGCTACAGTGATTGTTAAAGGCCCAGAACCTCTCTTATAGACTAGAACATCAGGAGATGACGAGAGAAAAGTGATCGGATTGGATTACATATAATATAAAACCAGAAAGTAAAAGCAGAACAAACATGAGAGCCAAAACATGGACCTACATTGGACACCATCTACCACATAGCACTTTTATATCAATTACACTTGCTGATTTCCTAACTATAAATGCCGTAGTAAGCATGTCAAAAACATGTAATATCATAACTAATAGTGTAAATAATATAGGGCCTGATTTAGAACTTGAAGGACAGGTTACTCTGTCACAACGGTGACAGATATCCCATCTGCAGAAATCTAAAACCCACAGGCTATAATCTGATTTAGATTTCTGCAGATGGGGTATCGGTCACCGTTGTGACGGAGTAAATTGTCGGACAAGTTCTAAATCAGGCCCAGAGTCTCATAGCCCACTACCAAGGCCTTTAACGCTTTTCAAACGTCTTGAACCAAGTTACAGGCCCAACTTGTAGGCAAGGACCTTTAATGAAGGAAGCTTTTAACAACTCAAATAGTCTGAAGCAGAAAAGCTGTAACATTACATCCTCTGAGGTCAGAATGTTCTAAATTAAAAAGGGAGAACCAGAAAGACAATTATTGGAATTCTAGAGTACAAAGTTTATATCACTGCAGTATACAACAATGGCATGGGGTCGCATGCTAGTCCATTGTTATTTTGCACACCATTTCACCTCAGTTTGGGCCGAGCCATATGCAAATCAGTCTAGGCCATGCTCCTATAGAACAGTCCAGCCTGTACTGCCAGACCAGGTCCTCCCTGAACCGGAACTCATGCAACCCCGAACCAGTTTTGCCCTTATTAGGGCTCGTCAGCCAGATATAGCTTGGTTTCAGTGACAAAATGCGTACAGAACACACGTCTGGGCATACCCGTCCCACTTAGGGCAATACATTGAAGTATAAAAAAAAGTAATGGAATGAACCCTTGAATTTATCTCAGCCACTGGTAATTACATTGATTCAATCCCAATGGATTGTTATTCTGCACATCACACCGCCTCAGTTTGGACCCAGTCATATGCAAATCAGTCTTGACCCTGCTTCAATGGGAACAGTCAAGCCCAACCTGCCAGGTCAGGTCCTCCCTGACCTTGAACGCAAGCAACCCAGGACTGATTTCACCATTAATAGGGCTCATCAGCCAGGTACAGCCTGGTTCCAGTGGCACAATGTGTTTGAGACCAACGTTTGGGCAAACCTCTCCCACTAAGAGCAACACATTGAAATTTACAGTGTGTTGTTCTATACCACCCAGTGGCTTGCACTATAAAATGTTTTGGGTTGGTTATATAAGTAATATCATGGAATCATTTAATGTAAAATAACTAAACCTCTTTTTTCTTTACGTTCGTCTCCACCTCTACTGAGCACAATATTGCTAATAACTGGTGTGGAAATTCAGAGAACAATACTAAAAAATACGTGTAACTTTTAAGTATTCAGCCTAACTATATTGTTTTAGATAACATTATTGCACAAAAATTCAAATAACTTGCACATTCCAACACAAACCATAATAACTACCACAAGAGTGTAACAAGAATATAAAAATTATACCATGTATGTTACAACGTAATGTGCATCCAATTCTCATCTAGACACTTACTCAAATAGATCAAAGTTGTTGTCTTTATAATCATATTTAAAGTACCCCATCATATTACATTCTTTGTATTTGCATATGCATTATTAAAAAACTGCACATTACTGCGACAAAGTGGAGTCCACTGTGTAAGCAGTCTACCGCTGCCAAACCAGCAGACTCCAATGCTGGCTAACCACACTCCGTCGCTGTCAGGGTGGCAGACTGTGCCGAACATATTTTAGGTTTCACAGTCGTGCTGGTGTTGTTCTGGTGGCGGATTCCTGATGGCAGGAGTCAGTCGCAGGATGCGTTCAACATTGAACAATGGCTATTGGATGGATGCTAACTGCACACACCTGATGTATATTGGCCAATTGTGAGCACCTGCAAACCACACTAAAAAACACACTCCATTTCAGACCAGGATTCTTTGCCATTCCACTGCAGACACCATTTTGCTGATGAATTTGCCACTCAGGAGTCCGGTCATGTGTTTTAATCAACTTGTGGGCCACTATGTCATTTATTTCTAGTTTCTCACTATGGCTGGGAGGAGGAATCAATGTTTTAAAGAGGGGGAATTGCCAGTCATAGTGGGTGAAATCATCAGAGTAGACCCACAATTGTTTGGAGCTGAAGTACAAAATACAGACATAGCTCAGAAAAGGCAAATGTGGTCCCAAATAGTTGACAGAGTGAATGCTGTAGCAAACAACCTGTGCACATAGGAATAAATTAGGAAGAGGTGGAACAACCTGCGAGGGAGGGTGCATTCCCTAGCCCCCAAGCGTCACCTGGAGGCCCAGAGGACTGGTGGTGGTTCTTCCAGCCCCACCTTACAACTTGTCTGCTGGAAGGAGAAGGTCTTGCAGATCCTACATCCTGAAGGCTTGACAGGAATCCCTGGTGGAGTAGAGACTGGTAAGATATACTTTTGAATGTCTAACTAATCAGAAATGTAGATTTTGTCCTTCAGTTAGCTGTTGATAACGTTTTTTGACCCTCATTAAAACATATAAATAAAATCTTAAAGTATCAACATGTATTGTTATGAACAAATTAGTAGCATTATTGTTCTATTTCTTTTTTTTTTTTAACAATGATCAATATGTGTTGTCATAATGTGCGTTGTTCTCCATAGATCATCCCTTGCATTTGCCTAGTTTGTAGGTTTGTTTCAATGTGTGGTGATGTACTGACGAAAACAGATTCCAACCTCCATATATTTCTACATGGAGGAATAATGCACCTACGTGTCCTTTTCACCTATTTACATCATTCACATGTGTCTACATATTGTAAATGTGTGCTAATTTTCACTGCAGATATTTTACAAGGTGTGTTTAACTCACATTTTTACAAGTGTTAAAGGTGAATAGAAATGACTATGATACGCTGTTTTTGTCTCTGGAAAATAATATTGCAATGCAATGTTGGTCATTCCTTCTTTTCTTCTATATATGCACGTCAGTGGCATGCATTTGACAATCAAAAATGTATGCTATCAATGAAAATGTCATGTTTTGAAGTATATCTAGTATGTTGTCTCTTTCTTGTCATTCGATTGAATTGATGCAATTGGTTTTACAAATCATAGTATGTTAACTTAAAAAGTGTCTATCATGGCCCGTTGTATGCTGAGTATAAGTAGTATTGATGAACAATTTACTTTGCAAAGTTTATATGATGACTAATACTATTAATTCTCCTAAATTGTATATTAGTCTGATTATTAGCATGCTAGGCCTTGGGCTCATTTGGTTCTCAATTCTCCTCACTACTTTGTTGGGTTTGATGTTTGGTACATGTACTGCACACTTACTAAATAAACATTTTTTTTCTTTTCAGGACATCTCTTCACCAGTAGTTCTGAAGTTTGCATGTGTGTAAATTAACCTGTATGTGTAATTCACAAACAATATCACCGAAGTTTAATCATCCAAGAAATCATTTTGTAACTGTTAGGTTGCTTCATTGTAGCTGAAGACACACTTGCTGTACAATCCAGACTTTTAATTTCAGATTTGTTTTAATCCATATTAGGTCCCAAAGCCAGTGGACTACGGTCTTCCACTGAGGACAGCTCCACTCCAGAACATGATCAAACCTTCAGTAAGGACACCACTCCTGCAAATCCAGATGATGTGGAGCAGCCTTCTCCATCTGGTCCGTCTGGGCAGGCAGCTCCAGTTAGTCACCCTCGGTCCACACCTACACCTCCTACCCCAGTTGCTATAACACCTCAGCCATATAATACTTCCACTTTCTGTGTTCAAAGGAATATAACACCCATCTTGTGCCCCCCCCCAGTCCTTGCTGCTGTTGAGCCAACACCACCACCATCTCCAGTTCAGCCTGGACCCAGTGGGATGGGCACACTGCCTCAAGGGCACAGAGTAGTGTGGGTAGAGGCTGTGATAGGGAATATGTGGGCCTGCAAAGGGAGGTCACTGGGTACACGGTCACCCAGCCCACCATTGACCAAGACTTGGGAGCCCTACATTAGTCCCAAGACATGGTGGCGCAGGTCCTAGCAGAGCTCTGGGACATTAAGCAGGTGCAGAGGGAGCAAAATTTTGAGATGCAGAATCTTAACTCTAATGTGTCCTCAGTGACTGGGTTGATGTTTAACATTTATCACCATATTTGCAGGACATTTCCTGTACCATCTACCCCTGTCTGTGATCCTTCAACTTCTGGACAATATACTTCAGTCTCAACCACAGAAAGGGAGGACCTGCCACAACAGGAAACAGCTTCACCCACCCCAGTTCCTGCAACTGTGGAATCCGCCGTCCGTCCACATGGGGGTGTTCATATGGACTACCAGGAGAGGATGGCAAGACCTCCACCACCACCAGCAAGAGATGAAGAACCTAAGTTCCTTCAGTGTGTGACTACCATTCACTCTGTAGGCTAATTTCTGCACACATTTACCATTTTTGAGGACAGGAGTATTTTGTACACTGAACATCAAACAATTTAGCCTAATCAAAAATAGTTTCAGCTACCATGATTGACTGTTTTGTTTGGTTTCAACATGTTTAAGTTTATTTCTCTTTGATTAATAAATTCAAATAACACATAGACAAAGACAGGTGTAGTGTCTGTTGTGGTATTTACTTTATTTATTTCTCCATTCCATTATTATGTAAAAAAGAAAACAATAAATATAAATTATTTAAAAAATGTTACAATTATGCAAGGTGTATCCCATTTTCTAAAAAGTAAAACATATACCAAACTGAAATCTCAATGTACTGATTACATACATCTGTTAAAAAAGAAATCTGAAAAAAATGACCACCAATGCATAACACAGTGTGTCCATTGTATCTTTATTGTTCCAAATCCTGACTCCAAGGAAGAACAATATATAATCTTAATAAATAGATTCAATAGGCAAACTATTATTGATTCACGTCATCCGCTGGACTGAGACATCGTGCCTCACAACAGGAAACTCACATCAAAAACACCAATAGTGAAAATCATGGTACCATTACAATTTGTGGCCATAGGATCATTACAATCCACTGTGGCAGACTCTGTGGGAATGTGAAAACCAACTTTAAGTGATGTGCTACAAAACGTTATTTCTACTACGATGAGACACATCAACAGCTTCATACACTTAACTCAAAATTAGGATTTTCTCAATGTGAAGGGTGATTAGTATTCTTTGGGTCGACTAACACATGTGGTTAGAGCAAGTTAAGCAGCACGTTGCCTTGGTGGCAACATTCAACAGAACACAGGTCTAATGCATTCTCAAGAACATCAATCCAATTGCTCGTTGTAGGAAAGTACCATCTTGCCTGGCATGTTACCCCCATATTTCACTGTATGTATGTTGTTTTAGTCTACGTGTCACTGGGACCCTGCCAGGCAGGGCCCCAGTGCTCATAGTATGTGCCCTGTATGTGTTCCCTGTGTGATGCCTAACTGTCTCACTGAGGCTCTGCTAACCAGAACCTCAGTGATTATGCTTCCTCTGTTTTCCAAATTTGTCACTAACAGGCTAGTGACTCAATTTACCAATTCACATTGGCATACTGGTACACCCATATAATCCCGTTGTATATGGTACTGAGGTGCCCAGGGTATTGGGGTTCCAGGAGATCCCTATGGGCTGCAGCAATTATTTTGCCGCCCATAGGGAGCGCTAACAATTCTTACACAGGACTGCCACTGCAGCCTGCGTGAAATAACATCCACGCTATTTCACAGCCATTTACCACTGCACATAAGTAACTTATAAGTCACCTATATGTCTAACCTTCACCTGGTGAAGGTTGGGTGCAAAGTTACTTAGTGTGTGGGCACCCTGGCACTGGCCAAGGTGCCCCCACATCGTTCAGGGCAAATTCCCCGGACTTTGTGAGTGCGGGGACACCATTACACACGTCCACTATACATAGGTCACTACCTATGTATAGCGTCACAATGGTGACTCCGAACAGGGCCATGTAAAATGTCTAAGAAAATGGAATTGTCACCCCAATACCATTCTGGTATTGGGGGGACAGTTCCATGATCCCCCTGGGTCTCTAGCACAGAACCCAGGTACTGCCAGACTGCCTTTCCGGGGTCTCCACTGCAGCTGCTGCCAACCTCTCAGACAGGTTTCTGCCCTCCTGGGGTCCAGGCAGCCCTGGCCCAGGAAGGCAGAACAAAGGATTTCCTCTGAGAGAGGGTGTTACACCCTCTCCCTTTGGAAATAGGTGTGAAGGGCAGGGGAGGAGTAGCATCCCCCAGCCTCTGGAAATGCTTTCATGGGCACAGATGGTGCCCATCTCTGCATAATCCAGTCTACACCGGTTCAGAGATTCCCCAGCCCTGCTCTGGCGCGAAACTGGACAAAGGAAAGGGGAGTGACCACTCCCTTGACCAGTACCTCCCAGGAGAGGTGCCCAGAGCTCCTCCAGTGTGTCCCAGACCTCTGCCACCTTGGAAACAGAGGTGTTGGGGCACACTGGACTGCTCTGAGTGGCCAGTGCCAGCAGGTGACGTCAGAAACCCCTTCTGATAGGCTCTTACCTCTCTTGGTAGCCAATCCTCCTTCCTTAGTAGCCAAACCTCCTTTTCTGGCTATTTAGGGTGTCTGCTTTGGGGAATTCTTCAGATAACTAATGCAAGAGCTCACCAGAGTTCCTCTGCATCTCCCTCTTCACCTTCTACCAAGGATCTACCGCTGACTGCTCCAGGACGCCTGCAAAACCGCAACAAAGTAGCAAGACGACTACCAGCAACATTGTAGCGCCTAATCCTGCTGGCTTTCTCGACTGTTTCCTGGTGGTGCATGCTCTGGGGGTAGCCAGTGACTCTTCAGTCCAAGTTTGGTGGAGGTAAGTCCTTACCTCCCCACCCTAGACTGCAAAGCTGTGTACCGCGTGATTTACAGCTGCTCCGGCTCCTGTGCACTCTTCCAGGATTTCCTTCATGCACAGCCTAGCCTGGGTCCCCAGCACTCCGTCCTGCAGTGCACAACCTTCTGAGTTGTCCTCCGACGTCGTGGGACCCCCTTTTGTAACTTCACGTGGAATCCGGTTCACTCTTCTTCTAAGTGCCTGTTGGGGTACTTCGGCGGGTGCTGCCTGTTTCTGTGAGGGCTCTCTGAGTTGCTGAGTGCCCCCTCTGTCTCCTCCTCTAAAAGGCGACATCCTGGTCCTTCCTGGTCCTCAGCAGCACCCAAAAACCTCTACAGCGACCCTTGCAGCTAGCAAAGCTTGTTTGCGGTATTTCTGCGTGGGAATACCTCTGCAAGATTCATCGCGACGTAGGACATCCGTCTTCCAAAGGAGAAGTCCCTAGTCCTCTTCTTTCTTGCAGAACTCCAAGCTTCTTCCAACCGGAGGCACCTTCCTTGCACCTTCATCCGGGGTTTCCTGGTCTCTTGCCCCCCTGGACATTGTCGCAACCATTGGACCTGGTCCCCTTGCCTTGCAGGTCCTCAGGTCCGGAAATCCGTTGTCAGTGCACTGCTGGTGTTTGTTCTTCCTGCAGAATCCCCCTATCACGACTATTGTGCTCTCTGGGGGTAGTAGGTGCACTTTACTCCTACTTTTCAGAGTCTTGGGGTGGGGTATTTTGGTAACCCTGACTTTTCTTACTGCCCCAGCGACCCTCTACAAGCTCACATAGGTCTGGGGTCCAATAGTGATTCGCATTCCACTTTTGGAGTATATGGTTTGTGTTGCCCCTATACCTATGCTTGCCTATTGCAACCTATTGTAATTCTACACTGTTTGCATTACTTTTCTTGCTCTTACTTACCTAATTTTGGTTTGTGTACATATACCTTGTGTATATTTCTTACCTTCTTACTGAGGGTACTCACTGAGATACTTTTGGCATATTGTCATAAAAATAAAGTACCTTTATTTTTAGTAACTCTGGTGGTCATTACAACATTGGCGGTAAAAGCCGCTTACCGCCGTGCAGAAGACCGCCAACATACCGCCGCGGCCGCGGAATTCCGCCACAGATATTATGACCCACATCTCGAAATCCGACAAAATTCAGACACCCACACAAGTCCGCCAAACCAAAGGTCAGTGATAAACTGGCGAAAACAAAACCTCCACCGTCACGCCAACAGAAATACGCCCACACTATCACGACACACGAATCCACGCGGCGGTCTTTCAACCGCGGTATTCCATTGGCGGTACACACCGCCGCGCTGAAAATACACACACTTCTACAAAACACTGCCACATTGGACAATTCAAAATACACACACCTGTTACACATACACACACCACTCCCACACACCCATTACAATATAAAACACACACCCACATCACCCACAAACCCCTACGACCAATATTACAGAGAGAAGGCCAGAAAGGGACACCACCATCCACAAACTAGCATCCACAGGCACTCAACACCATCATCCACACAACTTCCACACACAAAACTCCACACACCACTACATATCACCACACACACCACCCCACACATCACCTACACCACCCCATGGCACGGCAAAGACACTCCAGGTTCTTGGAGGAGGAGCTCACTGTCATGGTGGAGGAAATCGTCCGGGTAGAGCCACAGCTATTTGGAGCTCAGGTGCAGCACACCTCAATTGCAAGGAAGATGGAGCTATGGCGAAGAATAGTCAACAGGGTCAACGCAGTGGGACAACACCCAAGAAATCCGGACGACATCAGGAAGAGGTGGAACGACCTAGGAGGGAAGGTGCATTCCGTGGTCTCCAGACACCACCTGGCGGTTCAGCGGGCTGGTGGCAGACCCCCCACCTCCTCCCCCACAACTAACAACATGGGAGGAGCAGGTCTTGGCGATTCTGCATCCTGAGGGCCTCGCAGGAGTCGGTGGAGGAATGGACTCTGGTAAGTCAAACCTTTAACTACCATATCCCCCACCCTACCTGCATGCTATCAAAGACCCCCACCCTCGCCCCCTCCCCTATCACTCCAACTCCTCACAAATGTACTAATATCACAAACCACCCATCCTAACACCAAGCCCTGCATGAAAAACCAATGCATGGACACCCATCACTAAAGCATGCCCACTGCACATACCCATACACTTCCTAAACCATCATCACACAAGTCCCCACATAGGAATGCAAGCACTGGGGTACACGGTCACCCACCCATTGCCCACCATGACACACACAGATGCAATAATTATGCCTTTACACCCCTGCAGGACCACTCCCCAACATCACCAGACAGGAGGGTCCAGACATCTCCACCCCACCCACAGAAGAGGCCCACAGCGATGACAGCAGCTCTGTCCAACTGGATCCAGATGACCAGCCCGGACCATCGTGGGCTTCAGGACAGTCGGTTCCCCTCACACAGGCACATGCCACCACAGACCTTCCACCCTCTGATAACACCAGCACAGCACCCACCCAGCGGGCCCATACCTCCATCCCCAGGACACGTCAATCAGCTGTGTGTTCACCACTACAGGGAACCCAGGATAACCCACCACCCCAACAACAACAGGGACCTGGGGGCAGTGGCAGTGGGCACACGGTCCAGGGGACGGAGGCACAGGAACACAGGGGAACTGGGAGGGCTGCTGTGCGACAGGAGGCAGACAGGCCAAGGGAACCCACTCTCCACGAGGCCCTCTCCTCCACCATGAGAGCATACCACCACTCCCAGGAGACGATGGCAACGGTACTGGCCAAGTTTCAGGAGACCCAGCGCATGCAGGAGGACCAATATTTGGGGTTCAGGGAGAAACTCAGAACCATCAGCTCCGCCCTGGGCACCATCGTAGGGGTGCTGAAGGAAATACTCAACACCAGGAGGGACACTGTGGCACTCCAAGGGGCCCCTGACACTAGCATGGATGATGAACTGCCCACCACCTCCGCCGGCGCTAGTGGACAGGAGGCACCGCCACAGGACCACCACACCAGCACCCCCCCCCTCCTCTGCAGTTGGAGAACCACCACGCAAGCGGTCCCTGAGATCCAGGAACAAGACAGAGCAACATGCCAAGACCCCCGCCAAGAAATGAGACCACCCTGATTGTCAACCCACTGTCCCACTTTGTCACCCTGTCCATATTGGAACTGCCCCAGCTCCACTTCCAATGCCCATATGGGCAATGCCCCTATGAGACAAATAGACTGGACTCTGCCATGGACACTCCTCCGCCATCACCCCTCACCATTTAACTTCCCCCTCCAATATTTTGTATGTAAATAAACACACCTAAAGCACCAAAAGATCTGGAGTCTGTCTGTGATTTTGAAATTGTGTATTTGCAATTACAGTGACAAAATTTCCAGGAAATAGTAATGTCAACACACCTATGTCACACAGCTCTAGTCCATGAGGAATCTAAGCAGATGACACACATTGGAACCCACACCTGTGAAACCGTAAGGGAAAGTGACAACTCAGTGACCATACACTGGGTGAAGTCGACATACAGGATAGAGGTAGAAGTTGAAAAGTACTTGTAGTAGGCAGGAATGTATTCTCACCTGTGTTTCAGTGGAAATATTGCTGGATGACTGAGTCCCTGTTGTCAATGTCTTCTTCCTCTGCTTCCTCCTCATCACTGTCCACAGGCTCCATAGCTGCCACAACACCGCCATCTGGACCATCCTCCTGCAGAAAAGGTACCTGTCGTCGCAAAGCAAAATTATGAGGCATACAGCAGGCCACGATGATCTGACACACCTTCTTTGGTGAGTAGAATAGGGATCCACCTGTCATATGGAGACACCTAAACCTGGCCTTCAGGAGGCCGAAGGTGTGTTCGATCACCCTCCTAGTCTGCCCAGGGGCCTCATTGTAGTGTTCCTCTGCCCTGGTCCTGGGATTCCTCACTGGGGTCAGTAGCCATGACAGGTTGGGGTATCCAGAGTCCCCTAATAGCCACACCCGGTGCCTCTTTAGTTGACCCATCACATAAGGGATGCTGCTATTCCGCATGATGTGGGCATCATGCACTGATCCAGGGAACATGGCATTCATATGGGAGATGTACTGGTCTGCCAAACATACCATCTGTACATTCATGAAATGATAACTCTTCCGGTTCCTGTACACCTGTTCACTCCTGTGGGGGGGGACCAAAGCCACATGGGTCCCATCAATGGCACCTATGATGTTGGGGATATGTCCAACGGCATAGAAGTCACCTTTCACTGTAGGCAAGTCCTCCACCTGAGGGAAAGCGATGTAGCTCCGCATGTGTTTCAGCAGGGCAGACAACACGTTGGAAAACATCGGCTGGGACATCCCTGATGCCATGGCCACAGCTGTTTGAAAAGACCCACTTGCAAGGAAATGGGGCACTGATAGCACCTGCATTTGAGGGGGGATTCCAGTGGGATGGCGGATTGCTGACATCAGGTCTGGCTCCAAATGGGTACACAGTTCCTGGATTGTGGCACGGTCAAACCTGTAGGTGATGATCAAATTTCTTTCCTCCATTGTCGACAGGTCCACCAGCGGTCAGTACACCAGAGGATTCCGCCATCTCCTCACATGTCCCAGCGGACAGTGCCTATGAAGGACAACAGTGAGCACAGTCAAACAACTCAGAGGTATGTACCCACAGTCTACACAGAACACCAATCATACACAAAATCTGGCCTGTATGTGTGTTGAGAGTAGGCCTAGGTATGTGTGACGCAGTTGGTAATTAGGCCATGAGGGCCCCTGAAATGGCGGCTGCCTGACCTCTAAAGCGGGACAATGGGATGTGAGGTAACTGCGCTTGCGTTGTACACCGTCGCGGTAGGCGGTCGAAGACCGCGGCGCAATGCTGCAATGGTTAACATTGGACCCTATGGGTCCCAGGAGCCAATGACGATGTACGCCGGCGGTGATGGTACGCACTGCCGCGGACGTGACCGCCATTTTCTAACTGTTTAATCACTCGATACCTGATCTTCGACAGGAGAGGACCTACACTGAAAATGCTGCTGTGACCTCAGTCTGGAAGAGACAATGGCTTGTGCGTCTGGGGAAAGGGCCCCTGCCTTCACTGCAGAGGAGTTGGAGAAGCTCGTCGACGCGGTCCTCCCCCAGTACACGCTACTCTACGGTCCTCCAGACCAACAGGTAAGTACATAGGGAGCATGTTGTATGGGCTATGCCTGTGTGGAGAGGGCTGGTTGTAAGAAGGAAGGGGGCAGAGTTCTGCGTGCATGAAAGACCGTGAATGCATGTGCCACATGGCAAGGGTAGGGATGTGGGCCACTCACTTTGACGGTGCAGTTGGTAATGACTTCTCTTCTTCCTCTGTACATTTCATGTAGGTCAGCGCCCACCAGAAGAAGGATATTTGGCGTGCCATCGCCAAGGACGTCCGGACCCTGGGGGTCCACCACAGACAGAGCACCCACTGCTGGAAGAGATGGGAGGACATTCGCCGCTGGAGCAAGAAGACGGCGGAGGCTCAGCTGGGGATGGCCTCCCAACATGGGAGGGGTGCCCGTCGAACCATGACCCCCCTGATGTTCCGGATCCTGGCGGTGGCCTACCCTGAGTTGGATGGGCGCTTGAGGGCATCACAGCAGACATAAGGGGGTGAGTACCCTTATCATTCAGCTGACTTTGCGCGCAGTGAAGGTGTCTGGGTGGGGGAGGAGGGCTGTGGGTTCCCCTAGGCCAGGGCGAGTTCCGTAGGCTAGGCCCATTCGTAAGGCATGGCCTGTGGCCTCCCACCCCACCTCTGTAGAGTGCCAAGTACAGCTATTCATGCCCCTGTGTCTTCTATGTGTGCAGATGTCGTCCATAGCCTTGTAGGCCATTTTCCAGGAATTGCACTGTAGATCCCAACAGGGCAACGTAGTGCAGGGGGCTGCTGTGTCTGTATTGTCCGCCAACGGTAGCGGTAAGCCATGCACTCAACATGTCTTTCTTCTGTTTTCACCCCCTTTTTTTGCGGTCTCCCTGTTCTTGTGTGCATTAGCATCATCAGGCGGAGGTACAGTGGCACCGGAGCACGAGGGAGCTGCATCCCACATGGGCATGGAGGCCCACACTACGGACTCTGAATACACCAGTGGGACGGAGGGCGAGGGTTGCACCAGGGCGGTCACAGGATCTGCAACCAGTGACACGGACTCGTCCTCCGATGGGAGCTCCCTTGTGGTGGCGGGAACATCTGAGCCCCCCACTTCAGCAGGTACAGCCGCCACCCCCCCTACCAGTACTGCCCTCCCAGCAGCCCCTCAGCCTTCGCCCCGTGCCCGCTCACCCAGGAGGGTGGGCATCACCTTTGCCCCAGGCACTTCAGCCCCTGCCCCTGTCACCTCTGCTGCCCTCAATGAGGAGGCCATTGACCTCCTCAGGTCACTCACTGTTGGGCAGTCTACCATTTTGAATGCCATCCAGGGTGTAGAAAGGGAGTTGCAACACACAAATGCATTCCTGGAGGGCATTCATTCTGGTCAGACTGCCCTTCATCGAACCCTTCAAACTCTGGCCTCAGCACTGATGGCAGCCATTGTCCTTGTGTCTAGCCTCCCCCCTCCAACTTCCTCCACCCAGACCCAATCCCCTGTACCTCTGCCTATCACAAGTACACCATCAGACCAGCCTGTACACACCTCACCACACAAGGGAAGCTCAGGCAAACATAAGCACCACACATCCCACAGGCACTCACGCAAGCATCACAGACACACCAACATCCACTGTGTCCCCCTCCTCGTCTCCCTCCTCCCTCCCAGTCTCATCTACACTCACACCTGCATGCACTACCACTACAGCCACTACGTCCCGCACCAGCACACCCACCACCACATCCCGCTCAGGTGCACTCACCACCCCCACTACCATTTACACGTCCCCTGTGTCCTCTCCCAGTGTGTCTGTGACGCGCCCTCCGAAGATACACAAACACAGGCACAGGCACACACCTACAACCACCACCTCTTCCTCCACTACCAAACCCCCTCCAGCTACCCATCCCAGTGTGTCCAAACAACTTTTCCTGTCCCCCCTCTTAACCTATTTACCACCCCCCCTGTCCAACTCATAGGTCCCGTACTAGCACCTCAGCCAAAAAATCTCCGGGACCAGTGGTGCCTGTTGTTACAGGTATGTGGAGTGCACCGGCCACCAGGCCAGCCAGTGTGGCACGGAGCCACAGCACAGCCAGTCCCCCCCCCTGTGAAGCACCAGAAGTTAGACAGTGCCCGGCGGGAGAGGGGTCAGACTCCAGCCAGCCAAGCCGCTCACAGGGGTTCCGAGGGGAGTGTGGACTCAGCTGTGACTCCTCCCAAGGTGGGGAAGGGGCAGAAGAAACCTGCAAAGTCTGGGAGGAGCAGCACAGCGGACAAGACCGCCATCATCCCCGCTGGCCAGGATGGCTCCGCAAGCCCCATTGTCGCTGTCCAGGAGGCCACCGCCAGCCCCATCGTCGCTGCCCAGGAGGGCCCCGCAAGCCACAGCCCAGCTGCCCAGGAGGGCCCCGCAAGCCACAGCCCAGCTGTCCAGGAGGGCCCTGCAAGCCACAGCCCAGCTGACCCATGAAGGACCGCCAGCCCCACCCAGCTGGGCAATGACGGACCGCCAGGGCAAGGACTGCTGAACAGGGAAAGCACCGCTGAACAGGGCAAGGACCGCTGAACAAGGCAAAGACCGCCATGGCAAGCACCGCTGAACAGGTCAGAAACTGCCAACTCAAGCACCGCTGAACAGGTCAGAAACTGCCAACTCAAGCACCGCTGAACAGGGCAAAGACCGCCATGGCAAGCACCGCTGAACAGGGCAAGCACCGCTGAACAGGTCAGAAACTGCCAAGTCAAGCACCGCTGAACAGGGCAAGCACCACTGAACAGGGCAAAGACCGCCATGGCAAGCACTGCTGAACAGGGCAAAGACTGCCATGGCAAGCACCGCTGTACAGGACAAGGACCGCCGAACAGGGCAAAGACCGCCAAGGCGAGCACCGCTAGTCCATTAGCGGCAGGGGCAGTGACGCAACTGGGACCGTCACGGAGTGAGTGCTGCATTCTGGGCACTAGTCCCCCTCCAGAACCAGTGGAGTGTCCTGCACAGGATGAAGCACTCTGGGCACCAGTCCTCCTCCAGAACCAGTGGAGACTTGCATCCACTCAGTCTGTCCTGCACAGGATGAAGCACTCTGGGCACCAGTCCCCCTTCAGAACCAGTGGAGACTTGCAATATCTTAACAATATCTTAGAGACAATACTCCTTCTGGAGGTAAGTATTATACAAAATATATACACTAGAGACCAAAATCAGGTAAGTAAACAGTCATAGAATAGTGCAAACTGTAGAAAATAAAATAGAATGCAATAGGCCTAGGGGCAACATAAACCATATACTAAGGAAGTGGAATGTGAATCACAAATTCCCCCCTAGGCAAGTGTACTGTGTAGAGGGGCGCTGGGAGTGTAAGAAAATACCAAAGGTAAGTAAAATACCCAACCCCAGAGCCAAGGAAAGTAGGAGGAAAGTACTGCAAGTTTCCTCAGGACCTGAAGACCTGTGAAGAGAGGAGGCCAAGTCCAGAAGTCGCAGAAGATTCCAGGAAGGACAAGAGCCCCTGCCTGTAGGAAAGTACCATCTTGCCTGGCAAGTTACCCCCATATTTCACTGTATATATGTTGTTTTAGTCTATGTGTCACTGGGACCCTTCCAGGCAGGGCCCCAGTGCTCACAAGTATGTGCCCTGTATCTGTTCCCTGTGTGATACCTAACTGTCTCATTCAGGCTCTGCTAACCAGAACCTCAGTGGTTATGCTCTCTCTGCTTTCCAAATTTGTCACTAACAGACTAGTGACTAAATTTACCAAATCACATTGGCATACTGGTACACCCATATAATTCCCTAGTATATGGTATTGTGGTACCCAGGGTATTGGGGTTCCAGGAGATCCCTATGGGCTGCAGCATTTCTTTTGCCACCCATAGGGAGCTCTGACAATTCTTACACAGGCCTGCCAGTGCAGCCTGAGTGAAATAACGTCCACGTTATCTCACAGCCATTTACCACTGCACTTAAGTTACTTATAAGTCACCTATATGTCTAACCTTCACCTGGTGAAGGTTGGGTGCAAAGTTACTTAGTGTGAGGGCACCCTGGCTCTAGCCAAGGTGCCCCCACATCGTTCAGGGAAAATTCCCCGGACTTTGTGAGTGCGGGGACACCATTACATGCGTGCACTGTACATAGGTCACTACCTATGTACAGCGTCACAATGGTAACTCCGAACATGGCCATGTAACATGTCTAAGATCATGGAATTGTCTCCCCAATGCCATTCTGGCATTGGGGGGACAATTCCATGATCCCCCGGATCTCTAGCACAGAACCCGGGTACTGCCAAACTGCCTTTCCGGGGTCTTCCCTGCAGCTGCTGCTGCTGCCAACCCCTCAGACAGGTTTCTGCCCTCCTGGGGTCCAGCCAGGCCTGGCCCTGGAAGGCAGAACAAAGGACTTCCTCAGAGAGAGTGTGTTACACCCTCTCCCTTTGGAAATAGGTGTCAGGGCTGGGGAGGAGTAGCCTCCCCCAGCCTCTGGAAATGCTTTGATGGGCATAGATGGTGCCCATCTCTGCATAAGCCAGTCTACACCGGTTCAGTGATCCCCCAGCCCTGCTCTGGCACGAAACTAGACAAAGGAAAGGGGAATGACCCCTCCCCTGACCTACACCTTCCAGGGGAGGTGCCCAGAGCTCCTTCAGCGTGCCCCAGACCTCTACCATCTTGGATTCAGAGGTGTGCTGGCACACTGGACTGCTCTGAGTGGCCAGGGCCAGCAGGTGACGTCAGAGACTCCTTCTGATAGGCTCTTACCGTCCTTACTAGCCTATCCTCCTTACTAGGTAGCCAAACCTCCTTTTCTGGCTATTTAGGGTCTCTGCTTTGGGGAATTCTTCAGATACCGAAGGCAAGAGCCCACCAGAGTTCCTCTGCATTTCCCTCTTCACCTTCTGCCAAAGGATCGACCGCTGACTGCTCAGGACGCCTGCAAAACCGCAACAAAGTAGCGAAGACTACTACTGCAACCTTGTATCGCTTCATCCTGCCGGCTTTCTCGCCTGTTTCCTGGTGGTGCATGCTCTGGGGGTAGCCTGCCTCCTTCTTGCACCAGGAGCTCTGAAGAAATCTCCTGTGGGTCGACGGAATCTTCCCCCTGCAACCGCAGGCAACAAAAGACTGCATCACCGGTTCTCTGGGTCCCCTCTCAGCACGACGAGTGTGGTCCCTGGAACTCAGCAACTCTGTCCAGGTGACTCCCACAGTCCAGTGACCCTTCAGTCCAAGTTTGGTGGAGGTAAGTCCTTGCCTCCCCACGCTAGACTGCATTGCTGGGTACCCCGTGATTTGCGGCTGCCCCGGCTCCTGTGCACTCTTCCAGGATTTCCTTCGTGCACAGCCAAGCCTGGGTCCCCGACACTCTAACCTGCAGTGCACAACCTTCTGAGTTGTCCTCCGGCGTAGTGGGACTCCCTTTTCTGACTTCGGGTGGACTCCGGTTCACTCCTCTTCTAAGTGCCTGTTCCGGTAGTTCTGCGGGTGCTGCCTGCTTCTGTGAGGGCTCCCTAACTTGCTGGGCGCCCCCTCTGTCTCCTCATCCAAGTGGCGACATCCTGGTCCCTCCTGGGCCACAGCAGCATCCAAAAAACCCTAACTGCGACCCTTGCAGCTAGCAAGGCTTGTTTGCGGTCTTTCTGCGTGGGAACACCTCTGCAAGCTTCTTCATCCGGTGGCAGCTCCTTTGCACCCTCAGCTGGCATTTCCTGGGCATCTGCCCACTCTCGACACTGTCGCGACTCTTGGACTTGGTCCCCTTGTCTTACAGGCACTCAGGTCCGGAAATCCACTGTTGTTGCTTTGCTGGTGTTGGTTTTCTTTGCAGAATCTCCTATCACGACTTCTGTGCTCTCTGGGGGTTGTAGGTGCACTTTACATCTACCTTACAGGGTCTTGGGGTGGGCTATTTTTCTAACCCTCACTGTTTTCTTACAGTCCCAGCAATCCTCTACAAGCTCACATAGGTTTGGGGTCCATTCGTGGTTCGCATTCCACTTTTGGAGTATATGGTTTGTGTTGCCCCTATACCTATGGGCTCCTATTGCAATCTATTGTAACTTTACACTGCTTGAATTACTTCCTTTTGCTATTACTGCATATTTTTGGTATTGTGTACATATATCTTGTGTATATTTGGCATCCTCATACTGAGGTTACTCACTGAGATACTTTTGGCATATTGTCATAAAAATAAAGTACCTTTATTTTTAGTATATCTGTGTATTGTGTTTTCTTATGATATTGTGCATGTGACACCAGTGGTATAGTAGGAGCTTTGCATGTCTCCTAGTTCAGCCTAAGCTGCTCTGCTATAGCTACCTTCTATCAGTCTAAGCTGCTAGAAACACCTCTTCTACACTAATAAGGGATAACTGGACCTGGTACAGAGTGTAAGTACCCCTTGGTACCCACTACAAGCCAGGCCAGCCTCCTACAGTCCCACGGTGTGAAGTTGGATGCAGGCGAGTTTTGGCACTCAATTCCTCCAACAAGCCTTGGTTCTGTCAAAGTTGCATTTTGCGTCAACTAGGTGCTATCTGGACCCAGGAGGGACCTGTGGGCCTCAACTCTTTGTGAGGAGGAAGAGGGGGCTCTTACGCACGAGATAGCACCCACAGGTGTCACACGACACAGGGACAAAGGAGGTGCAAAATGCGGTTGGTGCAGCACTACAAAGGAAGGTCCCACACTGCCGGAGAACAACTCAGCGATTTGAGCATCGCAGGATAGAGTACTGGGGACCTGGGCCAGGCTGTGCACGAAGAAATTTTGCAAATAGTGCACAGAGGCCTCAGGAGGGGAAGAAGACGCGGTGCACAGGGTTGCTGTCGTTCTGGGGGAAGGCAAGGTCTTACCTCCTCCAAATTGCGACAGCAGGACCACAGGACAGTCTGTGTCGATGAGGTCCACCCTCTGTGTTCCAAGGAGCATGCTCGACGCCAGGAGAGGAGTCCAAGAGAACCGGTCGCTGACTTAGAAAGTGCCTGCCTGGGCAGGGGAGTGACTCCGTCACCCTATGGGAGATTTCTTCGTCCTTCTGGTGCAGGGTGAAGACA
The DNA here is from genome assembly GCF_031143425.1 of Pleurodeles waltl. Taxonomy (NCBI): domain Eukaryota; kingdom Metazoa; phylum Chordata; class Amphibia; order Caudata; family Salamandridae; genus Pleurodeles; species Pleurodeles waltl. Next base: position 582,731,532 of record NC_090451.1, read on the forward strand.
GGGAGTCCTCAGAGCGTGCACACCGTGGAAACTGTTGCAGTTGCTGGCTGGAGCTGAAGTTGCAGAGGAAAAGTATCCCTTGTGGATACTTTCTTGCTGTTACAGCGGTTCCTGGAGCAGGCTGCGGTTGATATGAGGTCAGAGGATGAAGTAGTAGTTGCAGAGGATTCCTGCTGGAAACTTGAAAGTAGAATCTGAAGAGAACCCACAGGAGAGACCCTAAATAGCCCTGTGAGGGGGACTGGCTACCTTATCAGGTAAGGACTCATCAGGAGGGGTCTCTGACATCACCTGCTGGCACTGGCCATTCAGAGCCCTCCAGAGTGCCCCCACACCTTGCGAAGCAAGATGGCTGAAGTCTAGGACTCACTGGAGGAGCTCTGGGCACCACCCCTAGGATGGTGATGGACAGGGGAGTGCTCACTGCCCTTTCCTTTGTCCAGTTTTGCATCAGAGCAGGGGAGAAGGGGTCCCTGAACTGGTGAAGGCTGGCTTATGCAAGGAGGGTACAATCTGTGCCCTTCAAAGCATGTCCAGAGGCTGGGGGAAGCTACCCCTTCCCATCCTGTAACACCTATTTCCAAAGGGAGAGGGATTAGTACCCTGCTCTCAAAGGAAATGCTTTGTTCTGCCTTCCTGGGACTGAGCTGCTCAGACTCCAGGAGGGCAGAACCCTGTCTGTGAGGTGGCAGCAGCTGCAGTGCAAGCCTCAGGGAGCTGGTTTTAGCAGTACTTGGGGTCCATGGTGTAGCCCCCAGGGTGAATGGAATTGGCTCCCCAATACCAGATTGGAATGGGGGGGACGATTCTATGATCTTAGACACTTTACATGGCCATATTTGGAGTTACCATTGTGTAGCTACATATAGGTATTGACCTATATGCAGTGCACACGTCTAATGGCGTCCCCGCACTCATAAAGTCCCAGGAAATGGCCCTGAACTATGTGGGGCACCTTTGCTAGTGCAAGGGTGCCCTCACACTTAGTAACTTTGCACCTAACCTTCAGATGCTCCCTAGGTACCATATACTAGGGTCTTATAAGGGGGGTCCAGAGTGCCAATTGAAATTGCTAAATGAAGTCACTAGCCTATAGTGGCAAATCTAGAAGCATAGAGAGCATAAGCACGGAGATTAGCAGAGCCCCAGTGACACAGTTAAGCACTACTGACTACAAACACATTAGGCCACAAACTATGAGCACTGGGGTCCTGGCTTGCAGGATCCCAGTGAACCAGGCAAAACACACTGAAATATAGGTTTTTATCTATGAGCACTGGGGTCCTGGATAGAAGAATCCCAGTGACACAGTAACATCACACTGACATACATTCACAAACAGGCCAAAAGTTGGGGTAACCATACTAGAAAGAGGCTGCTTTCTCACAAAGCCGCAGATGATGTTGGTGTCTTCAGAGCAGAATGGAGGAAGGCGGACTCTCTGAGTTCTGCCAGTGAGGAAAGAGGTGATACAATCCAGGGCTCTGTTGCCGATTCCTGAGTCGTTGAGGCGTGTGCGTAGGGTGTGGTGGCAGACGGTGTCCAATGTGGCTGAGAGGTCCAGGAGGACGAGGGATGCAGCTTCGCCGCTATCCAGTATGGTCCTGATGTCAGCGGTGGCGGTGATGAGGGCGGTTTCGATGCTCTGGTCGCTGCGGAATCCGGATTGGGATGGTTCCAGACTGGTTTTCTCCTCGAGGAAACAGGTCAGTTGTTTGTTGACATTTTTCTCTATGACTTTTGCCAGGAAGGGGAGCAGGGAGATGGGACGGAAGTTCTTGAGGAGGGCGTTGATCTCAGAGTTTTTCCAGCTCTCTGGGAAAAAGGCGGTCTCAAAGGAATTGTTGATAACCTCTGGAGTTGGGGTGCAATGACAGAGCTTGCTTTGTTGAAGATGTGGTCAGGGCAGGGGTTGGATGGTGAGCTGGAGTGGATGGTGTTCATGATTTCGATGGTGTTGCTGTTGTGGGTCCAGGAGAACAGGAGGCTGGTGGGTGATGAGTCTGTGGTGTCGGTGGTAAAACGGGGTGTTCTGAGTACTGAAGCTGTCATTGATGTCTGCGATCTTGTAGAAGAAGGTGGCTAGGGATTCGCAGAGGTCTTGTGATGGCAGGATGTCACTGACGTTGGAGCCGGGGTTGGAGAGCTCCTTCACGATGTTGAGGAGATCCTTGAAGCTGTCTGCGTTGTTGTTGATGCGTTCTTTGAAGGCGGTTCTCTTGGCGGTTTGGATGAGTTGGTGGTGTCTGCGGATGGCGTTCTTGAAGGCTGTGTGTTGTCAAGTGTCTGATCTTGGCGCCACTTCTTTTCGAGTCTTCGGCATGTTTGCTTAGATTCTTGGAGGTCGGCGGTGAACCAGAAGGCCTTTCTGTGGGTGCGTCTGTTGGAAGGATTCTTGATTGGGGCGAGAGTGTTGGTACAGTCGTTGATCCATTGCCTGAGGTTGCGGGCTGCTGTGTCAGTGGTGTCGATAGGTGGGATCCGGGAGAGGGTAGAGATCAGTTGGTCTTCGGTGACTTTGTTCCATCTGCGGTGGAGGATCCGTTGCAGGTGATGGTGTGTTGTGCGTTTCTCGAAGGAGAAGTGCATGCAGCAGTGTTCGGTCCAGTGGAATTTGGTGGTGTGGCTGAAGGAGGTGTGTTTGCTGGTGGGAAAAATGGGGCTGAGCGTGTATCCTGCGGAGTGGGTGGGTGTTGTGACAAGCTGCTTGCGGCCGAGGTTGGAAAAGGTTCTCAAGCAGGGTGGAAGAGTTGTTGTTGTTGGTGTTTTCCAGGTGAAAGTTCAAGTCCCCAAGGAGTAAGTAGTCTGTGGATGCGAGAGCATGTATTCTGATGAAGTCGGGTGATAGAGTCGCTGAACTGCTGTCGGGTCCGAGGTTCTATATACGAAGGTTCCTCTGAGGGTGGTGTTTGGGTCGGTATCTGGAAGTGCAGGTGTTCGGAGGTGCCGACGGTGTCTTCGGTGCCGATTGTGATTCTGAGGGTGTTCCTGTGGACGATGGTAATGCCTCCTCCTGGTTTGTTGGTGTGGTCGCTGTGGGTGATCTTGTAGCCGTCCGGGATGGCTTGGCGATGTGTTGGGCTGAGGAGGGGTTCATCCAGGTCTCAGTCAGGAAGGCACATATGTACAGTAGAGAACAAAATCAGGCAAGTAAAGAGTAATAGAATAGTGCAAACAGTAGAAAATACAATAGTATGCAATAGGCCTAGGGGCAGCACAAACCATATAATAAGAAAGTGGAATGCGAATCACTAATTCCCCACTAGGCATGTGTAGTGTGTAGAGGGGTGCTGGTAGTGTAAGAAAACACCAAAGGTAAGTAAGGTACCCCACCCCAGAGCCCGGGAAAGTAGAAGTAAAATACTGGAAGTTTCCTCAGGACACACTACAAGTCGTGATAAGAGTTATTGCAAGAACCAAGCAAGACTGCAATCAACAAATGGTGTATTCCTGGACCTGAAGACCTGCGAAGAGAGGACACCAAGTCCAGAAGTCGAAAAATATTCCAGGATGTACAGGAGCCCCTGCCAACCTAGAAAATGGTGCGAAGGTGGATTCTCAGCTTAGAAGAAGTCTGCAGAAAAGCACCAAAGAAGAGGGCTGCGGGTTCCTGCGGGGTGCAGGAGATATCCCATGTTGAGGTGTTGGATGCAGGCTGTTTGCGTTGCTGGATTTGTCCAACAAGCCTTGGTTCAAGCAAGGTCGCGGTTTGTGTCAAAATGGCACTGCCTAGACCCAGGACGGACCTTGGGGCCTCAACACGGACTGAGGAGGCAGAGGGGGCTCTCAACACTGCAGAGAGCCCACAGAAGATCAGGCAGAACCTACGGGAGTCCCAGGACACGGGGACAAAGAAGATGCAAAGTGCGGTTGGTGCAGCACAACAAAAGAAGGTCCCACGCTGCAAGAGGGCAACACAGCAAGTTGTGTGTCGCAGGATGGAGTGCTGGGGACCTAGGCTACACTGTGCACAAAGGATTCTTGGAAGAAGTGCACAGAAGCCCAAGCAGCTGGAGATGACACGGTGCACAGGGGTACTGTCTCAAAAAAAGGAAGGCAAGCTCTTACCTCCTCCAAATTTGGACAGCTGGACCTTAAGACAGTCTGGGTCGTGTTGGTCCACCACCTGTGTTCCGGGGAGTACGCTCGTCGTCAGGAGAGGAGTCCCAGAGAACCGGTCGCCGTCGCAGAAGGATGCCTGCAGGAGCAGGGGAGTGACTGTCACTCCACGGGAGATTCCTTCGGTTCAACTGGTGCAGGGTGAAGACAGGGAGTCCTCAGAGCATGCACATCTTGGAAACTGTTGCAAATGCTGGCTGAGCTGAAGTTGCAGGTCACAGGATTCGTCCTGGATACTTTGTTGCAGTTACAGCGGTTCCTGGAGAAGTCTGCAGTTGATCCGACTGTGAAAAGCTGAAGCAGAGTGTAGGAAAGTACCATCTTGCCTGGCATGTTACCCCCATTTTTACATGTATGTAAGTTTGTTTTTGCCTGTTTCACTGGGATCCTGCTAGCCAGGACCCCAGTTCTCATAGTTTGTGGCCTGAATGTGTATACCTGTGTAGTGACCAACTCTGTCACTGAGCCTCTGCTAATCAGAACCTCAGTGCTTATGCTCTCTCTGCCTTTAAAATTGTCACTATAGGCTAGTGACCATTTTTACCAATTCTAATTGGCACACTGGAACAATCTAATAATTCCCTAGTATATGGTACCTAGGTACCCAGGGTAATGGGGTTCCAGGAGATCCCTATGGGCTGCAGCATTTCTTTTGCCACCCATAAAGAGCTCAGACAACTCTTACACAGGACTGTCACTGCAGCCTGAGTGAAATAACACACGTTATTTCACACCGATTTTACACTGCGCTTAAGTAAATTATAAGTCACCTATATTTCTAACCTTCACTTAGTGAAGGTTAGGTGCAAAGTTACTAAGTGTGAGGGCACCCTTGCACTAGCAAAGGTACCCCCACATAGTTCAGGGCAATTTCCCCGATCTTTGTGAGTGCGGGGACACCATTACATGCGTGTACTACATATGTAGTTTCACAATGGTAACTCTGAATATGGCCACATAACATGTCTAAGATCATGGAATTGTCCCCCAATGCCAAATTTGGTACTGGGGTGCCAATCCCATGCATCCCCGGGGCTCCACTATGGACCCCGGGAACTGCCAAACCAGCACTCTGGGGTTTTCTCTGCAGCTACCGCTGCTGCCAACCCACAGACAGGTTTCTGCCCTCCTGGGGTCTGGGCAGCCCAGTCCCAGGAAGGCAGAACAAAGAACTTCCTCTGAGAGAGGGTGTTACACCCTCTCCCTTTGGAAATATGTGTTAAGGGCTGGGGAGGAGTAGCCTCCCTCAGCCTCTGGAAATGCTTTGAAGGGCACAGATGGTACCCTCCTTGCATAAGCCAGTCTACACCGGTTCAGGGAACCCCCAGTCCCTGCTCTGGCGTGAAACTGGACAAAGGAAAGGGGAGTTACCACTCCCCTGTCCATCATCACCCCAGGGGTGGTGCCCAGAGCTCCTCCAGTGCTTCCCAGACCTCTGCCACCTTGAATCCAGAGGTATGAGGGCACAATGCAGGCCTCTGAGTGGCCAGTGCCAGCAGGTGACGTCAGAGACCCTTCCTGATAGGTGCTTACCTCACTAGGTGGCCAATCCTCCTCTGAGGGCCATTTAGGGTCTCTACTGTTGGCTTTTTCTCAGATAACGATTTGCAAGGTTCACCAGAGTTCCTCTGCACCTTTCTCTTCGAATTCTGCCAAGGATCGACCACTTACTGCTCCAGGACGCCTGCAAAACTGCAACAAAGTAGCAAGAAGACTACTAGCACACTGTAGCGCCTAATTCTGCCTGCTTTCTCGACTGTCAGTCAAAGAAACTTTATTCGGCAATTGCCATAAAAGTACAAACAAAATCACATATTACAAAACTATAAAATGATTTAAAACACAGTCAGATGCCATAAAATAAATTTACCTAAACAGCACAAGATTATCTAATCCAAGTTCCCCTTTACAGGTAGCAGATAACTATACTGGACACAGTTTAAAATCACTAAAAGTGTGCAAATTTACAAAAATTCTTCTCAAGAAATTGGCATAGTATCAAATACCTTAAGATGTTGTACGGAAACTGTCACAGGCATATAAAAATTAGATCGAAATGTTCTGTTTCCTAATACCAATAGAAGATCTGATCAAATTTAATACATGATAGCAGGTTTGAATGTCTGACAGTTTCTGAAGGTATAGTAGAGCTTTCTTGTAATGAATGGGTCTTTGTTGGCATAAAATGGGTAAGATAAAAGCATTTTCTAGGAGTAGCATATAAAGAGCAAAAAAGAAAAAAAAATAGAAGTACTCTGCTTTGATCTAGAATCACAAGGGCAGGGTGGTAAATCATTTTGCCAAATACACTGATTAGGAAAGGCCACCTTAAAATCGATCAGATTCAATCTAAAAAGAGTTAAAAAGAGAGTATTTTTTAGGGCATGAAAACCAGGTCAAATAAGGTTCCATGTATGAGGCCGTAGCAATCTGAATATAGGGGTCAAAAGATTTCAGTTTTCAGGGAACTATAAAATCTCAGATCCGAAGTATACTCAAAATGGTGTGATTTCAAAACAGACCTAGAGTTTGTAGTTAACAGTTGAGGTTCTTCAAACATATACCTGAGCCCCAGCTTTCCAAAAGATTTTTGCAAGTACGAATGCCAGGGAATCCAGTAATACAATCCTGGACAAGGCTTACTGCTGAGTTCAGCCAGCATCTAATCCAGAGCAATAGGGGGCAACAGAAACCGTGTCCTCCAGAAAACATTGACCCACTTCCTCATAACTAATGAAATTTGCTATACACATCAATAACCTGCGCAAACATTTATTTTCAACACGTTGGAGAGAGGGTACTTTGTTATAGCCCCAGACACTTGCCCCATATAAGGCTGCTGAAACACACTTGGAAATATAAAGCATTTTAATCTGAGGGGGAGGTCTGTGGCCTAATTTACAAGTAAAACAGAAAATCGCTTCGATATTCCTTACCATCTGCTGGGTCTTAAAATTGAGGTGAGTATTCCAGGACATAGATGAACTCACATACACACCTAAATAACAGAAATTCTTTACCTTGTTAATGATATTGCCCCCCATAGTAAATTGTTTGGACTTAGTGTTTGTCAACTGTTTCCTGGTGTACATGCTTTGGGGGCTTCATCCTGCACTGGAAGCCACAAAGAAATCTCCTGTGGGTTGACGGAACCTTCCCCCTGCACCAGCAGGCACCAAACTTCAGCGGCACCAGTACTCTGAGACCGCTCTCATCCTGACGTGCATGGCCCCTGGAACACAGGTGGTAGACCCAAGTGACCCAGACTGTCCAGTGGTCCAACTGTCCAAATTTGGAGGAGGTAAGTCCTTGCCTACCCTCTCCAGACAGTAATCCTGTGCACCGCGTGAACTGCAGCTGCTAGGGCTCCTGTGCACTTTTGCAAGGAATCATTCGTGCACAACCTAGCCCAGGTCCCCAGCACTCCGTCCTGCATTGCTCAACTCCCTGAGTTGACCTCCGGCTTCGTGGGACCCTCTTTTGTAGTATTGAGATGACCGCCGTACTCCGTCTTCTTGAACCCATGTTCAAAGACTTCTGCGGGTGATGCCTTCTTGTGCGTGGGCTCTCTGTGTTGCTGAGGGCCCCCTCTGTCTCCTCTCCCAAGTGGCAACATCCTGGTCCTTCCTGGGCCCGGGCAGCACCCTTTTTCTTCAACCGCGACTCTTGCAGCTAGCAAAGCTTGTTTGCGGTCTTTCTCCAAGGAAACAATGCTGCATCCTCCAGCACTCCGTGGAACATCTTCTGCACAAAGGAGAAGTTCCTAGCACCTTTTGTTGTTGCAGAATCTTCAGCTTCTTCCATCCGGAGGCAGCCCTTTTGCACCTTCATCCAGGATTTAGTGGGCTCCTGTCCCCGGGACACTTTCACGACTCTTGGACTTGGTCCCCATCCTTTGCAGGTCCTCAGGTTCAGGAATCCGTCTTCAGTGTTTTGCAGTCTGTTGTGGTCCTTGTAGAACCCTCTATCACGGCTTTAGTGTGTTTCTGGGGAAGTAGTATCACTTTACTCCTACTTTTCAGGGTCTTGGGGTGGGGTATCTAGGACACCCTTAGTGTTTTCTTACACTCCCAGCGACCCTCTACACACTACACTAGCCTAGTGGTCCATTTGTGGTTCACATTCCACTTTCAGAGTATATGGTGTGTGTTGCCCCTAGGCCTATTGCATACTATTGTATTCTACGATGTTTGCACTATTTTTCTAACTGTTTACTTACCTGATTTCGGTTTGTGTGTATATTTCATGTATTTTACTTACCTCCTAAGGGAGTATATCCTCTGAGATATTTTTGGTACATTGTCATTAAAATAAAGTGCCTTTATTTTTAGTAACTCTGAGTATTGTGCTTCTTGTGATATAGTACCTATATGATATAAGTGGTATAGTAGGAGCTTTGCATGTCTCCTAGTTCAGCCTAAGCTGCTCTGCTATAGCTACCTCTATCAGCCTAAGCTGCTAGAACACTACTAATCTATTAATAAGGGATAACTGGACCATCAGGTACCCACTATAAGCCAGGCCAGCCTCCTACAGGGACATAATCATAGGCCAAGATAGGATCATAAAAGTCACTAAAAAAGGCATGCAAATACCACTATATGCTTTTCTTACCAGAACTGGAGAGTACGATCTGCCACCCATCCCAGGCGCCACACAAGGAATGATGGGGGTGAAAATGGGGACATCCGTGTCCCAATCTTGGAGCTCCTGCGCTCTCATTCCTACACCTGTGGCGAGGCAGGATTAAGGTTGGCAGGACCGGGGACCTCCGTCGAGGGTCGCCACCCCGACTGCTACATGAGCCACCACAACAAGAAGGGGCCAGCCTCGTACACAGAGGATTCCTGGAGGAGTCTTGCAAGCTGAATCTGAGGAAACACCCAAAGGGGAGACCCTATATAGCCCTGAGAGAGGGATTGGCTACCCACCCAGGTATGCACCTATCAGGAGGGGTCTCTGACGTCACCTGCTGGCACTGGCCACTCAGAGGTCTCCAGAGTGTCCCCACACCTTGGAATCCAAGATGGATAACAAGGTAGGACTGGGGACCTCCGTCAAGGATCGCCACCCCGACTGCTACGAGCCACCACAACAAGAAGGGGCCAGCCTCGTACACAGAGGATTCCTGGAGGAGTCTTGCAAACTAAATCTGAGGAAACACCCAGAGGGGAGACCCTATATATCCCTGAGAGGGGGATTGGCTACCTACCCAGGTATGCACCTATCAGGAGGGGTCTCTGATGTCACCTGCTGGCACTGGCCACTCAGAGCCCTTCAGAGTGCCCCCACACTTTGCAAAGCAAGATGGCTGAAGTCTGGGACACACTGGAGGAGCTCTGGGCACAACCCCTAGGGTGGTGATGGACAGGTGAGTGGTCCCTCCCCTTTCCTTTGTACAGTTTCACGCCAGAGCAGGGACAAGGGGTCCTTGAACCGGTGTAGACTGGCTTATGCAAGGAGGGCACCATCTGTGTCCTTCAAAGCATTTCCAGAGGCTGTGGGAGGCTACCCCTCCCCAGTCTGTAACACCTATTTCCAAAGGGAGAGGGTGGAACAACCTGCTCCCAAAGGAAATGCTTTGTTCTGCCTTCCTGGGACTGAGCTGCTCAGACCCCAGGAGGGCAGAACCCTGTCTGTGAGGTGGCAGAAGCTGTAGATGCAGTGCAAGCCTCAGAGAGCTGGTTTGGCAGTACTGGGGGTCCATGGTGTAGCCCCCATGATGCATGGAATTGGCTCCTCAATACCAGATTTGGAATAAGGGGACAATTCCATGATCTTAGACACCTTACATTGCCATATACTGGGTTACCATTGTGAAGCTACATGTATGTATTGACCTATATGTAGTGCACATGTGTAATGGGGTCCCCGCACTCACAAAGTTCCGGGAATTGGCCCTGAACTATGTGAGGGCACATTTTCTAGTGCAAGGGTGCCCTCACACTTAGTAACTTTGCACCTAACCTTCTGCAAGTGAAGGTTAGACATATAGGTGACTTAAGTATTCAAGTGCAGTGAAAATGGCAGTGAAATAGTGTAGGCACTCTTTCACTCAGGCTGCAGGGGCAGTCCTGAAGTAAAGTTTCTCTGTGTTCCTTATGGGTGGCAAAAGAAATGCTGCAGCCCATAAAATCTCCTGGAACCCCAATACCCTGGGTACCTAGGTACCATATACTAGGGAATTATAAGGGTGTTCCAGTGTGCCAATCAGAATTGGTAAAAATGGTCACTAGCCTGCAGTGACAATTTTAAAGGCAGAGAGAGCATAAGCACTGAGGTTCTGGTTAGCAGAGCCTCAGTGACACAGTTAGGCACCACACAGGGAACACATACAGGCCACAAACTATGAGCACTGGGGTCCTGGCTAGCAGGGTACCAGTGACGCATATAAAACACACTGAAAAATAGGGGTTCCACTATGAGCACTGGGGTACTGCCTAGCAGGATCTCAGTGAGGCAGTAAAAACAGCCTGACATATACTCACAAACAGACCAAAAGTGGGGGTAACAAGGCTAGAAAGAGGCTACCTTCCTACAGTGCCTATTGCGCCATTTGCATTCTTGGTGAGGTGTCATGTTATGCTCATCCAGGATAATGTTTTGGCAGTTATGATCATATGTTGTACCACGATACATGCATTCTAATGACAATGTTTACCTGACTACTGCTTGTGTTGCAGAATAACCAGTAACCTGTGTGTTATATGACTACTGCTGGCTTTTGCAGAGTAATAGTACCTGAGTAATGTTCTGACAACTGCTTGTGTAGCAGGGTATTATTGACATGTTGTGTTTGGTCTAATGTTTTATGCAATACAGTTTATTTTTAAATAACATGGTGTTGTATTTCCTTTGTAGTGTATGTAGTGTGTCACGTGTGTTGAGCAATCGCTTTGCACATTGCCTCCAGGTTAGGCCCGGCTGTTCATGCCAAGCTACTAAGGGGGTGAGCAATGGTTATCCTGGGTGTGTAACACCCCTCGCCCTGACTAGAGTGGTTGGGTTCTGCCTGGCTGAGGTGCATACCCTTGTGTAACCGGGTTACGAGTTCCCCGGTTACAGGGGCTGACACCAGCCCTATCTACCAGTGGTGAACGCAGCAACCCACAGACGTCCAGCCCAATCCCAGATATCTGGGAGTTAAACTCCTCCAAAGGGGAGTTTCCAGTGCGCGCGCCATCAGATGCGGAGAGGAAAACCAAAACCGAAGAGGAGACGGGTGAGAGCCTGCGGACTTCGGAGGAAGGAAAGCAAGACGTCGGAGCCCGAAACCCGGTAACGCTGACCTTGCAGCAACAGACAGGAGCACTTTCCCGCAACGTCCCTGGAGGGACTTGGCTTTCGCAGGTACGTTCCTGCATTCGCGTTCACTACAATACCCTACTTGGCAGAGGAGGGAGAGTGGGTGAGGTGGGGGACAGAGCACTAGGAAACGCTGACGAAAGGCATATGGAATAGCGAGCACAACCAGGAATATTAGAAAAAATATAATTTTTCTGTCTTAGGGACTGTGAAGTTAACAGCCCTACGGAGTAAAATTTACAAGGTTCCTTTAAGGAAAATCTAGAAACCACTGCACGAGTCGGTGACCTCTTGGGCGTATAAAACAAAAGAGGGGGGCCCTGTATATTTACCCATCACGCTACACCATCCTACTAACCCTACCCCACAGGTCCCAGAATCCCCTACTTACCTTCTCTTTTCTTTTCTTTCCTGCGTTCCCCAACGTCCAAACCGCTGCCTCCTCCATTCCTGCTCGAACAACGGGGACATATACCATCAGAGGGAAGACCCCTAAAAGAAAAAGACAGGATAACAAGTTATATTAACGGAGGAGAATAACAGAAAGGAAATAAGAACATCTAAAGAACATCAAAAGGACAGAATTAAGAGACAACAAGGGATACTCAGACACCAGGGAAGGAAAAGGGGCTAAATTACTTGAAGAAAAGAAAATAACAATATTAAAGCACCACAATTTTGTCTCGGAGCAAGTTATTTTCTTGACACTTTCAAAGCGCTAAAACCCCACCTCCTACACCTAGTTAACCAGAAACCTCATTTCTAAAACAAGGGTTTTCCAATCTCTGGTATGGTCCTCTGTGTGACACCAAGGAAGTTCACATTCTCCAAGATGCTGTGTCATATCTTTGTCTTCTCACTCTCAGGAACAGTAAATGAGGCTTTCCCAAATAGCTGGACCATATGTGCCACACATTCTTCTGTGAGAAGCTGCAGCTCCTATTCAGAAAACGAGGCCTTGCACTTCCTGTTCCCAGAGTCCTTGCACCCATCTTCCTTCGACATAGTGTGATTCAAGCACAGGTATACTACAACCAGTAGTGACACAGGTGCACTCCTTCCTGTGGCCACATCCTCTATTTCTTAACTTCCTGGTCTGACATCATCATTCTTCATCCAGAATGCAACTTTTCCTATTTTGGTTTTGTGATTTCCTATTAGGAAATCGCAATTTTGTGATTTCCTAATTGTGATCGTGAACCCATAGAAATTGCTATTAATGCAATCTGAGGTTACCTACATCTCATTTTGCGAATCCCTAATTGCATTTTCTACGGATTTACTATTAGGAAATGGCTAATCCAAGCTTTCGTACATATGGCCCATTGAGTGTCAAACATACAGAAAACTGGGAACATTTCTTCTTAGTCATCCTCTTCCCTACGATCCTGGAGGTCATAAATTAGGTGTAGCAGTGGATAGCAGCTGCTATATTACTTCCCCTCTTTGGTACTGCTGGAGCAGCCCTAGCGATCCCTGGTTTTCACAGGTCATGAGGCAGCAGGAGGCCCAGAGATGGTGAACAGAGCTCTAAAGGCAGTTTACCTACAGTATGACATTGGCCACACCAGCATGTCACATTTAACCAAACATTCCTAATTCACAGTCTTTCACATTTAAAAAATGTTTTTCTTCACAACGACGATGGTAGTAGTACCTGTACGTTGAGTCACACTGATAGTGCCCCTCTCAAATCGCCGCTTAGGAGGAGTTAGCTTCCGGATGGGAGCCACCATTATGTTGTCTCCCATACCCCCCTCATGTGGAAATGCTGTTAGTGGTGATGTGCCTGCATGTGAAGAGTCTAGAGGGAGTGAAGAGCGCAAAGAGACAGAATGGACAATCACTGCAAGCTTCATAATAAAGCCATTCAGTGATTAGCCATGTGTTGCATGGACCTGGACTACTCCACCCCCATGCTGCCTCATGTTCAGGGCGCTCAGCAAGAGCCTAACCGCATGCCCAGGACACTTCAGACTCTGCTCAATTGCTGAGAGCAGTGCCCTCTTTGCTCACTTTGCACACGTGGTAAAACTGTGAGATCTGTACTGCTCATGTTGGGCTGATCACAGAAACGCAGCCGGCCAACTTGACAGGCACACTTCTTTCAAGTATGAGTGTTGATGACCAGGTGGGCCTACTTTGCATCACGTGGCTGCTTCACATCATTCCGAGGGCATGCAGCTTTTAGGTTTATGGCAATCTTACCTTAGCTCTCTTGGCTGTGGTCATCATTACTGCACCAGAAATACATATTTTCAAAGCCAAGCTTCCGAGTTTTAGTTTCAAGTGAAAAAGAGGGTGCTCACTGGAACAGAGTGACCATTTCTAATTCACATGAAGAATTGCTCAGCTTAGCCTACACCCTGGAAGACTAGTTGGTTTAGTCGGGAAAAGTGACCTCTCTATTATAGTGCTAAGAGGTTGCAGCCTGTGATTGAAAGCACTATGAATATGCATATTGTTTTATAAATGTATTACTCATAGTATAAGATAGGATACCATAGAAATGTAATATTCATTGTAAAGCATGTGTTAATCTTCTATTTCAGTGACCTTGCAGCTTTTTCAAGATATTTTTAGAGCTTCTCATTGTTCAAAAAGGTGTAATTTCTGATTGTCAGCTCTTTCCATGCACTTTGTTCCTTGGATTTACTCACAAGAAAATGCCACTCTGTCACACAGTTGGTGGCTGAATGTCATTCATAAGTGCACGGGCATACATGCCAACATTTTAGAGCATATATATGTCGAACACATTGGTTGTTGTCAAAGAATATATGAATATTCAATGAATTAAACTAGAAACCTGAACAATAACCTCTAAGATGACAGAATGGCGCTCCATTATGTTTAGAGAACCACAGGTTTTCCAGAATTTAAAATTGATTTATATTTGTATTTAAATTACATCAAGGACAACTAAGTTTAATAATTCACAAACGTTCAAAATGGTGTCCAAAACCAGGAACCAAAAAGAAAACCCATACAAGAAATATCGTTTGTTCACTACATTCACATTTAAAGGTTTCCAATTTCTTCAAAATAAGTGACCTAAAAACATCAATTGTCTCATATAAAAGGGACACCAACGACAACATGTTGACCCTCTAACGGATAAGGGGTCTCATCTGGACCAAGAGATAGAAGGACACCTATAATAGAGAAAAACAAGTTTAATAGACGATAGGAGTGTGTCCGTTAGTAGTATAACATTTTGAATAATGGCAACAATACCAAGAGAACCCCAACATAATATGGAGGAAACCAGCACCCAGGTGAAAAAAAAAAACATGAGCGATCCAGAGAAAAGATACCCACCGGGGTCTTGACAGTGTATAAAATGTGAAGCACGAAAGGCCAAATTAGTATGAGAGCCCGGGTAGGCAAGTTAAGGTCCTCACAATGTAAGAAACAATCCTGTTGCTGTATGATAAAAAATAATAATCAGCACTGATAGCACCAATTATAAAACAAATGGCAGAATTATAGTGGAATCAATTACCAAACATACACAGGGAGCACAATAATGGCTCACTGATCCCACCATAGCAGGAATGAGTATTGTAGGAAAGTACAGACTTTCTTGGCATGTTACCCCCATTTTTGCCTGTATGTCAGTATGATTTTGTCGGTCTCACTGGGATCCTGCCTGTTCCGGACCCCAGTGCTAATAGTTTATGGCCTAATGTGTGTGTCTGTATAGTGCTCAACTGTGTCACTGAGGCTCTGCTAATCAGAACCTCAGTGCTTATGCTCTCTCTGCTTTTAAATGTCACTATAGGCTAGTGACTTCATTTACCAATTTCAATTGGCACACTGGACCCCCCTTGTAAGTCCCTAGTATATGGTACCTAGGTACCCAGGGCATTGGGGTTCCAGGAGATCATTATGGGCTGCAGCATTTCTTTTGCCACCCACAAGGAGCTCAGACAAACCCTTTCACAGGACCGCCACTACAGCCTGCGTGAAATAGTGCACACATTATTTCACAGACATTTTCACTGCAATTAAGTAACTTATAAGTCACATATCTGTCTAACCTTCATTTAATGAAGTCCAGGTGCAAAGTTACTAAGGGCCAGATGTAGCAAAGGTTTTTACCTATTCTGTGCCTATGGGAAAAAGTGTTCGTACATATGGCCCTAAGTGTGAGGGCACCCTAGCACTAGCAAAGGTGCCCCCACATAGTTCAGGACCAATTCCCGGAACTTTGTGAGTGCGGGGACGACATTACACACGTGCACTACATATAGGTCCATACCTATATGTAGCTTCACAATGGTAACCCCGAATATGGCCATGTAAGGTGTCTAAGATCATGGAATTGCCCCCCATTCCAAATCTGGTATTGGGGAGCCAATTCCATGCATCCTGGGGGCTACACCATGGACCCCCAGTACTGCCAAACCAGGTCTCTGAGGTTTGCACTGCAGTTACAGCTGCTGCCACCTCAAAGACATGGTTCTGCCCTCCTGGGGTCTGATCAGCTCAGTCCCAGGAAGGCAGAACAAAGCATTTCCTTTGGAAGCAGGTTGTTACACCCTCTCCCTTTGGAAATAGGTGTTACAGGCTGGGGAGGGGTAGCCGTCCCCAGCCTCTGGAAATGCTTTGAAGGGCACAGATGGTGCCCTCCTTGCATAAGCCAGTCTACACCGGTTCAGGGACCCCTTGTCCCTGCTCTGGTGCGAAACTGGACAAAGCAAAGGGGAGTGATCACTTCCTTGTCCATCACCACCCTAGGGGTGGTGCCCAGAGCTCCTCCAGTGTGTCCCAGACTTCTGACATCTTGCTTTGCAAGGTGTGGGGACACTCTGTAAGGCTCTGAGTGGCCAGTGCCAGCAGGTGACGTCAGAGACCCCTCCTGATAGGTCCATGCCTGATAAGGCAGCCAATCCCCCTCTCATGGCTATTTAGGGTCTCTCCTGTGAGATCTCTTCAGATTCTACTTGCAAGTTTCCAGCAGGAATCCTCTGCAACTACTACTTCATCCTCTGACCTCAGATCAACCGCAGCCTGCTCCAGGAACCGCTGTAACAGAAACAAAGTATACAGAAGGGATACTTTTCCTCTGCAACTTAAGCTCCAGGCGGCAACTGCAACAGTTTCCATGAGAACTCCCTGTCTTCACCCTGCAGCAGAAGGACCGAATAAATCTCCTGTGGGGTGACAGAGTCACTCCCCTGCTGAAGCAGGCACCTTCTAAGTCGACGACCGGTTCTCTTGGACTCCTCTCCTGGTGACAAGCATACTCCTTGGAACACAGAGGGTAGATCCCATTGACACAGACTGTCCTGAGGTCCTGCTTTCCCAATTTGGAGGAGGTAAGACCTTGCCTTCCCCGAGAACGACAGTACCCCTGTGCACCACGTCTTCTTCACCCCCTGAAGCCTCTCAGCATTATTTGCAAAACTCCTTCATGCACAGCCTGGCCCAGGTCCCAAGCACTCTATACTGCGACGCTCAACTCGCTGAGTTGTTCTCCGGCGGCGTGGGACCTTCCTTTGTAGTGCTGCACCAACCGCATTTTGCACCTCCTTTGTCCCCGTGTCCTAGGACTCCCGTAGGAGCTATCTGGTGCTCTGAGGGCTCTCTGAAGTGCTGAGAGCCCCCTCTTCCTCCTCACACAAAGGAGAGGCCCCCAGGTCCCCCCTGGGTTCAGATAGCACCTTCTTGCCGCAAAACACGACTTTGCCAGAACCAAAACTTGTTGGAGGAATCCAGCTACAAAACTCGCCTGCATCCAACTTCAAGACGTGGGACATCCAGTGCATCATGCAGGAACCCACTGATATCTTCCTTAGGTGCATTTCTGCATTTTTCGTCCAACCGGGGACTCTTCATTTGCATCGTCTTCTAGGTTGGCAGGGGCTCCTGTCATTCCTGGAACTTCTTTCGACTTCTGGACTTGGTCTCCTTCCTTTGCAGGTCTTCAGGTCCAGGAATCCACCATTTGTTGTTTGCAGACTTGGTTGGCTCTTGCAATAACTCTAACCATGACTTGTAGTGTGTCCTAAGGAAACTTGCAGTACTTTACTCCTGCTTTTCTGTGCTCTGGGGTGGGGTAATTTACTTACCTTTACTGTATTGTTCTCTCCCAGGGATTCTCTACACACTACACTTGTCTAGGGGGGAATTCGTGATTTGCATTCCACTGTCTTAGTATATGGTTTGTGTTGTCCCTAGACCTATTTTCTCCCATTGCATTCTATAGCATTTCCTATTGTTTGCACTATCTTATGTCTAATTACTTGCCTTATTTTGGTGTCTAATGTATATATTGTGTATAATACTGGAAAACTTGTGGTTCTTCAAATATAATGGAGTCCCCTTCTGTCATCTTAGAGGTTATTATTAAGGTATCTAGTATAATTAATTTAATATTCATATATTGTTGGACAAGAACCAATGTTTTTTAAATATATTGTATAGCCCAGGTTTCTTGTTACATGGGTGGGCTTTGTTGAGGTTTACAGAACATTTTAGAGCAGGCAAGTGAGAGATTTTCAAAAAATAGTGGGAAGAATGTATTTTCACTAGTGACCTATATCGAAGCAGAGGCAATCTGCCTGAATCGCGTCTACTGGTATGTATGGTGACAGACAATTAGCATTTAATTTTTGGCAGTTTAATAACATAGCGCAAACAAAAACAAAGTTCTTTTGTATGCACTATTTAAAACTGCCAAAAATAAAAATTCAAAGAGTGTCTCCCTCTCCTCCAAGAATGAACAACAAGGAATTAACCTTTGATGTCAGAGGTAATTCTTGGTGGGGGAGACGAGAGCTTGGGTGACAGACATTACCGTTTCACTTCTGCCTGGATTGCAGCATATCATGATTCGGTCATCTGAATCGGTTTTCTGCATGTATGAATTGGGAGGTGGGAGACTAGATTTGAAATTGACCTGAATCAGGAGGATTGACATGCATGCACTGAAAGCACAGAAATGTCACACATTAGTAATCTGACTCCTTGGCAGCTATGATTTCATTCATTTTATTCTAAGCTTCATCCTTCTTATAAACGACTGACCGACTTCTTGCCGCCTCATTTGATTTCTGTAATGTCTTAAGTATTTAAAAAAACCTTCATCGGTTCCATCATAATATTAATCAGTCTTTATTGTGAAGCCTGTTGTGCTCTACATCTAATTATGAAATGTTATTTGATTATGAATTTATATGTTGACCAAGTCCAGTTGAGGAACAACAAAATCCCAAGGGGCTTAACACCACTCCTGGTCCATCAGAAGTTCTTTAAATACTATGGTGGTCATTCTGACCCTGGCGGTCTTTGACCGCCAGGGCGGAGGACCGCGGGAGCACCGCCGACAGGCCGGCGGTGCTCCAATGGGGATTCCGACCGCGGCGGTAAAGCCGCGGTCGGACCGGCACCACTGGCGGGGTCCCGCCAGTGTACCGCGGCCCCATTGAATCCTCCGCGGCGGCGCAGCTTGCTGCACCGCCGCGGGGATTCCGACCCCCCCTACCGCCATCCAGATCCCGGCGGTCGGACCGCCGAGATCCGGATGGCGGTAGGGGGGGTCGCGGGGCCCCTGGGGGCCCCTGCAGTGCCCATGCCACTGGCATGGGCATTGCAGGGGCCCCCGTAAGAGGGCCCCTACATGTATTTCTGGGGCTGGGGGTCCCTGAACCGGTGTAGACTGGATTATGAAAAGAGGGCACCATCTTTGCCCTTCAAAGAATTTCCAGAGGCTCTAGAAGGCTAACCCTCCCACACCTGTAACACCTATTTCCAAAGGGAGAGGGTGTAACACCCCTCTCCCAAAGGAAATTCTTTGTCTTGCTTGTAGGAGGCTGACCTGGTTTGTAGTGGTACCAAGGGGTACTCGCACTCTGCACCAGGTCCAGTTATCCCTTATTAGTGTAGAAGAGGTGTCTAGCAGCTTAGGCTGATAGAAAAGGGTAGCTTAGCAGAGCAGCTTAGGCTGAACTAGGAGACGAGTGAAGCTCCTACAGTACCACTAGTGTCACTTGCACAATATCATAAGAAAACACAATACACAGATATACTAAAAATAAAGGTACTTTATTTTTATGACAATATGCCAAAAGTATCTCAGTGAGTACCCTCAGTATGAGGATAGCAAATATACACAAGATATATGTACACAATACCAAAATATGCAGTACTAGCAATAGAAAACAGTGCAAACAACGTATAGTCACAATAGATTGCAATGGGAGCACATAGGTATAGGGGCAACACAAACCATATACTCTAGAAATGGAATGCGAACCACGAATGGACCCCAAACCTATGTGACCTTGTAGAGGGTCGCTGGGACTGTAAGAAAACAGTGAGGGTTAGAAAAATAGCCCACCCCAAGACCCTGAAAAGTGGGTGCAACGTACACCTAAGTTCCCCAAAGAGCACAGAAGTCGTGATAGGGGAATTCTGCAGGAAAGACCAACACCAACAATGCAACAACGATGGATTTCCAGACGAGGGTACCTGTGGAACAAGGGGACCAAGTCCAAAAGTCACGATCAAGTCGGGAGTGGGCAGATGCCCAGGAAATGCCAGCTGTGGGTGCAAAGAAGCTGCCACCGGATGGTAGAAGCTATGGATTCTGCAAAAACGACAAGGGCTAGAAACTTCCCCTTTGGAGGATGGATGTCCCACGTCGTGAAGAGTCGTGCAGAAGTGTTTTCATGCAGAAAGACCGCAAACAAGCCTTGCTACCTGCAAGGGTCGCGGTTAGGGTTTTTGGATGCTGCTGTGGCCCAGGAGGGACCAGGATGTCGCCAATTGTGTGAGGAGACAGAGGGGGCGTCCAGCAAGACAAAGAGCCCCCTCGGAAGCAAGCAGCACCTGCAGAAGTGCCGGAACAGGCACTACGAAGTGGAGTGAACCGGAGCTCACCCGAAGTTGCAGAAGAGGGTCCCACGAAGCCGGAGGACAACTCAGGAGGTCGTGCAATGCAGGTTAGAGTGCTGGGGACCCAGGCTTGGCTGTGCACAAAGGAAATCCTGGAAGAGTGCACAGGAGCCGGAGTAGCTGCAAAACACTCAGTTCCCAGCAATGCAGTCTAGCGTGGGGAGGCAAGGACTTACCTCCACCAAACTTGGACTGAAGAGTCACTGGACTGTGGGAGTCACTTGACAGAGTTGCTGAGTTCAAGGGACCTCGCTCGTCGTCCTGAGAGGAGACCCAGAGGACCGGTGATGCAGTTCTTTGGTGCCTGCGGTTGCAGGGGGAAGATTCCGTCGACCCACAGGAGATTTCTTCAGAGCTTCTAGTGCAGAGAGGAGGCGGACTACCCCTACAGCATGCACCACCAGGAAAACAGTCGAGAAGGCGGCAGGATCAGCGTTACAAGGTCGCAGTAGTCGTCTTTGCTACTTTGTTGCAGTTTTGCAGGCTTCCAGCGCGGTCAGCAGTCAATTCCTTGGCAGAAGGTGAAGAGAGAGATGCAGAGGAACTCTGATGAGCTCTTGCATTCGTTATCTAAGGAATTCCCCAAAGCAGAGACCCTAAATAGCCAGAAAAGGAGGTTTGGCTACCTAGGGGAGAGGATAGGCTAGCAACACCTGAAGGAGCCTATCAGAAGGAGTCTCTGACGTCGCCTGCTGGCACTGGCCACTCAGAGCAGTCCAGTGTGCCAGCAGCACCTCTGTTTCCAAGATGGGAGAGGTCTGGGGCACACTGGAGGAGCTCTGGGCACCTCCCAGGGGAGGTGCAGGTCAGGGGAGTGGCCACTCCCCTTTCCTTTGTCCAGTTTCGCGCCAGAGCAGGGCTGAGGGATCCCTGAACCGGTGCAGACTGGCTTATGCAGAGATGGGCACCATCTGTGCCCATCAGAGCATTTCCAGAGGCTGGGGGAGGCTACTCCTTCCCAGCCCTGACACCTTTTTCCAAAGGGAGAGGGTGTAACACCCTCTCTCTGAGGAAGTCCTTTGTTCTGCCTTCCTGGGCCAAGCCTGGCTGGACCCCAGGAGGGCGGAAACCTGTCTGAGGGGTTGGCAGCAGCAGCAGCTGCAGTGAAACCCCGGGAAAGGTAGTTTGGCAGTACCCGGGTCTGAGCTAGAGACTCAGGGGATCATGGAATTGTCTCCCCAACGCCAGAATGGCATTGGGGTGACAATTCCATGATCCTAGACATGTTACATGGCCATATTCGGAGTTACCATTGTGACGCTATACATATGTCGTGACATATGTATAGTGCACGCGTGTAATGGTGTCCCCGCACTCACAAAGTCCTTACTTAAGTGCAGTGGTAAATGGCTGTGAAATAACGTGGACGTTATTTCACTCAGGCTGCACTGGCAGGCCTGTGTAAGAATTGTCAGATCTCCCTATGGGTGGCACAAGAAGTGCTGCAGCCCATAGGGATCTCCTGGAACCCCAATACCCTGGGTACCTCAGTACCATATACTAGGGAATTATAAGGGTGTTCCAGTATGCCAATGTAAATTGGTGAAATTGGTCACTAGCCTTTTAGTGACAATTTGGAAAGAAATGAGAGAGCATAACCACTGAGGTTCTGAATAGCAGAGCCTCAGTGAGACAGTTAGTCATCACACAGGTAACATATACAGGGCACACTTATGAACACTGGGGCCCTGGCTGGCAGGGTCCCAGTGACACATACAACTAAAACAACATATATACAGTGAAATATGGGGGTAACATGCCAGGCAAGATGGTGCTTTCCTACACTGCCTTCTTGGGCTCGAGCTGCTTGGGGAAAAAGGAGGGCAGAAACCTGTCTGTGAGGTGGCAGCAGCTGGGGCTGCCTGGAAAACCTCAGAAGGCTGGTTTGGCAGTACTGGGGGTCCACTGTGGAGTCCCAAGAGTACATGGAATCATACAACCAATTCTACAATCGACACCTTACATGGCCATATTCCGGAGTTACCATTGTGAAGCTGGACATCGGTATTGACCTATGTCCTGTGCACGTGTAAAATGGCGTTCCTGCACTCACGAAGTCTGGGAAAATGGCCCTGCGCGACATGGGGGCACCTCTGCTAGTGCAGAGGAGCCCTCACACACAGGTACTCTGCACCTAGCCTTCAAGGTTGGAAGCCTGGTATATGGGTGACTTATAAGTGACCTGGTGCAGTGTAGATTGCTGTGCAAAGGAGCATGCACCATTTCACACAGGTTGCAATGGCAGTCCTGTAGAAGCCTTTGCATGGGCTCCCTATGGGTGGCAAAAGTAATGCTGCAGCCCATAGGGATCCCCTGAAACCCCAATGCCCTGGGTACCTGTAGGAGGCTGGCCTGGTTTGTAATGGGTTCCTTGCGTACTTACTCCTTACACCAGGTCCAGTTATCTCTTATTAGTGAAATGCAGTAGTGTTCTAGCAGCTTAGGCTGAACTAGGAGACATGCAAAGCTCCTTTAATACCACTTATAGTCGCTCAGTACTTATACAGAAGTAAAGACAATACACAGTGTTACCAAAATTAAAGGTAGTTTATTTGGGTGACACAGTACCAAAAATATCTTAGAGACAATACTCCTTCTGGAGGTAAGTATTATACACAATATATACACTAGACACCAAAATAAGGTAAGTAATTAGACACAGGATAGTGCAAACAATAGGAAATGCTATAGAATGCAATGGGAGAAAAGAGGTCTGGGGCAACACAAACCATATACTAAGAAAGTGGAATGCAAATCACAAATTCCCCCCTAGACAAGTGTAGTGTGTGCAGAATTGCTGGGAGAGTAAGAATACAGTAAACGTAAGTAAATTACCCCATCCCAGAGCCCAGAAAACCAGGAGTAAAGTACTTCAAGTTTCCTTAGGACACACTACAAGTCGTGATTAGAGTTATTGCAAGAACCAAGCAAGACTGCAAAAAACAAATGGTGGATTCCTGGACCTGAAGACATGCAAAGGAAGGAGACCAAGTTCAGAAGTCGAAAGAAGTTCCAGGAAGGACAGGAGCCCCTGCCAACCCACAAGATGGTGCAAAAGAAGAGTCCTCGGTTGGACGAAGACTGCAGAAATGCACCCTAGGAAGATGTCAGTGGGTTCCTGCGTGGTGCACTGGATGTCGAACGGACAGAAGTTGGATGCAGGTGAGTTTTGGCACTGGACTCCTCCAACAAGCCTTGGTTGCAGCAAAGTTGCATTTTTCGTCAAGTAGGCTCTATCTGGACCCAAGAGGGACCTGTGTGCCTCAACTCTGTGTGAGGAGGAAGAGGGGGGTCTCAGCACTTCAGGGAGCCCTCAGAGCAGCAGATAGCACCCACAGGAGTACCAGGACACAGGGACAAAGGAGGTGCAAAATGCGGTTGGTGCAGCACTACAAAGGAAGGTCCCACGCCACTGGAGAACAACTCAGCGAGTTGAGTGTTGCAGGATAGAGTGCTAGGGACCTGGACGAGGCTGTGCACGAAGGAATTTTGCAAATAGTGCACAGAGGCCTCAGGAGGTGAAGAAGACGCGGTGCACAGGGGTACTGTCATTCTCGGGGAAGGCAAGGTCTTACCTCCTCCAAATTGGGACAGCAGGACCTCAGGATAGTCTGTATGTTGATGGGGTCCACCCTCTCTGTTCCAAGGAGCACGCTCGTCGCCAGGAGAGGAGTCCAAGAGAACCGGTCGTCGACTTAGAAGGTGCCTGCTTCAGCAGGGGAGTGACTCCGTCACCCCACAGGGGATTTCTCGGGTCCTTCTGGTACAGGGTGAAGATAGATAGTCCTCACAGCGTGCACACTGTGGAAACTGTTGCAGTTGCTGGCTGGAGCTGAAGTTGCAGAGGGAAAGTAGCCCTTCTGGATACTTTGTTGATGTTACAGCGGTTCCTGGAGCAGGCTGCGGTTGATATGAGGTCAGGAGATGAAGTAGTAGTTGCAGAGGATTCCTGCTGGAAACTTGCAAGTAGAATCTGAAGAGAATCCACAGGAGAGACCCTAAATATCCCTGAGAAAGAGATTGGTTACCTTATCAGGTATGGACCTATCAGGAGGGGTCTCTAATGTCACCTGCTGGCACTGGCCACTCAGAGGCCTCCAGTGTCCCCACACCTTGCAAATCAAGATGGCTTAGTCTGGGACACACTGGAGGAGCTCTGGGCACCACCCCTAGGGTGGTGATGGACAGGGGAGTGGTCACTCCCATTTTCTTTGTCCAGTTTCAAGCCAGAGCAGGGAAAAGGGGTCCCTGAACCAATATAGACTGGCTTATGCAAGGAGGGCACAATCTGTACCCGTCAAAGCATTTCCAGAGGCTGGAGGAGGCTACCCCTCTCCAGCCTGTAACACATATTTCCAAAGGGAGAGGGTGTATCACCCTGCTCTCAGAGGAAATGCTTTGTTCTGCCTTCCTGCTACTGAGCTGCTCAGCCCCCAGGAGGGCATAACGCTGTCTGTGAGGTGGCAGCAGATGTAGCTGCACTGCAAGCCTCAGAGAGCTGGTTTGGCATAACAGGGGATCCATGGTGGAGCCCCCAGGATGCATGGAATTAGCTCCCCAATACCAGATTTGGAATGGGGGGACAATTCCATGATCTTAGACACCTTACATGGCTATATTCGGAGTTACCACTGTAAAGCTACATATAGGTAATGACCTATATGTAGTGCACGCGTGCATTGGCGTCCCCGCACTCACAAAGTCCCGGGAATTGGCCCTGAACTATATGGGGGCACCTTTGCTAGTGCAAGGGTGCCCTCACACTTAGTAACTTTGCACCTAGCCTTCATTAAATGAATGTTAGACATATAGGTGACTTGTAAGTTACTTAAGTGCAGAGAAAATAGCTGTGAAATAATGTGTGCACTATTTCTCGCAGGCTCCAATGGCAGGCCTGTGGAAGGGTTTGTCTAAGCTCCTTATGGGTGGCAAAAGAAATGCTGTAGCCCATAAGAATCTCCTGGAACCCCAATGCCCTGGGCACCTGGGTACCCTATACTAGGGACTTTTAAGGACCCTATAGTGACAAATTTAAAAGCAGAGAGAGCATAAGCACGGAGGTTCTGCTTAGCAGAGCCTCAGTGACACATTTAAGCACTACTGACAACACACACATTAGGCACAAACTATGAGCACTGGGGTTCTGACTAGCAGGATCCCAGTGAGACAGGGAAAACACACTGACACACACTCACAAACAGGCTAAAAGTGGGGGTAACCATGCTAGAAAGAGGCTACTTTCTCACAGTACCTAATTACCAAATACTAGTGACTTATAAGGGGTGACCAGTATGCCAATTTGGGATGTAATACTGGGTTACCATTATGCAGTGACAGAATTTAGAGGAGAGACAGCATAAGAACTGGGGTCCTAGTTATCAGGATCTCAGTGACACAGTCAAACACAATGACATCAGGCAGAAATTGGGGATAAGATGCCAAAAAGAGGATAACTTCCTACACTTCTCAAGGGAGGTGGTGTGGGTTAGCCATCCCCATTCATAGATAAGCAAAAATAACACTCAATAAATGATTGTCCAGTCTGTGCTTTTTCTTTTGAAAACAGAAAAAGTACATTTATTACACACTCCTACTTGATGCTGTGCAGTAATTTACAAATATACATAAGTGGATGGAAATGCTTCTTAGTGACATTGCATAATCATTCTTACCCTTCCCAAAAGGAGGTCTAGATCAACAAATCACATGTCAAAATATTCCCTAGTATGACAATGCAATAATTGAATATAACTTTGAATGAACGCCATTAATGTGGTCAATAAAGCATACCGTATTTTCCGGCGTATAAGACGACTTTTTAACCCCTGAAAATCTCCTCAAAAGTCGGGGGTCGTCTTATACGCCGGTATACGGTGTGCTGAAACTTCAGGGACAGGCGCCCTGTAGCTGAGCCACCGTGCGTTGCATTTGGAAATCGATTCCAAGCATATGATGGGTTCCGCATCCCACAAGATTCAGCTACTTGTGGACACAGAGCTGATTGGTCAACTGTGAGTTGAGCTGTCCTTACCGTGTGCCGCAATCCTCGCTGGCAGTTGTCTGGACAGGCACGTATTCCTGCATGTGCTCCCGGCTATTTCACTTGCACTGTTTTATGTTTACATGTTTGATGACAAATAGCCTTCTGTTTATAAGTGACAGTTTTCCTACTAAGTACCTGCATGTCATAAGCATTTGAATTAAAATTACCATGTTAAAATCAAATCTGATGTTTGAAAATTTTTATTTGGTGTGCGTTGGAAGAGGGGTAGTCTTATACAGCGAGTATAGCCCAAACCCTATATTTTAACATGAAAAGTAGGGGGTCGTCTTATACGCCCAGTCGTCTTATACGCCGGAAAATACGGTACATACTTTTGAACATGAGAGTTTGTCGGTGTTTTTACTTCATTAAGGCAATGTTTAGTATGAATAACACAAATTAAACATATCCACTTAAGGACATCACCTCTATAACTACCACACTGCAATTATAAACTCTCACCCCAAGAGGGTGTTGCACCTTCAACATAGCCCCTACAGTGCATCACACTTGTAATCACAACCTGTGCAATTATAACTCTTCACCCCTAGGGGGTGTTTGCAACATACACTTTAAATAACCTTTAGCATCATATAATGCAATTCAACATAGCCCCTAAACAGCATCACATTTATAATTACACACACATGCAGTTACCACCTTTCACCTGTAGGAAGGTAGCCTCTTTCTAGCCTTGTTACCCCCACTTTTGGCCTGTTTGTGAGTATATAGCAGGGTGATTTTGCTGTCTCACTGGGATCCTGCTAGCCAGGACCCCAGTGCTCATACGTTTGTGGCCTATATGTGTTTCCTGTGTGGTGCCTAACTGAGGCTCTGCTAACCAGAACCTCAGTGTTTATGCTCTCTTTGCTTTTAAAATGTGTCACTGCAGGCTAGTGACTGAATTTACCAATTCTCATAGGCACACTGGTACATCCATATAATTCCCTTGTATATGGTAGTTAGGTATCCAGGGTACTGAGGTTCCAGGAGATCCCTATGGGCTGCAGCATTTTTTTTTTTTACCCATAGGGAGCTCAGACAATTCTTACACAGACCTGCCACTGCAGCCTGAGTGAAAGAACATCCACGTTATTTCACAGCCATTTTTCACTGCACATAAGTAACTTACAAGTCACCTTTATGTCTAACCCTCACTTGGCAAAGGTTGGGTGCCAGGTTACTTAGTGTGTGGGCAGCCTGGCACTGGCCAAGGTGCCCCCACATCGTTCAGGGCAATTTCCCCGGACTTTGTGAGTGCAGGGACACCATTACACACGTGCACTATACATAGGTCACTACCTATGTATAGCATCACAATGGTAACTCCGAACATGGCATGTAACATGTCTAAGATCATGGAACTGTCACCCCAATACCAGAATGGTATTGGGGGGACAATTCCAGCATCCCCGGGGCTCCAGCATGGACCCTGGGTACTGCCAAACTAGCTCTCTGGGGTTCTCTCTGCAGCTACCGCTGCTGCCAACCCTCAGACAGGTTTCTGCCCTCGTGGGGTCTGGGTAGCCCAGTCCCAGGAAGGCAGAACAAAGGATTTCCTCTGAGAGAGGGTGTTACACCCTCTTCCTTTGGAAATAGGTGTGAAGGGCTGGGGAGGAGTAGCCTCCCCCAGCCTCTGGAAATGCTTTGAAGGGCACAGATGGTGCCCTCCTTGCATAAGCCAGTCTACGCCGGTTCAGGGAGCCCCCAGCCGCTGCGCTGCACGAAACTGGACAAAGTAAAGGGGAGTGACCACTCCCCTGTCCATCACCACCCCAGGGGTGGTGCCCAGAGCTCCTCCAGTTTGTCTCAGAACTCTGCCATCTTGAATGCAGAGGTGTGATGGCACAATGGAGACCTCTGAGTGGCCAGTGCCAGCAGGTGACGTTAGAGACCCCTCCTGATAGGCTCTTACATGGTTAGGTAGCCAATCCTCCTCTGAGGGCTATTTAGGGTCTCTCCTGTGGGTTTCTCATCAGATATCGAATGCAAGAGCTCACCAGAGCCCCTCTGCAATTCTCTCTTTGACTTCTGCCAAGGATCGACCGCTGACTGCTCCAGGACGCTTGCAAAACCGCAACAAAGTAGCAAAAGAACTACCAGCAACATTGTAGCGCCTAATCCTGCTGGCTTTCTCGACTGTTTCCTGGTGGTGCATGCTCTGAGAGCTGTCTGCCTTCACCCTGCACCGGAAGCCAAGAAGAAATCTCCCGTGGGTCGACGGAATCTTCCCCCTGCCAACGCAGGCACCAAACGTCTGCATCACAGATCCTCTGGGTCCCCACTCATGTTGAAGAGCGTGGTCCCTGGAACACAGGAGACGAATCCAAGTGTCCCCGACAGTCCAGTGGTCCTTCTGTCCAAATTTGGTGGAGGTAAGTCCTTGCCTCCCCACGCCAGACAGTAATCCGGTGTACTGCGTGATCAGCAGCTGCTAGGGTTTCTGTGCACTTTTGCAAGACTTCCTTCGTGCACAGCACAGCCCAGGCCCCCAGCACTACGTCCTGCATTGCCCAACTCGGTGAGTTGACCTCTGGCTTCGTGGGACCCTCTTTTGTGTTGAGATGACCACCGTGCTCAGATTTCTTGAACGCCTGTTCAACTGCTTCTGCAGGTGCTGCCTGCTTCTGCGTGGGCTCTCTCTGTTGCTGAGTGCCCCCTCTGTATCCTGCTCCAAGGGGTGACCTCCTGGTCCTTCCTGGGCCCTGGCAGCACCCATTATCTTCAACTGTGACTCTTGCCGCTAGCAAGGCTTGTTTGCGGTCTTCCTGCGTGAAAACAACTCCGCATCCTCCAGCACGCCGTGGGACATCTTCTGACTAAAGGAGAAGTTCCTGACACCTTCCATTGTTGCTGAATCTTTTACTTCTTCCACCCGGAGGCAGCCCTTTTGCACCTTCATCCGGGGTTTAGTAGGCTCCTGCCCCCCCGGACACTTGCGTGACTCTAGGTCTTGGTCCCCTTCCTTTGCAGGTCCTCAGGTTCAGGAATCCGTCTTCAGTGCTTTGCAGCCAGTTGTTGTCTTTGCAGAATCCCCTATCTCGACTTTACTGTCTTCTGGGGTAGTAGGGTAACTTTACTCCTACTTTTCAGGGTCTTGGGGTGGGGTATCTTGGACATCCTTAGTGTTTTCTTACTCTCCCAGCGACCCTCTACACACTACACTAGGTCTGGAGTCCATTTGTGGTTCGCATTCCACTTTTGGAGTATATGGTTTGAGTTGCCCCTAGGCCTATTGTCTCCTATTGCATTCTATTGAGTTCTACAATGTTTGCACTACTTTTCTAAGTGTTTTACTTACCTGATTTTGGTTTGTGTGTATATTTTGTGTATTTTACTTACCTCCTAAGGGAGTATATCCTCTGAGATACTTTTGGCATATTGTCACTAAAATAAAGTACCTTTATTTTTAGTAACTCTGAGTATTGTGTTTCTTATGATATAGTGCTATATGATATAAGTGGTATAGTAGGAGCTTTGCATGTCTCCTAGTTCAGCCTAAGCTACTCTGCTATAGCTACCTCTATCAGCCTAAGCTGCTAGAATACCTCTATTTTACTAATAAGGCATAACTGGACCTGGCACAAGGTGTAAGTACCATCAGGTACCCACTATAAGTCAGGCCAGCCTCCTAAACTGGTGGTGCAGCGGTGGGATAAGTACTTGTAACTGCTTTACCACTTTGGGGGAAACCATGCTAGAAAGAGGCTACTTTCTCACAGGCACATCTCCTGCACCACGCAGGAACCCACAGCCATCTTCTTTGGTGCTCTTCCGCAGACTTCTTTTAACTGGAGAATCCTGTTTTACACCAGCTTCTAGGTTGGCAGGGGCTCCTGTCCTTCCTGGAATCTTCTCCGACTTCTGGACTTGGTCTCCTTCCTTTGCAGGTTTTCAGGTCCAAGAATCCACCATTTGTTGATTGCAGTCTGGTTTCCCCCACTTGTAGCCTAGGTGTGAGTGTGTGTCAGTGTGTTTTTACTCTGTCACTGGGATCCTGCTAGCCAGGAACGCAGCGGTCATAGTTTGTGGCCTAATGTGTGGGTCTGTATAGTGCTTAACTGTGTCACTGAGGCCCTGCTAATCAGAACCTCAGTGCTTATGCTCTCTCTGCTTTGAATTTTGTCACAATAGGCTAGTGACTTAATTTACCAATTTCAATTGGCGCACTGGACCCCCCTTATAAGTCCCTAGTATATGGTATCTAGGTACCCAGGGCATTGGGGTTCCAGGAGATCCTTATGGGCTGCACCATTTCTTTTGCCACCCATAGGTGTAGCTTCACAATGGTTACTCTGAATATGGCCATGTAATGTGTCTAAGACCATGGAATTGTACCCTCATTCCAAATGTGGTATTGGGGAGCCAATTCCATGCATCCTGGGGGCTCCACCATGGACCCCCAGTACTGCCAAACCAGCTCTCTGAGGCTTGCAAAGCAGCTACAGCTGCTGCCTCCTCACAGAGAGGATTCTGTCCTCCTAGGGGCTGAACAGCTCAGTCCCAGGAAGGCAGAACAAAGCATTTCCTTTGGCAGTAGGGTGTTACACCCTCTCCCTTTGGAAATAGGTGTTACAGGCTGGGGAGGGGTAGCCTCCCCAGCCTCGGGAAATGCTTTGAAGGGCACAGATGGTGCCCTCCTTGCATAAGCCAGTCTACACCGGTTCAGGGACCCCTTGTCCCCTGCTCTGGCGCGAAACTGGACAAAGGAAAGGGGAGTGACCACTCCCCTGTCCATCACCACCCTAGGGGTGGTGCCCAGAGCTCCTCCAGTGTGTCCCAAACTTCAGCCATCTTGCTTTGCATGGTGTGGGGGCACTGTGGGGGCCTCTGAGTGGCCAGTGCCAGCAGGTGACGTCAGTGACCCCTCCTGATAGGTTCATACCTGATAAGGTAGCCAATCCCCCTCTCATGGCTATTTAGGGTCTCTCCTGTGGGTTCTCTTCAGATTCTGCTTGCAAGTTTCCTTTTGGAATTCTCTGCAACTACTACTTCATCCTCTGACCTCGGATCAACCGCAGCCTGCTCCAAGAACCGCTTAAAGGCACCAAAGTATCCACAAAGGATACTTTTCTTCTGCAACTTCAGCTCCAGCCAGCAACTGCTAACAGTTTCCACGGTGTGCACGCTCTGAGGACTCCCTTTCTTCACCCTGCACAAGAAGGACCGAAGAAATCTCTTTACTTGTGTATAAGTACTGTGTGACTATAAGTGGTATTGCAGGTGCTTTGCATGTCTCCTAGTTCAGCCTAAGCTGGTCTGCTATAACTACCTCTATCAGCCTAAGCTGCTAGACCACTACTACATTTCACTAATAAGGGATAACTGGACCTGGTGTAAGTACCCAAGGTACCCACTACAAACCCAGCCAGCCTCCTACAAATGTCAATGTTTGTTTCCCACCTAGGCAAGTGTAGTGTGTACAGGGGCGCTGGGAGTGTAAGAAAACACCAAAGGTAAGCAAAATACCCCACCCCAGAGCCCAGGAAAGCAGGGGTAAGGTACAAGTTTCCTAAAACATACTAGAAGTTGTGATAGAAGATAATGCAAGAACCAGAAGAGACTACAAGACACCAATGATGGATTCCTGGACCTGAAGACCTGTGGAAGAAGGGGATCAAGTCCAAGAAGCACTGAAAAGTCCAGGTAGAAGTAGATCCCCTGCTAACCCGGATGAAGGTGCAAAAGACGAGCCACCACTGAGAAGAGAAAGTCAGTATTGCACTGACCCGCGGGTAGGTCGCATTCCCGCTGCAGCTCCGCCTGCCCAGGCCCCTGCCACTTCTTTGAAGGTCTTAGGTTTCCTTTGCGCTTTTCTTCTGTGAATCTCTGTGTATTTCTATTTCTTTCCTGTTGCCCTTTTCTACTGTGTACTTCATTTTCTTTTTGCGCTTTTCCCACTTTCCCGCCGCTGCCACCTGTGCGGCCCCACCCCTCTGCTCCCATTCGCTGTCTCCCTCCCGCCTCCCAGCTGACCCCTCCTCCCCCCCTTCCCTCTTATGGTGGCCTTCAGGCTCCTCACCCACGCACACAAAGCTCTCCACAACATGGGCCCCGAATACCTCAACAGCCGCCTCTCGTTCTACACGCCCACCCGTCAGCTTTGCTCAGCCAGCCTCGCCCTCGCCACCGTCCCACGTATCCGCAGAACCACCGCAGGAGGAAAATCCTTCACCTACCTGGCAGCCAAAGCATGGAACTCCCTCCCCGCACACCTAAGAACTACCCAGGAGCATTTCGCCTTCAGGAAGCGCCTCAAGACATGGCTTTTCAAGCAGCAGTAACCCACCCCCCCAGCGCCTTGAGAACCTCTCGGGTGAGTAGCGTGCTCTATAAATGCATTGATTGATTGACCAAAGAAGACCGATACGAGTTCCTGGTTGGTGCTGAAGATGTCCCACGGGATTCCGCCAACAAGCCTTGGTAAACGTAAAAGTTGTGTTTCATGAAAAATCGAGTTGCCCGGGCCCAGGAAGGACCAGGTTGACTCTACCTAGGAGGGGGGAGAGAGAAGGGGCTCTCAGCAACTCAGAGAGCCCTCAGAAGACCAGGCAGCATGCACAGGAGTCCCACAGCACAGGCATAAAGGAGTTGCAAATGGCAGCTGTTGCAGCACTACACAAAGGGATTCCACACTGTCGAGGAACAACTCGCATAGCTGAGCGTCGCAGTATAGAGTGCTGGGGACCTGGGCTACGCTGTGCATGAATGATTTCTTGGAGAAGTGCACAGAAGCCCTAGCAGCTGCAAAACACTTGGTACACAGGGGTACTGTTTGGCACGGGGAGGCAAGCACTTAACTCCACCAAATTTGGACAACTGGACCTTTGGACAGTCAGGGTCACTTTAATCCACCACCTGTGTTCCAGGATCCACACCTGTCATTGGGAGAGGGGACCCAGAATACGGGTCATTGCTGCAGAGAGGCGCCTGCTGAAGGAGGGAAGTGACTCCGTCACTGCACAGGAGATTCCTTCAGTCCTTCTAGTGCAGGATGAAGACAGGCACTCCTCAGAGCATGCACAACCTGGAAACTATTGCAGTTGCTGCCTGGAGCTGAAGTTGCAGGGTCACAGTAGCCTTCTTGGATACTTTGTTGCAGTTACAGTGTTCCTGGAGCAGTCTGCGGTTGATCCAACGGTCAGAAGCTGAAGCAGAGGAGTCCTGGTGGAGTCTTGTTAGCAGGACTCCAGTGACACAGTCAAGCATACTGACAAAACAGTAAAACATATTGACATATAGGCCACAAACTATGAGCACTGGGGTCCTGACTAGCAGGATCCCAGTGAGACAGTACAAACACACTGACAAACAGGCCAAAAATGGGGGTAACCATGCTAGAAGAAAGACACCTTTCTACATTGGTGCAACGAACGGAGTGCTGATCCAGTAGGGGCAGATTGTTTCCTGGTAATTCATTTCTTATCTTCTTTAGTGACTTCTCGCTGGGTGCATAGGTCAAATAATAACTTCAGGTCTGTAATTTCAGCTGGTCATCTCCCTGTTGACGGTAAACCTGTTGGCGAACATCCAGTGGCATGCAAACTCATGCGAGCTATTATAATGTCTAAACCTCCGCAACCATGGTAGTCAGTGTAATAGGGTGTAATTTGTCCCACAAACAACTTTCTGTTGAGCACATAATGCTTCTCAGCTTGATTTCATGCAAAAGAGTTTTCGATGACCTAGCTCTGGATCTTTCTGGTAGAGTGTTTTTTCTAGGTGTTTGTTTTTCTGTTTCCAGACGAACAAATTCAAGATTCATTTCATACCCAGCCTTTCCGAATAACTCAAAATTGTGCATTGTCTAATGTCTCAAGGCACATTAAGCATGCACTAGCGAGTTTAGCTTGGACGCTAGGGGTCAACTGCGGATTGCTTTACGTAAGCCTTTTAAACCCATGGCAGCGGCCACCTTGGCCAGAAGGATGTGCTGGCTTTTGACTGAGGCAGACATAGCTACTTTAGTTTTTGACGCTCACTCGGCTAGAGGAGTGATAGTGTCCTAGTCTTTCACCTTGGATTCCTGTCTGGGTGACATCACGCGGGCAGTTGATTGGTCTTCTGAATCCTCTTTCAAGACTTTTTATTATAAGCCTCAGCTTTAAATTAGCAAAATTGCACCCTCCGATCCTGACACAGAATAACATTTTTTCTACCTTATGCAATAAGATTATTCAATTCAGTTCTATTAAGGACAAGAAGGCGAGGATTATCCCACCCTAGAATGTTATGTATGGATGATTTAGAACAGTATTTGTTGATACTGTAAGAATATATTCTGTGACAACATTACATTGTTATGATTGCCTATCTTCTTCTATTATGATGTACTGATATAAATATTCAGAAGGGAAAGTTCAAGTTCTAAATGTTGAAGTGGAGTTAGTCCTCCGGTTGGCTGTGTGGACTACAAAATAGTATGGTTCTCATTTTTAAATTGTTTCCATTTAGTTGGCAAAGGAAGAGAATCCAAAATGGTGGTCTTAGCTCTTGCAGGGCTGGCTTTATGGTGCTTCAAGTATGTGATGTTGGTGCGATTATACTGTTTATGAGAAATGTAGTTTTAAGTTTTCTTCTCTGCGTCTTTAATAGAATTGAAACTTCTTATTGTGTAATAGCAAAAATATTGTAGGAGAAAAACACTACATCAGGGCTAAATAAAACGCTACATATCAGAGGCTAAAGTATACGAAAAGCTGTTGGGCTCAGCGTGCTGCTGGTAATGTTCTGTTCATTAGAATGCGGCAGATTAAGACATTAGTAGTATAAAGTGACCAGATCTTGAGAAGCAAAAACCGGGACATTTTGCAAAAATAGAAAGACTACAATTTTACATCAACAGAGCTGCGTTGAATGACAGCTGTCATCAACACAGGAACACAGCAGGGGCGCTAGGAAAAGAAATAAAATGCAATTTTTAAAACCAGCATATCTGTTAATTAAATTTCTTACTTATAACAGCTGCTAACTAAAACAGCTTTAGAACACCTGAAAAAAGTGCATTTCACTGTTTTCAGTCACCCCTCCAAAACCGGGACAGAAGCCAAATTTGCCGAAATCTACCTGCACGGCTGCCGAAAAATCGGGGTTGTCCCGGCAAATCCGGGACGGCCAGCCCTTCTCTAGTAGTAGTCAGTTAGGGCCAGGGACTGAGCCTCAAAGAAGCTCTCTGGCACCAACCAGCGACGCTTAGAGAAGCGAAGCCGATGGCGTGGAAGAAGTCTTGAAGGCAGCAGATGGGCAGGGAATAACGCTTCACAAGAGGACACGGACACCTGCTATTTACACAACGCCAGCCCAAGTGCGCTTGAACATTCACTTCCCGAGCGGTAGGGGCGGTCTTTTCCGGGGTCGGCATCAAATCAACGGGTTACTTTTCAGTTGCGTTTTTTTTTTTTTTTAACTGAGTGCGTCATCTTTTTCTAACCAATTGCTGGGTTTACCAGGCGGAAGTAACCCAAGAAGACATTGCCCCTTTTTCGTTTTAAAGTTAGTTTCATCCCTGAGCAAAGCGGATAATGTTGGATGTTTAAGTCTTCAGTCGTGAGGCGGGAGGTAAGGCTCACATTTGGCAACCTCCCGCCTTAATCGAGAGATTCGCCATTTATTGAGAGAAAAAGGCAAGCTGTATAAAATGTAATAGGTCTCTGAGTATCAATCTATTGTGGTGTAAAATTATACATGCGTGTGTTCGGTCCCAAAAAGAATGAACACGTTGTGATTTGTTTTTGTTTATGTATGTTTTTTTATATTAACTTCGATCGGTGTTTCATACTCTTATTGTACCGCGCTGTGCCATGCAGCAGATTAAAATATAATGAGGCGACAAAGAAGCAGGAGCTACCGAGGATAGTGAGTGGATTTTAGCAGAACGGAGGAGGAATTTGTAGATTACAGGACACCTGCCTAGCGGCCAGGGGTTTCATAAGGGACATCAAATGGCCTACCTTTTGAAACGGGTGAGATCGAGTGGTTTTGGAGGCTTAACCTATTGAGATCAATTGGCATTTAAACGTTTATGCACTACCTATTAGCTGACAAATATAGAAGGCTAACGTTTTCAGGCCGTATAATTCCTTTCAAGTCTATGTAGGCATTTTACTTGTTTGCTGAAATTGCTGCCAATGAGGGACACATCCTTCAAAAGAGTGTGAGAGGATCGGTGTGGAACTGGGATAATCTGGGGATAAAAAGCAATATGAGTCATTAATAGTCTAGAGAGGGATAGCACAGGGTCTTCTTATAGACACACATGCCAAAAGACCGGATTCAAGTGAGAGACTCACGATTTTATAACCCAAAATTGAATTAATTGTGGCTGACTCCAGCCTGAAATTGATTCGGTGTCAATAGATGCCAGTGAGGGAAATACATTCTCCCGATTATTTGTTTTTAAAATTACTCACTTGCCTTTTCTAAAATGTTGCCATGTATCTATAGAAGACTGTACGATGATATTTGAGAGCAGTTTTTCCAGTTTTGGGCTGCAGGGCTTGATAGGAGCACAACATAAAATAGGCAGGCGCAGAGAGTTCTATAAAGAGAAAGATGAGAACTGCCGACTACCTAGAAAACCCTCAGCCACGTGCCATCACAGAAAGGAGAAATGAGCATGCCACTTAAGATCTCGGCCACTAAATCTGCTTTATGTAACCTTGTATACTTGAGCTGTCTCACTCAAGAGGCACGTTACACCGCGAGTGGATATAGGTTCCAATCCAGGTTCCTAAAAAAGACTGACTCACTGTTGTTTTGCTATATGCTTTTTGTGGATACGCAGGACTAATCGTACAGACCAAAAATCTTACTCTGATTATTATTTGTTAGGCGGGGCTTGTTAAAGCGAATGCAGCTTCAACTTTTTCGATCTGTAATTTGTTGAAGCCCCATCCTTCCACTCTGGGGGCTTCTCTGTGCCCATGGTATAACCCACGCCAAAGGGGAGTGGGGAGTTTGGACATGGACCCCGGGCAGCCTGTTGGGTATACAGGTGAGGACGTTCTTTCTGAACTCCATCTCTCATGAGGACACTGCACGGAGGTACAGGATTGGTCGACTCCATTTTAAGACGGTATAAGGTTGCTTACTAGCAGTGCATGTGGATTCCTCGTTATACGTGTTATTCTTTAATGCACCCGTATTCGCATGCGTGTGGTGCTGGCTTCCCCGCTTTTGTGTGTTTCGCACGTGCGGTGTCTGCTCCACCGAGTCAGGTTAGTGCACTGGTGTTTTCAGAGCATGCTCACGCCCGGGGCAAGCACGGCTGAATCGACAGTATAGTTTGTTTTTGCCCAGAGATATAAAGGTGAGTGGCTGGACATATATGACTGTGTGTGGGTTTTCAATATTGCAAGATTATTGTAGTTTACTGATCGTTTGAGATTACCATTCTGAGTTATCATGGGCAGACACTTGTTTAAGAAGAGACATTTCTCCCTTCCTCCTGCTAGAGGATGGGTACTCACAAACATTTCTCCAGGGGCCACAAAATACTGTCTGTGGCATACCCGAGGGCCACACTTATGCCAAAAGGCCGAGAGTCGGGTGATGAAAGCTGGGCATAGAAAGTGGGTGGGGGGCGAAGCAGTTACATGGTATGAATAACTGAGAGAAAAGGAGATACACATCTGGTAGCTGAATTGCAAAATGTTATACTAGAAAACTAGGCATCAGTCCCTGCTTCCTCATTTGACCAAACTGTGTGATCCTAGGCAATTGGTTGATGTAATTTGCCTCATTTTACTTCAATACTACGTGAGAGTCCCTTGAAATACACAGGTTTAGGATGTGTGCTATACAAAAAATTATCTTGTGTTTTATTTAATAAACTATGATGTTCCAATTCTATAATAACAACCAAGGATAAACACAAGATGCACCTGACAAATTACTTTCCTCTGGGTTCACTGATGGCATTGTTTTCAGAATGGGGAGGGCTTGGATGTTTCCAAGATCGTGTCTGAAAGTATTACTTCTAATAAATGCATCTCAATGCAGTGCTGTAATCTGATCTAGTAAGGTAAAACGCTCATGTATTTTAATAAAATTCACTTTTTTGAAGTTTGCAGACAGTTGATCACAGTTTTACTTTTAGTGCAAGATACTTGTTCTGCTTTCCTTCTTATCTCGTATCAGAGCTTACAGACATATCAAGAATGCACTTCTGAGTTCAAAGAAGACCTTTATTGTTGTTAATTCTTCCCCACCCACAAGTTCGTGAGAGACGAATTAATAGATTTCAAGCACACGTTCAAATGAGTAAAAGTATCGCAGCAATGAAAACAAAATATATCACAGTGCTTCTCAGTTGCAATGTACACAGCAGGTTATATATATATATAATGCAAAGCAAAACAAATACTTCACCGTGTGAGAAACTATTTACAGCTTCATCTTTCTGGGGTCTGCAAGTTGATGACTCCGGTCAACTGCGAGAAAGAGTTTATCTACCCACACGGGAGACTGGCAACTGGCACCAAGTTCCAGCCCGAAGTCAAGCAGATTCGAATCTAATTCTCTGAAGCCCGAGCCATCCTTACAAAAGCATGCCCCCTCCTCTCAGACTCGGGAAAACTACGCAAGCCTTTGGAGACGGGCCAGATCTCCTAGACTTCTCCTCTTCCCAAGCCTGAGCAGAAAGGAAAACACCAAATGTACTCTCTCTTATCAGGTCTAGTCCAGTGTGAAGAAAACATCTTGGTTCATCTTGTGCAAAAACACAGCTTGGAAAAATACAGCTTGGATTCTCAACTGCAATGTCTAACTCCATGTTAAAGGCAATAGGCAGCTAACCTAAATATCAAATATAATGTCTAATGTCATGTCAAAGCCAATAGGCAGCTGAGCTGAATACAAAATGTAATGTCTGATATCATGTCAAAGCCACTAGGCAGCTGAGCTGAATACAAAATGCAATGTCTAATATCATGTCAAAGCCAATAGGCAGCTGAGCTGAATACAAAATGTAGTGCCTAATATCATGTCAAAGCTAATAGGCAGCTAAACTGAATACAGCATGTCAAAGCCAATAGGCTGAATACAGAATGTAATGGCTAATGCAATGTCAAAGCCAATAGGCGGCTGAACTGAATACAAAATGTAATGGCTAATGCCATGTCAAAGCCAATAGGCGGCTAGGCTGAACAAAACATACAATGTGCTACTGGTGAACATTGAGCAACTAATATGCGCAGTGGTGAAACACAGTCATTGGTCAAACAAAATTAATAGCATCACAATACTAAACTGCAAAAAGTGCAAAACTAAACGTGTTCCTACAAATAAGTTGTCTAGGCCACTTAATTTGTAAATAAAGTATGCCCGTTTCTGAATTTGTCTGCTTTGTCAAGTGAACAGCAGGTAAGTGCTGCTGTTCACCAGGGGGCCACAATAGGAGGGCCGCATGCGGCCCCCGGGCCGTACTTTGAGTATCCATGTTGTAGAGCTTCTTCCAGTGGAGCCTCCTCTTCTTATCCACCTAAGTGGGGTAATCTTCGCCAGATGCAGACATGATCAAGAGATTGACAGTGGAAATGCAGGTCCCTTTAAAAAAGCAAAAGAGAGAAGTAAGTAACAAGGTTGACCAGAAAAGCCTGTATTCTGATCTTTCGGACTTCTATTTATCTGGATGTTCTTCCCATACTCCTCCTGACCACAAAGGAAAGCATGTTTCTAAGGACGTTACCAGACTTACTTTCCCATATCAAGTGGCAACATGGGTTTTTCTGGTGAGGAGTTGGCTGAATCTTCCAAGGATGCTGCCCTGCACCGCTTTAGGAAAACTGTTAATATGGGAGTTCCCATCCATCGACATGCCCTTGATGTGGTTCTGAACGAATGGAAAGACCCTGATAAGATTAATATTCCACGCTTTATGTCGATGGTTGTATCCACTGGAGGGATGGAGTAGAAGCTTCCAGGCTCAGTGCATGTTACTCTTTGCTGGCTAGCCTGGTGGGCTGTTGATCTATGGCTGAGAACATTGTTCTTAAGGATCAAGCACACAAGAAGATAGACTGATCTCTGGAGAAGGCTAACTCTGGTTCCCAGTAGCCCTTCTTAGTGTAGGTTTTGGAGCTTATGTGGCACACACTTTATTATGTGATTTCAAGGAACTTTTCAAATTTATGCTAGAAGGTACACAGTGCCCCTGAGTTGTTACAAAACATGAAGAAAGAGGCTGAGCTGTTGTCCGATACCTTCTTTGATGTTGTCCAGGCAGCTGCACTATTGTATGGAGCATCTCAAGCTGCAAGACAGATCTTTTCTTAAACTACTGGAATAGGGACTCTGCTCAAAAAGCTGCTGCTTTGAGAATGCCCTTCAGAGGAGATAAGTTATTTTGTTCTGAGTTGGAGAAAAGCTACATAAAATACTTAGAGAGGAAGCATTCCTTTTCTTTTTGCAAAAATACTCTTTCTACAAATTCTCTTAAATTTAAGACAAGATCTTTAAGACAGCCTTCTCAGAGGCAGCAGAGTGTGGAACAGATCGAGATTCCAAATCAGAGTCTCCTCCAGGAAGTTCCAGTGAAGGGGCAAACCGTATCCTCAGAATGCCAATCAGTTCTCCAGAATATCCCGGAATGGTGGTAGTTAATGGTTCCATGTATGAGGTTGGTGGCAGGTTTCAGTAGGATTCAGTATTTTCAGCAAGCATGGCAGTCAACAACGTCAGATAGATGGGTTCTGGAGATAATTAAGAGAAGATACAAGATGGAGTTTGGATCCCCTCCAGTCCCTTCAGGAGCCACTGTCACCCCTGTTCCCAGATCTCTCGAAAAGCAGGTGACTTTTGAGGAAGGCTTTCTTTCATTAATTCAAAGAAAGGTTTTGTCCCCTTCCCAAAGGAATGTACTGAGTCGTGTTTGTGGTTCCCCAGGTCCATTGGGGTTTTCAGATTGTCATAGACCTGAAATCCTTGAACAAATTTGTGAAAAAGATTTCCTACAAGATGTAGACAGTACAAAGGATCATTCCCCTGGTGGAACCAAAGGGCTGGTTAGCCACGCTGGACTTAATGGACACTTATCTGTGCAGTCTATGATGTGCAAGCTGTATCAAAGATTACACTGATTTTGTGTTTGATGCAAGCATTGGCAGTACAAAGTTCTTCCATTTGGGTTCCAGTCCTCTCCAAGAATCTTCACAAAGATTGTAACCCCTCTGGTAGCACATCTTCATCTCAAAGAATTGTCAATATTCCAATATCTCGATGACTGGTTAGTCTAGGCTCCATCTATTTTGGCTCTCAAACTTCATATATCCTTGACGGTTGCTACTCTAAACTATCACAAGTTCCCGTTGAATGTTCCAAAATGCCATTTCCTTCACTCCAGAGATCTTCAGTTCATTGGAGCATGGTTTAGCACTAAGCTGGGCAAGTTGTTTCATCTCATGAACAGGACGATCCGTCTCCAAGAAATAGTCCTTGCAAGCAGATCTGCTTCCTTGTTCATTTGGTTGAAGGTACAGGGTCATATGACACAATCTGATTTTACGCCCCCTTAGGCAAGACCTAATATGAGACCCTCTGCTGTAGCATCTCCTGTGCCACGTTGCTCCTTCAGTCAAGAACCTGGATTATGTGATTAACGGAGTCCCCGTTGTCGATCACTTAATGAGTTGGCCTGCAATCTGGGTCTGTGGGCTGGAACCTGTCTCCTCTTTTTACCAGCTGTGTACACCAAGGGCCTGGACAATGTGGTGGCAGATGCCTTGAGTCAGAAGTTTCCCCTTCACAGGATCTGCAGCAGGCAAAATCCATACTTAGGGCCATTTGCAGGAGGTTTGGTTTACCCTTCCTGGATCTGTTTGCCTCCATGAGCAGTGCTTTTCTTCTGAGGTTTTGCTCCAGGTTCCCAGAGGTGGGAGCTTGGGATACGGTTAATGGTGCAGTTCATTTGATTTAAACATTTTTCAAAAATTTTGCTGTCTCTAACCCTTCAGTGAAATCTTCATTCCGCGTGTTGCTTACTATTGGCTTTGTGGTTTGTAACTCTTATTTTATGGCTTTCTATTTGCTGGTTTTATTTGCTTAAGGCTGTCCAGCTTGAGTTTGTTCCTCCCGTTGCCCAAACATTGTTTACTGTAGTCTTCCACAAACCTGCTTCCTGTAAACGGGCCTTTAAATCTTGTTCTTATCTTGTCACATTTGCTGTGCATTTAGAGACAGAAGCGCTCTCACTCTGGAGGAAGCTTGCTTTTTACTTCTTTTTGTCGGACATTAACCCCTTCGCTGCCAGGCCTTTTCCCTTCCTGTGCTGAGCCTTTTTTGGGCTATTTGGGCCAGTTCGCGCTTAGGCCCTCAAAACGTTTTGTTCACATAAGCTACCCACGCCAAATTTGCGTCCTTTTTTCCAATATCCTAGGGATTCTAGAGGTACCCAGACTTTGGGGGTTCCCCTGAAGGAGACCAAGAAATTAGCCAAAATACAGCTAAAAGTTTGTTTAAAAAAATAAATAAATAAATAAATGGGGAAAAAAAGGGCTGCAGAAGAAGGCTCGTGTTTTCCCCCCCTGAAAATGGTATCAACAAAGGGTTTGCGGTGGTAAAATTACCATCTTCCTAGCTTTCAAGAACAGGCAGACTTGAATTAGAAAACCCAATTTTTCAACACAATTTTGACATTTTACTGGGACATACCCCATTTTTACTATTTTTTTGTGCTTTTAGCCCCCTTCCAGTTAGTGACAGAAGTGGGTAAGAAACCAGTGCTGGATCCCAGAAAGCTAAACGTTTCTGAAAAGTAGACAACATTCTGAATTCAGCAAGGGGTCATTTTGTGTAGATCCTACAAGTGTTTCCTACAGAAAATAACAGCTGAAATAAAAGAATATTGAAATTGAGGTGAAAAAACAGCAATTTTTCTCCATGTTTTAATCTGTAACTTTTTCCTGCGATGTCAGATTTTTTTTAAGCAATATATCGTTACGTCAGCTGGACTCTTCTGGTTGCGGGGATATATAGGGCTTGCAGGTTCATCAAGAACCCTAGCTACCCAGGGCCAATAAATGAGCTGCACCTTGCAATGGGTTTTCATTCTATATCGGGCATACAGCAGTTCTTTTGCTGAAATATAAAAAGTGAAACATGGGTATCAAGAAAACCTTTGTATTTCCAAAATGGCCACCAGATAAGGTGTTGAGAAGCAGTGGTTCTTTGCACATCTCTGAATTCTGGGGTGCCCATACTGGCATGTGAATTTCAGGGCATTTCTCAAATAGACGTCTTTTTTACACACTGTCCTACATTTGGAATGACAAAATGTAGAGAAAGACAAGGTGCAATATCACTTGTTTTGCTATTATGTGTTCCCCCAAGTCTCCCAATAAAAATGGTGCCTCACTTGCGTGGGTAGGCCTAGCGCCCGCGACAGGAAACACAAAAAGGACACACCACATTTTCACAAGGAAAACAGAGCTGTTGTTTGCAAAGTGCCTAGCCGGTGGATTTTGGCCGGCACTTGGGGAAACCTAGCAAACCTGCGCAGTTTTGAAAACTAGACACCTAGGGGAATCCAAGATGGGATGACTTGTGGGGATCCGACCAGTTTCTGTTACCCAGAATCCTTTGCAAACCTCAAAATTTGGCCAAAAAAACACTTTTCCTCTCATTTTGGTGACCGAAAGTTCTGGAATCTGAGAGGAGCCACATATTTCTTTCCACCCATTGTTCCCCCAA
The DNA here is from genome assembly GCF_031143425.1 of Pleurodeles waltl. Taxonomy (NCBI): domain Eukaryota; kingdom Metazoa; phylum Chordata; class Amphibia; order Caudata; family Salamandridae; genus Pleurodeles; species Pleurodeles waltl. The sequence continues at coordinate 582,775,588 of NC_090451.1, forward strand.
GTCTCCCGATAAAAATGGTACCTCACTTGTGTGAGTAGGCCTAGCGTCCGTGACAGGAAATGCCCCAAAACACAACGTGGACACACCATATTTTCAGAAAGAAAACAGAGCTGTTTTTTACAAAGTGCCTAACCGTGGATTTTGGCCTCTAGCTCAACCGGCACCTGGGGAAACCTTGCAAACCTGCGCATTTTTTAAAACTAGACACCTAGGGGAATCCAAGATGGGGTGACTTGTGGGGCTCTCACCAGGTTCTGTTACCCAGAATCCTTTGCAAGCCTCAAACTTTGGCCAAAAAAACACTTTTTCCTCTCATTTCGGTGACAGAAAGTTCTGGAATCTGAGAGGAGCCACAAATTTCCTTCCACCCAGCGTTTTGAGGTTTGCCGAGGAGTCTGGGTAAGAAAATGTTGGGAGATCCAGGCAAGCCACACCTCCTTGGACTCCTTGGGGTGTCTATTTTTAAAACAAGTCTGGGTTTGGTAGCTTTTCCCTAGTTGAAGGCTGCACCGGGACCAAAAACATAGGTGTGAAACAATGACTCACAGCTCGTGAGCTGTAAAGGCAAGGCACCAACCGCTTTACAGTCCATTCACACACCTTTCATACATCACAGCAAGTCAATATGTACACCGTCAGCCAAGCGCCACTCCACACACAATGGCTTCACTTTTTTTGTTGTTTTAAAAACCAAGAAACCACTAAATAATTGGAAATAATTACAAAACTACAAACACAAAAGCTCTAACTAAGTAGATGACAGAAATGCCAACCATGAAACTGAACACACAAAAATATAAAACAAGCAGTTTACACTCATGGTCGTTCCCAGTAATTCTTCTGGGTGTGGCAATTCTTGAAACAACCACCCACACACAGCCCAGGCTTTGAAGGACAATCTGGGCAGTACATTGGAGTCTCCCTCTGGACACCTCTTCAAGCACACACTCTACATTTCTTAGCTGGAAAGTCTTTTTTGGGTGTGGGAGGAATATGCTCAGTAAGTGGCGATCTTTCAATCTAGCCACATCCTCCACCAGTGCTTCTCTAGGAACTCTTGCATGTTCCACCACATAAGGCTCTCTAACATTGACTCTTGAAATTTAACAAATGTCATCTTTCAATCAATCAATCAAAAAAATTTGTAGAGTGTACTACTCACCCGTGAGGGTCTCAAGGCGCTGGGGGAGGGGAAACAGGGTGGGTGGGGGACATCCCTCTTGTCCGAAAATTTCAAAGTTAGCAGCTCATCATTCCGCAAGGCACTGCACTGTCCCCTCTCAAGTTTTTTACAGACAAGCTCCCTTGGATAGCCTTTCCAGTTACAACGAATTGTGCCACAAGCAACAGTGTCCAATCTAAGCAATTCCTTGAACAACTGCACTCCAGTGTAGACGTTATTTACATACAAATGGTGACCTTTGTTGAACAGTCGTCTACCAAGTTCCCACAAAATGTTCTCAGTAACTCCAAAAGTGGGAGGACAACCAGAGGGGTTGTAGGAAGGTAGCCTCTTTACCCCCACTTTTGGCCTGTTTGTGAGTATATGTCAGGGTGTTTTCACTGTCTCACTGGGATCCTGCTAGCCAGGGCCCAGTGCTCCTAGTGAAAACCCTATGTTGTCAGTGTGTTTGTTATGTGTCACTGGGATCCTGCTAGCCAGGACCCCAGTGCTCATAGGTTTGTGGCCTATATGTGTTCCCTGTGTGGTGCCTAACTGTATCACTGAGGCTCTGCTAACCAGAACATTAGTGTTTATGCTCTCTGTTTTCTAAATTTGTCACTGCAGGCTAGTGACTAAATTGACCAATTCTCATTGGCACACTGGTACACCCATATAATTCCCTTGTATATGGTACTTAGGTACCCACGGTATTGGGGTTCCAGGAGATCCCTATGGGCTGCAGCATTTCTTTTGCCACCCATAGGGAGCTCAGGCAATTCTTACACAGGCCTGCCACTGCAGCCTGAGTGAAATAACGTTCATGTTATTTCACATCCATTTTTCACTGCACATAAGTAACTTATAAGTCACCTATATGTCTAACCTTCACCTGGTGAAGGTTGGGTGCCAAGGTACTTAGTTTGTGGGCACCCTGGCACTAGCCAAGGTGCCCTCACATCGTTCAGGGCAAATTCCCTGGACTTTGTGAGTGCGGGTTCACCATTACACGCGTGCACTATGCATAGGTCACTACCTATGTATAGCGTCACAATGGTAACTCCGAACATGTCTAAGATCATGGAATTGTCACCCCAATACCATTCTGATATTGGGGGGGGGTCAATTCCATGATTCCCCCGGGTCTCTAGCACAGAACCCGGGTGCTGCCAAACTGCCTTTCCGGGCTTTCCACTGCAGCTGCTGCCAACCCCTCAGACAGGATTCTGCCCTCCTGGGGTCCAGGCAGCCCTGGTCCAGGAAGGCCGTACAAAGGATTTCCTCTGAGAGAGGGTGTTACACCCTCTCCTTTTGGAAATAGATGCGAAGGGCTGGGGAGGAGTAGCCTCCCCCAGCCTCTGGAAATGCTTTGATGGGCACAGATGGTGCCCATCTCTGCATAAGCCAGTCTACACCAGTTCAGGGATCCCCCAGCCCTGCTCTGGCGTGAAACTGGACAAAGGAAAAGGGAGTAACCACTCCCCTGACCAGTACCTCTCAGGGGAGGTGCCCAGAGCTCCTCCAGTGTGTCCCAGACCTCTGCCATTTTGGAAACAGAGTTGTTGGGGGCACATTGGACTGCTCTGAGTGGCCAGTGCCAGCAGGTGACGTCAGAGACCCCCTCTGATAGGCTCTTACCTCTCTTGGTAGCCAATCCTCCTTTCTTGGTAGCCAAACCTCCTTTTCTGGCTATTTAGGGTCTCTCCTCTGGGAAATTCTTCGGATAACGAATGCAAGAGCTAACCAGAGTTCCTCTGCACTTCCCTCTTCGACTTCTGCCAAGGATCGACCGCTGACTGCTCCAGGATGCCTGCAAAACCGCAACACAGTAGCAAGGTGACTACCAGCACCATTGTAGCGCCTCATCCTGCCGGCTTTCAAGACTGTTTCCTGGTGGTGCATGCTCTGAGGGTCATCTGCCTTCACCCTGCACTGGAAGCCAAGAACAAATCTCCCGTGGGTCGACGGAATCCCACCGCTGCCACCAATGTAGGAGGCTGGCATCCTCGCTCACTGCCTCTTTTCGCTTACCAGACCCTGTTGTCACTGGATGCTGCATGTCCCTTGATGAAGCTCCCCTTGCCCCCTTGAGCACAGAAACTGTTGCCTGCAGTGCCTGAGCTCCACCTCTTGGTCGGCCGGGTGAGAGAAGTGGGAGTGGATATCCTGATTCATAAGGGAGTGGGTATCCTGATTCATAGCGTGGAGAGATCTTTATGGCCCACCTATCAAAGGTGGGCCATAAAGATAAAGAAAATCCTTGTGCTCGCTGGATGATTTCAGTTGGGGTCCAAGTCTCCATTGTTCTCAGGTCAACTAAAATTGGAATTGGAGATAAAAGCTGAAGGATATTGCCCCTGTTGAGGACATCATGGTTTCCTCTAAAGACATACTATGGGATGAAGTTTAGCACTGTAGTGCTGGCTTGATAGTGCAACAGAACATTAGAGGAGTTTTCATGTCTCTAAGGACCTTGGCGGAGTGTTCCGTTCTCTTGTTGGGTCAGTCCTGCTGCATCAGTGGTGGTACCTTGAAGGTGCAACAGAACATTGGAGGAGTTTTCATCACCCCAAGGACCTTGTTGAAATATCAATGTATTCTCTTTTTGGGTCGGTCCAGTTGCATTTGTTACAAGATCAACCCTGGGTTCACTCCTTTGGCTTGAGCAAGCGGGGGTGGAAATTCCAGCCTTATGCATGGTTCTATTTTGGGCTTGTGACTTGTGAATAAAATTAGCTCATTACCTACATGCTGTTGCTGTTCGCCCCTCGTCATGATGTTTTTTGCGGGGGATGCCTCCGGTGTGTTCCCAAGTATGCTTTTTTGGGAAGGGGAGTGAAGCTCGGTAGAGGAAATGTGGTAAGTGCTGGCACCGTTGGGGTTTCCCTAATGCTTCTGGAGTTGGCATCGGCCAGAGAAGGTTGTCAAGGCGGTGTGGCCAAGAGATTGGTATCCGGAAGTTGGATGCAGACCCCTTCCGTTGGTATGTCTTCAGCCTCTAGAATGTCTGTTGCTGGAGGAGTTTGTCCTTGGTCATGATTGACTTGGCTTGGAGAGCAGACCCATTTTGCCTTGTTGCTACGCTGAATACCCCCTTTTTGGCAGCAGGTTTTTTTATTTTGTTCCTTCCTCCTTTGTGATCTTCTGTACTTGCCATTATTTCTTAAGTTTGCAGCTGTATCTGTGTTTACCGACTGCTCGGATCTGGCAGGATCCAATTTGCCCTTGAAGCCATTTCTCTGTGGGTTTGGGTTTAGGCTATCTGAGTCCACAGAGATTGCATTACGCCCTTCTGATGTAAAAATAGTCTTTGCATTACCACTGGACTCTTCATTGGTTTGGGAAGGACGTGTGTAGCCATGACAAGTTGGTAGCTTGGAGCGAGGTACTTGCAGCCCAAATGCCAAAGCCTCTTGTGAGGTTGAGTTTTGTTTGAAGTCATTTGTGAGGTCATTGAGCATCATGGGGAAAGTTGATAGCTTATTTATGATGTTTGTGCAGGCCAGTTTGTGTCAGTGAGGTGCCCAACTGTGCACTTTTAATGAGGGAGTTTGATTGCCCTACCTAGTCTGTCGTTTATGCCAGCTACACAGATGGCGAGGGTGTTGAGAAGGGAGAGTTGGATGTCCATCTTATTTGATTGATATTGTAGTGCCTCCACAGATAGCTAAACTGTGTTTAGGAGGGATACTCAGACATTGTCAGAAGATTATTGTTTTACCCTACTTAATTCTTCTTCTTCACCTTTTGTACAGGACGGCCAGGGAGACCAGACTGATTGTTGGAGATCCAGTGCCAACATTTCATTCCACTCGGATGTTCTTATATATGAGAGTGCCCCATGTTCCTCTTCTTCTGCTGCTTCATGAGCCGTTAAAGCAAGGGCCCCTTGAGCTTCTCAGGAGACTGAATGAGTTTTGGTCATTTCCAGAGTTTCCTGATTTATTAGGGTGGAGTAGGTCAGCCCCCATCACTGATGATCTCTGCTTATGTTAAGGGTAGTCTGTAGCCCCGTGAGCCCTTCGATGCTCGAAAAAAAGAATGAGGCTGCATTTTTCAGGAAACTGAATCTTGAGTAGATTTGAGGCTGTTTTGTACAGGCAGTGAGCTTTTTCGGAGTGGTGCCCGTAGTGGGCTTGTTGGAGGAGGTTGAGTGGTTCCGTAACATATGTCTTATCCTCCTCACCTGAGCCCATGATGTGTATTAAGGCCTCCTCTGTGAATTGCTCTTTAGACTTCACCTAGGGTCTTGCTCATTTCTTTGCCTGATCCGGGGAGCAGTTGTCTCCAACTTGCTTCCCCCTTGGAGGTGCTGTGGGGGCCGTCCCACGGCCTTCCTAGACCTCATGAGGATAATCCTCTACAACCGATGGTCTGGTATGTAGTCGATGAAGATGCTGCCTCACCTCTGTCCGTCTAGGTGAACTGGTATAACAGCGAGAGGGGCATGTCTGAGTAGTTGAAAGTTACAGGCCCCTCACTTCTCACAAACCTGCACAGTTCGTAGGGCTCATAGAACTCTCAGCTGCAGTGCTCACCTAGATAAAACAAAAATGGGCTGTATAGCACTGCCTGAGGTTTTTGGTGGGTAGTCAGGTGATCAGGACTCAGGGAATTACCATTAAACACTAGAGGCCTGCCCTCTGGGGCTGTGTGTATTGTTTGTGTATGCTGTATCTCACAATTTGTTAGTATATAAAATAGTACTTTGGTCAGAAAGGAACGTTTTTGACACGACAATCATTTATTGCTGCTTTTGAACATATTTTAGTTGCGTTCCTGTGTTCACCCACTGTATCTACCCACTATCACCACTGCCTCCCCCCTCCAATACCATGCACACGGAAGCCTTGGACTGCTCAACTTGTCCTACCACTGAGTCAAGTGCTGAAAGGGTACTTGACCCAGTTGTTCAGATAGGCCTCAACCCACACGGTTGGGCCCAGTAGCTCCTGCTTGGCCTGCGGACCACTGAATGGGGTTCTGAAACTTTGGGATGGGTGGCATGACTGCAGAGCCTCACTATGGATGTGACCAGTGCTTAGGCCATATGACAATCCACCTGAGTTAGTGTTTTCTTTCTAGTGGTTCAAAAGGATGTTATGGCAACAGAAATCAAGTAAAAAGATATAGACCAGGAAGCGCTAAGAGAAACACTCTATATAGTAAAAAACTGGCTTAATATTTGGGGAATTAAAATACTCAAAATTGGGAAGGGATGGTGTTGGTGACAGGAGGAGAGGAACTAAATAGCAAACTCGATAAGAGGGATCCAAGAACAAACCTAAAGAATAATAGTTGTAAAAGCAAAGTGAAGACATTAAACAACATTGGTTAAATGTGTGGAGGAATGTATAAATACATTTCTTTTTTTTTTATAAACAAGTTTTTATTGTTTTTGGAAAGACAGATTTTCAAACATTTAGTACAGACAGTATTGCAGAATTCAATTCCATGCATTATTGACCTTAGACCATATGACATTTCTTAAGACAACATCCCCAGCCAGGAACCCCATATCTTATCGTGCTTTCGGGGGCATCCCCTCGACTCATACACTCTCCTCTCCTGATTAGCGCACCAGTCCACACCTCTTCTCCATTTCCGTAGGGACGGACCAGATGGTGAGCTCCAGGCCATACTGATATCCCTTTTTGCAATCAATAAAGCCGTGCCAATAAAAGCGCGGTGCGCCCGGGAACTCACCTCGTCCTCCTTCACCCCCAGCAGCACAGATTTGGCAGAGAGCTGTATCGCCATCTCCAATACCGTGTTCAACTCAGCCAGTACCCTCCCCCAGTATATTTGCAGACCCGGACAGGACCAAGCCATATGGAAGAAGTCCGCGGGCTCCCCAGCACAGCGTGGGCATTGACTGTTAGGGTGCAGTCCAGCCCGGCTCATTCTGACAGGCGTTAGATATGCCCTGTATAGGTAGTAGAACTGCACTAAGCGGAGTCTCGCTGATATGGCCAGGGTCCTAGGGGCCCTAAGCGCCTCCATCCACTCTGTGTCCTCCCATGCCTCCCATTTCGCCCTGGTTGAGTTCAGGTCCTCAGTTGTATTATTGATCAGCATCTTGTAGATCTGTGAGACCTCTTTCCCATCTAAGATCCCCATAAATAACTTAGCTTCTAGCGGGTTCAATTCTGGCAGTGGGCCTATTCTCAGGATGTGTGTCCCCAAAGCATGTCTAAGCTGAAGGTACCTGAAAAATTGTGTTTGTGCTAGTTGGAAGTCTGTCTGTAGTTCCTGGAAGGTCTTTAATATCTCACCCTCCACACATCTCCCACTAATGAAATACCCAACAAAGTCCCATTCGGCAAATCCCTCCAGTGCGGCTGTAGCGCTCATCCATTTCCCTCTCCACAATGGAGTCTGTAGAGTGACCACTGCGTTCCAGCGGGGGTGTTGCAACGCCGCCCGCCATGCCAGGAAGAACGCCCTGGTGACCCCCTCCATAATTTGGGGGAGGGGTGTACCATACAACAGATCGAGGATGCGTGGGAACCCTAGGAATTCCAATTCTACCTGATAAGCCGGATCTGACCAGCCTCCAGCGAACCAATCGTGAATCACTAGCAGCTGGGTCGCCAGGTAGTATAAGTAGGGGTCCGAAGCTCCCAGACCTCCTTCATAAGTTCCTTTCCGACAATACCGCGTTGCCCCTCAGTGTCTAGCTCCCTTCCAAAGAAACCGAGCCATGGCGACCTCCAGAGCTCGGAACCACGAACGAGGCACTGGAAAGGGAAAACTTTGAAACGCATATAGAAACCTCAGTAGAACCATCATCTTATACAGGGCAACACGGCCCATGACATTCAGTGGCAGAGTCTGCCATCTCTGTAGATCAGTCTTAACACGCACCATGAATGAGTCTAGGTTCTTGGCCCATGTCAATTCTGGTAGGAGAGTCACCCAAACGGCGAGGTATTTGAAGCTTAATCTACGAAGGGGTATCATTTCTTGCCAATCGAAGCAGTCTCGGGTATTCGCTAGGGGGACCAGCATTGACTTGGTAGGGTTCATTTTTAAGCCCGATGCCAGTGCATAGCTGTTTAAAAGAAGAAGGCTGCACGGACCTGACACACTCGGTGAGCCCATATATAACAGGACATCATCCGCATACAGGGCTATTCTTTCTTCTCTGGCATGTCCCCACCTCCATCCACAGTACTCCGAATCAGTCCGCAACATTTGGGTCAGAGGTTCGATAACCAGGGTAAAGAGGAGGGGAGATAGCGGGCAGCCCTGTCTCATGCCTTGTCTGATCGCAAAGGCTGACGACATGGTCCCATTAACCTGCACCCGGGCTGTGTGGTCAGCGTATAACGCCTGGACCAGGCGGCAGAATCTCGGTCCAACACCTGCCCTTTGGAGCACCAGGAAGAGAAAGCCCCAGTCTACCGAGTCAAATGCCTTCTCAAAATCGATAAATAAGAGGGCTAAGTCTCGGGGCAGCCGGTGACGCTCAGCAAGAGCCACATGTAGACGACGGATGCAATGACGGGTGCTCCGAGTTGCCATAAATCCACATTGAATCGGAGTGGATCAGCTGCGATAAGACCCGCCCGAGGCGTGTTGCTAGTATGTTAGCGAGGATTTTAACCTTGCAGTTAATCAGGGATATCGGCCTATAGTCCGCACAGTACAATGATGGGGGCTGAGTCTTGGGGAGCACAACAATGGTGGCGGCGTCCAGCCCTTTCGGGAAGGATCCCCGTTGTTCCACCTCCACAGAGAGAGCAGTCAGACGCGGCACCAAATCCTTCTCATACGTCTTGTAGTATTCTGATGGGAAACCATCAGGGCCCGGGGTTTTCCCTGTTTTTAAATCAGAGATTGCTTTGTCTACCTCCTCTTCACTAAGGGGTTCGTCTAATATCCGCCTTTCGGACAGGGGTAGTCGCGGCAGGGATGTTCCCTTTAATAGCCTGCGAGTGTGAGCAAGGTCGACCGACTCTGAGGCTCTATAGAGCGCTCTGTAGTAGTGGGCAAATGCCTCTGCTATTTCTTGGTGGCCCTCCACTCTACCGTGTTCTCCATCCCATATTTCAGGAATAATGCCAGAGGCCCTGTGGTGGGAGACCAGCCAGTGTAGCAGTTTGCCAGTCTTGTCCCCCCAACCATAAATCCTTGCGGTGCTTGCTCTACATAATGCTTTCGCTGCTTCTAGAGACAGGTCTCTGATTTCCTCATATATTAGGGAAAGCTGTCGCGCTATCATCTCCTTGGGCTCTATCTCCTGTGTGGATTCAAGACTTGCCGCCCGCTTTTCCAATACCTCAATATTTTGGGTTTTTGAGCACTCTATCTCTCGTATGAAGCCCTTGGCCGCTCCCCTCAGCACACCCTTACCCGCGGCCCACAGGGTGCCAGGAGAAGATACTGAGCCGTCATTGAGGGTAAAGTATTCAGTCCGTGCCTGCTGCAGTTGCTCAGCAAACACCTTGTCCTGTAAGTACCAGGCATTTAACCTCCACATGGGGCGGTTCGTCTGTCTGGTAAGGCCTATCATGCAGCGGAGTGCTGCGTGATCAGAGATGCCTTGCGGCAGGATCTCGATGTGTGATAGGGCACCACAGTCAGTGTTGGGCAGTAATAACAAATCAATTTGGGCCTGTGAGCTGCGGGCCGCTGAGGTATGGGTAAATTGTTTTTTCCTCGGATGCCACAGCCGCCACGCGTCACAGAGCCCCGCAGCCACCAACCAGTCCGCGAGACTCGCAGCCACAGTGCGTCGATGGGTTGATATAAAGCCCTCAACATCCCTAGCCGGGTTTGGAACTGCATTAAAGTCCCCTCCTAGAATGGTAAGTCCCGGGGGTAGACCCAAGAGAATCTGAGTCAGTTCCCTGAGAGCCCCACGCACGAACGCTGGAGGGGCGTACACGCTGATTACGTTGATTGTCACCCCTTCCAGTGATGGCCACAAAATGGCCCTGACCATCCCTCCAAACCTGCATCACCGTCAAAAGAAAGGAGCGATGAAGCAGAATTGCGACACCATGCGATCCTTGCGTAAACCCTGCATGTAACACCCTGTCAAAACCCTTCCGTAACAGGATGGGGCATTGTTCTCCTACGAGGTGTGTCTCCTGTAAGAGGAGCATATTTAGTCGATATCTATGTATGAAGGTGAAAACTGCGGTGCGTTTGATTTTGTTTAGGACACCATTAACGATCCATGAGATAGCCTGAATTGGACTCATTGGGATATCTGTAGGGATGTGTTGCTGCGTTGCCCCCAGGATATGGTTGCTTTGGATTTGGGAAGCCCCCTGCTTCCTCTCCTGTGTGTCTAGATGAGAATCCTATTCTGCCTCTAGAATTATTCTGCCTTCTGTCTTGTATAGCAATTAAAATAAATAGATATTTCAATGTAACATTAAACAACAGTGGACGTCCCAACATAGGACTCGAACTCCCTGACCCCCCAACTCCCACCCCTCCCCATACTTCCCCCCAGAAGCATCTGTCGCCCTTAGTAAGCATCCTATCCCCTAACCTAGCGGGGTAAGGACGGTAACTGAGTGAGCAGTGGTGGTGGACCCCTCCATATCGTCGGATCATTTAGAGAAAAACAATTTATAATAGTTAGTTGTTGATAGCAGTAGTGTTTCAACAAGGCAGCTAGTTCCCTCTCCGGAGAGATTTCTTTTGTCGTCAAGTTACAGTATCGGGCTGCAGGAGAGATCAGTGTTTTGGGATGAATCGGAACCTGCCCGCGGTGGGCTTTTGGGCTTCAGGTCTTCAGGTCTTTCTCGGTGTCTCCTTGTGACTTTAACCATTGCCAACCTTCCGAATTCTCAGATGCGGCCATCAGTGGAGAGTTCGAGCGGGAGCTACCGCGCTCCCTGCGTTTCTTTGAACGTGTACGATGTTGTTTGGTATTTGGCCGCCTCGGTTGGGTGCTAGCTTGGCTTCCAGTCTGTTTCAACCCAGGACGTTCTCCGCTTGATTTGAGCGGCACTTCCTCAGTCAACCAAGTCCATGCCGCAGTTGGCTGTTCAAAAAAATAAGTTTTATTGCCATAGACCACTTGCAGTTTCGCGGGGGAACAACAGGCGGTATTGAATGTCCATCGCTCTCAATTTTTGTTTGACTTCGAGAAACGAGCGCCGCTGCTGTTGTACGTCCCTTATGTAGTCGGGGAAGAGGAGGACCTTAGCTCCGTTGCAGAAGAGGTCTCCTTTGGAACGAGCCTCTTGTAGAACCACATCCCTATCTTTGAAATTAAAGAGGCAGAGAATCACCGGCCTAGGCGGAGACCCCGGCTGGGGCCTCATCTTCAAAGCTCTATGTGCTCGTTCATTGGCGAACCATGGGGTTAGACGTTCAGCCGGAATCCAGGAATGGATCCATTCTTAAAGGATTGTGGCGAGGGACGCCGTGGATGTGGTCTCGGGCAGGCCAATCACTCTGAGGTTGTTCCATCTTGACCTATTCTCGGCGTCTTCAGCCCTCTGGTATAGCTCTGATGTATGAGATGTGAGTACAGAGACCTGTGTCTTAAGAGTATTTACTTCGTCTTCTACCGTAGAGATTCTGGTCTCTGCTTCAGTGAGCCGGGCGGTGGCATTGCGACGATCCTGCCGGACCAAGGACACTTCCTCTCTGACCTCCCCAATCTTAGTCTCCACTGCGGTCTGGGATGATTGGATGGCCTGGAGGATCATCAGCAGGTCACCAGATGCTGTCTGTAGATCTCCTTTGTCGCTCAGGGTGCGGGCTTCCATCCGTTGTCTGCCCGCGCCCCTGGCAAATTGTTCTGTGTGCGTTTGCGCAGTCAACTGCTTCACCACCTTGTCCTTGCCCATGTTTTGCTCGCTGGGGTCCCACCGGCACACACCTGCACTGGCCAAGGTCTAAGTCTGTCTGGGGTGTCACCTCTTCGGGTACCCGTGTGGTTCTGGGGCGTCTCATGCCCCGGCGGGGTCGCTGGCCAGACCTGCACCCCCTCTCCTCTATCTCCGACGAGCAGTCATTGTGGCTCTGGGGGAGCAAAGCCCATCAATGTTTAGCTCTGCCTCGTCATATTTCCGGTAGGCTTTCTTCTTCTGTGCTGTGTCATCAATGGGCCCCAGGAGATGCCTATGTCCTGTCCCTATCAATGCAGTGTAACCTCCGGGCTCCTCCACGCCCTGGCCGTCGTCCCGATCGGGCGGGGGGGTGGGGATCCCCAGCGAAGGATCGTCTCATGGTGTGTCTCTCCCACGGTCTCTGCAGGAAGGGAGGGGGGAAGGGAGACGGGAACAAGCGACAGGAGAGGGGGGCGGGCGGGCATGATTCCTCCGTTCGTCATTCCAGCCTCTCTCTGCGCCGCCCCGAGCTCCCCTCATACCGCAGTCTCAATACCTTTCAGCCGCTTCTGTTGCCGATGTTGGGCCAAATCAGGTTAGTTCTGTGACAGTCCCTGCGGCTCCGTCCCCGTCTCCCTGCCGTGGGGGCCGAGTCCACTCGCAGGGACTACCGTTGTCGGCCGCTTGTTCCGGCCGCCATCTTAGGTGAGGGTCCCCTTTGCTTGTCTGTGCCCTCGGCGCGGTCAGGCCTCTTCACTCGCCAGGGAGAGGGGGAGCCGGAGGGAAACGAGAGATCCGCCACGTCTCTCACCCCCCGGACAGCCACCCTCAGGGACTCTGTGCCTCACAGCCCGGCTCTCCAGCACTCCCGGCGCCGCTGGCCGATCTCCGCACGCGGCTCCTCCGGGCCTCTCCCCCTCCCGAACCGGAGAAAGGGTTCAGGCAAAACGACTGTCTCATCAGGAGAGGAGCAACGAAGCCTCTAAGACCAGAGGATGCCCTGGATATAGGCGGATTTGGGGAAAATCGAAGGCGGATGACAGAGGGGTCCGGAGCACTACAAAAGTGCGTCCGCCATCTTGACGCCTTGGTCACGCCCCATAAATACATTTTTTATAGCTTACCTCATATCTTATTAAACATTATGTCTATAGAGAAGTTTGAAATGTTTTCCGGTGAGACTTGGGAGAGCATGGTACTTAGCTAATCTGCAATAGTAAGTTTGTGTTTGTTTTTCCAAATTCCAAGACTAATGCAAATTGCAGGCTGTTATAGATTCAGTTTTTGTTGTTTTTTTAAAGTTTTTTTTTTTTAGTGCTTCAGCCTATTTTAAGACTAATATTTTAGGTGTAAGCAGTATGGCAGTTTTTAAACTGTCTCATCATTTCCATTATTTCTGACCACCAGATCTCATCTAAAGGAAGCAGCATAAACATATGCTGTTTTTAAAATTGTGTGGCCTAGTCGGTAATTGTTGTTGTGTTTTAGTCTGGGTTAATAGGTGTCATCGCTGGTCGGCCTCCTTGGTGCCAGTCAGTTCTCATTCCTTGCCAAGTTTTCTGCGCACTTTCTAAACTGAAATCTTAGTGTTATGAATCTGCATTATCATTAAAAAAAATCTGCACAGAGGATTTGGACTTGCTCCTCCATTTGGCTGTTATCCTATAGGGCAAGGTCTTGGTATGTTTTCATGAGTCCTAGTTAGTTATTGTGTTTATTCCTGTATTTGTTTTCCATATTCAGTCAATGAGGCAGAGGTGGCAGAGAGATGCATCGTATAAATATAATAATATGTCTACCCTAGTTTATTGGTAGCTCTTGGTGCAAGTAGATCCAGAGTAGGTGAGTAACCAGTAAAGACCAGAAGACAACTGAACTGCAGCAGTTTTCCCATTCCAAAGAGTTTTTCAGTTTAACAAAGCTAAGTTCTCCCAAAAATCTTAATGTCAAATTAACTGATTTATAATTGCCCCTGAACGCAACAGAGTTAGGCTCTAGACCGATCTCGGTCATTAGTTTTATCAGGTACAATACTGGTGCTAGAGGTGAACTAGTGGATATCCATCCATTGGGGAGACCTCACCTCAGGCTTTTACCTAATATGGCTATCCTAATATGGCTAGATCATAGGTAAGAAATTGTGATTGCAAGGGCATCCAAGACACGTGGGGAGCCCAAGAGCCGAACAGCTGGTAAATGAGAACTGGGATTTAGTGTTAGGGCCTGGGGTAATTTTTAAAATGCAATATTTTTGAAAATGTAAGTGCTAGAATAATGTGTAATTTCTAGGTTTCAGGCAATCAGCTGTAGTCAGTGGACACCAATCCTAGTCAAGTGGGGAGCGCCATTCCGTCGATGAGAGCTTCTCATATGAAACATGCAGCACAGAGGTCATAGTAGCTTTAAGTAAAAGTAGCGGGCAAAAGACATTCGGCACTCAATTTTTCGATTCATCTATTTCTATCGGTTTCTTCAACCAGTACAAGCAGGAGTGGAAATATCAGGATTAAACAAAATGTTATCCTGTTATTTGGGACCGCTATGTTATGTAAAACGACTGTTTACTGGAAAAGAAGGAGCTTTACCCCTCTACTGTTTGTCTCCCTCTGAAGTGACAACGAGGTCAGAGAAATCAGGCAGTGTATCAAAATCGGCACGTGTACCAGAGGTGATTTAAGAAGCACACATGTATGCCCTTTCTTTTAAAAACCAGATACAACCTAGCTTTTTGACAGCTTTTTAAGACGTGGCTGTAATACACTCTTAGTATTTCCATGAATAAATCCTTTGTTTAGGTTTGTTTCTTTTGCTTTCACACCTTCAGAATTATTTTTACCTTTGGAGAAAGGAGCTTCTTCTTTCAATGGGTTTTATATATATATATATATATATATATATATATATTTTAAGAGTTCTGTGTGATTTTTCTAAGGGCTTTCCCTGAAATATAGACCAGCCATATTTTTTATACGTTTGTAGATGTCTCCTAAAAGAATGTAATTTTGCTTATTTTTGTTTTGTTAATAGCCACAAATTGACCCCAAAGTTCATACCTCCACCAGATTATTCTACCTAACCATAATGTATGCCATGCGTTCTACCTGACTTGAAGACCCCAGACTGCCTTACTAATTTTGTTTAGGTTTTTCTGTCTCACTCACATGATTAAGAGAGTGTTAAGTGTTTTACAGAAAGAAACATGTTGCACTAAACAACTATACAATTTCAAATGTTGAGAGAACTTCGAGAGAAAAAAAAAAGTGGTCAATCAGCAGACATAGGGGTTACTTAACAGTAGGGGTATGGTTTAGGATAAGGATGTCTGTTCATGGAAGGAGATGATCAGTACAGGTGTTGATGGGAGTAGACTTTCATTGGCTTCTCGGTAAAGTCTGTGAGCGGTAATCAAGATATAAAAGTGTACAAGTCCCTCTTGATGTTGATATCTGGAAGTAGATTGTTTTTGAGGTGGTTTCCAAAGGATTGGCCCTCTCTAATTCTTAAAGTAATGTCATTCAAGATTTCGGGGGCACACCTACAAAGGATTGATTAAGGCCCTTTGGGCTTTTCCTTTATGGGTGCGAAGAGATGTACATGAGTAATATGGATTGTGTAGATGCTGTGTATTACATTCGGTGGGATGCTGAACACTGAGAGGAACCTTGACCGTTCAACCCTGCCTAAAGCATGCCGTCCGAACGCACTAGGGTGTTGATCTGCGGCTTCCCAGGCAAGATCTGCACCCATCCTCTGTTATCTCAATCAGATGAAACATTCATATAAAACAAATAAAGGAATTACGAGGGCACTAGTTAACTGGTAGACCATAAACAAGTGGGAGTAGAGGTGTGGGGATTATTTATAATCAGGAATGTTAGCTGGCCGGGTGTTGGCTACGAGGACGCGGACCTGCTGCTGCGTGCCTACTATTCCGCGGTTCATTCTGGTGCTGTTTTAATGATGTATGTTCTTTGCTGCACGCAGACTAAATGCAAAGAGGAAATATAAAAAAAATGTCCTCCTTCACTTGGAGTTTTGGTTGTGAGTGGTAATGTACAGCCCATTTTGGTAGGTTGTAACAAAACATTTTTAAAAGCCCTGCTCCACCAGGGTGATTACGCGTTTGGCTTCTGCAACCTCTTTTTATTGCTCCAAAGGTTTATTTGTTTAAAGACATAAGCCCTGATCAACCAAGCATTGCACTGTGAACTAAATAAATGCTGTGTCTGCTTATCTGAACCTGTCCCGACCTCTGCTGTAAGGTGCTAAACTAGAGAGAAGAGGCCAAAGGTTTTGTAAGAGCACGAGTTTCCTTTTCTATCCGCTGGTGCCCGCCCGAGTCGTTCAAAGGTTACCGAGCAATGAATGTACAATGCTGCAGCATTTGCTCGAGGACGAGTGAGCAGTGCAATGCGCCTGCTGTCAGTGAGTGTGCGAGCAGTTTTTAGGAGGGGAATCTTGGTGCAAACTCTACCCGAATGAAATACGTTTTCCTCGGCGAAATCAGTGAGGTTGGCTCGGTTTGTGAGAATATGAACCCATTAAACTGTTCATTTCCAACCAGAGGACGCACTGAGCTATATAAAATGACAAGAACCCGTAACTCAATGTTACTTTGGCTTAATCGTTTTATCCTTTCCATGCGTTTTATCCACATTCCTCCTTTACCTTTGTGTCCTATTTACTTTAATTTCTGTCTTTTTTTGGCGTATTTAATAATCTTTCTCCTGGTCTCGCTGCAGGTTCTGTGAGTCCTCACTATGGAGGTGAACTGTGATTGCTTATTTGTCCTGGGGACGCTTTTCGTCACATCTTTGTGTATGGCAGTGATCTACTTGGCTCATCGCCTTGGGTTCATATACCAGCTCTTCCACAAGGTAAGACCACAGTGAGATCAGGTCGACCTCTTCCGGCATACTGAGTGACTGGGACCACTTATAGATGCTTCTGCACTATTGTGACCAGTTTGTGGATTGTCAGACACCAATAATTGTTGATTTTGATCCCTGGAAGCCATAATGTCAAGGTAACCTTATATCGACTACAGTACGTGTTGGTATGGAAATTTGCCCTGCATTGGATACAGTTATGCTCCCCTAACCTGAGTGCCTAACTGCGGGTATCTGGTACCCTGGTTTTAATTTTGGCCCTGGCCTCGCACTAATTGACCAGGTGCGCGAAGGCCTAGGCCTGATCTTTAAAAGAAGAGGTCATTCGCCTGTAGAGGCACATAAAGCATGCTCTTGGTTAGACTGTGGATTACTGTCCCTGTCATGGTTTTTGTTTGTAGCTGTGTGATGGCAATGTACTGTGTTTTTTGTGAATCGCTAGTGTGACCAGACCTTTTTATCTTTGCCACAGCAGTGAAGGCCTACTGGCCTACTTAAGATGTAATTTTCCGCTGCTACATGCTGTCCTAGGTCCTACCTCTAACACCCCATTGCATGTCACCTGCATGATGCGTACATCATGTGTGTGAGTGAACCAAAGTAATGGAGGCCTATGAGCTTCATTTTGGAAGCTCCCGTCCCAATATTGTGCAAAAGATGGAGGTGAGTTTGTTTACCCAGATGGAGGTAGTGTAGTGCTTGTGGGAGGATACCTAATAGTGGCGGTGGCAGGAAATGTCAAGGGGGGGCAGGGGCGTTGTCGCTGCTGCCGCCTCCTGCCACAGCACTCCCCTTCTGGTATTCCAGCATTCACTGGGTCACCAGTACAGGCTCCCCAGCAATCCTGGTGCTGCTTTCATGCTAACCCTAGCATGAGAGCAGCATCAGGATTGGTCTGAGCAGCTTGGACTGCCGCTCAGAGACAACCCTGGGGCTGTGCAGTTTCTACAGCCCGGCTGTTCAACACAGCCGGGCTAGAGAAACCTAAGTGCAGATGTGTATCCGGCCAGCAAAACACAAGGTGTCCAATCATAATTGGGAGCGTGCCCTGACCCCACAAACCAAATCTGAGCCATAGTTTTAAATCTTATGATGATGTAACTGCCCAACATGTCCAGCCCCATCTTCAGAACAGTGACCGGCACAGATTTGTAGAACAGAATGGCAACTCCACACCTTTTCAAAGAAGACAGTATCAAAAATGGCAGTGGCCTGTAAATTACCACTAACTATACGGCCCACCCAATCTTTCCTAAATTCGCTTGATTCCAGGACTCAAAGATGAGTTTCCTGCAGTATGACGATGTCTACAAGTTTCGAGGCAATATAAGACAATACCTTCTTCCTCTTAATGTAGTGCATGAGGCCATTAATATTAGGGGATAATATCCGTAATTATTTGAGTTTTGATGGCAATAACTTGAAACCAGGACAAAATTAAGCTGTTTGCTGTTCGCTGTGTGAAAGTGGTGACTAGTATTAAAATGAAATGTAAAATTTGAAAAATGCAAAAACGACTAGTGTAGCCCTTTTGCAATTATATGCAATAGGTTTGCAGAAACTGTAGAGCAAATTTAAATCAGTACAGTTTTTATGAAGGCAAGAATATAATAGTCGAAAATGACCAAAATAACAAAAAAATAAAAAAAATAAGTAAAACAAGTCCTCAGTAAAAATGTGTTTACTTTAAACAGGCGAGTGAACCTCCCAACTCACCCCCACCCAAACACCCCCTACCAGAAACACATTTATAATTTAATAACAGGACATCTCTGGACACCAAAGCTCTTCCGGATCTCTACACTTCCATGCAACTCAAGGACATATACAACAGGCAACAAGTGTGTAAAACGAACAAGACAAAAGGACACATTTTCAGATCGTACACCTCTGAAAGAGTTACAGATGGATACAAGGAACACCCCTAACAAATCAAAAATCACAGAGTGGACATCCATTCCTCCATCCATCCCTCCTTCCATCCCTTCCTCAATCTGTCTCTCCCTCCATCCATCCCTCCATAATTTCTCTTAGAACATTATTCTCAAATTCAGTATTAAATTTGTTGGTCAGAATCAGTCATGTCAATCCATCAAAGTTTGATGGGAGAGTGAGACCTGTTGCTCTCTCTCGCGGCAGCTTCAAATCCTTCTCTAGGGCCCCTCCCATCGTTTTATTACAGAGTCCAGCCTCTGACGTTCCAGAGCATTGTCACCCACCTTCCCGTTGAGCAGGCACAAAACTCAGACCAGATTGCGGTATACTTTCAGGGTCAGGTTGAGACACCTCCTTGTCTGCTTCCGGCAGAGATGACAAAAAGGACCAGGATTACTCAGATCTTGAATTCTTTATCCTTGCCATCAGTGGTAAGGAGCATAATATCTAGTTCCAAAAGACCACTGCGGATTCCAAGCTTCCTCAGAGTCGGTCTAATTCCAAGAATTTCTTTCTGCGCAGTACAGTATTGTGTGAGAAATCAGCATCAATTAAAACTTTGGTACTGCAAAATTGAAAAGGACCATGATGTCTCTTGGCTGAAACAATGATCTGAGGAGCTTGCTGGTGACATACTAACAGGCGATAATTGGTTGTGGAGTATTCCGACGAGTAGTACTTCTGTCACGAATATAGTAATGCACTCTGAAATTCCAATGGAGGCATAAGTCAGCACTGTGAACTTAGGAATGAAGACAGAAAGAAAGCCTTCCATGTCCTTTGATTTTGCATCCTCTGGCCCAATGAAAAAGCAGACATTTTTGGGACTATGATCGTCTATCTCTGTTAGCTTTCTTTGCAGTTGCTACACCTCACTTCCCATAACATGATTAGTTTCTAGGACAGTCAAGCTTTCAGCTATAGATTCAACCCTGTGATTCATTTATCTAGCCATTTGTACAGGAAGCTAAGATCTGTTTTCAGCAATTAAAGATAAGCTGCTGTGGACTTTGTGTCTGCATGCATTAGAGCTATTGTTGTCTTAATTCTGGTATATTCCCTTATTAATGTCTTCAATGTAGGTTCCTCCATGTTAGGGATAGCAGATTTTAATTTCTCAGCCGCAATGTCTGTGAGAAGTAGCTGTTGGGCGTTCTTACGCTTGGACATCAGGGAAACCTATAGGGAGCAATCTGACAAAATTTAGCATCCAGGCAGATTAAGAAACAACACCCCACAACTAGTATAATAGCCATCAACAAAACAGAGTGGTCGAGCAGGAGGAATTCCATATCCAGTACTAAAGCAGGGGAGATGAAGTAGATAATACTTGTATGATTGGTTTGTTATACAGTGACAAAAATGTATTGGAGACTTATGTAAACTTAGCATCAATATGAAAACGTGCGCTATAATTGGTAGATGCTTGTGATGTAGGCAAGCTAAAGTTTAAGTAACTTATTGAAAATTCCGATATAAAATTTGAAAATATTTGTTCTGTTGTAGCATAATGTTTCACCAGTCTATTTGCGCCGGTTTTGCAGGTTTTCTTTAGAAGCTGTATTGGTGCATTTTTCATCTGAATTAAATGTGTTTAGCTGATTTTAGTTGAGTTAATTTTATTGAGTATCTTTTCAGTAAAAGCATCCGCCTAAGTTTGAGCTGTAATTGTGGTCTACTGTTGCTCGGTATTTTACAGCCCCTTTAAGACCTCCATTGGCACCACAACGGGCCAGATAGAGCCCCCTTGCATCTGCACCAGTCTCTCTAATCTGAAGCCTGTGTGCTAATTATCGCAATGTTGTCCTGAGCTTTACTGCCCATTTTAATTGTTGTAAACACCTTCTCACCTTTCTACCCTAATTCTCCTTTAGGCCTTCCTGTGACTGCAAAACTGGATCAAACAGCACCCCTTTTCTTCTGCATCAGTCTTTTATCTGATCACATAACAGAAATGCCTGGGGCCTACTAACTTTCCTGAGTGGGTGTCAGGAGGCATTGAGCTGTACCAGGAAGCAGCCATTTTGCATGCAACTGCCATCTGCTCAAGAAACCCTGTGCAGACCCATTAACTATAGATCGATCTCTCTGCTCCCATACCTAGCCTTAGTCCTATAGAAACTTAGGGCACAGAAACCGCCCATGTTAGAAATTGAGTCTTCAGTAGACAGAGGTATGTACCCTGTCCAAGTAGGGACCACATTTCTAGTCTGGGTAAGTCAAATACACAACATAAATTAACCTGTGCTCACCCTCTGGCAGCTTGGCACATAGCAGGCAGGCTTAACTTAGAAGGCAATGTGCAAAGTATTTGTGTAATACACATACAGTAATCACAATTAGGCCACCACAAAAAACACACAGTATTAGGAAAACAGACAATATCTATCTATTAAAAATAAGACCAAAGCGTAAAAATTCCAATCTAGATATTTCACTTTTCAAAGTTATCAAGTTCGTGGTTTTAAATGATGCAGAGAATTATGCTAAATGAATCCACTTTGTTTACGTAAATTACCTTAATACTCCGGTCATGCTATTTCCCATAGAGCTGTAGGCTACTGTGTTCTGGATTATGTCTCTCCCCAGCGTGGCGGGGAAAAAAAGCTGTCAGGGCTGTGGGGGAGCTACCAGTGGACATCGGGCACCAGGGAAATAACTGCCAAAGCAGCGGGTTGAAAAGTAAGGAGATATTGAGGCTGTCGGCGCTGAAGCAGAAGGCAAAAGTGTACGAACGTGCAGCGCCTCTGTTACGTGGGCAGCCAGGTAGGGACTGGCTGCTGAGGTAAAGTCCGTGCAGGAGCTGTTGGTAGTTGCAGGGAAGCTGTGTCGAAATCTTGAAAACTCGTCTGGCCAATGGAGCTGAAGTCTCTCTGTGATCCAGGGCACAGTGTGTGGCAAGCTGAGCTGAAGCTTCTCTCCAACCAATGGCAAAGCAGGTGGCAGGCTGCAGTGAATCTGCTCTGCGATTCTTTGACAAAAGCAGGTGACAGGCTGCATGGAAGCCGCTCTGCGATCCTTGGCAAAAGCTGGCCACAGGCTGGTGGGAAGCTGCTCGGAGATCTTTGATGTCCTGGAGACCCCTAATAAAACTGGAGGCAATTGAGCAAGCCCTTGGAGTTACTCTGTGTGTGGTTGTTGATTCATGATTTGCAGAGCTGAGATCGGCAGGGCAATACAACAAGGCAGTGTAGCAATTCCTTGGAACTGTCATTCCTTGCAAAGTGGCGATCCTGGCACACAGCAGTCTTTACTCCAGCAGAGTTTCTTTGAGTCCAGGAGTGTACTGTTTTTAGGGGGTCAGAGACCGTGTATTTATACCAAAAAGTGCCTTTGATGTGGGAGATGAAAAACGTTTCTCTGAAGTGCACTGGTCCCTCTTTCAACCCAACCCTGGCTTCAGACTATCAGTTGGGGGTAATCAGCCCCTTTGTGTGGGCTCAGGCCACTCCCTTTGAAGTGTAGGGGGGAGCCCTTTCTAACCACCTCCCCAGGAAGACACATAAGTATGCAGATAAAAGCAGATGCAGTTGAGTATCGTGTGTTATGGGTACCTGAAGGGAATGCACAAGTGTAGCTGTCACCTAGCCCAGGTCAGACGAGTATTGGAGACAGGCTGTAGGCTCACAGGACAGCAAGGGCTGTCTAAAAGTGGCATTTCTAGAATAGTAATAATACATCTGCATTTTCCAGCAAAGAGGATTTCTCATTACCATTCCAGTGATACTAAACATGATGAAGCCACTCCTCTCAGATCAGGAATTACAGCTAAAAGTATTTTAATGAATTCCCTAAGCTGGCCTATGAGAGAGTCATTCCTCGCAGTAACAAAAAATGACTTTGGGAGTTTTTCATTACCAAGACATGTAAAACTTAAAAGTACATGTCCTTCTTTTTACTTATGTAGCACCCTGCCTTGTGGACAATCTAAGGCCTATCCTAGGGGTGACGTGTGTAAGAAAAGAGGAATTAAAAGCTTAGCAAGAGGTTTTACATGCCAAGTAGAGGTGGCAGTTAAACTGAATACACAGGCCCTTCAGTTGGTGACCTGAGACTTGTTTATAGAGCTCTTTAAGTAGGGGCACAACCAGTGCTGCAGGCCCACTAGCAGCATTTAATTTACAGGCCCTGGGTATATGGTATACAATTTTACAGGGGACTTACAGGTAAATAAAATATGCCAAATGTGGATACACTAATGTTACCATGTTTAGGAGAGAAGCACATGCACTTCAGCACAGGTTAGCAATGGTAAAGTGCTCAGAGTCCCAAGGACTACCAAAAGCTACACCAACATAACAAGAGGTAAAAAGCAAAAAGTCTGGAGTAAGACCACCATAAGGATGCAACGCCTAACAGCCAACATTTTCGCCACAAATTACGACCATATGACTGGACAGATGAGACCTAGTGGCCCTCATCCTTCTGGACCCGAACTTAGCATTCACTACGGCACCCCACCCCATCATCATCATCTGGCATCTTCCTGAGATTGGAATCCAGCAACCTGCTCTCTTCTGGATTGCTCCTTCCTGACTGGCCGGAAAAGCAGTCTGCCTTGTGCCCTACTTGTTGGTCATCCACAGCCTCATCTGTGGAGTACCACAAGGCTTGTCTCTCAGCCTGACCATGTTCAGTGCCAATATGATTGTTCGGTCAGCATTATTCACTCTCTCAACATCGTTCTCCCCTAGGCTGACGACGCTTAGCTCATACTCTCAACAAGACTCTCAGCACTTTAAACAAGTTCACTGCCTGTATGACCAAAGTTGCCGACTGGATGTAGACAAACTGTCTCAAACTCAATACTGAGAAAACAGAATTTGTGATATTCGGGGGGAAAACAACAATCCCAGCATACACACCAAGAACTTCATGATAGTCATCAGACTGGGCATGACCTCCTTAGTCAGCATTGCCACAGCCTCCTGCTTCAACACGTTGAAGATGCTAAGGAAAATCTTCAAGTGGCTCTGGAGCAGCACCCACATGCAGCACCTGGAAAACGGCCCTGGTCACTAGCACACTGGATTACTGGAACCCCTTTACTCCGAGGTCACAAACACCTCACCAGGCGACTGCAAACCATCTAGCTCTCAGCCATAAACACCCCACCAGAAAGAGCTCCACTGGCTTTCTGTACACAAGTGTGCACAATTCGTAACCCCTGCACTTAGCCCACTCCAGTCTACACATGCTCAGTTTACATACGCCAATGTAGAAACTGTTGAAGCAAAACATGTTTTTTGTTGAACTATGGGAAAACATGGCCGCATTTTATTCAGCATGCTTGATCACAGTGCCCAGTTGTAAATCAAGGTTCCGGTGTCATAAATCACTGTGACAGGATCATAAGTCCTTTACGAGTGACAGATCATAAATCATACATTGTTGATAGGTCATACATCAGGGTGTCACTTCTCAATCCACTCATGCCATCTGCTTGTCCTCCTTATGGCACCTTTTTGTTGTTAAAGCAATCATACATGCCGCTTTGGGGGTCATTAAGTTTCTTGTTGGTTTAACTCTGCTTGTGAGTGGGGTAGCTTCTGGGAGGAGTCGGAAGGTGGACTCGATTTTCTCCTTCACCTTGGGGGATACCCTACCTCTTACCTTCACCAAGCCTATGGCTTTCTCCACAGTGGAGTTGGGACTTTGACTTGAGCATATTCCAGCAAAATTCCTTGCGCATTTAACATATATTATTTTTTTTAGGCTAAATTTCATAAGACACTTCTCCTTTACTTTGGGGATATCGAGCACTCTTTCCCATGCACAGCACCTTTTCTCACATGAAATATATATATTTAGGAAAAATGTTCTTCCATTACTTTAAGTGTTTCTACCTTACTGTATGGGCATACGATTTGTTTATTATTCACTCTGATCTCAGTGAAGTTTGAGATTAAGATGATTTTTCACCACACAGGAGTGCTCATTATTTTTAAACTGGTGGAGGTTCGGGCTGTGGCTATTTGTTAGCTCATATTGTATATTTTGATATGAGTTTTCTTGCTTAGCAGTATGTTTACTGATTTACAGATCCATTTAATAATGAGAAGACTGTCCTGAAAAAGGGATGTGTCTGTCAAAAAACATGTAGAGAGCAGTACAAGAGAGTAATATGAAAGAAAGAAGAGAGGAATGTATAGAGTAATATTAAGGAAAAAGAGAGGAATATAAAGACAAGTGAAAATTATATAAAGAACAATATAAAATGAGAGCAAGTATGAAGGAAAAGTACGGACAGAAGAGCACTTTTATAGAAAAGTCACAGATAAACAATATTTTTGTGGATGAATAATAAAAATGAAACGACGTGCATGTATTGATGTTGAATGTGCTACACCTGTGAACTCTCTTCTCTGAGATATATTATATCCTATGATCTATAACTATTGACTGATGTATGTCCTTTGATATGATATTAATGACGGTGGGATTAATGAGTAGAGAGTTAGTTAGGGTGGCGTAAGTTATTAGTGTGGAGTATTATGACAGCTGATTGATATTTATTATTTGTTTTTTTATTGATTAGGTCATATATGTTTCCAAGTAAACTTTGTATCATCAATTGCTGAATGAATAGAAGAAAATAAATGTTATAATTCTGCTTGTGCACACAAAAATAAACATGTAACAGAATATTAATAAGGTTGCCAGGTGTTTTCTGAAATTGGTCTTGGACTCGTATATAACCATAGGCTTGCGGCGCAGTGAAGGAACTTCTCTACGATGACTCATGCCATTACCCTGAAAGCATCTAACCTGTTGTCAAAGTTCCTTTACTCCCTCACTCTTTTCCTTTCCTCCTTCTCCTTACTGCAAGGAGTGAGGTCCAGGCCCTCTATCTGTATTTCTAGCAGTGTAAAAATGTAGATAAATTCCTTACTCCAAATTCTCTCCTTAACTCCCAGAGGGATAAGGCTTGCCAACACATTTGCCTTAGTGATCATCGAGGGCTGCCCCAAAGAGGGCCTTGCAGTGCCTGTCCTGCTAATGCTGTGCTTTTTGCTGGATGAGTGCTGCTGACTACCACACTGCCCCATGCTGCTATGGGTGAAGCTGAACTGTCCTGCTCAGGTCTATTGGTATGACTGCCTGCCTTCCTCCAGCTGGTGGACAACGTTCCTTTTCACTCTCCCCCCGCTGAGGAAGCCTGCCCTTGTGCTGCGCCATTGTCACTGAGCAGTAGGGGTGCAAAAGATTTTAAACATTCCTTAACAATTGCATTTACATGCTCACCATTGGATGTCTTCTCCCTGCCTCATTGTTGGATCCTGCTGTTGCCTGGATGGCTGCAGGTGGCAGATCTGCCCACACAAGCCCCTTCTTGATGATAAGTTTCTTTGGCTCCTTGCTCACATTCCTCTGGTGCTTCCTTGGTCTTGTCATTACCTCAGGATCTGTGTTCATGTCATTCTGAGTCTGCCAAGAACCAGATCCGGAGGTCAGGGCTTCTCCTACATTGCTCCTAAAGCATGGGACAACCTACTACTACACATTATATCCACCGCCTTACTTGAGCTCCGCAGAAAGCTGAACACTTGGCTCTTCAAATAGCTTGTACCGCCTGCCGTAGGCGAGGCTAGACTCTCACCTGTCCACTGCCAGAATACCGTCCCAGGTGAAAGTGTGCTTTACAAATACACATAACGTAACATAATAGTCTCTGTTGTTCAGAGTGTGAAGGGTGCTTTAGGTCAGACCAGCCTTTCGATCACATTGTTATCACTGTTAAATATCACTTGAGAGCCAGGGGCAGAATAAGCACGTTTATGCCTCCGCCTCCATTGAGGCGATCCATTTGAGGGCGTTCTGTTGAATATCTATGTTGTGGAGTCTGTTGAGGAGAGTGTGGTGGGAGACTGTTGAACGCAGCAAAGAGTTCTAGGAGGATTAGAGCTGCCCTTTCTCCTCTGTCGAGGAGGGTTCTCATGTCATCCATGGCTGCTATCAATGCATCTCCGTACTGTGGTTGGCCTGGAATCCTGATTGTGAGGTGTCCAGAAGGAGGTTTTCGTTTGAGGTATTTGATGAGCTGTAGGTTGATGGCTTTCTCTAGTACTTTGGCATAAAACAAATTGCTTCTTATTCGAACAAAAGGAAACCATTTAAAGGGGAGAAACCGGTCTGTAATAGAAAAAAAACCAAGAGTGCATCTGAACAAGAATACAAGGGAGGCTTTTAAAAGTGAGACAAAAATTTAAGTGCACCTTATTATACAAAACAGAAAGGATCATAAGAACAGACCTAAATGATTTCCTGGATACAAAAAGAGAAAATGTGGACTGAAGTGATAGCATCTCTGACTCTTGAATGCCAAATCGTTCTGGAATATTTGAAGTCAAACATTGAGGGGTCGGAAGAAAATCAAAGCCCTTCCAGTCGCAGAGGAGGAAGGGTGTGCAACTAGATAACAGTGCTCTACGGAGCAAATAAGAGCAATAACAACCAAAGTTGTTACAAAAATACTCGTAAATATCTTCAGTATTGGGAAATCTTTAATCAAGCTTCAAAGTTACAACCTCAGAGCCACTTCTGACAAGAATGACAGTTCGGCGGAACACATGCATAGACTCAACTAAAACTGTGGGAGGCGAGGGCCCCTGGAGATGGGCAATAGCATGCAGTATTTTATATTTATATATACAGTAGGAAGAACTAGATGATATCCTGCTTTAGTGTGACATTAACAAAGAATTATATAAGTAATACATTTGATAAAATTACAACAATAGTACACTGTCGTTAAGTCATACAGTAGAATGCCTTATTACTTAGTCTGGTTCAGATGACTTGATGACATCTGTAAAACAATTGGGGTTAGTCATCAGCAGCCTGATAAGTTCACGGGCCTAAGGCCCAGATGGGCTGTGTGCTGACATATTGAAGTCAGCACTCAGTGAATGGGTTCCAATTCTAACCCCAATCTATAACAGCCATAATCAAAAATGTTTCTCATGGTCACAGTATTGGTTTTACCCAGCAAGGTATAAACCGGAACTCTTACTAGCTTTACTGAAACTAATAATGACACTACGTGATAGTTCCTTACAGAGAATGTTAATTTGAAATAAAGGATCTCTCAATTGAAAAATGTACACACTAAATGGGCTATGCCCACGTAGTAAGTTTGCACCTCCTTCTGTAAATTGCAGATGCCCCAGATGCATTATGATAAAGCTGCTCATTCCTTCCAAAATTGAGGAGGGTTGGGGGAAT
Source organism: Pleurodeles waltl (assembly GCF_031143425.1). NCBI lineage: Eukaryota > Metazoa > Chordata > Amphibia > Caudata > Salamandridae > Pleurodeles > Pleurodeles waltl. Next base: position 582,803,601 of record NC_090451.1, read on the forward strand.
CTATCTCGCCAAATCTTTATGCAGATCACACAGCCCTGTTGGACCTCACCCTAATTGGCCTACAACGGCAATTAAATGCCTTGCAGAATACTTTGACAGTAATGATTTAACTATTCATGTCTCAGAAACAAAAATAATGATATTCTCACACCATACGAATCGGAAATCTAAAGTGCACTGATGGCTTAGAAGTGAACAATTGGAAGTTATCGCTGAGTATAGATAGGTATTTGGGCCTGTTTTTAAAATGTGTTTTAAACTTCAAATCATACATCAATCACCAAGAACATAAAGTGAAAGCAGTAGCTGGAACATAAAAGAAGATAAACTCAGCACTATGTCACAGGAACATTGATGTTCTCAGGGAGGCCTATAATGCAAAAATAACTCATTTATTGGTGTACAGATGCAGCATGTTACCAGAACGATGCAAAAAATAATTGAAAGAATAGAAACAAATATGTGGAAAAATGGCTTGGCTTACGAAGAAGTTCTGTGAATAGTGCACTAAGACTAGAACTTGGCATATGTTTCAGATATTAGCAGAGAGTATTGAACTACTGGTATGGTATCTCAAAAGTAGCATAGGAATTGCTACGGCAATTGAGGAAACAGCATCTACAACTCAAAAACCAATCCTTATGGATGGATAATAAAAAAAAAAAAAGCAAATACAGTTGCGAAGGTGGGTGTGGGATCGGCACAACAAAGTTAATAATTAAAACTGCTTGAGTTAGAGTATTGGCGTAAATCCATAACTGGACTTTTCTTGCCACATAAATTGGTCAACTCTGCCGCATAATTTAATGCTGTCTGCCACATAATTCCAGTGGCTATAACCGTTTCATCATCACAGCTTCTCAGCAGCAAAAAAAACAAGCGTTGGTAATGCAAACGGTCTCTCGTTTGCTCGAGCAATTAGCATTGTAAACTCCTAACCGGACTTTTCTTGCCACATAAATTGAAAATGAAAATAGAACAGTTTCACATAACTAACTGGACTTTTCTTGCCATATAAACTGAAAAGTAAAAGTTTCACACAAGTGAGCTGACGGCCGCCATCAGCGCACAGCAGACACAAACGGAAATAACAATTCACTCGTAGTGAAACCTATCGACAAAAGTGCAATTAACTCTGTAACAGGGTTGATGTCATGCAAAGCGCTCAACTTCTGCCAAACGAGATCGCGCTGCGAAAAAAACAGAAAAAGTAGTCCACAAACCGGATGGAAAACAGCAAGCCTCGTATGTTTTCAGCACGTGGTCGCCCTGCCTGAGGATGGCTAACCACCGAAAAAAGGCATGACGTATGCATGCCTTCCACTAATGAAAGCAAGCAGATTTTAAAAGTCAAGCCCACAAACGAATGAAAGACACTGACGTAACATGGGCGTGGTTTGAAGCCCAAAGAGAGATAACAACATGAAACTGAGTGCTTTGCGCTCGCCCGTAAAAACCGCACACTGGTGCCTGGTGGCAGCAGAATCCCACACTGGTGTCGCCCAAGCACCAGTCTACCAATTGTGATCAAGAATGGCATTTACTCTACAATTAAAGCAGATGAGCTCTACCTGTAATCACACAAATACAGGTTTGAGGATCTCTTCTGGGTAAGGAAACTGACTCTTCACTTCAGGTACAAACTTTGATGTCTAGTCTACACCGAGCCTCGGGGTAACCTTAGCAATCACCGCTCTGCAAAGAATAAGATTTATTTCCCTCGGGTCAGACAATGCATTGCGTTTCAATGGGACACCAGTGTGAATGAAAAAAAAAAAAACCTTTACGCCTAGAGATACAACCTTTAGTTGGTAAAACACGCTGTAGGCACATTTCTACTCATGTTTAAAAAAACAAAATGTGTCAGGATAAATTAAAAATGATGCATAGAAAAATACTTCAGTCATCTTATTTACATGCATACATCACACATTATAAAACCAATTTGTGGCTGAGCTCGGTGCCCAGTCACACTTATTTCCTTTCACTCACCACACCTAAACGATGCATCCCATAATACGACGACTGCCCCTCAGTGATCGTCACACACAACAGGGAGACACTTCCTAGATAGTTTCAAGACTAAGACAGCGCTCTCCCAGCCACACACCCTTGATGGTGTAGCATGCGTCCCATGTGGGCAAGTGCTTCAGCACCCCTCTTAGTGGTTGTAAGCACTATATAAATATTACATGCAATATACAAGCAGATGTGGGCCCTGCTGCAGATTATGCATACTTGTTTTTTCTAATATTTGTCAATGGTGATACTGTGGTGCTCATTACGAGCTTGGTGGGGAAGACCGCAGTGCAGGCGGACGCCAAAAGACCTCCAGCATGGTGGTCCTCAAACCACCATATCACGACTGCTGGTGGCTTTCAGCCATTTTCCAGGCAGAAAACTACCAGCAGTCGTACTGGCGGTCGGCAGTTTAGTGGCGGTTGCACTGCCAACACCGCCACGCCAACAAAGCACTGCCCACCATATTTCACTTCGAAAAACTGCATGGAGGTGTTGTGTTGGTGCAAGCGCCAGAACCTGTTCCCTCCCGGACGACCACCTCGACGACCAGGTAAGGTGACCATCCGAAAGGGGGCGGGGGTGTTGTCTGTGAGTGTGTGTATGGATTTGGGGGGGACCAGGGTGTTGTGTATGAATTCGGGAGGATGGGGTGTTGTCTGTGTGCACATGTGTGATTGTGTGTATGGATTCGGGGAGTGTAAGTGTTGTGAGTGTCAGGATGTGCGTGTGTGGAAGTGTGTGCATTTGGGTGCGTGTGTGTATGCGGGTGGGTGAGGGGTAAGTACTGGGTGCGGTGTGAGAATGTTGTAAGGGAAGGGGGTGGGAGGGCACTTGGATGTAGGGGGCGGTGGGGGAGTCGTTTACTTGTGACAGGAATGCTAATTCCTGTCGGAGGTAGCCTTTCCGCCAGGGTTTTCGTAGAGATGCTGCAGCCACGAAAACCCTGGTGTAAAAGGGACTCGTAATACCACCGGCAGTCAAAGGTGGACTGCTGGGTCGGAGGCACAGGCCAAACCTCCACACTTGTAATATGGCAGTCAACACCGCTGGCCCATCGGCGGTGGGACTGCCACCATGAGTCTGGCGGTCTCAAAACCGCCAGACTCAAAATGAGGGCCAGTGTGTCTGCATCTTACACAAATATTGTTATGTCAAACTATGTGGCTGTTTTTAAAATGTTTAAAAAATACAGAGTATTTCAATTGAGAACTTGTAAATCAAGACAACCGAGACCTGCTCCTCGTGCCAGAAGCCCCGTATACACAAGGACACCCTCAAGCATAATCAGTCAAGCTGCTTAAACAAGAATAAACTCAAAATAAAGATAATCGTACGGAAACCTTGGAAAAAGTGTTTCATATGTGGGGGAGAAAACTGTCATCTATCCTCGATACTTGTTTGATTTGGCTCTGACAAAGTAATGATTTCTGTAATGAAAACCAAGTGTCCGAGGAGCACCTGTCTCAGCGCAACCCTCACAGCATACCTGTTTTTGTTTGCTTCATCTGAAGTGATGAAAATAAGTATTAGACTTTGGGCAGCGGGAGGAGGGGACGGAGTGTGTGAAAATACGAGCGCTGCAAGACAAAGAACAAGCAGTTAATTCACTTTTGTTTTTTCAATGCTTTACAATTCTTGTTTACATGCCACTCTTTCAATGTATGCAGGAGGTTTTAATGAAGGAGTGCAGGCTCGGCTTCAGAGGACACCTCAAGTCCGCCCCTAGTCTGAAGAGCACTGTGAGATGCCAAGTAGAGCAATTGCCGCAAATATTTGACACTAAAGTGCTTTCATATGCTTAAACACAGGGCAGCTTGGAGCAGAGTGGTGGGGAAGGGGGAGAAACGCACATGAGAGCTTCAAAAACACTTTTCTGTGCAATTTGTGAACTAAAACAAGTAACGGTGGAGGAAACAAGACGGCTCGTCATGACATCAATGGCGTTATCGCGCATCACGTGCTGCAGCCATTTTAAATTGGGGGAATATACTTGAAATATTGTAACAGTAGCGATTTTCTCTATGCCTCGGCAACGCATAAGAAAATCAATATTTTCATAGTTGTGGTCATGATTGGCTTTGCACCGCAACAGCAGGGGGCGGAAACAGGTGCCCTAATAAAACAGCCTGTAACATTTGTACTCGGTCTTTGAATGTACAACACATGTAACCAGAGAAGAACATGATTTAGAGCCCTTTTTACAGAAACACACTGGAGCAACTGAAAACATCCAGCACTTAGGTCAAATGCTATAAGCCTATGAAAAAGGTAGTCCCTAAGCCCATTACATTGGCACAAGTGGAAGGGTACAAGTACAGGGGCCATGCTCCATGGGAGTGTACAACTGTGGAAAAGGTGAGACAAAGCGCAAGGATTGACCACTGGCAAGCAAGGATTTTTTAAGAACACTGAAACAAACTAGTGAAAAAGCAGAGAGCCCACAAAGATGTGTAGAAGTATATACTAAAGTATATACAAGAGGTCTCGAATGCTCGACCTGAAAATGGTGCAGACCAGAAACTCAGATAAAGGATTAAGAGGATTGTAGCGAAAACCTGAACTTTCTCACCTTTTGGCTACAGACTCTACATCTACTTTACAACCGTACTTGAAAAATATAAAAAGGTGTACTGTAATAAGATGGATGGTGAAGCTTAGACTGAGCCAAGTTTAGGCTTCCATAAAGCGGAAACATTTGGCTGAAAGTCATGTGATCATGAATGGAACAGTAAGGGCTTCATTATGACCCTGGCGGTCTTAAGACTGCCAGGGCAGTGGTGGCGGTCGGATAGCCACATTACAACCATGGTGCTTGTGCCACAATCGGACTGCCACTTCTCCACTGGAGGAGCTGGTGGTCCTAATCCGCCAAGGCAGCACTGTAAGCAGCGCTGCCCTGGGGATTGCAAGTCTCTTCTCCGCCAGCGATTACATAGCATTAGCACTGCCATGTAAAGGCCGGCAGAGACAGAGAGCAGGGGGCCCCATGGGGGCCCCTGCACTTGCCATGGGCAGTGCAGGGGCCCCCATGGCCAGCCCTCTTGCGCTTTTCATGGTCTGCATGTTGTGGGCTGTTTCCCTCTGGGCCAGCTGACCCAACAGGAAACTCGTAATGGGGGCCACGGGAAGGGGACCGCACTGGTGGTAACCTGACCTCAGGACTTCGGCGGATGGCCTTTTCTGTTAGCCAAAGTCATAATTAGGGCCTAAATATGTGTCCCTTCTCCAACAGAACAATCTGACACTTTCACACGTGCTAGTACTTTGCACATCGATTGGTCAGGAATGGAAAAAAAAACTTTGCTTCCTGTTTATAGAGAACTGCACAGTAAAGGGACTGATTATCTTAGTGCAGAGATGCAACATCATCAGGCTGTGTTATCAGCTTGGTACACATTTTAATACTGTCATGAAGAAATTGCTCTATTTAAAATAGCATGTTAATATGTATAGCCCTTCATACTGCAAAGTAAACCAGCCTTGCAAAGAAGGTGAAAATTTATATATTAACTAAATATGAGGAGTTTGCATTTGGCACTTTTTTTTTTATAAAGCTCTGCTTTACTGTTGAGAAGTATTTTTATTTTTTAATTTGGGTGTTTTGAAGGTGATGTGATAGACAAATGATTAGGAAAGCTGATATGTTAAAGAAGATGGAGAAGTTGCGATATAAACATATTATAGGAATTGCATTGTGCACTTCATATGAAATTGTATTTATAATATCATTAAATTGAATAATGTTGCTAATTGGTTTTGCTCAAAAATAAGCTATGAGGAATTGTATCTTGCACCTTACTAGAAATTATTTTGGTACACTTCCAGAATTCTGGTGTTGCTTCTTTAAATTAAAAAGATGGTAAGTGGAATACTATAGAAGGAACTCAATTAGCAATTATTTTGGTATCTCGGCGACGTAACTTCATCAGTGAGGCCCCTGCTTATAACTGATAGATGATATGCCACATAGTATGTAGTCGATGGGTAGATATCTTAAAGTCCATTATGTACATGATTTTTAGAACACAAAGTGTTAGTTTTGTTTTTTGCTTAACCTTTTAACCAAACTTAGGCGATATGAAATCAAATCATTCTGTAATTTGTCTCAATATCTTTTTTTTTTTTTTTTTTTTGTAAGATGTGTAGCATTCCTGTTTTTCCTTTCATTTTTATGACATTTTAAATTTGTCTGATGGTTGAAATGTTTGTTTGGCCTAGCTGGAAATATTTCAAATAAATAAACTTGAACTGAACTGAATACCCTCTGCTGTCTCCTTGCCTTCACTTGCTGTCACTCCTTTTGTTTTTGCCTCTGTTGCTTGCCCTCACCTTGCCCCTTCCTTTCATTATTGCCCATGTTGCTTGCCCCACTTTCCCCCACCATTCCTTAAGTTGTTACCTAAGCTGCTTGTCCCATTCCACCTCCTCTTTCTGTTGTTGCTTGTCCCTCCTTCTCTTGTAGTCTGTGTTGCTTGCCCCACCTCCTCTCCTTCTGTTGTTGCCCATGCCACTTGCCCTCACCTCTTTCATTGTTGCTTACTCCTCTCACTCGCCCATCATGCTTTTGTTGTCTGTATTGCTGCTGTACAATATGGCTAAAACAATGACAGAGCCAATGTGTCATGCAGGCGAGACGTTTTGATTTTACAAATGCTTGTTATTTTTTTCTGCCTCTTCAGTTATTTCATTCTCTTGGTCTCTTTCACTTGCCTCTTCCTTTTCTCTGTGTTTGTGGCATCCACATAAAGTCCACTTTGCTTTTGCTTAAATAAACAAAAACAAAAAAAAAAAGCACAGGTTTTGAAAATTTTTGTTTCTGTATTTGCCTTTACATCAATCCAGTTTTGCTTCACCCTTCTTTACTAATCGTATGCGTAAGGGTTCTTTTTTTAAATTTCAGGTAGAAGCTCAGAGTCCACGGCACGGAGGGGAGATTGTGGCAGATGTTCTGCGGACCCATAATGTGCAATTCATTTTCACTTTGGTAGGAGGCCACATCTCCCCTATTCTGGTGGCCTGTGAGAAGTTGGGACTCCGGGTGGTAGACACGCGACATGAAGCCACAGCTGTATTTGCAGCAGATGCTGTTGCTCGACTTTCAGGTATTGTGTGTGGGATCAGTAGACTTTGTTGGATATATTGTACTGAGCAGGTGGAAATTGAAAAATTCTGCTGGCAAGCAAGTAATCATTGCAGTTGTATCAAAAATTGTGATGAGGTGTACAGAATATTTGTATCTAAAATGTGCAAAGTCACCAAAGTGTATGTTTGTGTGTGTGTATGTATACACACACCCCCCCCCCCCCCCCCACTATGTTACAGCTGACATAGTGGTGAATAATTACCATATGAAATATACATAATTTTGTAATGTTTGGTTGCAGCTAATTGACATAAGTGTTTATGAGATGTTTGTGCTCCTAATGCACCGTAGCTATGTAGCGGTTTTGAAAGCATTATAAATGTTTGCATTTAAGATGAACTCTGTGTGCAAGTGACAGTTGACTTGTATTGAATATGCTCGACACAGCTATTTAGCTCTGCAGAAAAAGTTTCCAACAGGAGAAAGATTTTATGTAGTAGATGTTAACTTTTGTAAGCAGCCTTGAGTTATTAGGGAGAATTGTGTCAGCATGCCAATTTATACTTAACATGGGAGGGTGGGTGCACCAGGTGCTAACCTATGTACGGCTACTTGTTTCGCATCAGAAGAAGGGCTATCTGTAAAGTTTTCACAGTGTGAAGGGTGCAATAGCACTTTCAAATCTTTGTTATTTTTAGTTAGGGCTCCCGGTTTTATGGTATTTATTTTTTAAATATTTCCATCTGTATTTCTTTTTTAGCAAACTAATCAGTATTTATCCATATTTATTTTGTGTGCTGTGAATAAATGAAGTTGGAAAATTGTATATTTCCACATTTATTTAACTAATAAATGTGCACTCAAACTTTGACACCTGTAGTGTTTTAGCAAATTAAGTAGCCAAATGTAACATAACAATACACCCACCAGTGAATAATCAATTTATAGGTAAATGGATGTTGACATCTATCTGCTCAGCGGTTAGTCTGGAATTAATGAAAGACTATGAAAAGTGACTGATAATAAACCTAATTTTCTGCAATTTTCTGTATTTTTCCATTCTTAAAAATAAATGTAGCCAGAAAAGAAATGGTTTTCTGTCTGTATTTATCTGTCAAATTAAGTAAAAATGGAACTCCAGAAGCCCTATTTTTAGCAACTAGTGTTTTTTTTTTTTTTTTTTTTACAACTGTTGCATAGAATGTAGACTGGTCTTGGTAGATACTTTTCATTACTCTGTTGTGTATTTCTAATGAGAGTTTCACTGTTTGCAGACAGTGTTGTATAGAATGAACTATTTCCATAGAGTAAGCACTGTTTACCATACTCCGTCCTCTGCTGATATCAACTTCATTTCTTAATGTGGGTTCGGTGTGTGTCAGGGGTTTGATACAGATAAAAGCTGTCAGTAGCAGGGCATTTGTTTTCAATTTGGTACTCACTATTTTGGCTTTCTCTGAATAGTTGAATACACAGTACTCAATGAGGGTTTCCCATATCCTTGTGGTTTATTGTTAATATGAACTATGGCACATGTAAGGACATTACAATTTATACAGGTGTAATGCGGAAAACAATGTTTTGATGATGTCATCAGTGATGTCATATGTCATCAATGAAGTCATTTGAGATGCCATCTGTGATGCCCCAAATTATGTCATAGAACATTTCGTGAGTGATGTCATATGTGATGTCATAAGCGATGTCATCAGTGATGTCATATGTCATCAATGAAGTCATTTGAGATGCCATCTGTGATGCCCCAAATTATGTCATAGAACATTTCGTGAGTGATGTCATATGTGATGTCATAAGCAGTGCATGGCGGAGGCGCACATTATAGTTAATGGTGCTAACTGTAGCTGGGGAATTTCTGTGATTTTTTTATTTTTTTTTTGTTTAAAAGGTTAACACCACTGAGAAATTCACCTAATTGTAACATTACTTTAACCTTTTGTTTATTTCAGTGAATTTCTATTTTTTTTAAATATTGAAAACATATTATTACACCTAACTATAACGTTGCTTTAACATTTTTTTTTTTTTTTTCAGTGAGTGTAAAGGTTTTTTTTAAATAAAAATATATTTATAAATACATTGAAACAAACTATTCCAACAATGTTTCCACTGAGATGTTCAACTTCTTAGTTTTTATAACTAGCATGTTCATAAATATTCCCAGCATAGTTTCATAGTCTTTGTATCTATCTTTACATAATCATTTTATCTATATTTGAAAAAGACACTTATGAGTGTTTCCTATACTATTAACTTTGTGTTTTCACTATATACATCCTTTTCTAAAGTGTGTGATCGCTCTCATGGGTGGCTTGATGGAAACTCGCGGGATCGTAGAGTTATAAATTTCATTCTAATCTGTGGTACAGAGTTTTTTCATCTGGCCAGTTATTGCATGGTAATCTTTAATAATAAAGCCAGTACAGTATGTATATTGTGTTGATTTTTTGTTTACAAACTTATGGCTCATGCAAGACGATCGCAGGAGCCAAACACTCAATCCCCTGTGTGCACTATAAAGGGGCTGTACTTCCTGTCTGGTTCTTGTGAGCCACTCGCATTATACTCTATGCCCCTCTACACCGCTGCACCCTACCCTCCACCATTGCACTCTACACCGCTTCACACTACTCTATACCACTTTACTCCACTTTGCACCACTCTACTCTATTCCACTGAACTCTACACCACTCTACTCTGCACTACTCCACACTATGCTACTCCATTCTACGGCACTATACTCTACTTTGTAGCATTCTATGCTACTGTACTGTGCAACACTCAATGCTTTTCTACTATGCACCAATCTAAGCCACTGAACAACTCTACTCTGTACTCCAGGCCACTGCACTCTGCCACTCAACTCTTCTCTATGCCATTGCCCTCTGCATGACTCAACTCTATGCCACTGCACTCTGCGCTACTGCACTCTACTATGCACCACTGCATTCTATTAGCTGCATTGCACACCTGAATTCAGTGCTGCTACACTCAATGCCACTGTATTCTGCAACACTCTACATCGGTGCATTCTACACCAGTCCACTCTACTGTATGTCACTCTACACAACTCCATACTATGCCACTCAATACATGACACTCTCTGCAACTTCACTCTAAAACACACTACTCTACAATATTTCTACTGCACTTGTTGCCATTCCACTCTACGACACTCCAACTCACACGCCTCTGTGCCACTAACGTTTACCCATGCTGAACGCCAGCCACGCAGTTGTACAACATGGCTGCAACACATTCTCAGATAAATCTTGGCTTTTCCAATGTTTTTTTTTTCTTCTCGATGTCTCTAACAAGAAACTTGAGTGCCATAATGCCCTCCTACATAGCATGGGTGACTCTAGCGAGAGCCAGGCACTCAGTCCTCCATGTCCACTGCAAGAGGGCAGTGTTTGCTGCCTTAAGCTTGTGAGCATCCTGCGGAAGCTTACTTATATAGTGGAATTTGCATTTTAACTGAACATATCCTGTTGTAATAGATATAATTTATATGCACCAGATTTTCTCTACCCCTTTTTTTTTTTATACAATCCCTTGAGACTCTCACAGGATCGTAAAATTACTTTAGAGGAAGGATTTACATTCTTTTCCAGGGGAATACTCATCATAGTCATAAGCACTGAATAGTCCTGCCCATGCATGGGGACCCCGGAGCACTTTTTAAATATGATATATATATATATATATATATATGTTCATAGGTGTATATGTTTCCATCTAAAAGCATTTGCTTGACTTGGCTATACCTTTGGTGCTGTTTGATGAATCTTCATGAACTTTTCCCATAAAAAGTGTGCCCAAGGGTCTTGTTGTGTATGGAAAGTTTTGGTGGGATCTGTCCAGCTGGTGCGGAGATAAAGGGGGGGAGGTCCGAAAAAGTGTGTTTCCCATGTTAATTCCCATTGACTCTTTAGTCATGCATGCAGCCTGAACCGTTGAACAGAATTACATCAAATTTGGGAGGAAGATAACTGTTGGCCAGAGATCACGCATTTGGTGTAAATCCATTCAATAGTTTTGAAGTAATTAAAGGAAAACCAGATTTGTACATCTAGAGGCTCGAATCCACTTGCGGCAAATTCGCTAATTGTTGTGCTACAGCAAGGCTTTATTGGCTGGCTGCAACCTGAGCAGAAAGTTGATCCCCCCCCCCCCATTTTCCCAGGAAGATGGACAGCTTACTAAAGGACCCCCAGCACGTTTCCCTCTGATTTTGGAGATGCGTTCTTAATGCATAGGAATATGGTCACATCTACATCAAACAAAGAAGCACCCCTTCATGAGTGTTTTGTGGTGGGCCCTGTGGCCAAATGTTGGCATTGGGCGATTATAGGGGGTTGGCTACAGGACCTGGTCTCAGGCCAGTCCCTGTGGCCAAACCCCACTGCGTACAGCTGAAAGGCTGTGCTTGGCGCAGGTTTGGGTGGTTCTAGAGGGTTAGATTAAAGTAAAAAAAATTCAAATTACTTAACATTAAAAAACTTTGAAATTCACTGAAAAAACTAAAAAACAAAGGTTACATGGACGTTATAGTTAGGAACTAGAATTAAAAAAACTTAGAAAACCACTTAAAAAAAAACAAAGGTTACAGGGACGTTATAGTTAGACTCTGAATTTACTCACACAAAACCATAGAAATTCACCAGGGATAGTTATGGTTATCTCAAGTAACTATAACTCGTGCCGTAAGGTAACTATAACTTGCTCCTTTGCAATTCACTTCTAATTACCCCAGATATTACGCCTTTTATAACATCATTGATAACATCATTGATAATATCACTGTAACATTTGCAGTAACATAGTTGATGAGAAAACTGCATGGCTGGGGCGTGAGTTATAGTTACTTGAGATAACCATAAGTATAACTGCTAAATTTCTATTGTTTTGTGCAAGTAAATTCAGAACCTAACAATAACGTCCCTGTAACCTTTGAACCTTTGTTTGTTTCAGTGACTATATATACATATACATATACGTGTATATATATATATGTGTATATATATATATATATATATAAATATAGGAGCAGCAGCCTATAGAAAAGGTTAAAATGACAAGTTACATTTACTTTTCTTTTTTAGAAAAAAAACCCAACACTGCTAACCAATAGGCTGCCATTGGAAAAAGTGAGCATAAAACTGGCACTGTGCCTTTAAGAACCTCACAGTACCCCCTGTATCCCATCATGCCCCACAGGTGACAGTTAGGTTAGTTAGTTATTTTGCCATATTCAGCTAGGATCCTGGAGCACTGAGCTCTCTGTTTAAAAAAAATATTTTGTAAGAAAACAAAAATCATTCAAAAACCTTTTAAAACTAATTAAATTCGGTAGTTGCCAGTATCTGACGGCCATTTTGCGCGATCTGTTTTACAGGATTCCTTGGTTTAATCAGACGGGCACCCACCTCCGAGTGCGGTACTGCTTTGGGACTCTATTCATAAGGTGAGGAATCCACAGGTAGTTTGTATCCATCAGAAGAACAAGTTAACCGCTTCTGTGCCTTGGACGAGGTGACCTCGTCCAAGGCTACAGTTCCCCTGTGCCTTGGACGAGCTCACCTCGTCCAAGGCACAGGGGAACTTGGGGGAGCGCTAGCGCGCCCCCTTTGCACCCCCCTACCCCCCCAAGGCGGGGTTGGAAGGGGAAGACGTTCCCCTTCCACCCCCGGCACCCCCCCCACCCACGTGACGTCACTGATTTGCAAAGCATTTCTCTTTCAATCACTGGGGGAGGCCCAGAGGGGCTTCAAAGGGAAGGAAATGTATTTCCTTCCCTTTGAAGTCTCTCCCAGGGTTTCAAAAGCCGGATTGCTTGCAATCCGGCTTTTAAAATCCCACTAGACACCAGGGATTTTTTTTTTCCTGAAATTGTCATAAGGGAGCGACCCCTTGGGCAAGGGTCGCTCCCAGGGGGGGCATTTTTTGTGAAGGCCTTTTCTGCCCCCCCCTGGGGGCCGAATCCTCTAGGCACCAGGGATCTTTTTTTGTTGTTGTTTTTTTAACATTTTTTTTTTTTTGGTGGGGAGCGACCCCTTAGGCAAGGGTCGCTCCCCTTGGGGGAACATTATATTTAGGCCATTTCTGCCCCCCTTGGGGGCAGATTGGCCTATTTTGATGAGGCCAATCTGCCCCCAAGGGGGGGCAGAAACCACTAGACACCAGGGAGTTTTTTCTTTGCGTGAATTTCACGCAAGGAGAGCGACCCCTTAGGCAAGGGTCGCTCCCTGGGGGGGGGGGAATTTATTTTAGGCAATTTCTGCCCCCCCTGGGGGTAGATCGGACTATTAGGCCGATCTGCCCCCAGGGGGGGCAGAAACCTCTAGGCGCCAGAGCAAGTTTTTTTTTTTGTGGTTTTTTTTGTTTTTTGTTTTTTTAGAGATGGGTAGCGACCCATCAGGCAAGGGTCGCTGCCCTGGGGGGCAAATTGTATTTAGACCATTTCTGCCCCCCCTTGGGGGCAGATTGGCCGATTTTAGGTCAATCTGCCCCCAAGGGGGCAGAAAGCACTAGGCACCTGGGATTTGTTTTTTGGCACCAATGTTACGCAGGGGGAGCGACTCCTAAGGCAAGGGTCGCTCCCGGGTGGTGGGGGGGGGTGTTGGGGGGGGGGGGGATTTATTTTAGGCCATTTCTGCCCCCGGGTGGGGTGGGTGTTGGGGGGGATTTATTTTAGGCCATTTCTGCCCCCAGGGGGAGCAGAAACCTCTAGGCGCCAGGGCACATTTTTTTTTTGTGTTTATTTTTTTGTTTGTTTTTTTAGAGATGGGGAGCGACCCATCAGGCAAGGGTCGCTCCCCTAGGGGGCAAATTGTATTTAGACCATTTCTTCCCCCCTTGGGGGCAGATTGGTCGATTTTAGGTCAATCTGCCCCCAAGGGGGCAGAAACCACTAGGCACCGGGGATTTGTTTTTTGGCGCCAATGTCACGCAGGGGGAGCGACCCCGTAGGCAAGGGTCGCTCCCGGGCAGGGGGGGTGGGTCAAATTTATTTTAGGGCATTTCTGCCCACCCCCTGGGGCCGGCTGAGCTAGAGGCCAAACTCCACAGGTAGGCACTTTGCAAAAAACACCTCTGTTTTCTGTGAAAAAATATGTTGTGTCCACGTTGTGTTTTGGGCCATTTCCTTTCGTGGGCGCTAGGCCTACCCACAGAAGTGAGGTACCATTTTTATCGAGAGACTTAGGGGAACGCTGGTTGGAAGGAAATATTTGAGGCTCCTCTCAGATTCCAGAACTTTCTGTCACCCAAATGAGAGGAACATGTGTTTTTTTAAAGCCAAATTTTAAGTTTTGCAAAGGATTCTGGGTAACAGAACCTGGTCAAAGCCCCGCAAGTCACCCCATCTTGGATTTCCCTGGGTTTCTAGTTTTTAAAAATGCGCTGGTTTTCTAGGTTTCCCCAGGTGCCGGCTGAGCTACAGGCCAAAATCCACAGGTAGGCACTGTTTTCTATGAAAAAATGTGATGTGTCCACGTTGTGTTTTGGGCCATTTCCTTTCGTGGGTGCTAGTCCTACCCACACAAGTGAGGTATCATTTTTATCGGGAGACTTGGGGGAACGCTGGGTGGAAGGAAATTTGTGGCTCCTCTCAGATTCCAGAACTTTCTGCCACAGAAATGTGAGGAACATGTGTTTTTTTTTAAGCCAAATTTTAAGTTTTGCAAAGGATTCTGGGTAACAGATCCTGGTCTGAGCCCCACAAGTCACCCCATCTTGGATTCCCCTAGGTCTCTAGTTTTCAGAAATGCACAGGTTTGGTAGGTTTCCCTAGGTGCCTGCTGAGCTAGAGGCCAAAATCTACAGGTAGGCACTTTGCAAAAAACAGCTCTGATTCTTTCAAAAATTTGGATGTGCCACGTTGCGCTTAGGGGCATTTCCTGTCGCAGGCGCTAGGCCTACCCACACAAGTGAGGTATCATTTTTATCGGGAGACTTGGGGGAACGCTGGGTGGAAGGAAATTCGTGGCTCCTCTCAGATTCCAGAACTTTCTGCCACAGAAATGTGAGGAACATGTGTTTTTTTAGCCAAATTTTGAGGTTTGCAAAGGATTCTGGGTAATAGAACCTGGTCTGAGCCCCACAAGTCACCCCATCTTGGATTCCCCTAGGTCTCTAGTTTTCAGAAATGCACAGGTTTGGTAGGTTGCCCTAGGTGCCGGCTGAGCTAGAGACCAAAATCTACAGGTAGACACTTTGCAAAAAACAGCTCTGTTTTCTTTAAAAAATTTGGATGTCTCCACGTTGTGCTTTGGGGCGTTTCCTGTCGCGGGCGCTAGGCCTACCCACACAAGTGAGGTATCATTTTTATCGGGAGACTTGGGGGAACGCTGGGTGGAAGGAAATTTGTGGCTCCTCTCAGATTCCAGAACTTTCTGCCACAGAAATGTGAGGAACATGTGTTTTTTTTTAGCACAAATTTTGAGGTTTGCAAAGGATTCTGGGTAACAACCTGGTCCGAGCCCCACAAGTCACCCCATCTTGGATTCCCCTAGGTCTCTAGTTTTCAGAAATGCACAGGTTTGGTAGGTTTCCCTAGGTGCCGGCTGAGCTAGAGGCCAAAATCTACAGGTAGGCACTTTGCAAAAAACACCCCTGTTTTCTTTAAAAAAATTGGATGTGTCCACGTTGCGCTTTGGGGCGTTTCCTGTCGCGGGCGCTAGGTCTACCCACACAAGTGAGGTATCATTTTTATCGGGAGACTTGGGGGAACATAGATTAGCGAAACAAGTGTTATTGCCCCTTGTCTTTCTCTACATTTTTTCCTTCCAAATATAGGAGAGTGTGTAAAAAAGACATCTATTTGAGAAATGCCCTGTAATTCACGTGCTAGTATGGTCACCCCGGAATTCAGAGATGCGAAAATAACCACTGCTCCTCAACACCTTATCTTGTGCCCTTTTTGGAAAAACAAAGGTTTTCTTGATAGCTATTTTTTACTTTTTATATTTCAGCAAATGAATTGCTGTATACCTGGTATAGAATGAAAACGCACTGCAGGGTGCAGCTCCCGGGGGGGGGGTGGTGGTTGGGGGGGCAATTTTTTTTAGGCCATTTCTGCCCACCCTAGGGGCAGATCGGACTGAAACCTCTAGGCGCCAGAGCAAGTTTTATTTTTGTGGTTTTTTTTTTGTTTGTTGGTTTTTTTAGAGATGGGTAGCGACCCATCAGGCAACGGTCGCTGCCCTGGGGGGCAAATTGTATTTAGACCATTTCTGCCCCCCTACATAGCTACCTGTGGATTCCTCACAGTCCCGCCCGCCTCCCCGTTGCCTATCTGATTGCACTAGAATATGTGGTTGTATAGATATATGTGTATATAAATACTTTTACCTCTATATATATATATATATATATATATATATATATATATATATATATGATGGTTTTTCATTATGTTGCATCATGAGGGCTTTATGTGTATATGTATTTATTGTGGAAGTCGGTTCGCACCTGTTCGGCTCAAAGGCACGTAAAAAATGGGTGAAACTGACGTCAGCACGCTGACGAGGACCTCTTACTGGCACGGTGACGTCAGACGGAGTCTCGTGGAGCCGTGCAATTGTGACGTCCTCGTCGACGTGGAGAGCTAGAAAGAGAACTTTCCGTCGGAGGCTGAATCAAGGATGAATTCATAAGGTGAGGAATCCACAGGTAGCTATTGTATCGACCAGAAAAAGCGTTACCAAAGGTAAGTTACTTGTTCTTCTGTCCACAAATTCCTTTACTGTTTGTGAAGTGCCCTTCATGTGGGAAGAAAGACTCAAACTGACAATCATTCAGGTTGTATTGTATGCCTTCCAGAGTCTCACCGTCCTGATTCCTGTCCTTTCTGCCAAAAGCTTTCCAGTTGTACTTTGAAGGACAGAGAGATGATCAGGCTTCATGGACTCCAAGAGAGAGGATCAACAAGAGGCATTAGGAAACATAATTTTTCCTCTAAAGATCCTTCTTCGAGGTCAAGAACACCCCACAGAGGAAGATCTTGAGAGAACTAGCAGAAAATAAGGTCTCAGGAGAGGTTGAGAGATAGGGTGTCGAGGAAAATACCACTCTGTTTACCATCCACTTCGAAGACACAGTCGACTTCTAAGACACCCTCTAAAAAGGGGTTGGTTGATCCATGGATGTCAAAACACACCCACACTTGATTTCTAGAGCAGCATCGCTGGTGAGGAGACATTACCAGTTTACGTCAAAGCATTCCTTGATGCTGATGCTGCCTTTGCCGGAAAAGTTGACACTGGCAACTCAAAAACATCAGTTGATGTCGAAACATACACTTTTGAGGCAATCTACATCTGAGAAGCAACCATCAACTGCAAACCCTCCATCGATGTCAAGCACACACTTGACGTTGAAACCTAAAGAAATGCCACGCTCGATGTCGAAGAAACTGCACATTTTGACGTCAACAGGTGCACAGGCTGCAGAAGGCCCACAGAAGTCTTCAGATGTCCAGATTTCATCAGCGGACTTGGCTTCATCAAGACCTCAATCATATTCTAGGTCTAGATCACGGTCCCCAGTTACTGTTTCGCCAAGATAGCTACAAAGTTTAAGTAAGAGACCAATGCCTGCAACATCAGACTCTGAATACTCTTGGGCATATTCTCTTGCAAGTCCTTTACACCATCGCCTAAGAGAACACCTTCACTAAGGTTCTTTCCAGGCACAGTATCGGTGCCTCCAACGGTCCTGAACTACCCAGAAGGGCTAGAAGTCCTGCTTGCCACTGTTCTAGATCTCACAGAACATCTAGATCCCTGTCTAAATCCAAATGGTTTACATCTTGCACAAGGTCTTCAGTAGGAGACTACTCTACCACCCTCTCTGCCACACCTCCAGTAGTGAGTGTCACTGGTTTATGACCTTTTAACATTTAATGATTTTCTGATTAGAGGTGCCACTAAACTCACTCTGTACAATCTGATGCTAGGGGTACTATTTCATCAGGGCCAACTGAGTCAGAATCTGATCACGCATGCCTCTCTCCAAGTGTGGGGAGCTCACATGGATCTTCTTCACACACAGGGTGTTTGGTCGGACAAGGAACAGACTTCTCATATCAGCATGCTGGAACGAAGAGCAGTCCACCTTGCTCTGAAGTTTTTTTTCCCAGCAATCAAAACCAACTGTGTCCTTGTCCACACCGACAGAACGACAACCATGCACTACCCAAACAAACGAGGAAGAACTCATTCCTGTCCTCTCTCTCTCTCAGTACAGACCATCTGAAACTATTTATCCAGAAGTCTCACAATAATGGCTGTCCAGATGCTCAAAACATACAGGCAGAGGACCTCAACTGAAATTTTCAGGACAATCACAACTGGATTCGCAACGATGACGTCTTGTGCAAAATCTTTCACAAATGGGGATATCCTCAGAGTTCGCAGATGTCAACAAAAGAAAATGCCAAAACTACACGTCCAGGTTCTCTCAGCCAGGGTCAAAGGAGAACGCCTTTTTGATAAATTGGTCAGGGAAATGTCTCTACACATTTCCACCAATTCTTGAATTTCTGAAAGTGATCCTCAAGCTGTATCGCTCTCTCACCAAAAGGATATTATGTTACTCATAGCCCCAGAGTGGCCTTGCCAGTAGTGGTTCGTGGTCCTTCTTCACCTTTTGGAGAGGTCCCACATGAGGCTTCCCTGCCGACAGGATCTCCTGTCCAAGTTAGGAGAACAGATACTACACCCCAACCTTCCATCCCTGAACCTGACAGCATTGCTCCTGAATTCCTCCAAAATTGACATTTAGGACTTTGTAAAGAATGTGTGAACATTCTCAGGGAGGTGAGGACATTCAAATGGAAGAGTTTTTATTTGTGGTGTACTGGGAATAATCACAATCCAATTTTAGTGTAGATGTAGTAATCCCCTATTTTCTACACATAGCTAAACCAGGGTTCTAGTTCTCCTCACCCAGGGTACACCTTGCAGCCATTACAGCCTACAGGAAATCTGAAACGTTTTCTTCCTAATCCCAGTGGTAAAGTACTTGCTTGAAGTATTTAAAAAGGTGTTTCACCCAGTCAGAAATTGTTATCTTTCATGGGAATTAAACCTTTTCTTTTCCACATTCATAGGCCCTTCATTTGAGCCAATCCATAAAGCCTTGTTGTAATATTTCATCTGGAAAGCAACTTTTTTGGTAGCTGTCACTTTCACCTGTAGGGTAAGTGAAATTCAAGCTCTGTGTTTAGACTTACATTACACTGTATTTCATGCCAATAGAGTTGCTATGAGGATTCATGCTAGCTTTCTTCAAAAGTTTGTTTCAGATTTTCACATCAATCAAAATGTCTCTCTACCTGCTTTCTTTCCTAGCCCTTCTAAGCCATCTGAAACACTACATTTACTGGATTTTAAGAGAATGTTAAAATTCTATTTAGATAAGATCAAGAGTATTAAAGAATTGACGACTTTTTGTAAACTATGGTCTGGTGAGAACAGGTTTAGCATCATCTAGGCAGTCTATTTTCAGATGGATTGTTTCTTACATTGTAATGTCATATATGCTAGCTAATAAGTCATTATCTGTTAGACCTAGAGCACGCTCTACAAGGGGACAAGCTGCGATTGCAGTTCTGCTAAGAAATGTTCCAATTGCTGAAATTTGTAAAGCTGCTACTTGGAAATCTGCTCATACCTTTACTAGACATTACTGGATTGTCATGCCCCGGGCTTCCGCGGCATCTCTCGCTCGGGCCACGTTTGGGGCTGCTGTCCGTTTTCGGATCGCAGGGCCTGCAGTGGCCCTTTTTTTCTGGCTGTGCTCTGTTTCTTTCACTGCGGCGGGGCCGGAGGCCTGCGATTGGGCGTCGGTCCTCGCCGCGTATAATATGCAGCATGGGTGTTGTCGCTGGGTGCCCGCGCCCCCCCTCAGTCTTTTTACTTACCTGGTGCCCCATTCTAGGGCCCTCTCTTCCTTCTTTTTTCTGGAGAAGCCATGATTTCCCTTTCCCAGCATACCATTTTCATTCACCTTCCCTGCATGCATCTGTTCCCTTGCTCAGTGGTGTCTTTTTCCTATTTTGTTCTATAGCCCCTTTCCCAATCCAAGATGGCAGTCCTACTTCTTCCTGCATGTCACTTCCTGTTAAGGGCTATATAAGGGGATAGATTCTTCTTCTCTTTGCGTTGCAACACTTCTCCTGTGGTATTCACGCTCCAGCTGTTTTTTTTCTTGGACTCCAGTTTTTGCTCCTGTTTTTCCTCTGCCTTTCCAGTGATATTCCAAAGTTAGTTCTGATTCCTTGTGTCCTTTTTTCTGTTCCAGAGAGTTCCTGTCTAGGTTTTTTTTGCCTTTGGGGTTTTTCCTCTGGGGCTCCTTCTGGAGGGCACGGACTGTGGCGGCGTACTACTGTCAGCAGTACCGTGGCTAGCGGAAGGGGTCGCCCGACCTTGGCCAGAGTAGGACTTGCAATAACCGAGGTGGCACGCGATCCCCATCTGATCTGGGCAGTAAGCCAAAGGCGAATCGTGACATGGATTCAGATGTTAAAGCAGATACTCGAGTACGTTAGGCTTCATTGGGGAATCTTTTTGTTTGTGGGATGGGCTTGCTATTCTGTTCAGTACTTATGACTGGTGATGAGGATCCCTTAGAAGAGAAGAATACATTGCTTACCAGTAGTCCTAGTTTTTTTTCCAGTGGAATCCTCATCAGAGTCATAAGCAACCCACCCACCTCCCCAGACGAAAGCCATTGCAGCTTTCAGCAGGTTCTGTATGTAAGATTTCTCTGTAAAAATAACCTACTTAACTGTTGCCTGTGGGGCATGATGGTATACAGTGGGTACTGTGATATTTTTAAAGGCACAGTGCCAGTTTTATGCTTACTACTTAAATGGCAGCCTATTGGTTAATCATGTCCCATACTCCCTTTCCTTTTCCTTTGGAATAAAGGTTTCTAGAAAGCTTCCTATGGTCAGCTTTTCAGTATTGGCATGAATTGTATTGAGTCATGTGGTTTTTTATTTAAAAAAAGTAAAGCAATTTAGCCATTTTTGCCTTTTCTGTAGGCCGGATATATGTATTTATTTTCACCTTTTAACACAGCCACCTCCCGGACCCATGGTACGGTGGCACACAGAAGTACCATCCAGCGATGGTACCAAATGTCACTGAAGAGTCTAATTAGCTCCCCCATAAATGCCTATGAAAGTGTGCACCAAACAAAAAAAAAAATGGCCGATGCATTTTGGCTTGACACCTTCTACTGGGCCTCTCCTACTATCATGGTGGACACCCTTATAATACATGCATAGTCCCTTCACCATTCCCATGGCTCTCAGAGCAACATAAGGGCAACTGTTATTTTTACAAAGAGTCTTAATCAATTTGAACAACATGATGATAAAAAACAATCACCTTTATGAAGATGTGTCTGTCCTATCTCAGAAAGGTAGGGGGGTGTCTGATGATCACAACATACCCCATCCCTTGAGTTGATTCACGTTCCATATTTATGGTCTCCCCCACACATTGTTGTTACATTGATCCAGTCGTTTGATGATTGTATCCCTCCGACACATAATCCTTACAGTTTGACAATGATATGATATTATTTCAATTTCCTTTTCAAATTAAACGTTCATGCATACAAATAAAGTGCATCTCCCTCTTAATATACTGTCCATCCAATTTACTGTATCAGATATTCCTTATGTCACACTGCATAACGTTGAGCTCAAAATAGTGATGTGTGAAGGTGCAAAATACATTTATAGCTGCTCCTTAATTGTATTTGGTGTGTTCCACCCTTAAATGGCTTTGAACTCAGGATAAAGTTGACATGTGCAGGTACAAACTATACAGATTTCTGCTACGCATTTATATATATTTCATAACTAATTCATTTTCCCAATGTATGGGCTGGCAAGAAAGCAGGGCATAGTATTACAAACAAACAACGCATCCAACATCCAAATAACAGGATGACCCATTTGTAGGAGGCTGGCATGGCTTGTAGTGGGTAACAAGGGGTACTTACACTCTGTGCCAGGTCCAGTTATCCCTTATTAGTGTAGAAGAGCTGTTTCTAGCAGCTTAGGCTGATAGAAGGTAGCTATAGCAGAGCAGCTTAGGCTGAACTAGGAGACATGCAAAGCTTCTACTATACCACTGGTGTCATATGCACAATATCATAAGAAAACACAATACACAGATATACAAAAAATAAAGGTACTTTATTTTTTATGACAATAGTCCAAAAGTATCTCAGTGAGTACCCTCAGTATGAGGATGCCAAATATACACAAGATATATGTACACAATACCAAAAATATACAGTAATAGCAAAAGGAATGAATGCAAGCAATGTAAAGTTACAATAGGTTGCAATAGGAGCACATAGGTATAGGGGCAACACAAACCATATACTCCAAAAGTGGAATGCGAACCACGAATGGACCCCAAACCTATGTGAGCTTGTAGAGGGTCGCTGGGACTGTAAGAAAACAGTGAGGGGTAGAAAAATAGCCCACCCCAAGACCCTGAAAAGTAGGTGTAAAGTGCACCTATAACCCCCAGAGAGCACAGAAGTCGTGATAGGGGGATTCTGCAAGGAAAACCAACACCAGCAAAGCAACAACAGTGGATTTCTGGACCTGAGTACCTGTAAGACAAGGGGACCAAGTCCAAGAGTCGCGACAGTGTCGAGAGTGGGCAGATTCCCAGGAAATGCCAGCTGAGGGTGCAAAGAAGAGTTGCTGAGTTCCAGGGACCACACTTGTTGTGCTGAGAGGGGACCCAGAGGACCGTGATGCCGTCTTTTGTTGCCTGCGGTTGCAGGGGGAAGATTCCGTCAACCCATGGGAGATTTCTTCAGAGCTCCTGGTGCAAGAAGGAGGTAGGCTACCCCAGAGCATGCACCACTAGGAAACAGTTGAGAAGGCGGCAGGAGAAGCGATACAAGGTTGCAGTAGTCGTCTTTGCTACTTTGTTGCGCTTTTGCAGGTGTCCTGAGCAGTCAGCGGTCGATCCTTTGGCAGAAGGTGAAGAGATGCAGAGGAACTCGGATGAGCACTTGCATTCGTTATCTAAAGAATTCCCCAAAGCAGAGACCCTAAATAGCCAGACAAGGAGGTTTGGCTACCTAGGAAGAAGGATAGGCTAGCAACACAGGTAAGAGCCTATCAGAAAGAGTCTCTGACGTCACCTGCTGGCACTGGCCACTCAGAGCAGTCCAGTGTGCCAGCAGCACCTCTGTTTCCAAGATGGCAGAGGTCTGGAGCACACTGGAGGAGCACTGGGCACCTCCCCTGGGAGGTGCAGGTCAGGGGAGTGGTCGCTTTCCTTTCCTTTGTCATGGCGTGGCTAAGAGTGTTGTTATGAGCGTCTGCCACTTGGTACTGGTGACCAAGTAGGTGTTGTTCAGGGTGTACCAGTTTCTCTATTACCATTGTAACACTGGCACCTGTGTCCCTTTAGGCCTGAACCTCAACACCATTGATTAGGGGAAGTTGCTTGTACTTACCCATATTAAGGGGACAAGCAACCAAGGTGGCCAAATCAATGGCACCTTCAGAGACTAACACAGCCTCTGTGGTCTCCCTAACAAGACCAACCCCAACTAAATTACCAAAAGTGAGTCCAGCTACTCCCTTGGATTGGCTATTAGTAGGTTTGCTCCCACCACCACTGCTATTACTAGGGGTACTAGAGGTTGCAGTAGGGGTTGTGGTAGTGCGAGGCTTGGTGCTTTTCTTTGGACAACTGGCATCAGCTGTCCAATGGCCTTTTACTTTACATAAATAGCACCATGGTTTCTTTACTTGATTAGAAGAGGACTTGGACCCACCACCCCCACCAGAGTGTTTTTGTGGGCCTGATGAAGACTCATTTTTAGATTTGTCCCCACCCTTGTGTGAAGACTTACCATCCTTCTTCTTGCCATCCTTGTCACCCCCTGTATGAACTTTTATGTTCACTCTTGTTCTGACCCGTTTTTCTGACTTCTTTCCCAATTCTTGGGGAGAGGTCAGATCTGAGTCCACTAGATATTGGTGTAACAAATCAGACACACGGTTATTCAGAATATGCTCTCTCAGGATCAGATTATACAGGCTTTCATAGTCGGAAACGTTACTGCCATGTAACCACCCCTCCAAGGCCTTCACTGAGTAGTCAACAAAGTCTACCCAGTCTGTGAGGACTCTTTTCTGGTTTCTCTGAACTTAATCCTGTATTGTTCAGTGGTTAGGCCAAATCCATCCAAGAGTGCATTCTTCAAAACTGTAAAATTATTGGCATCACTTTCCTTCACAGTAAGGAGCCTATCCCTACCCTTTCCACTGAAAGATAGCCATAGGATAGCAGCCCACTGCCTTTGAGGGACTCCCTGTACCATACAGGCCCTCTCAAGTGCAGCAAACCACTTGTTAATGTCATCCCACTCCTTGTAAGGGGGAACTATCTTATGCAGATTCCTAGAATCATGCTCTTTCACATGATTACTATCAGGAATACTGCTGCTGCCACCATGGGGTCCTAACCCCAACCTCTGTCTCTCTTTTTCTAAGTCTAGGGATTTCCTGTCTAGAGCCAGCTGTTGCTGTTTAAGCTTCAGCCTGGACTCTTCCACTCGCAATCTATTGAGTTCCCTTTCTAACAGTCTGTCATCAGGGTGGGTGGGTTGGGAATGCTTTGACACAGAAGAATGATGTGAATGAACAGAGGGAGACCTGACCCTAACAGTTGGCACCCTAGCAACCTGGCCTGCAGGAATAAAAACATCCCTACTGTGATGGGAGCCTATATTACTACCAGCATTACTAGGTGGTCTGCTAAGGGGCAGATTAGGAAGGGCACCCTCTAACACCCTTACTGGGGGCTTCCCTGAGTCAGAGTGTGAGCTATCTCCTAACATCTCAATTGAAGTGCCAGCTAAGGCCTTATCATTTTCAATCAGCATGTTAGACAATAATTCTCTAGAGGGGTTCTTTCCTACCACTAAACCTCTATCAATGCAGAGACTCTTTAGGCCCTTAAAGTTAAGGTGGTCATAAGCTGTATTGGCCAAATTAATAGGAGTTCCTACATCAGACATGGTAGAAAAAGGTTTAGGGATAGATGAAAGAGATAAAAAGTTTCAGGACTTTTTAAAGAAACAGAAAAAAATTATTTTTCAACTCTTTAGAAACTTTTTGAAAGTTTAAGAGTACTTTTCAGCACTTAGCAGATAGTGTAAGAGAAGAAAAGCAAAACTTTTTGGTTAGGTGTACATACACTGAACTTGTTTTGTATATTATTCTCTTATGAAAAGTACACAATGACAAAGTGGTAAGTAGTTACAAGTACTTATCCCACCGCTGCACAACCAATGTAGGAGGCTGGCCTGGCTTGTAGTGGGTACCAAGGGGTACTTACACTCTGTACCAGGTCCAGTTATCCCTTATTAGTGTATGTAGGTGGCTGGACTGGCTTGTAGTGAGTACCAAGGGGTACTTACACCTTGCACCAGGCCCAGGTATCCCTTATTAGTGTAGAGGGGTGTCTAGCAGCTTAGGCTGATAGAAAAGGTAGCTTAGCAGAGCAGCTTAGGTTGAACTAGGAGACGAGTGAAGCTCCTACAGTACCACTAGTGTCATATGCACAATATCATAAGAAAACACAATACACAGATATACTAAAAATAAAGGTACTTTATTTTTATGACAATATGCCAAAAGTATCTCAGTGAGTACCCTCAGTATGAGGATAGCAAATATACACAAGATATATGTACACAATACCAAAATATGCAGTAATAGCAATAGAAAACAGTGCAAACAATGTATAGTCACAATAGGATGCAATGGGGGCACATAGGGATAGGGGCAACACAAACCATATACTCTAGAAGTGGAATGCAAACCACGAATGGACCCCAAACCTATGTGACCTTGTAGAGGGTCGCTGGGACTGTAAGAAAACAGTGAGGGTTAGAAAAATAGCTACCCCAAGACCCTGAAAAGTGGGTGCAAAGTGCACCTAAGTACCCCAAAGAGCACAGAAGTCATGATAGGGGAATTCTGCAGGAAAGACCAACACCAGCAATGCAACAAAGATGGATTTCTAGACGAGAGTACATGTGGAACAAGGGGACCAAGTCCAAAAGTCACGATCAAGTTGGGAGTGGGCAGGTGCCCAGGAATTGCCAGCTGTGGGTGCAAAGAAGCTGCCACCGGATGGTAGAAGCTCAGGATTCTGCAAGAACGACAAGGGCTAGAAACTTCCCCTTTGGAGGATGGATGTCCCACGTCGTGAAGAGTCGTGCAGAAGTGTTTTCCCCCGCAGAAAGACCGCAAACAAGCCTTGCTAGCTGCAAGGGTCGCGGTTAGGGTTTTTGGATGCTGCTGTGGCCCAGGAGGGACCAGGATGTCGCCAATTGCGTGAGGAGACAGAGGGGGCCTCCAGCAAGACAAGGAGCCCACTCAGAAGCAAGCCGCACCGGGAGAAGTGCCGGAACAGGCACTACGAAGTGGAGTGAACCGGTGCTCACCCTAAGTTACACAAGAGAGTCCCACGCCGCCGGAGGACAACTCAGGAGGTTGTGCAATGCAGGTTAGAGTGCCGGGGACCCAGGCTTGGCTGTGCACAAAGGAAATCCTGGAACAGTGCACAGGAGCCGGAGTAGCTGCAAAACCCGCGGTTCCCAGCAATGCAGTCTAGCGTGGGGAGGAAAGGACTTACCTCCACCAAACTTGGACTGAAGAGTCACTGGACTGTGGGAGTCACTTGGACAGAGTTGCTGAGTTCAAGGGACCTCGCTCGTCATGCTGAGAGGAGACCCAGAGGACCGGTGATGCAGTTCTTTGGTGCCTGCGGTTGCAGGGGGAAGATTCCGTCGACCCACGGGAGATTTCTTCGGAGCTTCTAGTGCAGAGAGGAGGCAGACTACCCCCACAGCATGCACCACCAGGAAAACAGTTGAGAAGGCGGCAGGATCAGCGTTACAAGGTCGCAGTAGTCGTCTTTGCTACTTTGTTGCAGTTTTGCAGGCTTCCAGCGCGGTCAGTAGTCGATTCCTTGGCAGAAGGTGAAGAGAGAGATGCAGAGGAACTCTGATGAGCTCTTGCATTCGTTATCTAAGGAATTCCCCAAAGCAGAGACCCTAAATAGCCAGAAAAGGAGGTTTGGCTACTTAGGAGAGAGGATAGGCTAGCAGCAGCTGGAGGAGCCTATCAGAAGGAGTCTCTGACGTCACCTGCTGGCACTGGCCACTCAGAGTAGTCCAGTGTGCCAGCAGCACCTCTGTTTCCCAGATGGCAGAGGTCTGGAGCACACTGGAGGAGCTCTGGGCACCTCCCAGGGGAGTTGCAGGTCAGGGGAGTGGTCACTCCCCTTTCCTTTGTCCAGTTTCACGCCAGAGCAGGGCTGGGGGATCCCTGAACCGGTGTAGACTGGCTTATGCAGAGATGGGCACCATCTGTGCCCATCAAAGCATTTCCAGAGGCTGGGGGAGGCGGCTACTCCCCAGCCCTGACACCTTTTTCCAAAGGGAGAGGGTGTAACACCCTCTCTCTGAGGAAGTCCTTTGTTCTGCCTTCCTGGGCCAAGCCTGGCTGAACACCAGGAGGGCAGAAACCTGTCTGAGGGGTTGGCAGCAGCAGCAGCTGCAGTGAAACCCCGGGAAAGGTAGTTTGGCAGTACCCGGGTCTGTGCTAGAGACTCGGGGGATCATGGAATTGTCTCCCCAATGCCGGAATGGCATTGGGATGACAATTCCATGATCTTAGACATGTTACATGGCCATGTTCGGAGTTACCATTGTGACGCTATACATATGTCGTGACATATGTATAGTGCACGCGTGTAATGGTGTCCCCGCACTCACAAAGTCTGGTGCCAAGATGCCCCCACACTAAGTAACTTAGCACCCAACCTTTACCAGGTAAAGGTTAGGCATATAGGTGACTTATAAGTTACTTTAGTGCAGTGGTAAATGCCTGTGAAATAACGTGGACGTTATTTCACTCAGGCTGCAAGGGCAGGCCTGTGTAAGAATTGTCAGAGCTCCCTATGGGTGGCAAAAGAAATGCTGCATCCCATAGGGATCTCCTGGAACCCCAATACCCTGGGTACCTCAGTACCATATACTAGGGAATTATAAGGGTGTTCCAGTATGCCAATGTAAATTGGTGAAATTGGTCACTAGCCTGTTAGTGACAATTTGGAAAGAAATGAAAGAGCATAACCACTGAGGTTCTGGTTAGCAGAGCCTCAGTGAGACAGTTAGTCATAACACAGGTAACACATACAGGGCACACTTATGAGCACTGGGGCCCTGGCTGGCAGGGTCCCAGTGACGCATACACTAAAACAACATATATACAGTGAAATATGGGGGTAACATGCCAGGCGAGATGGTACTTTCCTACAAGCACTATGGAAAGAAAATCAATATTGTAGAAAGACATACATTTTTTTGGTGTACACAGAAGCAAGGTGAGACAATAGATCAATACATTTCTGTTTTAAGACATTTGGCCATAACATGTACATTTAAAGATATTAATGACAAGATTATTAGAGATCAATTTATAAACAGAGTAAGAGATGCAGAAATATAGGAAAAATTGTTACGTTTAAGCAACCCCACCTTGGACAAGACCATAGATGTAGCCAGACACATGGAGAATACATCCCAGTATGTCAAAGAATTTATTAACATGGAAACTGGAGGTAAGGAACATTATATTTTAAATGATGTGAAAGTCGCCAGAAGAAGTACAAATACATTTGGAGAAGAAAATAAAAGAAAAAAAAGAATTGGAAAGGAAAGAATGTTTCAGATGTGGCAGTAATAAACATTTAACTGAAGCAAAGAATTGCCCCTCTGTGAATAGCAAATGTTTTATATGTGGTACAGTAGGGCATTTTGCAAGAGTATGTAGAATGTCAAATGGGACCAGGTTCAGCAGGTCAGTAAATGCAGTGGAAGATTATGATACCAAAGGTAAAGCGGGTAATGTAAGTACTGATGAACTGGAAGTTTTACTGGTCAAAGGAGAAAAGACACTGGTGTGTACCCAATATGAAGTGGAAGGTGATGAGTACAAACCACCGAAGTGTGTCATTGGTGTAAATGGAAAGCAAGTACAAATGTGGGCTGACTGGTGTTCACCTTTCACGCCGATAGAAAAGCAAGTGTGGGATAATTCACAGAACAACACACTTATTCAGAAAAATGTAGAACCGGAAGGATATTGTGGAGGTAAACTTCCAATATTAGGATATTTTAAAGCAGACTTTGAATTTAAGAACAGAAAAGCCAGTGGGAAAATATATGTGGTGCAACAAGGGAGGTCATTATTTGGATGGAAAGAACAAAGTGCGTTGGGGATTGTGTTAAACCCAAATCATCCCAAACAATTATTATTGAAAATGAGTGGGTCACCAAATTTCCCGAGCTATTCAGTGGAAAATTAGGCTTCCTCAAAGGTTTTGAACACCATATTCTTTCAAGAGAAAACGCAATACCTAAGGTACACAAGGCACGCAATGTACCATTGGCACTAAGGGGCAAATTACAGTAAGAACCACAAAGGTTATTTAGGGGAGGGGTTATTGACCTATAGAGGCATCTGATTGGTTAAGTCCAATAGTAATAGTGAAGAAACCTGATGGAAACATTTGGCTATACATAGATTTAAGGGATCTGAATGTAAGCATTTTAGTTGATCGCCACCCTTTACAGCGGAAAATGAAATGCTTGCCAGTGTTAGAGGGGAAACATATTTCACCACATTGGATCTATCGAATGCCTATCATCAGATTCGTTTAGAAAAAACTCCGCCATTTAACATCTTTCATCACAACTGAGGGTGCGTTCCAATTTGTAAGAATGCCTTTCAGACTAGCTTCAGCAGCTCCTGTATTCCAAAGGATGATGCAAAAAGTTTTGGGCAATATGAGTAATATATTAGTGTTCCAGGATGATGTACTAATATGGGGAGAAAACAAACAAAAACTTGATGAAGTGTTAAACGAAGTGTTGAAAAGAATGGAAAAAGCAGGACTTACTATCAATAAAAATAAATGTAACTTTTGTCTAAAAGAAGTTGAGTATTTAGGGCATACGTTGAACCAGGAGGAGATAAAACCGAAGTTAAAGCTAATGGATGCAAAAGAAAAGGCTCCTTCTCTACAAAATAAGGAACAGTTAAGATTGTTTCTGGGTTTAGCGGAGTGGTACACTAAATTTGTAGATCAGTTTGCAAACAAGGTGGATGTCCTAAGAGAGATAAAGAAAAAATGTTAACACATTTGACTGGTCTAAGAGTTGTCAAGAGGTGTTTGAATCAGTTAAACATGCTATAGTAAAAGCAATAACACTGAAACCGTACGATCCAGCGGATAAAACCATAATAGTTGCTGATGGAAGTAATTATGGTTGGGTGCACATTATTGCAGCAAATGAAGGCAAAGAAAGAGTTGTGGCTTTTGCTTCACGGACATTAAAGGGAGCTGAAAAAACGTATTCCACAATTGAAAAGGAAGCTTTGGCATGCTGGTGGGGGGGTACAACATTTTCGAATATTTGTTTGGAGGAATAGAATTTGAGCTTCGTACAGATCATAAACTGTTGATAGATATATTCACTACCAACGGGGCTTGCAAGGCTACTCCTCGAATTGCCAATGGTTGTTTAGACTTCAGGAATATTCTTTTAAAATGAAATATGTGCCAGGGATAAAAAATATAAATGTGGATTGTATGCCTAGACTTCCATTAGATGATGAGGATGTATTTGAAGAGGATACATGGTTGGTAGCAGAGATATCGGGTATGTGTGGAGCCATAAATGAAGATGATGGAAAGCTGCAGTACAGTCAGATGCAGTGTTGGGAAAGTTAAAAAGGCAGTACCAGAATTGATTAAATGGAATTTAGATGTTGAACTAGAAATTTTCAAAAATGTATGGGTGGAATTATCAGTTGAGAATGGAGTGCTGAGAAGAGGGGACAAATTGGTCATACCAATGAGTCTGAGGGAAAGATTATTAAATCTACTACATGAAGGGCATGGTGGCATGTCTGCCATGAAAAGGAAGACTTGTGAGAAATGTTGGTGGCCAGGAATGGAGAAACATATAGAAAGATATGAATGGGAATGTGTTACATGCACGTGTAGTGATAAGTCACATGTACTGCGAGAATCACCCATTAAACCATTGGCATTTCCAAGAAACGCATGGGAGAGAGTAGCTATTGATATTTGTGGCATGTTTGAATGTTTGGGTTTGACGGACAGATTCGCCATTGACATGATGGAATATTTTTCGAAATGGCCAGAAAAAGCTTTTGTGAAAGAAGTGAAAGCTAGTAATGTGATAACATTCTTTGAGGATATTTTTAGAAGAGAAGGTTGCCCTGAGGTGATTTTGACTGACAATGGTCCATAGTTTGTGTCAGTTGAGTTTGAGAAGTTTCTCAAAAAGTGAGGAATAAAACATTGTAAGGCACCTCTGTATCATCCAAGGGGTAATGGAATGACTGAACGGTTTAACTGTATTTTAGGGGAAAGTATCCAATTAGCTATATTCAATAATTTCTCTTGGAGGGATCAGGTCAGAGACATGTTGTGGAGTTACAGAACACCCCCACATAGTGTGACTGGAGAAACACCAGTTTTGCTTGTGAGAGGGAGAGTACCATGTACTATAGCTGTGCCAGCGTGGATGTCTTAAGAGGGGGACCATAACATAAAGTACAAAAAAATGAGTGAAAAGGTATTAAATATCAAAAACGGTATGAAACTAGGCACAACAGCAGAATCAGCAGGAAACATGATGTATGAAAAAGGCATGTGGGTGAGAGTGAGACTGGGAATTTGTGTTAGAAAAGGAGGGTCTAAGGTTTCGGAACTTAGAAGAGTAAAAGATGTGCATGGAGATAATTTAAGGTTATCGGATGGATATCGGTGGAATGTGAGAAGAGTGACAAGGTGTACAAAGGTAGAGAAGGCAGAATGGATGAGGAGAATGGCAGGGAGTGGATCTCAGGCTGTTGAGGGCAGATTAAACGGTAAGCTGTCTGATAATAAGTTTGAGAAAAGTGAACCCAGCATGTGTTTGAAGGAACGAACAAAGTCATTAAGGGACTATGTATGCTATTAGTACGTTAGTGTTAGACTGATAAGTAAGCAAGAAGTTGATTAGTATAGATTAAGTAGTGATAGTCAATGTACAAGCATTGAGTGTTATGTATATAATAGAGCATTTAGTATATGTTAATTTTAGCCATTGCTATTTGTATTTTATCATTATATTATAAGGATAGGGGATGTGTTATATTCATGTATTTTTGTGGAACGTGGTAATACATTTTCCCTGGAATTAAAACGTCTCCTGGCAACCTGACTGTGGCATCTAGAATCGGATTGTGGGAGGCAGAGTTGGGTTGGAGAGGACGTCTGAACCAAGGGTCGTTATACGTTACAAATAAACTTCTCTTCAAGACATAAGCTTCCTGTCATAAAACTTCCCATAGCAACAGGGATGTCAGTGCCTCTGTGCAGATTACTCTACAGATAGTCACCCTGTAAGCCCCATAGAAAGGAGACAGCAGAAGTGATTCTGTCTCTAAACCCTAGGACACAAACAAGAACTATACTTAAATACACAAGACAAGCCCTTGTGGGTCTAGCTGGGGACACATTGGCAATTCCTAAGAAAAGTAGAAATGGCAGACTGTCACAGATGAGGCACTTATGACTACATACAACGCATGACAAAGGATGGGGGCAGGACGTGCCTCCTTGAAACCAAGAGACACCCATGTACAAACTAATACTATTATACACAGGTGAGGACCAAATACCAGATACATAAGCCCAATAGGAAAATACAAAGCAGGCACTGGAAAGAAACCTATGAGCTGTAGCGTATAGTCTGGAGCATGGTATTTATGGAAAAACTGGTGAACCCACATGCAAGTCAAGCACAAGGATTCTAGGAACTGTAACAAGCAAGAGACTGGAACTTCAGAGAAACTAGAAACTGTATAAGAATCCCTGAGAAAGAGAACATAAACTAGTGACACAATCTAGGAGACAGACGAAAATGCAAGAGCTATGATAGAAGCAAAAGTTATACATAGCTTGGAAATTATAGCAGGGACAGAAAGAACAAACTAGGAACAATTAGAAAGGGAGCAGTTCGGGGGCTGCACCAAAGTGTAGAAAAAAAGGCAGACAAAGGAGTAAAGCAAAACCAAAGCAGGACTGGGAAAATGTGTAGCAGGCTGCACAGGAACAGGACACAGGCTTTGGCTGAAGCAAGGCAGGAACTGGACTGGAAAACAAGCAGCAAGAGGTCCGGTACATGGAGGAACAATCATCAGTGCACAAACAAGGAGCTTCAGAAAATGGCAGCTTATAAGCAATTCCAGAAAGCAGCAAGCCCAGGGTGGAGTCACATGACTGGGCTGCACAAGACTGGTCACAGATGTGTGCGATTCCAGTCTCTCAAGTCCTGGAGAAGAGACTCCAATGCTGAAGAACAACAGGAGTACTCCCATAGAAGCAAGGGACAGCATATTCCAGATCTTATTGAATACTTGGTAGTGCATATTGGAACCTGAAGCCCATGGAAGCAAATGTAGGAGTTTAGTTGCTTACAAGATTGAAATTTGAAGCATTTTGAGTCAGAGGTACTTTGGATGAGTTTTAATGGTGATTTCCAGGCTGCAGAGGGTCCATGTATAGGGTCGTGTGGCGGAACAATGGAATGGAAACACAAGACCTGTAGGCACCACCGGTACCATAAAATTCAGTTTGCGACTGGTAGTTTCCAAGATAAAGGGCTTTGAAATAGTTGGTGCTATATTGTCAGGATTCTGATTTACTGACAACCCTACCAACTGTAGTCCCCTGAACTATAAGCTATTGGGCTAGTGGACTGGGCCAAGATACTGGAGACTGCCATTCACTCCTCTCACATTGTCACAATCTAGGGCCCCACCTCTCCTCAGAACTGTAGAGGTCTGGTTTCTACCCTCCTGGTGCAAGGATTTAGTTCAGTGTAACGATACAAATTAGAAATCCAGTTGGACTGCGGCCAATACACTACCCACTGAGAAGTTCTCTCTAGGAAGTGTTTTATAGTCACAATCTGTTGGAATCCTATCGTAAATGAATAACACACCCAGAAGAGCATGAAAATTTATTTAGGGGTCTACTTTAAAATGTTTGACTAAAACCCAAGTATAGTGCATAAAATATGAATGGTAATCACACAGAAAAAGGATATAAATGCAGAAATTCATGACATGGGCACAAAATGCAATATGAGCATTTCTGACATGGTGGACAAGTTCCTAATTTGATAATCTTTATTGCTTGATTTGTTAAAACCATAGCAAAATAAGACACAGCAACAACTGTACTCAAAATACATCAAATATGCACTTTTGGAGTTAAAACTATATTGACTAAAAACCGAAGCCTGTTAAGCTCAGAGGTTTTTAAGAGGGTCTTGGGGATTCCCCACTTCTCCCAGGCTTAGGTAGCTTAAAAAATAAGGACATGACTGTGGTTTAGCTGAATTGCTGCCAAAATGTATTCCGAAAACTAGCCCAAGTATAAAACTATTTTGCGAACAACTCATAAATACCCCGATCAGCTAGCATTCTCTAAGGGCATTTTCCTTGAGCGATTTGGCTAAAAACCACAGGTTTAAAGTGCAGTGCTTAAAGCTGAACTGTAAAGCGCTATGAATTA
The DNA here is from genome assembly GCF_031143425.1 of Pleurodeles waltl. NCBI lineage: Eukaryota > Metazoa > Chordata > Amphibia > Caudata > Salamandridae > Pleurodeles > Pleurodeles waltl. The sequence goes on from NC_090451.1 coordinate 582,838,461, forward strand.
CCATGAGCATTAAATACAAATTGTACAAGAGGGCCCCCCCTAGACCAATATGGCCAAATGTCTACGATGACACAGAACAGCCAATACCACACCGTGAATAAGTGGGGACCTGTTCCGGATAAGAGGAGTACTCAATGAAAGTACCCCTAGTTCACTCTATCTCCTCAAAATCATGTTTGACTGTGAGCTGAACCTCTTGGTACGATTAGAACTGGGCTTATACATTGATTATCTTCAAAGCGCTTACCACATCAGTAACTGATAGCTCCCTGGCCTCCGTCCTTTTCTTTACTCTTTGTAGAAAATGAACCAGTGCACATTTCAGCCTAATGTCCAATTAATTAAATCAAGCCAGCACTGCCTCCCTGCAAGATCTTATGTTCCACTCAATCCACATTCTTTGGAGGAGCTCCAGCCGATTCATCATTAAATCTGGGTACAAACAGAGTATATGAATAATATATTTTTGCCCTGGCCACATAACCTGCAGACGTTTTGAGTCTCACACCTGATACAGTCTGGAAATTGGGTTAGGCTTGGCAGTATCTCCAGCCTATGCTTCAAAAATAGTAACTTGGACCACTCGCCATAAGGTTCACTAACGTAACTCTGAGGCTTCAGCCTCTGTAATGTCATCCAGCCGGGCTTATGCCTAGAGAGACAATCCTTGTGGTCAAGCATGGACATCAAGTGTGTAGGTGATTTAGCAAGTTTTTTGAACTCCTGATAGCCTGTTTCCAGGCTCCATTCAGACCAAGTGTTTCCAAGGCCTGCTGCAGCTAGGACCTTGTTGGAGATCTCTATCTTGTTTCGATTTAGGACCATAGATGATGGGTCAAAGTGCCTTGTTTGCTGTCTTGAATTTGTGGTGGCACACCGTAGAAGTTGCCAGGCATGCCAATGGCTGTTTAACTATGCCAAACTCCAACCAGATCTCAGCAGGCGATGTGTAGAATGGTATCTGAAATATTGTCCTGTCAACCCTAAGGAGCACTTTGTGTAGAACTGTGCTGTCCCGACTCCTGAAGGCCTTGCTACTGAGGCCAGGCATTGAAGGGCTTTTGCTTGAGTCACCTGCAAGATTGGTGTAAGCGATGGTCCTTTCAGTTTGCTGTAAAGAGATCTTAGGCGCGAAGCCAGGGCATAGCAATTTCTCTTCAGTTCTTCAAGCTGTTCACGGAACCTGTAATTCGCGTTAAAGTAAACGCTGAGATACTTAAAGCTTTTAACATGTCCAATTCTGTCTTTGGCCAGAAACCATGTGGGCTTCTGACTTCCTGAGCAGTGGAATGCTAAGATTTTTGTTTTCTTTCTATTGATTGTCAGGGCATTTCCATCTGAATAATTCAAGATAGCACCCAATATATGCTTCACCCAAACCTTCATCCTGTTGACTATGACCAGGTCGTCTGCATAGAGCATGTTCGAAAGTGGGAGCCCCCCTATTTTGGGCGGGTGGGAGTTGACAATGTTCAGTGTCTGGGTGAGGTCTAAAACACAGCCCTGTTTAAGGACTTGTGTAGTTTTGATTGGCCTAGATAGTCTAGACCCGTCCCCAATTTAGATTTTGACCCATGTATATTTTTGCAACAGCACAAGGGCCCTACGGAGGCCGTCCGGGATGTTATATTTAGCCAGCTTCTGCCACAGTTATCCTCAATCGACTCTGTTGAAAGCAGATTTGTAATCAATAAACCCCAAATAGACCGGGTGCCAGTAGGATATTGCACAGTCAGTTAACAGGTAAATTGTCATGATGTTAACTAGGGTCCCTTTTTTCTTTGAGAAGCAATTTTGATTTAGAGGAATAATGGCATTTGCCTGTGCCCGCTGCTGCAGCTCTTGTATGTAGGAACGTACCATCTTGCCTGGCATGTTACCCCCATTTTTACTGTATGTATGTTTGTTTTTGCCTGTGTCACTGGGATCCTGCTAGCCAGGACCCCGGTGCTCATAAAGTATGCCCTGTATGTGTTCCCTGTGTGGTGCCTAACTGTATCACTGAGGCTCTGCTAACCAGAACCTCCGTGTTTATGCTCTCTCTCCTTTTAAAATTGTCACTGCAGGCTAGTGACTAATTTTATTCTGATTAGCACACTGGAACACCCTTGTGATTCCCTAGTATATGGTACCTAGGTACCCAGGGTATTGGGGTTCCAGGAGATCCCTATGGGCTGCAGCATTTCTTTTGCCACACATGGGGAGCTCAGACAATTCTTACACAGGACTGCCACTGCAGCCTGAGTGGAATAACGTTCACAGCCATTTTACACCACACTTAAGTAACTTATAAGGTTAGGTGCAAAGTTACTTAGTGTGTGGGCACCCTGACACTAGCCTAGGTGCCCCCACATTGTTCAGGGCAAATTCCCCAGACTTTGTGAGTGTGGGGACACCATTACACATGTGCACTACATATAGGTCAATACCTATATGTAGCGTCACAATGGTAACTCCGAACATGGCTATGTAACATGTCTAGGATCATGGAATTGTCACCCAAATACAATTCTGGTGTTAGGCGGACAATTCCATGCATCCCCGGGTCTCCAGGATAGAGACAGGGTACTGCCAAACTAACTTTCCGGGGTTCTCTCTGCAGCTACCGCTCCTGCCAACCCTCAGACAGGATTCTGCCCCCTGGGGCCAGGGCAGCCCAGTCCCAGGAAGGCAGAACAAAGGATTTCCGCTGAGAGAGGGTGTTACATACTCTCCCTTTGGAAATAGGTGTGAAGGGCCTGAGAGGGGTAGCCTCTCCTGGCCTCTGGAAATGCTTTGAAGGGCACAGATGGTGCCCTCCTTGCATCAGCCAGTCTAAACTGGTTCTGGGATCTCCCCAGCCCTGCTCTGGCGCGAAACTGAACAAAGGAAAGAGGAGTGACCACTCCCCTGACAAGAACCTCCCAGGGGAGGTGCCCAGAGCTCCTCCAGTGTGTCCCAGACCTCTGCCATCTTGGATAATGGACAGCTCTGAGTGGCCAGTGCCAGCAGGTGACGTCAGAGACCCCTCTTGATAGGTGCTTACCTTTCTCTGTAGACAATCCTCCTCTGAGGGCTATTTAGGGTCTCTCCTGTGGGTATCTCATCAGATAACGAATGCAAGAGCTCACCAGAGTTCCTCTGCACTTCCATTTTCGACTTCTGCCAAGGATCGACCGCTGACTGCTCCAGGACGCCTGCAAAACCGCAGCAAAGTACAAGAAGACTACTAGCAACATTGTAGCGCCTCATCCTGCCGGCTTTCTCGACTGTTTCCTGGTGGTGCATGCTCTGAGGGCTGTCTGCCTTCACCCTGCACTGGAAGCCAAGAAGAAATCTCCCGTGGGTCGACGGAATCTTCCCCCTGCCAATGCAGGCACCAAACTTCTGCATCACTGGTCCTCTGGGTCCCCTCTCATCCTGACGATCGTGGTCCCTGGAACACAGGAGCTGGGTCCAAGTGTCCCCGACAGTCCAGTGGCCCTTCTGTCCAAATTTGGTGGAGGCAAGTCCTTGCCTCCCCACGCCAGACAGTAATCCTGTGTACTGCGTGAACTGCAGCTGCTCAGGTCCCCAGCACTCCGTCCTGCATTGCCCAACTCGCTGAGTTGGACTCCGACTTCGTTGGACCCTCTTTTGTTGTGCTGAGTCGACCGTCATGCTCAGATCTTCTGAACGTCTGTTCAGGTGCTTCTGCTGGTGCTGCCTGCTTCTGTGTGGGCTCTCTGTGTTGTTGAGCGCCCCCTCTGTCTCCTCCTCCAAGGGGCGACCTCCTGGTCCTTCCTTGGCCCTGGCAGCACCCCAAACCTTCAACAGCGACTCTTGCAGCTATCAAGGCGGTCTTTCTGCGTGGAAACAACTCTGCATCCTCCAGCACGCTGTGGGACATCTTCGGACCAAAGGAGAAGTTCCTGGCATCTTCCGTTGCTGCTGAATCTTTGGCTTCTTCCACCCAGAGGCAGCCTTTTGCACCTTCATCAGGGGTTTAGTGGGCTCCTGCCCCCCTGGACACTTGCGTAACTCTTGGACTGGGTCCCCTTCCTTTAGAGGTCCTCAGGTCCAGGAATCCGTCTTCAGGGCTTTGCAGTCAGTTGTTGTCCTTGCAGAATCCCCTAGCTCGACTTCACTGTCTTTCTGGGGTAGTAGGGTAACTTTACTCCTACTTTTCAGGGTCTTGGGTTGGGGTATCTTAGACACCCTTAGTGTTTTCTTACACTTCCAGCAACCCTCTACACATGACAATAGGCCTGGGGTCCATTCGTGGTTCGCATTCCACTTTTGGAGTATATGGTTTGTGTTGCCCCTAGGCCTATTTTTCCCTGTTGCATTCTATTGTGTTCTACACAGTTTGCACTACTTTTCTAACTGTTACTCACCTGATTTTGGTTTGGGTGTGTATATTTTTGTGTATATTACTTACCTCCTAAGGGAGTATATCCTTTGAGATACATTTGCCATATTGTCACTAAAATAAAGTACCTTTATTTTTAGTAACTCTGAGTATTTTGTTTTCTTATGATATAGTGCTAAGTGATATAAGTGGTATCGTAGGAGCTTTGCATGTCTCCTAGTTCAGCCTAAGCTGCTCTGCTTTAGCTACCTCTTTTAGCCTAAGCTGCTAGAACACCTCTAATCTACTAATAAGGGATAACTGGACCTGGCACAAGGTGTACGTACCACAAGGTACCCACTATAAGCCAGGCCAGCCTCCTACACTGTAATAACACACCAGCAAAGTATGTGGTGGTGTTGTTGATTAGTGTCACAAAACGTTCCAAGCATCCTAACACTTTATAGCTACTTATATGTTAACAGTTAACAGATGCAATAAATAGCAAGTCTATAAATTGAGGTTCTTAAGATGGATCATAAAGCACACCTTCTCGCTGTAAAACAATAGCTGTTTAGCTCTTCTCCATCACTGCTCTTTTCTGGTAATGAAGGGCAGTGCAAGGCTAAAGACCATTTCTAAAGTATACAAACAAGTGATTATTGGAATGCTTGAAGTAATCTCAGCCACTGGTAATTACTTGGGCAGTATCCCAGGCCATCATTATTTTGCACGATATGCCGCCTCAGTTTTGGACCCAGCCATATGTAAATCACTTTCGACCCTGGTCAAAAGAGAGCATTCAAGCCTGAACTGCCCGACCAGGTTTCCCTGAACCAGAACACAAGCAACCGAGGGCCAGTTTGACCCTAGTTAGGGTTCATCAGCCAGGTGTTGCCTGGTTCCAGTGACTGAATGTGCACGGGACCCACATCTGGGCATATCAGTCCCACTTAGGGCGACACATTAAACTATACAAAAAAGTGATAAATGTAATGCTTGAATTAATCTTAGGCACTGGTAGTTACTTGGGTTGTGTCCCAGCCTATTGTTATTTTGCACAACATGCCACCTGAGTTTGGACCCAGTCATATCCAAATCAGTATTGAACCTGCTCCAGTTGGAACAGTCCAGCCCGAACTGCCAGGTCAGATCTTCCTTGATCTGGAACACAAGTAACCCAGGACCAGTTTCACCCTAGTTAGGGCTCTTCTTCCAGCTATAGCTAGGTTCCAACGGCATAGTTTGCACATGACCCACATCTGGACATACCTGCCCCACTGAGGGCAATACACCACACTAAAATATATTTAAAAAGTCATAGATGGAATGCTTCTCTTCACCATAATTGAAGCTGCCTTCAACTAAGGCTGGTTGTCACTACAAACCAGCATGACCTCTGACATAATCGTCCCAGGGCAAAGCCCCTTCATCATATGGTCAAATACCTGGGTTTTTGTAGATTCTGATTGCCAATTTTATCTCATAATTATAAAATAATTCCAGACACTAAAATATCAACATGACTAAACAAATATGGCAATAAAGGTGTCATCTTGATTTAAATGTAAATAATATTCTGCTTCAACTAAAACAATAAAACCATGTCAGCTTCCACAATTAGCGATCGTGATGTTATGGCAGTGTCCCTGACAAAACATTAAAATGTCACCCTAGAGATGAGGCAGACATGATATTAGCACTTGTGGGTGTGTCTAAAACTTAACAATATCTATTAAAAGAGATAAAAAAATCTGCAATCAGCCACATAATAAAAATAGAAGCGGTCTAAAAGGGACTTGTCATATTGTTCATAATAACATGACCACTTGCTTGCCAAGGATCTCTGTGGTAGCTTTGTAGTTTGGTAGGTGGTCCATGGAAAGTTTTGTTTTTTTGTGGCAGGTGCACAGAAGTCTCATACAGATTCATGTACAAGCATCCAGTACTCAAATCAGTGCTATGCAGAGTGGAAGATTCTGTCCCAATTTGGGGAGGTGGCCACCTTTGAGAAGAACTGGTGCTGAGAATCAAGAGCAGGCCTGTGACTGGTTCCCCATTTAACATGAACTAGTCATCTGTTTGTGAGCCCGGGTTCCGTGGTTGCAAAATTAAGTCTGGTGATTGTGAACACTCCGATAGGGCTAACATTGGTCAACTAGAATGAATGGTAACTGTAATGCACAGCATGTAAGTGCTGTAATAGTATTTGGGGTCAAATCTCTGGCTAAAAAGGAAATAGTAAATAGTTTTCTTTGCCTGTTATTGTTTTTTGTACATAGTTCTTTTTACATGCATTAACACACTTGTCTTATCATGAAGGTAAGCACTAATTCAACAGTTTGTTAAAAACGGGTATTATTGAGTTATCTACAGCGCAATCTTCCTCCTTCATTCCTCCTTCGACTGCTCTGCCTTAACATTGTGAAGTCAGTGCAAAAAAGTGTTACTTGGTTGTTTCAGTTTGTGGTCCAGTAGTGCTGTGACCTCAAGTCACCACTGCTAATCCACTCTTGTAATAATTTCAGCCTAGGTACCTTTGACTTCCCGTGGAAATCTGGAACCATCTTCTTGCATGTTGACTGCTAATTTTTTTCCCATCTCAAATTATCAAGTTCTGTGCATGGATTCTGCCTAATAGTGTTTCTGAAATAGACACACTCTGATACTGTTTATTTTCCAGTTGTCAATATATTGTTAGTCATTTATTAACTCAGCAACACCTAGAAATGAGAAATATCAAAGGAATTAGTGTAGGTGGCAGTCACACAAACAGAAATTCATACAAAAATCTATACAGCACACGGGTGTGGAATTTCCATAGCCCGAGGCCCAGGACATATTGTTTGGGGTCAAGGACAACAAGTTTTCATGTTATTTTGTCCTTGGGACCAGTAGACCCAGCCCCCTGCAGCAGAAAGCCTTCGGCTGCCAGTTTACAGGGAAGGGAACTGTGTGCAGTTGTGGTAAAATGTGTGTCCATATGTTAATGCTGCTTGGACATGTATTCTTCGTTCAATAATGCAAAGCCTTTATCATTAGGATGAGCAATCTAAAAAGATGTTGTAATGTCACACAGCACTACTGACAGTGGTTCCACTTAGAAAAAAATGTGTGTACCCACATTTGAAAGGTTTAATAATATGACCGTATGTATAATGCTCTCTGATTATAAGCAAAAGTTAGCAGAACCTTGTAGGCAAGAATGATGATTCTTTGCTTTCAAAATAAAATGTTCAGGAAAAAAATGCAGGTAGGAAAAAAAGTGATTTACTAAATTACTGTGAAATTATAGGTACTATTTCTTCAAAGCATCATTTAGTAAAATGTTTTGATGCATGCTAGTATTTCCAAAAATATTCGTAATGGAAAAGAAGTCTAACCATTTCCAACAAGATTATGGGAAACATGAAAGTAAACAAGCACTGGAAAAACCAACTGATCCGACATTGGTGTATCAGTCTTTTTGGTTTTGTCAATGTGTGTCTTGTTTTGACATGGCTTTTGTAACATTTTATTGTTGTGGGAGCTGCCAAGCCCACACTATTGTAACAAAAATTGGCAAAAGGTGATAAGAAATTAGGTCTCAGAAAGTACACACTGCCACAGTAGTTCCTGGCACCGAACAAAATTACTTTGTGTGCCAGTATGCTCCTTGTGCAAGAGCAGGATGCTGTCACCCACAGTAAAGCTGGCTGATAGATGGCTAAAGGGAGAAATAGAATTTTAATAGAAACAAAATTTCTTGGATAATGCCAGACCTATTTTGGGGCCCAATTCTTAAAGGTAGTCACAAAAGTGCACCCATGGTGGATGTGTTTGCATTTTAGTGTCCTTCATCAGTTCACAAGAATTTACAGAAGAAGGCCTGGTGATCGTACTCCTAGAACATATTTGTGAACTGTATTTTAGCACAAACAAATATGCATGTGTAGATTTGCTCATGTGAAAATCTATTGAGCGTTTACAAGTTCATTTTCCCTCCAACCACTTCTGCTTCTGCCCTTGTCAGGAGTAAATTTCCAAACTTTCTCAGTGTGGAAAAAGATAAGAGAAGTGCTAATTAAAATCATTAAAACATTAATTTTAGTAGGTTTGCAGAGATTCAAATGCATTCCAGCCCCGGAACTACTGCTTACTGCTTCCTCCAGCCCCAGTATGTAGATCTACGGAAAGGTGGCAAAATAGGGAAATTGCTATAGTAGGGCTCGAAATTGCTATTATTCCAGCCCTGCTACAGTATTAGCCATGGCATAATCAGAGAGGCTATTATCAGCGCTCTTACAAATGATATTGCTGCCATAATGGATCACCGCACTGCATGGTACCAAAAGGACAAGTAGATTTTTTTTATAGGACAAGTAGATACTTTATTAAATTCCATACCCTTGACAGCAGAAATCACAATGTGATTAACATAACTGCTTCACTGTCATTCCTTAGCTTCTCTGAGGGTTTTCCTAATTTTTTTACTGTTCTTGTTCAGCAAGTTTGGAGAGCAGCTATGTTAACCAGGATAAGCAGCACACTATACAAACAAAGGGACAATAGTCAGGAATCTACCATGAAAATAGCCTTGGAAGGTGCAGCATACACCAGAAACGGCTCCAGGAGCAAGTTCCTGGTTTCCTTGTAACTACTTTTATGTGCATCAGTGGAGCTATGGATTATGTGCGCTTAGGAGAATCAGATAATGCGAATCAGGAATTATATACATCACGGTAGCAAATGATGATGTTCTCCAGGACAGCAGAGGTATAAGTACATCAGAGGAGCTCCTGGTGATGTGAACCAGAGAAACGCTGTTACGTGCATCAGAAGATCACTTGCGCTTGTGCCTCAAGGGAGCACTAGGCAGTGGGCGTCATGGAAATATCAGGTGATTTACAGTTCCCAAGTTTGTGTGACAAGGGGGATACAGGATGGTTTGAAGACGAGGGCACTGGTTGATGTACAATGGTGCCAACATCAAGGTACGTAGAAGGTGATATATCGATAGGTTTCAGTTTGCTTCATGTCGGACAAGAGCAACTTATTCTGTTCTTCTTTTCATCTTTGAAGTTTATAATCTGTGGGGTTAGGAAAAGTATTGGGGATTCCAGGGAAAGGAGTGTAGCATACGGGGAAACTAAATTGCACTTTGTTGTTGTAGTGTGTAGTATTTCCTTCTAGTGTGTATTAAACGCTGCTCTGTCCTGTAAAGATAATCGTTAACCCAAATGGGGGTCTGACGCTTTTTTTTTAAAGTGGATTTTAATGAGTGCCTAGGGATTTTTAGGATTTTAGGGATTAACGGGACTTTTCCGAGGATCATGCTCTGTAGTATGCAGAGTGGGTGGGTGTAGGAGGCTGGACTGGCTTGTAGTGAGTACCAAGGGGTACTTGCACCTTGCACCAGGCCCAGTTATCCCTTATTAGTGTATAGGGTGTCTAGCAGCATAGGCTGATAGATAATGGTAGCTTAGCTGAGCAGCTTAGGCTGAACTAGGAGACGAGTGAAGCTCCTACAGTACCACTAGTGTCACTTGCACAATATCATAAGAAAACACAATACACAGATATACTAAAAATAAAGGTACTTTATTTTTATGACAATATGCCAAAGTATCTCAGAGTGTACCCTCAGTATGAGGATAGCAAATATACACAAGATATATGTACACAATACCAAAAATATGCAGTATAGTCTTAGAAAACAGTGCAAACAATGTATAGTTACAATAGGATGCAATGGGGACACATAGGGATAGGGGCAACACAAACCATATACTCCAAAAGTGGAATGCGAACCACGAATGGACCCCAAACCTATGTGACCTTGTAGAGGGTCGCTGGGACTATTAGAAAATAGTGAGGGTTAGAAAAATAGCCCAACCCAAGACCCTGAAAAGTGAGTGCAAAGTGCACTAAAGTTCCCCAAAGGACATAGAAGTCGTGATAGGGGAATTCTGCAGGAAAGACACAAACCAGCAATGCAACAACGATGGATTTCTAGTCGAGGGTACCTGTGGAACAAGGGGACCAAGTCCAAAAGTCACAAGCAAGTCGGAGATGGGCAGATGCCCAGGAAATGCCAGCTGTGGGTGCAAAGAAGCTACTACTGGACAGTAGAAGCTGAGGCTTCTGCAGGAACGACAAGGGCTAGAGACTTCCCCTTTGGAGGATGGATCCCCCACGCCGTGGAGAGTTGTGCAGAAGTGTTTTCCCACCGAAAGACCGCCAACAAGCCTTGCTAGCTGCAAGTCGTGCGGTTAGCGTTTTTGGACGCTGCTGTGGCCCAGGAGGGACCAGGATGTCGCCAATTGCATCTGGGGACAGAGGGGGCGTCGAGCAAGACAAGGAGCCCTCTCAGAAGCAGGCAGCACCCGCAGAAGTGCCGGAACAGGCACTTCGAAGAAGAGTGAAACGGTGCTCACCCGAAGTTGTACAAAGGAGTCCCACGTCGCCGGAGACCAACTTAGAAAGTCGTGCAATGCAGGTTAGAGTGCCGTGGACCCAGGCTTGGCTGTGCACAAAGGATTTCCGCCGGAAGTGCACAGAGGTCGGAGTAGCTGCAAAAGTCACGGTTCCCAGCAATGCAGGACTTACCTCCACCAAACTTGGACTGAAGAGTCACTGGACTGTGGGAGTCACTTGGACAGAGTTGCTGGAATCAAGGGACCTCGCTCGTCGTGCTGAGAGGAGACCCAGAGTACCGGTAATGCAGTTCTTTGGTGCCTGCGGTTGCAGGGGGAAGATTCCGTCGACCCACAGGAGATTTCTTCTGAGCTTCTAGTGCAGAGAGGAGGCAGACTACCCCCACAGCATGCACCACCAGGAAAACAGTAGAGAAGGCGGCAGGATCAGCGTTACAGAGTTGCAGTAGTCGTTTTAGCTACTTTGTTGCAGTTTTGCAGGCTTCCAGCACGGTCAGCAGTCGATTCCTTGGCAGAAGGTGAAGAGAGAGATGCAGAGGAACTCTGATGAGCTCTTGCAGCCGTTATCTAAGGAATCCACAGAGACCCTAAATGGCCAGAAAAGAGGGTTTGGCTACTTAGGAGAGAGGATAGGCTAGCAACACCTGAAGGAGCCTATCAGAAGGAGTCTCTGACGTCACCTGCTGGCACTGGCCACAAAGAGCAGTCCAGTGTGCCAACAGCACCTCTGTTTCCAAGATGGCAGAGGTCTGGAGCACACTGGAGGAGCTCTGGACACCTCCCAGGGGAGGTGCAGGTCAGGGGAGTGGTCACTCCCCTTTCCTTTGTCCAGTTTCGCGCCAGAGCAGGGCTAAGGGGTCCCTGAACCGGTGTAGACTGGCTTATGCAGAAATGGGAACCATCTGTGCCCATGAAAGCATTTCCAGAGGCTGGGGGAGGCTACTCCTCCCCTGTCTTCACACCATTTTCCAAAGGGAGAGGGTGTAACACCCTCTCTCAGAGGAAGTCCTTTGTTCTGCCATCCTGGGCCAGGCCTGGCTGGACCCCAGGCGGGCAGAAACCTGTCTGAGGGGTTGGCAGCAGCAGCGCAGCTGCAGTGAAACCCCAGGAAAGGCTGTTTGGCAGTACCAGGGTCTGTGCTACAGACCACTGGGATCATGGGATTGTGCCAACTATGCCAGGATGGCATAGAGGGGGCAATTCCATGATCAGTCAGAGCTCCCTATGGATGGCAAAAGAAATGCTGCAGCCCATAGGGATCTCCTGGAACCCCAATACCCTGGGTTAACTCAGTACCATATACTAGGGATTTATAAGGGTGTTCCAGTAAGCCAATGTAAATTGGTAAAATTGGTCACTAGCCTGTTAGTGACAATTTGAAAGAAATGAGAGAGCATAACCACTGAGGTTCTGGATAGCAGAGCCTCAGTGAGACAGTTAGTCATAACACAGGTAACACATTCAGGCACACTTATGAGCACTGGGGCCCTGGCTGGCAGGGTCCCAGTGACACATACAACTAAAACAACATATATACAGTGAAAAATGGGGGTAACATGCCAGGCAAGATGGTACTTTCCTACAGTGGGTTAATTGCAGTCTGCCCTGTGAGGCAGTGCTGTGGTTCATTTTAGACCTACGTCAAGATGTGTGTTATGAGGCGTGTAATTCTTTAGTTGATATCAGCGATCTGTGCTGTGCATGTCTAACTGGTGGTCGCAGAGACTACAAAATCCTGTGCGAAGTTTAATGGAAGTAATATATATAATATGTTCCAAGCATTTTATTTTCCCACATTTTGACCTAATTTATCTGGTCTTTTGCTTTATTATAGTTAAGGCTTTGTTTTAAAACCAAAAACATTTTTAATTTAAACACAATTGATAACTCTAGTCGAATAAGGTTTGCACATGTGGTCAAGCTTCTTTGTTTTTGGCTACTGCTCTTTGGAATGTTCTATTTGACATTCCGTACTTCCCAGGACATTTCATTCATGTAGATTGAGAAGACTTCGTCTATGTATTAGGACTAGATGTACAATCTGGAGGAAATTAGTATCGACCAGTTAATGACTTGACCCTTCCTTAGGAATATATACAGATTTATTGTGTGTAGGAAAGTACCATCTTGCCTGGCATGTTACCCCCATTTTTCACTGTATATATGTTGTTTTAGTTGTATGTGTCACTGGGACCCTGGTAACCCAGGGCCCCAGTGCTCATAAGTGTGCCTGAATGTGTTACCTGTGTAGTGACTAACTGTCTCACTGAGGCTCTGCTAATCAGAACCTCAGTGGTTATGCTCTCTCATTTCTTTCCAAATTGTCACTAACAGGCTAGTGACCATTTTTACCAATTTACATTGGCTTACTGGAACACCCTTATAATTCCCTAGTATATGGTACTGAGGTACCCAGGGTATTGGGGTTCCAGGAGATCCCTATGGGCTGCAGCATTTCTTTTGCCACCCATAGGGAGCTCTGACAATTCTTACACAGGCCTGCCACTGCAGCCTGAGTGAAATAACGTCCACGTTATTTCACAGCCATTTTACACTGCACTTAAGTAACTTATAAATCACCTATATGTCTAACCTTTACCTGGTAAAGGTTAGGTGCAAAGTTACTTAGTGTGTGGGCACCCTGCAACTAGCCAAGGTGCCCCCACATTGTTCAGAGCCAATTCACTGAACTTTGTGAGTGCGGGGACACCATTACACGCGTGCACTACATATAGGTCACTACCTATATGTAGCTTCACCATGGTAACTCCGAATATGGCCATGTAACATGTCTATGATCATGGAATTGCCCCTCTATGCCATCCTGGCATAGTTGGCACAATCCCATGATCCCAGTGGTCTGTAGCACAGACCCTGGTACTGCCAAACTGCCCTTCCTGGGGTTTCACTGCAGCTGCTGCTGCTGCCAACCCCTCAGACAGGCATCTGCCCTCCTGGGGTCCAGCCAGGCCTGGCCCAGGATGGCAGAACAAAGAACTTCCTCTGAGAGAGGGTGTGACACCCTCTCCCTTTGGAAAATGGTGTGAAGGCAGGGGAGGAGTAGCCTCCCCCAGCCTCTGGAAATGCTTTGTTGGGCACAGAGGTGCCCAATTCTGCATAAGCCAGTCTACACCGGTTCAGGGACCCCTTAGCCCCTGCTCTGGCGCGAAACTGGACAAAGGAAAGGGGAGTGACCACTCCCCTGACCTGCACCTCCCCTGGGAGGTGTCCAGAGCTCCTCCAGTGTGCTCCAGACCTCTGCCATCTTGGAAACAGAGGTGCTGCTGGCACACTGGACTGCTCTGAGTGGCCAGTGCCACCAGGTGACGTCAGAGACTCCTGCTGATAGGCTCCTTCAGGTGTTAGTAGCCTATCCTCTCTCCCAGGTAGCCAAACCCTCTTTTCTGGCTATTTAGGGTCTCTGTCTCTGGGGAAACTTTAGATAACGAATGCAAGAGCTCATCCGAGTTCCTCTGCATCTCTCTCTTCACCTTCTGATAAGGAAACGACCGCTGACCGCGCTGGAAGCCTGCAAACCTGCAACATAGTAGCAAAGACGACTACTGCAACTCTGTAACGCTGATCCTGCCGCCTTCTCGACTGTTTTCCTGCTTGTGCATGCTGTGGGGGTAGCCTGCCTCCTCTCTGCACCAGAAGCTCCGAAGAAATCTCCCGTGGGTCGACGGAATCTTCCCCCTGCAACCGCAGGCACCAAAAAGCTGCATTACCGGTCCCTTGGGTCTCCTCTCAGCACAACGAGCGAGGTCCCTCGAATCCAGCGACTCTGTCCAAGTGACCCCCACAGTCCAGTGACTCTTCAGCCCAAGTTTGGTGGAGGTAAGTCCTTGCCTCACCTCGCTGGGCTGCATTGCTGGGAACCGCGACTTTGCAGCTACTCCGGCCCCTGTGCACTTCCGGCGGAAATCCTTTGTGCACAGCCAAGCCTGGGTCCACGGCACTCTAACCTGCATTGCACGACTTTCTAAGTTGGTCTCCGGCGACGTGGGACTACTTTGTGCAACTTCGGCGAGCACCGTTTCACGCATCCTCGTAGTGCCTGTTTCTGGCACTTCTCCGGGTGCTACCTGCTTCAGTGAGGGCTCTTTGTCTTGCTCGACGTCCCCTCTCTCTTCAGGTCCAATTTGCGACCTCCTGGTCCCTCCTGGGCCCCAGCAGCGTCCGAAAACGCTAAACGCACGATTTGCGTCTAGCAAGGCTTGTTGGCGTCCTTCCGGCGGGAAAACACTTCTGCACGACTCTCCAAGGCGAGAGGGATCCGTCCACCAAAGGGGAAGTCTCTAGCCCTTTTCGTTCCTGCAGAAACCTCAGCTTCTTCTGTCCAGTCGAAGCTTCTTTGCACCCGCAGCTGGCATTTCCTGGGCATCTGCCCATCTCCGACTTGCTTGTGACTTTTGGACTTGGTCCCCTTGTTCCACAGGTACCCTAGATTGGAAATCCACAGTTGTTGCATTGCTGGTTTGTGTCTTTCCTGCATTATTCCTCTAACACGACTACTTTGTCCTTAGGGGAACTTTAGTGCACTTTGCACTCACTTTTCAGGGTCTTGGGGAGGGTTATTTTTCTAACTCTCACTATTTTCTAATAGTCCCAGCGACCCTCTACAAGGTCACATAGGTTTGGGGTCCATTCGTGGTTCGCATTCCACTTTTGGAGTATATGGTTTGTGTTGCCCCTATCCCTATGTTTCCCCATTGCATCCTATTGTAACTATACATTGTTTGCACTGTTTTCTAAGACTATACTGCATATTTTTGCTATTGTGTATATATATCTTGTGTATATTTCCTATCCTCTCACTGAGGGTACACTCTAAGATACTTTGGCATATTGTCATAAAAATAAAGTACCTTTATTTTTAGTATAACTGTGTATTGTGTTTTCTTATGATATTGTGTATATGACACTAAGTGGTACTGTAGTAGCTTCACACGTCTCCTAGTTCAGTCTAAGCTGCTCTGCTAAGCTACCATTATCTATCAGCCTATGCTGCTAGACACCCTATACACTAATAAGGGATAACTGGGCCTGGTGCAAGGTTCAAGTACCCCTTGGTACTCACTACAAGCCAGTCCAGCCTCCTACATTGTGCACATTAGAAATACGTATTAATCTTTCTGAAAGTGTATATGCATCCTGCCTGTTAATCGGCTTTCCGTTGCGGGATATTTAACTGCTGCTCGTGCACAGTCCCATCTAGGGAGTCTCTTCTGTGGTGTGCCTGGGATCTCGGCCTCTGCTCATACTTCACTTGAAGTACTTTGACATTGCTCCCTGCTACGCAGCTGCTAGAGATCACAATGAGAACTGTAGAGAGCCACCCGGCCTCCCCTATACTTTGTTGCAGTAAAGGGCACGAGGGCGGGTTTGCGCCCGATGTTTTAAAATAAAGCGAGGACTGCGCTCGGGCAGTTCCTCATGCACCGTGACCTGCATCTGTGTCTTTTCTGCGCGGTGGGGAGCGAAGGGGCGCAACAAGAATGACTGATCATTCTGCTCTGGCATAGTCCGTGATTCGCTCGAGATTGCTACTTGACTCCCTGTTCCAGTGTACACTACATTTGAGGCTTGTGCCCCGCACTTTTGTATAATCTTAGTGTGTTGTTGTTCGTCCCTATTATGAATTCCTGACATTCTTATCTGTCGTCCTCAATTCTTGAGTCCACGATGTCTATGCAGATGGCTCGCCACTGTGTAGAAAATAAAAAATGAAATAATATTAGTAGATTAATAGAGTACTTATATGTAAAAAGGCAGGATTGAAAAGCTGAACGTTTTAGTACACTGTAGGAAAGCTAAAAATTAAGTTGCTATTCATATATTGTTTTGTGGCTGATTCTAATATGGACGATCAGTTGCCTCAACTGAAGTAGCACTAGTAGGCACCAACATAAAGAACGCATGCACTACGAACAAAAAAGACAAAGTGATAGGCAAGAATCAAGGCTATCGCTTCGACTTTTAAATTGAATCCAAATTTTGAAAAGTTCCGCATTCCGTTAAATTAAGATAAAATGTTGATTTTCACTTTTCCTTATTTGTGAATAAAATAAAATACTTCTGTCGTAGAAATTATTTAGAGGATGTGTTTTCGGCTTTCACTTTTGATTCAGTTGGGGTCAACTGAGGTCAAAAGGTTGAGAACCGCTGCTCCAAGGTACTCTGTCCTCTGCAGTACCTAGGTATGTAGCTTATTATTTGGATACTCTAGGGTACTCTTCATTTGTTACTAATTCTTCACCATTGTCAATAGTAAACTGGCATCTGTAGTGTGTAGGCTCTTCCTTGTTTGCCCTTTGATTTATCTTTCTAGGCTAACAAGCTACTTTTTCTTGCTGCTCAGGCACTGTTGGAGTGGCTGCTGTGACTGCTGGCCCTGGGTTAACCAACACAGTGACAGCTATTAAGAATGCACAGATGGCCGAGTCACCACTTCTTCTGATCGGAGGCGCGTCTGCAACCCTTCTGCAGGTGAGCCAGACCCAAATGTTTAAGAAAATGTTATCAGTGACCACTCTCCTATAAGTAAACCAAACGTGGGCACTCTACGGCAGGACGCTGGTTCCAGACGTTCAGGGCAGAAGTAGTTTCTGCCTTACTTCGCTGCAAATTAGACGAGTCCTGCCAAAGCCAAGAAATATGGGTAGCTGTCATTTTGCTTCACAGCACTGGTTTGCAACTTCATGGGAATTGGAGGTTACCGTACTACTACAAGTGAGCTAATTAGTGATCTGTAATGGAAGGGGAGAATATGTGTCACTCAGTTCAGGGGGCTTGCGGCATATTGCTGTAAATGGCATGTAATTAGTCAGTGTTTGTGAAAGCCTTACCGCCACTCCTTTAGTCAGCTTAACATTCATGAGACCAGGGAGGAAATATTGACATATTACCCCATTAGGCTCGAACATGGTGGGCCTTCTGGCAGAAATAGTAGTGCTCACAATGCTGTTGTACACAGCCTCTCTTTATTTACTTACTGCTCAATTTGAAGGGCTTATCTTGGGTTTAAACATTGTGTATAAAAGAAATTTGAAATTATAAACTACAGATTTGGACTATTCAAAATAGAAAAGTTTACAAAAGGTGTATATCAAATGTTGTCGGCACAGATGACTAAAGAGCGTTTACAGTTGCTATGTTGTGGATGTGGTACTTTGTGCCAATATGGGACAAGGAACCTTCACCCACTTAGCGTGTGTTGGGGTTCATGTTAATCTGACAGTACTCGTTATGTACTCACACTAAATGTGTCCTCATAATTAGTCGAGGCTTCTTAGCATGGTATTTGGTGTCCAGCAGTTAGTGTCAGCTTTACATTCTAATGGTCACAGGCTTTTGAACAAAATAATGATTTCCTTGATAGTTCCCATTCCTCTCTGTGGATATGAGAAATGTCATATTCTGTTTTTCCTGAGTCCATGGTATAAATCTGCAGATGTCTGTGGAAGAATCAATAGCTCTCCCTCAATTTACCCCATCCCTGTTGTCCAGGGCACTGCTTAACAGCAAGAAAAAAGCTGAAGACTAACTGTGATCAAACTACAGACTGCCCTGGCCTATTGGAACCAACCCAGCATCAGACTGCCATTCCAAAGCCCATAAAAGAAACGGTAAAATCCGATGAAAGACAGTCTATTAATTGGAGGAGTGTTTGCATTTTCAGTGATCCTTGCATTTTAATTTTATTTTGTGCTTTTCGTCCTGCGCTCCAAAATTGAGATAATCTGTATTCCCTCCCTCCAGTGACTTCTATTTCACCTAAAACATGCCTTTAGTCTGTAAGAGACTCATTCAATCCTGGCGTGAAGAAGTTGAAGCTAAGGTATTGTTTGTGAGGTGGAAAGCAGAACTCTGACTAATAGAATAAAGAGCAAGGCCCGCCTGAGGCCATGAATGGCTTGCTGCCTAGCTGTCCAGAACTGTCCCAAACAACAAATGCAACATCTGAGGTAAATTATATGCAGCCAGCAAAACAGGTCTTAGTGAATCTGCACTGTCTCTGATATATGCACATATCCTGATGAGCCATCAGTGCTGGGAGGGAGGAGAGGAGTGGTCACTCACACCTGAAAGGGCTGTACCTGCCTTCACACAATGCAGTCTCCAACCCCTTGGTGTGTGTCTGGGGCTTGGCCTGGCCAAGGCAGGATCTTACAAGCAAGAGATACTTTCCTTTGAAGTTGGCCTACTTCAAAGGCAGAAAGGGGTATACGCAGTGGACCCAAAACCCCAGACTTTATATTACTTCAAGATTTCTTCAAGGATTCAAGAGGCACCAATGCCAAGTAGAAGAGCTGAGAAGTGCTGCCCCTTCCTGTGACTGTGTTTGTTTGGCTATCCTGTAGTTGCTGCTTCTGCCAGTGAAAGGGGACAGACTGGACTTAGTTGTGCATTACTGCTTGAGAAGATTCTCTAAGGGCTTGAGTTGAGCTTGCCTCCTGTTGTTGAAGTCTCAGGACCATCAAAGACTTCTCTCTGCCAGCTCCTGGACTCTCTGGTGAGACTCCTGCCCTTTCAAGTGGTACCCCATCCAGCCCCTGGGCCCTTGAAAAATGACAGGGACATTTTCGACACACCATTCGCAACACAGCTGATAAAATAACGAGCCGCCGGCCTCGTGGCTGAAATCAACACCTCCACCGGCATCGCAGCTGGGAGATCGACACATCGCAGCTGGAGAAACGACACGCAACACCCACTTATGGAGACTGATAACAGCGCAAATCCCACGTAGTGTGGTTTTCTAACACTGTGCAACAGGATTTACCACGAATCGTCCCTGGGCGTCAAAGTCAACCCGATTCTGCACGGATCCGAGGTGCCCCGTTCAGAAATTGACCTATCACCCTCTTGCTGGGGAGAAAAACGACTCATCGCTGAGCCAACCGGAGAAGGAAACGACGCACATCCTCATTTGTGAGTAAGAAATTGAAGCATCACAACCCTTTTTCTGACACCTGCTCGCCCACGGAGCTTTATTTTTGACGCTATTCAGATATTTTGTGTAATATCTGCATTCTCACTATTTTCTAAGGATTAAGACTTGGATTCTTTGTAAAATTCATATCTTGACTTGTGTATGTTGGATTTTTGTCATTTTGATCTTGTTTGATTTAGATAAATATTTACTGTTTTTCTAAACTGCTGTGGCGCCCATTTTGTAGTGTTTTCACTGTACTACTGTGTGTGTGTTGGTACAAATACTTTACACATTGCTTCTGAAGTTAAGCCTGCCTGCTCATGCCAAGCTACCAAGGGGGTGAGCGGGGGTTAACTGAGTGTGATTCTCCTTTACCCTGACTAGAGTAAGGGTTCTTGCTTGGACAGGTGGTAACCTGACTGCCAACCAAAGACCCCATTTCTAACATTGGTGATCAGCGGTGAGGATTGTACTTGAACCTGTACTTGACATACAGTGATTAAGTGCACACTACTTCTTTCAGTGCAGACCATTACATGACCACATACTGCTTGTTTTTGCTTTTTCTCTTTTTAGATTGTGTTTCCCTACTGCCATATTTTTGCTAATCTTTGATTGATTTTTGAACTTCATCTGGAACTCTTTTTCTGCCTTGGAATGTTGCACTTTTTTTATTCTTCTTCATGTCCCAATCTGGAGATGCTTCAGCTGGAGTTGCTTTTGACTTAGGTAAACTGGAGAGTTATACAGTTGCTCAGTTGAAGCAGTTCTGCAAAAACCTTGCCTGTCCCATTAAGGGCTCCAACAGGAAGGAGGAGCAGCAGAAGACACAGAGGGCCTGGATGACAGCCAAGGAAGCAGCGGGGCACGCAGAGGAGGAGGAGGAGGATTTGGAATCCATACACAATGGCATAGTGGGTGGGCCTGTTATGTCCAGGGAGAGAGTCTCCAGGGTAGGTAGAAATGTGTCATCCAAGGGTTTGACTCCTTAAGAGTTACAGGACAGACAGGCAGAGATGGTCCACCAGCTGGAGTTGGAAAAGTTTAGGATGCAAAGAGAGATGGAAGAAAGTCGGATGGCCATAGAAGAGAAGAAGATATTGGTGGCTCATGAGCTCAGCTTGAGGGAGCTGGATCAGAGGAGCCAGTCCAGTAGGGATGGTGGCAGCAATATCACAGTGCAGCCTGAGAGGAGAGTGCACATTCGTAAGGACCTTGTGAAGGATTACAAAAGGGAGGATGACATATTGTAGTGGTTCAAGGGGTATGAGTCTGCTATCCATATGAATCTGGTCCCTGAAGCTCATTGGGTGGTGGGTCTGTGGAACCACTTTGAGGAGAGGGATACTCTGACATCCTTAGGGGATCCTCGAGGGCTTACTTACTCAGTCATGAAGGACACCCTACTCACAAGGTATGGTCTCACCCCTGAGTAGTATGAGGTTAAGTTCAGGTCCTAGAAGGAATCCCAAACCTGGTTGGAATGTGTTGATTGTTTTTGCAGGTCACTGGATGCTTGGGTGAAGGGCAGTAAGGTGACAACGTATGAGGGGCTTTGCAGTTTTATTGCTTGGGAGCACTTGTACAATTTGTTTTCCAGAGCTGCAACAGCACCTAATTGGCAGCAGGCTGACTGATCCCAGGAAGCTTGTGCAGGAAGTGGGCCATTGGGAGAGTACCATGGTCCAAAGGAGGTATGGGGGAGACTACACCAAGGGTGGGTAGGGTCCCTCGCAGAAGAAAGAGTGGGTGAAGCTAAACAGGGGGAGTTCTCTAAAGGGCCCCAACCTAGTTCCCAGGGTAAGGATTCCCAACCCCCCAGTGAAAAGAAACCATGGTTCTCCAAAGGGAAACCTGTGGATGGGGGTCTCCACAAGTGCTATGAATGTGACCAGGTGGGTCATGTGAGAATGGATCCCAAATGTCCCAAGAGTACACTGGGACCCACTGGTGCTCAGTCACAGGGTTTGGCCAGTGTAGCGCTTGGAGAGGAGTTGGTTCCAGGGGGGTGAGAGCCAGCTGAGATTACCGTTGTCTTATTAGGGGACAGTGAGATGGTCCAAAGAACCCTAGTGCCTGAGAACACAAAAAAGTACAGGCTGTGAGTGACCGTTAATGGACAGAGGGTGTAGGCTCTGAGAGACACAGGAGCCAGTGTTACTACAGGGAGGAGTCACCTGGTGTTTGAAGAGCTGATAGATCCCCGTGTACTTCACTAAGTAGTTGCAGTGAAAAACTCATAGCGCCTGTGCAGAGTGCTGCAGGTTCCCTTTGAATTTGGGGGGGGGGGGCAGAGGGGGGCTGGTCTCAGGTTCCTTGAAGGTAGCTGTGAGTCCAACCATGCCTGTGGATTGTTTGCTTGGCAATGCCCTGGAGGATTCCCCTTGGAAAGGTGTGGCGCACAGGTCACACTTTGAGATGTTGGGCCTGCCTGGGTGGGTATGCATTTCCACCCGGTCAATGGCAGCCCGTGAGGGTGGGTCAGAAGCCCCTGGAGCCTGAAACAGTGGCCCAGGGGTCCACCAAAAAGAGAAAGGACAAGGGGTCCGGGAAACCGGCCCCAGAAGTTCCCACGGCCCGGGAGGAGGCAGAGCTTGAGGGTGATGTCTTGGAGCCAACAGGGGATCAGGTGGCTGAGCTGGGGGAGGTCCGTGAGCTGTCACAGTGGCAGCAGGAAGAGGGACCCACCAAGGAGGCATTCTGTGAGGCACAGAAGACATGCCCTACTCTAGTGGGTTTGGGCAGTAGGCTGCAGACCAGGCGGCTGGCAAGGAGCCAGGATCTCACCTGATTTATTGGGACAATGGCCTCCTGTATAGTGAGCCTAAGGTTGCTGAGCCTGGGTTAGCCCGTGTGCTAGTGGTACCCCAATGCTTCAGAGCCTTCCTACTGGGGCTGGCTCATGATGTGCCTTTAGCTGGACATTTGGGGCAGGACAAGGTCTTTGAATGGGTTGTCACCCACTTTTACTGGCCCCTAATGTGCAGGCACTCAGATGCTCATTGCAGGTCTTGCCAAACTTGTCAGGCAAGTGGCAAGAGTGGGGAGAAATGTAAGGCTCCCCTCCAACCTTCTCCAATGGTCAGTAACGCCTTGTCGCCTACAGAGAGGTGCCTCAAAAAAGCTTGGATTTAGTCTTTTTGAGTTACTGTATGGCGACCCTGCCAGGGGACCTTTAAGTCTGGTAAAGGAGGGCTTAGAGAAAGTCCCCAGTAAAACTCCCCAGAATGTATTTTGCTACATGCTGGCCTTCAGAAACCAGACTGCTTGCATCAGAGCTCCCGCACAAAAGAACCTGGAAGCAAGCCAGGCAGGCATGAAACAGTGGTATGACCAGAATGCTACTCTGGTTGAGTTTCAGCTTGTGCAAAAAGTGTGGGTAATGGTACCTGTGGAGCCTAGGAAGCTCCAGGACAAGTGGACTGGGCCATTTAGAGTGATGGAGAGTAAGAGCGAAGTCACATACCTGGTGGACTTGCTGACTCCCAGGAACCCTCAAAGGGTCCTGCATGTGAACCGTCTCAAGCCACACTTTGAGTTGACTAAATTGTCTATGCTGCTAGCGACAGATGATGGGGTGGAGGAAGAGAGTGAGCCTCTGCCTGACCTCCTGTCTGCTGGAGAAAAAGATGGGTCTGTGGAGGGAGTGAAACTCTCCCCCTCCTTGACCTCAGAACAACAGAGGGACTATCGTCAGTTCGCCTCCTTATTCTCCTTGATCCCAGGGGTCACACACTTGTCTACACATGATGTGGACACTGGGGACAGTCCATCTATTAAACAGAAGGTTTACAGGGTGACAAGGTCAGGGCTACTATCAAAGATGAGGTATCTAAGATGTTATCCCTAGGGGTAATTGAGTTTTCTAGCAGTCCTTGGGCCAGCCCTGTAGTCTTGGTCCCAAAGGCTGCTGCTCCCGGTGCCAGCCCAGAACTCCGGTTCTCTGTGAACAACCGTGGTCTCAGTGCGGTCACTTATACTGACGGGCTCCCCATCCCCACGTGCTGATGAGCTCATAGATCTGTTGGGAGCTGCCAATACCTCAGCACATTTGACTTGACGTCTTGGTATTGACAGATTGCCCTGAGGGGGCTAAAGAGAGGTCAGCATTCTCTACCCAAGATGGACACTTCCTGTTCAAAGTGATGCCATTTGGGATGAAAAATGCCCCTGCCACATTCCAGAGATTGGTCAACCAGGTGTTGACTGGGCTGGATGACTTCAGCGCAGCATGCCTGGATGACACTGCAGTGTTCAGTTCCACTTGAGAGGAATACTTGCAGCACCTCTGCAGAATGTTGGAGGCCCTGCAAAAGGCAGACATCACTATTACGGCAAGCAAGTTCCAAATAGGGCAGGGTTCAGTAGTTTATTTGAGGCACCAGGTAGGGAGTGGCCAGGTGGCACTCCTACAGCCAAAAATTCACTCCATTCTGTCTTGGGAGCCTCCTAAGACCCAGAATGAGGCGAGGGCCTTTTTAGGCCTCACTGCCTATTACAGGAGGTTTTGCAAGGGGAATGGCACCATTGTTGCCTCCTTGATTAAGTTGACTTCCAAGAAGCAACCAAAGAATGTGATCTGGAGAGAGGCTTGTCAGACCACTTTTGATGCCCTAAAGTGCTGAAGGCACCTGACTACTCCAAGGAGTTTGGTGTGCAAACAGACACCTCAGAGCATGGTATAGGAGCAATACTCTCACAGATTAATGAAGAGGCCTAGATCAACCTTTAGCCTTCATTAGCAGGAGGTTATTTCCCCCAGAACGTAGGTGAAATGCAATAGAGTTTGAAGCTTTTGCTGTGGTCTGGGTGGTGAGGAATACCCTATTTGTTTGACACTCACTTCCGGGTTCAGACCTACCACAGGCCCCTCAGATGGTTAATGCAGATGAGTGGTGAGAATCCAAAAGTGTTGAGGTGGTCCATTACCCTACAGGGGATGGACTTTACGGTGGAACACTGCCCTGGTACAGAACACGCCAATGCTGATGGTCTGTCCAGATTCTTCCGCCTTAGTGATGAATACTCCCAGGAGGTTGGGTAGTTGCTTCCCACTTCCAGTTGTGGGGGTACATGTGTTAGACTTGGCAGCCTTGGTGTAGTCTTCCTTAACTTTATTCTTCTGTTTCCCAGGTTGTTGATGTGTGCTTTGTTTGTTACTCTGGGCACTTTATCACTGCCTTCCAGTGCTAAAGTGAAAGTGCTCTTATGTAAAATGTATGTGTAATTGGCTTTCCATGATTGGCATATTTGAGTTACTAGTAAGTCCCTAGTACAGTGTGTAGGAAAGTACCATCTTGCCTGGCATGTTACCCCCATATTTCACTGTATATATATTGTTTTAGTTGTATGTGTCACTGGGACCCTGCCAGCCAGGGCCCCAGTGCTCATAAGTGTGCCCTGTATGTGTTACCTGTGTTATGACTAACTGTCTCACTGAGGCTCTGCTATCCAGAACCTCAGTGGTTATGCTCTCTCATTTCTTTCCAAATTGTCACTAACAGGCTAGTGACCAATTTCACCAATTTACATTGGCATACTGGAACACCCTTATAATTCCCTAGTATATGGTACTGAGGTACCCAGGGTATTGGGGTTCCAGGAGATCCCTATGGGCTGCAGCATTTCTTGTGCCACCCATAGGGAGATCTGACAATTCTTACACAGGCCTGCCAGTGCAGCCTGAGTGAAATAACATCCACGTTATTTCACAGCCATTTACCACTGCACTTAAGTAACTTATAAGTCACCTATATGTCTAACCTTTGCCTGGTAAAGGTTGGGTGCTAAGTTACTTAGTGTGTGGGCACCCTGGCACTAGCCAAGGTGCTCCCACATTGTTCAGGGGGACACCATTACACGCGTGAACTATACATATGTCACGACATATGTATAGCGTCACAATGGTAACTCCGAACATGGCCATGTAACCTGTCTAAGATCAAGGAATTGCCACCCCAATGCCATTCTGGCATTGGGGAGACAATTCCATGATCCCCCGAGTCTCTAGTTCAGACCCAGGTACTGCCAAACTACCTTTCCCAGGGTTTCACTGCAGCTGCTGCTGCTGCCAATCCCTCAGACAGGTTTCTGCCCTCCTGGGGTCCAGCCAGGCTTGGCCCAGGAAGGCAGAACAAAGGACTTCCTCAGAGAGAGGGTGTTACACCCTCTCCCTTTGGAAAAAGGTGTCAGGGCTGGGGAGGAGTAGCCTCCCCCAGCCTCTGGAAATGCTTTGATGGGCACAGATGGTGCCCATCTCTGCATAAGCCAGTCTACACCGGTTCAGGGATCCCCCAGCCCTGCTCTGGCGCGAAACTGGACAAAGGAAAGGGGATTGACCACTCCCCTGACCTGCACCTCCCCTGGGAGGTGCACAGAGCTCATCCAGTGTGCTCCAGACCTCTGCCATCTTGGAAACAGAGGTGCTGCTGGCACACTGGACTGCTCTGAGTGGCCAGTGCCAGCAGGTGACGTCAGAGACTCCTTCTGATAGGCTCCTTCAGGTGTTGCTAGCCTATCCTCTCTCCTAGGTAGCCAAACCTCCTTTTCTGGCTATTTAGGGTCTCTGCTTTGGGGAATTCTTTAGATAACGAATGCAAGAGCTCATCAGAGTTACTCTGCATCTCTCTCTTCACCTTCTGCCAAGGAATCGAGTGCTGACCGCGCTGGAAGCCTGCAAAACTGCAACAAAGTAGCAAAGACGACTACTGCGACCTTGTAATGCTGATCCTGCCGCCTTCTCGACTGTTTTCCTGGTGGTGCATGCTGTAAGGGTAGTCTGCCTCCTCTCTGCACTAGAAGCTCCGAAGAAATCTCCCGTGGGTCGACGGAATCTTCCCCCTGCAACCGCAGGCACCAAAGAACTGCATCACCGGTCCTCTGGGTCTCCTCTCAGCACGACGAGCGAGGTCCCTTGAGCTCAGCAACTCTGTCCAAGTGACTCCCACAGTCCAGTGACTCTTCAGTCCAAGTTTGGTGGAGGTAAGTCCTTGCCTCCCCACGCTAGACTGCATTGCTGGGAACCGCGGGTTTTGCAGCTACTCCGGCTCCTGTGCACTCTTCCAGGATTTCCTTTGTGCACAGCCAAGCCTGGGTCCCCGGCACTCTAACCTGCAGTGCACGACCTCCTGAGTGTTCCTCCGGCGTCGTGGGACCCTCCTTTGTGACTTCGGGTGAGCTCCGGTTCACTCCACTTCGTAGTGCCTGTTCCGGCACTTCTGCGGGTGCTGCCTGCTTCTGAGTGGGCTCTTTGTCTTGCTGGACGCCCCCTCTGTCTTCTCACGCAATTGGCGACATCCTGGTCCCTCCTGGGCCACAGCAGCATCCAAAAACCCTAACCGCGACCCTTGCAGCTAGCAAGGCTTGTTTGCGGTCTTTCTGCACGGAAACACCTCTGCACGACTCTTCACGACGTGGGACATCCATCCTCCAAAGGAGAAGTTTCTAGCCCTTGTCGTTCTTGCAGAATCCACAGCTTCTACCATCCGGTGGCAGCTTCTTTGCACCCACAGCTGGCATTTCCTGGGCATCTGCCCACTCCCGACTTAATCGTGACTCTTGGACTTGGTCCCCTTGTTCCACAGGTACTCTCGTCAGGAAATCCATCGTTGTTGCATTGCTGATGTTGGTCTTCCTTGCAGAATTCCCCTATCACGACTTCTGTGCTCTTTGGGGAACTTAGGTGCACTTTGCACCCACTTTTCAGGGTCTTGGGGTGGGCTATTTTTCTAACCCTCACTGTTTTCTTACAGTCTCAGCGACCCTCTACAAGGTCACATAGGTTTGGGGTCCATTCATGGTTCGCATTCCACTTCTAGAGTATATGGTTTGTGTTGCCCCTATCCCTATGTGCCCCATTGCATTCTATTGTGACTATACATTGTTTGCACTGTTTTCTATTGCTATTACTGCATATTTTGGTATTGTGTACATATATCTTGTGTATATTTGCTATCCTCATACTGAGGGTACTCACTGAGATACTTTGGCATATTGTCATAAAAATAAAGTACCTTTATTTTTAGTATATCTGTGTATTGTGTTTTCTTATGATATTGTGCATATGACACTAGTGGTACTGTAGGAGCTTCACTCGTCTCCTAGTTCAGCCTA
Organism: Pleurodeles waltl; assembly: GCF_031143425.1. Classification (NCBI taxonomy): domain Eukaryota; kingdom Metazoa; phylum Chordata; class Amphibia; order Caudata; family Salamandridae; genus Pleurodeles; species Pleurodeles waltl. The sequence continues at coordinate 582,866,236 of NC_090451.1, forward strand.
AGCTGCTCTGCTAAGCTACCTTTTCTATCAATCTAAGCTGCTAAACACCCCTCTACACTAATAAGGGATACCTGGGCCTGGTGCAAGGTGTAAGTACCTCTTGGTACCCACTACAAGCCAGTCCAGCCTCCTACACAGTGCACTAGAGGTGCCCTGGACCTGTAAATCACTGGTTGTGCCACCCACATGAGTAGCCCTGTAAACATGGCTCAGACCTGCCACTGCAGTGTCGGGGTATGCAGTTTTAAACTGCCAATTTGATTTGGCAAGTGTAACCACTTGCCAGGCCTAAACCTTCCCTTTTCTTACATGTAAGGCACCCCTAAGGTAGGCCCTAGGTAGCCCGATGGGCTGGGTGCAGTGTATGGGTAAGGTAGGACATATACTAATGTGTTTTATATGTCCTAACAGTGAAATACTGCCAAATTTGGTTTTCACTGTGCAAGGCCTATCTCTTTCATAGGTTAACATGGTGCTGCCTTTAAATGTTATTTAAGTGTAGATTCCCTTTGGGAGCAGATAGAAAAATTGAGTTTAGGGTCTCTGAATTCACAATTAAAAATCCATCTTTTAGTAAAGTTTGTTTTTAGATTGTGTGTTTCCAAATGCCACTTTTAGAATTAGGCATTTTATTGCTTAAACCATTCTGTGACTCTGCCTATGTGTGGATTCCCTGTCTGGATCAGTTTGACAGTTGGGCTGTTTGCACCTCTCCTCTAGAGAGTGACAAAAAGGGAGCTGGGATGTAGCCTGCATTTCCTGATGAGCCATCTGTGCTGCAAGGGAAGGGAGGAGTGGCCACTCACACCTGAAAGGGCCGTGCCTGCCCTCACACAATGCAATCTCCAACCCACTGGTTTGTGTCTGGTGCCTGGCCTGGCCAAGGCAGATTCTTACAAACAAGAGGTACTTTCCTTTGAAGTTGGCCTACTTCAAAGGCAGAATGGGGTATAAGTAGTGGACCCAAAACCCCAGACTTTAGATTACTTCAAGGATTCAAGAGCAACCTCTGCCAAGGAGAAGAGCTGAGGAGAAGTGCTGCCCCTGCCTGTAACTGTGCTTTGTTGGGCTATCCTGCAGATGTTGCTTCTGCCTGTGAAAGGGGACAAAGACTGGACTTTTTTGTGCATTCCTCCGTGAGAAGAATCTCCAAGGGCTTGAATTCAGCTTGTCTCCTGTTGTGGAAGTCTCAGGGCCATCAAAGACTTCTGTCTGCCAGCACCTGGACTCTCTGGTGAGATTCCTGCCCTGCCAAGTGGTGCCCCATCCAGTCCCTGGGCCCTTGAAAGTTGAAGCTGGTGGAAAAGGATTGAAATCCACACAAAGACTGGCGTGTGGGGAAATTTTCAACACACCATCTGCAATGCAGCTGATAAACAACGTGCCACTAGCCTTGCGGCTGAAATCGCCACCCCACTTGCATCGCAGCTGGGATATCGACACATCACTGCTGGAGAAACGATGCGCAATACCTGCTTACTGAGGCAGATAATGACGCAAATCCCACGCAGTGCGGTTTTCTAACACCGTGTGACAGGATTTTCCACGCCTCGTCCCTGGGCGTCAAAGTCAACCAGACTGCACTGGTAGGTGGTGTTGGTTGTCTGAGTGATGCAGGTGATGCCCGCAAGGGTGCTACCCCAGCGTGCTGACAGTTGTTTTCTTTCCAGACCAGGTGGGATTCAGAGAGGAGCTACCCTCAGTCTTTTTTGATTGACATTTTTCGACTTTTTGTCAAGTTTTTTACGAGACTGTGTCTCCTGGTACATTGAGGATGTCAGCTAGGAAAGCTGTCGGTGACAGACCCACATTTGGTGTGCCTCTGGTGTTTGGAGCGCGACCACGACTCCAAAACCTACATCAATTGCCACAACATTCACACCAAGGCCTTGAGGAAGCGATCCCTGAAGCTTTTCGCTGCGCGACACTCAGGATCTTGGTCGAGAGAAAGGTCCTGGGATTGGTCACAGAGCCACTCTAAGTGCTCATCGTCGAGGTCGTCGGGGAAGTCCCACAGGCACAAGAAGAGCAAGAAGATCTTCAACTCTGGCACATCTGTGGAAGTCATCGAATGAGACAAGGGAGCTTCGGCACTCAAGGCCTAGCCCCTGGGTGGAACCTGCGCCTGGGCTGTCTCCTCACCTCCCAGAGTATCCGGGAACTAGAGCAACTCCCTCCCCCACCCCCAGTTATGTGAATTTTAAGAAGCGACACACCTCATATTTGAGCTGCCCGTCCCCGCTGGTCTGCCTTTGGGCTTGGAAGGGGCACCTACTGGCCTTCTGCTGGTGAGTTTGCCCCTGGTGCCAGTGGGCTCCTTGGATCCGTGGATGGACCTGGAGTGGCACTGGTAGAGCCACCTCATCCTTTCCTGTTGCGGCTTCTGTGCTAATTCCCCTGGTATCACAAACGCCCCACGGCAGTGCCATCTCCATCATCAGCCCTGACTCAGAAACAGAACCAAATCAATGGTTCAGACACCGGCTCTAGTGCCGTTGGTTAAGAGACTCCCCATGACTCAGCCAATGCTCCTGTGATAGGCCTGGAATGGGAGACTGTAGGAGGCTGGCCTGGCTTGCAGTGGGTACCAGAGGTACTTAGACCTTGTGCCAGGTCCAGTTATCACTTATTAGTGTAGAAGAGGTGTTTCTAGCAGCTTAGGCTGATAGAAGGGAGCTATTGCAAAGCAGCTTAGGCTGAACTAGGAGACATGTAAAGCTCCTACTATACCACTGGCGTCATATGCACGATATCATAAGAAAACACAATATACAGATATACTAATAATAAAGGTACTTTATTTTCATGACAATATGCCAAAAGTATCTCAGTGAATAGCCTCAGTATGAGGATAAGTTATATACACAAGATATATGTACACAAACCAAAATTATGCAGATAATAGCAAAAGGAAGTAATGCAAGCAATGTAAAATTACAGTAGATTGCAATAGGAGCACATAGGTATAGGGGCAACACAAACCATATACTCCAAAAGTGAAATGCGAACCACGAATGGACCCCAAACCTATGTGAGCTTGTAGAGGGTCGCTGGGACTGTAAGAAAACAGTGAGGGTTAGAAGAATAGCCCACCCCAAGACCCTGAAAGGTAGGTGTAAAGTGCACCTACTACCCCCAGAGAGCACAGAAGTCGTGATAGGGGGATTCTGCAGGAAGAACAAACACCAGCAATGCAACAACAGTGGATTTCCGGACCTGAGTACCTGTAAGACAAGGGGACCAAGTCCAAGAGTCGCAACAGTGTCAAGAGTGGGCAGGAGCCCAGGAAATGTCAGCTGAGGGTGCAAGGAAGCTGCCACCTGTTGGAAGAAGCTTGGTGTTCTGCAAGAACGAAGAGGACTAGGAACTTCCCCTTTGGAGGATGGTTGTCCCACGTCCGAAGAAGCTTGCAGAGGTGTTCCCACGCAGAAAGACCGCAAACAAGCCTTACTAGCTGCAAGGGTCGTGGTTAGGGTTTTTGGGTGCAGCAGTGGCCCAGGAGGGACCAGGATGTCGCCACTTGGATGAGGAGACAGAGGGGACGCCCAGCAATGTAGGGAGCCCTCACAGAAGCAAGCAGCACCCGCAGAAGTACCTGAACAGGCATTTAGAAGAAAAGTGAATCGGAGTCCACCCGAAGTCACAAAAGGGAGTCCCACGACGTCGGAGGACAACTCAGAAGGTTGTGCACTGCAGGTTAGAGTGTCGGGGACCCAGGCTTGGCTATGCACGAAGGAAATCCTGGAAGAGTGCACAGGAGCCGGAGCAGCTGCAAATCATGCGGTACCCAGCAATGCATCGGGAGGCAAGGACTTACCTCCACCAAACTCGGACTGAAGAGTCACTGGACTGTGGGAATCACTTAGACAGAGATGCTGAGTTCAGGGGACCACGCTCGTCGTGCTAAGAGGGGACCCAGAGGACCGGTGATGCAGTCTTTTGTTGCCTGCGGTTGCAGGGGGAAGATTCCCTCGACCCACGGGAGATTTCTTCGGAGCTCCTGGTGCAGAGAGGAGGCAGGCTACCCCCAGAACATGCACCACCTGGAAACAGTCGAGAAAGCCGGCAGGATGAAGCGATACAAGGTTGCTAGTAGTCGTCTTGCTACTTTGTTGCGGTTTTGCAGGCGTCCTGAGCAGTCAGCGGTCGATCCTTTGGCAGAAGGTGAAGAGGGAGATGCAGAGGAACTCTGGTGAGCTCTTGCATTTGTTATCTGGTGAGATCCCCAAAGCAGAGCCCCTAAATAGCCAGAAAAGGAGGTTTGGCTACCTAGGAAGGGGGATTGGCTACCAAGAGAGGTAAGAGCCTATCAGAAGGAGCCTGTGACGTCACCTGCTGGCACTGGCCAGTCAGAGCAGTCCAGTGTGCCACAAACACCTCTGTTTCCAAGATGGCAGAGGTCTGGGGCACACTGGAGGAGCTCTGGGCACCTTCCCGGGAGGTGCAGGTCAGGGGAGTGGTCACTCCCCTTTCCTTTGTCCAGTTTCGCGCTGGGGGATCCCTGAACCGGTGTAGACTGGCTTATGCAGAGATGGGGACCATCTGTGCCCATCAAAGCATTTCCAGAGGCTGGGGGAGGCTACTCCTCCCCAGCCTTCACACCTATTTCCAAAGGGAGAGGGTGTTACCCCCTCTCTCATAGGAAATCCTTTGTTCTGCCTTCCTGCGCCAGGGCTTCCTGGACCCCAGGAGGGCAGAAACCTGTCTGAGGGGTTGGCAGCAGCTGCAGTGGAGACCCCGGAAAGGCAGTTTGGCAGTACCCGGGTTCTGTGCTAGAGACCCGGGGGATCATGGAATTGTCCCCCTAATGCCAGAATGGCATTGGGGTGACAATTCCATGATCTTAGACATGTTACATGGCCATGTTCAGAGTTACCATTGTGACGCTGTACATAGGTAGTGACCTATGTACAGTGCACACGTGTAATGGGGTCCCCGCACTCACAAAGTCCGGGGAATTTGCCCTGAATGATGTGGGGGCACCTTGGCTAGTGCCAGGGTGCCCTCACACTAAGTAACGTTACACCCAACCTTTACCAGGTGAAGGTTAGACATATAGGTGACTTATAAGTTACTTAAGTGCAGTGGTAAATGGCTGTGAAATAACGTGGACGTTATTTAACTCAGGCTGCACTGGCAGGCCTGTGTAGGTGTGTGAGAGCCTGAGCAGATTGTGAGTGGGTGTGTGAGGGTCTGAATGGGTCTGTGAGTGGGAGCATCAATGTCTGAGTGGGTGTGTGAGTAGATGCGTCAATGTCTATGTGGGCCTGTGAACAGGTGTGTGAGTGTCTGAGTGGGTCTGTTAGTGGGTGCCACAATGTGAGTGGGTGCATGAGGATCTCAGTGTATTTGTGAGTGGGTTCCTGAGGGTCTGAATCGGTCTGTGAGTGGGTGCATGAGGGTTTGAGTGGGATATAAGTAAATGTGTCAGGGTCTGTGTGGGTCAGTGACTGGGTGCATGAGAGTGAGTGGATTTGTGAGTGGGTGTTTGAGGGTCTGAGTGGGTCTGTGAGTGGGTGTTTGAGTTTCTTAGTGGGTCTTTGTGAGTGCATCAGTGTCTCAATGGGTCTGTGAGATGGTGCATCAGTGTCTGAGTGGGTTTGTGAGTGGGTACATGAGGGTCTCAATGGGTCTGTGAGTGGATGCGTGAGGGTCTGAGTGGATTTGTGGGTGGGTGCATGAGGGTCTAACTGGGTCTGTGACTGGGTGCATGAGAGTGTGGGTGGAATTGTGAATGGGTGCGTGAGCGTCTGAATGGGTCTGTGAGTGGGTGCATGAGTGTCTGAATGGGTCTGTGACTGGGCGCATGAGAGTGAGTTGAGTGGATTTGTGAGTGGGTGCATGAGGGTCTCAATGGGTCTGAGTGGGTGCATGAGGGGCTGTGTGGGTCTGTGAGTGAGAGCATCAGTGTCTGAGTGGGTCTGTGAATAGGTGCATCAGTGGCTGAGTGGGTCTGTGAGTGGGTACATGAGGGTCTGAGTGGGCCATGAGTGCATGTGTCAATGTCTGAGTGGTTCTGTGAGTGGATGTGTCACTGTTAGTGGGTCGGTGAGTGGGTGCGTGAGTATCCGATTGGGTCTGTGACTGGGTGTGTGAGGGGCGGAGTGGGTCTGTGGGTGTGTGAGGGGCAGAGTGGGTCTGTGAGTGAGTATGTGAGGGTCCGTGACTGGGTGTGTGAGGGGCGGAGTGGGTCTGTGACTGGGTGTGTGAGGGGCGGAGTGGGTCTGTGATCGGGTATGTGAGGGTCTGAGTGGGTTTGTGAGTGGGTGGATCATTGTCCCAGTGGATCTGTGTATGGGTGTGACAGTGTCTCACTGATTTTGTGAGTTCTGTGAGTAGGTGCATCAGTGTCTGAGTGGGTCTGTGAGTGAGGGTCTGAGTAGGTCTGTGAGTGGGTGCGTCAGTGTCTGTAAATGGATGTGTCAATGTGTGTGGGTCTGTTAGTGGATGTATGAGAGTCTGCGTCTATGTGTGAGGGCATCAGTGTCTCACTGGGTTCGTGAGGGGGTGCGTCAGTGTGAGTGGGCCTATGAGTGGGTCCACGAAGGTCTCAGTAATTCGTGAATTTTCATGAATGTCTCTGATGCACAAAAACAGAACCACTGAGCCACCCATACACCCACTCACAGACCACTCAGAACCTCATTCACCCACTCACAGACCCACTCAGACACTAACACAGCCACGAAGACACTGATGAATGCACTCTCACACCCAGACAGCGACTCCCACAGTCACTCTCACCCCAAATTCACCCCCTTGCACCTGTTGGCACAGCCAGAGACAGGCTGCAGCCACCTCCCTTTGGCCGTACGTGGCACTGGTTGGATTAACGTACAGTAATAAAAGTTACTATACGTCTAAAAAAAACATAGAAATTCACTGAAAAAAACAAAGGTTATAGGGACGTTATATTTAGGAAATGGAATTTAAAAAAACATAGAAATTAATTGAAAAAACAAAGGTTGTAGAGACGTTATAGTTAGGAAATAGATTTTAAAAAACCTTGGAAATTCACTTAAAAAACCAAAGGTAATAGGGTTGGTATAGTTAGGTCCTGTATTTACTTTCACAAAACCAGACAAATTCCACAGTTATAGTTACCTGAGCCAACTGTAACGTGCGCCCCTGTAATGCACTACTTATGATTATTACATCACTCATGATATAGTGACATCACTGATGACATCTTAAATGACGTCATCCGCACACTCAATCATACTCTTACACAAACTCACGTAGATTGCCACACATACAAATACTAGAACACTAACTGACAGAGCAATACAGCTACTACCACACACCTACTCACTCATGCAACGCTAACACACCCACCCACCCACTCACTCATGCATAACTAACTGCGCTATTACCACACTCATACAACCATGCACACACCCACTCACAGCCCAGTACACTACTCCTACACCGACTCACTCACCCATACATGACTCACAAATATACTATAAAATACATATAACCACAGATACATCCACTCACTCACACATGCTATAAAAAACACACCCATGCATACAGTTAGACAACCACTTACCCACCAATACAAAGACTTACACACCCAATCAATCACCCATACAACAACTCCTGCTTCCAGTCACCCATACATACAGGCGTTCACTCCCCCATACAGCCACTCATACTCTCACTTTTTTATGAATAAATGTACTCACACATCTACTCGCTCTCACATTGACTCACTGATACAGCACCCAGTTATGGGAACAGCAACCCAAAGATAAAATCAGCCACTGATACACTCATAAATCACCCACTAACTGCCTAATAAAGACGCTATTACTGCTACCCAGTCCCCAGTTAAACTTCTCCCACCTACATAATTGGCCATACAGCTACTAACAGATCCTCTTTCTTACATGTACACCTTCTCACACATACACTTACTGTACCACAAAAGAAGTAACAGACCCACTTACCTGTGGATACAGCCCGATATAAAGGCATTCACTCATCCATATTCTCAAAAATAGGGAGTTACATATTAACACATTTACTGAAACACACGGGCAGTACTCCATACAAACAATCACACAGCCATTCTCTCAGCTGTACAGCTACTCAAACACCCACTCACCGTACCAATGTAGACTATCACACAGCCATTTCCCTGTATACACACCTAGTAACACATCCACTTACGGTTTCGTACAGAAACCAACTCAACTATCAACTCATCAGTACAACCACTCACACCTTCAGTTATACATACGTATAACCACTTACAGATACTGGATGACGTTATCAGTGATGTCATCAGTGATGTCACTGACATAGTCATGAGTGATGTAATATGTGTTGTTATAAGCAGTGCATTACAGTGGCGCAAGTTAAAGTTAGCTCACGTAACTATAACTGCTGATTTTTTTCTGGTTTTGTAGAAGTAAATTCAAGACCTAACTATAACAGCCCTGTAACCTTTGGTTTTGCAGTGAATATATACTATCTCCCATCGGGCGCCAGTAGGTAGTTCTACTTAGGGTCTAGTTTCCATAGGAAAAGCTTTTTTTTTGTTTTGTCAATAACTGTCGCACCGTTTGACGAAACTTCACAACATTTTCAAAAGTAATACGGCACTCACTTCAGCTTCTGTCTTGAAATTTTCAGGGTGATTAGTCAAATGGAGGTCGAGAAGGGGGGGGGGGGGTGTCTTAAAAAAAAAAAGATTTACCCCAAATTTGGCAGGAAGCTAGATCTTGGTGGGCAGAATGCGGAGGCTCTGCTGATCCCAAAGATGTCATGCAGGGATCTGATTTGCTGTCAACACTTCAACCAGGAACTGTTGGCAGCCATTTTTAGAATCTGAGTCCCAAACAAGAAGTTAAAAGAAAGAGGCAGAGTAGGAATACCCTGACCCCGTGCCCAAGTGCTGAGGTTCCCAAGGGACTCCTCCAGGGCAAAAAAAGCATTTTTAAAAAAAAATGTCACTGAAATTTGGGCAGATCTGCAAATTTGGCCAAAAAAAAAAGAGCGGTCTCCTACACTTGTTTACAGTTCAGTCCCCAGGTCAGCAGAGTACTGTGGGCAAGCTGCAATAAAAAACAAGCATTGGCAGGGTTGGGCATGGCCAACCATCATGGCTGAGTGGATGTAATCCACGTAGGCTTTGCCAAGCACGCTACAGCTTGCCTCGATCTGATGCTATACAAGCATTCCCTCTCCCGTCCTGGAACCTTGATGCAGACCTGAAAAGTCTGCCAAGCTGTCTGCTTGTTTCAGCTCACCTAGCGCCGAAACCTTACCTGAAAGGAGTTAGAGTGCGCCCCGGGCCAGAGACGACATGGCAGGCTCGCCAACCATGAGGTCCGGATGAGTGCCCTGGGGAATGCCCGCAATCTCCTGTGGTAAGCGACATGTGACCCCACCCCTCTACAAAACAAAGTGGATGGCTGTTCCCTCTGAGCGTTGCCAGCAAGACACCAGAAACTTGCCCCCAATGCAAGGCGCCATTCATCCATGCCAATTTCCTTCAAGGGCATTACATTGGGAACCCCTGGGTCGAGGGTTAGAAGGTGTATTCCCCCCCACCCCCACACACACAACTGAGCAGAACGCTGACTTCAGCATGGCGCTCATCCAAGCCCTGATTGCGAGTGTTCTTATAAAGATAATGTAAACACCAACCAGGGGTCAACAAAGTGGTGCCCCTTTATCACCCTCCCCCACCCCTGACACTGAGATTTGGCAACCACTGCACTTTCTGAAATTAACTCCAGTGGAACAAATACACAGGGGCAAGAGCTAAGGCATTCATCAGGATTGGTTTGTACAGGGGGCCCATCCCTCACCCCTGTCACACAGGCGCCCTCGTTGCTGTTTATGACCCAGGCCGGTCTACATCAGTGCAGTCTCAATGCCACCCAGAAAGGTCCAAAATAATAGGGAGTCTCATTATTTCACCCTATCAGAAGCAACATTACTGATCACTGAAACCTTCCCGGACACAAATATGGCTCTCACCAAGAAGGAGCTCCTCTCTTCCCTGTGTGAATTCAAGAAAGAACATAGAGAAGAGCTCAAAGCTGATATCTCCGCCTCCTTCGAGGCTTAGAAGGCCTATTAATGTCTATTAACTCCCAGATGGTCTCCCTACAGACAGACGTCGACCCACTTGGGACATGCACTCTAGATTTAGAAACGAAAATGCAGGACTTAGAGCAGCGTTTGAACCCTTGAGACACGACATGGAACACCTCCACGCCGAACAGCACTCCCTTCTGAAGTGCGAAGACTTGCAAAACCGTTCTCTGAGGGTCAACATCCTAGAAAGTGGTTTGGGGAAAGGAATTGAAGGCCCAGACTTGGAGGCCTTTATGATGGGCCAGTGTTCTGAACTACTAGGTGCTGAACATCTTGAGGTGTTAGTGGAATGAGTGCACAGAGTGGACCCACTGGCATCGTCTGGGTAGAAACGACAGAGAGACATTCTTGCCAAACTGAGTTCCTACAAAATTTAAGAACTGATTCTTCGAGTGGCCCGTCAAAGAAGACAGTATCACCTTCCAAGGAGCAAACTGTTCTTAATACCAAGATGTCACCCCGGGCAACTTTGGCACAGCGTCTACAGTTTAGGCCGACTACAGACGTACTTTTTCACAACCATGTCAAAGTTAAATATCGTTGGACATACCCTTTTGGTATTGCTTTTGAATTCCAAAATAAACACCACCACTTAATGGAAGATGCTGTTTCTCTTCTCAGCCTCACAATAACCACCCCATCGGACTCCAGGAGACATGGCAAAATGCCCTCATCTGACTCCACTAATAACTCTGCCACATGACCATGGCGCTCACAACAGATAGGGAAACACTATGGCAAGAAGTGACACCTGAAATGCAAATCAACACATTTGGTTACGAAGCATCCATTCTTCAACCTCTATAGGCCTGGCTCTGATGCTACCGATATACTTGGATGTCTCTCCTTTCTCTTGAATTGCTAGGTCAAAAAGGTTGAGACATACTGAGCAGTTATATATATATCCTTGACATTCACCTTAATAGCTCCTTCACTTTCCTACATCTTATAAGAAGCATTGCAGATGACTAATATGAGATCAAGCATTCATTTTCTGTACGATATACATTGGCAGCCTTCAGGGTGCTTGGTGGGTTAATGTCCACTACAGCCTTATAGTTTATACCTAGATGGAGTTATTGGTTTAGCGGGAGTATACACTTCCTAGTTCATATTCTTTGTTTTTCTATTAGATGTTCCTTTGCATGGCTGGGAATGGTACCCGTGGGGGGATTGACTGTGCTCTGGGAGGCTGTGGGTGGGGGGGTCAGTTGGGACCCTCTTCTATGCGTTTCAAATGGAGTGCCTTAAATCAGTTTTCTCTCATAAATCGTGACAGTATTGAATACTTTAATGTGGAACATCAAAGGGCTTAACTCTCCCAATAAACGCTCCGAACTTTGGAAATATATCCTCTATAGGTGCCTAGACATATAGCACTTCAGGAGACACATCTCAGACTAGCTGAGGTTCACATATTGTGACATAAATCATACTCCCTTACATACAGATCCTCCGCCATCACTAAACAAAACGGTGTTGCGCTCCTCTTTCGATCTACGGTTAAATTCCAACTCACAAATAGCAAGTAAGATAAAGAAGGGAGGTTACTGACGGTTAAAGGGCTTATTGAAGGTCGTCTTTGCACCATTGCTACATTTTACACTCCCAATACCGGTCAGTCTGAATTTCTGCCTTCCTCCCTTTCCATGCGGGGGGATTTGCAGAGGTTGATATTATACTGATGGGAAATTTCAACTTAATAAGGGATCCCAGTCTGAACAGTGCCCAGTCTCACAGGTCCCATGCCGGGTTATGCACCAATGCCACTAAAACAGCTCTGTGTCAGCTCGGCTTAGTGGATGCATGGAAGGCTGTGAACCCCACCACACAGGCCTACACTTTCTTCTCTCACTCCCATAGAACCCACTGTAGGCTAGATCATACTTTCAACACCTAGGTCATACAATTTTAACTGCTACCATTCATACCACTACTATTTCAGAACATGCCCCACTGTAAGCAGTCTTCGATTGGCACACCCGAGATCTTCTTTCCATAGATGGGATTTTCTCAATATAATTTCGAGGGACCCTCTTTTCCGTAATAAACTTTGCAAGGTGATTAGAGAATATTTTCAGCTAAATAAAACCTAGGGCACCACACTTTCCATGGCTTAGGACGCCTTTAAGGCAGTTATCTGGGCTAAATGTATCTCCTTAAAGACCACTCTCACCTAGCAAAAAACAAAGGAGAGACAGATGCTAGAAGCAGAACTTTTGCAAGCTGAAAAAGCCCATAAGGCTACACCCATGATGAAAACTATGGAAATTAAAGCAATAAACGCCAATAGGGCGGAATCAACCCTCTTGTGGCTTAAATGGTCCACTTATGAAAGCGGCAACAAGGTAGGCCCTCTATTAGCGAGACAATTATGAAGTAAACAAGAAAAAGGATATGTAAGTCAGATACAGGACTAGGCAGGTGCCCCTCATCACACAGAAGAGAGGAAGGCCCCGGCTTTTGCAACTTCTACAAACAGCTTCACACTTCTCACTCAATGGATGTCAAGGAGTAGATGGCCTACCTAGCTGACGTTACCCTGCCGCAAGTCTCTCCAGCCCTCAATGATGCCTTAAGCAGTTCCATAACGACGGAAAAGGTACAACTAGCTCTTAACCTCCACAAAGCTCCTGGCTCTGACGGATTTAATGCCCAATTTTACAAGACCTTCAGCTCAGAATTAGTCCCTCACCTGACACATAATTTTTAATATACGGCAGTAACTTCCTCTATGGGAAAATTCCTGAGCTCTGTCATTCCAAAATGGGGGGGAAAATCCCTAGTTTTTGTGCTTCATATCGTCCAATTGCTCTCCTCAACCTTGACGACAAATTGTACACTAAATTCCTAGCCCACAGATTGGAGGACATTATGCCAGAACTGATCAACCCAGATCAATCGGGCTTTATTACACGGCGACAAACCCATGACAACAGTCATCAGCTTGATAGAGAAGGCTACAAAGAAGTCAATGCCAGCAATCTTTCTGGCGTTGGATGCCGAAAAGGCTTTTGACCAGGTGGATTGGGCATTTCTATTGCACACACTGCGGCAATTTGGATTTAATGAAAGCTTTATCACTATGATACAGGTTAACTAGACTCATCCCTGTTTCAGAATATTGGTGAACGGACAGCCTCTGACTATTTCGATCTCACTCGAGGAACGAGACTCTCCGCTCTACTTTTTGCCCTCAGAAACCCTTAGTTGGCAAGATAAGGGCTTCACTCTCCATTCAAGAGATCCCCTTTGGTTCAGAAGGTCACAAATTCTTGTTATTTGCCAAACACATCTTACTTTCCCTTATTTTTCCCTGATCCTCCCTCCAGGAACTCCAGGTAGAACTTCAACACTATGAATCAGTGGCTGGCTTTTGCATTAATCTTTACAAATCCTTCCTACTCAACTTAACTGTCCCATCTCCGGAGCTAGCATCTGTCTCCCTATTTCACTGGGCGAAGAAAGACATTACATACTTAGGGATAAAAATCACACCCAAAGTGACCGACCTTTGCACGGCAAATTATCCCCCTGTGTTACGCACTTCAAATTGGATCTTGGACTATGGCCCCCATTATTATATTTAACTTAGCTTGGTTGCATTAATGCAATTAAAATGGCAGTGCTTCCCCGTATACTTTAGGTTTTCCAAGGACTCACATTGGAAGTAGATATGGAATTCTTCACCACCACTCGCTCCATGATAACGAAGTTTATATGGCAAAATTGAAGGGCCTGACTCTCCTACTGCCTCTTGACGCTCCCTAAAGAAGCAGGGGGCCAGGGCTTCCCAGTCTTCTTGTCCTACTATAGAGCGACCCAACTCCGATTCATATCTGAATGATCCTTAAGGAAATCATACAAACAGTGGCTGCATATGTATTGGGCAATAGTGAGTAGGACAATCTGGGATGTCCTGTGGAAACCCAAACCTGATCATGCACTCAATACCTACTTAAGCACCCCAACGACCACCATGTTAAAATCTGGGACATTGTAATTAAGACAAATGAACTGACATCCTTCCCTTCCCTGTACACACCTACCCATTTCAACCCAGCCTTTCAACCTGCCCCACTGCAAGGCCCTTTTGACAAGTGGCGGGAGGGGGGAAGCCTTTCTACATTAGACTTATTCCATTGGTGAGACATATTAACATTCTAAAACTGCTGCTGCAATTGTAATTTACCTACATCAGAAACATATCACTATGCTCAACTAAAACATTGGGTTCTACAATCAGATATAAGGTTAGTTGCTACTAAAGACATCCTCTCAGTTGAGCAATTTGTACAAAAAGCAGGAACAACCCGTGGGTGAATCTCTTTTCTTTGCTCCCTGTTGAGATCCACTATTTTTGCCCCTACTCCACGGCATATTACATTCCGCGAACAAACGCTGGATATTACTATGGAGAAGCAGCAATGCCCTACCCTCTGGCATTACATGTCCAGATTTAACCACTCAATGGCTCTACGCAAAGAACACTATAAAGTCTTTTATGATTGGTACTTGTACCCGTAAAAACTTCAGAAAAGATTTCCAAACATGACAGATTGTTGCTGGAGAGGTTGTGGGTTACTAGGAGATTTCTATCATATCTGGTGGGACTGCCTGTATGAGGCTGGCCTGGCTTGTAGTGTGTACCAGAGGTACTTACACCTTGTGCCAGGTCCAGTTATCCCTTATTAGTGTAGAAGAGGTGTTTCTAGCAGCTAAGGCTAATAGAAGGTAGCTATAGCAGAGCAGCTTAGGCTGAACTAGGAGACATGCAAAGCTCCTACTATACCACTGGTGTCATATGCACAATATCATAAGAAAACACAATACACAGATATACTAAAAATAAAGGTACTTTATTTTTATGACAATATGCCAAAAGTATCTCAGTGAGTACCCTCAGTATGAGGATGCCAAATATACACAAGATATATGTACACAATACCAAAAATATGCAGTAATAGCAAAAGGAAGTAATGCAAGCAGTGTAAAGTTACAATAGATTGCAATAGGAGCACATAGGTATAGGGGCAACACAAACCATATACTCCAAAAGTGGAATGCGAACCACGAATGGACCCCAAACCTATGTGAGCTTGTGGAGGGTCACTGGGGCTGTAAGAAAACAGTGAGGGTGAGAAAAATAGCCCACCCCAAGACCCTGTAAGGTAGGTGTAAAGTGCACCTACAACCCCCAGAGAGCACAGAAGTCGTGATAGGGGGATTCTGCAAGGAAAACCAACACCAGCAAAGCAACAACAGTGGATTTCCGGACCTGAGTACCTGTAAGAGAAGGGGTCCAAGAGTCGCGACAGTGTCGAAAGTGGGCAGATGCCCAGGAAATGCCAGCTGAGGGTGCAAGGAAGCTGCCACCGGATGGGAGAAGCTTGGTGTTTTGCAAGAATAAGTTAAGGTAGTGACCTATGTATAGTGCACGTGTGAAATGGTGTCCCCGCACTCAAAGTCTGGGGAATTTGCCCTGAACAGTGTGGGGGCACCTTGGCTAGTGCCAGGGTACCCACACACTAAGTAACTTTGCACCCAACCTTCACCAGGTGAAGGTTAGACATATACAGGGAGTGCAGAATTATTAGGCAAATGAGTATTTTGACCACATCATCCTCTTTATGCATGTTGTCTTACTCCAAGCTGTATAGGCTTGAAAGCCTACTACCAATTAAGCATATTAGGTGATGTGCATCCCTGTAATGAGAAGGGGTGTGGTCTAATGACATCAACACCCTATATCAGGTGTGCATAATTATTAGGCAACTTCCTTTCCTTTGGCAAAATGGGTCAAAAGAAGGACTTGACAGGCTCAGAAAAGTCAAAAATAGTGAGATATCTTGCAGAGGGATGCAGCACTCTTAAAATTGCAAAGCTTCTGAAGCGCGATCATCGAACAATCAAGCGTTTCATTCAAAATAGTCAACAGGGTCGCAAGAAGCGTGTGGAAAAACCAAGGCGCAAAATAACTGCCCATGAACTGAGAAAAGTCAAGCGTGCAGCTGCCACGATGCCACTTGCCACCAGTTTGGCCATATTTCAGAGCTGCAACATCACTGGAGTGCCCAAAAGCACAAGGTGTGCAATACTCAGAGACATGGCCAAGGTAAGAAAGGCTGAAAGACGACCACCACTGAACAAGACACACAAGCTGAAACGTCAAGACTGGGCCAAGAAATATCTCAAGACTGATTTTCTAAGGTTTTATGGACTGATGAAATGAGAGTGAGTCTTGATGGGCCAGATGGATGGGCCCGTGGCTGGATTGGTAAAGGGCAGAGAGCTCCAGTCCGACTCAGACGCCAGCAAGGTGGAGGTGGAGTACTGGTTTGGGCTGGTATCATCAAAGATGAGCTTGTGGGGCCTTTTCGGGTTGAGGATGGAGTCAAGCTCAACTCCCAGTCCTACTGCCAGTTCCTGGTAGACACCTTCTTCAAGCAGTGGTACAGGAAGAAGTCTGCATCCTTCAAGAAAAACATGATTTTCATGCAGGACAATGCTCCATCACACGCGTCCAAGTACTCCACAGCGTGGCTGGCAAGAAAGGGTATAAAAGAAGGAAATCTAATGACATGGCCTCCTTGTTCACCTGATCTGAACCCCATTGAGAACCTGTGGTCCATCATCAAATGTGAGATTTACAAGGAGGGAAAACAGTACACCTCTCTGAACAGTGTCTGGGAGGCTGTGGTTGCTGCTGCACGCAATGTTGATGGTGAACAGATCAAAACACTGACAGAATCCATGGATGGCAGGCTTTTGAGTGTCCTTGCAAAGAAAGGTGGCTATATTGGTCACTGATTTGATTTTGTTTTGTTTTTGAATGTCAGAAATGTATATTTGTGAATGTTGAGATGTTATATTGGTTTCACTGGTAATAATAAATAATTGAAATGGGTATATATTTGTTTTTTGTTAAGTTGCCTAATAATTATGCACAGTAATAGTCACCTGCACACACAGATATCCCCCTAACATAGCTAAAACTAAAAACAAACTAAAAACTACTTCCAAAAATATTCAGCTTTGATATTAATGAGTTTTTTGGGGTCATTGAGAACATGGTTGTTGTTCAATAATAAAATTAATCCTCAAAAATACAACTTGCCTAATAATTCTGCACCCCCTGTAGGTGACTTATAAGTTACTTAAGTGCAGTGGTAAATGGCTGTGAAATAACGTGGACGTTATTTCACTCGGGCTGCACTGGCAGGCCTGTGTAAGAATAGTCAGATCTTCCTATGGGTGGCAAAAGAAATGCTGCAGCCCATAGGGATCTCCTGGAACCCCAATACCCTGGGTACCTCAGTACCATATACTAGGGAATTATAAGGGTGTTCCAGTATGCCAATGTGAATTGGTAAAATTGGTCACTAGCCTGTTAGTGACAATTTGGAAAGCAGAGAGAGCATAACCACTGAGGTTCTGGTTAGCAGAGCCTCAGTGAGACAGTTAGGCATCACACAGGGAACACATACAGGGCACACTTATGAGCACTGGGGCCCTGCCTGGCAGGGTCCCAGTGACACATAGACTAAAACAACATATATACAGTGAAATATGGGGGTAACATGCCAGGCAAGATGGTACTTTCCTACACTGCCTGGTCATCCGCACCTACTAGGCAGCGATTCTAGCTCAGATAAAGAGATACTGGGTTGTCCCATTTCTTTCACCCCAGCAACTATCCTAGTAGGCCTTAGCGACCGATCCATCAAATATCAAACACAGGGAAGACTGCTCAATCCTTTGGCTGTGCCTCGGAGCAGCCAAGATGACATTAGCATTGGCATGGAGGCACGCCGAAGCCCCCTCGTTGTTGCAATGGCATGCTCGCCTACAGCATGCGCTAACAATTTAGGGAATTACTGACATTATGACAGACTTCCGGAAGAGCATTGGCTACATATGGGGTACTCTGGTACAGTTCCTTTTGAAGGATCTCCCACTTTCTTCATTCCAGACCTGAACGAGAGCACTCCATTTCTTTCAGACATAATGTCTTCCCACAGCGCATTAATCTTGGAGCGTAGGTTGCCCAGCTTTGTCGCTCTATTAAGCCCTCTATTCATTACTCATCCGATTTAATGTCCAACCTTGCAAGTTATATGCTTGTATTTTACACTTCTTCAGCATGAATATGCTCTTCTGGGGTGTCATGGTTGTATCACAAGTCGATAAGCAATTTTGATAATTGTATAATCTTATGGCCTTGCTAATTTGATGCAAAACTGATCCCATAATTAGCCTTATCTTTGAAAATGGCCTTATGTAGCGTGCAACATGTCACTTTATGCTGTACCTTTGAAAACAACCAAAAAAAGTTTGCCACCCCAAAAAACAAAACAAGCATTGATTAAGCCAACAGGTCTCGCGTATACAAATACTATTGGCTTTTGTAATATGTTTTGCCACGTTGTATACCAGTGTGGCTGCTGTTCATTGTGGCTAAAGGTTAGTGGCGTGGAGCGGAGGAGTAGAGTGTTGTAGGCTGGATTTGTTGGAGTGTCGTAGAGCTGAGTACAGGGGAGTGGAGTTTAGTGGTTCAGTGGCAGAGAGTGTCGTGGAGTGGGTTGGAATAGATTGAGGTAGTGGGGTGGATTTGGTTGGGTTAGAGAGGAGTGGATTAAGTGGGGTGGATTGGTGTGAGTTGGAGTGGGATGGATTGATATTGGGTGTATTCGAGTGGGGTGGATTAGATTGGATTGGGGTGGGTGGTTTGAATTGGAGTACGAAAATACAGTCTGGATATTAAAAGTTGTTGTGTAAATGTTTGTAAAAGTGAAGACAAGTCCAGTCCAGTAGGTAGCTCTAGATTTTTCTCTCCCGGCAAATCTTGTTGCATGTGTCTCACCCTATAGTAGTAAAAGTGCGTTAACGGGGTTCCTGGGTCCCACCTTCTTGTATTCCCTCCAAGTCACAGAACTTTCTCTCAGCGAAGAAGTCCCCCATTGTGGCGATACGAAGATCCTTCAACACCCTTAGTGCTCCCAGCTCCTGCGAGAACGGGAACCTTTGGCACCAAGCCAGTGGTATCTAGGGTGAATACAGCAGTGGCCCTGCCTGTCTTTCTAGCATTCTGTGTCTTGCATAGTGTCACATTCAAGGAATCTAATACCCCATGTCTTCTAATCTGGAGTCTAAACAGGAACCTCTGGAATGTACAGGGGGCTGCTGCGCCTCGTTCTGTTCACATGTATGGCAAAGTAGGGTATCACAACTAAGGTCATCCCAGAATATCACACTAATGGTGCGCTGTATATATATATATATATATATATATATAATATATAATATCCCTTAATTTGGATATTTAAATCGTAAACCCTGTCAGGTGGGAGAATGCGCCATTCGCAGTCTCGACTGCAATAAAATCGCTAGTTGCTGTCGCATCCAGATGGTCTTTCAGACTCTGGTGGCATATCATGACTTCTGCTGCGCTGCCTAGCAGTGTCACCGACCACGTTCAGCAATGCTCTCAAGTTTACTGGCATTTTTAATTGACAGTGCTGCCACCTTTTTCTTTTTGAACAGTGGCTTTTGTTGTGGGGATTTGTCTTCTTTTTTTGTCTGAAGACTGTAGTGAGTCTTTCTTCTCTTTCCCTTTTTCGGAACGTTGCTCTGACTGGCCCACTTGCTCGCTGTGTCTATCTGGTGCTTCCTGAAAGGAAAGAGAGGGACGTGAATTAGTATATCTGTCAGGAGCTTTTATATTTTCTCTATTTCTGAGATTATATCTCCTTTCGGAGTTCTCCGGGTGTGGAGAATCTGCTCTCTGACCCTGTCTGTCTCTAAATTGCTTTTGTTTATCCCAGCTCTTTTTAGAATCCTCTTGTGCTTGTTTAGTATCTTCCTTAGGGGTGGTACTCTGTATTTCAGGCTTTTTAGGCTTAGCTCCCAAAGTATCCTGTCCTATAATGGTATAGGTAAAAAGAAATGATTTTCGGAAGCTGTTTTTCCTGTTCCAGGTGTGGAATCAATCAGAGCCACTGGTGTATAGACAACGCTACCACTTCCCCTTTAATGTTACTGAGTATTAATGAGGCGACTACGTCAAAGTTAGGCATTAATTTCATCCCCAATTCTAAGACTGGAGCGGCCCGTGCTCCTTCTGTATTTGTTTTAACACTGCCGGTAAATTGGCAAGTGTTGTAGTACCATGTGGGGATTTGTCTTCTTTTTTTGTCTGAAGACTGTAGTGAGTCTTTCTTCTCTTTCACTTTGTCGGAACGTTGCTCTGACTGGCCCACTCGCTCGTTATGTCTATCTGGTGCTTCCTGAAAGGAACGAGAGGGACGTGAATTAGTATATCTGTCAGGAGCTTTTATATTTTCTCTATTTCTGAGATTATATATCCTTTCGGAGTTCTCCGGGTGTGGAGAATCTGCTCTCTGACCCCGTCTGTCTCTAAATTGCTTTTGTTTATCCCATCTCTTTTTAGAATCCTCTTGTGCTGTTTAGTATCTTCCTTAGGGGTGGTACTCTGTATTTCAGGCTTTTTAGGCTTAGCTCCCAAAGTATCCTGTCCTATAATGGTATAGGTAAAAAGAAATGATTTTCGGAAGCTGTTTTTCCTGTTCCAGGTGTGGAATCAATCAGAGCCACTGGTGTATAGACAACGCTACCACTTCCCCTTTAATGTTACTGAGTATTAATGAGGCGACTATGTCAAAATTAGGCATTAATTTCATCCCCAATTCTAAGACTGGAGCGGCACGTCCTCCTTCTGTATTTGTTTTAACACTGCCGGTAAATTGGCAAGTGTCGTAGTACCATGTATGGTAGTATAAATCGCACCAAAGACTGTACCCCATGTGGTGTAGTCATCCACATAGGGCACCATCCCAAAGGGCAAGCACATTATGAGAATTCTGTTATATCCCTCTTTGGGGAAACAAAGCTTCCAGCTGATTAGTTTTCTGGACCATCCATAACAGGATTTTCTCTTGTTCCGTGGGTACTTTGCCATGTACTGTTTATGGATTAATCCTACTAGTGGCCAATTGATATCCAGCGGGTGCTGGTGGTGCTGGATGCGGTGGTGTTGTGTTCAAAGTTCACATTACAAACTGAACAAGTCGTCTATAAAGTATTACTAGCTCAATGTATAGATTGCGCAGATCAGCTGTCTGCATGTTTGGTACACCGGGGTGAGGTGTATATGTGACAAACGTTGGCCCTTCATTACCCAAGGGACCTAATCTCACAGGTTGTATTACGTGTGTTGGGCCCCCTTAAACCAATTCTGATGTTCTTGATAAGTAATTGATATTTCAAGATACTGGTATGCGTGGTACTGTTGTGGTACGTTTGCAATTCTGTATGTGTGGAATGTGAATGTGCTAGGGTCTTCCTTAGAAAGTTGACCCAAGAGTAGAATGTTTCTGTATGGTAAGCTTCATGAGCCTTGACAATGAATGTGACATCCCCGCCCTTATCACCTAAGCGGTGCCCTATTAGGTGCATGCATTAGGTAATGCATGTCTGACATTCTCTGGAATGTCTATGGCATTAGCCATAATGTGAAATGGGTAAAGCGATGGAACACCAAATGAGAAGAAAAGTCCTTTTTTGAATTCCAGCTCGAACAACCTAGAGCCTAATTAGGTCTCCCTGTTCAGCTGAGGAGAATTATCCCAAAGACGACGGACGTCTTTGCATTTCAGTACTTAGGAAGCCTGTTGTGTGTGAGACAGAGATACGCAGGCCATCCGTAAATTAGTGCCAAACCCCATAGTTGGTAGAGCCATCTCGTAGTTGGACTCTTGCTCTAGGCTCGGGATGACAACACTTTTGTTTGTAGGTAACAAGGCCAATCCTACAGCAAGTCGCAACTGTGGGCTCAACTCTCCCGGCTCAAAAGCAGTACCTCACCAAAAACCCAAACAGTAAAAGGTAATTTGAGGCAGCCTTTACGCGTCGACTCAAGAGTGCGACATCTCAGGGGAGTTGTGGTTAAACAGAGACTACCCTTTTCTCACATGAGCAACATGTCTCAATCCCACGCAGTCAATGAAGGAGATGCAATAAAGTGTTCAATAGGTTTTATTGGCAATCTACTGTAAATTGTATGGGTTGCAATGATTAGGATAATGAACAATGTAAGAAATAGAATTGTAAAAACGATAGTTGTGAATATAAAGACCCCCACCATCTTGCAACAACATGAAATGTGAAATAGATGTAAAATAGGCCCTAATACCCTAGCATGGATAACCTAATCTCTAACCTAAAGGAGGCAAGGTGTGTTAAACCTAATATGCCAGTACCATGTCTATGAGAAGAGCCCCCCAACCGTTTTACCTTGGAATGAGGTCTCTAGATCAGACTGTGTGGGGACACGAAGGCTGGGTCGGCATGATCCAGCAACCAAGGAGCTGCTTTAAGTAGCAGCTCCCTGGATGCTGGAGCAATGTTCACATCTGTCTTCCCTGCGTATCCGCCCCCGGAGTTGCACGGGAGGCCAATGGGCCTCCCCCACACAAATACAACATTTTGCCCTGGGGATGTGGTGGCCCCCGCTGTGTAGGTGCACGTGGCCCTCCACACATTTTCTATGCATCGCCCCAAGGAGGTAGCGGTCCCCGGGGGCTTAAAAAAGACGAAGTTAAAAAAACAAAGCGTGACAGCCCGCACTTTGTTCTTTTTAAATTATTTTTGCTGTGGATTAAAGCTGGTGGATCTCGGTTCGCTATTCCTGAACTTTATTCTACCTTTCTTCAATATAGTCAGTATTGTTTCAGTTGTGTGTTCCATCTGTACTCGGTCCGATTTAGACCGTTGAGGTCGGATTCTAGCCCTTTAAAGGCCTACTTCAATGTCGGGCTGATGGAACGAACTCCGTTTCCCTTCTGTCCTCTGTGTCACACTATATTTCAATACACCGATCAACATTCTGTGTGTAATCTCGGTCTATCTCCTGATCATCGAGAAGAGACCTGCGATGCTTGCAGATCATTTAGATCTAAAAAACTCTCAGGACTGTAGAGCTCGTCGTCTCGAAATGGCATCCAAGTCCACAGAAGATAGACCTGATATCTTCGGTGACGAACACGCCCAGGAAGAAGTTCGACAGGGGGCAGCGTTTTCCATCCAAGTCCCGGACTCCGATCAACACTCCAATGACGATCGCCACTATGTGCCTACGGCACAGTACATGAGTACAATGCCCCATTGACCAGACAAAGATACTTAAAAAGATTCCAGCACTAGTCGTCGGTCCTCCACTGCCTTCGGGTCATGGTCAAAGTCTGTATGACCAACCTTCAGGTTCTGCACAGAGACAACAAAAACTAAAGTGCATTTGGCATTGACCAGACACACTGCTACATCTGTTTCTGAACCTAGCCGAAAGTCAGAAAGGAACGCTTCGGAGCCGAAAAATGTAACACCGCCTTCAGAGCTGATGTTCTCGGTTCGAGCCAAGCTATCCATACATAAACCTTTGTAGTCAAAAGACACGGATAGCAAGCAAACTACTTCTACTCACAAAACTTCAGACATACAACCTATTTTAGAGGTGATGGATGCAAAGCAGCGAAAACTACACATTCAGAAGGACACACGAAGAATAATTGCTTCTCCTCCAATGTCCGTTAAGAGGAAATTAACTTTTAAAGAGACTTTAAAGAATGCACCTCTACCAAAAAAGGTATCTAAGGATAAAGAGCAGGAAGAGGCTACAAGAAACAAACAGCCTTCACCACCACATTTGCCTGTTATTCCTTATACACCACCACCATCACCCACATATTAAACACAGTTGTCACCACACACATCCTCGTTATCACCTCCTAGGGATGATTTCAGTGATGAATAGCAGGATAAAGATCCATGGAATATATATCATCCGGATCCCATTCTTCCAACAGTTCCAGACTTGTATCCTGCTAGACCTTCCCCACCAGAAGACTCTACTGTTTATAACCAAGTAACAGCCAGAGCTGTGGCCCATCATAATGTGCAGATGCATACAGACCAAATAGAAAAAGATTTCCTCTTTGACACACTAACATCTACACATCAGCAATATCAATGTCTTTCGATGCTTCCCACAATGCTCAGACATGCTTCTGATATTATCAAGGAACCCGTAAAGGCCAGAATGATCACTCCTAGAGTAGATAAAAAACATAAACCTGCACCCTCAGACCCACTGTTTATAAAAACTCAATTACCACCTGACTCAGTTGTTGCTAGTGCAGCAAGGAAAAGGGCTAACAGTCAGTCCACAGGAGACGCTCCTCCTCCAGACAAAGAAAGCAAGAAAATAGATGCAGCAAGTAAAAGAGTCGCCTCACAAGCTGCGCAAATCATTGGAGGCTAGCCAACTCACAAGCTCTCTCTTGGCTAGGTATGATAGGGCCCACTGGGATGAAATGGGAGAACTCCTGCAGTACCTTCCTCCAGAACACCAAAAGAGGGGACAACAAGTAATCAAAGAAGGGAAAGCAATATCTAAAAATGCTATTAGATCTGCTATGGATGCAGCTGATACAGCAGCCAGATCTATCAACACCAGTGTTCTCATTAGAAGACATGCCTAGTTAAGATGTTCAGGGTTCAAACCTGAAATACAGCAAGCTGTTTTAAATACACCCTTTGACGAAGAACCTCTATTTGACCCAGAAGTTGACACAACCATAGACAAACTTAAAAACGACTCTGAAATTGCCAAAGCAATGGGTGTGTTATATACCACACCCACTAGAGTTAAATTTCGTAGACCACAGTTTAGAGGGGGTTTCAAAGCATTGGCCTCAGAAACAGCAAACTCCCAACAAAAACAGTCTTCACAATTCTATACAAGAGAATTGTTTAGAGGCTCCTACAGAGTATCCAACAAAAGAAGAAGAGGTAAACCATCAACCTCTAGAGGTTCCTCTAACTCATATAAACAATGACTTTCCCACCTATCCCACAGAGCACACATCTCCTGTGGGAAGAAGACTGGTTAATTTCTATCCACAATGGCACAACTTCACTACAGATCAGTGGGTTCTATCAATTATCCAACATGGTTATTGTCTAGAACCCATTTCCACTCCACAAAATATTTCTCCTAGTTCACACAGACGTACTCAGGGGCATCCCACACTAATAAATCCGGAGGTACAGTCATTACTGCTCAAAGGAGCCGTAGAGATAGTACGTATATCCCAGCAAGGATCCGGAGTATGTTCATTATACTTCCTCATATCTAAAAAGGATGGTACTCTCAGACTTAGATCTCAGACCCCTCACTCTATACATACTTTCAGAACATTTTCATGTGGTCACTCTAAAACACGCCATTCCCCTACTACAAAAACATGATTACATGACCGTGTTAGACCTCAAGGATGCTTATTTCCACATTCCCATACATCCAGCACATCGAAAGTATCCAAGATTCATTATAGCAGGAAAACACTACCAATTCAAAGTGCTACCATTCGGGGTAACAGCAGTACCAAGGGCGTTCACCAAATGCTGAGCCATGGTTGCAGCATTTCTCAGAAGACAACACATACACATCTTCCCATATCTCGACGACTGGCTCATAAAAGCCAGTACACTTCAAATTTGTCAACAACATACTCAGTACACCATAAACAGCCTACACAATCTAGGATTCACCATCAATTACCAAAAATCTCACCTGCAATCATTACAGATACAACCTTATTTAGGAGCAATTCTGAACACTCATTAGCATACCCAAACCCAGTCAGGATTCAAGTATTTCACAATCTCATATCACAACTACAATACAACCACACATTGTGAGAAGGTAGCCTCTTTCTAGCCTTGTTACCCCCACTTTTGGCCTGTTTGTGAGTGTATGTCAGGGTGTTTGTCACTGTTTTCACTGTCTCACTGGGATCCTGATAGCCAGGCCTCAGTGCTCATAGTGAAAACACCATGTTTTCAGTATGGTTGTTATGTGTCACTGGGATCCTGCTGGTCAGGACCCCAGTGCTCATAGGTTTGTGGCCTATATGTATGTGTCACTGGGACCCTGTCACACAGGGCCCCAGTGCTCATAGGTGTGCATGTGTATGTTCCCTGTGTGGTGCCTAACTGTCTCACTGAGGCTCTGCTAATCAGAACCTCAGTGGTTATGCTCTCTCATTTCTTTCCAAATTGTCACTAACAGGCTAGTGACCATTTTTACCAATTTACATTGGCTTACTGGAACACCCTTATAATTCCCTAGTATATGGTACTGAGGTACCCAGGGTATTGGGGTTCCAGGAGATCCCTATGGGCTGCAGCATTTCTTTTGCCACCCATAGGGAGCTCTGACAATTCTTACACAGGCCTGCCACTGCAGCCTGAGTGAAATAACGTCCACGTTATTTCACAGCCATTTTACACTGCACTTAAGTAACTTATAAGTCACCTATATGTCTAACCTTTACCTGGTAAAGGTTAGGTGCAAAGTTACTTAGTGTGAGGGCACCCTGGCACTAGCCAAGGTGCCCCCACATTGTTCAGAGCCAATTCCCTGAACTTTGTGAGTGCGGGGACACCATTACACGCGTGCACTACATATAGGTCACTACCTATATGTAGCTTCACCATGGTAACTCCGAATATGGCCATGTAACATGTCTATGATCATGGAATTGCCCCCTCTATGCCATCCTGGCATAGTTGGCACAATCCCATGATCCCAGTGGTCTGTAGCACAGACCCTGGTACTGCCAAACTGCCCTTCCTGGGGTTTCACTGCAGCTGCTGCTGCTGCCAACCCCTCAGACAGGCAGCTGCCCTCCTGGGGTCCAGCCAGGCCTGGCCCAGGATGGCAGAACAAAGAACTTCCTCTGGGAGAGGGTGTGACACCTTCTCCCTTTGGAAAATGGTGTGAAGGCAGGGGAGGAGTAGCCTCCCCCAGCCTCTGGAAATGCTTTGTTGGGCACAGATGTGCCCAATTCTGCATAAGCCAGTCTACACCGGTTCAGGGACCCCTTAGCCCCTGCTCTGGCGCGAAACTGGACAAAGGAAAGGGGAGTGACCACTCCCCTGACCTGCACCTCCCCTGGGAGGTGTCCAGAGCTCCTCCAGTGTGCTCCAGACCTCTGCCATCTTGGAAACAGAGGTGCTGCTGGCACACTGGACTGCTCTGAGTGGTCAGTGCCACCAGGTGACGTCAGAGACTCCTTGAGATAGGCTCCTTCAGGTGTTAGTAGCCTTTCCTCTCTCCTAGGTAGCCAAACCCTCTTTTCTGGCTATTTAGGGTCTCTGTCTCTGGGGAAACTTGAGATAACGAATGCATGAGCTCAGCCGAGTTCCTCTGCATCTCCCTCTTCACCTTCTGATAAGGAATCGACCGCTGACCGCGCTGGAAGCCTGCAAACCTGCAACATAGTAGCAAAGACGACTACTGCAACTCTGTAACGCTGATCCTGCCGCCTTCTCGACTGTTTTCCTGCTTGTGCATGCTGTGGGGGTAGTCTGCCTCCTCTCTGCACCAGAAGCTCCGAAGAAATCTCCCGTGGGTCGACGGAATCTTCCCCCTGCAACCGCAGGCACCAAAAAGCTGCATTACCGGTCCCTTGGGTCTCCTCTCAGCACGATGAGCGAGGTCCCTCGAATCCAGCGACGCTGTCCAAGTGACCCCCACAGTCCAGTGACTCTTCAGCCCAAGTTTGGTGGAGGTAAGTCCTTGCCTCACCTCGCTGGGCTGCATTGCTGGGAACCGCGACTTTGCAGCTACTCCGGCCCCTGTGCACTTCCGGCGGAAATCCTTCGTGCACAGCCAAGCCTGGGTCCACGGCACTCTAACCTGCATTGCACGACTTTCTAAGTTGGTCTCCGGCGACGTGGGACTCCTTTGTGCAACTTCGGCGAGCACCGTTTCACGCATCCTCGTAGTGCCTCTTTCTGGCACTTCTCCGGGTGCTACCTGCTTCAGTGAGGGCTCTTTGTCTTGCTCGACGTCCCCTCTCTCTGCAGGTCCAATTTGCGACCTCCTGGTCCCTCCCCAGTGCTCCTATTGCAATCTACAGTAACTTTACACTGTTTGCATTACTTCCTTTTGCTATTACTTGCATAATTTTGGTTTGTGTACATATATCTTGTGTATATTTCTCATCCTCATACTGAGGGTACTCACTGAGATACTTTTGGCATATTGTCATAAAAATAAAGTACCTTTATTTTTAGTATATCTGTGTATTGTGTTTTCTTATGATATTGTGCATATGACACCAGTGGTATAGTAGGCGCTTTACATGTCTCCTAGTTCAGCTTAAGCTGCTTTGCCATAGCTACCTTCTATCAGCCTTAGCTGCTAGAAACACCTCTTCTACACTAATAAGGGATAACTGGACCTGGCACAAGGTGTAAGTACCTCTGGTACCCACTACAAGCCAGGCCAGCCTCCTACACCCACTAATTCCATTTCTGATCAAAAAGATAAAACAAACCACGTTCACCCTGATACTCATAGCTACCATGTGGGCATGTCAACATTGGTACACAACACTATTGGACCTATCTGTAGTATAACATCACAAACTACCAAACAAACCAGATCTGTTAACTCAAAGGAGAGTTCAAATCAGGCATCCAAATTCCAACATACTCAACCTGTCGATTTGGCTTCTGAAATCATATAATATGGCTATTTAAAACTTCCATCCGAATGAATGGATATTCTAAAAGAGGCACGCAAACCCACAACTAGACAGTGTTATGCAGCTAAATGGAAGCATTGTGTATACTATTGTCAGCCAAAAAACATTGACCCACTTAAAGCTTCAGTACAGTATATTGTTTGCTATTTGCGACACTTACAAAAAGCAAACCTTGAATATTCCTCTATTAGGATCCACAGGCAACATACTTCCCTGTTTAGGATTCCTGTTATAAAGGCTTTTATGGAGTGTCTTAAAAGGGTTATTCCACCTAGAGTTCCACCAGCTCCGGTTTGGAATCTTGATACTGTATTCACACGACTTATGGGCCCACCATGTGAACCCATGCGTTCTTGCCCTCTTCAGTTTTTATCGTGGAAGGTTGCCTTCTTAGTAGAAATCACTTCTCTAAGAAGAGTTAGTGAAATTCAAGCATTCACTTTATGTAGGAAATTACCCTCTTCTTGCCATGGTTACCCCATTTTCTGCCTGGTGTCAGTGTGCTTGGCTGTGTTCACTGGGATCCTGCTAACCAGGCCCCAAGTGATTATGCTCTCTCTCATCTAAATTTGGTTGTTGCATACTGGTAACCCAGTATTTCACCCACAATTGGCATACTGGTGTGCCCCCTTAGAAGTCCCTAGTATATTGTACTTAGGAACCCAGGGCATTGAGGTTCCAGGGGATCCTTATGGGCTGCAGCATTTCTATTGCCACTCATAGGGAGCCCATGCAAAGGCTTCGGCAGGACTGCCATTGCATCCTGCGTGAAAATGTGCATGCACCCTTCCACTGCACAAGGTCACTTATAAGTGACCCCTATAGCAGGCCCTCCAGCCCTGAGGGCAGGGTGCAGGGTATCTGTGTGTGAGGGCACCCGTGCACTAGCAGAGGTTCCCCCACGACTTCCATGACTATTTTTCCAGACAGACTTCTTGAGTGCGGGGATGCCATTTTACATGTGCACTGGACATAGGTCACTACCTAGGTCCAGCTACGTAATGGTAACTCCGAACA
The DNA here is from genome assembly GCF_031143425.1 of Pleurodeles waltl. Classification (NCBI taxonomy): domain Eukaryota; kingdom Metazoa; phylum Chordata; class Amphibia; order Caudata; family Salamandridae; genus Pleurodeles; species Pleurodeles waltl. The sequence continues at coordinate 582,895,998 of NC_090451.1, forward strand.
TAGGCATATTTGGTATCCAACATGTTGGAATCATACCCCAAGGCTTTTTCAAGCATTGGTTTTATGACTCCATGCACTCTGTGGGCTCCTTAGGGGGACCCACCCCCCAGTATTGATATTCCAGCCTTCTGCGGTTTTCCAGGCAGCCCCGGCTGCTGCCACCTCTCAGCCAGGTTTCTGCCCTCCTGTTGCTTGAGCAGCTCAAGCCCAAGGAGGCAGAACAAAGGATTTCCTTTGGGAGATGGGTGGTACACCCTCTCCTTTTGAAAATAGATGTTATAGGCTTGGGAGGGGTAGCCTCCCCAAGACACTGGAAATGCTTTGAAGGGCACATTTGGTGTCCTCCTTGCATAATCCAGTCTACACCGGTTCAGAGGTCGTGCTCAGAGCTCATTCCGAGGGTCCCTGGGGCTTGCCATCTTGTATACCAAGTTGGCAGGGAACTCTGGGGCCATCTGAGTGACCAGTGCCAGCAGGTGACGTCAATGCCCTCCCCTGATAGGTGCTTACCTGGTTAGGTGACCAATCCCCCTTTCAGGGCTATTTAGGGTATCTGTCTTGGGTGGTTGTGCATATTCGGATTGCAAGATACCAGCATGAATCCTATGCATCCTCTACTTCACCTACTCACCGAAGAAACTGCATCTGGACCCTCCAGAAACTCTACAAACTGTAACAAAGAAGAAATGATGACTTCTGTAACATTGTATCTTCAGCTCCTGCCAGCAACTGCAATTGTTTCCCCGTCATGCATCCTCAGAACACAGCCTGTCTTCAGACTGCACCAGAAGAACAAAGGATTCTCCCGTGGAGTGGAGGAGTCACTCCCCTGCTTCAGCAGGCACACCTCTGCAATGACAACTGGCTGCGTGGGTCCCCTCTCCTGACGAGTTGTGTGGATCCTGCATCATGGGTGGTGGCCTGAAGTGGTCCCAACGGTCCTTATGTCCTGCTGTCCAACTTAGGTGGAGGTAAGAGCATTCCTTCCCACGCAAGACAGTATCCCTGTGCACTGTGTGTTTTGCAGTTGCGAAGGCTTGTTGGCATCCTTCCATAAAGTTCTTCATGTACCGTGCAGCTCCGCCCCTAGCACTCTATCCTGCGACGCACAGCTTCCTGCGTGGTTTTCCGGCGGTGTGGTATCATACTGCTGCGTAGGCCTCATTTTGCACCTTCTTTGTCCCCGTGCTGTGGGACTCCTGTGCACGCTGCTTGCTCTTCTGTGGGCTCTCTGGGTTGCTGAGAGCCCCCTCTGACTTTCCCTCCTGGGTAGTTTCCACCAGGTCCCTTCTGATACTGGGCAGCGCCCTTTTCCACTAACTGCGAGCTTTGGTGTGCCAAGGCTTGTTGGCGGAATCCAGCGACGCAAACCAGACTGCAATCTTCCATCCGGCGTGGGACATCTTCTGCACCAACCAGGAACCTGCATCCGTCTTCTTGGATGCAATATTGACTGTTGTTCTTCACCGTTGGTTTTTCAGTTGCACCTTGGTCTGGGTTAGCAGGGGCTCCTGTTCTCCCTGGACTCTCATGTGCTTCCTCAGCTTGGTCCCCTTCTTCCACATGTATTCCAGTCCAGGAATCCACTGTTGGTGTCTTGCAGTTTCTTTTGGTTCTTGCATAATCTTCTTTCTTGTGTTCTTGTGTGTTCTAGGAAAGTTACTGTGATTTACTTCTGCTTTCCTGGGCTCTGGGGTGGGTTCTTTTACTTACCTTTGGTGTTTTCCAATACTCCCAGCACCCCTCTACACACTACACTTGCCTAGGTGGGAAACCGACTTTCGCATTCCACTTTCTTAGTATATGGTTTTTGTTCTCCCAAGCCCATTTCTTACTATTGTGATTTTCACTATTTGCACTGTTTTCTAACTATTTTTGCACCTAGTTTTATATACTAGTGTATATAATTTGTATTACTTTCCTCCTAAAGTAGTATAGTCTCTATGGTATTTTTGGTATTTGTGTCACTAAAATAAAGTACCTTTTATTTTTGTAACACTGAGTATCTTTTTTCATGTGTGTGAGTAATGTGTAACTACAGTAGTATTGCATGAGCTTTGCATGTCTCCTAGATAAGCCTTGGCTGCTCAGCTACAGCTACCTCTAAAGAGCCTGGCTTCTGGACACTGCCTACATTTCACCAATAAGGGATAAATGGACCTGATATAAGGTATAAGTACCTTAGGTACCCACTACCAGGCAAGCCTCCTACACTTTAGAAGAACCTTTCTTTCAGATTCTCAAAAAACAAAGATGTTCTTAGAACAAATCCAAATTTCCTACCAAAAGTGGTTTAACTTTTTCATATCAGTCAGTCAGTGGAAATGCCAGTATTCTTTCCACAGCCAGATTCAGTTGCTGAAAGAGCTCTTTACACTCTTGATGTTACAAGAGCTCTCATTTACTATATAGACAGAACAAAAGATTTGAGAAAATCCAAACAACTCTTTGTGGCATTTTCACAGCCTCACAAAGGGAATCCCATTTTAAAAAATGGATTAGCAAGATGGATAGTCAACTGTATACAAACTTGCTATCTTAAAGCTAAAAGACAGATACCAGTAACTCCTAAAACACATTCCACCAGGAAAAACAGAGCGTCAATGGCATTCTTAGGCAATATACCAAAGGCATAAATATGTAAAGCAGCAACATGGTCTACAGCACACACATTTACTAAACACTACTGTGTAGATGTAGTATCTCGCCAACAAGCAAATGTTGGACAAGCAGTGCTTAGAGCACTATTCCAAACTACTCCAACTCCTACAGGTTAGCCACGCTTATTTGATGGGAGGGGACTGATTTACAGTCTATGCAAAGCATGTTAATCTACAGCTACACATGCCATCAATCGGAAAATGCTACTTAATCATTAGACATCTGCTCGTGGCATCTAGTGCTGTAGATTCACAAGCTCCCTCCCTCCTCCCCGGAATCCTGTGGTCGTTGTAGTATTATATATTGTAAATATGTATATACATTGCATGAAGATCTCTTTTCTTTACCATATAGCCACATAACCACTTGTACAAACTTTACTTCACCCTCCTGCGGGAAAAGAATCTAACAAATGACTCAATGCCTATGTGCACTATCACAAAGAGGAGGAGTCACTCGATCTCGTGACCTTCTTAGAAGAAAAACAACTTGTAACACTCCAAGCCCAACACTAGATGGCAGACTTACGCAAAGCATGTGAACTACAGCACTACATGCCACAAACAGATGTCTTCTGGGTAAGTAGCATTTTCCATATATATATATTTGTGTATGTGTGTCTATATTCTATATTACCCAGTGACAGTCCTCACTGGCTACTTAAAGTTTGGTCAGCTGTTTCTTACAAAAAAAGTTTTTGGTTTTTGCTGATAACTTTGGCCCCGTTTGACGAATATCCACAAAACTTTCAAAAAAGCTGCTACTTTTAGCAGTAGACTAGCTTGTGCATGGGAAGTTTCAGAGTTTTCTGCCCAGCGGGGTAGATAAAAAAAATAAAAAAAAAGGAGTCTCAAAATGTAAAATCCCCATGCATTTTCCTTAGGCTACTTGAAGAAGCTATACCTCAAAAACTGCTCCATGGAATTTCACCAAATTTAGCAGGACGCTAGATCTTGGCTACCAGATTGTGATTTGATATCAATCCATTCAGTAGTTTTTGTGAAATTAAGGTTCAGAAATATTTGTTATATTTTGTATCTCTTGAGGGATGTGTCCGGGAGAGGCTTCAGAGACTTTTGCGGGAGCGCCATTTCAAGAATAGAGTTTACTGATTTGCCCGGGGAGCTTTTTCCCCCTGGGGTCATCTCGCTCATGCGGGAGCCACACTCAAGCTGAAGCAAGCGCTCTGATTGGCAACTAAAAGTAATATAAGAAGGGGGCAGGGTAGGGTTACCCTGGTTCCCTAGGCCCCATGGGGGGCCCAGGGGACCAATCCCCTCCTCCCCCAGGACCTAATCTAAAATTTAAAAAAATTGCAAATTTTGCAGCAATCCTGCAGGACCGAAAAAAGGCCCCAAAATGGCAGCCAGGACTACATTCTTCCCTTTTAAGCCTTGGTGAGCCCATCCCCGGGGTGTCAAGGTTTATATAAGGGGAAGCGGGCATGTAGCCCTCCCTCCCACCAAGCCATTATAGGCCTGTAGGAAAGCACAATTGTTCTTGGCATGTTACCCCCAATGTCTGCCTGTTTGTCAGTGGGTTTTTACTGATCCCATCCTGCTAGTCAAGACCCCAGTGCTCATAGTTTGTGGCCTATATGTGTTGTCAGTATGCTGTACTGTGTCACTGGAGTGCTGCTAACCAGGACCCCAGTGCTTATGCTTTCTCTGTGTACCAAATTGGTCACTATAGTTTATCGACTTCATATACCAATTCGAATTGGCCCACTGGACCACCCTTATAAGTACCTAGTATATGGTACCTAGGCACCCAGGGCATTAGGGTTCCAGGAGATCCTTATGGGCTGCAGCGTTTTTTTTGCCACCCATAAGGAGCTCATACAAACCTTTCTTCAGGACTGCTACTGCAGCCTAAGTGAAATAGTGCACACACTATTTCACAGCCATTTTCACTGCACTTAAGTAACTTATAAGTCACCTATATGTCTAACTTTCATTTACTGAAGGCTAGGTGCAAAGTTACTAAGTGTGAGGGCACCCTTGCACTAGCAAAGTTGCCCCCGCGCTGTCCAGGGCAAATTCCCCAGACTTCGTGAATGCGGGGACACCATTATAAGCGTGCACTACGTATGTGTCAATACATATATGTAGCTTCACAATGGTAACTCCGAATATGGCCATGTGAGGTGTCTACGAGTGTGAAATTGAACCCCCAAACCAAATCTGGTATGGGGGGGGGCAATTCCATGCACACTGGGGGCTCCAACATGGACCCCCAGTACTGCCAAACCAGCTCCCTGAGGTTTCCACTGCAGTCCCAGCTGCTACCACCTCACAGACATGCTTCTGCCCTCCTGGGGATTGAGCAGCTCAGTCCCAGGAAGGCAGAACAATGCATTTCCTTTAGGAGAGGGGAGTTTCACCCTCTCCCATTGGAAATAGGTGTTAAAGCCATGGGAGGGGTATTCTCCCAGAGCCTCTGGAAATGCTTTGAAGGGCACAGATGGTACCCTCCTTGCATAATCCAGCATACACCGGTTCAGGGACCCCCAGTCCCTGCTCTGGCACGAAACTGGAAAGGGAAAAAGGAGTGACCATTCCCCTACAATCACCACCCCAGGGGTGATGCCCACAGCTCCTCCAGAGTGTCCCTGGTGTTAGCCATCTTGGATTCCAAGGTGTAGGGACCCTTTGGGGGCATCTGAGTGGCCAGTGCCAGCAAATGACGTTAGAGGCTCCTCCTGATAGATGCATACCTGGGTAGGTAGCCAATCCCCCTCTCAAGGCCATTAAGGGCCTCTCCTCTGGGTGTTTTTTCTCAGATTTGGTTTGCAATATTCCACCTGGACTCCTCTGCATCCGCTGCTTATGCTTCTGACCGTCGGATCAACAGCAGCCTGCTCCAGGAACTGTTGTACCTGCAACAAAGTATCCAGGAAGGCTACTGTGACCTGCAACATCAGCTCCAGCCAGCAACTGCAACAGTTTACAAGGTGTGCAGGCTCAGAGGACTGCCTGTCTTCACCCTGCACCAGAAGAACCAAAGGAATCTCCCGTGGAGTGACTGAGTCACTTCCCTGCTTCAGTAGGCACCTCCCTGCGAGGACGACTGGTACTCTGGGACTCCTCTACTGTTGATGAGCATGATCCCTGAACCACAGGTGGTAGACAGAAGTGACCCTGACTGCCCAAAGGTCCATCTGTCCAAATTTGGTGGTGGTAAGAGCTTGTCTCCCCATGCCAGACATTACCCCTGTGCATCACGTCTTCTGCAGGTCCTTGGGCTTCTGTGCACTTCTTCCAAAAGTTCTTAGTGCACAGCGTAGCCCAGTTCCCTAGCACTCTATTCCGCGACGCACAGCTCTCTGAGGTGTTCCCCGGCGGCGTGGGTGCCTTATGTGTAGTGCTGCAACAACCGCACTTTGCAGCTCCTTTGTCCCTGTACCCTGGGACTCCTTTGGGTGCTGCCTGGTCCTCTCCGAAGTGCTGAGAGCCTCCTCTGTGTCCTCAGTACGAGTTCAGACCCCCAAGTCCCTCCTGGGTCTGGGTAGCTCCTCTTTGATGCAACATGCATACTTGTGTGAACCAAGGCTTGTTTGCGGAATCCAGTGATGCAAACAGCCTGCATCCAACAACTCGACGTGGGAGATCTCTTGCACCAAGCAGGAACCAGCAGCTATCTTATTTGGTGCATTTCTGGAATTTTCTTCCACCTGGAGAATCCACTTTTGCACCTTCTTCCAGGTGGGCAGGGGCTCCTATTCTTCTTGGACTCTTCATCAACTTCTGGACTTGGTCTCCCCTCTCCACAGGTCTTCAGGTCCAGGAATCCATTATTAGTTGCTTGCAGTCTTGCTTGGTTCTTGCATAATTGTTCATCACAACTTGTAGTGTGTTCTGAGGAAACTGCTTTCCTGGGCTCTGGGGTGGGGTACTCTACTTACCTTTAATGTTTTCTTACACTCCCAGCGCCCCTCTACACACTTCACTTGCCTAGGGGAAAATCCAACCTTCGCATTCCACTATTTTGGGATGGCATATGGTTTGTGTTGCCCCTAGGCCCATTGCAATCTATTGTGTTTTTCACTGTTTGCACTATTCTGTGACTGTTTACTTACCTGATATTGGTGTCTAGTGTATATATTGTATATAATACTTACCTCCAGAAGGAGTATTGCCTCTAAGATATTTTTGGCCTTGTGCCACTAAAATAAAGTACCTTTATTTTTGGTAACACTGAATATTGTCTTTTATTGTGTATAAGTACTGTGTAACTATAGTGGTATTGCAGGAGCTTTGCATGTCTCCTAGTTCAGCCTAAGCTGCTCTGCTACTGCTACCTCTATCAGCCTATGCTGCTAGAACACTACTACATTTCACTAATAAGAGATAACTGGGCCTGGTATAAGGTGTAAGTACCCAAGGTGCCCACTACAAACCAAGCCAGCCTCCTACAACATGCAAAGCTCATGCAATACCACTTTAATACTGTGCGACTATAGTGGTATTGCAAGAGCTTTGCATGTCTCCTAGTTCAGCTTTGGCTGCTGTGCTACAGCTACCCCTAGACAGCCTAAGCTGCTAGTACTGACTACAATTCACTGATAAGGGATAACTGGAACTGGTATAAGGTGTAAGTACGTTAGGTACCCACTGCAAACCAGGCCAGCTTCCTACAAGGCCCTGAAGCGTCCACCCTCAGGACCATATTCCATAAGGGAAGGAGGCGTGTGGTTCCCATTCTTGAGCCATCTTGGGGCCCCTGGAGCCCAACCCGGTGCTCAAAGATTCATAAAAGAGGAGAGGCCCTCTCCCTGAACCTTCTAGGGCACCAGGGGCCCCATCCACCGGGACCGCTTTCTATAATTAAAGGTATGGAGGGGGCAGTGCAGCCCCCATCCTCAAGCCATCATAGTCCCCGGTGAGCCCACCACCAAGGACAAAACATACAAAAAGGGGCAGAGGAGCCACGTGACCCACCTCCCCAAGCCTTTAAAAGGTCCTGGGGACCCATTCTCAGAGTCCAGCTCACATGTTGCCTTCCAGGGAGCCCAGCCCTGGGAAACAGTAGCTTCACTGTCCGCACCAGCATGGGTTGGGAAATTTGTGTTTGCTCTCACTTGGACAGTAACATTTTCAAAACTCTTGCTAAGGAGGGGCAAATATAGTCAGATCCCAGTGGGCGAGAGCCTTAAAAAGGCTCTTACCGGCTTGGAGCAGACTTTTAATTAGTTTCCCTCCCGATTGTAGCAAATAGCATAAATAGCTGCTCCCTCCAGGCGGCAATAATGCCAGCTCCAGCAGCATGCAGGGGGCGTGGGGTCTCGGACTCCTCCCAAGGCCTCCAACTAGTATATACTGGGGGCCCTGGGTAGGCACCAGGGCACCCTCTTTTATTTCTATAGGCTCAAGGTTGGGGGGGCATAGCACACCTTCTCTTTTTTAAAACAAATAAAAAGTTTATAAACTGGGGCCTGGGGCCTGATTAGGCTCGATGAAGGAGACCACATGGCCCACCTCCCATGAAAATATTTAGGTCTGGGGGGGTGGAGTTCCTAGGCCCTAATGATGCTCAGGAAGAGCCCCCCCACCGCTCTTTTATTGGTATGACTACATGGATGGCCTAATAACTTTGTGAGGGTAGCATTTTCACCTCCCCTTAGATTTTGGCCCCGGGGGTCTAAGAAGATGTGGGAAGGGGGAGAGCGCAGCCCCCCTTCCCATTCTTGATTTGTATTTGGCCCCAGGTGATGTGGTCCCTGAGGCCTAGTAAGGTTCAAGGCAGGTTTGCACACCCTTCTCTCCTATTTAACTGTATTTGGCTCCAGAAGATGTAGTCCTGCTGTCTCCTCCCCTTAATATGTGTTTTGGCCCCAGGGATGGGGGGGTCTGAAAGCCAACCTCATACTATGCACAGCAAAGGCTGTGCACGTCTGCAGCCTTATGGGGGTTTGGGCACAGGTCTGACGGCAGATCAAGCTCGGTCATCAATTCACTGCTGCACACGGCCAAAAGCTGTACTGAATGGGGTTGGCTGCCTTCCAGATGCTGGAAGCAGGGCCTGGCTGCAACACAGGCCCTGCTGCTTACCAGATGGCACACATGAGAAAAGACTGTGTGTGTTGCTGGGTTGGCTGCCTGGTGGGAGTTGGTCGCAGAGCCTGGCTTCAAGCCAGGCCCTTTAGCCAACCCTACACCCCTCGCACCAAAAGGCTATACATAACGTGAGGCTGGCTGACTTCCTTCAAGGGGGAAGGGGGGCTAGGTGCTTCCGGCTGGGTTGGCCACAGGATCTGGCCACATGCAGACCCTGTTGCCAACACACTGCTGGGCACAGCTGACTTCCTTGGGTGTAGCAAGCATGATCTATGTGCAAAATTTAACCTATACCATACACTTCACGGGAAGCATAGTTCACATTAACTATTAGCTATAGATATATGGGAAACAGTCATTACACATGGTGTTAAATATGTATACAACTGTTAATAGGAAGCCATGTTCGTGGAGATACTCCGTGTCTGTTCAAAACTGTAAGCCTTACTGACTTTTATCTGTATCAAACCCCTCACAGTCACTGAACCTACTTTGAGAAATTAAGGTGATAGAGTGGAAAAGTGGGTAATGTAAACAGAATTTATTTTATGGAGAGAGTTTGTTGTGTACCACACTGTTAGCAGACATAGGAAATGCACTACAGAGTATTTTAAAAATATCTATTTAGAACAGTGTAAACTCCATGCAACTCTATTAAAAAAAAAAAAAAAAAACTATTCTATTATAATAACCAAAGTTTAAAGATCATATTCCTGCAGTTTTCATACCGTAGTGAGAACTTTACAGACAGCTAAACCAGCACACGTTACATGGGTTAGTACTTGATGTACACAGGATGGACTGACCGCCCCATTATGAACATCCAACGGTCCAACCACTGATACTGCCAGGCTGCAGCCAGCGGTTGTAATCCGCCAGGACAGCGCTGCAAGCAACCCTGCCCTAGTGGCTACGAGTCCCCATCCACCAGCCTTTCCATGGCAGCCATCACATGGAAAGGCTAGCGGAATGGGGGTGTTGGGGACCACTTGGCATGGGCAGTGCAGGGGCCCCCATGCACAGCCCCATTGCGCATTTCACTGCCTAATAACGCTACCATGTTGTCACTGGAGTCATTAAAATAATTCCTACCTAGGCTATATTAGAGCATAGCATGTTAAGCTCTAGTTCTGCCCATCAGGTTCACCTGGGAAGACATCATCCCTCTTACCTGTCCCTACGTAAGGATATGTATGTTTCTATGAATACCAGAGACAAGGCATTACCACGTTTACAGGCAACCTATCTTACTGCAGCCTTGAGAAAAGCACAGGTGAAAGAATTGTCTTGTTTAAGTGTTTAAGAACGCAGTGCTGGCTTAGGTAAAGAACAGCTAAATAGAAAGAAATACAAAAAGGCCGCAAATGTGGCTATTGTTAAAATAATAAACAAAGCTGAATAAAATATATCTAGGTTAAAGTGCACAGCGGCAGGCCTAGCGTGCTAAAATAACATGCATGGGGCTATAACTAAAATGGCTACACAACACTGCTCACTAGACCTGGTGATTTATTTTTTTTAGTTCAAAACATTAATGTTGTCACTCATATTGACCTAACTATAACTCAAACTCGCGGGAGGACATCACTGTCATACCGGTGGCATCTCCCCCCAAGCATATTACAGTGCTCCTGCCGGGCTGACCAGGGGGATCATTGTATTATGCTTTCCCGCCCGGCTGGCTGTCGAGGACAGTTACTACGATATTGGTCTCGGCTCAGATCCCTTAAGACCAATACTGTAGAACACCCGCACCATCGGAATGAGCATTGTCTGCAAAGCAGACAGTGCCCATTGTGATTGTATTGGGCAGGGTCCCTCCTATATCTCCAGCCACTGGCTTTCCACCAGCCTTTCCATGGTGGGGGACCGCCATGAAAAGGCTGGCGGAAAGCTGAGTTGTAATCAGCATGGTGGTGCGGAGTTCATCAGCGCTGTGGCTGAGTACAGCTCAGACCACTGTCAGCCAATCGGGAACGACTTTCCTGGCGGGAATGGCAGTCCCCTGGCAGGTCTGCCTGCGAGGCTTGTAATGTGGCAGTCGGACTTGGGAGTGCGGCGGTCTGACTGTCACCACGAGTGTGGCAGCCCTCCGCCGGCCACACTCGTAATGATGCTCATTGTAAGTGAAAGGTTGCACTAACATATGCCCAGACATTTGTCGCAGCTCAGAAGGGTTGGTAAGAGAACATTTAAAAGCTGATTTATGCAAGGAAGAGGGAAAAAAACAAGTTTCATAAAACTATGTTTGAGGGTCACCTCCAGTTAAATACATTTTGTCGTATTCGCCATGCATTATTAATGTATATGTTTCTGCAGGATGCAGCACTTGGCATCCTGAGGAAATCTTTCCCTGGGATTATGAACAATTTTTTTGTTCGATAAAATCATCTCAGAACTGCACATGCTATTTGTATTGCTCCACCCAATTGTACAAGAAATTCATAAGGGAGTGCTTTTATAATTTCTAGGATCATTAAGCGTTATGCAATATCAGCTTTTTTATGTCTAGGCCATTTTTGATGGATGTGAAATTATTGTGCAATGGGAGGATTTTTAAAAATGTTACTTATAAAGTGCACTGTCTATTTTAAGATATTTTGTAGTTGCTGGAGGTTTTGTATTGGAATTCACTAATTCAGTATCCATGTTGATTCTTTGTTTTTTTCTATATCGAGAGACACTTGATATGTATATTTGGTGAAAATCTAATAATACTATATTAAAGAACAAGTCCCTGATTTCGACATCTTGTAAATGATGAGCTAATCTTCATGAAAGTGATATACATGCTTGAACGTTGATTGTATTGTGTGCATTTTACTATGCCATACTGAGTTTGTGACTCACTGCCATCCTCAGGAGTAAGACTTGACTCATTCGAGTGCCAAATCAGTGTGTGTTAGTTAGCTAGTTTGAATGCATCAGCTCTTGTGGCCGTGGGTTATCAGTGCTAAACTACAGTACCCACCATAATACCGCCCCGTTACCGATTGGCTCAGGAACTAAAGGAAAAATGTAACATGCAACTTTACTAGTTCCTTCACCACTTGAAAGGTCCAAATTTCCATATTGAAAACCTTCAACCATTTTGGAAAAGAGAAGATAGAATACTGATATTTTTGACTCCAAAGCCTTCGCAGTGCCTATTGTTGGGCTGTCCAGTATCTGATTGGCAAAATTAACAAGATAGCCTATCAACCAGCCCAACACACTTGGGATCAACATTTTGTGGTTAGGCCTGTACAGCGTGGGAAACACATGTAGGTATCCAAAAAGAGTTTGTAACAGCCTATGTTTTGAGTAGTCTTAAGAGAGTATCATCGATGCTGCATATCACTGCAGATCTGACATGATTGTTGTAGCCGGTGCAACACTCTAGTGGTTCAGGTTGACATACTACGAAGTGTTTTCACATATCTAAAATTGTACACATTTAGACTACCACCTTTAATCGGAACCTAATATGATTGGTTTTGTCACACAGAAGTAAAAAACAAAAATGTATGCCCATAGACACAGAGGAAAAACCTAATTTCCATAATCTGCACCACCCGGACTGCAAGCAGAAAGAGGTTGCTGATAGATTGGGATGTCCACAAAAAAGACAGGGATCTGCTGCCTGACTCCTGGTGAGTCAGACCAAAGCACTACAGAGGACAGGATGTAGTGGCTAAAATACAGCAACACATCTCAAAACTTAGTAGTTGGAGCTATTTTTGGGGCATGTACATGCAGAGAAATTGAGGTTCTGCTACCCTTTCTTTGGATGGTATGCACAGAAGAAATGGCACTGCTCTGTGTCACACCCTTTCATGTGACCTGGGCCAAATTATAGGTATAAGTGCAAGCAAAGTATTTTAGATGAAAAAGTGTGACATGAGCGTGCTGTCTCGAGGCTGTATATGTACTGTAAGGAATCTGAGTTCTTGTCTGATGAAAGGAAACACAGAGGTACATGTAAGCCCAGAAGTGTTCCTGACACACAAATATACTTTCCAAATAAAGTATCTTCATTTCTTGCTACCCCATAACAGGTTATTCATACAGTCAATTGAAGAAGTCCCTCGAAAAATAATGCACTGCGTAATACAGATTCCATCAGTCAATCTTTGTTTTTTCCTTTTCTTTGCAGGGGCGTGGTGCACTCCAAGACATTGACCAGCTCTCTCTCTTTAAGTCTCTTTGTAAGTTCAGTGCCTCGGTCAGGACTGTGCGAGATATCGCCCCTGTGTTGCGCAGAGCCATGGCTGCTGCTCAGTCTGGAACACCAGGTAAAATCTGCCCAGTATAATTAAGAATTACAAATAAATATCTACAGAGTATAATGGGCCTGACCTCCATGTTTTTTGTCGCGAATTCTTGAAAATAGAAATAGAAAGGCCTTTGTCTGTGCCTTAGAGGAGTATTTTTCTTTCCGCTCATGCTATTGGGTTTTCATTATTTTCTTGTGTCCCAATGAGTAAACTTTCATTGTAATGCGCAAATGACTATTTTGCATCTAAAAAGTATACAAAAACATCTCACAATCTGTTATATTTGTTATGCACTTTACTCCTAAAGAAATACTTAGTTGGTATTTTTCACTTCATTATCCTTTTTTACATTATCTGTAAATGCTCGGGGTGCTGATGTCCAGTCTGTTCGAGCAGGCACTGGTGATTATTGTTTTTTCTAAGACCATAACATTTCTCATTTAGCAGCTTTGCGGCGTTTAATTTGTGTATAAAGTGTACGAGCCCTATTCAGAAACTGCCTTTTGTAGTAAATTTTGCAGTGCTACAGCAGCATACCTAAAGTACTACAAAATAAAATTCACAAACCTACAAGTGTAAATCTTCAGCGCCACCTCACCTGTTTGTTCAATGGGGAGATTCTCGCACATGTCAGTTTACTATTTTAGTAAACGATTCAGTGACTTTGGTGAGTGGCTGAAAAAGGAGCATACTTACTAATAAACGACAGTGGTTTAGCGATTAGTAAGGAAGGGGTTGAGGGGCGTTGGGGGCGTGCACCCACTCACAAAAGAATAAACCTATTGCTGTACACAAACTGCACTCCAAAGTTGCCACATCCAAAAAGGGACCCAAACTGTAGCAAATTACTCCAGCTCGGAGCTGGAGTACTTCGAGCACCACACATTACCAACCACTGGTACTGCAACACCCTCCATTAGAAAATAATAATGATAGGGACTTAAAATGAAACCTTATAGAAAATGATAATAAATGTAATTGTTTATAATAGTTAGAAATATAAATAAATATAATTTTATGTTTAAGCAGTCTAAAAATACAACTCTGTTTCAAGAGGGCTATGTCCGCTGGGAGAGATTGACCAGACAGGTGTAGTTAGACACTGTATCAAGCAGATAATATTACACAGTTGGCGTGACCACACAAAATATATATATATATTTGACGTGGATTTATACTGAGGTAATAGAAAGGCTCTTGGACACTGGGAGGCATGGATTACTGGTAAGGGGAGGGGGGCAATGTTGGATTCGGATTGCTTGGCACGGACTTCTGTGACACCGTTTCTATGTGTTAATGTGTGTTTTAATGCTTTGCGTCGTTCTTTCACCCTGTACTTTTGAACCTACCAAATGTACACCCAGACTTAATAGATTGGACTGTTGAGTCTGTCCTGTTAAATTGAAAATCAATAAAGAAAGATTGAAAAAAAATATATCTTATTTATTCACAAAATATTTTAAGAACATTTTGAATTTATAAATTAATGTAACCTTAATCTGTATTCAAATATAATTAAATTACTTTTCATTAATTCTGTGCCTCACTTTTAATAATGAATGCATAATAAAATATGTAATGTTTTTACTTAAGTGGGAATTTATTTTTAATTTAAACTACAAAATATTTTTTATAATTTAATGTTGTTAAAATATATAATGATTTTGTTTTGAATTACAACTGAGACAATACTGTTGTAGCATTTTTAATATTTTGTTTGATATTTAAATATATAAAGTTAATTTACTTTAATGGTCAACATAAAATATTTGTACTATTTTCTTTATTAAGTTGAATAAACTGTTTCACTTTTCCCCGTATTTTACCCGAGTGCCACTTTACAGTTGAGGTGATCTCCTGATAGTAAATTACTGTGAATATTTAAAAAGTTTATTCAACATTATTATAATTAATTGGTAAAAATATTTTCATATTAAACATTAACATAAATTAATTTTGTTTATTTTAAATGTAGAATAAAAGTAGAAAATGCTACAACACTTTTAGCTTAATTTTTAATTACATCTTTAACTTTATTTAGTTACAATTATTTTTTGGAAATTTTAATTTAAAGAATTAAGACTAAAAGTAAGAAAATACATTTTTGTCTTTAATTATTAAAAATGATGTATAGAATTAAAACAAATTTAGTTATATGTTAATATATAATATATATATTTATAAACTCAAAATGAATAAAACAATTCATAATTACATGATAAGGATGTTTTATTTTTCGATGTTATTTACCATTAAATTACATTTGTATCTTTTAACTATTTTAAATAATTCAATTTAATTTAACATTATTTCTAGCAAGGTTTTATTTAAAGTTCCTCCTGCTTTAATTTTCTGTTGGAGGGTGCTGCAGTAGAAGTTGCTTGCCATCTGTGGTTCTGGACTTACTACTATTTCTTTTTTGCCAATAATAGCTTCCACTCGTAACTTTGGTTCACTCCCTTTTTTTTTTTTTTTTTTTTTTTAAGGGGCTGGAGACATGCAAGTCTAGGTGTTTGAGTAACTTTACACTCTGATTTTGCAAATAGCCTAAAGTAGGAAAGGTATTCAAAAGTATAAGATTAAATTACACTTGTAATTTACCTATACAAGTAGGTTACCTTTTTGAATAGCCCCATATGAGTCTGCTTAGGAAGTATTGTTATTGTCACAGATCCATGCCACATGTAAATTAACATAAACGGAAGAAAGACACCTACTCAAATCTCTGGTATGAGTCTGTCTTGCTAATGCTTTCTTTGCCACAGATTCAATCCAAGAATGAGGGATCATAAACAGGAGACACACTGCTCACAAAAAGATGTCTTATAAAAGAGAATAAGACAGATTTAAATTATTTTGTAATGCTCAGGGGCTGCTTGTGTCCAGTTTGTAAAGCCTTTTTATAATATGCACAGGTGGCTAGTTTTTAACGTCTGAGCATACGGTAAAAGTTTCTTCTGCTGCAAATGCTTTATTATGTGGTCTTCTGGTGTTTTGCCTTGTGTTTAAAAAAAAAAGAAAAAAAGTTTCTAGGGTTGCATATTTGGACCATAGTCTGATGGTCCATATTTCTCCTCAGAGTAAGCGATAATGTTCTATTTTTATTGTGTGTGCTCTGTTGGTGTATTTTACTGCTATCTGTATGCTGAAAGTTTAAATGAAACACCAATACATGTTCAGTATAGTGATGAGTGATGCTTTTATAGAAGCTTATTTCATGAGTGCTTTTATTGCTACTGATTTATGCCAGGAGTGAATGTGCATGAACAGGGCACAGGCACTGATCACAGAAAGATGCCTTATGAAGGAGCATGTACTCAAAATAAATTGAAATGCTCAAAGGTGGCTCATGTCTAGTGCATAGTACTTTGAGCACAACAAGCGATGATGCAAGTGGCTCAGCTAGGCAACAGTCCAATGCTGTTTCCAATAAATCTCCTTTTTTATTGGAACTAGAGAGAGATTGCACGGGTCAGAATCAACCATGCATAGGACAGGAAACGTACATAAGAGAGTCAGAAGAGGGAAAAGGAAGAATAAAAGGAACAGAGAAATGAAAGGGACAGTGTAACTACAAGATAAATTTCCCGCTATCAGAATAGCTGGACCATAACTCACAAGACTCTGTTTCTCCCCAGAATGAGATCTCCATTGTGAATCTGTCCAACATGAAACTTGATGCTCAACAAATAAAGGTTTTGAGTAAAGGTTTGGGTTTTGTTCCTACTTCATTGACAGATTTTTCTGAATTGCACTAGTACTTATACAAATTCATTCGTAAATGTAAATTGTATAAGTTTGTAAAAGAGAAAAACACAACAGCTTTGCTTATTTCTACTGACAGTATACCCAGTGATCTG
The DNA here is from genome assembly GCF_031143425.1 of Pleurodeles waltl. Taxonomy (NCBI): domain Eukaryota; kingdom Metazoa; phylum Chordata; class Amphibia; order Caudata; family Salamandridae; genus Pleurodeles; species Pleurodeles waltl. The sequence goes on from NC_090451.1 coordinate 582,912,831, forward strand.
ATCATCAAAGACATAAAGGATATACAAACATTACTATTCTTAGACCACACCTCTAACCTGACCACTACTCCTTCCCTTTTGGATATTCTAGCTGACTTGGACATAGATTAAAATCTTGGAGTAGGAAGTGGGCTTAAAACTACTTCCAAATGCACTCCAACTTTACCATCTGATAATGTAATTGAAATTTTTTACAAAAGTGTAACCATGGACCTCTATGAATTTGAGTATTTGTATGTAACAAAACATAAGACCATTGTACATAATATAAGGAGAGAAGAACACAAAGCATTACGTTTGCTCTCTGAGGCACAGGATATTATCATTAAGGAGGCAGACAAGTGGGGTAACATAGGCTCTCATTTTAACCTTGGCGGTCTTTTTGTAAGACCGCCGAGGTACCGCCGTGCTGAAGACCGCCAGTGCAGGCGGTTTTCCGCACAGCGTATTATGACTGCTGGCAGCCCTCCGTCCTTTTTTGGGATGGAGAGCTGCCAGCAGCCATACAGGCGGTCAGCGGGGAAGTGGAGGCTGCTCCGCCGCCAGATCCCTGTCATCAGAACACTGCCCACCGAATCACGTCCCATGATTCGGTGTGGCGGTGTTCTGGTGACAGGGAGCTGGCAGCTGAGCAGCCCCCATGGATCCCGTTTCCTCCCAGAGGATCACCGGACCAGGTAACATGATCGTCCGTTAGGGGAAGGGGGCGGGGGTTGTTTTGTGCGTGCATGGGGGTGTGCATGTGAGTGTGTAGAGGAGGTGTGTAAGTGCGTGTATGCATTCGGGGGGGTGTTGTGTGTCTTGAAAATGTGTGCGTGTCTGTAGGTCTGTGAGTGTGTGCTTGTATGTCTGGGAGTATGTGTGCGTGTATGTCTGTGTGTATGTCTGTTGGAATGTTTGTATGTGTACCGGTATGTGTAGTTGTAGTGTATGTGTGCGTGTGGGGGGGTGTCGATGTTGGGGGTGTGGAGAGGGGGGGTCCTGCCACCTTTGAGGGGTGGCAGGGGGGGTCAGGGGGTGGGGAGAGGACTCGGGGTGGGGAAGACCCCTATCAGTACCAGAGAAGGAATACCCTGGCACAGATAGTGCCTACCGCCATGGATTTCGTAGCGGTACAGAACCCCACGAAATCCATGGCGGTATGGAAGTGGCTGTTTAGTATGGTGGTCACCGCCATGCTTGTAATGCCATTTTTTTTCCCGCTGGCCTGTTGGCGGTATTACCGCCATTTCTCCACCAACTGCCAGGGTTGTAATGAGGGCCATGGAGATTGACCGACAACTTCCCGATACTTCAGCTTATTGTGGACTTACCTACAATCCATTGAAAGAGATTCACAGTACTATACAAGAAAAACTTTGTCTTTGGAGGGACATTTGTCTTTTAACAGACATGGAATATCGGTACATTTACAATCCTAAACCCACTAGCTGTGTATTTATAGTCTTCCCAAAATACACAAAACAGACTCTTTTCCACCAGGCAGGCCTATTATTTCAGGGATAGGATCCTCTACAGAGAAACTATCAGAACTTATTGATATTTTTCTATAACCTTTTGTATGTAATTTACCCTCATACATTAGAGCTACAAAGGATCTACTGTGTAAAGTCACCCATTTTGAATGGATAAAAGGCAATTTTTTGGTTATCCTCGATGTTGCCTCTCTATATACTAGCATCCCCAGAGCAGAGGGCATGGTCGCAATACAACATTTCCTTGACAAACAGGACGCTACCTTACTAGAACACTCTAACATGTTGCTGGATCTCATTAAAACTGTACTAGACAATAATGTATTCAGGCATAATGGCTCATGGTACCTTCAAATACAAGTAGTAGCCGTGGGGGCTAAATTCTCTCCACCTTTTGCGAATGTGTACATGGGATTTTTTGAGAAAGAGCATCTATGGCAGAGCTGTTCCCCAGAATTTATTCAACATGTTATATACTGGGGCAGGTATATAAAAGATGTACTTATGTTTTGGTCTGGGGATTCAAATTCATTGTCTGTTTATTCAACATCGGAACAATAATGTCTTTAATATCAAATTTTCCAGTCAATATAGCGATACCAGAGTTGATTTCCTGGATATTACCCTGTACAGTGATGATAATAGAATATGTTCCAAGATGTACAGAAAACAGACAGCCTGCAATTCGATATTGCATGCTAAGAGTTCTGATCCTCAATCTCAAATTAAGGCTATCCCTTATGGAGAAGCCACCAGAATTAGACGTAATTGCAGTCATGATGATGAATTCTTGAGTGAATTACAATGGATGGAACAGCGCTTCCTAACACTGGACTATCCTAAAGGCCTCTTAAGAGACACTAGCAACAGAATCAGAAAAACAAAATGGGAGGCTCTTCTCACTGCCCCCATTAAAGGTAAACGCAAGGAACACAATAATTTGTCTCTTATTACCCCCTACAGTATCCTCAGTCCTCAGATCCATAAGATTCTTCTCAAGCATTGTTCCTTTTTTTATAGCTGATAACCCTAAAAAATGTGATTACCGCTAGACCAAGTATTACACACAGTAGGGGACGTACATTCTGAAACCTTTTATGCCGCAGTTTCATACCATCTGTAACTAACAAAACGTGGTTACCCAAACCACCCTGTGGTTTTTACAAATGCGGCCATTGCAATATTTGTTGCTATGCTAAGGATAAAATTGTTACCTTTCAATACAACACTAAGGTATCCTACAGGATCTCTAAATGTATGAATTGTAATACCAGATATGTGGGGTATTGTCTAATATGTGCTTGTGAATGTATCTATGTGGGTAGCACCATCAGGCCTTTCAAAAAAAGAATTCAAGAGCATGTTAGGGCTATCAAACATAATAATACAGATTATCCCTTTTCAACACATTACAATTCCATACATGGACAAAGAGAAGATCTAGGGATTACTGTTCATGGCATTGACACAATAACTGCCTGTCCACGAGGTGGAGACAGGACCTTAATGTTTAGGCGTATGGAGAGTAAATGGATTAATAAACTCAGAGTGGTTGAAGAGGGGCACAACATTGAGAACGACTTAAATGTCTTCCAATGAAGTATATATACTGTAGTTATGTATGTGTTTTTCATATCTCCTCTTTTTCAGTTCTGCATATTTTCGTATTGTACTGTACAGAACAAGTGATGTAATGTGCCAGCATATAAGCCTCTTTCCTTCACTTTTCTATGCCAATGTGGTATGAGTTCTTAGAGATGCCCCGTCATGTAAGGACTTTGTGTCATTTCACATAGCAATATTACCTCAGCAATGATTCTGTTAGCTTGCTTTCGTTTTCTTTTTGCATGTTATATTACACATTTTTATTGTGACTGTGGCCATGGTCGCATTACCCTCATAGTCTGTTCTGTGCCTTAACATTTTTGCTATACAGATGCATGTTTATGCCTGTCTCTTACTTCTTGTATTCTCTTGATCTGTTTCACTACCTACATAGCGCTTCTAGCATAATTCATTAACCAGGATGATTTACTTTATTTATAAGGCATTCTATAATTGTTTGCAAGATTTGAATTATTTTCTTTAAATATATGCCTTAACATATATTTTTACAATGCTTCCTCTTCTGGGCATCTTCATGTTAATTTTTATATTTATTTTATATATTTTTGGTGTATAATATTCTGGTGTAACATGGGTACCTGTTTGTATCTTTCAGTTATACATGCTTTATACATTTGCCAATTTGGATCTTTCAGAACGCTCTTTTACAGTCCTGCATGCTTCCACACATGTTTAAATATTGTGCCTCTGCCCCCAGTTTCCCACTCCTTTTGCTTTCGAAGTCCTCTCTCTACCACCATGACCCTTGTATGTATATAGAACAGAATGGCAGTGCTCGTATGACCTGCACATACACTTCATTTTACTGCGCTGCACCAACCTGTTACAGTAAGGCTTTTATGCTTGTTTCTCCTGTTTAGCGGAACTCGGCTGACGGTGTTCAATATTTTCCATAGAATATTTAGATATTGACCTTGAATAGACCCGTTTCCTTTTCCGGGGTCTAAATTACAGTTACTTTACCCTTCTGTCCTATGTTTACCTAAAACCCTAGTTTAGAGTTTTTTCACAATGCCTCGTCGTAGGCCTTTGTTTTCTTGCCCCTTTGTCATTTGCAAGTCATTTTATTACAGAATTTTGCACACTAGTGGTGTGAGAGAATCATGGGACACTGTCCTTACATTCCATGGGGGTCTCTACTTTTTTCATAATATTTCTACATTTTGGGCTCACACAAGAACTTTTTTTATGACGCATGTTTTTGGATACATTTGTAGTGTTAGGACGTATTCATACACAGGTAATTGTAGATGCACTAGTAATCTATGTACAGGACCTATCCTTAGAAAGCTATTTTGCCTTTTTTATATATACCTTTCTTCGATTCTGGACACCCTATTTTTATGTGTATTCCTAGGTAACACATTGGATAGTAATTTTCTCCTGTTTATCCCTGGGAATAAGGGATTTATTACATCCTTACAACTATATTTGCCATTTTTGATTGTGGTTACTTGTTTTTACTTAGGCTTATCATGGCAGTGTCTATCAGGAATACTTATTAACCCTTCAGTATTTGGCAAAACAATCTAAAAGTTTGCGTTTCCTCGCTGTTGGGAATCTCACATTTCTTGGATATTATATTGTTTGCGAACTTATGGTCTGGCCTTACTTTCATATACATCACTTCTCCTTACTTAATCTCACCTGTCGCCAAGAGGGCCGCACACTGACAGTTTATATGCACTGCATGCTTTAACACGTTTGACATCACTTTTTGTTTGCTGTTTTGTGACATATGGGTTATACGGGCCCACCTATTCGGGACACTTTTACTTATTTTTTTTTTCATCCACATGAGTTCCATAGAATTTACTGGTCAGCAGTTTCCAGTGCAAAAATGACACTATTGATACACATGACACAATAAAGATATGTCCTCCTCTTCATGGGATTATAACCTGTATGGCTTGGAGGGACGCATGAACTCTTTTCCCCACCTCCTCTTCCTCTGTTCTAAATTATTTTTACTCATTTGATTAGAAAATGTGCATGGGCTTTGGTGTGTGTCGGAGCAACAATCAGATTCCCTGTTATCGTCAATTTACCTGACTGCATTTCTTTTGCAAGTCCATCTTGCAGCCTTGAGAAAGTGTTGATGACGAAACACATGTCGGCTGATGTTCATTGGATTCATGGTGCCTTGGATGAATACAATTTCAACTATATACAGACGAGTATTTAGAACTTTGATTGATACATTTTACTAAGAAATGGACTTTATGGACTATTGTGGTGTGCCTTGGTAAACCAGTATTAAACTTCTCCACGTTGATTGATCCCTCAATCGACACGACTTCACCAGAGGTGGTAGGGTGCTGTACCAGTTTGGCACCCTCTGAGCACTATCTGTGATCTCTGGACATTATTTCCCAAATATATTATACACGTATATAGGAAGTGCGAACTTGTAAGCATAGCCACCTGTACGAGGATGGTTGTTATAGAGACCAGACTGCGCGTGTTTTCCTTATATTAAAAGGTTTGATTTATTTGGTTGAATAGAAATCAGTCTTATATGAAAAGTTTTTATGGCTGATAGATCGTTGCGTCTTCTCCCTCTTGACAGCTCGCGTCTTCTTTCTCTTTCTCTTCTCTCTCTCTCAGGACCTCGCGGGAAGCATGTGGGGGGGGAAAGAATATAGTATGGGTAAGTATGGGATAGAGGTTTTGGTGGTTTTCTTCCCTCTCTTTCTTTCCCTAAGTATCTTTCTTTTGTCTTTTCCTTTTATTTCTTTCCCTTATTCTTCTCTGGTTCTCTTGTTCTGTTCCTGTCCTTGTTGTTCTTTCTTCCTTTCTTATCGTTTTCTTCTTTTTCCCTTTTCTCTGTTCTCTGCCTTCATATATATCAGTATATCTCTCCTTGCTGTCTTTTCTCTTCTTCCCTCTCCCGTCTGTCTTCCTTTCTTCTCAGTGTGCCCGTTTCGTGCCCACCCTTTCGTTTTTCCTTCCTCCCAGTGTTCCCCGTGTCGTTCCCTTTTGTTGCCCCTTTCCTCCCTCCTTTCCGCACCTCCCGCCCGGTTTCCCTTGTCCCTCACCCCGTACCTGGAAAGGCCACGCTTCTCCTGAAGCGTGGCAGCTTTTCCGTTCGGCTTCCCGGGGTCAGCTGTCGTCTTCCAGGGTTTCTGCCGGCTCCGATCCCGGCAGCGTATCGTTCCTCCACGAGGCAGCGTCTTCGTTGGTTGTCTCGGCGTCTTCTCTCTCCACAAGCTCCGGTGTCTCCCAGCTCCTATTCCCGGTGTCGCCTTCCTGAAGGGAAAGAAGCTGTCTTTTAAATCCCCTCAACTCCTGAGGTTGTGATAGGCAGCCAATGTCAGCGCTGTGATCCTGGGCTAGTTCTGGTGCAACAAAGGCAGAGTCAGCACAAGTCAGGGAAGTGTGTGGTTCGGAGTGTAAAGACCCATCACACTACCTTTTTCTGTAGTTTACTCCTGTCAGCATGCACTGGTGATGAATGTTTTCCCTCTTAGCGTGTAGTAATTAGCTTCTTCTGCTAACCATGCTCTGTTTGTGAGGCCAGTTCCATTTTTGGTTTGACTGAGAGTTGCTTAGGTCCCATATTTTGTGTATAAGCTGATGCTTAGTATCTCTCCCCTGAGCATGTTGTAAGGTACTGTGTCTGTTGCATATTTTCTGTCGTCATTTACTTCCTCATCGGAACACAGTAAAGCAGAAATTATCCTACAAATGCGGCATCATGGAGCATGCTGTGGTGCATATCTAAAGTGGCATGTCATTGCCTCTGATCTATGCCAGTGGTGAATGAAAAGGAGCCACATGAAAAAGCATGCCTACCAGATAGCCTGACATTTTTGGCAAATACTCATGGACTACTCTTGAAATTAGTTTTCGATGAGCATACACTAGAAATTAGTGTTTCTCCCCTGAACATTTACCACCAGACCCGTGGTGAGGAGACAGCCGTGGAGCTGGCGGTCTCTCTACCGGCCTTATTACAACTTTCCCACCGGGCTGACGGGCTGGAACCCCATCCCACAGGGAAAGGTGTGGCAGCATTGCTGCCAGCTCATAATAGAGCCGGTGGCAATGCTGCTGGATGCAGGGTGTGCCAGCACCTTTGAAATGCACACTGCCTGTGCTGGGCAGGGGGCCCCCTGCACAGCACACTGCCTGTGCTGGGCAGGGGGCCCCCTGCACTTGTTCTTTCCCAGCGTTTTAATGGCGGTGAAATCGCTATGAAAAGGCTGGCAGAGAACAAAATTGTAACCAGCAGGGCAGTGCTTAGTTCAGCCAAGACCGCTGTCAGCTTGTCGGGATCTTGGATCCCGGCAGAGATCGCGGTTGGTGGGCAGGTCAGCCCGCCAACCTCGTAACGTGGCGGTTGGACCACAACAGGCGAGGCAGTCCGACAGCCACCGCGGGGCTGGCGGTTTTAGGAATGCCAATCTCATAATCAGGCCCTTAGTAACCAGCTTGTTCTGTTACGCATTCACCGATTCTCTGCTGCTAGTTTTGGTGTCTTTTATCCACCTGGGATATACCTTTTCGGTTTTAAAAAGGACTCTTGCCCACTACAGTTTCTAGTGGCATTCTTCATCAGAGTCCTTGCCCAGATACTTTCGGTTTCTAGATCATCAATATAGTGCTTCTATTCTCTGGAGGGATCTGTATATAATGTTGCCTAGGGCTACTCTACGCCTTCTCCTAATTTTTTTTCCGGGATCCCCTGGCAAGATTAAAAACAAAATGTGATGCTGTAAGAGATGCTCCAGCCTCTGAAATCTAAATGTGTTAACCTAAATTTTTATCACAACTGGTCAGTTCACTTTCATCAGGAACAAAATTCTAGATCCCTACTCAAGTGTCTATTGGTAAAATGGTATCACAATTGTATACATGTTTTAGTGCTAACAAAACATGACATTCTCACTCATTCAGGCATGCCTCACTTGCCCACCTTCCTAAGTAACTTTCTCATTCTAGTATCTTGGGGTTAGGAGAAAAATGTCATGAATAATCACAGCCAATAGTTTTTGTTTGCTTTGAACCACACAGTGAGTACTGAACATGACACGCAAACAGTGTCTCTACTGTAAGGAAGTTGTAATAGCATCAGTATCTCTCTTCTAAGAATGGAATAACAGGTGTTTCTATTGCACATGCTCTATTGGTGTCCCCTTTAGCTTTGTCTCGTGCTCTAGCTCATGAGGCTTTTCTCTGATGCATGTACATGTCTGTACTTCCTCCATATTGTTGCCTCCATGGACGTATGGCTCCCTCACTGGAGTTATATTTGTGACTCCGGTAGCCATAGCAATCATCACCACACCACCTTGCCCTAGGGCCCTGCACTTGGGCCCACGAAGAACTGCAGACGCAGTAAGCTGCAGGCTCTGTGATCCTGAGCAAAAGGCTTGCTGTTGATTGTGGGGTCCTGTGTGCTGCATGCCTCGGGAATAAAACCGTTGGTTTGCTAAGGTGAGATCCATGGTCGCAAAAGCAGCCGGGTTGCAGTGCTCGCTAGCCCAACCTCCTACGAAGGCCCTTGATGAGACATATCACTTGGCCTATTAACTGCGGCCACACTGCTCCCCCAAACCTTGCCCTTGGGGTTTCAATTCGGTAAGAAGGCTCCAGATCATCCAGATTGGAGGCGGGTGGGATTGGGGGTGGCCAAACAGAGGATATTAATTGCAACGCTCATAGAAGAAGATAGTAGCTTGCACAAGGAAAGGTTGTAAGAAAGTAGCCTCTTTCTATCATGGATATCCCCACTTTTGGTCTGTTTGTGAGTGTGTGTCAGTGTGTTTTGCCTGCCTCACTGGTATCCTGCTAGCCAGGACCCCAGTGCTCATAGTTTATGGCCTATGTGTGTGTTGTCGGTAGTGCTTAACTGTGTCACTGACGTTCTGCTAACCAGAACTTCAGTGCTTATGCTCTCTCTGCTTCCAAAATAGTCACTATAGTTTAATGACTTCATATTCCATTCCAATTGGCACACTGGATCCCCCCTTATAAGTCCCTAGTATATGGTACCTAGGTACCCAGGGCATAGGGTTTCCAGGTGATCCTTATTTTACTGCAGCATTTCTTTTGCCACCCATAAGGAGCTCCGATAAACCCTTTCACAGGACTGCCACTGCAGCCTGAGTGAAATAGTGCACACACTATTTCACAGCCATTTTCACTGCACTTAAGTAACTTATAAGTCACCTATATGTCTACCCTTCATTTACTGAAGGCTAGGTGCAAAGTTACTAAGTGTGATGGCACCCTTGCACCAGTAAAGGTGCCCCCACGCTGTCCAGGGCCAATTCCCAGACTTCGTGAGTGCGGGGATACCATTACACGTGTGCACTACATATAGGTGAATATCAATACCTATATGTAGCTTCACAATGGTAACTCAGAGTATGGCCATGTAAGGTGTCTAAGATCATGGAATTGTCCCCCATTCCAAATCTGGTATTGGGGGGGTCCCAGGAAAGTATAACAAAGCATTTCCTTTGGGGGGAGGGTGTTACACCCTCTCCCTTTGGAAATGAGTTACAGGCTTGGGAGGGGTAGCCTCCCAGAGCCCCTGGAAGTGCTTTGAAGGGCACAAATGGTGCCCTCCTTGCATAAGCCAGTCTCCTCCAGTTTAGGGATCCCAGTCCCTGCTCTGTTGCGAAACTGGACAAAGGAAAGGGGAGTGACCACTCCCCTGTACATCACCACCCCATGGGTGGTGCCCAGAGCTTCTCCAGTGTGTCCCTGGCGATAGCCATCTTGTTTTCCAAGGTGTGGGGACACTCTGGAGGACTCTGAGTGGCTAGTGCCAGCAGGTGACGTCAGAGACCCCTTCTGATAGGTGCATGCCTGATTAGGTAGACAATCCCCCTCTCAGGGCTATTAAGGGTCTCTCCTCTGGGTTCCTCTTCAGATTCAGCTTGGAAGTTTCCACCAGGAATCCTATGCAACTCCGGCTTCATCCTCTGACCATCGGATCAACTGCAGACTGCTCCAGGAGCCGCTGTATCTGCAAGAAGGTATCCAAGAAGGCTACTGACACTCTGCAACTTCAGCTCCAGCCAGCAACTGCAACAGTATCCAAGGTGTGCACGCTCTGAGGACTCCCTGTCTTCACCCTGCACCAGAAGGACCGAAGAAATCTCCCGTGGAGTGACGGAGTCACTTCCCTGCTCCAGCAGGCACCTTCTAAGACGACAACCGGTTCTCCGGGACCCCTCTCCTGACAACGAGCGTGCTCCCTGGAACACAGGTGGTGGACCCCTTCAACCCAGACTGTCCTAAGATCCAGCTGTCCAAATTTGGAGGAGGTAAGAGCTTGCCTTCCTGGTTTGCGACAGTACCACTGTGCACCGCGTCATCTTCACCTCCTGAGGCCTCTGTGCACTGTTTGCAAGAATCCTTCGTGCACAGCCTGGCCCAGGTCCCCAGCACTCTATTCTGCTACACTAAACTCGCTGAGTTGTTCTCCGGCGGCGTGAGACCTTTTGTAGTGCTGCAGCAACTGCAATTTGCACCTTCTTTGTCCCTTTGTCGTGGGACTCCCGTGGGTGCTGCCTGGTCATCTGTGGGTTCCCTCCAGTGTTGGGAGCCCCCTCTGCCTCCTTAGTTCTTGTTGAGGCCCCCAGGTCCCTCCTGGGTCCAGGCAGCGCCATTTTGACGCAAACTGCAACATTGCTTGAACTAATGCTTGTTGAACGAATCCAGGGCTGCAACTCACTTGCATCCAACATCTTGAGGTAGGCTATCCTTTGTATCACGCAGGAACCCGCAGCCATCTTCTTTGGTGATCTTCTGCAGACTTCTTCCAACTGGAGCATCCTCCTTTGCACCATCTTCTAGGTTGGCAGGGGCTCCTGTCCTTCCTGGTATTTTCTGCAACTTCTGGACTCGGTCTCCCCTCTTTACAGGTCTTCAGGTCCAGGAATCGATCATTTGTTGCTTGCAGTCTTGCTTGGTTCTTGCAATAACCTTATCACAACTTGTAGTGTGTACTGAGGAAACTTGCAGTAATTTGCTCCTACTTTCCTGGGCTCTGGGGTGGGGTATTTTACTCACCTTTGTGGTTTTCTTACACTCAGCGCCCCTCTACACACTACACTTGAGCAGGAGGAATTTGTGATTCGCATTCCCCTTTCTTATTATATGGTTTGTGTTACCCCTAGGCCTATTTCTTCCTTTTGCATTCTATGGTATTTTCTATTGTTTGCACTATTCTGTGACTATTTACATGCCTGATTTTGGTCTCTAGTGTATATATTGTGTATAATACTTACCTCCAGGAGTATTGCCTCTATGATATTTTTGGCCTTGTGTCACTAAAATAAAGTAATTTTATTTTTGGTAACACTGAGTTTTGTCTTTTATTGTGTATAAGTACTGTGTAACTATAGTGGTATAGCAAGAGGTTTGCATGTCTCCTAATTCAGCCTAAGCTGCTCTGCTATAGCTACCTCGATCAGCCTAAGCTGCTAGAACACTACTACATTTCACTAATAAGGATGACTCGACCTGGTATAAGATGTAAATACCTAGGGTACCCACTAAAAACCAGGCCAGCGTCCTACAAAGGGGTAAACACCCACCACAACTACTTCAGCAGGCCATATAAATGGGCCAGGACATCTCTCATCTGGACTGAGACAGCATCAATCTCATAAGCTGAGAGTGGGTGAATGAAAGCTTGACGCACCAGAAAACTACAGTTAAAAAGCTTTCAGACCGCACGTAATGTGCACGTTGTGGACCCTGAGCCCCATGTCACTCTTTGAAATCTCCCCTTTTTGCATTTTTGCTTTTTTCTAAAATCATGTCTCTGACTGGATGACCTACATCTGCACCTGGAAAAATGGGCTGTGAGCTGGTCAAGCTGGAGAGTTACACTGTGGCCCAGCTCAAGGATTTCTGCAAGGGGTTTGGGCTTCCTATGAAAGGCTTGACCAGGAGGGTGGTGCTGCAAAAGGCACCAAGGGTCTGGTTAGAAGCTCGGGATGTACCTGTGACCCCAGAGGAGGAGTATGAGATCATAGAGGATGATGTGAAGCTGGACCAGAATTTACTGGAGAATCTGGAGCTGCCTGTGGGGCGGAGAGCCATGGGGTGGAGGTTCCTTCCAGGTCAGGGAGCATCGTTTTAGGTAGAGGCCTGATCCCCAGGCGAGCTGAAGGACAGGAGGGAGTAGAGAAAATTGAAATTGGAGCTGGCCAATATTGTAGAAGGAGAGAGCTTTAGAGGAGAAGAGGCTTGCCATGGAGGAGGAGAAGAAAAAGATCCTGGTCATGGATAAGAGGCTGGCTCTAGAGCGGTTGACTCATGAGATGAGCTTAAAGGAACTGGATATAAAGGCAACACAAGTACAGTCCAGTAGTGACAGCAATTCTTCAGTGCCCTCTGACAGGAGAGTCCACGTACCCAAGGGTTTGGTGTCTGACTTTGTGGTGGGAGATTACATTAACTGATGGTTTGAAGCCTATGCAATTGCTTTACAGATGCACAAGATCCCTGAGGGGGGGTTGTGGAGCTAGTCTGTGCCTACACCTCCCTAGTGAGGGGGGGGGGATACCCTACTGGCCCTAGAGGGGTTGAAAGGAGGAGGTATTCTGCCATGAAGGAGGTCCAGGTTTCACAAGAAGATATCTGGAGCAGGGAGATCACCACAAGGGTGGCCAGAAGAAGGAGGGGGGAAGATGAAAAACAAAAGTGTTCTCTAAAGGGCCGCAAACTAGTTCTGTGGGTCAGGGCTCCCATCCTCTCACTGAGAAGAAGAAGAAATCATTCCCTGACAGTAGGGCTGCGCTGAAGTGCTTTGATTGTCAGCAGGAAAGGCACTTCAAGGGAGATCCAAGTGTTGCAAGTAGGCACAGCCCCCCACTGGTGTGCAGTCACTGGGTTTGGCTAGTGTAGCTATTGTGGTGGAGATTGTCCCAGATAGTTTGAGGGATAGCATAGAGGTTACCCTAGTGTCCCTTGTTGGCAGAAGGATGGTGCAGAGAATCTGCATGCCTGACAATACTAGGAAGTACAGTCTGTGGGTCACCATCAATGGGCAGAGGTTAGAGGCTCAGAGAGACTTAGGAGCAGGCCTGACCACCATCTGGTATCATCTCATTCTTCAGAGTAGGTAGACCCTAATCTGTTCCAACAAGTTGTTTCTGCCGAAAGTCACTACCCAGTGGCTCTTGTTGCTTTGAGTTGGGGGTTGTCTCCGGTTCCTTGAGGGTAGCTGTGAGTCTGTCCATGCCTGTGGATTGTCTGCTTAGTAAATACCTGGAGCATACCGCGTAGAAGGAGGTGGAGTTCAGGTCCCTCTTGGAGATGATGGGGTTGCCTGAGTTGGTGTGCCTGATCACACGGTCCATGGCAGCCTGAACTGGAGCCTGGAAGAATGACCCAGGTACCTGTCAAGTAGAGGAAGGGCAACGGAAGCAGGAAACCCGCTCCTGAGGTTTCCATAGTCTGAGAGGAAACCGAACCTGAGAGGGACACCCCTGTACCTTATGGGGAGGATGTAACCACTCTTGTGAACCTCTCTGAGTTGTCCAACTGGCAACAGGAAGGGGGGTCTCACCATGTAGGAGTTCTGCAAGGCAATGAGAAAATCCCCTACTCTTGTGGGTCTGAGACCCAGGCAGCTTGCCTCTAGCAAACACATGACCCACTGAGAGAATAGTCTCCTGTATAGTGAGCCTAAGGCTCCTGAGCATAGTACAACATGAGTGGTAGTGGTTGTAGGAGGCTGGCCTGGCTTGTAGTGGGAACCAAGGGGTACTTACACTCTGTACCAGGTCAAGTTATCCCTTATTAGTGTTGAAGAGATGTTTCGAGCAGCTTCGGCTGATAGAAGGTAGCTATAGCAGAGCAGCTTAGGCTGAACTAGGAGACATGCAAAGCTCCTACTATACCACTGGTGTCATATGCACAATATCATAAGAAAACACAATACACAGATATACTAAAAATAAAGGTACTTTATTTTTATGACAATATGGCAAAAGTATCTCAGTGAGTACCCTCAGTATGAGGATGCCAAATATACACAAGATATATGTACACAATACCAAAAATGTGCAGTAATAGCAAAAGGAAGTAATGCAAGCAATGTAAAATTACAGTAGATTGCAATAGGAGCACATAGGTATTGGGGCAACACAAACCATATACTCCAAAAGTGGAATGCGAACCGCGAATGGACCCCAAACCTATGTGAGCTTGTAGAGGGTCGCTGGGACTGTAAGAAAACAGTGAGGGTTAGAAAAATAGCCCAACCCAAGACCCTGTAAGGTAGGTGTAAAGTGCACCTATAACCCCCAGAGAGCACAGAAGTCGTGATAGGGGGTTTCTGCAAGGAAGACCAACACCAGCAAAGTAACCAAAGTGGATTTCCGGACCTGAGTACCTGTGGAACAAGGGGACCAAGTCCAAGAGTCGCGACAATGTCGAGAGTAGGCAGATGCCCAGGAAATGCCAGCTGAGTTTGCAAAGAAGCTGCCACCGGATGGTAGAATCTGTGGATTCTGCATGAACGAAGAGGGCTAGAAACTTCTCCTTTGGAGGATGGATGTCCCACATCGTGAAGAAGCTTGCAAAGGTATTCCCACGCAGAAAGACCGCAAACAAGCCTTGCTAGCTACAAGGATCGCGGTTACGGTTTTTGGATGCTGCTGTGGCCCAGGAGGGACCAGGATGTCGCCACTTGGATAAGGAGACAGAGGGGGCGCCCAGCAAGTCCAGGAGCTCTCACAGAAGCAGGCAGCACCCGCAGAAGTACCGGAACAGGCACTTGGAAGAGGAGTGAACCGGAGTCCACCCGAAGTCAGAAAAGGGAGTCCCACGACGCCGGAGGACAACTCAGAATGTTGTGCACTGCAGGTTAGAGTGTCGGGGACCCAGGCTTGGCTGTGCACGAAGGAAATCCTGGAAGAGTGCACAGGAGCCGGAGCAGCTGCAAAACACGCAGTTCCCAGCAATGCAGTCTAGCGTGGGGAGGCAAGGACTTACCTCCACACTTGGACTGAAGAGTCACTGGACTGTGGGAGTCACTTGGACAGAGTTGCTGAGTTCCAGGGACCACGCTCGTCGTGCTGAGAGGGGACCCAAAGGACCGGTGATGCAGTCTTTTGTTGCCTGCGGTTGCAGGGGGAGGATTCCGTCGTCCCACGGGAGATTTCTTCAGAGCTCTTGGTGCAGAGAGGAGGCAGGCTACCCCCAGAGCATGCACCACCAGGAAACAGTCGAGAAGGCGGCAGGATCAGCGATACAAGGTTGCAATAGTCATCTTTGCTACTTTGTTGCGGTTTTGCATGCGTCCTGAGCAGTCAGCGGTCAATCGTTTGGCAGAAGGTGAAGAGAGAGATGCAGAGGAACTCTGATGAGCTCTTGCATTCAGTATCTGAAGAATTCCACAAAGCAGAGACCCTAAATAGCCAGAAAAGGAGGTTTGGCTACCTAGGAAGGAGGATAGGCTAGCAACACGGGTACGAGCCTATCAGAAGGAGTCTCTGACGTCACCTGCTGGCCCTGGCCACTCAGAGCAGTCCAGTGTGCCAGCACACCTCTGAAGCCAAGATGGCAGAGGTCTGGGGCACGCTGGAGGAGCTCTGGGCACCTCCCCTGAGAGGTGCAGGTCAGGGGAGTGGTCACCCCCCTTTCCTTTGTCCAGTTTCGCGCCAGAGCAGGGCTGGGGGATCCCTGAACCGGTGTAGACTGGCTTATGCAGAGATGGGCACCATCTGTGCCCATCAAAGCATTTCCAGAGGCTGGGGGAGGCTACTCCTCCCCAGCCTTGACACCTTTTTCCAAAGGGAGAGGGTGTAACACCCTCTCTCTGAGGAAGTCCTTTGTTCTGCCTTCCTGGGCCAGGCCTGGCTGGACCCCAGGAGGGCAGAAACCTGTCTGAGGGGTTGGCAGCAGCACCAGCTGCAGTGAAACCCCGGGAAAGGCAGTTTGGCAGTACCAGGGTCTGTGCTAGAGACTCGGGGGATCATGGAATTGTCTCCCCAATGCCAGAATGACATTGGGGTGACAATTCCATGATCTTAGACATGTTACATGGCCATGTTCGGAGTTACCATTGTGACGCTATACATAGGTAGTGACCTATGTATAGTGCACCCGTGAAATGGTGTCCCCGCACTCACAAAGTCCGGTGAATTTGCCCTGAACGATGTGGGGGCACCTTGGCTAGTGCAAGGGTGCCCACACACTAAGTAACTTAGCACCCAACCTTCACCAGGTGAAGGTTAGACATATAGGTGACTTATAAGTTACTTAAGTGCAGTGGTAAATGGCTGTGAAATAACGTGGACGTTTTTTCACTCAGGCTGCAGTGGCAGGCCTGTGTAAGAATTGTCAGAGCTCCCTATGGGTGGTAAAAGAAATGCTGCAGCCCATAGGGATCTCCTGGAACCCCAATACCCTGGGTACCTCAGTACCATATACTAGGGAATTATAGGGGTGTTCCAGTATGCCAATGTGAATTGGTGAAATTGGTCACTAGCCTGTTAGTGACAATTTAGAAAGCAGAGAGAGCATAACCACTGAGGTTCTTGTTAGCAGAGCCTCAGTGAGACAGTTAGTCATCACACAGGAAGCACATACAGGGCACACTTATGAGCACTGGGGCCTGGCTGGCAGGGTCCCAGTGACACATACACTAAAACAACATATATACAGTGAAATATGGGGGTAACATGCCAGGCAAGATGGTACTTCCCTACAGTGGTAGAGTCTGACCTGGAAGGAGTAACCAGATCATATTGAGTATGGCTAGAATGGTAATAGAAAATCCTGCTTACTGGTGAGGTTGGATTTAATATTAGTGTTATAGAAATGCCACTTTTAGAAAATGGGCATTAGTCTGCAATTACTGCCATCTGTGCCTTACAGCCTGTCTCCAATCCAAGTATGGTCTGTGCTGGTCCACAGATTCCCTTGTGCATTCCACCCAGACAACCACAAACACTGGACAATCATTCACATCTGCATACTGAATGGGTCTTTCTGGGGGCAAGAAGGTTAAGGAGCTCACACTTACATTTCAAAGGCCAGTGGCCTGCCCTCACACAAAGGATTGATAACCACCCACAGGGACCCTGTCAGGCAGGACTGGGCTGAAAGGGGAACTTGTGCACTTCAAAGCCACTCTTTGAAATTTCCCCCACTTAAAATACATTTTGGGTATATAAACTGGGTCCCTGACTCCACCAAATCAGGCACTTCTGGATCTACACCTGAACTCTCTCAGAAGACCTGCCGTGGCTGCCCAAATAACTCATCTAGACTGCTTTGCTGAGGACGACTCCTTCCCTATTGCTGCCCTGATGCATGTTGGCCTCTGACTGGCCTCTGACTGTGCTGGAAGGACTCTGTCTTCCCCATAACTGCTCTCCAAGGGTGTGGATTGAGCTTGCCTCCTATTTTAAAGTCCCTGGGATAGCAAACACTTCATCTAATTGCTTTTAGCTAGTTTTCCAACTTCAGTGACACCTGGAATGACTTTAGTGATGCCAGCAGAGATGCTGCGACCTGCTCTGTGGAAATGGACAGAAGGGCACTTTTATCCTAATTAAAAAATAGATTGTGAGAGTACTATGCTTGAATCACTATGTTGTTGGCTAAAAACAAAATGTGATGTCAGTGGATGCCCAAATGGATGCCCACATGTGGTCTTGGAGCTGTGTTTTCTTAGTTTGACGGTGAACCTGCGTACATTGTGGCATATTGGTAGAGACCCAAGACCTGTATGAGAGTATGAATACTTACTTTGTTATAGAACAAATGGTGCTGGCCTGCACGACGGCTGTTGATCATTGTCAGATGTTTTCTGTAGGGTACATGTTTCATGTTAACGACTGACAGCAAGCCCTAGGTCAGTATCTCTTTGCCTGGTGGGGGAAGAGTCATGGCTGCGAGTTTGGCCTATAGGTTCCAGAAATATGTGTGTTCGATGGCATATGTTGCTGCAGATACACATGTTTTGCACAGTCCGCTGCCTGGTGTTGGGCTCGGAGTATTACAAGTTGTTTTTCTTCGAAGAAGTCTTTTTTGGTCACGGGACCGAAGGACTCCTCCCTCTTCGGCTCCATTGCGCATGGGCGTCGACTCCATCTTAGATTGTTTTTTTCCGCTGTCGGGTTCGGACGTATTCCTTTTCGCTCCGTGTTTCGGTTCGGAAAGTTAGTCAGAATCTCGGAAGAAAGCGTCGGTATTGTTCCGTTCGGTATCGGGATAGTTAGGTACATCGACACCGATCATCGGAAGACTTTGGGGTAGCTTCGATTCCCCCATCTGGGCCTGGTCGGCCCGACCGCGTGCGACATCGAAGCCGATGGAACGGACCCCGTTTCGTTTCTGCCCAAAATGTCACAGTAAGTATCCTTATACAGATCAGCACTTGGTCTGTAACTTGTGCTTGTCCCCCGAGCACAAGGAGGATACCTGTGAGGCCTGTCGAGCCTTCCGGTCCAGAAAAACACTCCGGGACCGAAGAGCCAGGCGTCTACAAATGGCGTCCACGCCAACAAAACAACGTTTCGACGACGAAGAGGAAACATTCTCGGTTCCGGAATCAGAATCCGGAGACTCCGACGTCGAACAACAGCAACAAACAGTGAGTAAGACGTCGAAAATTAAAACCATCGAGAAGACAAAAGCCCAGGGAACGCCACTGCCAACAGGCCATGGCTCGACCCATAAAACCGGCGACCCGTCGAAGGCGCCGAAAAAGGGCACGCCCATAGCGAAGACACCCGACTCCGGTCGAGGGACCGCCATGGAGCAACCTCGGAGCCGAGATAGCGGCTCCGAGAGGCAAAAACAAGATGCCGGCACCGAAAAACATCGGCACCGAGACACACTGCCGAAAGCCACAAAAATTCTGTCGGTGCCGAAGCCGAAAAAAGATTCTCTCTCGGCGCCGAAAAGTTCCACACCTTCATCCTACACAGAGGAACAAGGAATAAGTGGCCAGATGCACAGATTTGGATAAGAGCTCCAAAGTGTAGAATCAGACTACACACAAAAGAGACTGTACATCCAGCAAGACACAGGGAAGATATCAACCCTTCCCCCAATAATGAGGAAAAGAAGGATCGGACTTCTCAAGGATGACGCACAACCACAAGCCAAAGTGGTTAAAAAAGTCACACCTCCGCCCTCTCCACCACAACAGGCATCGCCGGCACAAACACCGCCACAAATGCACTCACCAGCGCAAACTACCATAAGTCAAGATAATCAGGATCAAGACGCTTGGGACCTATATGACACCCCAGTGCCGGACAATGATCCTGATTCATACCCCACAAAGCCGTCACCGCCAGAGGACAGTACCTCATACTCGCAACTGGTGGCTAGGGCTGCAGAATTCCACAATGTCCAACTGCATTCCGATCCTATAGAGGATGATTTTTTATTTAACACCCTCTCGGCTACACATAGCCAATATCAATGTCTCCCAATGCTACCAGGGATGTTACGGCACGCAAAACAAATTTTTGAAGAGCCCGTAAAATCAAGAGCCATCACCCCAAGGGTGGATAAGAAATACAAACCACCACCCACAGACCCAGTGTTTATTACTTCGCAGTTACCACCTGACTCCGTAGTAGTAGGGGCAGCTCGCAAGAGAGCAAATTCCCATACATCTGGCGAAGCCCCACCTCCGGACAAAGAAAGCAGAAAATTTGATGCGGCAGGAAAAAGAGTAGCATCACAGGCAGCCAACCAGTGGCGCATCGCAAATTCTCAAGCGCTGCTGGCCAGATATGACCGCGCACACTGGGATGAGATGCAACTTCTCGTAGACCATCTTCCCCAGGAATACCAAAAAAGGGCGCAGCAAATAGTTGAAGAGGTACAAACGATCTCAAACAATCAAATCCGCTCTTCACTGGACGCAGCCGATACTGCAGCGAGAACAGTCAACACTGCTGTCACCATAAGGAGACACGCTTGGCTCCGCACTTCAGGCTTCAAACCTGAAATCCAGCAGGCTGTCCTTAATATGCCCTTCAACGAGAAACAACTTTTTGGCCCTGAAGTGGACACAGCCATTGAAAAAGGACACAGACACGGCCAAAGCCATGGGCGCACTCTACTCCCCGCAGAGCAGAAGCTCTTTTAAAAAACTCCATTTAGAGGGGGGTTTCGTGGCCAACCCACAGACACCACCAGCCAACAAACAAGAACCACACCATATCAGGGTTCATTCCAAAGGGGAGGTTTCAGGGGATATAGAGGGGGTCAATTCCCAAGGAGTAGGGGAAGATTCCAGACTCCAAAAACACCTCCACCTAAACAGTGACTTTCAAGTCACACAACCCCTTCACTCAACACCAGTGGGGGGAAGACTAAGCCAATTCTACCAATCTTGGCAGCAGATTACAACAGACAATTGGGTATTAGCAATAATCCAACATGGTTATTGCATAGAATTCCACAAATTCCCACCAAACATCCCTCCAAAAACACGCAAAATGTCACCACAACATTTAGAACTTTTAGGACTAGAAGTTCAAGCACTACTGCAAAAGGATGCAATAGAGTTAGTACCAGTACAACAAAAAAACACAGGAGTTTACTCCCTGTACTTTCTAATTCCAAAAAAAGACAAAACATTAAGACCAATATTAGATCTCAGAACACTAAATACCTACATCATATCGGACCACTTTCACATGGTCACACTACAAGACATCATTCCACTGCTCAAACAGCAAGATTACATGACCACATTAGACCTAAAAGATGCGTACTTTCATATACCGATACACCCTTCTCACAGAAAGTACCTAAGGTTCGTATTCAAAGGAATACATTACCAATTCAAAGTGTTGCCATTCTGAATAACAACTGCACCAAGAGTGTTCACAAAATGTCTAGCAGTAGTAGCGGCACATATCAGGAGACAACAGATACATGTGTTTCCTTACCTGGACGATTGGCTAATCAAGACCAACACAGTAAAAAAGTGCACAAACGACACCACATATGTCATACAAACCCTTCACAAACTGGGTTTCTCCATCAACTATACAAAATCACACCTCGAACCGTGTCAGACACAACAATATCTAGGAGCAACCATCAACACATCAAAGGGAATTGCCACTCCAATTCCACAAAGAGTGCAAGCATTCCACAAGGTAATAAGTGCTATGTTTCCAAACCAAAAGATACAAGCAAAATTTGTGCTAAAACTTCTAGGCATGATGTCATCATGCATAGCCATTGTCCCAAACGCAAGACTACACATGCGACCCTTACAACAGTGCCTAGCATCACAATGGTCACAGGCACAGGGTCAACTTCAAGAAATGGTGTTGGTAGACCGCCAAACATACCTCTCGCTTCTATGGTGGAACAGCAACAATTTAAACAAAGGGCGGACATTTCAGGACCCAGTGCCTCAATACGTTATAACAACAGATGCTTCCATGACAGGGTGGGGAGCACACCTCAATCACCACAGCATTCAAGGACAATGGGATGTACACCAAACAAAATTTCATATCAATTACCTAGAACTGTTAGCAGTATTTCTAGCGTTAAAAGCCTTTCAACCCATAATAACACACAAATACATTCTTGTCAAAACAGACAACATGACAACAATGTATTACTTAAACAAACAAGGAGGAACACACTCAACACAATTGTGCCTCCTAACACAAAAAATATGGCAGTGGGCGATTCACAACAACATTCGCCTAATAGCACAATTTATTCCAGGGATCCAAAACCAACTAGCAGACAACCTTTCGCGAGACCACCAACAAGTCCACGAATGGGAAATTCACCCCCAAGTTCTGAACAAGTACTTTCAAATTTGGGGAACACCCCAGATAGATTTGTTCGCAACAAAAGAAAACGCAAAATGCCAAAACTTCGCATCCAGGTACCCACACCGCGAATCACAAGGCAATGCTCTATGGATGAGTTGGTCAGGGATATTTGCATACGCTTTTCCCCCTCTCCCTCTCCTTCCTTATCTAGTAAACAAGTTGAGTCAAAACCAACTCAAACTCATACTGATAGCACCCACATGGGCAAGACAACCTTGGTATACAACTCTACTAGACCTTTCACTAGTACCGCATGTCAAACTACCCAACAGACCAGATCTGTTAACACAACACAAACAACAGATCAGGCATCCAAACCCAGCATCATTGAATCTGGCAATTTGGCTCCTGAAATCCTAGAATTCGGACACTTAGACCTCACACAAGAATGCATGGAGGTCATAAAACAAGCTAGAAAAGCTTCCACTAGACACTGCTATGCATCTAAGTGGAAAAGATTTGTTTGCTACTGCCATACCAATCAAATCCAACCATTACAAGCCTCTACAAAGGACATAGTGGGATACTTACTACATTTGCAAAAAGCGAATCTCGCTTTTTCATCTATAAAAATACACCTCGCAGCAATATCTGCTTACCTACAAACTACTCATTCATCGTCTCTATTTAGAATACCAGTTATTAAAGCATTCATGGAAGGGCTAAAAAGAATTATACCACCAAGAACACCACCAGTTCCTTCATGGAACCTTAACATCGTCTTAACAAGACTCATGGGTCCACCTTTCGAACCCATGCATTCCTGTGAAATGCAATATCTAACCTGGAAAGTCGCATTTCTCATTGCAATCACATCCCTCAGAAGAGTAAGTGAAATACAGGCATTTACCATACAAGAACCATTTATTCAAATACACAAAAATAAAATAGTTCTAAGAACAAATCCAAAATTTCTACCAAAAGTAATCTCACCATTCCATTTAAATCAAACAGTAGAATTGCCAGTGTTCTTCCCACAACCAGATTCCGTGGCTGAAAGGGCACTACAAACATTAGACATCAAAAGAGCACTAATGTACTACATTGACAGAACAAAGCTAATCAGGAAAACAAAACAACTGTTCATAGCTTTTCAAAAACCACACATAGGAAATCCAATCTCTAAACAAGGCATTGCTAGATGGATAGTCAGATGTATTCAAACATGCTATCTTAAAGCCAAAAGAGAATTGCCTGTTACACCAAAGGAACACTCAACCAGAAAGAAAGGTGCTACAATGGCCTTTCTAGGAAACATTCCTATGAGCGAAATATGTAAGGCTGCAACCTGGTCTACGCCTCATACATTTACTAAACACTACTGTGTAGACGTACTAAATGCACAACAAGCTACAGTGGGCCAAGCTGTACTAAGAACATTATTCCAAACTACTTCAACTCCTACAGGCTAAACCACCGCTTTTAGGGGAGGTAACTGCTTTATAGTCTATGCAAAACATGTGTATCTGCAGCAACATATGCCATCGAACTGAAAATGTCACTTACCCAGTATACATCTGTTCGTGGCATTAGTCGCTGCAGATTCACATGTGCCCTCCCGCCTCCCCGGGAAGCCTGTAGCCGTTTAGAAGTAGATCTTAAATCTTAAACATTTGTACATTTGTAAATAATTATTATAAACTTTTTATGTACATACGTATTCACTCCATTGCATGGGCACTATTTATAGCAAACAACTCCATCCTCACCCTCTGCGGGGAAAACAATCTAAGATGGAGTCGACGCCCATGCGCAATGGAGCCGAAGAGGGAGGAGTCCTTCGGTCCCGTGACCAAAAAAGACTTCTTCGAAGAAAAACAACTTGTAATACTCCGAGCCCAACACCAGGCAGCGGACTGTGCAAAACATGTGAATCTGCAACGACTAATGCCACGAACAGATGTACACTGGGTAAGTGACATTTTCATTTTTTGCTAAATGTGTGCATGGTAAGCAACTTTTTGACCCATTACTATTACTGGTTATGAGTGAGAGTGACCATGAGATGAAAGTTGCTTTCAGTATCACAGATGTTTTGCCATCCATGCAGTGCATGTAAAGAAAAAAATGGGTTGCAGCTTGCAGGAGTGACCTAGTTATGTGTAAATTGATGCAGTCTCTACTTGCTGGGCAGCTGGAGGAACGTAAGTTGCAAAAGGAGTTGGGCTCCCTTTGCAAGAGTCAAGCTGAGCTTGCATGATAAATGGATGTATTTGTGCCGAAAAAAAATCATTCCCTCACAGGCTGAGGAGTAAATTAGTAATCCAAATTAATGAGGGGCACAGTGGAATGTTGGCTACTAAAAGGTGTAATCTGGAATGCTGTTGGTGGCCTAGTGTAAGAAATTGGCTTATTGATTGAGGGGGGTGGAAGCCCTATTCAGGCAAGAACAACAATTGTTGTCACGGTAAACCACAAAAGTCACTAAATTAAATTGTGCTTAACTCTTCAGTAGGCTGGCACAAAAGCAGTCAGGCTTAATTTAGAGGCAAAGTACAAAGTATTTATGCAGCACACAAACAGAAATAAATTAAAAACACAATAGAAGAAAAAACCCTAGCCAATTTAGAAAGAAGAAGCAATTTTAATGACTAAAATGGAATAAAAATCCATTCAGTAGCACAAAGCGTCACTTGCAGTCATGTGGTCATGCTAGCCCGGGGAAAAGCGTCACATTCTGGCCAACCATGAGCGCAAGCTGGGAACAGGGACCAGGTTAGTCCAGCTGAAAACGTTATCCTTCTAAATATCGGCCTGAAGAGGTCCATTTGCTGTGTAGGAAGTCGCTAGTAGCAGGTAGAGCTTCACGGATGGTCATCGTTGTAGCCAGAAGAGCAGGCTTGGCGGTGCTGGCTGTCATTGCTGCAGTTCAGAGAGCTGGTGGGGCATTGCCAGGGGTAGTTGCTGGATCTTCTTTTTGAAGGTCACAGCAGGCTGTCTTTGCTGTTGGGCAAGGTGCAGATCTTGCCTTGGTGGTTGCTGCTGGAGGTTGTAGCCCACACAGTTGGGTACACTGGAGTGTTGTGTTGGCTGTTGTCCCAGGTGACAGAGTCTTGGCATGAACTGACCTATATGCGGTCCTAAAGGGCCAAAACTTCAGGATTTCACCTTTCATCACAGGAGGAGCTCAGCTGATGCCAGCCAAAGAATCAAGAACCTGGGAAGGCCCCTCTTAGGCATCAGGAATGCACTCCAGCAGAGACCAGCAGGGAGGAGGCAGGCCCAGTGCAACAGGGCAGTTGGGCAGCTCAAGGGAAGCCTCTGGAGCTTGTTGTGTCCCTCTAACTTAGATAGGTCAGCCAATTGACGCTTGGAGTTACTAATGTTTGCCTGGGATGAAGGGAGTATGTCCAGTTTTCCTTCCCATAGAGGAAGGCAGTGTTTATGCAGCAGGATAGTCCTCTGGTAGCATCAGGTCAAGCCTCTGGTGGCATGGCAGTTCTGCTTCTGTAATGTTCACAGGTTTAAGAGTGTTCTGATGAGTGGCTCAGGACGTTCAATACCTTGTGCCAGACTTGGATGTTGGGAAATTTCCTATGCTACCCCTACATCAGGTTCTGGGAAGTTTTTCCCATTCCCCTGTCAAGGCTCCAAACTGTCTGGGGTGGCAAAGAGGGCAGGTCTGGTGTCATATTCCTTTGTATGTGTATAAGACAAGGTCCTTTGAAGTGCAAATAGGGCGGGTGCAATAGGTCCCAGTCATCCGGCCTGGATGGCCCATGCGGTACACACCTTATCCCTCCTATGTGTTAATGTAGGGAAGGATAAACAAACCCCAACAGCGGAGCCTTTAATAGTCATGTAACCCAGGCCACAGGCAGAAGAGACAAATGGTTATTAAGAAGACAAAAGGCC
Source organism: Pleurodeles waltl (assembly GCF_031143425.1). NCBI lineage: Eukaryota > Metazoa > Chordata > Amphibia > Caudata > Salamandridae > Pleurodeles > Pleurodeles waltl. The sequence goes on from NC_090451.1 coordinate 582,938,599, forward strand.
AAATTTCTCAAAGTGGCATTTTCAGAACTGTAACTTAAAATTCGACTTCACCATTTAAGAGGGTTTTATATTACAATTAATTTGAGTGTAAACCACATTTTCTGGCTCCTCCTAGTCCAAAGTTATCACTTATAAAATGTAAAAAGGTAGCCCAGTCGGAGAGATGGGCCTTACACCAGTGAAAAATAGCTTTAGCAATTTTTCACTGCTAGGACGAGTAAAACCTAAACTCACATGTCCAACTTTTTAAATACAATGCACCCTGCCCAGAGAGGTTTTTGAGCCTGCCACTGGGGAGGGGGGAGGGGGGGGGGGGCGCTATATGTACTGAAAAAAAGAGGTTTTGGGCTGGCAAAATGATGTATTTTGCTTGGTCAAAATCGCAGTTTAAAACTGTCCTGAAGGCTTAAATGGCAGGCTTGAGACATGTTTTAAAAGACTCCTCTAGTGGGCGGCACAATGAATGCAAAAGGTCCACTAGTAGCAGTTAAGTTAAAGAGCCTGGGGAACATGTTGTACTGTCTGGTAGGGACCTACAAGCCAATTAAGTGTGCCAAATGGATGTAGGCTAATTTTACCATGCTTGAAGGAGCAAGCAGAAGCTCTAGCACTGATTAGTATAATGAATTCAACAAAAGAAATGACATGGAGGCAAATGATAGGTGCGGGATACCACGCCAAGCATGTCTGGCCTAGCACCAGTGAAATGGTTGAGGGAATGCGAGTATTGTGCCAAGGGTGATAAAGTTAACCACAGCATGAGTTTCACCACCTATTCCAGTTCCTCTTCAGGAAGGGTCTTGGAGGAAGTTTGCCATCGACATTTTGGCACCATTCTGTCCTCTCTCAGAAAGGAGAAATATAGTTTGGTCTGAAGTAAAAGTTGTGGAAAAAATAAAACTGAGATTGTGACAACTGTTTTGGAGAGTGTATTTTGTAAGGAAGGTCTTCCTGAGACCTTGGACTTGGATAATTATTTGCAGTTTTGCAGTTCCCTATTTGCAACTTTCTTGAATGGATGTGTCATAACTCATAAATGTTTAGGAGTGTACCGCCCTGAAGCTAGTGCCAGTTTGAGTTCTTTAATGAGGGTGTTATGAGGTCAATATGGTTGACTGTTAAGAAGGCGATCAATTGGGTGAAGGCCTTTTTGGCCACGTTACTATCATACAGGACTACTTGTGTTTTGTGACCGGTTGTTACCCGCTTGAGCTTTTAAGAGGTTGTAAACCATGTTCGGCTTCGCAGTGGGTAAAGGAAATGCTGGAAAAACTGTCATCTAGTATTAATATGTTTAGTGACCTTTTTTTCCGGGATGAGACAGTATGCAAAAGTGTACAACAGTAAAATGAAAAACATGATGGGCCGTGAAAGTGGGATAACTTCATGAACAGTTCTTCCCATAGAAGAGTTTGTCAGACTGAAATTGCCTGCAGATAAGACAAGCATTTGCAATGCAATGGGTCTCTCATTTGTTAGAGTTAGAGCTATTAGCGTTGTCAACTCCTAATCGGATTTTTTTTTACGCATAAATTGAAAGAAAAAAATGAGCGCGATCACACTCAAATTGAAAACCAAAAATACGAGCGCGCTCGCACTATGTAAAACCCAGCGCTGCGTGAAAAATAAAAAGATAAAGTAGTACTGAAACCAGGCTGAAAACATGGAGCCTCGTATGTTTTCAGTAGTTGACTGGTGCACTCGAGGAGGGCTAAACACTGGGAAAGGCATGAAGTTTGCATGTCTTTCATTAATAAAATCAAGCGGATTTTAAAAGGCCAGCCCATGAACCAATGAAAGTGACAGGAGTGACATAGGTGTGGTTAAAAGCCCAAGAGAGATTACAACAGGGATGAGTGCTTGTGTGCTTGACCCTAAAAATAGGGTTGCCTAAATGATCTGATGCTGTACAAGTGGTTGAGGTGTTTAAAAATGTCGTAAGAGTGGAAGTGGGCTGGGTGTGGAACCTTGGAAGGGTGTCAATACATGAACAGCAGGTGATTTGTGTGGTAAGGATGAAGAGAGTAACATGTTCCTAGCCGCAAAGGCTTTTGAAAGCAAGAAAGTAAGTTATGCGTTATGGTAAAACATTTGAGGGAGAGTGTGCTCGACCTAACGTTTCTTCACCAAGGTGAGTGTTTAATGAGAATGTCGACGTGCGCAGAGAACACTAAAGGAATAGTAGGGTTCCTAGTAAGTAAAATGTTCATTTTTTTTGTACCACAATGGCAATATGCTCTGTTCTCCGTGAACCAGATTTCACTGGGCATTCTGGGTTGTGTTTTTTCACAGTATTTTAACTTGTTCTTTGCTATCATGATTTTTAAACTTAGTCTATGTAGTTCCTAAAAGGTAAAGGTGTGTGATAGGTTAGTCACATTGTGATGTGATGCAATACTGTGAAGCCTTGTGTGGAAAAGAGTCCAGTGGAATGGATGAAAAATAGAATGTAAAGTGTATGTGTCTGTGTGGTTTGAGTGGGGAGATTCCTGTGGGGGCGGCAGTTGAAGGAAGGTGCTGGAGATAGGTGGGGAAACTGTTGGTCTGAGCTGTTGCGGATCGTATTTTTGCTGCTCCTTTTCAGAAATACATTTTTTTCAGAAGCACACTGATGATGATCTTCAAAGTAACACTGCTGCCTCATTATTGTTCTGCCTACGTGTTGGAAATGTGTTCTCCACTGCATATGGTGCACGCTTTGTGCATGATGAATCCTACACTGTTGCTTTCTGTGAGAGACGACGCTGCACATGCTCCACAATGTTCGATCTGTACCTGATGTATGTGTGTATGTGCATTTGTATATGACTACTGCTTCTGCTTATGCTGTGCCTGTGTTTTTTTTTTTTTATGAGGAGGCCCACAGAGATCCTACCCGTTCTGTGTGTGTTTTGCTTTTCACTAATGACCGAACTGAAATACTCTTGCACGGACAAAAAATCTCTGGAATGCACTTCTTAGTCCAAAGAAGACATTTATTATTTCACTACGCAAGGTTCCTAAAAGGAGATTAGCATGTTGAAAGCACATGTTTATAATTAGTCACAACAATGAAATGAAAACATACACGACTGATTCTCACTGCAATATACACAGCAAATATATGCATCTATATTATAATGCAAAGCAAATAATGAATTAAAAATGCAACACCGTAGGTGCTTCATCTTTCTCCTGCCAGCAAGCTGATGACCCCGTTCTACTGCAAGAAAGAGAGATCTCTACCCTCACAGGAAATCTATATCAGGCATTGAATGTCTGAATCCTGATTGAGGTGTCTAAATCTCCTACTGTCAATCAGGGTCTCTTTTATATCTTAAAAAAAACGAAGAAGGAGCCTTCTGGAAAAAACCCTCAAGTTGCGCAAAAAGTATTCAAACATACTTGCTAGTTAAGATATGCTTTGAAAATAACACGTTGGGATTTGGCCACAGTCCCAAGATGTCAAGTCAAAGCAATGCCGTTCCCTGCCATCTGAGTATATTCTTTTCAACTAAAGCCCTTGGTGGGAATTAATACGAAAACAAGACAGAATACACATTTTACAACGTGGAAAATTACGGGCAGCCTTTAACATGGCAGTGTTCAATGCTACTATAAAGTCAATAGGCAGAATGAAGCTAAGACTAAACTGAATACAAAATGGAGTTTGTAATTGGTGAACACTGGACAGCGAAGCCAGGAGGAAAGTGGTGCATCACAAAGTCAGTGGTCAAAACACACATTTCTCTACAGTGTGCATCAGGGAATTTCATACTGGTGGTTCTACCACCTATCCCCTACACATCCCTCCCTCTTTTTTGTTTTAGGGAAACTCGCATTGCTGCCACCCACGCTGTTCTGTTTTGTGATTCACTGAAAAAAGCCAAAATTGTCAATTTCAATGCTAGTTTGTCCATATATACATGTGGAAAGTGAAACCAATTCATGGGATGACCTCATATACAGGGCAAAGTTACAGGTTCAGCAATGCATTGAACATATGTTTCTGCTTTGTAGTTATAGCAGCTCTGCTTGTTGACAACTTTGTCTAACATGAGTCGGGAACTGGTGTCAAATAGCCTCATGCCTAGCATTATCTCACCATAATATTCTTCTGTTTACTTTGATGTTTCAGGCCCAGTGTTTGTTGAGTTTCCCATCGACATTCTGTATCCTTATCATGTGGTGCAGAAGGAGCTGTCTCCTAAAGGGGCTCCCAAGAGCGTTATGGGAAGAATCATTAACTGGTGAGTACAGCCTAAGCGCAATGCAACAGAAGGATACTGTGCTTACCATCATGTTTAGTGACATAATGCATGTAGGGTAGTGATTGCTGTAGTCTAGTAATACAGTGCTGTTGAGTAAAGCCTTAAGATATTTTTGGTGATATGGGCACTAGCTCCTATTAAAGAACAGGTTTATTGAGAATTATCTTTTGCTATAACGATCAACCTTATTTTTCTCTGATTTAGGTATCTGCAGAACCATCTCAGTAATCTGTTTGCTGGAGCCTGGGAGCAGCGAGACCTTTCCCCTATTCCTATTCATATTCCTCAAGCAACCACAGAACAGGTGAGACGTTACTTTCCCCTCTATTGTACAGTGTGATCTCCATCAAGGACCGGTTAGATCTCCCTGGTATGGGACTAGTATTCTTCAAATAGCAATTTCAGACGGGGATTCATAAGCAACATTCTTTTTGGCATCATCTTAAGACTTCTCAGTTTCCACGTTACTAAGTACATTCAGTATATGGAGAAACATCTTTACTGTCTAGTCCATTTTAAGGGTGTTGTAATAACAAAAAGATAAACGATTTTGTACCCAAATGGTGTATCATCACTATATTACATGCAGTAAATCAAATAACAAAAATGTTACAACTGCTAGGTAGATCTGTTGATTTAACCATTATAAACCAATTTAAGTCTAGATCAGTCATACTTAACTATGGTAATTGCCAAACGTAATTATTAGGACCAGTTGTTAGTTTAAAAAACAAAAAAATAAACCCTTCTAATGTTTTTTGGTAAATAAAAAGAACAATGAAAATCTGAGGGTGGTTTTTAATTTCTTGTTAACTAGCTATGCCTTTTCTACTTTTCTATGCCTCACAGTGTTCGTCTCCCAAACCAACTGAACCAAGTACCTCCCTGAAAATAAACTCCTGGATTACTTCCCCAGTTGGACGAATCCTGCAGTACATCTCTATTGACGCTTTTCCCACTTATAAACAACCAGAGAATTGTGTACCTTTTGGAGACCTTTTTTTCTGTCTTCCAAGTATTGACTACGTCCACCTATAATTCAATGCTATGGCGCTACAGTAGAGGAGCAACAGACTGAGGCATTGTCTCATTCACAAAGCTACTCTCTTTCCTCCATAATTTTACGTCCACCAGTATAAGCATTATCCTCTCAAAGGTTCAGATGCACTATAAGTGTCAAAACTCCCTTCTAAGTGATCCGCCAATATCACTACCAGAAAATACAGTCCTAGAGCCTATGCAAGTTACATTTAGTTCACCATTGTACAAATGACTTCATTATCTGCATATCTGCAGGGTGTCAAACATTCCTATCAGCAAGATTTATTTGCATAATACATGTCACACCCTCTTTCAGTTAAATACTATCTGACTGGTCCTGCACTGATATACAATAACTATTTGATCTATTTGCTGCTTATCTTTTGGATCAAAACTATGTATTCGTAGCATGTGTTGGCCGTAGGTACATGTGTTTACCATACTTCTGCCATCTAATGTTGGGCTCAGACTTTTGTGACTTGTTTTTCTTTGAAGAAGTCTTTCGAGTCAGGACATCAAGTGACTCCTTCTATAGTCTTTATTGGGCATGGTCATCGGCTCCATTGTTAGATTGTTTTTCTCCACCATTGGATTCAGATGTCTATCATGGAGCCCTGGGACCCAAGCTTTGACATTGGTAAGTCGGCCACAGAAGGAGGCCGCAGGAACAATGTCCAGATAACAGGGGAACAATAATTTCCGGTCTTCTTTCGACACCCTTTGTTATGCCCTCCCAGGCTCAGGCCCAGGGTCTGTCTTCAACTTCCATCTTTCATTGTCATCTTCTTTAAGTCAACGCCTACAGAGTGATGGAAATTGTATCCATTCAGTTTTTGCCCCAAGTGTTGTGCCAAATACTCCAGGTAAGACCAACATCATGTGCCTATCTCCAGAACACGACGAGACATCGTGTGAAGCCTGTTCAGCCTTTTGTTCTAAGATGACCCCTCCACAGCAGAGAGCGGCCTTAGGCACACACTAAAAAGCAGACTTCTCAACCTGATGATGCACTTGACATCTTCGTGGATCAGTCGTATAGTTTCCAGGTCGAAGAGGATGTCGAGGAGGAGGCTGAAGCCCAGGAGGCACCAACGGATGCTCCCATCCTTGTGCCCAGCAGTGGGAATGGTTCCGGCTCATTCTATGAGCCTGAACATTCCATTGGGCACATGAATATATTACTCAAAGCCTCACACACCCAAGCAAAGACCCACACGCTGGATCACTGACACCTCTGCCTTCGGGCTATGGAGATATCAAGAAAAAAAGGCAAAGGAGCAGACAGTTGTCTCTCCGCTTAAACAAAGCACTAAAGGCATCGAAGGTTGAAGTCTTCAACCCCTATAAAAGCAAAGCCCCTTTTAGAGCCTGTATTGTAGACTTATTCTGCACCCAAAAAGCCTTCCAGGCCTTTGGAGCCAAAATAAAAAAAAAATTGTCCTGCCCTCGGAGCCGAAAACTCTCTTGGCGCCCACAGCAGCTCTCCATGCCAAGTCATCATCGACATCTTTGACATGTTCGTCAACAAAACATTTGGTTCTGAAAGTGTCAAAAAGTTTCCCTGAGCCAAAAGAACAGGTAGTACAGCCAATACTCATCAAATTGCAAGAGCATCTTGGTGCAAGGCAAAAGACACTGTTTATCTACCCACATACAGGAAGAGTGGATATCAAACCACTTGTCCCACCAGCAGAGACACTTCCAAAACAGTACTTTTGAAGAAGATACCACAGGTCCCCAATTACCACTCTGTCCTTGCAGGGAGAGAAAAGATAGGTGTACCAGCCCCAAACAGTTCACTCAAGAACTACCAGATCCACTTCTTTCAACCTCTCCTCTGCCACTTCCCTTCCTATGATCCTGTTGTTACCACCTTCTCTATTTCCACTAACATCACCACAATGCTTCCTTCACACTTACCTACAGGGGTCACCCACTCCATCATTTTTTGGAGAACACAGACCAACTCATCATGCTGACCCCATTATGCACCTTACTTCCCCAATCCACAAAGTGATGCCAAAGATATTAACCAGCCATGGGATTACTATGATGTCAACCCACAGGGGAATACGAATCCAGATGTGTATCGTTCTAAACCCTCACCACCAGATGACACTACCTCATTCCATGAGGTTTTCCGTAGAGCCGCGCAATACCATAATGTAGAATGCATACCATACAGGATAAGGACGATTTTCTTGTATAAACCCTCTTCAAATTGCAACACACTGTACAGTTCCTACTAGTGCTAAAGGGCATGCTTAAACCCACTGCTGATATGTTTAAACAAGTCATAAAATCAAGGGTTAATTAAAAAGTACAAACCTCCACCAACCAATCCTGCTTATATCAAGGGTCTTGTCCACTCTGTGTTCCTGTTAGTACACACAGCAAGGAAACGGGCCAACTCCCAGGGTACAGGTGATGCCCCTGCTACTGATAAGGAGAGTAAAACATATGATCCAGCTGGTAAACCTGTGGCAGTCCAAACAGCTAATCACCTCAGGATAGTTAAGCCAGTGGACCTCCTATTTAGATACAACAGGGCCCAGTTGGATGAGATGAAGAATCTACTCCAGCACTTCCCATTATACTATAAACAATGTGTGTCAGAGATAGCAGAAAATAATATCCAAACGCCCCAATTCCATGTGTGCTAGATTCACCAGACACCAGCGCAAAGGAGGCTCAGAATATTAGGTTAAAAACCAGATGTGCTGAAATACCCTTTGACGGCACACTTATTCGTACCCTAAGTAGATGAAATACTAGAAAAAAAATAAAAGCACACCAGCACTGCGAAAGCAAAGGGTGCCCTTCAAACCTACTAACACAGGGGCTCCTTTCGGAGGAGACAATACAGAGGGGCATCCAAAACTGCCACTGCTACAGATACCACTACCTCTAAGAAAACTCAAAGCCGCTATCCCCCAAAATACACATGAGGATCTTACTGCAGATCAAATTACAGGTCTAACAATGTCCGAGCTCATGGATGCACTTCCAAGGGGGCCACTTCCGACAAGCAGTGACTCACTTTGCCTCCCCTCTCCACAACTAACACCGTTGGGAGATATGTCTACGGGACTACCACACACAGTAGGAACGCATTATCACATATCAGTGGGTCTTTTAAATAATAAAACATAGTTATTGTGTGGAACTTACATCTCGTCCTCCCAATATCTTCCCTTGAACACAAAATATGTCAGCAGAACACCTTTCACTTTTACCGCAGGGGATACAAGCTCTGCTTCAAAGGGGGGCATAGAGCCCATCCCAATCCAACATTAAGGACACAGATATATTTCCTCATTCCAATAAAAAGATGGGACTTTATGACCAATCCTAGACCTCAGGCCTCTCAACAAATACATCCTATTGGAACACTTCCACATGGTAACGTTCCAAGAAGTCATACAATTATTTCCTCCCCTCTCCACAATTAACACCAGTGAGGGGACGTCTACAGGACAACACACACAGTGGAAACGCATTACCACATATCAGTGGGTCCTTTAAATAATAAAACATGGTTGTTGTCTGGAACTTACTTCTCATCCTCCCATTATCTCAACTTGAACACAAAATATGTCAGCAGAACACCTTCCACTTTTACAGCAGGGGGTTCAAGCTCTGCTTCAAAAGGGGGGGCATAGAGTTCATCCTAATCGAACACCCAGGACACCAGGTGTAGGAAAGTACCTTCTTGCCTGGCATGTTACCCCCATATTTCACTGTATATATGTTGTTTTAGTTGTATGTGTCACTGGGACCCTGCCAGCCAGGGCCCCAGTGCTCATAAGTGTGCCCTGTATGTGTTACCTGTGTTATGACTAAATGTCTCACTGAGGCTCTGCTATCCAGAACCTCAGTGGTTATGCTCTCTCATTTCTTTCCAAATTGTCACTAACAGGCTAGTGACCAATTTCACCAATTTACATTGGCATACTGGAGCACCCTTATAATTCCCTAGTATATGGTACTGAGGTACCCAGGGTATTGGGGTTCCAGGAGATCCTTATGGGCTGCAGCATTTCTTGTGCCACCCATAGGGAGATCTGACAATTCTTACACAGGCCTGCCAGTGCAGCCTGAGTGAAATAACGTCCACGTTATTTCACAGCCATTTACCACTGCTCTTAAGTAACTTATAAGTCACCTATATGTCTAACCTTTACCTGGTAAAGGTTGGGTGCTAAGTTACTTAGTGTGTGGGCACCCTGGCACTAGCCAAAGTGCTCCCACATTGTTCAGGGCAAATTCCCCGGACTTTGTGAGTGCGGGGACACCATTACACGCGTGCACTATACATATGTCACGACATATGTATAGCGTCACAATGGTAACTCCGAACATGGCCATGTAACATGTCTAAGATCATGGAATTGTCACCCCAATGCCATTCTGGCATTGGGGAGACAATTCCATGATCCCCCTCATCTCTAGCTCAGACCCGGATACTGCCAAACTACCTTTCCCGGGGTTTCACTGCAGCTGCTGCTGCCAACCCCTCCGACAGGTTTCTGCCCTCCTGGGGTCCAGCCAGGCCTGGCCCAGGAAGGCAGAACAAAGGACTTCATCAGAGAGAGGGTGTTACACCCTCTCCCTTTGGAAAAAGGTATCAGGGCTGGGGAGGAGTAGCCTCCCCCAGCCTCTGGAAATGCTTTGATGGGCACAGATGGTGCCCATCTCTGCATAAGCCAGTCTGCACCGGTTCAGGGATCCCTCAGCACTGCTCTGGTGCGAAACTGGACAAAGGAAAGGGGATTGACCACTCCCCTGACCTGCACCTCCCCTGGGAGGTGCCCAGAGCTCCTCCAGTGTGCTCCAGACCTCTGCCATCTTGGAAACAGAGGTGCTGCTGGCACACTGGACTGCTCTGAGTGGCCAGTGCCAGCAGGTGACGTCAGAGACTCCTTCTGATAGGCTCCTTCAGGTGTTGCTAGCCTATCCTCTCTCCTAAGTAGCCAAACCTCCTTTTCTGGCTATTTAGGGTCTCTGCTTTGGGGAATTCCTTAGATAACGAATGCAAGAGCTCATCAGAGTTCCTCTGCATCTCTCTTCACCTTCTGCCAAGGAATCGACTGCTGACCGCGTTGGAAGCCTGCAAAACTGCAACAAAGTAGCAAAGACGACTACTGCAACCTTGTAACGCTGATCCTGCCGCCTTCTCGACTGTTTTCCTGGTGGTGCATGCTGTGGGGGTAGTCTGCCTCCTCTCTGCACTAGAAGCTCAGAAGAAATCTCCCGTGGGCCGACGGAATCTTCCCCCTGCAACCGCAGGCACCAAAGAACTGCATCACCGATCCTCTGGGTCTCCTCTCAGCACGACGAGCGAGGTCCCTTGAACTCAGCAACTCTGTCCAAGTGACTTCCACAGTCCAGTGGCTCTTCAGTCCAAGTTTGGTGGAGGTAAGTCCTTGCCTCCCCGCGCTAGACTGCATTGCTGGGAACCGCGTCTTTTGCAGCTACTCCGGCATCTGTGCACTTCAGGCGGAAATCCTTTGTGCACAGCCAAGCTTGGGTCCATGGCACTCTAACCTGCATTGCACGACTTCCTAAGTTGTCCACCGGTGGCGTGGGACTCCTTTGTGCAACTTCGGGTGAGCACTGTTTCACTCCTCTTCGTAGTGCCTGTTCCGGCACTTCTGCGGGTGCTGCCTGCTTCTGAGAGGGCTCCTTGTCTTGCTCGACGCCCCCTCTGTCCCCAGACGCAATTGGCGACATCCTGGTCCCTCCTGGGCCACAGCAGCATCCAAAAACCCTAACCGCACGATTTGCAGCTAGCAAGGCTTGTTGGCGGTCTTTCTTCAGGAAAACACTTCTGCACGACTCTCCATGGCGTGGGGGATCCATCCTCCAAAGGGGAAGTCTCTAGCCCTTGTCGTTCCTGCAGAATCCTCCGCTTCTACTGTCCAGTAGCAGCTTCTTTGCACCCACAGCTGGCATTTCCTGGGCATCTGCCCATCTCCGAATTGCTTGTGACTTTTGGACTTGGTACCCTTGTTCCACAGGTGCCCTCGACTGGAAATCCATCGTTGTTGCATTGCTGGTTTGTGTCTTTCCTGCAGAATTCCCCTATCACGACTTCTGTGTCCTTTGCGGAACTTTAGTGCACTTTGCACTCACTTTTCAGGGTCTTGGGGTGGGCTATTTTTCTAACCCTCACTGTTTTCTTACAGTCCCAGCGACCCTCTACAAGGTCACATAGGTTTGGGGTCCATTTGTGGTTTGCATTCCACTTTTTTGAGTATATGGTTTGTGTTGCCCCTATCCCTATGTGTCCCCATTGCATCCTATTGTAACTATACATTGTTTGCACTGTTTTCTAAGACTATACTGCATATTTTTGGTATTGTGTACGTATATCTTGTGTATATTTGCTATCCTCATACTGAGGGTACTCACTGCGATACTTTGGCATATTGTCATAAAAATAAAGTACCTTTATTTTTAGTATGTCTGTGTATTGTGTTTTCTTATGATATTGTGCAAGTGACACTAGTAGTACTGTAGGAGCTTCACTCGTCTCCTAGTTCAGCCTAAGCTGCTCTGCTAAGCTACCATTATCTATCAGCCTAAGCTGCTAGACACCCTATACACTAATAAGGGATACCTGGGCCTGGTGCAAGGTGTAAGTACCCCTTGGTACTCACTACAAGCCAGTCCAGCCTCCTACAGGGCCTGCCAGGGAGGAGCTGAGTGTGGCACAGCATACCTGTCCCACACTAGAGGGTCTAATGCAGCAAGCTGTCAAACAAGCAAATGGGGATGTCAGTGACTCTCACAGAGTTTACTGGGAGGATAACCTTTTGTATACTGAAGCAAGGGATCCACAACCTGGAGCTGCCAGGTGACTGGTGATTCCTCAGGAATACAGAAAGTTCCTCCTAACTCTAGCCCACGACATTCCCTTAGCTGGACAGTTGGGGCAAATGAAAACTTGTGACAGGCTTGTCCCCTTGTTTCATTGGCCTAGAATGTCAGAGGACACAAAGGAATTTTGCAAGTCCTGTGAAACCTGTCAAGCCAGTGGCAAGACAGGTGGCACCCCAAAGGCACCCCTTATTCCACTACCTGTGGTTGGGGTTCCCTTTGAAAGGGTAGGGGTTGACATAGTTGGCCCCCTTGACCCTCCTACTGCTTCAGGCAATAGGTTTATCTTGGTGGTAGTGGACCATGCCACCAGATATCCTGAAGCAATCCCTCTAAGGACCACTACAGCTCCTGCAGTGGCAAAGGCCCTCCTGGGAATCTTTTCCAGGGTGGGCTTCCCAAAAGAGGTGGTATCAGACAGGGGAAGCAATTTCATGTCTGCTTACTTAAAGGCCATGTGGAAGGAATGTGGTGTTACATACAAGTTCACCACACCCTATCATCCACAAACAAATGGACTGGTTGAGAGGTTTAATAAAACTCTCAAAGGAATGATAATGGGACTCCCTGACAAACTCCGCAGGAGATGGGATGTCCTGTTACCTTGCCTCCTTTTTGCTTACAGGGAGGTACCCCAGAAAGGAGTGGGCTTCAGCCCCTTTGAACTCCTATTTGGACACCCTGTAAGAGGTCCTCTAACACTTGTGAAGGAGGGTTGGGAACAACCTTTAAAAACTCCAAAGCAAGACATAGTGGACTATGTACTTGGCCTAAGATGTAGAATGGCTGAGTACATGAAAAAGGCCAGTAAAAACCTTCAGGCCAGCCAAGAGCTCCAAAAGCAATGGCATGACCAGAAGGCTGTTTTGGTTCAGTACCAACCAGGGCAGAAAGTGTGGGTCTTGGACCCTGTGGCACCAAGAGCACTCCAAGACAAATGGAGTGGACCCCACATTATTGTTGAGAAAAAGGGTGAAGTCACCTACTTAGTTGACTTAGGCACTGCCAGGAGTCCCCTTAGGGTGCTCCATGTCAATCGCTGAAACCCTACTTTGACAGGGCTGATCTCACCCTGCTCATGGCAACAGATGAGGGACAGGAAGAAGAGAATGACCCTCTCCCTGATCTCTTCTCTTCCACAGAACAAGATGCTCTAGTGGAAGGTGTAGTTTTGGCAGACTGTCTTACTGCTGAGCAGAAAGACCACTGCATAAATCTCCTGGGTCAGTTTTCTGAACTCTTTTCTACTGTGCCAGGCACCACTTCTTGGTGTGAGCACACTATAGATACTGGAGACAGCTTGCCTGTCAAAAGTAAGATCTATAGGCAGCCTGACCATCTCAGAGACTGCATAAAACAAGAGGTGCAGAAAATGCTTGAACTGGGAGTGGTTGAGCACTCTGAAAGTCCATGGGCTTCTCTTGTGGTACTTGTACCAAAACCTCATTCCAAAGATGGTAAAAGGGAAATGAGATTTTGTGTTGACTACAGAGGTCTCAACCAGGTAACCAAAACTGATGCTCACCCTATACCCAGGGCAGATGAGCTAATGATACACTGGCATCTGCCAAGTATCTAAGCACCTTTGATTTGACTGCAGGGTATTGGCAGATCAAGTTATCAGAGGATGCAAAAGCAAAATCTGCATTTTCAACCTTTGGAGGACATTACCAATTCACGGTAATGCCTTTTGGATTGAAAAATGCACCTCCCACTTTTCAAAGGTTGGTGAACACAGTCCTGCAAGGGCTGGAAGCTTTTAGTGCAGCATATCTAGATGATATAGCTGTCTTTAGCTCCAGCTGGGATGATCACCTGGTCCACCTATGGAAAGTTTTGGAGGCCCTGCAAAAGGCAGGCCTCACTATCAAGGCTTCAAAGTGCCAGATATGGCAGGGGAAATTGGATTATCTGGGACACCTTGTAGGTGGAGAACAGATTGCACCACTTCAGGGGAAAATCCAAACTATTATAGATTGGGTTCCCCCTACAACTCAGACTCAGGTGAGAGCCTTTTTAGGCCTCACTGGGTACTACAGGAGGTTCATAAAGAACTATGGCTCTATTGCAGCCCCTCTTAATGACCTCACATCTAAGAAAATGCCTAAAAGGTATTATGGACAGCAAACTGTCAGAAAGCTTTTGAGGAGCTGAAGCAGGCCATGTGCTCTGCACCTGTCCTGAAAAGCCCCTGTTACTCCAAAAAATTAATTGTCCAAACTGATGCATCTGAATTAGGGGTAGGGGCAGTCTTATCACAACTTAATTCCGAGGGCCAGGATCAACCTGTTGCTTTTATCAGCAGTAGGTTGACCCCTAGAGAAAAGTGTTGGTCTGCCATAGAGAGGGAGGCCTTTGCTGTGGTCTGGGCACTGAAGGAGTTGAGGCCATACCTGTTTGGCACTCACTTCATTGTTCAGACAGACCACAAACCTCTACTTTGGCTAAAACAAATAAAAGGTGAAAATCCTAAATTTTTGAGGTGGTCCATATCCCTACAGGGAATGGACTATACAGTGGAACATAGACCTGGGAGTACCCACTCCAATGCAGATGGACTCACCAGATGTTTGCACTTAGACAATGAAGACTCATCAGGTTATGGCTAGTCTTATTGTCCTTCGTTTGGGGGAGGGGGGGTTGTGTAGGAAAGTACCATCTTGCTTGGCATGTTACCCCCATATTTCACTGTATATATGTTGTTTTAGTTGTATGTGTCACTGGGGCCGTGCCAGCCAGGGCCCCAGTGCTCATAAGTGTGCCCTGTATGTGTTACCTGTGTTATGACTAACTGTCTCACTGAGGCTCTGCTATCCAGAACCTCAGTGGTTATGCTCTCTTATTTTCTTTCCAAATTGTCACTAACAGGCTAGTGACCAATTTACATTGGCATACTGGAACACCCTTATAATTCAATAGTATATGGTACTGAGGTACCCAGGGTATTGGGGTTCCAGGAGATCCCTATGGGCTGCAGCATTTCTTGTGCCACCCATAGGGAGATCTGACAATTCTTACACAGGCCTGCCAGTGCAGCCTGAGTGAAATAACGTCCACGTTATTTCACAGCCATTTACCACTGCTCTTAAGTAACTTATAAGTCACCTATATGTCTAACCTTTACCTGGTAAAGGTTGGGTGCTAAGTTACTTAGTGTGTGGGCACCCTGGCACTAGCCAAAGTGCTCCCACATTGTTCATGGCAAATTCCCCGGACTTTGTGAGTGCGGGGACACCATTACACGCGTGCACTATACATATGTCACGACATATGTATAGCGTCACAATGGTAACTCCGAACATGGCCATGTAACATGTCTAAGATCATGGAATTGTCACCCCAATGCCATTCTGGCATTGGGGAGACAATTCCATGATCCCCGGAGTCTCTAGCTCAGACCCGGGTACTGCCAAACTACCTTTCCCGGGGTTTCACTGCAGCTGCTGCCAACCCCTCAGACAGGTTTCTGCCCTCCTGGGGTCCAGCCAGGCCTGGCTCAGGAAGGCAGAACAAAGGACTTCCTCAGAGAGAGGGTGTTACACCCTCTCCCTTTGGAAAAAGGTGTCAGGGCTGGGGAGGAGTAACCTCCCCCAGCCTCTGGAAATGCCTTGATGGGCACAGATGGTGCCCATCTCTGCATAAGCCAGTCTGCACCGGTTCAGGGATCCCTCAGCCCTGCTCTGGCGCGAAACTGGACAAAGGAAAGGGGAGTGACCACTCCCCTGACCTGCACCTCCCCTGGGAGGTGCCCAGAGCTCCTCCAGTGTGCTCCAGACCTCTGCCATCTTGGAAACAGAGGTGCTGCTGGCACACTGGACTGCTCTGAGTGGCCAGTGCCAGCAGGTGACGTCAGAGACTCCTTCTGATAGACTCCTTCAGGTGTTGCTAGCCTATCCTCTCTCCTAAGTAGCCAAACCTCCTTTTCTGGCTATTCAGGGTCTCTGCTTTGGGGACTTCCTTAGATAACGAATGCAAGAGCTCATCAGAGTTCCTCTGCATCTCTCTCTTCACCTTCTGCCAAGGAATCGACTGCTGACCGCGCTGGAAGCCTGTAAAACTGCAACAAAGTAGCAAAGACGACTACTGCAACCTTGTAACGCTGATCCTGCCGCCTTCTCAACTGTTTTCCTTGTGGTGCATGCTGTGGGGGTAGTCTGCCTCCTCTCTGCACTAGAAGCTCTGAAGAAATCTCCCGTGGGTCTACGGAATCTTCCCCCTGCAACCGCAGGCACCAAAGAACTGCATCACCGGTCCTCTGGGTCTCCTCTCAGCACGACGAGCGAGGTCACTTGAACTCAGCAATTCTGTCCAAGTGACTCCCACAGTCCAATGACTCTTCAGTCCAAGTTTGGTGGAGGTAAGTCCTTGCCTCCCCACGCTAGACTGCATTGCTGGGAACCGCGTGTTTTGCAGCTGCTCTGGCTCCTGTGCACTCTTCCAGGATTTCCTTTGTGCACAGCCAAGCCTGGGTCCCCGGCACTCTAACCTGCAGTGCACGACCTCCTGACTTGTCCTCCGGCGTCGTGGGACCTTACTTTGTGACTTCAGGTGAGCTCCGGTTCACTCCACTTCGTAGTGCCTGTTCCGGCACTTCTGCGGGTGCTGCTTGCTTCTGAGAGGGCTCCTTCTCTTGCTGGACGCCCCCTCTGTCCCCTCACGCAATTGGCGACATCCTGGTCCCTCCTGGGCCACAGCAGCATCCAAAAACCCTAACAGCGACCCTTTGAGCTAGCAAGGCTTGTTTGCGGTCTTTCGTCACAAAACCTCCTCTGCACGACTCTTCACGACGTGGGACATCCATCCTCCAAAGGGGAAGTTTCTAGCCCTTGTCGTTCTTGCAGAATCCACAGCTTCTACCATCCGGTGGTAGCTTCTTTGCACCCACAGCTGGCATTTCCTGGGCATCTGCCCACTCCCGACTTGATCGTGACTTTTGGACTTCGTCCCCTTGTTCCACAGGTACTCTCGTCTGGAAATCCATCGTTGTTGCATTGCTGGTGTTGGTTTTTCCTGCAGAATTCCCCTATCACGACTTCTGTGCTCTTTGGGGAACTTAGATGCACTTTGCACCCACTTTTCAGGGTCTTGGGGTGGGCTATTTTTCTAACCCTCACTGTTTTCTTACAGTCCCAGCGACCCTCTACAAGGTCACATAGGTTTGGGGTCCATTCGTGGTTCACATTCCACTTCTAGAGTATATGGTTTGTGCTGCCCCTATCCCTATGTGCCCCCATTTCATTCTATTGTGAATATACATTGTTTGGACTGTTTTCTATTGCAATTACTGCATATTTTGGTAGTGTGTACATATATCTTGTGTATATTTGCTATCCTCATACTGAGGGTACTCACTGAGATACTTTGGCATATTGTCATAAAAATAAAGTACCTTTATTTTTAGTATATCTGTGTATTGTGTTTTCTTAAGATATTGTGCATATGACACTAGTGGTACTGTAGGAGCTTCACTCGTCTCCTAGTTCAGCCTAAGCTGCTCTGCTAAGCTACCTTTTCTATCAGCCTAAGCTGCTAGACACCCCTCTACACCAATAAGGGATACCTGGGCCTGGTGCAAGGTGTAAGTACCCCTTGGTACTCACTACAAGCCAGTCAGGCCTCCTACACCAGGTATATATCCTCATTCACAAAAAAGATAGAACTTTACGACCAATCCTAGACCTCAGAGCTCTCAACAAATACATTTTATTGGAACACTTCCATTTGGTAACACTCCTGGAAGTCATACCATTATTACAACAAGAAGACTTAATGACAGCCATAGGTCTCAAAGCTGCCTACTTTCACATAGCAATACATCCAGCCCATCGCCGCTAACTCCGATTTCAAATAAGTGACCAACACTATTAGTTCAAAGTCTTGTCATTCGGAGTAACTACAGCACCAATAGTGTTAACAAAATGCCTTGCAGTAGTAACAGCTCATCTCAGAAGGAAGGGCACACACATGTTTCCATGCCTATATGATTGGCTGATCAAGAGTGCAACCAAACAGCAATGTCTGCAGAAAACTCAGACTTATCAGTCTTTTACACAAACTGGGCTTCCCCTCAGTACAGCAAAATCCCACTTAAAACCCTAAAAACTACAACCATTTGTAGGTGCAATTCTAGACTCTTTCAAAGCAAAGGCATATCCCAGTCCTGCACAAGTACAAAAATTCCAGCTAACATTTCATCTTTTTCACCCACATCGTCACATAAGTCAATCAAACAGCAATAAGACTTGTAGGTATGATGTCTTCATGTATCTCCATAGTACCACATGCCATACTGCACATACGTCCCCTACAGCAATGCCTCCAGTCACAATGATCCCAAGCGGAGGGGCATATACAAGATCTAGTGTTGATAGGTCCAGCAACACATCGCTGTTTGCAGTGGTGGAACAGCAACAATCTTTTGCGGGGCCACCCCTTTAAAGCCACTGGTCCATAGGTCACCATTGCAACTGATGCATCATTACATGGTTGGGGGACTTATATGCAAGATCTCACAGTACGGACAGTGGTCTCCAGCGCAGTGACATCTACACATCAGTCAACTTGAGCTTCTAGCAGTTCAGTTAGCTCTCAAAGCTTTTCAACATCATTTTCACCACAAAGTGGTTCTTATCCATACTGACAACATGACAGCCATGACTACTTTCAGAAACAGAAAGAAGCAAGCACACATTCCATACAGCTTTCCCGCATGGTAGAGCACATATGGTACGCAGTCATACATCATAACATCCACTTCCTAGCAGAATACCTACCAGGGGTCATGGTCCACCCCTGGTAGATATTCTGCTAGGACTTCACCAATACTCTCAGCAGAATGTACCAACAGGTACACAAATGTGAGATTGATTGAACACTCCATCACTCGTACATTAGATGGTGGAGAACACCAGACATAAACCTGTTTGCCACACACCAGAACGCAAAATGCCAAAGCCTTGCGTCCATGTTTCCTCACCCACAGTCCAAAGGCAATGCCCTATGGCTCAACTGGCCGTGGATAATGGCCTACACTTTTCCTCCTCTCATTCCTTACGTGGTTCAGAAGCTCACAGAAACATCCCTCACACTAATTCTAATTTTCCCAACATGGGCTTGACGGGCTTGGTTAACAACCCTGCTCAACTACTGGTTGTTGCACATTAAAAAACTGCCCATCTAGCCACATCTTCTGACTCAGAAGGGTCACATATCCCAACCAGAAAGAGGGAAATCATTTGGCCCTTGAAGTTCTAGAATTTGGTTCCCTTAATCTACCACAGAAATGAATGAACCGTCGGAGGCTGGCCTGGTTTGTAGTGGGTACCTAAGGTACGTACACCTTATACCAGGTCCAGTTATCCCTTATTAGTGAAATGTAGGCAGTGTTGCAACAGCTTAGGCTGTCTAGAGGTAGCTGTAGCAGAGCAGCTTAGGCTAAACTAGGAGACATGTAAAGCTCCTGCACTACCACTATAGTTACACAGTACTTATACACAATAAAAGACAATACTCAGTGTTACCAAAAATAAAGGTACTTTATTTTAGTGACACAAGGACAAAAATATCTTAAAGGCAATATTCCTTCTGGAGGTAAGTATTATACACATTATATACAGTAGAGACCAAAATCAGGTAAGTAAATAATCATAGAATAGTGCAAACAGTAGAAAATACAATAGAATGCAATAGGCCTAGGGGAAAAACAAACCATGTACTAAGGAAGTGGAATGCGAATCACAAATTCCACCCTAGGCAAGTGTAGTGTGTAGTGGGGCGCTGGGAGTGTAAGAAAACAGCAAAGGTAAGTAAAATACTCCACCCCAGAGCCCAGGAAAGTAGGAGTGAAGTACTGCAAGTTTCCTCAGGACACTCTACAAGTCGTGATAAGAGTTATTGCAAGAACCAAGCAAGACTGCAACCAACAAAAGGTGGATTCCTGGACCTGAAAACCTGTGAGGAGAGGCCATTTTAGACAGCACATCTTCAATTGACATGGCCATTACATTTGCACAAACAAACAATTTTACTGATAAAAGTATAGAGCCCACAAACTATAATGTGGACAATGTTATAGCTTATTAAATCAAACACAGTAGAAGGTTTTGTATCATGCTTATCCTGAACACATATCTTTCAAGGTGCTCTTACATGTGAAATGAAGAAAATAGAACAGTGGCCTATAATCACACAATTTGGTCAATTGGGGAATCCAGGATTGATTGTAGATTTTTTGGTTTTACACTGCAATTCATGTTCATTCCAGTTCAGTAATGAAGTTACTACTTTTTTATTTTTAACACTTGACTTTGTAGGGGATTTATAGCAAGTAGAGAATGCTGGTAGAGCGATAGCGATTCAGATACTGCATAACTTAGTACAGTCAAATCTATGACTCTTCTAGAGACTAGGGTATTAAATTAGAAGGCAGTATGGAATGAAATCCTCAAAATTACTCCGTGACTCAATGACTCTTCCCCAATGCTCACCTCACCTCCCACTGCTGCCCGCAAAGCCCCACTATCACCTGCTGGTATCATTGCAGTCCTCGGGTACACCACAGACCATAGTTTGTGGTCCCTGCGAAAATGTTTGCAAGTTTACTGGGTTGTCTCTTGCCAGAGAGAGAAAAGCTCAAAGGCTGGGAAAACAGAAATCCAGAGTACTGTTTTTCCATCCTGGTCTTTGTATGATAATTTCATTTTCTCATTATCAAAACCTAAGGATCATCTTTTTAGCTGGTTTCCTTAATCCCTCCACAACCTAACCTGCTCTTGGGGTGTACTTGGTGCACTAAGAGAGTATGTAGAGCCCTGCTCTGGTAGTACTTTAAAGGGTTGGAATCAAAGGTTTATCAGTCAAGTTGGGGAGGGAGCAGGAGATGACCTTTCACATTGAATTGCAGATGCACCCAATCTGCTGATACTGTGCAAACATGAACGCTCCCCTGAAACAAATGCAGGTGACTTAAAAAAAAAAGTCATGCACAGAGCAAAGAATTTATGTGGTGGAACAGAGCACCTCCTGCAGACATCACCCACCCATCGTCTGATGAGACTGTAGTAAACACAACAGGCTCTCTGAAGAAGCACAGGAAAGCAAACCACCTGAAGCACCTCGAGTGCAGCCAGTGCGGTCTCGCAGTAAAAGGAGACCTCTCAGATATCCATTGTTCTTTAGTTTTGGAGAGGGTGATTTGGGGGTTCGTTGTCCCTTCTAATTAGTTCGTGGAGGGGCTATACCTGGCTTGAATCACAGGACACATACACTACTTTTGTTAATGGCTGGTCCTCCAACACACACAAACGCTGAAGGATGAACCGCCTTGAGGCCGGTTTCTGCAAGCGAAACTGTCCATCTCTGTACTGAAGATCTCTTACTTACCCTACATATGGCTGCTGAAATACCTTTGCCTCTCTGGTGCCTCTCTCGCTGCTAGCGCTGTAAGAAACCGCCGCCTCCTTACTACACAAATTGCACAATTTTTTTTTTTTTTTTTAAATCTCTTGAAGACTTGGTTTCTTAAAGATTTAAACAATTCTTTGCTGGTTATTTTGTACCCACACTTGAAAAAAACAAGGAGGTTTGTGAACTTTAAAAGACATTTTAGCGTTGGTGATTTAACTGCAGGTGATAGCTTGCGAGGATTTTTTAGTGAAGCTATGCAGCATCTCCGATCCTCTGCAGGAGGGCAAAGAGGGGAGTATAAAAGGCATATGATGCGGGCAGCGTCAATTTGTTGGATTATTGGAGCATGCACCACGCTTGTGCGCCCTTTTGTTTTCTTATTTTCTGATCTAAGTTGGATCCACCAAAAAAAAAAACTGTTGCTCAAATGCTGAGAAGCATTAGAGCTGGATGGGTGGGGATGGTTGACACCAGAATTAGGAAACAAACTCACCTACCAGTGAAAAAGTCACTTTTCTTTGTGAGCTAGACTTAATGGTTTGCCACCTAAAGGCCAGGCGTGCATCCCAAAAGACCTTGTGTACCATGCTTCGAACTTAGGATGTTATTCTGTACTTGGTCAGTAGAGTATTTTTGGGGTAGGTTTAATTTTCTTTATGAACCGATGTCCCTTTTTTTGTAGGTAGGGATAATTACTTCTCCATATATAAATGAGACTGTGCTTGGATGCTTGAGTCTCTGCTTGCATGTTGTTTTCAACCAAACCAACTGATGCAGTTGAAAAATTTTAAACAGTAAGTTTCCAGCACAAAAGTACCCCAGATAGAGGTTCACGTGGGTTATATACTTCTCATCTGGCAGTGTGATGTACAGGGCCTGAGTCCATTATCTAAAGTGGGGCTCTTCGTAGGATGATGATATCTTTCAGATTTTGGTAAAATGGCTTGTAGGTAAATAGAATACACACCATCTGGCGCTATCTATATTGTATGCTGCCACGTCATTAATAAACAGGGCAGCTTTGTTTGTAAAATATATAAATGAACGCAATATTCCCAAAAAGTGCAGGCCCGGGAAACAATGACCCATGTGCCCCTTTTCTGACGGGCCTGCTGATTACACTCTTCAGTTAAACATATTTGATTGATTGCAGATGGTTGTAAACTGATCTCATGATATTGATACAGGTGGGCTTTGAAATCTCAATGCTGGCTGATTTTAGGTCCCCCCCCCCACACACTTAACAGGACTCTGCCATCTATCTGCAAAAGAATGTATATTTATTTGAAGGGAGCCTTTAGAACAGAGAGCTTAACCTGTAACATGATTTTATGTATAAAATGTGTCCGTATCCGTTTTAGTTCTCTCTATAGGCTATAAAAATATATATGCATGGGAGAGAAAGTGAGTGTATTGCTGTGTGTGTGAAAGTGTTTGAGAACAGCACAAAGATTGTATGGAACAGTGAGAGAGAACAAGATTATGTGACCGAATTTGATAGAGTATGTGTGAGAGGGATTGTGCTTGTGTACCGGTATGTAGGATAATCAGACCAATTACAGGCATGCATCACAGCTCAACATGAGACAATGAAGTCCATTTATTATGTCTATGATTTAGTCCAAGGCGGAGGATGACGCTGTAATGCTGAGAAATCTCACATTATTTATTATGACTTTTCACCTGAAGTGCCTTTTATGACCTTCCAGCTAAAGTCCTGGAATATTTGCCCAGGGGAAGTATTTTGCTGAGCAGTATCTGTGATCTAGTAAGGTGTTGTCCCAGATGTTGAGGCCAGAGTTCACCTCTCCCCAGACAGTGATTTAGTGCTGATTGGGGAGAGGGGGGTGTGGATTCATTTGAAATCTTGATCATTCTTTCCCCCTTTAGAAATGCAAACACAGTGGCACATAGCACATGTTTTCTGAGGCTTGGCAGCAGCCTTAGCAGGGGGCTGGGGAGATGCTAGGAGTGATAGGATCAGGAACAGTTTAGCTACATTTACCGGGTGATTGAACAAGGGAGCAAGCCATGATGATAATGAAATGAAGCCAGGTAAAACAAGCCTTTGTGACCTTGAAATGGCACTATGCATGGAGGGAAGTTAAAAGATCCGAGAGAGTTAACAGAAGTTAAAAGATCCGAGAGGGAGTGCCTGCTGTCACCACTCAGCGCTCCTGTCACAGCAGATTAGATTAGAGGACAGCAGTTGGTTTGTTCCAGCTTTGGAGGAGGTGGGAGCAAGGAATTCTGCAATAAAATGCAAGCTGCTGCAGACCTGAAGCACCCACAGTGTTACACTAGCAGGAAAAAAAAAATAGCCCCCTCCCCAAAGATATAAAGACGACAATGCGTAATGATACTGCACTTGGTCCCTGCTCCAGGGAGGAACTAAGGAGAAAAAGAAAGAACAGAGAGGCAGTACTGACCACTAACAAGCAAGGATTTTTAAAAGACACTGAAACAAACAACTTAAAAGCAAGCACAATGGTTTTAAGCCCACACAAGAAGTATACTATAGTATACAAAAGGTTGTAAGCCTCTCTGGCTTTCCTAGGAAATAACCCACTGTTTGATATTTGTAAGGCAGCTACATGAAACAACCCACATACATTCCCAAAATATAATATTGTGTTGATGTCCTAGCAAGCCAACAACTACAGTGGATCAGGCTGTTGTATGTACACTATTTCAAGCATCCACATCAACCATTAGTTAGCCACTGCTTTGGAGAATACTGCTTTACATTCAGTGCTAAGCATATTTATCTGCAGCCAACACTTGATGTGAATGGAACATATTACTTAACTTGTAAGCATATTTTCAAAGCATGTGGTGCTGTAGATTCATATGCATCCACCCTCCTCCGAGAAGCTAATGATTCAGATGCACACTATTTAACTATAAACACTCATTCTAATCAAACTATATCTTGCATGTTCATCTTTACTAACTCTCTATTGCTTCTATAACAAACTTACTTGATGAGCCCAAAACAATCTGACAGTGGAGCCGAGGACCTTGCGCAATGTAGACTATAGGAGGAGGAGTCATAATTTGTGACTTGAAAGACTTCTTAGAAGAAAAACAACTTTGAAGCATCTGAGCCAATCACTAGATAGCAGAAGAATGCTAAGCATATTAATCTACAGCACTGCATACTATGAATCGATGCTTACGGGGTAAGTAACATGTTCCTTCTTTGAGAAGACTTGTTTGGAATGCCCAACAATAAATCAGTGGGCCTTGGCCACTTCCCTTGGAAACATCATGCTTGCTTGTTTTGGCATGGGTGCCAAATTCACGTGAAAGGTCCGTTAGCTGCTAGAAATGTCATCCTCTGAGATATGTCAGTGTCATATGGGAAGTGTTTTAAGTATCCAGCTAACATGGCAGTAATTGGCAAATACTATTAAGGCCTGCGGCCCATGCTTTTTGCCAAATTCTGTTTCATATTCTTGAGAAAAGGAAAGGCTAATAAGCAGAAGAGAATTTCTGTTAAGGAGCACCAGCCGCTAATGGTCTGTCTGAAATATTCTCTGAATGAGATGCCTAAAAGTGTTGGGGCACACTTGCCCTTTCTCTGAAGTGTGCTTGGCTGGGTAATACTGACTCTCTGAAAGCCCAGCAGTTCTTGACGCCCGATACTTGCTGCTGTGAAGATGGGTATATTTTATTCTTTCCTAGGTCCCTTGCCCGAAGACGACATAAAAGGCTGCAGAGTTAGAAGCATTGTTTGTTTGTGGCTGCCCGTTTCCAATCTCTATAATTATGATCACAATACAGATCAAAGTGACCGACTAGGTAGCAACGGTGAATATGAAGCAGTCAAAGACTCACTGGTATTTCCTCCAGACCCCCACTGAAAAGAAAATGTTGACATAGAGAGAAAATGCCAAAACTCCTTTAGGGAGCAAATAATTCTTAGAGGTTCATCTCCAAGCAAAACAGACAAGGTAGGCTGCTGTAGTAAAGGTGTGGGTAATATCTAAGTGGTAAATAATAATGTGTTTGTTCTCCAGTACCACAAGTACATCTCCCTGCTATCAATGACAAATCAAAATGTTAAGACTGTCAATATCGTTTAGAGTTCTTAGAGATTGGCTGATGAAAGTCACCTTCCAGAGGTCGACAAATGCCCCATCTGAAAAACTCATGGTTTTGCTCACCCCATTTAGAACTATACCAAATGCAAGATATGCTGGTGCTGTGTTTTGACTGTGTTTTTAACACACTGGGTATAGGGAGAGCTTTGGAGTATTAATTTTAAGAAATCAAGCAGATTCTACCAAGCAGTTTTAGACTTATACGCCAGAGGTAATGCAGGTAAAGCTGTCCACTTTTAGGTAGCTTGTGGAAGGCATTCCTTTGTGATATGATAAAGCAGATTGGTTGCGTCTGGGTCACCATGGGTTCACTCCCCCAAAAGTAAAGCAACTACTGTGGCGTTCTGGTGAAAAATCTATCTACTGGACATTTGTTAACAGGCAGCTTAAATGTCTGTGCATAGGTTTTGTGATCCTTATTGCTTTGATTCAGAAAGAACATCTAAAACCCAGCTGGGGTTGACACCCTTCCTACCAGGGATCTTTTTTTCCCTCAGTGAACCGTCCAGATTTGTTCACCTCCTACTACTTTGCGTTCACTTCTAAGATTACAAATCATGTTCTTGCAGAAGGAAAAGTTAGATAAATGTAGCAATATTCCTTCAGCAAGGGACCCTCTCCAGATACATAACAGGCCCTCCACGTGGCAGCAGTCCATAACTTTAAAGATTGTGGCTCTAAGCAGGATCTCTCGCTGGAGGACTGTCGGTAGAGATAATTAAATGTTCCTGTCTTCTGGTCCTTCACATATTCCTCAGAGTTAATACCGCAGTGCATCTTTTTTTTGGTTTAAATCAGTTTATTAGCATTTCGTTAAAAACCTGCACAGAAAGTACCCACACACGGGTCAGTTATGCAGTTCATCTAATCCTGTTCTCTTTCTTGCAAAAAACACCTTTCAAACTGTCAATACCCTGATAATTAATGAAATGTGGTAACTGTGCTGTTCTCTCCCATGTGCAGGTGCAGCAGTGTGTGGAGCTGCTCAGCAGAGCCAGGGCACCCATCATTCTGCTTGGCAGTCAAGCAACGCTGCCCCCCACCTCAGCAGAAAAGCTCAGGTAAATAGTTAACCTTAACTAAGTGTTCTGTTGCTTATACAGAGCACCGTACCTGTGACTGGTTGTCACAGGTTGGAGGCTCTACATAAACATCAGAACTCTTTATTAAAGGACTGATTTTATAGATGTGTATTGAAACACCTGTTAAGTCTTATGTCATTTTGTCTTGGGAAAATGTCTTGATCACCTTGTGACTTCGGGCCCGATACATCTTGGCGGTCTGTATAGTGCATCACAACAGTGATGGATTATACATACCACCAAAATAAAGGTCTGCCCGCCAAAATTAAAAGCAGGCAGACCTTGGGTTTAATCATAACGGAGACTACTCCGTTTCTGCCGTGATTAAACCCCTCTGACGACCCTGTGGAATATAGGCTGCTGGCGCAGATCACTAATTACACCCACCCAATTTAGATGGGCACAATTAGAAATCAGTTTCCACTGCCAATCACCATCGGGAAGACCTTGGCATTAAGGGGCAGTAAAAACTGCTAAATGCTCCTCTTGCCATGGAAGAGTACTCTCGTTCTGAAGGGACCATTTTCCTTCTTATTTTCAAAAAGAAAATCCCGCTTCAGGATTTTCTTTTTCAAAATAAATAATAAAATAGTAGGTGCAGGCCTCCATCATGTTGATGGAGCCCTGAACCAAACTTTTAAAAAGATTGATAGGAACCGCTGTGATGGGGGCTCCTACCAGTGCGTAATAAATAACTCCCAGCTAGACGGTCATTTCTAAATTAAGCGGATGGCACCTCTTCCAGGATGAAGGAATAATTTACTCTGTCTCCGTGATGGAGCAACGGGCCACCTGCTTCTATATAAGTTAGTCCCCTAGTTATTCATTGAGATGTGAGCAGTTCAGTGAATTGGGCTACAGATTGTGTTTCTGTCCCTTTAGTAACTTTATGTGCATATATCAAAATATAAGTTCAAGAGTGTCTGACACAAAGATTGAGTTTTATGCCCTGCATTCTCATCACTGGCTCATATCAGCTTCAATAAAGGTGGACTGACATGCATTAACAGCTAGCATGAAGGTCGGTCTTTGCCAATCTCCTGAAAGAGATTTCAAACATGTACCTTCCTCAAGATTCCACTTGATTTTTTTCACTTAAGCAGAGCACTTCAACTCTGCATTGAAATCAGGGCTGAATCATTGCTTGATATCAAGCTGATACCGGTGTTAATGATGGACCTCCATAAGCTTGATCTAATTTCTTAAGGCCACTAGCAGTGAATAAGGCTTTTGCTTGTAATACTTGGATGTGGTCTTTACATGTCAATTTATCCACAAACCACATTCCCAAATATTTATATTTAATACCTGCCTCTATTTCTTCGTCATCAAGGAACCATTTGTACTTAATGCATTTTCTTTCCAAATTAGAAGACTTTAGTTTTATCCATGTTTGCTGTTAGTTTTTTCATCTTACAGTAGTTTGAGAAAACGTCTAGTTTTCTCTGCAAGAAAGTTTCCGTAAGATCCATAACAACTAAGTTACCTTCATATAGGAGGCATCTAATAGGGGTTCCATTAATCTTGCGGCTGAGGCAATTTATTATGTCTAATGTCTTTGGGTAAATCTACTGGAAGAGCGAAAATGCAACAGCACCAACACACATCTTTGTCTCATCCAATTCTTATCTTATATTTTACGTGATAATGAACCTTGCCCATCAATTTCCACTTGTGTCCAATTATCCCTGTGTATTTTTTACAAAAGTACAAGCAAATCACATGAAATTTCATACTTTCTCAAGGTTGCCCACGGTAATTCTTGATCAAAAATAACAAAGATCGAGCTGAAATTCCCAAAACAACAGTACAGATTTCCTTTTAGTTCTAGGTATTCGTGTGTTATGGCCTAGAAACTTAAGCTGTGAGCAATTGTTGACTGCCCCTCATTAACCCCACCTTTTGCTCCCTTTGGATTATACGCTTTGTCCAAGCTCATTCTTTCAACATGTCCAAAAGGAATTTCGACAATATGTTACTACTCACATCTAAAGGGTTTGTTAGTCTATATGTTTAGGAGCTGTGACGTCTCCTTTTTTTGTATATGCGTTTGATCACCACCCACTTCCAGCTAGATGGTAAATCCCAATTTTATTATAATTCTAGTACATAAAACAGGCTCGACCACCAATCAGTATTAGATTTTACTGTTACCACAGGTAAGTTACTGGGGCATGTGCTGTAGTCAGTTTTAGTGCTCTTATGGGTTCTTTTATTTTCTTCTCCGAAAAGTGACCCCTTATATCTTCTCTATTTAGTCAGCCTGGGCAAGTACCATTAATAGACCAAGCATTATAAAATTCCTCCAGGAATTATATCCTACTTTCATCTTGCACCATGCATTTCAGCGTTGCCTCTTTCTTCCCAAGCCCAGTTTGGACCAGATCCCAAAGTCTCTTTGTATTTTTAGCTTCAATTACTTCATTTGTCGTTATCCAATATTTTTCTCAATGTATCTTTCTCTTATTCTTTGTTAGACCTTTGTACGAAGCTGCTCCTTGTTGTGGTATGTGAATACTGTGTAAAGAGTCCCGGTGTTCCCCAGTGAGTGAACCAGGCTTGCGGTGCAATCCCAAGATGCTCTATTCAGGGGTAATGTGGTCGAGCAGCATTTGCCTTAAAACAAAGGAGTGCAAGACATCTACAAATACAAACAATAGTCAATAATGAGAGACACAACTCAAAAAGGAAATCCACACAAATTTGAAAAAATAGTAAGTATCTTTATATATTTAGGCATCAGAGAAAAATCGTTCAGATAAGTAAGTTTTTAAATAGGAATTCTTTTCACCTTAAAAAGTTGACACAGTGCAATTTTTGAGTTCTGCAGTGTTATCCTATGGGAGGAAAAACATGTTCTGCAAACAGGTAGAGTACAGTGACTTACAAGACCAACCTTGTGGGGTTAAGGTGAGTAGTGGGCAAGTCCAAGGCAGCACTATAGGAAAGTTCCATCTTGCCTGGCATGTTACCCCCATTTTTACTGTATGTATGTTTGTTTTTGCCTATGTGTCACTGGGATCCTGCTAGCCAGGACCCCAGTGCTCATAAAGTATGCCCTGTATGTGCTCCCTGTGTGGTGCCTAACTGTATCACTGAGGCTCTGCTAAACATAACCTCATTGTTCATGCTCTCTATGCTTTTAAAATTGTCACTGCAGGCTAGTGACTAATTTTTCCAATTCTCATTGGCACACTGGAACACCCTTATAATTCCCTTGTATAAGGTACCTAGGTACACAGGGTATTGGGGTTCCAAGAGATCCCTATGAGCTGCAGCATTTCTTTTGCCACCCATAGGGAGCTCAGACAATTCTTACACAGGTCTGCCACTGCAGCCTGAGTGAAACAATGTCCACGTTATTTCACAGCCATTTTTCACTGCACTTAAGTAACTTATAAGCCACCTGTATGTCTAACACTCACTTGGTGAAGGTTAGGTGCAAGGTTACTTAGTGTGTGGACACCCTGGCACTAGCCAAGGTGCCCCCACATTGTTCAGGGCAAATTCTCCGGACTTTGTGAGTGCGGGGACGCCATTACACGCATGCACTACATATAGGTCAATACCTATATGTAGCGTCACCATGGTAACTCTGAACATGGCCATGTAACATGTCTAGGATCATGGAATTGTCACCCCAATACCATTCTGGTATTGGGGGGACAATTCCATGCATCCCCGGGTCCCCAGCACAGAGCACGGGTACTGCCAAACTAACTTTCCGGGGTCTCCACTTCAGCTACTGCTGTTGCCAACCCTTCAGACAGGTGTCTGCCCCCCCTGGGGTCTGGGCCCAGGAAGGCAGAACAAAGGATTTCCTCTGAGAGAGGGTGATACACCCTCTCCCTTTGGAAATAGGTGTGAAGGGCTGGGGAGGAGTAGCCTCCCCCAGCCTCTGGAAATGCTTTGATGGGCACAGATGGTGCCCTCTCTGCATAAACCAGTCTACACCGGTTCAGGGATCCCCCAGCCCTGTTCTGGCGCGCAACTGGACAAAGGAAAGGTGAGTGACCACTCCCCTGACCAGCACCTCCCAGGGGAGGTGCCCAGAGCTCCTCCAGTGTGTCCCAGGTGACGTCAGAGACCCCTCCTGATAGGTGCTTACCTTTCTCAGTAGCCAATCCTCCTCTGTGGGCTATTTAGGGTCTCTCCTGTGGGCTATTCCTCAGATAACGAATGCAAGAGCTCACCAGAGTTCCTCTGCACTTCCCTCTTCGACTTCTGCCAAGGATCGACCGCTGCCTGCTCCAGGACGCCTGCATAACCGCAACAAAGTAGCAAGAAGACTACCAGCAACATCGTAGTGCCTCATCCTGCCTGCTTTCTTGACTGTTTCCTGGTGGTGCATGATCTGAGGCCTGTCTGCCTTCACCCTGCACTGGAAGCCAGGAAGAAATCTCCTGTGGGTCGACAGAATCTTCCCCCTGCTAACACAGACAGCAAACTTCTGCATCACCGGTCCTCTGGGTCCCCTCTCATCCTGACGAGCGTGGTCCCCGGAACACAGGAGCTGGGTCCAAGTGTCTTCGACAGTCCAGTGACCCTTCTATCCAAATTTGGTGGAGGTAAGTCCTTGCCTCCCCACGCCAGACAGTAATCCTGTGAACTGCAGCTGCTCGGGCTTCTGTGCACATTTGCAAGACTTCCTTTGTGCACAGCCTAGCCCAGGTCCCCAGCACTCCGTCCTGCCTTGCCCAACTCGCTGAGTTTGACTCCGACGTCGTGGGACCCTCCTTTGTTGGTCTGAGTCAACCGTCGTCCTCAGATCTTCTAAGTGTCTGTTCAGGTGCTTCTGCAGGTGCTGCCTGCTTCTGCGTGGGCTCTTTGAGTTGCTGAGCACCCCCTCTCTCTCCTCTTCCAAGGGGCGACCCCTGATCCTTCCTGGGCCCTAGCAGCACCCAAAATCCTCACCCATGACTCTTGCCGCTAGCAAGGCTTGTTTGCGGTCTTTCTGCGTGGAAACAACTCTGCATCCTCCAGCATGCCGGGGGACATCTTCTGACCAAAAGGGAAGTTCCTGGCACCTTCCATTGTTGCAGAATCTTCGGCTTCTTCCATCTGGAGGCAGCCCTTTTGCACTTTCTTCCAGGGTTTAGTGGGCTCCTGCCCCTCCCTGGACACTTGCGTGACTCTTGGACTTGGCCCCCTTCCTTTACAGGTCCTCAGGTCCAGGAATCCGTCTTCAGTGCTTTGCAGTCAGTTGTTGTCCTTGCAGAATCCCCTATCTCGACTTTACTGTCTTTCTGGGGTAGTAGGGTAACTTTACTCCTGCTTTTCAGGGTCTTGGGGTGGGGTATCTTGTACACCCTTAGTGTTTTCTGACACTCCCAGCGACTCCCTACACACTACACTAGGCCTGGGGTCCATTTGTGGTTCGCATTCCACTTTTGGAGTATATGGTTTGTTTTGCCCCTGGCCTATGTCTCCCTATTGCATTCTATTGTGATTCTACATTGTTTGCACTACTTTTCTAACTGTTTCTTACCTGTTTTTGGTTTGTGTGCATATACTTTGTGTATATTACTTACCTCCTAAGGGAGTGTACCCTCTGAGATACTTTTGGGATATTGTCACTAAAATAAAGTACCTTTATTTTTAGTAACTCTGAGTATTGTGTTTTCTTGTGATATAGCGCTATATGATATAAGTAGTATAGTAGGAGCTTTGCATGTCTCCTAGTTCAGCATAAGCTGCTCTGCTATAGCTACCTCTATCAGCCTAAGCTGCTAGAACACCTCTATTCTACTAATAAGGGATAACTGGACCTGGCACAAGGTGTAAGTACCACAAGGTACCCACTATAAGCCAGGCCAGCCTCCTACAATGCCCCACAAATGGGACCTCCTGGGAGGTCTACTCTACAAGGTATTCTGCAGGCCATCACCAGTTCCAGAGAGGTACCAGAGATCAAAATTGATACGCTTGGAGCAGATTTCGGTATCCAAAAGAATGACCACCAATGCCTAGTGGAGCAGGTCATCATGGCAGAGAGAACACTAGTGGAGATCCCCGTGAATTTAGTGGCAATGTGAGAAATACTCACGATTATGGAGGGAAAGGTTCACATATTAGAGCTTGGGGGAGAGGAGGCAGAAAACAGGTTGCAGATAAACGATATTCATGAGATAGGGCTACCAGCGCGTGAGGAATGGAGCAACACACTGGACTACCTAGGATGTTGGTTACATGCAGCGGTGGCTCTGGAAGGTCTCTCCCCATTCTACGCTCTAGGGAGGGCACATAGAGTTCCTGCATGCCCCCCTCTGACAGGTACGCAGCTGCGGCTGGTTTTGGCCAGGCTAATGTACTTCAGAGAATGAAATCACGTCCTAGATCAGGCCAAAAAGAGAGGAGACATCAGAGTGCAAAACAGTAAAATCATGATACTCCCGGACTTCACCAGGGAAGTATAGAAACAATGCTCAACGTTTCTGGATGCTAAAAAATGTCTTGGCTAGATGGGCTTGACTTACGCCATGCTATTCCCAACCCAATTGTGAGCTGCAATTTTTCCAAACCCCACAGGAAGTGTGGGAGTGGATTGATATGCATCCGCAGGTGGGTCCTAGCCAAAGATCCCCACAATGAAAATCAAGACCGAACAGGTTGAAACACAGAGCAAGGAGTGCCCACGGAGTAGCCTGTTCAGGAACTGGGGTCCAGTGAGAGCAGCCGAGAACGGTAGATGTTGTAGCTGCAATGAGTGGCGGCGGTGCAAGCCTGACTACCTTGATGAGAGAGAACAACGCCCGTGATTCGGACTCAAACCATAGGTCTAGCTCATCTGACAATTTGGACATTGACTTGCCTAAAGTGATGCCAAGAACTGTTGATGAACTCATATGAAGCAGATGCTGTAACATAAGCTTTGAGCTTTTTTGATTGAGGAGGAGCCAACTGTGCCTCGGGGGGGAGCGGTGAAGATGCCTTTCTGGGCCCTGGGTCTGCTGTCCTTTCTTATTACTTCTGGCCATGTAAGGGGGGGGTCCTGGTAAGGCGCTCCTAAATGGTCACAACCCATCTGTTTGTGGTTTATGTGCGTTCATCCTTGAGTGTTAGTGATTTGACTGTAAGCTTGGATGAGGGAGAGCTGTTCACCTGCTCGACCTGGGGTGTGGGAGTTGGGTTGTTTGCTGTTTGACTGTTGGGGGCAAGGGGTTCGTCAGCCATGCCCCAGGGGTGATTTTTTGCAATATTGTTATGTTGAATGAGAGAGTGTGACTGTGGGATCAGGGTCCAGTGGTAGTGGCTGAATGTCTATAATCCCATGCAGTGGCACCCCCATGACCTACAAAATCTTATCCTGGAATATTAGGGGGATGCATCACATGGCCAAATGTTACAAGGTGTTTTCATATCAATTAATAGGCAGGGGATCCATGTAGCATTCGTACAGGAAACACATCTGACAGCTAAGGAAGGGGGGGCACTGTATCGAAGGTGGAGCCTGTTATACTACCTTCTCAGTCTGTGCAAGAGGGACAATGATATGGATACGCTCAGGGGTTCCTTTCCAACATACTGGTGACCTGATTCACCTCACAAGCAGATTTATAGTAGTGACTGGCTGCCTTTATGATCGAGATGTAGTAATAGTCAATATTTATGCTCCGAATATAGACCAAGGGGTGTTCTTTGCAGACCTGCCGAGGCTTCGCCCCCTCCCTGACAAGCACAGCATGGTTGGAGACTATAACTCTGTGGCAGACCCCATGCTCGATTGCTTTCACCCCCCGCTGCGAGACTCCCCAATTATTAGAGTCCCCTGAATATTCTCTGAATGGCAGACGGAATGGGGACTCATTGACTCCGGGCACTTGACATACCCAACAGAGTAGAATTAATGTTTTTTCTCAACTCTCCATGATATCCACATGTGTTTAGATACGTTTCTCCGCACCCCAGATGTCCATGGGTCAGTACATGCTATTGCATATCTCTCTAGGACCATATTGGAACAGGTCCTACTCTATTTGGGATGGGAGAGAATGTTATCCTGCATCCCAGCATGGAGACTGAAACCAGGGTCCCGGGAAGACTTGGTTTTTGGGGACACCATAGGGAATAGCATTCAGCAATACTTTGAGGATAATTCTGTTACAACGTCGTCCCCTCAGGGGGCGTAGGATGCTTTTAAAATCCTGCTCGGAGTGAAGTGCATAGCTGAGTCAGTGAGAGTGCAGTGCACTTTAATGACTGAAGTTCTGTCATCGGAAGAGGTATTAAGGAATGTCAAACAACATAAAGCAGGTCACCCAGAATTACAACCCAGAACTGTAAGAAACCAAGGAGAAAGTTGCAGAACTAGTAGATAGGCTGAGATGCTTTGACTATACAGCATACATCACTAATTCTTGTTGGGTTCCAGAGTAGCGTGCTACTCACTGAAAAGCGCTTCGACGCCTCATCAGGGGTAGTAAGCGCTATATAAATACGATTACAATACAATACATGACCCGTTCACAAGCGGAAGGGGTCTATACTGGTTCGCTACTGGCCTGGCTCCCAAAACCTGCAAAACAGGGCTTGATTATTGTAGAACTCAAAACAGGCCGGGGAGGCAGGCTATACTAACAAGCATATATTAAACAGGAATTTTATAATTACTTTTCTGACCTGTACATGAGCGCCTCTGACCAATTCAGTGATGACATTGGTGCTTTCCTGGCACCCTTGACTTTCCTAGGTATCTCAGCTGAGGAGCTGTAGGGGAAGGGAAGATCACCTTGCCAGAGAACGAGGTGACTATAAAAACCCTGGCTCGGGGCAAAACACTGGAAACAAATTGGCTCCTGGTTGAGCTCTATGCTGCATATGCAAATGAGCTGGCCCCCAAACTAGTGGACATATATATGATGGCTAGGGATAGTGGTGCCACTATTAACCACTTCGCTGCCAGGCCTTTTCCCCCTCCTGTGCCAGGCCTTTTTTTGCCTATTTGGGGCAGTTCGCGCTTAGGCCCTCATAACTTTTTGTCCACATAAGCTAACCAAGCCAAATTTGCGTCCTTTTTTTCCAACATCCTAGCGATTCTAAAGGTACCCAGACTTTGTGGGTTCCCCTGAAGGAGGCCAAGAAATTGGCCAAAATACAGTGAAAATTTCGTTTTTTTCAAAATAATTGGAAAAAGGGGCTGCAGAAGAAGGCTTGTGGTTTTTCCCCTGAAAATGGCATCAACAAAGGGTTTGCGGTGCTAAACTCAGCAGCTTCCCAGCTTTCAGGAACAGGCAGACTTGAATCCGAAAACCCAATTTTTCAACACAATTTTGGCATTTTACTGGGGCATACCCCATTTGTGCAATTTTTTGTGCTTTCAGCCTCCTTCCAGTCAGTGACCGGAATGGTCATGAAACCAATGCTGGATCCCAGAAACCTAAACATTTCTGAAAAGTAGACAAAATTCTGAATTCAGCAAGGGGTCATTTGTGTAGATCCTACAAGGGTTTCCTACAGAAAATAACAGCTGAAAAAGAAAAATATTGAAATTGAGGTGAAAAAAACATCAATTTTTCTCTACTTTTTACTCTGTAACTTTTCCCTGCAATGTCAGATTATCGAAAGCAATATACTGTTACGTCTGCTGGACTCCTCTGGTTGCGGGGATATATAGGGTTTGTAGGTTCATCAAGAACCCGAGGAACCCAGAGCCAATAAATGAGCTGCACCCTGCAGTGCGTTTTCATTCTATACCGGGTATACAGTAATTCATTTGCTGAAATATAAGGAGTAAAAAATAGCTATCAAGAAAACCTTTGCATTTCCAAAAAGGGCACAAGATAAGGTGTTGAGGAGCAGTGGTTATTTGCACATCTCTGAATTCCGGGGTGACCATAGTAGCACGTGAATTACATGGAATTTCTCAAATAGATGTCTTTTTTACACACACCCCTATATTTGGAAGGAATAAATGTAGAGAAAGACAAGGGGCAATAACACTTGTTTTGCTATTCTATGTTCCCCCAAGTCTCCCGATAAAAATGATACCTCACTTGTTTGGGTAGGCCTAGCGCCCGCGACAGGATATGCCCCAAAACACAACGTGGACACATCACAGAAAACAGAGCTGTTTTTAGCAAAGTGACTACCTGTAGATTTTGGCCTCTAGCTCAGCCGGCACCTAGGGAAACCTACCAAACCTGTGCATTTCTGAAAACTAGAGACCTAGGGGAATCCAAGGAGGGGTGACTTGTGTGGCTCGGACCAGGTTCTGTTACCCAGAATCCTTTGCAAACCTCAAAATTTGGCTAAAAAAACACATGTTCCTCACATTTCTGTGGCAGAAAGTTCTGGAATCTGAGAGGAGCGACAAATTTCCTTCCACCCAGCATTCCCCCACGTCTCCCGATAAAAATGATACCTCACTTGTGTGGGTAGGCCTAGCGCCCGCGACAGGATATGCCCCAAAACACAACGTGGACATATCACAGAAAACAGAGCTGTTTTTAGCAAAGTGACTACCTGTAGATTTTGGCCTCTAGCTCAGCCGCCACCTAGGGAAACCTACCAAACCTGTGCATTTCTGAAAACTAGAGACCTAGGGGGATCCAAGGAGGGGTGACTTGCGGGGCTCGGACCAGGTTCTGTTACCCAGAATCCTTTGCAAACCTCAAAATTTGGCTACAAAAACACATGTTCCTCACATTTCTGTGGCAGAAAGTTCTGGAATCTGAGAGGAGCCACAAATTTCCTTCCACCCAGCGTTCCCCCACGTCTCCCGATAAAAATGATACCTCACTTGTGTGGGTAGGCCTAGCGCCCGCGACAGGATATGCCCCAAAACACAACGTGGACATATCACAGAAAACAGAGCTGTTTTTAGCAAAGTGACTACCTGTAGATTTTGGCCTCTAGCTCAGCCGCCACCTAGGGAAACCTACCAAACCTGTGCATTTCTGAAAACTAGAGACCTAGGGGGATCCAAGGAGGGGTGACTTGCGGGGCTCGGACCAGGTTCTGTTACCCAGAATCCTTTGCAAACCTCAAAATTTGGCTAAAAAAACACATGTTCCTCACATTTCTGTGGCAGAAAGTTCTGGAATCTGAGAGGAGCCACAAATTTCCTTCCACCCAGCGTTCCCCCACGTCTCCCGATAAAAATGATACCTCACTTGTGTGGGTAGGCCTAGCGCCCGCGACAGGATATGCCCCAAAACACAACGTGGACATATCACAGAAAACAGAGCTGTTTTTAGCAAAGTGACTACCTGTAGATTTTGGCCTCTAGCTCAGCCGCCACCTAGGGAAACCTACCCAACCTATGCATTTCTGAAAACTAGAGACCTAGGGGAATCCAAGGAGGGGTGACTTGTGTGGCTCGGACGAGGTTCTGTTACCCAGAATCCTTTGCAAACCTCAAAATTTGGCTAAAAAAACACATGTTCCTCACATTTCTGTGGCAGAAAGTTCTGGAATCTGAGAGGAGCCACAAATTTCCTTCCACCCAGCGTTCCCCCACGTCTCCCGATAAAAATGATACCTCACTTGTGTGGGTAGGCCTAGCGCCCGCGACAGGATATGCCCCAAAACACAACGTGGACATATCACAGAAAACAGAGCTGTTTTTAGCAAAGTGACTACCTGTAGATTTTGGCCTCTAGCTCAGCCGCCACCTAGGGAAACCTACCAAACCTGTGCATTTCTGAAAACTAGAGACCTAGGGGGATCCAAGGAGGGGTGACTTGCGGGGCTCGGACCAGGTTCTGTTACCCAGAATCCTTTGCAAACCTCACAATTTGGCTAAAAAAACACATGTTCCTCACATTTCTGTTGCAGAAAGTTCTGGAATCTGAGAGGAGCCACAAATTTCCTTCCACCCAGCGTTCCCCCACGTCTCCCGATAAAAATGATACCTCACTTGTGTGGGTAGGCCTAGCGCCCGCGACAGGATATGCCCCAAAACACAACGTGGACATATCACAGAAAACAGAGCTGTTTTTAGCAAAGTGACTACCTGTAGATTTTGGCCTCTAGCTCAGCCGCCACCTAGGGAAACCTACCAAACCTATGCATTTCTGAAAACTAGAGACCTAGGGGAATCCAAGGAGGGGTGACTTGTGTGGCTCGGACGAGGTTCTGTTACCCAGAATCCTTTGCAAACCTCAAAATTTGGCTAAAAAAACACATGTTCCTCACATTTCTGTGGCAGAAAGTTCTGGAATCTGAGAGGAGCGACAAATTTCCTTCCACCCAGCGTTCCCCCACGTCTCCCGATAAAAATGATACCTCACTTGTGTGGGTAGGCCTAGCGCCCGCGACAGGATATGCCCCAAAACACAACGTGGACATATCACAGAAAACAGAGCTGTTTTTAGCAAAGTGACTACCTGTAGATTTTGGCCTCTAGCTCAGCCGCCACCTAGGGAAACCTACCAAACCTGTGCATTTCTGAAAACTAGAGACCTAGGGGGATCCAAGGAGGGGTGACTTGCGGGGCTCGGACCAGGTTCTGTTACCCAGAATCCTTTGCAAACCTCAAAATTTGGCTAAAAAAACACATGTCCCTCACATTTCTGTGGCAGAAAGTTCTGGAATCTGAGAGGAGCTACAAATTTCCTTCCACCCAGCGTTCCCCCAAGTCTCCCGATAAAAATTATACCTCACTTGCGTGGGTAGGCCTAGCGCCGGCGACAGGAAACACCCCAAAGCGCAACGTGGACACATCCTAAATTTTGGAAAAAAACAGAGGTGTTTTTTGCGAAGTGCCTACCTGTAGATTTTGGCCTGTAGCTCAGCCGGCACCTAGGGAAACCTACCAAACCTGTGCATTTCTGAAAACTAGAGACCTAGGGGAATCCAAGGAGGGGTGACTTGCGGGGCTCGGACCAGGTTCTGTTACCCAGAATCCTTTGCAAACCTCAA
Organism: Pleurodeles waltl; assembly: GCF_031143425.1. Classification (NCBI taxonomy): domain Eukaryota; kingdom Metazoa; phylum Chordata; class Amphibia; order Caudata; family Salamandridae; genus Pleurodeles; species Pleurodeles waltl. The sequence goes on from NC_090451.1 coordinate 582,978,226, forward strand.
AATTTGGCTAAAAAAACACATGTTCCTCACATTTCTGTGGCAGAAAGTTCTGGAATCTGAGAGGAGCTACAAATTTCCTTCCACCCAGCGTTCCTTCACGTCTCCCGATAAAAATGATACCTCACTTGTGTGGGTAGGCCTAGCGCCCGCGACAGGATATGCCCCAAAACACAACGTGGACATATCACAGAAAACAGAGCTGTTTTTAGCAAAGTGACTACCTGTAGATTTTGGCCTCTAGCTCAGCCGCCACCTAGGGAAACCTACCAAACCTGTGCATTTCTGAAAACTAGAGACCTAGGGGGATCCAAGGAGGGGTGACTTGCGGGGCTCGGACCAGGTTCTGTTACCCAGAATCCTTTGCAAACCTCAAAATTTGGCTAAAAAAACACATGTTCCTCACATTTCTGTGGCAGAAAGTTCTGGAATCTGAGAGGAGCCACAAATTTCCTTCCACCCAGCGTTCCCCCACGTCTCCCGATAAAAATGATACCTCACTTGTGTGGGTAGGCCTAGCGCCCGCGACAGGATATGCCCCAAAACACAACGTGGACATATCACAGAAAACAGAGCTGTTTTTAGCAAAGTGACTACCTGTAGATTTTGGCCTCTAGCTCAGCCGCCACCTAGGGAAACCTACCAAACCTGTGCATTTCTGAAAACTAGAGACCTAGGGGGATCCAAGGAGGGGTGACTTGCGGGGCTTGGACCAGGTTCTGTTACCCTGAATCCTTTGCAAACCTCACAATTTGGCTAAAAAAACACATGTTCCTCACATTTCTGTTGCAGAAAGTTCTGGAATCTGAGAGGAGCCACAAATTTCCTTCCACCCAGCGTTCCCCCACGTCTCCCGATAAAAATTATACCTCACTTGTGTGGGTAGGCCTAGCGCCCGCGACAGGATATGCCCCAAAACACAACGTGGACATATCACAGAAAACAGAGCTGTTTTTAGCAAAGTGACTACCTGTAGATTTTGGCCTCTAGCTCAGCCGCCACCTAGGGAAACCTACCAAACCTATGCATTTCTGAAAACTAGAGACCTAGGGGAATCCAAGGAGGGGTGACTTGTGTGGCTCGGACGAGGTTCTGTTACCCAGAATCCTTTGCAAACCTCAAAATTTGGCTAAAAAAACACATGTTCCTCACATTTCTGTGGCAGAAAGTTCTGGAATCTGAGAGGAGCCACAAATTTCCTTCCACCCAGCGTTCCCCCACGTCTCCCGATAAAAATGATACCTCACTTGTGTGGGTAGGCCTAGCGCCCGCGACAGGATATGCCCCAAAACACAACATGGACATATCACAGAAAACAGAGCTGTTTTTAGCAAAGTGACTACCTGTAGATTTTGGCCTCTAGCTCAGCCGCCACCTAGGGAAACCTACCAAACCTGTGCATTTCTGAAAACTAGAGACCTAGGGGGATCCAAGGAGGGGTGACTTGCGGGGCTCGGACCAGGTTCTGTTACCCAGAATCCTTTGCAAACCTCAAAATTTGGCTAAAAAAACACATGTCCCTCACATTTCTGTGGCAGAAAGTTCTGGAATCTGAGAGGAGCTACAAATTTCCTTCCACCCAGCGTTCCCCCAAGTCTCCCGATAAAAATGATACCTCACTTGCGTGGGTAGGCCTAGCGCCGGCGACAGGAAACACCCCAAAGCGCAACGTGGACACATCCTAAATTTTGGAAAAAAACAGAGCTGTTTTTAGCAAAGTGACTACCTGTAGATTTTGGCCTCTAGCTCAGCCGCCACCTAGGGAAACCTACCAAACCTATGCATTTCTGAAAACTAGAGACCTAGGGGAATCCAAGGAGGGGTGACTTGTGTGGCTCGGACGAGGTTCTGTTACCCAGAATCCTTTGCAAACCTCAAAATTTGGCTAAAAAAACACATGTTCCTCACATTTCTGTGGCAGAAAGTTCTGGAATCTGAGAGGAGCTACAAATTTCCTTCCACCCAGCGTTCCCCCATGTCTCCCGATAAAAATGATACCTCACTTGTGTGGGTAGGCCTAGCGCCCGCGACAGGATATGCCCCAAAACACAACGTGGACATATCACAGAAAACAGAGCTGTTTTTAGCAAAGTGACTACCTGTAGATTTTGGCCTCTAGCTCAGCCGCCACCTATGGAAACCTACCAAACCTGTGCATTTCTGAAAACTAGAGACCTAGGGGGATCCAAGGAGGGGTGACTTGCGGTGCTCGGACCAGGTTCTGTTACCCAGAATCCTTTGCAAACCTCAAAATTTGGCTAAAAAAACACATGTTCCTCACATTTCTGTGGCAGAAAGTTCTGGAATCTGAGAGGAGCCACAAATTTCCTTCCACCCAGCGTTCCCCCACGTCTCCCGATAAAAATGATACCTCACTTGTGTGGGTAGGCCTAGCGCCCGCGACAGGATATGCCCCAAAACACAACGTGGACATATCACAGAAAACAGAGCTGTTTTTAGCAAAGTGACTACCTGTAGATTTTGGCCTCTAGCTCAGCCGCCACCTAGGGAAACTCACCAAACCTGTGCATTTCTGAAAACTAGAGACCTAGGGGGATCCAAGGAGGGGTGACTTGCGGGGCTCGGACCAGGTTCTGTTACCCAGAATCCTTTGCAAACCTCAAAATTTGGCTAAAAAAACACATGTTCCTCACATTTCTGTGGCAGAAAGTTCTGGAATCTGAGAGGAGCCACAAATTTCCTTCCACCCAGCGTTCCCCCACGTCTCCCGATAAAAATGATACCTCACTTGTGTGGGTAGGCCTAGCGCCCGCGACAGGATATGCCCCAAAACACAACGTGGACATATCACAGAAAACAGAGCTGTTTTTAGCAAAGTGACTACCTGTAGATTTTGGCCTCTAGCTCAGCCGCCACCTAGGGAAACCTACCAAACCTGTGCATTTCTGAAAACTAGAGACCTAGGGGGATCCAAGGAGGGGTGACTTGCGGGGCTTGGACCAGGTTCTGTTACCCTGAATCCTTTGCAAACCTCACAATTTGGCTAAAAAAACACATGTTCCTCACATTTCTGTTGCAGAAAGTTCTGGAATCTGAGAGGAGCCACAAATTTCCTTCCACCCAGCGTTCCCCCACGTCTCCCGATAAAAATTATACCTCACTTGTGTGGGTAGGCCTAGCGCCCGCGACAGGATATGCCCCAAAACACAACGTGGACATATCACAGAAAACAGAGCTGTTTTTAGCAAAGTGACTACCTGTAGATTTTGGCCTCTAGCTCAGCCGCCACCTAGGGAAACCTACCAAACCTATGCATTTCTGAAAACTAGAGACCTAGGGGAATCCAAGGAGGGGTGACTTGTGTGGCTCGGACGAGGTTCTGTTACCCAGAATCCTTTGCAAACCTCAAAATTTGGCTAAAAAAACACATGTTCCTCACATTTCTGTGGCAGAAAGTTCTGGAATCTGAGAGGAGCCACAAATTTCCTTCCACCCAGCGTTCCCCCACGTCTCCCGATAAAAATGATACCTCACTTGTGTGGGTAGGCCTAGCGCCCGCGACAGGATATGCCCCAAAACACAACATGGACATATCACAGAAAACAGAGCTGTTTTTAGCAAAGTGACTACCTGTAGATTTTGGCCTCTAGCTCAGCCGCCACCTAGGGAAACCTACCAAACCTGTGCATTTCTGAAAACTAGAGACCTAGGGGGATCCAAGGAGGGGTGACTTGCGGGGCTCGGACCAGGTTCTGTTACCCAGAATCCTTTGCAAACCTCAAAATTTGGCTAAAAAAACACATGTCCCTCACATTTCTGTGGCAGAAAGTTCTGGAATCTGAGAGGAGCTACAAATTTCCTTCCACCCAGCGTTCCCCCAAGTCTCCCGATAAAAATGATACCTCACTTGCGTGGGTAGGCCTAGCGCCGGCGACAGGAAACACCCCAAAGCGCAACGTGGACACATCCTAAATTTTGGAAAAAAACAGAGCTGTTTTTAGCAAAGTGACTACCTGTAGATTTTGGCCTCTAGCTCAGCCGCCACCTAGGGAAACCTACCAAACCTATGCATTTCTGAAAACTAGAGACCTAGGGGAATCCAAGGAGGGGTGACTTGTGTGGCTCGGACGAGGTTCTGTTACCCAGAATCCTTTGCAAACCTCAAAATTTGGCTAAAAAAACACATGTTCCTCACATTTCTGTGGCAGAAAGTTCTGGAATCTGAGAGGAGCTACAAATTTCCTTCCACCCAGCGTTCCCCCATGTCTCCCGATAAAAATGATACCTCACTTGTGTGGGTAGGCCTAGCGCCCGCGACAGGATATGCCCCAAAACACAACGTGGACATATCACAGAAAACAGAGCTGTTTTTAGCAAAGTGACTACCTGTAGATTTTGGCCTCTAGCTCAGCCGCCACCTATGGAAACCTACCAAACCTGTGCATTTCTGAAAACTAGAGACCTAGGGGGATCCAAGGAGGGGTGACTTGCGGTGCTCGGACCAGGTTCTGTTACCCAGAATCCTTTGCAAACCTCAAAATTTGGCTAAAAAAACACATGTTCCTCACATTTCTGTGGCAGAAAGTTCTGGAATCTGAGAGGAGCCACAAATTTCCTTCCACCCAGCGTTCCCCCACGTCTCCCGATAAAAATGATACCTCACTTGTGTGGGTAGGCCTAGCGCCCGCGACAGGATATGCCCCAAAACACAACGTGGACATATCACAGAAAACAGAGCTGTTTTTAGCAAAGTGACTACCTGTAGATTTTGGCCTCTAGCTCAGCCGCCACCTAGGGAAACCTACCAAACCTGTGCATTTCTGAAAACTAGAGACCTAGGGGGATCCAAGGAGGGGTGACTTGCGGGGCTCGGACCAGGTTCTGTTACCCAGAATCCTTTGCAAACCTCAAAATTTGGCTAAAAAAACACATGTTCCTCACATTTCTGTGGCAGAAAGTTCTGGAATCTGAGAGGAGCTACAAATTTCCTTCCACCCAGCGTTCCCCCAAGTCTCCCGATAAAAATGATACCTCACTTGCGTGGGTAGGCCTAGCGCCTGCGACAGGAAACACCCCAAAGCGCAACGTGGACACATCCACAATTTTGGGAGAAAACAGTGCCTACCTGTGGATTTTGGCCTGTAGCTCACCCGGCGCCTAGGGAAACCTACCAAACCAGTGCATTTCTGAAAACTAGAGACCTAGGGGAATCCAAGGAGGGGTGACTTGCGGAGCTCGGACCAGGTTCTGTTACCCAGAATCCTTTGCAAACCTCAAAATTTGGCTAAAAAAACACATGTTCCTCACATTTCTGTGGCAGAAAGTTCTGGAATCTGATAGGAGCCACAAATTTCCTTCCACCCAGCGTTCCCCCAAGTCTCCCGATAAAAATGATACCTCACTTGTGTGGGTGGCCCAGGTGCCTGCAACATAATAAGGCCCAAAACCTGAAGGGATAGAAGGGATAGCACAGCAAGTTTATAAGGGCATATTCTTTTATACATCTTTAGACGGACTCTGCTTTGGGGACCCACATAAGTGAGGTGTCATTTTACTTGGGAGACTGAGGGGAAAACTGGGGAGTAGGAATTTTGTGCTGGAGCGGTGATCCTACTAAGAAAAATCAGGAAAATATGCTTTTTTATGCAAATTGTGAGGTTTACAGAGGAGTCTGGGTAAGAAAATGTTGGGGGAGCCACACAAGCCACACCTCCCTAGACTCCTTGGGGTGCCTAGTTTTAAAAAGTTTCTGGGTTTTGTAGGTTTCCCTACATGACGGCCGCACCCAGGACCAAAAACATAGATGGGCCCTCCCCCCCAAACACAGGTATTTTTGGAATATATCACTTTGATGTGTGCACATACGTCCGTGATGTGCCAAACACTAAAATTGTGAAAAGAAACACACTTAGGTTATGTGAAGAAGACCCCTCACCCACCAACCAAGTTGGTGGCATGCTTCATCATCGGGGTCCCACCTGAGGCACCTAGCGTGTCTCAAGTGTGCTGCAACGCCTGATTACAGCGGAGCAGGTTTTGTCATTTGTACCACACATACTGGTTGGATTTGGCACGAGGGTGAGTGATGGTTCAGTAGATCAAATTTTATTAACAAGAGATTTCACAAAAGTGAAATGCACTGGTAATAACTGAAAGGCCAAAAAACTGAACCAATGACTCACAGCTCGTGAGCTGTAAAGCCACGACAAGGCACCAACCGCTTTACAGTCCATTCACACACCTTTCATACATGACATGCACTAGACCATTCACGCTGCCAGCCACGGGCCCAGCACATTACAAGACTCGCATCCACAGACAGCGCCAGTCAAGGGCCCATCACTTTCATACGCCCACATGCCTGATACAGCAATCACACCAGCTGATGAGTGTGTGGACTGGCGTTTGGCCGGCACTGCCAGCCAAGCGCCACACCACCAGCCAAGCGCCACCCCACCCACACCACCAGCCAAGCGCCACCCCACACACACCGCCAGCCCAGCGCCACCCCACACACACCGCCAGCCAAGCGCCACCCCACACACACCGCCAGCCAAGCGCCACCCCACACACACCGCCAGCCAAGCGCCACCACACCCACGCCGCCAGCCAAGCGCCACTCTACACATGCCATCCCCTTTTTTTTGTTTTTAAACAACAAAGAAACCACTAATCATAAATTAGTACAAAACTACAAACACAAAAGCTCTAACTGAATACATGACTAATGCCAACCGTGAAACCGAACATATAAAAATATAAAACACCAGTTTACGCTCACGGAATTTCCCAATAATTCTTCTGTGTGTGGTAGCTCCTGAAACAGCCACCCACACACAGCCCATGCTTTGAAGGACAATCAGGGCAGTACATCCTAGTCTCCTTCCTGATACCTCTTCGAGCACAGACTCTACATCTCTTAGCAGGAAAGTTTTTTTTGGCCGTGGGAGGAATGTGCTCAGCAAAGTGACGATCTTTCAATCTAGCCACATCCTCCACCACTGCTTCTCTAGGAACTCTTGCCTGTTCCAGCACAACAAGGCTAGCTATGATAGACTCCTGAAATTTCACAAATGTCATCCTTGACTCTGGAGAACTATCCTTAAACACAACAAAAGCATTAAAAGTTGCCAAGTGGAACAAGTGAAGCGCTAATTTCTTATACCACACATAAGACTTACGAGCAGCAGTGTAAGGTTCTAACCTCTGATCTACTCTATCAACACCACCCATGTGCTTATTATAGTCTAAGATGCACACAGGTTTGCGCACTTCGGCAACCTGACCCCAAACAGCCACAGGTGAAGTACTCTCATCATGGATGGTGCTTAGTATGTATACATCCCTCTTGTCTACAAATTTCAGAGCTAGCAGCTCATCATTCCGCAAGGCACTGCACTGTCCCTTCTCAAGTTTTTTACAGACAAGCTCTTTTGGATAGCCTTTCCGATTAGAGCGGATTGTGCCACAAGCAACAGTGTCCACTCTGAACAACTCCTTGAACAACCGAACTCCAGTGTAGAAGTTATCTACATATAAATTGTGACCTTTGTTAAACAGTCGTCTACCAAGTTCCCACACAATTTTCTCACTAACTCCAAAAGTGGGAGGACAACCAGGGGGGTCAATATTGGAATCCCTACCAGTGTAGACCCGGAAATTATAAACATATCCTGTACTACTTTCTGACAGCATATACAATTTAATTCCATACCGTGCCCTCTTGCTAGGAATGTACTGCCTAAAAACCAAATGACCCTTGAACAGGACCAAAGACTCATCTACAGATATTTCTTTCCCTGGAACATAGATCTCTGAAAACCGATCTACCAAATGATCAAGGACAGGTCTAATCTTAAAAAGACGGTCAGAATCAGGATGATCTCGTGGCAAGGCTAAAGCATTATCTACAAAATGCAACATCCGAAGAAGAAGCTCATACCGGTTACGACTCATGATTGCAGGAAATATAGCAGTTGCCATCAAGGGACTAGTAGACCAATATGAAGACAGCGACGGCTTCCTTATCAGCCCCATCAAAAAAGTTAAACCCAAGAACTTTTTCAACTCTTCCAGATTTGTGGGAATCCACCGGCTAGCTCTAGAGTGTGGCCTAAGTCTGGCAGCGTTGTCCCTCAAAAACTGCTCTGCATACAAATTAGTCTGCTCAACAATCTCTTCCAAAAATATATCGTCCATAAACAACTCAAAAAAGTTGACGGGCAAAAAGTTTTCCGTATTAACTCGACACCCTGGAAAACCAGTAAACGCAGGCAACTGTGGCTGCTCCATGTTTGGTGCAACCCATGCGTCAGGTCTTCCAATGGGAAGCCTTTCAGCCGCTGGCTCCTGCACCATTGGCACATCACTGTCCTCCTCTAAAACAGGCCCTTCATCAGCACTGAGAGTGGCTTCATCATCAGATGATTCATCTCTGACAGAAAATTCACTTCCAGAATCCTGCACTTCCTCCTCTGCCTCAGATGCAGAGTCAGTCTCATATTCATGGTCAGAAGATGACTCAAAAAGCACACTAACAACCTGCTGAGCGGTCATCCTACGGCTGGCCATGATCCTTCCTACTAAAATTAACTGGACAAATACACCACCAACAACCAGCACTGTGTAAGATAAGTAACAAAGTATAGGTTTATCACTAAGAATTATAAACTCAAAAACTATACTGCTCACTTGCCTGAAAAAGCTTGACTCACCAGCAACTACTCTGCACAGCCACAGCAATCGCCAACGATATCCCACTAAAAAGAGAAAATAAAAAGCAAATTAGACATAAGACAACACAATAATCATTGTGCATAACTCTAAGGACAATTTCACACACAATCCTGCATTCAGTACACCACCTACAAACATGTCATTCATGCATTGCAACAATACTCACTTGGAGTAAATTTATTTACTTACTTACCTAAAACATGCAACTACGCAAACCGCAGGACAACTACTGCCAAAACTGCAACAAGCCACAGCAAAGTCAGCAAAAGCTTTGAACTAAAAAAAAAGGAGAAAAACTGTTATTATCATAAAAGCAAATACTTCGCCAGTTGACAAACACTCCGCCACTAACCATTTTTTCATTTTCCCGTGTCTAGTCTTCTCTGCTTGGGGGAAGATGGGCCTAAAAAAAAATAGGCCAATCTACCCCCAAGGGGAGGGGGCAGAAATCGCCCAGATTACATTGCACCCTTTGGGGGGGGGCGACCCTTGCCCAAGGGGCCACACCCCCACACAAAGCACACACACACACACATAGTATCCCTGGCGCTATGGGGATTCTGCCCCCCTTGGGGACAGAAAGGCCTAAAAAATAGGCATATCTGCCCCCTAGGGGGGCAGAACTGCCCAAAAATACATGTGGGCCCCTGGGGGCGACCCTTGCCCAAGGGGCCGCCCGCCAACACAAAAAATAAAAACCAACAATAAAATCCCTGGTGTCTAGTGGCTTTCTGCCCCCCTTGGGGGCAGATCGGCGTAAAAATAGGGCCAATCTGCCCCCAAGGGGGGCAGAAACGACGATAAATACATTGCGCCCCCGGGGGGAGCGACCCTTGCCCAAGGGGCCACCCCCCAACACAAAGCACATATACAAACATATCTTTCTGGCGCTATTGGGATTCTGCCCCCCTTGGGGGCAGAAAGGCCTAAAAAAATAGGCCTCTCTACCCCCAAGGGGGGCAGAACTGCCCAAAAATACATGTGGGCCCATGGGGGCGACCCTTGCCCAAGGGGCCACCCCCCAACACAAAAAATAAAAATCAACAATAAAATCCCTGGTGTCTAGTGGCTTTCTGCCCCCCTTGGGGGCAGATCGGCCTAAAAATAGGGCCAATCTGCCCCCAAGGGGGGCAGAAACGACAATAAATACATTGCGCCCCTGGGGGGAGCGACCCTTGCCCAAGGGGCCACCCCCCAACACAAAGCACACATACATACATACTATTTCTGGCGCTATTGGGATTCTGCCCCCCTTGGGGGCAGAAAGGCCTAAAAAAAATAGGCCTCTCTGCCCCCAAGGGGGGCAGAACTGCCCAAAAATACATGAGGGCCCCTGGGGGCGACCCTTGCCCAAGGGGCCGCCCCCAACACAAAAAATACACATCAACAATAAAATCCCTGGTGTCTAGTGGCTTTCTGCCCCCCTTGGGGGCAGATCGGCCTAAAAATAGGGCCAATCTGCCCCCAGGGGGGGCAGAAACGACGTAAAATACATTTGCCCCCAAAGGGGAGCGACCCTTGCCCAAGGGGCCGCCCCCCAACACAAAAAATACAAAGCAACAATGAAATCCCTGGTGTCTAGTGGCTTTCTGCCCCCCTTGGGGGCAGATCGGCCTAAAAATAGGGCCAATCTGCCCCCAGGGGGGGCAGAAACTACGTAAAATACATGTGCCCCCAAAGGGGAGCGACCCTTGCCCAAGGGGCCCCAACACAAAAAATACAAAGCAACAATAAAATCCCTGGTGTCTAGTGGCTTTCTGCCCCCCTTGGGGGCAGATCGGCCTAAAAATAGGGCCAATCTGCCCCCAGGGGGGGCAGAAACGACGTAAAATGCATGTGCCCCCAAAGGGGAGCGACCCTTGCCCAAGGGGTCGCTCCCCTACACTAATATTCACACACACACACACACATACTGAAATCCCTGGTGTCTAGTGGGCATTCCTGCTGCCCGATCGCATCGCGATCGGGCAGCAGGAATGCTCAAAGAGACATCGAGGGAAAGGAAAACCCTTTCCTTTCCCTCGATGCCTCTCTGAGAGCACCCCCACCCCGCAGGAAGGTGAAATACTCACCTTCTCCCTTGACGCGCTGGAAGCAAATGGCTTCCAGCGCGTCATTCCCCCTTTCCATGAAATCAGCGCGCGATCGCGCGCTGACGTCATGGGGGGGGGGCGGGGGGGTGGGCGTGAAAGGGGAAGGGATTCCCCTTTCAGCCCTGGCCTGGGGGTGTTGGGGGGCGGCCCTCGGGGGAAGCGCTAGCGCTTCCCCCGACTGCCAGTCCCAGGACGTAATGGTTACGTCCATGGCGCCACACGGGCGCTGCCATGGACGTAACCATTACGTCCGTGGCGGGGAAGGGGTTAAAACCAGGGAGACCAGTGCACAACGAGCACCTACTGACCATTATCAATGCTAAACATTGATTATAAATTCCTCAGCTGGATCCTTGCTACTAGATTCCTCCCTCACATGCCCAAGCTAATCCACTCTGATCAGGCCGGGTTTATCACTGGCTGCTACACGGCACTCAACATTCAGAGACTTCTAACACTATTGAAAGCTGATAACTATGATCGCTCAGAGGCATCGATCTTCTCGGTGGATTTAGAGAAGGCTTTTGACAGCCTGGAATGGGCCTTTCTCTGTGGTGTCATGGAGCACTTCCGTCTGGGGCGGGGGTTTGTGGCCTGGACCAAATTTCTGTATATGGACCCCACTGCCAGAGTTCAGATGGAGTGACTCATATAGGAGAGCAATCGGTGGGCTGCGGGACCAGATAGGGGTGCCCTTTGTCGTCCCTATTATTCGCACTAGCAATGGAACTGCTGGCCCACTACACCAGAACGGGGAACAGAGCATAAAGGCAGGTGTGCAAACCCACCACATTGCCCTGTAGGCATAAAATCTCCCTATTTTTCTACAAAATAAGACAACAGCTCTAAAGGGCACTTGAGGGCTACTGGAGAAGTTTGGATTGTTCTCTGGGCTGAGGGTCAGTTGGCAGAAATCTCTATTATTGCCTGCGCTGGCAAATTGTGACCCCCGGGTGGGTTAATAATGTGGCAGTGGGAGCTCCGATACTTGCAATACCTGGGGGTAAAGCTCTATCACATTATTTGAAGGGAAAGTTGGAAAGGCAACCCGGGCTCTGAGAACGAGCTTTGACTTTTGGATGACGCTTCCCCTTTTGGTTGCCGACTGGGTGGCCCTGTTCAAAATGGTTGCAACCCCCCATCCCTCCCTCCCACTCACCCAACTATTGTATTTTTTAGTGGTGCTGCTGATGTGAATTCCTTGAGCAATGTTTCAAGAATTCGACTTGCTAATTACTGCTTTCCTCTGGGGCACAAACCTCAGTTAAGTGGCTCTAGCTGCATTGCAGAGACCTGTGGGAAACAGAAGCCTCGCAGTCCCCGACTTTGAATCTTATTGTCTTGCGGCACAGCTCCAGAAGTGATGCAGTGGCTGGCGGGCATACTGGCACCAGAGCAAAAGATGGGTTCTTTTGTACCTGATCTTCACCAGTTGATCAGAGTACTAATAAAGCTAAAGTGCCCTAGTGAAGGCGAGACTCTGGTATTGCAGCAGTGTTGGGCCTGGGGGTCTGCAAAGAACACGCGTGACGGTTGCATATTCACCTGACATACTCATGGAGATGGGGGAGGCTAGCAGGGCATAGCAGAGTGGGTAACTGCCAGGAGCATTTGTACTGGGCCGCTTGTTGGGGCCCGAGGTTCTCCTCCCATTCAAGGAGTTCTGATTGGGAAATAATTTACCTCTGGGCCAATTCCTACTCCATGGTGCTGTGACAACTGCAGTCCATAGACATTGGGGTGTTGTTGTGTCAGAACCGCTAAGCCACAAGAACTGTCATTATATAGTCATACTTTTGGGAACTTTTAAAGCTGTCACCTGCTTATTTAAGACGATTGGAGAGGAAATGATGCTTCCCCTGACCACCCTCCGAACCTGACAAGAGTCACCGGGTATGGCCTGGGAGGCATTAGTAGATTGTATGAAAGACCCAAATCTCCCATCACCAGGTACACCCTAAGAGTGACTCATTCTTTGCGTGGCTGGCTTACCTAAGGTGCAGTCTGCTTGGGCAGATGCTCTGATAAACCGTCACTGGATAGAAAGCTCATATATATGGTCTTTTGGAACTGATCGCACTGAGACAATTTAAACTTGAAATACCAACATAAGCTTTGAAGATAAGGGAAATGACTGGGGGAGGTGGACGGGCACTGCAGGTGGGATGCTACTACAAATGCTAAGTCTACAAGGGGGGGATTGTTGTGTTTGACATGACTGCTTGTTTGGAAAGGATGAAACATATCAAAATTTGTTTAAGAAAAAAACACAAATCCGGTATTTTGAAATGTATACTGTCGGAGCTGCCTCTCCAGACAATCCTTCCACACCCACAAATACACACCCCTTTTCCTCCTGCCTCATGGCACTCTCCACTCTTTCTGTTCTTTTTATAGGCCCTACTAGAGAAGACATGCAAGCAGTTACTTGTTGCTATTCATTGAGTATCATCTGAAGGTTTTGTGTTATTTCAGAGCGTCCATATTTAAGACAATGGCCTCAAATGCTTTGGAGATTTTTGCATTAATATTATTGTGTGCAACAATGAGGAAGGAGGAGTGGGGAACATACTCATAACTCATGATGTGGGGTAATCTTGGGGGATGTACTTGACTTATTCCCGCTGGTCACATTCCCTATATCCCTTTGATTCCGATTGTGAAAATCTTAGGAATTCTTAGACATAAAGCTGATGTTGAGGCGATTGACATCTAGCCCGAGGTCTGGCCTTGAGCTGTCCTGTAGAATATCCACTTCTTTCCTCTTATCATTGCTACAAAGGGTATTATCTAACAGTCTTTCCACAAATATGCATGGGGAAGATGACAATCTAGGTTCCAGTTTTTGTACACCCAGGCTCATTTACACCTTGCAGTTCAACTTCTAGGCTGTTAAGGCAGGCATAATCTGGCCTGAGGCCCTAGTTTGTAGATTCAGTCATCCACTACTTCTGACTTTATTCAGAAAATGTTTTTCCACAAAATTCTTCGTAGACTTTACCAGCGGAGAGGCCTTAGATGTCACAGCTTCATCCAGCACGCCAATGTTAGGCCTGATAGATATCTCAAGCTCTCCTCTTCCTAAACTATCCACCTAAGTCTTTTTGGAGCCAGTTCGTCAGATTTCTACACTCAATCCCTTACCATTCAGATTCTGATCGGCTACTAGTTTTTCCTTCTTCCAGGTTTACTCAAAGGCATTTTGCTCTGTGAATCAGCTGACACCTTCCTGTCCACGTGTCTATGCTGGCCGTATTCCTTACAGAATGCCAAACAGGCTTTGTAGAGTGGCTTCCTTTACAATATTTATATCAAAAAGTCAAAGTGAGACCAACTTTGTTTGTTATCTCCTTACACTTTTGTGGTACTCAATGGTCTTGGACTGTTCTGTGAGAATACTGAATTTACTTATTGACTTGATTTCAGAGCTCCTGCTACACAACCACCGTCACCACTACATGAACTCAACTAATTCCCTTTATCAGTTCTATCATCTCTCGTATGTTATGGTATCCCACGAACCAGTGCGTTCTTGCAGTCCTTGTTATTAGGTTTATATGATGCTAAAATCCAGTCTGTAATAGGGAGTGCTGACCCAGAAGAAGGAAAGAGGGACCCAAACGTTTCTAAATTTTATGTGAACTCCCTCAGTGGAAAAATGTTTGAAGTCCTTGTCAGGCGCCAAACACTTGTGACTCACCACAGCACCTCAGGTTACAGAGAGGGTTGCTTCGAGTATCACCACTCACTGCCTGTTTATCTCACCCCAGGGTGAGCAGACACGACTAGTGTTTAACGCCAACCAACATAGCCCTCCACACCTGTAACCTCAGCACCTGTAGTGGTTATAATAAAATCATAGTGGTAAAGTAAGGAAAAGAGTCTTACTGCCTTACTTCAGTCTGCAGCATCAGACCTTGAATTCATTATTGAACAAAACCTCACAGACTCGACAGCTATCCATCACACTGCTGCTGGTAGCGGTCCCAGCATAAATGTGCATTGCTAAGTGCTAGAACCACCTAAAGCACTGTTCATGTGTTTGTCATCCCTCAGAAATGGGGCAGCACTGTCAAGTATCATGCATCAGGGGTTAGACTAACGCATTGTAGGGCTAGTATCCGCATCACCGCCGTAAAAAGTTTAGTCACGTATTTACAGCTCCTCCGAATTGAGTGTGCCACGAGGCGCTGCATAAGAATTAACAAAAAAAATGCTTTGGGCGCTTGCTGTGTTGCTGCCTGCCACAGGCAATGTAATTAGCTGCGCGGCTCGGCACTCTCAGCTGCCGTCTTCAGGGGAATCGTGGCTCTATGGTGATATATCATCTGTGCCTGTTATACATTGTATTTTCAAGGGCCGGAACAGGGCTGAGAAAAAAAAAACAAGTCTGCCGTGGCCAGGACAGGCCACAGACTCCGAGTCCGGTGAATCTGATCTATCTCGACAGGAGACGGAGACAGAATCTGCTCTGCAATAAACAGCAGTACGTGTGTCTCAGGCCCAGCGCAAGTGGAGCCATTGACACCCCCAGTTTTTTTTTTCAGGCATACAGTGCACTCTGCACTTAATGGTCTACGCGGCAGCTCCAGCCTGGATTCAACTTTTTTCCAGCCTGACAAGTGCCACTGTGTGCGCCCATGGTGGTCAGAGGGTGCATAGCCTGATGCCGTCACCTTAAAACATATTGCTGCGCCCTCCTCCTGACATCAGTGGTTTCACCATCCCATTCCTGCTCGCCTGCCTGTGCAGGCCGAGCTGAGCGCAGCATACTCTGGCAAGCTGACAGCTCAAAAAAGACTTAGTCACACCCCGGACAGAACGGAAAAGGCTACTCATGCCCTGCCATCCCTGACGGTCTTAAAGCTGCTCACCTGCGTGGCACCAGGTACGGAGGTGCTGCACTTCTAGACACAATGTCCGGTGAGTGCAGCAATTACTTTGATTCAGTGGCCAACATTAGAACATGGAAGAGAGAGGTCTTAAAAACGTAATCGGCCGACTGTATTTCCCCTATTAAATTGTATTAAAGCACAAGCAATATCAGGATTGAGACAGCCAAACTAAAGCCATTGTTTGCTTCAAAAATAAGGAGTCCCAATCCTGAATCTGTTCTATTGGCATGTATTGCTTTTATTTTGACTGCTGTTACGCTCCTACGAAGCTGTGTAATACATAAATACAAACATAAAGATGAAGCACCAGTGTGTTATGGGTATTCTATTGTAACCAATGTGAATTAATGGGTGTCGTTTCTGATATTTGTTTCCTTCTTCATTGCTTAATATTGCTCGCGATAGTCCTTGAATGTCACTTATATATGAAAATGTCACACATAAGCAATGTGAAGCCTTGGCAGCTATGATGGTGGCTTGATAATATGATGCCCAGAATGGCCTCCATATTTCCGAGCCTGGTGGAGGGCATCCGTGATGCACTCTTCCCGTGTCACCCAGCTCTAATATAGCCACACCGCACCCATCGGCTGGGACACTGAGAGTAAGGAGCAGGAGCCGAAAACAATTACCTGGTTACACTCTCTCTGTGTCTTTGCGTCCGGTGATTCCAGCGAGTTTCGGTGGCGGGCACAAGCATGGACGATTTGGCTGCAGGACTAAGTAGCCTTGCACATCCTTTCAGGGTTTATTTGACTTTTGTTTGAGAACCATGGGACCAATACGTGACAATGAAAGGAAAATTAAAAAATCTGTTAAACCTCTGGAGACATTGGGGTGTTTTTTGTGGACTGTTTGTTCCCACAAAACTGGTCTCTTATTGTGTGACCATAGTGATTTCAATTGACAGCAGAATGTGTCCAGTCTGGTAACATGTTAAGTGTAAGAGGCACATTTGTCTGAAACCCCCTCCCCATTGTCATGTAGAACTTGACTCTACATCAAGTGATATCTGTAATTAAGTGCCCCACAGGATGACAAAGGACCGAGGGAACTGAAACTTTTTTTTGACTGTGCATTGACAAGTGAAATAATCTAGGTTCTGATCCCTATCGAGCCTTAACCTTTAGAAGGTTTCTTGATCCAGAGAAACATCTCTCAACAGAAAGAGAGAACTTAAAAGTATCAAAAGGGTTCGTTTCTCTTCTCAAAGAAAGTCTGATATGCTTTAGAAGAACTAAAGTCATTGTTGTAAGCTGTTCTAATACTTAAGAAAATTAAACCTTGGATAAAATTAGATCCAGCATGCTTGTGACACTGGCGAAGTCAAAACACCCTATGCAACTGCTTTCCTGGCACCATAGGAACAGTGTGTTAATCCTGGGCCAACAGATAATGCATCACATAACGTTTTTATCTGATGCCTAAGATCGACGAGATACATGCGGCTGCCAGAAAAATATTAACAAGCTTCAGTGATAGATCCCTGTTGCAGATCCCTTTTGCAGAAGATGCCAGTTCCCCATAAGTTTACAAGATTTGTTTCTGTTATCAGCCCCAAAACTGATTTCTTGAAGTTGACTGAACTATGTGACCAAAGGGATTACAAGGTAAATGATGAAAACGACTTGGGCATTTATCAGGAGACTTCCTCACTAGACAGAACGGTTTGGGAGGGACAAGGGAGAGTGTACAAATAATGAGGCTCCTGTCTTCAAATTCCCCATTCCAGGTCCGGCAGATGCCAACGTTGCCAGCCGTGCGCCCAGCTGTGAGCTGCAGTTTGTTCTTATCGAGGAGGGGATGAGGCAGACCTAATGGGTCTAACAAGAGCTCTGCAATTGTGAGAATCTGAACCAGAGGATCCCTGGACATTTCTAGAAGAACTGGAAACCAAGGTTGTGTTCTCCAAAGAGGAGTGATGAGGATCAGCTCTGCTTTCTGATGTAATGAAAGGTGTAAATTAGAAGACCCGTCCACGTTTGAAGAAAGGCATCCATGGCCATTGCCATGGTATCCGGTCTCTAAGAGTAGAACCGGTGCAGTTGATGGGAGAGGTGAGACGCAAAAAGATCTATGTGACATTGATCCCATCTCCTTTGAAGTGCTTGGAACACCCATTGATGGAATTTCCACTTGCTAAGGTCCCTGAGAAATCTGGAATTCCAGTCTGCTATTGTATTGAGCTTGCCTGGAAGGTATGCTACTGTCACTGTAATCTGATTTTGAAGACAGTAGTGCCAAAAAGCCTTCGCTATCTATGCTAGATTTCGAGATGGTGTCCCGCCTAGCTTATTGACATAACGAACCACTGAAATGCTGTCCATGCGTAGAAGTACACAACAGTTGGAATGAAGGCCAGAGTTTTTATGGCGAAGGAGCCTGCTAACAGCTCCAAGCAGTTTATGTGAAGGTGAGACTCTTGGCGAGACCAGCGGCCTCCTGTGGAAATGGAATTGCACCTGGCTCCCCAGCTCAACTTGCTGGCGTCTGATTCTACAATAATATCTGGTTGCGAGCTGAATATGGCTCTGCCGTTCCATGCTAACATATGGTCTAACCACCACTGGAGTTCGCTGCGAGTCTCCGGGGTGAGATTTGTGAGCTCTGCGTAAGAGAGGCCCTTCTGTAGATGGTAGATTTGTAGGAGTTATAGCGCTCTGTAATGCAACTGCGCTGGAAAGATGGCTTGTATGGAATACGCTAGCAAGCCTACTATCCTGGCAAGTACTCTGAGAGAGATCTTGTCTTTTCGGAGAGTGGACTGGATCTCCTTCTGGATTGAGTACAATTTCTGGGCTGGAAGGGAAAGGAGAGAAAAATAAGAGTCCATCTGAAACCCAGGAACTCCCATCTGCCGAGCTGGGGTCAGATCGGATTTCTTCGAATTGATCCGGATTCCTAGATCGTGGAGCAACTGAATGGTCCATTCTAAATGTTGCATGAGTGACTGGACGTCTTGGGCAATAAGTAAAATGTTGTCAAAGTAGACAATCATGCAAACTCCCTTGGAATGGAGATTCTCTACTATTGGTCGTATGATCTTGGTGAAGCACCAAGGAACGGATGAGAGGCCATAGAGGAGGACCTTGAAGTGAAACCACTGACCTTCCCATCTGAATTGTAGGAACTTCCTGTGAGGGGAAAAAATTGGAATTGTGAGTTAGGCATCTTTCAGGTCCAGTCGTACCATTTAGTCGCCTTCTCTGAGAATGTCTCTGAGAAGATGGATCCCTTCCATCTTGAAATGGTGGTATAGAATACAGCTGTTGAACTCTTACAAGTTTATCAATAGATGTGATCCTCCTCCTTTCTTGTTTACCTTAAAAATATTGCTGCAAAACCCTGAAGGGTCCGGTTGATACTGGGCAATTGCGTCTTTGATTAGCGGTTGATGTATCTCTTGCTGAATAAATTCTTGATCTAGTTGGGAAGAATGGATTGGCTCTGGCAGGGCTGTCTGCTGAGGGTTGCCAAAAAACTCTAGATGGAAATCTGTCACTCTCTCTTGTACCAGTTGATCCAATGTCAGTAATGACCAGTTGTGCAGAAACAATCTGGTTCTGCCCACTCAGTTTCACTAGAGAGGGAGAAATAAAGCTTACCTTCAGGATTGGAGCCTGAATTGTAGTTGCTCCGGGAACCACCTCAGCTGATGCAGGCACGACCTGCTCGTGCTCTGGCGGGGTAGAAAGTGTCTCTGGGTTGAGACACATATCCTCTGCCTGAAGAGGCGGAGCCTAGGTGAGGGCTGTGCGTGGTGGAAAGGCCGGACAGTCGCCCTCTTCCTCTGCCGGCCCTGGCAAAAATGCAGTTCTGAAAGACTTTATTCAACGATGTCAGGCCTTGTCTAGGGCTGTAAGCGTATGGACAAACTTGCACAAGTCCTTAACACATTTACTTCCCATCAGAAGTCCATCAGCCATTGGCCCCAGCTCGGTGTTCGCCAGATCCGCCAGTTTTGGGTCTAGGCGCAGCAGGATAGATCGTCTCCTTTCCATGGAGATGGCGCAATTTGCGTTGCCCAAGATGCATAAGGCGCGCTGAGCCCATCCATCTAGGTTATCAGGGTCAATCCTAGAGCTGGATTCTTTAGCAGTAACTGCTACGTCTAAGATTTTACACAGTGGACCTGTAAGGTCTAGGACTTCGTCCTGGCAAGACTGCAAGATCTGTCTGTGCCCTTCTTAGGGTCTTTTTTGGATCGTTTGATAAAAGTCGCCAGATTCGGGTCCAGTTGAGTAGTCAAGGCTACTTTGTCGGGGATATCCGGTTGAGGACATTCCGATCAGAGGTGATTCCTAACCTCCTTATCTAGGGCTTTCCATAGCCCTGCCTGGGCGTAGTCGGCCACTGCGGGTAGGGAAGTCCAGTCTGACGACCTAGAGTGAACAATTGCGCCTGGGTCGAAGTTAAGGGAAGACGTGAGATCAGTACCTTCAGAGGAGGGGCCTTATGTTCGTCAGAGGAGTGGCGTCGTCGTTTATGTGGATGGGTGTCATCATCTGATTCAGACTGAGGGGAATGTAATGTGTCCCAGATGTCGTCTGGAGGGGAAAAAGAGAGAGCTTGTGCGCTAGAGGATGGTTGCGACGAGTACTGGTGGTCAGAGGAGGACTGCAACAGTCGGGCCATGGGGGCTGCGTTGAGCCATTCTGGGCCCTGCGGAGATCAGTCTTGATTGGCAGCAGTGTGAGAAAGTAGCCTCTTTCTAGCCTTGTTACCCCCACTTTTGGCCTGTTTGTGAGTGTATGTCAGGGTGTTTTCACTGTCTCACTGGGATCCTGCTAGCCAGGGCCCAGTGCTCATAGTGAAAACCCTATGTTTTCAGTATGTTTGTTATGTGTCACTGGGACCCTGCTAGTCAGGACCCTAGTGCTCATAAGTTTGTGGCCTATATGTATGTGGTCCCTGTGTGGTGCCTAACTGTCTCACTGAGGCTCTGCTAACCAGAACCTCAGTGGTTATGCTCTCTCTGTACAAATTGTCACTAACAGGCTAGTGACCATTTTTTACCAATTTACATTGGCTTACTGGAACACCCTTATAATTCCCTAGTATATGGTACTGAGGTACCCAGGGTATTGGGGTTCCAGGAGATCCCTATGGGCTGCAGCATTTCTTTTGCCACCCATAGGGAGCTCTGACAATTCTTACACAGGCCTGCCACTGCAGCCTGAGTGAAATAACATCCACGTTATTTCACAGCCATTTTACACTGCACTTAAGTAACTTATAAGTCACCTATATGTCTAACCTTTACCTGGTAAAGGTTAGGTGCAAAGTTACTTAGTGTGAGGGCACCCTGGCACTAGCCAAGGTGCCCCCACATTGTTCAGAGCCAATTCCCTGAACTTTGTGAGTGCGGGGACACCATTACACGCGTGCACTACATATAGGTCACTACCTATATGTAGCTTCACAATGGTAACTCCGAATATGGCCATGTAACATGTCTAAGATCATGGAATTGCCACCTCTATGCCATCCCGGCATTGTTGGTACAATTCCATGATCCCAGTGGTCAGTAGCACAGACCCTGGTACTGCCAAACTGCCCTTCCTGGGGTTTCACTGCAGCTGCTGCCAACCCCTCAGACAGGCATCTGCCCTCCTGGGGTCCAGCCAGGCCTGGCCCAGGATGGCAGAACAAAGAACTTCCTCTGAGAGAGGGTGTGACACCCTCTCCCTTTGGAAAATGGTGTGAAGGCAGGGGAGGAGTAGCCTCCCCCAGCCTCTGGAAATGCTTTGTTGGGCACAGATGTGCCCAATTCTGCATAAGCCAGTCTACACCGGTTCAGGGACCCCTTAGCCCCTGCTCTGGCGCGAAACTGGACAAAGGAAAGGGGAGTGACCACTCCCCTGACCTGCACCTCCCCTGGGAGGTGTCCAGAGCTCCTCCAGTGTGCTCCAGACCTCTGCCATCTTGGAAACAGAGGTGCTGCTGGCACACTGGACTGCTCTGAGTGGCCAGTGCCACCAGGTGACGTCAGAGACTCCTTCTGATAGGCTCCTTCAGGTGTTAGTAGCCTATCCTCTCTCCTAAGTAGCCAAACCCTCTTTTCTGGCTATTTAGGGTCTCTGTCTCTGGGGAAACTTTAGATAACGAATGCATGAGCTCAGCCGAGTTCCTCTGCATCTCTCTCTTCACCTTCTGATAAGGAATCGACTGCTGACCGCGCTGGAAGCCTGCAAACCTGCAACATAGTAGCAAAGACGACTACTGCAACTCTGTAACGCTGATCCTGCCGCCTTCTCGACTGTTTTCCTGCTTGTGCATGCTGTGGGGGTAGCCTGCCTCCTCTCTGCACCAGAAGCTCCGAAGAAATCTCCCGTGGGTCGACGGAATCTTCCCCCTGCAACCGCAGGCACCAAAAAGCTGCATTACCGGTCCCTTGGGTCTCCTCTCAGCACGACGAGCGAGGTCCCTCGAATCCAGCGACTCTGTCCAAGTGACCCCCACAGTCCAGTGACTCTTCAGTCCAAGTTTGGTGGAGGTAAGTCCTTGCCTCACCTCGCTGGGCTGCATTGCTGGGAACCGCGACTTTTGCAGCTACTCCGGCACCTGTGCACTTCCGGCGGAAATCCTTTGTGCACAGCCAAGCCTGGGTCCACGGCACTCTAACCTGCATTGCACGACTTTCTAAGTTGGTCTCCGGCGACGTGGGACTCCTTTGTGCAACTTCGGCGAGCACCGTTTCACGCATCCTCGTAATGCCTGTTTCTGGCACTTCTCCGGGTGCTACCGGCTTCAGAGAGGGCTCCTTGTCTTGCTCGACGTCCCCTCTCTCTGTTGGTCCAATTTGCGACCTCCTGGTCCCTCCTGGGCCTCAGCAGCGTCCAAAAACGCTAAACCGCACGATTTGCAGCTAGCCAGGCTTGTTGGCGTTCTTTCGGCGGGAAAACACTTCTGCACGACTCTCCACGGCGAGAGGGATCCGTCCACCAAAGGGGAAGTCTCTAGCCCTTTTCGTTCCTGCAGAAACCTCAGCTTCTTCTGTCCAGTAGAAGCTTCTTTGCACCCGCAGCTGGCATTTCCTGGGCATTTGCCCATCTCCGACTTGCTTGTGACTTTTGGACTTGGTCCCCTTGTTCCACAGGTACCCTAGATTGGAAATCCACAGTTGTTGCATTGCTGGTTTGTGTCTTTCCTGCATTATTCCTCTAACACGACTTCTTTGTCCTTAGGGGAACTTTAGTGCACTTTGCACTCACTTTTCAGGGTCTTGGGGAGGGTTATTTTTCTAACTCTCACTATTTTCTAATAGTCCCAGCGACCCTCTACAAGGTCACATAGGTTTGGGGTCCATTCGTGGTTCGCATTCCACTTTTGGAGTATATGGTTTGTGTTGCCCCTATCCCTATGTTTCCCCATTGCATCCTATTGTAACTATACATTGTTTGCACTGTTTTCTAAGACTATACTGCATATTTTTGCTATTGTGTATATATATCTTGTGTATATTTCCTATCCTCTCCCTGAGGGTACACTCGAAGATACTTTGGCATATTGTCATAAAAATAAAGTACCTTTATTTTTAGTATAACTGTGTATTGTGTTTTCTTATGATATTGTGCATATGACACTAGGTGGTACTGTAGTAGCTTCACACGTCTCCTAGTTCAGCCTAAGCTGCTCTGCTAAGCTACCATTATCTATCAGCCTAAGCTGCTAGACACCCTATACACTAATAAGGGATAACTGGGCCTGGTGCAAGGTGCAAGTACCCCTTGGTACTCACTACAAGCCAGTCCAGCCTCCTACAAGCAGTCAGGGGCATGGGGTTGGGCTGGCCATAGGGAGGAACTGTCAGGGCATATCTTTTCAGCTGCCTGGGGATTGGTTGCAGTGCGGTCGTAAGGGCCCTTTCTACTGATTGCTCCAATGAGGCATCCAGGGCATGAACAATGTCCCCAGCGAGGAGTAAGTCCTCTTGCTCATTGAGGTACTCGCCTCATCCTGGTTCTGCCGTTCGCTCATTGTATTTGTAAGAGGGACTGGATAGGGGGTCTGCTCGCTGCCCAATATATTGGGGGGAGGGGTTCCCCAGAAATTAAGGGCCGTATAGGAGGCAGGAAAAAATCCTTTTGTGGCCTGAATACAATCACACCGGAGCAGACTCCTGCCTGCCGAGTCTGATGGAATGGGCTCGCTGTCCATAATTCAAATCTGAAAACTGACCCGCAGTGCAAAGCGTGCGCGTGGGCAGCAAGCTAGAAAGAGGATTGCGGTCCTCTCTTCAAGCGCTTGTTCCCCCTTGCCTCCTTGCCCCCCCGCCGGGTGCAATAAATGTTAATTGGCCTCCCGCTTGCCGCCGGAGGAAAGTGCTGCTAGCGGTTCAAGTGAAACCACTTTTATCACTCTGGCGGCGGAGGATCAATGGAGGCGGAGGATCAATGGAGCATTTTTCCCCCTTTTAGACAAAAGTAGCATATGTACCGTTGAAAGGGAGACACACGTTGCTCTAAGATACACGTGCTGTCGCAAGAATACCCAAGCAACACAACACCAAACTAATTATCGCATGCACAAGAACAACAGAGTATGGTACTTTTCTTTCTAACGAAGCAACAAAGAAAGAGGAAGAGTTATCAATGTTATTGGATATTATGATAAGCTGAACTGTGATTGGTACTGAGACTGTGAGGTCATTGTTTATGGGTAATGTAGTTTTGAAAAAAGTTAATTTTATTGGCTGCTGTGTTTGTATGGTAACAAAGAGTAAAGAAGGGGAAGCATAATCCAAAACCTCCGGTCTTGATATAGAATAACTTAGCCTCTTTTATTTTCACTATTCTTACTGCATAGTCTCTTTTGCTGCCCACTATTACTTTATTGTATTTATTTGTGATTGAGGCTTTTGTAATGCATTGAACGCTACTCTGCCCTACTCTCAGAATACTTTGCTGTATATGTATGCATAAGATGGAAAATAATGAAAATGTTGGTGGTTTAAGTAAACAGTGATTTAACCAGAATGATTGAAGTCCGCTATTGAGAACCCTCTTTCATTTACGTCAAATTACAGTTACAAAGCCTTGAAGCAGAACTATCAAAGTCATGATGTAGTGCACAATGGTGGTAGCAATAGCTGGTCTTAGTCGTTTGATTGGCTGGATATGATGAATAAGTAACAGGTAGCTGATATTTGGTGTTAACTTTTTGGGGATAGTCTAACCATATTTTAGATTGTAGAGGTGAGTTGGTTAGGCACGTCTGGAATTTGCAGCCGTAGTAGTAGTAGTAGTGTGTTCCCCAATTAGAAGTCTTTCGTGGTCTTAGACAGTTATTTGGAAATGTAAAGTGCAAATAAAAAAATAAATGCAAGTTTGATGTTTTGAGGAGAACATGTCAACTGCTGATGCTTAAGTGGATGATGTTTAGCTGTGTTACAGCTATTACTGCTCTTGCAGCATCCATTACTGTCTTTTGATGTAAATTTGATATTTCCAGCCACATGTAGTGCGCTTCTGTTGCTGCCACAATTACAAACACTATTACGGCTAATGTGGATGATGTTTAGCTATCTCTCCGCTATACCTGGTATTGCAGCCTCCTTTACTGTCTTTTGATGTGTATGCGTTCTCAGTATCTTCTAGATTTTTGTGCCCTTGAATAAGACCTACACCACTGGATTTCATCGACAACATTCTAACCACAATACAAATGATGCAGCTCTTGGTCTTGTCTTACTTTAAATATAATTGTCAGATAGATTTATTTTTTCTTTTGTAATAACACCGCACTTAAGCTTCTCAGGTAGCCTTGAGAAAAACATCCCCCCACCCTTGAGTACTTTATTGTATGCCTTCAAGGGTGTACAAAATGCAGTTACAGGCTGACACAAAACTCAATAATTAGGTCAGTTACATTTAGTATGCTGAACAATAATAGTCCTAGAACAGGTGTCTCCAGCCAGTTACCTTCAGAGTAGCTCGTAGCCCTGAGTTCATTTTTAAATAACCACAGGGTCACATTTTACTTTTAAAGTTAACCCCTTGGGTGCGGATCACGACCATCGGCCGACACCAGGGAGGGGGTTAATAAATCCTCGGGTGCGTCGAACCTGAGGATTTTTTTTTAAAACCCGGGAGACACAGAAGCTTTTCCGTGTCTCCCCCCGCCTGCTCTGACGTTACTTTGTTGATTTCCCCATCGGAGCAGGAAGCGGCCTTGCGGCCGCTTCCTGCTCCAAAGGCAGATATGGCCCCAAACGGCCTTCCCCCACATTTGGGAAGGCCTCGTAAGAAAGGGGAGACTCTCCCCTTTACTGAAAGTGTTTCCTGGCCCCCGATCACAGCACAACTGCGATCGGGGCCAGGAAACACCACTAGACACCAAGGATTTCACTTGGGGGGGGTCGGCCCCCTCGGAAAACGCCCCCCCCGGGGGGGCATATATATTTTTTAAAAAAGGTAGGTGTCCCCTGGAGCGATCGCGCCCCCCCCAGGGGCTAATTTTTAATTTTTTTTTTAAATGAAAAAAAGAAAAGAAAAAGAAATGGACAGGGGGTCGCCTGTGGGCAGGGCGACCCCCTGTGGAGGCAATTTTTTTTTTTTAGTTGCTGTTGTAGGGCTATTTTGGCCCCCAAGGAAACCATACAACTACTAAAAAAAAAATATATATATCTATGTAGATATATATATATATATATATATCACTTTTGTCAATACATATGTGGTTTCCCTCGGGGGCTGCGATTGGCCCTCAGGAAAACCAGACCCACAAATAAGTGATCTCTCTCTCTCTCTATATATATATATATATATATATATATATATTTGCCACCAGTTGTCTTGCAGTTGCAGCTTGCATCTTCAAAGCAATGCACATACTTCAATTGATGCATTTCAACTGTAGCTTTTAGGCAACAATAAAAAAGTAAAGTAAGTATTGTGATTATGTTTCTGCTACAAAAGGATCAGACTTTTGTCTAGTGGCAGTTTTAGCGCCCTAAAGAAGCGCAGAAGGTTTATATGCCTACTGCAAAGAGCAAATCTGTATTTAATGTAAATAGCTGAGTACATTAGTAAAGTCAGTCATTACCTGCGCTATAATACAAATGAAATGTATGTGCGGGGTGGAGGGCGGCTATGGAGAGGTGAAGGGCACTTTTGCTGGGTGGTAATGAGGGAATCCGAGGAGGAGGAAGTGGGAGCACCAATAATGATTGTTGGACTGGGCACAGGAGGCGCTAAAGACTGTGACGAATGGTATGTGACAAGGTGTTTTTTGAGTGTCTTGAAAGAACTTGCTGATTGAGGGAAGAAGCGCAGGTAAGGTGGCCTCTACTGTTGCACCTATCTCACACACACCATCGATTTTGTGACTGTCTACGTAGGCTAGTGTTTTAGAGCAACAGTTTAGCCAATAGCAAAGATGGCATCTTGATGGATGACTGCTGCCGTCACTCAGGTTATACAGGACAGCTCTGACATAGGATCAGAGACTGAGACATCAGATACTGAGACAGCATCTGAGGGATAGGACAATGGCGCAGACTGTGGGAGTGATTTTTCAGTCGGAGGAGTCCCATTCGATAACTCCTTTTCCAGTAAATTATGAGGGAGGTGATGAGGACAGTCCTGCTGGCCCTTCGCTAGCACAGTCTGTGCAACAGGTTAATAGTGGGTTAGCCCAACCCAGAGAGCAGGTGAATGCGGCGACAAGCAGAGAGAGAGAGAGTGCTTTCTTGGGAGCTCCCCAGTTTAGTACCGCCCCAAATTCCACCGCCCAAATCGTATTGTGGAGACATCAAAATTATCTATCACAAAACAAACTGGTTTTGTAAGGCAGGCACCTGTGTTTTTGGTCCTGGGTTCGGCGGCCATGTAGAGAAACATACTAAACCCAAACATTTCTGGAAACTAAACATTCGGGTGAGTCCACAGAGGTGTGACTTGTGTGGTTTCCCCAAAGTTTTCTTACCCAGAATACCCTGCAAAGCTGAAATGTTGAATAAAAACTCAATTTTTCTCGCATTTCTGTCACACAAACTACAGGAATAGGCTGGGATCCACAAAATTCCTACCACCCAGTGATTCCACACCTGTCCTGATAAAAACTCTACCCCACTTGAGTGCCTACACCTAGTGCCTGCATCAGGAATGGATCACCCCAGGGTCAACAGCTGCCTCATGTAAGGACCAACATTGACCATTGTGCGATCTATTCCTGTCGCAGGCACCAGGCCTACCCACACAAGTGAGGTACCATTTTTATCGGGAGACTTAGGGGAACGCTGGGTGGAAGGAAATTTGTGGCTCCTCTCAGATTCCAGAACTTTCTGTCACCGAAATGTGAGTGTTTTTTTAGCCACATTTTGAGGTTTGCAAAGGATTCTGGGTAACAGAACCTGGTCAGAGCCCCACAAGTCACCCCATCCTGGATTCCCCTAGGTCTCTAGTTTTAAAAAATGCACAGGTTTGGTAGGTTACCCCAAGTGCCGGCTGAGCTAGAGGCCAAAATCTACCGGTAGGCACTCTGCAAAAAACACCTCTGTTTTCTGTCAAAAAATGGGATGTGTCCATGTTGTGTTTTGGGGCATTTCCTGTCGCGTGCGCTAGGCCTACCCACACAAGTGATGTATCAATTTTATCTGGAGACTTGGGGGAACGCTGGGTGGAAGGAATTTTGTGGCTCCTCTCAGACTCCAGAACTTTCTGTCACCGAAATGTGAGGAAAATGTTTTTTTTTTTTTTTTTTTTAAGCCAAATTTTGAGGTTTGCAAAGGATTCTGGGTAACAGAACCTGGTCAGAGCCCCACAAGTCACCCCATCTTGGATTCCCCTTACTGTCTAGTTTTAAAAAATGCAAGGTTTGCTAGGTTTCTCTAGGTACCGGCTGAGCTAGAGGCCAAAATCTACAGCTAGGCACTTTGCAAAAAACACGTCAGATTTCAATGTAAAAATGTGATGTGTCCTTGTTGCGTTTCCTGTTGCGAGCATTAGGCCTACCCACTCAAGTGAGGTACCATTTGTATCGGGAGACTTGGGGGGACACAGAATAGCAACACTAGTGTTATTGCCCCTTTTCTTTCTCTACATTTTTTCCTTCCAAATGTAAGACAGTGTGTAAAAAAGATGTCTATTTGAGAAATGGCCTGTAATTCACATGCTAGTATGGGCTGTAGGAGGCTGGACTGGCTTGTAGTGAGTACCAAGGGGTACTTGCACCTTGCACCAGGCCCAGTTATCCCTTATTAGTGTATAGGGTGTCTAGCAGCTTAGGCTGATAGATAATGGTAGCTTAGCAGAGCAGCTTAGGCTGAACTAGGAGACGTGTGAAGCTACTACAGTACCACCTAGTGTCATATGCACAATATCATAAGAAAACACAATACACAGATATACTAAAAATAAAGGTACTTTATTTTTATGACAATATGCCAAAGTATCTTAGAGTGTACCCTCAGTGAGAGGATAGGAAATATACACAAGATATATATACACAATAGCAAAAATATGCAGTATAGTCTTAGAAAACAGTGCAAACAATGTATAGTTACAATAGGATGCAATGGGGAAACATAGGGATAGGGGCAACACAAACCATATACTCCAAAAGTGGAATGCGAACCACGAATGGACCCCAAACCTATGTGACCTTGTAGAGGGTCGCTGGGACTATTAGAAAATAGTGAGAGTTAGAAAAATAACCCTCCCCAAGACCCTGAAAAGTGAGTGCAAAGTGCACTAAAGTTCCCCTAAGGACAAAGAAGTCGTGTTAGAGGAATAATGCAGGAAAGACACAAACCAGCAATGCAACAACTGTGGATTTCCAATCTAGGGTACCTGTGGAACAAGGGGACCAAGTCCAAAAGTCACAAGCAAGTCGGAGATGGGCAAATGCCCAGGAAATGCCAGCTGCGGGTGCAAAGAAGCTTCTACTGGACAGAAGAAGCTGAGGTTTCTGCAGGAACGAAAAGGGCTAGAGACTTCCCCTTTGGTGGACGGATCCCTCTCGCCGTGGAGAGTCGTGCAGAAGTGTTTTCCCGCCGAAAGAACGCCAACAAGCCGTGCTAGCTGCAAATCGTGCGGTTAGCGTTTTTGGACGCTGCTGAGGCCCAGGAGGGACCAGGAGGTCGCAAATTGGACCAGCAGAGAGAGGGGACGTCGAGCAAGACAAGGAGCCCTCTCTGAAGCCGGTAGCACCCGGAGAAGTGCCAGAAACAGGCACTACGAGGATGCGTGAAACGGTGCTCGACGAAGTTGCACAAAGGAGTCCCACGTCGCCGGAGACCAACTTAGAAAGTCGTGCAATGCAGGTTACAGTGCCGTGGACCCAGGCTTGGCTGTTCACAAAGGATTTCCGCCGGAAGTGCACAGGGGCCGGAGTAGCTGCAAAAGTCGCGGTTCCCAGCAATGCAGCCCAGCGAGGTGAGGCAAGGACTTACCTCCACCAAACTTGGACTGAAGAGTCACTGGACTGTGGGGGTCACTTTGGACAGAGTCGCTGGATTCGAGGGACCTCGCTCGTCGTGCTGAGAGGAGACCCAAGGGACCGGTAATGCAGCTTTTTGGTGCCTGCGGTTGCAGGGGGAAGATTCCGTCGACCCACGGGAGATTTCTTCGGAGCTTCTGGTGCAGAGAGGAGGCAGACTACCCCCACAGCATGCACAAGCAGGAAAACAGTCGAGAAGGCGGCAGGATCAGCGTTATAGAGTTGCAGTAGTCGTCTTTGCTACTATGTTGCAGGTTTGCAGGCTTCCAGCGCGGTCAGCAGTCGATTCCTTGGCAGAAGGTGAAGAGAGAGATGCAGAGGAACTCGGATGAGCTCTTGCATTCGTTATCTGAGGTTTCTCCAGAGACAGAGACCCTAAATAGCCAGAAAAGAGGGTTTGGCTACCTAGGAGAGAGGATAGGCTAGCAACACCTGAAGGAGCCTATCACAAGGAGTCTCTGATGTCACCTGGTGGCACTGGCCACTCAGAGCAGTCCAGTGTGCCAGCAGCACCTCTGTTTCCAAGATGGCAGAGGTCTGGAGCACACTGGAGGAGCTCTGGACACCTCCCAGGGGAGGTGCAGGTCAGGGGAGTGGTCACTCCCCTTTCCTTTGTCCAGTTTCGCGCCAGAGCAGGGCTAAGGGGTCCCCTGAACCGGTGTAGACTGGCTTATGCAGAATTGGGCACATCTGTGCCCAACAAAGCATTTCCAGAGGCTGGGGGAGGCTACTCCTCCCCTGCCTTCACACCATTTTCCAAAGGGAGAGGGTGTAACACCCTCTCTCAGAGGAAGTTCTTTGTTCTGCCATCCTGGGCCAGGCCTGGCTGGACCCCAGGAGGGCAGATGCCTGTCTGAGGGGTTGGCAGCAGCAGCAGCTGCAGTGAAACCCCAGGAAGGGCAGTTTGGCAGTACCAGGGTCTGTGCTACAGACCACTGGGATCATGGGATTGTGCCAACTATGCCAGGATGGCATAGAGGGGGCAATTCCATGATCATAGACATGTTACATGGCCATATTCGGAGTTACCATTGTGAAGCTACATATAGGTAGTGACCTATACAGGGAGTGCAGAATTATTAGGCAAATGAGTATTTTGACCCCATCATCCTCTTTATGCATGTTGTCTTACTCCAAGCTGTATAGGCTCGAAAGCCTACTACCAATTAAGCATATTAGGTGATGTGCATCTCTGTAATGAGAAGGGGTGTGGTCTAATGACATCAACACCCTATATCAGGTGTGCATAATTATTAGGCAACTTCCTTTCCTTTGGCAAAATGAGTCAAAAGAAGGACTTGACAGGCTCAGAAAAGTCAAAAATAGTGAGATATCTTGCAGAGGGATGCAGCACTCTTAAAATTGCAAAGCTTCTGAAGTGTGATCATCGAACAATCAAGCGTTTCATTCAAAATAGTCAACAGGGTCGCAAAAAGCGTGTGGAAAAACCAAGGCGCAAAATAACTGCCCATGAACTGAGAAAAGTCAAGCGTGCAGCTGCCACGATGCCACTTGCCACCAGTTTGGCCATATTTCAGAGCTGCAACATCACTGGAGTGCCCAAAAGCACAAGGTGTGCAATACTCAGAGACATGGCCAAGGTAAGAAAGGCTGAAAGACGACCACCACTGAACAAGACACACAAGCTGAAACGTCAAGACTGGGCCAAGAAATATCTCAAGACTGATTTTTCTAAGGTTTTATGGACTGATGAAATGAGAGTGAGTCTTGATGGGCCAGATGGATGGGCCCGTGGCTGGATTGGTAAAGGGCAGAGAGCTCCAGTCCGACTCAGACGCCAGCAAGGTGGAGGTGGAGTACTGGTTTGGGCTGGTATCATCAAAGATGAGCTTGTGGGGCCTTTTCGGGTTGAGGATGGAGTCAAGCTCAACTCCCAGTCCTACTGCCAGTTCCTGGAAGACACCTTCTTCAAGCAGTGGTACAGGAAGAAGTCTGCATCCTTCAAGAAAAACATGATTTTCATGCAGGACAATGCTCCATCACACGCGTCCAAGTACTCCACAGCGTGGCTGGCAAGAAGGGGTATAAAAGAAGGAAATCTAATGACATGGCCTCCTTGTTCACCTGATCTGAACCCCATTGAGAACCTGTGGTCCATCATCAAATGTGAGATTTACAAGGAGGGAAAACAGTACACCTCTCTGAACAGTGTCTGGGAGGCTGTGGTTGTTGCTGCACGCAATGTTGATGGTGAACAGATCAAAACACTGACAGAATCCATGGATGGCAGGCTTTTGAGTGTCCTTGCAAAGAAAGGTGGCTATATTGGTCACTGATTTGTTTTTGTTTTGTTTTTGAATGTCAGAAATGTATATTTGTGAATGTTGAGATGTTATATTGGTTTCACTGGTAATGATAAATAATTGAAATGGGTATATATTATTTTTTGTTAAGTTGCCTAATAATTATGCACAGTGATAGTCACCTGCACACACAGATATCCCCCTAACATAGCTAAAACTAAAAACAAACTAAAAACTACTTCCAAAAATATTCAGTTTTGATATTAATGAGTTTTTTGGGTTCATTGAGAACATGGTTGTTGTTCAATAATAAAATTAATCCTCAAAAATACAACTTGCCTAATAATTCTGCACTCCCTGTATGTAGTGCACGCGTGTAATGGTGTCCCCGCACTCACAAAGTTCAGGGAATTGGCTCTGAACGATGTGGGGGCACCTTGGCTAGTGCCAGGGTGCCCTCACACTAAGTAACTTTGCACCTAACCTTTACCAGGTAAAGGTTAGACATATAGGTGACTTATAAGTTACTTAAGTGCAGTGTAAAATGGCTGTGAAATAACGTGGACGTTATTTCACTCAGGCTGCACTGGCAGGCCTGTGTAAGAATTGTCAGAGCTCCCTATGGGTGGCAAAAGAAATGCTGCAGCCCATAGGGATCTCCTGGAACCCCAATACCCTGGGTACCTCGGTACCATATACTAGGGAATTATAAGGGTGTTCCAGTAAACCAATGTAAATTGGTAAAAATGGTCACTAGCCTGTTAGTGACAATTTGGAAAGAAATGAGAGAGCATAACCACTGAGGTTCTGGTTAGCAGAGCCTCAGTGAGACAGTTAGGCACTACACAGGGAACACATACATATAGGCCACAAACTTATGAGCACTGGGGTCCTGACTAGCAGGGTCCCAGTGACACATAACAAACATACTGAAAACATAGGGTTTTCACTATGAGCACTGGGCCCTGGCTAGCAGGATCCCAGTGAGACAGTGAAAACACCCTGACATACACTCACAAACAGGCCAAATGTGGGGGTAACAAGGCTAGAAAGAGGCTACTTTCTCACATGGGCACCCCGGAATTCAGAGATGCGCAAATAACCACTGCTTCTGAACACCTTATCTTATGCCCATTTTGGAAATACAAAGGTTTTCTTGATACCTATTTTTCACTCTTTATATTTCAGCAAATGAATTGCTGTTTACCCAGTATAGAATGAAAACCCATTGCAAGGTGCACCTCATGTATTGGCTTTGGGTACCTAGAGATCTTTGTTAACCTACAAGCCCTATATATCCTCACAACCGAAAGGGTCCAGCACACGTAACGGTATATTGCTGTAAAAAATCTGACATTGCAGGAAAAAGTTACAGAGTAAAATGTGGAGAAAAATGGCAGTTTTTTCAGCTCACTTACAATATTTTTTATTTCAGCTGTTATTTTCTGTAGGAAAACCTTGTAGGATCTGCACAAATGGCCCAGCAGCTAAGAGGTTAAGGAAAGTCTGTGTTTATTTTCCATTATTATTATTATTATTATTATTATTATTATTATTATTATGAGGTTGCAGTTAGCAGGTCCTGATAATAAGCCAGTGCTCAGTCAAATATATGACCCAGCTGGGGCACAGAGGTGGACAACTGAAGCACAGAGGTATTTAACTCTTAAATAAAAGTCCTTGTCAACCAATATTGGTGGGTGAGAACAGAATTAGGTTTCTGAATGCTGTTAAATGGGAGAAATTTCAAATTAAAACTTACCTTAATGATTAGGTTAACTCTTCCTTTTAAGTTTCTGCCATTTCAAAGTGTCACATTTACAAACAGCAGGCCTCTTGCTCCCAGTGACCAGTAGACAGTATGTTATTTGCATAACTGAAAAATACAGATTTTGTTTTTTGAATGGGAGAAATTTTAAATGCAGAAAAATACGTTCTGTATTTTTAACATGTTAGCAGAACATTTCTCTGCACTTTAAATGCCTCCCATTTAACCAAAATGGTTGTTTGTTTGTTTGTGTTATACATGTAACGGTGCCACATAATAGTGAAAGGTATGTCCTGTGCCACAGGTACATACAACAAAGACTGTCAGTCACCCATACACATATATCCCATTCATATGCACAAATGTTCATACATCCCCAGAAGACCATGACCTCACAGACATACATGCCATAGTGTCCCAGTCAAAGTATTTTGTTCAAACCATAGTATCTGGCTGTACGGGCATTAGGCTTAAAGTCTATGAAACTGGCCATGGGGGTGTCTGGTAACAATGTGTGGGTTGTTTAGCCTTCAGTACATCATTATGATTTTCACTTATCAGAAGTAGCTCTCACTACAGAAAAGGTTGGAGACCCCTGTTAATACCTAGAACAATCAAAGGGGATTATATAGACTAGGCGTATAAACACTAAAGCAGAAATCTTAAACGCAACAGTAATATGATGCTTACTGAGAAAATGGGAAGCAGTGTAATCATAGGCTCTTCATCGATATCTACAGGGTGATAGATACCATAAGAAATATTGAGTGTACCCTAATCACCACATCATCCTCATTGATGACTACCATCATGTTCAGGAACAATTGTCAGGACTCTAGCACTACGGTTGAGTGGCTTAATGGATAAAGAACCTTCCCCAAAACTTATAGACAGTTTGGAACCCTGATACACTCTGTTGCCTACAGCTTGTTGGGGCAAGATTGGCAGAGGCAGTTGTAATGCATCATCTAGCCTCAGAGTGTAACCACAACACTGCAAGAGATGCATGGTTGCAGCACTACAGCAAGCCACATTGGAGTGTGTGCACAATGCCTGTGTCAGTGGCTCAAGCCAATTATGCATAGGTGTCTGATTGTTTTGCAACAGACATCCAGTTTCAAACTATAGTTAATTACTGTGGCGTCTTACAAAAATCAGTTATTCTCAGATGTATATTTAGTGACTCTAGTCTAAGTATTGTTCTGTTTTTAACCATTAGATTTCTGAAGACTAAGACATCCACTAAGTAACATAAATGTAACTATGAACTGGGACTATCTGCAACCTCATAATTTAGAAGAGAAATTCTCAGTGATTACTTTTGTAGAAGAATTAATATTGGGGCCAAAGTTTTGCTCAAAAGCTCACGCTTAGCGCTATTGATGGTAGGGGTGCCAAAAACCTAGGCTGTGTTGCCTTGATTTCACCACGTGTCTAGTCGAACACCAGACACCACCTTCATCTCACTCCTGCAAGTGCTTTTTAATTCCTTCTTTCTCCCTTTGTTAATCTTTTTCCGTCTTTCTCTTCTTTCTTCCCCCTTTTTTGTCTTTCTCTCTGTTGCTCTAGATAAAACTCTATTGAGGAAAAATAAGTGCGGATCCCCAAAAATGAGTACCGGTGGACCTTAGAATATAAATGTTTTCCATCATTGGTTTACGACACTACAACTATTTCACTAAACAAACAATTTTTTGTAAAAGGGGAGGAAAAGACACAATTAGTGTAGCATGAAAGGGGAATAAAGATGTGCAGATCCTAGAGGGCATTGGGTGACACATAAATCAAGCCAAACGATTATAATAAGAATAAAAACCTTATTGCATGATTAGTAAAAACTTTTGCAATCAATCAGACTAATATAAAACAACTTGATGCCTGACTTAAAGTAAAAAAAAAAAAAGGCTCATTATAAAATCCTATAAAGCATCTATGCATCTATATATACACAACATGAAGAATATATGCTAGATTAAAAAGATCATTATCATTTCATATTAAAATATAGCCAAGGTGCACTGAGGCCTACAAAGTGCTTGTGTGGCTTGGTAACTGTGGTTGGAAACAAGCATAGTCTGATATTCAAGTAGCCAGATGAAACTAATAACAAATGTACAATGATTTTAACAATTGAAATCTCTTCTTCCTGAATAGTGAGACCAGAGTCATAAATTGCCTTACCTTTATT
Source organism: Pleurodeles waltl (assembly GCF_031143425.1). Classification (NCBI taxonomy): domain Eukaryota; kingdom Metazoa; phylum Chordata; class Amphibia; order Caudata; family Salamandridae; genus Pleurodeles; species Pleurodeles waltl. The sequence continues at coordinate 583,014,570 of NC_090451.1, forward strand.
TGCTATTTTCCTGTTGTTTCAGTAAATGCCAAAATGCTCACATAAATTTAACCAGCCTGACGTTCAGAACTGTGTTTAGAGGGTTCAGGGCTACTATAATGGCCTGGCTGCAAGACCGTACATTCTGGAGGTTCAGTAGTTGGCATAACAAATGTCTGTGAGGTTCTAATAATGCGGGTACAGACATAAAGCATGTACGAAGGATTCTCCCCTCTCACTGCAGAGTCTGCATTTCTCCTCAGGTGGTCTGGGTTGCCACTTTGCTATTTTGTTCAGTGTTGGCAGAACCCCAAAACGAAATGGCAGAAATCTATTTTTATGTCCCTATGGAAATTCGCCAAGAGGCGAGCTTGTTTCCCAGACATAATATATGTTGATAGTACCATCCAAGCATGAGATCTCTGTGATGGAACTTCTTGGTCACCTTGTCTGCACAGAGGCCTGGTATTTATGTTCATCGTTTTTTTTTTTGTTTTTTTTTTTGTTTACTTATTTTGGCCTACCTCATCACCCACATCTCCCAGGCCAGGCATGTAAGTCAGTTAAACATGAATCCATTTAACAAGTGTGAGTGCATTTGCTGCTGGCAGATCTTAATGCTTTCCATATTATACTGTTGAGCGTGCCCAACACTGCTGATCTAATCCTTTGACGTAGCTTAACAAATGAGCTCTGTCTAGCTATGGTCTGCTGAAGAAGGCCGAACTCTAGTCGAACCTGTGCAGGAGACGGGGCCTGAGGGGGGGTCAGGGGGTATGTCCTTGGAACGCATTTCTATGAATCTGGCATCATTTCCAAGCATATCACTTCGGTAAGTGAGAACAGGCGAGACTTTTTCCTACATTACTTGTAGGTTTGGATCCATATGAGGGCCCCACAATTTCCTTCCCAGAGTTTGGAGGGTGGCCTGGAGAGCGCAAGCCTTCTTTTTAATGGATCCCTTTTGCTTTTGAGAGGAAGCCTTTTTGGTCTAGCCCAACTATGAGATACTTACATTCTGACATTTTCTCAGTGCTCACTTTCTTGTTGTCACCCTAGCTTATTTATTCTTCCCTTCAATATGATAATTTTACTCTTTTCTCAATTCACTTCCAGCATATTTAGCGTTGTAAATTCAAAGAGGGTACCCATAAGCCTTGGTAGACCCACACTTGTGTGTCTTAACAGCACAAAGTCTTCTACGTAAAGTAGGTGAGACAGGCATTTATTTCCAGATTTCGGCGAGTGTGAACTAACTGTGTCGAACACCCCTATAAGATCAGAAATGAACAGAATAAAAAGCAGGGGAGCCAGGACACATTCTTGGTTTAGGCCTTCCGTAGTCAATATCTTTGTTGAGAGAAGGGTGCCATCTCATAATTTCATATGCAGAGAAGTTTCAGAATACAGTAGCTCTGTTACTTGCAAAAGACTCAGCAGAACGCCTCAGGTTGTTAACATTCCTATTGGTGCCTTCTTGAAATTCTATCAAAGAGTGCCTTGAAATCAACGAAACGCATACATAGGTGAATGATCTGGACAGAATTGACTGTTTTCGTGGAGATTGCCAGCAGATTTGATACACAACCCTGATTCGGGTGAATTCTGTTTGATTCAGCTAGATAATCCTTTGTTCATTTGACCAGGTTTCGAGGATAGTTAGCAATATATTTGGGAAATATTTAGTTTTAGCTCTGATCACTGTAATAAGTCGATAATTATAAGGTTTTGTAATGTCCTTGGCTTTATAACTTTGATGGGTTATTGAACCCTTCCAAGGATCAGAAATGTCTTGTGTCTGTAAAATATGTCTGTTATGCACGTTGAGCCTGTCAACCCAGAGCTTAGGCTCTTTTTTAAGTACTGCCTGGAGTAGACTATTTGTGCATGGTGCACAATCAGCGTGTGATTTGAAAATAATTGTATTGTCTTCGCACAAGAAGCTTAATGGATTATTGCCCAGCCCACTGTATTCAAATCAGGCATCCATACTGCCATTGGGCATAGCTAGATTGTAAATTGCTCAACACCCACGGGACACTACGTCTTCATTAGTTTTGCTTTGAATGGCTTTGATCATGAGGGTAAGGTTCTCATCCTAACTGCCCAAATGTGACTGTTCGTATTTCGTATTATGTGGATTACTTGGTTTATCCTCGAGTGCTGATAAACGATTTGTTAAATAACTTGCCCAGGTATCTTCACTGATGTTTGTGGTGTTAGATTATCTGTGTCCGCTGACTTTCATATTGATCATTCGCCATAAACTTGCTGTGTCCTTCTTCTTATTGGTGTAAGTAAGCTTTCACCAGAACCCTTCATATTTGAATTTCTTAAGCTCTTTTTTCAATGTACTCCTTTCTCATTTTATTTCCAATTTTACGCTGGGCATGGTGGAGTAACTCTTAGTCAAACGATTAAAGACTAGGCAGACCTACAAGCAGATTGGAAAGAAAGGACTAATGATATAGTACCTCTGTGTATTTTCGGGGGGGAGGCGTGGGCAAGAGGGACTGTTCTGAAATATATTAACGAGAATTACATTATAAGTAGATTGCATGTTTCTATGAATCATTGTACTTGTTGAGTTTCCCTATGTAAATAAATGCTTGTATCTCAATAAAAAAGAATTTGGTAAAAATATGTATATATATTCTTTCAGCAGTGCCTCAAGGAAATTGCTCAGTCACTTAACACAGTCCCGTTGATTCTAGATGCCAGCTCTCTTACCCTGTAATGGTAAAATGGCCAAACATTTTGTCATTAAATATACTGGCATTAATGATGCTCAAGAAAGATGTTCCTCAAGAACCCATTGTGGTGTTACCTCAAAGGCATGATCACATCTCTCCTCAGAAAAACCAGAACCCTTCTGGTCTACTAATTTTGAACCAGTCTCTGTCAGTGCTTGATGGAACCATAGAATTCCAATCAAAACCCATGTATTGTCTGTATACCCAAGTATTGCTGGCTAGTGTGCTCACTCCATTTGTGTGCAAACAATGCCAACTTCCCTCATATCTCTACATGGGAATAAGGGACTGTAAAAGCAGAAAAAGAACCAGCTCAGCTAGAGGTTCCGTCAAAGCAGCCTCTCACTCTGCAATTTCTATTGGATCCTGTGGATAGGAGGACGCTGACAAAGTGTCTGGTTTTGCCACTGACCGCAACTTAAATGGAATTCATTTTAAGGACCTTAATGGAGGAAGCTGCCAGCAGAGCACCCCTGCCTCTCCTGGCGCCTCCAAAACCTTTTGTCTGAAGATCTTTTTGATCAAAGCTAGGCCCTTATCCAAGAAGGCAAAAGTTGAAACATACTACCTAATTTCTTGAGGAAAGGCTCACCAAACAAGCCCACCTAAGACAATGGTTCTGCTTCTGAGGTGGGAAGGTTCCTCATCATGTGGTCCAACTTAGTAGGGTGAGATCTGCATTGATCTGAAGATATCACACAGTTAGCAATTCCTAAACAGATAAAGGGCCCTGGCTTCCACCCAGAGAGAATATCTGAAGATATGAGTCTCTGCCTCCTTGGCCTTCTCAGCCATGTCCATGATTTCTGTGAGGGGACCTGCAATGTCCAAAAGCTTATCCTGACAAGCATGCCAAGACCTTTCATTGCTCTTCTTCTTGTCCTTCACAAATTTGGCCAGAAAAGTGTCCGTCCGTCCTTTAATATCTGATGTCAAGGCAACTATCCCCTTCAGTGTTGGATGGGGACACTCTGCCTTTTGGCAGCCCCTGACCTTATTATCCTACTTATGAGTCAACTTTCAATGTACGTACCTCTTCTTTCTTCCAGGGTGCATTTTTAGAACAAGGGTGGCAGATGCTCTCTGGGTGAAGAATGCCTAAGAGGGTCTTGTGAAGCTGGGTCTCGACTTTGTTGCAGCACTTACCTTGTAGACTCAGCTACAAGGGCCTGCCAGCGCCCAAACCCCCATTGAGATATCCGTTAATTGATTATCTTTCTTCATGTCTAATTTAGAGGTAATGTGTGAGCTAGAGTCTGTAGTAGGGAAAGTAATACCCCAGGATTGTCCAGATACCTGGCCACAAGAGCCCAGTTTCTAGTTGGTTAACTCAGCCCATGACATGAAGGGTCCCCCAAGTCTGTAAAAGGCATCTGGCTCAGAAGACTGCTCCCTTTTGCTTTGCAGTGTCTGTAGTCTTGCTCCGATTCACTCTGGGTTCAAGAGCTTCACTAGAGGAGGTTTGCTATTCAGTCCCTCTAAGGAGTTTGGAATGGCTGAAGCCATCAATAACAATAGCTTCGGTATGGGTTCCAAGGCACTGCTGACAAGTTCTGTATTAAGGCATCCACTGCTTCAGAAATATCATCCCACTGGATAAATTCTTCCCCCTCTTTTGCCATGGAGTTTTGTTACATATCCTGCATAATTGAGACCCAAGAGGTCCCAGAATTGCCCAGTATGATTTTGTAGGTAGGAAAGGGAGACCAACTTAGATCCAGCACAGAGCACTATATTATGAGCTGACACAATGCAGCACAAGTGGAATCACCAAAAGGGAGTGGGCCACCTCAGTAGGCTGAACCTCGAGGGTTCTATTTATTTGTATTTATATTTATAAAGTATGATGAAATTGGAGTCAGGGGAGAGTGCATGCACTTCTTAGCACTATTGCAATCCATTACAATGGATGAGTATCGGCACTACTCGGGTGCAAACAGATACTCTAAATAGAGAGTACACGCACTTCTTTATTTTCATTTAAAGCTCTGACTCAAAGTACTGTTTAATCGTGATGTCCTCAATAATAATGATGAATCAGGAGCCGCTAGCGAGTGGCGATCCTGCTTGTTTGGGTGTCTAGCTACGGGCCTCCAAGGTGCCCTGATAGGCTCGACGCAGAAGGGATAATCACCTGCTGCTGAAGCGTGAAGACTGTCAGATTGGGGAACTGAACAGAGGGAGCTGGAGCTCTCAGGCAATTCTTGAGGTTGTCAGGGTGGACAGCAATGAGGCCCATGAAGTAGAAAACGGGGAAAACAAGCATATTTTAGAGGCACTATCTGCTCCTGGACCGGCGAAGAAAGAGGGATACTCAACTTTCTTGAGTGCCATTAGTGAAGGACTCTGATTGGATGATGTTGGATTACATTTTTCTCTACAGTTGTTGTGAAATGTAGGTTTTTTTTTGTTTGTTTTTTTGATCTGGTGGGTTTGGTGTAAAAGTGAAATTAGTAGGCATAACCTCCGGTCTTGATACCGAGTGAGCAATTATGTTTGTGTCATACATTAATTACGAATTTTTATGTTTTGGAGGTCGTTGTATGTGTGTCAATTCTTCATTTAAAAGGCTCATTGCTTCTAATACTGCTTTTTCAGGGGATGTCTAGTATTATCTTTATCATCATATTGTTCACACATCTCAACAGGAAAACACTTGAAGCTATTGCTGTCCCCTGCTTCCTGGGAGGCATGGCCCGGGGAATGTTGGGTAGGGACAGCCCACTCCACATCCGGCAGAATCGCAGAGATGCTCTGAAGAATGCTGACTTGGTCATTCTAGCAGGTATGTCCTTGGAACGCATTTCTATATACTATTTGCTTACATTATACTCTTCTCTGTTTCACTTTCATTATTATGGTTGACTTTGGCGCTTTCAGAGAAGTTCTGTCTTGCAAGTGTATTCGACAAAAGCCAAAACTTATGTGAGGTACTAATAGTGCCTATCACAAAAGATTACTTACACATTCTATACTTGGTTTATGCATGTACTTTATAATAGTACTGTAGGAGGCTGGCCTGGCTTGTAGTGGGTACCAGAGGTATTTACACCTTGTGCCAGGTCCAGTTATCCCTTATTAGTGTAGAAGAGGTGTTTCTAGAATCGTAGATTGATAGAAGGTAGTTATGGCAAAGCAGCTTAGGCTGAACTAGGAGACATGCAAAGCTCCTACTATACCACTTATATCATCTGCACAATATCATAAGAAAACACAATACACAGAGTTACTAAAAATAAAGGTACTTTATTTTTATGACAATATGCCAAAAGTTTCTCAGTGAGTACCCTCAGTAAGAAGATAAGATATATACACAAGTTATATGTACACAAACCAAAAACAGGTAAGTAAGAGCAAGAAAAGTAATGCAAACAGTGTAGAATTACAATAGGTTGCAATAGGAAAACATAGGTATAGGGGCAACACAAACCATATACTCCAAAAGTGGAATGCGAACCACGAATGGACCCCAGACCTATGTGAGCTTGTAGAGGGTCGCTGGGACTGTAAGAAAACAGTGAGGGTTAGAAAAATAGCCCACCCCAAGACCCTGAAAAGTAGGAGTAAAGTACACCTACTACCCCCAGAGAGCACAGAAGTCGTGATAGGGGGATTCTGCAGGAAGAACAAACACCAGCAGTGCACTGAAAACGGATTTCAGGACCTGAGTACCTGTAAGACAAGCGGACCAAGTCCAAGAGTCGCGACAGTGTCCACGGGGGGCAGGAGCCCAGGAAACCCCAGCTGAAGGTGCAAGGAAGCTGGCACCGGTTGGAAGAAGCTTGGAGTTCTGCAAGAAAGAAGAGGACTAGGAGTTCTCCTTTGGAAGACTGATGTCCCACGTCGCGATGAAGCTTGCAGAGGTGTTCCCACGCAGATAGACCGCAAACAAGCCTTGCTAGCTGCAAGGGTTGCAGTTGAGGTTTTTGTGTGCTGCTGAGGACCAGGAAGGACCAGGATGTTGCCTTTTGGAGGAGGAGACAGAGGGGGCGCTCAGCAACTCAGAGAGCCCTCACAGAAGCAGGCAGCACCCGCAGAAGTACCCCAACAGGCACTTAGAAGAAAAGTGAACCGGCGTCCACGTGAAGTCACAAAAGAGAGTCCCACGATGCCATAGGACAGCTCAGAAGGTTGTGCACTGCAGGACGGAGTGCTGGGGACCCAGGCTTGGCTGTGCACGAAGGAAATCCTGGAAGAGTGCACAGGAGCCGGAGAAGCTGCAAATCACGCGGTACACAGCTTTGCAGTCTAGCGTGGGGAGGCAAGGACTTACCTCCATCAAACTTGGACTGAAGAATCACTGGACTGTGGGCGTCACTTGGACAGAGTTGCTGTTTTCCAGGGACCACGCTCGTTGGGATTAGAGGGGACCCAGAGGACCAGTGTTGCAGTCTTTTGGTGCCTGCGTTAGCAGGGGGAAGATTCCTTCGACCCATGGGAGATTTCTTCAGAGCTTCTGGTGCAGGGTGAAGGCAGGCTACCCCCAGAGCATGCACCACCTGGAAACAGTTGAGAAAGCCAGCAGGATTAGGTGCTACAATGTTGCTGGTAGTCGTCTTGCTACTTTGTTGCCTCTAGTAATAGCAGTGGTGGTGGGAAATCTACTACAAATAGCCAATCCAAGGATGTAGCTGGGCTCACTATTGGCAGTGTAGTTGGGGTTGGTCTTGTTAGGGAGGCCACAGAGGCTGTTTTAGTCTCTGATGGTGTAATTGACTTTGCTACCTTGGTTGCTTGTCCCCTTAATATGGGTAAGTACAAGCAGCTACCCCTAATCAATAGTGTTGAGGTTGAGGCCTACAGGGACACAGGAGCCAGTGTAACTATGGTGATAGAGAAACTGGTCCACCCTGATCAACACCTACTTGGTCAGCAGTACCAAGTGACTGATGCTCATAACAACACTCTTAGCCACCCCATGGCTGTTGTGAATCTCAGCTTGGGGGGGAGGGGGGTTACTGGTCCAAAGAAAGTTGTGGTAGCCACTGAATTACCTGTAGATTGCTTACTAGGCAATGATTTGGAAACATCAGCTTGGGCAGAAGTGGAGTTGGAGGCTCATGCAGCAATGCTGGGCATTCCTGGGCATATGTTTTTGCTTTGACAAGGGCTCAGGCCAAAAAGCAGAAAGGACAGGGAAACTTGGATCCTGGAACAATAGACCAAGTGCTCACAAAAGCTATTGGTAGAAAGGGTAAATCCTTGCCCACTATCCCTCCCTCTCCCGAAGATTCCCCTTTTGAAGAAGAGGAATCCTCTCCCTGTGCAGAACCTACACCAGAGGAGCTGGCAGCAGACACTGCTGAGCTTTTGGGTGCAGGGGGCCTGCTAGGTAAGAGCTGAGTGTGGCACAGCAGACCTGTCCCACACTAGAGGGGTTTAAGACCGCAAGCTGTCAAGCAGCAGAATGGGGATGTCAGTGATAGCCATAAGGTATATTGGGAAGACAACCTCTTGTACACAGTCAAGGGACCATAAACCTGGAGCTGCCAGGAGATTGGTTATTCCCTTGCAGTACAGAGAGTTTCTTCTTACCTTGGCACATGACATTCCTTTGGCTGGGCATTTGGGCCAGACACAAACTTGGGAAAGACTTGCCCCCCTGTTTCACTGGCCTCATATGTCAGAGGACACCAAAGAGTTTTGTGTGACCAGCCAAGCCATTGGCAAGACTGGTGGCACTCCAAAGGCCCCCTTAATTCCACTCCCAGTAGTTGGGGTGCCCTTTGAAAGGGTAGGGGTTGACATAGTTGGCCACCTTGACCCTCCAACAGCTTCAGGCAATAGATTCATCCTTGTGGTAGTGGACCATGCCACTAGGTATCCTGAAGCCATACCCTTAAGGACCACTACAGCTCCTGCAGTGGCAAAGGCCCTCCTGGGAATCTTTTCCATAGTGGGTTTCCCTAAGGAAGTGGTGTCAGCAGAGGTAGTAACTTAATGTCTGCATACCTCAAGGCAATGTGGAAGGAGTGTGGTGTAACTTACAAGTTCACAACTCCTTACCATCCACAAACAAATGCTCTGGTTAAAAGGTTTAATAAAACTCTCAAAGGTATGATAATGGGATTTCCTGAAAAACGCAGAAGGAGATGGAAATGTCCTATTACCTTGCCTCCTTTTTCCTTACAGGGAGGTACCCCAAAAAGGAGTGGGCTTCAGCCCCTCTGAACTGCTCTTTGGGCACCCTGTGAGAGGTCCCCTTGCTCTTGTGAAGGAGGGTTGGGAACAACCTTTAAAAGCTCCCAAACAAGACATAATAGACTATGTACTTGGCCTAAGATCCAGAATGGGTGAGTACATGAAAAAGGCCAGTAAAAACCTTCAGGCCAACCTGGAGCGGCAAAAGCAATGGCATGACCAGAAAGCTGTCCTGACTCAGTACCACCCAGGACAGAAGGTGTGGGTATTGGAGCCTGTGGCCCTAAGAGCACTCCAAGACAAATGGAGTTGACCCCATCTAATTGTTGAAAAGAAGGGTGAGGTTACCTATTTGGTAAACCTGGGCCCTGCCAGGAGTCCCCTTAGGGTGATTCATGTCAACCGCCTAAAACCCTACTATGACAGGGCTGATCTCACCCTGCTCATGGCAACAGATGAGGGACAGGAACAAGAGAGTGATTCTCTCCCTGATCTCTTCTCACCACTGAAGCTGATGGCTTAGTGGAGGAAGTGGTCTTAGCAGATTGTCTTACCGCTGAACAGAAAGACAACTGTGTCAATCTCTAAAGTCAGTTTTCTGAACTCTTTTCACTTATACCAGGTACTACTACTTGGTGTGAACATACAGTTGATACTGGAGACAGCCTGCCTGTCAAAAGTAAAATGTATAGGCAGCCTGACCATGGCAGGGACTTCATTAAACAAGTGGTACAGAAAATGTTGGACTTAGGGGTGATTGAGCCTTCAGAAAGCCCCTGGGCTAGCACAGTTGTGCTTGTCCCAAAACCTCACACCAAAGATGGAAAAAGAGAGATGAGGTTTTGTGTTGATTATAGAGGGCTCAACCAAGTAACCAAGACAGATGCTCACCCTATACCCAGGGCAGATGAGCTAATAGATACACTGGCTTCTGCCAAGTATCTAAGCACTTTTGATCTAACTGCAGGGTATTGGCAGATTAGGTTATCAGAAGATGCTAAACCTAAGACTGCATTTTCAACCATTGGAGGGCACTACCAATTCACAGTAATGCCCTTTGGTCTGAAAAATGCACCTGCCACTTTTCAGAGGCTGGTGAATACAGTCCTGCAAGGCTTAGAAGCTTTTAGTGCAGCATATCTAGATGATATTGCTGTCTTTAGCTCAACCTAGGATGATCACCTGGTCCACCTATGGAAAGTTTTGGAGGCCCTGCAAAAGGCAGGCCTCACTATCAAGGCCTCTAAGTGCCAGATAGGGTAGGGAAAAGTGGTTTATCTTGGCCACCTGGTAGGTGGAGAACAGATTACACCACTACAAGGGAAGATCCAGACTATCATGGGCTTTGCTCCCCCTGCTACTCAAACCCAGGTGAGAGCCTTTTTAGGCCTCACAGGGTACTATAGGAGATTCATCAAGAATTATGGCTCCATAGCAGCCCCTTGTAGGAGGCTGGACTGGCTTGTAGTGAGTACCAAGGGGTACTTACACCTTGCACCAGGCCCAGGTATCCCTTAATAGTGTAGAGGGGTGTCTAACAGCTTAGGCTGATAGAAAGGTAGCTTAGCAGAGCAGCTTAGGCTGAACTAGGAGACAAGTGAAGCTCCTACAGTACCACTAGTGTCACTTGCACACTATCATAAGAAAACACAATACACAGATATACTAAAAATAAAGGTACTTTATTTTTATGACAATATGCCAAAGTATCTCAGTGAGTACCCTCAGTATGAGGATAGCAAATATACACAAGATATATGTACACAATACCAAAATATGCAGCAATAGAAACAGTGCAAACAATGTATAGTCACAATAGAATGCAATGGGGGCACATAGGGATAGGGGCAACACAAACCATATACTCTAGAAGTGGAATGCGAACCACAAATGGACCCGAAACCTATGTGACCTTGTAGAGGGTCGCTGGGACTGTAAAGAAACAGTCAGGGTTAGAAAAATAGCCCACCCCAAGACCCTGAAAAGTGGGTCCAAAGTGCACCTAAGTTCCCCAAAGAGCACAGAAGTCGTGATAGGGGAATTATGCAGGAAAGACCAACACAATAATGCAACAACAATGGATTTCCAGACGAGAGTACCTGTGGAACAAGGGGACCAAGTCCAAAAGTCACGATCAAGTCGGGAGTGGGCAGATGCCCAGGAAATGCCAGCTGTGGGTGCAAAGAAGCTGCCACCGGATGGTAGAAGCTGTGGATTCTACAAGAGCTAGAAACTTCCCCTTTGGAGGATGGATGTCCCACGTCGTGATGAGTCGTGCAGAGGTGTTTTCGTGCAGAAAGACCGCCAGCAAGCCTTGCTAGCTGCAAAGGTCGCGGTTAGGGTTTTTGGATGCTGCTGTGGCCCAGGAGGGACCAGGATGTCGCCAATTGCGTGAGGAGACGGAGGGGGCGTCCAGCAAGACAAAGAGCTCACTCAGAAGCAAGCAGCACCCGCAGAAGTGCCGGAACAGGCACTACGAAGTGGAGTGAACCGGAGCTCACCTGAAGTTGCACAAGAGGGTCCCACGAAGCCGGAGGACAACTCAGGAGGTTGTGCAATGCAGGTTAGAGTGCCGGGGACCCAGGCTTGGCTGTGCACAAAGGAAATCCTGGAAGAGTGCACAGGAGCTGGAGTAGCAGCAAAACACGCGGTTCCCAGCAATGCAGTCTAGCGTGGGGAGGCAAGGACTTACCTCCACCAAACTTGGACTGAAGAGTCACTGGACTGTGGGAGTCACTTGGACAGAGTTGCTGAGTTCAAGGGATCTCGCTCGTCGTGCTGAGAGGAGACCCAGAGGACCGGTGATGCAGTTCTTTGGTGCCTGCGGTTGCAGGGGGAAGATTCCGTCGACCCACAGGAGATTTCTTCGGAGCTTCTAGTGCAGAGAGGAGGCAGACTACCCCCACAGCATGCACCACCAGGAAAACAGTCGAGAAGGCGGCAGGATCAGTGTTACAAGGTCGCAGTAGTCGTCGTTGCTACTTTGTTGCAGTTTTGCAGGCTTCCAGCATGGTCAGCAGTCGATTCCTTGGCAGAAGGTGAAGAGAGAGATGCAGAGGAACTCTGATGAGCTCTTGCATTCGTTATCTAAGCAATTCCCCAAAGCAGATACCCTAAATAGCCAGAAAAGGAGGTTTGGCTACTTAGGAGAGAGGATAGGCTAGCAACACCTGAAGGAGCCTATCAGAAGGAGTCTCTGACGTCACCTGCTGGCACTGGCCACTCAGAGCAGTCCAGTGTGCCAGCAGCACCTCTGTTTCCAAGATGGCAGAGTTCTGGAGCACACTGGAGGAGCTCTGGGCACCTCCCAGGGGAGGTGCAGGTCAGGGGAGTGGTCACTTCCCTTTCCTTTGTCCAGTTTCGCGCCAGAGCAGGGCTGAGGGATCCCTGAACAGGTGCAGACTGGCTTATGCAGAGATTGGCACCATCTGTGCCCATCAAAGCATTTCCAGAGGCTGGGGGAGGCTACTCCTCCCCAGCCCTGATACCTTTTTCCAGAGTGAGAGGGTGTAACACCCTCTCTCTGAGGAAGTCCTTTGTTCTGCCTTCCTGGGCCAAACCTGGCTGGACCCTAGGAGGGCAGAAACTTGTCTGAGGTGTTGGCAGCAGCTGCAGTGAAACCCCGGGAAAGGTAGTTTGGCAGTACCCGGTCTGAGCTAGAGACTCGGGGGATCATGGAATTGTCTCCCCAATGCCAGAATGGCATTGGGGTGACAATTCCATGATCCTAGACATGTTACATGGCCATGTTCGGAGTTACCATTGTGACGCTACACATATGTCGTGACATATGTATAGTGCACGCGTGTAATGGTGTCTCCGCACTCACAAAGTCCGGGGAATTTGCCCTGAACAATGTGGGAGCACCTTGGCTAGTGCCAGGGTGCCCACACACTAAGTAACTTAGCACCCAACCTTTACCAGGTAAAGGTTAGACATATAGGTGACTTATAAGTTACTTAAGAGCAGTGGTAAATGGCTGTGAAATAACGTGGACGTTATTTCACTCAGGCTGCTCTGGCAGGCCTGTGTAAGAATTGTCAGATCTCCCTATGGGTGGCACAAGAAATGCTGCAGCCCATAGGGATCTCCTGGAACCCCAATATCCTGGGTACCTCAGTAACATATACTAGGTAATTATAAGGGTGTTCCAGTATGCCAATGTAAATTGGTGAAATTGGTCACTAGCCTGTTAGTGACAATTTGGAAAGAAATGAGAGAGCATAACCACTGAGGTTCTGAATAGCAGAGCCTCAGTGAGACAGTTAGTCATAACACAGGAAACACATACAGGGCACACTTATGAGCACTGGGGCCCTGGCTGGCAGGGTCCCAGTGACACATACAACTAAAACAACATATATACAGTGAAATATGGGGTTAACATGCCAGGCAAGATGGTACTTTCCTACACCCCTCTTAATGACCTCACTAGCAAAAAGATGCCTAAGAAGGTATTATGGACAGCTAGCTGTCAAAAAGCTTTTGAGGAGCTCAAACAGGCCATGTGCTCTGCACCTGTCCTAAAAAGCCCTTGCTACTCCAAGAAATTCATTGTACAGACTGATGCTTCTGAATTAGGGGTTGGGCCAGTGCTATCACAGCTAAATACTGTGGGCCAGGATGAACCTGTTGCTTTTATCAGCAGAAGGTTGACCCCTAGAGAAAAGCGTTGGTCTGCCATAGAGAAGGAGGCCTTTGCTGTGGTGTGGGCACTGAAAAAGTTGAGACCATACCTGTTTGGAGATGGACTCTCCAGATATTTCCACTTAGACAATGAAGACTCATCTGGGCAAGGTTAGCATTATTGTCCTTCGTGTGTGGGGGGCGGGAGGGGGTTGTGTAGGAAAGTACCATCTTGCCTGGCATGTTACCCCCATTTTCAGTGTATGTATGTTTGTTTTTGCCTATGTGTCACTGGGATCCTGCTACTCAGGACCGCAGTGCTCATATTATATGCACTGTATGTGTTCCCTGTGTGGTGCCTGACTGTATCACTGAGGCTCTGCTAACCAGAACCTCAGTGTTTATGCTCTCCCTGCTTTTAAAATTGTCACTACAGGCTAGTGACTAATTTTTCCATTTCTCATTGGCACACTGGAACACCCTTATAATTCCCTTGTATATGGTACCTAGGTACCCAGGGTATTGGCGTTTCAGGAGATCCCTATGGGCTGTAGCATTTCTTTTGCCACCCATAGGGAGCTCAGACAATTCTTATACAGGACTGCCACTGCAGCCTGAGTGAAATAACGTCCACGTTATTTCACAGCCCTTTTCACTGCACATAAGTAACTTATAAGTCACCTATATGTCTAACCCTCACTTGGTGAAGGTTAGGTGCCAAGTTACTTAGTGTGTGGGCACCCTGGCACTAGCCAAGGTGCCCCCACATTGCCCAGGGCAAACTCCCCGGACTTTGTGATTGCGGGGACACAATTACACATGTGCACTACATATAGGTCAATACCTATATGTAGCATCACCATGGTAACTCCGAACATGGCCATGTAACATGTCTAGGATCATGGAATTGTCACCCCAATACCATTCTGGTATTGGGGGGACAATTCCATGCATCCCCGGGTCTCTAGCACAGAACCCGGGTACTGCCAAACTTGCTTTCCGGGGTCTCAACTGCAGCTGTTGCCTCCAACTCATCAGACAGGTTTCTGCCCCCCTGGGGCATGGGCAGCCTGGTCCCAGGAAGGTAGAACAAAGAATTTTGTCTGAGAGAGGGTGTTACACCCTCTTGCTTTGGAAATAGGTGTGAAGGGCTGGGAGGAGTATCCTCCCGCAGCCTGTGGAAATGCTTTGATGGACACAGATGGTGCCCTCTCTGCATAAGCCAGTCTACACTGGTTCAGGGATCCCCCAGCCCTGCTCTGGCCCGAAACTGGACAAAGGAAAGGGGAGTGACCACTCCCCTGACCAGCACCTCCCAGGGGAGGTGCCCAGAGCTCCTCCAGTGTGTCCCAGACCTCTGCCATCTTGGATACAGAGGTGTTGGGGTACAATGGACAGCTCTGAGTGGCCAGTACCAGCAGGTGACGTCAGAGACCCCTCCTGATAGGTACTTACCTTTCTCAGTGGCCAATCCTCCTCTGAGGGCTATTTAGGGTCTCTCCTGTGGGTTTCTCATCAGATAACTAATTCAAAAGCTCACTAGAGTTCCTCTGCACTTCACTCTTCGTCTTCTGCCAAGGATCTACCGCTGACTGCTCCAGGACTCCTGCAAAACCACAACAAAGTAGAAAGAAGGGGCACCAGCAGCATTGTGGTCGACGGAATCTTCCCCCTGCAAACCCAGGCACCAAATGTCTGCATCACCAGTCCTCTGGGTCCCCTCTCATCTTGACAAGTGTGGTCCCTGGAACACAGGAGCTGGATCCAAGTGTCCCCGACAGTCAAGTGGTCCTTCTGTCCAAATTTGGTGGAGTTAAGTACTTGCCTTCCCACGCCAGACAGTAATCCTGTGTACTGCGTGAACTGCAGCTGCTAGGGCTTCTGTGCACTTTTGCAAGACTTCCTTCGTGCACAGCATAGCCCAAGTCCCCAGCACTCCGTCCTGCATTGCTCAACTCTCTGAGTTGGACTCCGCCTTCGCGGGACTCTATTTTGTTATGCTGAGTCGACCGTCGTGCTTAGGTCTTCTGGACGCCTGTTCAGGTGCTTCTGCGGGTGCTCCCTTCTTCTGCGTGGGCTCTTTGTGTTGCTGAGCGCCCCCTCTGTCTCCTCCTCCAAGGGGCGACCTCCTGATCCTTCCTGGGCCCTGGCAGCTCCCAAAACCTTCAACTGCGACTCTTGCAGCTAGCAAGGCTTGTTTGCGGTCTTTCTGCGTGGAAAAAACTCTGCATCCTCCAGCATGCTTATTCCACCCAGAGGCAGCCCTTTTGCACCTTCATCTGGGGTTAAGTGGGCTCCTGCCCCCCCTGGACACTTAGCGTGACTCTTGGACTTGGTCCCCTTCCTTTACAGTTCCAGGAATCCGTCTTCAGTGCTTTGCAGTCAGTTTTTGTCTTTGCAGAATCCCCTATCTCGAGTTTACTGTCTTTCTGGGGTAGTAGGGTAAATGTACTCCTACTTTTCAGGGTCTTGGGGTGGGGTATCTTGGACACCCATAGTGTTTTCTTACACTCCCAGCGACCCTCTGCACACTGTACTAGGCCTGGGGTCCATTTAGGTTTGCATTCCACTTTTGGAGTATATCGTTTGTTTTGCCCCTAGGCCTGTTGTCTCCCATTGCATTCTATTGTGTTCTGCAGTGTTTGCACCACTTTTCTAACTAGAACAAAATGCAAGCATCTCCCAGACGAATATAGGCACAGGGATGAAGAGTTTGCGGCAGAAGGAAAAAATATTTCCAATACCATAAGACACTATGCACTACCTGCTGCTGACACTGCAGCTAATTGAATCAATACTAGCATCCTAATAAGACTCTTCACCTGGTTTTGTGATTCTGGTTTGAACCAGAGGTACAACAACATTTTCTGAACCTACTTGCAAACACCTTTTAGCTTCACAGGTAAACCAAACGCTGAAGAAACTGAAAAGGAAAAAAAAAAAAGATACCGATACGGTCAAGGCTAGGTGTGCCCCCCAGGCATCCACTTCATTGAGATTCTTTCAGAGGCAGCAGTACAAGGCAGGCAATATATGCAGTCTCCCCATAAACCCCTTCTTCATTTTAGTGGCAGCTGCAGGCCTACAACCAGCAGTCTCCCAGTGAATACTCCCAGGGGGCGAACATGAGCAGTAACAACAGAGGTAGGGGCACGCTGCCACTAGACACTGACTCTCCCCTACCGCACAACACCTGTGGGTATCCGGCACAGTTCTGCATGGCTAATGACTAGAACTTGTCACACCCCACCCAACATTCCCCCCCACCCCACAAATACCTCAGCAAGGAGCATCTATGACCATTAGTGGAAGAGGTCCTAGCGCTTCTCCAAAAGGGCACAATATAGGTAGTCCCCATCCACTAATGAGGCAGAAGGGTTGGTTCAGTATATTTCCCTATCCCCAAAAAGGACATCTTTCTCAGACCCCTCAACAGATATATTTTCTACAAACATTTCCACATGGTGACTCTGCAGGATGCCATACCTCTACTCCAGCAAGGTGACTACATGGTAGCATTAGACTTCAAAGATGCCTACTTTCATATCCCCTTCCATCCTGCCCACAAATGCTACCTGCATTTCCTGGCATTATCATTTCAACATACTTCCCTTTGATGTCATCAATGCCCCAAGGGTCTTCACCAAGTACCTGGTAGGGGTGGCTGCCCACTTAAGGAGAGGAGGTGTACACGTTTTCCCCTGTGTCAGGGATTGGCTGATCAAGGGTGCAAGCAGTGCCTACAGCATACACAGGCGACCATCTCACTTCTTCACAGTCGTGAGTCCACTATAAATATGGCCAAGTTCCACCTCCATCCCCTACAGATCCGACCCTTTCTGGGAGCGGTTGTAACTAAAGTCCCTGGCAAAGCCTACCCAAGTCCTCAAAGGGTTGCAGCCTTGGTCCAGCTTGTACCTATTTTCAACTGCAAAGTCATCTCAGTGAGAACGGTCATTCTTCTAGCCCTCAAGTGGGCCAGGCAGTCCAGGTATTCAGCCCTAATAGAGATGTTGATCAGCCCTCATGAGACATTCTCGAAGAGGCTGGACCTTTGTACCAGGAACCAAGGCCATTTCAGACATCCAGATCCCGAGCAACTCAGTCTAGCACTCTTGCACTTGAGGTCATTGAATTTGTTTACTTAGGCATCCTCTGGGAATGCGTGAACATCCTGCGTGAGTCCCGTACACATAACACACGGGCGTGCTATGCCACAAAATGGAGATAATATGTCCAGTACTGCATTTACCAAGAATTAGATTCTCTTAGACTTGCCGTTTAAGATATCATCTAGCTATATAACCACATGCATGCAAAACAAGGAGCATTCCACCGTCTTTTGCATCTTTGTGATGAAGGCATTCATGGAAGGCTTAAAAAGTGTCATACTTCCTAGTGTCCCCCCAGCGCCAATGTGGAACCTTAATATTGCATTCACTAGGCTTGTGGATCCCCCATTTGAACCCTTACATTCTTGCCTGCTATAGTAGTATAAGTAGCCTTCCTTGTGGGAATAGCCTCTTTACACCACATTGTTGAGCTGCAGGCCCTCAACTTCAGTAGCCCATCATACAAGTTCACAATGACAGGGTAGTAATAAGGACAAACCCTAAGTTCCTTTCTAAGGTGGTTTTCCCTTTCACCTTAACTAGACTATAGAGCTCTCAGTCTTCCCCCAGCCAGACTGTATAGCTGACAGAGCACTCCACACCACAGACGTTAAACATGCTCTCATGTATTTCAAAACAAACTTTTTTTGCAAAACTGACCAATCGTTTGTGGCATTTGCAAAGCCTCAGAACGGGCTGCCTATTTCCAGTGCAGGGACTGCTAGATGGATAGGAACATGCATAATGACCTCCCATCTCCAAGCCAAAAGAGCCCTTCCTGTTATTCCTTTGGCTAACTCTGCTCTAAGGAGGGCTGCTACCATGGATGACTTAGGAAACATTCCCCAGCTGACATACACAAGCTGGCTACAAGGTCAATCTTACACACGTTTATTAAGCACTACTGTGTGTATGTTCTAACCACACAACAGTCATTGGTTGGCTAGACACTCTATCCAGACAATTGCATCGTCCAAGCTAGCCACCACGTATGGAGAGGCCATCTTTACAGTCTATGAAGGGCATGTGTATCTTCAGCAGCAATGCTACAAACTGAAAATGATACTACCCTGTAAGCTTCTGTTCATAGCAAATAGTGCTGTAAATTCACATGCATCCACTCTCCTCCCGAGATGCCTGCAGTTCGGATAGAAGGTCTCTCTTCTCCTTAAGTCAATATTTTTTTGTGCAATACAGATGTGCATCCTTGTGACTAACATGTTTCTTCCCTTGTCTGCAATCTCAGCACTACATGCTGGAACTTGCATAGGGGAAAACAACAAGGTGATGGATGGAATTCTTGAATTGATCTCAGCCACTGGCAGTCTCATTTGCCTAATCCCAATCCATTGTTTTGCCCATAATGCTACCTGTGAGAAGTAGTTTCTTCCTAGCATGGTTACCCCCATGTTTGGCTTGTTTGGCAGTGTGCTTTAATTGTCTCACTGGGATCCTGCTAGCCTGGACCCCAGGGCTCATGGTTTGTGGCCTACTTGTCAGTCTGTGTGAGAAAGTAGCCTCTTTGTAGCCTTGTTACCCCCACTTTTGGCCTGTTTGTGAGTGTATGTCAGGGTGTTTTCACTGTCTCACTGGGATCCTGCTAGCCAGGGCCCAGTGCTCATAGTGAAAACCCTATGTTGTCAGTAAGTTTGTTATGTGTCACTGGGACCCTGCTAGCCAGGACCCCAGTGCTCATAAGTATGTGCTCCCTGTGTGATGCCTAACTGTCTCACTGAGGCTCTGCTAACCAGAACCTCAGTGGTTATGCTCTCTCTGCTTTCCAAGTTGTCACTAACAGGCTAGTGACCAATTTCACCAATTCACATTGGCATACTGGAACACCCTTATAATTCCCTAGTATATGGTACTGAGGTACCCAGGGTATTGGGGTTCCAGGATATCCCTATGGGCTGCAGCATTTCTTTTGCCACCGATAGGGAGATCTAACTATTCTTACACAGGCCTGACAGTGCAGCCTGAGTGAAATAACGTCCACGTTAATTCACAGCCATTTACCACTGCACTTAAGTAACTTATAAGTCACCTATATGTCTAACCTTCACCTGGTGAAGGTTGGATGCAAAGTTACTTAGTGTGTGGGCCCCCCCTGCACTAGCCAAGGTGCCCCCACATCGTTCAGGGCAAATTCCCCAGACTTTGTGAGTGCGGGGACACCATTTCACGCGTGCACTATACATAGGTCACTACCTATGTATAGCGTCACAATGGTAACTCCGAACATGGCCATGTAACATGTCTAAGATCATGGAATTGTCACCCCAATGCCATTCTGGCATTGGGGAGACAATTCCCTGATCCCCCGAGTCTCTAGCACAGACCCGGGTCCAGCCAAACTGCCTTTCCCGGGGTTTCACTGCAGCTGCTGCCATTCCCTCAGACAGGCTTCTGCCCTCCTTGGGTCCAGCCAGGCTTCGCTCAGGAAGGCAGAACAAAGGACTTCCTCAGAGAGAGGGTTTTACACCCTCTCCCTTTGGAAAAAGGTGTCAGGGCTGGGGAGGAGTAGCCTCCCCAGCCTCTGGAAATGCTTTGATGGGCACAAATGGTGCCCATCTCTGCATAAGCCAGTCTACACCGGTTCAGGGATCCCCCAGCCCTGCTCTGGCGCGAAACTGGACAAAGGAAAGGGGAGTGACCACTCCCCTGACCTGCACCTCCCAGGGCAGGTGCCCAGAGCTCCTCAAGCGTGCCCCAGACCTCTGCCATCTTGGATTCAGAGTTGTGCTGGCACACTGGACTGCTCTGAGTGGCCAGGGCCAGCAGGTGACGTCAGAGACTCCTTCTGATAGGCTCTTAATTTTCTTACTAGCCTATCCTCCTTCCTAGATAGCCAAACCTCCTTTTCTGGCTATTTAGGGTCTCTGCTTTGGGGAATTCTTCAGATACCGAATGCAAAAGCTCACCAGAGTTCCTCTGCATTTCCCTCTTCACCTTCTGCCAAAGGATCGACCGCTGACTGCTCAGGACGCCTGCAAAACCGCAACAAAGTAGCAAAGACGACTACTGAAACCTTGTATCGCTTCATCCTGCCGGCTTTCTCGCCTATTTCCTGGTGGTGTATGCTCTGGGGGTAGCCTGCCTCCTTCTTGCACCAGGAGCTCTGAAGAAATCTCCCGTGGGTCGACGGAATCTTCCCCCTGCAACCGCAGGCAACAAAAGACTGCATCACCGGTCCTCTGGGTCCCCTCTCAGCATGACGAGCGTGGTCCCTGGAACTCAGCAACTCTGTCCAAGTGACTCCCACCGTCCAGTGACTCTTCAATCCAAGTTTGGTGGAGGTAAGTCCTTGCCTCTCCACGCTAGACTGCATTGCTGGGTACCGCGTGATTTGCAGCTGCTCCGGCTCCTGTGCACTCTTCCAGGATTTTCTTTTTGCACAGCCAAGCCTGGGTCCCCGACACTCTAACCTGCAGTGCACAACCTTCTGAGTTGTCCTCCTGCGTCGTGGAACTCCCTTTTGTGACTTCGGGTGGACTCCGGTTTACTCCTCTTCTAAGTGCCTAATCCAGTACTTCTGCAGGTGCTGCCTGCTTCTGTTAGGGCTCCCTGACTTGCTGGGCGCCCCCTCTGTCTCCTCATCCAAGTGGCGACATCCTGGTCCCTCCTGAGCTACATCAGCATCCAAAAACCCTAACCGCGACCCTTGCAGCTAGCAAGGCTTGTTTGCGGTATTTCTGCGTGGGAACACCTCTGCAAGCTTCTTCACGATGTGGGACATCCATCCTCCAAAGGGGAAGTTCCTAGTCCTCTTCGTTCTTGCAAAACACCAAGCTTCTCCCATCCGGTGGCAGCTTCCTTGCACCCTCAGCTTGCATTTCCTGGGCATCTGCCCACTCTCGACACTGTTGTGACTCTTGGACTTGGTCCCCTTCTCTTACAGGTACTCAGGTCCGGAAATCCACTGTTGTTGCTTTGCTGGTGTTGGTTTTCCTTGCAGAATCCCCCTATCACGACTTCTGTGCTCTCTGGGGGTGGTAGGTGCACTTTACACCTACCTTATAGGGTCTTGGGGTGGGCTATTTTTCTAACCCTCACTGTTTTCTTACAGTCCCAGCAACCCTCTACAAGCTCACATAGGTTTGGGGTCCATTCGTGGTTCGCATTCCACTTTTGGAGTATATGGTTTGTGTTGCCCCTATACCTATGTGCTCCTATTGCAACCTACTGTATACTTACATTGCTTGCATTACTTCCTTTTGCTATTACTGCATATTTTTGGTATTGTGTACATATATCTTGTGTATATTTGGCATCCTCATACTGAGGGTACTCACTGAGATACTTTTGGCATATTGTCATAAAAATAAAGTAACTTTATTTTTAGTATATTCGTGTATTGTGTTTTCTTATGATATTGTGCGTATGACACCAGTGGTATAGTAGGAGCTTTGCATGTCTCCTAGTTCAGCCTAAGCCGCTTTGCCGTAGCTACCTTCTATCAGCCTACGCTGCTAGAAACACCTCTTCTACACTAATAGGGGATAACTGGACCTGGTACAGAGTGTAAGTACCCCTTGGTACCCACTACAAGCCAGGCCAGCCTCCTACATTGGTTGTGCAGTGGTGGGATAAGTGCTTGCAACTACTTACCACTTTGTCATTTTGTACTTTTCATAAGAGAATAATACACAAAACAAGTTCAGTGTATGTACACCTAACCAAAAAGTTTTGCTTTTCTTCTCTTACACTATGTGCTAAGTGCTGAAAAGTACTCCTAATCTTTCAAAAATTTGAACGTTTTTTTCTTGTTCCTTAAAAAGTCCCGAAACTTTTTCTATCCTTTATCTGTCTCTAAACCTTTTTCTATCATGTCTGATGTAGGAACCCCTCTTAATTTGGTCAGTACAACTTATGACCACCTTAACTTTAAGAGCCTAAGGAGTCTCTGCATTGATAGAGGTTTAGTGGTAGGTAAGAACCCTTCTAGAGAGTTACTGTCTAATATGCTTATTGAGAATGGTACAGCCAAGGGTGGCACCTCATCTGAAAAGTTGATAGATAGCTCACACTCTGACTCAGGGGAGCCCCTTGAGAGAGTGTTACAGGGTTTCCTTCTTAATCTGCCCCTTAGCAGACCACCTAGCAATGCTGGTAGTAATAGAAGCTCCCATCACAGTAGGGATGTTTTTTGTTCCTGGAGGCCAGGTTGTTAGGGTCCCAACTGTTAGGGACAGGTCTCCCACTGCTCATTCAAATCTTTCTTCTGTGTCAAAACATTCCCAACCCACCCACCCTGATGACAAGATGTTTGAAACGGAGCTCAATAAGTTGAGAGTGGAAGAGTCCAGGCTGAAGCTAAAACAGCAACAGCTGGCTGTAGACAGGGAATCCATAGACTTAGAAAAAGAGAGACAGAGGTTGGGGTTTTGACCCCATGGTGGCAGCAGCAGTATTCCTGATAGCAATCCTGTGAGAGAGCATGATTCTAGGAATCTGCACAAGATAGTTCCCCCTTACAAGGAGGGGGATGACATTAACAAGTGGTTTGCTGTACTTGAGAGGGCCTGTATGGTACAGGGGGTCCCTCAAAGGCAGTGGGCTGCTATCCTATGGCCATCTTTCAGTGAAAAAGGTAGGGATAGGCTCCTTACTGTGAAGGAAAGTGATGCTAATAATTTGACAGTTTTGAAGAATGCACTCTTGGATGGATTTGGCTTAACCACTGAACAATACAGGATTAAGTTCAGAGAAACCAGAAAAGAGTCCTCACAAGACTGGATAGACTTTGTTGACTATTCAGTGAAGGCCTTAGAGGGGTGGTTACATGGCAGTAAAGTTTCTGACTATGAAAGCCTGTACAATCTAATCCTGAGAGAGCATATTCTTAATAACTGTGTGTCTGATTAGTTACACCAATATCTAGTGGACTCAGATCTGACCTCTCTCCAAGAATTGGGAAAGAAGGCAGACAAATGGGTCAGAACAAGGGTGAACAGAAAAGTTCATACAGGGGTGACAAGGATGGCAAGAAGAAGGATGGTAAGTCTTCTGACAAGGGTGGGGACAAATCTAAAAATGAGTCTTCATCAGGCCCACAAAAACACTCTGGTGGGGGTGGTGGGTTCAAATCCTCTTCTAATCAAGTAAAGAAACCATGGTGCTATTTATGTAAAATAAAAGGCCATTGGACAACTGATGCCAGTTGTCCAAAGAAAAGCACCAAGCCTTCCACTACCACAACCCCTACTGCAACCTCTAGTGCCCCTAGTAATAGCAGTGGTGGTGGGAGCAAACCTACTAATAGCCAATCCAAGGGAGTAGCTGGGCTCACTTTTGGTAATTTAGTTGGGGTTGGTCTTGTTAGGGAGACCACAGAGGCTGTGTTAGTCTCTGAAGGGGCCATTGATTTGGCCACCTTGGTTGCTTGTCCCCTTAATATGGATAAGTACAAGCAACTGCCCCTAATAAATGGTGTTGAGGTTCAGGCCTACCGGGACACAGGTGCCAGTGTTACCATGGTAATAGAGAAACTGGTACACCCTGAACAACACCTACTTGGTCACCAGTACCAAGTGACAGACGCTCATAACAACACTCTTAGCCACCCCATGGCTGTTGTGAATCTCAACTTGGGGGGGGGGGCGGGGGGGAGTGTTTACTGGTCCAAAGAAAGTTGTGGTTGCCTCAGATTTACCTGTAGACTGTCTACTAGGGAACGATTTAGAGACATCAGCTTGGGCAGAAGTGGAGTTGGAGGCTCATGTAGCAATGCTGGGCATTCCTGGGCATATTTTTGCTTTGAGAAGGGCTCAGGCCAAAAAGCAAAAAGGACAGGGTGACTTGGATCCTGGAACAATGGACCAAGTGCTTCCCAAAGCTAGGGTTAGTAAGGGTAAATCCCTACCCACTATCCCTCCCTCTACAGATGATTCTACCTCAGAGGAAGAAGAATTTCCCCCAGTGCAGAACCTTCACCAGAGGAGCTGGCAGCAGACACTGCTGAGCTTTTGGGTGGAGGGGGGCCTGCCAGGGAGGAGCTGAGTGTGGCACAGCAAACCTGTCCCACATTAGAGCGTCTCAGACAGCAAGCTGTCAAACAGCAAAATGGGGATGTCAGTGACTCACATAGAGTTTACTGGGAGGACAACCTATTGTACACAGAGACAAGGGACCCAAAACCTGGAGCAGCCAGGAGATTGGTAATTGCCCTGCAGTACAGAGAGTTCCTCCTAACTCTGGCACACGACATTCCCTTGGCTGGACATTTTGGTCAGATTAAAACATGGGAAAGGCTTGTCTCCCTGTTTCACTGGCCTAGGATGTCAGAGGACACAAAATACTTTTGTAAGTCCTGTGTGACCTGCCAAGCCAGTGGCAAGACTGGTGGCACTCCAAAGGCTCCCCTTATTCCACTGCCTGTGGTTGGGGTTCCATTTGAAAGGGTAGGGGTTGACATAGTTGGCCCCCTTGATCCTCCTACTGCATCAGGCAATAGGTTTATCTTGGTGGTAGTGGACCATGCCACAAGATATCCTGAAGCAATTCCTCTAAGGACCACTACAGCTCCTGCAGTGGCAAAAGCCCTCCTGGGAATCTTTTCCAGGGTGGGTTTCCCAAAAGAGGCTGTATCAGATAGGGGTAGCAACTTTGTCTGCATACTTGAAGGCCACGTGGAAGGAATGTGGTGTAACATACAAATTCACCACACCGTATCATCCACAAACAAATGGACTGGTAGAGAGGTTAAATTAAACTCTCAAAGGAATAATAATGGGACTCCCTGAAAAACTCAGGAGGAGATGGGATGTCCTGTTACCTTGCCTCCTTTTTGCTTACAGGGAGGTACCCCAGAAAGGAGTGGGCTTCAGCCCCTTTGAACTCCTATTTGGACACCTTGTAAGAGGTCCCCTAACATTTGTGAAGGAGGGGTGGGAACAACCTTTAAAAGCTCCCAAGCAAGACATAGTGGATTATGTACTCGGCCTAAGATCCAGAATGGCTGATTTAACCCTGCTTATGGCAACTGATTAGGGGCAGGAAGAAGAGAGTGACCCTCTCCCTGACCTCTTCTCCATCACTGAAGCTGATGGCATAGGGTAGGGAGTGCTGCTTGCCGATTGCCTTACTGCTGAGCAGAAGGACAACTATATAAATCTCCTAGGCCAGTTCTCTGACCTCTTCTCACTGATACCAGGTATCACTACCTGGTGTGAGCACACAATCAACACTGGAGACAGTTTACCTGTCAAAAGTAAGATTTATAGGCAGCCTGACCATGTCAGAGATTGCATAAAACAAGAGGTACAGAAAATGCTGGCCCTAGGAGTGATGGAGCCTTCAGAAAGCCTATGGGCTAGCCCAGTGGTGCTTGTCTGAACATCTCACAGTAAGGATAGTAAAAGAGAAATGAGGTTTTGTGTTGTCTTTAGAGGTCTCAATCAAGTAACCAAAACTGATGCTCACCCTATACCCAGGGAAGATGAGCTAATAGATACACTGGCTTCTGCCAAGTATCTAACACTTTTGACTGCAGGGTATTTGGAGATTAAATTATCAGAAGATGCTAAACCTAAAACTGTATTTTCCACCATTGGAGGGCACTATCAGTTCACTGTTATGCCCTTTGGTTTCAAGGGTGCACCTGCCACTTTTCAGAGGTTGGTAAACACAGTCCTGCAAAGTTTGGAAGCTTTTAGTGCAGCTTATCAAGATTATATAACTGTCTTTAGCTCCACCTGGGATGAGCACCTGGTCCACCTATGGAAAGTTTTGGAGGCCCTGCAAAAGGCAGGCCTCACTATCAAGGCTTCAAAGTGCCAGAAAGAGCAGGGGAAAGTAGTTTATCTGGGCCACCTGGTAGGTTGGGAACCGATTGTACCACTGCAGGGGAAGATCCAGACCCTTATGGAATGGGCTCCCCCTACAACTCAATCCTAGGAGAGAGCGTTCTTAGGACTCACAGGGTACTATAGGAGGTTCATTAAGAACTATGGCTCCATTGCAGCTCCTCTTAATGACCTCAATAGTAAGAAGATGCCTAAAAAGGTATTGTGGACAGCTAGCTGTCAAAAGGCTTTTGGTGAGCTAAAACAGACCATGTGCTCTGCACCTCTCCTAAAAAGCCCTTGTTATTCCAAGAAGTTCATAGTCCAGACTGATGCTGTGGTCTGGGCACTGAAAAAGTTCAGACCATACCTGTTTGGTACTCACTTTATTGTTCAGACAGATCACAAACCTCTATTATGGCTTAAACATTGAAAGGTGAAAACCCTTAATTGTTGAGGTGGTCCATCTCCCTACAGGGAATGGACTCTACAGTGGAATATAGACCTGGGAGTACCCACTCCAATGCAGATGGTCTCTCCAGATATTTCCACTTAGACAATAAAGACTCATCTGGGCAAGGTTAGCCTTATTGTCCCTCGTTTGGGTGTGTGTGGGGGGGGGGGGGAGGGGGCTGTGTAGGAAAGTACCATCTTACCTTGCTTGTTACCCCCATTTTTTACTTGTGTGTCAGTTTTATTTTTTTGCTTGTCTCACTGGGAACCTGCTAGCCAGGACCCCAGTGCTCATAGTTGTGGCCTGAATGTGTTCCCTGTCTGGTGCCTAACTGTGTCAGAACCTCAGTGCTTATGCTCTCTCTGCCTTTAAAATTGTCACTGCAGGCTAGTGACAATTTTTTTACCAATTCTAATTTGCACACTGGAACACCCTTATAATTCCTTAGTATATGGTACCTAGGTACCCAGGGTATTGGGGTTCCAGGAGATCCCTATGGGCTGCAGCATTTCTTTTGCCACCCATAGGGAGCTCTGACAATTCTTACACAGGCCTGCCACTGCAGCCTGAGTGAAATAACGTCCACGTTACTTCACAGCCATTTTACACTGCACTTAAGTAACTTATAAGTCACCTATATATCTAACCCTCACTTGGTGAAGGTTAGGTGCAAAGTTACTAAGTGTGAGAGCACCTTGGCACTAGCCACGGTGCCCCCACATTGTTCAGGCAATTTCCCCGGACTTTGTGAGTGCGGGGACACCATTACACACGTGCACTACATATAGGTCAATACCTATATGTAGCTTCACAATGGTAACCCCGAATATGGCCATGTAACATGTCTAAGATCATGGAATTGTCCCCCCCCATGCCAGATCTGGTATTGGGGTGCCAATCCCATGCATCCCGTGGGCTCCAGCATGGACCCCGGGTACTGCCAAACCAGCTCTCTTGGGTTTTCACTGCAGCTACTGCTGCTGCCAACCCACAGACAGGCTTCTGCCCTCCTGGGGTCTGGGCAGACCAGTCCCAGGGAGGCAGAACAAAGGATTTCCTCTGAGAGAAGGTGTTACACCCTCTCCCTTTGGAAATAGGTGTTACAGGCTGGGGAGGAGTAGCCTCCTGCAGCCTCTGGAAATGCTTTGAGGGGCACAGATGGTGCCCTCCTTGCATAAACCAGTCTACACCGGTTCAGGGACCCCTTCTCCCCTGCTCTGGCGGGAAACTGGACAAAGGAAAGGGAAGTGACCACTCCCCTGTCCATCACCACCAAAGGTGGTGCCCAGAGCTCCTCCAGTGTGTCCCGGACTTCAGCCGTCTTGCCTTACAAGGTGTGGGGGCACTCTGGAGGGCTCTGAGTGGCCAGTGCCAGCAGGTGATGTCAGAGACCCCTTCTGATAGGTCCTTAGCTGATAAGTTAGCCAATCCCCCTCTCAGGGCGATGTAGGGTCTCTCCAGTGGATTCTCCTAACATTCCCACTGACACCTTTCGAGGGTGCATTTCTGCTTTCTTCGTCCAAATGGGGTCTCTTCTTTTGCACTTTCTTCTGGGTTGGCAGGGGCTCCTGTCCTATCCTGGAACTTCTTTCCACTTTTGGACTTGGTTCCTTCCTTTGCAGGTCTTCAGGACCAGGAATCCACTGTTTGTTGTTTGCAGACATGGTTGGTTCTTGCATTAATTCCAATCACAAGGTCTAGTATGTCCAAAGGAAACTTACAGTACTTTACTCCTGCTTTTCTGGGCTCTGGAGTGGGGTAATTTACTTACCTTTACTGTATTCTTACTCTCCCAGGGATTCTGCACACACTACACTTGTCTAGGGGGAATTTGTGATTGACATTCCACTTTTTTAGTATATGGTTTGTGTTGCCCCTACACCTATTTTCTCCCATTGCATTCAACAGCATTTCCTATTGTTTGCACTATCCTATGTCTAATTACTTACCTTATTTTGGTATCTAGTGTACATATTGTGTATAATACTTACCTCCAGAAGGAGTATTGCCTCTAAGATATTTTTGGGTCTATGTCACCCAAATAAAATACCTTTATTTTTGGTAACACTGAGTATTGTCTTTACTTTTGTATAAGTACTGTGTAACTATACGTGGTATTGCAGGAGCTTTGCATGTCTCCTAGTTCAGCCTAAGCTGCTCTGCTATAGCTGCCTCTATCAGCCTAAGCTGCTAGAACACTACATTTCACTAATAAGGGATAACTGGGCCTGGTGTAAGTACCCAAGGTACCCACTACACACCAGGCCAGCCTCCTACACTGGACCAAGCTCCTTTTGAGCCAGTAGCTGACTTAAGAGGTTCCATGAATTTTCCCACTAGTTCCATCAGATAGAGCCTAAGAGCTTCAAAACTTGGGGCAAGAAAGTCTTTTTTTCGGTCAGCAGTACAGTGATGATATCCTTAAATGCACCTGTGTCTTAGTGAGATTTGCCCATGCCCCGTAGGACATTGTCTAACTAGTTGTCTCTCATGTCCCAGATGACCTAAAGGCCCATTTTCCGAGGTCATAAAGGATGGCTTGGATGCCTCACAGCACATCCTGGGGTTTCAAGAGATGTGCTATCCACTCTTCAGGAATTTCCCTTTGACAGTGCCCACCTGTTTAAAGGAAAGCTGATTCCCTCTCAGAAAGGTTTAAGGATAGTAAAGCTAAGGCTAGATCCCGAGGCCTTCAATGTTCAAAGTTTCAGTGAGACTATAGACGATTGCACCACTTTGGGGGCTTCTCTAGAGGCTTCTGTAGAGGCTTCAGCTTTAGCCAGCACTGTATCTTCAGTCATATTTGCAGCAGTCTCCGATTCCCTTGGTCAGTCAGAGAAGGGGAAGAGGAACAGGTAAGGTCGGGGATCTCAGTATCTAGCCTCTTGCTACTTCTCCCTGGCAAGTACAGGAAAGCAGTCCTCATTTGCTCTTATACGAGCAACAAAAGACTGTAGGAGGCTGCATTATTCCCGCCTGGAAATCAATTAATTTGCACCAGTAGATCATACAAATACTAGAAAGGGGATACATTCTACCTTTCTTATAGATCCCAGCCTTCTCTTCTAGCCAAAGGTCATCTTATCTTTCCATCTTGCAACAGGGGCTGGCTGTACTGCCTCTAAAGGGAACAGAGTAATTAGTGTCAGAGCAGACAATTTGGTAAGGATATACTACATGCAATAAATCCTTGTTCCCGTTAAGGATGGCAGACTGTGCCTTATCCTGGACCTCAAAATTCTGAACATTTACCTCAGATAGGAAAAGTGCAACATGCTGACTCAAGCTCAAGTCCTGTTAGCTTTGAAAGCGGAAAACTGGTTGGTGCCATTCAATTTGCAGGATGTATAGTTTCATGTTCTGATCCAGTACTCCCATTTAGCTTGACATCGGCGCGTCAGTTCTTCACAAACTGATGACTGCGGTTTTGACTTATCTCAGGCAGTCGAGGGTTCCGGTTTTCCCATAGATGGATGACTGGCAGATCAAGGCCAAGTCAACAGAGGTGGTGATGCGCCATCTGCAGTCAAATGTAACTCTTGTATTCCACCTGGAATTTTCAATAAACAGGCCATAAATTACCTGGAGTCCTCAAATCAACTCCTTTTTACAGGGTCAGTTCTGGACCCCACCCTTCTCTGTTCCTTCCACTCGTCAGCGGATCCAAGACATCCAGGAAAAAGATTGGTTCATCCTTCCTGGGAGGTGTGCAGATCCCTGTCCTGATGGTCTTAGCCTGCTAGATCTCTTGGCTTTGGTTATTCTTCTGGTTACATATGCACATTGACACATGAGAGCTCTGCAACATTGCATCCACAGTCAGTGGTTCCAGCATGAGGGCGATCAGTCTGACATCATGGTGATGGTGTGATGAATGTGACCTGGAGGGGAAACGAGGAGAGCCTTCTCTGTGGAATATCTGTCCTCTCCATTGGTGGCAACGGTAGTGACAAATGCCTCCACCCTGCTTTGGGAAGGCCATCTAGAGAATCTGGAGATCAGGGGCCTTGGGTCTGTGGAGGAGAATATGCTATATATCCACTTGCTTGAGCTTTTACAATTCAGCTGGCTCTCAAGGCCCTTCTGCCCTTAATTCATTGTCAGTCTATCTAAATCTCTTGACAGACAGTAAAACTATGACCTGGGATATCAACAAGCAGTTGGGAGTAGAGATTTGGGGGAAGTTTTTCAGTTGAGGTAGAACTTTTAGCTGCAATACGAGTTTGATTCCTCAAGTTCTGGGGAAGATTTGCTAAGACTGAGCCCAAGTCATCCTGGACTGGCCAAGAACGATGTGGTATGCAGACCATCTGTACTTTCCTTGTTATCCACTTAGACTACCTGTTAGGGCAGATTCTCTGTCCCCGCACATGGAATGGTTCTGAACCTCAGTCTTCAGAACCTCCACCTTCATGCCTGGAGACTGAGTTCTAAGCTCCTTTCAGCTTGTCGAAGGTGGTGGATGTCATCTTCTCAGCTCGCCATCCCCATCACAAAATCTCTGTATTCTGGGAGGTGGAACAGCTTTGTCCCATGGTGCATGGACAACAACATAAATCCCTTGCAAGCCTTTTTTCAGTGTCTGGCTCAGTTTCATTGCGCAGTGGGCACTGTCAAAAGGTTTGTGATGGATACTTCTACCTGCTGATTCTTATCCTTTTGAATATCCCCAGGCATCATAGTATGAGGCTGTCCTGGTTTTGTAGTGGGGACCTAAGGTACTTATGCCTTATACCAGGTCCAGTTATCCATTATTAGTGAAATGTAGGCAGCGTTCTAGCAGCTTAGACTGTCTAGGGGTGTAGGAGGCTGGTCTGGCTTGTAGTGGGTACCAGAGGTACTTACACCTTGTGCCAGGTCCAGTTATCCCTTATTAGTGTAGAAGAGGTGTTTCTAGCAGCTTAGGCTGATAGAAGGTAGCTATGGCAAAGCAGCTTAGGCTGAACTAGGAGACATGTAAAGCTCCTACTATACCACTGGTGTCATAAGCACAATATTGTAAGAAAACACAATACACAGAAGTACTAAAAATAAAGGTACTTTATTTTTATGACAATATGCCAAAAGTATCTCAGTGAGTACCCTCAGTATGAGGATAAGTTATATACACAAGATATATGTACACAAACCAACATTATGCAGGTAATAGCAAGAAAAGTAATGAAAGCAGTGTAAAATTACAGTAGTTTGCAATCTGAGCACATAGATAGGGGCAAAACAAACCATATACTCCAAAAGTGGAATGCGCACCACAAATGGACCCCAAACCTATGTGAGCTTGTAGAGAGTCGCTGGGACTGTAAGAAAACAGTGAGGGTTAGAAAAATAGCCCACCCCAAGACCCTGAAAGGTAGGTGTAAAGTGCACCTACTACCCCCAGAGAGCACAGAAGTCATGATAGGGGGATTCTGCAGGAAGAACAAACACCAGCAATGCAACAACAGTGGATTTCCGGACCTGAGTACCTGTAAGACAAGGGGACCAAGTCCAGTAGTCGCGACAGTGTTGAGAGTGGGCAGAAGCCCAGGAAATGCCAGCTGAGGGTGCAAGGAATCTGCCACTGGTTGGAAAAAGCTTGGAGTTCTGCAAGAAAGAAGAGGACTAGGAACTTCCCCTTTGGAGGATGGATATCCCACGTCGCAATGAAGCTTGCAGGGGTGTTCCCACGCAGAAAGACCACAAACCAGCCTTGCTAGCTGCAAGGGTCGCAGTAAGGGTTTTTGGGTGCTGCTGTGGCCCAGGAGGGACCAGGATGTCGCCACTTGGAGGAGGAGACAGAGGAGGCACCCAGCAACTCAGGGAGCCCTCACAGAAGCAGGCAGCACCCGCAGAAGTACCTGAACAGGCACTTGGAAGAAAAGTGAACCGGAGTCCACCCGAAGTCACAAAAGGGAGCCCCACGACGCCAGAGGACAACTCAGAAGGTTGTGCACTGCAGGAAGGAGTGTCGAGGACCCAGGCTTGGCTGTGCACAAAGGAAATCCTGGAAGAGTGCACAGGAGCCGGAGCAGCTGCAAATCACGCGGTACCCAGCAATGCAGTCTAGCGTGGGGAGGCAAGGACTTACCTCTACTAAACTTGGACTGAAGAGTCACTGGACTGTGGGAGTCACTTGGACAGAGTTGTTGAGTTCCAGGGACCACGCTCGTCGGACTGAGAGGGGACCCAGAGGACCAGTGATGCAGTCTTTTGGTGCCTGCGGTTGCAGGGGGAAGATTCCGTCGACCCACAGGAGATTTCTTCAGAGCTCCTGGTGCAGGGAGGAGGCAGGCTATCCCCAGAGCATGCACCACCTATAAACAGTTGAGAAAGCCGGCAGGATGAGGCGATACAAGGTTGCTAGTAGTCGTCTTGCTACTTTGTTGCGGTTTTGCAGGCATTCTGAGCAGTCAGAGGTCGATCCTTTGGCAGAAAGTGAAGAGTGAGATGCAGAGGAACTCTGGTGAGGTCTTGCATTCGTTATCTGAAGAATTCCCCAAAGCAGAGACCCTAAATAGCCAGAAAAGGAGGTTTGGCTACCAAGGAAGGAGGATTGGCTACCAAGAGAGGTAAAGAGCCTATCAGAAGGAGCCTCTGACGTCACCTGCTGGCACTGGCCACTCAGAGCAGTCCAGTGTGCCACAAACACCTCTGTTTCCAAGATGGCAGAGGTCTGGGACACACTGGAGGAGCTCTGGGCACCTCCCCTGGGAGGTGCAGGTCAGGGGAGTGGTCCCTCCCCCTTCCTTTGTCCAGTTTCGCGCCAGAGCAGGGCTGGGGGATCCCTAAACCGGTGTAGACTGGCTTATGCAGAGATGGGCACCATCTGTGCTCATCAAAGCATTTTCAGAGGCTGGGGGAGGCTACTTCTCCCCAGTCCTGACACCTATTTCCAAAAAGGAGAGGGTGTTACACCCTCTCTCAGAGGAAATCCTTTGTTCTGCCTTCCTGGGCCAGGGCTGCCTGGACCCCAGGAGGGCAGAAACCTGTCTGAGGGGTTGGCAGCAGCTGCAGTGGAGACCCCGGAAAGGCAATTTGGCAGTACCCGGGTACTATGCTAGAGACCCGGGGGATCATGGAATTGTCCCCCCAATGCCAGAATGCCATTGGGGTGACAATTCCATGATCTTAGATATGTTACATGGCCATGTTCGGCGTTACCATTGTGACGCTGTACATAGGTAGTGACCTATGTGCAGTGCACACATGTAATGGTGTCCCCGCACTCACAAAGTCCGGGGAATTTGCCCTGAACGATGTGGGGGCACCTTGGCTAGTGCCAGGGTGCCAAAACACTAAGTAACTTTGCACCCACCCTTCATCAGGTGAAGGTTAGACATATAGGTGACTTATAAGTTACTTAAGTGCAGTGGTAAATGGCTGTGAAATAACGTGGACGTTATTTCACGCAGGCTGCAGTGGCAGGCCTGTGTAAGAATTGTCAGAGCTCCCTATGGGTGGCAAAAGAAATGCTGCAGCCCATAGGGATCGCCCGAAGAAGAGTCCAGGAAGGACAGGAACCCCTGCCAATCTAGAAAAAGGTGCAAAAGTGGATTCTCCGGTTAGAAGAAAAGTACAGAAGTACACCAAAGAAGATGACTGCGGGTTCCTGCTTGGTGCAGGAGATGTCCCACGTCGAGTTGTTGGATGCAGGCTGTTTACATCGCTGAATTCCGCCAACAAGCCTTAATTCAAGCAAGTATGTGTAGGAGGCTGGACTGGCTTGTAGTGAGTACCAAGGGGTACTTGCACCTTGCACCAGGCCCAGTTATCCCTTATTAGTGTATAGGGTGTCTAGCAGCTTAGGCTGATAGATAATGGTAGCTTAGCAGAGCAGCTTAGGCTGAACTAGCAGACGTGTGAAGCTACTACAGTACCACCTAGTGTCATATGCACAATATCATAAGAAAACACAATACACAGTTATACTAAAAATAAAGGTACTTTATTTTTATGACAATATGCCAAAGTATCTTAGAGTGTACCCTCAGTGAGAGGATAGGAAATATACACAAGATATATATACACAATAGCAAAAATATGCAGTATAGTCTTAGAAAACAGTGCAAACAATGTATAGTTACAATAGGATGCAATGGGGAAACATAGGGATAGGGGCAACACAAACCATATACTCCAAAAGTGGAATGCGAACCACGAATGGACCCCAAACCTATGTGACCTTGTAGAGGGTCGCTGGGACTATTAGAAAATAGTGAGAGTTAGCAAAATAACCCTCCCCAAGACCCTGAAAAGTGAGTGCAAAGTGCACTAAAGTTCCCCTAAGGACAAAAGAGTCGTGTTAGAGGAATAATGCAGGAAAGACACAAACCAGCAATGCAACAACTGTGGATTTCCAATCTAGGGTACCTGTGGAACAAGGGGACCAAGTCCAAAAGTCACAAGCAAGTCGGAGATGGGCAGATGCCCAGGAAATGCCAGCTGCGGGTGCAAAGAAGCTTCGACTGGACAGAAGAAGCTGAGGTTTCTGCAGGAACGAAAAGGGCTAGAGACTTCCCCTTTGGTGGACGGATCCCTCTCGCCTTGGAGAGTCGTGCAGAAGTGTTTTCCCGCCGGAAGGACGCCAACAAGCCTTGCTACACGCAAATCGTGCGTTTGGCGTTTTTGGACGCTGCTAGGGCCCAGGAGGGACCAGGAGGTCGCAAATTGGACCTGCAGAGAGAGGGGACGTCGAGCAAGACAAAGAGCCCTCACTGAAGCAGGTAGCACCCGGAGAAGTGCCAGAAACAGACACTACGAGGATGCGTGAAACGGTGCTCGCCGAAGTTGCACAAAGGAGTCCCACGTCGCCGGAGACCAACTTAGAAAGTCGTGCAATGCAGGTTAGAGTGCCGTGGACCCAGGCTTGGCTGTGCACAAAGGATTTCCGCCGGAAGTGCACAGGGGCCGGAGTAGCTGCAAAGTCGCGGTTCCCAGCAAGGCAGCCCAGCGAGGTGAGGCAAGGACTTACCTCCACCAAACTTGGGCTGAAGAGTCACTGGACTGTGGGGGTCACTTGGACAGAGTCGCTGGATTCGAGGGACCTCGCTCGTCGTGCTGAGAGGAGACCCAAGGGACCGGTAATGCAGCTTTTTGGTGCCTGCGGTTGCAGGGGGAAGATTCCGTCGACCCACGGGAGATTTCTTCGGAGCTTCTGGTGCAGAGAGGAGGCAGACTACCCCCACAGCATGCACAAGCAGGAAAACAGTCGAGAAGGCGGCAGGATCAGCGTTACAGAGTTGCAGTAGTCGTCTTTGCTACTATGTTGCAGTTTTGCAGGCTTCCAGCGCGGTCAGCGGTCGATTCCTTATCAGAAGGTGAAGAGAGAGATGCAGAGGAACTCGGCTGAGCTCATGCATTCGTTATCTAAAGTTTCCCCAGAGACAGAGACCCTAAATAGCCAGAAAAGAGGGTTTGGCTACCTAGGAGAGAGGAAAGGCTACTAACACCTGAAGGAGCCTATCAGCAGGATTCTCTGACGTCACCTGGTGGCACTGGCCACTCAGAGCAGTCCAGTGTGCCAGCAGCACCTCTGTTTCCAAGATGGCAGAGGTCTGGAGCACACTGGAGGAGCTCTGGACACCTCCCAGGGGAGGTGCAGGTCAGGGGAGTGGTCACTCCCCTTTCCTTTGTCCAGTTTCACGCCAGAGCAGGGGCTAAGGGGTCCCTGAACCGGTGTAGACTGGCTTATGCAGAATTGGGCACATCTGTGCCCAACAAAGCATTTCCAGAGGCTGGGGGAGGCTGCTCCTCCCCTGCCTTCACACCATTTTCCAAAGGGAGAGGGTGTCACACCCTCTCTCAGAGGAAGTTCTTTGTTCTGCCATCCTGGGCCAGGCCTGGCTGGACCCCAGGAGGGCAGCTGCCTGTCTGAGGGGTTGGCAGCAGCAGCAGCAGCTGCAGTGAAACCCCAGGAAGGGCAGTCTGGCAGTACCAGGGTCTGTGCTACAGACCACTGGGATCATGGAATTGTACCAACAATGCCAGGATGGCATAGAGGGGGCAATTCCATGATCATAGACATGTTACATGGCCATATTCGGAGTTACCATGGTGAAGCTACATATAGGTAGTGACCTATATGTAGTGCATGCGTGTAATTGTGTCCCCGCACTCACAAAGTTCAGAGAATTGGCTCTGAACAATGTGGGGGCACCTTGGCTAGTGCCAGGGTGCCCTCACACTAAGTAACTTTGCACCTAACCTTTACCAGGTAAAGGTTAGACATATAGGTGACTTATAAGTTACTTAAGTGCAGTGTAAAATGGCTGTGAAATAACGTGGACGTTATTTCACTCAGGCTGCAGTGGCAGGCCTGTGTAAGAATTGTCAGAGCTCCCTATGGGTGGCAAAAGAAATGCTGCAGCCCATAGGGATCTCCTGGAACCCCAATACCCTGGGTACCTCAGTACCATATACTAGGGAATTATAAGGGTGTTCCAGTAAGCCAATGTAAATTGGTAAAAATGGTCACTAGCCTGTCAGTGACAATTTGGAAAGAAATGAGAGAGCATAACCACAGAGGTTCTGATTAGCAGAGCCTCAGTGAGACAGTTAGTCACTACACAGGTAACACATTCAGGCACACTTATGAGCACTGGGGCCCTGGGTTACCAGGGTCCCAGTGACACATACAACTAAAACAACATATATACAGTGAAAAATGGGGGTAACATGCCAGGCAAGATGGTACTTTCCTACAGTATGCGGTTTGTGTCAAAGAGGAGCTGCCTGGACCCAGGAGGGGCCTGGGGGTCTCAACTCGGACTGAGGTGACAGAGGGGGCTCTCAGCACTTCAGAGCCCTCAGAAGACCAGTCCGCACCCACGGGAGTCCCAGAACACGGGGACAAAGAAGATGCAAAGTGCGGTTGTCACAGCACTACACTGGAAGGTCCCACGCCGCCGGAGAACAACTCGGGGAGCTGTGCGTCGCAGGATGGAGTGCTGGGGACCTGGGCTACTCTGTGCACAAAGAACTTTTGGTTCACAGAAGCCCAAAGAGCTGGAGAAGATGCAGTGCACAGGGGTACTGTCGCAGCACAGGGAGGCAAGCTCTTACTCCACCAAATTTGGACAGCTGGACCTTTGGACAGTCTGGGTCACTTCGGTCTACAACCTGTGTTCCAGGGAGGATGCTCGTCTTAGGGAGAGGGGTCCCAGAGTACAGGTTGTCATTGCAGAAGGGTGCCTGATGAAGCAGGGAAGTGACTCAGATGGGAGATTCTTTCAGTTCGTCTGGTGCATGGTGAAGACCGGCAGTACTCAGAGCGTGCACACCTTGGAAACTGTTGCAAATGCTGGCTGGAGCTGAATTTGCAATTACAGTAGTCCGTCCTGGACACTTTGTTGCAGTTACAGCGGTTCCTGGAGCAGTCTGCGGTCAGAAGCTGAAGCAGAGAATGCAGAGTCCTTGAGGAATCTTGTAAACTGAATCTGAGGAAACACCCAGATGAGAGACCC
Organism: Pleurodeles waltl; assembly: GCF_031143425.1. NCBI lineage: Eukaryota > Metazoa > Chordata > Amphibia > Caudata > Salamandridae > Pleurodeles > Pleurodeles waltl. Next base: position 583,052,859 of record NC_090451.1, read on the forward strand.
TATATAGCCCTGAGAGGGGATTGGCTACCTACCCAGGTATGCACCTATCAGGAGGGGTCTCTTATGTCACCTGCTGGCACTGGCCACCCAGAGGTCTCCAGAGCGTCCCGCACCTTGGAATCCAAGATGGCTAACGCCAGGGACACTCTGGAGGAGCTCTGGGCACCAACCCAGATGGTGATGGACAGTGGAGTGGTCAGTCCCCTTTCCTTCGTCCAGTTTCGTATCAGAGCTGGACTGGTGTAGACTGGCTTATGCAAGAAGGGCACTGTTTGTATCTTTCAAAGCATTTCCAGAGGCTCTGGGAGGCTACCCCTCCCATGCCTGTAACACCTATTTCCTATGGGAGAGGGTGTAACACCCCTCTCCCAAAGGAAATGCATTGTTCAGCCTTCCTGGGATTGAGTTGCTCAATCCCCAGGAAGGCAGAAACCTGTCTGTGAGGTGGCAGCAGCTGAGGCTGCAGTGGAAACTTCAGAGAGCCCGTTTGGCAGTATTGGGGGTCCATGGTGGAGTCCCAGGGTGCATGGGATTGGCCCCCCAATACCAGATGTGGATTGGGGGTTCACTTCCATGATCTTAGACCCCTCACATGGCCATACTTGGAGTTACCATTGTGAAGCTACATATATGTATTGACATATATGTAGTGCACGCTTATAATGGTATCCCCGCACTCACGAAGTCTGGGGAATTGGACCTGGACAAAGATTACTAGTGCAAAGGTGCCCTCGCACTCAGTAACTTTGCACCTAGCCTTCAGTAAATGAAGGTTAGACATAAAGGTGACTTATAAGTTACTTAAGTGCAGTGAAAATGGCTGTGATATAGTGTGTGCACTATTTCACGCAGGCTGCAGTTGCAGTTCTCATGAAAGGTTTGTTCAAGCTCCTTATGGGTGGCAGAGGAAATGCTGCAGCCCATAAGGATCTCCTGGAACCCCAATGCCCTGGGTACCTAGGTACCATATACTAGGGACTTATAAAGGGGGGTCCAGTGTGCCAATCAGAATAAGAATATGGAGTCACTAAACTATACTGACAAATTTGGTAAGTAGAGAGAGCATAAGCACTGGAGTTCTGGTTAGCAGAAATTCAGTGACACAGTCAAGCATACTGACAACACATATAGGCCATAAACTATGAGCACTGGGGTCCTGGCTAGCAGGATCCCAGTGAGACAGGCAAAACACACTGACAAACAGGCAGAAATTGTGGGTATCATGCCAAGAAAGATGGTACTTTCCTACACATAGTGAATCCAGAAACATTATATTAGCTTTCATGCTGGTAGGGGGCATTAGCTCCACTTCAGTACCGGAAACAACAGTATTGTGATATCACTGGAGCCATAAAGTGCCCCCAACAGCGCCCCATGTCAGTTCACTTTTTTCCATGCCATCAACATAAACCCGAATCTGAACAGCTTTCCTCTGGGAATTTTCTCAGACATGTTTGTCTTCATGACCCTTAAATTAACTAACTATGGTGCAGTACAGGGAATATGCCCTTCACCCCCTTACTCAACCCCAATGTTCAGGCTTTAAAACATATGGGACATTAATGGACAAATGTCCATCATGGACCCTCATAACACGTGCCTCTGGTACCTGGGGTCAGATCAAGACATGAATTCTTGTGACTTCTGCAGAAGCATGCATTACGAAATCCATGAAGGAGCGGGAAGCCAAGCCATTCATAGCCGTGACCAGAGATGACCATTGAACCAAGAGGAAGTCAAGACCTAAGGAGAAGTTGCTGCTGCCATTGATGTCGTCCTAGAGAATGCACAAGGACAAACAATGCTATGACTGAGAGTGGCACTGCTCTATGAAGGTTATGTCACCAAGACTCTCCTGAGCACTGACAGACAGGCTCACAGCTACTCAGGAGCAGTACTCTTAAAGTCCACCTTACAGCAGTACCAACCCTGTGTCTTAACAACAACCAGAGGCTCATAGTAGCTAGACGAGGGGAAGGGTGTTAGGAATGGTACGGCGGGGAAGGAGACCTAGAACAGATGAAATCCGCAATTAGCTGAGGATTCTTGAAGCCAGAGAACTATCATGAAATCACAGTTTAAATAGTTTGTCGATCAATTTTGGCTTACCTGTAATAGGTCTTTAGGTTTACCACAATCTAAATAGGTCAGCCTGCGAATGGCAACTTCAGTGACCCTAAACTTGACCCATCTATGATACCAGTTGGAACCAATAACTCTGGATTAGTACGTTCCAGTTGCAGCCAATTACTCAGGGTTAGTGGTGTGCAAATATTTCAACAGTCTGGTGCACGCTACCATTCACAATGTTCATACTGAGGGATATGCAGTTGCCATCAATGTTCATATTGAAAGTTATGCGTAGTAGCACTTCAATAATTGCACTTTGCTTTGTGCACCTTTTTAGTGAAATAATATTCGGACTGCTGTGTGTGCACTTATCTTTCCAAAATAGGTCACTTTCACTTCAAGTGACTGACATGCACTCTATAAGCTTTAGTACAGTGCTTTCTAGACTCATGTGTAATAAGTGTGCCAAATCCACCTCTAGACTTCTATCAGGAACCTCAGGAAACTGTTTGTATCTTTATGCATTGCTAAAACAGAAGAAAAGCGCATCGGTCTGACATGCCTTACAGTGCTTTCCCGTTCTTGATTTCTGTGTGCTACCAAGCCAGGAGTTCTCCACTGCAAGTGCCTGCGGTTGGGAAGGACTGCTATTTATCCCAGACGCTGTAGTCATGGGAGTCTTGACATCAACAGCGGCCCTACCATATGCCCGTAGGGTTCATTGCAAATGTCTATAGTTGCTATATAAATATATAGAGAGGGCAACATGGCCTGCTATGTCTTAAACCTAAAGAAGGGACTCGTACTGGTTTTACAGTGTGTGGTTGGCAAAAACCCTCATGCTCAACATTCATTATACTACACTAGAATTCTGTGCATTATACCTACAGTGTGCAGCAGTCTCATATGCATATTTTTGGTTCATAGTTCACTAAGGTCATAGCCTACCACTGAGCAGTAACTCAAATGCAACCACCAGTCTGTGCCAACAAACAGCTCCATGAATGCATCCTCATAAGAGTCTGTGCTAACTATTCCATGTATGCTTCCTCATAAGAGACCAAGGTCGCCTTAGTGTTGTACGCGTCCCTTGGCAGTAAGACCTGATATGACAGAATGTTAGGAAGACATGACATTACGGCATTCTTCATCTGAGCCAGAGCTTGTTCACCTTCCCCCACATGGCATTTATCCCAGATCCACTACCACCTGTGGCACTATCTATCAGGCCACAGCCTGATCAGCAATACCCTGAATCAGCTGTCCCTGGAATAGACCATGCTTTACTTTTAAATGCAGTGTATGATGTCTTTTACAGGGCTATGTTCCCATATGGAGCGCCTTCAGGCCCCGTGGATCTATGGACTACGTCTTCAGTCCAGTGCACACGGGCTGCACCTCAGCTCCTTTCGCTCTATTCCTTCCACTGCCTTCAATAACTTTGGCTCAAACACACATTTTGACTCCCACTCCAGTGTCTGCTTCTGCCTTGGGATGAGTGCCATGATCAGTGCAGACTCCCCTCAACATTCCTGCAGGCACTTCACAATTGGCGGCAGGCCAGCCCTTGCTACAACTCACACCTTCAGCACCACAGTCAAAGCCACTTGCGTCATAGCCGATTCCACCAGACCAAGGTTCTGCCCTGGATCCATGGTCGTTGATGGAACTTCCTTCTCCAACACATTGGCCAAGAATCGAGGCACAACGTCTCATGGAGGAGGATTTCTGCTACCTTGGAGACTATGGCCCGCTTGAGGAACCCATTCGAGATGCATATGATGGGGATGCACAATTAGCCACCATGGATGCAGACTTATTAGTTTTCAGGGACCCAAGTGGCCTTGATAGCTCACTGAAGAAAAATATACTCCCTTACTGGCCGTTGGCCTCCATAGGTCACCTCATATCACAGTCATTAAAAAAAAAAAGTCCTTGGTCTCCAACTCCATTCCACAGATGCTAAAGCAAACCTATTAACTGAGGTATTCCATCCTATGGCCCATACTTTGGAGCCCTTACTGCCCTCTCTAGCTGAGCCCATGCTGGTGGTGTGGGAGAACCCCATTTCTTCTGCCGTCAATAGAGTGGTGAGATGGAGACAAGAACAGGCCGGCCCTGGTGACCCTGTCTTCTTGTCAGCACACCTGTCTACATAAAAGCCTTGTTCAATTTCCCAGACTTTCTTCAAAGTATTTTGCCACTACATCCGCATAAGAGAGTCTAAGAACATAGAGCAATACACAAAGCAATGTTTTTCAGCAGGAGAACGGTCCCAAAATCCCTCAATGTGACATGACTGATAAGACGTTATACCCACAACCTGTGGGTCATGGGAGAGTTAGTCATACTGAACCTGACGCAGCACCTTCAATCCCACTTTATAGAGCTTGTAAAGTACAGCCAGACAGCTGCAAAACAAATGATCCAATCCAAACTCATTACTGTGAACTCTGGCACAAGCCATGGCCACATCCATATCCCACTGTTGCCATACATGGCTAAGAAGTTCTGGATTTTGTCAGGACATACAATTCAGTTTGTTGGATCTTCTTTCAATGGATCACATCCTTTTGGGGCAAACGCAGACCAAGCTTTCAAGTGGTTCGACCAGCAAGAGCAAAGCCACCACAAGCTCCCTTGGACTACAAACTAAACTAGAGACAGTACCGGAAAGTTTGATGATTTCCCAGAGGATTTTCCTTTTAATGCAGAAAGCATTCTCGGGTCTCGCACAACAAGCTAAACCACTTTAGAAACAGTATCAAAGACGAGGCAAAAGGAAAGACCTCCCCTTGCCTCTCCCTCCCCTCTCCCCTTTCCTCTCATTTGTCTTCCCTGCCACCACTGAGAAGCAGCCCTGTTTCCCACTTTTTTTTAAACACAGGTCTCCAGTTAGAGGACGGATAGCCTGCTTTCCACCACCCTGTAGGTCTTCAGACCAGTGGGACTTGCAGATTTCAAAAGGGGCTATGCCTTACCTTTCGAAGAGGTCCTTCCATCTATATCCCTGCTTTCTTCTCTGTTCTGCGCAGACCATTCCTATTCAACTAGAGGTAGAGATCTTACTACTGAAAGTGGCAGTGGAGCTGGCACCATAGCAGGAAAGGGGCCAGGGGTGCCGAAGAATGATGTCAGTCTTCTGATCTAAGATCTCAGGGTTTTGAACTGGTTACTGCAAAAGCTGTAGTGGATCTGTAGGAGGCTGGACTGGTTTGTAGTGAGTACCAAGGGGTACTTGCACCTTGCACCAGGCCCAGTTATCCCTTATTAGTGTATAGGGTGTCTAGCAGCTTAGGCTGATAGATAATGGTAGCTTAGCAGAGCAGCTTAGGCTGAACTAGGAGACGTGTGAAGCTACTACAGTACCACTTAGTGTCACATGCACAATATCATAAGAAAACACAATACACAGTTATACTAAAAATAAAGGTACTTTATTTTTATGACAATATGCCAAAGTATCTTAGAGTGTACCCTCAGTGAGAGGATAGGAAATATACACAAGATATATATACACAATAGCAAAAATATACAGTATAGTCTTAGAAAACAGTGCAAACAATGTATAGTTACAATAGGATGCAATGGGGAAACATAGGGATAGGGGCAACACAAACCATATACTCCAAAAGTGGAATGCGAACCACGAATGGACCCCAAACCTATGTGACCTTGTAGAGGGTCGCTGGGACTATTAGAAAATAGTGAGAGTTAGAAAAATAACCCTCCCCAAGACCCTGAAAAGTGAGTGCAAAGTGCACTAAAGTTCCCCTAAGGACAAAATAGTTGTGTTAGAGGAATAATGCAGGAAAGACACAAACCAGCAATGCAACAACTGTGGATTTCCAATCTGGGGTACCTGTGGAACAAGGGGACCAAGTCCAAAAGTCACAAGCAAGTCGGAGATGGGCAGATGCCCAGGAAATGCCAGCTGCGGGTGCAAAGAAGCTTCGACTGGACAGAAGAAGCTGAGGTTTCTGCAGGAACGAAAAGGGCTAGAGACTTCCCCTTTGGTGGACGGATCCCTCTCGCCGTGGAGAGTCGTGCAGAAGTGTTTTCCCGCCGAAAGAACGCCAACAAGCCTTGCTAGCTGCAAATCGTGCGTTTGGCGTTTTTGGACGCTGCTGGGGCCCAGGAGGGACCAGGAGGTCGCAAATTGGACCTGAAGAGAGAGGGGACGTCGAGCAAGACAAAGAGCCCTCACTGAAGCAAGTAGCACCCGGAGAAGTGCCAGAAACAGGCACTACGAGGATGCGTGAAACGGTGCTCGCCGAAGTTGCACAAAGGAGTCCCACGTCGCCGGAGACCAACTTAGAAAGTCGTGCAATGTAGGTTAGAGTGCCGTGGACCCAGGCTTGGCTGTGCACAAAGGATTTCCGCCGGAAGTGCACAGGGGCCGGAGTAGCTGCAAAGTCGCGGTTCCCAGCAATGCAGCCCAGCGAGGTGAGGCAAGGACTTACCTCCACCAAACTTGGGCTGAAGAGTCACTGGACTGTGGGGGTCACTTGGACAGCGTCGCTGGATTCGAGGGACCTCGCTCGTCGTGCTGAGAGGAGACCCAAGGGACCGGTAATGCAGCTTTTTGGTGCCTGCGGTTGCAGGGGGAAGATTTCTTCGGAGCTTCTGGTGCAGAGAGGAGGCAGACTACCCCCACAGCATGCACAAGCAGGAAAACAGTCGAGAAGGCGGCAGGATCAGCGTTACAGAGTTGCAGTAGTCGTCTTTGCTACTATGTTGCAGGTTTGCAGGCTTCCAGCGCGGTCAGCGGTCGATTCCTTATCAGAAGGTGAAGAGAGAGATGCAGAGGAACTCGGCTGAGCTCATGCATTCGTTATCTAAAGTTTCCCCAGAGACAGAGACCCTAAATAGCCAGAAAAGAGGGTTTGGCTACCTAGGAGAGAGGATAGGCTAGCAACACCTGAAGGAGCCTATCACAAGGAGTCTCTGACGTCACCTGGTGGCACTGGCCACTCAGAGCAGTCCAGTGTGCCAGCAGCACCTCTGTTTCCAAGATGGCAGAGGTCTGGAGCACACTGGAGGAGCTCTGGACACCTCCCAGGGGAGGTGCAGGTCAGGGGAGTGGTCACTCCCCTTTCCTTTGTCCAGTTTCGCGCCAGAGCAGGGGCTAAGGGGTCCCTGAACCGGTGTAGACTGGCTTATGCAGAATTGGGCACATCTGTGCCCAAGAAAGCATTTCCAGAGGCTGGGGGAGGCTACTCCTCCCCTGCCTTCACACCATTTTCCAAAGGGAGAGGGTGTCACACCCTCTCTCAGAGGAAGTTCTTTGTTCTGCCATCCTGGGCCAGGCCTGGCTGGACCCCAGGAGGGCAGCTGCCTGTCTGAGGGGTTGGCAGCAGCAGCAGCAGCAGCAGCTGCAGTGAATCCCCAGGAAGGGCAGTTTGGCAGTACCAGGGTCTGTGCTACAGACCACTGGGATCATGGGATTGTGCCAACTATGCCAGGATGGCATAGAGGGGGCAATTCCATGATCATAGACATGTTACATGGCCATATTCGGAGTTACCATTGTGAAGCTACATATAGGTAGTGACCTATATGTAGTGCACGCGTGTAATGGTGTCCCCGCACTCACAAAGTTCAGGGAATTGGCTCTGAACAATGTGGGGGCACCTTGGCTAGTGCCAGGGTGCCCTCACACTAAGTAACTTTGCACCTAACCTTTACCAGGTAAAGGTTAGACATATAGGTGACTTATAAGTTACTTAAGTGCAGTGTAAAATGGCTGTGAAATAACGTGGACGTTATTTCACTCAGGCTGCAGTGGCAGGCCTGTGTAAGAATTGTCAGAGCTCCCTATGGGTGGCAAAATAAATGCTGCAGCCCATAGGGATCTCCTGGAACCCCAATACCCTGGGTACCTCAGTACCATATACTAGGGAATTATAAGGGTGTTCCAGTAAGCCAATGTAAATTGGTAAAATTGGTCACTAGCCTGTTAGTGACAATTTGAAAGTAATGAGAGAGCATAACCACTGAGGTTCTGGTTAGCAGAGCCTCAGTGAGACAGTTAGGCACCACACAGGGAACATATACATGCACACCTATGAGCACTGGGGCCCTGTGTGACAGGGTCCCAGTGACACATACATATAGGCCACAAACCTATGAGCACTGGGGTCCTGACCAGCAGGATCCCAGTGACACATAACAACCATACTGAAAACATAGTGTTTTCACTATGAGCACTGAGGCCTGGCTATCAGGATCCCAGTGAGACAGTGAAAACAGTGACAAACACCCTGACATACACTCACAAACAGGCCAAAAGTAGGGGTAACAAGGCTAGAAAGAGGCTACCTTCTCACAGGATCCTATTTGGTTTTATTGGGAATCAGGAGATAGCTTAGCCTTCTGGCTTGCAGGCCTGTGCCCCAGTAACCTAGTGACTTTTAACCTACTTAGTCAGCTTTGTTTTAGCACATTTATTTAATTATTTCTTCTAAGATGGCTGCTATGTTTATAGTTTGGAAGATGTTTTGATTTCACGTTACCAGTGCCACTCTGTGAAAGCGTCACTATCAGCGTCAAAGACAAAGGAGATTCTTAGGTATTCACATCAAGTACTTTCCCACTTAATGTGTGACAGTACCATAATATACCTTTTCAGAGAACTGTTTATATAATTGTCGCCCCAAGCATGCCTTCTTATCTATTGTTTGGAAACATACCTGGGTCAGTGGGCCTACAAGATCTGTATAAACACATCTCACACAGAAAGGGTTTTCAGAGGGATTCCTACCAGATGCCATTGACGCTATCTATGCTACACGTCGCTTTGATGCAGACCCAGCCTTCGTGTCCCCACGGACTCTGATCTAGAGACCTCATTCACGGTAACAAGGGTTGGGGGGGCTCTTCTCATGGACCTGGTACTGCCAGATTAGGTTTATCACACCTAGTTCTCTTTAGGTTAGAGATTAGGTTCATCATGCTAGGGTATTACGGTTCTTTTCACATCTGTTTCATATTACATGTTATTGCAAGATGGTGGGGGTCTTTGTATTCATGACTCTCATTTTCACAATTCTGTTTCTTGCATTGTTCATTATCCTAATCATTGCAGCCAATGCAATTTAAAGTAGATTGCAGTCTTGTTAATAAAACCTATTGAAAACTTTACTACATCTCCTTCATTGCCTTTGTGTGACTGAGACATGTTGCTCATGTGAGAAAATAATAATCTCTGTTTAACCACAACTCCCCTGTGATATCGCACTCTTGAGTCCTTGCGTAAAGGCTGCCACAAATCACCTTTTACTATTTGGGTTTTTGGTGAGGTACTGCTTGTGAGCCGGGAGGATTGGGCCAACAGTTGCGACTTGTTGTAGGATTGGCCTAGTCACCTACAAACAAAAGTGCTATCATCCCTAAACCAGCAGTTTTGACTAGCGCAAGAGTCCAACCACAAGCGGAAGTTCAGAATGTTGCCCATGGCCCAGGTGTCGCTTGCTCTGGAAGCTGAATATTGGATATTGCTTGTCGAACTGCAGGACGTGTATTTTCATATACAGATTCTGCAGTCACACAGGAAGGTATCTGTCCTTAAAAATAGGATCATCACTGTTAGAAATGGGGTCTATGGTTGGCAGTCAATTTAAACCCTGTCCAAGTAGAGATCCTCAGTCGACTCAGGGTAAGGGGATCACACACTTAAGATAACCCCTGCTCACCACCTTGATAGCTTGGCACAAGCAGTGAGGGTTATCTCAAATGCAGTGTGTTAAGTATCTATACCCACCACACACAGTACAACAGTGAAAACACTACAAATGGACACCTCAAGAGTTAAGAAAAATAGTAAATATTTATCATATATTAACAAGACCAAAACAACAAAAATCCAACATATACAAGCAAAAATTTGAATGTTTAAAGTAAAAAGATTCTTCGTCCTAGAAAGCACTGGATCTGTAGTTTTAGCACAGAGTACCTTGTATATGTCAAAAATAAAGCCGCAGGGGCACAAGTGCATCAGAAAAGCAAGCGATGCGTTGATTCCTTACTCGCAAGTGAGGCCATGGATTGATTCCTGCTCCGCGGGGCAGGCAATGCATCATTTCTTTTCCCGCAGGAGAGTGATGCGTTGATTTCTGGGCACGCAACCTCCGGTCTGTGCGGTGATGTCGAAGTTTTGGCACCCAGAAACGATGCATGGAAAATCCAGACACACAGCAATGATGGAGCCGTGCTGAGTTGGCAATGCTTTGATTTTATAGCCTCAGTGCAGGTGCTTCGTCTATTTTACAGCAGCTGGGCAGGTGCGGCATCGATTTTATAGCTTCAGTGCAGGTGCTGCGTCAGTTTTTCTGCCGCTCAGCACCGGTGCATGGATTTTCACTTAAGTTTTACCAGCTTCTCCTTCCAAGGGTGTAGGAAGGTAGCCTCTTTCTAGCCTTGTTACCCCCACTTTTGGCCTGTTTGTAAGTATATGTCAGGGTACTTTTATTGTCTCACTGGGATCCTGCTAACCAGGCCCCAGTGCTCATAGTGAAAACCCTATGTTGTCAGTGTGTTTGATATGTGTCACTGGGATCCTGCTAGCCAGGACCCCAGTGCTCAGAAGTTTGTGGCCTATATGTGTTCCCTGTGTGGTGCCTAGCTAACCAGAACCTCAGTTGTTATGCTCTCCCTGCTTTTAAAATTGTCACTGCAGGCTAGTGACTATTTTCACCAATTCTGATTGGCACACTGGAACACCCTTATAATTCCCTAGTATATGGTACCTAGGTACCCAGGGATTTGGGGTTCCAGGAGATCCCTATGGGCTGCAGCATTTCTTTTGCCACCCATAGGGAGCTCAGACAATTCATACACAGGACTGCCACTGCAGCCTGAGTGAAATAACGTCCACGTTATTTCACAGCCATTTTTCACTGCACATAAGTAACTTATAAGTCACCTATATGTCTAACCCTCACTTGGTGAAGGTTAGATGCAAAGTTACTAAGTGTGAGGGCACCCTGGCACTAGCCAAGGTACCCACACGTTGTTCAGAGCAATTTCCCCGGACTTTGTGAGTGCGGGGACACCATTACACACGTGCACTACATATAGGTCAATACCTATATGTAGCATCACCATGGTAACTCCGAACATGGCCATGTAACATGTCTAAGGTCATGGAATTGTCCCCCCCAAGCCAAATCTGGTATTGGGGTGCCAATCCCATGCATCTCCGGGGCTCCAGCATGGACCCTGGGTACTGCCAAACTAGCTCTCTGGGGTTTTCTCTGCAGCTACCGCTGCTGCCAACCCTCAGACAGGTTTCTGCCCTCCGGGGACCTGGGCAGCCCTGTCCCAGGAAGGCAGAACAAAGGATATCCTCTGAGAGAGGGTGTTACACCCTTTCCCTTTGGAAATAGGTGTTAAAGACCTGAGAGGAGTAGCCTCTCCTGGCCTCTGGAAATGCTTTGAAGGTCACAGAGGGTGCCCTCCTTGCATAAACCAGTCTACACCGGTTCAGGGATCCCCAGCCCCTGCTCTGGCGTGAAACTGGACAAAGGAAAGGGGAGTGACCACCCCCCTGTCCATCACCACCCCAGGGGTGGTGCCCAGAGCTCCTCCAGTGTGTCCCAGACCTCTGCCATCTTGAATGCAGAGGTAGGAGGGCACAATGGAGACCTATGAGTGGCCAGTGCCAGCAGGTGACATCAGAGACCCCTCCTGATACCTGGTTAGGTAGCCAATCCTCCTCTGAGGGCTATTTAGGGTCTCTCCTGTGGGTTTCCCTTCAGATAACGAATGCAAGAGCTCACCAGAGTTCCTCTGCATTTCTCTCTTCAACTTCTGCCAAGGATCGACCGCTGACTGCTCGATGATGCCTGCAAAACTGCAACAAAGTAGCAAGACGACTACCAGGAACATTGTAGTGCCTAATTCTGCTGGCTTTCCCGACTGTTTCCTGGTGGTGCATGCTCTGAGGGCTGTCTGCCTTCACCCTGCACTGGAAGCCAAGAAGACATCTCCAGTGGGTCGACAGAATCTTACCCCTGCTAAGGCAGGCACCAAACATCTGCATCACCGGTCCTCTGGGTCCCCTCTCATCTTGACGTGCGTGGTCCCTGGAACACAGGAGCTGGAACCAAGTGATCCCGACAGTCCAGTGGTCCTTCTGTCCAAATTTGGTGGAGGTAAGTCCTTGCCTCCCCACGCCAGACTGTAATCCTGTGTACTGCGTGAGCTGCAGCTGCTAGGGCTTCTGTGCACTTTTGCAAGACTTCCTTCATGCACAGCTTAGCCCAGGTCCCCAGCACTCCGTCCTGCATTGCCCAACTCTCTGAGTTGACCTCCGGCTTTGTGGGACCCTCCTTTATTGTTTTGCGATGGACGATGTGCTCTGATATCTTGAACGCCTGTTCAAGTGCTTCTGCGGGTGCTGCCTGCTTCTGCGTGGGCTCTCTGTGTTGCTGAGCGCCACCTCTGTCTCCTCCTCGAAGGGCCGACCTCCTGGTCCTTCCTTGGCCCTGGCAGCACCCGTAATCTTCAACCGCGACTCTTGCAGCTAGCAAGGGTTGTTTGCGGTCTTTCTGTGTGGAAACAACTCTGCATCCTCCAGCACGTCGTGGGACATCTTCTGACCAAAGGAGAAGTTCCTGGGACCTTCCGTTGTTGCTGAATCTTCGGCTTCTTCCACCCGGAGGCAGCCCTTTTGCACCTTCATCCGGGGTTTAGTGGGCACCTGCTCCCCCTGGACAGTTGCATGACTCTTGGACTTTGTCCCCTTCCTTTGCAGGTCCTTAGGTCCAGGAATCCGTCTTCAGTGCTTTGCAGTCAGTTGTTGCCTTTGCAGAATGTCTATCTCGACATTACTATCTTTCTGGGGTAGTAGGGTAACTTTACTCTTACTTTTCAGGGTCATGGGGTGGGGTATCTTGGACACCCTTAGTGTTTTCTTACACTCCCAGCAACCCTCTACACACTACACTAGGACTGGGTTCCATTTGTGGTTCGCATTCCCCTTTTGGAGTATATGGTTTGTGTTGCCCCTAGGCCTATTGTCTGCTATTGCATTCTACAGTGTTTTCACTACTTTTCTAAGTGTTTTACTTACCTGATTTTCGTTTGTGTGTATATTTTGTACTTACCTCCTAAGGGAGTATATCCTCTGAGATTTATTTGGCATATAGTCACTAAAATAAAGTACCTTTTTAGTAACTCTGAGTACTGTGTTTCTAATGATATAGTGCCTATATGATATAAGTGGTATAGCAGGTATTTCATGTCTCCTAGTTCAGGCTAAGCTGCTCTGCTATAGCTACCTCTATCACCTACGCTAATCTACTAATAAGTGATAAGTGGACCTGGCACAAGGTGTAAGTACCACAAGGTACCCACTATAAGCCAGGCCAGCCTCCTACACACCACAAGAAGACATTGCTTACCTTTTGTTACGATATTTTTGATGGATACACTATCCATCAGGATATTCCTCACAAGCCTCTCCCTCCTCCGCTTTTGAAGGCTGGCTTACGCAAGTTAGTTTCCATAAAAAGGTTCCTTTCTAGATATTGTACTGCATCTTGTGAAGCTCATGTCATTCTCGTGTTTGCCTTAAAAGCGGGTAAATAATGGATGGGAGACTCAGATCAGGGCACTGGTGCAGATGCTTTGTGTCTGCAGTGACATCACAGTAGCATTATTCCTGTTGTGGATGTGGAGCCAACGCCCTCTACTGGCGTGGAGAGGTATTGAAAAGTTTGCACAGTATAATGCCTGGGGTAATCAAAAGGTGAGAAATCTGCAGGGAGGTAGAGTATCCACCATTAAGATTGTTACTGAAGGATTGTGATGTGTTTCCTTAGAGGGTTGACCAATTTGATTGTTACCGAAGGTAAGTAACCTTTATATTTGGCAGCGCTGTTGGCATTCCTCTGTTTCCAAGTCCAGCCTTACCTGTTTAAGTCCGCTATTGTGTCTGCTACTTGGATGCTGATCTGGTGGCGACTGTTTAGCAGTGTGTGTGGTGGGATACGGTGTTGAAGGCTGCTGAGAGGTCGTGGAGGATGAGGGTTGCCATTTCTCTGCGGTCCAACAGCGTTCTGTCATCCATGGCTGCGTTTAGGGTAGTCTTTGTGCTGTGATGTTCTCTGAAGCTTGATTGGGAGGGGTCCAGAAGGTTGTGGTTCTTCAAGTGTCTGGTGAGCCGTGTGTCAATGGCTTTCTCGATGACCTTGGCTGGAGAAGGGAGGAGAGAGGTAGCTCAGTAGTTGTTAGGTTCCTCTGGGTCTGCCGATGGTTTCTTCAGCAGTGGCTGCACATCTGCATGCTTCCATTTCTGGGGGAAGTGGGTGGTTGTGATTGAGTAGTTGAGGACCTTGGTGAGTTCCTTAAGAAGAAAAATCTGCTTACCTTTGGTAAATAACTTTCTGGTTGATACTCTTTTTAATTTTTTTTGTTGTTTCTTGATAATTGATTTTCTTATTTTTATTATGAACGAAGAACATATAGTGCCGAATACACACATCTTCCTAAAAGCAAACCCAACCCATAGACATCTTACATTTGTAGTTAATCATTGAAGACCAAGTCCATAGTAGTCCCAACAAATTCCCCAAATCTGTGTGTGTTTGCGGGCACACCGTCTAACAGTATAAATGGGTTTTTCCACTTTTCCACACCAGTCCATTCCCTCCTGCCAGTTGGCAAGCTTGAGTGGGTCGGCAGTGCTTCACTTCCGGGCGATGTCTCTTTTGACCATCACAGTTGCCCCACCTATCGGACAACACTCCCCTCACGTATCTCCATCGTCATCTAGTACCCCGAGTAGAGCATGCTTGGGTGATAATTCTAAAGTACACAAGAAGTGATGGATGGAATGTTTGAATTAATCTCAGCCACTAGTAATTTCTCAGTCCGCATCAGAATCCATTGTTATTTTGCACACCATGTCGCCTAAGTTTGGACCCAGCTATGTGAAAATCAGTATTGACCCTGCTCCAGTCGGAGCAGTCCAGCCCAAACTGCAAAGCCAGGTCCTCCATGAACTGGAACACAAGCATCCCAGGACCGATTTCGCCCTAGTTATGAGCATGTCAGTCAGGTACAGCTTGGTTCCAGTGACAGTGTGCACAGGACGAATGTCTGGGCATACCTGTCCCACTTAAGACAACACACTAAACTGTCCCCAAAAAATTATAGATGAAATGCTTGAAATTTTTTCAGCCACTGATAATTACTTTGGCCACATCCAAATCAATCTTTATTTTACATACCCTGTCACCTCAATTTGGACCCAGGTATATGTAAATCAGTCTTGACCCTGGTAAAGTATGAACATTCCAGCCCTGAACCAGAACACAAGCAACCAAGGACCAGTTACGGTCTCATATGTTATGGGTGTGTCCCAGGACCTGGGTTAGGGCCTCTGCAATCTGGTGGCAGTAGTTAACAATTGGATGGCATTTCTGGGTCATATGGAATAAATATGTGTCTGGGCGCGAACAACTAAAAACAGATGGGATGTGGGAGTTTCCTAGCATGCTGCAGTCTGAGGTATGTTGTATGTAAATAGTACAGCTGGATCAATTTGAGTCATGAGGATACAGCTCTTTCTCTGGGGACATATGGGCTATTTGCCAGTCAAGATCATCAACGGGACCAGCCCATCGCTGTTGGGACTCAAATCCATCGACAATGTTATTGACAAGGATGCAATAGATCTGGGATACGTCATCCACCCTCTTTCCAAGCCTGACCTTTAGTAAATTGGTCTCAAGCGGAATGTACTCCTAGAGACCTTTGAGGGGGATCTAATACGTGTCCAGAGCGTGCTGAAGCTGTAAGTATTTGTGTAATTAAGTTATGGACAGATTGTATTGAAGCTGGAGGTTTCGAAAGGAGTGAATGTGATCCCCCTGTCAGACATCTCCCAAAGTTACAATGCCTATTCTTTCCCATTTGTGGAACCCCTTGAGTTTTGCGATCTGGTATAATCATCTGCCCTGCCACATTGGAGTTTGTTGTGTCAGTTTTTTCTCCCAACCTCTGCAGCACAGCACGCCAGTTGAGGAAAGTCCTGGGTGACTTTGGGGAGAGGGACGGTGACAGGGACTTCATTACCCTGTCCTCTCCCATTAAAGAGCTTGGCTCCATACGCCTGGTCACCCCAGCCCCCGAACAACCAGTCATTAATGACCAATAGTTGCATCCTTCTAAAATACAACTGAAGGTCAGCCATTTCCATTGCTCCATCATAAACAGCCTGCCTGCATTTAGCCCAGCCTATGGGGTGGCCGGTTTGTCAAGAGGAATGCATGGGTTGTGGAAGAGAGATCCTGGCGTTTGGGATCATCAGTGCAAAGTTTTGAACGCTGTATAGGCAGTGTGGCAGGATCATCATTTTAAACAAGGCAACTCGCACCAGTACCTGGAGCGGAGGTGATGCTCAGCACTGCTGGTCTGCCTTTATGTTGTTCTTGTGAGGTGTCATACTGAGGCTCCAGTTTGGGTCAGGTTCCCAGGAGATGTGTATCCCTAAGTATTTAAAGCTGTTTCTCTTTATGCGTATGGTGGTTTGCCACGTCTTGGCTGATTCGTCTCCACCAACAGGAATTAGCAAATGTTTACTTCGGTTCATGCGAAGGCCAGAGGCCCCTTTGTACAAATGTAGTATCTGGATGAAGCGTCGGCCTGTGGATTGGGGGGGGGGTCA
This sequence comes from Pleurodeles waltl, assembly GCF_031143425.1. NCBI lineage: Eukaryota > Metazoa > Chordata > Amphibia > Caudata > Salamandridae > Pleurodeles > Pleurodeles waltl. The sequence continues at coordinate 583,069,603 of NC_090451.1, forward strand.
ATATCAAGAGAAGTACATTATCCTCATAGAGTGTGACTATTTCATCTGGGCACTTGTGCCACTGTTGTACCTGGGTAACACGTGGTACGAGTCTGACTAGGGGTTCTAGGGCAAATTGGAGGGGGAAAGCAAGCTTCCTTGCCTGGTGCGCCGTCAAATAGGGAAGAGATCAGGCAGAGCAGATTAATACATCCACTTATTCAGTGTCTCGGGCACATTATCACCAGTACCTGTAGGAGGCTGGCCTGGTTTGTAGTGGGGACCTTGGGTACTTAAACCTTACACCAGGTCCAGTTATCCCTTGTTGGTGAATGTAGTAGTGTTCTAGCAGCTTAGGCTGATAGAGGTAGCTATAGCAGAGCAGCTTAGGCTGAACTAGGAGACATGCAAAGCTCATGCAATACCACTTATAGTTACACAGTACTTATACACAAGTAAAGACAATACTCAGTGTTACTAAAAATAAAGGTATTTATTTGGGTGACACAGTACCGAAAATATCTTAGAGACAATACCCCTTCTGGAGGTAAGTATTAGACACAATGTATACACTAACCACCAAAATTAGACAAGTAAATAGAGCAATGCAAACAGTAGGAAATCCTATAGAATGAAATGGGAGAAAATAGGTCTAGGGGCAACACAAACCATATACTAAAAAGGTGAAACGTGAATCACAAATTCCCCCCTAGACAAGTGTAGTGTGTGCAGAATCGCTGGGAGAGTAAGAATACAGTAAAGGTAAGTAAATTACCCCACCCAGAGCCCAGAAAAGCAGGAGTAAAGTACTGCAAGTTTCCTTAGGACACACTACACCTCGTTTTGGGGATTTTGCAGCAACCAACCAAGTCTGCGAAGAACAGCTGCTGGATTATTGGACCTGAAGACCTGCAAATAAAGGGAACCAAGTCCAGAAGTCGAAAGAAATTTCAGGAAGGACAGGAGCCCCTGCCAACTCAGAAGAGGGTCAAATAAAGAGACCCCAGTTAGTTGAAGACTACAGAAATGCACCCTAGGAAGATGCCAGTGGGTCCCTGCATGATGCAAAAGATGTCCCACGGCGTGAAGATAGTTGCTGATGAGATTTCATGTTGGAAGTCGCCAACACGAGCCTTGGCTACGGCAAAAGTGCGCTTTACATCAAAATGGCACTAGATGGACCCAGGAGGGACCTGGGGGCTTCAACTTTGTGTGAGGAGGAAGAGTGGGCTCTCAGCACTTTAGAGAGCCCCGTGGATGCCAGCCAGCACCCCCAGAAGCCGCAGGATCGGGTTTCAAAGGAGGTGCAAAACGCTGTTGATGCAGCACTAACAAAAGAAGGTCCCACGCCGCCGGAGAACAATTCAACAAGTTGAGCGTCGCAGGGTGGAGTGCTGGGGACCTGGGCCAGGCTGTGCACGAAAGAATTTTGCAAAGAGTGCACAGAGGCCTCTGGAGGCGAAGAAGACGCACAACACAGGGGTACCGTTGTTCTCTGGGAAGGCAAGGTCTTACCTCCTCCAAATTGCATCATTAGGACCTCACGACAGTCTACGTCGATGGTATCCACCCTCTGTGTCATTAGGAGCACGCTCGTCACCGTGAGAAGAGTCCCAGGGTACCGGTCGTCGCCTTGGTTGGTGCCTGCTTGGAGCAGGGGAGTGACTCCGTCACTCCACAGGAGATTTCTTCGGTCCTTCTGGTGCAGGATGAAGACAAGAAGTCCCCAGATCCTGCACACCAATGAAACAGTTGCAGCTGCTGACTTGGAGCTGAGGTTGCTGAAGAAAAGTGTCTCTTGTAGACACTTTGTTGCAGTTACAGCGTTTCTTGGAGCAGGCTGCGGTTGATCTGAGGTCAGACGATGTTGAAGTTGTTGCAGAGGATTCCTGAAGGAAATTTGCAAGCAGAATCTGAAGAGAACCCAGAGGAGAGACCCTAAATAGCCCTGAGGGGGAGGGGTCTGTGATGTCACCTGATAGCACTGGACACTCAGAGCCCTCCAGAGTGCCCCCACACTGTGCAAAGCAAGATGGCTGAAGTCTGGGACACACTGGAGGAGCTCTGGGCACTACCCCTGGGGTGGTGATGACAGGGGAGTGGTCACTCCCCTTTGCTTTGTCTAGTTTCCCGCCAGAGCAGGGTAGAAGGGGTCCCTGAACTGGTGTACACTGGTTTATGCAAGGAGGGCACCATCTGTGCCTTTCAAAGCATTTCCAGAGGCTGCTGGAGGCTACTCCTCCCCAGCCTGTGACACCTATTTCCAAAGGGAGAGGGTGTAACACCTTGCTCTCAGAGGAAATGCTTTGTTCTGCCTTCCTGGGACTGGGCTGCCCAGCCCCTAGGAGGGCAGAACCCTGTCTGTGAGGTGGCAGCAGTTGTAGCTGCAGTGCAAGCCTCAAAGAGCTGGTTTGGCAGTACTTGGGTCCATGGTGGAACCCCCAGGATGCATGGAATTGGCTCTCCAATACTAGATTTGGAATGGGGGTACAATTCCATGATCTTAGACATGTTACATGGCCATATTCGGAGTTACCATTGTGAAGCTACATATAGGTAGTGACCTATATGCAGTGCACAGAGTCTGGGGAAATGGCCCTGAATTATGTGGGGGCACCTTTGCTAGTGCAATGGTGCCCTCACACTTAGTAACTTTGCACCTAACCTTCAGCAAGTGAAGGTTAGACATATAGGTTACTTATAAGTTATTTAAGTGCAGAGAAAATGGCTGTGAAATAGTGTGTGCACTATTTCACGCAGGCTGCAGTGGCAGTCCTGTGTAAGGGTTTGTCTGAGCTCTCTATGGGTGGTAAAAGAAATGCTGCAGCCCATATGGATCTCCTGGAACCCCAGTGTCCTGGGTACCTAGGTACCATATTCTAGGGACTTATAAGGGGGGTCCAGTATGCCAATTGAAATTGGTAAATGCAGTCACTGGCCTACAGTGACACATTTAAAAGCAGAGAGAGCATAAGCACTAAGGTTCTGATTAGCAGAGCCTCACTGCCACAGTTAAGCACTACACAGGCATACACATTAGGCCACAAACTATGAGCACTGGGGGCCTGGCTAGCAGGATCCCAGTGACACAGTAAAAACACACTGACACTCACTCACAAACAGGCCAAAAGTGGGGGTAACCATGCTAGAAAGAGGCTACTTTTCTACAGTACCTTCCTCAGGAAATCCCAGTCTACTGAATCAAAGTATTTTTTGAAGTTCAGAAGGAGGGCGCAGGATCCATCCAGTTTTTGTCAGCAGACCATAGCTACTTACACTTTTATGTAGTGGTGGGTGCTGTGATTGAGCATTGAGCCACGCTGGTCCAGATGGACTAGGGGTGGTAAGATTCTCTGTATACTGCTGGCCAGGATCCTTGTCAATATTCTTCTTATACTTGTGTTTTAATTGAGGCTATAGGCATATATGAGGCAAAGTGGTTCGGGGTTTGGAGGGGGCAGCCTTAGGGAGGACCATTAAGGTGGCAGTGCATAGCTCTGGGGGAAAGTGGCCAATGTTAGCAGCTTCCCTATATAGGTTGAGTAACCGAGAGTGAGGTGGGTTTGGAATTTACTGTAGAATTAAAGTGGGTAACCATTTGCTCTGGGTGTTTTTGCTGGAATTCATCTCTTGCTTTGCCACCTTGATCTCTTCAGTGGTGATGGGCAACTCGGGGACCGATTTGTTGGTTGCTGAAATTGCCTGAATGGGGTTGCCGGTGAGTACGGAGTGCCATTCGTGTAATCAGCATGGATGGTGTGCTTATAGCTTTTGGTAGCAGGTGGCAAATTCATCTGAGATTATGGTCAGTGCCACATTTATTCCCTTTTTCTTCACACACCTCCCTGGTCGCGACATGCTCCATACAGTTGTCTCTTCTAAGGGTTGAGCCTGCAAGAGCGTGCGCTAGCAAGACCCTGTTGTTCACAAAAAGAGCTTGAAGCCCGTCCATCGCTTACCATTGTTGGTTCCAGTGGTCCTCTTTTTTGCAGTCATCTTTATCATCCAGTGCTGGCGAAACGTCACAATCTTTTCTGTGGAGCCAGGATCAAGCACAGATTGATTCAAGTTAATCAGTGCTCGTCTACTTCTCCCAACGTGATTGAGGTACTATTACCACCCCCCCCCCCCCCCCTCCTTCTCTGCTTAAAAACCTGAAAAGGTGAATATCTGAAGATGACCATCTGGTACGGGTTGTGACTGCAATGCAAACAAAACTTTGTATTGTTGTTATGCTGGGTACAGAAAATATGTTTGTATCAATTTTTGTTGGTGTAGCTTTTAGATTCAGCATAACAGCACACAAGTGCTGCTTTTCCAACCTGTTATCTATCACTGAGCTTCAACCATGCCCACCGAACAGCCATTACTTTAATTTGTGCCTGGGCTTGCCTTTCAAAAATCCCTTGATATCATTGGTAAATGCTTTACGTTTGTCCCCCCTTGAATGTCTTTTGTTACACTTTGTAGACAGACCCTGTTACATGGCTTACTGCACAATTGCCAATATACTTCAGCATGGGCAAACTGCTTTGTTCTTTTGTCTCTTCCCCTTTCCATCGCGCTCCATGGTGCTCGCAGCGTGAGCTCGAACAGTGGTATTGGAGTGCTTGTCACATTGTTCACACTGTTACCTAACCCGAGTAATTTCGATTTTGCTTTTGCCTTTCTTCTTCGCACTCCACAGCTTTAAAAAATCCCTTGTCATTGGTAAATGCTTTATTCAAAAACACAGGAATCCTCAACGCAGCTCTTCCAGCACAACGGGAGCCCCGATACGGCAATATTCATTGCACTAGGGAAACTCTCCCCGTAATGCTTTGCAGGGACATTTCTTTTACAAAACATTTTTGCTCATAACTCAACCTGTGGTGGTCCTACGACAACCACTAAACTGTTCAGCATGACACGCACTTTCTGTCTAGCTCATCTCTGGATCCCACTCTAGGTTAGTGGGGACCCCAAAATAACCCCTCCTACAATTCAGTGCCTTTTTAAGCTCTTTATGGCTGGAACTTTTGTTTTACAGCTGGGAGTAGTTTGTGTTTTGAGGTCCTTGTTTGCAATAACATTACAGTAGGCCTTCTAGGCCTGAAAACGTGTAATGCACTACGCCTTCTAGGGGCTAATAGATGGTTACACTGCATTACTTTCTGACATTATCTTTTCATATGGTTATACCCTCTAGGGCTGACTATATGGTTACATGACCATGTTTCTTCCAAATGTTATTTTTATAGTGGTGACCTCCAGAGGCTGTTCTGAGCATTACAGTCAAGTTACTACAATAGTCGCTGCAGTCTGAAACTTGTCCCATAAAGCTTTACAGGGGTATTCCTTTTACAAAACCTATTTGCTCATAACTCCTGTGGTGGTCCTAGGACAATGGGACCTCCATCAAAACATCAACATGCCCTTTCTGTCTAAATCATCTCAGGGTCCCCACAGTAGGTTAGTGGGGGACCTCTAAAGAATAACGCTTCACATCATTCAGTGTCTTCTTAAACTCTCTTACGGCTGGAACTTTTGTTATACAGCTAGGAGTAGTTGGTGTTTTTAGGCCTTGTTTGAAATAATATTCCAGTAGGGCTTTTTAGCAATCTAACTATATGCAGGGCCACTGGATTTCTGTGACAAGAAAAGTCCAGTTATGCATTTTCAACACCAATAGCTCTAACGCAAGCAATTTCGGACCAATTGCATTGTAAATGCTTGTTTTGTAGATCGCTATATAAGCCACCTTATTGTGAACAGTGATGCCAAACATAACCACAGGATGGCAGCCATTTCCTGTTTTGCATTCTCACAGAAGTTCACTGTAATTAATCGTTTGTTTCTCCGAAGTTATCCATGTTGAAAATGTGTCTGTTTTAATTTGGGGTCCTCTAGTCGCCATTCTTTTACAAGTTTTCATATTAAAATGTCCCCTGTTTTAATGTGCTTAGTGTGTGACATGTTGAGAGGTGGTCTAAGACAGGCAGTGTATAATAAGACATTTAATTGCACTCCAAAACGCCTGGATCCTCGATGTCTCTGGCAACAGACAATAAATTAAAATATGTCAATGATTTTACTGTTGTGGAATCTATGACAACGGCAAATATGCATTTTAAAATTAGCTAGCTATTGATGAAAACACCATTATAACAGAGGTGCTAGAGACTCGACGGAAAACCTAGAAGATATCATTGTCAGTGTTTTAATATAATTGTAATGTCCTTTCTGTGCAGTGCAAGATTTCGTTTTTTGTTTATCTCCACCGGGTTCCCATGCCCATCGGCTAGACTGTGAATCCAAAAGCCTCCAAAAGGATTTCTTGGTTTTACGGTCCGTGTAGGCAGATGCAATGGCAAAAGGCATTTTCTGAGGGTACATACATCTAATTATTTGTCCGAAAAGAAGCAAACACCAGACTCTTGATAGGCTGTATACGCCCTGTACAGTGCATTGAATCAACCCGACTTGTAAGAGGAGACCAATGTGAGCCCACAGTGCTGGTATGATTTGGTCTGTGTGATTAAAACACATATAGAACCCTGGCAGCAGAAGGTTGGACTTTTTTGCTATGTAGCCATCTTACATTTCTGAAGGCCGAGGTGAACACCGTTACAATCTCGCCTACGGACAGGGCATGTGCTTTGCTGCCGGTGGTATTAGGGTTTGAAGGCCGCCTTTCCTTACCGTTCGTTCCCTTCATTGTCACTTTTCTTTGCTGCCTCCTAATTGGCCAACGTGTCAGCTTCACTTCCTTTCCTTGTGGCTGGAACAAGGACCAATTATTGATGGCTTTATCTAGATTGCTGCCCTTCCGTTACTCGTGCTTCATTGAAGTACTATTTTACTTCTACCTCATTGTGCATGTTACTTCCTATTTCTTCTTCCTCAGTGTCAGAATTGATTCTTCTTTTTCATGGTCTGTATTGCTGCTTCTTCTTTCTTCCTTTCTCCTTGTCTGAGATGCCTCTTCTGTTTTTCCTTCTTTCCTCCTATTCTCCTAAGCTCCCGTTGTCTGTGTTGATTCTTCACTCCCAGGCTTCACACTCCCCTTGTCTGTGTTCCCACTCACCCACTATAAGAAAAAAACAAAAACTGCTGTGACGCTGCCAGTGCTGGCTGCATCGTGTCACTTTTTTTTCTAACTTTTAGCTATGCTGCACAGCTAAACTCTGTAACATGGCTAAAAGGCATTGTTAAAGCCAATAGGTCTTTCCCACACGAGAAGCACATTAGCTTAGCCAATGCTGCTTTTACTTATAACTCATCAGGTGCATGGAACTTATGTGATGTGCACCAAAGCAGGTGTGGTACGTTTGGTAAGCCATTCTTTTTCCAACCATTTTCACGATTTCTGTTACTGACGTAGAGCAAATGATTATTTCCATTCTTCACAAGTGATTATTAGCTATGCTTTCTTGGTGTCGTATGCTTTTTGTAGGTCTTTATTTTCTGCCGTGATCTATGCATGTAACCTTGAACTAGAATGTCAGCTTTTGTATTAGTTTGTATTTAGTGCTGTACTTATTCATGTATACTTTGTATGTCATTTTTTTCTTTAGCCTGGTCTGTGGCTAATATCCAAGTCCTGATGATGGTCAGTTATTATTATGAGATTGGAATGTCTGTGATTGTTGACACAAGACCCGTTTTGATTGTACTTTTTACTGGCGGTGTTTATAATTAACTGTACTCTGTATTTTCTAATTTGCACAATTCTATAACTAAGTTTGAACAGAGAGTACTCTCTTCACCTCACTGATCACTTCCTTACTCGTTTTTGATTGTTAATGATCTTTATGTTGAGCAAAACAAAGGTTCATTTATTTAAAAAATGAAATCATTATGTTTCCTGGTGATCCCATAGGCCCCCTATACATAAACCTGGAGCAGGTGCAGTGATAAATTGCACCTTTGAGGATCCCTCTCTCCTTCCAAAGCTGGGATAATTATCTAGTGAAATATATGGCTGCACATTCAAACTGTTGGAGTTTGTGTGGTGAGGACAGCACATTTTAGTTTTTATCCAGGCACACCTAATAAAGTGTTGTGAGAAAGAAGCCTCTTTCTAGAATGGTTACCCCCACTGTTGGCATGTCTGTGAGTGGCTGTCAGTGTGTTTTTACTGTGTCCCTGGGATCCTGCTAGCCAGGACCCCAGTGCCCATAGTAAAAACCCTAAATGTCAGTGTGTTTTGCCTGTCTCACTGCTAGCCAGGACCATAGTGCTCATAGTTTGTGGCCTAATGTGGCCTAATGTGTGTGTTGTCAGTAGTGTTGTCAGTAGTGCTTAACTGTGTCACTGAGGCTCTGCTAACTGGAACCTCAGTGCTTATCTTCTCTCTCTGCTTTTAAATTTGTCACTATAGGCTAGTGACTTAATTTACCAATTTCATTTGGCACACTGGACCCCTCCTTATAAGTCCCTAGTATATGGTACCTAGGTACCAAGGGCATTGGGGTTCCAGGAGATCCTTATGGCCTGCAGTATTTCTTTTGCCACCCATAAGGAGCTCAGACAAAACCTTTCACAGGACTGCCACTGCAGCCTGCGTGAAATAGTGCGCACACTGTTTCACAGCCATTTTCACTGCACCTAAGTAACCTATAAGTCACCTATATGTCTAACCTTAATTTACTGAATGTTAGGTGCAAAGTTACTAAGTGTGAGGGCACCCTTGCACTACCAAAGGTGCCTCCACATAGTTCAGGGCCAATTCCTGGGACTTTGTGAGTGCGGGGACGCCATTACACGCATGCACTACATATAGGTCAATACCTATATGTAGCTTCACAATGTTAACCCCGAATATGGCCATGTAAGGTGTCTAAGATCATGGAATTGTCCCCTCATCCCAATTCTGGTACTGGGACCCCAATTCCGGTATTGGGGCTCCAATTCCATGCATCCTGAGGGCTCCACAAATGGCCCGCAGTACTACCAAACCAGCTCTCTGTGGTTTGCAATGCAGCTACAGCTGCTGCCATCTCACAGACAGGGTTCTGCCCTCCTGGGGTCTGAGCAGCTCAGTCCCAGGAAGGCAGAACAAAGCATTTCCTTTGGGAGGAGGGTGTTACACCCTCTCCCTTTGGAAATAGGTGTTGCAGGCTGGGGAGGGGTAGCCTCCTCCAGCCTCTGGAAATGCTTTGAAGGGCACAGACGGTGCCCTCTTTGCATAAACCAGTCTACACCGGTTCAGGGACCCCAAGTCCCTGCTCCGGTGCACAACTGGACAAAGGAAAGGGGAGTGACCACTCCCCTGTCCATCACCACCCCAGGGGTGGTGCCCAGAGCTCCTCCAGTGTGTCCCAGACTTCAGCCATCTTGTTTTCCAAGGAGTGGGAACACTCTGGAGGCTTCTGAGTAGCTAGTGCCAGCAGGTGACGTCAGTTACCCTCCTGATAGGTCCATACCTGATAATGTAGCCAGTCCCCCTATCAGGGCTATTTAGGGTCTCTCCTGTGGGTTTAACTTCAGAGTCTACTTGCAAGCTTCCAGCAGGAATCCTCTGCAACTACTACTTCGTCCTCTGAGCTCGGATCGACTGCAGACTGTTCCAGGAACCGCTGTAACAGCAACAAAGTATCCAGAAGGGCTACTGTTCCTCTGCAACTTCAGCTCCAGCCAGTAACTGCAGCAGTTTCCATGGTATGCACGCTTCTGGGACTTCCTGTCTTCACCCAGCACCAGAAGGACCATAGAAATCTCCTGTGGAGTGACGGAGTCACTTCCCTGCTCCTGCAGGCACCTTCTAAGTCAACGACCGGTTCTCTTGGACTCCTCTCCTGGCGACGAGCATGCTCCTTGGAACACAGGTTGTGGACCCCTTCAAAACAGACTGTCCCGAGGTCCTGCTGTCCAAATTTGGAGGAGGTAAGAGCTTGTCTTCCCTGAGTATGACAGTACCCCTGTGCACCACATTTTCTTCACCTCCTGAGGTCTCTGTGCACTACTTGCAAAATTCCTTTGTGCACAGCCTGGCCCAGGTCCCCAGCACTCTATCCTGTGACTCTCAACTCGTTGAGTTGTCCTCCGGCGGTGTGGGACCTTCCTTTGTAGTGCTGCACCAACCACATTTTGCACCTCCTTTGTCCCCGTGTCCTGGGACTTCCGTGGGTGCTGTCCGGTCAACTGAGGGCTCTCCGAAGTGCTGAGAGCCTCCTCTTCCTCCTCACACAGAGTTGAGGCCCCAAGGTCCCTCCTGGGTCCAGACAGCACCACTTTGATGCAAAACGCGACTTTGCAGGAACCAAGGCTTGTTGGACTAATCCAGCGCCAAAACTCTCCTGCATCCAACATCTCTTCGTGGGACATCCATTGCATCATGCAGGAACCCGCTGACATCTTCCTTGGGTGCATTTCTGCCATCTTCGTCCAACTTTTCTTTTGCACCCTCTTCTAGGTTAGCAGGGTCTCCTTTCCTTCCTGGAACTTCTTCCGACTTCTGGACGTGGTCTCCTTCCTTTTGCAGGTCTTTAGGTCCAGGAATCCACCATTTGTTGTGTTCAGTCTAGCTTGGTTCTTGCAGTAACTCTAATCACGACTTGTAGTGTGTCCTGAGGAAACTTGCAGTACTTTACTCCTACTTTCCTGGGCTCTGGGGTGCGGTAATGTACTTGCCTTTACTGTATGCTTAGGCTCCCAGCGATTCTTCACACACTACACTTGTCTAGGGGGGGAATTTGTGATTCACATTCCACTTTCTTAGTATATGGTTTGCGTTGCCCCCAGACCTATTTTCTCCCATTGCATTCTATAGCATTTCCTATTGTTTGCACTATCCACTGTCTAAGTACTTACCTTATTTTGGTGTCTCATGTATATGTTGTGTATAATACCTCCAGAAGGAGTATTGCCTCGAAGATATTTTTGGCCTTGTGTCACCCAAATAAAATACCTTTATTTTGTTAACACTGAGTATTGTTTTTACTTGTGTATAAGTACTATGTAACTATAAGTGATATTGCAGGAGCTTTGCATGTCTTCTAGTTCAGCCTAAGGTGCTTTGCTACAGCTACCTCTATCAGCCTAAGCGGCTAGAATACTACTACATTTCACTAATAACGGATAACTGGACCTGGTTTGAGGTGTAAGTACCCAAGGTACCCACTACAAACCAGGCCAGCCTCCTACAAGTGTTCATTGTGACAGTGCTCCCAATATGGAATTCGGGCTCAGATTTAATATCCTTTGTGGCTGTGGAGTGTGCATCTCTGTGTATTTTGGTGCAATGATTTTTTTTCTTCTAGTCTAGTGCAGGAGCAGTGGTGATTGTCTAAGGAAAGCAACATCAACTCTCTCTCACTCCCTCTTTGTCAGTCTGTCTTAGAACCCTAAATAGTGGCAGCGTATACCCTCTCTTTAAAGCTCAAAAATGAAAACAAAAATGGCACAGCCAACTTCCTTTCAGCAGGCTAATCGGGTGTTTTTCTGCTATCCCTTTGAAAGAGAAAATTACTTTTATTCTTCTTCACTTCAAAGGTACTGTGTGTGATTTCCGTCTCTCTTATGGTCGTGTCTTCAACCGACGAAGCAAAATCATTGCTGTTAATAGAGATCAGTCACAGTTGCTGAAGAACTCTGACATGTTCTGGAAGCCAACCATCGCCATCCAAGGTAATTAAAAGCTGCTCTCACAGACGTATGTGTCGCTTTTTCTCAGATGCCTAACATATCACACACCTAGGTACGATGTGTTTAAGCTCTTGTATCTTCTTTTGTAAGGCGATGTCGGAACGTTTCTAACAAAGCTTTTAAAAGGACTTAAGAATTATTCCTGTCCCCCGGAATGGATTGAAGGTCTAAAGGAAGGTGATATCAAGAAGGAACAAGCAAACCGGTAAATTTAGAAACAAGACAATAATAGCGTTTGGGGGTGGGGGTGGGGCAGGAGGGAAGTGTATGGGTAGCAACTACTTGGTTGAATGAGTGATTTATTCTCAGTTGAATGAAACTTTATAAAAGACAAAAGCTCCGGGATATTTTGGAGCAAATGAATCTTGAATGTGAATTTTGATAGTGAACACTGTAGTGCTTAATGTTGAACTGTGTGTAATAAAGCAGCGCATGTTTGGAGGAATATGTAATGGAATGTCGAATTGCATTATGGAGCACAAAATGCTGGATCATATTGGACCATGAAAGCAATTCCTTTTGATTAAATAGTTGATTCCAGGATATTGGAGCTTTTTATGAGTATTTTGTTTAATTCAGTATAGGGTTCAGGGAAATAGATGACTGCCTTACAGACTAACTTCAACTTAGAAATGGAGCTTCTAGAATGTGCATGAACCAGCAGAGAGATGTCTACTTCAGGTCAGCTCTTAAAGCACTTATTTTGCTTCTCTGGAGTACAGCTTCAAGTTCAAGACATTCTCCTGTGTGCACAAAACATATTGAAGCAAAGTAGGTGCAGATGCTGGCCCCTCATTAAATCCCCTTTGGCCATTCGAAAGGCAGAAAGTGCCGCAGGCCTACATTGTGGGTGTATGGCTGCAAGCCCTGCTATGCCCTGGAACATTGTAGTCAGTGATAAGAAGCTGCCAGATAGGGATCCCTTTGCCATTCAATTAGATGCTACTGTTGTGCCTCATGTCCCACTTTGTTTTCTGCGTATCCGAATGCTCTGAACTGACTGTTTCATAAACCGATTTGCAAAACGCTAAATAGATTAAAAGATTGTCACATACTTGAAATATTATCTGATATAATGCTGGAAACGCACTAAATTGTGCATAAAACTTGTAAAATTGTATCTAATCCACCATCTGGTCCATATTGTGTAGTCTATTCTGCCTTAATCAATGATGAAGATGGACCATAAGCTCCAGACTGTCTTGAGTACACCTCCTCATAAAGAGTCACTACATTTTCAGCTGGAAAGTATATTCTAGCCCTTTGCAAATTTCTACGGAAGGAGCAACAGATGTTTTTTAGGTAACATGTTCGTTTCTGAAATGTTTCCTGAATAAAAAAAAAAGTCAGCCACTCACAGCTGCCATGAAGGAGGAGGATTTTCCCTGAGAAGGTTTCTCTTGTTCATGAGCACTGGAGCTTATTTCCTTCCCTCAAAAATATTTCTGATCGTGCCAAACAAAGAAATCATCGGAAGAGCACTGCGGTTGTAATACGTTTGGATAGAAGAAAATCTGCTCTTGGTCATTGTCACAGACTATAATATTCTGATGACAAATCAAATCTCAAATAATATGGAATGAATAGCTGTTGTTCACAAAAGCGGTAGCTCTCTACTAAACCAGTTAGAGATTATTCCAGAATACGAATCCCTGCCCCTTCCCTGAATTTCTTCACCATCGTACATATCCTCATTTCTCCTTACCTTTAGACCACGGCCAAACAGTCCTCCGGTCAATGATCTCTTCCTAGGTTTTTTCTCCAAGTCTAAACTAAAACGTGCCTCTTCTCTATACTTGGATATTTCAGTATTTGATTTGAAAACCTAGATGTGCATGTAACGCAGTTCTTTCACCTCAAAACCTCATGTGACCGCCTAATACCATGTCTTATAATGTGATCATAGTATAATTCAGTTTAACCTTCCATTATGTTCTCCTCCTGTCAGGTCTGCACCCACAATCTATAAAACTATGAGAACATGGTAAAAAGGCACTCTTCCTTCTTTTTACCTTACTTACATTTTACTTACCTAACAACTCGACTCAAGGAATTGACCTGCTCGACACGCAAGGTGTTTAAGAACCAAACAAAATATGATACAGCAGAGAACGCCACAGGTCTCATCGTAAAATGCAGCATTGTGGAAACGCATCTGACATACCAGATGTTTCTGGCTCCGAGTACATGAAGGCACTGAGTAGAAGGGTGGAAGCACATCATATTCACAGCTTGGAAAGCAAAGTCCAGAGGTCCTTGCACCAGTGGTCAAGAAGGTGAAAATCATCACAGAGATCAGTACAAAAACCATATTAAGGGCCGCTATTTCTCTACACTCATTTGAGGATCAAACCACTTGGTAGCAAACTCAATCAGAGGCCCAGATTTAGAGTTTGGTGGACGGGTTACTCCATCACAAACGTGACGGATATCCTGTCCGCCGTATTACGATTCTCATACTAGATAATGGGATCATAATACAGCGAACGGGATATACATCACGTTTGTGACAGAGTAACCCCATCTGCCAAACTCTAAATCAGGCCCAAAGTCTTACACTGTGGTTGGGCACTTCTCCCAAGGGAGTCAGGTTTTGATCCATGAAAATAGCCACATGAGGCACTGACCTTTGAGTTTATCACCTGGCTTCAAGACCTCTTGATGACTCACTCGATTCCAAGAAAGCCTTTGGCAAAGGGCTCTGACTCACGGATGCCAGCTTGGCCCAAGCAACTCCATCCTCAGATTCAAAATTAGCTGTGAGGCTGAGCCAGAAACGAACCCTGTGGCCTTCTCTAAGAAAGGTCTTGTTGCTTGGATCAGAGCTTTTGAGTCAAGTGTGAACCCCCAAGTGCCATTGAGCTCCCACAAGTGTATGATGTTAGGCAGCATAAAATATTCATATCCCTTCCAGAGGGAAGGTTCTCTCTCGTCCAGCCCCTCAAAAGGATGCTCACACACCACAGTCAGAACCATGGAGAAAGAAGCCTTGAAGGAGCAAATGTTGGACGAATTGCAGCAAAGAATTGCAGAGGCAAGGCCAGTAGCCCTCCTTCACAACTTCCTCCTCACGTTCCCGAACCTCTGCCATGACCATAAACACCACCACCTTCTCCGTCAACTGAGCAGTTGGACCGCTCAGATGATAAACACTCTGATCAAGCCCCTGTGATAAGCAGGACCCATATCTAGACACTGAGCCTGCTGGGACTGGAGATGAAACTTGGAAGGATTACCATGTAGATCCACAGGATGGTGCTTACTTATAGCCACTATCCGATTAACAAGAACGACCCTCCTTCTGATAAGGAGAGCTAAAAATCTGATGAGGCAAGGAGATGACTGGCTGTAAGGGCAGCTGGCCAGTGTATAATTGACAACTCAGTCAGACTGATCTGTTGCTGCAATAGATACCATTGTGCGGTGATAGAGCAGTTAGACAAGCGCCTGCCAGAGGCAAATCACTATAGGGACGAGAACGTGTGGCAGATGAGAAAGCAATCTCTAGTGCTAACATACAGTGCATCCTGGATTCGACTGAAACTGCCACCATGATGGTAAACATTGGCACCATATTCCTCATGCATGGCTTAGGATGTCTGGGTTCAAGCCAGACATATAGCAGCATCTCATTGATGTTTCATTCAATGGAGAGCAACAGTTTAGCCCTATATAGACTGCCGCAGAGTTGCCTTTACATTCAATTAGTGATTCACCCACCATCCCCTTATCACATAACAGTTGTCGGGGGAGAATAATGTTACTTCTTCTAAAATTGGAGGAGATGAGCTTAGACAAGTGGGTTCTCTCAATGGGACAGCTTGGGTACTGCCTTGAGTTCCAAATCCCACCACCATCATACATACTGCCTCATTTTTACACATTGAGTCAAGAACATCTAAGCCTATTGCTGGAGTCAACAGAAGCTCTTCCTCAGCTGCCATCGAGCCGGTGCTACCTTAGCAGCAGGCCTGAGGAGATTACTCATTGCACTTCCTCATTCACAAAAAAACCATAACTCTATAGCCTCTCCTAGACTTCAGGGCCATGGAACAGGTACATCTTGTTGGAGCACTTCTACCCAGAAGAGCACCACTCCATTGCATTGCACAAGAGACCACAACGCAACCCTTGACCCAAAGGGCACCTGATTTCATTTCCCCGTCCACTCAGTGCATTACCTCTACCTGTTCGTCATTGCAGGTGGATTACACTACCATTTCAAAGGTCTGCCTTTTCTAAAAGGCACCCGTAGCCACAGATTCCTCACCTTTTGAATATTCCCCAGGTGTCAGACTGGATCAGAAAGCTTTTCCATACTACCTCTGTAGGCTGGTAGGTAGCACTGTGCGGCTCTGCTCTGATGCAATTCGGTGCCGAAAATAACTTGCAGAGCCTATGTAGGCAATGCTTATGTGTGCTGACGTCAGATCCTCAGCTCTGTATGGACTGTTGCAAGCAAATGTCTGTGTCAGATCCCAACCAAGTGTGCCTATGGTGCCTGGGGTCGAGTCACAATTCTAAGGCTTACTGTGTGTTGATTATCCCATATGGCACCCAGGACTGCAGGGGCAAAGCTTAACATCTCAGAGCACAGGTAACTCGCCAAAGCTTTTTCAGATGCCAGTCTTTGTCGAGGACTGAATCTTCAGGCAAGTCAATGGAGAGCCATAACATAAATTGAGGCATGACTTGATACCCTCTCGCCACTTGCATTCACCTAAACAAGGGGCTGGGCGGCACTATCGCTCTAGATCTCGCTGCTAGAGTTGCCCAACTTCCGAGCTGAGAGGCCTTCCACCTGGAGTACCACTGGTGAGTTCGCTGTCAGCACTGGTTGGATTCTCCGAGCCAGTCCCAACACCTCCAGCCCTGAGCACAACTCTGCTTCCAGCGTCACAGTCCAAGCCAGTCCCTGGAAGTTTGACACTGCAGCCTAATCCATTAATGCCATACAAAGAGATACCCATTGTAATTCGTCCACTTGATCTGCCACTTCCACAAGGTAGAACACACACCCTACACTTCCTTTTCGGCACAGACTTGGGCAGTGGTTATGATGCAGGTGATGAATTCCTTCGGCCCTATTAATGACTTGAGGAGCCTAGTGGTTTTGATACCTCCCCTGAAAAGATGTTCTTTCAACTCCTGGTCCAGCTACTCAGGAATCCGCCTCCTGTGCCATGGCAATGTGTAGGACAGCTGAAGTCTTTGACCTCCAACTCCTCACCATAGAGTTCAACTCTAATCAATTGATATAAGTCCTCCAGCTGGGGCAGACATCTTCTGAGCCTCTTTCACCATTTAATGAGGCACTAACAAATACCTTGTCGTAGCTGAGGCCAAACCTTGCTCTGACCCCCAAGTCAACAGACGTATTTTGACACAGCATTGCCTTACCCCAGATGACCATGCATTCCTCTCCCAGCAATCTTCCCCTAAATGTTTGGTGGTCAAGTGTCCACAAGGAGATTTCCCCCACACTTTCCAGACTACTTCCCGATAGGGATTCCAAACGAGTGGGGACATTAGGGAAGCAAGTTTTTTTCTTCCACTAGCTTGGCTCTCCGTTCAGTAAATGCCAACTGGGCCGTTATTCCTATGCGTGGTGGCTCAAGTCCTCCATGTTGTCCCTGAAGATCTGTGACCTGTCCTTGTCCAGGCCACCCAAGACATAGCGATGTTGCCAAGTTCACAGTTTGTTGTGTCTTGGGCAATACTAATTTCATCATGCGAGCCGTTGGAGCTAGTGTAGCCGTTCACCACCATGCATGGCTGCGATCAACTGGATTCTCAGGCGATATCCAGTTCTCCATTAAGAACATGTCCTGCGACGGGACATCCTTTTTTGAGGACAAGGCTGATTCTACTTTGGAGCGATTTAAGGAGAGCTGAAGTACTGCAGGCTCTCTAGACTTATCCACCCCGTCCAACCAAGTGTACCACACTTCTTACTCCTTTTGCGGATTTGATGGGGATGTTGCATACTGGTGTCGCGTAGGCTCTCATTATTCTAATTAGACTACTGGATTTTGACAGCAAGATTGTCCACAGTGTGGGGGACTGAGTCTGAGCCACGGTGGATGACACTTGTCGCTCCAAATCCGGGCTTTGCTCCGGCTAACTAGCAGTGCCTCATCTCTCCCAAGAGGCAGAGATAATTGGGCAGCTGAGCGCATGACATATTGGTACTTCTCAGAGAAGTCGTGGTCACTCAAGTCACAACCGGTTCTCTCATACACAGTGCGGTCTCATATATAAATGACAATAAAGGCAGTATAAGTTTTAAATATTGGTTTAATAAAATGACTGCATTTTGGATAGCAAAGCGTGAGCTGCAATAACCAGAACTACACAACACAACAATATTAAAATAGTGATGATGAGAGTTAAGCATAAGAATAATGCTATCATAGTGCCACTAGAAGCGATGGACTATTCCCTATCTAAATCATATTTCGAGCACAGCATGTTAAGCTCTAATCCTGCCTTTCGGGTTCCCCTGGGAGGACATCAACCCTCATACCTGAGCAAAAGCCTGTGATCTGCGTCAGCATCTGCAGCGGAGCATTCAGCATACAGTTGTGGATCCCTGGCTGGAATCTCCCTCTTGACGTGTACTAGGACTAGAAAGTGTCCTTATAACTAACACAGCAGATGTTCTAAGAAAATGTCCCTACGTAAGGATGTGTATTTTCTACGAATGTTGGAGACTAAACTTCTACCACGTTTACCGGCAATGTACCAGACTGTAGCCTTGACTGAAGCACAGGGTGATCAAGAATGCATTGTTTGAGAACACAGTGCTGAACTAAGCAAAACAGTTTGATAGAAGAAATTAAAACAAGACCATAAAACTGGTTATTGTAAAAACAACAGTGTGAACCTGAATAAAATATATCTAGGTCAAGGTGCACAGCGACCTAGTGGTTCAAGCCAAAACAAAAATATCTCAACCCAAGATATATTTAAAACCCTACTCAATTTTGACAAGTTAAGAGGAGACACAAGCATACTACTTGACAATTTTAAAAAATGAGCATGCGGTTTAAAACCGAATTCAATGAAAAATGTCAATTTAGAATAGTTCCGAATCAAGCATGAGTCATGGAAAACAAGAGATCTTCCACTTCGGCAGATGACAAAACCGGAAAATCTGCACCAAAAACGACCAAGGAGTAAGTGTGTTCCATAGCTCCAGTATCAACCAAGGCGGCATCCCGTGCAGTGCCCATTGACGAGTTGATGGCAACTTCCTCCAGGAAGGGTAGCTTGTAATCAGCTTCACGTAGCAAACGCAACTGCAGTGCGCATGTTTGGTAATGAACCCTCAACGAGAACATCAACAGATCAGCATCAATTGCAGGGGGGTGTTGCTGTGAAAGACAAACTTCCAGTGCATGTTCAAAGGAGCACCAAAGGCACCGAAACATGGGCTGCACACAATCCAAAACCAGTCTGAATGACAAAGACCAATCACACCCCAAATGTTCCAGGAGTGTTGCTCCAAATTGCTGCATCATACGTTCACGACACAGCTGCGCTGATGGGAGTGCCTTCATTTGTCCTTGTTGCGGCGGGACAGCCATTGTGGAAAAACAACAGCAAAATGCCGGCTAATAAAGCCAAAGTTATCGGAAATCCCCCCAAAATACTACCGAAAATTGAGTGGATAGCTGAAGGTATCAAACCGAATATAGAGGAGAAGGTGTGAACAAAACCAATAACAAACAGCTCTGAAAAAATGTGCTAATCCAGCCGTGCTGGATGCATTAAATATACGTCCCACGAGTTTACCAAAGTGCCTCGGAAATTTTTTATTTAACAGGGACTGTATTTCTGCCGACGACCTTGCCACTTGAAGTGCGTAGGTCTTGCATGCAGTTGTAAGGGCCACATGCTTCTGAAACAATAAAGCCTTGAGTCTACTCAACTTGTCAAAATTCACCTTTGAAGTAGCAATATGAGACCAGATATCAGCTACCTCCTTTAATTTAGTGGGGGGGAAACAGCACGTTCCAGCAGCATGTAACGACCTTAGTGACCGAAACAACGTAAACTATTATGGCCCGCATGCCACAACAGTCTTCACTATTGAGAAGGACGTAGCTGTCGTTTGAAAGCACCTGGAACATTGGTCTATTCATGGGGACTGGAACTCCCTTCATATAGCAAGCTAAGTTTGCAACGGAGGCGTTACACGCCCCATGCAAGAACAGCTGTTTACAAACCATTGAATGGCTGACTGAAGTCTCGCATTCACTACCGATAAGAAAGACCTCTTTCATGCCATTGAAACATTTGTACGAGAACGGAAACTCCCACACCTCATGGTTGTAACTATCTCCCAGTTTTTCATATCTGCCTACTGGAATGTGTTTCAAACAGGAGGTGATTTGTAGCGTTGAAATAGGGCAGATTAATAACCCCGTGTATTAACCACTCTGCCGATGGTATTTCTGCCACGGTGAAAGGCAACCTCTCTATTTTCTCTGTTAAGCATGACATAAGTTGCTTCTTTCGTAGCCATTAGTTGTTGCCGCGTTAGATTAAAGGAAAAAAATATTTCCCCGGCACTGATGTGCTGCCACGGAACGCAACGCACCTTCAATGTTTGAAGTGTCCAACCCAACTGCATAATGGGCCTGGTCTGACTCTGCCCATGATATAAAGAAGACATATCAGATTGTATAATGTCTATAGCAGAAGATACAATGTTGTTTATCGTATATATCCGGTTGGACAAGGTGTTAATCCCATTATCCACAACACCTAATGCCTTTTCCAAATTTCCTGGTCTATTTGCCTTAACCGGGCTGCAGCATCTTGTTGGGAAAGTTTCCATATTTCATTGTATACTGCATACAAAAAACGCTTCCTACGTGGTATTTTGAGGCCTGACAAGAAATCTTGTAAGTCAGTGGTGTTAGACAAGAGACTGAGGTGTGCTTTAACCACATTTAGTGAGGATGATTTAAGCCACTGTTGGCACAATTGTCCTACACTATATGTTGTAATTATATCAGCATGTTCTGGTGATATATAGCGAGGGTTCGCCTATTCGTCCTAAAACCCCCAGAAGAGGTGACAAAACGTTGATGACACCCGTTAGTATCTATAGGCCACAATAACCACCCCCCTGGACGTGTTAGTGAAGCACTAAATGTACCATTCTGGACCCACTCATTTAGATAATCTTTTGTTGCATTCGTGTACTTTTGCCAGTTGTCAAATTTTGCATGGCAGGTATACTGGGCATGCTTAATTCTCTCATTGTTGCTAAGTCTAAACAACTTGTTTGTTGCACTGTTTCATTTAAAAAGATCATTTGAGCAGGGATGAGGCATGTGTAGGAGGATGGCCTGGCTTGTAGTGGGTACCAAAGGTACTTACACCTTGTGCCAGGTACAGTCACTCCCCTTTCCTTTGTCCAGTTTCGTGCCAGAGCAGGGCTGGGGGAATCCCTGAACCGGTGTAGACTGGCTTATGCAGAAATGGGCACCATCTGTGCCCATCAAAGCATTTCCAGAGGCTGGGGGAGGCTACTCCTCCTCAGCCCTTCACACCTATTTCCAAAGGGAGAGGGTGTAACACCCTCTCTCTGAGGAAATCCTTTGTTCTGCCTTCCTGGGCCGGGGCTGCCTGGTCCCGAGGAGGGCAGATACCTGTCTGAGGGGTTGGCAGCAGCAGCAACTGCAGTGGAGACCCCGGAAAGGCAGTTTGGCAGTACCCGGGTTCTGTGCTAGAGACCCGGGGGACCATGGAATTGTCCCCCCAATACAATTCCATGATCGTAGACATGTTACATGGCCATGTTCGGAGTTACCATTGTGATGCTATACATAGGTAGTGACCTATGTATAGTGCATGCGTGTAATGGTGTCCCCGCACTCACAAAGTCCGGGGAATTTCCCCTGAACGATGTGGGGGCACCTTGGCTAGTGCCAGGGTGCCCACACACTAAGTAACTTGGCACCCAGCCTTCACTAATTGAAGGTTAGACATATAGGTGACTTATAAGTTACTTATGTGCAGTGGTGAATGGCTGTGAAATAACGTGGACGTTATTTCACTCAGGCTGCAGTGGCTGGCCTGTGTAAGAATTGTCAGAGCTCCCTATGGGTGGCAAAAGAAATGCTGCAGCCCATAGGGATCTCCTGGAACCCCAATACCCTGGGTACCTCAGTACCATATACAAGGGAATTATATGGGTGTACCAGTATGCCAATGTGAATTGGTAAATTTAGTCATTAGCCTGCAGTGACAAATTTGGAAAGCATAGAGAGCATAAACCCTGAGGTTCTGGTTAGCAGAGCCTCAGGGAGACAGTTAGGCATCACACAGGGAACACATACATATAGGCCACAAACCTATGAGCACTGGGGTCCTGGCTAGTAGGATCCCAGTGACACATAACAGACACACTGACAACATAGGGTTTTCACTATGAGCACTGGGCCCTGGCTAGCAGGATCCCAGTGAGACAGTGAGAACACCCTGACATATACTAACAGATAGGCCAAAAGTGGGGGTAACAAGGCTAGAAAGAGGCTACCTTTCTACAACATGCTCTAAACAATGTTTCCTTTCCCTTGGTCTGCCAATCTTTTGTTCCCCAAACACTTTTCAAATCAATAGATTTGGACCAATATTCATAAACTTCTATTGATAACCGGGAAACGAAGGATTTCGAATATATACATTTTGTATTGGTCAATAACATATGTATATCCTTAGTAGGAGTTACTTTAAAATAATATGACTCAGCATTTTTTTGATGATGCCCAGAAAAATACACAAACTTTTCAGTATAAGTTTTAGAACTCCCTTGCGGTGGAGTTGGACAATGTTCCCATTGCGTGTAATTAAATATCGATTTGGGACTACTCGCTCTATGTATGAAGTGGTGCCCATAATAATTATAGCAAAACATATCACCATCATTTTCTTTGAATTGGTAAACATCTTCGTTTTCAAAGACAATATAATATTGTAATTCTGCCATCATAGAATCAACTGTTTTCACATCCCAATCATCAGATACAATGCCTGGTATGACTATATCATTCATTGATAATTTTAACACATAAGGTATTTGAATAATCTCCGTGGGACCATATATATCGAACATTACTTTGTCCCAAACAATCCCATCAGGAATTGGCACTGCGGAAATGTTCACAAAAGACAAGTCTCTTTGGATTTTATGTGATGAAAAATGTGGTTTCAACACCTCCTCCTCCTGTTCAACCGCCGATCTTTCGGGAAGAAAATGACCATGTAATAACAAGAAAAAGGTAATAACAAAACCAATCCAAAGTAGAAAGGCTAAAACAGTCAAAGAAAGCCATACATAGCTCCATGGAAAAATGAAGTATGTTTCTTTAAGCCAATATATTAGCTTACGTGCACCTGACCGGTCAGCTGTCGAAGAGGCAAATGAATCCGATAGACCGTCGTTGAAGTCGGCAAAGTAACCAGAGGCAGTTTGTGCAAATGGCGTAGCCGTTGTCAGTGGTGGAGTTGGTGTTTCCTGTGGTGGCACACTGTAGACAGCACCATCCATCTGGCTCGTAATCGAGATGGCTTGATCAAATGTTTCTAAATTGTTTGTTGTTAGTGGAACTAATACAAGATCATCATCCACCCTCCCCAAGCTCTGAGAGGTATCAGTGTTGGTATAAACAACTTGTAGCGGAACTTCTTCTCCAGTAGTGAGAGGGATTCGGGAACTACTGGATGTTCCTCTTGGTCGGCTGTGCAGGATCAGCCACATGGTGTAATTTGACATTGTCAATTGAAACAAAACTATTTTCTTTGGCACCTAGCAGCAGTGGTAGAAGAACAGTTCTGGTACTGTGTATCCCCGGTACAGGGACTGGTGCTCGATAAGAAGGGCCAAATTCTTTCTCGTCTGCGACCTTTTCAAGTACAAGATCCCCAACTCTGGGAATCCAGCCGGTAGATGTTACGGGCACATCCTTAATTCCTGTGGAGGCAGCACTTCTAGAAGAATTATCTTCACAGAACTGTTGTAATTCCTGTAAAACAGTGATACGTTCATTTATGTCAAAAGGTGTTTCTGCTGCCTCCACGCCAGGACCATCAAGATCCTGAACAAACATTTGTGTTCCGAACAGGCACTCATATGAAATACGACCCCCCAGGGACCTTCTAGGCATGTTATTTAGTGCTCTCTGAACTCCATACAGGTGGGTAAGCCAACTAGGACCCGTACCTAAGACTGTCTGTTAAGGATTGCTTTAAATCGTGGTTTAATCGCTCCACTACACTATTTCCCTCGGGATGAAATGGAGACGAGTACTGTAGTTGGACCCCCAAAGAAGCCATGGTGTCCCTGAATGCCATTGAGGCGAAAGCAGGGCCGTGGTCAGAGTGGAACGCCGCAACTGCATATGTACCGATAAAGACTCGCAAATCTTTAATAACAGTCCGAGCGTCATCCGAGCGTTGTGGCCACACCCATACAAATCTGGAGCATGAATCAACAATGACTAAAATATATTTGTATTTGTATGCACTATCAGGTGTTAGTGGACCGCAGTGGTCCAAGCACACACACTGTAATGGTTTGCTTGAAATCAAG
This sequence comes from Pleurodeles waltl, assembly GCF_031143425.1. Taxonomy (NCBI): domain Eukaryota; kingdom Metazoa; phylum Chordata; class Amphibia; order Caudata; family Salamandridae; genus Pleurodeles; species Pleurodeles waltl. The sequence goes on from NC_090451.1 coordinate 583,093,817, forward strand.
AGGGGTGTCTGCGGCGGGTGCTTGGCCGTAGAAACTTTAATTTGCTGACAGATGTCACAACAAAGGACATACTGCTTAGTCTCTTTGTAGAGACCGGGCCACCAATAACGGGCCTGTAAGATAGAAATTGTAGCCGCCACACCAGCATGTGCAGATGCCGCCCCCTCATGTGCTGCTCTGATCAATTGTGGTCTTATATCTTTGTTGGGGATGTCACGTACGCCTTCGACTGGTATTCTAGCTTCAGCGTTCAGCATACTTCCCATATAGTATTGATATTTATTAGGGAATCCTATAGGATGGGGCGTACCATCAGCTGTAGCCTTTATGGCAGCCAAAATGTCTGCGTCTGGTTTGGAACTCGATCGAGTCACTGCAGCTACCGTGGCCACTGCCACTGCTGACTCCGCGGCTTCATCAGCCAAAGTATTTCCAGCAACGTGTATTCCAACGCGCTGGTGTCCAAGTGTATGCACAACATGGACTTTCGGTAGCGTCTCTTTCAGGTCTGCTACTTTCCCCCACAGGAGTTTGTGTTTTATGGTGTTGCCTTTGGAATCTCTGAACCCATTCTGGCACCAATAATGCAGATATTCATTAAAGGACTGAACACAGTAATATGAATCACAAACAATCAGCGTAGGCTGCACCGGATCCGTACGTTCTAGTGCCATCAGCAGAGCTTTTAGCTCAGCCAATTGTGCTGTACACACCCCTAAAGTCTGTTTAAAGGTATGTAGGGGACAGAATTTCTCCCCCTCCATATAGCCACTTACGACTGCGCAAGCAGCAGAGTATTGAGGTTTAGTTCCAATCGCTGGTTGCGCAGAGCCATCGGTGTACATGACTCTATGATATTGATCGATAGGCAAGGTATTCGCTGGAACTGGATATTCTACTTCATATTGTAGAAATTCCTGAGTTTGTAACTTTGGATCAAAAATGTAGTCTACATCAGTGGCTGTTAAAGACGTAGCCCATTGTATCCAACGTGGATGTAGTGCTTTTGCCTTCGCAACGCTAGCTTTTGTAACAGCCTCTGGGGCTGGAATTGGAGAAACGACAATAATGTGTTTCTCTTTGGCAAGAGGTCTTTCTTTAATAACAGCCATCTGTACAGCAGTGAGAATTTTCTCTGTGGGTGGAAAGCGTTGTTCAGCTGCTGAATACAAATGTGATTTGTATGCAATTGGGACTGTCTCACCTTCATTAAATGTCACATAGATGAAATCGATGGCCCCAGCTATTACCCTGATGACCAAATGTGTTTTGTTGTCCCTTGTGTGTAAATGTTTTGCTGCTAGCATGTCTGTCTGCAATTCTCAAAGAGTGCGTATATGTTCAACTGTCCAGAATTTACTTGAAAAATTGGGACGTATTAAGTCATATAAAGGTTTTATGCGTGTAGCATAATCGGGAATGTAGGTTCTGCCAAAAGTTAAGAAACCCAACAATGATTGGAGTTTTTTAAATCTTATTCGATGGTTGTAATTGTGCACATTTTTCTAAAAATTGTGGCGGTAGGCTCTTCCCTTCATTCGACAGCTCATATCCCAGGAACAGGATGCTGAGGAAGGCAATTTTTGTTTTTTTAAAGTTAAATTTGTAGCCAAGTTCGGCAAACCCTACAACAATGCGGGCTACCCGTCTTAAATGTTGTAGTAACTCATCGTCCGTGAGATATAGATCATCTACATGTGACAATGCTTCAGAGTCAATCTCGTGTAAAATGACAGTCACACAAGCTGCAAACAGTCCTGGGCTGTTATACCCCTGAGGCAAACAACAGAATTTTTTCTGAAAGCCTAGTGTGCTAAATCTTGTTAAGTCCCTGCTTTCAGACGCTATATTCTGGCAGAAGAACCCATTTGAAATGTCTAAAGTTGTTTTGTATTTTTTCCGCACTATGTTGCTCATTAGTGCAGTGCTATGTGAATTTTGTATAGCATATGTGCGTGACTGATTAAATGTCTGTAGTCTAAGACTATTCTGTATGAATGGTTCGGTTTAGCTACAGGAAATAAAGGGTTATTGATCGGCGAGACACAGGGTTCAGTCACACCCTGGTACTCTAATTGCGTGAGTATTTCTCTCACTGGTGCTTTTGCTTCCTGTTTAATAGGATACTGCGGTTGTGGCTGAGGTTCACTTTTAATGGGGATTACATGGTAGGGGGATTCCTTATCTTATCCTACGTGATTTCTGTATAACGCTGGTGCCTGTGCTAGAGCCCATTCGATGGAATAGGATTCAGCTAGTTCCTCTGGAACAAGGGGTGAGAAAGAAGGCTTAATAACATCTTCTCCATATGGGCAGGTATGGACAAAATCAGGCGGCCAATCTTGTCCAGCCAACAAGATGTCATACACTTTAACTATGCAATCCCAAAAGATTGCGTGCATTGTGCGTTCAATGTCTCCTTCTAATTGCAGTGTTACTCTGTACACCCTATCAGGCTCGGAGACACGCATGTCCGCTGTTTCTACTTGTATAAAGTCATCAGTTGCTTTCACCTCCAGATGCTCTTGAAGATTCCGGCGAACTATTGTGACCTCTGCCGCGCTGTCTAGCAATGCTAGAGCCCAGTTCTTGTTCTTCAAGAGGACCCTCTTCCTGTGTGGCATGTCGAACTGAGACTGCTGCCACCTTTTTCTTTCTAAATTGTTGTTTGTGTTGGACAGGTTTCTCTTCCTTTTTAACAGAAACCTCCAAAGAGCGTTGTGATTCCTGTCTCGGTTTCATGTACTCTGTTCTTCGCTCTGATCGCCCACCTCTCTCATTTCTCTTTTCCGATGAGTCCTGAAAGGAACGAGATTGGCGTGTATCATTATGTTCGGTGGCATGTGTAGCTGCAGATACACATGCTGTGCATAGTCCGCCGTCTGGTGTTGGGCTCGGAGTGTTACAAGTTGTTTTTCTTCGAAGAAGTCTTTTCGAGTCACGAGACCGAGGGACTCCTCCTACTTTGGTTCCATTGCGCATGGGCGTCGACTCCATCTTAGATTGTTTTTTTTCCGCCATCGGGTTCGGACGTGTTCCTTTTCGCTCCGTGTTTCGGGTCGGAAAGTTAGTCAGAATCTCGGAAAAATCAGTCGGTATTGTTTCGTTCGGTATCGGGTTAGATTAGACAGATCGACAACGAATCTTGAAGAAGCTCCGGTAGCCCTTCGGGGTAATTTCGATCACCCGTCGGGGCCTGGTCGGCCCGACCGCGTGCAACATCGAGACTGATGGAACGGACCCCGTTTAGATTCTGTCCTAAATGCCACAATAAATATCCTTACACGGACCAACATTTGGTCTGTAACTTGTGCCTGTCCCCCGAGCACAAGGAGGATACGTGCGAGGCCTGTCGCGCGTTTCGGTCGAGAAAAACGCTCAGAGACCGAAGAGCCAGGAGGTTGCAGATGGCGTCCACGCCGACAGGACAACAACGGTTCGAGGAGGAGGAAGAAGAAACATTCTCCATCCCCGATTCAGACTCCGAAGAATTCGACGTCGAAGAGCAACCAACCGTGAGTAAGACGTCGAAACAAAGATCACACGAAAAAACAGAGAAAGCCCAGGGGACGCCACCGCCAACAGGCCATCTCTTAACCCATAAAGTAGGTGACCGTCGATCGGCACCGAAGATGGGCGAGCTGGTGCCGAAGTCGTCCGACTCAGGTCGAGACACAGGCACGCAGCAATCTCTGGACCGAGAGAGTGGTGCAGAAAAGGGTTGACACCGAGATAGCGGCACCGAAGTTGCTCGGCACAGAGACAACGGCACCGAAGATGTTCGGCACCGAGAAGGCACGACACCGAAAAGAAGAAAAATCTTGTCGGAGCTGAAAAAATCAAAAGTCACGGTTTCGGTGCCAAAACACCCGGCAACCGAACCGAAAACCAGTTCCTACTCAGAGGAACAAGGACTGTCCTCCCAACTAAAAAAACACAGATTTGAGGAGGGATTACAAACAATAGAACCAGATCACACGCAAAAGCGGATCTTTATCCAAAAGGATACAGGGAAGATCAGCACTCTTCCCCCAATCAGGAGAAAAAGAAAACTTGACTTCCAACAAGAAGACAAGCGGCCACAAGCAAAGGTGGTAAAGAAAGTAACTCCACCACCCTCTTCACCACCGTCAACCCATGCATCACCGGCACAAACTCCACCACATTCACCAGCTCATACCACCATGAGCCAAGATGATCCAGATGCATGGGACCTCTATGACGCTCCAGTATCGGACAATAGCCCTGAATCGTACCCAACTAAGCCCTCACCACCTGAGGACAGTACAGCATATGCACAGGTGGTAGCCAGGGCAGCCGAATTTCATAATGTATCGCTACATTCGGAGCCTATTGAGGATGACTTCCTCTTTAACACCCTGTCCTCCACCCATAGCCATTATCAAAGCCTTCCCATGCTCCCGGGAATGCTAAGGCACGCTAAACAGATTTTTAAGGAGCCAGTTAAAAGCAGAGCTATAACTCCAAGGGTGGAGAAAAAATACAAAGCACCGCCTACAGACCCTGCTTTTATTACATCACAACTGGCGCCAGATTCAGTAGTTGTAGGAGCAGCTCGTAAAAGAGCCAACTCGCATACATCAGGCGACGCACCACCTCCAGACAAGGAGAGCCGCAAGTTCGATGCAGCTGGGAAAAGGGTTGCAGCACAAGCTGCAAATCAGTGGCGCATCGCCAACTCCCAAGCACTCCTAGCGCGATACGACAGGGCTCATTGGGACGAGATGCAGCATTTCATCGAACACCTCCCCAAAGAGTTCCAAAAACGAGCGCAACAAGTGGTTGAAGAGGGACAAAATATCTCCAACAACCAAATACGTTCTTCTATGGATGCAGCGGATACAGCTGCAAGAACAATAAATACTGCAGGCACCATAAGGAGACACGCATGGCTGCGCACCTCTGGGTTCAAACCCGAGATTCAACAGGCTGTGCTTAACATGCCGTTTAATGAACAACAATTGTTTGGGCCGGAAGTGGACACAGCAATTGAAAAATTAAAAAAGGACACCGACACAGCCAAAGCCATGGGCGCACTCTACTCCTCGCAGGACAGATGCACATTTGGCACATTTCGTAAAACTACTTTTAGGGGAGGGTTTCGAGGTCAACCCACAGAAACCAGCACCTCACAAACAAGACCACCTACCTACCAGGGACAATATCAAAGGGGAGGTTTTCGGGGACAATACAGAGGGGGACAATTCCCAAGAAACCGGGGAAAATTTCAAGGTCCCAAAACCCCTCAAAATAAACAGTGACTCACAGGTCACACCACCCCTTCACACAACACCAGTGGGGGGAAGACTAAGCCAGTTCTACAAATCTTGGGAGGAAATAACAACAGACACTTGGGTCTTAGCAATTATCCAACATGGTTATTGCATAGAATTTCTCCAATTCCCTCCAAACGTCCCACCGAAAACACACAATATGTCAAAACAGCATGTAGATCTTCTAGGACTAGAAGTTCAAGCATTACTGCAAAAGGACACAATAGAATTAGTACCAGGTCCACAAAAGAACACAGGAGTTTACTCACTGTACTTTCTAATACCGAAAAAGGACAAAACACTAAGACCAATTCTAGACCTCAGAACACTAAACACCTACATCAAATCAGACCATTTTCACATGGTCACATTACAAGACGTAATCCCACTGCTCAAACAGCAAAGACTACATGACAACATTAGATCTAAAAGATGCGTATTTCCATATACCGATCCATCCTTCGCACAGGAAATACCTGAGGTTCGTATTCATGGGAATACATTACCAATTCAAAGTGTTGCCATTCGGAATAACAACTGCGCCAAGAGTCTTTACAAAATGCCTAGCAGTAGTAGCTGCACATATCAGAAGGCAGCAAATACACGTGTTCCCCTACTTAGACGACTGGTTAACCACTTCGCTGCCAGGCCTTTTCCCCCTCCTGTGCCAGGCCTTTTTTTGCCTATTTGGGGCAGTTCGCGCTTAGGCCCTCATAACTTTTTGTCCACATAAGCTAACCAAGCCAAATTTGCGTCCTTTTTTTCCAACATCCTAGCGATTCTAAAGGTACCCAGACTTTGTGGGTTCCCCTGAAGGAGGCCAAGAAATTGGCCAAAATACAGTGAAAATTTCGTTTTTTTTTTAAAAATTGGAAAAAGGGGCTGCAGAAGAAGGCTTGTGGTTTTTCCCCTGAAAATGGCATCAACAAAGGGTTTGCGGTGCTAAATTCAGCAGCTTTCCAGCTTTCAGGAACAGGCAGACTTGAATCCGAAAACCCAATTTTTCAACACAATTTTGGCATTTTACTGGGGCATACCCCATTTGTGCAATTTTTTGTGCTTTCAGCCTCCTTCCAGTCAGTGACCGGAATGGTCATGAAACCAATGCTGGATCCCAGAAACCTAAACATTTCTGAAAAGTAGACACAATTCTGAATTCAGCAAGAGGTCATTTGTGTAGATCCTACAAGGGTTTCCTACAGAAAATAACAGCTGAAAAAGAAAAATATTGAAATTGAGGTGAAAAAAACATAAATTTTTCTCTACTTTTTACTCTGTAACTTTTCCCTGCAATGTCAGATTATCGAAAGCAATATACCGTTACGTCTGCTGGACTCCTCTGGTTGCGGGGATATATAGGGTTTGTAGGTTCATCAAGAACCCGAGGAACCCAGAGCCAATAAATGAGCTGCACCCTGCAGTGCGTTTTCATTCTATACCGGGTATACAGTAATTCATTTGCTGAAATATAAGGAGTAAAAAATAGCTATCAAGAAAACCTTTGCATTTCCAAAAAGGGCACAAGATAAGGTGTTGAGGAGCAGTGGTTATTTGCACATCTCTGAATTCCGGGGTGACCATAGTAGCACGTGAATTACATGGAATTTCTCAAATAGATGTCTTTTTTACACACACCCCTATATTTGGAAGGAATAAATGTAGAGAAAGACAAGGGGCAATAACACTTGTTTTGCTATTCTATGTTCCCCCAAGTCTCCCGATAAAAATGATACCTCCCTTGTTTGGGTAGGCCTAGCGCCCGCGACAGGATATGCCCCAAAACACAACGTGGACACATCACAGAAAACAGAGCTGTTTTTAGCAAAGTGACTACCTGTAGATTTTGGCCTCTAGCTCAGCCGGCACCTAGGGAAACCTACCAAACCTGTGCATTTCTGAAAACTAGAGACCTAGGGGAATCCAAGGAGGGGTGACTTGTGTGGCTCGGACCAGGTTCTGTTACCCAGAATCCTTTGCAAACCTCAAAATTTGGCTAAAAAAACACATGTTCCTCACATTTCTGTGGCAGAAAGTTCTGGAATCTGAGAGGAGCGACAAATTTCCTTCCACCCAGCATTCCCCCACGTCTCCCGATAAAAATGATACCTCACTTGTGTGGGTAGGCCTAGCGCCCGCGACAGGATATGCCCCAAAACACAACCTGGACACATCACAGAAAACAGAGCTGTTTTTAGCATAGTGACTACCTGTAGATTTTGGCCTCTAGCTCAGCCGCCACCTAGGGAAACCTACCAAACCTGTGCATTTCTGAAAACTAGAGACCTAGGGGAATCCAAGGAGGGGTGACTTGTGTGGCTCGGACCAGGTTCGGTTACCCAGAATCCTTTGCAAACCTCAAAATTTGGCTAAAAAAAACACATGTCCCTCACATTTCTGTGGCAGAAAGTTCTGGAATCTGAGAGGAGCTACAAATTGCCTTCCACCCAGCGTTCCCCCAAGTCTCCCGATAAAAATGATACCTCACTTGCGTGGGTAGGCCTAGCGCCGGCGACAGGAAACACCCCAAAGCGCAACGTGGACACATCCTAAATTTTGGAAAAAAACAGAGGTGTTTTTTGCGAAGTGCCTACCTGTAGATTTTGGCCTCTAGCTCAGCCGCCACCTAGGGAAACCTACCAAACCTGTGCATTTCTGAAAACTAGAGACCTAGGGGAATCCAAGGAGGGGTGACTTGCGGGGCTCGGACCAGGTTCTGTTACCCAGAATCCTTTGCAAACCTCAAAATTTGGCTAAAATAACACATGTTCCTCACATTTCTGTGGCAGAAAGTTCTGGAATCTGAGAGGAGCTACAAATTTCCTTCCACCCAGCGTTCCCCCACGTCTCCCGATAAAAATGATACCTCACTTGTGTGGGTAGGCCTAGCGCCCGCGACAGGATATGCCCCAAAACACAACGTGGACATATCACAGAAAACAGAGCTGTTTTTAGCAAAGTGACTACCTGTAGATTTTGGCCTCTAGCTCAGCCGCCACCTAGGGAAACCTACCAAACCTGTGCATTTCTGAAAACTAGAGACCTAGGGGGATCCAAGGTGGGGTGACTTGCGGGGCTCAGACCAGGTTCTGTTACCCAGAATCCTTTGCAAACCTCAAAATTTGGCTAAAAAAACACATGTTCCTCACATTTCTGTGGCAGAAAGTTCTGGAATCTGAGAGGAGCCACAAATTTCCTTCCACCCAGCGTTCCCCCACGTCTCCCGATAAAAATGATACCTCACTTGTGTGGGTAGGCCTAGCGCCCGCGACAGGATATGCCCCAAAACACAACGTGGACATATCACAGAAAACAGAGCTGTTTTTAGCAAAGTGACTACCTGTAGATTTTGGCCTCTAGCTCAGCCGCCACCTAGGGAAACCTACCAAACCTGTGCATTTCTGAAAACTAGAGACCTAGGGGGATCCAAGGAGGGGTGACTTGCGGGGCTCGGACCAGGTTCTGTTACCCAGAATCCTTTGCAAACCTCAAAATTTGGCTAAAAAAACACATGTTCCTCACATTTCTGTGGCAGAAAGTTCTGGAATCTGAGAGGAGCCACAAATTTCCTTCCACCCAGCGTTCCCCCACGTCTCCCGATAAAAATGATACCTCACTTGTGTGGGTAGGCCTAGCGCCCGCGACAGGATATGCCCCAAAACACAACGTGGACATATCACAGAAAACAGAGCTGTTTTTAGCAAAGTGACTACCTGTAGATTTTGGCCTCTAGCTCAGCCGCCACCTAGGGAAACCTACCAAACCTGTGCATTTCTGAAAACTAGAGACCTAGGGGGATCCAAGGAGGGGTGACTTGCGGGGCTCGGACCAGGTTCTGTTACCCAGAATCCTTTGCAAACCTCAAAATTTGGCTAAAAAAACACATGTTCCTCACATTTCTGTGGCAGAAAGTTCTGGAATCTGAGAGGAGCCACAAATTTCCTTCCACCCAGCGTTCCCCCACGTCTCCCGATAAAAATGATACCTCACTTGTGTGGGTAGGCCTAGCGCCCGCGACAGGATATGCCCCAAAACACAACGTGGACATATCACAGAAAACAGAGCTGTTTTTAGCAAAGTGACTACCTGTAGATTTTGGCCTCTAGCTCAGCCGCCACCTAGGGAAACCTACCAAACCTGTGCATTTCTGAAAACTAGAGACCTAGGGGGATCCAAGGAGGGGTGACTTGCGGGGCTCGGACCAGGTTCTGTTACCCAGAATCCTTTGCAAACCTCAAAATTTGGCTAAAAAAACACATGTCCCTCACATTTCTGTGGCAGAAAGTTCTGGAATCTGAGAGGAGCTACAAATTTCCTTCCACCCAGCGTTCCCCCAAGTCTCCCGATAAAAATGATACCTCACTTGCGTGGGTAGGCCTAGCGCCTGCGACAGGAAACACCCCAAAGCGCAACGTGGACACATCCACAATTTTGGGAGAAAACAGTGCCTACCTGCGGATTTTGGCCTGTAGCTCACCCGGCGCCTAGGGAAACCTACCAAACCAGTGCATTTCTGAAAACTAGAGACCTAGGGGAATCCAAGGAGGGGTGACTTGCGGGGCTCGGACCAGGTTCTGTTACCCAGAATCCTTTGCAAACCTCAAAATTTGGCTAAAAAAACACATGTTCCTCACATTTCTGTGGCAGAAAGTTCTGGAATCTGATAGGAGCCACAAATTTCCTTCCACCCAGCGTTCCCCCAAGTCTCCCGACAAAAATGATACCTCACTTGTGTGGGTGGCCCAGGTGCCTGCAACATAATAAGGCCCAAAACCTGAAGGGATAGAAGGGATAGCACAGCAAGTTTATAAGGGCATATTCTTTTATACATCTTTAGACGGACTCTGCTTTGGGGACCCACTTAAGTGAGGTGTCATTTTACTTGGGAGACTGAGGGGAAAACTGGGGAGTAGGAATTTTGTGCTGGAGCGGTGATCCTACTAAGAAAAATCAGGAAAATATGCTTTTCTATGCAAATTGTGAGGTTTACAGAGGAGTCTGGGTAAGAAAATGTTGGGGGAGCCACACAAGCCACACCTCCCTAGACTCCTTGGGGTGCCTAGTTTTAAAAAGTTTCTGGGTTTTGTAGGTTTCCCTACATGACGGCCGCACCCAGGACCAAAAACATAGGTGGGCCCTCCCCCCCAAACACAGGTATTTTTGGAATATATCACTTTGATGTGTGCACATACGTCCGTGATGTGCCAAACACTAAAATTGTGAAAAGAAACACACTTAGGTTATGTGAAGAAGACCCCTCACCCACCAACCAAGTTGGTGGCATGCTTCATCATCGGGGTCCCACCTGAGGCACCTAGCGTGTCTCAAGTGTGCTGCGACGCCTGATTACAGCGGAGCAGGTTTTGTCATTTGTACCACACATACTGGTTGGATTTGGCACGAGGGTGAGTGATGGTTCAGTAGATCAAATTTTATTAACAAGAGATTTCACAAAAGTGAAATGCACTGGTAATAACTGAAAGGCCAAAAAACTGAACCAATGACTCACAGCTCGTGAGCTGTAAAGCCACGACAAGGCACCAACCGCTTTACAGTCCATTCACACACCTTTCATACATGACATGCACTAGACCATTCACGCCGCCAGCCACGGGCCCAGCACATTACAAGACTCGCATCCACAGACAGCGCCAGTCAAGGGCCCATCACTTTCATACGCCCACATGCCTGATACAGCAATCACACCAGCTGATGAGTGTGTGGACTGGCGTTTGGCCGGCACTGCCAGCCAAGCGCCACCCCACCCACACCACCAGCCAAGCGCCACCCCACACACACCGCCAGCCCAGCGCCACCCCACCCACACCGCCAGCCCAGCGCCACCCCACACACACCGCCAGCCAAGCGCCACCCCACACACACCGCCAGCCAAGCGCCACCCCACACACACCGCCAGCCAAGCGCCACCACACCCACGCCGCCAGCCAAGCGCCACTCTACACATGCCATCCCCTTTTTTTTGTTTTTAAACAACAAAGAAACCACTAATCATAAATTAGTACAAAACTACAAACACAAAAGCTCTAACTGAATACATGACTAATGCCAACCGTGAAACCGAACATATAAAAATATAAAACACCAGTTTACGCTCACGGAATTTCCCAATAATTCTTCTGTGTGTGGTAGCTCCTGAAACAGCCACCCACACACAGCCCAGGCTTTGAAGGACAATCAGGGCAGTACATCCTAGTCTCCTTCCTGATACCTCTTCGAGCACAGACTCTACATCTCTTAGCAGGAAAGTTTTTTTTGGCCGTGGGAGGAATGTGCTCAACAAAGTGACGATCTTTCAATCTAGCCACATCCTCCACCACTGCTTCTCTAGGAACTCTTGCCTGTTCCAGCACAACAAGGCTAGCTATGATAGACTCCTGAAATTTCACAAATGTCATCCTTGACTCTGGAGAACTATCCTTAAACACAACAAAAGCATTAAAAGTTGCCAAGTGGAACAAGTGAAGCGCTAATTTCTTATACCACACATAAGACTTACGAGCAGCAGTGTAAGGTTCTAACCTCTGATCTACTCTATCAACACCACCCATGTGCTTATTATAGTCTAAGATGCACACAGGTTTGCGCACTTCGGCAACCTGACCCCAAACAGCCACAGGTGAAGTACTCTCATCATGGATGGTGCTTAGCATGTATACATCCCTCTTGTCTACAAATTTCAGAGCTAGCAGCTCATCATTCCGCAAGGCACTGCACTGTCCCTTCTCAAGTTTTTTTACAGACAAGCTCTTTTGGATAGCCTTTCCGATTAGAGCGGATTGTGCCACAAGCAACAGTGTCCACTCTGAACAACTCCTTGAACAACCGAACTCCAGTGTAGAAGTTATCTACATATAAATGGTGACCTTTGTTAAACAGTCGTCTACCAAGTTCCCACACAATTTTCTCACTAACTCCAAAAGTGGGAGGACAACCAGGGGGGTCAATATTGGAATCCCTACCAGTGTAGACCCGGAAATTATAAACATATCCTGTACTACTTTCTGACAGCATATACAATTTAATTCCATACCGTGCCCTCTTGCTAGGAATGTACTGCCTAAAAACCAAACGACCCTTGAACAGGACCAAAGACTCATCTACAGATATTTCTTTCCCTGGAACATAGATCTCTGAAAACCGATCTACCAAATGATCAAGGACAGGTCTAATCTTAAAAAGACGGTCAGAATCAGGATGATCTTGTGGCAAGGCTAAAGCATTATCTACAAAATGCAACATCCAAAGAAGAAGCTCATACCGGTTACGACTCATGATGGCAGGAAATATAGCAGTTGCCATCAAGGGACTAGTAGACCAATATGAAGACAGCGACGGCTTCCTTATCAGCCCCATCAAAAAAGTTAAACCCAAGAACTTTTTCAACTCTTCCAGATTTGTGGGAATCCACCGGCTAGCTCTAGAGTGTGGCCTAAGTCTGGCAGTGTTGTCCCTCAAAAACTGCTCTGCATACAAATTAGTCTGCTCAACAATCTCTTCCAAAAATATATCGTCCATAAACAACTCAAAAAAGTTGACGGGCAAAAAGTTTTCCGTATTTACTCGACACCCTGGAAAACCAGTAAACGCAGGCAACTGTGGCTGCTCCATGTTTGGTGCAACCCATGCGTCAGGTCTTCCAATGGGAAGCCTTTCAGCCGCTGGCTCCTGCACCATTGGCACATCACTGTCCTCCTCTAAAACAGGCCCTTCATCAGCACTGAGAGTGGCTTCATCATCAGATGATTCATCTCTGACAGAAAATTCACTTCCAGAATCCTGCACTTCCTCCTCTGCCTCAGATGCAGAGTCAGTCTCATATTCATGGTCAGAAGATGACTCAAAAAGCACACTAACAACCTGCTTGAGCGGTCATCCTACGGCTGGCCATGATCCTTCCTACTAAAATTAACTGGACAAATACACCACCAACAACCAGCACTGTGTAAGATAAGTAACAAAGTATAGGTTTATTACTAAGAATTATAAACTCAAAAACTATACTGCTCACTTGCCTGAAAAAGCTTGACTCACCAGCAACTACTCTGCACAGCCACAGCAATCACCAACGATATCCCACTAAAAAGAGAAAAAAAAGCAAATTAGACATAAGACAACACAATAATCATTGTGCATAACTCTAAGGACAATTTCACACACAATCCTGCATTCAGTACACCACCTACAAACATGTCATTCATGCATTGCAACAATACTCACTTGGAGTAAATTTATGTTCGATGGCATCTGTCGCTGTAGATACGCATGTTCTGCAATAGCTCGCCATCTGGTGTTGGGCCGGAGTGTTACAAGTTGTTTTTCTTCGAAGAAGTCTTTCGAGTCACGGGACCGAGTGACTCCTCCTTTTGTCTCCATTGCGCATGGGCGTCGACTCCATCTTCGATTGTTTTTTTTCCGCCATCGGGTTCGGACGTGTTCCTGTCGCTCCGAGTTTCGGAACGGAAAATTAGCTAATTTCGGAAGATTTTCGTCGGTATTGTTGCGTTCGGGATCGGCGTACTTAGATTCCACACCGCATCGAAGATCGAAGAGCTCCGGTGCCCTTCGGGGTAGTTTTTCGATCCTCCGTCGGGGCCTGGTCGGCCCGACCGCGTGCTGAAGAACGCCGATGGAACGGACCCCGTTCCGTTTCTGCCCCAAATGCCACAATAAATACCCCTACACAGACCAACACTTGGTCTGCAACCTGTGCCTGTCACCTGAGCACAGCGAAGACACCTGCGAGGCCTGTCGTGCGTTCCGGTCCCGAAAAACACTCCGAGACCGTCGAGCCAGAAGACTTCAGATGGCGTCCGCACCGACAGCCCAACGGGAGTTCGAGGAACAGGAAGAGGAAGGTACCTTCTCGATCCAAGACTCAGACTCCGAAGGATTCGACGATACACAAACCGTGAGTAAGACGTCAAAATCCACTCAGAGGAACATTTACAAGGCCCAGGGGACGCCACTGCCACCAGGCCATGGCTCCACCCATAAATTCGGTGACCGACCGTCGGCACCGAAAAAGGCCCAAACAGTGCCGAGATCGTCCGACTCCGGTCGAGACACCGGCACGCAGCCTTCTCGGGACCGAGAAAGTGCTGGAGACAAGCCTCGACACCGAGATGCCGGTGTCGACACGGCTCGACGCCGAGACAGCGGCACCGAAACAGATCGACGCCGAGAGGTTTCGGCCCCGAAAAGGAAAAAAGTCACCTCGGAGACGAAAAAACACGCAGACAAAGTTTCGATGCCGAAACAAACTGCAAGCGACCCAGCTTCAGGCTCTTATACAGAAGAGCACTCGCTAACCTCCCAAATGCAGAAGCATAGGTTTGAGGAAGAGCTACAAGCAACTGATGTGGACCATACGCAAAAGCGTATCTTCATTCAGCAGGGGACAGGAAAAATAAGCACCCTTCCCCCCATTAGGAGAAAGAGAAGGTTGGAGTTACAGACGGAACAAACACCACAACCAAAAGTGGTGAAAAGAGTTACCCCACCACCCTCTCCTCCGCCCGTGATTAACGTTTCACCAGCACAAACTCCATCACACTCCCCAGCTCACACCACCATGAGCCAGGGTGACCAAGATCAGGACGCATGGGACCTATACGACGCCCCAGTGTCAGATAACAGTCCGGAGGCATACCCTACAAAGCCATCTCCACCAGAAGACAGCACCGCGTACTCTCAAGTGGTGGCTAGAGCAGCACAATTTCACAACGTAAGCCTCCACTCAGAACAGGTCGAGGATGATTTCTTATTCAACACACTCTCCTCCACCCACAGCTCATACCAAAGCCTGCCTATGCTCCCTGGTATGCTCCGGCACGCAAAAGACATCTTTAAGGAGCCGGTCAAAAGTAGGGCAATCACACCAAGGGTGGAAAAAAAGTATAAGGCGCCTCCTACGGACCCGGTTTTTATCACTACACAGCTGCCACCAGACTCTGTCGTTGTAGGAGCAGCTAGGAAAAGGGCCAACTCTCACACATCTGGAGATGCACCACCCCCAGATAAAGAAAGCCGCAAGTTCGATGCAGCTGGTAAAAGAGTCGCAGCACAAGCTGCAAACCAGTGGCGCATCGCGAACTCCCAGGCACTACTTGCGCGCTATGACAGAGCCCACTGGGACGAGATGCAACATCTCATTGAACATCTGCCCAAGGACTTACAAAATAGGGCAAAACAAGTGGTTGAGGAGGGACAGACCATCTCCAACAACCAGATACGCTCCTCCATGGACGCTGCAGATACAGCTGCACGGACAATTAATACATCTGTAACTATCAGAAGGCATGCATGGCTCCGAACGTCTGGATTTAAACCAGAGATTCAACAAGCAGTTCTCAATATGCCTTTTAATGAAAAAGAACTGTTCGGTCCAGAAGTGGACACAGCGATTGAGAAACTCAAAAAAGATACGGACACTGCCAAAGCCATGGGCGCACTCTACTCCCCGCAGAGCAGAGGGAATTACAGCACATTCCGTAAAACGCCCTTTCGAGGGGGGTTTCGGGGTCAAAGCACACAAGCCAGCACCTCACAAGCCACACCGTCCAGTTACCAGGGACAGTATAGAGGAGGTTTTCGGGGACAATATAGAGGAGGGCAATTCCCTAGAAATAGAGGAAGATTTCAAAGCCCCAAAACCCCTACTACTAAACAGTGACTCACATGTCACTCACCCCCTCCACACAACACCAGTGGGGGGAAGAATAGGTCATTATTACAAAGCATGGGAGAAAATCACTACAGACACTTGGGTTCTAGCAATTATCCAACATGGTTATTGCATAGAATTTCTACAATTCCCTCCAAACATACCACCAAAAGCACAAAATTTAACAACACACCATTCCAATCTCCTGGAGATAGAAGTGCAGGCACTATTGCAAAAGAATGCAATCGAATTAGTGCCAAACACACAAATAAACACAGGAGTTTACTCACTGTACTTTCTGATACCAAAAAAGGACAAAACACTGAGACCAATCCTAGACCTCAGAGTAGTGAACACTTTCATCAAATCAGACCACTTCCACATGGTCACACTACAAGAAGTATTGCCATTGCTAAAACTACACGACTACATGGCAACTTTAGACCTCAAGGATGCTTATTTCCATATACCAATACACCCATCGCACAGGAAATACCTAAGGTTTGTATTCAAAGGAATACATTACCAATTCAAGGTACTGCCTTTCGGATTAACAACCGCACCAAGAGTCTTTACCAAATGTCTAGCGGTAGTCGCTGCACACATAAGAAGGCAGCAAATACATGTGTTCCCATATTTGGACGACTGGCTAATCAAGGCCCATTCGTTCATACAGTGCTCAAATCACACAAATCAGATCATACAAACCCTCTTCAAACTCTGGTTCACCGTCAACTTTACAAAATCCAACATTCTGCCGCGCAAGGTACAACAATACCTAGGAGCCATAATAGACACATCAAAGGGAGTAGCCACTCCAAGTCCACAAAGAATTCTAAATTTCAACACCATCATACAACGCATGTATCCAACACAAAAGATACAGGCAAAGATGGTATTACAACTCCTAGGCATGATGTCATCATGCATAGCCATTGTCCCAAACGCAAGACTGCACATGAGGCCCTTACAACAATGCCTAGCATCACAGTGGTCTCAAGCACAGGGTCACCTTCTAGATCTGGTGTTAATAGACCGCCAAACTTACCTCTCGCTTCTGTGGTGGAACAACATAAATTTAAACAAGGGGCGGCCTTTCCAAGACCCAGTGCCACAATACGTAATAACAACAGATGCTTCCATGACAGGGTGGGGAGCACACCTCGATCAACACAGCATACAAGGACAATGGAACGTACATCAAACAAAACTGCATATCAATCACCTAGAACTTCTAGCAGTTTTTCAAGCACTAAAAGCTTTCCAACCAATAATAGTTCACAAATACATTCTCGTCAAAACAGACAACATGACAACAATGTATTATCTAAACAAGCAGGGGGGGACGCACTCCACGCAGTTAAGCCTGCTAGCACAAAAAATTTGGCATTGGGCAATTCACAACCAAATTCGCCTAATTGCACAGTTTATACCAGGGATCCAAAATCAACTCGCAGACAATCTCTCTCGAGATCACCAACAGGTCCACGAATGGGAAATTCACCCCCAAATTCTGAACACTTATTTCAAACTCTGGGGAACACCTCAGATAGACTTGTTTGCGACAAGGGAGAACGCAAAATGCCAAAACTTCGCATCCAGATACCCACACAAACAATCCCAAGGCAATGCCCTATGGATGAACTGGTCAGGGATATTTGCTTACGCTTTTCCTCCTCTCCCTCTCCTTCCTTACCTGGTAAACAAACTCAGTCAAAGCAAACTCAAACTCATATTGATAGCACCAACTTGGGCAAGGCAACCCTGGTACACAACGCTGCTAGACCTATCAGTGGTACCCTGCATCAAATTGCCCAACAGGCCAGATCTGTTGACACAGCACAACCAAAAGATCAGACACCCAGATCCAGCATCGCTGAATCTAGCAATCTGGCTCCTGAAATCCTAGAATTCGGGCACTTACAACTTACCCAAGAATGTATGGAAGTCATAAAACAAGCCAGAAGGCCATCCACCAGGCACTGCTATGCAAGTAAATGGAAGAGGTTTGTTTGCTACTGCCATATTAATCAAATACAACCATTACACACAACTCCAGAACATGTAGTGGGTTACTTGCTTCACTTACAAAAATCTAACCTAGCTTTCTCTTCCATTAAAATTCACCTTGCAGCAATATCTGCATACCTGCAGACTACCTATTCAACTTCCCTATATAAGATACCAGTCATTAAAGCATTCATGGAGGGCCTTAGGAGAATTATACCACCAAGAACACTACCTGTTCCTTCATGGAACCTAAATGTTGTCCTAACTAGACTTATGGGTCCACCTTTTGAACCCATGCACTCCTGCGACATACAGTTCCTAACCTGGAAGGTGGCATTTCTCATCGCCATTACTTCCCTAAGAAGAGTAAGCGAGATTCAGGCGTTTACAATACAGGAACCTTTTATACAACTACACAAAAATAAAGTCGTCCTAAGGACCAATCCTAAATTTTTGCCAAAGGTTATTTCACCGTTCCATCTAAATCAAACAGTGGAACTTCCAGTGTTCTTTCCACAGCCAGATACCGTAGCTGAAAGGGCACTACATACATTAGATGTCAAAAGAGCATTGATGTATTACATTGACAGAACAAAAAACATCAGAAAGACTAAACAACTCTTTATTGCATTTCAAAAACCTCATGCAGGAAACCCAATTTCAAAACAAGGTATGGCCAGATGGATAGTTAAATGCATCCAAATCTGCTACCTTAAAGCTAAACGACAGCTGCCCATTACACCAAGGGCACACTCAACCAGAAAGAAAGGTGCTACCATGGCCTTTCTAGGAAACATCCCAATGCAAGAAATATGTAAGGCAGCCACATGGTCTACGCCTCACACATTCACCAAGCACTACTGTGTAGACGTGTTATCCGCACAACAAGCCACAGTAGGTCAAGCTGTATTAAGAACATTATTTCAGACTACTTCCACTCCTACAGGCTGATCCACCGCTTTTGGGGAAATAACTGCTTACTAGTCTATGCAGAACATGCGTATCTACAGCGACAGATGCCATCGAACTGAAAATGTCACTTACCCAGTGTACATCTGTTCGTGGCATCAGTCGCAGTAGATTCGCATGTGCCCACCCGCCTCCCCGGGAGCCTGTAGCAGTTTGGAAGTTACCTTCAATTATTTATATATGTGTCATCTCAACCTTAAATAGGTGCATACTTAGTCACTCCATTGCATGGGCATTATTACTACAATTCAACTCCTACCTCACCCTCTGCGGGGAAAAACAATCGAAGATGGAGTCGACGCCCATGCGCAATGGAGACAAAAGGAGGAGTCACTCGGTCCCGTGACTCGAAAGACTTCTTCGAAGAAAAACAACTTGTAACACTCCGGCCCAACACCAGATGGCGAGCTATTGCAGAACATGCGAATCTACTGCGACTGATGCCACGAACAGATGTACACTGGGTAAGTGACATTTTCATTACTTACCTAAAACATGCAACTACGCAAACCGCAGGACAACTACTGCCAAAACTGCAACAAGCCACAGCAAAGTCAGCAAAAGCTTTGAACTAAAACAAAAAGGAGAAAAACTGTTATTATCATAAAAGTAAATACTTCGCCAGTTGACAAACACTCCGCCACTAACCATTTTTTCATTTTCCCGTGTCTAGTCTTCTCTGCTTGGGGGAAGATGGGCCTAAAAAAAAAATAGGCCAATCTACCCCCAAGGGGAGGGGGCAGAAATCACCCAGATTACATTGCACCCTTTGGGGGGGGGCGACCCTTGCCCAAGGTGCCACACCCCCACACAAAGCACACACACACATACATAGTATCCCTGGCGCTATGGGGATTCTGCCCCCCTTGGGGACAGAAAGGCCTAAAAAATAGGCATATCTGCCCCCTAGGGGGGCAGAACTGCCCAAAAATACATGTGGGCCCCTGGGGGCGACCCTTGCCCAAGGGGCCACCCCCCAACACAAAAAATAAAAATCAACAATAAAATCCCTGGTGTCTAGTGGCTTTCTGCCCCCCTTGGGGGCAGATCGGCCTAAAAATAGGGCCAATCTGCCCCCAAGGGGGCCAGAAACGACAATAAATACATTGCGCCCCTGGGGGGAGCGACCCTTGCCCAAGGGGCCACCCCCCAACACAAAGCACACATACATACATACTATTTCTGGCGCTATTGGGATGCCTAAAAAAAATAGGCCTCTCTGCCCCCAAGGGGGGCAGAACTGCCCAAAAATACATGAGGGCCCCTGTGGGCGACCCTTGCCCAAGGGGCCGCCCCCCAACACAAAAAATACACATCAACAATAAAATCCCTGGTGTCTAGTGGCTTTCTGCCCCCCTTGGGGGCAGATCGGCCTAAAAATAGGGCCAATCTGCCCCCAAAGGGGGCAGAAACGACAATAAATACATTGCGCCCCTGGGGGGAGCGACCCTTGCCCAAGGGGCCACCCCCCAACACAAAGCACACATACATACATACTATTTCTGGCGCTATTGGGATTCTGCCCCCCTTGGGGGCAGAAAGGCCTAAAAAAAATAGGCCTCTCTGCCCCCAAGGGGGGCAGAACTGCCCAAAAATACATGAGGGCCCCTGGGGGCGACCCTTGCCCAAAGGGCCGCCCCCCAACACAAAAAATACACATCAACAATAAAATCCCTGGTGTCTAGTGGCTTTCTGCCCCCCTTGGGGGCAGATCGGCCTAAAAATAGGGCCAATCTGCCCCCAGGGGGGGCAGAAACGACGTAAAATACATTTGCCCCCAAAGGGGAGCGACCCTTGCCCAAGGGGCCGCCCCCCAACACAAAAAATACAAATCAACAATAAAATCCCTGGTGTCTAGTGGCTTTCTGCCCCCCTTGGGGGCAGATCGGCCTAAAAATAGGGCCAATCTGCCCCCAGGGGGGGCAGAAACGACGTAAAATACATGTGCCCCCAAAGGGGAGCGACCCTTGCCCAAGGGGCCGCCCCCCAACACAAAAAATACACAGCAACAATAAAATCCCTGGTGTCTAGTGGCTTTCTGCCCCCCTTGGGGGCAGATCGGCCTAAAAATAGGGCCAATCTGCCCCCAGGGGGGGCAGAAACGACGTAAAAAGCATGTGCCCCCAAAGGGGAGCGACCCTTGCCCAAGGGGTCGCTCCCCTACACTAATATTCACTCACACACACACACATACAGAAATCCCTGGTGTCTAGTGGGCATTCCTGCTGCCCGATCGCATCGCGATCGGGCAGCAGGAATGCTCAAAGAGACATCGAGGGAAAGGAAAACCCTTTCCTTTCCCTCGATGCCTCTCTGAGAGCACCCCCACCCCGCACGAAGGTGAAATACTCACCTTCTCCCTTGACGCGCTGGAAGCAAATGGCTTCCAGCGCGTCATTCCCCGTTTCCATGAAATCAGCGCGCGATCGCGCGCTGACGTCATGGGGGGGGGGGGCGGGGGGGGGTGGGCGTGAAAGGGGAAGGGATTCCCCTTTCAGCCCTGGCCTGGGGGTGTTGGGGGGCGGCCCTCGGGGGAAGCGCTAGCGCTTCCCCCGACTGCCAGTCCCTGGACGTAATGGTTACGTCCATGGCGCCACACGGGCGCTGCCATGGACGTAACCATTACGTCCGTGGCGGGGAAGGGGTTAATCAAAACCAACACGCTAACAGTGTTCACATCACACAAAGTATGTCATACAGACACTTCACAGGCTGGGTTTCTCCATCAACTATGCAAAGTCAAAACTTTTGCCGTGTCAAACACAACAATACTTAGGACCGACAATCAACACAATAAAAGGGATAGCCACTCCAAGTCCACAAAGGGTTCAAACAATTCACAAGGTCATACAAGCCATGTATCCAACACAAAAGATACAAGCAAAAATAGTATTAAAACTACTAGGCATGATGTCTTCATGCATAGCCATTGTCCCAAACGCAAGATTGCACATGCGGCCCTTACAACAGTGCCTAGCATCACAATGGTCACAGGCACAGGGTCAACTTCTAGATCTGGTGTTGATAGACCGCCAAACAAACATCTCGCTTCTATGGTGGAACAGTACAAATTTAAACAAAGGGCGGCCTTTCCAAGACCCAGTGCCAACATACGTTATAACAACAGATGCTTCCATGACAGGGTGGGGAGCACACCTCAATCAACACAGCATCCAAGGACAATGGGACATTCATCAAAGAAAGTACCACATAAATCTCTTAGAACTGTTAGCAGTATTTCTAGCGTTGAAAGCATTCCAACCCATGATAACCCACAAATACATTCTTGTCAAAACAGACAATATAACGACAATGTATTATTTAAACAAACAGGGGGGGACACACTCGACACAGTTGTGTCTCCTAACACAAAAAATATGGCATTGGGCAATTCGCAACCACATTCGCCTAATAGCACAATTTATTCCAGGGATCCAGAACCAGCTAGCAGACAATCTCTCTCGGGATCACCAACAAGTCCACGAATGGGAAATTCACCCCCAAATACTAAACAATTACTTTCAAATTTGGGGAACACCTCAAATAGATCTATTTGCAACAAAAGAAAACGCAAAATGCCAAAGCTTCGCATCCAGGTACCCACACCGGCACTCCCAAGGCAATGCTCTATGGATGAATTGGTCAGGGATATTTGCGTACGCTTTTCCCCCTCTCCCTCTCCTTCCATATCTAGTAAACAGATTGAGTCAAAACAAACTCATACTAATAGCTCCAACATGGGCAAGACAACCTTGGTATACAACGCTACTAGACCTTTCAGTAGTACCTCATGTCAAACTACCCAACAGACCAGATCTGCTAACGCAAAACAAACAACAGATCAGGCATCCAAACCCAGCATCGCTGAATCTAGCAATTTGGCTCCTGAAATCCTAGAATTTGGACACTTAGACCTCACACAAGAATGTATGGAGGTCATAAAACAGGCTAGAAAACCTTCCACTAGACACTGCTATGCAAGTAAATGGAAAAGATGTGTTTATTACTGCCATAATAATCAAATTCAACCATTGCATGCATCTCCAAAAGATGTAGTAGGATATTTACTACTTTTGCAAAAATCTAATCTAGCTTTCTCCTCCATAAAGATACATCTCACCGCAATATCTGCTTACCTGCAGATTACTCATTCAATTTCCCTGTTTAAAATACCTGTCATTCAAGCGTTTATGGAATGCCTAAAGAGAATTATACCACCAAGAACACCACCTGTTCCTTCATGGAACCTCAACATTGTCTTAATAAGGCTCATGGGTCCACCTTTTGAACCCATGCATTCATGTGA
The DNA here is from genome assembly GCF_031143425.1 of Pleurodeles waltl. Classification (NCBI taxonomy): domain Eukaryota; kingdom Metazoa; phylum Chordata; class Amphibia; order Caudata; family Salamandridae; genus Pleurodeles; species Pleurodeles waltl. Next base: position 583,117,077 of record NC_090451.1, read on the forward strand.
AATGCAATACTTAACGTGGAAAGTTGCATTTCTCATTGCCATCACATCTCTAAGAAGAGTAAGTGAAATACAGGCGTTTACCATACAAGAACCATTTATTCAAATACACAAGAATAAGGTCGTTCTAAGAACAAATCCAAAATTCTTACCAAAGGTTATCTCACCGTTCCACTTAAATCAAACAGTGGAATTACCAGTGTTCTTCCCACAGCCAGATTCAATAGCTGAAAGAGCACTACATACATTAGACATCAAGAGAGCTCTAATGTACTACATTGATAGGACAAAAGAAATTAGGAACACAAAACAACTATTCATTGCATTCCAAAAACCTCATACAGGAAATCCAATATCAAAACAAGGTATTGCCAGATGGATAGTACGTGCATCCAAACCTGCTATCTTAAAGCAAAAAGAGAACTGCCTATTACACCAAGGGCACACTCAACCAGAAAGAAAGGTGCTACTATGGCCTTTCTAGGAAATATTCCAATGAACGAAATATGTAAGGCAGCAACATGGTCTACGCCTCATACATTTACTAAACACTACTGTGTAGATGTGTTATCTGCACAACAAGCCACAGTAGGTCAAGCCGTACTAAGAACTTTATTTCAAACTACTTCCACTCCTACAGGCTGAACCACCGCTTTTGGGGAGATAACTGCTTACTAGTCTGTGCACAGCATGTGTATCTGCAGCTACACATGCCACTGAACGGAAAATGTCACTTACCCAGTGTACATCTGTTCGTGGCATTAGTCGCTGCAGATTCACATGCGCCCACCCGCCTCCCCGGCAGCATGTAGCCGTTTGGAAGTAATTCTTCAACATTTGTACATTTGTAAATATATTACTTTAACCTTCATTTTGTACATACTTATTCATTCCATTGCATGGGCACTATTACTAGCATACACAACTCCTACCTCACCCTCTGCGGGGAAAACAATCTAAGATGGAGTCGACGCCCATGCGCAATGGAACCAAAGTAGGAGGAGTCCCTCGGTCTCGTGACTCGAAAAGACTTCTTCGAAGAAAAACAACTTGTAACACTCCGAGCCCAACACCAGACGGCGGACTATGCACAGCATGTGAATCTGCAGCGACTAATGCCACGAACAGATGTACACTGGGTAAGTGACATTTTCCATTGGTATCTATCAGGCGTTTTGATATTATCTCTATTCCTGAGATTATAACTATTCTGTGGGGTCTCCGTACGTGGAGATTCTCCCCTTTCTTTTTAGGCGTTTGTTGCTTTTCATCCCAGCATTTCTTGTTACCCTCAGGTTGCTGTTTGGAGTTATCTTTATTTCTTTTACCGTGAAATTGAGGTTTTTGTGGTCTAGCCCTAGGCTATCTCGACCGATACTTGAATATGTATCCGCTATTATTTTAGTCAGCTCTCGTTCTTGATCTTGTTGCGGAACGTCACTGAGCCGCATGCACACTGCGAGTGCAACTGCTTCACCTTTAAGGTTACTTAAAATGATTGAAGATACTGTGGCAAAGTTGCCCATCAGTTGCATCCCCAAATCTAGGGCCGGGGCAGCCCCATATTCATCTTGAATTTGTTTTAGCACCTCCGGTAAGTTGGCAAGTGTTGGTGTACCGTATGCAGTTGTATAGAGCACGGCAAATACTGTGCCCCATGTATTACAGTTTTCTACTGCAGGGACCATCTTAAAGGGCAAGCACATCGTTAAAATTCTATGTTTATCCTGAGGTCCCGTATGGGGGGAAATACTGCCTCCAGCGTATTTATGTTTTGTGCTAGCCAAAAAGGAGTCTCCTCTCGTTTGCCCGGTACTTTACCCATAATGGAATGTACAGTCGCCAGATTTATACCCGGTGTTACAGCATGTGGATGTTCTAGAGCAGCACGTGCTGGGTTTGTATTTAAAGTTTGCATCACAAATTGCACTAATCTTCTATATATTTGCTATTAACTCAATGTATAAGCGACGAACCTCAGCTACTGCTAAATTCCCAACCGCAGGATGTGGTGTATAAGTGGCCAATAAAGGCCAGGTAGGACCATCATTACTTAGTGGACCTAACCTAACTTGTAATATTGTGTGGGGTAGGGCGTCATCAAGTCAATTATGTTCTTGATTAGAAAGAGGTATCTCTAAATATGCGTGCGCTCTGTATTGTCCAGGCGCGTTCGCAACTGTATATCTATGAAATGTATTTGTGTTACCATCAACTGCTGGAAATGTGACCCAAGAGTAGAAAAGTTCTGTTCTATAAGCTGCGTGGGCATCCACCACGAATGTGACTGGACCTCCCTGGGCCGTTAGGCCATTTGCCAATAGGTGTGCTGTGAGAGGTTGTCTCATGTTAACAGCTATTTCTACAATTTGGGGATTCGCTGTGATAGAAGGACTATGAGTTCAGAGAAGGCACACCAAGATGGGGTTTTCCTTTTAAAGTTCAAGCTTGAACAACCGCCAGCTGTAATAGTATTACCTATACGGCTGTGGTGGAAATCCTCAGTACCACGGATGTCTCCGTATACGGCACTGAGGTGTCATTATATGAAATTAGACTGAGAAACTCCGGTGGACCTGAAAATTTGAGCCTGACCAAACGTTGGCGGCGCCATGTCGCGAAGGCTCTTATTATTCTATTGAGATTACTGGATTTTGAGCAGCAAGACCGTCTACAGTGTGGGGGACTGAGTCTGACACACGGTGGATGACACTTGTCGCTCCAAATCCAGGCTTTGCTCCGGCTAACTAGCAGTGCCTCATCTCTCCCAAGAGGCAGAGATGATTGGGCAGCCGAGTGCATGACATATTGGTACTTCTCACACAGTGCGGTCTCATATATAAATGACAATAAAGGCAGTATAAGTTTTAAATATTGGTTTAATAAAATGACTGCATTTTGGATAGCAAAGCGTGAGCTGCAATAACCAGAACTACACAACACAACAATATTAAAATAGTGACGATGAGAGTGAAGCAAAAGAATAATGCTATCATAGTGCCACTAGAAGCGATGGACTATTCCCTATCTAAATCATATTTCGAGCACAGCATGTTAAGCTCTAACCCTGCCTTTCAGGTTCCCCCGGGAGGACATCAGACCTCATACCTGAGCAAAGGCCTGTGATCTTCGTCAGCATCTGCAGCGTAGCATTCAGCATACAGTTGTGGTTCCCTGGCTGGAATCTCCCTCTTGACGTGTACTAGGACTAGAAAGTGTTTTTATAACTAACACAGCAGATGTTCTAAGAAAATGTCCCTACGTAAGGATGTGTATTTTCTACGAATGTTGGAGACTAAACTTCTACCACGTTTACCGGCAATGTACCAGACTGTAGCCTTGACTGAAGCACAGGCTGATCAAGAATGCATTGTTTGAGATGTCCAAGAAGGACGGAGGGCTTCATCTAATATAGACCTGTGTCCTATCAATGCCTTCATCCACAAGGAGAAATCCAGGATGCTCACCCTGGCCCACTTCTTGCCTGGCCTTGACCCCGGAGACTGGATGTTGATGTTGAACCTGCAGGATGCTTATCACCATATACCTGTCCTGTCACTCCATTGGCCTTCCCTGTGATTCGTAGTGGGACAAGAGCATTTTCAGTTCGCTGTGCTCCTCATTGGTCTCACCAGTACCCCTTGGGTGTTCATTAAAATGACAATGGTGGTGGCAACGCACTTTTGAAGGTCAGGTATGCCAGGCCTCTCCTACCTTGACAACTGGCTGTTGAAGGCGGACTAGACCAGGCCATTCCCCCTCCAGAATACGGTAAGTCATCCTTGGACTTCACTAACAACGTGCTAAAATTACACCTGACTCCTTCTCAGATGCTCCCCTTTATCTGATCCTTTCCGGACACTCTTCAGTTTAGTGCCTTTCCTTTGCAGAAGAGATTCCAAAACATTCAGGCTATGATACAGATCTTTCAGCCTTGGTCCTAGATTTTAGTGAGGTCGACTTGAGACTGCTGGTAGTGATGGCTTCCTGCATCCTGGTAGTTGTGCATCCTGGTGCCTATGCAGGCTCGGCAGGGGGGTCTGAAACTCCTCCAACGCATCCAAAACGCCTCCGCCCGACTCATCCTCAACATCCCTCGCCACTGCCACATCACCCCCCACCTAAGAGACCTTCACTGGCTCCACGTCAACAAGAGGATCACCTTCAAGCTCCTCACCCACGCACACAAGGCACTCCACAACACCGGACCATCATACCTGAACAACAGACTCAGCTTCTACACCCCCACCTGGCATCTCCGCTCCGCTAACCTCGCCTCCATCCCCCGCATCCGACGCAAATCTTCCGGCGGCAGATCATTCTCGCACCTCGTCGCCAAGACCTGAAACACCCTCCCGCTGGATCTACGACAGACCCAGGATCTTCTTTTCTTCAGAAAACTCCTCAAGACTTGGCTCTTTGAGCAGTATCAGCGCCATATCAACCTTCTGGAACAGAAGATCATCTGCATGGTGTTGAAAGCCTCCCTTCTTTTCTTCAATTGGAGGCTGTTTCAGGTGCTCGTGGACAACACCACGCCATGTGGTACTGTAAAAATCAGAGAGAGATTTTCCTCTGGAAGTGGCTGGATCACCAAAGGATCTTCCTAGTGGTGAACAATGTAGCAGGCTCCCTGAATGCGAGGGCAGATGAACTCCGCCATTGACGCCTAGGAGATCATGAGTGATAATTGCATCCAGAGATGGCACCAGCTTTTTACCACAAATGAGGGGATCCTTGGCTCGACCTCTTCGCCACTGCCAAAAACACGCAATGTCAGTACTTCTGTGTGTGCGTTGGAGTTCTCCAGACACGTCTCACTATTAAACATGGCATCCTTGGCATGGTTTCCTCTGTCCTTTTGTCTCTGCTTTTTGTATTTTTTTGTGCTGGATTTAGTTTTTGCTGGTTTTTGGTATTCTGAACACTTTACCACTGCTGAGTGCTACAGTGCAAGTGCTCCCTGTTTAAATTGTGATAATGATTGGTTATCCCTTATTGGCAGATCTGATTTACTAATAATTCCCTAGTAAAGTGCACTAGAGGTGCCCAGGGCCTGTAAATCAAATGCAACTAGTGGGCCTGCAGCACTGATTGTGCCACCCACATGTGAAGCCCTATAAACATGTCTCAGACCTGCTACTGCAGTGTCTGTGTGTGCAGTCTTGCACTGCTAGTTCGACTTGGTGTTAGACCTGACAGCCTTAGGGTGGTCATCCCCCAACTTTTTGCCTGCCTCCCTCCACTTTTCTGACGCTGTTTTTGCTGGTTTTAGGACTCTGCACACTTTACCACTGATAACCAGTGCTAAAGTGCATATTGTAATTGTATTGTATTGTAATGGTGTTTATATAGTGCCTAATACCCCTGACGAGGTGACAAAGTGCTTTTCGACGAGTAGCATGCTAGTCCGGAACCCAAGAGGAACTAGTGGTGGATTAGTATAGGAAAATATGAGTATAGTTTTAGTATTATTATAAATTAATTTGAGCAGAGGATATGCAAGTTTGCTAGTTGGCTTGACTAGAGTAATGGAGTGATAGAGGGGGGAGAATCCAGAAGTGTTAATTAGGAGTTTATAGTAATAGGATGAGGCTTGGGATGAGTAAAGGAGAGATGGAGGAGGCAAGAGACTTTGGGAAGGGTTAGGGAGATCGTAGTAGCAGGAGGGGTTTTGGGTGAGTCAAAGGTGAGATAAATGAGGGAGAATTTAGTAGGGTTGTTAATGAGATCACAGTAGTAAACTGAGGTTTGGGTGAGCTAGATGTGGAAGAGGAGGGAAGAGCTTAGGCAGGGTTATTTTGGAGATGAAAGTAGTATATTGGGTTTGGGATGAGTCAGAGTGGGGATGGAGGATAGATTGACAGAGACATGTCGTGGTGATGGGTAGACAAAGTAAAGTTTACAAGAGAGTAAATTTATATTATTTTTATTTATTTATAATTTTATTGATATATACATTTTTTCTTTAATTTCTTTGTTCATTATTTTTTTACTTTATTTTACTTATTTATAATTTGAATTGTATTTATAGATTGTTTTTATTATTTAATTTTTCTATAGTACAGTAGGACTAGAGTAATAAATATATAGATATTTGAATACATAGTAAGGGAATATATGTTCAAGGAACATAATAATGGGTATAATAATAAGAGAAGAAAAGTAGCATTGTACAAACACAGACCCCCAAGATTTGCAATATTTGAAGTTAATTAATAAATGTACTTTTCTAACATTTATTTATCTTTCCTCAATTTTGGAATAGTGAAATGCTTATGATAATAAAACATTTGATCAGTGTGATATAAATTCTAGAGCAGGGATTTATAAGTATCTAATGTAACAACCCACGAGGAGCAATGCAATGACCTATGAACATGTCAAGCATAGAATAACATACACATGTATATGTATATACACACACACACATACCCACACACACACACACATACACACACACATATATACACATACACCCAACTGTGAGTAAATATACATCTGTTAAACAGGTTTAAAGAGTATGTGTGATTAAATTTATTGTTATGACATTATATATACACACACCCAACTGTTAGTAAACAATCATCTGTTAAACAGTATGTGTTAAAATTATTGTTATGACATAGTAGCGATACATATTTCCTAAAAAACTATACATATCTAGAATATACACATAATCAGATTAAAACTATTTATCAACAAAGGCATGTACAGTCCATTGCTGTTTGAATATGGTGGTTATGAAGGAAAGAGCCAACTCTTGGGTAGTCTTCTGAAGACAAGATAGTTATCCGTGGATCTTATATTTAGAGTTAATGAATTCAGTAGTTTGGCTGCTTGAACGGAGAAGGATATACCACCTATAGTCTTTCTCTTCTATGGTGGTGTTCTAAGGTGGGGTGACAATCTTGAGCGGAGGTTTCTTTGTTGAATGTATTTGGTTATTTTGTTTCTGATAAAAAGCGGTCCTGTTCCATGTATAGCTTCGTGGATGATACAAAGCAGCTTGAAGGTGGATCTTCTGGCAACGGCTAACCAGTGTAGTGCTCTCAAGGCAGGGGAGATGTGGGCTTGTGGCTTTACATGTAATAGTAGCCTGGCAGCGGAGTGCTGAATAAGTTGTAGTTTTCGCTTAATAGAGATGATCCATAGTAGAGGCCGTTGTGTGAGGAAAGTAGTCTCTTTCTAGCATGGTTACCCCAATTTTTGGCCTGTTTGTCAGTGTGTTTTTACTGTCTCACTGGGATCATGCTAGTCAGGACCCTAGTGCTCATAGTTTGTGGCCTACATGTCAGTATGTTTTACTGTTTTGTCTGTATGCTTGAGTGTGTCACGGAGTCCAGCTAACCAGAACTCCAGTGCTTATGCTCTCTCGGATTCCAAATTTGTACTTACGTACTGGTAGCCCAGTATTCCAGTCCAAATTGGCATACTGGACCCCCCCCCTTATAAATCCCTAGTATATAGTACCTAGGTACCCAGGGTATTGGGGTTCCAGGAGCTCCTTATGGGTGGCAGCATTTGTTTTGCCACCCATAAGAAGCTCATACAAACACTTCTTCAGGACTGCCATTGCAGACTGAGTGAAATAGTGTAAACACTATTTCACAGCCATTTTTACTGCAGGTCACTTATAAGTAAACTATATATCTAACCTTCAGACCCTGAAGGCTAGGTGCATAGTACCAGTGTGAGGGCACCCCTGTTTTCCAGGCCCATTTCCTCGGACTTCGTCAGTGTGGGACGCCATTATAAGTGTGCACTATATACATATAGGTAGCTTCACAATGGTAACTCCGAATATGGCTATGTAAGGTGTAGGAGGCTGGCCTGGTTTGTAGTGAGTACCTTGGATACTTACACCTTACACCAGGTCCAGTTATCCCTTATTAGTGAAGTAGTGGTGTTCTAGAAGCTTAGGCTAATAGAGGTAGCTATAGCAGAGCAGCTTAGGCTGAACTAGGAGACATGCAAAGCTCATGTAATACCACTTATAGTTACACAGTACTTATACACAAGTAAAGACAATACTCAGTGTTACCAAAAATAAAGGTATTTATTTGGGTGACACAATGCCAAAAATATCTTAGAATCTATATTCCTTCTGGAGGTAAGTATTATACACAATATATACACTAGACATGGTTAAGGTAAGTAATTAGACATAGGATAGTGCAAACAATAGGAAATGCTATAGAACAGTGGTTCCCAACCTGTGATCCAGAGACCCCTGGGGGTCCGCACAGCCTCCTCAGGGGGTCAGCGACTTCTTAGAAAATTAAATATTATTAACAGATTAGGTCCCCAGCTTTCAGTAATGACTCAGTGGAGGGTCCCTGTATTCCAAAAAAGATTCAGTGGGGGTCCCTGGGCTCCAGTAATGTTAAAGTGGGGGTCCACAGAACTCAAAAGGTTTGGAACCACTGCTATAGAATGTAATGGGAGAAAAAAGATCTAGGGGCAACACAAACCATATACTAAGAAAGTGGAATGCGAATCACAAATACCCCCCTAGACAATTGTAGTGTGTGCAGAATCGCTGGGAGGGTAAGAATACAGTATAGGTAAGTAAATTACCCCAACCAGAGTACAGAAAAGCAGGAGTAAAGTACTGCAAGTTTCCTTAGGACAACCTACAAGTCGTGATTAGAGTTATTGCAAGAACGAAGCAAGACTGCAAACAACAAATGGTGGGTTTCTGGACCTGAAGACCTGCAAAGGAAGGAGACCAAGTCCAGAAGTCGAAAGGAGTTCCAGGAAGGACAGGAGCCCATGCCAACCCAGAAGAGGGTGCAAAAGGCTAGTCTCCAATTGACGAAGACTGCAGAAATGCACCCAAGGAAGATGTCAGCGGGTTCCTGTGTGATGTACTGGATGTCCCACATCATGAAGTTGGATGCAGGCGAGTTTTGGCGTAGGCTTCCTCCAACAAGCCTTGGTTCCAGCAAAGTCTTGTTTTGTGTCAAGTTGGCACTGTCTGGACCCAGGCGGGAACTGGGGGCCTCAACTCTGTGTGAGGAGGAATAGGGGCTCTCATAACTTCAGAGAGCACCAGACAGCACCCACAGGAGTCCCAGGACACAGGGACAAAGGAGGTGCAAAATGTGGTTGGTGCAGCACTACAAAGGAAGGTCCCACGCTGCCGGAGAACAACTCAGAGAGTTGAGCGTCCCAGGATAGAGTGCTGGGGACCTGAGCCATGCTGTGCACGAAGGAATTTTGCAAATAGTGCACAGAAGCCTCCGGAGGTGAAGACGACGCGGTGCACAGGGGTACTGTGGTTCTGGGGGAAGGCAAGGTCTTACCTCCTCCAAATTGGGACAGCAGGACCTCAGGACAGTCTGTTTCGATGGGGTCCACCGTCTGTGTTCCAAGGAGCACGCTCGTCACCAGGAGAGGAGTCCAAGAGAACCGGTTGTCGACTTAGAAGGTGCCTGCGTGAGCAGGGAAGTGACTATCACTTCACCGGAGATTTCTTCGGTCCTTCTGGTGCAGGGTGAAGACAGGGAGTCCCCGGAGCATGCGCACTGTGGAAGCTGTTGTAGTTGCTGGCTGGAGCTGAAGTTGCAGAGGAAAAGTGGCCCTTCTGGATACTTTGTTGCTGTTACAGCTGTTCCTGGAGCAGTCGGCGGTTGATCCGAGGTCAGAGGATGAAGTAGTAGTTGCAGAGGATTCCTGCTGGAAACCTGCAAGTAGAATCTGAGGAGAACCCACAGGAGAGACCCTAAATAGCCTTGAGAGGGGAATTGGCTACCTTATCAGGCAAGGACCCGTCAGGAGGGGTATCTGACGTCACCTGCTGGCACTGGCAACTCAGATACCTCCAGAGTGTCCCCACACCTTGAAAAGCAAGATGGCTGAAGTCTGGGACACACTGGAGGAGCTCTGGGCACCACCGCTCCTTTATCCAGTTTTGCGCCAGAGCAGGGACAAGGTGTCCCTGAACTGGTGTAGACTGGCTTATACAAGGAGGGCACCATCTGTGCCCTTCAAAGCATTTCCAGAGGCTGGGGGAGGCTACCCCTCCCCAGCCTGTAAAACCTATTTCCAAAGGGAGAGGGTGTAACACCCTCCTCCCCAAGGAAATGCTTTGTTCTGCCTTCCTGGGACTGAGCTACTCAGACCCCAAGAGGGCCGAACCCTGTCTGTGAGGTGGTTGCAGCTGTAGCTGCATTGCATGCCTGAGAGAGCTGGTTTGGCAGCACTGGGGGTCCATAGTGGAGTTCCTGGAGCAGTTCTGCTGTTGTTCCGGCGGTAGAAGATAAAGTAAAGGATGCAGAGGATCCCTGCTGGAGTCTTGCAATCCAAAACTGACTACATTTCACTAATAAGGGATAACTGGACCTGGTATATGGTGTAAGTACCTGTGGTACCCACTACAAACCAGGCCAGCCTCCTACACATTGGCATAAACCAGTTTGGATAGTAAAAGAGAGATAGTAGCCTGCATCTTGTATGGATATTCCAGGTGGGGGAAGATGCGTTGTAGAGTCTTCAAGGTGATGGAGCTAGTTTGTGCTAATTTGTCCACTTGGGCATTCATTGTTAACTTCCATGGTAATTCCAAGGTTTTTTACTTCCTTGGATAATTGAGTAGGTGGTCCGAGATCGCCAGGCCAGACGCACAGTGGGTCATAATTTTGCCAGTCACCACATGTGAGTATTTTTGGGGGGGATGGCTCCAAGTCATCCACTGATCAACGGCCCTGAGGCAACTGAAGATTTGTGAGTTTTCAATGTCTTTGGGGCATTGCAATTTAAGTAATATCTGTGTGTCATCTGCATTGTTGTTTGAGTGGTAGATTCTGATCAGAAAGGGGTAACCAGGTCATATTTAGTATGGCCAGGAAGGTAATAGAAAATCCTGCTTATTGGTGAAGTTGGATTTGATATTACTATTTTAGAAATGCCGCTTTTAGAAAGTGAGCATTTCTCTGCACTTAAAATCCATCTGTGCCTTACAGCCTGTCTCCAATCAGCGTCTGGGCTGGGCTGTTTGACAGCTTCCTTGTGCATTTCACCCAGACAACCACAAACACAGGATACTCGGTCACACCTGCACTCATCTGCATACTGAATGGGCCTTCCGGTGCTAGTAGGGTGGAGGGCCTGAAACTTACATTTCAAAGGCTAGTGGTCTGCCATCAGACAATGGACTGTCAACCCCACTACTGAGACCCTGGCAGACAGACCTGTACTGAAAGGGGAACTTGTGCACTTCAAAACCACTCTTTGAAATCTCCCCCACTTTAAAGGCATGTTTGGGTATATAAACTGGGTCCTTGACTCCACTAGCTCAGACACTTCTGGATCTGAACCTGCAACCTGTAAACAGGAACTGCCTGGTTGCCCAGAGGACTGATTTGCTGAGAAGGACTGCTGCCCTGCTGACCTCTGACTTTGCTGAGAAGTGCTCTCCAAGGGATTGGATTGAGCTTGCCTCCTGTTTTCTAGAGTCTCAGGGCCTAATAGACTTCATCTCTCCAAGAAATTTTTTGTGTGCCAAAAATTGACGCACAGCCTGCCGGAAACCCTCCAGAGCCTGCCTTGCGACCGGAACGATGCAGCCCGACTTCCCGAGTGGAAATTCGATGCAGCGCCTGCCTTGCAACAGAAAATGTGACACACAGCCCTACCGGATCGACGCAGAGCCGAAGCGGAACGATGCACCAGATTCCCTGAGTGAAAACTTGACGCAGCGCCTGCAGTGCAACTGAAAATGTTATGCAATGCCATACCGGATCGATGCAATGCCTGTGACTTCTTCCAGCGCACCCAGGATTTCCCCGATTTGTCCCTGGGCATCAAAAAGATCCCCCCATTGCAGTGAGGAACCAAGACTGCATGCTGAAAAACTACACAAACCCTTTGCAGTGTGGAAAGAAACTAAGCATCGTCTGTAACACGTCGGAAAATCCAACGCACACCTTATGTGTCCATGCTTCTCCTCCTCTGCGGTCTCCGTGTGTGTTATGTTTGATGCAAGCCAGGTACTTTGTATAATCAAGAGACAACTGTTGATTTCTAAGATTTTAGACTTGTAAAAGTGATATTTCAACCGTGTGCTTATTGAATATTTATCAATTTGTCCTTATTTTATTCTGATAAATATATTTTTCTAAACCTGTGTGGTGTGTTTTTGTGGTGCTTTCAGTGTGTTAATATATGATTTATTTCACAAATACTTTACACATTGCCTTTTAAGTTAAGCCTGACTGCTCAGTGCCAAGCTACCAGAGGGTGGGCACAGGATCATTTGGATTGTGTGTGACTTGCCCTGACTGGGATTGTGGTCCCTATTTGGACAAGGGTGTATACCTCTACCAACTAATGACCCCATTTCTAACACCTGGCAAGTGTACCCACTTACCAGGCCCAAACCTTCCCTTTTACTACATGTAAGTCCAGCCCTAAGTTAGGCCCTAGGTAGCCCCATGGGCAGGGTGCAGTGTATTTGAAAGGACATGTACTGGTGTGTTTTACATGTCCTTATGGTAAAATACTGCCATATTCATTTTTCACTATTGCGAGGCCTACGAAAGATTAACATGGGGACTGCCTTTAAATATATTTTAAGTGCAGTTTCCCATTGAGAGCAGATAGCAATATGGAGTTTGGGGTCTCTGAACTCACAATTGTAAAATACATTGTTTGGTAGAGTTGGTTTTTAGATTGTCAGTTTAAAAATGCCACTTTTAGAAAGCGGGCACTTTCTTGCTTAACCCTTCTGTGCCTCTCCCTGCCTGTGGAATCCACGTCTGGGTCAGACTGACAGTTGGGCTGTTAGTGAATTCCCTCCAGACAGTAACACAAAGGGAGCTGAGGTGTGTCCTGCATATCTTGATGAGTCTCCCTGAGCTAGAGTGGGAGGGAGCGGCTGTCACCTCCACCTGAAAGGGCTGTGTCTGTCCTCACACAACCCCCTGCTGTGTGTCTGGGGCCAGGCCTGGGCAAGGCAGGATCTTGTAAACAACAGAGACTTTCCTTTGAAGTTTACATTCTTCAAAGGGAGATATGAATATAAGAAGTGGACCCAAAATCCCAGATTTTTAGAACACTTCTGGACCTCTGTCAAGGAGAAGAGCTGGAGGAGAGAAGTACTTTGCTGTGTGTGCTTTGCTGGGCTGGACTGTAGTTACTACTTTTGCTTTAAAGAGGATAAAGACTGGACTTTGCTGTGTATCGTGCTTGTGAAGTCTTTCCAAGGGCTTGGACTTTGCTGACCCTGAAACTTCTTAACAGGAGGCAAGCTCAGAGTTCACCTACCAGCCTCTGGGTGCACTTTCTGTGGACCCTAACTCACCAGGAGGTGCCTATTCCAGATTCTGGGTCCTTGGGTGTGAAAGCTGGCCTAAAAACAAGAATTATCAGGTGCAGAGACTCCAGACGACTCCATGACAGATGCCACTGCCTGACTCTGTGCCTCCGCATGCACCCTAAGCCGTGGTCCCTGCTGGAGTGTGACAACCACAGCCAACATCGCAAGCCCAATGCTGCTGCAGCCCCGCTAATGTCTAGCAACGTCTTGATTCCTGAGTGCTGTGTCACCGATGTTCATGACACCCGATGCCGCTGAGGCGCCTGCAGCCCCGTGGCGTAACAGCGACCCCTAGAGGTCGCCTCACTGCGTCTTGAGCCGCCAGATTCACCGACTGCACTGGAGGTAAGAATCCGACGCTGCGCACTAACACCACATCATCTCCCCTGCTCTGCAGTAAGGAACTGACGCCACACCGGAAAGTACCATCTTGCACGACTGTTTCCTGGTGGTGCATGCTCTGGGGGTAGCCTGCCTTCTTGCACCAGGAGCTCTGAAGAAATCTCCTGTGGGTCTACGGAATCTTCCCCCTGCAACCGCAGGCAACAAAAGACTGCATCACCGGTCCTCTGGATCCCCTCTCAGCACGACGAGCGTGGTCCCTGGAACTCAACAACTCTGTCCAAGTGACTCCCACAGTCCAGTGACTCTTCAGTCCAAGTTTGGTGGAGGTAAGTCCTTGCCTCCCCACGCTAGACTGCATTGCTGGGTACCACGTGATTTGCAGCTGCTCCGGCTCCTGTGCACTCTTCCAGGATTTCCTTCGTGCACAGCCAAGCCTGGGTCCCCGACACTCTAACCTGCAGTGCACAACCTTCTGAGTTGTCCTCCGGAATCGTGGGACTCCCTTTTCTGACTTCGGGTGGACTCCGGTTCACTCCTCTTCTAAGTGCCTGATCCGGTACTTCTACTTCTGCCTACTTCTGTTAGGGCTCCCTGACTTGCTGGGCGCCCCCTCTGTCACCTCATCCAAGTGGCGACATCCTGGTCCCTCCTGGGCCACAGCAGCATCCAAAAACCCTAACCACGACCCTTTCAGCTAGCAAGGCTTGTTTGCGGTCTTTCTGCGTGGGAACACCTCTGCAAGCTTCTTCACGACGTGGGACATCCATCCTCCAAAGGGGAAGTTCCTAGTCCTCTTCGTTCTTGCAAAACACCAAGCTTCTTCCATTCGGTGGCAGCTTCCTTGCACCCTCAGCTGGCATTTCCTGGGCTCCTGCCCACTCTCGACACTGTCATGACTCTTGGACTTGGTCCCCTTGTCTTACAGGTACTGAGGTCTAGAAATCCACTGCTGTTGGCTTTCCTTGCAGAATCCCCCTATCACGACTTCTGTGCTCTCTGGGGGATGTAGGTGCACTTTACACCTATCTTACAGGGTCTTGGGGTGGGCTATTTTTCTAACCCTCACTGTTTTCTTACAGTCCCAGCGACCCTCTACAAGCTCACATAGGTTTGGGGTCCATTCGTGGTTCGCATTCCACTTTTGGAGTATATGGTTTGTGTTGCCCCTATACCTATGTTCTCCTATTGCAATCTATTGTAACTTTACACTGCTTGCATTACTTACTTTTGCTATTACTGCATATTTTTGGTATTGTGTGCATATATCTTGTGTATATTTGTCATCCTCATACTTAGGGTACTCACTGAGATACTTTTGGCATATTGTCATAAAATAAAGTACCTTTATTTTTAGTATAACTGTGTATTGTGTTTTCTTATGATATTGTGCATATGACACCAGTGGTATAGTAGGAGCCTTTGCATGTCTCCTAGTTCAGCCTAAGCTGGTCTGCTATAGCTACATTCTATCAGCCTAAGCTGCTAGAAACACCTCTTCTACACTAATAAGGGATAACTAGACCTGGCACAAGGTGTAAGTACCTCTGGTACCCACTACAAGCCAGGCCAGCCTCCTACAATCTGCATCTGCTAGGGCTTCTGTGCACTTTTACAAGACTTCCTTCGTGCACAGCACAGCCCAGGTCCCCAGCACTCTCTCCTGCATTGCTCAACTCGCTGAGTTGACCTCCAACTTTGTGGGACCCTCTTTTGTTGTGCTGAGATGACCGCCATGCTTAGATTTCTTGAATGCCTGTTCAGGTACTTCTGCGGGTGCTGCCTGCTTCTGCGTGGGCTCTCCCTGTTGCTTAGCGCCCCCTCTGTCTCTTCCTCCAAGGGGCGACCTCCTGGTCCTTCCTGGGCCCTGGCAGCACCCAAAACCTTCAACCGTGACTCTTGCTGCTAGCAAGGCTTATTTGCGGTCTTTCTGCATGCAAACAACTCTGCATCCTCTAGCATGCCGTGGGACATCTTCTTACCAAAGGAGACATCCCTGGCACCTTCCGTTGTTGCAGAATCTTCAGCTTCTTCTACCCGGAGGCAGCTCTTTTGCACCTTCATCTGGGGTTTAGTGGGCTCCTGCCCCCCTGGACACTTGCGTGACTCTTGCACTTGGTCCCCTTCCTTTGCAGGTCCTCATGTCCAGGAATCCGTCTTATGTGCTTTGCAGTCAGTTGTTGTCTTTGCAGAATCCCCTATCTCGACTTTACTGTCTTTCTGGGGTAGTAGGGTAACTTTACTCCTACTTTTCAGGGTCTCTGGGTGGGGTATCTTGGACACCCTTAGTGTTTTCTTACACTCCCAGCGGCCCTCTACACACTAACCTAGGCCTGGGGTCCATTCATCGTTCACATTCCACTTTTGGAGTATATGGTTTGTGTTGCCCCTAGGCCTATTATCTCCTATTGCATTCTATTGTGTTCTACAGTGTTTGCACTACTTTTCTAAGTGTTTTACTTACCTGGTTTTGGTTTGTGTGTATTTTTTGTGTATTTTGCTTACCCCCTAAGGAAGTATATCCTCTGAGGTATTTTTGGCACATTGTCACTAAAATAAATTACCTTTATTTTTAGTAACTCTGAGTATTGTGATTCTTATGATATAGTGGTATATGATATAAGTGGTATAGTAGGAGCTTTGCATGTCTCCTAGTTCAGCCTAAGCTTCTCTGCTATTGATACCTCTATCAGCCTAAGCTGCTAGAACACTACTAATCTACTAATAAGGGATAACTGGACCTGCCACAAGGTGTAAATACCATTGGTACCCACTATAAGCCAGGCCAGCCTCCTACAGGAAGGTCTCTTGTCCTTCCTGGAACTTCTTTTGAATTCTGGACTTGGTCCCCTTCTTTTGCGGGTCTTCAGGTCCAGGAATCCAACAGTTGTTGTTTGCAGTCTTGGTTGGTTACTGCAATAATCCATATCACAAGGTGTAGTGTGTCCTAAGGAAACTTTCTGTACTTTGCTTCTGCTTTTCTGGGCTCTGGGGTGGGGTAATTTACTCACATTTACTGTATTCTTACTCTCCCAGCGATTCTGCACACACTGCACTTGTCTAGGGGGGAATTTGTGATTCGCCTTCCACTTTCTTAATATATGGTTTGTGTTGCCACTAGACCTATTTTCTCCCATTGCATTCAAAAGCATTTCCTATTGTTGGCACTGTTCTATGACTACTTGTCTAATTGTGGTGTCTAGTGTATATATTGTATATAATACTTTCCTCCAGAAGGAGTATTGTCTCTAAGATATTTTTGGCACTGTCTCACCCAAATAAATACCTTTATTTTTGGTAACACGGAGTATTGTCTTTACTTGTGTATAAGTACTGAGTATCTATAAGTGGTATTGCAGGAGCTTTGCATGTCTCCTAGTTCAGCCTAAGGTGCTCTGCTATAGCTACCTCTATCAGCCTAAGCTGCTAGAACACTACTACTTCACTAATAAGGGATAACTGGACCTCGTACAAGGTTTAAGTACCCAAGATACCCGTACAAACCAGGCCAGCCTCCTACATTGGTGGTGCAGCAGTGTTATAAGTACTTGCAATTGCTTTACCACTTTGTTACCTGTGCTTTTCACAAGAAAAGCTTGCCGCAATACTTAGAGAATATATAATATATACCTAGAAACAATTTTCTAACTTTCTAAAAAGTTCTTTAAACTTTGCAAAAGTTTTTACAAAGTCTTGAAAAGTTTTCTTCTTTTCTCTAAAAAATTAGCCCTGTTATTCTACTAACTTTTTACTCACTTAACTAAACTTTTTTCTTTCAATATGACTTCCATAGAATCTACCCCTAGAGTTGTGAAAACAACATGTGAAAATCTTAAATTTAAAAGATTGAGGGGTCTCCGTTTTGAAAGAAGTTTAGGGATTGGGATGAACCCCAATAAGGAGTTCCCCTTAAATCTTCTCCTCCAAGATGACAAGGGACTCGGCACTGGTCCAGTTCAGACAGGGGAAGAGTTAGAGGATGACTCCAACCAGGAAGGCTGAGGAACAGAATGACAATCCTGGGGAGGATACTTCCACAGACCTATCTGTCAATAATCCCCATAGTATAACTGGTAGTGGGAAGGGTTCACAAACAAGTAGGGCTCCCTTCACCCCTAGAGGCCAGGTCACTAGAGTGGCCCCTGTTAAAGATAGGTCTGCCTCTGCACACTCTCATGTTAACTCTGTTTCAGAGGCATCACATAATTCTAACCCCGAGGACCAGTCCCTAGATAGGAAACTCAGAAAGCTGAGGTTAGAGGAGGCCAGACTGAGGCTAATGCAGCAACAGTTGGACTTAGACAGGGAATCCCTGGCTGTGGAGAAAGAGCGGTACCGTTTGGGGTTAGTTCCCCATGGTGCAGCAGCAGTTTTAGAAACTCAGATGCTTGGGAACCTTCATTTGATTCTAGAAATCTGTACAAAGTTGTCCCTCCTTACAGGGATGGTGATGACATCTATAAGTGGTTTGCTGCACTTGAGAGGGCCTGTAAAGATCAGAGGGTCCCTCATGTACAGTGGGCTGTTATCCTTCTCTAGCAAGGAGAGAGACAGAATTCTTATTGTCAGAGAGAATGATGCTAGTAATTACCAAATTCTTAAAGGTGCACTCTTAGATGGTCTGGGCTTAACCACTGAACAGTACAGACTTAAGTTCAGAAAGACCAGAAAGGAGTCATCACTGGAGTGGACAGACTTTGTAGACTGTTCTGTGAAGGCCCTAGAAGGTTGGTTAAATGGCAGTAAGGTGACTGACTATGAAAGCCTATATAACTTGATTTTGAGAGAGCGTATCTTGAATAATTGGGGGTCTGACTTGTTGCATCATTATCTTGTGGAGTCAGATCTGACCTCTCCCCAAGAATTGGGAAAGAAGGCCGACAAGTAGATCAGAAGAAGGGTGAGTAGAAAAGCTCATACAGGGGGTGACAAGGATGGCAGGAAGAAGGATGGTAAGTCACATGACAAGGGTGGGGAAAAAGCTAAAAAATCTGAGTTTTCATCAGGCCCGTACAAATCCTCTGGGGGGGTGGGTCCAAATCCTCTTCTCACAAAGATCAGAAACCTTTGTGTTACATGTGTAAAGCCAAAGGCCATTGGACAACTGACAGTCATTGTCCAAAGAAAAACGTCAAACCTCCCACCACCACAACCCCAACTGCAACCACTAGTGCCCCTAGTAATAGCAGTGGTGGTGGGAAGAACACTACTAATAGATAATCAAAGGGTGTAGCTGGGCTCACCATTGGTAATGTAGTTGGGGTTGGTCTAGTTAGGGAGATCACTGAGGCTGTTTTAGTCTCTGATGTTGGCATTGACCTAGCCACTTTAGTTGCTTGTCCCCTCAATATGGATAAGTACAAGCAGCTACCCCTGATTAATGGTGTTCAGATTGAGGCCTACAGGGACACAGGTGCCAGTGTCACCATGATGATGCAAAAACTGGTTGCCCCTGAGCAGCACCTACTTGGTCACCAATACCAAGTGACAGACACCCATAGCAACACTTTAAGCCACCCCATGACTGTTGTGAATCTCAACTTGGGGGGGTTGGGGGGGTTACTGGCCCAAATAAAGTTGTGCTAGCCACTGATTTACCTGTAGAATGTCTGCTAGGCAATGATTTGGGGACTTCAGCTTGGGCTAAAGTGGATTTGGAGGCTCATACAGCAATGCTTGGCATTCCAGGACACATCTTTGCTCTTACCAGCGCTCAGGCCAAGAGGCAAAGAGGACAGGGGAACTTGGATCCTGGAACAATGGACCAAGTGCTCCCAAAAACTAAGGGTAGGAAGGGCAAACCCTTGTCCACTATCCCTCCCTCCACAGATGATTCCCCTTTTTAGGAAGAGGAATTCTCTCCCTTTGCAGAACCTACACCAGAGGACCTGGACACTGATACAGCTGAGCTTTTGGGTGCAGGGGGGCCTGCCAGAGAAGAGCTGAGTGTGGCACAACAAACCTGTCCCACATTTGAGGGCCTCAGACAGCAAGCTGTCAAGCAGCAACATGGTGATGTCACTGACACACACAGAGTTTATTGGGAGAATAATCTCCTTTATACTGAAGCACGGGACCCTAAATCTGGTGCTACCATGAGACTGGGCATTCCCCTTCATCACAGGGAATTCCTCCAAACTCTGGCTCATGACATCCCTATAGCTGGGCATTTAGGCCAGAGTAAAACATGGGACAGACTTGTTCCACATTTTCACTGGCTCCATATTTCAGAAGACACAAAAGAGTTGGTTGTTTCTGTGTCACCTGCCAGGTCAGTGGCAAGACTGGTGGCACCCCAAAGGCCCCCTTGATCTCACTTCCAGTGGTTGGGGTGCCCTTTGAGAGGGTAGAGGTTGATATTGTTGACCCCCTTGACCCTCCAACAGCTTCTGGCAATAGATTTATCCTTGTGGTGGTAGACCATGCCACAAGGTACCCAGAAGCTATCCCCCTTAAGGACCACTACAGCTCCTGCAGCGGCAAACACCCTCTTGGGAATCTTTTCCAAGGTGACTTTCCCTAAGGAAGTGGTGTCATACAGAGGTAGTAACTTCATGTCTGCATACCTTAAAACAATGTGGAAGGAGTGTGGTGTTACCCACAAGTTCACCACCCCTTATCATCCACAGACTAATGGACTAGATGAGAGGTTTAATAAAAACTCTCAAAGGTATGTTTATGAGACTCTGAAAAATTCAGGAGATGGGATGTCCTATTACCATGCCTCCTTTTCGCCTACAGGGAGGTACCCCAAAAAGGAGTGGGCTACAGCCCCTTTGAACTCCTATTTGGTCACCATGTTAGGAGTCCCCTTGCTCTTGTTAAGGAGGGTTGGGAACAACCTTTAAAATCTCCAAAACAGGACATAGTAGACTATATACTTGGCCTGGGAAGTAGAATGGCTGAGTACATGAAAAAGACCAGCAACAATCTTCAGGCCAGCCAAGAGCTCCAAAAGCAATGGTATAACCAGAGCATATGGCACAAAGAGCACTCCAGGACAAATGGAGTGGACCCCATCTAATTGTAGAAAAAAAAAAAAGGTGAGGTCACCTACCTGGTGGACCTGGGCACTGCCAGAAGCCCCCTTTGGGTGCTTCATGTCAGCCGGCTCAAGCCTCACTATCTCAGGGCTGACTTAACCCTGCTCATGGCTACAGATGAGGGACAGGAAGACGAGAGTGACCCTCTCCCTGATCTCTTCTCCACCACTGGAACTTATGGTTTAGTGGACGGGAGTGGTTCTGGCAGACTGCCTTACTGCTGAGCAGAAGGAAGACTGTAAAAATCTCCTTGATCAGTTTTCTCAACTCCTCTCACTCACACCTGGTACAACTGCTTGGTGTGAACATACAATTGACAGGGAACCTGACTATGTCAGAGATTGCATAAAAGCTGAAGTTCAGAAAATGTTAGACCTTGGAGTTATTGAGCCTTCTGAGAGCCCCCGGGCTATCCCAGTGCTGCTTGTCCCCAAACCTCATAGCAAAGAAGGAAAGAGAGAAATGCGGTTTTGTGTGGACTATAGGGGTCTCAATACAGTAACCAAAACAGATGCTAACCCTATACCCAAGGCAGATGAGCAAATAGATACACTGGCATCTGCCAAGTATCTAAGCACTTTTTACTTGACTGCAAGGTATTGGCAGATCAAAATGTCAGAAGATGCTAAAGAAAAAACTGCATTTTCTACCATAGGAGGGCATTATCACTTCACAGTGATGCCCTTTGGTTTGTAAAATGCACCTGCCACTTTTCAGACTCTGGTGAATACAGTCCTCCAAGCTTTGGAAGCTTTTAGTGCAGCATATTTGGACAATATTGCTGTCTTTAGCTCCACCTGGGATGATCACCTGGTCCACCTCTGGAACGTTTTGGAGGCCCTGCAAAAGGCAGGCCTAACTATAAAGGCTTCAAAGTGCCATATAGGGCAGGGGAACATTTATAAAGGCTTCAAAGTGCCATATAG
Source organism: Pleurodeles waltl (assembly GCF_031143425.1). Classification (NCBI taxonomy): domain Eukaryota; kingdom Metazoa; phylum Chordata; class Amphibia; order Caudata; family Salamandridae; genus Pleurodeles; species Pleurodeles waltl. The sequence continues at coordinate 583,138,706 of NC_090451.1, forward strand.
GGCAGGGGAACATGGTTTATCTGGGCCACCTGGTAGGTGGAGAACAGAATGCACCACTTCGGGGGATACCATTATGGACTGTGCCCCCCCCCCCTACAACTCAGACCCAGGTCAGACCTCACCAGTAAGAAAATGCCTAAAAAGGTATTGTGGACAGCTAGCTGTCAGAAAGCTTTTGAGGAGCTTAAGCAGGCAATGTGCTCTGCACCTGTCTTAAAGAGCCCAAACTACTCCAAAAATTCATTGTTCAAACAGATGCTTCTGAATTAGGGGTAGGGGCTGTACTATCACAACTAAACTCAGATGCTTTCCTTAGCAGGAGGTTGACCCCTAGACAAAAGTGTTGGTCTGCCATAGAGAGGGGGGCCTTTGCTGTGGTCTGGGCACTGAAGAAGCTGAGACCCTACTTGTTTGGGACTCACTTCATTGTTCAGACAAACCACAAACCTCTATTTTGGCTTAAAAAAATGAAAGGTGAAACATCTAAATTGTTGAGGTGGTCCATTTCGCTATAGAGGATGGACTATACAGTGGAACATAGACCTGGGAATACCCACTCCAATGCAGATGGATTCTCCAGATATTTCCACTTAGACAATGAAGACTCATCTGGGCAAGGTTAGCCTTATTGTCCCTCGTTTGGGTGGGGGGGTTGTAGGAAAGTACCATCTTCCTTGGCATTTTACCCCCATTTTTACCTGTACGTCACTATGTTGCCTGTCTCACTGGGCTCCTGCTGGTCAGGACCCCAGTGCTCATTGTTTATGGCCTAATGTGTGTGTCTGTATAGTGCTTGACTGTGTCACTGAGGCTCTGCTAAACAGAACCTCAGTGCCTATGCTCTCTCTGCTTTTCAATTTGTCACTATAGCTAGTGACTTCATTTACCAATTTAATTTGGCACACTGGACCCCCCTTATAAGTCACTAGTATAAGGTACCTAGGTACCCAGGGTATTGGGGTTCCAGGAGATCCATATGGGCTGCAGCATCTGGCCTGTGCAATGGTTTGTCTGAGCTCTCTACCTTTGCAGCCTGCGTGAATTAACGCACACATTATTTCACAGGCATTTTCACTGCACTTAAGTAACTTATAAGTCACCTATATGTCTAACCTTCACTTGCTGAAGGTTAGGTGCAAAGTTACTAAGTGTGAGGGCATCCTTGCACTAGCAAAGGTGTCCCCACGCTGTCCAGAGCCATTTCCTGGGACTTTGTGAGTGCGGGGACGCCATTACACGCATGCACTAATATAGGTCAATACCTATATGTAGCTTCACACTGGTAACTCCGAACATGGCCATGTAACATGTCTAAGATTATGGAATTGTCCCCCCATTCCAAATCTGGTATTGGGGAGCCAATTCCATGCATCGTGGCATCTCTACCATGGACCCCCAGTACTGCCAAACCAGCTCTCTGAGGCTTGCACTGCAGCTTTAGCTGCTGCCACCTCACAGACAGGGTTCTGCCCTCCTGGGGTCTGAGCAGCTCAGTCCCAGGAAAGCAGAACAAGGCATTTCCTTTGGGAGGAGGGTGTTACACCCTCCCCCTTTGGAAAGAGGTGTTACAGGCTTGGGAGGGATAGCCTCCCAGAGCCTCTGGAAATTCTTTGAAGGGCACAGATGGTGCCCTCCTTGCATAAACCAGTCTACACCGGTTCAGGGACCCCCAGTCCTTACTCTGGTGTAAAAACTGGACAAAGGAAAGGGGAGTGACCACTCCCCTGTCCATCACCACCCCAGGGGTAGTGCCCAGAGCTCCTCCACTGTGTCCCAGACTCCAACCATCTTGTTTTCCATGGTGTGGGGAGACTCTGGAGGCCTCGGAGTGGCCAGTGCCAGCAGGTGACATCAGAGACCCCTCCTGATAGGTCCATACCTGATAAGGTAGCCAATCCCTGTCTCAGGGCTATTTTAGGGTCTCTCCTGTGGGTTTCACTTCAGATTCTGCTTGCAAGTTTTCTTCAGTAATCCTCTTTAACTCCTACTTCATCCTCTAACCTCGGATCGACTGCAGACTGCTCCAGGAACCGCTGTAACTTCAACAAAGTATACAGAAGGGCTACTTTTCCTCTGCTACTTTAGCTCCAGCCAGCAACTGCAACAGTTTCCATGGTGTGCACACTCTGGGATCTCCCTGTCTTCACCCTGTACCAGAAGGACCGAAGAAATCTCCTGTGGAGTGACGGAGTCACTTCCTTGCTCCAGCAGGCACCTTCTAGGACGACGACCAGTTCTCTTGGACTCGTCTCCTTGGAACACAGGTGGTTCCCCTTTCTACACAGACTGTCCTAAGGCCCTGCTGTCCAAATTTGGAGGAGGTAAGAGCTTGCCTTCCCCATTTATGACAGTGCTCCTGTGCACCGAGTCATCTTCACCTCCTGAGGCTTCTGTGCACTATTTGCAAGAATCCTGCGTGCACAGACTGGCCCAGGTCCCCAGCACTCTATCCTGCGACGCTCAAATCACTGAGTTCTTCTCCGGCGGCGTGGAACCTTCTTTTGTAGTGCTGCACCAACCGCAATTGCACCTTCTTTGTCCCCGTGTCCTGGGACCTCTGTGGGTGCTGCCTAGTCATCTTTTGGTTCCCTCCAGTGATGGGAGCCTGCTCTGCCTCCTCAGTCCCAGTTGAGGCCCCTCGGTCCCTCCTGGGTCCAGTCAGCACCACTTTGACACAATTCGCAACATTGCTTGATCCAAGGCTTGTTGGACGAATCCAGTGCTGAAACTCGCCTGCATCCAACATCTCCACATGGGACATCCATTGCATCACGCAGAAACCCACAGCCATCTTCCTTGGCGCTTTTCTGCATTCTTCTTCCACCCAGAGACTCCTCTTTTCTACCATCTTCTAGATTGGCAGGGGCTCCTGTCCTTCCTGGAATCTTCTGCGACTTCTGGACTTGGTCTCATCTCTTTACAGGTCTTCAGGTCCAGGAATCCACCATTGTTGCTTACTGTGTTGCTTGGTTCTTGCAATAACTCTAAACACGACTTGTAGTGTGTCCTAAGGAAACTTGCAGTACCTTACTCCTACTTTCCTGGGCCCTGGGGTGGGGCATTTTACTCACCTTTTTGGTTTTCTTACTCTCCCAGCGATTCTCTACACACTACACTTGTCTAGGGGGGAATTCGTGATTCGCATTCCACTTTTTAGTATATGGTTTGTGTTGCCCCTAGACCTATTTTCTCCCATTGCATTCTATAGCATTTCCTTTTGATTGCACTATTCTATGACTGTTTTCTCACCTTATTTTGGTGTCTAGTGTATATATTGTGTATAATGCTTACCTCCAGAAGGAGTATTGCCTCTAAGATATTTTTGGCCTTGTGTCACTAAATTAAACTACTGTATTGTCTTTACTTGTGTATAAGTAGTGTGTAACTATAGTGGTATTGCAGAAGCTTTGCATGTCTCCTAGTTCAGCCTAAGCTGCTTTGCTACAGCTACCTCTATCAGCCTAAGCTGCTAGAACACTACTCCATTTCACTAATAAGGGATAACTGGACCTGGTGTAAGTACCCACGGTACCCACTACAAACCAGGCCAGCCTCCTACACAAGGTCCCCGTTGACCTAAACAGGAGGTTCCGACACAACTTCACCCCAATGCACCTGGGCTCCATGGTGTAGGTATGCCTTTGTTCTCGGTATCCATGGGTCGGGGCACTATCTAATCTCTTTTGTCCCAATGGGTTTCCTCAGGGTCATCTGAGAATGGTCCTAAAATGCAAATGTTAACCTATGGGCACTGACCCAGGGCTACAACATTGCGCATGGGTGATTTGGGAGTCCTACCTACTTGCCTTTGGGGTTTTAGTATTTCCCCAGTCCTAATGGTCCTTGGGTGGTAGTGTGGTTTGGGAGTGATTTTTGAATTCCATTTTTTTGTATATGGTTTGGGCCCCCCACCAGGGGCTCATGTTAGTTTGTTGCCTTTACTTACTAAGTATATGTTTGTATGTTCATATCTCCGGTTAGGTAAGTTAGTTCTAGAGAATGAGTTACAATAAATATAACATATTTTTCTAACACTGGTGTGTTTTTTTCCTGTGTGTACATCACTGACTGACTTGTATGGTATTTGCGAACGCTTTACACCTCCTGTATAAGCCTTAGCTGCTCTCCACAGGTACCTTTATGAGAGCTCTGGTTATCTAGAACCAGCTACACTATCACTAAGGGTTGCCTGGACTCCGTACAGGGTACCTCACCTATAGGTGTACCCAATATGCTAAGCCAGTTTCCTAAACCCTATTCTAGCCTTCCACTTTCATGATTCTCTAAACAGTTTTCCTTTTGTCCTGTCTAATGAGAACCAGTCATGTTGGATCCTACCATGTCAGTAAGAGTTTTTAAGGCCTTGTTGGTGCCTTTGAGAGTTTGTAGGATCGCTGCTGTGTTGAAGGTTGGTTGAACCGCTACTTAGGCTTTGGAGCACGTTGCGTTCTCAAGCCCATTGTGGGTCAGTTGTGGGAGAAAAGTTCACAAATTTGTTGATGTGATTTAGTGGGGCATGTTCTTCGCCATATTTGCCTTCTTTGGGATTTTCATTGATTGTCACTGTTCAGTGCTTCCTCCTATTAATTCAGATACCAAGTCCTGGCTTTGTTGTGTGCCCAGTATATTACCCAGGCTATTTCGGAATCCAGGCCTGCTCAGATTGTGCTAGTCCACATCAGAGTTCTTGCTTTGATGTGATACCAAGCAATAGTATCTCCAGTTCCTTTTCCCCAAGGCCCAGAATGGAGTGCTCTCATTTTCTTCTCTGCTCCTATGCGATCACCCTGAGAGGGTACCTCTCTCATTGTTTAGAGGAGTTGGTGTAGATCCCAAGCCCCACTAATGTATCAGTCTGTTTGCATAGAGATGATTGTGCCTTCCAATCTTCCTTTTAAGTGCCACATGAGTATTTCAGTTGAAACTCTTCTCATCCGCAGCAAGAGGAGTCTGACCCAACTCCACCCGAGCTGACTCTTTGCTGGCACATTGAGTGAAGCGGGAACATGAACAGCCTGATTGTTGCTGCTTTAGTGTAAAACGTGGTGTAGTATCCCAGGGCAATTCTTATTTATTTGCAGGCACAGGTTCATGAGCCTCACCCCATGTGGGAAATGGTAAGCAAGGTCAGGCCCTTCTGCATGCACAAGTGAGGAGGTCAGGTGTACTGGACCAACTCCAGGACAATGGAGACCACCCCTCAAACACTCCCTCCACACCATGGTTCTATGGCCTTAAAGTCACAGAATGCATTCCATGGCCATAGTGTCAAAATGCACCTCACTCGTCTCTGGGTTGCGTTTGTCCGTGGACCCAGAGCACTTCCAATGCTTACCACTGGCCCAGCTGCCGGTCCGGATGATTTAGGTCTGCTCCCAGAGATTTCCAGAATATCTTCCCCACCCTCACTTACCTCCCTCCCAAAACCGACAGGCGAAGATGCGGCTTTCACACTGTGTGAGTCCTGCATTTTCGCCCCTTCATTTCCTGGAGGAGGCTGGGCCACCCTGTTTTTAACACGTCACAGGTACTTTTGCTTATTTCTTCTAAATAATTTTGCCTACAACTAACATTCCAGTCAAAGAACAATGCAGTAGAGATGCTTCAGCCAGTATTTCTGCTGTGAAATCTGGGGGACGTTCAACCTAAACTCCAACCCAGTGGTGGTATATCTAGGGGGCAGGTAGGTAAAAGGAAGTGAGCTGTAGTAGGTACTAAGACAAACAGACACTGAATGCTAACTCTTGCCCCAAAGCATGATGGGGGGCAACAGAGGAGGACTTTTGTTGACAAAATGAAAAATGTATGTGACAAAACTCATGGAATCCTTGATGAGTAAACTTGAACCTATTTATGATCACTTGAGAGCAATTGAACTGCAATTACACTGCCAACCAGTGAAGAGCTGAAACATTCAGATATGGTCTGCAATTTGGAGGTTACATTTGACAAGTCCATGGAGTGCCATGTTAACAACATTGCTGGCATATGCTTCTTGTTCTTCCATGGTCCTCAGAAGCTCATTTCAATTCTGCCTGCCACTGCTAAAACCCTGATTGTGCACAGCGTAATACTAAGTAGGCTAGACAACTGTAACACTCTAACGTTAGGTGCACCGGATTATCTGATAAACATGTTATTCTGAGTCCAAGCATCTGCTGTTAAAACAGCATTGAACAGACCAAGGAGATCGTCGCATCAAACACGATGAAGGACCTCCACTGGCTACCGATGAAACAGAGGATAGCCTTTAAATCCCTGTGTATAATCTTTAAACCACATAATGGCAAGGGCACAGTGCCCATGCAAAACAAATTAAAAAGATACACCCCAGAGAGATGTCTCCGTTCCGCAGCGGCAAATCTTCTGTGTGTTGCTAAATTCCAGAAGATTAGATAGGATTAGTTTTTATGGTCAGAGCAGCCCAGCGCTGGAATAAGCTTCCACTTTCTCTCAGCTCTTCAGCTGAATAACTGCACTTTAGAAAAGCTGTGTAAACTTGGCTGCCCCCCTACCACCCCCCCAAAGTAACCCATAATGTCCTACGCTGTTAAGCTAAGTAGCAGATGTCCTGTCTAGGCCGAAGCCCTCAGCGCCAGGATACCAGTATGGTGATAGTGTGCTTTATAGATGTTTTAAATAATTGAATACATTATGCAAACTGAATTCCATCTCTGTTGATCACCAGCCATGTGGGGTGCTACCTGTTGCTACTTGCTCTGGGGTCATGACTATAAGTCCCCTACCCAGTACATCTGAGCCTACCACCACAATTTCAGCTGGCTCTCATCCCACAATCAAAGGCACAGTAGTACACCTTAAGGTAGCTGAGAAAGAGCAAGTGTGGGAAGGCATAACAAAATGGGGAAGGAAAGGGAAAGCGGAAGGGGAAAAAATATTGGTGAAGCTGTTGCTGCCCCCGATAATAAGAAAATCACCTTCCCCCGGAATGTACCCTGTATGTTGTAGTGTTAAAGAATGTCCTGATTTTAACAGCATCCATGAAAGAATACAGTTTAGCCCTGAAGAATAAAACAATTCATTAGCTCGGGAGCAGGTCTTGGTGGCCCTTTGACTTCTCAACTGAGATATCATTGGTTAGAAGAACCTCTTGGATTGGCCCTAGCAAAAAGGAGACAAATGGAGATTGTGTTATTATTTTTTTTAGATCTCCAAACATGGTAAAATCACTTTTGAATCATTTTGTTAATCAGATTTGTAGTGTCTTCTCCAGCCTGTGTACTCGTAAATGAATATGCCACACACGCAGCTCGATCTTACACATTTTATTCCTCTGCGTGTTACCGCAAACTCAACATTCAAAACATAAAATCTTTCACCACACCCGAACACTTGCTTCACAGTTCTGTGGAGTCCAGTTTACAGTTTTTTTTATAGATATATATATATATATATATATATATATATATATATATATATATATATATACATATGATTATTCAAAAAACGGTGCAACCTAATTAGGCACCAAACGGCTGCACAATATCCAAACGCTCGTGCCATATGGAAAGTAAGCACAATTTCAAAAGTCAATGAAGTAGAAAATCGTTGGCTCCATTTATTTGAAACAATTTTTCATAAATAAACGGCACTAGAGGAAAAATCCATACGAAAATGAAAATAAACAATGAAGTGCCCAAAAAGAACAACTCACACACGCTGTCATATATATATATATATATATATATATATATATATATATATATATATATATATATATATATATATACATGTATATATATATATATATATATATATATATATATATATATATATATATATATACATGTATAAATCACAACTCATATAATGTCGTAGAGCTCTGACCAAACACTCAGAACATGTCCTCTAAGGCTGTGATGAGTGAAGCGTCCATGACTGATGCTGGTGATGTAGGGATGAATGCAGTCAGGAGGCACTCTACAGTCTCAACCGAACCAGTCTCATTTTTGACATCAGGAACTGGCAAATGATGAGTCAGATGCCTGAAGTGCAAATAATCTTGTGTAATGGACTTTCCAGGATGGTGCGCAGTCACCATGTGTTCTTTGCTTGTCACAGCTTTGAAGGGTTCATCATGAAAGGGGGCATCAGATTTATTTCTGTTGTCCCACCAATACTCGATCTCATTCATTAAAAATATTGGTTCGATTGCATGTGTGGCTGTAGATACTCATGCTCTGCATAAGTCAGCCATCTAGTGTTGGGTCCGGAGTGTTGCAAGTTGTTTTTTTTTTTTTTTTTTAGAAGGTTCTTTTTGAGTCACAAGATCAAGTGACTCCTCATCTTGGTGATACTGCGCAGGAGCATTGAGTCCTTTGTTAGATTGTTTTATCTCCACTTTCGGGTTCGGACTTGTTCCTCTTGCTCTGGTACTCCTCAGCTTGTTCAATTCTGAACTGTTCTTTCAGCAACGGTATTGTAACTCTATAGCGTTTTCTCTATCTAACGTAGTTGATCTGAGTCTCTGCATCAGGAGTTGACTTACTACCCTTTGGGGCATCCGCTCCCCTCTCACGCCTGCTCCTCCACATGGTGTTGGGACATGCAGGGCTGATGGAACGGATTCCATTTTGGTTTTGCCCTCAATGCCATTCGAAATTCCCACACACCAACCAACACATGGGGTGTAACTTGTGCCTCTCTCTGGCCCGTAAAAAAGAAAGCTGCGGAACCTGTCAGTCTTTTCAATCCAAAAAGATGCTCCAGGACCAAAGAGCGCATTGGTTGGGGATAGCGTTGGATATTTTCGGGGAAGAGCACGCCCAGGAGGAGATCGAACACTGGGAGGCCTCCTCCATAGAAGATTCGGAGTTGGACGTCAAATCTGAAATCGAGTCAGCCTCTCTTCTCCGCGCACCCCGACCTCCCATACAAACACTTTAAAGAAGCCCCACAAACAGGTTGTCTGACCACCACTGCCTTCGGGCCATGGTTGGATCCAAAAGATACCTTCGGATGCCCCGCTTTCTGGATCAGCACCGAAAATAGCCAAGACTAAGCCATCTTGGGCATCGACCTCTGAGACCTCTGACTCAACAGTATTCCACACAGCCTCGGGATCGAGTCAACCCTTCGATCCAAGCGTTTCGGCACCGAACAAGAAGAATTTCACTTTGGTTCACCACAAGCTTTCAACTCCAAAAACTTCAGAATTAATGATTTTGCCTTCCAGAGGCTCCAGTCACTCCTCAGAAGTAGCCTTACCAGTGGAACCCATCCTAAAAGTAATAGACGCTCATCAGTGCCAGATCCACATCCAGAAAGGAACATGAAGAATAATTGCTTCCCCCCTGTTCCAGTCAGGAGAAAACTTACTTGTTGAGAGGCCTTGGACACTGTTCCTCCACCTATGAAGGTCTCCAGAGACAAGGCTCCAGTTTGACCACAGCCTTCTCCTCTATTCTCTCCTGTGCTCCCTTCTACCCCTCCACCACCTCCCCAATCTCCTCCACCTATTAGTGAACCACAGTTTTCTCCGCAAGTTTCACATCCACCTCAAGGAGATGATTTAGGAGGCATGGCACACGATATTGACCCATGGGATTCATCTGATCCAGATCGCATTTTTACCAAATAACCCTGAACTATATCCCGTTCGCTCATCACCTCTCAAAGACACAACTTCATATCAGCAGGTCATAGCACAGGCAGCTGCATATCACAACGTACAAATGTACACTGACCCTATTGAAGAGGATTTCCTCTTTGATGCACTCACTAACACCCATAAAGAAAGTCAGGTTTTGCCTATGCTACCAGGCATGCTTAGACATGCTGCCAGCATTTTTAAAGAACTTGTTAGGTCCAGAGTTATCAACCCAAGGGTAGATAAAAAATGTAAGGTGGCAACCACAGACCCTATATTTATTCGTTCACAAATCCCTTCTGACTCAATAGTCATCAGCACAGCACAGAAATGTGCTAACAGCCAATCAACAGGAGATGCACCTTCCCATGATAAAAAACTAGATGCTGTAGGGAAAATAATGGCTGCACATGCTGCCAATCATTGGCGTATCACCAATTCCCAGGCAATTTTGACATGATACGACAGGTCCCTCTGGGACAAAATGGAGGATCTTCTCCAGTACCTCCCAGGGGAACATCAAAAAAGGGGACAGGAGTTAGTTTCTGAGGGTCAAACCATTTACAACAACTCATAAGGTGTGCAATCGATGCCGCAGATACAGCAGCACATGGTATTAATACCAGCATTATTATCAAAAGGCATGCTTGGCTTAGATTTGCAGGCTTCAAGTCAGAAATTCAGGAGGCAGTTCTTAATATGCCTTTCAACAGGAAACACTTGTTTGGTCATGAGGTCGACAATACTTTAACTCAAGAAGGACTCATAATTTCACATTCCCATTCATCCAGCACATAAGAAATACCTTAGGTTTGTCATCACTGGAAAACATTATCAATTCAAGGTCTTACCATTTGGGATCGCAACCACCCCAAGGGTCTTCGCAACATATCTAGCAATAGTAGCATCATACCTAAGACGACAACACATCCATGTCTTCCCTTACTTGGACACCTGGCTCATCAAAGTCAGTACCATGCAGCAATGTCAGCGTTGTACTCCGATCACAGTAGGCCTCCTTCACACCCTGGGATTCACAATCCACTTTCTCAAATCCCATCTCCAACGTTTACAGATACAGCATTCTCTGGGAGCAATGCTCATTGCCCAGTCAGGGTTGGCATATCCAACCCAGCTCAAATTCAAGCTTTTCAAACTTTCCTTACCCAGCTACAGGAAAACCACACTTACAAAGTATGATTAGTGATGCGGCTAGTAGGGATGATGGCATCCTGCATTGCCATCATTTCCCATGCTCATGCATCCCTTAGAGCAGTGTCCATCTCACTAGTGGTCTCAGTCATAGGGTCATCTCTATGTTCTAGTGTTGTTGGACCACCAGGCTCACCGGCGCTTTCAGGACCCTTTGCCTCAAATCACTCTCACTGCAGATGCATCAGAGACAGGTTACTGAGCTCACTTCAATAACCTCACAATACAAGGTGTGTAGAATCCCATTCAACAAGCTTCTCACATCAACTACCTGGAGTTACAGGCAGTCTTCCTAGCATTCAAAGTCTTTCTACCACAACTCTCCAACAAAGTGGTTCTGGTTTGTACAGACAGCATGACGGCCATGTATCACCTTCAGAAACAGCAGAGACACGTCCTTCTCAATTGTCCCTTTTTGCTCAGACAATCTGTAAATGGGCAATTCACCATCACACTCACTTAGTGGTACAGTATCTCCCAGGCATAGACAACCTGTTAGCAGACCTACTCAGCAGGATTCCCCAACAAATCCACAAATAGCAACTCCACCCACAAGTTCTTTACCAGTACTTTCAAAGGTGGGGAATACCACAAGCAGATATCTTTGCCACCACAGAAAATTCCAAATGGCAAAACTTTGCACCCAGGTATCCACACTCTAAGTCCTAGGGCAATGCTCTATGGAATAATTGGTCAGGGATATTTACTTATGCTTTTTTTTGCCTCTCCCAGTCATTCTTTTTCTAGTTGGCAAACTGAGACAAATCTCACTTACAAGGATCCTTGTAGTTCCCAATTGGACGCGTCAGCCTTGGGTTACACAACACTGTTGGATCTCTCTCTAGTTCCTCATGAGAAACTCCCCAACAGGCCGGACCTTCTCACTCAAAATCAAGTTCACATCAGACATCCAGACCCCAGAAAGCCCAGTCTTGCAACATGGCTCCTGAAGTCATAGAGTTTGGTTATTTGAATCTTGCCTCAGGGAGGCACATAAACCTACAACTAGACAGTGTTATAGAGCGAAAAGGAAACGTTTTGTCTGCTACTGTCAACCTAAATGCATTGATCCACTCAAAGCCTCAGTTTGGGACATTGTTATCTGCTGCATTTGCAAAAAGGCAAACTTGGCATACTCATCTATTCATCTTCATTGGGCAGCTATAACTGATTACCTCCAAAACAGATAACATATCTCTTTGCTTAGAATCCCAGTTACAAAAGCCTTCATGGAAGGCCTCAAAAGAGCCGTTCCACCCAGGGCTCCCCCACCTCCATCTCAGAACCTTAATGTTGTACTTACTAGGGTCATGGGTTCAACTTTTTCAGCCTACTCATACCTGTCCTTTACAATTTCTCTCATGGAAGGTAGCTTTTTCAGTAGCTATCACTTCCTTAAGATGTGTAAGTACTCCAGGCTCTAACTTTAGAAAAAACATTCTTCCAGTTACATAGAGACAGGTTAGTTCTTCAAACAAACCCTAAGTTCCTTCCAAAAGTAGTTTCACCATTCCACATCAATAAATCGAATTATCAGTCTTTTTCCCATAACCAGACTATGTTGCAGAGAAAGCTCTTCACACTCTAGATGTTAAAGGGCTGTTATGTATTACATTGACTGGCCCAAACAGTTTAGGAAATCCAAACAACTCCTTATAGCATTTTCAATGCCTCATAAAGGTAACCCAATATCCAACAAGCATTTGCAAAATAGGTCTTGCATATTTAGAACAATTGTCACCTTTTGACAACAGCGCCCATAAGCAAAACAAAAGAAAACACGAGTGGAAACTGAGAAATACGACTTGGCAAAATAAAAGAAAGTTAGCTTTAAAAAATAAAACTTTGCAATTTTGTTTTTCCTGCTGTGCACGTGTTTGCCAGTCATAAGTCTTCAGTTTGCGTGGTACTAGAAGTTAAGAAATAGTACCTTACTCACGTGGGCAGTAGCGGATGGGCAATAATTACGTTGAATCAATTAGTGCTTGATTCCCGCTCCAAACAGAGAAACATAAATGATTCCAGGAGTGCCTTGACAAATTTAAAGGCTGCAAAGAAGAGTGCCATGCAAACCGACAAATGGTGAGCAACAAGTAGGCTTCAAGCCCTTTACTGAACACAACAGAGTCTCGCAAGCGAGGCGCATGTGCTAGCACACGCACTCGCAGGTTCGACCCTAAAAATGCCATAGCCAGATGGATAGTCAAATGTATTCAAACCTACTATGTCAAACCAAAAGGAAGTTACCTATTACTCCTAGAGCACATTCCGCCAGAAAAAAAGGGTGCTTCTATGGTCTTTTTAGGGAACATCCCAGTAGTGGACATATCTAAATCTGCTGCTTAGTCTACACCAAATACATTTGCTAAACACTATTGTGTAGATGTTTTGGCACGTCAACAAGATAATGTTGGAAAAGCAGTGCTCAGGATACTTTTTCAAGCAACACCAACTCCTTCAGGCTACCCACGGGGGGGCTGCTTTACACTCTATGCAAAGCATGTGTATTTACAGCCACACATGCCACTTAATGGAAAATGTTACTTATTCAGTAGACATCTGTGCATGGCATGTAGTGCTGTAGATGCACATGTGCCCTCCCTTCTCCCTGGATGCCTATGGCCATTGTAGTTGCATTCTTACATAAATATTGTATATATGTAAATACACTGCATGAACATCTCTTTCTCTTTAATCTGTATTGACTCCTTATTTCACCCGCCTGCGGGAAAACAATCTAACAAAGGGTTCGATGCCCAGACGCAGTATAACCAAGAGAAGGAGCCAATTGATCTTGTGACTCGAAAAGATTCTTCAAACAAAAACAACTTGCAACACTCTGGACCCAACACTAGATGGCAGACTTATGCAAAGCATGTGAATCTACAGTAATACATGCCACAAACAGATCTCTTCAAGGTAAGTAACATTTTCCTTCTTGGCACATCAACTCTTGTTGGCATATATTTTCATCTTTTGTTTATGACACATTTGTTTGAAGGAGATCACCATCTGTGATAGATCTCCTGTTGGTCCATTGTGGTAGCTTGGTCATCATGGCTCTCTCAAACATCAAGGTGGCAGGACTTTCACCTGTTATTGAATGAGAAGTCAACCAGTAAGCTCAAAGAGTAGCATGGTGATCTGACTTCAGATTAATTCTCTTGAATTTAGCACTGTGGAAGGTCTTTTTAAGTGTGCTCTTAAAGTGTTCAACAACACCATTTGCTTGTGGCCAAAGAGATGTGATTTTCTGATGTTTCACATTAAGATGATTAAAAAAGTCTTGGAATTCTCGACTGTTGAAGGCGGACCATTGTCTTACTTTAGAATTGATGGAACACTCTTTCGCAAAAAATGCCATCTAACCTTTTGATTACTCTTTTTTGAGTAGTCAATGCAAGATCTTCCACTGATTCTTCGATAATCACCATCAGGTGATGTTGGTTATCAAGAGGACCAAAGAAATCAACAGTTATTCTCTCCCACACATGTTGGTAAATCCAACATGTTCAATGTATGTTGAGTGATTTTGGGAGATAAGGTATTGCACAAATGACAGGCCTTCAACTCTCTCTCAGCCCTCTCGTCAACATTGGGAAACCAAACTCAGTCTTCGAGCTTGTTTACTGGCAACAATTCCACAAGGTCCTTCATGGGACACTTCAATTACTTGTTGTTGTAGACTTTCTGTTATGACAGTTTTTAAACCTCTTAAGACAATACTTTCTCGATTAACGGACAGTTTCTCTTTTACATTTTTGTGCTCATGGAATTCGCTGGTGTGTGAGAGATAGAGTGTGATGTTTCCTGGACTGATGTGCAATAATGTCCTTTAGTATCAACATGTCACTGCAATTGCTCGTTGCTCTAAAAATTTGTTCCAGAGAAATAGCGGCAATGCCTACATTAGCCACTTTGGAAGGGGTACTATGACACTGTACTAGCACTCGTGAAAATTAGTCAGCAAGGTTTCTATCTTTCCCTGTTCAGTGCACAATAGTTTAGTCATATTCCTGTAGTCACAACATTCAATTCTAGGAGTCTTGGCTTTTGGGTTGCCAGAGATGGTAAGCAATGCTTGATGATTTGTTACAAGAGTAAAATGTTTTCCATATAAGAATATGCGGAAATGTTTACAAGCCCACACCATTGCTAAACTTTCTTTCTCAGGTTGTGGTTAGGCACATTCAGTTCGTGACAAACGTCTGCTTGCATATGCCACAATATGCCTTTGATCATTTGGGTGTCCAGTGTGTTAAGCAAAGATCTTGCCTAACCCGATCGGGCTTGCTTCAGTAGCAACCACTGTATGCAACTTCGGATCAAAGTAGGCCTTTTCAGTGGCGTGCTCCATTGCATGCATGATTTTGTTAAAACTTTTTTCACATTCATGTGACCAGTAAAATGAAACATTTCTTTGTGTTAAGTCTCTTAGGGGAGCACTTTATATAGCAAAATAACAAATGTAATGGAACCATAAATGGTCATGTAGAAGAATGAATGTAACATGGCAGCATCTTGTGGGTGATTGGTAGCTGATGGCTTATATTTTAGCTGAATCCGGTATCATGCCCCTATTAGAAAGGATATGGCTAATGTATTTGTGTTTTGTTGTTTGGAACTCACACTTCTCTGCATTCTAGGTTAGACCTGAAACAGCAAGTAATCAACAAACGTGTGTAAGAGCTTTATCATGCCCTTTTTGTGTGGCCCCAAAGATCAGTATATAATTTCTGTAATTGAAAGCATTTGTGGCAGGCTGTACTATAAGTTTGAGTGACATCTTGAAAATATTCAGTAGCTAAGGGAACACTGAAAATTAACCTTTTATGTCTGAACAAACCACTGTGAGTAGAAAGATAGTAATGTACCTGCATTTTTCTTCCAGATAAATTTGATGATACCTTTTGTTCAGATCAAGGCAAGAGAAAACTTTGGCACTATTTAGCTGTGTGATCAGGTCGGCAGTGTGTGGACCTGGTTGTCATTCTCTTAGGTTCGTCTTGTTAGCTTGGCGTGTACCAACACAGATGCGAGCAGCTCCTTTGTAGTCCTTTTTGGACACTACCAGTATGGGCAAAACCCCACTGAGTTGGACCAGTAGATTGCTCAATTATGCTTTTCTTTAATAAAGTTCCAAGCTCTTTCTCAACATCTTCTTGTAGATGAAATGTAATTTGTCTATGTTATTGAGCAACGGGGCAAATGTACTCATTGATATTCACTTTCACGGTCTTAAGTTTTCCTAATCTGTGAAACAACAACAGGAACTGTCTTAATATTTCATGATGAGCATTCATGTTGTAGTTCACAGATATTAGTTCCATATCAGCAGCAGTATTGAAACTGAGTAGACAGTCACTTGTAGCAGTACCTTGAAATGCATGATTGGTTGCTTGTACCTTTGGCTTTTTGTGCTCATAGTCGCTACAAATGAACCATGACTCGATGAGGCCCATGTATACACTTACATTTTTTACGGTCTTAGACTGGGCAATGGAAGATAGTTCATTGTATTTCTCCGTAGACACAAAGTTTATTGACTCACCACTGTCAATAAAAAGTTGGGAGCAACCGTTTACATTGTAGTGTAAATTTGGGACAATATTTAATGACTTGTGATTTTACTCATCAACTTTTCTTTGACTCATATTCTTCTTTGCATGCAGCCAGTCTGACATGCACACACATTTCTGAGGTAAACCATGATCTCACACATCCGTCTTCGTCACTGTCACGTGGCAATGAAATTAAGAACTCTTGGACAAAGATTTAGATGGCGATTGACTAAGTGTTGATTTGCCTCAGCTTATGTTTCCGCTTAACCTTGTGGGTGTGAGTAGAACGTCCATTTTGTTTTCTCGGTGTGACACACTTAGTTTCTCCTTAACCTTGCAAACCGTTACAATATGTTTCTCTTTCTCACAGCCCTTGCATATTTGCCCAGTGGCAGGACATTTATCTTCATGTGGAAATGAAAGTCCACACCTGAAGCACAGTTTCTTTTTCTTTGGAGACATCACTTTGTGACCTTAAGCTTTGTGTTCATGCTTACTTTTCATGTTTATGAGTGCCTCTGGCCTCCATGTCAGCAGCTTGTCAATCAACACGTTTCTCAGCTCTTGCAGCAATGAGTGCTTGCTCCAGACTGAGGGGGTCATTATGACTCTGACGGTTCTGTCCCACCACGCTGGTCGACCCGGTGGTCCACCTAACCACCCCGCGGTATTTTGGTTATCCTTACTCCCAGGGATTCTGTGGCAGCAGCCTCACCACAAAATCCCTGGCGGTAAGGATACTGGTGACAGGAATACTCATTCCTGTCGCCACAACAGGACTCCCCAACACCCACTCTATGTAGGAGCCCCTTGACCCCATCAGAAGCCCTCCACCACCCCAAGCAGCGACGCCCTCCCTCCCTGATCCCCGTTCTGTAACCTCCTCCCACCGATCCCGCTTCCATACCCCCGCCCCCTCCCCATTCACTCACACATACACCACACTTGCTTACATGCCCGCACACATCCACGTTCACTCATTCACACACGACCACAACACACACCCCACCCCGCATCGACGCACACATACTCCCCCCTGCATACACGCACACAGACACTTGCACACACACACACAAACACACACACACACCCATTCACGTACACAACACTCAACATCCCCCCCCAAACCACTCCCCTGTCGGTCGATCACCATACCTGGTGGTCGCGGTTGTCGTCTGCGAAGGAATGAGGTCCATGGCACTTGCATTGCCGCCAGTGCCCCACCAGCACATCACCGCCACACCGTCTACAATGTTGTAATATGGCGGGCGGTGTTGTGGTGACATGGCGGTGGTGACAGAGCAAGCTCCACTAGACCGCCGACCGCCAGTATGGTTGCTGGTGGCTTGCCTGCCAAATAGTGGCAGAGAGCAGTTAACAGCCAACACTGGCGGTCATGTGGTGGGCATAACTTCGGCGGTTTAAGAAATAGACTGCTGAAATCATAATGAGGGCCTGAGTGTTTCTCTCAGCATTTCTCATCTGAATGAATCTTAGAAACAACCATCTATAACCCTGAGGCGTACGGCTTCTTCATCATTGAAATAATTGAACTTACAATGTACATCTTTCAACAAATGTGTTGATTGTTTCACCAACTCTCTGTCTTTCCTGACTGAAAATATATTTTTCGTAATCGACATTTGGCATTGGTTCAAACATGAGATCCAAAGTGCATTTGAACCTTTGGCTTCTACGGAAGATTTGGATTGACTTTGCCATATAGTGAATTTGGACTCTGGGGAAGTTGATTCTAAGCTCTCGACCTAGGAAACCCACCAATCTTTTGTTAAAGGAGAATTGCCTGTATCACAGGATTTCCATTACGAATTTACACCAGATGGAACTCATCAGTCACAGTATTAAGTAGCATTGCCCATAATTCAAGTATCGAGCCCAGCCTGGAAGGTCTTTAGACTTATTTTGTGCAAAATTTCTGGAGCGCGCTTGAAAATGACAAATTCTGACTTGGTTAGTTTTGTCAGTTCTTTTGAATTTATATGTTGCCAAGAAACTTGGATGGCAGATAGATTTTATATTGATGGGTCCTGTGCTTTCTTCCTGCCAGCCCTATCTTCAAAGGCAGGAAGAGCCAAAGGTGGTATTGCTATTTTTCAAGTCTCAAAACTGTGGTCTTCTCCCCAATTTTTTGGTCACTTTCCTATCTTTACCTGCTGAACCTGATATTATGTGGATTCACTTTCATTAAAATATTTTTGACCAAGCCGTAAGTGATGTGATTGATCAACTTGATGTAATCGGTAAGATGTCAGAAATATTGACAATTAACTAGTAATATTAATGAGCTGAGAACAAAATCAAAGTAGGTTAATTCACTCTGGTTAGTTGTTTTACAAGACGTGTATGAATATAACATTATTTTTTCATTTAAAGTGCTTATGCAATTCCAGTAAACCTTATTCAATCAAAAAATATCCTAAAAGCACACATTGACAAATAATACAATACTACAGCAAAGAAACACAGTTCATTATTAATAAAGACCTTAATAATAACATCCATCAAAAGAAACCAGGTAGAATTAATATGGACCTGGCCGGTCCAGTCTTGTATCTACCCAGTTAACTGCCCTCTATTGATTTTCTGCTGCGGATAGTGTGTTTCAAAAAGCAACACACTCTAGAACAAATATCTGATAAAGACAACTAGTTGCAGATTCCTTACCTTAGAATTTTCCCCCAGGCGTCAGACTGGATCCAGAGATTTTTTTTCAAGCAATACCCTTGCATGTTGATAGGTGGCGTCGGTCGACTCCGCGGGCGTCATTGGCATCGTGGTCGCTATGAGGACATCAGGAGTAGTACATAGATGCCGCCTCAGCGCAGTGACGTCAGTTCTTTTCTCTCCGTTCCACGCGCTGATCCAGAGAGCGCTACCCGTGGTCACTTTTTGACCGACTTCAACTCTTTTGTTGAGTTTTTGGTGAGTTTTTTGGTGAGTCGAGGGATGTCGCAGAAGACCTAGTTCAAACTGTGCGAGGGCTGTCACCGCATGATATCAGTGACGGATCTACATCGGGTCTGTATATGGTGCCTGAAATGCGGCCACGACCCGAAGTCGTGCTCCGAGTGCCGGGCCATGTACCCGAAGGCCTTGAGGATTGAGGTCCCTCAAGCTCATGGCGGCCTGGCGCTTGACTCTGCGTAGGTCCTGGTCTCACTCGAGGGGTCTGCTCCACACATCCCTTTCTGGGAGCTAGGGCGACCCCTGCCCAATTAAAGGAGTTTTATGAGGCCATGCAACTCATTTTTGTCATCCAGGCATCCTCATCCTCGGGAGCATTCCCTTCTGCACCCCCAGACAGGGAATAAAAAAGGCTGGAACAATTTGGGAAGAAGATGTTCTCTTTCTCCAGTCTCACGCTGTGGTCAGTGAACACCGCATGCCTTTTGGCCCGCTGTACCCACTCTATGTGAGATACGGTCACACAAGTTCTGCCGCAGATACAGGAGGAGGCTTTTGTCTCCCAAGCTGTCATCAATGGTAGAGACGCAGCAACGGTTACTATCAGATTTGGGCTGGACACGATCGACTCTCTAGGTAGATTGCTTGTGACGATGTTGGCCTTGAGGCACCACACCTGGTTACGTACATCTGGTTTTTCAGGAGATGTCCAACAGACTCTTTATGGACATGGCCTTTGATGGCTCCTGTCTCTTTGGAGACAAAGCGGACTTGGCTTTAGAGCGGTTCAAGGAGTCCCGGGCTACGGCTCAGTCCCTCGGCCTTTCCATTGTCACTTTTCGCCCCTTTCGTGGCCACCGAAGGGGCTCCCTGTCGTGTCCCTATCCCAGCCACCCTGCCACCCATGCTGTTCAGCCGCTGCATAGCTGGGGACGCGGAATCCCACATGGGCCTGGGACAGAGAACCAGAGGTCGACCCAGTCTACCCCTTCCCCTTTCGCAGCCTCCAAACCCTCCTAGTCCATCCCCTCACTCCGGTCCAGTTGGCGGCATGATTCGCCATCACCTGCCCCACTGGGAATCCATCACTACAGACAGGTGGGTTTTGCAGATGGTTTGAAGGGGCTACTCCCTCCCCTTCAAATCTGCCCCACCAGCCATGCCTCCATTAGTCAGCCATATTCCAGAGGATCATTTGGCACTTCTCCACCAGGACATTGAGGCTCTCTTGGCCAAGGAAGCCATAGAGAGGGTCCCTGCACCAGAAGTAGGTTGTGGTTCTTATTCCAGCTACTTTCTGGTGCCCAAAAAAGACAAGGGCTTACGTCCTATCCTAGACCTTCAGACCTCAACCTCTTCCTCCAGAAGGAGAAATTCAAACCTGGCTCAGGTCCAGGCTGCCTTGGACCCAGGAGACTGGATGGACTTGCAGGACGTTTATTTCCATATTCCCATCCTGCCTGCACACAGACGTTACCTATGATTTGTGGTAGGTCACGAGCACTTTAAATTTACTGTGCTCCCCTTCGGCCTTACCAGTGCCCCTTGGGTTTTCACGAAAGTGATGATGTTGGTGGTTGCAGTTCATCTGCGCAGGTTGGGGGGCTTTCAGTCTTCCCCTACCTCTTCGACTGGCTGTTGAAGGCAGACTCGCCCCAGAAAGTCATCTCCTACCTTCAGACTACAGCGAACCTCCTGAACACGCTGGGGTTAGCTATAAACGTGCCAAAGTCACACCTGACTCATTCTCAGACGCTCCCTTTCATCAGAGCTGTTCTGAACATAGTGCAGTTTTGGGCCTATCCTCCCAAAAAGCAAGTCCAGGATATTCAGGCTACGATTCCGATCTTTCAGCCTTTATCTTGGGTTTCGGTGAGACTGACTCAGAGGCTGCTGGGCCTCATGGCCTCCTGCATTCTGCTAGTGACAAATGCCAGATGGCAAATGCGGGCTCTGCAGTGGGACTTGAAGTTGCAGTGGGCGCAGCATAAGGGAAATCTCTCCGACATGTCCCAGATCTCAGGGGGAACTGCGAAAGACCCGCAGTGGTGGCTCTCGAATCTGGATTAGGTCTATGGCAGATCCCTCTACCTTCCCCAACCAGATCTATTCATAGTGACAGACATGTTACTTCTGGGATGGGGCAGCCACATGGGAGGGGCGGAGATCATAGGCCTCTGGTCTCCGGCGGAGTCTGGGCTCCATATCAATCTTCTGGAGCTCTAAGTGATCAGGCTTGCATTGAAAGCGTTTCTTCCCTCTCTCAAAGGGAAAGTAGTGCAACTGTTCACGGACAACACTACTGCCATGTGCTACTGCAACAAACAGGGTAGAGTAGGGCCCTGGAGCCTTTGTCAGTAGGCACTGTGCCTCTGGACATTGCTGGCACATCAGGACATTACGCTGGTAGTTCAACATCTGACAGGCTCTCTGAATACCAGAGCAGATAAAGTAATCCGTCAATGCATAGCCAATCACGAATGGTGTCTCAATCCGGAGGTGGCGCAAGGTTTCTTTCAGCAGTGGGGAGAGCCTTGGTTAGATCTGTTTGCCTCCGCAGACAATGCGCAATGCCAGCTGTTTTGCACGTTGGAGTTTCCAAGGTGGCACTCGTTCGGAGATGCTTTCGCATCAAGTGGAACTCCGGCCTCCTTTCCGCCTTTACCTCTTCTGCCCAGAGTTCTCAAGAAGATCAAGAATGACTGGGCCTGAGTCATCTTGGTGGCTCGGGACTGGGCACGGAGATTATGGTATCCAAAGCTTTTGAGCATGGCCACCGATCCTCCACTCAGACTGCCTCTGTGGGAGGATCTTCTATTGCAGCAGCAGGGGACGGTTCTCCACCCAAACCTTTCCAATCTCCACCTTCATGCGTGGAGACTGAACGGCGGCACTTGATGGCTTTTGATGTTTTACCGGATATCTGTGACGTTATCTTGGTAGCCAGGTGTCCCTCCACCATAACGGTATACGCCTAAATACATTTGTGGCATGGGTTACCAACAAATCTTTTGATTCCCTCTCTGCTCCCTTTTTTGAGGTCCTTTTGTCATTCTTTCTTTAGCCCAGCAGGGCTCTGCCACCCTTAAAGGTTATTTATCGGTTATTTTAGCCTTTCTTAGGTTGCCTGATCAGCCTTCTCTCTTTAAGTCTCTTATTGTTAGTCAATTCCTTAAGGGTCTCACCCATTTGTTTCCTCCCACTCCATTTATCATGCTTCAGTGGGACCTCAATCTTGTGCTTACTTTCTTAATGTGTACTCCCTTTGAGCCGATGCACAATTGTCCATTGCAGCTCCTTACTTTCAAAACTATTTTTCTTGTTGGCATCACATCTCCTTGCAGCGTGAGTGAGCTTCATTGTGCACCCTGACAAAGTGGTGTTATGCACTAAGGCTTCCTTCCTTCCCAAAGTTGTTACACCTTTTCACGTAGGCCTGTCTATCACATTGCCTACTGTTTACGCACCTCCACATCCTTCTCATGAGGAGGAGAGACTCCACTGTCTGGATCCAAAAAGAGCATTGGCGTTCTATGTCAATCGTACTAAAGATTTCCGGGTGGACGATCAACTCTTCGTTGGATATGTGGATGCGAAGAAACGGAAAGCGCAGCAAAAACATACCGTCTCTCGATGGGTACTACTTTGCATCAACACGTGCTACGCTTGGGCGCTCATTCCACCAGAGTGATTGCTGCTTCCACTGGGTTAGCGCACACAGCTCCTGTCCTGGATATCTGCCAGGCAGCCACGTGGGCATCCTTGTACCCGTTTAGCAAACATTACTGCCTTGACAGTCAGGTCCGTAGGGACGGCTACTTTGGTCTTTCGGTCTAGCATGACTTTCTAGTATGATCTTGATATGCAGCCCTCCTCCAAGGATGGTATTGCTTGGGTATCTATTCTAAGGTAAGGAATCTGCAACTCGAAGTCTCTATCAGATGTACAAGTTACTTACCATCAATAATGACATATCTGGTAGATACATATTCTAGTTGCAGATCCCTTACCGACCCACCCATCCTCCCCGCTTGCTAAGTGATTTCTAGGGACAGGGCTTCCCCATTCAGGGCCTTGGATGTGGTGCACTAGTTTCAGTGTTCTTTGCGGCTCTGCGCTTTGGCGTGTAAAGTTGTGAAAAAAAACTGACATCACTACGCTGAAGCGAAGTGTATGTACTACTCCCGACGTCCTAACGATGCCAATGATGCCCGCGGAGTCAACTGATGCCACCTACTGACGCGCAAGGGTATTGCTCAAACAAAAAAATCCTCGGATCCAGTCTGATGCCTGTGGAAATATTTTAAGGTAAGGAATCTGCAACCAGAATGTGTCTCTACCAAACATATCGTTACCGAAGGTAAGTAACTTGTACATCCGGGCTATTTAACAACTGTAAGAAGACTAAGACCCCTGCATTTTCCTTCTTAGTAGAAGCTTGAGGCAAAACTGGAAAAACCTGCTATAAAAGCCACAGAAGAACATGAAGTGCAACAGATTGTTCTGCCCTTCTGTCACAAGGACACAGAGGCAACAGACTACCCCACAAATTGTTCCCATCGTTAAAACATGCTAAGCGCCACACAGTCTCTGATCTGAATCATCTCCCATCTCGTCAGCTCTAGAATGATACAGCGGCATGACGACAACTGCCAGAGTAGAATAAAAATAACAAATATTCAGTTCACAGATGGTGTTCTCGGTAGAGCAGTATACTCGCAAAACCTCTGCTGCTCCACACTTTTATCAGATTTACTAATTGAGCCAGGGTTGCTAAACAAATCGGAGAGACAATACTAGCCAGAGATTTGTCCCTCATTACAAAGTTTTGAAAGATGCACTCTTGGATGGATTTGGCTTAACCACTGAACAATACAGGAGTAAGTTCAGAGACACCAGAAAAGAGTCCTCTCAAGACTGGGCAGGTTTTGTGGACTTTTCAGTGAAGGCCTTGGAAGGTTGGTTGCATGGCAGTAGCGTTTCTGACTATGAAGGCCTGTATAATCTTTTTCTGAGAGAGCATATTCTTAACAATTGTGTGTCTGACTTGTTGCAACAATACCTAGTGGACTCTGATCTGACCTCTCCCCAAGAATTGGGAAAGAAGCCAGACAAATGGGTCAGAACAAGGGTGAACAGAAAAGTTCCTACAGGGGGTTACAAGGATGGCAAGAAAAAGGATGGTAAGTCTTCTAAGAAGGATGGGGACAAAAGTAAGCATTCTGAGTCTTCATCAGGCCCACAAAAATCCTCTGGGGGTGGTGGGCCAAATCCTCTTCAAACAATCAGAAAAGGTCTTGGTGTTATTTGTGTAAAGTCAAAGGCCATTGGGCAAGTGATTCCACTTGCCCAAAGAAAAAACACCAAACCTCCCACCACCACAACCCCTGCTGCAACCTCTAGTGCCCCTAGTAATAGCAGTGGTGGTGTGAAATCTACTACAAATAGCCAATCCAAGGGTGTAGCTGGGCTCACTATTGGCAATGTATTTGGGGTTGGTCTTGTTAGGGAGACCACAGAGGCTGTTTTAGTCTCTGATGGTGGCGTTGACTTTGCCTACTAGGGAACGATTTGGAAACATCAGCTTGGGCAGAAGTGGAGTTGGAGGCTCATGCAGCAATGCTGGGCATTCCTGGGCATATTTTTGCTTTGACAAGGGCTCAGGCCAAGAAGCAAAAAGGACAGGGAAACTTGGATCCTGGAACAATGGACCAAGTGCTCCCAAAAACTAGGGGTAGAAAGGGTAAATCCCTGCCCACTATCCCTCCCTCTACAGATGATTCCCCTTTTGAGGAAGAGGAATCCTCTCCCTGTGGAGAACCTACACCAGAGGAGCTGGCAGCAGACACTGCTGAGCTTTTGGGTGCAGGGGGCCTGCCAGGGAAGAGCTGAGTGTAGCACAGCAAACCTGTCCCACATTAGAGCATTTTAGACAGCAAGCTATCAAACAGCAGAATGGGAATGTCAGTGATAGCCATAGGGTGTACTGGGAAGACAACCTCTTGTACACAGAGTCAAGGGACCCTAAACCTGGAGCTGCCAGGATATTCGTCATTCCCTTGCAGTACAGAGAGTTTCTTCTCACCCATGACATTCCTTTGGCTGGGCATTTGGGCCAGACGAAAACTTGGGAAAGATTTGTCCCCTTGTTTCACTGGCCTCATATGTCAGAGGACACAAAAGAGTTTTGTCGCTCTTGTGTGACCTGCCAAGCCAGTGGCAAGACTGGTGGCACTCCAAAGGCCCTCTAATTCCACTTTTGAAAGGGTAGGGCTTGACATAGTTGGCCCCCTTGACCCTCCAACAGCTTCAGGCAATAGATTTATCTTGGTGGTAGTGGACCATGCCACAAGATACCCTGAAGCCATCCCCTTGAGGACCACTACACTCCTGCAGTGGCAAAGGCCCTCATGTGAATCTTTTCCAGGGTGGGTTTTCCTAAGGAAGTGGTGTCAGACAGAGGTAGCAACTTCATGTCTGCATACCTAAAAGCAATGTGGAAGGAGTGTGGTGTTAACTACAAGTTCACCACCCCTTACCATCCACAAACAAATGGTCTGTTTGAGAGGTTTAATAAAACTCTCAAAGGTATGATAATGGGACTCCCTGAAAAACTCAGGAGGAGATGGGATGTCCTGTTATCTTGCCTCCTTTTTGCTTATAGGGAGGTACCCCAGAAAGGAGTGGGCTTCAGCCCCTTTGAACTCCTCTTTGGGCACCCTGTAAGAGGTCCGCTTGCTCTTGTGAAGGAGGGTTGGGAACAACCTTTAAAAGCTCCTAAACAGGACATAGTTGACTATGTACTTTGCCTAAGATCCAGAATGGCTGAGTACATGAAAAAGGCCAGTGAAAACCTTCAGGCTAGCCAGGAGCTGCAAAAGCAATGGCGTGACCAGAAGGCAGTCCTGACTCAATACCACCCAGGACAGAAGGTATGGGTATTGGAGCCTGTGGCCCCAAGAGCACTCCATGACAAATGGAGTGGACCCCATCTAATTGTTAAGAAGAAGGGTGAGGTTAACTATTTGTAGACCTAGGCACTGCCGGAGTTCCTTAGGGTGATTCATGTCAACCGCCTGAAACCCTACTATGACAGGGCTGATCTCACCCTGCTCATGGCAACAGATGAGGGACAGGAAGAAGAGAGTGACCCTCTCCCTGATCTCTTCTCCACCACTGAAGCAGATGCCTTAGTGGAGGGAGTAGTCTTGGCAGATTGACTGACTGCAGAACAGAAAGACAACTGCATCAATCTCCTAGGACAATTTTCTGACCTCTTTTCACTTATACCAGGTACTACATCTTGGTGTGAACATACAGTTGACACTGGAGACTGCCTGCCTGTCAAAAGTAAAATGTATAGGCAGCCTGGCCATGCCAGGGACTGCATTAAACAAGAGGTGCAGAAAATGTTGGACTTAGGGGTGATTGAACCCTCTGAAAGCCCCTGGGCTTGCCCAGTTGTGCTTGTACCAAAACCTCACACCAAAGATGGAAAGAGAGAAATGAGGTCTTGTGTAGATTACAGAGGGCTCAATCAGGTAACCAAAACTGATGCTCACCCTATACCCAGGGCAGATGAGCTCATTGATACACTGGCTTCTGCCAAGTATCTTAGCACTTTTGATCTAACTGCAGGGTATTGGCAGATTAGATTGGCAGAAGATGCTAAACCCAAGACTCCATTTTCTACCATTGGAGGGCACTACCAATTCACAGTAATTCCCTTTGGTTTGAAAAATGCACCTGCCACTTTTCAGAGGTTGGTGAATACAGTCCTGCAAGGGTTATAATCTTTCAGTGCAGCATATCTAGATGATATTGCTGTCTTTAGCTCAACCTGGGATGATCACCTGGTCCACCTATGGAAAGTTTTGGAGGCCCGGCAAAAGGCAGGCCTCACTATCAAGCCCTCAAAGTGCCAGATAGGGCAGGGGAAAGTAGTTTATCTGGGCCACCTGGTTGGTGGAGAACAGATTACACCACTACAGGGGAAAATCCAAACTATCATAGATTGGGTTCCCCCTACAACTCAGACCCAGGTGAGAGCCTTTTTAGGCCTCACAGGGTACTATAGGAGATTCAGAAAGAATGATGGCTCCATAGCAGCCCCTCATAATGATCTCACTAGCAAGAAAATGCCTAAGAAGTTATTATGGACAGCCAGCTGTCAGAAAGCTTTTGAGGAGCTCAAACAGGCCATGTGCTCTGCACCTGTCCTAAAAAGCCCATGTTACTCCTAGAAATTCCTTGTTCAAACTGATGCATCTGAATTAGGGGTAGGGGCAGTACTATCACAACTGAATTCTGAGGGCCAGGATCAACCAGTTACTTTTATCAGCAGAAGGTTGACCCCTAGAGAAAAGCATTGGTCTGCCATAGAGAGGGAGGCCTTTGCTGTGGTCTGGGCACTGAAAAAGTTGAGACCATACCTGTTTGGTACTCACTTTAATGTTCAGACAGACCACAAACCTCTACTTTGGCTAAAACTAATGAAAGGTGAAAACCCTAAAGTGTTGAGATGGTCCATATCCCTACAGGGAATGGACTATACAATGGAACATAGACCTGGGAGTACCCACTCCAATGCTGATGGACTCCCCAGATATTTCCACTTAGACAATGAAGACTCATCTGGGCAAGGTTAGCCTCATTGTCCTTCGTTTGAGGAGGGTTGTGTAGGAAAGTACCATCTTGCCTGGCATGTTACCCCCATTTTCACTGTATGTATGCTTGTTTTTGCCCTTGTGTCACTGGCATCCTGCTAGGCAGGACCCCAGTGCTTATAGTGTAATCCCTGTATGTGTTCCTTGTGTGGTGCCTAACTGTATCACTGAGGCTCTGCTAACCAGAACCTCAGTGTTTATGCTCTCTCTGCTTTCTAAAATTGTCACTGCAGGCTAGTGACTAATTTTACCAATTCTCACTGGCACACTGGTACACCCATATAATTCCCTTGTATATGATACTTAGGTACCTGGGGTATTGGGGTTCCAGGAGATCCCTATGGGCTGCAGCATTCATTTTGCCACCCATAGGGAGCTCTGACAATTCTTACACAGGTCTGCCACTGCAGCCTGAGTGAAATAACATCCACGTTATTTCACAGCCATTTTTCACTGCCCATAAGTAACTTATAAGTCACCTATATGTCTAACCCTCACTTGGTGAAGGTTAGGTGCCAAGTTACTTAGTGTGTGGGCACCCTGGCACTAGCCAAGGTGCCCCCACATCGTTCAGGGCAAATTCCCCAAACTTTGTTAGTGCAGGGACACAATTACACGCGTGCACTGCACATAGGTCACTACCTATGTGTAGCGTCACAATGGTAACTCCGAACATGGCCATGTAACATGTCTAAGATCATGGAATTTTCACCCCAATACCATTCTGGTATTGGGGGGAGAATTCCATGATCCCCGGGTCTAGCACAGAACCTGGGTACTGCCAAACTGCCTTTCCGGGGTTTCCACTACAGCTGCTGCTGCCAACCCCTCAGGCAGGATTCTGCCCTCCTGGGGTCTGGGCAGCCCCGGCCCAGGGAGGCAGAACAAAGGACTTCCTCTCAGAGAGGGTGTTACACCCTCTCCCTTTGGAAATAGGTGTGAAGGGCTGGGGAGGAGTAGCCTCCCCCAGCCTCTGGAAATGCTTCGATGGGCACAGATTGTGCCCATCTCTGCATAAGCCAGTCTATACCGGTTCAGGGATCCCCCAGCCCTGCTCTGGCGCGAAACTGGACAAAGGAAAGGGGAGTGACCACTCCCCTGACCAGTACCTCCCAGGGGAGGTGCCCAGAGCTCCTCCTGTGTGTCTCAGACCTCTGCCATCTTGGATTCAGAGATGTTGGGGGTACAATGGACTGCTCTGAGTGGCCAGTGCCAGCAGGTGACGTCAGAGACCCCTCCTGATAGGTTCTTACCTCTCTTGGTAGCCAAACCTCCTTTCTTTTTTAGCCAAACCTCCTTTTCTGTCTATTTAGGGTCTCTCCTCTGGGCTATTCCTCAGATAACGAATGCAAGAGCTCACCAAAGTTCCTCTGCACTTCCCTCTTCAACTTCTGCCAACGATCGACCGCTGACTGCTCCAGGACGCCTGCAAAACCACAACAAAGTAGCAAGACGACTACCAGCAACATTGTAGCGCCTCTTCCTGCTGGCTTTCTCGACTGTTTCCTGGTGGTGCATGCCCTGAGTGCTGTCTGCCTTCACCCTGCACTGGAAGCCAAGAAGAAATCTCCTGTGGGTCGACGGAATCTTCCCCCTGCTAACGCAGGCACCAAAAGACTGCATCACCGGTCCTCTGGGTCCCCTCTGATCCTGATGAGCGTGCTCCCTGGAACACAGGAGCTGGGTCCAAGTGTCTCCCACAGTCCAGTGGCCCTTCTATCCAAATTTGGTGGAGGTAAGTCCTTGCCTCCCCACGCCAGACAGCAAACCTGTGTACTGCATGATTTGCAGCTGCCCCGGCTTCTGAGCACTTCTCCAAGGATTCCTTTGTGCATAGCCTAGCCTGGATCCCCAGCACTCCGTCCTGCAGTGCTCAACCCGCTGAGTTGGACTCCGATGTCATGGGACCCTCCTTTTGTGACTCTGAGTTCGCAGAACTTCCAAGTGCCTGCTCCGGTACTTCTGCGGGTGCTGCCTGCTTTGGCGGGGGCTCTCTGAGTTGCTGAGCGCTCCCTCTGTCTCCTCCCCCAAGGGGTGACATCCTGGTCCTTCCTGGTCCCCAGCAGCACCCAAAAACCTCTGCTGCGACCATTGCAGCTAGCAAGTCTTTTTAGCGGTATTTCTGCGTGGAACACTTCTGCAACATCCAGCACGCTGTGGGACATCTTCCATCCAAAGGAGAAGTTCCTAGCCCTTTTCGTTGTTGCAGAATCTTCAGCTTCTTCCACCCGGAAGCAGCCCTTTTGCACCTTCATCCGGGGTTTCCTGGGCTCCTGCCCCCCCTGGACACTATCCCGACTCTTGGACTTGGTCCCCTTCCTTTACAGGTCCTCAGGTCCAGGAATCCGTCTTCAGTGTTTTGCTGGTGCTTGTGGTTCTTGCAGAATCCCCCTATCACGACTATTGTGTCTTTCTGGGGTAGCAGGTTAACTTTACTCCTACTTTCTAGGGTTTTGGGGTGGGGTATTTTGGACACCCTTACTGTTTTCTCACAGTACCAGCAACCCTCTACAATCTCCCATAGGTCTGGGGTCCATTCGTGATTCACATTCCACTTTTGGAGTATATGGTTTGTGTTGCCCCTAGACCTATGTCTACCTATTGCATCCTATTGTGATTCTACATTGTTTGCACTACATTTCTAACTGTTACTTACCTGTTGTGGGTTTGTGTACAGATATCTTGTGTATATTACTTACCTACTAAGTGAGGGTATTCTCTGAGATACTTTTGGCATATTGTCACTAAAATAAAGTACCTTTATTTTTAGTAACTCTGAGTATTGTGTTTTCTTATGATATTGTGCTATATAAGTTGTATAGTAGGAGCTTTGCATGTCTCCTAGTTCAGCCTAAGCTGCTTTGCCATAGCTACCTTCTATCAGCCTAAGCTGCTAGAAACACCTCTATTCTACTAATAAGGGATAACTGGACCTGGCACAGGGTGTAAGTACCACAAGGTACCCACTATAAGCCAGTCCAGCCTCCTACACCCCCATACTCCTGTGCCATACACAGCTGTTGAAATATATTGCATTTTGTAAACTTTAATAAAAGGGGAAATTGTGGACCTGCCATCTTTTCTTTCTTAGAGAGAGCCAGCGGATCTTCTGAGTATCCGCCGGGCTATGTTTACCTGAGCCGCCCAGGAATTGCTTGAAGAAAAATCCAAACCTAACTAACAAAAGTTCCAGGCAGCGCTAAGTGAGTTTTCGGCCACTTTCAGGACTGATACTATTCTCCTACCAGGTCCAGAGACCATGATGTGCGTTTTACCAAAGTTCGTATTCATATCTTGGTTACGCATAAAGATCACAAAGACATCAACCAGGTTTCGTAATGCGCAAGGGTTTCTGGCCAGCAGAACTGCATTGTCAGCATACCGTAAAACCGAGATAGGGGAATTAGCAATTATCAGTACATCCTGTGTAGAGTTGGAAAGACTGGCATTTAGCTCCTTTATATAAAGAATGAAAACAAGGGATGCTAGTACACACCCCTGCCGAGCGCAGCTTGCTAAGGGGAAAATATCGGACACTTTGCCATATTGACCATATCATACTGTGGCACACAAATTTTTGTGGCGGCCATGCAAACAATTAACTAAGGCAACATTCACTCCTTAATTGACTAAAATCATCCATAACTTCTGTTCATGCTATCAAAAGCAGTAGACAAGTCCATGAAGGCAGGGTACAGTGGGCAGCACTTGACAACTGTATATTTGCTTACAATAACATGTCAATTCAAGCACTGCTCCACTGTACCGAGCCCTGGACGAAAGCCCTACTGACAAGGGGATAGTATTTTGTTCCCTGTAGTCCATTATTGCCAACGGTTAAAAATGACCCTCCCTATTATTTTGACAGAGCTATCAACCAAGGATATAGGCCAGTACCATTTTGTTGACCCCCTGTGTCTTTTATCAAAAAATTGGGATGATTATGGAAAGGGACCAAGACTCAGGAATCCTGTCACACAGGGAGTTGTTAAATAAATTTGCATGCAGGGTTCCCCATAGATCAGTATGCCATCTAAATAAATCCATGGGGATCCCGTTCAGGCCAAAGGCATTACCTCCTTCACTAGCAGCAATAGCCGCCTCAACCTCCTGAACAGTAACTTGCAGTGAGTCTGCACAGTCAATTGCCTGTTGCGAAGCAATCTTGCACTCTATCCACCTTTTGCTGATAAACACCAATGAAGTGTGTTATCCATTCCTGACCTGAGATGTTATTGCTTAGTCGATTTATTGGGGGGAGGAGGGGGTCGGATTGCATCTCTTTGATAGAGCCTATTTACTGTCCCCTAAAATACATTAATACTATTTTGCGCTTATTTATCAATAAAGGAAAGCCAGTCTAGATTGGAAATTATACTTTTAAATCCAGCCACATTCCAACTTATCGAAGTAAATTGCCTATCCTCGTTAATGAGTGGACAGCTGAGATAAGGAGAAAAGCATGGGAAGACCTTGTAGTGACAGTGAGGGCCAGGGACAAGTTTTGGGGAGTAGTCAACCAATTTCTTTTGCAGAGTTAGATGCACCATAAGAGGAAAATCTAATCACTCTGGATTTCTGTGTGACCCACTTTACAAAACTTTTTTATCAGAAAATGTGTCTACCCTTATAGTCTTATGTGAGAGCTTAAATTCCCTAGAACCATACGGTGTATCAAACCCGAACTGCACCCATGAAGTGATCTGATCCATTGAAAAATCCATCCTTGGGAAGGCTCCTGGCCCTGATGTTGGTACTGCTGATATTTTTAAATGCAATATATGTTTGTGGGCCTGCTGTGTTAGGCCCCATCCTAGACTATTGCAGGACGGCTGTTGTCCTTTTTAAAAAGGGAGATAGATCCCCGCTGACTTGTTATAGGCCAATCTCTGTTGGACTCCTGCATTAAGATTCCGCGCTGTGTACTGTTGTCTCATCTGGAGAGTTGGGCTGCAGAAAACAATGTCCTAATAGAACTTCAATTCGGGTTCAGACCAGGCTCTGTCAAACCGTACCTAAACCATTACCTTAATAGCAGGGAAATACGTCAGGTCTAAAGGGGGATCTTTACATCTGACCTTTATTGATTTATCGAGTGCCTTTGATCTAGTGAAGCGCCCAAAGCTGTGGGGCCTGATGACAGGATGGGCATTGAGAAAGAACTCCTCATCCTCATTAGGCATTTACACCAGGCCCTTACTGTAAGGGTTCGCTGTGGCGCTTCAGGTGATGTTCCCCCCAGTATCAGCTCCACTTAAGCATCAGACAAGGGTGCACTTTAGCTCCTTTTTTGTTTTTGCCTTACATGAATGGGATTAATGAATACTTAGTGGATAAAGGGAAAGATATGCCTCAAATGGGAAGTAAATCAGTATCCATTTTAATATATGCGGATGATCTAGTGCTTGTCGCTTGCACACAAAATGCCCTACAGATTAAATTAAATTAAAATTTATTTAAATTAAAATTTATTTTTAATTTACATGGATGACCTGGACTTGCAGGTAAATCATTCAAAATCTTATATTATGATCGATGGTCGCTCAAGCACAGAGTCCAAGTGTTTTGTCACGGGAAAGAGATACACCTAGAAAAAGTTAAATCTTTTAATTATTTGGGAATCCTTTTAGTGCATCGTTTAGCTGGATTCCTTTATTAAATTCAAGATCCCCAACGTCTTAGCAGGAACATTGAGTCTAATTTTAGATTTGCACATATATTAAGGCACAAACTAATCAAAGACTTACTAAGCCTATAAGAAGCAGATGTATCTCTGCAGGAGAATATGGTGCAGTGCTATGGGGCTATTGCAACTTGGGGGCCCTCCAGCGCTTTAAAAAACATTATATGTGCAGATTACTGTTAGTTTCTAGCGGCACCACCACTTTTATACATCATGAGGAACTTGGAATACCATACTTGGAGGACGTGATTGGGCTTGCACCTTTGTTACTCTGGATTAACTGTTGGCGAAACCCAGAGGTAGGCCTCACCAGATCTTATATCTCTGATTGACTGTCCCTCAACTAGGTAGATTAGATTCTGTAGTTTTCATACCCTATGTCACTCCGAACTGTATAAAGATCCTCTTAAGTTTACACTTAAACAAAAAGAATTAGATAAACAGCGTTTTCTGAGTCACTGTATGAATTTATGACTGGAGAGGGCCCAGTTTAAGGAGTCGATCATTAGATGCTCTATAGTATCAACAACAAGGAGTCTGGAACCCTACCTAGAATGGATTGTGAACCCCACCCACCGCTTTTATATCGCACTTCTTAGACTAGGCACATTGCACTTTAAATTTGCCTTCCCTCTCCAAGGTGTTTGGCAGCACGGTTTGCCTCAATGTTGCTGTAATAATATCTCTAAGAAAGCACAAGTCACTTTATATTGTTTTGCATTTTGTATCTGCTAGAGACTTCTAGTTCCAGATTCCTTATCTTGGAATTTCCCCTAGTTGTCAGTCTGGATCCAGAGATTTTTCTCAAGCAGTACCCCTGCATGCCGTCAGGTGGAGTCGGTGTGCTACATGTCCGGCATCATGCTCGACGGATATGTTGTTGTGGAACCTATATAGGTGACTAGCTGATGTCAGTTCTTTTCTTTCCTCACCAGCCTGCACTGATCCGAAGAAGAGCTACCACTCAGTCACTTTGTGACTGGTCTTTTTTTTTTACTTTTTGTTGAAGATTTTTGAGTGTTTACATTCCTGGTGCATCCGAGATGTCACGTAAGACCGGATTGAAGCCCTCCTGATTCTGCCATCGGGTGATGTCAATGAGAGAACCGCTGCTCATGTGCATGCGGTGCTTGGAGTGTGGCTGTGACCCAAAGCCGTGCTCTGGGTGCTAGGCAGTGAACTCAAAAGCTTTGAGGGAGCAGTCCCTAAAGCTCCTTGTGGCCCAGTACTCTGCTCCATGTCGCTCTTGATCTCGGTTGAGAGGAAGGTTCTGAGAACGGTCGCAAAGCCCCACTTCTTCATTGGCCAACTTTAAGTCCTAGGAATGGTCGGGTAAGTCAAGGCTCATGAAGAATTCGAAAGAGAACAAACGTTCTTCAACTTCCCTGCGTCTGTTGGCCGATGAGATGAGTACTTTTGATAACGCCTTACCTGGTAGAAAGATATTCTAGTTGCAGATTCCTTACCAACCCACCCATCCTCCTCACGCTGCAAACTGATTTCTAGGGACAGGGTAGGGACTTCCCTTAGAGAGCCCTAATTTTGACACACCTTGGTCAGTGCTCTTCTTGGCTCTGCCCTTCTGGTGTGAAAAGTCGTGAAATAAACTGACATCAGGGTGCCTCTGTAGGTCCTGCTATGTCATATCCGGCGCGCACAACACCAACAGATGCAGAGCTGACGGACTTCACGCCTTGGGGAAATTTTAAGGTAAGGAATCTGCAACTATAATATGTCTACCAGATAAAGGTGTTTCCAAAGGTATATCACTTGTTCATTCAGTTTCTTGGTCTTCTTTTCTGGTCCCCATTTTGTGTAATACAACCTTGAGGCGACTTGATGATGGGCTAGTTTTTCTGCAGTGCCTTAGCTCGCTAGAAGCTGTCTTTATTCCTAAACAAAAAATATTTAAAACTCAATACCGTAATATTGTCGTTTTTAAAACCATAAAAACACAAAACACCACCAAATGTGTGACATTGGTCACGGTATAACGTTTTCCAAAGAGAAAGACCAATATAAAAAACATAGAACTTATGTGCCAGCACACTGAATGAAAATCAGTGAAAGAACCATCACCAGAACCAGAACACAAAGCATGTGACCTTATATGGAAGCAAGCTCACCAGAAACACCAAAAAGTAATAATCCAACCAATGATAAGTTGATCCAGAAAAGTGCATGCCATCAAATAAGGTCCATGCTGCTCAATAAAACAGGGTTGGAAACTGTGTATTAAATAGAAATGGTGAAGATGTGCTCAGAAAAAGTAAATATGAAGAGAATTCAATGAGTTACCTCTGCACAAACCAAAATGATATTAATCATAAATCATTAAGTGAACCAGATGCCAATCATAGATCCCTACAGAACTTCCATCCAGGCTTCAAATCAGAACAACTGAAAGTCAGTGTAGAACATATGTATTTAATCTCGGATATCTGGAATTGTACCCCCATACCAAATATCAGACCAAAATAAAAATACTCCACATTGCGCCAACCTTCAGAGACCTAAGCTTAATGTCCTCAAAGTGCCTCATGCAGGCCATTCTCAAAATGGTTCAAATATCCAAACAAGATCAGGTATAACCCTCCCATATTTAAATTGCACAAGACAGCCAAGACCCAACCCCTGGTGACTGGTAGTGCTGTTACAATCGTAGTATAGTCTAAAACGGATGATGGACCTTGATAAATCTTCCAAAAACACAATCTGTAAATAACAATATATTACATAACCTATTACCAGTCTGTCCCAAAAAAAAAAAGTGATGAAAATGTCATTTGAATATTACAGCCATTCCTGGCAAGCACATATCTATAGGGTGCAAAATAGCTCTCTTCTAAAGTGAATCCAAGAAACCCTCACTATCCGTCTGCCACATATAACTTAACTCTCTTAATAGTCACAAACAAGTTGTTTTGAAACACTTAAAAGCCACTCTCCCGTAACTGGTACCATGAATGTGCACCATGATGGGAGTCCCCTGCATGTCAAAAAAACAGCCGTCGTGTCCTAACATAATCACATAGTTTGCAGGACTGGTCCTAACCCATATGTGACCAACATAGTAAACACCCACCTAAATATAAGCATAGACCTGAATTATCCTTCCAAATATAGACCAACATAAGGAATTCTACCCAGGGTTATAGTGATGTAGTGTAAATGGTATCCTCTCCTTGTCCTATGAGGAAAAACCTTCTTTAAGTTCATGGGTTTAACACTGTTGTACCAACGGTGACCACCAGCAAATTGACAGCATGGTCATACTGGAATCAGTCATTT
This sequence comes from Pleurodeles waltl, assembly GCF_031143425.1. Lineage (NCBI taxonomy): Eukaryota > Metazoa > Chordata > Amphibia > Caudata > Salamandridae > Pleurodeles > Pleurodeles waltl. Next base: position 583,175,654 of record NC_090451.1, read on the forward strand.
ATTAAGTCCTCCAACATGGTGTTTTACCTGCACGTTGAGGAGATATTGCATTTTGTTTGAATAGAAATCCTCCCAAAAGCACATTCAAAACCCAAATATCTTACTTTATAATCATTAACCCCCTTAGCTGCTGGGCCTTCTCCCCCCCCAAGTGCTGAGGCCTTTTTTGGCTATTTGGGGTAGTTTGCGCTTAAACCCCCATATCTTTCTGTCCACATAAGCTGCCCAAGCCAAATTTGTGTCATTTTTTTCCTAACATCCTGGGGATTCAGAGTTTGTGGGTTCCCCTGGACAAGACCGAGAAATTAGCCAAAATACAGCTTAAGTTTGTGTTTTTTGAGGAAAATGGGAAAAAAGTGCTACAGAAGAAAGCATATGTTTTTTCCCTGCAAATGGGATCAACAAAGGGTCTGCAGTGCTAAAATCACCACTTGAATCAGAAAAACACATTTTTTAACACAGTTTTGGCATTTTACTGCAAGCTTTCAGCCTCCTTCCAGTTAGTGACAGAAATGGGTGTGAAACCAATGAAGGATCCTGGACAGCTAAACATTTATGAAAAGTAGACAAAATTCTGAATTCAGCAAGGGGTCATTTGTGTAGATCCATCAAAGTTTCCCGATAGAAAGTAACAGTTAAAATAAACTAATATTGAATTGAGTTGAAAAAAAAAGAATTTTGTGTCTACGTTTTCTTCTGTAACTTTTTCCAACTATGGCAGATTTTTCAAAGCAATATATTGATACATCTGCTGGACCCTTCTGGTTGCGGGGATATATAGGGCTTGTAAGTTCATCAAGAACCAAAGGGTACCCAGAGCCAATAAATGAGCTGCACCTTGCAATGGGTTTTCATTGTATACTGGGTATACAGCGATTGTTTTGGTAAAATATAAAGAGTGAAAAATAGGTATCAAGTAAACCTATGTATTTTCAAAATGGGCGCAATATAAGGAGTTTAGAAGCAGTGATTATTTGCACATCTCTAAATTTGGGGGTCATCCTACTAGAATGTGAATTACAGGGCATTTCTAAAAATTACTTATTATTTACACACTGTCTTACATTTGGAAGGCAAAAATGTAGAGAAAGACAATTGGCAATAACACTTGTTTTTCTATTCTATGTTCCTCTCAGTCTCCTGATAAAAATGGTACCTCACTTGTGTGGGTAGGCCTAGTGTCCGTGTTAGGAAACGCCCCAAAACGCAAAGATACATCACATTTTTCCAGTGAAAATGGACGTGTTTTTTTCAAATTGCCTAGTTGTGGATTTTGGGCTCTAGCTCAGCTGCACATAGGGAAACGTAGCAAAGCTATATATATATTTTTTTTAACTAGACACCAAGGAGAATACAGAACGGGCTGACTTATGGGGCACTCCCCAGGTTCTGTCACCCAGAATCCTTTGCAAACCTCAATATTTTTGTAGAAAACACATTTTCCTCACATTTCAGCAATGCAAAGTTCTGGAATCTGATGGGATCCACAAACCTCCTTTCACCCAGCATTCCCCAAAGTGCCTTGATAAAAATGGCACCTAACTTGTGTGGGTAGGCCTAGTGCCCGTAACAGGAAACACCCCAAAACATTACATGGACACAACATTTTTCCAATGAAAATGGACGTGTTTTTTGCAAAGTGCCTAGCTGAGGATTTAGGGCTGTAACTCAGCCGGCACATAGGGAAACCTAGCAAACCTATATATTTTTTAAAACTAGACACGGGGCTCTCACCAGGTTCTGTCACCCAGAATCCTGTGCAAACCTCAAACGTTGTCTGAAAAACAAATTTTCGTCATATTTCAGCAATGCAAAGTACTGGAATTTGAATGGTGCCACAAACTTTCTTCATCCTAGCATTCCCCCAAGTCTCCCGATAAAAATGGTACCTCTTTTGTGTGGGTAGGCCTAGTGCCAACAACAGGAAACGCCCCAAAACACTACGTAGACACATCACATTTTTCCAAAGCAAAAGGGATGTGTTTTTTGCATAGTGTCTAGCTGTGGACTTTGGGCTCTAGCTCAGCCGGCACATAGGGAAACCTAGCAGAGATATATATTTTTCAAAACTAGACACCTAGAGGAATCCAGAATGGGGTGACTTGTGGAGCTGTCTCCCGGTTCTGTCACCCAGAATCCTTTGCAAACCTCAACATTTGTTTGAAAAAACACATTTTCATCAAATTTCAGCGATGCAAAGTTTTGGAATCTGAGGGGAGCCACAAACTTCCTTCCACCCAGCATTCCCCCAAGTCTCCTGACAAAAACGAACCTCACTTGGGTGGGTAGGCCAATTCCCCGTGACAGGGAAGGTCCCAAAGTGTATTGTGGTGATAATGATAACTAAGGCGATTGTACTAATTAGCCCTGGGATCGGGAATTGTTAGAAATGGGGTCTCTAGTTGGCAGAGGTATGCACCTTTGTCAAAGCAGGGATCACAATCCTCTGCAGGGTAAGAGACAACACAATCCAAATTATCCTGTGCCCACCCTCTGGTAGCTTGTCACTAAACAGTCAGGCTTAACTTAGCAGGCAATGTGTAAAAAATTTGTGCAATAAATCCTACAGTAATACAGTGAAAACACCACAAAAATATTAGAAAAATATATAATATCTGAATAAAATAAGGTAACAACGTCAAAGATCCAATAAGCACAAGATGAAATATCACTTTTAAAGGTTTAAAAGAGTCTCAATCCTTAGAAATAAACAGTTGTCTCTTTGTTACACACAGTACCTGGTACGTGTAAAAAATAACGACACATGGTGACCGCAGAGGAGGAAATGCATGGAAAAATAAGGTGTTGCATTGGATTTTCCGACGCAGCACAGGTGATGCGTTGTTTCTTTCCATGCTGCAAGGGGTTTGCATCATTTTTCGGTGCGCAGCCTTGGTTCCTCACTGCGATGCAGGGATATTTTGACGCCCAGGGACGATGCCTTAAAAAACCTTAAAGCGCTGGAAGAAGGAACAGGCGCTGCGCTGATCCGATAGGCGATGCGTCTAATTTTCTGTTGCAAGGCAGGCGCCGCATTGAATTTCTAGTTGGGAAGTCTTGGCTATGTTGTTCCAATCAGCTGAGCAGTAATTGTTCGGCTGCATTGCAGGCTTCGCTTCGATTTCTGCAGGAGGTGCGTGGATTTGCGTTGCACAAGGAATTTCTTGAAGAGGTGAAGTCTTTGTTGGCCCCGAGACTTAATAAAAGAAGAGCCAAGATCAAAACAAGCCCTTGGAGAGCACTTTTGGGAAAGGCATAGTACTTCCAGCAATGTCAGGGGCCAGCAGGGCAGCAGTCCTTCTCAGCAGAGGAGTCCAGATGAGTTCATTTGGCAGCCAGGCAGCTTGTCTTACAGGGTGCAGGTCCAGACGTATCTGAGTTGATGGGGGTCAGAGACCCAGTTTATATACCCAAAAATGATTTTGAAGTGGTGAAGACTTCAAAGAGTGGTTTCGAAGGGCACAAGTTCCCCTTTCAGCCCAGACCTGTCTACCAGGGTCCCAGTGGGGGGGTTATCAGTCCCTTTGTGTGGGGGCATGCCACTGGCCTTTGAACTGTCAGGCACTCCACCCTTCCAGCCCCGGAAAAATCATTCAGTATGCAGATGTGGCTGAGTGTCCTGTGTTCGTGGATGTCTGGGTGAAATGCACAAGTGAGCTGTCAACCAGCACAGATGACCAGTGGATTGGAGACAGGCTGTAAGGCACAGGTGGTTTTAAGTGCAGAGAAAGGCTCACTTTCTAAAAATGGCATTTCTAAAATAGAAGTATAAAATCCAACCTCACCAATAAGCAGGAGTTTCTATTACCATTCTGGCCTTACTAGATATGACCTGGTTACCCCCTTTCAGATCAGAACCTACCACTCAAAAAGTATATGAGTGCAGTCCTAATGCTAGTCTATGAAAGGAGCAGGTGTCACAGTAGTGGAAAATGAATTCAGGCGTTATTCACTACCAGGGTATATAAAACACATATGTACATGTCCTGCCCTATAGCTACATAGTGCCTTGCTCAATGGGTTACCTAGGGCCTATCTTGATGTATGTGTAGAAAAAGGGAAGTTTGAGGCTTGACAAGTACTTTAAAATGGCAAGTTGAAGTGGCAGTGAAACTGCATACACAGGCCTTGCAATGTCAGGCCTGAGACAGGGATAAGGGGCTACTTATGTGGGTGGTACAATCAGTGGTGCAGTCCCACTAGTAGCATTTAATTTACAGACCCTGGGCACATGTAGTGCACTTTACTAGGGACTTATATGTAAATCATATATGTCAATTGGGGATGAACCAATGTTACCATGTTTAAGGGAGAGAGCATATGCACTTTAGCACTGCTTAGCAGTGCTAAAGTGCAGAGTCCTAAAACCAGCAAAAACAGTGTTGGCAAAGTGGAGGAAGGCAGGCAGAAAGTTGGGGAATGACCACCCTAAGGCTGTCAGGTCTAACAGTAACCATTTAGGGAAACCTTCAAGCCCAGACATTTCTTAATAATAGACATCAAGGGTAGTCCAGGGAGGTATTGCTTGTAAGGATTCCCTAAAGTGTTTTCCCCCAGAATTCCCTGCAAATGTAAATCATTGAATAAAAACAATATTTTTTCTTGCACTTTTGTGACGTAAACTACAGGAATATGCAGTGATCCACGAACTGCTTACCCCCCCAGCATTTCCCAACTTGTCCCAATAAAAACGCCACCCCACTGGTGTGCCTGCCTTAGTGCCCGTGACAGGAATGGATCACACAACGATCAATGGTAGTCCTTACGTGAGGGCTATTATTGACCCTGGGGTGATCCATTCCTAACGTAGGCCCTAGGCACAGGCCCACAAGTGGGGTAGCATTTTTATCAGGACAAGTGGGGAAACGCTGGGTGGTAGGAATTTTGTGGTTCCCTGCATATTCCTGTAGTTCACGTGATAGAAATGCAAGGAAAAATAGAGTTTTTAATTCAACGTTTCACCTTTGCAGGGCATTATGGGTAAGAAAACTATGGGGAATGCACACAAGACACACCTCTGTGGACTCCCCCAGGTGTCTAGTTTTTAGAAATGTCTGGGTTTGGTAGGTTACCCTATGTGGCCGCCAAGCCCAGGACCCAAAACGCAGATGGCCACCTTACAAAACCAGGTTGTTTTGTGATAGACCATTTTCATGTTTCCCCAATGCGATTAGGGCCCTTCTCTATCGCGGCCTTGTGCAGAGATGGGGCTTACTGAAACCGTGCGAGATGTCCAGCAGGACGGCAAGGTGGGTTTGTGCACTAACCCCATTTTGAGCATAAGGCCCAAAACTATCTTCAACATCCTCCAGTGAAGTGGTAGTCCACTGGCGTTCTTTGGAACGGGGCCCTAGAGTGCCTCCATGCTCCCTCAGAAATTGTTCGGAATGCAAATTTGTTTGCTGCACAATTTGCTGAATGAAGTCAGCATCCAAAAAGAGATGGACATAGTCAATTGGCAAAAAGTTGGCTGTATCTACTTTACATCCAGCGTCACTAGTAAAAGGTGGAATTTGGGGCTGAACAAAATTGCTGGCCTGCCAAGAGAGCACTCTGTTCTGTGCTTGCCGCCGCACGCTCCTGCTCTCTGGGTTGGGCTAACCCACTGTTGTCCTGCTGCACAGACTGTACTTGCAAGGGGACAGCACACGACTGTCCTCATTGTCTCCCTCAGAATAACTGGAACAGGTGTCGTTGGATGTGAGCAACAGTAAATGTCAGTCACCTTACCTTTGCTTCTTCCCTCAATTAGCAGGTTCTCTGAAGACCCTGAAAAAAACACCTTGCCATATACCCATCATCACAGCTTTTAGCGCTGGTGGCACCCAGTGTGACAAGCTTTTTTGCTGCTCCCCCTCCCACGGCCTCCTCCTTGGATTCCCTCACTAACACCCAGCAGAATTGCCCCTCATGTCTTCATAGCCCCCATCACACATACACTTATTTGTTTTAAAGTGCAAGTAAAATTTGGCTTTATTAATCCACTCAGCAATTCACATGAAATGCAGAACTGTTCTTTGCAGCAGGCATATAAACCTTTTGTGCTACTTTATAGCATAAAAACTGCCACTAGACAAAAGTCTGATCTCTTTTTCTAGCAGGAACATAATCAAAAGTTATTTTTATTTCTACCTAAAAGATATATATATATGTTCGATGGCATGTGTAGCTGCAGATACACATGCTGTGCACAGTCCGCCATCTGGTGTAGGGCTCGGAGTGTTACAAGTTGTTTTTCTTCGAAGAAGTTTTTTCGAGTCACGAGACCGAGGGACTCCTCCCATGTCGACTCCATTGCGCATGGGCGTCGACTCCATCTTAGATTGTTTGTTTTCCGCCATCGGGTTCAGACGTGTTCCTTTTCGCTCCGTGTTTCGGGTCAGAAAGTTAGTTAGAATCTCGGAAAAAATCGTCGGTATTGTTTGCGTTCGGTATCGGGTTAGTTAGAACAAATCGACACCGAATTCTGAAGAGCTCCGGTGGCCCTTCAGGGTTTTTTCGATTCCCCCGTCGGGGCCTGGTCAGCCCGGCCACATGTGACTTCAAGGCTGATGGAACGGACCCCATTCTGCTTCTGCCCAAAATGCCATAACAAGTATCCGTATACGGATCAGCATCTGGTCTGTAACTTGTGCTTGTCTCCCGAGCACAAGGAAGATACTTGTGAAGCCTGTCGAGCGTTTCGGTCGAGAAAGACATTAAGAGACCGAAGAGCCAGAAGACTGCAAATGGCGTCGACGCCGATAGGACAAGAGCGTTTCGAGGAGGAACAAGAAGCTTTCTCCATCCACGAGTCGGACTCGGAAGAGCTCGAGGCCGAAGAAACGCCAAAAACCGTGAGTAAGACGTCGAAACATAAGACTCACGAGAAGTCAACAAAAGCCCAGGGGACGCCACCGCCAACAGGCCATGGCTTAACCCGAAAAATAGGTGACCGATCATCGGCACCGAAAAAGGGCACGCTTGTGGCGAAGTCATCCGACTCAGGTTGAGATACCGCCACACAGCAACCTCGGACCCGAGACAGCGGCTCCGAAAAAATACGCCACCGAGACAGCGGCACCGAAGAAGTTCGGCACCGAGACACCACGCCGAAAATAAAAAAGGTTTCTTCAGAGCCTAAAAAGACGTCCGAAAAAGTTTCGGTTCCGAAACATCCAGCCTCGGAGCCGAAAACAGGTTCCTACACAGAGGAACAAGGATTAACCTCCCAAATGCAAAAGCATAAATTCGGAGAGGAACTTGAAGCTGTAGAGCCAGACTATACACAAAGAAGGCTCCACATTCATGAGGACACAGGGAAGATAACCACTCTTCCCCCAATTAAAATAAAAAGAAAACTTGCCTTTCAACAAAAGGACAAGCAGCCACAGGCAAAGGTGGCAAGGAAAACAACTCCACCACCGTCTCCACCACCATCAATACACGCATCACCAGTAACAACTCCACCACTGATGCACTCCCCAGCTCATACTACAATGAGTCAGGATGATCCCGATGCATGGGACCTTTACGACGCTCCAGTATCAGACAACAGCCCAGACTCGTACCCTGCAAGGCCGTCGCCACCTGAGGACAGTACATCTTACACACAGGTGGTTGCAAGGGCAGCTGCTTTTCACAACGTCACCTTGCATTCCGAACCAATTGAGGATGACTTTTTGTTTAACACCCTATCCTCCACCCATAGCCAGTACCAAAGCCTTCCTATGCTCCCAGGAATGCTAAAACATTCCAAAAAATCTTTCAAGATCCTGTTAAAGGCAGAGCCATAACTCCAAGGGTGGAGAAAAAAATACAAGCCACCGCCAACAGATCCAGTTTATATTACAACGCAATTGACACCGGACTCAGTAGTTGTCGGGGCAGCTCGTAAGAGAGCGAACTCTCATACCTCAGGGGACGCACCACCTCCAGACAAGGAGAGTCGCAAATTTGATGCTGCGGGCAAAAGGGTGGCAGCACAAGCAGCAAACCAATGGCGCATTGCCAATTCACAAGCACTTTTGGCAAGATATGATAGAGCTCATTGGGATGAAATGCAGCATTTCATAGAACACTTACCCAAAGAGTTCCAGAAAAGGGCGCAACAGGTGGTGGAAGAAGGACAAAGTATCTCAAATAATCAGATACGGTCTTCCATGGATGCAGCAGATACGGCTGCAAGGACAGTAAACACTGCAATAACAATAAGAAGGCACGCATGGCTGCGTACTTCGGGGTTCAAGCCGGAAATTCAACAAGCCGTGCTAAATATGCCCTTTAATGAACAGCAGTTGTTTGGGCCGGAAGTCGACACTGCTATTGAGAAACTCAAAGACACTGATACAGCCAAAGCCATGGGCGCACTCTACTCCCCGCAGAGCAGAGGCACTTTTCGCAAAACACCTTTTAGGGGAGGGTTTCGAGGTCAACCAACAGAAACCACAACATCACAAGCAAGGCCCACTTGCCAGAGCCAATATCAGCGGGGAGGTTTTCGGGGGCAATATAGAGGGGGCCAATTCCAGAAGAATAGGAGAAAGTTCCAAAGCCCCAAAACTCCTCAAAATAAACAGTGACTTACAAGTCACACAACCCCATCACATAACACCTGTGGGGGGGAGACTAAGCCAATTTTACAAACATTGGGAGGAAGTAACAACAGACACTTGGGTCTTAGCAATTATCCAGCATGGTTATTGCATAGAATTTCTCAAATTCCCTCCAAACGTCCCACCGAAAACACACAGTATGTCAAAACAACATATAGACCTTCTAGGACTAGAAGTTCAAGCATTGCTACAAAAAGAAGCAATAGAATTAGTACCAAAACTACAGATAAACACAGGAGTTTACTCACTGTACTTTCTGATACCCAAAAAGGACGGCAGTCCGAGAGCAATACTAGATCTCAGAACACTAAATACCTACATCAAATCAGACCACTTTCACATGGTTACATTACAAGACGTAATCCCACTGCTCAAACAACAAGACTACATGACAACACTAGACCTAAAGGATGCGTATTTCCATATACCAATACATCCTTCACACAGAAAATACCTAAGGTTCGTATTCAAAGGAATACATTACGAATTCAAAGTGTTGCCATTCAGAATAACAACTGCGCCAAGAGTTTTTACAAAATGCCTGGCAGTAGTAGCTGCACATATCAGAAGGCAGCAAATACATGTGTTCCCGTACTTAGACGACTGGTTAATCAAAACCAACACGCTAAGACAGTGTTCACAGCACACAAAATATGTCATACAAATCCTCCACAAACTAGGTTTCTCGATCAACTACGCAAAGTCACACCTTATGCTGTGTCAAACACAGCAATACTTAGGAGCGACAATCAACACAGCAAAAGGGATTGCCACTCCAAGTCCACAAAGGGTTCAAACATTTCACAATGTAATACAGGCCATGTATCCAAAACAAAAGATACAAGTCAAAATGGTAATGAAACTGCTAGCCATGATGTCTTCATGCATAGCCATTGTCCCAAACGCAAGGTTGCACATGCGGCCCTTACAACAGTGCCTAGCATCACAATGGTCACAAGCACAGGGTCAGCTTCTAGATCTAATAACCCACAAATACATTCTGGTCAAAACAGACAACATGACAACAATGTATTACTTCAACAAACAGGGAGGGACGCACTCGACACAGTTGTGTCTCCTTACACAAAAAATATGGCATTGGGCGATTCACAACCACATTCGCCTAATAGCACAATTTATTCCAGGGATTCAGAACCAGTTAGCAGACAATCTCTCTCGGGATCACCAACAAATCCACGAATGGGAGATTCACCCCCAAATACTAAACACTTTCTTTCAAATTTGGGGAACACCTCAAATAGATCTATTTGCAACAAAGGAAAACTCAAAATGCCAAAACTTCGCATCCAGGTACCCACAGGATCAATCCCAAGGCAATGCTCTATGGATGAACTGGTCAGGGATATTTGCGTACGCTTTTCCCCCTCTCCCGCTCCTTCCATATCTAGTAAACAGATTGAGTCAAAACAAACTCAAACTCATACTAATAGCACCAACATGGGCAAGGCAACCTTGGTACACAACACTACTAGACCTTTCAGTAGTACCTCATGTCAAACTACCCAACAAACCAGATCTGTTAACACAACACAAACAACAGGTCAGACATCCAAATCCAGCATCTCTGAATCTAGCAATTTGGCTCCTGAAATCCTAGAATTCGGACACTTAGACCTCACACAAGAATGTATGGAGGTCATAAGACAAGCTAGGAAACCTACCACTAGACACTGCTATGCAAATAAGTGGAAAAGATTTGTTTATTACTGCCATAATAATCAAATCCAGCCATTACACGCATCTCCAAAAGATATAGTAGGATATTTACTACATTTACAAAAGTCAAATCTAGCTTTCTCTTCTATAAAGATACATCTTAACGCAATATCAGCTTACCTGCAAATTACTCATTCAACTTCATTATTTAGAATACCAGTCATAAAAGCGTTTATGGAAGGCCTAAAGAGAATTATACCACCAAGAACACCACCTGTTCCTTCATGGAACCTCAACATTGTGTTAACACGACTCATGGGTCCACCATTTGAACCCATGCATTCTTGTGAAATGCAATACTTAACGTGGAAAGTTGCTTTTTTAATTGCCATCACATCTCTAAGAAGAGTGAGTGAAATTCAAGCTTTTACCATACAAGAACCATTTATTCAAATACACAAAAATAAAATAGTCCTACGAACAAATCCAAAATTTTTACCAAAAGTAATCTCACCGTTCCACTTGAATCAAATGGTAGAATTACCAGTGTTCTTCCCACAGCCAGATTCTGTAGCTGAAAGAGCACTACATACATTAGACATCAAAAGAGCGCTAATGTACTACATTGACAGAACAACACTAATTCGAAAAACAAAACAACTATTTATTGCTTTTCAAAAACCTCATACAGGAAATCCAATTTCTAAACAAGGCATTGCTAGATGGATAGTTAAGTGCATTCAAACCTGCTATATTAAAGCAAAGAGAGAGCTGCCTATTACACCAAAGGCACACTCAACCAGAAAGAAAGGTGCTACCATGGCCTTTCTAGGAAATATTCCAATGAACAAAATATGTAAGGCAGCAACATGGTCTACGCCTCATACATTTACCAAGCACTAATGTGTGGATGTGTTAACTGCACAACAGGCCACAGTAGGTCAAGCTGTACTAAGAACATTATTTCAAACTACTTCAACTCCTACAGGCTGAACCACCGCTTTTGGGGAGATAACTGCTTACTAGTCTATGCACAGCATGTGTATCTGCAGCTACACATGCCATCGAACGGAAAATGTCACTTACCCAGTGTACATCTGTTCGTGGCATGAGTCGCTGCAGATTCACATGCGCCCACCCGCCTCCCCGGCAGCCTGTAGCCATTTAGAAGTAGATCTTAAACATTTGTACTATATTACTTTAAGCTTCATTATGTACATACGTATTCACTCCATTGCATGGGCACTATTACTAGCATACACAACTCCTACCTCACCCTCTGCGGGGAAAACAATCTAAGATGGAGTCGATGCCCATGCGCAATGGAGTCGAAATGGGAGGAGTCCCTCGGTCTTGTGACTCGAAAAGACTTCTTCGAAGAAAAACAACTTGTAACACTCCGAGCCCAACACCAGATGGCGGACTGTGCACAGCATGTGAATCTGCAGCGACTCATGCCACGAACAGATGTACACTGGGTAAGTGACATTTTCCATATATATATATATATATATATATATATATATATATATATATACACATGTGTGTGTTCGATGGCATGTGTAGCTACAGATACACATGCTGTGCACTGTTCCTGCCATCTAGTGTTGGGCTTGGAGTGTTATAAGTTGTTTTTCTTCGAACAAGTCTTTTCGAGTCACGGGACCGAGTGACTCCTCCCTTTCGGCTCCATTGCGCATGGGCATCGACTCCATCTTAGATTGTTTTCTTTCCGCCATGGGGTTCGGATGTGTTCCTCTTCGCTCCGTGATTCGAATCAGGAAAGTATTAAAATCATTGAAAATCCATCTGTATTGTTGCGTTCGGGACCGGTTTCCTATAGATATATTGGCACCTACGAGACAACCGCTTCGGCAGCCATTCCGGCTTCCCCGCCCAGCCTCGGCCCGACCACACCCGTCGTTGAAGCCTCATGGACCGGTACCCCTTCAGTTTCTGTCCGACGTGCCACGCCAAGTATCCTTATACAGACTAGCATCGGGTCTGTAATCTGTGTCTGTCACCGGAGCACAGGGAGGATACCTGCGAGGCCTGCAAGGTCTTTCGGTCGAAAAAGACCTTGAGAGATCAGAGGGCAAAGCGCTTACAGATGACGTCGAAATCGGCACAACACCTCAACGTCGAATAGGAGGAGATGGCTATCTCCATCCAGGGATCGGAATCGGACGAACCGACGGAGACCGACAGCGGGCCAAAAAGTGAGTACGCCTGCCTGACGCATCCCCAAAGTCAGCCAAAAAAGCAAAAGGCCTCGGGACGCCACGGCCTGAAGGCCATGGCTCGACCCACAAAAAGAGCGGTGACCAAGCAACATCTTTGGCACCGAAAAAGGCCAAAATCGTGCCGAAGTCTTCCAACTCGAGTCGAGAAACTGGCGTCGAAAAAGTCGACATAGACTGGTCGAGACCACTAAGCCTCGAAAGAGCCTTCCGGATCCGAGGCTAACCATGACAAAGGGTATTTCGGTGCCGAGAAAGCCGGCTTCGGAGCCGAAAAAGACTTCTTACACAGAAGAACATGGGCTCTCCAAGCAACTTAAAGAGAAGCACAGGTTTGAACCGGAGTTAGATGTGGAGGATTTTGATGAAAGTCAACCAAGATTACAGATCCAGAAGGATACTGGAAAAATTCAAACTATCCCTCCTCTCAAATTTAAAAGGAAATTGGCTTTTCGCACACAGGCCAGAGACTGAAACTGATCAGCCAAGAGCAAAAGTGGCTAGAGAAAAGTCACCAACTCCACATTTCTCACCACCACATTCGCCACAAAGGACAAGGTCGCCATTTGTCACGCCAACTGCACAGTCACCCACACATACTGTGCAAAAACACAGGAAGATGTAGATCCCTGGGACCACTATGACCCACCGGTTTCAGACAACAGCCCTGAGTGCTACCCCTCAAAGCCATCTCCTCCAGAGGATAGCACCTCATATACACAAGTTTTTGCCAAGGCTGCGAAATTCCATAATGTCACTATGCACTCGGAACCATTGGAGGATGACTTCCTTTTCAATACCATGGCATCCACGCATGCGTTGTATCAAAGCCTGCCTATGCTACCAGGCATGCTTAAACATGCACAACAAGTCTTCCAAGAGCCGGTCAAGGGAAGGGCCATCACACCGCAGGTGGAGAGAAAATATAAACCACCCCCGTCGGACCCTGTGTTCATTACACAGAAGCTCCCTCCGGACTCTGTAGTAGTGGGAGCCACAAGGAAGCGGGCAAACTCGCAATCATCAGGGGATGCACCACCTCCTGATAAAGAAAGCCGCAAATTTGATGCAGCGGGGAAGAGAGTGGCGTCGCAAGCTGCCAATCAATGGCGTATCGCAAATTCACAGGCCCTTCTCACCCGTTACGACCTAGCCCACTGGGATGAAATGAATGATAACATTCAGCATCTACCGAAAGAATATCAGAAACGGGCTCAACAGGTGGTTGAGGAAGGACAAGCCATCTCCAACAACCAGATCCGTTCGGCACTAAACTCTGCCGATACTGCAGCAAGAACTGTAAACACGGCAGTCACGATCAGGAGGCATGCCTGGCTACGAAGTTCAGGTTTCAAACCTGAAATACAGCATGCAGTGTTAAACATGCAGTTTAACCATCAGCAATTATTTGGGCCGAAGGTGGACACCGGCTTCGAAAAAAATGAAAAAGGACACTGACACGTCCAAAGCCATGGGCGCGCTCTACTCTTCCCAGTATAGGGTGAAATTTAGAAAGCCACAATTTAGGGGAGAGTTTAGACAGCAACCCTCAGAGGCATACACCTCTCAAACAAAACCCACCTACCAGTCACAATACCAGAGAGGGGGGTTTTGTGGTTGATTCAGGGGACAATTCCCAAGAGCAAGGGGAACATTTCAGCCTACCAAGCAGACCCCCGGTAACAAACAGTGACTTCAATGTCACACTTTCCCAACACACATCACCGGTAGGGGGAAGATTAACAAAATACCACAAACATTGGTCAGACATAACCACGGACACATGGGTTCTATCAATTATCCAACATGGTTACTGCATAGAGTTCACACATTTCCCTCCAGCTGTTCCTCCAAGAGCGCACAAACTGTCGGCACAGCATCTAGACCTGCTACAAATAGAGGTACAAGCATTATTAACAAAACAAGCCATAGAACTAGTACCTCACCACCAAAAAGGATCAGGGGTTTACTCCCTATATTTCCTTATCCCCAAAAAAGACAAAACACTAAGACCAATTTTAGATCTCAGGACATTAAACTGCTTCATCAAATCAGAACATTTCCATATGGTCACCCTACAAGATGTAGTTCCCTTACTAAAACAGGGAGAATAATTGGCAACACTGTATTTAAAAGATGCGTATTCCCATATACCCTTCCATCCATCTCACAGGAAATATCTCAGATTTGTCATACAGGGCAAACATTACCAATTCAAGGTATTGCCCTTTGGGATAACAACAGCGCCCAGAGTATTTACAAAATGCCTCGCTGTAGTAGCAGCTCATATAAGGAGACATCACATGCACGTATTCCCATATCTCGACGATTGGCTAATAAAAGCCAACACTCAACACCGGTGTCAAAGTCACACGCAATATGTAATAGATACCCTTCACAAACTAGGGTTTTCTGTAAATTACCAAAAATCTCACTTGCAGCCATCCCAACTACAACAATACTTGGGAGCCACACTCAACACACAAAGAGCAATTGCCACTCCAAGCCCACAGAGAGTTCAATTGTTTCAAACTATGGTGTCAAACGTACAACCAAATCACCAGTACACAGTCAGATTTGTCATGAAACTACTAGGCATGATATCTTCATGCCTCGCTATTGTCCGAAACGCACAGCTACACATGCAGCCCTTACAACAGTGCCTAGCAAAACAATGGACGCAGGCACAGGGTCAACTTCAGGATCTAGTGTTGATAGACCGCCAAACACACTCTCCGCTTCAATGGTGGAACCCTGTAAATGTAATCAAAGGGCGGCCATTTCAAGACCCTGTGCCTCACGCCATTATCACAACAGATGCTTCCATGATTGGGTGGGGAGCACACCTCAACAATCACAATATACAAGGACAATGGGACAATCCACAAAATCAACTACACATAAATCACTTAGAACTACTAGCGGTCTCCCTAGCACTAAAAGCTTTTCAACCCCTTCTAGTCCACAAACACATTCTTGTCAAAACAGACAATATGACAACAATGTACTATCTAAACAAACAGGGGGGGATACACTCGTCACAACTTTGCCTCCTAGCACAAAAGATGTGGCATTGGGCAATTCACAACAACATTCGCCTGATAGCGCAATATATACCAGGCATTCACAATCGGTTAGCCGACAATCTCAGTCGAGATCACCAGCAAACTCACGAGTGGGAAATACATCCCCAGATTCTACAGGATTACTTCTACCGCTGGGGACACCAGACATAGATCTGTTTGCAACAAAACAAAACGCAAAATGCCAAAACTTCGCATCCCGGTACCCACACCCTCAGTCCAAGGGCAATGCTCTATGGATTAATTGGTCAGAGATATTTGCTTACGCTTTTCCCCCTCTCCCACTCTTTCCTTTCCTAGTCAACAAACTGAGTCAAAACAAACTCAAACTAATACTCATAGCACCAACGTGGGCTCGCCAACCGTGGTTCACAACACTGTTGGACTTCTCAGTAGTACCTCACATCAAACTCCCAAACATACCAGATCTGTTAACACAACACAAACAACAGATCAGACACCCCAATCCAGCATCGCTCAACCTAGCAATCTGGCTCCTGAAGTCTTAGAATTTGGCTACCTAAACCTTTCAAATAAGTGTATGGAAGTCATTAAACAATCAAGAAAACCGACAAGGCATTGTTATGCTAACAAATGGAAAAGGTTTGTTTTCTACTGCCAAGCAAACCAAATCACACCGTTAGATGCTTCCATACAAAACATTGTGAGTTACTTACTACACCTACAAAAAGCAAATCTCGCTTTTTCTTCTATCAAAATTCATCTCACCGCAATCTATGCTTACCTGCAGATTAAACATACAAAGTCAGTTTTTAGAATCCCCATTATTAAAGCCTTCATGGAAGGACTAAACAGGATTATACCTCCAAGAACCCCACCAGTGCCCTCGTGGAATCTTAATATTGTACTTACACGACTCATGGGCCCACCTTTTGAACCCATGCATTCTTGCCAAATCCAATTCTTGACTTGGAAGGTAGCATTTCTAATAGCCATCACTTCACTACAAAGAGTTAGCGAAATACAGGCATTCACTATCGAAGAACCATTTATACAAGTACACAAACATAGTGTTTCTCCGCACAAATCCGAAATTTCTGCCAAAAGTCATTTCACCGTTTCATCTAAAGCAAACTGTAGAGCTCCAAGTCTTCCTTCCACAGCCAGACACAGTAGCAGAAAGAGCCCTGCATACATTAGACTTAAAGAGAGCACTAATGTATTACATAGACAGGACAAAATCATTTAGAAAAACTAAGCAATTATTCGTTGCTTTCCAAAAGCCCCATGCTGGTAACCCTATATCCAAACAGGGTATTGTCTGATGGATAGTCAAATGCATACAGACCTGTTACCTTAAAGCTAAAAGAGAGTTACCCGTTACACCAAAGGCTCACTCCACTAGAAAGAAAGGAGCAACAGTGGCTTTTCTAGGTAACATACCAATGACAGAGATTTGTAAGGCAGCCACTTGGTCTACACCTCATACGTTTACCAAACATTACTGTGTAGATGTGTTAGCAACACACCAAGCCACAGTAGGACAGGCTGTACTAAGAACATTATTTAAAACGACTTCAACTCCTACAGACTGACCACCGCTTTGGGGAGGATTACTGCTTTGTAGTCTATGATCAGCATGTGTATCTGCAGCTACACATGCCATTGAACGGAAAATGTCACTTACCCAGTGTACATCTGTTCGTGGCATGTTGCGCTGCAGATTCACATGCGCCCTCCCGCCTCCCCGGGAGCCTGTAGCCGTTTAAGTTCATTAAAATTGTATATATGTAAATAAACATTCCTTTAACACAAACTGTGTACATACATATCTATTTATTTGCATGGACATCTTTAGTATCCTCGTTCTACCACTCCTACCTCACCCTATGCGGGGAAAACAATCTAAGATGGAGTCGATGCCCATGCGCAATGGAGCCGAAAGGGAGGAGTCACTCGGTCCCGTGACTCGAAAAGACTTCTTCAAAGAAAAACAACTTGTAACACTCCGAGCCCAACACTAGATGGCAGGAACAGTGCACAGCATGTGAATCTGCAGCGCAACATGCCACGAACAGATGTACACTGGGTAAGTGACATTTTCCATATATATATATATATATATTTGACCGCAGACCAGGCCCTGTAGCCAACAGCGGCCCTGCCAGCAGTGGATGGATTCACATATAGTAATGAATATTACTATACGTTAAAAAAGCATAGAAATTTACTGAAAAATACAAAGTTGACAGGGGCTTTATAGTTAGGTTCTGAATTTACTCGTACAAAACCATGGAAATTCAGCAGTTATATTTAGAGTTCTTTCAAGTAGCTAAAACTGGAGCCCTAAGGTTACTATAACTCCACCTTCACCATGCACAGCTAATTACTCTACATATTAGATTATTGAAGACATATTCTATGCCATCTTTCATATCCTCACTGCACCATTTGCAATAAAATTATTGATGAGACAACTGTACATGCCGTGTTGTGGCTAGCCAACATTCACAACCGGCTAATCGAATATCCTGGCCCATTTTCAAGTTTAGAAAGGAGCATTGATTTGGATTATTCGTCTAGCCCCAAAGTGCACTAAGCTTCTTAACTGGTAGTTTTGTATTTCATACTCCTCACTGTGAACCAGACCAATTGCGTCACACTTATCTACGCCAACGGCGTGTATCACAGCCTGCAGTATCACATCATAGTCTCTGCGCCAGTATGCGTGTTTTGCTCGTTATTTAAAAACGTGTTTACATGCAAGCGTCGCGTAGACAGTGGCACGTCATAGAAATAGAAAAAGCAGTCAAACAAGTGTATTGCCAGATCATTGCACTAAAGATTTTTTTTTGTATTGTACTAATTATACTAATTGCTCATTGTAAGGCTGAATTCATTATTGGAATGAGATCATTAATGTATTTCTTTGATCTACAAATCATATGATTGGCTGACTACAAAATCAAGTAATGTGTGTTCGTTTGACTGAATCTTTGGACTATTTGTTCTTCATACATCTGATATTCAAATTATTTGTCCTTCCATTTGTTCCTGGACCATATTTTACAAAACACGTCTGATTAGTTAAGAGTTCTTTTTTCTGTATATATAGATGCCTGTTATGCAATTTTAAATGTTATTAGATTGTCTCTCACTATTAGGAAACGTTCTGAATTTTAAATACCTGTGACATACAAGTTTTGTGATTTGTCTATGAAGACCCTATTTTTTACTGTATGGACATTATGATGTTTTATCAGTGATATTCTGCTTTTATGGCCTTGGTTGAATTACATTTGTTTAAATGAATCTAAATTTGAATGGCTCTTCAGCTACAGTAAAGCGGGCAGTGCTGGAATGTAGAGCAGCTTCATTGATGACTTGTGGAGGGCACATGGAATCTTAAGGGGTTCAAATGCCTAAATGTATAAGTGTAATACAAAAGAGGCTGCTGTTATCATCTTCATTACCCAGTAGTAATGAGCAAGTAAGCAGTGCTGTGACAGTTCCAGATTATGGAAGCGTGTGTAATGCTTCAGTGAATGCTAAATTGTAAAAGGGTTGTAATGCTGTTTGGGGTGTGCAAAATAGCTTTCAATGAAACATAATGCGCTGAGATATACAGTGATGTAAAGCCTACAGTACATTCTTTTGGGAGTTTAAGGTGTTAATTATTATTATAATAATAATTACATCTTATGTAGAGAAATCTAGCTTAACGTGACAAATACCACACACAATTTACACTTTGCCATTGTTTTTGTTAAACACAAAACATCCTCCAAAATGTGGTAATCTTGAGGAAAATAGTCCACTTTTGAATCAGTAACGTACGAATGCCCCATTAGTAGCAAATACCTGAAATAAACATTTCCTGTAACATTTCATCACTGTCCAATTTCCCAGCATGAATTCCGTCCACTCCCCCATACAAATGTTCAAGCTGAGTGAGATTTGAGACGATTTGTGCACAGCTCTATTTAGGTCCTGCTACAACATTTCAGTGCGGATGAGGCTTTGACTTTGACTCGGCTAATCTAAAATCCTAATTCTGTTCTTTTTCAATAACTCGGTGCAAGTCTTTCTGTTGTTTTTGTATAATTGTCCTGTTGCATGATTTCTTTCGGCTAAGCTTTAGGTGTTGGATAGATAATTTTGCTCTAGAATGCCCAAGTATGTAGAGAAATTCATGGTGGGCTTACTGGCTGTGAAATGTTGAGATCCTTTGTCTGCAAAGCAGTCTCAAATCATCATCCCTATACTACCATGCTTGATGGCTGGTGTGAGGTTCACAGGGTGCTCGCTACACAGTGTTTAGTTTTGCCAATTGTTATACTTTAGAATAGCCAAATAACCCTACTTTTGTATAGTTGTCGAGGAGAGCCTGCCCTAGAAGTCTTGTAGGGTGTTATTTTGCATACCTAGATCATGCCATTAAGTTGAAGAGTTGGATTTTTATCTTAGCTGCCCTTCCTCGAAAGCCTCACTTATTCAGTCTTTTCCTTACATTAGAATAGTCAGTTCTTGGGTTTACTGTATTTTGAGGTCTGTTGACCTCTTCATTTATCTTTGGGCTTTTTACGTTCTCAAAATTGCTCAGGGTCCTACTCCGGGGTACAATGGCATTTGTTCTGAGATTCTATTGCTTATTATTAATATTCTTTCTCACTCTGTTTTGATGAACTTTAGTTTTTAAGGGGCTCTATTGCCCTACCCGACCTGGTGAGCTCCTTGTAAATCACATATCTTAATGCTCCAGAACAAACCCACAACGCATTTTGTATTAGTTCTATTTAAACACAAACATAACAAGCCCAATAGCAGATGAAATTCCGTTCCTTATGGTCAAATCCCACATAATCAAGTATTATACAGAGTTAATCATTTTAATTGACACATACTATAAAACCAACCAGTAGATCGGACATTCATACAATCGTAGTGGGCTTTGATGGTAGTGTTCACTTAAGGCATCCCACAGAAACAGTTCTTCTGTAGTGGGCGCAAGGCAGGAGACATAACACTAACTCGGCCAGATATTAGTATGCTGTCATTACAGAGCAGTCCAGTTCAATAAAGCAGACATATTTATATTTAAACAGGGATTATTTCAGGAGTGTCTATATGTCTACAGGTCTAGATGAAGGTGGCAGGAGCTCTGATTAGAGCTCAAGCTGAGCATTGCAATACAGGTTTCAGCCAGGTTTTACATTTTGGAGCCCTGCCTCTAACCCAACTGCACACCACCACCAGCTGTGCAGTACATTTTTTTCATAAGGGGTAGAGATCCCTCCACCTAGCTAGGTAGCACTATCTTAGGATGCATTTGAAATTCATCCCCAGTCATATCTAACAAAGCACAAATAATGTCACCCTAGAAAGCCTGTACAGGGCTAACTGTCCTGGCCAGATTGAGCAAATCTGCTTTCTGAGTGTGACAGCTCCTGCAGTTGTAATCTGATAGAGAGTTCTAGCTGCAGCTTCCTTACCTTAGAATTCCCTGGCGTCCGCTTCGAAACCAGAGTTTTTTCTGAGTAGTACCCTGCGCACACACCGTCGGGCGGTGTCGTTCGGATCCACGTGCGTCAACCAGCTCTGCGTGCGTCGTCAGTGTCATTGGAGCCATCTATGACGTCATGGTTGTCTATATAGACGCTGTCTCGGCGCGCGTACGTCAGTTCTTTTCCTTCCGTGCCGGTTAAGCAAAGTTTTGGAAAGAGCTACCCTGCTTAGACGCTTTGTCAATGCTTTTTTGACTGTTTGAAGTCATGTCTTCGAGAAAGACAGGATTCAAGCGGTGTGGTGCGTGTCATCGCACCATGTCGGTGAAGGATCCGCACTGTGTTTGTCTTTGGTGCCTGGAGAAGGACCACGATTCCACCTCGTGCTCCGACTCTCGGGCCGTGGCGCCAAAGGCCTTGAGGGAGAGATCCCTTGAGCTTCTTGCGGCCCGACATTCGTCTTCGGTCGGCGCGACTCTGCGGAGGTCACGGTCCCGCAGTAGGAGGAGGTCGCGGCACCGCTCCCGGAGCCCCAAGTCCTCTTCCTCGCATTCGAGGTCATCTGAAGGTAAGAGGCACAAGAAGAAGAAGAAGTCCAAGCGGACTTAGTCTTCGCCATGCCCGTCTGGCGACGAGGCGTCTAGGGAACGTCGACGTTCCGAGCACGGTTCTGCGGAGCCGTCGCCATGGTCGACTCTGCGTCTCCCCCCCTTTCCGGGGACCGGATCGACCCCGCTCAAATAAGAGTTTTACGAGGCCATGCGTCTTGTTTTTGAGCGGGCTGCACCCTTGGGTGGGTCCTTGGGCCCCGCGGGGTCAGCAGGGGCCCCTTCGGATTCGACGCTGGCAGCTTTGGCCTCGGTGCCATTTGGGACCCCAGGATCCGATACCGGATCTGGACCGGCGCCGGTCTCTCACAATCGACCTCCTTCGGCGCCGGGTCCGACGTCGACGATTCCGCCACCGGCGCCCACCGGTGGCAGCCCCATCCTTATTCCGGTTGATCCGGAGCGACGTCGTATGACGTCGACTCCGACTTCGATGGAGCCAATTCTGCCCAGATCATTGTCTGAGCATTATTTAGATCAGCCAGATGCAGGAGAGGAATGGGAGGGGTCTGAGGACCCTTTAGAATCTGGATTGCAACAGGACTGGTATGAGGATCTAGGGGAGGCCAGTGGACTGGACATGTCTCCAGATACTGGTATGCTCTCTCCTCCTAATGTGGCTACGGAGGAGGGTGCTTCTTTCGCTATGGTGGTGCGTAGGGCAGCTGAGGTCTTGGACCTAGATTTGCCTACGCTGCCAGTCAAGACGAGTATCCTGACAGAAGTGCTTCAGCCAGGGGGGTGACAACATCAGAGCCATTTTTGGCCTTCAATGAGACTCTTACAGCCGTCCTTCTGGGTATGTGGTCCAAACCCAGCACAGGGGCTCCTGTGAATAGGATGGTCGGCCGCCGCCATAGGCCCGCTCCCAGCAACCCTAGTTTCCTCACACAACACCCCACTCCTGAGAGCTTGGTTGTCCAAGCCTCTACTTCCCGTGGTGCCTTCCCTTCCGCTCCCCCGGATAGGGAATCCAAGAGGCTGGATCAGCTTGGGAAGAAGATGTTTTCTTCCACCAGCCTGGCATTGAGGTCCGTAAACACCTCTTGCCTATTGGGCCGTTATTCCCATACTTTATGGGATACAGTGGCACAGGTGCTGCCCCAGGTCCCGGAGGGTGTACGGGACACTCGCACCCAGGCTGTCAAGGATGGGAGAGATGCAGCCAAGTTTACGATCCGGTGTGGTTTGGACACGACCGACTCGCTGGGCAGAGCGATTTCATCGTCAGTGTCCCTACATCGCCATGCTAGGCTACGTTCTACTGGTTTTTCAGGGGATGTCCAGTCCAGCTTCATGGACATGCCCTTTGATGGCTCTCGCCTTTTTGACGAAAAGGCAGACTCCGCGCTTGAGAGGTTCAAGGATTCTCGAGCCACAGCCATATCCTTGGGCCTTTCAGCGCCAGCACAACAGCAGTCTGTCTTGTACCACGCCAGCCACAGTTCAGCCACCGTCCTCAGGTTTCACAGCATCCCAGAAGAGGACGTGATTGTGGTACCATCAGACCCAGAGGGTCTCGCCAGAGGTTGGCCACCAAACAGTCCCCCTCCACTGTGCCCAAGCCCTCTTAGTATGGTTCTGCGGGATCATGTCCGTCCAGTTGGAGGGAGGATTCCTTTTCATCTCCCTCACTGGCTTTCCATCACCATGGACAAGTGGGTCCTACAGATCATACGGAAGGGCTACTCCCTTCCCTTCCAGTCTTTCCCTCCTTCTATCCCTCCGACAAAGGAATGGCTGATGGAGGACCATCTAGCTTTGCTCTGCGAGGACGTTACAGCTCTCTTGGCCAAGGGAGCCATAGAAAGAGTCCAGATATCAGAAGTAGGCAGTGGTTGTTATTCCCGCTACTTTCTGATTCCCAAAATGAACAAAGGCCTACGCCCCATCTTGGATTTAAGGGACGTCAATCTCTTCCTCAAGAAGGAGAAATTCAAGATGCTCACTCTTGCTCAGGTTTTGTCTGCCCCAGACCAAGGAGACTGGATGGTAGCGCTGGATTTGCAGGATGCGTATTTCCTCATTCCTATCCTGCCATCCCACAGGCATTACCTGCGGTTCAAGGTGGGCCACGAGCACTTTCAGTTTACCGTGCTTCCTTTCAGCCTCACCAGTGCCCCCCGGGTGTTCACAAAGGTGATGGCGGTGGTGGCAGCTCATTTGCGCAGGTCAGGGATTTCAGTCTTCCCCTACCTAGACGATTGGCTGTTGAAGGCTCCTACACCCCAGGCTCTCGTCACCCACCTCCAGACGACGGCGGACCTCTTGCATTCGCTGGGGTTCACTATAAATGTGCCGAAGTCACACCTGACTCCCTCTCAGAAGCTCACTTTCATAGGGGCTCTTCTGGACACAGTGCAGTATCGGGCTTAAACTCCCGAACAGCGGGTCAAGAATATTTAGGTTATGATACCGATGTTTCGGCCTCTATCCTGGATCTCAGTGAGACACTCTGAGGCTGCTGGGACTCATGGCTTCCTGCATCCTGTTGGTCAAGCATGCCAGATGGCGCATGAGGGCTCTGAAGTGGGACCTGAAGTTCCAATGGGCACAGCATCAGGGAAATCTTACTGACGTGGTTCAGATCTCGGAGGGGACTGCAAAAGATCTACAGTGGTAGTTAGTGAACTGAGAGTGGGTCAAAGGCAGACCCCTCTCCCTTCCCCAATCAGATCTAACGGTAGTGACAAATGCGTCACTTCTGGGATGGGGCGGCCATCTGGGGAGGTGGAGGTCAGAGGTCACTGGTCTCCGGCGGAATCCTGGCTCCACATCAACTTGCTGGAGCTTCAGGCGATCCGGCTAGCATTCAAAGCATTTCTTACTGTTGTGAAAGGGAAGGTGGTGCAGGTGTTCACGGACAACACTACCTCAATGTGGTATTGCAACAAACAGGGCGGTGTGGGGTCGTGGACCCTTTGTCAAGAGGCTTTACGTCTCTGGACATGGCTGGAACAGCAGAGCATGACCCTGGTGGTTCAACACCTGGCAGGTTCTCTGAACGCCAAAGCAGACGAACTCAGACAAAAATGCTTAGAGGATCACAAATGGTGTCTCCATCCGGAGGTGGCGCAAGGACTTTTTCAGCAGTGGGGAGAGCCTTGGTTAGATCTGTTCGCCTCCGCAGAGAACGTGCAATGTCAGCAGTTTTGCGCATTAGAGTTTCCAAGTGGGCTATCGCTAGGCAGTGCTTTTCATCGCGAGTGGAGTTCAGGCCTCCTGTACGCCTTTCCGCCTATACAACTTCTGCCCAGAGTTATCAAGAACGACCGGGCCCAAGTAGTCCTAGTGGCTCCGGATTGGGCACAGAGAGTTTGGTATCCAGAGCTTCTCAAAATGAGCATCGGTCCTCCAATCAGGCTGCCTCTTCCGGAAGATCTTCTGTCGCAGCAGCAGGGGAAGGTTCTCCACCCATACCTGTCAGCTCTGCGCCTTCATGAGTGGAGATTGAGCAGCGACAGTCGATGGTTTATGCCCTCCCTCCTGAGGTCTGTGACGTCATTCTGGCAGCCAGTCGTCCATCTACTAAGTCAATCTATGCCTGCCGTTGAAAACGCTTTGTTTCATATTGTACATAGATGTGTATTAATCCTTTTTCTTCTTCTCTGTCTAACATCCTTTTGTTTATATTGTCTCTCGCCCAGCAGGGTTCCTCTTTGAGGCCTCTCAAGGGCTATCTTGCAGCCTTATCTGCTTTTCTTCAGTTGCCTGATCAACCATCTCTGTTTAAATCACCTATAGTACAGAGGTTTTTGAAAGGGTTTGTGCATCTATTCCCGCCTGTGCCTTTCGTTATGCCCCAGTGGGATCTTTATTTGGTTCTTACCTTCCTTATGTGTGCTCCCTTCGAGCCCTTCCATAACTGTTACTATTAAGACTGCCTTTTACGTGGCAATTACATCTGCCAGGAGAGTGAGTGAGCTGCAGGCTTTATCTTCAAAGCCACCGTACCTCACGATATATCCTGACAAGGTAGTATTAAAAACTTGTGCCTTTTTTCTCCCCAAGGTGGTTACCCCTTGGGGCGTGGCCTGCTGAGCAGCGAGATGGCCGCTCTTTGAGTGAGCTCCGCCGGCCGGAACGTAATCCTTTAATTATCCTTCACTTGAGGGCGAGCCGTAGCTGCCAGGACCAGTAAAAAGTTTGCAGGTGGCGGTGGGGCACGGGCAGAGATACGAGAGGTTTATGCCCTAATGCCTACGAGGAACTGGGGACCTCGCGGCATGCGGACGGGCCCGTCGGAGGCGCCTGCCGAGGAGCGCTGCTGGGAGCGCTGAGACTCGGGCGCGGACTGGCAGCGGGCCCGAGAGAGAGCAGCGCCGGGACGTCGAGGATCCCGGCGCAGATAACAGCTGGCCGGGTGATCCTGCGGGTGTGCGGGGGCGGCCCCCGGGCGGCCTTGGAGCCGAGATCTTGGAGCCGCGCGGCCGGGTGGTGGCCCAGAAGTCGGGGCGCTGCCCGCCGGCGCGGTCGACACTGGCAGGTACAGGGGACCCCTAAAACAAAAAGTTGCATGAGCGACACCAGGACTGCACTCCTTCTTACGGAGGCGGCCCGCTGGACACCTCCGTTGTGCCTGCGGCGGGAGCAGTGGTGGCGGATTCTGGAGGCGGCGGACGACATTTAGGAGCCAAAACACAGGCCTAAGAGTGAGACGGTGCGAGAACTTGTGTGCGGTTGGGCATTGACGCGGGGCCTCGCTGATGCCATGGGCGCACGGGTGAAGGCTACTGGAGCACCTGTGGAGGTAGTAGTGCCTGGTCTGCCCGGGCGACACAAGTGGCATGCTCCAGGGATGCTGAGGTGAGGAGACAGGGATCCTACGAGCAAGCTCAGCTGGGCTGGAGGCTGAAGGTGGTCAGTTGGGACAGGCGCTGCTGTGGCAGGGCCAGTTGCCTTGTGTGTGCGGGGAGTGTATGAAGGGCCTCCCCCCCCCCCCCATCGGTTTGAGGTCATGGAGGACATAGTGGACATTTGATTACATCCTGGCAAAGGTTTTGGTCTACCGTGGAGAAACAGTCTAATGGGAACCCAGTGGAGGAGCTGGCGGCGACTAAGTGGCTTATCAGTGAGGAATCAGTCAGCGTAAGCGCCGAGTGGGGGATAGAGGTCCCCGGCTGCGACTGCTTGGAAGTGGAGGTGGCTGTAGGCCCGGCTGGTAGCTCGCGGCGCGACCCGGTTGATATCTGGCTGCCATGGGTAAACATGATGCTAAGCAGCCTAGGCTGAACTTTGATAATAAGCGCTCTACACGTCAGGGAGAGTCGGAGCAGGGGCCCGAGGCGGCGGGGGGGCTCGACCTAATCGCTGATGATCAGGGTGAAGATTTGCGCACATTGATGCTGGAGATGCGTTCCAGCCTCAGGAATATAGACACTAAACTGGACAATCTTACCAATCAATTAGACTCTGTGAAAACACAGGTGACCACTCACGAGACGAGGTTGGACACGCTTGAGGCTCGCCAGACTGAGTGTCACGAGTTTCCAGTGGAAACGAGGGACCAGCTCCTACACATGGACAAATTGCTGGGAATAATACATGCCAAAAATGAAGACTTGGAAACGCGGTCCCGGCGTAACAATCTACGTATCACGGGGATCCCGGAGACCACTGCCATAAATAAGATGGAAACATACATTACTGAACTCCTACATGAATTATTTGACCCTGACCTCTCTGCGATGTTTGCGGTGGAGAGGGCACATAGGTCATTGGGCCAGAGACCCCCTGTTGGAGCGCCGCCCAGGCCTATGATTGCGAGAATCCTGAACTACCAAGACCGTGATTTTAATCCTTAAACTGGCAAGGCAGAGAGGTTCCATCACGCACAAGGGCAACAGCATCTCCTTTTACCCCGACTTCACCCCGGCTGTGCAGGCTGCCCTCCGGGGGTTTCTGCCTGCTAAGCGACTTCTACTACAGGCGCAGGTCCCTTATTCCCTTCTCTACCCGGCCAAATTAAAGGTGTCCTTTGAGGGGTCTACCCACATGTTCACGGATGCCAAGGAAGCGATGAAGTTTGCCAAACATGTGGGACGCAAATCCGCACAACGATCAAGAGAGGCTGCGGAGACAATGGATAGCAGGCTCAGTGACAATGAGTAAACGCAGGCCCAATCTACTATATCCTTTGGGAATGACTCTTACTTAAATGTGACCTCTATTTACTTGAGGGGGTGATGCATATGTGATTCAATCTCCGTCATCTGCTATTCTAGATAGATCTAAATTATAAGGTTTTAAGCGGCGAGGTTCCCCTGCAGATCTTCCGGCCACCCCGTTACATACGGGGAAGTAGCTGGCATCGCCACACCCTCTCGGGAATGTTCCCTTGTTTAGTAAAATGTCTTTTTGGGGATAGTATGGGGATGGTTAATCTACGACCCGGTTGGGGGTTTGGAGTGGGTGGGGGGCAGCTGAATGGGGTTGTTATTTTGTTGTTTATTGCCAATATCTATCGTATGCTATTTGTGTGGTGTCTTGAGCGTATAGTAGGGTCACTGTCTACATGTCCTCCTGCACTTTACATGATGTGTATGAGAAATGTCAAGAGTAGATAAAACCTTGAACTGTCTCACCTGGAATGTTCGGGGGCTCAACGACCACAGGAAGGCTGGGTTGGTACATGCATATTTGGTACGACATGGTGTGGATGTCTGCCTATTGCAGGAAACTCATCTGAACACCGCCCCTGCCCAAAGACTGCGCCACACCAGATGGGGGCATGTTTACTTGGCTATCTACTCCAACTATGCTCGGGGTGGCGATACTGATACGTCGCGGGCTGGACTGGCGTGAGGGCGTTGTTCAGTGTGACCCAGAGGGGCGATATGTTTGGGTACAGGGTGTTATATGTGGTGTTTTGGTAATATTCGTGGCTGTGTATGGGCCTAATGCTGACTCTCCAGGTTTCTTTCATAAGTTGTGGGGACAAGTGAAAGCCACTGGGTGCGATACAATTATATGGGGAGCCGATTTTAATGCAGTACTTGATGACAGAGTGGATAGGAAGGGAGTGGCTCGCACTTTAAATCCATTGGCGGGCTCTGCGCTGCGGGATATAATGTTAGATGGTGCGCTGGTTGATGTGTGGCGAGGTAGGCATGAGGACCTGAGGGAGGGCACTTGTATGTCAGCCTATAGCGGCGCGTTGTCCCGTCCCGTCTTGACTTCTGGCTAGTGTCGCGGGATGTAGCGTTGTGGACGGTGCAGGCGGAGCATATGCCCCGCACGCTGTCAGACCATGCACCCTGCATGCTGAAGTTGCTGCTTCCCGGGGGTCCTTTCCCGGCTTTCTCGTGGCGGCTTCCACCCCAGGCATTACTTGATACTGCATTCAGAGAGGAGATACGGACTGATATCACTGACTATTTTGAGCACAATGAGGGATCGGTGGACACAGAGGCGACTCTGTGGGAGGCCTTCAAGGTCGTCATTAGAGGCCAGTGTATAGCCCGACAGGCGGGTGTATTAAGGGCGATAAGGGGCACGCTGGTGGGGCTGGAAACTGAAATAAAACGTCTTGAGCGCACTTCCTTGGAGGCTGGAGAATCAGAGGTGGCGGGGCTGTTGAAAACCAAATTATTGGAATATGAGGAGGAGGCGCTACGGGAGGTCAAGTTTCTAGGGAAATATGTGGAGGCGAGGCGTTATGGCGAAGGAGGGAGACCGGGGAAGGTCCTGGCAAATATGATTAGACCGCCTCGTCCCGCGACTTATATCCATGAACTACGTACAGCGGATGGCGAACTGCTTCATGACAGGGAGAACATTGTAGGAGCATTCTCCAAGTTTTATTCTCGGTTATATACCAACACTCATGATACATGTCCAGTGGGGTTGGAGCCCTACCTAGACTCCATTGCATTGGCATGGCTCAATAATAACCACAGGGAATATATGGACCTCCCGATAGATGCCGGAGATGTGGCACAAGTTATCAGGAGCCTACCGCCTGACAAGGCACGGGACCTGACGGTCTGACAACAGCCTTCTATAAGGCATACGCAGATGAGCTGTCGCCCAGGTTGCTGGCAGTGTATGAAGAGGCCCTGGAAAGAGGGGTGTTGCCTGCCACTATGCGTGAAGTGCTGATTATCACGCTGCTGAAGCCAGATAAACCGGCTGACGATCTAAACTCATACCGACCATTATCTCTGATTAATGTAGATGTGAAAAATGTGGCCAAATTGATTGCGAACCGGGTGCAACCAATGCTGTCGATGATCGCACTCCCTGACCAATCCGGTTTTATACCAGGAAGGGCGACATCCCATAACCTACGAGCGATCTTCGCTACATTACATTACCTACACCCCGAGATTAGAGCGGCCGTGGTGTTTTTGGATGCCACTAAGGCCTTTGATACAATTGAATGGCCATATTTATTCTGTGTTTTAGAGAGGATGGGGTTCAGTACGTTGCTGATTAGGAAAATCCGCCTGCTCTACACAATGCCTACAGCCAGAGTGCGGGTGAATGGTCTGGTGTCTGAGCCTTTCCCCGTCTTGCGTGGTACTAGACAGGGTTGCCCTTTATTCCCGCTGCTATTTGTTATAGCTATGGAGCCGCTGGCAGCGAGGATTAGGCAACATCATTCTGCAAGAGGTATAAGATTCAGCTCTAGAAACCTTCTGGTGTCACTATACGCGGATGATGTGACCCTTTATTTTACCAATCCTTCGGACAACTTGGACCCCATCTTGCGGGAATTTGTCCGCTTTGAGGGCTTCGCAGGTATCTCCATCAACTGGTCCAAATCAGTTATCTTTCCTCTCACGAACGCCACCACGGAAGTGCGCTCTGAATATCCTTTGCGTTGGGAGGCGGGAAGGGTCAAGTATCTGGGGATTTGGATTAGCCGGGACCTTCAGGAGATTTGGGGCCTTAACTTTGGCAGAGCAATGTTATGGCTGAGCGAGAAAGTGAAATTATGGGCTTCCCTGCCTCTGTCATTGACTGGGCGGATTGCGCTAGCAAAAATGATAGTGTTAGCCAAATTCCTTTACCTATTCGTCAACATACCTATACCGCTTACAGCACACTTCTTTGCCACTTTGCGGTCACGCCTGGTGGAGTTGGTGTGGGCAGGTGGACAGGCCAGAGTGGCGTGGGACACGCTGACACTGCCATTGCGATGGGGAGGTTTAGGTGCCCCAGATATAAAACTGTACGCCCTCTGTGCTCAGGCTCAGTTCGTGCATTTTTGGTCCCACCCGGTCCCTTTTCACCCTCACGTGGCAGTGGAGCGCGATGTGGTGGCGCCCCTTCCAATTGGAGTGGCGATATGCGCTAAGGCAGGGCGTCCCAGAGCAGACGTATACACGGCCAGGATGCTGCAGTGGGTATGGGAAGAATTGCGCAAGAGGGCCGGGGTCCCACTGTTGTATGCTCCATCGCTTCCGCTACTGCATAACCCGTTGCTGCCTTATGTGGCTGATGGGATAGCTAGTCATCTGATTGACAAAATGCACCTCCACACATTTGCAGACCTTTTTCCCAATGGTAAGTTCATACCTCCCCCGACATCAGAAGAGGGAGGTACAGTGCCTTTTTCTGAACTATTTCTATACCACAGACTACGTGCGGCGTGCCGGTCGCTATTCGAAAGTTTCCCTGACGCGCCACCCGTATTTACAGCTTTGGAGGCGGTGGTGAGCTCCCCTTCCCCCCGAAAACTGGTAACCCTTATTTATCGCCATATGCAAAGCATGGCACCGGAAGTGACGCCTAAATCTATGCTGTATTGGAATGAGGAGCTCCAGCCTGAGATTACTGAGGAACAGTGGGAGTTCTGGTTGTGGGCAGCTTACTGAGCTTTCGCCAAATTACAAGCTGCGTTTAATACATTTTAAATACTTGCATAGGTTCTATAGAACCCCCATCAACCTGAGAAAAATCGGGCTTAGGGAGACAGATGAATGTTGGCGATGTGGGTCGGTCTCGGCCTCTTTTTTACATATAGCGTGGTCCTGCCCCAGGTTAAAGGGTTATTGGTCCCAGATCTTTGAGTCGATAAATCAGATAGTGGGCCGCTCGGATGTCCCCTCCCCTCTGCTTGGGCTTCTGGGATATGTCAGGGACACTCCGCCAACAATGCGCAGGCTGCATGCACTACTACTACTGTTTGCTAAGCGACGGGTGGCAATCCACTGGGGTAGGCAGAGGGTACCTATGGTGAGAGATTGGCTGGCTGATGTAACTTACGGACACACGCAGTTAACTACATTCTGGGAGTTAATGCCAGCTGCATCTAGGCCCCGTGATATCTGGGACCCGTTTGTGAGTTGGGCTCGGGAACATCGGAGCAGTAGGTTGGGGAGTGATACTCTGAGTGAATGACCCCTGGGAGGGGGAGGGCGGTGGGTGTTACAGCGTACTTCTCTCCTTTCACATCATGTGGGTGGTGTCCATATCGCTAGAGTGCGCTTGGTTACTAACCCTGTTTTCTTCCGCTACCGCCCTCTCTACATGCTAAAGCAAAATACTGTGGCCCTCCGATCCCTTGGGCCCAGGCTAGAGGCTTGTAATCTCTATTAATACGGACATGATGACTATTGTAACACGTTCTATTTATTCGACACCTAATAGCATACCATATGTAACACACTATGATGATAACTGGCAAGTTTGTTTGTTGTATTTTTTATACTGTAAAATGCTCAATAAAAATAAAAAAATAAAAAAGGTGGTTACCCCTTTCCATCTGGGTCAAAATATCACCCTGCCCACCTTCTTTGCACCAGTGCATCCCTCTAAGGAAGAGGAGCGTCTCCATCGGCTGGACCCAAAAAGAGCGTTATCGTTCTACCTTGACCGCACTAAAGAGTTCCGGGTGGATGACCAACTCTTTGTGGGGTACGTTGGTGTAAAGAAGGGTCGGGCAGTGCAGAAACAATCCATTTAGTGCTGGGTCGGTTTCTGTATAAAGATCTGCTACGCTTTGGCAAAGAACCAGCCTCCCGAGGGCTTGAGAGCTCATTCTACTAGGGGGAAAGCTGCTACCACTGCATTAGCACGAGGCGTACTGGTGGTGGACATCTGTCAAGCTGCAACGTGGGTTTCTTTGCACACGTTTGCAAAACACTACTACCTGGATAGTCAGGTGAGAAGAGAAGGGCATTTTGCCCGGTCTGTTTTGCAGGACTTTCTGGTGTAAAAATCTCCTTCAGACCCACCTCCATGGGTTATAGCTTGGGTATCTATTCTAAGGTAAGGAAGCTGCAGCTAGAAGTCTCTATCAGATGAACAAGTTACTTACCTTCGGTAACGAGATATCTGGTAGAGACTCTATCTAGCTGCAGATTCCTTACACCCGCCCAAGCCTCCCCGCTCTGTGGATATTTTTCTTATGTAGATATATATATATATATGTATATATGTATTTATGTGTACATATGTATATTTTTGATCTTGGCATTTTTGCCTTCCTTAAAGGCATGAAAGAATTTTTGCTTCAAACAGTCAAAGAGGTAAAATCCATAATGATTGGTTCTTCCATGACTGCGCTTCTGGCGTGGGAAGTTGTGGAAAAGAACTGACGTGCGCGCGCCGAGACGGCGTCTATATAGACAACCATGACGTCATAGATGGCTCCAACGACGCTGACCACGCACGCGGAGCTGGTCGACGCGCGCAGGGTACAGCTCAGAAAAAACTCCAGATTCTAAGCGGACGCCAGGGAATTCTAAGGTAAGGAATCTGCAGCTAGATAGAGTCTCTACCAGATACCTCGTTACCCAAGGTAAGTAACTTGTTCATCTGGTCAAAGACCATATATGCATAGGGCTGTAATAAACTATATGCTCAAATTTTAAAAATGGTTTATGTGAACTTGTGAAGTATACTGCTTGAGGAGAGCAAGTCGTTTTGTGCGCAATAGAATCGCGAAACCTCATTTGAAATCAACAGCAGTGTGTGGTAAATAAGGGAATGGATTAAACTAATAAAAGGCAAAGTGCACCTCTGTGCAAACAGTGTAGCTCGAAATCTAGTGCTTCAAACTTTCGACGGTGGTTGGGTAGTGAGAGTCAGCGTTTCCCACTTAACTCTGGATTGAACTGACAGTTTTTTATTTATGTACTGGTGTTAGCCCTTCCAGTGACTAAACAAGTAATCGTGATTTTTTTTTTCTTGCTGCACCTTATTCTTCTAGGCCTCTTAACTGATCTGAAAGTAGTAAGGGTTAGCTTTCTTTCTCATCACACAAGGCTTCAAAATGATTTCCAATTGTATTTTTTCTTTGATAAATGACAAAGTGAAACGCGCGGATGTTTCTTGCCACAGGATATTAGCTTTATCTACCCTTAAGCATTTAATTTAACTAAGTGAAGGTATGATAAGTCATTATATGTAAAAACAAAGAACCTTAAGACGGTCTACTTTTTCATATCACTGCAGATGTACTTACTGGTGACTGAGAAAAAGAAAAGGATGCTGGTATGTGCTCGTGGAGTTAACTGGGACGTGTGTGTGTGTGTGTACTGACATAATATTGTTATCTTGTGGGTGCTTTGATATTAACATGATTAATGGTGGCTAATGTTTAGTGAAGCAAACTGTGAAGACAGATTCCAGCCTTGGGAAGTTCACAATCTACTTGATTTATTATAGCACAACAAATACAACACACTGTCAGGGCAGGATTTACATAACCCGTGTTCCTCCTCCCGGTATCCGTCCAACTGTCCCTGCCCTCGCTACCCACAATCTCAAATCCCCACAGTTTCTCTCACGCACCTACAATACAAAAGAAAGTTGCAGGTGCACATATTGATCTTAGGCTAAATAGCGTCACAACACATCTCCTTCCTTATAATAACATACAATTGGAAAAGGAATTTGTTGAAATAGTATACAATGAACCAAATTTCAATATAGATATTAAAGTACATAACCTACAAATTTGGATAAGGGTACATAAATTAACAACATGGATGAATGACCATATCAAACCTTTATACATAAAGCAAAGCCAACGTGACCTCGACTAACTTGCGTTAGTTCTATAGCTTTTATAAATAATATTTTTTTTCTAAATATATAAATCTTCCATAAAATGAAGAATCTTTCATCATACACATGCTGTTTAATCATTCACATACATAGTCCTCTAATTTCCTAAGTTTGCTCACTGTACGACCCGTCCTGCTAGTTCTGTTAGTAAGATTACCCACTGCATGGTGTTCCCTCCAAACTCTTCCTTTGCTTTGGAGCGTGTGTTTTGGGGTGACTACCATGACAGGGAGTTCCCTCATCTCTCCCTTCCGAATACCCACCTCTGGTGCTTTCTCCTCAAACTCTGTGAATTATCTTCATGTTCTATATTTTCCTCATCCAACCACTCAAAATCGCGTCCGATGGTATCAGATTTTGCTTGCCCATGACCCCAACTGTTTGACAATCCGTCACCCAGATTATTCTTTACAGGATTATTTTTCATATTCTTTTTTTTTTTTTTTTTTTTTTTACACAAAGACATATGCCATACTTTCCCATCACTCAACATCACTGAGTTACCAAAGATCTTCAATATTGTTAAGGGTTGAGAAAAACGACTTTGATCTTTCCCTATCAATCTATTTTTTTTTTATACCTTAACCCCGTCACCAACTTCTAAATGTACTGTCTTATATTTATGCTTTAGATCATATTTTTTACATAATGTATGTTTTTTTGTGAGTTTCTCCTTAACATGCTGTGATGTTTAATCAATTCTTCTGGATGCTTTCATCCACCCAATATTATGTTTGGACAGGGGTGTCCTTCCTATCATCAATTCGAAAGTACTAGATTCTATGTTCTCCGAAGGTGTAATTCTATATACCCATAAGGTTTTATACAGTTCCATCCTCCACTT
The DNA here is from genome assembly GCF_031143425.1 of Pleurodeles waltl. Classification (NCBI taxonomy): domain Eukaryota; kingdom Metazoa; phylum Chordata; class Amphibia; order Caudata; family Salamandridae; genus Pleurodeles; species Pleurodeles waltl. The sequence goes on from NC_090451.1 coordinate 583,211,185, forward strand.
GACTGTTGTTGTTTGCTAACTGTATAATTCCTTTAATTACACAATTAAAATATTCCACAGACCCATTCCCTGCTGGATGGTACACAGATGTCCTCTTGTGTATTATCTCATTCCTCTTCAAATAATCCTTAAATTTTTCTGCTATGAATTGTGGCCCATTGTCACCCACAGTAAATTTCTGTAACCCTTCTCTAACAAAAATTTGATCTAAGAACTTAATAATGTTGTTTGAGTCTGCTTTACATACAGTCTCCACCTCAGGCCATTTTGTCAAATGGTCAATTAGTACTATCTCATACACTTGTTCTTCATGTTCCAAAATGGGTCCCATTATGTCCACACCTACACTTTCACAAGGCATTTCCGGGTATTTCAATGGATGTAGTGGAGATTTAAGGGTGACTTCAGTCTTGTCAGAATTTTCACATTTTAAACAAACCGAAACTGTTCTTTCTATTTCCAAATCATAACCCAGCCACCAATACCAACTTTTTACTCTCAATTTTGTTTTACATATACCTAAATGTCCTTCATGGCATACATCAAGAATTTCTTTCCTCTGTGTCTCTGGGGGAACCACTTTCCCATTCCTCATTATTAATCCACCTTCATATGACAATTCATTCTTCACTTTCCAGTAAGGTAATACATCTTTACCAACGTTTCTTTTGCAGGGCCAACCTTCTGATATCATAATGCTTATCTTGCCTCTCATTTTATCATTCTCGTGCGCCAATTCCTTCTCTTCCTTTGTTATGCTGGGAAACTCTTCAGCTATGTTTGCCACACAGAATTCATCACATATATCTTCATCCATCTTATTTGCTGGCATGGGTAATCTAATAAGGAAATCCGCAATCACATATTTCACACAAGGTACATACTGTACTTCTTAATTGAAATCAAACAGCCTTACTCACATACAGGCAAGTCTGGCTGAAGCATTATACAATCCTTTAATGGACAGAACTTTAGTTAAGGGTTTATGGTCACCTCTTAAAATCACCCTTCCCCCCCCCAAATGTATTGCCTGAAATGCTGCAGACCCCAAACACATGCCAGTGCCTCTCGTTCAATAACCAAATATTTTTCCTCTGTAGGGGTTAGGGAATGAGACGCAAATGCAATGGTAACTTCCTTGTTCCTTCCATCTTTTTGCATTAGCACAGCTCCTACACCCTTTCCACTAGCATCAGTAGTGACAATACTCTCTAAATCCGGATCTAACCCTTGTAAGGGAGGAGCTTCACAAATACTTTCCTCAAGGCTATTGAATTCTTCCTGACCCTTAGTAGACCATTCAAATGTGTTTTTCACTTTAAGTAATTGTCTGAGCACGTATGTTTTGGATGAGAAATCTTTCAGAAATGTGGAGTAAAATTCTGCTAGTCCCCAAAATGCCCACACTTCATCTTTGCTATTGGGTGTGGACGCTTCCCAGATAGCTTCAAACAATTCCTTTTTTGGTTTAGTACCATCCCCACCAATCACATGTCCTAAGTAGGTCACCTGCCCCGGAGAAAATGTGCAATTACTAAATTCTGCTGTCAACCTCTTCTCCCTCAAAGTATGCAACACTCGTAATAGATTGTCATCATGGTCCATCTTAGTTTTGCCCATCACTAATATGTCATCTTGGAATATAAACACATTTTCCATTCCTTTGAACAATTTATGCATCAACCTTTGGCACATGGCAGCTGCTGACGGCAACCCAAATGGAACTCTCTTATATCTATAACATCCAAAATGTGTAACAAAGGTGATTAAATTCCTACTATCAGGATGTAATGAGATCTGATGGTATGCTGCAATTAGATCAGTGGTTCAAAACCACTTCACACCCTTGGTTAAAGTTAACATTTCATTTATTTTGAGTAACGGAAATTGGTCAATCTGCATATTGCTATTGAGATTGCGCAAATCAATGCATAATCTAAGTTTCCCATTGGGTTTCCTAGCCACACCAAATGGTGCAACCCACTCTGAAGACTCCACTTGTTCAATAATGTCATTTCTCAAAAGCTCTTCCAATTGTTTTTCCATGTCACGTTTTATCAAAAATTGTATATTTCTTACTTTATGTACAAATGGCCGGGCATCAGATTTAAGCTGTATTTTATGACAAAAACCTTTCAATTTCCCAATGCTGCCTGAAAATACATCGGGAAATGTTTACTTAATGTTGATTCCCCATTTGTTTTCATCGGAGTGTATTATCATAGCAGGTTCAGGACTGTTAGGGGCTAAGGTTATTCCCAATTTACCCTGATCAATTCACTCCAAAACAGAAGGTCCAGTAACCGATATATACAACTTCCCTGTGTTTACCTGAATTTAAGTATTTTGTAGCCTAATAACCCTATTGGTTCACCTGTGAATGTTTTGAGTGCAATATCTGGTTGTTCCAGTTTTCCCCCTACAGTATGCGCAAACATCTCCTTCCACATTTGTTTTGTTGATAATTGTGTATGGTGACCCAGAATCAGCCACTATTGAGATGTCAACCCCACCAATGCACACATCACATCGGTTTCTTGTTTTTCCCATCAATGTAAGTATCAGCATTAAACATTTGTTCATCTTCTATATTCAACACACACAAATTCAGATCCAAGTCCTCTGAAGAAACTACTATGAACCTCTTCTCCCAAAGCAACCATGTTTACTCTACTTCCTGTCTTCTTCTGGCACACCTTCTGAAAGTGCCTTATAACACCGCACTTGATACATCTCTGTTTCTTTGCCGGGCATCTCCGATTATTTGCCATATGGTTTGCACTTCCACATCTGTAACACTTCTTTTTTTGTAAGGTTCACTTGGTTATTATTTTTCCACTCAGATGCCGTTTCTTCCCTTGTTTTTATTTTTTTGGTAGCTGTATGTGTTGATGATTTTGTGCACTCAGTTTTAGTTACCAACTGTTTCATGTGAATGTCTTAACCTTTTTTTTTTTAACACTGCCTTAGTGCACCTCCCTGTTAATTCAGCTCTCTCTCTTCACAATGTCGATCACATCCTTGAGAGATTTTTCACCTTTAGACCACAACTGTTGTTGTATGTTTTCGTTAGATGCTCTCATAACAATTTGATCTCTAATAAATTCATCCTGTAAAGTTCCAAACCGACACGTAATAACTAAGTTCTTTAAAGCAGAAAGGTAATCTTCAATGGGCTCATCTGTACCTTGTACACGATTAAGACATTTGTGGCGATCCACCGCAACACATACTGTAGGTTTGTAGTAATTATCCAAGTCCCCCAAAGCATTCTTGTACACATCTCCTTCTCCTTCAGGTCTTTGTTTTTTATGAATAGAATTGTACATTTTTAAACCACCTGCCCCTAAGCAATGTAATAAAATGTTCTTTTTCTTTTTAGGTTTTGATTCTTCTTTTTCATTATCAAACGTAGATATGTAGTCTATGAAATACTCACACCATTCTTTCCATTTTTATGTTGGCTCTCCTAATGCAGGGATAAATGCTTGTGGAGGAGATAAGTTAAATAAATCCCCTGCAGCCATTATGCCTTTAATAAATTCTCCAGTCCATGTACACGTATACCGTAACAAATATAAATAGTTCCATTGTACAAATCTATTAATTGTACTTGTTATTTATAAATAGTTTTCTATTTGTTTGACCAAACGTGCTCAGATACATCAATACGAGTGTATATTTATGGAACGCACACTGTCGTAGATGGCAGTTCTTGAGATAACAAGCTAATCTTCCGTTTAGCGTTGCTAAGATACAATGCGTCATGACGTACGCTCCCTGGCTCAACAAATCCAGCTTCGCTTGAACATTACAAGGCTATCCGTTGCGTTACCGCAATAAAGTAAGTTCCTCCCTGATTACATAAAGTATATCTCCCCCCTTTTATGTTGTTTTACTTGCAGATCCGTTCCGCCGTTCTTTTTAAAAGGTGCCTATCTGTATGACTAAACTGCACGCTTTTGTGCGTTGTTCGTCGTCCAGCCGTGGGAAGTTCACTATCCACTTTATTATAGCACAACTAATAAAACACACTGTTAGGGCAGAATTTACAAAACCTGTGTTCCTCCTCCCGGCGTCTGTCCAACTGTCCCTGCCCTCACTTACCATAATCTCGAATCCCCACAGTTTCTCTCACGCGCGTACAATACAAAAGAAAGTCGCACATGCACATATTAATCTTAGGCTAAATAGCATGTTTTGCTTTACGTTTGACTGAGCCAAAATATACACACTGAAAGGAGTCGAAAAGATATTCTGGAATGCACTTCTTAATCTGAAGAAGACATTTATTATAGCTTTTCGCAAGGTTTGCAAAGGAAGGCTTGAATAGCCAAAAGTGTACTTTTAAAATGTGCAACAATGATGTCAGAACATGTACAAAGAATCTTCAATCAATAAACAGCAAATATATACATGCAAGGATACAAACACTTACATTTACATATGTATATATATTCATACACAATGCCAAGCAAATAATTAACAAAAATGCATCACTTGTAGGGCACGTCAGTAAAAATAATTATAAATGTAAATTGTAGGGCATTCAAGGTGCTTCATCTTTCTCCTGCCAGCAAGCCGATGACCCCGTTCAACTGCAAGAGAGAGAGAACTCTTCCCTCACGGAAAATGTATATCAGGCATTTGACGTCTAAAATCCTGATTGAGGTCTCTAAATCTCCCACTGTCAGTCTCTCATATATTTTTTTAAAATGAGGAAGGAGCTTTCTGGAAAAGCCCCTCCTGCTTCCGCAAGAAATATAAAAAAATGCTGGCTATTTTAGGTCAGGGTTGAAAGAAACAGATTGGAACTGGCCAGTTTTTTCCCCAGGGTGTCTCTCCCAAGCCTAAGCTTGGAGCTGTACCATAAACATCAGTCTGGTATCCTTATTGTGCTGACGAACTCCTCCATATTATGTCCTAGCTCTTCGGTGATAATATGTCCTAGCTCTTCAGAGAGAAGAGAACATGCAGAATAGAAAACACATTGCATAACATGTTTGTATGGAAAACTACTCGTACCCTTAACGTGGCAGTGAAGCTAAGGCTAGGCTCAATACCAAACGGAGTCTGTAACTGGTGATCACTAATGTGATGGACAGCTAAGCCAAGTGCAAAGTGGTGCAACACGAAGTTAGTGGTCAAAGTACAAATATCACTACATTCCGCCCTTTAACCAATGACTTGTGTAGCCTATAGGTTTAAAATCAACTTGTTTCGGTCTAAGCATTGCAAGCAGATTAGGAATACATTGTATACAGCAAAATAATGAAATAATAAGAGCTAGTACTACAAAACTTCCTCCCAAAACTTTGCGTAACTGTCCAAAATCGGGTAACCACTCAACCAACCAGTCCCACCATCCCTGATCCATATCCTGTTTTACCCCTTTCACTAATGTATGTAGTGTATCAATGTGGGTCTGGATAGATTTAGAGTGGTCAGAAAGATTAAAACAACACATGCCTTCAAAATGGGAACAGCCATGATTATGTTTTAGTAAAAGGTAGTCTATAGCAGCCCTGTTTTGTAATGCAGCTTTTCTGGTACCACGCACATCTAATAAAAATTCAGATAAAGCAATAGAAGTCTGGTTAATGTTTTTAATTATTAGACATGCTAGCTTATTAATAATCCTGGTATTGTATACAGCTAAACCAGGCATGCCTACAGTAGAAAGACTTAAACTTAGATACTTTGAGTGGGATAATAATTGAATATCTGAGTCACAATTTTCATCTAATTGCATAATGTCTCTAGGATAACGAGTATGTATAGAGTTAGATGGAAACATCATGAGTCCCAGGCGTGTGAAAGTACATGGCCCGCCTGTTATGCTAGTTGGAATGTAAGTAAAAGTAAGGTTTCCACATGAAAACAGCCAGCCACCTGGCAACTTGACATTTTTAATGTGACTGGTAGACAAACCATGTGATTTGGCATATTTTTGCACTGCCTGTCGTTCGGTAAAAGCACAAAACTCTGTGTTCCCACTGTACATTTTGAGAGATTGATGTTTTCTTTTCTAAACGCAATTGATTGCATTTTCCAATGTCAAGAGAATTGCAGGACATGCAGTAACACGTCACCGATAGTAATGTTGTAGGTAATTATCCTAGTGAAATTGTCCCACTTTTCATCGGTTGTTTCCTGACCGTCCCTGCAATACTCATAGGGACTGAAATGGGTTTCCATGTCATGTTCTTGCACATCTTTACCCAGGTTAGTGGCACTGAAAATTTCTAAGAAGATGCTTGTTGGTGTTGGTATGGCGATCAAACATGTTGACAAAACATCCACAGTGCTTTTCATAGCACTCATACAAAAGTCAGATCTGTTGAGCATGGGGTGTGCCAGATGAATCCATACATTGTCATTCAGATGAGTAAAGGTGTTGCACGATGTGGTCAATCAGTCAAGTTGAGGTTGGGGGTTTTAGGTCTTTTCCGACCCCACACGCACGTGCCCAAAAGAAGGCCACACCGGCACACTCGTGACAAAAACAAGCTGTAGTATGATTTGTAAAAGAAACAAGTATGATCATTCTCGCAAATAACATTTATCAGCTGGAATATGTTCCTATTTTTCCTTCCCTCGTTTCATGATTAGCAGGACATTATTAGGGCCCTTTGCTATAATTTCTGCTGGTTCTGTAGGGCCATTTGGGGATTCCACCCACACTTTAGCACCAGGGTTTTTGTCAGTTGAACCAAAACCTCCCTCCCCACGTACAGTAAAAAGGACTGGGGCAGTCCCCTTCCTCACCAGTCCTCCATACTCTTGAATTATGACAAGTTGGGCAATTCTGTCTCCAATAGAATGAATAAGTCAACTTCTCCACTATTTTACAGAGTAGCTTTGATTTCTCCTTGGTAATCTGCGTTAATCACTCCCCCTAAAATCTGAATACCTTTGAGGACCAACCCAGATCTGGAAGCAATCAATCTGAAATGCCGTGAGGGAATCTGTACTCCAACACCTGTTTCACACAGTGCTTTGTCTTGTGGTTTCAGTCTTTAAGCCTGTAAAGCATGTAAGTCAAGACCTGCAGATTCAGGTGTGGCTTTGTAAGGAGCTGAGGCTCCAGGTCTTATTTCCCAGTATGTGATGGTATTGGTGGCCACAAGTGGTTGTATTTGCAAAGCTGGAGTTAACATTTGCATCGGGGTATTTCAGCATTTATTAATGGTCTGTTATTCAGAATCTAAAGGGCTTCTTTAAATGTTCTATCCAGTTTTTTAAAGTTCCATCAGATAATTTTTGCAGTTGAGCTTTTAGTAAGCCATTCATTTTCTCAATCAGTCCTGAGGCTTGTGAATAATAAGGAATATGAAGTATCCACTCAATGTTGTGCTGAGAGCAGTAATCCTGAACCAATTTGCCTTTGAAGTGTGACCCATTGTATAACATTAACAAGTACAAAGTTCTGATCGTATTGTGCTGAGTAGCATGTTTGCAAGGTACAGCAATCAAGTACCCAGAGTAAGTGTCCACTACAGTGGAGGCGTATTGACACCCGTGACTAATCAGTAGTTGTACAATGTAATCAATGTGCCAAATCTATCCTGGTAACTTTCCTCTCCCCAATTGACCTTTGACAGTTTGCGGGACAGATCTCTGTTGTATGTGCTGACAGATAGGACATTGCAAAATTACAGTTTTTATCAAGTCTAGGGCAATGTGCATCCCTCTAATCCCCGCCCACCTGTAAGTGGCTTTTTCTCCCAGATGTCCACATTTGTGTTGCACCCATTTAGCCATCCACACCAAGTCAGAATCCGGTATTGCCACTTCTGTCTCTGAAATTTTGGCTTTGTCGTCTGCACAGGTAATTGAACCAGAGTTCTAGTGAGTAAGTGGGACAATGAGCATCCATGTGATATACTGTGACTTTACTCTGTTATAACATTTCCCATATTTCCTACCACAACTCTTTGCCCCACACTTCTTTTGAGTGGATAAACCAGTTATGTGCATATCATGTGGGAAGCCAAGTGGCTAACCCATTGGCAGTGGACCAAGGATCATTGTAAATATCACAAGTCCCAGGCAGCTCTTGCTTTAGAGGCTGATACACAGCGTACAACTCCGCATAATGGCTACTTTTACCTTCTCCGGTGGTAATCAGCAACTTTTTTGGTAACTGGATTGTATGGCACTGCTTTCCAATGTCTTTTGGTACCCACATATTTGGATGAACCATCAGTGAACCATACATGTTTCCTCAGGGGACAAGGATTCAAATGCTGCACACCATCTTACTGGTGACTCTTTTGCCTGTGGTACTTCCTGCACCCTCTCTTCCTCCTGTACAGGGACTTGTGACACCTGTTCATGTAGGGCTGCTGTGCCTGCCGGTCCTACTCGAGCCCTGTCTTGTATGTACCATTTCCAGAGTATGATACTAGCCTCTTGTGCGTGTCCTGTACACTGATTTAGGTGAACTCATCGCCCACTTCATAATTGGTATTTCAGGTCTCAGAATTAAATTATGATCTAGTGTTATTTGCTCAGTATTCACTAGAGCCCAATAACAGGCCAAAAGCTGTTTTTCAAAAGGAGTATATCGCTCCCCGGAAGCAGGTAGTTTTCTAGTCTAGAACCCCAGGCGTACCCTTTTCCTTCCCTGTTTCTGCTACATACTCCAATTTTCATATTGTCCCTGAACAGTTACATTTAACTCAATGTCTCCTTCCTGCACTGGCCATAAGTCTAAAGCCTGTCAAATTGCTTCTTTTGCCAAATCGAAAGCACGCTGCTGCTCTTCACCCCATTCAAACTCATGTTTTTTCCTTGTCACTTTGTACAGAGGGGCCGAGATCTGACTCAAATGAGGGCTGAGCTGTCTCCAAAAACCAAACAATCCAATAAATCTCTGTGTCTCTGCTTAGTACAGGGTGTGGCAAACTCGAGAATCTTTTGCTTTGCTAGTGGTAACCCCGATTCTACTGAATGCATAGAAACTTCACATTTTGAGATGGTCCTTGTGCCTTATCTGTGTTAATCATCCACCCCTTACTCTGCAAGAGTTCCACTACTCTCCCCAACTGAATCTGCACCTGTTCTTCTGTCTCTCCCTGAATCATCACATCATCAATGTAATGGGTCAATTGCACACCTGGAATGACAGATATTTCACCCAGGTGCTTTGCCACCAACCGGTGACAGATAGTGGAACTATATATGTACCCCTGTGGCAAAGATAACATCTTAAATTGCCTTCTGCAGTGGGAGAATGAAAATTGCTCTTGACATGCTAGCGCCAAGGGTATAGAGAAAAACGCATTGGCTATGTCAATGACGGCGTACCAGGTCCCTGTGTGTTTCTGTATTCGTTCAATCAAAGTGATAGTGTCTGGGACCGCGGCTGTCAAAGGGGGGTCTATGTTTATTCATCTCGCTGTAATCAACTGTCATTCAGTACCGCCCATCAGGTCATTTAACCAACCAGAGGGGATTGTTCTAATCAGTAGTAGTTGGAGCTATTACACTAGCCTCAATCATGTCTTTTTATAGTTTCACTTATTTCATCATGCCCTCCAGGAATGTGGTACTATTTCAAATGAATTACTTCAGTTGCCTGGGGCACCTTCACTGGGGGAATATTTCAACGACCCACTTTCATGGCATCCACTGAAATGTATCTTTTTGTTTCAAACTGATAACTACCATCATCTAAACACAGTCTTTTCTTTCAAAATGTCAATTCCCAGTGTGTATTCCAAAAGAGGTGCACTTAGCACAGTATATTCTCTTTTTGCTGTTCTCCCTATTTTCATTTGTACTGTGGTTTGTACAATGGGGCTCCGCCCTCCCCTCAACCCTGTGATGGTGTAATGCGGTCCATTAAACTTCCTGGGGTTTCCATAAATCAAAGAGGCCTCCGCTGCGGTTTCAACTAAGGCTCGAACTTTTTGCACATTTTTGTGTTTCCAGTGTATTTCTAAATCAACATGAGGTCTGTTATCTGTACGGGCCCAACTTTGTACTGGAGTTTGGCCAGTTTCCTAGTTTGATTTAAACCTGTCAACTTTTGCTCAAGTGAGGTCTGGATATATGCTTTCATATTTGCGAGTGGGCTCACCCCGTCTCTGTTCTCAAAAGTTAACCAGTCACTGTCCAGGTTTTCCTCACTCTATTGAGAAGAAACATTTTACTCCCTTTCTTTTCCTTCCCATGATATCTGTGACTGGCTCTGCGTTTCACGCTTGTTATCTTGCTTGTTTACCTTTCTGCTGCTTACCGTTCGATCTAAACCCCTTTTACGGTACATTTACCAGAAGCTTTTGGTATCTAGCCCATCAATCTGTTCTTTTGTGACACCATCTTTTAGTAGTGCAGTAAACATGTCTTTCCTGGACACTCTATCATCTGTGCGCCCCACAGACTTTGAAGATCTCTCAGGCTTATACTATTGTCCTAAATCTCTGACAGCCTCTAGCACGTCTTTTAAAGTGTGTCCTGTCCGATTAATTAGGAGAGTCATGATCACTTGTTTGTAGGCTGGGGGAGCAAGGCGAATAATTTGGTTGCGCACTGAGACACCGATTGTTCCATCTAATAGATGATGTGCATTGTTCAGGAAAATGGAAGTTTTCATACTTTACTCTTTAAGTCTCTGCATTGCATCTTTTAAAGTATACCAGGGCTTATCATTAGGCGGCCAGTCTGCTTCTGCAGGGTACTTATGTTTACAGCCCTCAGAGGCTAACTGCAGCAAAGTAATTTGGTGTGGACTCTGAAAACTTCTAAACTGTTCCTGTATGAGGGAATCTGTGCTTAGAGTGCAGAATTGAGAAGAATCCCCTATATCAAGCATAACACTTGAGGCACCATAATCAAACAACCGCACTATTCAAGTAAGTATTGACTCCTGACCGTAGCTTAAACCTATCTATGTCATCATTGATTTCTTGCTGTGTGTAATCTTCTAAGGAATTAATTTCAATCCCTAGACAGATTTTGTGGTGTGTGCTGCAATTTTTGTCTAAACATTGGCTGTGCATGCACTACATTCTACGCCTGTAGGTCCCCCGGCCCCCCTGTCCCCCACCTTTTTCACTCTCCTCATCACTAGAGTTTGACGGATCACTGCTGGTCCAAACACTTTTAATCCAAGACGAACCTGGGCACCAAACCAGCATTAGCAGTGACTAAATGGATCTTTTTCTGATATATCCTTCCTCTATGTTTATGATATTTGTTTAGAGCTACTTTGATTGCAGCACGTTCTGCGATGGTTTGATACGTGTCTGCCTTATCTTCCAATAATTTATTTTGACAAGACAACATGGTAACACTATTATTTGAATCCACAAGCTGCTTTTCCAGTTGTTCCATTACCCTTTCTAATTGTTTACATTTTTCATGCATTTTTCTGTAGGCAGACAAAAGTATCCACCCCCAACTGCCAAGAACTGAAAGATCATTCCCTTCAACCGGTACTTTTCTTAAGTAGGATGGAACATCTAGTGGTTATGCTCCATTCAAACATTCATCCCAACTTTCTGATAAACCAGCCAAATGTGAAAATTCACTAGCTAACTCGTGAAAAGGTGCCCGGCACCATCCAGGAATTTCAAAAACACTATGTTTACACACGTTTTTAGAAGCAGATGCTTTAGCCTTTCTGCCAAACATATTTTCACTTTTAAATGTACACTTTTAACCTACAAACCCTTTCCTTGCTGAACTACGCCAAAGTGTTTTGCTTTACTTTTGACTGACCAAAATATACACACTGAAAGGAGTCGAAAAGATTCTCTGGAATGCACTTCTTAATCTGAAGACGACATTTATTATAGATTTTCGCGAGGCTCGTGAAGGAAGGCTTGAATAGCCAAAAGTGTACTTTTAAAATGTGCAACAATGAAGTCAGACTATGTACAAAGAATCTTCACTCTATAAACAGAAAATATATACATGCAAAGATACAAACACATATTGATATATGTATATATATTCATACACAATGCAAATCAAATAATTAATAAAAATGCATCACCGTAGGGCCTGTCAGGTGCTTCATCTTTCTCCTGCCAGAAAGCTGATGACCACATTCGACTGTGAGAAAGAGAGCACTCTACCCTAACAGGAAATATATATCAGGCATTAAGAGTCTAAAATCCTGATTGAGGTATCTAAATCTCCCACTATCGATCTGGGTCTTTTGTATATTTTAAACAAATGAGGAAGGAGCTTTCTGGAAGTATTAAAAAAATGCTGGCTATTTGAGGTCAGGTTTGAAAGAAACAGTTTGGAACTGGCCAGTTTCCCAGGGTGTCTCTCCCAAGCCTAAGCCGTCCCCTGCTGTACCATAACATCAGTCTAGTGCCTCCTTACCGTGCTAACTCCTCCATATTATGTCATAGCTTTTCGGTGATATGTCCTAGATCTTCAGTGTGAAAGAGAACAAGCAGAATAGAAAACACGTTTCATAACATGTTTGTACTCAAAAACTACTCGTACCCTTAACGTGGCAGTGGAGCTAAGGCTAAGCTGAATACAAAATGGGGTCTGTAACTGGTGATCACTAATGTGACGGTGGACAGCTAAGCCAAGTGCAAAGTGGTGCAACTAGAAGTCAGTGGTCAAAATACAAATACCACTACAGCGTCATAACGCAAACCATGCTGGTATGTGCAAGGTTTGTTTAGGACTTGCTGTAAATTCAGATTTGTGTGTGATAGAGCTGAAGAACGCAGTTCTATACAACATTGTTAATGCAGTAGAAGATACTTCGACTTACAGGGATTTAAAAATCATATTTTGAAAGATAACAAGGTCCTGGAATACCGATGGATTTAATAGTGGTTCCAGTGTAAACAATCACAAGATCCTGTGCTGTGGAATTGTTTGTTTGTAACTTGTACAGTGGGTTAAGATGGTAACTGTTGTTTAATGAAAGAGGATTCTGCAATACGGATTATGTTAACGGTTACCACTAGTAATAGCAAAGGTGCTGGATAGGGACTATGAAGAATAATGAAAAAGATAATGCTGGGTTGTTGATTTGTCTTGATGTACTATGGTGTATAAAGGGATAAAGTAATTTGGTATCCACAGTCTTACTGTATGACATTGAATGAGCAAGAAAAAATATGGGATGCAGGGATTTACAGCCATCATTGTTGCTTACTGAAGCATAGGATTTTGGGATATAAAGCTTTCTGTATATTTGACTTGTATATCTGAATTGATGATTATATAAGTTGATTTTGTATTTTTGGCAGAAAGAAGTCTAATGAAAAGACAGAGCGTCACCTGAATCCCTTGAAAGTACTTCACCATGTGGACAAGCTCATGTCTGAAGACAGTATCATCATAGCCGATGGTGGTGACTTCGTAGGAAGTGCGGCTTACATCCTTCGGCCCCGGGGGCCCCTTTGCTGGCTTGATCCAGGTATTAAATTCATGTGCAATCCTCATTGTCCGAGTCTACTTCAGGTAAATAAGACACTCGAGGCTTATGGCCATATAACTATTACATGCAAAAAGAAAAAAGATGTAAAATTCTGCCTTAAAGTAAGATTAAGCTGATTATGAAAGGAGGGTCTTTCAGAGTGTTCGAAAATGTTTCCAGTGAGTCAGAGCACCAGTTGATCTAAATAGGCTTTAAAAAGTATTCTAGACAACACACTATATCAGGTTTTCTTGTGTTGTGTATTTATCTCTGTGACTAACAACTCCTTAGTCCTACATTTCTGTGGGCTTTTTAGACAGACTGAGAGTTCCACAGTTTGGGTCAGCTGTTCCAGTGGGATGTATCTATTGAGAACTTCCCAGTCTATTCAGGTTTTGCCTGCACTGCACTTGGGCTGTGCTTGCGAAATCTCTTGAAAGTAAAAAAAAAAAAAAAAAAAAGAAAGTTTAAAAGAGGCTTACATCTCTCCCATTACTTACCATTTGTTGGCCAGCTTGTCCCTCTGAATGCCTTGCTTTTTATTGGTTTTAGAGTATTATTTCCTGTTGTTTTCTATTGGTTTCTGTTTTCTTTTCATGTGTTTATATTTTCTTTGGAGCCTGGACCAAGTACTCCTTCCTTTTGAAGTATTCATCCGTTCATTTGTTTACTGGAGCTACTTCTTTCTTTCTAATCAAACTCTTTGCTTCTGCGTGTGTGTTTTCTAGCTGTGCCCTTTCCTGAACACATCCATTGTGTTAATCACATACTGGCATTATTTTTTTCCCCTCCCATGCAACATTGCGTGCAACATATTGCACACGATTAAATACCTGCAATTCTCTCTGCTCTCATAGACTTTATTACTTTTGTCTTGCACGTTTTTAGATTTTGAAAAACAGTGCATGTTTGTGGACACTATGGGGGAGGTTGCTTTAGGTCGACTCAGCATTAAATAGAAATCTATGCTTCTCCCTTACAATGCACAAACAAGGCATTCACACACCAGATGCACACAAATGCCAAGCATAGAACACTCACTACATGATTCACATATCTTGCCCACCAGACAAGAAACACAGAACAGCTGATACATTCAGAAAATTCATGGAAATCACACTCCAGGTATAGACAGACCAGAGCGATACACACAATACCCACAGTACATATCTGTAGGAAAGTACCAAATTTCTTGGCATGTTACCCCCAATTTTTGTCAGTATGTTTTGCCTGTCTCACTGAGATCCTGCGAGCTAGGACCCCAGTGCTCATAGTTTGTGGCCTATGTGTGTGTTGTCAGTATGCTTAACTGTGTCACTGAAGCTCTGCTAACCAGAGCTCCAGTGTTTATGCTCTCTCTACTTACCAAATTTTTCAGTATAGTTTAGTGATCCCATATTCCAATTCTAATTGGCACACTGGAACCCCTTATAAATCCCTAGTATGTGGTACCCAGAGCATTGGGGTTCCAGGAGATCTTTATGGGCTGCAGCATTTCTTTTGCACCCATAAGAAGCTCAGACAAACCTTTCTTCAGGACTGCCACTGCAGCCTGAGTGAAATAAGTAACTTATAAGTCACCTTTATGTCTAACCTTCATTTACTGAAGGCTAGGTTCAAAGTTACTATGTGTGAGGGCACCCTTGCACTAGCAAAGGTGCCCCGATGTTGTCCAGTGCCAACTCCCCGGACTTCGTGAGTGCGGGGATACCATTACATGCATGCCCTACTTATAGGTCAATACATATATGTAGCTTCACAATGGTAACTCCGAATATGGCCATGTGAGGTGTCTAAGATCATGGAATTGTCCCCCCATTTCAAAGTTGGTATTGAGGAGCCAATCTCATGCACCCTGGGGGCTCCATCATGGACCCTCAGTACCACCAAACCAGCTCTCTGAGGTTACACTGCAACCCCAGCTGCTGCCACCTCACAGAGAGGTTTCTGCTCTCCTGGGGACTGAGCAGCTCAATCCCAGAAAGGCAGAACAATGCATTTCCCTTGGGGGAGGGGGTTACACCCTCTCCCTTTGGAAAAGGGTGTTACATGCTCGGGAGGGGTAGCATCCCAGAGCCTCTGGAAATGCTTTGAATCCTTGCATAAGGGAGTCTACACCGGTTCAGGGACTCCTTGTCCCCTGCTCTGGTGCGAAACTGGGCAAAGGAAAGGGGAGTGTCCACTCCCCTGTCTATCACCACCCCAGGAGTGGTGCCCAGAGCTCTTCCAGTGTGCCCCTGGCATTAGCCACTGTGGATTCCAAGATGTGGGGACACTCTGGAGACCTCTGAGAGGCTAGTGCCAGCATGTGACGTCAGAGATCCCTCCTGATAGGTGCATACCTGGGTAGGTAGCCAATCAATCAATCAAACAGATTTCTTAAGCACACTACTCACCCGGTATGGTCTCAAGATGCTGGGGGGGGGGGGTGTTACTGCTCCAAAAGTCATGTTTTTAGGAGCTTTCTGAAGGCTAGGAGGTCCTGGGTCTTGCGCATGTTGGTGGGGAGGGAGTTCCAGGTTTTGGCGGCGAGGTGGGAGAAGGATCTGCCTCCGGAGGTGGTGCGTTGGATGCGGGAGGCTGTAGCGTGGGCGAGGTTGGCGTGGAGCTGTTGAGTAGGTTTGTGGAAGTTGATTCACTCGTTGAGGTAGGCTGGTCCGATGTCGTGGAGGGCCTTGTGAGCGTGGACAAGGATTTTGAACGTGATCCTTTTGTTGATGGTCAACCAGTGTAGGGATCTGAGGTGGGCGGAGATGTGTTCGTGGCGAGGGGAGGTTGAAGATGAGACGTGCAGCTCCGTTCTGGATTTGCTGGAGTTTTCTCTGAAGCTTGTCTGTGGTCCCTGCGTAGAGGGTGCTGCCATAGTCCAGTCTGCTACTTATGAGGGCGTGGGTGACCGTTTTTCTTGTTTCTAAAGGAATCCATTTGAAGGTCTTGCGTAGCATGCGAAGGGTGTTGAAGCAGGAGGATGATATGTGTAGGAGGCTGGCCTGGCATATAGTGGGTACATTGTGGTACTTTCACCTTGTGCCAGGTCCTGTTATCCCTTATTAGTAGAATAGAGGTGTTCTAGCAGCTTAGGCTGATAGAGGTAGCTATAGCAGAGCAGCTTAGGCTGAACTAGGAGACATGCAAAGCTCCTACTATACCACTTATATAACACTATATCATAAGAAAACACAATACTCAGAGTTACTAAAAATAAAGGTACTTTATTTTAGTGACAATATGCCAAAGGTATCTCAAATGATATACTTCCTTAGGCGGTAAATAATGTACACAAAATATATGCACACAAACCAAAATCAGGTAAGTAACAGTTAGAAAAGTAGAGCAAACAATGAGGAATCACAATAGAATGCAATAGGGAGAAATAGGCCTAGGGGCAACACAAACCATATACTCCAAAAGTGAAATGCGAACCACGAATGGACCCCAGGCCTAGTGTAGTGTGTAGAGGGTCGCTGGGAGTGTAAGAAAACACTAAGGGTGTTTAGAGGAAGAGGCAGAAGAAGAGGCAGAGGCCGACGAGTTCAATGGGCTATGGAACCCCAGATGATCACCAGGAGTCAAGGCAAAAATCAACCTCCGAGAACCTAGTAGTCAACTTGTCAACTAGACATTTTACTGAGACTGAAACCAGGGTGCTCAATCGAGGCCTGGGTTTCGTCCCCACACCTATCGAAGATTCTTTCAGGCTTAATTGTGAACTCTCCCAATTCTTTCGCAAAATCAGACTACAATTCTACTTTTCAGATACTCCATCTGATAGCACACAGACAGATTCTGGACTAAGACCAAAATCGACATTCACTCCACCCCTAACATCTGTCCCATGCGAGGTTCTAGCCTTTGAAAAAGCGGTCTTAACCGACCTGGCAACGATACATCCGAAACGTCCTTTTATGAACATTCCCACCATTGAAAGGAAAGCTTTAAGGACATTGGATGAAGACATTTCTATTGTCATCAAGCAAGCTGACAAGGGAGGAGCAATAGTGATAATGAACTCCGTGGACTACCGACAAGAGTGCATACGGTTGTTGAGCGATAACACTTACTATGCAAAGATCAATAGAGACCCCACTCCTAGATTACAATCTCAGATCAAGTCAATGATCCTAGAAGCCACTAGCAACGCGTGGATCTCTCCCAAAGAGGCGGCTTTTCTGAACACTCCACATCCTAAAGTTCCATACTTTTACTGCCTCCCCAAGATCCACAAAGGGATCTCACCACCGCCGGGACGACCTATTGTGTCAGGTATTGGGTCCCTACTAGAACCATTATCTGTTTTTTGCGACCATTTCTTACAACCTCTGGTTAAGAAATCCTCTACCTATCTTCAAGATACCAAGGATGTCTTGAATTTGATTGAATTAATCAATGACACTGTCGACGTCCATGGTTTGATCACTCTGGACGTCGAGGCACTACAGGGAGTGCAGAATTATTAGGCAAGTTGTATTTTTGAGGATTAATTTTATTATTGAACAACAACCATGTTCTCAATGAACCCAAAAAACTCATTAATATCAAAGCTGAATATTTTTGGAAGTAGTTTTTAGTTTGTTTTTAGTTTTAGCTATGTTAGGAGGATATCTGTGTGTGCAGGTGACTATCACTGTGCATAATTATTAGGCAACTTAACAAAAAAAAATATATACCCATTTCAATTATTTATTATTACCAGTGAAACCAATATAACATCTCAACATTCACAAATATACATTTCTGACATTCAAAAACAAAACAAAAACAAATCAGTGACCAATATAGCCACCTTTCTTTGCAAGGACACTCAAAAGCCTGCCATCCATGGATTCTGTCAGTGTTTTGATCTGTTCACCATCAACATTGCGTGCAGCAGCAACCACAGCCTCCCAGACACTGTTCAGAGAGGTGTACTGTTTTCCCTCCTTGTAAATCTCACATTTGATGATGGACCACAGGTTCTCAATGGGGTTCAGATCAGGTGAACAAGGAGGCCATGTCATTAGATTTCCTTCTTTTATACCCTTTCTTGCCAGCCACGCTGTGGAGTACTTGGACGCGTGTGATGGAGCATTGTCCTGCATGAAAATCATGTTTTTCTTGAAGGATGCAGACTTCTTCCTGTACCACTGCTTGAAGAAGGTGTCTTCCAGGAACTGGCAGTAGGACTGGGAGTTGAGCTTGACTCCATCCTCAACCCGAAAAGGCCCCACAAGCTCATCTTTGATGATACCAGCCCAAACCAGTACTCCACCTCCACCTTGCTGGCGTCTGAGTCGGACTGGAGCTCTCTGCCCTTTACCAATCCAGCCACGGGCCCATCCATCTGGCCCATCAAGACTCACTCTCATTTCATCAGTCCATAAAACCTTAGAAAAATCAGTCTTGAGATATTTCTTGGCCCAGTCTTGACGTTTCAGCTTGTGTGTCTTGTTCAGTGGTGGTCGTCTTTCAGCCTTTCTTACCTTGGCCATGTCTCTGAGTATTGCACACCTTGTGCTTTTGGGCACTCCAGTGATGTTGCAGCTCTGAAATATGGCCAAACTGGTGGCAAGTGGCATCGTGGCAGCTGCACGCTTGACTTTTCTCAGTTCATGGGCAGTTATTTTGCGCCTTGGTTTTTCCACACGCTTCTTGCGACCCTGTTGACTATTTTGAATGAAACGCTTGATTGTTCGATGATCACGCTTCAGAAGCTTTGCAATTTTAAGAGTGCTGCATCCCTCTGCAAGATATCTCACTATTTTTGACTTTTCTGAGCCTGTCAAGTCCTTCTTTTGACCCATTTTGCCAAAGGAAAGGAAGTTGCCTAATAATTATGCACACCTGATATAGGGTGTTGATGTCATTAGACCACACCCCTTCTCATTACAGAGATGCACATCACCTAATATGCTTAATTGGTAGTAGGCTTTCGAGCCTATACAGCTTGGAGTAAGACAACATGCATAAAGAGGATGATGTGGTCAAAATACTCATTTGCCTAATAATTCTGCACTCCCTGTATATACAAACATACCTCAAGACGCGACTCTGCAGGTAGTAGAAACCACACTCTTAGAGAATAGTGATAGCCTGACGTCACCCGTCTCCTTTATTATGCAGTGTGCAAATTTAGCAATGACAGAAAACTTTTTTCAGTTCGAGGATCAATTCTATCACCAGATAAGGGGTACTTGCATGGGAAGCACGTTTGCTCCTAGTTTAGCATGTTTGTACATGTATAACTTCGAGAAGCAATACATTTTACCACCCTCTAACCCGTTCTCTACCAACATCAAATTATGGCGTCGCTATATCGATGACATTTTGATAGTATGGCATGGTTCACTCACTGTTGCCTCAACCTTCACGGACTGGGTGAATACACTCAACCCTTTCTTGAAATTTACATCGACAGTGTCAACCAAGGAGATCAGCTTCTTGGATTTATTGATTACTATCCAGGGTGGCAAACTAACCACAAGTACATACCATAAACCTACCGATCGGAACAGCCTTTTGACATACGACAGTCATCACCCGAGATCATTACGTGATAACTTGCCTTTTGGCCAATTTCTGCGGATAAGACGAAACTGCAGTTCAACACACATGTACCATAAACAAGCCAAAGAGCTACAAACTAAATTGCTAGCACGTAATTACCCTCAGGATATAGTTGAACGAGCCCGGAAAAGAGCGAGGAACAATAATCGTGAATCATTACTCTCACACAACACCAGGGACACTACTAACCTGCTGACATGTGTAACTACCTTCACTCCTCTATCCAATAAGATTAAAAGTCTCATCATGAAAAGATGGTCTATACTTGGCAGCGGTGGTTACATAATTCCAAGACCCCTATTTGCATTTAAACGATCCCAGAACATCAAGGACTTGATTATACACACACGTCCGAGAAACACTATCCAGACGCAGTCAACACTTTGGAATCTCCCCCCGGTGTCAGGACATTATCCTTGTGGACAATGTAATGTGTGTGCTTTGACTCACCAGACTAAAACACTTGACTTGGCCCCAATCGGCCGATGGAATTTGATAAAACACACTAATTGCAATACCAAGAATTGTATCTACATGATAACATGTCCTTGTGGTCTGCGGTACATCGGAATGACCTCTAGACCCGTTAAGATACGGATAAATGAGCATAGAAGCAACATCAGATGCGGACGTATAACCACGAAACTATGCGCCCATTTCTTGGAATCACCACACAGACCTGACGATTTACGCTGGGTCATTTTGGAATCTCCCAGCTATATTAACGATTCCTCCCAATCACTATTCAGGCTTGAACAACGATGGATATTTAAACTACACACTAATACCAATGGTTTGAATGATGATATTCCTTGGGTATCACTGTCCAGTTAGTTCTCTTCATGACTAGACTGCCTCGTTTACATCATGTCTAAATAATATGTTATTACTTCGTATTTTTCAATTCGAAAATAATGACTTACCCATTCCAGATGCTTCACTGAGTATCTACTTGAACCATACTTACCCTCCAGAAGAGGTTATAATGACTCCGCGATTTTTTTCCCTATTTTTTCCTATCTTTTTAAATCGATCAGTAGTGGGGTTACCCCGAGGTCTCACCGCACCCTGACATTCTTACAAACATTCTGTTCAGTGCCCATTTAGTGCCGTTTTTTACATATCATCCTCGATATATTTTTACTAGAGGAGCACCTTATAAGATGGCCGCCACATTGTGGTTGCCCGAGTTGACCGAGTCTATTATTATTCTTAGTCCACCTTTCATTTTCACCTCTATGGTGACGCGATCACGTGACGCGGAAGCATTCCACCTCCGCGTCGGTTTTTAAATATCCTCGAGTGCGTCCCCGTTTCACCATTTCGGGGTCAGCACGTCGCGGGTAGGTTTCTGCGAGGAGTACGCCGAGTCCCAAGTAAGTAACGAAGGGCTTAATAAGCGTTCTTGCCT
Organism: Pleurodeles waltl; assembly: GCF_031143425.1. Classification (NCBI taxonomy): domain Eukaryota; kingdom Metazoa; phylum Chordata; class Amphibia; order Caudata; family Salamandridae; genus Pleurodeles; species Pleurodeles waltl. Next base: position 583,232,544 of record NC_090451.1, read on the forward strand.
CGTATACTATTGGGTTCTTTGCACTGTTTGCGATCCCCGCCAGCACAGACCTCTAATCTAAGGTTTGGTGCTGTGACACCGCCAAATACTCGACATCTCCTGGTCTTTTCAGTTTTGATTTTGGCAACTAAGTTCTGAACCTCTAAGAGACGCATGAGGTTAGGAAGGAAGGATGAAGATGGTGTCTTTTAATTATTTCTCTTTCTTCTGTACTTTCCGCTTATCATTATCATTTGGGAATCATCGTTGGGGTTCAGTCAGAGACAGTTGCGATATAAAGCATGTTATTGGACTCCTGAAAGTGTGGTTATTTACTATAAAATTTTGTGTTATAAAAAAAAATTTTGGGAGACTATTTACAACTATGAAGTCTGCTACAACCATTATGCAGTATTAAATGGGACAATACAATGTACACTACTTTGTGCGCGTATTACATATATTGTATTAACCCTCTTTATGATGTGTAACCCTCGTCAGAAGTGACTGGCTGTTTCGTGCTATTCCCCAAGGGGCCCCCCACACGGTGAGGGATGGTAAGCAGATGTTTTTCTTACTTATTTATCAAACATCACTCAGCTCACCTTTTTCACTTTGGGTGCGATGGTCATTTAACCGTGTTTTCCTACACAATATCTGTTTGTATTTTTTTTATTCTCTAGGGCGACCTTTTTTTGATTCAAAATTTTGACGAGACAGTTTTTACAAATGTAAGTGACTGTTACTCTCTCTCATATATATATTAGAAATAATGCTATAGAGTCAGGAGAAGCTCAGTTCTTTATAGGTCCTGATGAAGCGTTAAGGGATCTTTCATGACCACACTACGCGAAACATGTTGACCAGACCCTAGGGGTCAGGTGACAATTTCCCAGATCTCCAGGCTTTTTCTAAAGTGGTTGAGCATTATTCTCATCCTCCACTTTCTGATTTGTTTTTTAATCTTGATCGTAACTCCTTGAAATAACCAGTAAAGTAGATTACTTAGGGGTTCCTAATCAATTTTATATTCACTCTCCTGCAAAAATAAACGTCTGACCTGCTTAAACTTAACGGCAGCAACACAATAAAAAGATCTCCGGTAAAGAGCCCCCGAAAGGGGAGCCCGTCAGATATTGCACGCCGGTCTGACGAGGAGCTTCCCGATGATGAAGCATGACACCCTTTTGGGTGTGTGAGGGCTCTTGCTCCTGATACTTTATCTGTCTCCCTAGAACTAGGAACTGTGTACCTTTTTGTTGTCGACTAATCCTTTTGGGAGAACGTACACTGGACCTTTAATCCTCCCTATCCCTCCTTTTGTTGACACCTTAAGGGCTGTCCTGACTGGGGAGTGACTCCTCCTTGTTTTTCTCATTATCTCCTCCAGCCTTGCCGCCAAGAGTGGGGGCAGTGGCCTGAGGGGCAGGCATCTCCACTAGCTGGGATGCCCTGTGGCGCTGTAACAAAGGGGGTGAGCCTTTGAGGCTCACCGCCAGGTGTTACAGTTCCTGCAGGGGGAGGTGAGAAGCACCTCCACCCAATACAGGCTTTGTTCTTGGCCACAGAGTGACAAAGGCATTCTCCCCATGTGACCAGCAACATGTCTGGTGTGTGGCAGGCTGACAAGAACTAGTCAGCCCACACTGGAAGTCGGGTATGTTTTCAGGGGGCATCTCTAAGATGTCCTCTGGGTGTATTTTTACCATAAAGTGCACACTGGCATCAGTGTGCATTTATTGTGCTGAGAGGTTTGATACCAAACTTCACAGTTTTCAGTATAGCCATTATGGTGCTGTGGAGTTCGTGTTTGACAGACTCCCAGACCATGTACTCTTATGGCTACCCTGCACTTACAATGTCTAAGGTTTTGCTTAGACACTGTAGGGGCATAGTGCTCATGCACCTATGCCCTCACCTGTGGTATAGTGCACCCTGCCTTAGGTCTGTAAGGCCTGCTAGAGGCGTGACTTACCTATGCCACAGGCAGTGTGAGGTTGGCATGGCACCCTGAGGGAAGTGCCATGTCGACTTAGTCATTTTCTCCCCACCAGCACACACAAGCTGGCAAGCAGTGTGTCTGTGCTGAGTGAGGGGTCCCTAGGGTGGCATAAGACATGCTACAGCCCTTAGAGAACTTCCCTGGCATCAGGGCCCTCGGTACCAAGGGCACCAGTTACAAGGGTCTTACCTGGGTGCCAGGGTTGTGCCAATTGTGGAAACAAAGGTACAGTTTAGGGAAAGAACACTGGTGTTGGGGCCTGGTTAGCAGGCCTCAGCACATTTTCAAATCATAACTTGGCATCAGCAAAGGCAAAAAGTCAGGGGTTAACCATGCCAAGGAGGCATTTCCTTACACTGGGCAAAAACTTTGTCCATATGGCTGCAAGAGAGAACAGGGTTGCTGTTTCTCTTGAGTTGGAGCTGGGCAGGAATGCTGTCCTATGAGCTCCACATTAGGGCAGGGCTGCTGTCCTAAGTGTTGTGAGGCAGTGCAGGGTTGCTGCACTAAAGTTTATCTGAGAGGGTTGTAGGGATGCTCCATGTTAACTAAAATGGTGCCCTTTTTCTCACCTATATTAGTTATCCCACAGAGAGGTACTTCCACCTCAGGGAGTACATCTGTGCTAGCTGATGGTTCCCCGGGTACAGGTGCCACCCCAGGAGAGGTTTCTCCTATCACAGGAATGGTATCCTGAATGGCACGGTGGGTAGGGGATACTTTGATCCCCTTTTCACCTGTTGTTGAAGGATCCTGAGTTTTCAGGACTTTTTCTCTCCTTTGCTTTTTCATTTCAGCTGAAATGAGAGGAAGCAATTCCTCAGGGATACCCAGCATGGCTACATGGGTATTAAACTCTACCTCAGCCCAACCTGAGGCCTCTAGGTCATTACCTAAGAGACAGTCTACAGGTAAGCTAGGTGATACTACCACCTGCCTAGGGCCAGTAACTCCACCCCAACTAAACTGAATTATAGCTAAGGGAAGAAACTTAGTGGAGTTATGGACATCAATAATCTTGTACTGTTGTCCAATGATGTATTGTGCAGGAGACACTAGGTGTTCAGTCACCAAAGTGATACTGGCACCTGTGTCCCTGTAGGCCTGAGCCTCAACACCATTTATTGAAACTGTCTGCCTGTACTTATCCATTGTAAGGGGACAAGCAGCCAGTGTGGCAAGGCCAATGCCACCAGGTGTGACAAACTGTCTTGTGACTGACTACCCCAGTTTCTATGATGGACCCATAAGTGAACCCAACTACACCCTTACTTTGACTGTTGCCAGCAGTCCCGCCACTATTACCACTACTGCTAGGGGCACTAGAGTTTGATGTATTAATGGTGGTAGGCTTAGGGGGTTTACCCGGGCAGGACTTATCCCCTGGCCTATGTCCTTTATTTTTACACACATAGCACCAAGGCTTTTTAATGTGTGGGGGTTGTGAAGAAGAGGAGGAAGATGATTTTTCCTCACCCCCTGAAGAGTGTTTAGGATTTGAAGAAGGATCTTTAGTTTTACCTTTATCCCCATGCTTATCCTGTGATTTCTCACCATCTTTCTTCTTCCCATCCTTCTCACCTTCTGTATGAACCTTTCTGTTCACTCTTGTTCTGACCCATTTGTCTGCCTTCTTTCCAAATTCTTGGGGTGAGGTCAGATCTGAGTCTACTAAGTACTGGTGCAACAAATCAGACACACAATTGTTAAGAATATGCTCTTCCAGGATCAGATTATACAGGCTTTCATAGTCAGTCACCTTACTGCAATGCAGCATTCACTGAACAGTCCACAAAATCTGTCCAGTCTTGAGAGGACTCTTTTCTGTTGTCTCTGAACTTAATCCTGTATTGTTCAGTGGTTAAGCCAAATCCATCCAAGAGTGCATCCTTCAAAACTTTGTAGTTATTAGCATCACTTTCTCTGACAGTAAGGAGCCTAGCCCTACCCTTACCAGTGAAAGAAAGCCACAAGATAGCAGCCCACTGCCTTTGAGTGTCCAACTGTACCACACAGGCCCTCTCAAGTGCAGCAAACCACTTGTTAATGTCATCCCCCTCCTTGTAAGGGGGGATTATCTTATGCAGCTTTCTGGAATCTTGCTCTCTAATAGGATTGCTATCATAAACACTGCTGCTGCCACCATGGGGAATTAACCCCAATCTCTGCCTTTCCCTCTCTACATCCAGAGATTCCCTGTCTAAGGCCAGTTGCTGCTGTTTAAGCTTCAGCCTGGCCTCTTCCAACCTCAGCTTTCTGAGTTCCCGTTCCATTAAGTTATCCTCAGGGTGGGAGGCTTGGGGATGGTGAGATACAGAGGAAATTTGGGAATTGGCAGAGAGAGACCTGTCCCTAACTGGCTGGACCCTAGTAACCTGACCTTTAGGAGTGAAAGGTGCCCTACTAATGTGTGGCCCCCCTCCACTACCAGTGTCACTAGGTGGCCTGCTAGGTGGCAGGTCTTTATAGGGAACCCTCCCCACTCTCTTCAGGGAACTCCTCTGAGTCTGACTGGGTACCTTCCCCTCATACCTCTTGTTCCTGGGATGCGCCAGACTGGTTCTGGTCATTTTCTAGGAGAAGGTTGAAGAGAAAGTCTTTGGTAGGATTCTTACCAATACTTAAACCTCTTTCTATGCAGAGAACCCTCAAACTTTTAAAGTTTAAACTCTCATAGGTTGCTTGAAGAATTTTGGGAGTGAGCTCTACTGCAGACATGAAAGAAAAGGTTTAGGACAGAGAGAGAAAATATTTTAGAACTTTTGAAAGTACAGAGAAAAGCTTTTTGAAAACTTTAAAAAGTTTTCAGAACTTTTCAGAAACTTTGTACAAAGTTTTAGAGCAGAACAGTAAACTGTTTTGGTTCAATGTGTATATATTGAAATATTTGGCATATGTTTTTCTCATTAAAAGCACCAAGGACAAAGTGGTAAAGCAGTTACAAGTATTTATCCCACTGCTGCACCACCAATGTAGGAGGCTGGCCTGGCTTATAGTGGGTACCTTGTGGTACTTACACCTTGTGCCAGGTCCAGAAATCCCTTATTAGTAGAAAAGAGGTATTCTAGCAGCTTAGGCTGATAGAGGTAGCTATAGCAGAGCAGCTTAGGCTGAACTAGGAGACATGCAAAGCTCCTACCATACCACTTATATCACTTAGCTCTACATTCTAAGGCAACGCAATACTCGGAGTTACTACAAATAAAGGTACTTTATTTTAGTGACAATATGCCAAAAGTATCTCAGAGGATATACTCCCTTAGGAGGTAAATAATATACACAAAATATATGCACACAAACCAAAATCAGGTAAGTAACAGTTAGAAAAGTAGTTCAAACAATGTAGAACACAATAGAATGCAATAGGGAGGAATAGGCCTAGTGGCAACACAAACCATATACTCCAAAAGTGAAATGCAAACCACAAATGGACCCCAGGCCTAGTGTAGTGTGTAGAGGGTCTCTGGGAATGTAAGAAAACACTAAGGGTGTCCAAGATACCCTGCCCCAAGACCCTGAAAAGTAGGAGTAAAGTTACCCTACTTCCCCAGAAAGACAGTAAAGTCGAGATAGGGGATTCTGCAAGGACAGCAGCTGACTGCAAAACACTGAAGACGGATTCCTGGACCTGAGGACCTGTAAAGGAAGGGGACCAAGTCCAAGAGTCAAGCAAGAGTCCAGTGAGGGGCAGGAGCCCACTAAACCCCGGATGAAGGTGCAAAAGGGCTGCCTCCGGGTGGAAGGTGCCAGGAACTTCTCCTTTGGTCAGAAGATGTCCCACGGTGTGCTGGAGGATGGAAAGTTGTTTCCACACAGAAAGAGAGCAAACAAGCCTTGCTAGCTCCAAGAGTCGTGGTTGTGGATTTTGGGTGCTGCTAGGGCCCAGGATGGACCAGGAGGTCGCCCCTTGGAGAAGGAGACAGAGGGGCCGCTCAGCAACACAGAAAGCCCCCCGCAGAAGCAGGCAGCACCCGCAGAAGCACCTGAACAGGAACTTAGAAGATCTGAGGACAGCTGTTGACTCAGAGTCACAAAGGAGGGTCCCACGACGTCGGAGTCCAACTCAGCGAGTTGGGCAATGCAGGACAGAGTGCTGGGGACCTGGGCTAGGCTGTGCACGAAGGAAGCTTTGCAAAAATGCACAGAAGCCCGAGCAGCTGCAGTTCACGCAGTACACAGGATTACTGTCTGGCGTGGGGAGGCAAGGACTTACCTCCACCAAATTTGGACAGACGGGCCACTGGACTGTCGAAGACACTTGGACCCAGCTCCTGTGTTCCAGGGACCACACTCCTCAGGATGAGAGGGGACCCAGAGGATCGGTGATGCAGACGTTTGCAGCCTGCGTTAGCAGGGGGAAGATTACGTCGACCCACGGGAGATTTCTTCTTGGCTTCCAGTGCAGGGTGAAGGCAAACTCTTCTTCGACTTCTGGACTTGGTCTCCTCTCTCCACAGGTCTTCACGTCCAGGGATCCATTGTTTGTTGATTGCAGTCTTGCTTGGTTCTTGCAACATCTCTCATCATGACTTGTAGTGGGTCCTGAGGAAACTTGCTGTACTTTACTCCTGCTTTCCCAGGCTCTGGGTTGGGGTACTTTACTTACCTTTGGTGTTTTCCTGCACTCCCAGCGCCTCTCTACACACTACACTTCCCTTAGGGGGAATTTGTGATTCGCATTCCACTATTTTAGTATATGGTTTCCAAATATGGTATTGGGAAGCCAATTCCATGCACCCTGGCGCTCCACAAAGTACCCTCAGTACTGCCAAACCAGCTGTGAGGCTTGCAATGCAGCTACAGCTGCTGCCACCTCACAGACTGGGTTCTGCCCTCCTGGTGTCTGAGCAGCTCAGTCCCAGGAAAGCAGAACAAGCATTTCCTTTGGGAGCAGGCTATTACATCCTCTCCCTTTGAAAATAGGTATTACAGGCTGGAGAGGGGTAGCCTCCCCCAGCCTCTGGAAATGCTTTGAAGGGCACAGATGGTGCCCTCCTTGCATTAGCCAGTCTACACTGGATCAGGGACAACGTGTCCCCTGCTCTGGCGCAAGACTGGAAAAAGGAAAGGGGAGTGACCACTCTCCCTGTCCATCACCACCCTAGGGGTGGTGCCCAGAGCTCCTCCAGTGTGTCCCAGACTTCGGCCATCTTGCTTTGCAAGGTGTGGGTGCACTCTGGAGGGCTCTGAGTGGCCAGAGCCAGCAGGTGACGTCTCCTGACAGGAAAAACTACAATGAGAGCTACTCAACTGCGCATGAAGATACTATGATCTTCACAGACAACAATAAAGTTGAGGATAATATTGACTAAATATAACAAGCTGATTTTTTCACTTGTGCTAGCTTTAGTAGTCACCTTGGCTATCCATCTTTCAACTGAATGTAACCTGTATGACATAAGCACTTTGTGGGAGCTAATCACCGGATATATAATAGAAAATCATTCTCTTTTTGTTTACCATCCACACCATAACTGTTACACTACCTTCCTGTTCCTCTTACTTTATATTCAGAAATAAAACTAGGCAAAGATAACAAAGAAGAATCTTCTATCTTAGACAACAATCCAGATCCAACTATGGATTCTATAAAAACATTTGGATTTAGCGAAGAAGATCTAGCTAAATTACTAGACCAACCAAGATCAGGTTCAGGGACATTCATTTCTTCTAATCAACCCAAAGAAGGCTGGTTCAAACTACTAGAACTAAAGAAAAAAACTAAACGCACAGAGTTACACGCAGATTATATTCTAGAGTATCTTAGAGCAGGGATCATCCCTACGGGACTAAGAGTAAGAAATATCCCAGGCCTCTTTGTAGAGATTAGACAATTCTTAGAGAAATGGTCCCTGATCGCCAATCGTTGTTCTAGAGATTGGATGATCCTTATAATAGAAACTGCGAAAGAACTAATGGAAACCCTTATGAAAGAAATCCAAGCACTAGAGGAAGAGCTGAAAAAACAAGACTCTGTTCAGGAAGCAAAGAAACAGATAGAGACCATCAATCAAGAACTAGAATCCTTCAACCTATATCTAGTCAAGAGAAAGACAGATAAGCTTAGAAAGGATATCAGATGGTTCACAAAGGAACGAGCATATCCGTACTTGTCAGATCGATACTATGCGAATCAACAACAGAATGTACCAGATCAAGACCGTCAATTTTGGACGAATAAAAAAATAGTTACCTTCTCAGACACTTCAGAATCTGAAGGGGAAGGAACGTCCAACCAATTCGAACAATACAATACAAGGGGAGGTCCCAATGAAGGCCCTAGTTGTACTAATCATTTTTTATCCAGAGGAGGGAGACCCCGAATGAGATACAAGAACTATCAAAGAGGCAGATTCCAGAATACAGACAATCCGTCACATACCTTACAAACCAGGAGACAACAATATGGGAGGGATTAAAAGCGGTACCAGTTTTCAATCTAAGAACGTCTCCTATTGACACAGATACTGAGTGTCTATTAAAGAAAGGATTGTCATTTATCCCTACTACTTCCATCAACAAATTTGGTCTCCTCTCTGACATTCATGCATTCTTTCGAAAAATCAGGCTATCTAGATACTTCGAAGATAAAATAGATACCAGAGAATATAATCTATCTGGATTAAAACCCATCTCTACTTTTACTCCCCACCTAGATATGGTGGGCTCAGAAGTTAAGATCTTTGAGAACATAGTATCTAACAAGATCCAATCCTTGCTGAAATTCGTTCCCAAATCCTCCTTCAACTTAAATCATAGTGAACACCAAGCATTGCAAAGATTACAGAAAGACAAACATACTACAGTCAAACCGTGCGATAAAGGAGGAGGTATCGTACTGTTGGACACTGAAACTTATAAATTTAAGATTCAAACTATGTTAAATGAATCAGAATATTACCAGAAAACAGGAAATAATTGGCATGAACGAGTCAGAAAAGAGATAATCAAAATAAGTACTGAAGCTTTAGACAATGGAATCATATGCCAACAGGAATTCCAATACCTAAATCCTACCAAAACCAGGACTCCAGTGTTCTATGGAGTTCCAAAAATACACAAGAACAAGACTGATCCTCCCATGAGACCTATAGTCTCCACGGTAGGGGCACTGACAGAACCTTTATCCAAATATGTGGAGAAATTCTTAAACCCTAGAGTGTCCCAACTACCAGCGTTTATTCGGGACACCACCCATATTATTGCTAAATTAGAAGGTCTCCCTTTTAATCCAACTACGCAATTGCTAGTGACTATGGACATTGAGGCACTATATACAAATATCCCACAGCAAGAGGCATGGTTAGCAGTTGCACGCCTCTTTGAGAAAGAAGGCAATACAGAACATTCTTCCTTCATATTACAGTGTCTCAATATCGTCCTAAGAGAAAACTTTTTTGAATTCAATGGCCAGGTTTATCAGCAGAAGAAAGGAGTCAGTATGGGGGCCGCATGTGCACCTAGTGTAGCCAACATTTATGTAGGCTCCTTTGAGGAAACCTACATTTACAATGAGATGGCACCATTCTACGAAAATGTACAATTTTGGTCACGTTTTATCGATGACATCTTCTTCATCTGGACAGGAGAGGAAGATTCACTAGCAGAATTCAGTCAGTGGATCAACTTGTGTGATCCCAATCTCAAGTTTACCATTCACATCAATAGAAATAAAGTTGAGTTTTTAGACATCTGGATTGGCCATAACAACTCCCAACTTGAAATGTCATTGTTCACTAAACCTACAGCTAGAAACACTATCTTACACTATGACAGCTTCCATCCCACCAGCCAGAAACAAGGGATCCCCTTTAGTCAATTCCTACGGGTCCGTAGGAATTGTTCCAGTCTGAGTGACTATGAATACCATGCAAATATTTTACAACAGAAATTTCTTCTACGAGGATATCCCAAAAAATTTATCAGGGACTCCTACAAAAGAGCAAAATACTATAATAGGACTAGCATGTTCGATAAACAAAAGAAAAAATCCACACCCTCTATAATTTGTGTTATCCAACACTCAAATCTAAATGAAAAGATTAGGAAAATAATTCTTGCCAATTGGCATATCCTTAACAGTAATTCTAACCAAACATCATTAGAACGTCCTCTCCTCTCATTTAGGAAAAATCAAAATATCTCGAATAAACTAGTTAGAGCTAGTTTACCCAAAAGTGAGACCTTTTGTCAGAAGTCCATCCATGGTAATCAACCGATTACAGGTAACCACAGATGTGGTAACTGTAAAGCTTGCCCTAGAGCCATCGTGGGCAATGTTTTTTCATGGAAATGTACCAATTTTCAATTATCGGATATGACTAATTGCAAAACAGCTAATTGCATTTATCTAATCAGGTGTCCATGCCCTCTTCCATATGTAGGAGAAACAGGGAGGGAAGTTAAAACTAGAATACTGGAGCATATCTCCAATATTCGCAACGACAGAGAGAGTGCCCCATTGGTCACACACTGGAAAAAACATGGACACAGAATTGAAGATCTTTCCTGGACTGTCCTAGAAAAAATAAAAAATTCCGGACAAATAGATGATCAGAAAATTCGGAAAAAGAGAGAAGTTTTCTGGATATTTACATTAGACAGCTACGAAAAGGGATTGAATGAATATATCCCTTGGGAAAATGCTATTATATAAGTAAAATCTGTATCTGTCAATATTTATATATTGTCCCAGAATTAGTACTTCTAATAAAAAGAATTGTTTAGAATTTTTGCCAGTTTATTTTTGCCCATTGGTGCGTTTATTTATTTATTCTTCATTTTGCTCCCATCTCCATTGTTATTTTTATGTTTATTATTTATTATAATTTTTACCTTTATCTCCACTTCCCCTTATATTCATACTCTTGTCATTACTATATCTATATATATTTTTGTATCCATCCTTTATCGCTTGTCCTGTTTTTCCCAGTTAACATTCAAGCCAGTAGCAGACATCATGGATTAGAAGACGTCTCTACCAGGTCCCGTCTTGTATTAACACACACATATACCCCGTTAGCTACTATGCCACAGTAGCGTCTCGATTGTAGATTCTAAGGAAGTATTAGAAATAACAAGAATCTGTCAACTCTGCATTATAAGTTTCACTATATCTACACTCGACAGTGTACAATATATCTATTTAAAACGTGTCAAACGTTCAGTCACGCCGCTGGCATACCTTCAATATGGCGCCCGCACTAGACCGCCTAACTATCCTATACATCTGCGGTCTAGTGATTCGAAGAACTCCATCTGGCAGCTGTACATAAACGCTCACACGCTGCGGCGGTTGATCTTAGCAGCAGAAGGGAAACTATCGAGCGTCACTATCGGTACGTTCTCTTAATATATACTTGTTCGTTTTCTAGTTATGTTGTATTCATTTTGCTTTATTGAAAAACATAACCGCTAGATCCATGTGGTCTATAGCACATAGTGAATATTCTATTTTACTCCCTGTCCATTTTTTTCACTAATGATAGTCCTGTTCACTATATTTAGATAAACATATCCTGGATTCATCCTTTATATTGTTACAATTCTAAAGATCTCCAACAATCAAATACAAGGATCTAATTCCAACGGCAGCTAACAGCAGATGTACAGGTGAATTCTGGCATTTGCTAACATCAAGAACATTTATTTAGTTACACCATGGACATTTTTGTCTCAATAACCACTGATATATCTATCTATTTTGTGGCTCCTGTCATTTATTTAGCCTATCTCCCGGTCTATAAATTGACATCCGTCCTATAAAGAGATAAAGACAGCTGGGATTACCCCCATTATGAAAAAAAGTTAGAAGAGATCTTTCAAGTAAGATTTTTTTGCATGAGAACTTACTATCTGCATTATTTAACATACATTATGATGCATGTATCCACCAAGGGGAATTAAAGAATGCTGGTAACATAAAGGAAGGCACTATATAGCAATGATTCACTAATCACGGGCTTTGTAAGCAATGCCCATGATGTACTATTGTCACCCACTAAAACTTTTGCCAATTCATGTCTTCTAACTAAATGTCTGCAGCATGCAGCACTTTATATTCCATACTCTACTACTAATTCCACCATGTAAAGCACATTCGGACTTTTTGGATACTTATCTTGGGATGATAAAATGTCACCTCTGATCAATATATATTTAAAAATATAGACAGGTGACTCCTAATATGCTAGCACTATCATTCATACAAATTACCATATAATTTTCTTTATTAGAATCCATGACTACACTATCAAGGAACATATTAGAAATCCAAAATTGATTGTATCAGAAGATTTGGCTGCTAAGACTATATCATTATTGAACAGTACCACTGGGAACGGCCCTGAAGAAGGTGACTTATTACATCACGAAACACCGAAACGCGCGTAGGCCTTTCGGTCCCTACGGTACAATTCAGATAGAACCACGTTAGCACTATCCTTTGCTCTTATGTATTAGATTATCAATAATGTATTAGAAGTATGTATGTTAATGTATTGTTATCACTAAACATTGTTTTAGCCTCACTGTGATATCAGGATCAACTGTATATATGTTATGTTTCACTAGTCTATACGATTTCATCTTTTATTCACTGTGTCTAGAGTATGTGTGTGGTATGTCTGATCCAGGTATTTTTGTCTTCCTTTTTTTTTTAAATGATGTACATAACTAAAAATAAACTTTGTATGATTATATCAGTATTTAATGACAATAATAAAAATAAAAAACGTTTATAAAACCACATAATGGGACTATTTTATCTGTAATTAATAACAAGAACATAGCAGTCCGATATCATGTGTATACAATCAGCTTGTTATATTTAGTCAAGATTATCCTCAACTTTATTGTTGTCTGTGAAGATCATAGTATCTTCATGCGCAGTTGAGTAGCTCTCATTGTAGTTTTTCCTACATTGGTTTATTCCCTGTCTGAGCTACACTCATTAGTACAGGGAATCCCCTTATAACTAATTACCGACGTCTCCTGACAGGTCAATACCTGGTAAGGTAGCCAATCCCCCTCACAGGGCTATTTAGGGTCTCTCCTGTGGGTTTTCTTCAGATTCTACTTGCAGGTTTCCAGCAGGAATCCTCTGCAACTACTACTTCATCCTCTGACCTCGGATCAACCACAGCCTGCTCCAGGAACCGCTGTAACGGCAACAAAGTATCCACAATAGATACTTTTCTTTTGCAACTTCAGCTCCAGCCAGCAACTGCAACAGTTTCAATGGTGTGCACGCTCTGAGGACTCCCTGTCTTCTTCCTGCACCAGAAGGACCGAAGAAATCTCCTGTGGGGTGACGGAGTCACTCCCCTGCTCACGCAGGCACCTTCTAAGTCGACAACTGGTTCTCTTGGACTCCTCTCCTGGCGACGAGCATGCTCCTTGGAACACAGAGGGTGGACCCCATCGACACAGACTGTCCTATGGGCCTGCTGTCCCAATTTGGAGGAGATAAGACCTTGCCTTCCCCCAGAACGACAGTACCCCTTTGCACCGCGTCTTCTTCACCTCCTATGGCCTCTGTGCACTATTTGCAAAATGCCTTAGTGCACAGCCTGGCCCAGGCCCCCAGCACTCTATCCTGCAACGCTCAACTCGCTGAGTTGTTCTCCGGCAGCGTGGGATCTTCCTTTGTAGTGCTGCACGAACCACATTTTGCACCTCCTTTGTCCCTGTGTCCTAGGACAACCGTGGGTGCTGTCTGGTGCTCTGAGGGCTCTCTGACTCTCTGAAGTGCTGAGAGCCGCCTCTTCCTCCTAACACAGAGTGGAGGCCCCCAGGTCCCTCCTGGGTCCAGATAGCGCCTAGTTGACGCAAAACACAACTTTGCCAGAACCAAGGCTTGTTGGAGGAATCCAGCGCTAAAACTCACCTGCATCCAACTTTACGACGTTGAACATCCTTTGCATCACGCAGAACCCGCTGGCATCTTCCTAGGGTGCATTCCTGCAGTCTTCCTCCAACCGGGGACTCTTCTTTTGCACCCTCTCATGGGTTGGCCGGGGCTTCCATCATTCCTCGAACTTCTTTCGACTTCTGGACTTGGTCTCCTCCTTTTGCAGGTCTTCAGGTCCAGGAATCCACTGTTTGTTGTTTACAGACTTGGAAGGTTCGTGCCGTAATTCCAATCACAAGGTGTAGTGTGTCCTAAGGAAACTTGTGGTACTTTACTTCTGCTTTTCTGGGCTCTGGGGTGGGGTCATTTACTTGCCTTTATTGTATTCTTACTCTCCCAGCGATTCTGCACACACTACACTTGTCGAGGGGGGAATTCGTGATTCGCACTCCACTTTCTTGGTATATGGTTCCTGTTGCCCCTAGACCTCTTTTCTCCCATTTCATTCTATAACATTTCCTACTGTTGGAACTATTCTATGACTGTTTACTTGCCTGATTTTGGTTACTAGTGTGTGTATTGTGTATAATACTTACCTCCAGAAGGAATATTGCCTCTAAGATATTTTTGGCCTTATGTCTCGAAAATAAACTACCTTTATTTTTGCTAACACTGAGTATTGTCTTTTATTGTGTATAAGTACTGTGCAACTATAGTGGTATTGCAGGAGCTTTGCATGTCTCCTAGTTCAGCCTAAGCTGCTCTGCTATAGCTACCTCTATCAGCCTAAGCTGCTAGAACACTGCCTACATTTCACTAATAAGGGATAACCGGACCAGGTATAAGTACCTTAGGTACTTACTACAAACCAGGCCAGCCTCCTGCAATATCACAGTCATCTGACGGTGCACACATACACATAATATGACACACACCCCACCCCCCAACCTCGAGAATATTGCTGTTGGCTGTCCCAGTGGTACCCAAAATGGTTGTTTTACAGGTCCTCTTTCAATATATTTTGTCCATTGATTCTCTCCTCCTGCCCCCACAGCACCCCTCTCCCTTATTTACTGAAGATGAGCCAAGCTCGGTCACACGGGTGGCAGATGTGCTCTCCCCGGAGATCTCCCTCTGAACAGTAATCCCGGAAGTACAATGCCGGATCCTGGGTGGCAAAAGAAAACCTGCCCACTAGCAGCCAGACCAGGTACACCCTACACCCTGAGGTCACCAGCAGTTCCTCCATCATCAGTCCAAGAGCTGACACCGAGTAGTATATCTAGGGTATCTTGCCTCCCAATGTAAGATGCAAAAAGGAACTCACACACACAGCACCACCACCACCACCTGGTTTATGAGTGAAAAAGTGCTCACCTGGGGCCACTGCAGCACTCACTATTAATAGCTATGTCCATGCCGACTGCCTGATTGCTCCAAGAGCCAGTTTTAGAGACAGCAGTGTATGACTAGCTTTACCCTAGACAGTAGCCCTTCATCCCCAGAATGAGTGATGTAGGCTAATACAAGAGAGCAGACAAGCTACCATCATATTTTACCCCCCCACTGAAACAAGAACAGGTGGCATAATCAACACAAGCTAAAGCAGGAAGTGCCATTCATCAGTGCATGTTACACTGTCTTTTCTGCTAATTATTTGTATAGTTTTTCTAGGCTTATTTGCATCCTCAGCTCTTGGACAAAAACAGAGACTTGCGGTTGCTCGAGGCAGTTGGGACTACGAAACGTCTCAAGAAATTGTGCTTTTATAAAAGGAGGGTGCACAAGTATGACCTTTACTTTGGATAACTGAGCTCTTGGTCTCGCATGCAGGCCAGTGGGCTGGCCTAGTCTGCAGGCCGTCCCATGCTATCAGACATCAACAATAGCAGGTAAATAGGATGTCCGGAGGGCGATGGCCAATCGTGAGCCTATACTGCCAAAGAAAATTGCCAACTGCAAGTGCGCACAAGACAATAAAATACAAAATTGCCCAATGGCAATCAAGGGTAAATTAACAACTTTATGTACAGCACTTCGAAATGACAGAAATTATATAGGCTTTGCTGTCTGTAAAAAGTTACTAGTGTTTATATCATACATTGTTTGCCTTGTGCTTTATCCTGTCTTAGAGAAAACCTTACCACACAATTCATACAAAAGGAAATAAAAACTTTAAATGCAAATGATATGTTAAATGACAATGATTCATTTTTATTGTGCCAGTATGTATTTATAGCGTAAAATAACTTTTGACATCCCCCTCAAATTAAAAAAAAACAAAAGCTCTTTGACACAGTCAATGCTTTTTTTTAATCCATGTTTTACAGCAGCATGTGGGACTATGCAATATGTGAAAAAAATATTGACAACACCAATAGATTTGGATAGGCAAAACATATTAGCTTTGTCAATGCTTGTTTTATTTTTACATAAACTGTTCCCCTTCTTTTTGCTTAAAAAAAAAGAAAAACAAAATCTTGACTGGTTACTGCGTACCTTGAGATGGCTGTTGCTAACAGAGCACGGAGGGGGTCTCCTGTACTATGGGGGCATAGGAGTGACAGTCAGCTAAAGAACAAGCTTTCCCAGCAGGGTGCATGGTACCTGAATTACATGTTAATATGTGCAGTTGGTTAATCAGTAAACCTAACAGGCTTGGAAGAAGCTGTATTACTTTAATTGTTGGGCTCATTTGAAAAGTACATTGTGACAGATTCATCATTTTTGAGAGATAATGCAAGGGTATTATCAGCAGAGTTTCGGTTGCATCCTTCTGAATGGAAGTGTTTGCACTTGGTGTAGCCTGTCTGCGTATTACTAAAAATATGTATTTTGCAAGCACTCGTTTTAGCAAACGCTAAATCTTTTTGCCCAATTTGCTACAGCATATCTTATCGCAATACAGTTGTAAAATAATGAATTGCAAATTCACAGTGTTTTCAGTTGCTAGCTGGGGCCTCGCAGCATTATAAATACATGTCACTCTTCCGCTGCAGCAAGCAGAATTCCCTTCTGTGACTGTCTGGTTTAACACACAGACATCTGTCATGATCGCAATAACTAATTGAGCTTTCATAACATAATATATTCTATTTCCCAAAGATTACATTGTCACATTTATTTTCTGTTTGAGGTGTGTGTTTTATTTTATTTGCATTTATCTGAAGGCGAAAACCAATGAAGTAGTTCCAGTTCATCCACTACGCACACTGACTCCCGACTCGTACTTTGAATCACACTTCCATACTTTTCTACCCACTTCTGCTGGTTAGGGGCAATATACAGGAACCCTAGGTAGAGTAGATAACCTTTTTGACCTTGAATGGTGGCCCAGATCTGCCCTCTTAATCTTTTGTGTGCCAACCAGGTGAAAGAGAATAAGAAGGGACCATGAAACAAAAACAGCAGTTGAATAAATATCCAAGGTCTGCATAGCTAATTATAATCATCCTTCATTCCTTGTACAGAATACTCTTACTTTCATGAAGCAACTTAGTGTTGCACAAAGTAATCTCATAAAGTCAATTCTTTTTTTAATACTTTTTTTTTGTTACGTATAGTGAGTTCCGGATGCACTCTCCTTAACAGCTTAACACTTGTCCTTTATTGTGTCACAGCCTACCAGACAACGCAGCTGTCTGGGTTGCTAAGGATATCTTGGGGACTTTCACAAAGTTGACCTAGGAATGCGTTCTACTTGTTGATTACTATTGGATTTTTGGTTTGTAACTCACACTTTCTGGCTTTCCATTTGCCGGCTTTATTTGCTTTACTCTCTCCAGATTCAGTTTGTTGCTCCCTTTGGCAAAACCGTGTTTAGGGTATTCTTCCACAAACTCCCTTTCTGTTAGCAGACGTTTAAATCTTGTTCTTATCTCATCACATTTGCTGTGCATTCAAAGACCGAGGTCAAATGTCCGATGCTGTCTTCCATGGGTGCTTGTTTACTTTGCTTCTCTGACTTCAAAGTGAGAGGATTTATGTAACAATCTTGCTGAATACTCGGGGTAGGATTTTATTTTTATTTTCTAGCACACAACATTTAATTTAACTGTAAGTATTTCAAAACATATCAGAATTTTGAACACACAAAGCACTTTTTGTGATATTACTGAAGTGTGTTTGCAATGAATACTTTAATATGATTAAAATGAATCATTAAACTCGGTGTTGCAAATTCCACACATTTACATCTCTGCACTGTATAGTTTTATTGGTATGTCTGTGCAAACGTAATGGTAATTTCAGTTAAAAATGTGTTGTCTTTAATAGGAGTGTACTACCACCCATGAATTCTCTGCACCACTCCACTCTGCACCACTCCACTTTACACCACTCCACTCTGCACCACTCTGCTGCACTCTGCACCGCTCCACCCTATGCCATTTCACGCTATGCTTCTCTACTCTACTCTGTACCACTCTATGCCAATGCAGTCTTCACCACCCTACACAACTGCACTCTTTGCCACTGCACTGCACACCATTCCAGTGTAGGCCACATCAATTAAATCTGCACAACTCCACTCTACAGTACTGTACTTTACGCCACTCTGCAACACTGCACTCTGTGCTAACACACTCCTCAATTCTATGCCCTTGCTGTCTGCACCATTCTACTTTACCATAATTTAATCTACTCTACATCACTGCACTCAGTGCCACTGCACTCGATACCTCTTTGCTCTACACCATCACACTCTTCCACTTTATGCAACTGCACCCTGCTCTACACTACTCCACTTCTACACCACTGCACTCTATATGACCATACTCTACCACTGTCTGCTACTCAGCTGTGCGCCACTCTACGTCGCTACACTCTATGCCACCGACTCTACTCTGTGCCACTGCCTTCTGCATCACTCAATGCCACTCCGTACCACTGCACTCTATGCCACTGCACTCTGTGCTGCTGCATTGTGCGCCACTGCACTCTGCACCAATGCACTCTACTATGCACCACTCTAATGTACCCCACTGGATTTTACGCCGCTAAATTCAGTGCCACTACACTCTATGCCACTATGCTCTGAAACGCTCTACGCCAATGCACTCCACACCAGTCCACTCAACACCGCCATTCCAGTCTGTCACTCTATGCAACTCCATACTATGGCACTTCAATACACAGCACTCTCTGCCACTCCAGCCTACAATACTCTTCTCCACTCTTCGCCATTCCACTTTACGACACGCCACGCCACTCTCCTCTTTGCCCACTAACTTTTAGCCATGCTGAACAGCACCCACTCTGGTGAACTACAAAGGTGAGGAAACAGCCTCACCCTGGCAGGCTAGCAGGGGCTGGGCATCTGATGGTGCATTAACACATCTTCACCAGCAGACCGATTCAGGTTGGAGATTCACGTTTTTTATGCCCAAAACAGCTTTATTGTAGCAATCTCCTGAAATTGTCCCTGCCTCAGTCAAAAAATATCAGGAAAATAAAATGCCTCATTTTTTTTTAATTTTTTTTTTTAACAAAAATCACTCTTCCTAATTTCGAAACATTGGCATGTAAGTTAACATTGCATCATGTACAGGAATAATTAGGATGACCGGGGGTCAGGAGCATTCACATTTCGTCACCGGCAACCCTGGGTCCATGCAGTTCAGGCCTAACCAACCTAACAACATACTTTTTTTCTTTCTTTTTTCTTTTTAAAAAAAGGCTACATACACCTAAGTGGCTAACCAAAGTGTGTTCATGAGACTGCTTATTCGGCTTCTGTGATTTAAACTGTTTACAAAGTGTGTGCACCACTTGTTTTGGCCTTGAAAAAGCCAAGTATTTGCGTGCGCGACAAGCAGTATTTCAGTGCTTTTCAATCTGTCCATTACCTGGAAACTAGACTCAGCTAGATTGGAAGTGTGGATTCTGCCTCTCTGTATCCAAGGAGATTCTGAATAGAGAATAGAGCAGCACCTCCCTCCTCCCTTCCACAGGGGCTTGGGCTTGGTGACTGGCTCTCTAGCTCCCAGGCAACCTGCTCCTTCTTCTAGCACCTGCACTGGGCCTTTAACTTTATGGAGGGAACCCCAAGACAGCCACTTCCATTTTGTGAGCTCAGCTTTCCCTGCGCCCTAATGCAGCCCAGTGATTAAACAGTCCTAGAAGACAGGTAAGAGCCCCAGACTTTCTGGGAATTCTTGTTATTTGTTAAAAAGTGTTTGCACTGCTACCCACGCCCGTTTACAGTAGCCTCCTTGTGTTTTAGCCAGCTTGATCTTTTTAAGCTGCTGTTTTTTACCCGTGACTGTTTGAAATTTCCCTCCAAGTTTGTGGCAAAAGTCTGTACACAGCTGCCCCCTCCCCCCCACCCACACTTAAAAAAAAAAAAAAAAAAGACTACATACACCTCAGTGGCTAACCAGAGTGTGTATAGCAGACTGCTTAATCTTCTTGTGTGATTTAAACTGTGTTTAGAAAGTGTCTGCACCACTTGTGAAAAAGCCAAATATCTGCGGTAAGCAGTATTTCAGTGCTTTTCAATCTGTCCCTTATCTGGAAAGTAGACTCTGCTGGCTTGGAAGTGTGGATTCTACCTTTCTGTATCCAGGGAGATCCTGAATAGAAAAGCACCTCCCTAATCCCTTCTACAGGGGTTTGGGCTTAAGTTAGCTTGTCCCCTATGTAAGTTTCTATTGGTTGTTGAATATGTTGTGATTGGTTGCTGGGACTAGTATTTCTATTGGCTTAAGGATTAGGGTTTGTGTTCTGATTGTGTTAGGGCTAGGGTTCCTATTGGACACTGGTTTTAGGGCTTCTACTGTGATTGGTACTAGGTCTGGGATTCCTATTGGACTGTGATTTTAGGGCTTCGGTTTTGATTGGTACTAGGGTTGTGATTGCTACAGGTCTGTGTGTTTAGGACTTCTATTTAGATTGGTACTAGGGCTGGAGTTCCTATTGGACTGAGATTTTAGGGTTACTGTTGTGATTGGTAGTCAGGATTATGGGTGTGATTGGTTAATAGGGCTAGGTTTCCCATTGGCTCTAGGGTTTAGGGTTACAAATCGGATTGGTTAGGACTAAGACTAGGTTTCTATGGCCAATAGGGCTATTTAAGCCTAGGGCTCAGAGAGCCTCAGCCCGGGTGTCGAGGCTAAGGGCGGAGAGGACAAGGGCAGTTGCCTGGCCGGGCTAGGGCCAGAAATGCTGCCCAATTTTCCATTTACTAGAAAGGACCTTATTACCTACGCATCCTCCAACATCCAAACACAATATCAGCAAAGGCATCCCACTCATGCACCACAAACATACCTCATACATATTGCAATGTCTTATCAACCAGCACAAAACCCCTCATTCCGTACCGATACACATATCCACCACAACTACAACATTAAGACACCTTCATTCTCACACCAAACACAATTCTGTCCATTCCCACTAACACATCCTGCCATCACCCACACAACCCAAAACCACATTATGCATTACTTTCAGCCATCCAAACACACACTCCCTGTTCATACAAACCAACAGCACTATCCTCTATTTGCTCCTTCCAGACCCCCTTTTATCATGCCAATACCTAAACCCAACCTTCCATCACACCATCCACAAATACTCTCCCCCCCTCTCCACCAATTACACACAACCAGACAATCCTTAGACTCCAGCACACATATTACCTCTTCCAGTAATCAAAACTAACACAAACACCCCTACCTCTCGTCCATCCCCTCTTACATACCTCATACACTCATCTCCAAAACACATCAGCACTCCCTGTGATATTCTAATACCACTCACAAGCACTAATTCACATACACATCCTTCACAGAAAACCACTACATCAATATATTCTCTCACCATTCCACATAAACAATACGAACCCACACACATCAGCACATCAAAATAACAAAACCTTTCATACTTTCTGTCATACCCGCTCCTACCCTCATGATCGCACAAATAATACAAATCCTGACCAATCTCTACTCCTACATTCTCACTTTTCATAAACATCTACAACAAGCACCCCAACACAGCAACATTCATTCACCCACCTCTCATCCATTGCACAATTTAGAGTTTTACATTATAATCCACATGCTCCTCAACCACCCCTAACCCATACTCCTTCCACACTAAACAGACGCAAACAAAATAAACAATACGCCACTCTTAACAACTTTGCATCCCCTTGTCTATTAAACAATAAGGCTACTCTAGAAAAAAAAAACTACACTCACCATGTCCCTCTCAACCATCAAGTCCACCACCAACACACACAGACCCAACAAAATGCCTCCTAAGCCTTCTGGACGAGGATCACTATATAGAAAAACAGGACTATCGTGGCCCTCATTCAATTATCATAACTAACAACACACCTGCTACAAGCTCAAAATATACTGCCCACCCTTCTCCAAAACAAAATGACACAGCCACAAACACGCGTTTTCTAAAATGCCTACTCCTAAATGCTCGATTACGCTAAAAAAAAAAAAACAAGCACCACATCTACGACCTGCTCACTGACACACAACCTGACTTACTATTCATAACGGAATCATGGTTGAGAGATGGCATGGCCCCAGTGTTACCTGGAACCATCCCTCAAACCATCACACAAAACCGTACAGGCAAAGAGGAGGTGGACTAGCTATTATATTCAAATAAGCAATAAATCTCAGTAAAGCAGACATTATTTCCATAAAAGTAACTTTCTTTTTTTTTGTTTTTTATTCTTCCCTGGTGTCTACTGGGCTTTCTTCCCCCCTTGGAGGCAGAAGGGCCTAATAAAAATAGGCTGATCTGCCAACAGTAATGTGACCCCATGAGGAGCGACCCTTGCCCAAACAAAACACACACACACGCGCAAATCTCTGGTGTCTAAGTGGTTTCTGCCTCCCTTGGGGAGCGACCCTTGCCTAAGGGAGCGCTCCCCTTATGTAAACTAATTGTTTTTTTTTTGTTTTTTTAAATAACTGGTGTCTAGTGGTTTCTGCCCCACTTAGAGGCAGATTGGCCTTATAAAAGCAGGCTGATCTACCCCAAGGGTGGCAGAAATGGCCTAATAGAGTATGCCCCCTGGGGAGCTACCCTTGCCTAAGGGGTCTCTCTCCTTTTGAAATTATAAATAAAAAAAAGAAATCCCTGGTGTCTAGTGGTTTCTGCCCCCTTGGGGCAGACTGGCCTAATAAAAATAGGCGGATCGCCCCCAAGGGGGGCTGAAAGGGTCTAACATAAATTTGGCCTCCAGGGGAGCTCCACTTGTTTAGTTAAAAAAAAAAAAATCCGAGGTGTCTAGTGGTCATTCCTGCGGCACAATTGCTATGTGATCGTGCTGCAGGAAGGTTCAAGAGACATTGGAGGAAAGGAAAAGCCTTACCTTTCGTCCAATGCCTCACTGAGCTGCCCCCTCCCCCGTCCAGAAAGAAACAAATGTTTCTCCTCGGCTCACAATGGCTTCCAGCGTGATGGGGGTGACCTCTGATATAAGGTAAGTGTGCGATTGACTGCACCCTGATGTCATCAGATGTCACTGGCGAGTGGGTTCGGGGGGGACCGTGGGTGGCAGGGGAAGCGCTTCCCCTGCCATCCCTGCCCAGGGGGGGGGGGGGGGGGGAGGCCCGCAGAGGGAGCGCTAGTGCTCTCCCCTTTGGCCTGATGCAGGATGTAATGGTTATGTCCTCGGCACAGCAGCACTGCAGCCGAAGACATAACCATTACGTCCAGGGCACCCAAGGGGTTAAAATACCACCATGCAAGCAAGAGACAGTAGGTGATACATCCTATGGCTGTTCAAGCAGCCAAACTATGGAATTCATTAACCCCAAATATAAGATCCACAGATAACTATCTTGTCACTACCAAAGGTGCCCCCACAGAGTTCCGGGCCATTTCCCCCGACTTTGTGAGTGCGGGATGCCTTTACACACGTGCACTACATATAGGTCAATACCTATATGTAGCTTCACAATGGTAACTCCGAATATGGCCATGTAACATGTCTAAGATCATGGAATCGGCCCCCATTCCAAATCTGGTATTGGGGAGCCAATTCCATGCATACTGGGGGCTTGTAGGAGGCTGGCCTGGCTTATTTTGGGTACCTTGTGGTACTTACACCCTGTGCCAGGTCCAGTTATCCCTTATTAGTAGAATAGAGGTGTTTCTAGCAGCTTAGGCTGATAGAAGGTAGCTATGGCAAAGCAGCTTAGGCTGAACTAGGAGACATGGAAAGCTCCTACTATACCACTTACATCATCGAACACAATATCATAAGAAAACACAATACTCAGAGTTACTAAAAATAAAGGTACTTTATTTTAGTGACAATATGCCAAAAGTATCTCAGAGAATACCCTCACTTAGGAGGTAAGTAATATATACAGGTTATATGTACACAAACACAAAACAGGTAAGTAACAGTAAGAAAAGTAGTGCAAACAATGTAGAATTACAATAGGATGAAATAGTTGAACATAGGTCTAGGGGCAACACAAACCATATAGTCCAAAAGTGGAATGCGAATCACGAATGGACCCCAGACCTATGGGAGATTGTAGAGGGACGCTGGGACTGTGAGAGAACAGTAAGGGTGTCCAAAATACCTCACCCCAAGACCCTAGAAAGCAGGAGTAAAGTTCTCTACTACCCCAGAAAGACACAATAGTTGTGATAGGGGGATTCTGCAAGAACCACAAGCACCAGCAAAACACTGAAGGTGGATTCCTGGACCTGAGGACCTGAAAAGGAAGGGAACCAAGTCCAAGAGTCACAATAGTGTCCTGGGGGGCAGGAGCCTAGGAAACGCCAGATGAAGGTGCAAAAGGGCTGCCTCCGGGTGGAAGAAGACGAAGATTCTGCAACAACGAAAAGGGCTAGGAACTTCTTCTTTGGATGGAAGATGTCCCACGGCGTGCTGAATGTTGCAGAAGTGTTTCCACGCAGAAATACAGCAAACAAGCCTTGCTAGTTGCAAGGGTCGCATTAGAGGTTTTTGTGTGCTGCTGGGGACCAGGAAGGACCAGGATGTCGCCCCTTGGAGGAGGAGACAGAGGGGGCGCTCAGCAACTCAGAGAGCCCCCGCAGAAGCAGGCAGCACCCGCAGAAGTACTGGAGCAGGCACTTAGAAGTTCTGTGAACTCAGAGTCACAAAAGGAGGGTCCCACGATGTCGGAGTGCAACTCAGCGGGTTGAGCACTGCATGACGGAGTGCTGAGGACCCAGGCTCGGCTGTGCACAAAGGAATCCTTGGAGAAGTGCACAGAAGCCGGAGCAGCTGCAAATCATGCAGTACACAGGTTTGCTGTCTGGCATGGGGAGGCAAGGACTTACCGCGACCAAATTTGGACAGAAGGGCCACTGGACTGTGGGAGGCACTTGTACCCAGGTCCTGTGTTCCAGGGACTACGCTCGTCAGGATGAGGGGGGACCCAGAGGACCGGTGATGCAGTCTTCTGGTGCCTGCCTTAGCAGGGGGAAGATTCCGTCGACCCACGGGAGGTTTTGTCTTGGCTTCCAGTGCAGGGTGAAGGCAGACAGCCCTCAGAGCATGCACCACCAGGAAACAGTTGAGAAAGCCGGCAGGATGAAGCGCTACAATGTTGCTAGTAGTCATCTTGCTACTTTGTTGCGGTTTTGCAGGCATCCTGGAGCAGTCAGCGGTCAATCCTTGGCAGAAGTCGAAGAGGGAAGTGCAGAGGAACTCTGGTGAGCTCTTGCATTCTTTATCTGAGGAATAGCCCAGAGGAGAGACCCTAAATAGCCAGAAAAGGAGGTTTGGCTACCAAGAAAGGAGGTTTGGCTACCAAGAGAGGTAAGAACCTATCAGGAGGGGTCTCCGACGTCACCTGCTGGCACAAGCCACTCAGAGCAGTCCAGTGTGCCCCCAACACCTCTGAATCCAAGATGGCAGAGGTCTGGGACACACTGGAGGAGCTATGGGCACCTCCCCTGGGAGGTACTGGTCAGGGGAGTGGTCACTCCCCTTGCCTTTGTCCAGTTTTGCGCCAGAGCAGGGCTGGGGGATCCCTGAACCGGTGTAGACTGGCTTATGCAGAGATGGGCACCATCTGTGCCCATCAAAGCATTTCCAGAGGCTGGGGGAGGCTACTCCTCCCCAGCCCTTAACACCTATTTCCAAAGGGAGAGGGTGTAACACCCTCTCTCAGAGGAAATCCTTTGTTCTGCCTTCCTGGGCCGGGGCTGCCCAGACCCCAGGAGGGCAGAATCCTGTCTGAGGGCTTGGCAGCAGCAGCAGCTCCAGTGGAAACCCCGGAAAGGCAGTTTGGCAGTACCCGGGTTCTGTGCTAGAGACCCGGGGGATCATGGAATTGTCCCCCCAATACCAGAATGGTATGGAGGTGACAATTCCATGATCTTAGACATGTTACATGGCCATGTTCGGAGCTACCATTGGGAAGCTACACATAGGTGGTGACCTACGTGTAGTGCACGCGTGTAATGGTGTCCCCGCACTCACAAAGTTCGGGGAATTTGCCCTGAACAATGTGGGGGCACCTTGGCTAGTGCCAGGGTGCCCACACACTAAGTAACTTGGCACCCAACCTTCACCAAGTTAGGGTTAGACATATAGGTGACTTATAAGTTACTTATGTGCAGGGAAAAATGGCTGTGAAATAACGAGGACGTTATTTCACTCAGGCGGCAGTGGCAGTCCTGTGTAAGAATTGTCTGAGCTCCCTATGGGTGGCAAAAGAAATGCTGCAGCCCATAGGGATCTCCTGGAACCCCAATACCCTGGGTACCTAAGTACCATATACAAGGGAAGTATATGGGTGTAGCAGTGTACCAAAGAGAATTGGTAATATTAGTCACTAGCCTGCAGTGCCAATTTTAGAAAGCAGAGAGAGCATAAACACTGAGGTTCTGGTTAGCAGAGCCTCAGTGATACAGTTAGGCACCACATAGGGAACACTTGCAGGGCATACGCTATGAGCACTGGGGTCCTGCCTAGCAGGATCCCAGTGACACAAGGGCAAAAACAAACATACATACAGTGAAAATGGGGGTAACATGCCAGGCAAGATGGTACTTTCCTACAGGGCTCTACCATGGACCCCCAGTACTGCCAAACCAGCTCTCTGAGGCTTGCACTGCAGCTACAGCTGCTGCCACCTCACAGACAGTGTTCTGCCCTCCTGGGTTCTAGGCAGCACAGTCCCAGGAAGGCAGAACAAAACATTTCTTCTGAGAGCAGGGTGTTACACCCTCTCCCTTTGGAAATAGGTGTTAAAGGCTGGAGAGGGGTAGCCTCCCCCAGCCTCTGGGAATGCTTTGAAGGGCACAGATGGTGCCCTCCTTGCATAAACCAGTCTACACCAGTTCAGGGACCCCTTGTCCCCTGCTCTGGAGGGAAACTGGACAAAGGAAAAGGGAGTGACCTCCCCTGTCCATCACCACTCTAGGGGTGGTGCCCAGAGATCCTCCAGTGTGTCCTAGACTTCAGCCATCTTGCTTTGCAAGGTGTGGGGGCACTCTGGAGGCCTCTTGACTAGCCAGTGCCAGCAGGTGACGCCAGAGACCCCTACTGATAGTTCAATACCTGATAAGGTAGCCAATCCCCCTCTCAGGGCTATTTAGGGTCTCTCCTGTAAGGTCTCTTTAGATTCTGCTTGCAAGTTTCCTTCAGGAATCCTCTGCAACAACTTCAGACCCTTCAGACCTCGAATCAACCGCAGCCTACTCCAAGAAATGCTGTAACTGCAACAAAGTGTCTACAAGAGAAACTTTTCTTCAGCAACCTCAGCTCCAAGTCAGCAACTGCAACAGTTTCGACGGTGTGCATGCTCTGGGGACTCCCTGTCTTCATCCTGCAACAGAAGGACCGAAGAAATCTCCTGTGGAGTGACAGTCACTCCCCTGCTCCAAGCAGGCACCTTCCAAGGTGATGACCAGTACCCTGGGACTCTCCTCTCTCGGTGACGAGCGTGCTCCTAAGGACACAGAGGGTGGACATCATTGACATAGACTGTCCTGAGGTCCTGCGGACGCAATTTGGAGGAGGTAAGACCTTGCCTTTTGTGTCTTGTGTATTGTGTCTTCTTCGCCTCCTGAGGCCTCTGTGCACTCTTTGCAAAATTCCTTTGTGCGCAGCCTGGCCCAGGTCCCTAGCACTCCACCCTGCGACGATCAACTCGCTGTGTCAGAGGGCCAATGAATTTAGACGGGGTTGTTTTCAAGAATTAAAATAGGATCTGTTGGGTCCCAGGGTACTCCCTGGTTGGAACTGCAGCAGGGCTTCCCCAAGCTCTCCCTCCTCAATCGCCCCTTTGAGGGATGTCTCTCCATGGTGCCTAATCTTCTTCAGAAGAGATCCCAGAAAACTCTCCAGAATTCTCCCATTGGGGGGAAAGTCTGGGGAATAGACTTTTGCATAATAGGCTGCAAATTTCCAAGCCATTTCCACATCTCCCTTGATCATCTCATCTGTATCACTTGAAAGTAGGGGGAGTTGATCCTGTCCTTCATTATTAGTGCATAATCAATGTAAAATTGTAGTAGCTTTGGTACCCGACTGATATATATAAAAGACATTGAGTCGGATGCCATGTATATCTGGCTTTCACAATTGAGTTTGTTTGAGGTCCTCTTGAGTACGCAGCAGATTTACGAGGACAACTGGTAAGGATGAGTTTAGTTGTGTGAATTCCAGCTGTTACTCGCACCTCCAAATCTAATACTGCTTGCTGTCTTTTTTCCACCCCGTTTAATAACTAATGATGTCTTCATATAGAATGGCCTTGGGAACCTCACAGAGGATTCCTCCCCCCCACCTGGAACCTATATTATACAGAAAAGTCTATTGAGTTCATGATGCGCGTCTTGTGTTCTGACTTAGCCAGCAGCCAGCTGTGTCCTAGACTCTGGGCCCACCCTCCCCAGGTGTTCTATTTGAGAGTGGTCCTAAATGTCCCAAGCCAGTATTTGGATACCTGCCAAACCACTAACAGCAAAATTTGGTATAAAAATTCTTCCAAACAAGAAAAGGACTTGTGGACTACTGAGGAAAAAGTGTACCCCTCTCCTGGGGCTGGAATATCCTCCAGGGCTCTGTGAGACCCAGGACTATCATTTATCTAGCGGGTGGAGTCACCCCCGTTACCAACCCCCCTTTGCTCCCAGAGCAGTCCAATGTCAGGTTAGCCACTCCATTGAAATCCAGTTCACATGGTCCTGAGGGAAATGATGTCAAGATATTCTCACTAAAGTTCACCAAATGTGGCGGGGGAGCTTGTAAGCAAAGCAGGGAGATCAGCACTCCTTGTTACACTCCATCTATGGTAAAATATCTACCAAGGCGGTCAGCCTTTAGAAGGAAGCCTTTGCAAAGTAAAATGGCATACCCGCTTGTCCTCTGGAAAAGCCTACATATGATCTACCTATGAAAAACCCATAGATGCCTTTAATGGGCATCTGTAGCCCAACAGATGGGTCTTCTACAGGAAAATAATGTCTTGATTACATCATCTTGCCGCTTGTAGAATCGCACCATTTTTAATGCAGTTTAAGCTTGTTCTTCTGTCCTTCATCTTGCCTAAATAAAGAAAAGAGTCAGGGACGGGGAACACACACAGAGATCATGGGTGTGTTGTATGGCTTTGTCTCACTAAATAATTCAGCCATAAAACAAATCTTATCAACCCTCCCTTTCTGCCCCCAAGCCCCTTCCCACGGTATACCTCTGGAACCTGAAGAATATGTTGTGGCATAGTTATGGGACCAACAAACAGCTGGGAACAAATAAAGAATCTCACCTAACTATGCTCAAAACTCCCTTATTCCAAACAAAACCACTAAGAATGAGTTAAGAGAAAAAAAACCTTGAAGAAACTTAAAACTTCAAGTAAAGGAATTGGGTGTGAGCCCATTTTGAGAAATCACATGAGTACCCCTTGAGTATTAGTGTTTCTGCTCCTTGTCAAATCAGTGTCAGTTAGAATATCACATGTTGTGACTGTACATCCTATATAAAGTTTGGTCACTGAGAAGAGCTGTAGTTGAAGGGAATGAAGGGCTGGAATACCGATGGGGTCTCGCATTTACCCATGGGTCCCTGCCTTTAAGCTAGGAGGGTGAGGCTACATTGTTTTTCTAGGCATGATAACACCAAGCCCTAGAACAAGTTTCTGCATGAGTTTGATGACATGAACACAACACAAGTGTGTGCATGCGATCACTGTGTGCTCGCACCACAAAAATAATTCCTCCACTAATGAACTTATGTGCGCTGTATGTATTTTATGCATTTTTTATTCCTTTCCAGCCCTACCTTAAATTAGGGTATCTAGGGTCATATGCAAGTCTTTTTTTCACAATCTTTTGCATTGCAGACACACTTAGGGTCTCTGAAGTGAGGACTAGGCTTCTGTTTTCGGTCTTGAAGAAATACCACTTGATCTGATAAAGATCTTATAGAGACTTCCATAGGCATGAAATATGTCGACCTACACACAAGGATAGAAGAAAATTACCCCCTTTTTTCACCTCTTTTGCAGTGAGTGCAGGAGCATTATCTCCCTGACACTCACTCCTATTTCTGCTTTTAACTTTGACATAGACCCATAGGTATCTAATAAACACATAGGTTTGAGGGCCTATAGTCAATTTTGACATTCACTTTCCAGTCCTTCACTCCCCTCACCGACAGGGCCAGTACATCCCTGCACTTGGCCAGACGGCATTGATCAAAAGATCTCCGGCAAAGAGCCCCCTTGTGGGGCCCGTCGTACATTGGGATGTGTGCAGGTAGGAGCCCTGTGGAGCAGAGATGTTTGGGTGGTTGGTTGAAGGAGATCCAGCTTTTCTGGGAGGTGGGACCTACGGGATGTAGGGACCTTAAATGTGTGTAAGGCGTTTGGAATGGGTAATTCTGTGTATTGGAGCCAGTGGAGCTCCCTGAGGTGTGGTGTGGGAGGTAGAGGGTGAGACTAGCTGCTGAGCTCTGCATGGTTTATACTGTTGTAGTTGGTTGCCTAGTGATCCTGGGATAGGGGTGTTCCTGTAGTCCAACTTGAGTTTTTTCTAGTGTTGCTTGGAAGCCAGCTGAAGTGCTTCCTCAGCATCTATCTTCTTGGTGTGGAAGCATAAAGCATTGACATAGTTGATTTGTGTGGTTATGGCCAGTTTGCTGTCAGTGATTATTCTGTGGTTACTGGCGTAGGTATAGGTTTGTGGCCAAGTTCAGCCGGCCACCAATTGGAGTTCCATGGTGAGTTATTCTTGCCAAAGATCACTACTTCTTTCTTATTGGTGGGGAGCTTGAGACAGTTGGCTTTCATCTTGTCGGAGAGGGAGAATTTGAGTTTTGTATCATCAGTGTAGGGGACAATGCTGATGTGTATGGGAATGACGTTGGCCAGATGGATTGTCGCGTAGGCTCTCATTATTCTAATGAGACTACTGGATTTTGAGCGGCAGAATCGCCTGCGACGTGGGAGACTAAGTCTGACCCACTGCAGGTGATGCCTGTCGCTCCAGTCCTGGTATTGCTCCAGCCAACTAGCAGTGCCTCATCTCTACCCAAGGGCAGGGATAACTGGGCAGCTGAGCGCATGACATAATTGGTTTCTCAGGGAAGCCGTGTCACTCATGTCTCATCCGTTTCTCTGTTACCTTAGTTTCATATATAAAATGACAAACCGAGGCAGTATATGTTTCAACAATGATTTTAATAAAACAACTGCATCTTAGATAGCAAAGCGTGAGCTGCAATAACCAGGAAGTCACAGCATGACAGTATTAAAATTGTGACGAGGAGAGTGAAGCATATAAATAATGCTATCATATTGTCACTATGGTCAATAGACAAACTCCTACCTAGGCTATGATAGAGCACAGCATGTTAAGCTCTAATTCTACTCTTCAGGTTCCCCTGGGAAGGCATCATCCGCCATACCTGAGCAAAGGCATGAGGTCTGCGTTAGCGTCTGTAGCGAAGCAATCAGCATACAGTTGTGGTTCTCTGGCTGGAATCTCCCTCTAACATGTAAGAGACAAGGAAGTGTTTTTATGACAACACAGCTGATGTTCTGAGAAAATGTCCCTATGTAAGGATGTGGGTTTTCTACAAATGTTGGAGACTGAACTTCTACCACGTTCACCAGTAATGTACCTTGCTGTAGGCTTGGAAGAAGCACAGAGTGAGCAAGAATGTCTTGTTTGAGAACAGAGTGCTGGCCTAGGCAAAAACAGTTACATAAACAGAAAATAAAACAAGACCGTAAAGGTGGCTATTGTAACAAAACATAAAGCAGAATAAAATATATCTAGGTTAGAGTGCACAGGGGTCTGGCCTAGTGTGGTAAAATAACGTGCATGGATCTATAGCTAAAATGGCTACACAACAGGATCATGTGTGCGTTGAAGAGGGTGAGACTCTGCGACGAACCTCGAGGCACTCAGCAGATGAATTTGCAAGCTTCTGAAGAGGAAGGTACCAGATTTGACAGACAGCTTGTTTTGTTCCTGTTACGAAGGAGCAGATCCAGAGATAGCGTGTCCTTAGATGCCTTGCTACTTTTGTGCAGGCGGCTGATGCAGATGGGGTGTGAGATCTTGTTAGATTTTGCAGAGAGGTCCAGGAAAATGAGGGCTCCCATGTCTCCTGTCAAGTATCATGTGTATGATGTCTGTTACGGTGTTTAGTATGTGATTGGACCTGAATCTGGATTTTGTGGCATTGTGAAGCTGGTGGGTGCTGAGGTGGTCGGTGAGGCATTGGTTGATTAGTTTCTCTAAGACCTTTGCCGGGTGTGGCAGGCTAGAGCTAGATCTGTAATTGGGAAGCATTGTAGGCCATCAGATGGTTTCTTGGGGGCATGGAGGCACAAAGGATGGGTGTTAGTGGTTCGCTGATTGCTAGGTGTCCTTCAGTGAAGCCATGGTGGGGGAAAAAGGTCAGATGGGGCACCCAAGTGAATTGCCTTCATGGTAACAGCAATGTTGACAATGATGACAGCAGGCCACGAAGTCAGTGTTCATTCTTCGACCGTGATGGGAAGTTGAGTTTCGACAGGGGTGGGGTACAGTTGCTTTACAAGGAGATTATTTTATTACAAAAGAATTCAGAGAGCTTGTTCCAAAAGTCATGTTGCTAGGGCGGGGGTGGTGAATTGTTTGATGGTGGAGAAGATTTCCTTGCTGCTGTTAGTGCCAGTGTTAATGCGATCTACAAGAGCTGTGAACTTGGTGTTTTGTACCTGCAGGTGGTAGCATCTTAGGGCTTATTTGAAGATGTCATCACTGGTTTCTTGACTTTCTCTCCAGTTGCACTTCTCTTGCTTGAGTGGCGTTTTGTCAGCCTGAGTTCCTCTGTGCGCCACCCTGTCTGTGGTTCAGGGTTTTGCCATTGGTTTGCACTTGAGGGGAGCCAGGGTATTGGTGCACGCTGTGATCTGGCTGCTGAAGTTCTTTTTGGCTTTCTTGAAGTTGCTGATGTGCTTGGGCCCTCTCCTCTTATCTGAACTTTTCCCAATGTGGCGAGCAGTTCTTGTATTTGTATATCTGTGGTGTTGCAGGGTGAGTATGCTGAAACTGACAAAGGCTTGGACTGTGCATGTCTTAATTGCTGGCTAGTCGACTGATGTTGCTAATTGAGGACACAATCCGGTCCAATAGGTGTTTGACTGTGAGGGTGGGTTCGATAACGTGCTGGATGAGGGTAAGGCTTGCTAGGTTTTGTAGAAGGGCTGTATAATTTGGGATGGTGCAGTCTTCTAGGTGAAATTTAAGGTCTCTGAGGAAGAAGGTGCTGGCGTCGATGAGGAGTATGATGAAGTACGTGATGTCGCAGGTGAAACTGGTGCGGGAACCTTGTTTTCTGTCAAAGTGGAGAGATTGTTGCTCACAGACAAAGCAGAGAATTCCATCCTAGTTGTGAATAGTTGAGCAGTCTGACTATCATGGGGTGGAGCGGGGTGCCCGGAAGTGGCCATTACTGTCTTTGTGCTCACTCAATGAGAAAGCAGTGGGAGAGTGTGTCCGAACGTAAGATGGATCACAACCAATGCTCTAGGAACTTATCTGGGGCAGATTCTTCACAGCCCTCCAGAAATCGGGTAAACTGGATGTTATCCCTTTGTGCCCTTCCTTCCTGGTCCTCCACCGTCTGATACAGACTTTTAGCTGCAGATTCCTAACCTGTGAATTTCCCAGGCTTCAGTCTGGATCCAGAAGATTTTCATTGATTTTTCGCTAGCAGTACCCCTGCGATCCATGTGGTAGCGGCGATCGGCTTTGCATGCGTAGTTGGTGTCGTCTGCGCCAGGGTGACATCTCAATACCTATATAGTCACTACCCAGGTGCGCAGATGTCAGTTATTTTTTTTTCTGCACCAGTCAGAGCTGATCCAGGGAAGAGCTACCCCCTCAGTCATTTGTTGACTGGCTTTTTTCAATGTTTTGTCTAATATTTTTGAGGATTTTCTCCTGGTGTGCTAGGTCATGCCATCTAGGAATACAAGATTCAATACTGTGAAACCTGTCATCAGCCGATATCACTGACAGAACCACACCTTGTCCGGTGTCATCATCGTCCCACTCTAAGTCCTCGGAACATTGGGGTAGGTCAAGGCACAAGAAGAAGAGCAGGAAGTAAAAGAGGTCTTTGTCTTTGCCCATCTGTCCGCCTCAAGATGAGGGAGCATTGACATTCAAGGCCTGTTTCCTGTTTCTTAACCTTCCCCGGCCCGCTGTTAACGCTCCCGGCGCCCACTGGTGGCGGCATCCCATTGTGGTCCTTGATACGGAGACGCATCTGACACCAACAGGAAACTTGCTTCCAAAGATCGAAGCCTGACCCTTATTCCCTTGCGCTAGGCCTTGAGGAGGAATGGGGTGGGGTTGCTGGACCCTGCAGAATACCAGCTTTACGGAGAAGACCCATCTATGGACTTGCATGAGGACCTGGATGAAGCCAGTGAACTGGATACTCTTGCGATTAATTGGTGGGAGAAAGGAGCACAGTAATGTTTAGCATGACTAGGTGAGTCACTATGGGATTCTCAGACTGCTGCTGTGCCCCACAGAGATTGTGTACCTGTTCATGACCCTCATTATGGGTATGTTTGTCCAGTGTGCCTTATTTGCTAGACAAATGTGTTTTGTACATTTTCAAGGCAGGGGGTGACTTTGAGCAGGATGTCTGTTGAGTCGTCTCCAGTACTTTCCTGCCAGGATGTTGGTGGGTGAGGCCCTACAAGCAGTCAGTGCATTCTTCTAAATTGGGTGCCCAAAGCACCTATTCCCATCCAGCTGGGCCGTATCTACCTCTTCTTGCACCAGTGTGTATCCGGTGACTCCCCTCCAGTGATATTACTGAATCCCACAGTAATGGGTGTCCAAGCTAAGCCCCACCAAACGCTGGAGCCATCCAGCTGCAGTTTCCTCCCTCCCGTATGCTTGGGGTGGTGGCATTAGTAGATGCCTTCCTAAAACATTTTTTTTTAGCACAAATGCATTTGAGTAGTTCTCTCAACTTCTGCAAAACTCATTTCAGGCAAGACAGTGTTCAAAGAGGACCTGAATATATGAGCAAAAGGCAATTTTTTACAGACATGTGTGCCGTTAGTCTCAAAACCATTACACAATAATAAACTGGTCTCACGAATACATTTAAAAAACTTTCTCATACCACCCTAAATTCCCCCACAACCCTGAAAAAAGTCCCAAAATGTTCCTAATATCCACTACCCTCACATATTCCTCCAACAACAGTTCTTACAACCCACCCCAAACGTTGCTTTCACAGTGACCCTAAACTGTCCATCGATTGGTTTTACTAAAAGGCAGGCACCCTGCCCCAACAACATGAGACCACCCCCACATGTGTGACTTAACTGTAATGAACAAAACCAACAAGGTGACCCCGCAAAGTACTAAAGAAGAGATGGAGCCATGACCACATTAAAGAGTTGCTACCGCTCAGCAAAAAATTGGATAAGGAACAGCGGGCCACACATATTATGCACCACAGCTGCCAGCCAGTCAAAATGACCTCACAGCACTAACTGACAAACAAGCCCTGCACGCAGGTGACCAATCCAGGGACCTCATGGTCCCAGGAACACACCATCTGCCTGAAGACCCCTGGGGAAGACCCTTTTGAACTACTCCCCCCCCACCACCTCCCCACCCCCACCCCCAAAACCAATCAAGTGAGACAGCATCCAAGATGCCCCATTTATAAGAGCAAAATGTAATGTCCCTGGGACACGTGTGCAGTTATTCTCAAAACATTACTGTTAGAAATGGGGTTTCTGGTTGGCTAGGGTATGCACCTCAGCCAGGCAGAACTTACCCACTCTAGTCAGGGCAACTCACCCCCTTGGTAGCCTGGCACGAGCAGTCTGGCCTTTCCCAGAGGCAATGTGGAAAGCGTTTGCACAACACACACAACACATGTGACGCAATATCCCCACCACAAAGGAAACACACCACCAGATTATAAGAAAATATACTGTATTGTACACAACACAATAATTAGATCTAATATCACATTTCTGATGGATACAACTACCTGTGGATTACTCACCTAATGAATTCTCCCCATGCGCAGTATTCGATGGAAACTTCTTTCCAGCTCTGCACGTTGGCGATGACGTCACAATTGCCCGACTCCACGCGGCTCCGCCTGATGTCATAGTGGCAATAAGAGGCCCTCGCCGGCGTGCTGACGTCAGTTCCCTTTTTTCCGTGCCTTAGATAACTGTTATTTCTCCAGCTCCTGTATTGTTTGCTGTTGAGAGGGATTCTTTGTGTTTCTTCGAGATGTCTGCTCCGAAGAAGTCAGGGTTCAAGCCCTGCAGGGAATGCAGAGGTCGAATGCCTGTTACTGACCCGCATAACGATTGTCTATGGTGCCTAAGCTCGGACCAGGACATCCAGGAAATGCCAAAAAATGAACCCCAAAGCTCTGAAGGAGCGTGAGGCCAAATTATTCTTAGCAAAAGCCAAGAAGGAGAAGAGGAGGCACCATAGGTCTTTGTCGGGAAGTTGGCAAAGAGTCACAGGAAGCGGCGCCATCACGACTCCGACGTCGCTCCAGAGGAAGCCGGTCGAGATCTCAGTCTGTCCGGTGTCATAAGTCCTGGGAGGTCAGCCCGACAGTGTCTCCGCAGCCTTTGACGCAGCAATCCTCGCCAGCGCCGGCGGTCTTTGAGGTGGTGGAGCATCAGAGTCATCACTCATCTCCGGCGCATCCGGATGTTCAGGATTCAAGTCAGGCTTCGGCTCCGGCTCCTCAAGAGTATCCTGCCTTCCCTGCTCCGGGGACAGATATCCGGCGGCATTCCTCAATGCCATGTTTGCCATGTTCCAGAGCATGGTGCCGGGAGGTGGTGCGCCAGCTGGCCCCACTAGTCCCTTTGCATTTAATTTAGGCATTCCGGCTCCGAACAGGCCGACACCGTTCATGCCATTCTGTCCGGCAGGAGACAATAGCCCGGCGCTGGGTCCCGTGCTTGTTATGCCACCAGATTCAAGCTAGCCTGGCTGATGAAGGGTGATACCCTGAAACCGGTCCCAGGATGCTTGTTTCTGGTCCAGG
Organism: Pleurodeles waltl; assembly: GCF_031143425.1. Taxonomy (NCBI): domain Eukaryota; kingdom Metazoa; phylum Chordata; class Amphibia; order Caudata; family Salamandridae; genus Pleurodeles; species Pleurodeles waltl. Next base: position 583,269,909 of record NC_090451.1, read on the forward strand.
GAAGACCTGGCCTGGCAGTTCGGGCTGGACTGTTCCCATAGGGAACAGGGTCAAGACTGATTTGCATATGGCTGGGTCAAAACTGGAATGGCATGGCAAGCAAAAAAACTGATGGATTAAACACAGATCTGTGACTGGGGGTGAATGTTTGATTTGTTCTGCATTCTGTCCATCATCTGTTGTTTTTGCAGACGGTACAGATCAGCGCCTGGAGACCCCGAGTTTCTTTCCAAACGTCCGTCTCCTGAGAGTCTGGTCGTGCAGGCATCCTGTTCATTGCGGTCTGCTCCTGGTTCCTTCCCTGGAGTGCCATCTGACAGGGAGTCCAAGCGCATGGAACAGTCTGCCAGGAAGGTTTTCTCCTCCTGCAGCATGGCACTGAAATCAGCTAACGCTACGTGTATCCTGGGCAGATACATTCATGCAATAATGGATGCAGCTAAAGCAGCGTTGCCAGACATGCCCCAAGACTTACAAGGACTCCTCTCGGATGCCCAGTCAGTGGCGACGCAGGTCATACAGTCGGGACTTGACACCACGGACTCTGTTGCTAGAGCCATGGGAACCTCCATTGCCACCAGGCGTCATGCTTGGTTGCGCACTTCGGGGTTTTCATCGGATGTTCAAGCCACCCTCTTAGACTTGCCCTTTGATGGTGCTAAATTATTTGGCTCTAAAGCTGACTCTGCATTGGAGCGCTTTAAGGAGTGTAGGGCAACAGCAAAATCCTTGGGCCTGCAGGCTGTTTCGACCCCTTTTAGGTCCTTTAGGCGGCTTAGAGTATTTTGATGAGGGGTGTCCTTTTGTGGGAGATCGCAGCAGGCAGCCCAACAGCCATCGAGCCTCCCTTACAGCTCATTTAGGGGGCGGGGTAGAGTCCGCACTAGAGGGGCCACCCAACAGCAGCACCCTTCCTCTTCCTCAGGAGGGATGCAACAGGGAAAGCAACCCTAGTCCTCTAACCATTGCATCCCATGTGTCTCCGGTAGGGGGAAGGTTGTCTTTTTCTTCTCATATGGGAGTCGATAACATCTGATTCCTGGGTCATCAGTGTGGTAAGGAAAGGCTATGTCCTTCCCTTTCGGGAGATTCCTCCTCCCTTCCCTCCCCGTCCTTCCTTTTGTTCAGAAAATCATCTCCTGTTGTTAGAACAGGAGGTTCTATCCCTATTGTCAAAGGGTGCAGTGAAGTTGGTTCCCGAGCAAGAGAGGGGTCAGGGATGTTATTCAAGGTATTTTCTGATCCCCAAAAAGGATGGTCGCTTGAGGCTTATCCTGGACCTGAGGATTTTGAATTGGTTTCTCAACAGGAGAAATTCAAAATGCTGACTCTAGCGCAGGTGCTTATGGCGTTGAACAAGGAAGATTGGATGGTGTCTGTCGACTTGCAGGATGCTTATTTCCATATTCCCATTCTCAAGTCAGAAGTATCTCTGTTTTGTGGTAGGGTCGCAGCACTACCAGTTTGCGGTCCTTCCGTTTGGTCTTACTTCCGCACCTCGAGTCTTCACGAAGGTGATGGCGGTGGTTGCAGCGGACCTCAGGAGGAAGGGAATAGCAGTATTCACTTACATGGACGATTGGTTGATCAAAGCCAAGTCTCCGGAGCTTGTGCTGCATCATCTGCTGATGACAACCCGGTTGTTGTTCAGTCTGGGCTTTCAATAAACGTGCCCAAGTCTCATCTGGAGCCCTCTCAACACCTCCTGTTCATAGGGGCAGTACTGGACACTACATTGAATCGAGCCTTTCCTCCGCCACAGCGGATTCAGGACATTCAGGCGTTGATTCCAATGTTTCAAGAAGGAGGTTGTTCCAATCCTCAAGGTCCTTCGTTTGCTCGGTCTGTTCGCTTCTTACATTCTGTTGGTCACTCATGCACGCTGGCACATGAGGGCTCTTCAGTGGTGTCTCCGCAGGCAGTGGTTTCAGCACCAAAGGGATCTCGAGGAGTCAATAAGGATCTCCAGAGACACTGCAGTGGATCTTCAATGGTGGGCTGTGGTCGGCAACCTGTCTCAAGGAAAGCCGTTCTCGTTGACGCCTCCAGTGACCACAGTGATAACGGATGCCTCCAGTTTGGGGTGGGGAGCTCACTGGGGGCCCTGGAGATCAAAGGTCATTGGTCTCCAGTGGAGCAGGTGTTTCATATCAACCTGCTGGAATTGCGGGCGATACGTTTGGCTCTCAAGGCCTTCCTCCCTTCCATTCGCGGTTTGTCGGTACTAGTATTGACGGACAATATGACCGCGAGTGGTATATCAACAAGCAGGGAGGAGTCGGGTCATATCTTCTCTGCAGAGAGGCTCTGCGGCTCTGGTCCTGGGCAGAGGACCATCGGATTTGCTTAATGGCAAATCATCTGGCCGGGGTTCAAAATGTGCGTGCGGACAGTCTCAGTCTGCTCCTCTCCACTGATCACGAGTGGCGTCTTCATCCAGATCTGGTCCTTTACATCTTTCAGATGTGGGGATTTCCCCAGGTAGACCTATTTGCCACTCGGGAGAACGCGCACTGCCCGTTGTTCTGCAGCCTTCAGTATCCGATGCAGGGAGCATTGGGGGAGGGGATTTAGATGTCCTGGAACGGCCTGTTGCATTTCCCCCCATACCCTTGATTCCTCGAGTTCTGAGGAAGATTCGCCAAGACCGGGCCCAAGTCCTATTAATAGCTCAGGATTGGCCAAGAAGGGTGTGGTACACGGACCTTCTCCAACTCTAGCAGTGCCCTTCGCTCCGTCTCCCTTTCAGGGCAAACCTCCTCTCGCAGTCGCAGGGGTGGGTTCTACACCCCCACCTCCAGAGCCTGCACCTTTGTGCCTGGAGATTGAACGGGGCAACCTGAGTTCTTTTTCTCTCCCACCGGATGTGGTGGATGTTATTTTATCGGCCCGGCGACACTCCACCAAATCTGTCTACGCGGGCAGATGGGCTAGATTCATTGATTGGTGTGGAGAGAGACAACTTAATCCCTTAAGAGCCCATTTGCCAGACATATTGATGTTTGCATTGTCCTTGGCATAGAAAGGCTGCACTGTTGCTACTGTCAAGGGCTATCTTTCGGCCCTTTCGGCTTTCTTATGTCTTCCTGATCAACCCTCTTTGTTCAGATCCCCTTTAGTGTTGAGGTTTTTGAAGGGGCTTACCAATAGGTTTCCTCCCACTCCGTTTCTCATGCCCCAGTGGGCTCTAAATCTGGTCTTAACCTTTTTGATGGACTCTCCTTTTGAGCTGCTTCATTCTTGCCCTTTAAGGTTTTTAGTTCTAAAGACTGTGTTTCTTACGGCCATCATGTCTGCTAGGCGTGTAAGTGAGCTTCAGGCTCTTTCTGTTCACCCCCCTTTTTACAACCTTTCATAAGGACAAAGTGGTACTGAGGACCAGGGTGACTTTCCTCCCCAAGGTAGTGACTCTGTTTTATTTGGGACAGTCCATCACTCTCTCGGCATTCTATCCTCCTCCACATCCATCTAAGGAGGAGGTGAGGCTCCATTGACTGGACCCAAGGAGATCTCTCAGCTTTTACATAGACAGAACGAGAGAGTTCCGATTGGATGACCAACTCTTTGTCGGATACATGGGGAAGGGGAAGGCCGTCCACAAGCGAACACTATCCAGTTGGGTCGTTCTTTGTATTAAGATATGCTATTTGTTGGCGAATAAAGATCTTCCTGATGGGATAAGAGCCCATTCCACCAGGGCTAAGTCTGCCACATCGGCCCTGGCTAGAGGTGTTCCAGTGGCGGACATTTGTAAGGCCGCGACTTGGGCGTCCCTCCACACCTTTCTAAAACATTATTGCTTGGACTCGGAGGTGAGTAGGGATTGCCATTTTGCACGGTCTGTGCTGCAGGATTTTTTGGTGTGACCAGACAGACACCCTCCTCCGAGGCGGTACTGCTTTGGGACTCTATTCAATAGGTGATGAATCCACAGGTAGTTGTATCCATCAGAAGAGAAAGTTACTTACCTTTGGTAATGCTTTTTCTGGTGGATACACTAGCTACCTGTGGATTCCTCACGGTCCCTCCTGCCTCTCCGTAGTCTGTCTGGACATACCGAGATTTCCTTGGGTGTGTACATGTATTGTTGATTGTTTCTGTATTATGAGGGTATATGTTTATAGATATTTTTGTATATATGGTTCTATTTGAATGTGTTGGTATAAATTTATGATTGCGCAAAACTTTTGCGGACATGTATTGGTATTGTCTCTATTGTTGGCTTTTGCCTTTTCTATAAAAGTTTTCCTGAATATAGATATGAAGTGTTTGGAATGTCAATATTCACCTATTTGTCTCAAAGGCACGTCAAAAAAAGGTGTAAACTGACGTCAGCACGCCGGCGAGGGCCTCCTATTGCCACGATGACGTCAGGTGGAGCCGCGTGGAGTCGGGCAATTGTGACGTCCTCGCCGACGTGCAGCGCTGGAAAGAAGTTTCCGTTGAATGCTGCGCATGGGGAGAATTCATTAGGTGAGGAATCCACAGGTAGCTGCTCATCAGTACTATCCTGCTACCTAAGCAGTTGTCAGAACGTTACACATTAGTTACTCTTCAAACTAGCAGTAGTCACATATAACACACAGGTTACTCAGTATTCTGCAACAAAAGCAGTAGTCAGGAAACACGTTATTACACTAAAGCACTTGTCATAAGAATATCATAAACGCCCATTGTAGGAACATTATAAAACATATGGCAAGTCATCAGAACATATTAGTATGTTATGCCCATAATAGGAACATGTTCATACATATAACAATACATACCAACATAGGTAAGCAATATATAAGTTCAAGTCTGTAGAAAGAAGTTTTAGTATATATATTTTTCTTTGTGGAAGTACCTGTTTGTCTGATGAGGCACCTCTAGTGCCTAGAAGATGAAAACTGGCCCCCCGGCGCTCCTCTGCGCAAAACAGGGGCCTCTAGTGAGCTCTGAAGGAGAGAGGGGTGGTGCGCACCCCCTCTGTACTACTGACGGGCCCCTCAGGGGGCCCGCGATCACTGGGGCCCCCGGGCCTCCACCAGCTCTTCCACGGGGGTGGGCACTGCAAAGTACTCAGAAATCCAACAGGGGCGGGGGGCAGTGACAACCGGGGCCCCCTGGTACAGTAGGGACCCTCACCTCCGGTCCGTACTGCTGTTCAAGCGCACTGGCAGGAGAGTGCAGCGTGGGGCGAGGGGGGCGGCTCCAGCCAGCCCTGTCTCGCTCTTAGAGTTGGAGACCGTGTGTCCCGGGTCTCAGTACGCCGGGGGAGCCACCTAACTCAAGACCCCACCCGGTCTTGGGGCAGAGGGGCAGATCCTCCCGTCCTCCTTCTGGACCTCTTCAGCGAGGTGCAGCACTCGATCCGGGCACCGGCGGTGATCCTCAGGAGATGGTGCCTCCCTAAGCCCCGGGGGCACTGATTACAGTGACCCCGTTCCCAGGAGGTACCAGAACAGTGGGCTTCCCTTCTCCTTCTCGTGCCCCAGGGGCACACCAGGCAGCGCGTTTCGACTGGCTCGTTGTTCTTCTCCTACCCGGAACGCGGTGGTGACTAGTAATGGCAGAAGCGCTCGCATGTCGCAAAAACTGATATTACAGCAGCGCTCTCAAGGCGCTTAATTCCACTTCAACAGTGCGCTCCCCAGGCATTTGTGCAGGGCAAAGAAGGAGCGTTCTCCAGGTGCTTGAGGATCAGAGGCTGGACACCAGCAGCACTCCTTGTGCTATAATGGATGCAGGGGTCAGGGGCCACAGCACCCTGCCCCTGGGAGACAATGTCCTGGAAGAAGGCCTACAGGTGAAGGGGCCCAGCAACAGGCCAGCACACAGAGGATGCAAGCAGGTGGCAAGTCCTTTCAGTGACCAAGCAGGTCACAGGTCAGCACAGCAGCAGCAGTCCATGGCGGTTCCTGGTGAGTCCCTTTAGCCTTTTGTGTCCAGTTCCAAGATGATTCCAAGAGTCTCCCAATTGTGGGGAAAATTCCCCTTTACTTATACTCAGTCTTTACAATGTTTTGCAATGGCAGGGAGAGGAGGTTTCAGCCAGTTATAACTGATTCTGGGAGTGCCCTCTCTCTCCTTCAGCACAGGCTCCAAACATCAGGGGGGGTAAACGACCCTATTGTGTGAGGCCAGGGCACAACCTTTACAAATGTAGGTGTGCCCGCCTCTCCCTTCTCTCAGCCCAGGAAGACTATTCAGTATGCAGATGTACCCTGTGACACCTCCACCCTCCCTGTGTTCAGGCTGTCTGAAAAGTATGCACAAAGCCCCAACTGTCACTCTGCCCAGACGTGGATTGGAGTTGCGCTACAAAACACCAGAGTCATAAGCAGAGATAAAGGAGCTCTTTCTAGAAGAAGGCATTCCTGTAACAGTAATAAAAAATACACCTACACCAGTAAGCAGCATTTATTATCACCATCACAACCATACCAAACACGCCTACGCTACCCCTCATACATCAGACAATACCAACACATAAGGCAAGGCATTTCTAATGCAATCCTATGAGAACGCAGCACTCACAGCAGTGAGACACCAAGTTAGTCTGTTTGTCACTACCAGGACAGGCCACACAACCTGGCGCATGTTCTGCTTTCTACATACATGGCACCCTGCCCATAGGGCTAGCTAGGTCGTACCTTAGGGGTGTCTTACATGTAGTAAAAGGGGAGTTCTGGGCCTGGCAAGTAAATTCAGATGCCAGGTCCCTGTGGCAGAAAACTGCGCACAAGGCCTGAGACAGGTTTGAAAGTCTACTTCAGTGGGTGGCGCAAGCAGCGCTGCAGGCCCACTAGTAGTATTTAATTTACAGGCCTTGGGTATAGAGATACCACTGTACAAGGGACTTACAGGTAAATTAAATATGCCAATTAGGTATAAGCCAATCATACCAACTTTAGATGGGAGAGCACCTGCTCTTTAGCACTGGCCAGCAGTGATAAAGTGCCCAGAGTCCTAGAGTCAACAGTGAGAGGTCAGAATAAATAGGAGGAAAGAGGCAAAAAGACTGGGGATGACCCTGCATAAAAAAAAGTCCAACAATTACATGATAATTTTAACCCCACCTCACTAATACATATTAAAAACGATTGCCTCCCACCCTTAATCCTCCTTACCAACCCTGACAAATGTTCCCAAGGGTTCTCAACGTCGTCTCCCCTCAAACATGGTTCCAACCATCAGCCTCCCAACTCACCCAAAATGGGTATGTGTCCCATCCTCTAACCCACGCCATCTGTCTTTTTGCCCTGCCTAGGCATTTTTCTTGTGTCCCAAACCCCCCAGCAATTCAGCTCATGGGCTAGTTGCTTAACATCCACAAAGTAAACGTCAACAACTAACAGTTATAATCCTAGCTAATTTTAACTCCATACTCTCACTGTCAGTTTCTTAGCTATCATCATCATCGCACAATCTTTGTTCGGTCATAAATAACCATCAAAGCAATACAAAAAAGCACATTAATCCAAAAATGTAAAAACTTAAGAACAATGAGTTAAAATCATGGGTGTACATTTGCAATCAGTTAAGACCATTCATTTATTATCTTATAATATACGTATTTACAGATTTCTAAATATTTAAAAGACTGGTGCGTATATGCCATGCAGCCACAAGGAACTTGCTAACTGCATAATTTATAGGAGTCGAAGTGTCACTCTTCAAAATCCTTAAAGAAATACCAAATTGTTTTATGCCCAATTTCCGACAAACTGAACTAATCCACATATGTCGGGGACGGGCATACACTGGGCAAAAAAACATAAAATGTTCGACAGATTCGAAAGAATCATTACAGCCAGGACATAAATTGGATGTTGATGATAATCTCCAGCTGCTGGTTAAGGACAATAACTGTAGACATCCAAAACGAAAACGGGCATACAAACTCTTGCCCAATGAATCAGGGATAAGATCTAAATAAGATTCAAACTGGGGATACCACTTAAAATCAAGAAATTGATTAGTCAGTCGACCATGTGATATGCAAAAGAGGTGATTATTTCTTACATAAGACCAGTAGACGGATTTCAGAGATTGTTTCTGGGCCTTTCCTAAATTCTGTGGGTTCTCCCAATAGCTCTCAAGTCCCAAAATGCAAAACCATTTTGACACCTTCCTAAGCCATGGAATAGTAACTGTATTAGGTCATTTTAGGATGTCAAGAAGGGAGTCCCTGTAGATGGCAAGCTCTGGAGTAGTCCAGATCCTTACCCAGAAGAGTAGGGATCTCAGAGCTATCAGATCAGAAATGCGGTTAAACCCAAGGTCCAAGAAAACCGGAATCAAGGGTGTACTGCGTGGGCACGCAAGTATTGCTCTAGCAAAGCAATTTTCGGCCACAGACAGTTCATTAGTATTGCAAAATCCCCACACCTCAGCACCATAGGCAGCAGCACCTTGCGCTTTTCCCAAATAGATCTTAATAGCCAGGGAGACAGCTTTCGTGGCAGTGCTTTTATAAAAGCGCAGGATAGCACCTGACCTATGTTGAAGAAGTGTCACACTTTTGCTAATCTGATCCCCCCCAATAAAAGTTTTTGAGATCCTCACTCCCAAATAATCTATTGAACTGACCTTGCTCAGGGGGACCCCATCTAAAATGATAGTACATCTCCTTACTGGTCCTGAACTAAACACCATTAGTTTGGTTTTGCTAGCATTTAGTTCCAATCCATAATCTACACAAAAGGATTTAAACCTGTCAATAAGAATCTGAAGACCCATTTGGGTCTTAGAAATGAGGAGAGAGTCATCTGCAAAAAGTAGAATAGGAATTTTCTGTCCATTCAGGGAAGGGGCATCGTTTTGACAGAGAGACACAGCTTGTACTATCTCATTTATTAATAGAGTAAATAGAGTTGGTGCCAGGACACATCCCTGGCAAACCCCCCATAAAATAGGAATATGATCTGTTAATTCTCCCTGATTACCTCATCTCACCTTAGCATATGTGTTCTCATGTAGCCGTTGTAGTAAGTAAATTATATTGACAGGAGTGCCCATTCTATGCAGGACATCCCATAACTTTTCTCTAGGGACAGTATCAAAAGCGGACCGGAGGTCCACAAAGACAACATATAGATTTTGCTTAGCAAGGACTACATATTTCCAGTTTAAAAGCATCAGCCTGAAAACCTGGTCCACCGTACTAATTTTCGGGCAGAAGCCCGTCTGGAGTGGAGATAACACTTGATTATCTTGAGCCCAGTCAAATAGCTTATCCAAACGTTGCTTGGCAAAGATTTTCTGGAGGTTGTCAATGAGACTAATTGGTCTGTAATCAGAAGGGGAACTTACGTCACCCTTTTTATAGATAGGAATTATTTTGGCCCCTTTCCAGGTACTGGGTATTGGGCCCCCAGCTGCTATAGTGTTTGAGATTGTGCTTATTTACCAGGACCATATTACTGGTTCAGAATTATAGAGATCCTTCGGTATCTTATCTGGACCGGGTGCTTTAGCAGATTTTAGAGAATTGATAGTTTCCCCCATCATAAAACAATTGGGTCAGCAAGATTAAGAGTATCCCTTCCCTTGATTGTCAGGGAGATGACATGTTTTAACCATCTGCTGGAGGGGGGTTTCATTAATTAAGAGGTTGCTAGGTGGAGCATATAGTTTGGTAAAGTGATCCACCCAGCTCTCAGGTTGAAAATGAGTGTGAATTGTACACTTGCCCCCTCTGTGTCTATAATACAGTAACTTCCAAAATGTTGCATTATCATTATGTTTAATTGTATCAAGGAGGTCCTGCCAGGTTTTATCTTCCCAGCTTTTTTTGCCTGTGTTGTCTTATTATTGATAAATCTGGCTGATTTTATCGCCCCCTGTGAACGGGACATAATGGCTGATTTTAATGCTAACTTGGCCTCTGAGCAATCATTATTAAACCACTCGCTAGTTTTATGGTTATCATCTTAGCGCTTAGTGGTAGTCTTCCTATAGAAAATATTTTGCAGGTCCCTCATCATTTCTTTGTGGATGCTAAGAATTGGAATATTGCTGATTTTGAACTCCTCGTAATCAGCCATGGCATCAACAAACAGTTGGTAAATACCCTTGGTCAAGTAAGGATTGGACATTACTTTAGGCCAGCTGACGCGAGTCTGACTATTAGCCAAAAGAGGCTCCGGAACCTCAGTAAGGTGAGTGTTCTGCGATCTCCTAAATGCACCTCTATATAAAGTGAGGAGCAAGGGATTATGATCTTTCTCGTAATGAAAGTCCACCTTCATGTCTTTTAAAGATGGCCATAACCTGACATCCACTAGAAAGTAATCAATGACACTTGAGGACTGACCTCGCTTAAAGGTAACTGCAGTGCACAAGTCAGAGCGGGTACGGCCGTTCCAGGCCCTGAGTCCATATTTAAGACACATGGATGTCAGCTGTAAGGCAGCATGGGAGCGAGTACATAATCGCCCATTCCTCATTTGAGGGATACCCCAAAGTTCATCCTCTTCGACCCTTAGATCACTGCTTAAACAAGAGGGTTCAAAAGTGCAATTCATATCACCTGCGACCACTAATTTGGTTGAAAAATGCAGGGTATCCATATATTCAGACAGTTGAGCTATAATCTGTGACTCTAAGCCTCTTGTAACAGACCTGGCATATACATTAATTATAGTCATCTTAAAATCTCTGTCAAATATAAGCTGGATGCCCAGTAGGTCGGGGGAATCTATTTTTAATGCAAAATGGTTGCACTGTAGTTTCTTGTTTATTAATGTCAATAGGCCCCCTTTGGCACGTCCAGTGCCCCCCTGTGCAGGCTGGGCTGCGGCGTAGTGTGATAAAAACCCATCCAAGGAAACTGGGTCCTCCTCCCACGTCTCCTGGAATAGACATATGTCCTGTTTGTTTATATAATTGACCCATTCTGGATCTCCCAGCTTCCTGCCTAACCCAGACAGATTCCATGACATAATAGAGAGTTCAGAACTAGTTGTCAGTACTCTCGGCCTGGGACACTGAACTTCACTATAGTTTTTTTATCTCATCTGACACTCCTAATTTAGCCTGAGGGGTCCGAACTAAAGTGATCATATAGGGATCAATATGTAGTCAATCAACCTTAGGTAATGTCTGAGAGAAATTTACTGCAGGAGTCAGGGCACACTCCTGGATAGAATCAGACTTCCTGCCAACTGGATCGCCATATGGTGTACATGGACTACCAGTAAGGGGAGAAGGTTTAAGCCTAATACCACCCTTTCTAGAATTCCTAAGATAGCAAGTGCATAATTCAAAATCAATTAGTTTATCCACCAGCAGCCTGTCCACAAAACAAATAGATTAAAGTCAAAGTTTGAACCAATTTGACTATGTCTGCCCATCTCAAGAATATCTGCAGGAATAACAGAAAGACAATTCCTCTGAACTCGTAGCCAATAGATGAGCTTATTTAACAAGGAATCATGGGTTTCCCGAGAGCCAGGGGGCAATTTAGGCACCTCAACCATATAGTTGGTGCCTCCCTTGCTCCGCAGGCTTCAGCTCGATTCCTTTAGGACTGACCGTCTCATGCCAGCCTGACACACAGCATCATCCGATGGCGCGATGTAATGTTGTATGGGAGTAGCTACCCCAGCAGGCACCTGAGTGCCAACGGCCCCCCAGGAGCCCATGGCATAATCAACAGGCTGTGCTCTAACAGGCATCTCTACCCCAGTAATATTCCTGTCCTTTATAACAGTGTTATACTTCCGCCTTACAGTCGCAGGTGCATCCAGAGATCCCTCAACATGGGAGAGCTCTCGGGAATAGACGTTGTAGAAAGCTCTCGAGGATGATTAGCAGCTCGAAGTCTAGCTTCTGGCGCATTAATACCAGTGGGCAAACCCCCTAGAGCAGGCTAAACCCCGCCCCTCAAGCTTTTACACACACGTCTGTGCCAGATCCCCCATTAATTGGTTCATTTTAACAGCTGCACCGAACTCTTGACTTCATCCAGCTTCTGAGAAATAGAAGCCAAATCAGATTCCCCATCAGACGGAGGCAGTCTACCCATGTTTGGAGGCAATTTGGCCGCAATGTTATCATCAACACAGACTTCAGGTTGTAGATGTGTACCACAATCATGGGGCCTTCCCTTCTCTGCCAGAGGCCCATACTGATTAGAACACAGGATATTTGGAATCACCAGGACATCAGGGCTGGGTGGTAAACGGGGGAACACTTCCCTACAGGAAGACAGTCTGTGTCACAGGATACGACATCCAAGTCACTGCGCAGAGTGGAAGTCAGAGCAGTAGATGAAGCGTGAGGTGAAGCAAGGGAGCCTGGGGGATGAGGTCCCTCCCTAGGCAAATGACAATTGCAGAGTCCCAACATCAGTCAGCGCGTTCTTTCGTGTTTCTTAGTTATTTCCTCCTTCATGCCCATTGGATAGTATTCATTACCCAGGAAAGGTATATGAACTCCATCCTATCTAAATAATGGAATCTCCTTATCACGGTCGGTTCCGTGTCCATTGTCGGTGTTGTGCACACCAGACATGAAATCGCTGGCCCTGCACCAGCCAGTGTAGATCCAAAGAAGAGCTACTTCTCAGTCAATTTTTGACTGGTCTCTTTCGACTTTCTGTTGAAGATTTTTGAGTGTCTTCACTCCTGGTTCTTAGAGAATGTCTTCACGTTAGACTGGGTTGAAGCCTGTCATCGGGCGATGTCCGTGACAGATCCACACCTCGTGTGCCTGTGGTGTCTGAAGAGCGACCCAAAATTGTGCTCCAAGTGCCGGGCCATGAATCCAAAAGCTTTGAGGGTGCAGTCCCTAAAGCTCCTTGCAGCTCAACTCTGCGTCTCTCCCAATCTTGGAGGAGGGGAAGGTCTCAAGAACGGTCACGGAGCCTACATTCATCATCGTCCCACTCCAAGTCTCAGGAATGGTCGGAAAGTCGAGGCACAAGAAGAAGTCAAAGAACAAGCTTTCTTCAACTTTACCCCGTCCATCAGCCAACTAGATGATGGAAATGGAGTGTTGTCGCTCCAGACATCTGTCCTGATTCTGCTGGAGCACCTTTGGACCTCACAAGTTCGGCATGGTCACAGTGCCAGTGACTTCAGCCTCGGCCCCAGGGGGCACCCATGGATCTGTTTCAGGAACTGAGCCGCCGTTGGTCGTACCACCCCAACCTTCTGCAGTGCTGGGTCTGACATCAACGCTGCCGGTGCCCCCTGGTGGTGTCGACCTCATCCTTATTGCCAACTCTGACACGGACCTGCATTACAGTTGTGATGTTGACTCCTACTTCGGCAGGGGCCTTGCCCCCCTTGTCAGATCCTCACCGTTATTGGTTGGGGTACAGTGAAGGATGGGTGTGGGGGAGCTGGACCCTTTAGAATACCAGCTCCAAGACCCTATGGACTGGCAGATGGACCTGGATGACGCAAGTGGTCTGGATACTTCCACTGAGAATGGAATGCTTTCTCCCCCTTCCACGGCTGCGGAGGAGGGAACATCCTATTCAGCGGTTGTAGGAGGCTGGCCTGGTTTGTACTGGATACCTATGGGACTTACACTTTATACAAGGTCCAGTTATCCCTTATTAGTGAAATGTAGGCAGTGTATAGAAGCCAGGCTCTCTAGAGGTAGCTGTGGATGAGCAGCCAAGGCTTATCTGGGAGACATGGAAAGCTCATGCAATACCACTATAGCCACACAGTACTCACACACATGAAAAAAACACTCTGTTACAAAAATAAAGGTAGTTTATTTTGGTGACACAAAAACCAAAAATACCATACAGACTATACTCCCTTAGGCGGTAACTAATACACAAATTATATGCACTAGTATGTAGAAATAGGCATAAAAGCAGTAAGAAAACAGTGCAATTAGTGAAAATCACAATAGTTAGAAATGGGCCTGGGGGAACACAAACCATATACTAAGAAAGTGGAATGAGAATGTCAGTTTCCCACCTAGGCATGTGTAGTTTGCATTTGACTTTTGAGGGAAACCTAGTAACAACCTGGTGAACTGCAGGTTCAAGTATGTATTTCAATGCTTTTGCATTTGACTTTTGAAGGAAATCTAGTGATGACCAGTGAAACTGCAGCTTAATTAAAGATTTCAGTGCTTTTGCATTTGGCTTGTGAGGGACACTTAGGGCCTAATTACGAGTCTGGCAGTCACAATAAAGCCAGACTCACGGTCAGACCACTGCAGCTGTGGCGGTTCGACTGCCACATTACAAGATTGGTGGGTGGACCTGCCAACAGACCGCTGTCTCTGCCAGGATCCAAGATCCTGACGGGTGACGGCGGTCGAGATTGTAACCAGCCATGGCGGCACTGAAGTCAGCGCCGCTTGGCTGATTACAAGCCCACTTTCCACTAGACTTTTCATGGTAGTCTGACCACCTTGAAAAGGCTGGTGGAAAGTCAGTGATGGGGGCCACAGCCATGTCGTGGACAGTGCAGAGGACCCCCTTGCCCAGCACCTTCGGAATGCACACTGTCTGCCAGTGCACATTCTGAGGGTGCTGGTCGGCCCCATGTGCGACACCATTGGACTCAGCTCTACGTGGAGCCGAGTCCAATTCCACTGCATGTTTACCACTGGGTTGACCAGTAGAAAACTTGGTTTCAGTCAGTCAGCCCAGTGGAAATCTCATAATGGGGCTAATGGGGAGACTGCCAGCACTGTGGCGGTCTCCTCACTGCGAGGCTGGTGGTCGGGTGTTCCGACCTCCACACTCGTATTCAGACCTTTAGTAATGGCTTGTGGAGCTGCACCTTCCAAAATGCTTTTGCATTTGACTTGACAGGACCTTGAGGAACCAAAGCTCTAGACAAGAATTTTGATATATACATGCATTGTGCTTGTTCCTACCATAGCATAAGGCAGTGAGCATCTTACTGGGACATGAATGTAGTGCCACTGAAAAAAACTGTTTCTCAACAGTACGGTTGAAGGCACTTGACTTAACCCGTGATTGCTAGTATCTATATATATACTAGGTTGTCTTTACAAGTTTTACATTGTAATCAAGACGTTTATTGGAAGTTGTGATATTGATTCATCAGCATTACACCAGCATTGGTGTATTTACTTATCTTATTGAAATCAAGCACAATATATTAGAGAAACAGAAGTGGAACTGTACATTTTATTTACACCCCCTGAAACTTGTGATGGGCATTTGTGAGAGGGACAGCTAGTAAAGTTATGAAGGACTGAAGTGATGTTAAAGACTTCACACTGTTTTTCTGACTCGAAACGGACATCTAACAATAACTTGTCATGTAGCTATGTGAAAGGCCAGCCCAATTAGATTTGCCATTGCTTCGTTTAAAAATTATTGCCTTGAACTCTTCATACTCAAGTGACTGAATACTATTGCCTTCGTACATAGCCTGCAACCAGACAACTGTGGACAAAAGAAAGGATTTGACATTATGGGCAGAGTTGACGATTTTGAAACTGGAGTTTGAGGTTGGAGTCATGGCATTGGCTCAACATCCTGTGAATCTGAGTAAATCACATAATCTCCCTGTGCCTAAAAGAATAACAAAATTAATCTGACCATGTGTAATGTAACAGCGACTAATGTAAAGCAAACAGTACCTGCGGACCACTACATAAAACTGAGGTATGGCCCATTAATCAGGATGAATTCCATAGTACCCAAATTTGAGCCTGTTGAAGCCACCTACTCCCCAAAGGATGTTATTATCTATGTCCATGACTTGCAAACGTACAACTGATGCATGGCCAGGAAATTAGGATGACTTCCAGAGTACCAGTTTATGAGCCTGTTCAACCCACCTGCCTCTCAAAAGAAGAATAAAGATAAAACAAAAGCGGGACCAGCCAGTTAGTGCAACCTCTGACATATGGAAAACGGAAGCCATCTTAGAATGGGGTTCTTATTGTTGTCTTTAGGAGAAAAAAATCAATTCTATGAATACCAATTTTTCTCTTTATGTATTGGAGGGCTTGCGTCACTGTAACAATGGTGGATTTAGCTCCCTTCACGCAATCCTTTGCTGAGCCCACCATTAGTGGAACCCAGAAAACAGCTTGAAGGAGACGCCACCTCCTGAGCGTAAATGAACTGCTTTTGTCCTTTCACCAAAATAAAGAATCCAAATGTGTACATCCTCAAATTGATCGAGACTTGTCCCAAAACGTGAGTGACCGACCAGCAAGCCAAGTCCTGAAGCTTGTTGAAACAAGCCAATGGCTGATAGGGCAGATCCCAAGCCCCAGTCTGTGTCTCTGCCTCTGCAGAGTGTCGTGCATGTGTGTTGTTATGTTTTTGTATGTAGTGTGCTGACGTGCGTTCGTTCCAGGCAATTAAAGGAAGAACATCCGGAACTGTTCATAATGCAACAAGAGTTCCTGGCACTAACCATAGGCTTTACGGAGGAGCTGCTTTTCGGAAAGGGCAGGAGCCCTTTAAAAAACTAACAGCGCTCCCGATCGCGGGACGCGCCTTCTGCCGACAGATTTCCCTCACCTGGGGGGACAGGGAGGAGCTGCTTTTCGGAAAGGGCAGGAGCCCTTTAAAAACCTAACAGCGCTCCTGATCGCAGGACGTGCCTTCTAGCGACAGATTTCCCTCACCTGGGGGGACAGGGAGGAGCTGCTTTTCGGAAAGGACAGGAGCCCTTTAAAAAACTAACAGCGCTCCCGATCGCGGGACGCGCCTTCTGCCGACAGATTTCCCTCACCTGGGGGGACAGGGAGGAGCTGCTTTTCGGAAAGGGCAGGAGCCCTTTAAAAACCTAACAGCGCTCCTGATCGCAGGACGTGCCTTCTACCGACAGATTTCCCTCACCTGGGGGGACAGGGAGGAGCTGCTTTTCGGAAAGGGCAGGAGCCCTTTAAAAAACTAACAGCGCTCCCGATCGCGGGAAGCGCCTTCTGCCGACAGATTTCCCTCACCTGGGGGGACAGGGAGGAGCTGCTTTTCGGAAAGGGCAGGAGCCCTTTAAAAACCTAACAGCGCTCCCGATCGCGGGACGCGCGTGTGCGCGCCCTTCCTGTGACCGGATGAGGCTGGGCTGGGCCACTCCTCTTAATTTTTGTTTTTTGTGCTGCTAGTGGTATTGAGTGAGCCTTTCCTCTCTTCCTCACCATGGGAAAGCGTAAGGTACGCTCCAGCCCCGATCCAGCCTCAATTAAGTCCAAATCCTCTAAATCTAATAGAGAAACGCAAATCCATTCTAACTGTGTCTCCAGAGAAATCGATAATTTAATTGAGGAAGTGGAATCCATTCTTAAGGAAAAAGAGAGCAACGCCGGAAAGAGATTGAAATCTGGATCTTTGCTTCCGTTTTGGACAACAGGTTTAAATAAATCCTCCGATGTTCAGCCTTTGACAACCTTGGCTTCCGGCCCGCTTCCTCCTCCTCGCCTTGTTTGGTCAGCCCCTCTCCTCATCCTGGATCCCATTCCAATTTGGAGGTTGCTCCCCCCGACTCCTTCCTCAATGGGATTTCTTGTGCTAATCGATTCTCTGTTTTGGCTTTCCCAGAATTCGAGGATGTCAACCAGCCCGTGCCTTCTTCAGTCTCTAATCCCAACCGTGATCCTCCTACTGAAGACGTTTTAACATTGGTGTCCAGTCTGAAACGCGAAGTTGGGGAACTGAAGAGCTTACTGTTTGAAGTTTTAAAACTTCTCAAAAAACCCGAACCAACTCCCCAGTGCACTTCGCCTCTCGTTTCAGCACACACTGTCCCATCTTCGGCTCCTGCTCCCCCGCCAGTGGTCTCGCCATTGCAGCGAGAAGTCGACAAGGGTCTTAGTTGCAGACCTTATCATAGAAACCATTCGATTTTAGCTCCAGCCCCTTTTATCTCTGATTATCCTAGGGCCCGCTCTATATTTGTGTCTGCCCAAAATTGTATTGATATGTGCAATGTACCCCAACTTACATCTCATAAGAGGGAAGACACTTCCTCTCTTATTAACAAAGTGTCGTATTGGATTCGCCACAACAGGGGCTGCGGCTCTATTATTCATGCCGACATTGTCTTTGCTTCACATGTTCGAGGTTGCCCGGGGGGGCGGGATACCATTAAACTCAATCTTGCCAATCCCGCTTTAGTTAAGGGGCTTTTGCAGATGGAAGCTCGCAATCCACCACGAACAGATTTAGATATTTTTTTTTGCTTGCCTGTTATGGATGACAAGCTCTTGTTCTCTTGCCCTTTAAGGGCCACGACTATCCCTTGTAAAGTTCCTGCTCCTGTTGCCCCCCCTTGGTTTGTTGCCTCTTTTTAGTGGTGGGGCTGCTATGGTTCGTAACATTAAATCTCTTAATATCCGAGATCCTATTTATCCAGGGGATACATCTGATGTGGACTGACTCCTCCATTATTCTCCTGGTAAACCCTGTGTCCCACTTTGTCAAGAAGTGCCTTCCCTAGGATCTCTATTGGGCACGGGGGTCAATATTTTAGGGGCCCCACTTTGCACTATCAATGCGATTCCCAATCCACCTTTTAATGTTGACTCATGTAAGCTGGGTTGCAGTACTGCACCTGGGAAACTATTGTCTTGGAACGTAGCGGGTATTAAGAGCAAATTATCCAACCCAGAGTGGGGGTCTTATGTTGATTCTTTTTCCATATGCATGTTCCAGGAAACCTGGTCTAAGGACTGTGTGTATAGGCAAGGCTATTGCTGTTTTACTAAAAAGGCAACTCAATCTACTAGGGGAAGGGCGATTGGGGGTCTATGTACTTGGGTCAAGTTGACTGAGGCGGGCAAGGTTAAGGAAATTGTTGTTGATTCCTGTGATATTCTAGCAACAGTAATATGGCCAATTTCAGGTGTTCCCGTAATATGTATCAACATTTATAATAGACCAGGTCCCTCTAATCTCCAGTCTGATACTATCCACCTTTTGCACAATCTTCTATCTGAATCCCATTCGAGATACCACGTCATTATTGCAGGTGATTTTAACGCTCAGATTGAATTTGACTCAGCTTTCTCTGAGTCCATCCAGGCTGAAGATGAAGCGTGGAACATCCCCCCACTGTCACCCCATTCAGTATCTTGTATCCCCTCCCCTAGGGTGCTGCAGATAATAGACCTTGTAGTCACATATGGCCTCCGTTTTGGAAATGGGCGATTCCCAAATGATAACCCTGCCAAACCTACATTCTTTAGAGGCTCTTATGCCAGCATTCTGGATTATGTCATTCTTTATCTACGAGTCTGGCATTCCATAATTGATGTGGAGGTTGGTTTGAGGTGTACCAGTGATCACGCCCCCTTACAAATTGTATACAATGTAACGCTTTTTAAAGGGCTCGCTCCCCTTCCTGCCTTGGACGCTTTCAAAGTTCCACTGGATTATCCAGCAACAGGCGTGCGGTGAGATGGTCTTCATTTTCGAAATCCAATCAGCTTAGCGACAAGCTTCGTGCCCTAGTTTCCTGCCACCAGCTCTTCGATGATTTTACTGTATTCTCTCCCTCAGAAGTCATGTCTTCCCATGAGGCTCTTTTTGCGGACCTTAAGGAGCTTTTTATCAAAACTCCTTCAATATATAAGAAACCCCTTGTACCAAATTGCAAATGGTTTGATGAGGAGTGTCGGGAGGCCAAGAGCCTTCTGTCCAAAGCCTTAAAGTTAAAGATCAGGGATCCCATTGTACATGCGAGACGAAACTATGTTTCTACTTGTAAGTTAGCCAAACTTAAATATGAGGAAAACCTATGGAAATGCTTGGCGGATGCGGCCAGTGCTCGTGATATCAAACTTTTTTGGTCTCTGGTTTCCCGCAGAGATCCTGCCCTTTTACCCACTCCTGAGTGTCATATTGATGCAGAAACCTGGCTCTCTCATTTTGGGGATTTGTACGGGTCCTGCCCGGATCCGGACAATACTCCTCCTAATCTTTCATCGTGCCTTTCTGCTGTTCCGCCTTTTACATTAAAATAAACAGAGCTGGGTATTTGTGCTAAAAAAACAGGGAAGGCTCCTGGTCTAGACGGCATCCCTTCGGATTTGTATAAATCAGACTTATCCGTATGGACCCTGTACATCAATAGGGTTTCGAATAGCGTCCTGGCAACCCGTTCTTATCCGGACTCGCGGAAGGTGGCAATTATTGTTCCCATCCACAAAAAAGGAGATAAGAGCTCCCCAGGGAATTACAGACCCATTAGTCTATTAGATAACCTGCAAAAAAAAAATCTTTTCAGCTCCTATCCAGACTAAAGTACTGGATAACGAAAAACCAGGTTTTAAGCCATTTACAGGCTGGATTTAGGGACAAGGTCAGCACCATCGACCAGGTCTTCCAATTTACTACCATCAAGTGGAAGACCGTAGACGAAGACCGAGGCCACTTATTTGTGGCCTTTGTTGATCTGAAATCTGCGTTCGACCTTGTCCCGCGTACTAAGCTCTGGGAGGTCCTGAGCTCTACTGGAATTCCGGGTTCTATGATTAACATTATTAAAGACCTTTATTCTGATAATTATGCCAGAGTTCGTTGGGGTTCGGCTGGTGATTTGTCCTCAGCTTTTCCTACAACCTGCGGTGTGAGGCAGGGGTGCGTTCTGGCGCCTACCTTATTCTTACTGTTCATCAATGCATGTACTCCATATCTTTTGGATCCTTATGGAGACGCTCCATGTCTGGGTGGGCAAAAGTTTCCTTGCCTCTTGTTCGCGGATGACACCCTGTTACTTTCACGAACTGCAATGGGCCTCTCAAGACTGCTTTCCCGTTTAATGGACTTCTGCAAGGACCACAGGTTGGAAATTAACTCAGCAAAAACTAAATATATGTTTTTTGGGGACAATAGGTGCAGAATGAAGAGGCGGGTGTATTTAGATGGTGTTCCCTTGGAGAGAGTGGGCACCTTCGATTACCTGGGCATTAAATTGGAAGACTCACATTATTGGAATGCTCAGCGCCAGAAATCCTTACTATGCCTGAAGCAAAGGGCGGGCGGCATTGTTAGATTTGCTTCTAGATCTCCCAAATTTGCAATGTCTCCTGCCCTTGAAATTTACAAATCTCAAGCTGGGGGGGGGGAGGGGGCTTTATGGTGCCGAACTCTGGGGCATTGTAGTCTGGTGAATTTGGCAAAGGCAGAAAAACAATTTTTGAAAATGTTGCTTAAAGTTCCCTCCAGCACTCCATCTCTGCCCATTCGAATGGATCTCAACCTTTTCTCTATTTCACAGATAGCTGCTTTAAGGCCCTTGCTATTTTGGATTTGGCTTTGGTCAACAGATGCCCTATCTCCATTTCGCTGCGGGCTTCTACCATTGGTAGGTCATAATACTATCATCAAAACCAAATGGTGTGCTTATGTTAAACAGTCTTTAACTCTCCTAGGTCTAGGGTCCTACTGGACCGACCCTTCCTCCATTCCCAAAAATGCTGCACAGGTACTGAAGGATGCTTTTTGGCACAATATTCAGATTATGCAATTTGCTAAGACTGTGCTGCTCTCTATGTCGGACAAGTTCTTATCAATCAAATGCCATTATGAACTCGAGCCCTTCATGGATATTGCACTATCTCCATTTGCACGAGCTCTTTTTGTTAGATTTAGAGTAGGGTCTCTCCCTTTATGATGTTTGACGCATAACTGGCCTAGTTCCACTAACAGATCCAAGACTTGCGCGATGGGTTGTAAAAGTGAAGAGTCTATTTCACATGTTCTTTTTTTCTGTCATGCATACCTCAAACAAAGAGCCCTTTGGATTATCCCGCTTTGTAAATCTATTGGCGTCGGGTCCCATCTTCATGCTGAGAGAATTCTAAAATCTGATCCATCCGTCCAAGTTGTTTTTCCAGTGGCAAAATGTCTCGAAGCAATCTGGCACCTTAGATTAGTTATTTTAAAGAAAAACACAGGGTAGTTAATTTTTATACTTATTTATGCATATCTATTCATTCGCGATGACCGATTTTATATCTCTCCTATTAGCAAAGTTATTTTTTTACTATATTATTGAGTATTTATGGATCCTGGGAAGTGGCCCCTTGTTGAGGGGACCCCCTTACTGTTAAGAGACTAATTTTTGATACTCTGGTTGGATCTTAACTTTTTGTATTTTTTAATTCTCTACTGTGCATGTACTTTTAGTGTCTTTTAATATTTAACTGTTATTGTCTGCACTGTACTTTTATGGTATGTTTTCTTACTTACTGAAATAAAGTTAAATGATGATGATGATGATGATTACCCTTTACATAAGTGTTTCTGGTAGCGTTTTTTCCTGTGTTCTTGCCACGTGTACCCTCCAGAATTCCGTAAAGTCCTCTCCCCTCAGTGTGTCACTCCGTCTCCACCACCTCTCATTTTAGTTCCTTCCATTCGCCTCAGTCATACCCAATAAACTCGAATAGGCCGTGTACATTTGTTATCCTTCTGCCTCCTTAAATGGGAAGGAAGGCAGCGCTAGATCATCGCCGGAATTGATTTTAAGAGAGATTTTGAAGGTATAGATGTATGTGTATAAGTACTGTGGCGCACTACCTGCCGGAAGAGCAATGACGTGCTGAATATGATGTAAACATGTCGAAAAGGGAAGATTCAGGATTATGATAATAACTATAATAATGCTTGGCACAGCAAGCAATAGTTAACTGAACTCAGCTCTTAAAGGTTATATTCAACATTTCAGGTGCTTTTGGTACATTGGGAGTTGGCGGCGGATTTGCCTTGGGAGCTAAACTATGCCGGCCTGAATCAGAGGTAAGTTCCTATCGAGTATATTTGGTTCACTTTGAAAAGCAAATATATGATTATTATAAAGACTGCATACAATGTAGAGAGGCGAAGGGGGAATGAAGGGTAAAGAAGACGGCGAGTAACTTAGAGAATGGTCTTTTTGTGATGTGTGTTTTGTCAGAGGGTAGAAAATAAAGAGTATCTACAGGGTGTGGAATGTTGTATTTAGCATCTTATTTGTATTCCGGCGTTGATACTTGACCAAAAGCTGTACTGTTCTTGGCAAATTCTGTAACTCCTTGTTTTTGACTTACGTTGTAAATCATTGTAAATTTGTGTAATACCAATAGGTGTAGTTGTGTAAATATGTGTGATGTAAAAGAATTGTACCATGTGCTTGCTCACGTCATCAGTTTCTCCTGTTCTTTGTCGCATCCTGGATTATGTAATCTGATTTCAGCTGGTCCCCACAAACTACATGTGCATCAGTTACTATAAGAAGTGCTCCTTCTGCAATAAAATGTGTTATTGGAATGTTTCTTTGCTTCTTGTAGCTAGATTTCCAATATTTCAATTAACAAAAATAAAATAAAACGAAATAAATATTGTGGCACCAAGAGGAAATAATCTTCATTATAAAACATAACCGACACATAGGGTGCAGGACATGACCTAGAACACCACTGGTTTCCCAGAAATCGACTTCTGCAAAATAAGAAAATAAAACAGACCTTTTAAGTATCCATCATAGTCAATTGGATGGGCAGTTGCCAAGATGCACAAGAGGATTTCTTCATTTCATGGAATGTATGTATGCTTCTCATCCTGTTAATTAACTTAAAATACATGAACCTGAATATCCAGACAATTCTGGCTCTTTGTTCTTCAGTCTTAGTGGAAAGTCAGTGCCCTGCAGCTGAGAAAAGAAAGTTGGATTCTCTGTGATATTCTTAAAAGGCTATCACCGAAAATATGTGTGATCCTGGAATACAATTTAAGATAATCATGTTTTTAAATAAAAAAATATATATTTAAAAACATGCCAATAGAAAGGAACAGTTTCCTTATGAAAGTAATATAATGTAGTACATTCAACTGAAAGTGCAAAACAGAATTAATAAAAGTGATCTCATCTCCCCCTCACCACCACCCTCCCTCCGCCCAATGAGATTCTTTGGACATTTTCATGCTGACCGACGTGGCAGCCTTTCTGTCAGGCCCTCTTGGATCAAAGAGCTGGGAGTTTACCGCGCAGTGCTGGAAAGTAATTAGTAAGCAAGTGTTCCTTCATGATCCGATTACACAGTTCAGAATATCTTTGATCCAGCCTACCATGGCTTTCAAAGAGGCATTCACAAAATCTTTCCCATACAGGTGACACTATACTGTGCTGTCCGTGAACATTCTAAGATATTTCTCATGAGCCAGTTCAAACCTACACCCCCCCTTCAATTGTTTTTAAGTCGAGCGCGCAAATGGCCTGTTGTAATTTATCTGTGGGCTTTTAACCATGCCCACCTGACGCCTATCACTGTCACTCCTTCATGAGCTTGCCCTTCAAAAATCCTTTATCATTAGTAAATACTTTACATTTGTCCCTCCTTGGGGCAGTTTGTTACCTTTTTGGCTATCAACCCTGTTCTGTGGATAATCCTAGTTTGCCAATACCTTTGACTGCGAGCTAACTTCTTTTTCCTTTTATATCTGTCCTTCGTGCTCATGCTCATTGTGGCGCTTTGAATAGACTCGCCTCAAGTCAACTGTTTTACTTTTCATTCTCAATTTATGTGGCAAGAAAAGTCCAGTTAGGAATTTACAACGCTAATAGCTTTAACTTGAGCAAACGCGAGACCCACTGCATTGCAAATGCTTGTTACTTTTTGCACTTTGTGTTGTTACATTAGTCACCCCTTTCTACTGAGAGTAAGTAACCTTACCTAAAGGACTGCGACTTCACCACCCACGCACAACCCTAACTACCTGGAGCATCGAATAAGAAAACTCAAAAGATTCATGGTGTTTCTTAACATCATTAGCAGTCAAAAAGCTGCAGACTACCTTTCACAAAGAACTCAAGTAAAGGGGAAGGGACTTTAACTTTAAACACAGGCTAGTTACTTCTAGGAAGAAAATGTGACAGCGTTTCAAAAGTGATTTTAGCAGCATAGTAAATAAAACTCCGGTGTGTTGTTTTTTTATTTCCCTTACTTACAAGCAGCATTAATTATTTTTCTAAGTATTTTCTACCACGAGCTAGCAAAAATAGCCTTGAAACAAAAATGTCATTTAACGTTGATACTTGACTAAAGCATTGATGCTGCACCAATGTTAGCTTTTTAGATGCAAATAGTGCTACCATTGTACTTTCTGTACTTTAACTCTGAGACTTTGCACATCTGATAAAGACAACTAGCCGCATATTCCTTATCTTCTAATTATCCTTAGGTATCAGACTGGATCTGAAAAACTTTTCTTCAGGAGTACCTCTGCGTGTTGGTAGAGGGCTTTGTGCAACTCCGTAGCAACATCGTTCCCGGATATGACGACAACAGAGTCCATATAGTCTCTCCCTGACTCAATGACGTCAGTTTCTTTTTATCCACGCATCAACGTAGATCTGGAAAAGCAGTTTACTCTTGCCAATTTTGTCCTTCCCTTTTGAAGGTATTTTTTATTTTGGAAGAGTGTATATGCCTACTGGCTTTAAGCCTTGTGGGTCATGTGCTCAATAGATGTCTGTCTTGGACCCTCACTCTGTTTGCATGTGGTGCCTAGGCACCCACCACGACACCGACGACTGCGACGTCTGACGATAGCTGAGGCATAAGATGTTGCAAGAGCAGCAGATGAAGCTGCTGGCGGCATGGGGTTCGCAGTCTTTGCAGGACTCTCAGAGGCGTTGTAGTCCTTCATCTTCCACTTCGCTTCCCAGAGACCCTTCTAGGAGTTGATCTTGTGCGTCTCCCTCGCCGTCTCAGATTCCTTGCATGCTGTTTTTGGGTCTCTTCCTCCCTCTGGAGCACCTTCTGGCTCTAAGGAGTTGTGCTAACAGGGACCTCACCAGCAGCTTTGTCCTCCGTGCCCGTTAGGCCCCTCGACTTCGACTCAGGAGTCGGATTGGCAAAGATGCACAACCTTCTTCAGCTCCCATTAACTGCACTTGATTCTTCCCTTCTGACGCCGTCTTTGGCAGTGGTGACACCCCTATTGTCTCTCTGGAGTCGGACAACACCACCTCCGAGCTTGAGGTTTCTCCCTCTCCGCTGGGAGCGGCGCCATTGGAGTCGGATGTTTCTTCACTGGTGTTATCTGAGCCTCAACCTCTTGTTCTTCCATCGGAGGGGCCTGGACATCCTCAGCCTCCTCATTCAGGCATCATTCCGCTTTCCCACTGGGATTGGTTGCTTGATTTGGCCAGTGAAAACGGTCTTGATTCCTTGCCGGCATCCAGCCTTCTATCATCCCCTGGTTTGGCAACTGAAGCTAGTTCTGCTCTTCCAAATCTGTTGAACGGATATCGGGGGTGTTGCATTTGCAGCTTCCTTCAGTGCAGTTGTCCATGGATCTGTTACTTGACGTATTACAGCCCGATCAGTCTTATGTAGAGCCGGTCCTTCTTATTGTGGAGCTCTTTATGAGATCCTCTTAGGTTTTTGGACCCAGCCAGTTTCTGGTCTCTCTGTGGAGCTTTTTATCTCTCACAGACAAAGGCCGGCCACGGAGGATCCATCGTGCCATCGCCAGCACCCAGGGACTCAAAGTTTTGTGGTGCAAACTGCTTTGTAGCACACAGTCTTATGCAGATTTCTCCGGCCCCACAAGAGCAAGAAGCCAGGCAGATGGCCACCAAGTTCAGCCTTGCGTTCCACTAATACCTTGCTTGCTTCCCCCATATTCTGTGAGACTCAGTGGAGCGTATTTTGCCTTCTCTGTCTGACAAGGCAAGAACTGCATTCATGCCCTTTGTATGGGATGGTCAGCAGGCTGCCAAACTTAATGTTCGCTGTGATATGGATACCACTGATTCTTTTGGGTCGATTATGGCTTCCTCAGTAGCGCTACGGCAAAGGACGTAGCCACATTCTTCTTATTTCTCATAATCTGTATGAGATTCGGTGCTTGATATGCCCTTTGATGTCAAGTCCCTTTTTAGTATGCATGCAGATTCGGCTTTACGCTGCTTCAAAGATGGTTCCTATTCTAGAGCTTCTTTAAGGAGCATTTACTGTGGCATAATACTCACGGTCTCACACCCTCCCACTGAGTTCGACAGTCCTCTTCCACGTGACGGTAAACGTGCACCACCTTTAGCGTGTACTTCTTTCCATCATTACGATTTTTTGAACTATCATTCTGGAGTGTGTTCTTGTCAGTTAAGAACTAGTGTAAACTTCCTGCTCCTTGCAGGTTCATTTGTTATTACCATGTTCTCCTCCGTCATGGAGATATTGCTTAGTGGCACGTTAACGTGCCTCTGCTGGCGCAGACCACTCTTGTTCAGCGGTTTCATTACCACCAATGCCCTTTAGGTTCATTCTTCGCTGGTGTGCAACTTATGGTGATTTTCTTTTTGTTATTGTGTACCAGGTCTTAGTCTTATTCCTCCCATGGTGTGTTTTATGTTGTGTTCTACTTGTAAGCAGGTCACCTACAATCTCTGTGTTTTCTATGGAGATTTGCGTTCAGCCCCAGCTCTTAGGAGCAATTAGTGTAAGCTTTTCACTACTCTTTCCTGCTTCTTGTTCCCTTTTGGGACTTCCTTGGAACTCCTATGGGAGCAGTTTGGTTCCTAATGTCACTAGGATTTCTATGATTGCTTTTGCACGTGTCCTTTTCTATTGAAATTATGGTTGAGTTTTTTTCTGCCCATTGTCCACGGTACTTCTATTGTTCAATTGGTTACTACTTATACACCAGATCTTCTTTTCTGGTTGTCTTTTCTCCAGCTCAGGGGCACCATCTGTTGCCCCTTGAGGCTCATACTTTCATTTTACTTCTGCCCTTTTTAGGGTGTCCATGAGGGGTAGGTCCTTTTTTGCTCTGTGTTTCTGCATGAAGACATTTTTTATTATCATATTTCCTTTTGAGTATGAAAATTAACGGTGGAGTAGTGGTCACAGTTACAGACCCTCACTAGAGATGCGTGGGCCGCTCCCCTGTGGTTTAGTGGTCAGGATCACGGACACTCGCACTGAGAAGTGAAGGTTCTATTCCGGGTGTGTCTTCAGACATTTCCCTCCTTTACCTTTGATTTCAAACTCTATTTAATTTAAAGCATAGGCTGCCTATTCGAGGGGCATGGTTCCTAATCACCAGTCCACTATGGCAGGGTTATAATTGTATGCCACCATTGGTTCATGCACTTGATCTTGCCTGTTAGCTCCATTCCTTCCATGAGGGATGAGTGTAGCACGCATATTGGATGTTGTTGACACCTATTCTTTCATAACTGGTTTTCCTGCTTCTTGGAGGGTTCATTTTCCCTTCTGTGTGTATCTTCTCAGTCATCTTTTGTCACCTAATGCAGGTATCTCCCTGCAGGCTTCTACCCCTAGCATTGCTACTT
Organism: Pleurodeles waltl; assembly: GCF_031143425.1. Classification (NCBI taxonomy): domain Eukaryota; kingdom Metazoa; phylum Chordata; class Amphibia; order Caudata; family Salamandridae; genus Pleurodeles; species Pleurodeles waltl. The sequence goes on from NC_090451.1 coordinate 583,298,144, forward strand.
TACTGCTGGTTCAGAGGTGTGAATGTTTTTCTCTTTTTGGATCTGATATTCCTCTATGGCCTTACAGGTTTCTAAGGCCTGGTATACAGATTCCATTCGGGGAATTGATCTTTATATACTCATTTTAGCAGTATTCATTGTTGATCTAAACTTGGATTGCTTTCTTATGTGCTGTGCACTTTTGTTTCTGTTCTTTCTTCAATAGATTTCCTCTGTTTGTTGCTGATGCCCTTTTTGTGATTGGACTCATCTCACAGGGTGTCTCTCTACTTTGTGTTTCTTTTTTTCCAGTACCACACGGTTATCTGTTGGTTTATCTGAGCAGGTGGTTCTTCCACCTTCTACTCCCTTTGATGTACTGACGTTGCTTTTCATCTTTGGTTGATTTTTCTGCCTTGAGGGGTGTTTTATCTTTCTCCTCTTCCTTTTCCTCCTGTGTTGTGGCGCCTGAATATCCCTTCTTCTGTCTTCTTATCTTAGATTAGGAGCACAGCTAGTGTTCAGGTCTTGAGCATTTGATGTTATGACATCTACAAATCAAGGGTTCCGATCACATCCCTCCTATGGTGTTCTGTTGTTTAGGTTATGACATCTGTGTTGTCCTGATCCTATGTCTGACGCTGGACAATTTCTGCTTGGACACATCTATGTTCTTACATGTCTGTCCCTCTGAATGGGTTCCACGGCTGGTTTTTCCAGGCCTCCTATTTTACCCGTAAGTAATGTGCTATTGGTAAACCTTCGGAGTATTCTGTTGACTGGCCCTAAGTGCCCCACAGTTTTGCTTTCAGTCTACTCATTTTTCCTGGACACGTACAATCTGCTGTCCAGTTCATCTCCCTTTCAGCGTGACGGCTCTCCTTCTTGCAAATTTTCAATAGGCATCTTGATGTAAGTAGCATTATGTGTAGCTTCCCTTCTTAGTTACCCTTTGGGGTTTTTCCTTTGATAGGTGTTACGTTCCCATCTCTCGCAGTCCCTATTGAATGCTTTTGCACCTCATTCATTCGGCTATTTCTTGGAAGCACTTCATGTTCTTACCTGTCTTGGTTCTCTACCAACAGTTTCATTTTAATGGACCTTTCTTAAAACGCCCATGACTTCTCATACCTTCTTGTGATATGTGAGTTATCTACTTTGCGAGTGAGCTACATGCTTCTTCTCACCTTTGTCTATCCCATAGCTGGTCTACTACTCCTTAGTTGACCGGTTGTTTATTGCGATTCTGGATGAGATGTGTTTGCAGACCTCCTCCTGGGTTGATATTGCTTTTGTATTTAATTCTAAGATAAGGAATCTGCAGCTAGTTGTATCTATCAGAAGAACAAGTTACTTACCTTCGGTAACCCCTTATCTGGTAGAGACACAAACGAGCCACTGATTCCTTATTGACCCACCCAGCCTCTCCGCTTTGCAAACTGTGCTATCTGGCTTCAGTCTCGCTTCGGGGCATTCTTTTGTTATGTTTTTCAGTTTAGTGGTTGTAACATAATTACATCCAATGTTTGGTGTACACTGTTCCATTGCCAGTTTCTATTTGGCTTTGAGTTGTTGTGCGGGTTCTAGTCACAGAAGAAACTGTTGTCAATGCATCAGGGGAGGGACTATATGGACTCTGTCAATGTTATATCCGGGGACGACGTTGCTTCGGAGTCACACGACACCCTCTACCAGCTAACAGAAGTACTGCTGAAGAAAAGTTTTCTGTATCCAGTCTGACACCTAGGGGAGAATTCTAAGATAAGGAATCTACGGCTAGTCTATGTCTCTACTAGATAAGGTGTTACGGAAGGTAAGTAACTTTTTTAACCTTCACATTGCACTTATAGCTTACTTACTAAAACCTAACCTGGCATTTAAAGTGCATAAACTGCATTGTTTACACTTCTGAAAGTCAGTTCTACCAATGCTCTTATATGGTGGTTTCTTCTTTTATGTGTCAGTCACTCACATTTGGAATTTTAATTTTATCTGCCTTGTCAATTGTACAATGATATCCCTTTTTACGGAAGGACACATGCGTTTGAGAGTAGTTAAGGGCACCCAACTGACCAGCGGTCTTAAATCAAGCTGTTCAGAGTCCAAAAATCAAATAGATTTTAGTGTAAACATTGCACAAAGATAGATTCCTACACCAGGATGCTAAGACTGTGCGAGAATCCATTGTTACTTTAAGACAAAATGCACATGAAAGAAGGCAATACAAAGAGGGCAATCTATGTCTACTCCATATGGTCAGAGCAGATTTGGTCAACCGTCCACAGCTTCACTCTCCCTCCCTTCCCCCATACTCACTTTACTTACACCTTCTTATCACTGTTTCCTTAAACTATGACCGACTAACAGATGCGGTTTTTGGGTACTTGTTAACTTGTGATAGTGGAGACAAAAGGACTTCAAAGGAAAGGTCTTGTGTATTCAAGCGCAGCCCAGCCACTCCTGCAGCACTGTTAGTGATTCAAGATCACTTTAGATTCACTGCACAATATTGTAAAGACGTTTTTTCAGGCAGATTTACATTTTGAGGTTTTCGTCCCCCTCCCCCTTAGAATCATCTGACATACTCGCCAAACCAGCCAAGGCAAAAAAACAAGCATGTTCTGTCTTTCAAGCCCTGAAAAAGAAATGTAGCCATTCTAAAACAAAATCAAATCTACTTTGCTTGCTGGGTGGCGGGCTTCTAGCTTAGTATTTAACCTTAACTTAACCATATTCATAAAAGTTAGTTTTTATCGTCAGAAAAGAGCCCTCAAAATTGATTGAAGCGATCATGAAGTCTTACTAGATATTTCTTGCTTGAAGCGGAAATGCAGCTGCCGAGCGTTATCTGTTTAAAGAATATGCATACAAACAAGCACTACATAGCAAGGATAAATGAGACACATTTTCTATCTCAAATATTAGATATTTTTCATTGTTGTCTTTGTGACTTTCTCTTTTAGGTGTGGATCATATATGGGGATGGCTCGCTTGGATATAGCATTGCAGAATTTGACACCTTCACCCGTCACAAGGTGATTGTTGCACAACTGACTCTAAACAGAATGTCAAATGGCCCTCCTCACTCACTTTGTTTTATTTACTATTCTGCATTTTTATGTTCTTCTCGGTCTGCATTTCCTTTAGTTTGTTTAATTAAATAATACCCATTTCAAAGTTTAAAAAAAGCAAAATCTGGTCACTCTAACATATTTTGATAGATATTACAAAAATGAATGTCTTTTTAAATGAAATTCTGTGTTTTATTCTCAGTTTAATAAATGACCCTCCTAATTCGCAGCAGACTAAGATAAAATTTCATGCTTCGTGATTTGCAAGGTGGGATTTGAAGAATTGCATCGAGATCATTAGAGATCACACTGAAAGATTCACAGACAATGGTGACTTCAGAGAAACCTGTGCCATTGCAGGATTAATTTTTAACATCTGCAGTACCCCTGCCTGCATTGTACAAGTATTGTGATAGTAGGGATTTCGGATCCCATGAGCAAAGCACATCTGTGACATAAGTTTCAGACACGTTGTATTATTATAACTTAGAAAGTGCACGCTCACCAAAGGTTTCTTGGTGCTAGAGTAGAAAGACTGATCACAATCAGGTATAGTTAACTAGAAAACTGTGTATTATTAGTGCAGGTTCAGACATTTTTCAATGGGTTGTCTCCTATCAACATGAGGCAATCTTCTGTCTTAATGATCTCTATATACCTACACATAGAATTATAACTGGTGATTAAGTGTTTCAGATATTAACCAGAACAAATTGGTTCTTTACAATACTAGCACATGTAACTGAGATTGTGCATTCTGTCCATCTATGATAGTTATCCTCTCAGTATGTTCTGCAATATGCAGTTTTCATAATTATGCTGTTTTCTTCTTTAATGTCTACCTGCGTCTAACTCATAACTTGTTCTGCAGTAACCAAATGTCTGCCTTCTGATTTTAGACTCCTGTGATTGCACTTGTTGGAAATGATGCATGCTGGAGCCAGATCTCTCGAGAGCAGGTTCCTATGTTGGGAAGTAATGTCGCCTGTGGTTTGTCATATAATGGCAAGTATGGTGTATCTCTTGATCATTATTTCTCCTTTGGTAACATTCTTACCTTCTACACGCTAGCACGTTGTCAAAAGTTATCTACAATACTCAAGTATTTTAACATTTTGAGTTTACTTCAATGTTCTCTTACAACAGTTTTTTTTATTACTCAGATTACCATGTGGTAGCAGAGGGCTTTGGTGGAAAAGGCTTCCTTCTAAAGCGAGAAGATGAAGACAGTATGGATTCCATAATCCAAGCAGCCCAGGAACAGAGCATGAAAGGAAAAGCAACACTGATTAACGTTCTAATAGGCAAAACAGATTTTCGAGATGGGTCGATTTCGGTATAAGTGCACTCATGCCGGCCCCATCTGCACTTAAAATGTCAGAAGCTAGTCTCAAAGGGGATTTTAGCTTTGTACAATACCAGCATTAGAGGGACATTTTTAATTGAAACCAGTTCCAAAGTGTTTTTCAATTCCTACAAAACCAACTTCCTAAGTGCAACTTGACTTTTTGTACATCCAAAACTACTTTATTGGGGTAAAATTAACTTCTTTCAGGGTACTATTTCTGTGTGAAACACATTTTACGACTTGATTTTTCAGCATGTAAATACACCCTCCGAAGGAAGTGTGTGTGTGTGTGTATATATATGTATATATATATATATATATATATATAATATTCACGCTCTCCTTTTGTTCTTCAAAAAAGGATACGGCACTCCACAGTTGCTAAAAAAAAATTAAAAAAATGTATTGACATGGAGGTTGATAAAGGCATAAACGCCGAAACGGGTTTCTTGGCCTGTCAATAAATTATTATTTTTTAGCAACTGTGGAGTGCCGTATCCTTTTTGGAAGAACAAAAGGAGAGTGTGAATATCTGACGCTGTGGCGCACTTCTGATATCTGTACCACTGGTGATTAGGAGCCGATGAGCTACGCCGTTCTAAGTGTATATATACACTATATATATTTGCAAAAACTCAGAAGATCTGTTATCTACTCTACCCTCGTGCCCAGTTTCTACCATTGCAACACTGCATCGTTCATATTCCGTCAGTACATTTAGAAATGTGTGTGTCATGTTTTCAGGGGCTTTTTTGTTTTTTGTTTGTCTGTCACTAGAGAAGTTGACGGGTCTTTGTAAAAAAAAAAAAAAAAAGTACCAAACGTTCTCAAACTGCAATTTATATTTTAAACTAAAAAGAAAAACAAGTGGTGCTTGAAACCGCATATGACACGCATGACTAACTGCTAAATTGACATAACCAACAATAAAGAGAGATCGTTGGTCACCCCAGATCCAAAAGTGTAAACTCGGAATAGAACATTGTACCCGTGGTATCCTGAGAGCTTTAAGGGGATCTAGTTTTCGCATTGCAAATGTATAAGTTGCAAGCTCTGGGAGTGGGGGGTGGGAGGGGTCTTCATACAATGGGGAACTTTCAGGACACAACAGTGTCAATGAGAGGAATTGATGGAAAACCGTTTAGTCCAACTACTCACCAATCCTCCTGCCGGCCTCTTGCCATCAGAATACAACTTAGACCCTTATTGTATTGGAGGATGATTTAGGGGGTTATTACAACTTTGGAGGAGGTGTTAATCCATCCCAAAAGTGACGGGTATACCACCAGCCGTATTACGAGTTCCATAGGATATAATGGACTCGTAATACAGCTGGTGGTATATCCGTCACTTTAGCGTCACTTTTGGGACGGATTAACACCTCCTCCAAAGTTGTAATAACCCCCTTAGTCTTATTGGCCTTTTGGTTGGGCCTGGAAGAAATCGTAAAACTCCCTGAGGCTACTGGATCCCATTGTTGGGGTATATTAGGCGCTGCCTTGAAATGATTGTGTGCGCAAATGTGTGGGCCCATCCGGAAATGTCATGTGGTGTTTCCAATTCCATGCTTAAGGAGCTGTATTGGAGACATTCAGATGGTACATCCCACAGGTCTGGGAGTGGAGTGGAATAGCCACCCTGACCTCGAGTTTTCTGTCATTTAAAGACACCTGTTGTCTGGAAGAATATATGGACACAATTGAGCTTCTGGTAGCTCGATTTCTTTATTTTAAGGTCGCATCAGGACCTTGCCTCTCCATTCATTTACTGCAAAGTTGCAACGTCACCCTACCGATGCCGAACCTGACCTAAGCTATCCCTTTTATCGTGTGGCCAAGGAAACTGTTAACCATGTCATTGATTTTTGTCCATAATATTATGCTTACAGTAGGGAATGGATTTTGCCGTTGTGCTACAATCTGGGCATTGGGGACTACATAATTGCAACTAGGATATTGAGGCAGACACTGCTGCTATTTGCTGTTTCTCTCTTTCTCACATATATGTGGAGACACAGACAGAAAATTGTTGCCCTGTTCATGCCTAGCGCTTAGTGCTAAGAACTTGTGTGATCTCATGTTGTATCCTGCAGTCTCCCGCGATTTTGTGAATTCTGTGCTATTTCTTTGAATATGGACTACTGACAAATGTTGCAGTACACAATTATGTCATGGAGCTCTTAAATGAACTTTGGTTTATTTTTTAAATTGTTGTGATGTGCCTTTCTAACAATCTTATATGTCATGATTTTATGGATTTTAATGTCTTAATGATTTTATTATTTTTAACTCATTGTTATAGTCGCTTTTAGAGCAATAGATGTAATAAAGTCTAATAAAAAAAAAAAAAAAGAATAGGAGATCTCAGGGACACTTTGCCGTCAAGGGAGTTGACTATTTCTCAAATGTATATTCAACTTTGTGGTAACTGAAATACTTGAAATTTAAGATCACAATGGCAAACGTTTAAGAGTAAATGTCCAAGTACCATACAGTGCCTCAGATATTATCTACTTTTTTAGATAGTTGTAAAAAGAGACTTGGGGGGTGATTCTAACCCTGGCGGTCGGTGTTAAAGTGGCGGCCAACCCGCCAACAGGCTGGCGGTAAAAAATATGGGATTCTGACCCTGGCGGGAACCGCCAACACAGACAGCCACCTTAACACTCCGACCGCCACGGCGGTACAAACAAACAGCGCGGCGGTCACCGCCAACAGACAGGCGGCAGACAATGTACCGCCCACACTATTCCAACTCACCAATCCGCCACCTTTTCCGGGGCGGGAGCACCGCCGATAAAAACACGGCGGAAACAGACTACGGACGGGAAAACGCTCACCACTACGCACTCCAGGAGGAAGGAGGACAGCATGGAACCCGAATTAAACATCCTACCTGCTCTCGTCTATCTTCTCATCTACCACGAGTACGAAGTCCGGCGCAGACGACAACGGTGAGCACTGCACCTACGACACACGGGAGGGGGAGGACGAAAGGTTACGGCCACACACATATGCGCCCCCCCCCCCCCCAACTACGTACTCACCAATGCAGCGCACCAAGTCACAGTGACACCACCCAAACACCCCTGAAAAATGCTAGGACATAATCATATTTGGAATAAATATTTATGTACCAAAAAGCTCCAGAAAATTAGCGTACAACCATGAAAGATATCCACAACAAAACTAATTACACACACATCAGTGTATAACTGAAGTACCAAGTCCTGCACAACCTACGATTTCAGCATGTCCGTGGGCCAAAGTCTTGCGAAACAAGGGCAAAGCCCACACAGGAGACCTGAGTCCTTTGGAGAGAACACTGCAGGGGCATCAGATGTAAAAACTACAGGCACCTCAGGGGGAAGGGAAGGGGGGGGCACCACAGCCACATGAGTCCACGACGCCAGATCCACGAGGAGCCACCATGCCCACTGGACCATCCTGGGGAGTGCAAAGCCACAGTCTCTCAAGTCTCTGCAGTGGGTGGATCGCCCACTGGACCATCCTGGGGAGTGCAAAGCCACAGTCTCTCAATGTCTCTACAGTGGGTGGGCTGCCCACTGGGCCATCCTGGGGAGTGCAAAGCCACAGTCTCCCAATGTCTCTACAGTGGGTGGGCTGCCCACTGGGCCATCCTGGGGAGTGCAAAGCCACAGTCTCTCAATGTCTCTACAGTGGGTGGGCTGCCCACTGGGCCATCCTGGGGAGTGCAAAGCCACAGTCCATCAGGTGGATGACAGTCTCCACTGGTCAAGGAGGAGGCATGGTGGGCACAGTGAACCATAAACGGTGCTTGCGACGGCGGTGCCCAGCGGAGCGGTGCTTGAGAGGAAGGGCCCAGCGGAGCGGTGCTTGAGAAGAAGGGCCCAGCGGAGCGGTGCTTGAGACGGCGGGGCCCAGCGGAGCGGTGCTTGAGACGGCGGGGCCCAGCGGAGCGGTGCTTGAGCGGAAGGGCCCAGCGGAGCGGTGCCTGAGAAGAAGGGCCCAGCGGAGCGGTGCTTGAGAGGAAGGGCCCAGCGGAGCAGTGCTTGAGAAGAAGGGCCCAGCGGAGCGGTGCTTGAGACGGCGGGGCCCAGCGGAGCGGTGCTTGAGAGGAAGGGCCCAGCGGAGCGGTGCTTGAGACGGCGGGGCCCAGCGGAGCGGTGCTTGAGACGGCGGGGCCCAGCGGAGCGGTGCTTGAGACGGCGGGGCCCAGCGGAGCGGTGCTTGAGACGGCGGGGCCCAGCGGAGCGGTGCCTGAGAGGAAGGGCCCAGCGGAGCGGTGCCTGAGAAGAAGGGCCCAGCGGAGCGGTGCTTGAGAGGAAGGGCCCAGCGGAGCGGTGCTTGAGAAGAAGGGCCCAGCGGAGCGGTGCTTGAGACGGCGGGGCCCAGCGGAGCGGTGCTTGAGACGGCGGGGCCCAGCGGAGCGGTGCTTGAGCGGAAGGGCCCAGCGGAGCGGTGCCTGAGAAGAAGGGCCCAGCGGAGCGGTGCTTGAGAGGAAGGGCCCAGCGGAGCGGTGCTTGAGACGGCGGGGCCCAGCTGAGCGGTGCTTGAGACGGCGGGGCGGAGCGGTGCTTGAGCGGAAGGGCCCAGCGGAGCGGTGCCTGAGAAGAAGGGCCCAGCGGAGCGGTGCTTGAGAGGAAGGGCCCAGCGGAGCGGTGCTTGAGAGGAAGGGCCCAGCGGAGCGGTGCTTGAGAGGAAGGGCCCAGCGGAGCGGTGCTTGAGAAGAAGGGCCCAGCGGAGCGGTGCTTGAGACGGCGGGGCCCAGCGGAGCGGTGCTTGAGAGGAAGGGCCCAGCGGAGCGGTGCTTGAGACGGCGGGGCCCAGCGGAGCGGTGCTTGAGACGGCGGGGCCCAGCGGAGCGGTGCTTGAGAGGAAGGGCCCAGCGGAGCGGTGCTTGAGACGGCGGGGCCCAGCGGAGCGGTGCTTGAGACGGCGGGGCACAGCGGAGCGGTGCTTGAGCGGAAGGGCCCAGCGGAGCGGTGCCTGAGAAGAAGGGCCCAGCGGAGCGGTGCTTGAGAGGAAGGGCCCAGCGGAGCGGTGCTTGAGAAGAAGGGCCCAGCGGAGCGGTGCTTGAGACGGCGGGGCCCAGCGGAGCGGTGCTTGAGACGGCGGGGCCCAGCGGAGCGGTGCTTGAGACGGCGGGGCCCAGCGGAGCGGTGCCTGAGAAGAAGGGCCCAGCGGAGCGGTGCTTGAGAGGAAGGGCCCAGCGGAGCGGTGCTTGAGAGGAAGGGCCCAGCGGAGCGGTGCTTGAGAAGAAGGGCCCAGCGGAGCGGTGCTTGAGACGGCGGGGCCCAGCGGAGCGGTGCTTGAGAGGAAGGGCCCAGCGGAGCGGTGCTTGAGAAGAAGGGCCCAGCGGAGCGGTGCTTGAGAAGAAGGGCCCAGCGGAGCGGTGCTTGAGACGGCGGGGCCCAGCGGAGCGGTGCTTGAGAGGAAGGGCCCAGCGGAGCGGTGCTTGAGACGGCGGGGCCCAGCGGAGCGGTGCTTGAGACGGCGGGGCCCAGCGGAGCGGTGCTTGAGAGGAAGGGCCCAGCGGAGCGGTGCTTGAGACGGCGGGGCCCAGCGGAGCGGTGCTTGAGACGGCGGGGCCCAGCAGAGCGGTGCTTGAGCGGAAGGGCCCAGCGGAGCGGTGCTTGAGAAGAAGGGCCCAGCGGAGCGGTGCTTGAGACGGCGGGGCCCAGCGGAGCGGTGCTTGAGAGGAAGGGCCCAGCGGAGCGGTGCTTGAGACGGCGGGGCCCAGCGGAGCGGTGCTTGAGACGGCGGGGCCCAGCGGAGCGGTGCTTGAGACGGCGGGGCCCAGCGGAGCGGTGCTTGAGACGGCGGGGCCCAGCGGAGCGGTGCTTGAGACGGCGGGGCCCAGCAGAGCGGTGCTTGAGCGGAAGGGCCCAGCGGAGCGGTGCCTGAGAAGAAGGGCCCAGCGGAGCGGTGCTTGAGACGGCGGGGCCCAGCGGAGCGGTGCTTGAGACGGCGGGGCCCAGCGGAGCGGTGCTTGAGCGGAAGGGCCCAGCGGAGCGGTGCCTGAGAAGAAGGGCCCAGCGGAGCGGTGCTTGAGAGGAAGGGCCCAGCGGAGCGGTGCTTGAGAAGAAGGGCCCAGCGGAGCGGTGCTTGAGACGGCGGGGCCCAGCGGAGCGGTGCTTGAGAGGAAGGGCCCAGCGGAGCGGTGCTTGAGACGGCGGGCCCTGTTCAGCGGTGCCTATCTCCACGGCGGGGCCCTGTTCAGCGGTGCTCTTCTGCACCGCGGGCCCTGTTCAGCGGTGCTCTTCTCCACCGCGGGCCCGTTCAGCGGTGCCTATCTCCACGGCGGGGCCCTGTTCAGCGGTGCTCTTCTGCACCGCGGGCCCTGTTCAGCGGTGCTCTTCTCCACCGCGGGCCCTGTTCAGCGGTGCTCTTCTGCACCGCGGGCCCTGTTCAGCGGTGCTCTTCTGCACCGCGGGCCCTGTTCAGCGGTGCTCTTCTCCACCGCGGGCCCTGTTCAGCGGTGCTCTTCTGCACCGCGGGCCCTGTTCAGCGGTGCTCTTCTGCACCGCGGGCCCTGTTCAGCGGTGCTCTTCTGCACCGCGGGCCCTGTTCAGCGGTGCTCTTCTCCACCGCGGGCCCTGTTCAGCGGTGCCTATCTCCACGGCGGGGCCCTGTTCAGCGGTGCTCTTCTCCACCGCGGGCCCTGTTCAGCGGTGCTCATCCAGCAGGTCAAGGGAGCCAGACCTGGCCTCGACTCACTGCTCAGTCGCCCTCGGACCGTGACGTTTCTGGACCCTTCGGGGACGGACTCCTGGCCTCCTTAGTGTCCTCCTTCCCAGCTGGGATGTGGCATGTGGGGTCCACCTTCTCCGCGCTCCTGCTGCCCTTCCGCTCCTTTGATGGGGCTCTCGGGCCCTTGCCTCCCCCAGATGGTGTGGGTGGTGAAGTGGCCGCACATTGCTCCTTGGGGGCAGCCCTGTCGGTCCTCGCACGGCGGTCCTTGGTTTGGCGGGTCCTCTTGCCGGGGGGGGGGCTGGACGTGTCCTTGCTGCAGCTCGATGTGTCACTGCTGGCAAAGGGTGGGCTCCAGAACCCAGGCACAACAGTGACACCCGAAGCTGGGCTGGTGGTGGCTGCGGTGCTCTTGGGACTCCTTGAAGATGGATGGGGGAGGTCATCGGGGGGAAAGAGGTTAAGGTTAGCCAGGAAAAGTTTTTTAGGGCCAAGGTAAAGGGTAGGAGGAGTGGAGATGGAAGTGGAGGTAGAGGAGGTGGTTGTAGGAGAGTCAGGTGTGCTGTCATTGGGTGAAGGTGCTGGTGCTGTAGGCTGTCGTGAGGTGGATGGCTGTTGGGTGGGTGGCTGCCTGCGTTTGTGTGTCTTGGAAGAGGGGGTGACAGACACAGTGGGAGAGGACACAGGGGACGTGTACATGGCAGTGGGGGTGGTGACTGCACGAGTGTGGACTGTACTGGAGGGTGAGGTGGTGATGGAAGCACTGGCTGATGTTGGGGTGCATGCAGGTGTGAGTGTAGACGTCACAGGGAGGGAGGAGGGAGACGAGGAGGAGGGGGACACAGGGGTGGCAGTGGCTGTTGGCATGTCTGCATCTGGGTGTTGCTCGGGTGAGTGTTTGCGGGATCTGTGGTGCTTGTGTTTGGATGAGCTGCTCTTGGGTGTTGAGGTGTGTGCAGGCTGGTCTGATGGTGTGGATGGGATAGGCTGAGGAACAGGAGACAGAGACAGGCTGGAGGCAGTCAGAAGAGGGAGGCTGGAAACAGGGACAATGGCTGCCGTCAGTGCTGAGGCCAGAGCAGTGAACGCTCGTTGATGGGCAGCCTGACCCGAATGAATGCCCTCCAGGTACGCATTGCTCTGTTGCACCTCCCTTTGCACACCCTGGATGGCATTCAAAAGGGTCGTCTGCCCAACAATGAGCGTCCTTACCAGGTCAATGAGCTCCGCACTGAGGGCAGCAGGGGCAACAGGGGCAGGGGCTGAGGTGCTTGGGGCGAAGGAGACGCGCGCCTTCCTGGGCGAACCGGCACGGAGCGAAGGCTGAGGGGCTGCTGGGAGGGCGGGGCTGGTGCGCTGGGTGGCGGCTGTACCTGTAGAGGCGGGGGGCACGGATGTTGCCGCCACCCCTAGGGAGCTCCCATCCGAGGACGTGTCGCTTTCGCTGCTCTCACCAGCGGTCCCCGTCGTGGTGCTCCCCTCGCCCTCCGGATCACTGGTGCCCTCGGTGTCTGTTCCTGGGCCCACCGGGGCCTTGTGTCCTGCAGCTCCCTCGTGCTCCGATGCCATATCTCCTCCGCCTGATGATGCTCATGCACACATGCACAAGAAGATGAAGAGAAAGGGTGGGGGGAGAAAAAAGAAGACCAGGTTGAGTGCATGCAATGTCAACACCGTTGGCGGAGAGGACAGACACAGGTGCCTAATGGACTAAGCCGCGCATTCGGGGTACACTACTCAGTACTACTGAATAGGACAACAGGCCAAGAGACGTCAAACGCGCACATGGGAGATGCTGGACCTTCAATGGCTGTACTTGTCACCCTACAGAGGTGGGGGCCGGGGGCACAGGGCCATGCCTAAGGGAGAGGACTACACTACAGAAAGCGCCCTGGCCTAATGTCACCCACAGCCCTCCTCCCCAACCCAGACGCCTCCACTGCGCAGAAAGATAGGAGAATGTGCTGATACTCACCCCCTTGTGTCTGCTGTGATGTCTTAAAGCGCCCATCCAATTCAGGGTAGGCCACCGCCAGGATCCGGGACATCAGGGGGGGGTCATGGTGCGACTGGCACCCCTCCTAGGTTGGGAGGCCATCCCCAGCAGTGTTTCTGTGGTCTTCCTTGTCCCGCGGCGGATGTCCTCCCACCTCTTGCGGCAGTGGGTGCCCCGTCTGTTGTGGACCCCCAAGGTCCGGACTTCCTTGGCGATGGCACGCCAAATGTCGATCTTCTGATGGGCGCTGACCTATTAGACATGTACAGGGTGGAAAGGAGGAACTCATCAATGACCTGCATGTTAGATGTAATTGCCCCCCCCCCCCCACCCACTTTGCCATATGGCACATGCTCTCATCTGTCGGGCGTTGCACTCCTCATTCGCCCCCCCACCCCACCAACTTACATCCACCCCAATCCACACAGGCATAGCCCATTCCATTAGCACCCGGTGTACTCACTTGTTGGTCTGGAGGACCGTAGAGTAGCGCATACTGGGAGAGGACCCCATCCACGAGCTTGTCCAACTCTTCAGACGTGAAGGCAGGGGCCCTTTCCCCAGGCGCAGCAGCCATTGTATCTTCCAGACCGAGGTCACAGCAGCACTTGCAGTATAGGTCCTCTCCTGTGGATGATCAGGTCTCGAGTGATTAAGCAGATAGAAAATGGCGGTCACGTCCGCGACGGTGCGTCCCGCGGCGGTGCGTACCGCGACCGCCGGCGCACTTCGTTATTGGCTGCTGAAACCCATAGGCTTCAATGTTAACCAATGCGGCTTTGCGCCGCGGTCTGCGACCGCCTACCGCCACGGTGTGCCCCGCCAGCGCATTGACCTCACATCCCATTGTCCCACTTCACAGGTCAGGCAGCCGCCATTTCAAGGGCCCACATGGCTTAATTTTGACTGCGAGACACAGGCCTAGGCCTTGCATTGCCACACATACACGCCTTTCAACCCATTGCCATTCTTTAACTGTGCAAGCTGTCTGTACGTACCTGTGTTTTGGCTGACTCTGTGCTCCATGTTGTCCTTCCTAGGCACCGTCCGCTGGGACTTGCGATGAGAAGGAGGAATCCTCGCGTGTACCGACCGCTGGTGGACCTGTCGACAATGGAAGAACGCCATATAATACTTCGATACAGACTTGACCGTGCCACTATCCATGAACTGTGTGCCCAGCTGGAGCCAGCCCTGATGTCCCCCATCCGCCAACCCACAGGGATTCCCCCTCTGGTGCAGGTTTTGTCAGTCCTCCATTTTTTGGCCAGTGGGTCATTCCAGACCACAGTGGCCATGTCATCTGGAATGTCTCAGCCTATGTTTTCTAAGATTTTGAGCAGAGTGTTGTCTGCCCTGATGAAACTCATGCGGAGCTACATCATTTTCCCCGAGGAGGGTGACTTGCCTACAGTGAAGGGTGATTTCTATGCCCTTGGACACATCCCCAACATCATTGGTGCCATTGATGGGACCCATGTGGCTTTGGTACCCCCAAAAGACGATGAGCAGGTGTTCCGAAACAGAAAAAATTATCATTCGATGAATGTCCAGGTGGTCTGTTTGGCTGACCAGTACATCTCCCATGTAAATGCCAAGTTCCCTGGGTCAGTGCATGACACGTATGTGATGCGAAATAGCAGCATCCCCTATGTGATGGAGCAGCTACAGAGACAACGTGTGTGGCTAATAGGTGACTCTGGTTACCCCAACCTGCCGTGGCTACTGACCCCAGTAAGGAATCCCCAGGCAAGGGCAGAGGAACGCTACAATGAGGCCCATGGGCGTACTAGGAGGGTGATTGAGCGAACCTTTGGACTCCTGAAGGCCAGGTTTAGGTGCCTGCATATGACTGGTGGATCCCTAATGTACTCACCAAAGAAGGTGTGCCATATCATCGTGGCCTGCTGTATGCTTCACAACCTGGCTTTGCGACGCCAGGTGCCTTTCCTGCAGGAGGATGGTCCAGATGGTGGTGTTGTGGAAGCCGTGGAGCCTGTGGAGAGTGAAGAGGAGGAAGACTCAGAGGACGACACAGACAATAGGGATAGAGTGATACAACAGTATTTCCAGTGACACCCAGGTAAGATTCACCCACGCCATTTCCCAATTGCTTCTAGCCTCCTGCATCTGTACTTTCTGTAGTTCCCCACAGATGTTTTTCAGTAATTTTTGCCTTTCCCTTCCCTTCTCAGTGCTGTCTGACTCAGTACCTGACTTCTGCTTGGTTCGCCCATGAAATACAGCGTATTGACATTGGTATGTTGTCATGACTAATTGACAGAACAGAAATTGAACAGTGATATGTAATACATTTGTTAATAAGACAGCATGACTCAAAACAGATTATTGTGCAAAATGTGATTTATTTACAGTGCTAGATATCGGTACATGTGATTCTAAGGGTGATGGGTGGGGGTGGAGGAATATCCATGGCAGAGTCCAGTTCTCAGTCTCACAGGTGCATTGTTCTTTTGCCTGGGGAAGGATGGAGCATAGGCAGTTCATGGTTGGACAGGGTGGCAATGTGGGACAGTGGGAAGAGTTCAGGGGGTATGTCCTGCTGGCGGGGGTCTTGACATCCTACTCTGTCTTTTTCTTTGGTCTCAGGCTCCTCTTACGGGGTGGTTGTTCTTCAGCAGGAGGTGGGGTTCTGGGGGGCTGTCGAGGTGTTGGGACCTCCTGTCCACTAGCGCCGGCGGAGGTGGTAGGCTGTTCCTGGTCCGGCCTAGTGACAGGGGCCCTGTGTGGTGCACCATGGTCCCGCAACGCGTCCTCTATCCTGTGGAGGGCCAGGACGATGGTCCCCATTGCGGTCCCGATGATTCTCAGCTCCTCCCTGAACCCCATGTAGGGTTCTTCCTGCTGTGCCTGGACCTCAGTGAACCTGGCCAGTACCGTCGCCATCGTTTCTTGGGAGTGGTGGTAGGCTGCCATGATGGTGGTGAGGGCCTCTTGGAGAGTGGGTTCCCTGGGCCTCTCCTCCCCCCCCTGTCGCACAGCAGCCCTCCGAGCTGCCCGGTTTCCCCCGGCCTCTGTCCCCTGGCCGGTGTGCCCGCTCCCACTGCCCCCAGGTCCCTGTTGTTGTTGGGGTGTTGGGTTAGCCTGGGTGCCCTGTAGTGGCAGACACACCGCTGATTGAGCTGTCCTAGAGACAGAGGCATGGGCCCGCTGGGTGGGAGCTGTGCTGGTGTCGGCAGAGGGGGTCGGGTCTGGTGTGGCCTGTAGCTGCCTGAGGGGAACCGACTGCCCAGAGGTCCCCGATGGTCCGGGCTGGTCATCAGGTTCACTGTCGACAGAGCTGCTATCCTCAGTGTGGGCCTGTTCCGGTGGTGGGATGGACAGTTCTGGACCCTCCTGGCTGGTGTGTTGTCGTTCGGGTCCTGCATGGGGTAAGAGAGTTTGGTTATTGTTTCTGTGTGTGCAATAGCGTGCCCTTGTTCCCCAGTGCAGGCATTCCCTTGAGGGAGGTGTTGTGAGGGTATTTAGTGGGGGGGAGGGGTTGGTGCAGTGGTCATGCATAGGTGATGGGTGCCCATGATTTGTGTTATCATGCAGGAGTTGGTGTTGGGATGGGTGGGTTGTGCTGGTGAGACATTGTCAGGGAGGATATGTGCTGGGGGGTTGGGGGTGAGGGTGGGGGTGTGGGTTGGCATGCTGGTGGGGTGGGGGGGATATAGTAGTTGAGATGGGACTTACCAGAGTCCATTCCTCCGGCTACTCCAGCGAGGCCCTGAGGATGCAGGATGTTCAAGACCTCTTGCTCCCACGATGTAAGTTCGGGAGGGGTGGGTGGGGGTCCGCCGCCAGTCTTCTGGACCGCGATGTTGTGCCTGGAGACCATCGATCGGACCTTCCCCCGTAGGTCGTTCCATCTTTTGCGGATGTCCTCCCTATTCCTGGGATGCTGTCCCACCGCGTTGACCCTGTCCACGATCCGCTGCCATAGCTCCGCCTTCCTGGCTATACTGGTGTGCTGCACCTGCGAGCCGAAGAGCTGGGGTTCCACTCTTAGGATTTCCTCCACCATGACCCGGAGTTCTTGGTCCGAAAAGCGTGGGTGCCTTTGGGGTGCCATGGGGTGGTGTGGGTGAGGTGTGGGGTGGTGTATGTGATGAGGAGTATGTTGGTGTGTGGTCCTTTGTGCTACTATGTGGTGTGTGTGATGGTGTAGTGTGCCTCAGCGTGTCTTGCTAGGGATTGTCTGCTGTGTCTCTCTCTCCTTCTCTCAGTAATTCTGGTCGCAGGGGTTTGTGGGTGATGTGGGTGTGTGTTTTATAGTTGGTTGATTGTGTGGGAGTGGTGTGTGTATGTGTATCAGGTGTGTGTATTTCAAATTGTCCAATGTGGCAGTGTTTTGGTGATGTGTGTGTATTCTGACCGCGGCGGTGTGTAGCGCCAATGGAATACCGCGTTTGAATGACCGCCGTGTGGATTCGTGGGTCGTAATGGCATGGGCGTATTTCTGTTGGCGTGACGGTGGAGGTTTGGTCATCTCCAGTTTATCGCTGCCCGCCGATGTGGCGGGCTGCAGTGGAGGACGGATTTTTGGAGGTTTGGCCGTTGTGGGTCAGAATGACCGTGGCGGTTGACCGCGGCGGTGTTATGGCGGTTTTATGACCGGCGGTAAGGGCATTTTACCGCCGAGGTCAGAATCACCCCCCTTATGTACTTGTGTTTATCCATCAAGGAGAGTTAGTCAATGTTTTACAGCACTGATAAACCTGGTAGTCTGCCTTACGAAAAAAATATGAAGTTGAACATCTTTTTCAAAGGTCATTCACAGCCACCTTAAGCTTCCACACAAAGATGTAAGCGTTTTCCCAACTTGATTCTTTCTTCTACGTTCACTCCAGTAAAACAGTGCCACTCTTCAGCCTACATTTCTTAGGTTAATCATGTATGATACAAGTGCTTCCGGCAAGAATATCAAAGGGGTGTCCTCTTTCGGCTTGCTGTGTGATGTCACACCCTGATATTGTTTCTGCTGCCCATTTTCACCTACACTGAAACTACGTTGTCTATCCATAATCACATAAGTGCTACAAAATTGTGATTTGTCCAGAACGTCTCAAACACGGATTTTCATGATTCTTATGTTAATGCCACGTTTTCAGGGTAACAACTGGCTATATGAATGATTTCCTTTTACATTTATATTATGAAAATGTATTCTATATATATATATGGAACTCTGACTTGGATCTAGACCTGTTTTAGAGTCCCGTTCCGTAGAGAAGCAAAACAGATAGTTTAAATTGAATTAGTATGCCGTCCTGCTTTAGTGTTTTTACATGGCAGGGTTTAGTATTTTTTTGCCCTGAGTTTCTTCCTGGGGGCTGGACATGGTCAATTGTCTGACAACCTGCAGCTTATAAACACCTTTCAGCATTAAAAGTATGGTATGACAAATTGCAATGAGTGCTGAAGCTGAACTGTCGGTATTGTCTGAAAGTTTCATTCAAGACATAGAGCCAATTTACAGGTATTAGTGCAGTATTAGCATCAGCAGTGCAAGATTCCTACACACAAGATGGGTAAAGCACAGTCCGCAACATCACAAGCACCACTCATGCACAAAACAATTACGGATTTTCAAACAATTGCAACTATATAAGCTATAAGGTGAATAAGGCAGCTGCCTAAGAGGGGCAATTTAAACTATATGTAAATGCATGTATATATTCTCCATCCTACTAGGGATAGGCAGTTATACTTAAGACCTAGTTTCCATAGGAAAATCCTTTTTAGGGTTGAGTGGGCAAAGCGCTCTGTCCCTGTTGTAATCTCTCTATGGGCTTGTAACCACACCCATGTGACGCCCATCAGTTTGGTTGGTTCATGGGGTTGCCTTTTAAAATTCACTTGATTTCATTAGTGAAAGGTATGCATACGTCATGCCTTTTCCGGTGTTTAGCCCCCCTTGAGCGCAGCAGGCAACTACTGAAAACATACAAGGCTGCATTTTTTCCATATGGTTACTGGACTACTTTTTCTCTTTATTTTGTAGGCAGTGCAATCTCGCTGGGCAGTAGTGGAGCGCTTTGCATGACATCAACCCTGTTACATGGATAATTGCACTTTTGCCAGCAAAATGGATAATTGCACTTTTGCCGATACGTTTCACTGCAAGCGAACTTGTGTTTCCCTTTGTGTGCCTGCTTCGCACTCATGGCGGCTGTCAGCTCGCTGATGTGGAACTGTTTTCATTTTCAGTTTATATGTCAAGAAAAGTCCAGTTAGAAGTTTACAACACTTACAGCTCTAACTCGAGCAAACGCGAGACCCATTGTATTGCAAATGCTTGCTTGTTTTGCCTATACTTTGGCACTGTTTAAAAAATCTTCACAAAATTGTCAAAACTACTTTGCCACTCACTTCTGCTGCTGTTTGTAAAATTTAGGGATGAACTGTTAAGCGGTGGCCCAAAACCCGTTTTCCCAATGCAATTTCCCATAGGGATTTTAGGCAGAACGACAGCCCTTACCACTGGACGGAATTGCACCAAATTTGGCAGAAAGCTACATCTTGGTCCACAAACAGTGCTTTTTATAATTTGGTGCAAATCCGTTCAGTAGTTTCAGAGTTTTTAGAGGAAAGAAATTATATATATCTAGGGGTGCAGATTCTTTGCAGATCCGGGGAAAAACAAGGTACTTATTGGCAGGCTGCAAACTGAGAAGAAAGTTGTGGCCCCATTTTCTTTCTCGCTTTGGGCTGGGGAGGAGACAATGAAAAACAGACATAAGGGGTCAAGAAACAGATCCTGACCCCATAGGACAGATGGAGGGTCTCTGAGACATCTCTTTTGGGAAACAATTGGCACCCAATATATATTTTTGTTTTTAGCCTATCCGCATATCTACAATGGTTCTCAGCTTGAACCCCCAGTGTAAATCTGTGAGGGATCCAAGGCTCCAAAATGCAATAATAAATGCACCCACTTACAGACAAAAGGCCATGTGCGGGGTGCAGTTGAGTGCATGCAGGGGGGTTGGCTGCAGGGCCAAACCCTGCCACCAACCCTCGCCGTACACAGCCTTTAACGTCCAGTAATTGTATATTACATCATGTTAAAAACATGTGCTGGGAGTTTGTAATTAAGAACTCCACAGATGCAATTCTCTGACAAAAACAAAGGTTGCTGGGATGTTATAGATTTTACCCATTCAAAACCATAGAAATTGAGCAGTTATAGGTTATTAATGTATGATATAAGTGCTTCCAGCAAGAATTTTAAAGGGGTGTCCCCTTTCAGCTTGCTGTGTGATGTGACACCCTGATATTGTTTCTGCTGCCCATTTTCACCTACACTGAAACTACGTTTTCTGTCTATAATCATGTCACATAAATGCTACAAAATTGTGATTTGTCCTGAATGTCTCAAACATGGATGTTCATGATTTTTATGTTAATGCCACATTTTCAGGGTAACACCTGGCTCTATGAATGATTTCCTTTTAAATGTATGTTATGGAAATGTATCTTCTATAAATCGGGAACTGGCTTGGATCTAGACCTGTTTTAGAGTCCCATTTCATAGAGAAGAAAAACAGATAGTTTAAATTGAATTAGTATGCTGTCCTGTTTTAGTTTTTTTCCATGGCAGGGTCGAGTTAGAATTTGGGTCTCTAGTTGGCAGAAGTATGCACCCTGTCCATTTAGGGACCACAGTCCTAGTCAGGGTAACTGACAACATAACCTAAATTATCCTGTGCTCAACCTCTGATAGTCTGCGGTTTCAGGACACAGGCCTGGGGGGCTTACGTCAGCACTGGAGGTGGGGTGAGGGGCACAGGTCAGCATCAAACACACTCAGCGACACAGGGGCTGCTGGGTGCAGGCTGCAAACGCAGTGTCGGGCGCCCAATGCTTTTCAATGAGGGTACCATGGGGGTCACAAAGATGCTGCAGGCTATTTAAAGGGGGTTGGTTCCAGAAAACCAAAGGCTGGACAGGAAGGAGAGGCACCCGTTGGATGTTGCTGGACCTTCGGTCAGATTTCCCAAGGCCAGGGGACTGCGGATCCAGGGGTACCTTTAGGCATCGGGAATCTTTGTCAGATCCGTTCACGGTCAGGAGGGGCCTCCGGATTCAGGTGGCAGGCGTTGTCTTGTTGGTCAAGAGGGGTCAACCCAGGATGAACTCGATGTTGGAATCACTTGGGGACCTTCTCTGGATGGGTGGGCCGCCTGGAAACAGGTTGTGGGCATTGGATGCAGAGTGGACAGGGCATGCAGATCTGGGGCAGTTCTGGAGTCCTTTTGGTGATATCTTTCTGGACAGGGCCACTGTTCTTGGGTGCTCTTGGTCCTCTGCTGGGCAGGCAGTCCTCTGGGGATTTGTAGAGGTTGCTGATCCTGCAGGATGCATTGCTTTCTTGGAGCAATGGTCTTTGAAGCTGCAGAAAGGTAGTTAGGTCTGGGGCCAAGTCAGTTGTTGTCTGGAGTCTTCACTGCAGGGGTCGGCCCTTAGCAGTCCTCCTTCTTTCTTCTGAGGTTACCAGGAATCTGGTGAGTGAGGTTCAGGGAAGCCCCTAAATACAGGATTTAGGGGGCTTTACAGGGCTCAGAGGGCAGTAGTACAGTCCCTCAGGGTGGCTGCACCTTTCCTGTGTCCACTCCCTTTGGGGAGGGGGCACATTCCTAACCCTGTTGATCCCTATCCTCCAAAACAAGATGGAGGATTCTGCAAGGAGGGGGTAATTTCAGCTCTGGACACCTTAGGAGTAGCCTTAGCTGCAGTGGTCACCCCTCCCTGTTATACCTACTTTTCTCACTGGACCTGCCACCAGAGGTTGGGCTTTGTCCAGGAGGCAGGCATCTCCACTAGCTGGAGTGCCCTGGGGCACTGTAACAAGAGGCCTAAGCCTTTGAGGCTCAACACCAAGTGTTTCAGTTCCTGCAGGGGGAAGGTGTGAAGCACCTCTACCAGAGCAGGCTTTGTTTCTGACCCCAGAGAACACGAATGCTCTCACCCCATGGGGTCAGAAAAGTGCCTGTTAGTGGCAGGCTGGTGCAGACTGATCAGCCGTGCTGTAAAGAGTTTGGTCAAATACAGGGGAAATTTATTAGATGCCTTCTGTGTGCATTTTACAGTAGATCCCACACTAGCATTGGTGTAGGTTTATTGCGCTGAGAAGTTTGAAACCAAACTTCCCAGTCTTCAGTAAACCCATCTTGCATCTGTGTAGTTCTTAATTACAAACTCCCAGCCCATGTACTCAATATGGCTACACTGGTCTTCAAATATGGACCACAATCCTAGTCAGGGTAAGTCACAACACAACCTAAATTATCCTGTGCTCACCCTCCGATAGCTTGACACAGAGCAGGCAGGCTTAACTTAGAAGGTAATGTGTAAAGTATTAGTGCAATAATTCATACAGTAACAGTGAAAACACCACAAAAAGCATGCCACACCAATTTAGGAACATAGATAAAATGTATCTGAATAAAATAAAACTAAAACTAAAATCCAGTATGCACACATGAAGATATCACTTTTTAGAAGTTTGGGTAAGTCTTAATCCATAGGAATCAATGGATGTACCTTTTTAGCACAAAGTGCCTATGATGCATGAAAAATAGCAATGCAGAGAAGGTGATGCATCGAAAAGTAAAGTGATACATTGATTTTTCTGGTGCGGTGGAGGTGATGCGTTGATTTTTCTCTCTCGGGCAAGGTGATGCGTCAATTTCTGGGTGTGCCCTGGTTCCTTACTGTGGTGCGGGGATATTTTGATGCCCAGGGACGATGTGTGGAAAATCCAAATTACGTTGTGAGGATCAAGCAGGGGCTGTGTCAGTCCTGTAAGTGCTGCTGCAATTTTCTAGCTACAAGACAGGTGATTTTTGCAGGCGTTGCGTGGATTTTCAGATGCAGTGGATTTTCTCCCACATGTGAAGCCTTTGTTGGCAGGGAGCAGCAGGCAGCATGGCAACAAACAGTAGAGCAGTCCTTCCAGAAAACCAATCCAGATGAGTCCTTTGAGCAGCAGGGCCGTCCTTCTGACAGAGTCCAGTTGTAGTCCGAGAAGTGTCTGATTTCAGGTGGTCACAGACCCAATATATATACCCAAATGTGCCTTTGAAGTGGAGGAAGAGACTCTACCACCTGGACCCAAAAAGAGCATTAACGTTCTACCTTGATCATACAAAAGTGCTCTAGGTGGATGATCAACTCTTTGTCGGTTATGTGGGTGTGAAGAAAGGTCGAGCAGTGCAGAAGCTGACCATCTACAGATGTGTCGTAATCTGCATAAAGATATGTTACACACTGGCCATGAAGTAACACCCTGAAGGTTTGCATGCTTATTCTACCGGAGCCAAAGCAGCAACCACTGTGTTAGCATGTGGAGTTTGTGTCCTTGATATCTGCCAGGAGGTCACGTGGGCATCCTTGCACATGTTTACCAAACACTACTGCCTGGACATTCCGGTCCGGAGGAATGGGCATTTTGCCCATCCTGTCCTCCAGGACTTTCAACTCGCAAACTCCCCTCTGATAATGTCCATATGTTTGCCACACGCCCTAAATTGATACCATACTGGTCTTTGGTCCAACAACAAAGTACAACCTTGTGCTAAAAATGGTCCTGTTGGGTATAGGAGTTACCGTTTGGGTTTTTTATATGCGTTCTGTAGCTAGATTTATTATTGCAGGAAATTGATAATCCTCACTCCCGCAAAAATATGAGGAGTGATGGAAAGAAGTAACGGAGGCATGTGAGCTAGAGATCCAGATAGCCAACATCTGAGGAGCCAACCTGAAATTTTCATCGTATTTCGGGGAGTCTGAAAGATTATATGATGTCTGATTAGTATTTGCTGATTATGTCAATTATTGTACTGCTTATGTCCAATGACCACCTTAATTTGTGTGAAGTAAGTATAATACCTGCTGGCTCTCTTGATGTAAGCATTATTATGCTTTATTATGTTGTATCCTGCTATTTTCTTCTTTTGTTTGCACTCTCAAAAATAAATAAAAATCTGCTATGCACTGGCCAAAAAGCAGCCCC
This sequence comes from Pleurodeles waltl, assembly GCF_031143425.1. Taxonomy (NCBI): domain Eukaryota; kingdom Metazoa; phylum Chordata; class Amphibia; order Caudata; family Salamandridae; genus Pleurodeles; species Pleurodeles waltl. Next base: position 583,322,235 of record NC_090451.1, read on the forward strand.
CTGAGGGCTTGCATGCTCATTCTGTTGCGTAAGCTCTCATTATCCTAATGAGACTACTTGATTCGGGCAGCAGAATCACTTGCACTGTGGGGGACTGAGTATGAACCCACTACAGGTGACACCAGTCAGCCTAATCCGGGTTTTGTTCCGGCTAACTAGCAGTGCCTCATCTCCACCCAAGAGCAGGTTGATTGGACAACCGGGCGCATGACACAAATGACTCCTCAGGGAAATTGTGGTCACTCAGATCTCATCCGTTTCTCTGAAGTACATTCATCTCACATATGCAAGAACAATCAGAGGCAGAGTATGGTTCAATAAGGTTTTATCGAAGCAAGTGCATCTTAGATAATAAAGCGTGGATTGCAATAACTAGGACGATGAAGCATGACAGGATTAAAATTGCGACAAGGAGAGTAAAGCATAAAAAAAACACTACCATGTTGTCACTACGATCGTTAAGAATAGTCCTACCTAAGCTATGTTGGAGCACAGCATGTTAAGCTCTAATTCTGCCCTTCAGGTTCCCCCGGGAGGACATCATCCCTCATACCTGAGCAAGAGGCCTGTAGTCTACATAAGCAGCTGCAGCGAAGCAATCAGCATACGGTTGTGGTCATCTGGCTGGAATCTCCCTCAAATGTACATGGGTCAAAGTAGTGTTTTTATAATAAAACAGCTGATGTTCCAAGAAAGGATCCCCATTTAGGAGTATGTATGTTACTGTGAACATTAGAGACAATACGTACCACTTTTGCCAGCAACCTATCTTACTGCAGCCTTGAGAAAAGCACAGTGTGAAAGAAATGTCTTGTTTAAGAATGCAGTGCTGGCCTAGGCAAAGAACAGCTAGATAGAGAAAATAAAACAAGACCACAAATGTGGCTCTTATTTAAATAATAAAAACTAAGCTGAATGGAATATATCTATTTTAAAGTGCACAGCACCAGGCTATACAACGTCCTCCCTTTGCTGGTTCAGAGCCTAATTATATATAAAATTCATCCTAGGGCATATATATAGAAGGTCAATAATGACAAGTTAAAAAGACACTTGAGCATGTATTAGAAGGACAATTTAAAATGTTAAGTGAGACATAAAAAAAGCTGAATTTCAATAGCCAGAGTCATTTTGAAAGTTGCCAATTGAATCTGGGATAATTGAAGACAGGAAATCTTCCACTTCGGCAGGTGATAAAGTAGGAAGTTAACCGCCAAGGAAAACTAAGGAGCATTTGTGTTACAAAGCCTGAGCTCCAGCCAAGGCAGCAGCATTATGTGGTGTGCCCAACAACGAGTTTAGAGCTGCATAATCCACAAAGGGCAACTCATAAGCAGCTTCAACTCCCATGTCTGTTAATGAGCTCTCAGCAAGAAAATCAACAGATCTGGGTCCAATGAAAGCAAGTGCTGGATAGAAAGGCAAACTTTCAGTGTATGTCTGAATGAGCATCAGAGGCACGGAAACACGGGCTGCACACAAAGCAGAACCGTTCTAAATGACAGAGACTAGTCACTCTCCAATCGCTCCAAGAGGGATGCTCCAAAGTACTGCATCATGCATTAGCAACACAGCTGCGCTGGTGGAATCGTTTTCAGTCCTCCTTGTTGTGACGGGACAGCCATTGCGCAGAAAAAGAAGCAATAGCAAAATGCCACTGATTATAGCCAAAGTTATCGGAAATCCCCCGAAAATACTGGAGAATATTGAGTGGATGGCTGAAAGTATTAAGCGGAATATAGAGGAGAAGGTGTAAACAAAACCAGAACCAACATCCTTAAAGAAATTAGCGATTCCAGTAGTAATGGACGAATTAAATAACCGTCCCACGAGTTCACCAAAGTGTCTTGGAAAGTTAGTACTTAAAAGGGACTGTCTCTCTGCGGTTGACCTCGAAACCTGAAGTGCAAAGGTCTCGCATGTCGATGTAAGTGCCACATGTTTTTGAAACAATAAAGCCTTAAGCCTGCTCAACTTGTCAAGATTAACATTTGAAGTACCGATATGGGGCCAAATCTCAGCTACTTCCCTCTGTCGTGTAGGAGGAAAAAATATGTTCCCGCAGCATGTAACAATCTTAGAGACCGAAACAACATAAACTATTCTGGCTCACAGCCCACAACATTAATCACTGTTGAGAAGGACGTAGCTGCCATTCGAGAGCACCTGGAACGCAGGTCTAGTCAAGGGATTAGAACTCCCTTCAGATAACAAGCCCAGTTCGCAGCCGAAGCATTACACGCCCCGTGCAAGGACAGCTGTTTACAATCCATTGAATGGCTGACAGAAGTCTTGCATTCACTACCGCTAAGAAAGACCTCTTTCATGCCACTGAGACATTTGTATGAGAAGGGTAACTCCCACACCTCATGGATGTAACTATCTCCTAGCCTTTCATATCTTCCCACTGGAATGTGTTTTAAACAGTACGTGAATTGAAGATGGTATTTCAGCCACAGTATACGGCAACTTTTCTAATTTTTCAATATTTAACATGACATAAGTTGCTTTTTTCTTAGCCATTAATAGTTGTTGTGTTAGATTAAATGTGGAAAATATGTCCCTTGTGCTAAAGTGTTGCCAGGGAACGTGTCCTGCCTTCAGTGTTTGTAGTGTCCAACCTAACTGCATAATGGACCTCAGTTGCCTCTGTCCATGATGTGAAGAGGACATATCACTTTGTGTTACGTCTATTGCAGAAGAAACTATATTGATTAAGGTGTATATTCGGTCGGACAGGGTATTAATCCCATTATCTACAACAGCTAATGCCTTCTGTAAGTTTTCCTGATCTATTTGCCTTAACCGGGGAGCAGCTTCTTGTTGAGAAAGCTTCCAAATTTCATTATAGACTGCATATAAGAAGCGCTTTCTGCATTGTTTTCTGGGGCCTAAGTCAGTGTTATTAGACAGGAGACTGAGATGTTCTCTAACAGCATCTAGCGAGGAACTCTTCAACCATTGCTGGCATAGTTTCCCTACAATGTATGTTGTTACTGTAAACGTATGTTCAGATGGCATAAAGCGAGGGTCAGGCCTACGTTTTCTAAACCTCCGTGGAGTTTATAAAACGTTTGAGACCCATTGGTATCTGACCACAATAACCACCCACCAGGACGTGAAAATGAAGCATTAAATATGCCTTTATGGACCCATTAATCGAGTTGATCTTCAGTTGCATTTATATATTTCTGCCATTTGTAAAATTTAGCAGGGGCAGGAATATTGGGCGCATTTAATTTCTTAATTTTTGCTATGCCTAAACAACTTGTCAGTTGATCAGTTTCATTTAAAAACATCATTAGAACAGGTATCGGGCATGCTCTAAATAACGCTTCCTTTCTCCTTACTTGCCAATTTTTTGTTCCCCACACACTTTTTAAGACAATCGGCTTCAACCAATTTCATAGCCTTCTATAGCCAACCAGGAAACAAAGGAATCCAAATAAATGAATTTCGCATCAGTCAATAATATATGTACATTTTCCATCAACGGCAATTTGAAATAATATGATTCAGCATTTTTAGCATTGCGCCCAGAAAAATATGCACATTTTTCATTATATGTCTTAGAACTCCCTTGTGGTGGTGTTGGACAATCTTCCCATTGTGTGTAATTAAAAATATTTTTTGGGCTACTTGCTCTGTGAATGAAATGGTGTCCATAATAACTATAGCAAACATGTCACCATAATTGTCTTTGGATTGATAAACATTCCCACTTTCAAATACAGTAAAATACTGCAATTCAGTCATCAAAGAATCAACTGTTTTTACATCTCAGTCATAAACAACTCCGGGTAATATTACATAATTCATAGAAAGTTTAAACACATATGGTATTTGAATGACCTCGGGCCATATATATCAAATGTAACTTTATCCCAAACAATCCCATCAGGAATCAATATAGCGGAAATGTTCACGTAAGACAAGTCTCTGCGGACCTTGTGAGAAGAAACATAGGGTTTTAGGACCTCATCCACCAGTTCAACTGTTGATCTTTCAGGAAGGTAATGGCCATGTATTAATAGAAAGAAAGTAATAACAAAGTCAATCCAAAGAAGGAAAGCTAATATAGTCGAGGAAAGCCGCAGATAGTTCCATGGGAAAACAAAGTAATTTGTTTTAAGCCAGTTTATCAGCTTGTGGGTTTTTGGCAGTTCAGGTGTGAGTCCAAAAAGGTGTCATAGGTGTCGGCAAAGTATCCAGAAGCAGTTTGTGCAAAAACTGGAGCCATATTTGAAGGAGGAGAATTGGTAGGGGTCTCCCGCGGTGGTTCACTGTAATTGATGCCATCCGTCTGTGAAGAAGTTGAATCAAATCAACCAGCAGTTTCTGTGTTGTTTGTTGTAATAGATGTTAGTGGAACTAATGCAAAATCATTTTCCACCCTCCCCAAGCTTGTAGAGGTGTCAGCATTGCTGCTCAAAACTTGTAGAGGGACATCTTGACCAGTAGTGAGAGAGATTCGGGAACTACTGGTTGTTCCTCTTGGTCTGCTGAGTAGGATCGGCCACATGGTCTAACTTGACATTGTTGATTGAGACAAAACTGTTTTCTTTAGCACCAGGCAATGGTGGTAGAGTGACAGTTCTTGTGTTGTGTATTCCTAGGACTGGGACCGGTGCGTGATAGGAAGGACCAAACTCCTTCACAGCAACTTTTTCACATACTAGATCCCCAACTTTTGGAATCCAGCCAGTAGGTGTTATTGGTACATCCTTAATTCCTACGGAGGCAGCACTGGCAGAAGCGTTGTTATCACAGAACTGCTGTAATTCCTGCAAGACAGTGACACGTTCATTTATGTCAAAAGGTGTTTCTGTCGCCTCCACTCTAGGACCATCAAGATCTGGAACATAACAGGCACCAGTATGAAGTACGACCCCCCCAGGGACAGTCTAGGCAGATTATTAAGTGCTCTCTGGACGCAATACAGGTGATTAAGCCAATTACGACCCGTACCTAATACTCTGGCTGTTAAGGATTGCTTTAAATCTCGGTTTCATCGCTCCACAACACTATTTCCCTCTGGATGAAAGGGAGACTTTAGGAAAGTACCATCTTTCTTGGCATGTTACCCCCAATTTTACCTGTATGCCAGTATGTTTTTGCCTGTCTCACTGGGTGGGATCCTGCTGGTCAGGACCCCAGTGCTCAAAGTTTATTGTCTAATGTGTGTGTTTGTATAGTGCTTGACTATGTCACTGAGGCTCTGCTAATCAGAACCTCAGTACTTATGCTCCCTCTGCTTTTAAAATTGTCACTACAGGCTAGTGTCTATATTTACCAATTTCAATTGCCACACTGGATCCCCCTTATAAGTCCCTAGTTTATGGTACCTAGGTACCCAGGGCATTGGGGTTCCAGGAGATCCTTATGGGCTGCAGCATTTCTTTTGCCACCCATAAGGAGCTCAGACAAACCCTTTCACAGGACTGCAGCCTGCGTGAAATAACGCACACGTTATTTCACAGCCATTTTCACCGCACTTAAGTAACTTATAAGTCACCTATATGTCTAACCTTCACCTGGTGAAGGTTGGGTGCAAAGTTACTTAGTGTGTGGGCACCCTGGCACTAGCTAAGGTGCCCCCCCATAGATCAGGGCCATTTCCCGGGACTTCGTGAGTGCGGGGACGCCATCACACGCGTGCACTACATATAGGTCAACACCTATATGTAGCTTCACAAAGGTAACTCCTAATATGGCCATGTAAGGTATCTAAGATCATAGAATTGTTCCCCCATTCCAAATCTGGTATTGGGGAGCAAATTCCATACATCCTGGGGGCTCCACTATGGACCCCCAGTACTGCCAAACCAGCTCTCTGAGGCTTGCACTGTAGCTACAGCTGCTGCCATCTCACAGACCGGGTTCTGCCCTCCTGGGATCTGAGCAGCTCAGTCCCAGGAAGGCAGGACAAAGCATTTCCTTTGGGAGCAGGATGCTACAACCTCTCCCTTTGGAAATCGGTGTTAGAGGCTAGGGAGGGGTAACCTCCCCCAGACTCTGGAAATGCTTTGTAGGGCACAGATGGTGCCCTCCTTGCATAAGCCAGTCCACACCAGTTCAGGGACCCCTTGTCCCCTGCACTGGCACGAAACTGGACAAAGGAAAGGGAAGTGACCACTCCCCTGTCCATCACCACCCTAGGGGTGGTGCCCAGAGGTGTTCCAGTGTGTCCCAGACTTCAGCCATCTTCCTTTGCAAGGTGTGGGGGCACTCTGGAGGTCTCTGAGTGGCCAGTGCCAGCAGGTGAAGTCAGAGACCCCTCGTGATAGATCTTACCCGAGAAGGAAGCCAATTCCCCTCTCAGGGCTATTTAGGGTCTCTCCTGTGGGTTCTCTTCAGATTCGACACGCAACTACTACTTCATCCTCTGACCTCGGATCAACCGCAGCCTGCTCCAGGAACCGCTGTAACAGCAACAAAGTATCTACAAGGTATACTTTTCCTCTGCAACTTCAGCTCCAACCAGCAACTGCAACAGTTTCCACAGTGTGCACGCTCTGAGGACTCCCTGTCTTCATCCTGCACCAGATGGACCGAAGAAGTCTCCCGTGGGATGACGGAGTCACTCCCCTGCTCACGCAGGCACCTTCTAAGTCTACGACCAGTTCTCTTGGACTCCTCTCAGAGCGACGAGCGTGCTCCTTGGAACACAGAGGGTGGACCCCATTGACATAGACTGTCCTCAGGTCCTGCTGTCGCAATTTGGAGGAGGTAAGACCTTGCCTTCCCCCAGAATGACAGTACCCCTATGCATTGCGTCTTCTTCACCTCCTGAGGCCTCTGTGCACTATTTGCAAAATTCCTTAATGCACAGCCTGGCCGAGGTCCTCAGCGGTCTATCCTGCGATGCTCAACTTGCTGAGTTGATCACCGGCGGCGTGAGGCCTTCCTGTGTAGTGCTGCACCAAATGCATTTTGCACCTCCTTTGTCCCCGTGTCCTGGGACTCCCGTGGGTGCTATCTTGTGTCCTGAGGGCTTGTTTTGCTTTCACTAATGACCGAGCTGACATGGAATGCACTTCTTTGTTTAAAGAAGACGTTTATTATTACTTCACCACGAGGTTCCTGAAAAAGGAGATTATAGGTCCGAGGCACACGTTTAAAAATAGTCACCGCAATGAGAGGAAAATATATCAAAGTGATTCTTAACTGCAATGTACTCAGCAGATATATGTGATTATATTATAGCATAATTGCAAAGCAAAGAATAAAGTCAAAATTCATCACCGTAGGGCCTGTCAATACTCTTCATCTTTCTCATGCCAGCAAGGTAATGACCCCTTTTCAACTGCGAGAAAGAGATTTCCACCCTCACAGGAAAATGTCAGGCATTTGACGTCCAATCCTGACCGAGGACTCAGAAATTCCCCTCGCTGCTGCCCAGGGCCACCTTTTATAGCTTAAATAATCATGGAAAAAAACCTTCTGAAAGCCCCTTCCCTCTCAGTTGTAAATATTCAAAACATGCTGGCTACTGTAGGTCAGAGTTGGAAGAAACAACTTTGAAAATTGGCCAAGATTTCAAGGCTCCCTCTTCCAAGGCCAACTTCTTCCCTGAACTAAAGAAAAACACAAAATATACGCTTCCTTATCATGCTATCGTGTTCGGTAAGAGAAAATATGAAGAACACAAGCTTAGTTTACCATGTGAAAAAACACAGCTCATCTGCAAGGTCTCAACTGCAATGTGTAACGCCACGATAAAGCCAATAGGCAGCTAAACTGAATACAAAATGTAATGTCTAATGCCACGATAAAGCCAATAGGCAGCTAAGGTGAATACAAAATGTAATCTGCAACTGGTGAACATTGAACAACTAATATGCACAGTGGTGAAACACAAAGTCAGTGGTCAAACATACTTATTTTCTCTACAGGGCTCTCTGAAGTGCTGAGAACCCCCTCTTCCTCCTCACACCGAGTTGAGGCCCCCAGGGCTTCCCTGGGTCCAGACAGCACCTAGTTGACGCAAAACGCAACTTTGCCTGAACCAAGGCTTGTTGGAGGAATCCAGCACCAAAACTCGCCTGCATCCAACTTCACGACGTGGGATATCCTTTGCATCACGCAGGGACCCGCTGGCATCTTCTTAGGGTGCATTTCTGCAGTCTTTGTCCAACCGAGGACTCTTCTTTTGCACCCTCTTCTGGGATGGCAGGGGCTGTTGTCCTTCCTGGAACTTCTTTCGACTTCTGGACTTGGTCTCCTTCATTTGCAGGTCCTCAGGTCCAGGAATCCACTGTTTGTTGTTTGCAGACTTGGTTAGTTCTTGCAATAATTCCAATTATGAGGTGTAGTGTGTCCTAAAGAAACTTGCAGTTCTTTACTCCTGCTTTTCTGGGCTCTGGGGTGGAGTAATTTACTTACCTTTACTGTATTCTTACTCTGCCAGTGATTCTGCACACACTACACTTGTCTAGGGGGGAATTTGTGATTCGCATTCCACTTTCTTAGTATATGGTTTGTGTTGCCCCTAGACCTATTTTCTCCCATTGCTTTCTATAGCATTTCCTATTGTTTGCACTATCCTATGTCTAATTACTTACCTTATTTTGGTGTCTAGTGTATATATTGTGTATAATACTTACCTCCAGAAGGAGTGTTGTCTATAAGATATTTTTGGTACTGTGTCACCCAAATACTTTTATTTTTGTTAACACTGAGTATTGTCTTTACTTGTGTAAAAGCACTGTGTAACTATAAGTGGTATTGCATGAGCTTTGCATGTCTCCTGGTTCAGCCGAAGCTATAGCTACCTTTATCAGCCTAAGCTGCTAGAACACTACTACATTTCACTAATAAGGGATAACTGGACCTGGTATAAGTTGTAACTACCTAAGGTACCCACTACAAACCAGGCCAGCCTCCTACAGAGACATCTAATGGAGTTGGACCCCTAACGAAGCCATGGCGTCTCTGAATGCCTGTGAGGCGAAAGCAGGGCCCTGGTCTGAGTAGAAAGCCACAACTGCATATGTGCGAATAAAGACTTGCAAATCTTTAATAACAGACCAAACGTAAGCCGAGTGTTGTGGCCACACCCATATAAATCTGGAGCAGGAGTCAACAGCGACTAAGATATATTTGTATGCACTGTCCGGTGTTAGGGTACCACAATGTACAGACATTGTAATGGTTTGTTGGAAATTAGGAGGGGTGTCTGCAGTGGGCGTTTGACGGTGGACCCCTTAATTTTTTGACAGATATCACAACAAAGGACATACTGCTTGGTCTGTTTGTACAGACCTGGCCCCCAATAACATACTTGCAATAATGATATTGTAGGCGCCACACCAGCATGGGCGGAAGCATCCCCCTCTTGCGCTGCTTTAATCAACTCTGAAGTTAGGTCTTTAATGGGAATTACTCGAACCTCCACACCTGGTATTTTTACTTCTGCGTCAAGAAAGCCTCCCATACAGTAGGAATATTTTGCAGGAAATGCTTTTGGAAAGGGCGTGCCTTCAGCCGTGACTTTCACTGTAGATCATATGTCGTCATCCGGTTTTGTTACAGAACGAGTTACTGCAGCAACAGCAGCCATAGCGACTGCTGATTTGGCTGCTTCATCAGCCAGTGTATTCCCAGCAACTTGTATTCCAACGCGCTGGTGTCCAAGTGAATGTACAACATGGACATTTTGTAGCATTTCCCTCAGATCCGCTACTTTCCCCCACAGAAGTCTGTGTTTTATGGTGTTGCCTTTAGAATCTCTGAACCCATTCTGGCGCTAGTAATAGTAGGAATCACAGACAGTCAGTGTTAGCTGTGCAGGATCCGTATTTTCCAGTCCCATCACCAGAGCCTTTAGCTCTGCCAGTTGTGCCGTGCAATCCCCTAGGGTTTGCGTGAAAGTATGTTGAAAATAGAATTTACTACCCTCCATATAGCCGCTTACGACTGTGCAAGCAGCGGAGTATTGATGGTTAGTGCCTATTGCAGGTTGTGCTGAGCCATCGGTGTACATGACTCTTTGATATTGAACAATAGGCAATGTATTTGCCAGAACTGGGTATTCTAGTTCATACTGCAAAAATTCTTGAGTTTTTAATTTTGGGTCAAAAATATGGTCTACATCAGTGGCTGTCAGAGACGTTGCCCATTGGATCCAATGTGGATGTAAGGCTTTAGCGTTTGGAACACTGGCTCTGGTAACAGCCTCAAGGGCTGGGATTGGACATACAACAATAATGTGTTTCCCCTGGTCTAGCGGTCTCTCTTTATTGACAGCCATCTGAACAGAGGTGAGAATTTTCTCAGTGGGAGCAAAGCGTTGTTCTACTGCTGAATGCTAATGTGATCTGTATGCAATAAGGACCGTCTCACCTTCATTGCATGTTATATAGGTGAAACCAATGGCACCAGCAATTACTCTGTGTAGGAAAGTACCATCTTGCCTGGCATGTTACCCCCATATTTCACTGTATATATGTTGTTTTAGTGTATGTGTCACTGGGACCCTGCCAGCCAGGGCCCCAGTGCTCATAAGTGTGCCCTGTATGTGTTCCCTGTGTGATGACTAACTGTCTTACTGAGGCTCTGCTAACCAGAACCTCAGTGGTTATGCTCTCTCTTTACAAATTGTCACTAACAGGCTAGTGACCAATTTCTCCAATTCACATTGGCATACTGGAACACCCTTATAATTCCCTAGTATATGGTACTGAGGTACCCAGGGTATTGGGGTTCCAGGAGATCCCTATGGGTTGCAGCATTTCTTTTGCCGCCCATAGGGAGCTCTGACAATTCTTACACAGCCTGCCACTGCAGCCTGAGTGAAATAACGTCCACGTTATTTCACAGCCATTTACCACTGCACTTAAGTAACTTATAAGTCACCTATATGTCTAACCTTTACCTGGTAGAGGTTGGGTGCTAAGTTACTTAGTGTGTGGGCACCCTGGCACTAGCCAAGGTGCCCCCACATCGTTCAGGGCAAATTCCCCGGACTTTGTGAGTGCGGGGACACCATTACACGCGTGCACTGTACATAGGTCACTACCTATGTACAGCGTCACAATGGTAACTCGGAACATGACCATATAACATGTCTAAGATCATGGAATTGTCACCCCAATGCCATTCTGGCATTGGGGAGACAATTCCATGATCCCCCGAGTCTCTAGCACAGACCCGGGTACTGCCATACTACCTTTCCCGGGGTTTCACTGCAGCTGCTGCTGCTGCCAACCCCTTAGACAGGTTTCTGCCCTCCTGGGATCCAGCCAGGCCTGGCCCAGGAAGGCAGAACAAAGGACTTCCTCAGAGAGAGGGTGTTACACCCTCTCCCTTTGGAAAAAAGGTGTCGGGGCTGGGAAAGAGTAGCCTCCCCCAGCCTCTGGAAATGCTTTGATGGGCACAGATGGTGCCCATCTCTGCATAAGCCAGTCTACACCGGTTCAGGGATCCCCAGCCCTGCTCTGGCGTGAAACTGGACAAAGGAAAAGGGAGTGACCACTCCCCTAACCTGCACCTCCCAGGGGAGGTGCCCAGAGCTCCTCCAGTGTGCTCCGGACCTCTGCCATCTTGGAAACAGAGGTGCTGCTGGCACACTGGACTGCTCTGAATGGCCAGGGCCAGCAGGTGACGTCAGAGACTCCTTCTGATAGGCTCTTACCTGTGTTGCTAGCCTATCCTCCTTCCTAGGTAGCCAAACCTCCTTTTCTGGCTATTTAGGGTCTCTGCTTTGGGGAATTCTTTAGATAACGAATGCAAGAGCTCATCAGAGTTCCTCTGCATCTCTCTCTTCACCTTCTGCCAAAGGATCGACCGCTGACTGCTCAGGACGCCTGCAAAACCGCAACAAAGTAGCATAGACGACTACTGCAACCTTGTATTGCTGATCCTGCCACTTTCTCACCCGTTTCCTGGTGGTGCATGCTCTGGGGGTAGCCTGCCTTCTTCTTGCACCAGGAGCTCTGACGAAATCTCCCGTGGGACGACGGAATCTTCCCCCTGCAACCGTAGGCAACAAAAGACTGCATCACCGGTCCTCTGGGTCCCCTCTCAGCACGACGAGCGTGGTCCCTGGAACTCAGCAACTCTGACCAAGTGACTTCCACAGTCCACTGACTCTTCAGTCCAAGTGTGGAGGAGGTAACTCCTTGCCTCCCCACGCTAGACTGCATTGCTGGGTACTGCATGATTTGCAGCTGCTCCGGCTCCTGTGCACTCTTCCAGGATTTCCTTTGTGCACAGCCAAGCCTGGGTCCCCGACACTCTAACCTGCAGTGCACAACCTCCTGAGTTGTCCTCCGGCATCATGGGACTCCTTTTGTGGCTTCGGGTGAGCTCCGGTTCACTCCTCTTCCAAGTGCCTGTTCCGGTACTTCTGCAGGTGCTGCCTGCTTCTGTGAGGGCTCCCTGACTTGCTGGGCGCCCCCTCTGTCTCCTCATCCAAGTGGCGACATCCCGGTCTCTCCTGGGCCACAGCAGCATCCAAAAATCCTAACCGCGACCCTTGCAGCTAGCAAGGCTTGTTTGCGGTCTTTCTGCATGGGAGCACCTCTGCAAGCTTCTTCACGACGTGGGACATCCATCCTCCAAAGGGGAAGTTTCTAGCCCTCTTCGTTCTTGCAGAATCCACAGCTTCTACCATCTGGTGGCAGCTTCTTTGCACCCTCAGCTGGCATTTCCTGGGTATCTGCCCACTCTCGACTTTGTCGCGACTCTTGGACTTGGTCCCCTTGTTCCACAGGTACTCTCGTCCAGAAATCCACTTTGTTTGCATTGCTGGTGTTGATCTTCCTTGCAGAATTCCCCTATCACGACTTCTGTGCTCTCTGGGGAATATAGGTGCAGTTTACACCTACTTTTCAGGGTCTTGGGATGGGCTATTTTTCTAACCCTCACTGTTTTCTTACAGCCCCAGCGACCCTCTACAAGCTCACATAGGTTTGGGGCCCATTCGTGGTTCGCATTCCACTTTTGGAGTATATGGTTTGTGTTGCCCCTATACCTATGTGCTCCTATTGCAATTCACTGTAACTATCCATTGCTTGCATTACTTCCTTTTGCTATTACTGCACATTTTTGGTATTGTGTACATACATCTTGTGTATATTTGGCATCCTCATTCTGAGGGTACTCACTGAGATACTTTTGGCATATTGTCATAAAAATAAAGTACCTTTATTTTTAGTATATCTGTGTATTGTGTTTTCTTATGATATTGTGCATATGACACCAGTGGTATAGTAGGAGCTTTGCATGTCTCCTAGTTCAGCCTAAGCTGCTCTGCTATAGCTACCTTCTATCAGCCTAACCTCCTAGAAACACCTCTTCTACACTAATAAGGGATAACTGGACCTGGTACAGAGTGTAAGTACCCCTTGGTACCCACTACAAGCCAGGCCAGCCTCCTACAGTATCATGCCAGGCAAGATGGTACTTTCCTACAATTGTCTCCTCCCTCCTCCTGCAGGAATGGCACATGACATCTGAGGGCCAAATTGTGCAGCATGCAGCAGGCCACAACTATCTGGCAGACCTTCCTTGGGGCGTGGAGTAGGGATCAACTAGATACACAGAGGCACCGGAACCTGACTTTCAGTGGCCAAAAAGTCCTTACAGTTACCCTTCTGGTACGATCATGTGCTACATTGTACTGATTTTCTGGCCCTGTCCTCAGATTCCTCACTGGTGTCAACAGCCAGGATAGATTTGGGAAACTGGAGTCACCTGGAAGTAGTGAGAGACACACATTACTCATGTACACAGCACAGAGAACAACTTCAGGTGGCTTACAGTGACATACATTGGGTGAAACCTCAAGTTCACCTATGAGCCACACTCTCTCTCTGTAGTCATGCCATCACCTGTGGGATGCTGCTATTCCTCAGTACATAGGCATCATGCACAGATCCAGGAAACTTGACAGTAACGTGGGCGATGTATTGATCTACAAGGCACACCATCTGGACATTTATTGAATGGTAACTCTTCCTATTTCTGTAGACCTGCTCATTTGTCCTGGGAGGGACCAAGGCAATAGGGATCCCGTCAATGGCCCCAATGACAAATGGTATGTGTCCGATGGTGTAGAATGCAGCCTTTACAGTGGGCAAATCACCACTGCAGTGGAATGAGATATAGCTGCTCATGTGTTTCAGCAAGGCAGCCAATACTCTACTCAGCACATGTGAAAACATTGGCTGTGACATTTCTGCAGCCAAGCCCACAGTCACCTGGAAAGGACCAATGGCCAGGAAGTGAAGCACTGGCAGTAACTGTACTGCAGGGGTTATTGCGGTAGTGCTATGGATAGCAGGACTCAAATCTGGCTCAACTTGATGACACAGTTCAGTAATTGTGGCCCTGTCCGCATGATAGGTCATTGTAATGTGCCATTCCTCCAGTGTAGCCAAGTCGACTAGGGGTCTGTATATGGGTGCTTGCCTCCTCCTCGCAGTGGTTGGTATCTAAGTGAACCAAACATCAGAAGTGTGTGACTACAGGAAGGATGGGCACACAATATCACAGTACACAGAACAGTCACATCCAATTTACGCAAACAATGATTGGAATTTACACTGGTGTCCTCTACTTGTAAACGGACTTCCTCAAAATTCCAATAGTTTTCATTAGTCATTGTGTCTCACAGATGTAGTCGCAGTCGTATGTCGTGATAAGTAGCATCCCATTTGAAATATTCTGTCAACTACTCATCTGCAAGCAGTGCACTGGTATGAGATCTGAGTGCCAGAATCTACAACTGAACCAACGAATGTGGCGGACTGGAAGTGCCTTGGTGTCTACCATCGGTACCTAAGACGCACATTAAATTGACCGCCATTAGTACCAGTTCCAAGAAATGACAATTGCTTATCCTGTATGCAGGGACAGGTGGAAGTGACCTCACTCCGCCGGCGTTTGGCGTCATGGCAGTATGGGGTCTGCTGCGCCATGCGACTCCTCATTGGTTAACATGGAAGTCTATGGAGCACAGGGGCCAATGATAATCACCATGGTGTTCACCGGCGTGGATGTGACCGCCATTTCCTCTATCCCACTTCATTTGATTCTTGACTCTCAACACATCGACACCTCCACTGCATGTGCTGCTGTGTCCTGTGTCTGGAACCTGCGATGGCCCGTGCTACAGGGAATAGGATTCCAGACTTCGCATCTGAGGAACTCCAGAGGCTTGTGGGTGGGGTCCTACCCATGTATGGACAGTTGTATGGGCTCCAGATCAACAGGTGAGCCCCTTTTTGGTACTTTGGATGCAACTGTCAGCGAGACCGGATCCTCCGGGTTTGTGCTTGTTCCCAATATGTCCACCTCTTGGCAGCTCCAAACTCTAGTAGCCGTTATAGCACAGAGTTAAAGAATGGCCAAGCGGGGGATGGGGTTTAGGTTGGGAACAGCGGGGAAGGAGACCTGTGGAAGCAAGAGTTAAGAATTCAATAGCAAGGTCATTCACATTAATCTTCATGAACTTTGCTTTAACTCTTTATGCTCTAATAACATGAGAGATCAAGAACTTTTCAATACCATGACCTTTTTATAATCATATACTCTGTACATTGAACTTTCTCAAGGTAATTCTAAAATAGCAATTACATCACAACAAGAGTCAATAAGTACATTCGTTCCCAAAGAAGTAACTGGTATATGATTCATGAATAATACTGTAGCACTGGCAAACTGACTCAACTTGTTCTGTCTAGAAAGATCACACTCTGTTTAATCTACATTACAAGATCCAATTGCTCAGAAGTAACTGCGCACCTTATTGTCAGACTGCGTATCAAGACTCAAGTACCTGGAATGATTGTGCGCTCTGCTGATCTGAACTGCAAGGGTTAATTGTCAAGAATGAATTGTGCACACTGTTGTTGATTCAACCATCAAGATTCAAATGCCTGGAAATGATCACTCACTCTGCCGATCTGAACTGCAAAGGTTAATTGCCAAGAAAGAATTGCGCACACTGTTGCCGATTCAACCATCAAGATTCAAATGCCTGGAAATGAGCACACACTCTGCTGATCTGAACTGCAAAGGTTAATTACCAAGAATGAATTGTGCACACGGTTGCCGATTCAACCATCAAGATCCAAATGCCTCAAAATGATCGTGCACTCTACTGATCCAAACTGCAACGGTTAAATGCCAAGAGTAAACCGCACGCACAGTAAAATCACAAAGCCAAAAACTGAAATGTTTCTAGAAAACGGAGTCGAGGTCTATCCCGAACTCCACCTTACCGCCCTGCTTGAAGATCAGCAACATAATGAGGACAGGGCCAGGAAATGTCCAAGTAGGCCTCCGGAACAGGAGCTCTGGAAAATGCTGCTCCTCTGCACCGGGACCTCTGAATAGTGAGCACGTGGAGCTGGGCTGGGTTCCTCAAATAGACCCAAGCCCGGCCCACCTGCCACACCCAGCCAGGCTGCAGGAAAGGCTTGAACATGAACAATACATTGCAACCAATATTAAAAACATTTCGAGATAAATACCTGTAATGCAAAAAGTTAGTATGCAATATCAGCACACAATGCATGAATTATTACATTGCATAAGGTTTGTCATTCTGCATTAAGCTGCCCATAGAGCGCGCACTGTCCTGGTGTTGATAGCAACATGGCTATATGTAGATGTATGAGTGTGCTGAGAGTGTGTCATTTGGGGAGTGTATTTCTGCTGCATGCAATGTGTATGCAGAGGTACGAGTTATGTGTGAGGTTGATGTGGGATCTATGCAGTATGTAAGCCATTGCTGTAACAGAATGTAGTGTGGAGTTCATGGTGTCATCTATGTTCCCTATGCAGTTCAGTGCCCATCAGAAGAAAGGGTTATTGCGTACCATCGCCAAGGACGTGCAGACCCTGGAGGTATGTATCTGACAGAGCACCCACTGCAGAAAGAGGTGGGTAGACCTGCAACGCTGGGCCCGGAAGACCGCAGAGGCCCAGCTGGGGATGTCCTCCCAAC
Source organism: Pleurodeles waltl (assembly GCF_031143425.1). Lineage (NCBI taxonomy): Eukaryota > Metazoa > Chordata > Amphibia > Caudata > Salamandridae > Pleurodeles > Pleurodeles waltl. The sequence goes on from NC_090451.1 coordinate 583,339,192, forward strand.
GAGGGAGAAGTGCCTGTTGAACCCTGACACCCTTAATGGCCCCCATACTGGCAGTAGCCAATCCAGAGTTGGATGGGTGTGTGAGGGCAGCACAGCAGCCACAAGGGGGTGAGTACACACTGTGTGGAATTGTTTCTTGATGCCTGCCATGTTGTATGGGTGCAAGGTTCTAGTCAGTGGATGGCCCAATATGCCTGTTTAGCTGATCTTGCACAGTCCTACTTTGCAATGTAAAGTGGTATGTACATTTGGTATTGGCAATTAGCTGGCATACCATGGCAGACATGGCTGAGTGAGTCCCAGTGGGTGTGCAGATGGTAGTGTTTGAGTTCATTTCTGCTGTTGTTCCCAGGCAATGGTTTCGTATTGTGGTTCATACTGAACAGTGTTAGTCCCAGTGAGTAATTGTGATGTGTATGCCATATGTGCTGTTGTTGCTGAAATTGACCCTGTGCTCCCTTTCTTTCTCCCCCACCCTCTCTCATTTTCTCTTCCTGTTTTTGTGTGCATTAGCATCATCTGGCAAAGGAGCAGGGGAACCAGCGAGTGGGGGAGCTGCAGCCCACGGGACCCAGGAGGCAGAGTCCACCAATGCTCAGGGGACCAGTGGGTTGGAGGGCGAGGGGAGCACCACGGGGGAAACAGGAGCTGATACTACTGACTCTGATTCCTTTTCTGATAGAAGCTCCCTGGTGGTGGCAGACCCCTCTGGGACCACCCCAGCTACATCATCTTCCAACACCCCCATACAAGTACCACCCTCCCAGTTGCCCGTGCCCGCTCACCCAGTGGACACGCAGACTAGCACCCCATTCACCACATGTGCAGTCACCACCACCACCATCACAACCACACGCAGCACACCCACCTCACCTGCAGACACCATCACAACATACATGCACACAACCTGTTTGTCTTCTTCCACCCTGTCGGCCCCCAAAACACATAAACGCTCACACAGGCACACTGTACATGCACCTGCACCTAGTCCAGCACACCTACTCCTTCTACAACATCTCCCTCTACCTCCACTCCCAAACATCCTCCCACAGCCCACCTCATTGGACCAAGAAACCTTTCCTTGCCCGCCTTGACTTCTTCCCTCCTCCTTCCCCACCTTGTTGTGTCTGTAAAAGAAGGTCCCGCTCCCCCAGCCCAGTACCTCCAGCTCCCAGATCTCTCACAGCCCCCCTGGTGTTGACCATATCCCTCCCCCTGCAGCAAAAGCTCCCACTAAGGGGCACAAAACTGCCACTCTGACCCCCATTCCAAGCCCACTCTTCCACCCCCTAAACAGAAGAGCAAAGTCCCGCCCCCTCCCAAACCCATGGACTCACCTCCCCAAGGGCACTGCCTTGCATTATGCTGTCCCTCCCCAGTGGAGTGAATTGGGCTGTCAGGAGTCAAGTTGGACCTTGTTCGTTGCCATGTGGGTTGTATGTGACATTGGACTGGTTAATGGCCCTTTGTATATGGTTGTCTCATTTGTTGTGGGCTCTATTCCCACCGGAATACAGTGGTTGGACCAAAGATATTTGTCCTGGTTTCTTTAATTCTGGCTTATGTTGCTGTTTGAATTCTCAGTGGATTGTTCTCGGTGTGTGTTGTGTGTATGGTGTGCGTGTGGGTGTGTCTATTTCCCCTCCCCCCTTGTGTGCTAGGCAGCTGTACACACTGTTGTCGTCTGCATTGCTGCTCCTGGACTGCCTTCGTGTGGTACAACATCGGCAGGGCTTCCAGTTCGGGTTCCATGGCAGCCGTGGACTCCTCTGTGCCCTGGAGGTGAGTATCTCCTTTTATATGAATTGTTTCCGGGAGGCTTTTCTTGGCGGTGGTCCCGTCCCAGAAATTCTGGCGGTCTGCTATGTCATCATATGGTAGGAGGGAATGGTGTTCACCAGCCTGAAGATGGCCACCGCTGTGGTTGGTTGCCGGACTGCACTGGCGAGTCAGGTGGTACATTGGCTGTGTATGGGAAGGATCACTGCCTTGGTCATAATTTGGCAGTCTTCACCGCCAGCCTGGCAACGGTACTACCTCCATCGTCGACATGGTGGTCAGCTGACCGCCAATGTCATAATGAGGGCCTCATTTTCTGTGTGTCCTACTTTTAAAAACAGTGCATCCTGCCTAGTAGAGTACAAGCTCTCCAAATGAGTGGCTTATTAATATTTAAAAGGAAGGGTTTCGTTTCACAGATCCAACTGCTATGATAAGGATACACAGGGTAGACCTGAAGCCATGTTTGCTCTACCACTTAAGTGGATGGCACAATAAATGCTGCAGTCCACATGTGGCATTTAACTTACTGGTCACCCTGGGTAGAACTTGTACTATGTATTAAGGACTAATAGGTAAGTTAATTAGCCCAATTAGCAGCATGCCATTTTTATGCACAGGTACTTTATTACTGGTTAGCATAGGTAAAGTGCACAGGCTTCTAAAGCCAGCAAAATGCAAAAACTCCTGTGTGATCACACAGAAACAATAGGTTTCCTACACTCCCATCCAGATTAAGAGAGTAAGGGCCAGATGTAGGTAGGCTTTTGCACCTCGCAAACGGCGAAAAACGCCGTTTGCGAGGTGCAAAAACCCTCAAGCGATGCAGAAACACATTTTGCGAGTCGGAACCGACTCGCAAAATGTGTTTCCGACTCACAAATAGGAAGGGGTGTTCCCTTCCTATTTGCGACTCGCACCGCGATTTAAGTTGATTTGTGACCGCGAAAGCGGTCGCAAATCAACTCGCAGTTACCATCCACTTGAAGTGGATTGTAACTCATTCGCAAAGGGGAAGGGGTCCCCACGGGACCCCTTCCCCTTTGTGAATGCTCACAAAATTATTTTTTCAGAGCAGGCAGTGGTCCTATGGACCACTGCCTACTCTGAAAAAAACCGAAACAAAAGGTTTCGGTATTTTTTTCTATTTGCAGCTCGTTTTCCTTTAAGGAAAACGGGCTGCAAAGAGAAAAAAAAAAACTGCTTTATTTAAAAGCAGTCACGGAGATGGTGGTCTGCTGTCTCCAGCAGGCCACCATCCCCGTGAGTGCCTAGACTCGCTAATATTTATGAGGTGGGTCTTTGCGACCCCATAGCGAGTTGCAGAAGGTGTCTGAGACACCTTTCTGCATTCCAAATTGCGACTTGCAATTTGCGAGTCGCAGGGACTCGCAAATTGCAAATCGCAATTTGGAATCTTTCTACATCTGGCCCTAAATGTATTGACACCGCTGGCAAAAGAGTCACAGTGGGAGGAACTACACTGTGACAGATATGTTTGCTCTCAAAATATGGCAAGTTTAATTGGGAGGCAATGGAGGTCCTTCTACAGCATATAGAAAGATGGGTGAGGCACTAGTCACAGAGAGAAAAAAACATTTGCAATTTGAATATCTAGTGTGCTCTAAACACAGCAGGCACTGCCTCCTGCAGTTTAAACACAAGCATACTGCTTCCTTGACATGCATGGATTTATGCCTTGTATTTAAATAAGAAGTCAATAGCACTTTACTATATTTCTCAATGGAAAACATCTCTTTGGTACCCAAGTAGACAAGATGTTAGAGAAGGTCAAGAAAGACTCTAAAATCAATAAGTTGATCGGTGCACTATAATCAGCAAAACCAGGGGCTCTTTTCAAAGATACTACACGAGAGGCACTAGTAAGATAACATCCCACAGTTAGACACAATCCTACCAGCTCTAGCAGTAGGCCTTTCATGAGTCCCAGATAGGAAGAGATTAGGCATGGGGAGGCTAGAGAGAAAATAACAGTAAGGGCATAGAAGAAGCAACCTTGGCAAAAAGCCCCACTCCCAAGCACTGACTCTCTACTTTCACCTGCTGTGTGAAAAACAATCTAAGGATGGGGTCACTGTGCAAGAGTATTGTGCAGTAGAGGGGAAGTCACACAGTATCCTGTGACTTAAAGCATCTTCAAAGAAAAAACAACTTGTAATGTCCGAGCCCAACAGTAGATAGCGTAAGTATGTAAAGCCTGTGAAAGTACAGCATGCTTACAGGCTAAGAAACCTTTTTTTCAACATATATATAATGAAGAAACCAAAGATAAAGTAACGTTATAGTTGTTCTATGAAATAATTTATGACATCATCCAAACTTATTTCGCTCAAGAAATTAGAAGCCATTAGAGGCCTGAGCGTATGACTAAAAAGCTCAGGAAAAAACACCCATCTTACTGTAATAGTGCCATTACTACTGCCACAACAGATACAACTCGCTTAGATGTTGAAAACATGCATTATATGCAACATTGAGCCTACAGAATACACTTTACAGGTAGCATAGACAAAATTAACAATCAACAACAGATATAGGGGAACAAATTATTGAATTTAGTATTCAATATCTGTACAATTGTTTACAGATAGCTAAAGTAGCGAATGCTGGTTCAAATAAAAAATACCTTACCATGACATTCACTGGACCTATATTGAGAAGTAAAGTTAACAAGAGTAGAGAAGTGGGTACTGTAAACTGTACTCACTCTACAGAGAGAGTTTACTCTATACCACTTTTTTCAGACAGTAAAACATATGATAAATACAAAACACAATATCAAAATAATCTACTAAGAACAATGTGCACTGTATGCAATGGTTGTCCAAAAACAATATTTACAAAAAAAAAACACGATCTGGGGGTGCTAAAGAAGATGCTGTGACGCCGTGCTTAACCGCGGCATCTCTGTGTACAACCGTGGTCAGATCGTGACTCCGATTATCGGAGCGCCATCCTCCGCGCTTTTGCCCAGTTCTTGCGACGCGTGCCAGGAATCATTTTTCATGCTCCCGGTCGCGTCGTCCTTACCTGTCTTTGTAATATTTTTTATTTTCTGTTGGTGGTGGACTCCTTTAATTTTTCCTTTTCTTCTTTTCTTCTGTTTTTCTGTGCTCTTGTATTTTTCTTCTTTCTGTTCTCCATGCTATCTTCTTGCAGGTTTCCACGTTGTTTTCTTCTGTTCCTTTTTCCCAGCATTTGCTTTTTCTCTTATACTGCTACTTTTTTCCCATTCTCTTCTATGGGCCTTTCCCAATCCAAGATGGTGTTGTTTCCTTTTCCTGTGTTGTCACTTCCTGTTTTCCAGTATATAAGTCACTCAGTCCTGATCTGCCTTGCGTTGCAATCACTTCCTCTTGGTGGTGATCTTTGCTCCTGTTCGTCATTTGTTTTCCAGTTCATGTTCCTCTGGTTGTGAATTTTTCCTCTTTTTTCCAGTTTTCATTCCTGTTTTTTCCTCTTTTCCCGGAGTTCCTGTTTTTGAGGTTTTTCCCATTTTTTTTTTTTCTCTGGGACTTCTTCTGGAGGGTACGGTCTGCTTTGGCGTTTTCCTGTCAAGCAGTATCATGGTTACTGGAAAGGGTCGCCCCTATCTTGGTGTATCCAGAACCGGCAGAAGAACGGGTGCTCTTTCAAACCCTTCAGTCAAAGGTGAGAAGCATTGTGCAGATCTTGACAGATTGCAATTTCCAAAGAATCCGTGTTGCGAGACCATGGAAGGACCACAGGGAGACGTAGAAGAAAATGCACAAGCCATGCTGCAGACCGACCAACAACAAGCTCAAGAGTTGCAGCAATTGCGGGCTGAAAATACTGCACTAAGACAAGTTCTGTCCTCCTGGTCAATGGATGTGCCATCTGTATCTGCTGCTACACCTCAGTATTCTGGGGATCCTCAGAAGTTAAAGGAGTTTCTGGATGCCCTAACAGTCTTCATTGCTTTCCATCTGCTACAATTTTCTTCCTATAAGGCTAAGGTTGGTTATATGATCAGTGCCTTGTCTTGCCCTGCACTAGCCTGTGCAACTCCCTTGGTTTCCGCGAAAGATCCCGTCAGCAGGGCAATCAGGACGTTTTGCAGTATATAACCAGCTTTAAACAATTGGCAGCTGAAACCACCTGGGTGGAACGCACCTTTGTAACTTTGTTCCGCCGAGGACTGCGTGCAGAAATCAAGGATGAGTTAGTACATTCGACGACTCCAACCCGTTCCTTGAAGGAATTAATGGACCAAGCCATGAACATTGAATATAGATTACGAGAGCGTAAGATGGAAAGAAGAAGAATGCGAGCCTGGAGTTAACTGATACCTTCTGTCGGCGAACTGATGAAGTCCATTCTGAAGCTTCTCCATCCTCTACCGAAGAACCCATGCAGATTGATCTCGTCCATGGTCCGTTATCTGAGTCTGAAAAGGAGGATAGAAGACGAAAGGGTCTTTGCCTTTACTGTGGCAAGGCTGGCCATCTGATTCGTTGTTGCTCTGTTCGTCCTTCCATACCTTCGGGAAACGCCAACTCCTGTTCCCTGTAAGGAGGAAGGAGATGGAAGGAGCTGAGGTACCATCAATATGTTCCTCCAGAGAAAGTATGTCCACCTTGTTTATCCTTTCGGTCACATTACAATGTTCACAAGGTCAGGAAGAACAACTCTTTGCTCTTGTAGACTGTGGAGCTAGCAGTATCTATTTAGAGAGACCTGGTCTAAGAATAAGGGGATTCCACGAATTCCTAAGGAAACTCCGGAGCAAGTACAGACGGTAGATGGTTCCCATTTAACCTCTGGGCCTGTGTTGCTTCTACTCCTACACTCTGTTTGAATTTTGGAAGGCACCAAGAACATGTTGATTTTGATCTTATATCCTCGCCTAATCACACGATGACTTAAGAATATCTTGGTTAACCCGGCACAACCCCTATATCAATTGGGAAACGAGAACAATATCCTTAACATCTCAGTTTTGTCAGAAAATTGCTTTCCTACCAACTCATATTGGTCTCCCATAAGATTCCATCAGCCCTCTCAGAATTCCGATAATGCTATAAATATGATTCAAGGAGTAACAGATTGTTACCAAGAATATTTTTACATCTTTCAGAAACCTAGTCATCCCATCTTACCTCCTCATCGAATCTATGACTGTGCTATTCCTCTGGTTCCGAACGAGATAGTTCCATTTGGTCGAATGTATTCTTTGACAGATCAAGAAAAGAAGGTACTCAAAGAATACCTGGATGACAACTTAAAGAACAGGTTAATTACTCCTTCTTCATCTCCTGCTGGGGGTCCTCTTTTCTTCGTTCCCAAGAAGGCAAAAGTTCTGCATCCATGTGTTAACTTTCGCGGACTCAATAAAATAACAATCAAAGATCATTATCCTCTACCTTTAATTCAGAATATACTGGACGCCATACAAGGAGCCAAGATGTTCACTAAATTGTATTTAAGAGGTGCCTATCATCTTTTGCGTATCAAGGAAGGAGATGAATGGAAAACAGCCTTCCGTACTCCATTCGGACACTATGAATATTGTGTTATGCCTTTTGGATTAACCAATGCGCCTTCTGTTTTCCAACAATTCATGGATTTTGTGTTTTCTGACTTGTTAAACCACAATGTAGAAATCTATCTGGATGACATATTGATATACTCCCATAATCCTGAGCAACACACTGAACATGTACTACAGGTTTTGGAAAAACTCAAAAAGAACCAATTATATTGCAAACCAGAGAAGTGTGAATTCCACAAGACCGAAGTGAAGTATTTGAGGTTCAGTATTAATCAAACAGGAATATCCACGGACCCAGACAAAGAGCCATCTATGACTGGCCTTCTCCCTCTTCTATAAAGGAAACCCAATGTTTCCTTGGGCTTTCGAACTTCTATCGACAATTCATTCAGGATTCTGCCCACCAACAAAGTTTCATCACCCAGAAAATAAAAAAAGAAAATCTGAATATGGGGTTTGTCTGGACTGAAGGTGCTGAACGGGCCTTTCAGGAACTAAAGAAGTCCTTCACCCAAGCACCCATTTTGCGACATCCTGATACTACTAAAAAATTTACAGTAGAGACTGATGCATCTGAAAAAGCCATAGGAGTGGTTCTACTTAAAAAACAAGATGATGATGGATTAGAACACCCTATCTTCTTTCTCTCTCACATTTTGTCAGAAGAAGAACGTTTACTCAGTACTGGAATGGGAATTACTTGCTCTTAATTAGCATGTAAAGAATGGAGACATTTCTTGATGGGCACTAGAGGGCCTTTTGAAGCAAGGACTGACCACCACAATTTACAATGTCTTCCAAACTTCCAGTGCTGTAATAGTCGGCAAGCAAGATGGGCTTTATTTTTTAGCCAATATGATTTTGTGATAACTTATATACCTGGGTCCCAGAATCTCTTGGCAGATGCATTATCCCGTCGATACCCTGACATTGCCAATACCTCCTCCCCACACATCATTGAGTCCAGTAGAATCATTGGGTTACTCAATCTTTTCTGGATCATGTCAAATCGGAGTACCAGTTCCTTCCACTTGAAGAGTGGAATAAAGTGACACCTCTTTTACGAAAAGAAAAATACTATTTCTATCATCAAAAAACCCTTTTCTTACCTACTAAAAAGGTACAGACCGAGGCATTGCAAATGTGTCATGATTCTCCGGGGGCTGGGTATCGAGGAATCAAGAAGACCCAGGAACTGCTTCAACTATCTTTTTGGTGGCCTTCCCTCAAGAACGATATGGAAACCTATGTCTCAGCATGCCCTGTATGCGCTCAGACCAAGATACCCAGAACAAAACCGACAGGTTTATTGATGCCTTTACCCATTCCCTCAGCTCCTTGGGTTACTCTTTCCACAGATCTCATTTGTTCCCTACCGTCTTCTTCTGGTAACCATGTCATCATGGTGACTGCTGATTCATTCACCAAGATGTCGATTTTTACAGCCCTAAAGAAATTACCAACAGCCCCTGAAATGAGTCACATATTCATGCAAGACATTTTTTGTTTCCATGGTCTTCCGCAAGAAGTCATTTCTGATAGAGGACCAAAATATATGTCACGATTTCGGAGAGCTTTTTGTGCCTTATTAAACATTGACATGTCCTTGTCTTCTGGTTCCAATCCACAAACCAATAGTCAGACTGAACGTGTGAATCAGGAAATCCAACAATACCTGAGATGCTACTGAAATGCTTTTCAAAGTAATTGGTCGGATTTTCTTGCTGAAGTCTCCTATAACAATACAGTTCATAGTGCAACCGGATCAACACCGTTTATTGCACCTATGGATTCCATCCTAGGGCCATGTACGCTATTCCTAGTAAGACTTTGCTTGTTCCTGCAGTCACTTCTTTTGCACAGTGAATCCGCCTAATCCATACCACTCTTTTGGCATCTAAACAAGCAATGAAATGAAAGGCGGATAGCCAACGTTAGAAAGCACTCTCTTATCAAGTAGGACACAAGGTGTGGCTTTCCTCCAGATTTCTGCCCTCTCGGTTTTCCCTAAACCAATTTCAAACCTCATTTTTATGGACCCTTTCGGATCCTGCAAGTATTGAATCCTGTCACTGTTCGACTAAGGTTGCCTTATACCTGGAGAGTTAATCCTGTTTTTCACGTGTCCCAGTTAAAACCTTTCGTTTCTGATCCGTACAACCAGCATTTTCAACGACCGCCTCCTCTTTCTGTGGACGGCCATCCTGACTATGAAGTACAGGAAATCTGTGATTCTCGATATTCTCAGAACAAACTGCAGTTTTTGATCCACTGGAAGGGTTATCCCCTCAGTGAGTGCTTTTGGGAGGATGCTTCCTCCGTTCATGCCCCCCAATTGATTCGCCTTTTTTGTTCCCATTACCCTGACAAGCCTGGGGCCTCAGGGAGGGGACCTACTGTGACACCGCGCTTAACCGCCGCGTCTCTGTGTACAACCATGGCCCGACCACGACTCTGGTTATCGGAGCGTCTTCCTCTGTGTTTTTGCCCAGTCATGTCGTCCTTACCTGTCTTTGTAATATGTTTTACTTTCTGTTGGTGGTAGACTCCTTTCCTTTTTCTTTCTCTTATTTTCTTCTGTTTTTCTGTGCTCTTGTCTTTTTCTTCTTTCTTGTCTCCATGCTGTCTTCTTGCAGGTTTCTATGTTGTCTTCTTCTGTTCCTTTTTCCCAGCATGCCCTTTTTCTCTTATTGTCAGAACTCCGGAGACGCGCGGTCTCAAAGGCGCCTTTCCCCACGACATCCCTGTTGCTCTGCACGCCTGCCACACCTTGAGAGCGACCTCGCTATCTTCCCTCCGTTGCTGTAAGCCACGCTCTTCCCATTCTCCTTGTGGAAAAACCCATCTGCCTGGGAGTTGCAGACGATGGTTGCAACCGTGCCCTCATCGGCAGCTACCACTTGGGACTACATTTCCCAGCTTACCTGGGCGGCGACCATCTTGGGGTGTGGCCGATCCATAAATACCAGCCACACCCTGCAACCGGCGCCTATTATTCTGAGTCTTCTCAGAGGTCGTTAGCTCCGCGTGACGCTTTGTGTCTCTCCTTCAAATCTTGGCAGGACGCCTTCTTAGCGAGTGGTCGGACTTGCTCATGGTAAGACCTTTCTGACAGGTGGTTTCCCCTGCTGGCTTTTGAACTCAGTCTTCGGAGCTGATACTTTGTTTCTGCGCTGGCTCCTGAACGTTTCTCGGCTACACTTGCAGTCAGTTCTACTGCTGACGTCTCCAAGTGGGAACCCTTTCATTATTATTACCATGTGATCGTGCCAATGTTATTATTGTGTGTGATAACGTTCTGTCAATAATGATTACAGTGTATCATTTCATTTTTTAATATCTGCCGAAGCCTGCATTGAACATTCTAAGGGAACTCAGCGTTGCAATATATTTCATGATAGTGAGTTTAAGGGTTTCCTTGGCCTTTGATTGATAATATTAGTTTGTTAGATACTCAGCAGGCAGTTTGGTGTAGGTAACCTTGTGTTTTCCGCGTGACTTCCTAGTTTAGTATTTTGTGTTGATGAAGCGCAGTGGCTTCGCTCTAGCCCCTTTGTAGTAAGACTAAGGGGGGTTTTATTGCAGTTCATTGCTTTTCTTGATGTTGTTGAAAAATTCATTAATGACATACCAAAGGTGCTCTTGGCTCCGACTTCAGAGTGATTATTGATAGTGCTTGTCTTCAATTGTGATTATTATTATTGCCTGCGTTAAATCGTTTCCATTCTAGATCTCCCTCCTGGCTATTCCCTTCCTGTTATCCCTTCCCCTTGCCTGGCTCTTCCAATCCTCAGCGCTGCAAAGGCATCTGAGTTGGTGTTGCCTGGTGGTGGGCCCCTGACTAGCAACGTGCAGATCCCGAGGAATTGGGCGCCTGACACTTATACTGCTACTTTTTTCCCATTCTCTTCTATGGGCCTTTTCCCAGTCCAAGATGGTGTTGTTTCCTTTTCCTGTGTTGTCACTTCCTGTATTCCAGTATATAAGTCACTCAGTCCTGAACTGCCTTGTGTTGCAGACACTTCCTCTTGGTGGTGATTTTCGCTCCTGTTCGTCTTTGTTTTCCTGTTCCTCTGGTTGTGAATTTTTCCGCTATTTTCCAGTTTTCATTCCTGTTTTTTCCTCTTTTTTAGGAGTTCCTGTTTTTGAGGTTTTTCCCATTTTGGTTTTTTTTTTCTCTTGGACTCCTTCTGGAGGGTACGGTCAAACCCTTCAGTCAAAGGTGAGAAGCATTGTGCAGATTGTGACAGATGCTGCCTGCACCATTTATTATTTTGTAAAAATAATGGGCCAGATGTATGAAAGCATTTTGCATTCGCAAACAGTGCGAATGCCCGTTTGCGAAAGCAAAATGCCATTTCAGAATGTATGAAATACATTCTGAATGCACTTTTAAGGAATTGCTAAAATAGCGATTCCTTACAATTGCGACCCTGTTTAGAGAGTCACGAATTGCGACTCTCTAAATTAGAAATCGCAAATAAGGATTCCTTATTTGTGATTTCTTAGCACATGTATGAAGCAATTCCTAAATGCGATTTTGGCATTTAGGAATCGCTAATTATCACCAAGTTGAACTTGGTGGTAACCATGTGCAAAATTAAAAAATGCATTTAAAATGCATTTTTAAATTGTACACGTAAAGCACACAAGCCCTTTTGGCATATGTGCACCTTACATGTCCCCCCAAAATTTGTTGGGGTTCAGCAGAGGTGGCCTTAGCCCCCCAAGCACCCTGGGGTTTTGCATTTTCAAAATTGCGATTTCTGGTTCAGAAATCGCAATTTTGGAAATGCAAAAAATTTTCAGATATGGGCCAACAGGCCCACAGCTGCGAATGGGGCCGGTATCGCAATTTGCGATTCGGTAATAGCATTTGCGATTTGTAAGAAATCGCTATTACCAAATCGCAAAGGGCTGTGATGATACATCTGGCCCAATGTTTTTTTTATTAAAACATAACATGATATGGTTCACAGTTTACAAAATCTTTCTAAAATATGTGTGAGTATTAAACAGATGATGGGTGTGTGTAGTTGGGTGTGCAGATAGACTGGCCTCTACTTTCAGGGTTCTCTATCAGATGACAAGTGTGCGCAGTAGTGAGTGGAGAGGGACTTGCATCTCTTGTCAGACCTCTCTCTCAGATGATGGGCGTGCGTAATAGGGTGTCAGATGGAGTGGCTTCTACTGTCAGATCTCTTTCTCAGTTGACAGAATGTGTGTGGTAGTGTGTGGTAAGGGACTGGCCTCTCCTTTCAGATGACAGGTGTGCATCGTAGAGTGTGTACATAGATGGGCCTCTCCTGTCTGACCTCTCTCTCCGATGATGGGTTAACATGGTAAGGTGTGTGCACACACTGGCCTCCCCATTAAAAAGTCTCTTTTAGGTGACGGGTGTGCATAGTAGAGTGGAGAGTGACTGCCCTTTCCTATCTCTGATGATGAGTGCGCATATTAGGGTGTGTACATGGACTGGCCTCTCCTGTCAGACGTGTCTCTCAGGTGACGGGTTAGTGTAGTAAGGCAGTTGTATGGACTGGCCTCTTCTTTCAGATCCCTCCCTCAGATGACAAGTGTCCATAGGAGGTTGTGTGGAGAGATACTGCCCTCTCCGCTGAGACCTCTCTCTTAGGTGACATGGGTACATAGTAGGCTCTGTCCAGGGACTGTCCTTCCAGCTAACACCCGTCTCTTTGGTAAGGGATTGCGTAGTAGGGAATGGAAAGAGACTTTACTCTACTCACAACCCTTACCAAGCCAATGGGCATGGATAGTGACTCTGATAAACACCATCTCCAGTAAGTCTCCTTCCCACAGTAGCAAGTGTGCATACTACACTATATTCAAAGATCACTTATTATTTTCTACCTTTCATAATCCCATGAGAGTCTTGCGAGATCGTAACATTTTTTTAAACAAAATTTAACCATCTACTCATCACGGTACTTATCCTTTACTTGCTTCCTCTCTAAAACAAAGACCACAATATGCATTGATAAAGTGTATTGAGAACTCATCTACTCCATTTTACTATTCCCGATCCCGTGTGAGTGCTACAAGATTGTAAATCATAGTTAAAAATAATAAACATTAATAATCTTTGCAGTAGCTATCCCATAGATACTACCTTTCTAAATCTAAGGGGACAGCGTGCCACCCCCTTATATACCAATCACAGGCCTTCAATTTTGATTAAGTGCAATTGTGGGAGGTTGGCAGGACTTTTGTGAGCCCAACTGCCAAAATATAAAATTAACTTTGAACCTTAATTTCTCAAAAACTACTGAATGAATTACACCAAATCACAAAAAGACACAATACACGGACCAACATCTACCTTCCTGCTAAATGTGGTGTAATACTGTTCAGCAGTTTTTGCTGTAGTCCTGCCTAAAGACGTCTGTGGAAAATAAATGGGGATTTTACATTTGGGTGACCCCTTTTTTTCTTGGCACCTGCTAGATGGATCACTCCAAAACTTTCCAGGAAGGAGCTGGGATATGTTAACATTTGTTTTGTAAAGTTTTGTGAAGATTGGTCGAATGGGGCCAAACTAGAAAATGCTCCATCTATCATAAAAGAGGCCTGACTATAACTACCTAGTGATGACCTCTGAACAGAATGACAACAAGTTTGGCAGAAACCTAGATCTTGGTCCAGAAAGAGCCCTTTTTGTAATTTGGTGTAAATCCGTTCAGTAGTGGCAGAGTTATTACTGAAAAAAATATAGATGTCTACAGTCACTAATCTTTCACAGATCTGCTAGTCCGAACCCAAAAGCAAGGCTCTGATTGTCTGTCCGCAACTTGAAAGGAAAGTTGCAGCCAGTATTTTTTTCTTGGCCCCTGGAAAAAATAATTAGAAAATAAGATAGGGGTCAAGTTAGAGGTATCCTGACCCCATAGAAAACATACAGGGGTCTCTGAGGAACTCCTTATGGGCAACAAATTGGCCAAATTTTGTCTGATCCATGGATCTGCCATGGTGATCAGCCTGACCCCCAGTGTAAAATCACGAACGATCCGTGGATCTTTGGGCCAATGAATAATAAAAAATTCACACACTCGCATAACAAACTCCTATTGCATACGGCTGAAGGCTGTGTGCAGCAGGGGTTGTATTAATGTATGGTAATTACATATTGAAAAAGACCATGGACATTTACTGAAAAAAACAAAGGTTACAGGGACATTAGTTTGGTTCACGTTTTACCCGCACAAAACCATAGAAATTCAACATTTATAGTTATAGTTATATTTACACTATAACAACCTTGTAACCTTTATTTTTTCAGTGGTATATATCCTACTGGTAGTTTCCATAGGATAAGTGTTTTTTGTTTTGCTGATAATTTTGACACCATTTGATGAATATTTATAGAATTTTTAAAACTAGTGTGCCTGTCACCTCAGCTGCTCTCTGGAAGGTTTTGGGGTGGTTTGTCAAGGGGGGCGAGAAAAAGATGGGGTCCAAAACACGTTTTCCCCCATCCAATTTCCCCTAGAGATATTGGAAAAAACCAGAGCCCGAACTACTGAATGCAATTACACTAAAATTGGCAGAAGATGACATTTTGGTCCAGAAAGATCTCTTTGTAATTTTATGGAAATCTGTTTTGGAGTAATTAAAGAGAAAGGATTAATGTACCTCGGAAGATGTGGAAGATCCACAAATCAAAAAGATCTCAAACTGAGATCTGATTGGCTGCCACCACTTCAACCAGGAATTAGTGGTAACAATCTTAAGACTTAGGACTCGGTCTGAGACACAAGGAGGCAGGGTTACCCTGACACTATAGGCCTGGGGCCAACATTTTATTTAATTTTTTAAGATTTTGCTGTGAGTTTATGAACCATCCACGGCTTGTTATTGTTGTTATTATTAGTATTAGGTTTTCGCAGTTAGTATGTTGTACAAACCGAGATCACAGGTTCAACTCACAACAGGGCCCATACACCCGTTTCCCCCTTCTGAAGTCGATATAGGTCATGCCGTTAAATTTTATAACGTTAATGCACACCTGCTTTTTGTAGCGCCAGGTGAAATAATGATATTGATATGCACTGTGCAGTTAGTGGTGTGAGTTTTTAGTTTTCGTGGATTAGCCTGGCTCTGTACATGGTCCTGCTGCAGCCAACTCACTGTATTCCTTAAAGCGTCCTCTTGTGTAAGGCCCATCGGGTGCAGCAGCATCTGTCAAGTGCCTGTCTCCTGGCAAGAGCAGACCTTTGATGCTTGTGTTCTGCACACACTGACAAAGTCACAAGCCACAGCTGCCCCTAGCCCCCTGTAAACTAGAAGCATTTGCTCTGTTATTATTCCAACCCTCCTCTCAAAGTTACATTTTCTTCAACACAAGTCACAGCTGTCACACAAGAAGGCAGGGTTAATGCACTAGAAAGTGACATAATTATTCAATGTTTGTGATGACACGTCATTGTGTAGATAGCAGAACCTCGTATACATCTTAAACTCCTTGGTTAGTTCTCAAACATGTGAACAAGGCCACCCTTTATATTTATACAACTTTAAATGCTTTTTAAATCTAAACCCTTGTTGTAAAGTGCAATACTTTCAGGGTTTAACAAGCCTCAAATATTTTCCTGGAAGTAGTTCAAATTCTGCCAACTGTGTGAACCAGGGGCCCAATGTGAGAAAGTAGCCTCTTTCTAGCCTTGTTACCCCCACTTTGGGCCTGTTTGTGAGTGTATGTCAGGGTGTTTTCACTGTCTCACTGGTATCCTGCTTGCCAGGGCCCAGTGCTC
The DNA here is from genome assembly GCF_031143425.1 of Pleurodeles waltl. Taxonomy (NCBI): domain Eukaryota; kingdom Metazoa; phylum Chordata; class Amphibia; order Caudata; family Salamandridae; genus Pleurodeles; species Pleurodeles waltl. The sequence goes on from NC_090451.1 coordinate 583,355,272, forward strand.
ATAGTGAAAACCCTATGTTTTCAGTATGTTTGTTATGTGTCACTGGGACCCTGCTAGTCAGGACCCCAGTGCTCATAAGTTTGTGACCTATAGGTATGTGTTCCCTGTGTTATGCCTAACTGTCTCACTGAGGCTCTCCTAACCAGAACCTCAGTGGTTATGCTCTCTCTTTACAAATTGTCACTAACAGGCTAGGGACCAATTTTACCAATTTACATTGGCTTACTGGAACACCCTTATAATTCCCTAGTATATGGTACTGAGGTACCCAGGGTATTGGGGTTCCAGGAGATCCCTATGGGCTGCAGCATTTCTTTTGCCACCCATAGGGACCTCTGACAATTCTTACACAGGCCTGCCACTGCAGCCTGAGTGAAATAATGTCCACGTTACTTCACAGCCATTTTACACTGCACTTAAGTAACTTATAAGTCACCTATATGTCTAACCTTTACCTGGTCAAGGTTAGGTGCAAAGTTACTTAGTGTGAGGGCACCCTGGCACTAGCCAAGGTGCCCCCACATTGTTCAGAGCCAATTCCCTGAACTTTGTGAGTGCGGGGACACCATTACACGCGTGCACTACATATAGGTCACTACCTATATGTAGCTTCACAATGGTAACTCCGAATATGGCCATGTAACATGTCTATGATCATGGAATTGCCCCCTCTATGCCATCCTGGTATAGTTGGCACAATCCCATGATCCCAGTGGTCTGTAGCACAGACCCTGGTACTGCCAAACTGCCCTTCCTGGGGTTTCACTGCAGCTGCTGCTGCTGCCAACCCCTCAGACAGGCATCTGCCCTCCTGGGGTCCAGCCAGGCCTGGCCCAGGATGGCAGAACAAAGAACTTCCTCTGAGAGAGGGTGTGACTCCCTCTCCCTTTGGAAAATAATGTGAAGGCAGGGGAGGAGTAGCCTCCCCCAGCCTCTGGAAATGCTTTGTTGGGCACAGAGGTGCCCAATTCTGCATAAGCCAGTCTACACCGGTTCAGGGGACCCCTTAGCCCTGCTCTGGCGCGAAACTGGACAAAGGAAAGGGGAGTGACCACTCCCCTGACCTGCACCTCCCCTGGGAGGTGTCCAGAGCTCCTCCAGTGTGCTCCAGACCTCTGCCATCTTGGAAACAGAGGTGCTGCTGGCACACTGGACTGCTCTGAGCGGCCAGTGCCACCAGGTGACGTCAGAGACTCCTTGTGATAGGCTCCTTCAGGTGTTGCTAGCCTATCCTCTCTCCTAGGTAGCCAAACCCTCTTTTCTGGCTATTTAGGGTCTCTGTCTCTGGGGAAACTTTAGATAACGAATGCAAGAGCTCATCCGAGTTCCTCTGCATCTCTCTCTTCACCTTCTGATAAGGAATCGACTGCTGACCGCGCTGGAAGCCTGCAACACTGCAACAAAGTAGCAAAGACGACTACTGCAACTCTGTAACGCTGATCCTGCCGCCTTCTCGACTGTTTTCCTGCTTGTGCATGCTGTGGGGGTAGTCTGCCTCCTCTCTGCACCAGAAGCTCCGAAGAAATCTCCCGTGGGTCGACGGAATCTTCCCCCTGCAACCGCAGGCACCAAAAAGCTGCATTACCGGTCCCTTGGGTCTCCTCTCAGCACGACGAGCGGGGTCCCTCGAATCCAGCGACTCTGTCCAAGTGACCCCCACAGTCCAGTGACTCTTCAGTCCAAGTTTGGTGGAGGTAAGTCCTTGCCTCACCTCGCTGGGCTGCATTGCTGGGAACCGCGACTTTTGCAGCTACTCCGGCCCCTGTGCACTTCCGGCGGAAATCCTTTGTGCACAGCCAAGCCTGGGTCCACGGCACTCTAACCTGCATTGCACGACTTTCTAAGTTGGTCTCCGGCGACGTGGGACTCCTTTGTGCGACTTCGGGTGAGCACCGTTTCAGGCATCCTCGTAGTGCCTGTTTCTGTCACTTCTCCGGGTGCTACCTGCTGCTAAGAGGGCTCCTTGTCTTGCTCGACGTCCCCTCTCTCTCCTGGTCCAATTTGCGACCTCCTGGTCCCTCCAGGGCCACAGCAGCGTCCAAAAACGCTAACTGCACGATTTGCAGCTAGCAAGGCTTGTTGGCGTTCTTTCGGCGGGAAAACACTTCTGCACGACTCTCCACGGCGAGAGGAATCCGTCCACCAAAGGGGAAGTCTCTAGCCCTTTTCGTTCCTGCAGAAACCTCAGCTTCTTCTGTCCAGTAGAAGCTTCTTTGCACCCGCAGCTGGCATTTCCTGGGCATCTGCCCATCTCCGACTTGCTTGTGACTTTTGGACTTGGTCTCCTTGTTCCACAGGTACCCTAGATTGGAAATCCACAGTCGTTGCATTGTTGGTTTGTGTCTTTCCTGCATTATTCCTCTAACACGACTTCTTTGTCCTTAGGGGAACTTTAGTGCACTTTGCACTCACTTTTCAGGGTCTTGGGGAGGGTTATTTTTCTAACTCTCACTATTTTCTAATAGTCCCAGCGACCCTCTACAAGGTCACATAGGTTTGGGGTCCATTCGTGGTTCGCATTCCACTTTTGGAGTATATGGTTTGTGTTGCCCCTATCCCTATGTTTCCCCATTGCATCCTATTGTAACTATACATTGTTTGCACTGTTTTCTAAGACTATACTGCATATTTTTGCTATTGTGTATATATATCTTGTGTATATTTCCTATCCTCTCACTGAGGGTACACTCTGAGATACTTTGGCATATTGTCATAAAAATAAAGTACCTTTATTTTTAGTATAACTGTGTATTGTGTTTTCTTATGATATTGTGCATATGACACTAAGTGGTACTGTAGTAGCTTCACACGTCTCCTAGTTCAGCCTAAGCTGCTCTGCTAAGCTACCATTATCTATCAGCCTAAGCTGCTAGACACCCTATACACTAATAAGGGATAACTGGGCCTGGTGCAAGGTGCAAGTACCCCTTGGTACTCACTACAAGCCAGTCCAGCCTCCTACACCCAACTAGACCCAAACTTCAGGGGAGGGGGGCTAACACTTTGAACTGTTGGGGCAGTGTCTACTTCAGAACTAGGCTGAAGTGGACTTGGGTGCTCCTTTCACTCTTGTGGTGCACTGCATGATAAGGGTGGCCTTTTTCTTAGGTCAATGATGTTCTAAGGACCACTAACAATGGTGTGATTTATACATTCTTTACAGAGGTTAAAGGTTTTCCTGAAGGAATTTTAAAATAATGGATGAATTGCTGAATTCTATACAAACTAAGCCATCAGACCAAGCAGGATGTGATATTTGAGGTTCATTGTCCTCAATCTTTAACAACAATTTTTGTAAGATATTTAGGCATCCTCTCCAAAAGAATATTTGGAAAATCAATATCAAATAATACAGTATGCAAATATTGTTTTGTTCATAGTGCGTTTGGCAGCAGAGAATACCTTTCTTACAAGAAAGGATGTTAGTAAAGGAGAGAAAACTATTGCCTTCATGCCCATGCTATATACTACCCAGTCTGTTGAAGCTGTGCGCTATGGTGTGACATGAAAACCCTCAATCTTCCATCCAATATTCATGGTTTTCCTTTGCTTGGTCACAACAACAACCACAGCCACAGCCTGAACTACAACCCATATTTGGACATATTTTGGCACTAGTGACACAAAATCAGAAACTGGCCAGGTGTAAATATCCATGGTTCCCTCAAAGGACACATTGACCAACCAGTAGTAGAAGCTCCTACAAATGGATTGCCATTTGATACCCCTGGCACTGCCATTGCTACTGGGGGTTTCAGGGCTCAAGAAGGCATTGACAGCATAGAAAAGTAAACTCAGCTCTAAAAATCTAGTTTTCTTTCTCTCTACATACTTTGTTGTCTCCAGCTAGACTTTAGGTAGTACATAGGAGGTTCTTGAATCATTAAGGTTGGATCATACATTCAATTATTTGTTGGAATTGGTGGTCAAATTGTGTGTGATGTCACTTCTGCTCCCCTTGGCAGGCAGAACACAGTAAGTCAAACTTTGTCCTTTATCTCAGTATCCTTCCCATAGCATGTGGGGTTCTGCAAGATTCTGGGCCTGATTACGACCTTGGCAGATGAGATTACTCTGTCTCAAATGTACCGGATATCCTGTCCGCCATATTACAAGTTCCATAGGATATAATGGAACTTGTAATATGGCGGGTGGGATATCCGTCACATTTGTGATGGAGTAATCCCCTCTGCCAAGGTCGTAATCAGGCCCTCAGTGTGTTGCTCCTTTTCCTTAATTAACATATCAGGTTTTAGGACTTATTGGTAACAAAGGGCTTCATTTATCATCCCATATTGATAACATTGAATTTAATCTTTGAGTCAAAGACCCAAGGAAAAATGTAACTACGTTGTATCAAGCAACAAAATTGAGGCTTTTCTTTTGTATTCTTAACACATCTTTTCCTCTGAACTCTACCCAGAATGCCAGCTATTTTGGGGGGCCCTCCAAAGAAAAGGTGTTAAATACTGAATTCCTGTTGGAACTCAGACTTGTGTCAATTGCAAAACACTTCAATTCAAACATGAGAATACTCATGTGGCATGGGGTGGACACATGATAAAGATTAGTATAGATTTATAGGATCACTGACAGAAAATCAGAAACCAAAATATTGTGTGGATAGCATATCATGTCAAAAATGTCCAAGAAGGTAAGTACAGGTTTACTATTCTTAACTCCACATCTATGTACCTTGAAGATATATATAATCTTCAAAGTACATAGATGTGGAGTACATATAGCAAAACTGTAATTATCTACAGAAACTTACCTTCACAATATTTTTGTTCCCAATTTTCTTGACACAATATTTTGTCCCGCAATATTTTTGTTTCTGATATTCTATCCAAATACCAGATTTATGTCAACAAACGTTATGGACATTTCAGAGATTCTCAAATACATCGGCTACAGCCTGTCAAAGCTCTGCTGTTCAACTTATTGTCACACTGAAGGAGGGTCAAAGCCTGCCAGATGAAAACACAGTATGTCTATTTATTGACTAGGTAGCACATACTTAAGGTGTTAAAACAGTCATGGGGCAGCAGCAGTAGATCTCAGAGTGAGGAATAAGAGAGGAGCAGAAGCACTCAGTTGGTACCAAATGATAAGTCCTCAAGAAACAGTACAAGAAGTGGAACTAGATACCAGAAGATGTAAAAGACTGGAAAGTCTTCAGAGTCACGGATTTATAAGGCAGCCAAGGGAACAATACTTCAGCAGCAAGCAACCACTCAGGGCAACTCAATCATAATGAACTCCATGGCAATGTCTCATGTACAATTACAAAAGCGTGTGAACAAACTGCACGAGGAAAACAATGAAATCAAGATGATGGCAATTTGGTGTCAGCAAACGGTGACACAGGGACCCCACAAAAGATGGTACATCGTCTGTAATGATGCTGCCCTGGCATCTCCAAATAGACAGTGAGGAATGAATTGCTGCAGGTGGAATAGCCTAGGGTGCTGGCATAGATGCTGAAGATATATGGTTCCACAATAGAACTGAAATTGGGCTCCTGAGACAGGTGTATTTTGAGGCATCACCTGTACATCGCATGCTGCCACTACCTGATTCTGAGGCAAAATATACCTCTAGAAAGATTCCTTATAACCAAAGGGTGGGATAGTCTAGCATAAAGGTCTCCATCCTTTTCTCCAGTGAGAAGAACTACTGAGCAATGAAAAGTATTCAGAGCTATACCCTAATATTGATTAGATATGGTACATAAAGAACTCGTAACTTAAACTCTGCCCTTTTAGAGTGTTCAGTCCTGAAGCAATTGGCATAGAGCCCCAATGTCACAAGAGCTGTCTCTGGAAAGTTGACCTGTGGGTAAAACAAATTGAGCTGACGTCCAATAGTTGTTTACCAGAAACACACCCAGCCTTAATGACTCAAGATTAAGAGTTAGTGGTGGCAGGAACAGTATTGGTTTTATAACATGAGTTTTAAAGCCCTAGGGTAAAATGGCCAAGAACTACCCTTTACACTTACAACTAAAGCATAATGTTTTTACATATACATTGCATTTTTAAATAGGACCATTACATGTTATAGATTCAGAAGAATTGATGTTGATGATAGAAATAATAAAGGAGGTAAAGAAAGGATGAGTAGACTGCAGGAATGCAAGGAGAGGAAGGAATACAAGAAAGAGGAAATAGAAAAGTGTAAAAAGGAGTGAAAGAAATGAAAAGTAATGAAGGAAGCATGCCTAGTGAAGGAACAGAACAAGACAAGTTGGGAAGCAAAGAAAGGATGAATGAAAGAAAAAAAAGAAAGAAGCAACAAAAAAGTGAAAGTGACAGTGAAGCAAATGCAGCAAAAAAGAAAGAAATGAGAGAAAATAAAGGGGATAGATTAAAGGAGAGAATGAAAGAACCAACCATAAAAACAAACAGAGAGGAAGAGACAGAGACTCGACCAAGAAGGAGGAGAAAGAAAGAAATACAATGAGAAACAAAGCAGACACAAATAAAAAAGAAAGAAAAGCAAGAATGTGTCAAAAAGGAAGGAAAAGATAGAGAGAATGGAAGAAAGAATGAAAAAGGCAATTAAAGAACAGAAAAGCACATCAAAGAGTGTGCTGAAAAACATTTATCGTGAGGCTTCTTACCAGGCAGCAGCTAGACATTGTTCATTTAGCAAGAGGTTGTCTAGCATGCTCCTCCAGCATGCTCCTCCAGCCTCTACTGTACCTTTTGGAAGCCTCACATAAGCGGCTGCAGGTTTTTAAGGTACATCATTAGAGAGATAGTGGACACATACACCCGAACTCCACTGACAAGCAAGCTACTCCAAGACAGCCTGCAAGCAGCTAGTAACCTGAGATTGACCTGTTGTAGACCTCTTTCCAAGAGGTAGCAAAACCTAGGCCCATTCTTTCCTTGTGTGCACGAACAGAAGAAATTGTCAACAACACTGGAACTCCACATGTTCAAAGGAATGAGGAGCAGCTAGGACAATCACTTTGAGCAGTTCTTTCTGCACTGCTGCGGCATCCAGAAAACAAAAACTCCTGTTCCTGCCATCACTCAGCTATGCACAAGGACTTCCGTTAAACAACTTTATTTGGTCAATTGACCTTAGAAACACAATAAAAACAAAAGTAAAAAGGCTTCCTAATACAAGGACTTATAATCTATATAGCCCAAATGTAATGATAAGATTGTCTCATGTATTTCAGGAAGCAAGTTACACTATTGAAGATTTACCCACACTCTGGGTGTCTTTCAAAAGAACAAACTAATTTCTGATCATTATCCAAAAACACATGAATTGTGCTGTATTGGCGAAATCCATTACCGCGGCACGTCCTCTAAGTTACGTTAAAGAAATATGAGTTTATAGATCACCACACAACAACACATTTAAAGAAGGCAAGTAAACATGTAGGAAATAATCGATCAAACAAAAAAGTATATTTATTTAGAAAAATTCAACAGAATCTATTAAAAAATATATAGTTGCAAATGTGAATTTAACTCAGTTATGCCTGCCAGGATTGCACAAAGAGACTCCAGGTAGTTGTAAGCCCTTTTATGGGTGCAGGGATCTCCTCCACCAGTCTGGAAAGCACGGCAACCATATATCCCACTCAGGGGTGGGTGTTAGGGATGTTGTTGGGCATTTCAGGGCAATGTTAGCCCTTGTTTGTGAGCATTAACAAACTTCTTACATTTTCCTTTACAATCTGGAAAGAGTCATAGTTTCAGTCCCAGCCAAAGGCTGGCATATATCATTTTCCAAGGTGGAAAGAGGAAAGGATCACCCCCAAATTTGGTGGTAGATGGGGGGATGAGGCGTAAAGCAATGGGGTTGTTCATGGACCAAATATATTTCCCATCAAGAAAAGAAAATGCATTTGCACAGGGAATTTCATGCCACCTGTGTGGAGTTCTCCACCATGGGAATCTCTGTACAGAGGAAACAGGATCTAAATTTGGAAATTACATCATTTTCCAAGGACCCTGTAGGAGGCTGGACTGGCTTGTAGTGAGTACCAAGGGGTACTTGCACCTTGCACCAGGCCCAGTTATCCCTTATTAGTGTATAGGGTGTCTAGCAGCTTAGGCTGATAGATAATGGTAGCTTAGCAGAGCAGCTTAGGCTGAACTAGGAGACGTGTGAAGCTACTACAGTACCACTTAGTGTCATATGCACAATATCATAAGAAAACACAATACACAGTTATACTAAAAATAAAGGTACTTTATTTTTATGACAATATGCCAAAGTATCTTAGAGTGTACCCTCAGTGAGAGGATAGGAAATATACACAAGATATATATACACAATAGCAAAAATATGCAGTATAGTCTTAGAAAACAGTGCAAACAATGTATAGTTACAATAGGATGCAATGGGGAAACATAGGGATAGGGGCAACATAAACCATATACTCCAGTAGTGAAATGGGAACCACGAATGGACCCCAAACCTATGTGACCTTGTAGAGGGTCGCTGGGACTATTAGAAAATAGTGAGAGTTAGCAAAATAACCCTCCCCAAGATCCTGAAAAGTGAGTGCAAAGTGCACTAAAGTTCCCCTAAGGACAAAAGAGTCGTGTTAGAGGAATAATGCAGGAAATACACAAACCAGCAATGCAACCACTGTGGATTTCCAATCTAGGGTACCTGTGGAACAAGGGGACCAAGTCCAAAAGTCACAAGCAAATCGGAGATGGGCAGATGCCCAGGAAATGCCAGCTGCGGGTGCAAAGAAGCTTCGACTGGACAGAAGAAGCTGCGGTTTCTGCAGGAACGAAAAGGGCTAGAGACTTCCCCTTTGGTGGACGGATCCCTCTCGCCTTGGAGAGTCGTGCAGAAGTGTTTTCCCGCCGGAAGGACGCCAACAAGCCTTGCTACACGCAAATCGTGCGTTTGGCGTTTTTGGACGCTGCTGGGGCCCAGGAGGGACCAGGAGGTCGCAAATTGGACCTGCAGAGAGAGGGGACGTCGAGCAAGACAAAGAGCCCTCACTGAAGCAGGTAGCACCCGGAGAAGTGCCAGAAACAGGCACTACGAGGATGCGTGAAACGGTGCTCGCCGAAGTTGCACAAAGGAGTCCCACGTCGCCGGAGACCAACTTAGAAAGTCGTGCAATGCAGGTTAGAGTGCCGTGGACCCAGGCTTGGCTGTGCACGAAGGATTTCCGCCGGAAGTGCACAGGGGCCGGAGCAGCTGCAAAGTCGCGGTTCCCAGCAATGCAGCCCAGCGAGGTGAGGCAAGGACTTACCTCCACCAAACTTGGACTGAAGAGTCACTGGACTGTGGGGGTCACTTGGACAGAGTCGCTGGATTCGAGGGACCTCGCTCGTCGTGCTGAGAGGAGACCCAAGGGACCGGTAATGCAGCTTTTTGGTGCCTGCGGTTGCAGGGGGAAGATTCCGTCGACCCACGGGAGATTTCTTCGGAGCTTCTGGTGCAGAGAGGAGGCAGGCTACCCCCACAGCATGCACAAGCAGGAAAACAGTCGAGAAGGCGGCAGGATCAGCGTTACAGAGTTGCAGTAGTCGTCTTTGCTACTATGTTGCAGGTTTGCAGGCTTCCAGCGCGGTCAGCGGTCGTTTCCTTATCAGAAGGTGAAGAGAGAGATGCAGAGGAACTCTGCTGAGCTCATGCATTCGTTATCTAAAGTTTCCCCAGAGACAGAGACCCTAAATAGCCAGAAAAGAGGGTTTGGCTACCTAGGAGAGAGGATAGGCTACTAACACCTGAAGGAGCCTATCAGCAGGAGTCTCTGACGTCACCTGGTGGCACTGGCCACTCAGAGCAGTCCAGTGTGCCAGCAGCACCTCTGTTTCCAAGATGGCAGAGGTCTGGAGCACACTGGAGGAGCTCTGGACACCTCCCAGGGGAGGTGCAGGTCAGGGGAGTGGTCACTCCCCTTTCCTTTGTCCAGTTTCGCGCCAGAGCAGGGGCTAAGGGGTCCCTGAACCGGTGTAGACTGGCTTATGCAGAATTGGGCACATCTGTGCCCAACAAAGCATTTCCAGAGGCTGGGGGAGGCTACTCCTCCCCTGCCTTCACACCATTTTCCAAAGGGAGAGGGTGTCACACCCTCTCTCAGAGGAAGTTCTTTGTTCTGCCATCCTGGGCCAGGCCTGGCTGGACCCCAGGAGGGCAGCTGCCTGTCTGAGGGGTTGGCAGCAGCAGCAGCTGCAGTGAAACCCCAGGAAGGGCAGTTTGGCAGTACCAGGGTCTGTGCTACAGACCACTGGGATCATGGGATTGTGCCAACTATGCCAGGATGGTATAGAGGGGGCAATTCCATGATCATAGACATGTTACATGGCCATATTCGGAGTTACCATGGTGAAGCTACATATAGGTAGTGACCTATACGTAGTGCACGCGTGTAATGGTGTCCCCGCACTCACAAAGTTCAGGGAATTGGCTCTGAACAATGTGGGGGCACCTTGGCTAGTGCCAGGGTGCCCTCACACTAAGTAACTTTGCACCTAACCTTTACCAGGTAAAGGTTAGACATATAGGTGACTTATAAGTTACTTAAGTGCAGTGTAAAATGGCTGTGAAATAACGTGGACGTTATTTCGCTCAGGCTGCAGTGGCAGGCCTGTGTAAGAATTGTCAGAGCTCCCTATGGGTGGCAAAAGAAATGCTGCAGCCATAGGGATCTCCTGGAACCCCAATACCCTGGGTACCTCAGTACCATATACTAGGGAATTATAAGGGGGTTCCAGTAAGCCAATGTGAATTGGTAAAATTGGTCACTAGCCCGTTAGTGACAATTTAAAAGTAATGAGAGAGCATAACCACTGAGGTTCTGGTTAGCAGAGCCTCAGTGAGACAGTTAGGCACCACACAGGGAACATACACATGCACACCTATGAGCACTGGGGCCCTGTGTGACAGGGTCCCAGTGACACATACATATAGGCCACAAACCTATGAGCACTGGGGTCCTGACCAGCAGGATCCCAGTGACACATAACAACCATACTGAAAACATGGTGTTTTCACTATGAGCACTGAGGCCTGGCTATCAGGATCCCAGTGAGACAGTGAAAACAGTGACAAACACCCTGACATACACTCACAAACAGGCCAAAAGTGGGGGTAACAAGGCTAGAAAGAGGCTACCTTCTCACACAACCCCCCCCCAAACGAAGGACAATAAGGCTAACCTTGGCCAGTTGAGACTTTATTGTCTAAGTGGTGATAAGTAGAGAGTAGCTCTGCAATAGACTGGTTACTCCCTTATCATCCACTATATGGTTACTTCCCTGTGGGGATGTAAACCACCCTGTTTGAAGTTTTTTAGCTAAGCAACAATGTGAAGATGTATTTTCAGAGTTTCTATCAGTAAGTTTTAGTTTAGAGCAGTGGGAATTGTCCACTGAACCTATTTGTAGTGATGGAAATGCCAGACAGGGATGCTGTCTCAGAAAAGCCATAGCTGGGCAAAAACTTTGTCCATCTGGCTGGAAGAGAGAACAGGGATGCTGTTTCTCTTGAGTTGGAGCAGGGCAGGGATGCTGTCCTATGAGCTCCACACTAGGGCAGGGATGCTGTCCTAAGTGTTGTGAGGTAGTGCAGGGTTTCTGCACTAAAGTTTCTCTGGGAGGGTTGGAGGGATGCTCCATGTTAACTAAAATGGTGCTGTTTTTCTCACCAATGTTAGTTATCCCACAGAGAGGTACTTCCACCTCAGGGAGTACAGTTTTGCCAACTGATGATTCCCTTGGAACAGGTGCCACCCCAGGAGAGGTTTCTCCCACCACAGGAATAGTATCCTGAATGGTAGGGTGGTTAGGGGATACTGTGATACCCTTTTTACCTGTTGATGGAGAGGGATCCTGAGTTTTCAGGCCTTCTCTCCTTTGCTTTTTCATTTCACTTGAAATGAGAGGGAACAATTCCTCAGGGATGCCCAGCATGGCTGCATGGGCATAAAACTCTACATCAGCCCAACCTGAGGCCTCTAGGTCATTACCTAAGAGACAGTCTACAGGTAAGCTAGGTGATATCACCACCTGCTTAGGGCCAGTAACTCCACCCCAACTAAACTGAATTATAGCTAAGGGAAGAAACTTAGTGGAGTTATGGACATCAATAATCTTATACTGTTGTCCAATGATGTGTTGTTCAGGAGGCACTAGGTTTTCAGTCACCAAAGTGAAACTGGCACCTGTGTCCCTGTAGGCCAAGGCCTCAACACCATTTATTGAAACTGTCTGCCTGTACTTATCCATTGTAAGGGGACAAGCAGCCAGTGTGGCAAGGCCAATGCCACTAGGTGTGACAGAAACTGTCTTGGGACTGATGACATCAGTTTCCACTATGGACCCATAAGTGAACCCAACTACACCCTTTGCTTGACTGTTGCCAGCAGTCCCACCACTAGTACCACTACTGCTAGGGGCACTAGAGCTTGATGTATTAGTGGTGGTAGGCTCAGGGGGTTTACCTGGACAGGACTTATCCCCTGGCCTATGGCCTCTATTTTTACACACAAAGCACCAAGGCTTTTTAATGTGTGCAGGTTGGGAAGAAGAGGAAGAATTTGTTTTATCCCCACCCTCTGAAGAGTGTTTAAGATTTGAAGTGGGATCTTTGGTTTTACCCTTATCCCCATGCTTATCTTGAGATTTTTCACCATCTTTCTTCTTATTGCCATCTTTGTCACCCCCTGTATGAACTTTTCTGTTCACCCTTGTTCTGACCCATTTGTCTGCCTTCTTTCCCAATTCTTGGGGAGAGGTCAGATCAGAGTCTACCAGGTACTGGTGCAACAAATCAGACACACAATTATTAAGAATATGCTCTCTCAGGATCAAGTTATACAGGCTGTCATAATCAGTAACTTTACTGCCATGTAACCACCCCTCCAAGGCCTTCACTGCCTGGTCAATGAAATCAACCCAGTCTTGTGAAGCCTCCTTTTTGGTCTCTCTGAACTTTATCCTGTACTGTTCAGTGGTTAAGCCATAACCATCCAGGAGTGCATTCTTAAGAACTTGGAAATTATTGGCATCATTTTCTTTCACTGTAAGGAGCCTATCCCTACCTTTTCCACTAAATGATAGCCATAGGATAGCAGCCCACTGCTTTTGAGGGACATCCTGTACAGCACAGGCCCTCTCAAGTGCAGCAAACCACTTGTTAATGTCATCCCCCTCCTTATAAGGGGGAACTATCTTGTGCAGATTCCTAGAATCATGCTCTTTTGCAGGATGACTATGGGGAATACTGCTGCTGCCACCATGGGTATCTAAACCCAACTTCTGTCTTTCCCTCTCTATTTCTAAAGACTGTCTATCCAAATCCAGCTGTTGCTTCTTGAGCTTCAGTCTGGTTTGTTCCACTCTCAATCTATTGAGCTCCCTTTCTAACAATCTGTCATCAGGGTGGGTGGGAGGGACATTTCTAGATACAGAGGTATGATGGGAATGAACAGAAGGAGACCTGTCCCTTACAGAGGGCACCCTAACAGCTTGGCTACCAGTATAATGTGAGAGCACACCATTAGTATGGTGTGATTCAACTTCTGTACCAACTATGCTAGACTGTCTAGTAATGGGCAGGCTGAGAAGTTTATTTCCTGAACCTTTTCCTGGGGGAGTCCCTGGATCAGATTGAGAACCATTAGCTACTTTTTCTACAGATTGGGCACTTATGGCCTTATCCTGTACTCTAAGCATATTAATTAACAGTTCTAAGGAAGGATTCTTCCCTACACTCAATCCTCTCTCTATGCAGAGACTCCTTGCTCCTTTCCAGCTAAGGTGATCATATGCAAGTTTGGACAGTTCAACATTTTGGCCTGTGCCAGACATTTTTAGAGAGAGTTGAAGTGATAGAAAAAGAGAAAAAAGTTTTCAGAACTTTTTGGAAAGACAGAAAAAAACTTTTTAAACTTTTAAGAACTTTTTGAAAGTTTAGAAGTACTTTTCAGCACTTAGAAAAGAGTGAAAAGAGGAAATGCAAAACTTTTTGGCTATGTGTATATACACTGACCTTGTTTTGTATATTTTTCTCTTATGAAAAGTACAATGACAAGAGTGGTAAGTAGTCTCAAAGCACTTATCCCACCGCTGCACAACCAATGTAGGAGGCTGGACTGGCTTGTAGTGAGTACCAAGGGGTACTTGCACCTTGCACCAGGCCCAGTTATCCCTTATTAGTGTATAGGGTGTCTAGCAGCTTAGGCTGATAGATAATGGTAGCTTAGCAGAGCAGCTTAGGCTGAACTAGGAGACGTGTGAAGCTACTACAGTACCACTTAGTGTCATATGCACAATATCATAAGAAAACACAATACACAGTTATACTAAAAATAAAGGTACTTTATTTTTATGACAATATGCCAAAGTATCTTAGAGTGTACCCTCAGTGAGAGGATAGGAAATATACACAAGATATATATACACAATAGCAAAAATATGCAGTATAGTCTTAGAAAACAGTGCAAACAATGTATAGTTACAATAGGATGCAATGGGGAAACATAGGGATAGGGGCAACATAAACCATATACTCCAGTAGTGAAATGGGAACCACGAATGGACCCCAAACCTATGTGACCTTGTAGAGGGTCGCTGGGACTATTAGAAAATAGTGAGAGTTAGCAAAATAACCCTCCCCAAGACCCTGAAAAGTGAGTGCAAAGTGCACTAAAGTTCCCCTAAGGACAAAAGAGTTGTGTTAGAGGAATAATGCAGGAAATACACAAACCAGCAATGCAACCACTGTGGATTTCCAATCTAGGGTACCTGTGGAACAAGGGGACCAAGTCCAAAAGTCACAAGCAAGTCGGAGATGGGCAGATGCCCAGGAAATGCCAGCTGCGGGTGCAAAGAAGCTTCGACTGGACAGAAGAAGCTGCGGTTTCTGCAGGAACGAAAAGGGCTAGAGACTTCCCCTTTGGTGGACGGATCCCTCTCGCCTTGGAGAGTCGTGCAGAAGTGTTTTCCCGCCGGAAGGACGCCAACAAGCCTTGCTACATGCAAATCGTGCGTTTGGCGTTTTTGGACGCTGCTGGGGCCCAGGAGGGACCAGGAGGTCGCAAATTGGACCTGCAGAGAGAGGGGACGTCGAGCAAGACAAAGAGCCCTCACTGAAGCAGGTAGCACCCGGAGAAGTGCCAGAAACAGGCACTACGAGGATGCGTGAAACGGTGCTCGCCGAAGTTGCACAAAGGAGTCCCACGTCGCCGGAGACCAACTTAGAAAGTCGTGCAATGCAGGTTAGAGTGCCGTGGACCCAGGCTTGGCTGTGCATGAAGGATTTCCGCCGGAAGTGCACAGGGGCCGGAGCAGCTGCAAAGTCGCGGTTCCCAGCAATGCAGCCCAGCGAGGTGAGGCAAGGATTTACCTCCACCAAACTTGGACTGAAGAGTCACTGGACTGTGGGGGTCACTTGGACAGAGTCGCTGGATTCGAGGGACCTCGCTCGTCGTGCTGAGAGGAGACCCAAGGGACCGGTAATGCAGCTTTTTGGTGCCTGCGGTTGCAGGGGGAAGATTCCGTCGACCCACGGGAGATTTCTTCGGAGCTTCTGGTGCAGAGAGGAGGCAGGCTACCCCCACAGCATGCACAAGCAGGAAAACAGTCGAGAAGGCGGCAGGATCAGCGTTACAGAGTTGCAGTAGTCGTCTTTGCTACTATGTTGCAGGTTTGCAGGCTTCCAGCGCGGTCAGCGGTCGTTTCCTTATCAGAAGGTGAAGAGAGAGATGCAGAGGAACTCGGCTGAGCTCATGCATTCGTTATCTAAAGTTTCCCCAGAGACAGAGACCCTAAATAGCCAGAAAAGAGGGTTTGGCTACTTAGGAGAGAGGATAGGCTACTAACACCTGAAGGAGCCTATCAGCAGGAGTCTCTGACGTCACCTGGTGGCACTGGCCACTCAGAGCAGTCCAGTGTGCCAGCAGCACCTCTGTTTCCAAGATGGCAGAGGTCTGGAGCACACTGGAGGAGCTCTGGACACCTCCCAGGGGAGGTGCAGGTCAGGGGAGTGGTCACTCCCCTTTCCTTTGTCCAGTTTCGCGCCAGAGCAGGGGCTAAGGGGTCCCTGAACCGGTGTAGACTGGCTTATGCAGAATTGGGCACATCTGTGCCCAACAAAGCATTTCCAGAGGCTGGGGGAGGCTACTCCTCCCCTGCCTTCACACCATTTTCCAAAGGGAGAGGGTGTCACACCCTCTCTCAGAGGAAGTTCTTTGTTCTGCCAT
The DNA here is from genome assembly GCF_031143425.1 of Pleurodeles waltl. Lineage (NCBI taxonomy): Eukaryota > Metazoa > Chordata > Amphibia > Caudata > Salamandridae > Pleurodeles > Pleurodeles waltl. The sequence continues at coordinate 583,371,476 of NC_090451.1, forward strand.
CCTGGGCCAGGCCTGGCTGGACCCCAGGAGGGCAGCTGCCTGTCTGAGGGGTTGGCAGCAGCAGCAGCTGCAGTGAAACCCCAGGAAGGGCAGTTTGGCAGTACCAGGGTCTGTGCTACAGTCCACTGGGATCATGGGATTGTGCCAACTATGCCAGGATGGTATAGAGGGGGCAATTCCATGATCATAGACATGTTACATGGCCATATTCGGAGTTACCATGGTGAAGCTACATATAGGTAGTGACCTATATGTAGTGCACGCGTGTAATGGTGTCCCCGCACTCACAAAGTTCAGGGAATTGGCTCTGAACAATGTGGGGGCACCTTGGCTAGTGCCAGGGTGCCCTCACACTAAGTAACTTTGCACCTAACCTTTACCAGGTAAAGGTTAGACATATAGGTGACTTATAAGTTACTTAAGTGCAGTGTAAAATGGCTGTGAAATAACGTGGACGTTATTTCACTCAGGCTGCAGTGGCAGGCCTGTGTAAGAATTGTCAGAGCTCCCTATGGGTGGCAAAAGAAATGCTGCAGCCCATAGGGATCTCCTGGAACCCCAATACCCTGGGTACCTCAGTACCATATACTAGGGAATTATAAGGGTGTTCCAGTAAGCCAATGTGAATTGGTAAAATTGGTCACTAGCCCGTTAGTGACAATTTAAAAGTAATGAGAGAGCATAACCACTGAGGTTCTGGTTAGCAGAGCCTCAGTGAGACAGTTAGGCACCACACAGGGAACATACACATTCACACCTATGAGCACTGGGGCCCTGTGTGACAGGGTCCCAGTGACACATACATATAGGCCACAAACCTATGAGCACTGGGGTCCTGACCAGCAGGATCCCAGTGACACATAACAACCATACTGAAAACATGGTGTTTTCACTATGAGCACTGAGGCCTGGCTATCAGGATCCCAGTGAGACAGTGAAAACAGTGACAAACACCCTGACATACACTCACAAACAGGCCAAAAGTGGGGGTAACAAGGCTAGAAAGAGGCTACCTTCTCACAGACCCCATATCCAAACCTGCTCCAGGTGCTCCTTTCCATATGAATTCAGTGCACAATTTGTGTATCTTAGAAACTAGAAACTAGTATCCCTACAGTTGGACATAGATGTAAGCCTCTGAGTGTAGATTTACTACCATCTTTGTGAATCTGCTCAAATGTTGCATGCACATGCAATTTACTAGACAAACATGGAAAGGATTTATACTCAGACAGGACAAAACTTTACTGTGCGCTATATATTTGTACTTGATCACTGTCATTCAGGAAACAAGTTTTCTAGTGGCGTCAAAAGATGCAAAGGAGTCAAATAGACTTCATAATTTTAAAAATGTATTTCAAACATTCTGAAATACATCACTTGTAGTGCTTTTTAATTAAAAAAAATACACCAGTACAAAATAGTTAATTAATTCTGACTGCCTACCATTACTCCACAACCCAATTGTGCATTTTAGTTTTTTAGTGCTAGGTTTTTGTATTTTTTGCTTAAATTAAATGACAGCACCTTAGCGGACGCCTTTTGTAACTTTATGTGTTTTAATAAATGGCCATTGGAGGCTCATCTTTAATTAAACCTTTCTTTTTTCATTTATCAACTCTGTCATTTTTAGCCCTGAAAGTGCTTTCATCGTTCTGATAAAATAGATGAGAAAACTCTGCTGGAATTCAAAACCGCTGTAGTCTCACATCGATATCTGCAATGGTGTCTGTACTGGCACATATAACAATCTGCATAAAACTGGATATCACATTCATGAAACAGAATGATTCATAGGCTACTTTTTACTAGATGCAAGACTACAATCTTTCTTTTGTTCAGTTATTTTTTAAATAGCTCAGCACCTTATTGTTGCTATGACGGGTCAACAAAATAAAACCATTATTCAAATGTATGTTCTAAGGCCTCAAGTGTCATCCTTCTGTCAGATTTCTGGCTCTTTGTTTTAATTGCATGTCGTTCTTTCTTTTTGTGGGATTGTTGCTGGGTACTCCTATTGTTTATTTGTGAATGAAGAAAATGAAGATGGGTGTGATAACAGCAGATCCATCTATTCTGTGATTTCACACCTGTCCCCAATTGGTTTAAACACTGCACTTTACTGCTTGTTAACTCTGAGCCAAAAATATTAGGATTCAAGAGTTGAGCAGAGATGTCCTCACAATAAAAAACAAACTGAAGTTTAGAAAGTTTTAAAAGGCCTTACGAGGATAAGCGCAATCATTTTTTAGGTGACAGCCTAGAGGCCCTTAGCTCCAGCCCAGCCCACAATCCTGACGGGGGGGTGGTGTGCTAAAGCCCTTTAAGCCCTGTGGGCGTTGTCTGCCTAGTGTGAACATAGTGTGTGAAACAGCTGAACACTTCCTGATCTCAATGCACTGAACACTTCCAAGGGTTTATACTATACATGCGTTTACCACGCATCAGGTAGCCAAGAGTGTACATTCGTAACAATTTATAAGATGCAAATGGCCTCTTTGAAGTGAGCTTCTGTGATAAGCCAGTGAATACATATCCTGTCTTGTTTGACATGGTGGCATGTCTGCAGAGTACAAATAATCTTTGTAGCACGCATATGAACTGCCCGTAGCTTTCCAATTATTGTATTGTAATTTAATGTACATAGCCCTTATATCCCTTGCCAAGCCCTTGATGTGCTATACACCAGGCAGCACGCTGCTCCAGATAGCCAAGGCTAATGGGTAATTCAGTGTAGGGCTGGTCCAAGGCTTTGTGGGGCCCAGGGCAGAATGGGGACATGTGAGGCCCCTGTAGGATGTGACATCGCAGGAAGTGACATCCTAGGAAGGGACATCAATTGCACATTAATGTTCTGGAATTGTTGAAGCAGCTTTGCAAGAAACTACCTATCTGGTGTGGATATCACTAAAATGTCTAAAAATGTAAATAATAATCCTAATAAAAAATGTATATATTTTTTAACCCCTCTGGTGCGGGCGTCGGCCACTGGCTGACGCCCGCACTACCTCCCTGGTGCGGTTCATGACCAGTGGCAGATGGAGTTTTTTTTATTTTTTATTATCCCCCGATCATGAGACACAGAAAATCTTCCATGTCTCCCCCACCCCCTCACCCGCCCCTTTGTGACATAATCGCGTTGCGAAGCGCGCTGACGTCACTATCTGTTTTTCACATTGGAGCAGGAAGCGGCCATAAGGCTGCTTCCTGCTCCGGTGGGGAAAACGGGCCCAAACGGGCAGAAGGCCTTGTTTGAAAGGGTAGATCCTCCTCTTTCAAACGAGGTCTTCCTGAAATGGTTTCCTGGCCCTCAATCTCAGCACAGCTGCGATGGAGGGCCAGGAAACCCCACTAGACTCCAGGGAATTCACTTGGGGGGGTGTCGGCCCACTCAGGAACGGGTCGCCCCACCCACCCCTCGGGGGCATTTTTTTCTTAAAAGTTTACCCCTAAGGGTTACAAAATGAAAAAAAAAATTGTTTTTTTAAATGAAATTGACAGGGGGTCGTCTGTGGGCAGGGCGACCCCCTGTGGGGGCAACTTTGTTTTAACCTGTTGGCTGCGGGTGTCGGCCACTGGCCGACACCCACACTCCCTCCCTGGTGCGGGTCACGACCAGTGGCCGACACCAGGGAGGGGGTTAATAAATCCTCTGGTGCGTCGCACCCGAGGATTTTTTGTCTTTTTTTTTTTTATAACCCCAGGAGACACGGAAGCTTCCGTGTCTCCCCCCGCCCCTTTGTGACGTCAGCGCGCCGCGAGGCGCGCTGACGTTACAAAGTTGATCTCCCCATCGGAGCAGGAAGCAGCCTTGCGGGGAGATCAACTTTGTAACGTCAGCGCGCCTCGCGGCGCGCTGACGTCACAAAGGGGCGGGGGGAGACACGGAAGCTTCCGTGTCTCCTGGGGTTATAAAAAAAAAAAAGACAAAAAATCCTTGCTTCCTGCTCCAATGGGGAAAACGGCCTTCCCCACGTTCCGTAAGGCCTCGTAAGAAAGGGGAGAGTCTCCCCTTTCTTACGAGGCCTTCCTGAAAGTGTTTCCTGGCCCCCCATCGCAGCTGTGGGCATCGTAAGAAAGGGGAGAGTCTCACCCTTTCTTACGAGGCCTTCCTGAAAGTGTTTCCAGGCCCCCGATCGCAGCTGTGCTGTGCTGCGATCGGGGGCCAGGAAACACCACTAGATGCCAGGGATTTCACTTGGGGGGTCGGCCCCTCGGAAAATGGGGCGTTTTCTTTTAAAAAAAGGTAGGTGCCCCCTGGGGGGGGGCACGATTGCGCCCCCGTAGGGGAATTTTTTTTTTTCAAAAATAAAAATAAAAATAAATGGACAGGGGGTCGCCCGTGGGCAGGGCGACCCCATGTGGGGGCAATATTTTTTTTAGATGTTGTATGGTTTCCCTGGGGGCCATTTTGGCCCCCAAGGAAACCATACAACAACTAAAAAAAATAGATCTATATATAGATCTATATATATAGATAGATATATCTATGTAGACATATCTATGTACATGGATATATCTATAGGTATATATATAGGGGAAGGGGCTGGGAGGATCACTGTTCAAAAAGCCAGGTTTTGAGGCCCTTCCTGAAAAGAAGTAGGTTTTGGGTCTTGCGAAGGTGGGTTGGGAGGGCGTTCCAGGTTTTGGGTGCAAGGTAGGAGAAGGATCTGCCCCCGGTGGTGGTGTGTTTGATGCGAGGGACAGAGGCAAGAGAGAGATCAGCTGAGTGGAGGTTTCGTGTGTGGGTGTGGAAGGTGACTCTCGTTGAGGTAGGCAGGGCCTGTGTTGTGGAGTGATTTGTGTGCAGGGATGAGGATCTTGAAGGTGATCCTTTTGTCAATGGGGAGCCAGTGGAGGGATTTGACGTGTGGAGAGATGTGTTCGTGTCGGGGGAGGTCGAGGATGAGTCGTGCTGCTGAGTTCTGGATGCGCTGTAGTTTGCGCTTGAGTTTTAGAGTGGTGCCGGCGTAGAGGGCGTTTCCGTAATCGAGTCTGCTGCTGATGAGTGCGTGAGTGACAGTTTTTCTGGTCTCTGTGGGGATCCATTTGAATGTTTTTTTCAGTATACGGAGTGTGTTGAAGCATGAGGAGGTGAGAGCGTTGATTTGTTGGGTCATCGAGAGGGAGGAGTCTAGGATGATGCTGAGGTTGCGTGCATGGTTGGCGGGGGTGGGTGCAGGGCCTAGCGTGGTGGGCCACCATGAGGGGTCCCAGGTGTTTTTGTGTGGGCCAAAGAGGATTATTTCGGTTTTGTTTGAGTTGAGTTTCAGGTGGTTGGCTCTCATATATATATCACTTTTGTCAATATGTGTGTGGTTTCCCTGGGGGGAAAAGGGTCAGACTTGTCTAGTGGCAGTTTTAGTGCCATAAAGAAGCGCAGAAGGTTTATATGCCTACTGCAAATAGCAAATCTGTATTTTATGTAAGTAGCCGAGTACATTAGTAAAGTCAGACATTACCTGCGCTATAATACCAATAAAATGTATGTGCGGGGTGGAGGGCGGCTATGGACAGATGAAGGGAACTTTTGCTGGGTGGTAATGAGGGAATCCGAGGAGGAGGGAGTGGAAGCACCAATAATGATTGTTGGACTGGGCGCAGGAGGTGCTAAAGACTGTGACGAATGGTATGTGACAAAGTGTTTTTTGAGTGTCTTGAAAGAACGTGCTGATTGAGGGAAGAAAAGCAGGTAAGGTGGCCTCTACTGTTGCACGTATCTCACACACACCATCGATTTTATGACTGTCTACGTAGGCTAGTGTTTTAGAGCAACAGTTTAGTCAATAGCAGAAATGGCATCTTGATGGATGACTGCTGCCGGCGCTCGGGTTATAGAGGACAGCTCTGACATAGGATCAGAGACTGAGACATCAGATACTGAGACAGCATCTGAGGGATAGGACAATGGCGCAGACTGTGGGAGTGATTTTTCAGTCGGAGGAGTCCCATCCGATAACTCCTCTTCCAGTATATTGTGAGGGAGGTGATGAGGACAGTCCTGCTGTCCCTTCGCAAGCTGTTTGTGAAACTGGGTAATTGTGGGTTAGCCCAACCCAGAGAGCAGGTGAATGCGGCGGCAAGCAGAGAGAGAGAGAGTGCTCTCTTGGGAGCTCCCCAATTTAGTTCAGCCCCAAATTCCACCACCCAAATCGTATTGTGGAGACATCAAAATTATCTATGGCAAAACAAACTGGTTTTGTAAGGCAGGCACCTGTGTTTTTGGTCCTGGGTTCGGCGGCCATATAGAGAAACACACTAAACCCAAACATTTCTGGAAACTAGACATTCGGGGGAGTCCACAGAGGTGTGACTTGTGTGGATTCCCCAAAGTTTTCTTACCCAGAATACCCTGCAAAGCTGAAATGTTGAATAAAAACTCTATTTTTCTCGCATTTCTGTCACACAAACTACAGGAATATGCTGGGATCCACATAATTCCTACCACCCAGTGACTCCTCACCTGTCCTGATAAAAACACTACCCCACTTGAGTGCCTACACCTAGTGCCTGCGTCAGGAAAGGATCACCCCAGGGTCAACAGCTGCCTCATGTAAGGACCAACATTGACCGTTGTGTGATCTATTCCTGTCGCGCACCAGGCCTACCCACACAAGTGAAGTATCATTTTTATCGGGAGACTTGGGGGAACGCTGGGTGGAAGGAAATTTCTGGCTCCTCTCAGATTCCAGAACTTTCAGTCACCGAAATGTGAGGAAAACGTGTTTTTTTTAGCCACGTTTCGAGGTTTGCAAAGGATTCTGGGTAACAGAACCTGGTCAGAGCCCCACAAGTCACCCCATCTTGGATTCCCCTAGGTCTCTAGTTTTAAAAAATGCACAGGTTTGGTAGGTTTCCCTATGTGCCGGCTGAGCTAGAGGCCAAAATCTACAGGTAGGCACTTTGCAAAAAACAGCTCTGTTTTCTGTCAAAAAATGGGATGTGTCCACTTTGTGTTTTGGGGCATTTCCTGTCGCGGGCGCTAGGCCTACCCACACAAATGAGGTATCATTTTTATCGGGAGACTTGAGGGAACGCTGGGAGGAAGGAGATTTGTGGCTCCTCTCAGATTCCAGAACTTTCAGTCACTGAAATGTGAGGAAAACATGTTTTTTTAGCCACGTTTTGAGGTTTGCAAAGGATTCTAGGTAACAGAACCTGGTCAGAGCCCCACAAGTCACCCCATCTTGGATTCCCCTAGGTCTCTAGTTTTCATAAATGCACAGGGTTGGTAGGTTTCCCTATGTGCCGGCTGAGCTGGAGGCCAAAATATACAGGTAGGTACTTTGCAAAAAACAGCTCTGTTTTCTGTCAAAAAAATGGGATGTGTCCACTTTGTGTTTTGGGGCATTTCCTGTTGCGGGCGCTAGGCCTACCCACACAAGTGAGGTATCATTTTTATCGGGAGACTTGGGGGAACGCTGGGTGGAAGGACATTTGTGGCTCCTCTCAGATTCCAGAACTTTCAGTCACTGAAATGTGAGGAAAACATGTTTTTTTAGCCACGTTTTGAGGTTTGCAAAGGATTCTAGGTAACAGAACCTGGTCAGAGCCCCACAAGTCACCCCATCTTGGATTCCCCTAGGTCTCTAGTTTTCATAAATGCACAGGTTTGGTAGGTTTCCCTATGTGCCGGCTGAGCTGGAGGCCAAAATATACAGGTAGACACTTTGCAAAAAACAGCTCTGTTTTCTGTTAAAAAATGGGATGTGTCCACTTTGTGTTTTGGGGCATTTCGTGTCGTGGGCGCTAGGCCTACCCACACAAGTGAGGTATCATTTTTATCGGGAGACTTGAGGGAACGCTGGGAGGAAGGAGATTTGTGGCTCCTCTCAGATTCCAGAACTTTCAGTCACTGAAATGTGAGGAAAACATGTTTTTTTAGCCACGTTTTGAGGTTTGCAAAGGATTCTAGGTAACAGAACCTGGTCAGAGCCCCACAAGTCACCCCATCTTGGATTCCCCTAGGTCTCTAGTTTTCATAAATGCACAGGGTTGGTAGGTTTCCCTATGTGCCGGCTGAGCTGGAGGCCAAAATATACAGGTAGGCACTTTGCAAAAAACAGCTCTGTTTTCTGTCAAAAAAATGGGATGTGTCCACTTTGTGTTTTGGGGCATTTCCTGTTGCGGGCGCTAGGCCTACCCACACAAGTGAGGTATCATTTTTATCGGGAGACTTGGGGGAACGCTGGGTGGAAGGACATTTGTGGCTCCTCTCAGATTCCAGAACTTTCAGTCACTGAAATGTGAGGAAAACATGTTTTTTTAGCCACGTTTTGAGGTTTGCAAAGGATTCTAGGTAACAGAACCTGGTCAGAGCCCCACAAGTCACCCCATCTTGGATTCCCCTAGGTCTCTAGTTTTCATAAATGCACAGGTTTGGTAGGTTTCCCTATGTGCCGGCTGAGCTGGAGGCCAAAATATACAGGTAGGCACTTTGCAAAAAACAGCTCTGTTTTCTGTCAAAAAATGGGATGTGTCCACTTTGTGTTTTGGGGCATTTCCTGTCGCGGGCGCTAGGCCTACCCACACAAGTGAGGTATCATTTTTATCGGGAGACTTGAGGGAACGCTGGGAGGAAGGAGATTTGTGGCTCCTCTCAGATTCCAGAACTTTCAGTCACTGAAATGTGAGGAAAACATGTTTTTTTAGCCACGTTTTGAGGTTTGCAAAGGATTCTAGGTAACGGAACCTGGTCAGAGCCCCACACGTCACTCCATCTTGGATTCCCCTAGGTCTCTAGTTTTCATAAATGCACAGGTTTGGTAGGTTTCCCTATGTGCCGGCTGAGCTGGAGGCCAAAATATACAGGTAGACACTTTGCAAAAAACAGCTCTGTTTTCTGTTAAAAAATGGGATGTGTCCACTTTGTGTTTTGGGGCATTTCCTGTCGCGGGCGCTAGGCCTACCCACACAAGTGAGGTATCATTTTTATCGGGAGACTTACCCAGAATACCCTGCAAAGCTGAAATGTTGAATAAAAACTCTATTTTTCTCGCATTTCTGTCACACAAACTACAGGAATATGCTGGGATCCACATAATTCCTACCACCCAGTGACTCCTCACCTGTCCTGATAAAAACACTACCCCACTTGAGTGCCTACACCTAGTGCCTGCGTCAGGAAAGGATCACCCCAGGGTCAACAGCTGCCTCATGTAAGGACCAACATTGACCGTTGTGTGATCTATTCCTGTCGCGCACCAGGCCTACCCACACAAGTGAAGTATCATTTTTATCGGGAGACTTGGGGGAACGCTGGGTGGAAGGAAATTTCTGGCTCCTCTCAGATTCCAGAACTTTCAGTCACCGAAATGTGAGGAAAACGTGTTTTTTTTAGCCACGTTTCGAGGTTTGCAAAGGATTCTGGGTAACAGAACCTGGTCAGAGCCCCACAAGTCACCCCATCTTGGATTCCCCTAGGTCTCTAGTTTAAAAAAATGCACAGGTTTGGTAGGTTTCCCTATGTGCCGGCTGAGCTAGAGGCCAAAATCTACAGGTAGGCACTTTGCAAAAAACAGCTCTGTTTTCTGTCAAAAAATGGGATGTGTCCACTTTGTGTTTTGGGGCATTTCCTGTCGCGGGCGCTAGGCCTACCCACACAAGTGAGGTATCATTTTTATCGGGAGACTTGAGGGAACGCTGGGAGGAGGGAGATTTGTGGCTCCTCTCAGATTCCAGAACTTTCAGTCACTGAAATGTGAGGAAAACATGTTTTTTTAGCCACGTTTTGAGGTTTGCAAAGGATTCTAGGTAACAGAACCTGGTCAGAGCCCCACACGTCACTCCATCTTGGATTCCCCATGGTCTCTAGTTTTCATAAATGCACAGGTTTAGTAGGTTTCCCTATGTGCCGGCTGAGCTGGAGGCCAAAATATACAGGTAGACACTTTGCAAAAAACAGCTCTGTTTTCTGTTAAAAAATGGGATGTGTCCACTTTGTGTTTTGGGGCATTTCCTGTCGTGGGCGCTAGGCCTACCCACACAAGTGAGGTATCATTTTTATCGGGAGACTTGAGGGAACGCTGGGAGGAAGGAGATTTGTAGCTCCTCTCAGATTCCAGAACTTTCAGTCACTGAAATGTGAGGAAAACATGTTTTTTTAGCCACGTTTTGAGGTTTGCAAAGGATTCTAGGTAACAGAACCTGGTCAGAGCCCCACAAGTCACCCCATCTTGGATTCCCCTAGGTCTCTAGTTTTCATAAATGCACAGGGTTGGTAGGTTTCCCTATGTGCCGGCTGAGCTGGAGGCCAAAATATACAGGTAGGCACTTTGCAAAAAAACAGCTCTGTTTTCTGTCAAAAAAATGGGATGTGTCCACGTTGTGTTTTGGGGCATTTCCTGTTGCGGGCGCTAGGCCTACCCACACAAGTGAGGTATCATTTTTATCGGGAGACTTGGGGGAACGCTGGGTGGAAGGACATTTGTGGCTCCTCTCAGATTCCAGAACTTTCAGTCACTGAAATGTGAGGAAAACATGTTTTTTTAGCCACGTTTTGAGGTTTGCAAAGGATTCTAGGTAACAGAACCTGGTCAGAGCCCCACAAGTCACCCCATCTTGGATTCCCCTAGGTCTCTAGTTTTCATAAATGCACAGGTTTGGTAGGTTTCCCTATGTGCCGGCTGAGCTGGAGTCCAAAATATACAGGTAGGCACTTTGCAAAAAACAGCTCTGTTTTCTGTCAAAAAATGGGATGTGTCCACTTTGTGTTTTGGGGCATTTCCTGTCGCGGGCGCTAGGCCTACCCACACAAGTGAGGTATCATTTTTATCGGGAGACTTGAGGAAACGCTGGGAGGAAGGAGATTTGTGGCTCCTCTCAGATTCCAGAACTTTCAGTCACTGAAATGTGAGGAAAACATGTTTTTTTAGCCACGTTTTGAGGTTTGCAAAGGATTCTAGGTAACAGAACCTGGTCAGAGCCCCACAAGACACCCCATCTTGGATTCCCATAGGTCTCTAGTTTTCATAAATGCACAGGTTTGGTAGGTTTCCCTATGTGCCGGCTGAGCTGGAGGCCAAAATATACAGGTAGGCACTTTGCAAAAAACAGCTCTGTTTTCTGTCAAAAAATGGGATGTGTCCACGTTGTGTTTTGGGGCATTTCCTGTTGCGGGCGCTAGGCCTACCCACACAAGTGAGGTATCATTTTTATCGGGAGACTTGGGGGGAACATAGAATAGCAAAACAAGTGTTATTGCCCCTTATCTTTCTCTACATTTTTTCCTTCCAAATATAAGAGAGTGTGTAAAAAAGACGTCTATTTGAGAATTGCCCTGCAATTCACATGCTAGTATGGGCACCCCGGAATTCAGAGATGTGCAAATAACCACTGCTCCTCAAAACCTTATCTTGAGCCCATTTTGGAAATGCAAAGGTTTTCTTGATACCTATTTTTCACTCTTCATATTTCAGGAAATGAAATGCTGTATACCCAGTATAGAATGAAAACCAACTGCAGGGTGCAGGTCATTTATTGGCTCTGGGTACCTAGGGTTTTTGATGAACCTACAAGCCCTTTATATCCCCGCAACCAGAAGAGTCCAGCAGACAAAGCGGTACATTGCTTTCAGAAATCTGACATCGCAGGAAAAAGTTACAGAGTAAAACATAAAGAGAAATGGCTGTTGTTTTCAGCTCAATTTCAATATTTTTTATTTCAGCTGTTATTTTCTGTAGGAAAACCTTGTAGGATCTACACAAATGACCCCTTGCTGAATTCAGAATTTTTTCTAGTTTTCAGAAATGTTTAGCTTTCTGGGATCAAGCATTGGTTTCACACCCATTCCTGTCACTAACTGGAAGGAGGCTGAAAGCACCAAAAATAGTAAAAATGGGGTATGTCCCAGTAAAATGCCAAATTTGTGTTGAAAAATGTGGTTTTCTGATTCAAGTATGCCCGTTCCTGAAAGGTGGGAAGATGGTGAAACCACAAGCCTTCTTCTGCAGCCCTTTCTTCCCATTGTTTTTTGAAAAAACGAAATTTTCACTGTATTTTGGCTACTTTCTTGGTCTCCTCCAGGGGAAACCACAAATTCTGGGTACCATTAGAATCCCAAGGATGTTGGAAAAAAAGCACACAAATTTGGCGTGGATAGCTTATGTGCACAAAAAGTTATGAAGGCCTAAGCGCGAACTACCCCAAATAGCCAAAAAAGGGCTCAGCACTGGGGCGGGAAACGGCCCAGCTGCTAAGGGGTTAATAGAAATATACATCTATATATTTATATAGATCTATGTATTGACATATCTATACAGAGATATATATATCTATCTATATAGATAGCTATATATATATATATATGTAAGTGTGTGTATATATATATATATATATATGTCACTTTTGTCAATACGTCTGTGGTTTCCACCACATAGAAAAGTGATCTCCTTACATATATATATGTGTATATATATATATATATATATATATATATGTATGTATACAGGGAGTGCAGAATTATTAGGCAAATGAGTATTTTGACCGCATCATCCTCTTTATGCATGTTGTCTTACTCCAAGCTGTATAGGCTCGAAAGCCTACTACCAATTAAGCATATTAGGTGATGTGCATCTCTGTAATGAGAAGGGGTGTGGTCTAATGACATCAACACCCTATATCAAGTGTGCATAATTATTAGGCAACTTCCTTTCCTTTGGCAAAATGGGTCAAAAGAAGGACTTGACAGGCTCAGAAAAGTCAAAAATAGTGAGATATCTTGCAGAGGGATGCAGCACTCTTAAAATTGCAAAGCTTCTGAAGCGTGATCATCGAACAATCAAGCGTTTCATTCAAAATAGTCAACAGGGTCGCAAGAAGCGTGTGGAAAAACCAAGGCGCAAAATAACTGCCCATGAACTGAGAAAAGTCAAGCGTGCAGCTGCCACGATGCCACTTGCCACCAGTTTGGCCATATTTCAGAGCTGCAACATCACTGGAGTGCCCAAAAGCACAAGGTGTGCAATACTCAGAGACATGGCCAAGGTAAGAAAGGCTGAAAGACGACCACCACTGAACAAGACACACAAGCTGAAACGTCAAGACTGGGCCAAGAAATATCTCAAGACTGATTTTTCTAAGGTTTTATGGACTGATGCAATGAGAGTGAGTCTTGATGGGCCAGATGGATGGGCCCGTGGCTGGATTGGTAAAGGGCAGAGAGCTCCAGTCCGACTCAGACGCCAGCAAGGTGGAGGTGGAGTACTGGTTTGGGCTGGTATCATCAAAGATGAGCTTGTGGGGCCTTTTCGGGTTGAGGATGGAGTCAAGCTCAACTCCCAGTCCTACTGCCAGTTCCTGGAAGACACCTTCTTCAAGCAGTGGTACAGGAAGAAGTCTGCATCCTTCAAGAAAAACATGATTTTCATGCAGGACAATGCTCTATCACACGCGTCCAAGTACTCCACAGCGTGGCTGGCAAGAAAGGGTATAAAAGAAGGAAATCTAATGACATGGCCTCCTTGTTCACCTGATCTGAACCCCATTGCGAACCTGTGGTCCATCATCAAATGTGAGATTTACAAGGAGGGAAAACAGTACACCTCTCTGAACAGTGTCTGGGAGGCTGTGGTTGCTGCTGCACGCAATGTTGATGGTGAACAGATCAAAACACTGACAGAATCCATGGATGGCAGGCTTTTGAGTGTCCTTGCAAAGAAAGGTGGCTATATTGGTCACTGATTTGTTTTTGTTTTGTTTTTGAATGTCAGAAATGTATATTTGTGAATGTTGAGATGTTATATTGGTTTCACTGGTAATAATAAATAATTGAAATGGGTATATATATATTTTTTTTGTTAAGTTGCCTAATAATAATGCACAGTAATAGTCACCTGCACTCACAGATATCCCCCTAACATAGCTAAAACTAAAAACAAACTAAAAACTACTTCCAAAAATATTCAGCTTTGATATTAATGAGTTTTTTGGGTTCATTGAGAACATGGTTGTTGTTCAATAATAAAATTAATCCTCAAAAATACAACTTGCCTAATAATTCTGCACTCCCTGTATATATATATATATATATATATATATATATATATGCCACCAGTTCTCTTGTAGCTGCAGCTTGAGTCTTCAAAGCAATGCACATATTTTAACTGACGCGTTTTAACTGTAGCTTTTAGGCAGCAATAAAAAAGTCAAGTAACTCATGTGATTGTTTCTGCTACAAAAGGATCTGACTTATGTCTAGTGGTAGTTTTGATGCCATACAGTACCGCAGAATGTTTATATGCCTACTGCAAAGATCAAATCTGTATTTTATGTAAATAGCTGAGTGTATTAGTAAAGCCAGCTATTACCTACACTATAATACAAAGGAAATGTATGTGCGAAGGGGGCTATGGAGAGATGAAGGGCACTTTTGCTGGGTGGTAGTGAGGGAATCTGAGGTGGAGGTCATGGGAGTGGGAGCACCAATAATGATTGTTAGACTGGGTGGCAGAGTCGATAAAGACTGTGACGATAAGTATGTGACAAGGTGAAGTAATAGTGTGTCTTTTTTTTTTTTTTTTAGTGTCTTGAGAGAACGTGCTGATTTAGGGAAGAAGCAAAGGTAAGGTGACTGACCTTTACTGTTGCACGCATCTCACACATACCCACCAGCAATTTTTTGACTGTCTACATAGGCTAGTGTTTTAGTGCGACAGTTTAGCCAGTAGCAGAAATGGCGTCTTGTTGGATTACTGCTGCTCAAGCCCAAATCGGGTTATAGTGGACAGCTCTGATGTAGGATCAGAGACTGAAACAGCAGAAACAGAGACAGCATCTGAGGGATAGGACAACAGCGCAGACTCTCGGAGTGATCTTTCCGACAACTCCTCTTCCAGTGATTCTGAGGTAGGTGATGAAGACAGTCATGCGGTCCCTTCGCAAGCACAGTCAGTGCAGACTGACAATAGGGGGTTACCCAAGCCGAGAGAGCAGGTGCATGTGGCAGTAAGCACAGAGAGAGTGCTCGCTTGGGAGCTCCCCAATTTAGTTCAGCCCCAAATTCCACCACCCAAATCGTATTGTGGAGACATCAAAATTATCACAAAACATCCTGGATTTTATAAGGCAGGCACCTGCATTTTGGTCCCGGGCTCGACGGCCATATAGGGAAACCTACCAAACCCAGACATTTCTGGAAACTAGACACCTTGGGGAGTCCACAGAGGTGTGACTTGTGTGGATTCCCCAAAGTTTTCTTACCCAGAATACCCTGCAAAGGTGAAATGTTGAATAAAAACTCTATTTTTTCTTGCATTTTTGTCACACAAACTAAAGGGATATGCTGGGATCCTCAAAATTCCTATCCCCTACCTGTCCTGATAAAAATGCTACCCCACTTGAGTGCCTGTACCTTCGTCAGGAATGGATCACCCCAGGGTCAACAGTTGCCCTCATGTAAGGACTAACATTGACTGTTGTGTGATCCATTCCTGACACGAGCACTAGGCCTACCCACACAAGTGAGGTACCATTTGTATTGGCAGACTTGGGGGAATGCTGAGTGGAAGGAAGTTTGTGGCTCTGCTCAGATTCCAGAACTTTCTGTCACCGAAATTAGAAGAAAAAATTGTTTTTTTTGCCAAATTTTGGGGCTTGCAAAGGATTCTGGGTAACAGAACCTGGTGAGAGCCCCAAAGGTCACCCCATTCTGAATTCCTCTAGGTTTCTAGTTTTCAGAAATGTCCAGGTTTGCTAGGTTTTCTTAAATGCTGGTTGAGCTAGAGACCAAAATCCACAGCTAGGCACTTTGCAAAAAACAGGTCAGTGTTCTTTGGGAAAATGTGATGTGTCCACGTTGTTTTTTGAGGCATTTCCTGTCACGGGCTCTAGGCCTACCCACTCAAGTGAGGTAGCATTTTTATCGGGAAGGAAGTTTGTGGCTCTTCTCAGATTCCAGAACTTTGCAGTACTGAAATCTGAGGGAAAAGTTTTTTTTGTTTTGCTAAAGTTAGAGATGTGCTAAGGATTCTGGGTAACATAACCTGGTGAGAGCCCCACAAGTCACCCCATCCTGGATTCCCCTAGGTGTCTAGTTTTAAAAAAAATGCACAGGTTTGGTAGGTTTCCCTAGGTGCCAGCTGAGCTTAGAGGCCAAAATCCACAGTTAGGCACTTTACAAAAAACACGTCAGTTTTCAATGTAAAAATGTGATGTGTCCATGTTGCATTTCCTGTAGCGGAGACTAGGCCTAACCACACAAGTGAGGTACCATTTTTATCGGGAGACTTGGGGGAATGCAGAATAGGAGAGTAAGTGTTATTGCCCATTATCATTCTCTACAATTTTTCCTTCCAAATGTAAGACAGTGTGTTAAAAAAAAAGTCTATATGAGAAATGCTGTGTAATTCCCATGCTCGTATGGGGACCCCGGAATTCAGAGATGTACAAATAACCACTGCTTCTCAACACCTTATCTTGTGCTTGGAAATACAAAGGTTTCCTTGATACCTATTTTTGACTCTTTATATTTCACCAAATGAATTGCTGTATACCCTATATAAAATGAAAACTCATTACAAGGTGCAGCTCATTTAATAGCTCTGGGTACCTAGGGTTTTTGATGAACTTACAAGCCCTATATATCCCAGCAACCAGAATAGTCCAGCAGACATAATGGTATATTGCTTTCAAAAATCTGCCATAGTTGGAAAAAGTTATAGAAGAAAACGTAGACAGAAATGGCTGTTTTTCTTCACCTCAATTTCAATCTTTTTTTATTTCAGCTGTTATTTTCTGTAGGGAAACCTTGCTGAATTCAGAGTACTTTTCAGTAATGTTTAGCTGTCCAGGATCCAGCATTGGTTTCACACCCATTTCTGTCACTAACTGGAAGGAGGTTTAAAGCAGAAAAATATTTAAAATGGGGTATGTCCCAGTAAAATGCCAAAATTGTTTTGGTTTCCTGATTCAAATCTGCCTGTTCCTGAAAGCTGGGAAGTTGGTGATTTTAGCACTGCAAAGCCTATGTTTATGCATTTTCATTGAAAAAAATCACATACTTTCTTCTGCAGCCCTTTTTCCAATTTGTCTGATAAAAACAACATTTTAGTTGTTTTTTGGCTAATGTCTTGGTATCCTTCAGGGGAACCCACAAACTCTGGGTACCTTTAGAATCCCAAGGATGTTGGAAAAAAATGATTGCAAATTTGGCTTGTATAGCTTATGTGGACAAAAAGTTATGAAGAACTAAGCACAAACTACCCCAAATAGCCAAAAAAGAGCTCAGCACTGAGAAGGGTGGGGGGAGGCCCAGCAGCTCAGGGGTTAAAGCTGTATTACATGTAAATACGTAACATTAATCAAACTGGCTGAAAAAGCTAATCCTAGATCTCTCCAAAACTGATATGATTGCTATAATGTTCGCTAATTATTTCGAGCTTAGGGCATAATTAAAATTCTAAGTCAGATTGTCTTAGAACTATACTGTGGGATTTCAAGTGTCTCCGAGCCCCCCTTTA
This sequence comes from Pleurodeles waltl, assembly GCF_031143425.1. Classification (NCBI taxonomy): domain Eukaryota; kingdom Metazoa; phylum Chordata; class Amphibia; order Caudata; family Salamandridae; genus Pleurodeles; species Pleurodeles waltl. The sequence goes on from NC_090451.1 coordinate 583,388,932, forward strand.
CACTAATGAATTCAAGATAAGGAATTTGGGTTTCAGCAGGCATGGGGGAGCAACACAAGGCTAAGTGACCTGTAAGAACTGCAGCAAACAGAAGCTAAGATGAGAAAACAACATAAATGTCATACACATATGGGGTGGCTAATATATTGGCAGGCAGAAACACCAAAGGCTGGCCCACACCTGCTCATGGAGCACTTAAACATAACAATTACTTTCAGACTCCATTTTTAAAAGACACAAGAAACTGAAATAACTTAAGGATATATATAATGGATAGCATTAAGGGAAAATAGTTTGCAGCCTGGGACAAAAAGAATGCCAAAGCTGTTTTCGGAGCCAGTTGCTAAAAAGATACATTAAAGCAGCTAAAGTTTACAGCTAAATGGAAAGGAAATGTATCAATGTGGAATAGATAGGTTGGAGGATGTTAGTGTTGCACACTAATGCTAAAGTAATAACTGAGACGTACAGTTTGTAAATAATTAATTCACATGCCCTTAATATCTGAGAAATAACTTGCCAAATCCAAAGGGCCTGAACCATCCCACTCAACTCATATTTAGCTTTAGAATTAACAGCAAAATTGTGGTAAATCCATGAGGACTTGGTGAAAGAGATAATTGAATTCAAAATCCTTTCCATTATCCACAAATCAAACCAGTCACTTCCGAGGTACCTAGCCAAACACTTTTGGTTTTCCAGCCTCCAATGAAAGATCTCTCTTCCTGAACTTATTGGTTACCTATTTACATAGGCTCAGTGTTTGGCAGATCACTCAGTATGCAATGATGTACTCTATGGAATGCCCCTTTGCTTCTCAGCTGCTCTCCTCCTCCACAACCCCCATCTCCTGTACACTGTTTCTTCTTCCCTTCACCTCCCACAGGAGGCCAATTCCAAGTGTGTTACTTAAAAGCAGTCACTTACCCAGGCCTCCCTGCCACTCCTTGAGGTTTGTGATTATTTGTTGTGGGAAGAGGCTCACATAATACTGTGCTTGCTCAGACCAGCCCTTTGTCATCTCACTAGATAGGATTCTTAGCTGGATCCCTAAATGAATCTTAACCTAGTGCCAAAGTGACCTTTTCCATGTGTTATTCAGCAGTGGTTGAGCAACTCTCACAGGCCTTCTCCACATGAAATAAGCATGTGTTACACCTCAAAGCAATACCCCCACATGGTATTGGAACTGGTAAAAAAAACATTGGCAATTCCATTAGCTTGCACCTTTGCAATGGCATTATCCAAACTATTGACATTGTCGGCACTTTTTGCCAATGCTGCTTTGTATTAGTAAAAAGAAAAACATGCTTGTTGGCTGATGCAGAACAATAATGGCAACAAAAAAAAAGAAAACAGCTGTACTTTGATATATAAGCATGCATGGATCACACGGCATGCGTATGAAGGCAGCATGATGCAGTGGCCATTTTTAAAAATGATATATTTACCATTCTAAATACACCAATCTTGGAGCGGCAAATTACAAAAAATCTGTAAAAACAAATAAAAGAGAAAAGGGTGTCTTGGTAGCAAATTCCAGCTGCCAAGCCCTCCCAAATATAAATTTACACCTGTTAAAAAAACATAGAAATTCACTGAAAAAAACAAAGGTTAAAGGAATGTTATGGTTAGGTGAAATGTTCAGTAACAACGTAACCTTTTAAACTCCTAAAATCACTTAAATTCACCAGTTCTTGTTATCTAAAAAAACTGCAACTCATGCCCTAACGTAACTATAACTCACGTCCTCACCATGCACTGCTAATAACCTCACAAGTGACATTACTCGTGACATGCTCTACAACATCATTGTAAATCTATCTCCAGCACTTGCATGAAAATTATTAAGGAGAAAACTATGCATGGTGGAGATGTGTTTGAGGCAGAGCTAAGTGTGTCGTCCCTTTGAAATATGCACACCGTTGTCCAAAACCCGATTGTTTCAGAGAAGATACTGAATTGTTTACCCTACTATGGACATTTATCACCAGGTAGGAGCAGAGAGAGCAGACTCTGCCCACAGCCTACTTTGCACTTGTTGCTCTGGGGAGATATCTGAGCTGACAGGATAGTGTCTCCATACATTACTCAATATAGTTGTTATTCATGACAGACTACTCAGCATAGAGGTAATTTCATCTACACACCTTACTTTCACATCTGTCAACTTAGGGAGACCTATCATCATGAAGGTAATCCCCTAACCATTTCCAAATATGCACTCTCTTTAGGTAAAAGACCGGTCAATTCAAATCAATTAACTTTATTCAATCATTTCCAAGATGATCATAAAAGACATTAATAAATACAAAAGACATTAATAAATACCTAAAAAGGATGATAATAAAATGCATCACAAGAAACACCATACCAATACATAAAACTTTGATTAAAAAGCCCAATACATGAATATTTTAAGATATATACATTTTGTTACAAACATAGGGCCTGATTCTAACTTTGGAGGACGGTGTTAAACCGTCCCAAAAGTGGCGGATATACCACCTACCGTATTACGAGTTCCATAGGATATAATGGACTCGTAATACGGTAGGTGGTATATCCGCCACTTTTGGGACGGTTTAACACCGTCCTCCAAAGTTAGAATCAGGCCCATAGTGTCAGAGCTCATGATAACAGAGGCCTAATAAAGGCATGGTACATATGGGGTTTAGCTCTCCATAAATTTAAAATACCATAACCTTCCTCACACGTAAAATATTCCTAAAAAAGCAGGTAACCAAATAACATGCATCTTGATCATTTAATTGCTGAAGGAAAAGCAATGCAGCATTACCTTTGGTAAATTTGTTTCTGAGCAATAGGGCAATAAAAATCTCCCATTCTGTATGTCAAGGTCGAGATACACTTCCTTTAAAAAAAAATTAAATATCTAAAATAGGGAGAATGTGGAACCAATAGCATTGCTAAAACAGGACAATCTGTTTCTGGTGCAGATAGACCAAGTACACGCATCATCAAATTACAGTCCAAGATATGGAAATGCTAATCAAATTCTTCAGGCCATAAGCTGTTCTGGCAAGCATATAAAAGGACGGGCACTGCCTTTTTCTTGACCCGCAGAACATCTGACCCGGCAACCACTACTGAGATTTCTAAACCATTTTTGTAAATTAAGAAAAGAATGGGAGCAAGTACGCAACCTTGGCTTACTCCACAATTAATTTTAAATGACATGGTGCACTCCCCATCTTAACTGTATCTTATTGAGGCAGAGACTTTCAGATAAAGTTGTCTTAAGAAGGAGACCTAATCCCCCTCAAGTCCCATAGACACAAGGATCGTCCATAATTTTTACCTATTTACACAATAAAATGTACTTGACAGGTCCATAAACGCAAGATGAATTGGGGTGCCCTTTATCATTTTATATTTAGCCACAATAAGGAGTAGGTTCAGACATTGCTCAATAACCCCTATGCCCATTCTGAAGCCATACTGGATCTCCAATATAGCATTATGATCGCTTAACTAAGAAAGAAGCTGGTCTAACACAACTCTTCCAATTAATTTAATAGTTGTGTCAAGCAGGGATATCGGGTGATAACACTTTGGATTGTGGATGTTGCCCTTATTAAAAATGGGTACCATAATTGAAAGGTGCCTGGAGGGAGGGATCCCCTTTTGACCTGTTGAATTAAAAACATTAGTAAGAATCGTGGCTCAGAACCCAGGGTCCTCTTTAAATAGGTCCATACGTACACCATCCAGACTGGGCGCCTTAGTACAGGGGCTGTCATGCATAGCTTTGAGAACTTCCTCCTCTAAAAAAAAAAAAACAGGCTTACACAGGAAACTCCCTCACTTGGTCCATCATCAGGACTCACTGTGTTCTGAGAATATGCTGCAGTAAAATGTTCCAACCAAATCTCTGAAGATATATGGATGGTGACGTTATCTGTGGAAATGCCAATGACATGCCTACCCACACCACCTTTCAAAATACCTGGAAGTCTTTGCTCTGGCAAGCTACCACAATAGCCTCCCTCTATTCTTTCTTAAGGGACAGCTAAAGGCCAGCTTCCTCCTTTTCTGTGCCAGTGCATAGGCTTTTCTACATGTGGTAACTAAATTCTGTTGTCTCTGTCACTGCTTAATAGCCTTGCATAGATTGTCAGTAGCCACTGTACATTCTTTATCAAACCAAAACATTTTATGATGAGAAAATCTACTCTTGGGTCTGGGAAAAGTCCTTTTATAGGGGACGTAAGTTCCTCAAAACTCCTTAAAACCACCTAAGGATCATGAGAATCATTTAAACAAAGGGACACTAAATCCATACAGCTACCCATAATGCTGCTCATAACTAGCTTCAGCATGCCGCTAAACCAATCTGAGACCTACATCTTTAGTATTTAGCATCTGACTGCTGTCAATTGTTACCTGTTTGCACTATTTAGAGACTTTGAGTTGTAAAACAATGGGGTTATGGTCACTAAACTCGGTATGCGGACATCGCCCTCCTTAAAAATTAAAGATTCTAAACTATGTGTAACGAAAACGTAGTCAATTGTGGTCCCTGTGCTCCTCCCAGGAATAGTAGGTGTAACTAACCAGACACTAGGAGGAACCACATTTCCTAGATTGGAGGTCACCAGGTGCAGATACAATAGCCAACCCCTGATACCCATGTCATTAGGATCTACCTCTGTAGACAGGGGATCCAAAATTTGCGATGATGCATAAGGCAAAGAGCCCAGCTTGGCATTGAAATCCCCTGTCAAGATGAAGTTGTAAGGTCTGCGAGGTGTAACTCCTGTTCACCCAAAGAGTATACTAATGAGAACAAATGCTCAAAATTCAAATTACATGTGGCTTTAAAATCATTTTTGTAAAAGTTCACAACATAAAGTTTAAACTTGTTGTCCTCACTCAAGACAAAGGCCTGCAACACATCTTTATCGGATGCTGTGGGATACATTTTGCAGCAAAGGCCCACCTTGAACGAGGCCACAAATCCCTTTTTGACATGACACACCGAGGAAAGACGGCTGGAAGATAAAAACAAGTAAACCCACCATTAAAAAATTCATTTACAGACCATGTTTCCTGCAAGCGCACAGTGTCATAACCCTTGATGATTAAGTCTTAGATGCCAGGCCGGCCACATTCCAGCTAACGAGATTTATGTTAGGATTGCTCTCTACCTCTCTCTCTCCACGAGCAACTGTCTTGGTTCGGTGCAACAACAAAGAAACAGAATCATTAACCATCCCTACTGAGCCCGGGGATGCCCTTGGCAAAGGTGAGAGTACATGGCCTGAGGGGGAATGAATCACTTGATTCTGCTGACCACTAAGCACCACATCAGAGGCCAGAACGACCACCCTTCCTAAATGTCAGACATTATCTTCCAGACTCACAAAAGGTTAAAATCTATTTTGAAGGGGGAGAGGAAGGGGCATTGCGACCTATTGGGGGTTTCTTAGGAGGCCAGAGTTCTGTTTTGCCATGGGCCAGATGCCTAAAAAAAAGTCTAATGGAAGAACCTTAATTAGATTTGATTTTACCATCCCTCATCTGGCCTATGCCAAAATATCTCCAGGAACCATCGTGTTGTGAGTATTGACAATTACGATATCATCTTGAAATTCCTTGCATATACGGCCAATAACCCCCACCCACCGTACAAACAAAATCTCGCTGTGAAGATCCCAGTGACACCTTACATTATTATTCAATCACTATTCTTCACGGCTCCTGTTTATTCCAGAGAGACTCTTTGTTCACTGGGAACATTTTCTAGCATGATTAAATAGGGGCAAGCAGCTCGGGGGAGGTTGATCACCGGTAAGACATCAAGATTTACTCGCTTCATTTCTTCCTGCTGAGTGTTAACAGTAGAAGGCATTTGTGAGAACCCCTTTGTGCGTAAATATGCAAAGTAGACAAAGACTTAATAACATCATCATCTTCAAGTTCCACACAAACATTAGATGCCAAATGAGATGTATCGGTCACTAAGGCAGTGGCCACCAAATCAACACCTAGCTTTACAAGTGTCAGCTGCTTTTGGGAACAAAAAGCACCTACCGCCCCAGCTTTAAATAGTTTAGCTAGGCTGGTCTCAATAGCAACAAGCGAGTCAAGTCTAGGCCTCAGCTTAGAATACAGCAACTCCCCTGATTGTGTGCTAAAGCTGTCCCAGGGGTCAACGCTCACAGTTGGATCTTTGCTTTGGTCAGCCAGCCTTAATGCACAGGTGACAACGTCAGGGTCTAACAGTTTAGTTTTTTGCACCTTTTTTCTTAATTTAGCTGACAGAACCAAATATAAATCCAGTGAACAGTTGTTGACACCAGTTAATGTAGTTTAGCTCAGCCCTACTTACCTCCCCATTGGACCCACAGACATTTTCACTGTCTGGCACCGACGCTCCTAGCAGAGGTTCCAGAGGAGAGGAAAACTCAATATGGCTGGGAGATAGAGAGTACAACACAGCTAGCTTTGTCAAAGAGACACAGTTTTCCACTGTGAGCACGAGGCAATACTCATCCACTATAATCTCATTTGAAACTAGATTTACAGCCTGTGTCAAAAAAACATCAAGTGTGGAGCATAAGTGCAAGTCCATGCCTGCCAAGGACCTGATATTCGCCTTCCTTTTGCCCATATTAAAATTAGCAATTAACAATTGGGCGCAGCAAACCAGAAGACAAGATTTAAAATTTACAATAAAATACACAGTACTTGTAAAGTGACCAATAACATATAGCTTCTTGCAGCTTGAAAATCTGACTGACAAGGGTACGAGCCCGGCCTGGGCTACGATGGGCTAAGACGGGCCTGCTCTGCAGGGAGTCTATTGTGCTTTTCAAGCATGTCTCAGTTTCATAGCCCCACCTACGGCAAAGGTGTTTGCTGGGGGACGTGGTCCCACCCCAGCTAAGCCACATGAGGAGAAATGCAGGCAGAAACAGGTCAGATCGGGTGACCCCTCAAGGCAGAAAGTCTAGTCGGAGGGGGGCAAACAACATTTGTCAACATTTTGCAGCAGTTTTTCCAGACAGGTCACAGGAGAGAATCTATTGTCTCCCTACCTTCTACTACGCAGACTTATCATCCAGGAGAGATGTGTCAGCAAAAAAGGCAGTTCTTTCGTGCAGCCTACTATGTATACCCGTCAACATGGGAAGAGTTATGAGCAGAGAGGTAATTTATTTCTCAAAGCCTACTACGGATACCTCTCACCCAAGGGAGATGTGTTAGTTGGCAGCCCTACTCACTTTCAGACTCTACTACTTATCTCTGTTGCTCTAAGGAAAGATATCAGCAGAGAGGTCACTCCTTGCCCACACCGTACTGCACGTTCATGTTGTCCTGGAGAAAGGTGTTAGTGGAGACAACAGTATTTCCCTGCACACTACTGTATATGTTTGTCACCCTGGAGAGATGTGTTATTGACAGGCAAGCCCATTCCTACATACTAATACATGGGTATTTCCCTGTGGAGAGGTCTCAGTGAAAAAGCCAGTACCTCTGATACTTACTATGCATGAGGGAGATCCTAAATGTGAGGTGAGTACCTGCCACACCCTACTATGCATACTGCTGAGCTTGGGGAAAGGTGTAAGTGGAGAGGCAGTGTCTCTTTACACCCTACTCTACACACTGGTTAACTTGATACAAGGTCTCTGTGGAGAGGCTAGTTCCTCCCCATACTCCACTATGCACAGCTGTTGGCCTAGGTAGAGATGTCACTGAGAAACCTGTCCACTTACAACGTAATATGCACTGTTGTCATAATGTGAAAATGCCTCATTGGAGGGACCTCTTTTACCCCACACTTTATTATTGGAGACTATAAGGGATAAGTACTGTAACTAAGGGAGGTGTACAATCCTCCCCAAAAACAATTTTCTGATCTTGCAAAAGTCTTGCATGATTGAAAAAAGTAGAGGGTAGGGAAAATCTTTCTCAAGAGAGAGGTTTCAGTGCAGAGGCGTGTTTGCACAGTATAATACACATACCCTACAATGCAGAGCTATCATGCATGAAATATAGGTTAAATGTTTGAGCTTGCGAGGCTCTTGAGAGAGCCAGATGAATTTACAAGAGTGGGTAGGCTTTGGGGTGCACACGCTCATGAGGGTCTTGCGGGTGTCAGTATTCCTAAAAAAAAAATGAAAAAATTATACCATGAAACAATCACATAATGTTTGAATAGGGTGGCTCTTGTAAGAGCCTTTGTGTTTATAGTGTGTAATGCTCAGTTACACATAGGACTGGATGCATTCCTTGTTGCTATTTAGAAAGATCCTGTTCCCTTCTGCAATGAAGTGCACTCCATCTCACCTATAAACAACTAGTATCTCAAACCAGATATTGTTGTGATATATAGAGTCCATACCACGGCCACGAAGAAATACAGAAACTGTTTTATTCACAAGCTTCCAGGATTTCTCAATCTTAGGACAAAACTCTTTTGACCATTATCATTTTTGCCTTTGACGTATATTAGAATATACAAAAACAGTGTGAGGAAAGAGACATCATTTGTGAAAAGGTCTCCTTCATTTAGATTTCAAGTGTAACACCTGTGATTGTGCCTGGGTCTTTGCCACCAGAGTGCACTGTTATCAGGTCTAGGTGCTCACAGTTTGAAATCCTCTCAAACATTGGTAACAATTGATGCCACTTCACACCTCTATGGCCTATCCAACATATGTCCAAGTTTGGAAATCCAAGATTTTTGTCAATACCACAATAATAGCATATTTTCTAGCCCAGTGGATGAAGCTGTGTCCCAAAATCCAGAGGTGAACCGTGGTGCATTATGGAGATCTCAGTCACAAGAGGAGTGTTCAGCAGAATGAGTAAGCTCCAGGAGCAAGATAGAGTTATAACAGGAGAGGCAAAATGGGAGTGTGGCAATAGCATAAATGTAATTGGTAGATTTTTGGCAGTTATAAAACTAGATTAGATTGTGACCAGCTGCCATTTGTATGGTGCAAAGTTACTTCAGAAACAGTAACAGCTTTTCTATTGGCTGATTTTCACATTTTGGTACAATCCTGTGAGAGTGTTGCAAGATTCATTTGCATGATGAAGCTTGCTGTGGGTGCGTTGCACGGTCTTCACGAGAGAAGCATTACACTTCAGGAAGTGATCATGCCACAAGGTCTTTTTTTTAAATCTTGTAAGTCTCACAAGCCGATTGTGCAGGGAAAGAAAAGAACGTGCATTTTCACGGTACTAGTGCACTTGACTGGTTATAGCAACCATAAAGCAATATAAGTGAAGCACAAGTAGTCAATGTTAACTATTAATCTAAAATAAAAGGTTACAAAAACATTTAAAGGGAATTATGGTACACGTACTCCATGTACTGTGAAACAGATAAATTTCATCTGTGTAGGATGCAGAACTGAGGTTATATTAGTGTCAACCAATAGTTGACTTTCCCTCTATAAAAATTTTAAAAAGCAACCATATGACTGGCTGCAACACTTGAGGATTCATATACTTATGTGTTGCATAACGTCAGGCACCTGAGATTACCTGTGGTGGTTTGGACGGGAAGCAAATGTAATCTCTTTAACTTGTGCTCAGCAGAGGTCATTTGACTTTTGATTAAGGGTGATTGGTATATTCAGCTACCTTCAAGATACAGCTCCATTTTGAGGTATTTACACATATTGTGTAATTTAAGTATGAGGTTTTTGATTAAATATTAAAGACAAATAATATGTTTAGAAGCAACTTTCAATATATTTGTTTATTATGCCAGTAGTAATAACTTGATTGTTTAAAATACTGAATACAAATTAAAAGTGCTTGCTAATGAGTGTTAGCTGATTGTATCTTTCATATAATGTTGAGTTTATAGGTGACTATGGAAAGAGTTTTGTCTTAAATGTAGGTGTTTCTTAAGAATGGTTGATGCATGTTGTAACTCGGGCTTCTCCAACAAGTAGCCTGTGAGTTATTGGTAGCTCTTCAGTTACCTGAACATAGCTGTCCTGTGTACAGCTCAGATAACTAAATTAGATGCTTATACTTGGTTGAATTATTATATGTACACTAAAATTGAAATTCAAGACAAAAATATTAGTATTTTCAGAATTAATAAGCTGATGCTTGGAGCAAAAAGGATGACTTTCCGAAATATACTTAAACCTGATATTTTAGTGAAAAAAAATCAAACTGTTGAAAAGACTATCACTAATGTTATTAACTTGGTGCTAGGGCCACTGCAGATATGACTTTTATGTATTGCCCATATAAAGGCATTCTATATTGACAAAGCATTTTTAGGTCGAGTGCACAAGTGGTCACCAGCACATCTGGTTAGTGCTCACAAACTGTCCTCCCTCAGGGACAACGGAGGAGGAAGTGGCTTCCATGGAGCAGGGGTAAAAGTTGAATGTAAGACAAGATGTAATATACATCTGTGTCTAACATAGTTACTACCAGGTATTGTCTAAAAGGTGGTAGCCTCTTCAAGGTGCTGCATTCTTCTCATTACTGCAGCTGAACTCTGAGGTTCCAAAAGTCTTCAGATGAGGCCCTGAATCGTTTACAGCAGTCAAGAGAGGTAACATTGAGGTTGTGCAATGGTGCCTAAGTAACTACAGATGTGTGCCAAAACATGTCGCTTCTTTGGATGCTTTAATGTAGGTCAATGCAAGCGTAGGAGGTGTGGTTTTGAAGGAGAGGTGGTAGCTTGATGGCCAGCCTCACCACTTCCCTTTTCCCTGGAGAGAAGAGGCCCCTTAGTACAGCTTGAGAACGACGCCTCTGCTTTATTTCGGAGCAGCCCCTTCCCCCGTTAGGCTCCCACCCTTCACTCCCCCATCGAAAGAGCATTATCATCTGTCTGCCACAGACCCTGTGATCAGCGTGATCGATAGCAGTCATATTTACATTAAACACTGTCAATAATGTTCCCTAGAGCTTTTGAGCTACAGTGTCAGTGTTAACTGCTTCCAAAATGGCCCTCATTTCCTCGCCCCAGATGGCTCCTAAGTGCGGAAGTGCCGGGGCAAAGCTTTACAAACTTGCTTTTGCTCTTTTCTTCTACCTTCTATATACTGACAGCAGGAACACTGCAGGCAGTGACTTATGGGGCTGAATAGATGCCTTCATCTTTATGTTGTTTCCTTTGATTCTGGAAGGGAAAACCTAACAGGAATTTCTATTGCTGGCAATTGAAAAATAATTCCATACTTCTAGAACCCACAAACCTGGAGGGATAAAGGCACATTTGTGGGGACAGAGGAAATTGGGTGGGTAGAGAGGGCAAACAAGACTGGATTTAGAAACACATTTTATTCTACTTAAAAAATGTCTACATAAAGTCTCAGATGGGTCATCTGGTTGCTACAAATATTTGTTTGTAATTTCATGTCATAAGTTTGCGTGATGCTGAAATAGCTTAGCAGGTTAATTTACCTGATGCTGAAAATTGCCTGTAACCTGAAGGCCACTGTTGTGTGCTCTGTATAAGTTACACATGTGGGCTAATGCATTTGTTCTAGCGATCCCAGTGCACCTGTTGCGAACAAATAAATGACACAAGCAAGACATGCATACGAATTCCCAGTAAATTTTCACTCATTTGTTTCTCTTCTGAACTTGGTGGCTCAGTGGAACGATCCATCTACTACAGGAACCTGTGTTTTACCTAAAGGTCATATGTTAAAATGCTGGTGGATCTACTCATCCTTTTATATTTCCAAAGTAAATAAAATGAGTACCATTGACCTGGGTAACAAGTGCGCAGATGGATTAGAAGAAAACTTGGTGATTGCTATGGTGTAGCAAAAAATACTTAAAGGGTTTGAAGGGAAAAGCCAGGCGATTCAGCCGGATTTGGGGAGTAGACCAAGCGAGGGGAGACTGATAGGGACTGGAAGAGTATCAAATAGGGAAGTTGTGCTCATTTTAATGCTCGGTCCTAAAATTTCAATGATCATTATATGTGTATGAGGTACTATATATTCTCTCACCATGCGCAGTAGGTTTGATATTAACTGTTATAAAGTTACACCCTTACTTATTGGTTTCATGCCCTTTGTCTTCATAGTTTAATACTACTATTTCAGGAATCTTATACCTTTGAGTAATTCTGGGACTTAGGCAAGTAGAGATTTAAAGAGCAGACTATCTTTGCAGGCAGTATAGACTTTTCTGTTATGTTCTCTTATTTACCTTAGTGAATTATTAACTGGCCACTTTTGTTACTTAATTGTGCATCTTATGCGTTACTAGTCTACACAAACATGTATGCACCCTGTGCGTGCCTCAACATAAGTGTGTGAGTGTGCACGGTTATTCTGTTTGCTTCAACTTACCACGTTATGGTGCAGCAGTGCCTCATGCATTTCTTTTTGCTTTTTAAAAAAAATTGGGAGTTAATGCCGTTGTTTATACATTGACCATTTTTTCTCTGCTTTGTTGTATTTTTACAGGAGGGACTTCAAACAAAGTTAGGTAACACAATACTCTAATGCATACACAATTGACTATTTGTATAGTGTTTGTGTTTAAAATTTCAATCTTTGCATTGCACCCACTGTGCTTTATCTAGAATTGCAACACATTTCTGAGGTGTTTTTAAGTTGGTAAAAGGATTATTAATTTTATTTAACAAAAAAAAAACTTTTACAGAATATGTAGCCTGCCTAGTGGCTCCTTTTAAAAAGGGCTAACATTTTTATTTAAAAAATATAGCCAGTAGATGCTACTTTTTAACTTTAAAATGTATTCTTGAAGCTTCTAGGTAAATGAGCAGCAAGTGGTGTCCTAGGGCTAAATAGGCTGCTTAAATGGTTTATCTTATTGTGCAGCAATACATCATGAGCAGTGGCCCTTGCTCGTGCAGACACTAACAGATATGTACAATCGCCACCTTGCATTCACTGTACCTTGACAATGCTCCTTTTTACTCTAACAAAAGTGCAATATTGGGGGTGCCCCTTTTTTTCTTTTTATATAACGGAAACTCATCCCGGAAGTATTGCATCACTTTACATGAGCACCAGTTAAATTACACCAGGACACAGTCCACTCCTCCTGCTACCTCTCTCTCTTGTGCTCGCTCTTACCCGTCTATCTCACTTTCTCGTGTACTATCCCTGCCTCACTGATATTGTTAACTTCAGATCTTCATGCACATTTTCGTTCATATGCCTTTCCAAAGTTTCTGTCCCTCAAACACACACTCTCCTCTTTTTCTTAGCGTCCCTTCTGCATACACAAAAGCTCTTTCTTCTGGCATCTGTGGCCTGCTCTCCCCTTCTATCTCACACACTATTTCTGCACCTTTCTCTCAGTGTCAATACCGACTACCGGCACAAACTGCCTATTCCTCTCATTCTTCCTAACTATTCTCTGCAGCTCTCACTACTATCTATTTGCCATGTCACATTATTTTACTACATAAGTACACTGCACAAAACATAATCTCACACCACACAAATAAACAATCAACAACTCCAATACAAAACAAATAATTCCACTACACACCACGTACATCCACTACACTAAAAAGCAAAAACTGTTTTTTTAAATATAATAAAAATATGTATTAACAAAAAAAAATGAGTCCAGCTGGACTCAAACTACCCTCTGCAACCTTCACACTGAGCTATGGTGTTTTTTAAAAACATTTTTTTAACCCTTTATTGGCTATCTGGGGCCTACAGTCTCTCCTTATTTATTTATTTATTTTGTAATTTTTTATATACATTAGAAAAGAAATTCCCTTTATGGGCTTTCAGCGACCGTGAAGGAGCCCGCAAGGGCTCTGCCGCAGCTTCTATATATTTGTTATTCATCTAAATATTATTTAATAATAATAATAATAATAGCCCTTTATGGGCTACCTGGCACTGCGGGGGAAACCTTAAGGCTTCCCTTGCACTGTCATTGCTTCCGCAAACACAGAGATGCTTTGACCGCAGCTACGTGCTTGCTGAAACATTCCATCTCTGTCCGCTGCACGCGTGCAGGAGACAGACATGAAAGCTCTGCTGTTTGGCAGCAGGACCTGGTTTAAAGGTCCCACTGTCAAACAGCAGAGTGTTTGGTGTGGCTCAGCTGCAGCTCTGCAGCCATGCCACAGCAAGCAGTTATGTCCCGGGGTTGCGAATCCCAGGGACATAGCAGGAGCCGGCCCTGGGACCCCCTGGGTCAGGGTCCCTAGGAATATCAGAGGCTCCAAGAGAATAGCGCGACCCCCCTCCAACGAGAAGAGCCCCGGGGCTGGTGGTCCCCAGGGCATGGGGGTCCCAAAGGGTCCTGGCCCACCTGGGGGCCTATAAAAAAAAAACAGGAGCGGGATCCCGCACTTGTTTTTTTTCTCTTTTTCTCGCAAACTTGCAGAAAAAAAATATTTTAAAAATGCTTTGCTCTGGCGGAGTTCCTCTGGGACCCCCACACCAGTGCTAAGGGGTCAGGGTGTCCCTACCCTGGCCCCTTTTATTTTATTTTGACTTTTTTCTGGGACTGGGCTCAAGCCAAATTCTAAGATGGCTGCCAACACTTCCTGGTCTGAAGTGTTGGCAGCCAATCAGAGCTGTGCATTTCCATGCACGGGCTCATCTTTGTTCGTGAATACTTCGTGGACAGAGATGAACAAATTTGAATTTCCCTAAATTTCTCAAAAACTACTGAACGGATTTACTCCAGATAAGCAAAAGCATGATCTGCCTACCAGCAGCTAGCTTTCTGCCAAAAGTGGTTCGGCCTGTAGTCATGTCTAGAGAATCCTATTGAAATTAACATGAGAAACGCAATGTTTTTTTAGCCCCCTTTTTCTCTGCTCCTGCTTGACGCATAACCCTGAAACTTTCCAAGCACAACAAGAATCACTGCAACACTTTAAAAAAAAAAAAATTGTGAAGATTTGTCAAACCATCCCACAGATATAGGCAAGTCACAAAACACTTTTCTTATGGAAACATGGACCTAACTATAACTACCTACTAGTAGGTACTATATATAGGAGAGACATGTAATACTGTGCCTGTAGTGGTGAGTGGCTTTTGTCATTTTAAAGATGGATAGGACGGTGCTGATACTATGCTTAAAAACTTTGCTAGATAAGCATACATTTGAGGTGAGCAAATCAGGGTGCTCCTTACAGGGACTGCTCTCCACCTAAACTTGGGAACTACCCAGACTTCTCTCTTATTTTTTGCATAACTTATGCATCACCCTAACCCTGAAATGGCTTTGTTGTGACTTATAATGGGTGCTCCCTTGTGTCTGGACAAAGCTAAACCCCTCTGAAGAGCTCTAATGACTGTGAAACACATGTCAGGGGTTGCTTTTACTCATTCCAGGTTGGCTTGGATGGTATTTTACCAGTCCAAATCTGTAATACTGTGCCTGGAGTGATGAATGGCTTTTGTCATTTTACAGCTCGGTGAGGATGTCACTGTGTCAATCGAACTGTTAACGTGTCCCTTTATGCTATTTTATTACACATCAGGACTCGTTTTAGGCCAATTAATCTTTTGACCCAGTTGAGAGACACCTTAGGACAAGATAGCTAATTAATATGTCAATCAATACATCAATAATGTCATCAATATGTATTACCACAATGCATTTTACTTTGGTCAAAGTCATTAATCAACTCAAGACACCACCATGACCTTGCAGTCATGAATAACCACACCAGTTTAGTAGAACTTTATGAGTTTTATTCCCTATTAGTTACAATTCTAAAAGCAGGTGTGTTAATCTCAAAACCAAGAAACACAATAGCATAGTCACAACGTGGCAACTCTGATAAGATTTCATTAAGGCGAGAATCACGAACATCAGAACATAACACGGCTTGAACATAGATCAACTTTAGCAGAGTGTCAATAACGCGTCAGTTCAACAAAGCATAGATTCAGTCGTTTGTCTATTTGCGTCAGTTTAGTGAACCCCTGTCCTAACCACTAATTAGCATTAGCATGTGGGGCTTCATGCAAAACAATTTTAGAACACCAATTTGGAAAACATCTAGCTATGGTCTCTGTCAAAATAAGCAGTTGGTACCTAGAAAGGAAAAGCAAACAGACAAATCACAATTTCATTGTCATAGTTACCCTCCAAGGTTTAGGTCAGCACTCAGGTTCAGTCTTCGTCTTCAGGACATCAGTTGATTTGCCAACAGTCAAAACTCATCTCTGGGGCAAAAGGGGCACTTCCCTCATAAGGAGGTAAAGTGTAAATGGGCAATCTAAGAAAGGATGGTTTAAGTAAAACCGTATAAGTCACCAAACAGGGTGACAGAGTTTCTGGATAAAATGAATAGCGTTCCCTAACCAATCTCCTAAAGGCTCCCCGTGTCATAGGTTTTTATCCCTTTTCCTGGATTCCCCTAGGTTTCTAGTTTAAAAAAATGCACAGGTTCCAGCTGAGCTTAGAGGCCACAATCCACAGCTAGGCACTTTCCAAAAAAACACGTCAGATTTCAATGTAAAAATGTGATGTGTCCATGTTGCATTTCCTGTAGCGGAGACTAGGCCTAACCACACAAGTGAGGTACCATTTTTATTGGGAGACTTAGGGGAACACAGAATAGGAGAGTAAGTGTTATTGCCCATTATCATTCTCTACAATTTTTCCTTCCAAATGTAAGACAGTGTGTTAAAAAAAAAAGTCTATATGAGAAATGCTGTGTAATTCCCATGCTCGTATGGGGACCCCGGAATTCAGAGATGTACAAATAACCACTGCTTCTCAACACCTTATCTTGTGCTTGGAAATACAAAGGTTTCCTTGATACATGTTTTTGACTCTTTATATTTCACCAAATGAATTGCTGTATACTCTGTATAAAATGAAAACTCATTACAAGGTGCAGCTCATTTATTAGCTCTGGGTACCTAGGGTTTTTGATGAACCTACAAGCCCTATATATCCCAGCAACCAGAATAGTCCAGCAGACATAATGGTATATTGCTTTCAAAAGTCTGCCATAGTTGGAAAAAGTTATAGAAGAAAACGTAGACAGAAATGGCTGTTTTTCTTCACCTCAATTTCAATCTTTTTTTTATTTCAGCTGTTATTTTCTGTAGGGAAACCTTGCTGAATTCAGAGTACTTTTCAGTAATGTTTAGCTGTCCAGGATCCAGCATTGGTTTCACACCCATTTCTGTCACTAACTGGAAGGAGGTTTAAAGCAGAAAAATATTTAAAATGGGGTATGTCCCAGTAAAATGCCAAAATTGTTTTGGTTTCCTGATTCAAATCTGCCTGTTCCTGAAAGCTGGGAAGTTGGTGATTTTAGCATTGCAAAGCCTTTGTTTATGCATTTTCAGGGGAAAAAAATCACATACTTTCTTCTGCAGCCCTTTTTCCAATTTGTCTGATAAAAACAACATTTTAGTTGTTTTTTGGCTAATGTCTTGGTCTCCTTCAGGGGAACCCACAAACTCTGGGTACCTTTAGAATCCCTAGGATATTGGAAAAAAATGATTGCAAATTTGGCTTGTATAGCTTATGTGGACAAAAAGTTATGAAGACCTAAGCACAAACTACCCCAAATAGCCAAAAAAGAGCTCAGCACTGAGAGGGGTGGGGGGAGGCCCAGCAGCTCAGGGGTTAAAGCTGTATTACATGTAAATACGTAACATTAATCAAACTGGCTGAAAAAGCTAATCCTAGATCTATCCAAAACTGATATGATTGCTATAATGTTCGCTAATTATTTCGAGCTTAGGGCATAATTAAAATTCAAAGTCAGATTGTCTTAGAACTATACTGTGGGATTTCAAGTGTCTCCGAGCCCCCCTTTACACTAATGAATTCAAGATAAGGAATTTGGGTTTCAGCAGGCATGGGGGAGCAACACAAGGCTAAGTGACCTGTAAGAACTGCAGCAAACAGAAGCTAAGATGAGAAAACAACATAAATGTCATACACATATGGGGTGGCTAATATATTGGCAGGCAGAAACACCAAAGGCTGGCCCACACCTGCTCATGGAGCAATTAAACATAACAATTACTTTCAGACTCCATTTTTAAAAGACCCAAGGAACTGAAATAACTTAAGGATATATATATAATGGATAGCATTAAGGGAAAATAGTTTGCAGCCTGGGACAAAAAGAATGCCAAAGCTGTATTCGGAGCCAGTTGCTAAAAAGATACATTAAAGCAGCTAAAGTTTACAGCTAAATGGAAAGGAAATGTATCAATGTGGAATAGATAGGTTGGAGGATGTTAGTGTTGCACACTAATGCTAAAGTAATAACAGAGACGTACAGTTTGTAAATAATTAATTCACATCCCCTTAATATCTGGGAAAACACTTGCCAAATCCAAAGGGCCTGAACCATCCCACTCAACTCATATTTAGCTTTAGAATTAACAGCAAAATTGTGGTAAATCCATGAGGACTTGGTGAAAGAGATAATTGAATTCAAGATCCTTTCCATTACTTACAAATCAAACCAGTCACTTCTGAGGTACCTAGCCAAACACTTTTGGTTTTCCAGCCTCCAATGAAAGATCTCTCTTCCTGAACTTATTGGTTACCTATTTACATAGGCTCAGTGTTTGGCAGATCACTCAGTATGCAATGATGTACTCTATGGAATGCCCCTTTGCTTCTCAGCTGCTCTCCTCCTCCACAACCCCCCTCTCCTGTACACTGTTTCTTCTTCCCTTCACCTCCCACAGGAGGCCAATTCCAAGTGTGTTACTTAAAAGCAGTCACTTACCCAGGCCTCCCTGCCACTCCTTGAGGTTTGTGATTATTTGTTGTGGAAAGAGGCTCACATAATACTGTGCTTGCTCAGACCAGCCCTTTGTCATCTCACTAGATAAGATTCTTAGCTGGATCCCTAAATGAATCTTAACCTAGTGCCAATGTGACCTTTTCTATGTGTTATTCAGCAGTGGTTGAGCAACTCTCACAGGCCTTCTCCACATGAAATAAGCATGTGTTACACCTCAAAGCAATACCACCACATGGTATCGGAACTGGTAAAAAAAACATTGGCAATTCCAATAGCTTGCACCTTTGCAATGCCATTATCCAAACTATTGACATTGTCGGCACTTTTTGCCAATGCTGCTTTGTATTAGTAAAAAGAAAAAAATGCTTGTTGGCTGATGCAGAACAATAATGGCCAAAAAAAAAAGAAAGCAGCGTACTTTGATATATAAGCATGCATGGATCACACGGCATGCGTATGAAGGCAGCATGATGCAGTGGCCATTTTTAAAAATGTTATATTTACCATTCTAAATACACCAATCTTGGAGCGGCAAATTACCAAAAATCTGTAAAAACAAATAAAAGAGAAAAGGGTGTCTTGGTAGCAAATTCCAGCTGCCAAGCCCTCCCAAATATAAATGTACACCCGTTAAAAAAACATAGAAATTCACTGAAAAAAACAAAGGTTAAAGGAATGATATGGTTAGGTGAAATGTTCAGTTACAACGTAACCTTTTAAACTCCTAAAATCACTTAAATTCACCAGTTCTTGTTATCTAAAAAAACTGCAACTCATGCCCTAACGTAACTATAACTCACGCCCTCACCATGCACTGCTAATAACCTCACAAGTGACATTACTCGTGACATGCTCTACAACATCATTGTAAATCTATCTCCAGCACTTGCATGAAAATTATTAAGGAGAAAACTATGCATGGTGGAGATGTGTTTGAGGCAGAGCTAAGTGTGTCCTCCCTTTGAAACATGCACACCGGTTGTCCAAAACCCGATTGTTTCAGAGAAGATACTGAATTGTTTACCCTACTATGGACATTTATCACCAGGTATGAGCAGAGAGAGCAGACTCTGCCCACAGCCTACTTTGCACATGTTGCTCTGGGGAGATATCTGAGCTGACAGGATAGTGTCTCCATACATTACTCAATATAGTTGTTATTCATGACAAACTACTCAGCATAGAGGTAATTTCATCTACACACCTTACTTTCACATCTGTCAACTTAGGGAGACCTGTCATCAGGGAGGTAATCCCCTAACCATTTCCAAATTTGCACTCTCTTTAGGTAAAAGACAGGTCAATTCAAATAAATTAACTTTATTCAATCATTTCCAAGATGATCATAAAAGACATTAATAAATACAAAAGACATTAATAAATACCTAAAAAGGATGATAATAAAATGCATCACAAGAAACACCATACCAATACATAAAACTTTGATTAAAAAGCCCAATACATGAATATTTTAAGATATATACATTTTGTTACAAACATAGTGTCAGAGCATATAATAACAGAGGCCTAATAAAGGCATGGTACATATGGGGTTTAGCTCTCCATAAATTTAAAATACCATAACCTTCCTCACACGTAAAATATTCCTCAAAAAGCAGCTAACCAAATAACATGCATCTTGATCATTTAATTGCTGGAGGAAAAGCAATGTAGCATTACCTTTGGTAAATGTGTTTCTGAGCAATAGGGCAATAAAAATCTCCCATTCTATATGTCAAGGTCGAGATACACTTCCTTTAAAAAAAAATTTAATATCTAAAATAGGGAAAATGTGGAACCAATAGCATTGCTAAAACAGGACAATCTGTTTCTGGTGCAGATAGACCAAGTACACGCATCATCAAATTACAGTCCAAGATATGGAAATGCTAATCAAATTCTTCAGGCCATAAGCTGTTCTGGCAAGCATATAAAAGGATGGGCACTGCCTTTTTCTTGACCCGCAGAACATCTGACCCGGCAACCACTACTGAGATTTCTAAACCATTTTTGTAAATTAAGAAAAGAATGGGAGCAAGTACGCAACCTTGGCTTACTCCACAATTAATTTTAAATGACATGGTGCACTCCCCATCTTCACTGTATCTTATTGAGGCAGAGACTTTCAGATAAAGTTGTCTTAAGAAGGAGACCTAATCCCCCTCAAGTCCCATAGACACAAGGATCGTCCATAATTTTTACCTATTTACACAATAAAATGTACTTGACAGGTCCATAAACGCAAGATGAATTGGGGTGCCCTTTATCATTTTATATTTAGCCACAATAAGGAGTAGGTTCAGACATTGCTCAATAACCCCTATGCCCATTCTGAAGCCATACTGGATCTCCAATATAGCATTATGATCGCTTAACTAAGAAAAAAGCTGGTCTAACACAACTCTTCCAATTAATTTAATAGTTGTGTCAAGCAGGGATATCGGGTGATAACACTTTGGATCGTGGATGTTGCCCTTATTAAAAATGGGTACCATAATTGAAAGGTGCCTGGAGGGAGGGATCCCCTTTTGACCTGTTGAATTAAAAACATTAGTAAGAATAGTGGCTCAGAACCCAGGGTCCTCTTTAAATAGGTCCGTACGTACACCATCCAGACTGGGCGCCTTAGTACAGGGGCTGTCATGCATAGCTTTGAGAACTTCCTCCTCTAAAAATAAAAAACAGGCTTACACAGGAAACTCCCTCACTTGGTCCATCATCAGGACTCACTGTGTTCTGAGAATATGCTGCAGTAAAATGTTCCAACCAAATCTCTGAAGATATATGGATGGTGACGTTATCTGTGGAAATGCCAATGACATGCCTGCCCACACCACCTTTCAAAATATCTGTCTTTGCTCTGGCAAGCTACCACAATAGCCTCCCTCTTTTCGTTCTTAAGGGACAGCTAAAGGCCAGCTTCCTCCTTTTCTGTGCCAATGCATAGGCTTTTCTACATGTGGTAACTAAATTCTGTTGTCTCTGTCACTGCTTAATAGCCTTGCATAGATTGTCAGTAGCCACTGTACATTCTTTATCAAACCAAAACATTTTATGGTGAGAAAATCTACTCTTGGGTCTGGGAAAAGTCCTTTTATAGGGGACGTAAGTTCCTCAAAACTCCTTAAAACCACCTAAGGATCATGAGAATCATTTAAACAAAGGGACACTAAATCCATACAGCTACCCATAATGCTGCTCATAACTAGCTTCAGCATGCCACCAAACCAATCTGAGACCTACATCTTTAGTAGTTAGCATCTGACTACTGTCAATTGTTACCTGTTTGCACTATTTAGAGACTTTGAGTTGTAAAACAATGGGGTTATGGTCACTAAACTCGGTATGCGGACATCGCCCTCCTTAAAAATTAAAGATTCTAAACTATGTGTAACGAAAACTTAGTCAATTGTGGTCCCTGTGCTCCTCCCAGGAATAGTAGGTGTAACTAAACAGACACTAGGAGGAACCACATTTCCTAGATTGGGGGTCACCAGGTGCAGATACAATAGCCGACCCCTGATACCCATGTCATTAGGATCTACCTCTGTAGACAGGGGATCCAAAATTTGCGATGATGCATAAGGCAAAGAGCCCAGCTTGGCATTGAAATCCCCTGTCAAGATGAAGTTGTAAGGTCTGCGAGGTGTAACTCCCCTTCACCCAAAGAGTATACTAATGAGAACAAATGCTCAAAATTCAAATTGCATGTGGCTTTAAAATCGTTTTTGTAAAAGTTCACAACATAAAGTCTAAACTTGTTGTCCTCACTCAAGACAAAGGCCTGCAACACATCTTTATCGGATGCTGTGGGATACATTTTGCAGCAAAGGCCCACCTTGAACGAGGCCACACATCCCTTTTTGACGTGACCCACCGATGAAAGATAGCTGGAAGATAAAAACAAGTAAACCCACCATTAAAAAATTCATTTACAGACCATGTTTCCTGCATGCGCACAGTGTCATAACCCTTGATGATTAAGTCTTAGATGCCAGGCCGGCCACATTCCAGCTAAGGAGATTTATGTTAGGGTTGCTTTCTACCTCTCTCTCTCTATGAGCAACTGTCTTGGTTCGGTGCAACAACAAAGAAACAGAATCATTAACCATCCCTACTGAGCCCGGGGATGCCCTTGGCAAAGGTGTGAGTACATGGCCTGAGGGGGAATGAATCACTTGATTCTGCTGACCACTAAGCACCACATCAGAGGCCAGAACGACCACCCTTCCTAAATGTCAGACATTATCTTCCAGACTCACAAAAGGTTCAAATCTATTTTGTAGGGGAAGAGGAAGGGGCATTGCGACCTATTGGGGGGTTCTTAGGAGGCCAGAGCTCTGTTTTGCCATGGGCCAGATGCCTAAAAAAAAGTCTAATGGAAGAACCTCAATTAGATTTGATTTTACCATCCCTCATCTGGCCTATGCCAAAATATCTCCAGGAACCATCGTGTTGTGAGTATTGACAATTAAGATATCATCTTGAAATTCCTTGCCCATACGGCCAATAACCCCCACCCACTGTACAAACAAAATCTCGCTGTGAAGATCCCAGTGACACCTTACATTATTATTCAATCACTATTCTTCACGGCTCCTGTTTATTCCAGAGAGACTCTTTGTTCACTGGGAACATTTTCTAGCATGATTAAATAGGGGCAAGCAGCTCGGGGGAGGTTGATCACCGGTAAGACATTAAGTTTTACTAGCTTCATTTCTTCCTGCTGAGTGTTAACAGTAGAAGGCATTTGTGAGAACCCCTTTGTGCGTAAATATGCAAAGTAGACAAAGACTTAATAACATCATCATCTTCAAGTTCCACACAAACATTAGATGCCAAATGAGATGTATCGGTCACTTGGGCAGTGACCACCAAATTAACACCTGGCTTTACAAGTGTCAGCTGCTTTTGGGAACAAAAAGCACCTACCACCCCAGCTTTAAATAGTTTAGCTAGGCTGGTCTCAATAGCAACAAGCTAGTCAAGGCTAGGCCTCAACTTAGAATACAGCAACTCCCCTGATTGTGTGCTAAAGCTGTCCCAGGGGTCAATGCTCACAGTTGGATCTTTGCTTTGGTCAGCCAGCCTTAATGCACAGGTGACAACGTCAGGGTCTAACAGTTTAGTTTTTTGCACCTCTTTTCTTAATTTAGCTGACAGAACCAAATATACATCCAGTGAACAGTTGTTGACACCAGTTAATGTAGTTTAGCTCAGCCCTACTTACCTTCCCATTTGACCCACAGACATTTTCACTCTCTGGCACCGACGCTCCTAGCAGAGGTTCCAGAGGAGAGGAAAACTCAATGTGGCTGGGAGGGGGAGAGTACAACACAGCTAGCTTTGTCAAAGAGACACAGTTTTCCACTGTGAGCACGAGGCAATACTCATCCACTATAATCTCATTTGAAACTAGATTTACAGCCTGTGTCAAAAAAACATCAAGTGTGGAGCATAAGTGCAAGTCCATGCCTGCCAAGGACCTGATATTCCCCTTCCTTTTGCCCATATTAAAATTAGCAATTAACAAGTGGGCGCAGCAAACCAGAAGACAAGATTTAAAATTTACAATAAAATACACAGTACCTGTAAAGTGACCAATAACATATAGCTTCTTGACAAGGGTACGAGCCCGGCCTGGGCTACGATGGGCTAAGACGGGCCTGCGCTGCGGGGAGTCTATTGTGCTTTTCAAGCATGTCTCAGTTTCATAGCCCCACCTACGGCAAAGGTGTTTGCTGGGGGACGTGGTCCCACCCCAGCTAAGCCACATGAGGAGAAATGCAGGCAGACAGGTCAGATCGGGTGACCCCTCAAGGCAGAAAGGAGGAGGGGGGCAAACAACATTTGTCAACATTTTGCAGCAGTTTTTCCAGACAGGTCACAGGAGAGAATCTATTGTCTCCCTACCTTCTACTACGCAGACTTATCATCCAAGAGAGATGTGTCAGCAAAAAAGGCAGTTCTTTCCTGCAGCCTACTATGTATACCTGTCAACATGGGAAGAGTTATGAGCAGAGAGGTAATTTATTTCTCAAAGTCTACTACAGATACCTCTCACCCAAGGGAGATGTGTTAGTTGGCAGCCCTACTCACTTTCAGACTCTACTACTTATCTCTGTTGCTCTAAGGAAAGATATCAGCAGAGAGGTCACTCCTTGCCCACACCGTACTGCACGTTCATGTTGTCCTGGAGAAAGGTGTTAGTGGAGACAACAGTATTTCCCTGTACACTACTGTATATGTTTGTCACCCTGGAGAGATGTGTTATTGACAGGCAAGCCCATTCCCACATACTAATATACATGGTTATTGCCCTGTGGAGAGGTCTCAGTGAAAAAGCCAGTACCTCTGATACTTACTATGCATGAGGGAGATCCTACATGTGAGGTGAGTACCTGCCACACCCTACTATGCATACTGCTGAGCTTGGGGAAAGGTGTAAGTGGAGAGGCAGTGTCTCTTTACACCCTACTCTACACACTGGTTAACTTGATACAAGGTCTCTGTGGAGAGGCTAGTCCCTCCCCATACTCCACTATGCACAGCTGTTGGCCTAGGGAGAGGTGTCACTGAGAAACCTGTCCACTCACAACGTAATATGCATTGTTGTCATAATGTGAAAATGCCTCATTGGAGGGACCTCTTTTACCCCACACTTTATTATTGGAGACTATAAGGGATAAGTACTGTAACTAAGGGAGGTGTACAATCCTCCCCAAAAACAATTTTCTGATCTTGCAAAAGTCTTGCATGATTGAAAAAAGTAGAGGGTAGGGAAAATCTTTCTCAAGAGAGAGGTTTCAGTGCAGAGGCGTGTTTGCACAGTATAATACACATACCCTATAATGCAGAGCTATCATGCATGAAATATGGGTTAAATGTTTGAGCTTGCGAGGCTCTTGAGAGAGCCAGATGAATTTACAAGAGTGGGTAGGCTTTGGGGTGCTCACGCTCATGAGGGTCTTGCGGGTGTCAGTATTCCTAAAAAATTATAATAATAATTATACCATGAAACAATCATATAGGGGGTGATTCTGATTCTGGCGGGCGGCGGAGGCCGCCCGCCAGAATTCCGCCCCCATTATACCGCTCCGCGGTCAGAAGACCGCGGAGGGTATTATGAGTTTTTCCCTGGGCTGGCGGGCGGTCTCCAAAAGACCGCCCGCCAGCCCAGGGAAAAACTCCCTTCCCACGAGGATGCCGGCTCGTAATCGAGCCGGCGGAGTGGGAAGGTGCGACGGGTGCAGTGGCACCCGTCGCGTATTTCAGTGTCTGCAAGGCAGACACTGAAATACTTTGCGGGGCCCTCTTACGGGGGCCCCGCGACTCCCCCTACCGCCATCCTGTTCATGGCGGCTTTCCCGCCATGAACAGGATGGCGGTAGGGGGGGTCAGAATCCTCATGGCGGCGGAGCGCGCTCCGCCGCCATGAAGGATTCCCCCGAGCAGCGGTAAGTCGGCGGGAGCCCGCCGACTTGCCGCTTCTGACCGCGGCTGAACCGCCGCGGTCAGAATGCTCGTGGGAGCACCGCCAGCCTGTTGGCGGTGCTCCCGTGGTCGGTGGCCCTGGCGGCCACCGGCCGCCAGGGTCAGAATGACCCCCATAATGTTTTAATAGGGTGGCTCTTGTAAGAGCCTTTGTGTTTATAGTGTGTAATGCTCAGTTACACATAGGACTGGATGCATTCCTTGTTGCTATTAAGAAAGATCCTGTTCCCTTCTGCAATGAAGTGCACTCCATCTCACCTATAAACAACTAGTATCTCAAACCAGATATTGTTGTGATATATAGAGCCCATACCACAGCCACGAAGAAATGCAGAAACTGTTTTATTCACAAGCTTCCAGGATTTCTCAATCTTAGGACAAAACTCTTTTGACCATTATCATTTTTGCCTTTGACGTATATTAGAATATACAAAAACAGTGTGAGGAAAGAGACATCTTTTGTGAAAAGGTCTCCTTCATTTAGATTTCAAGTGTAACACCTGTGATTGTGCCTGGGTCTTTGCCACCAGAGTGCACTGTTATCAGGTCTAGGTGCTCACAGTTTGAAATCCTCTCAAACATTGGTAACAATTGATGCCACTTCACACCTCTATGGCCTATCCAACATATGTCAAAGTTTGGAAATCCAAGATTTTTGTCAATACCACAATAATAGCATATTTTCTAGCCCAGTGGATGAAGCTGTGTCCCAAAATCCAGAGGTGAACCGTGGTGCATTATGGAGATCTCAGTCACAAGAGGAGTGTTCAGCAGAATGAGTAAGCTTCAGGAGCAAGATAGAGTTATAACATGAGAGGCAAAATGGGAGTGTGGCAATAGCATAAATGTAATTGGTAGATTTTTGGCAGTTATAAAACTAGGTTAGATTGTGACCAGCTGCCATTTGTATGGTACAAAGTTACTTCAGAAACAGTAACAGCTTTTCTATTGGCTGATTTTCACATTTTGGTACAATCCTGTGAGAGTCTTGCAAGATTCATTGTCATGATGAAGCTTGCTGTGGGCGCGTCGTACGGTCTTCACGAGAGAAGCATGACACTTCAGGAAGTGATCATGCCACAAGGTCTTTTTTTTAATCTTGTGAGTCTCACAAGCCGATTGTGCAGGGAAAGAAAAGAACGTGCATTTTCACAGTACTAGTGCACTCGACTGGTTATAGCAACCATAAAGCAATATAAGTGAAGCACAAGTAGTCAATGTTAACTATTAATCTAAAATAAAAGGTTAGAAAAACATTTAAAGGGGATTATGGTACACATACTCCATGTACTGTGAAACGGATACATTTCATCTGTGTAGGATGCAAAACTGAGGTTATATTAGTGTCAACCAATTGTTGACTTTCCCTCTATACATTTTTTGAAAAGCAACCATATGACTGGCTGCAACACTTGAGGATTCATATACTTAAGTGTTGCATAACATCAGGCACCTGAGATTACCTGTGGTGGTTTGGACGGGAAGCAAATGTAATCTCTTTAACTTGTGCTCAGCAGAGGTCATTTGACTTTTGATTAAGGGTGATTGGTATATTCAGCTACCTTCAAGATACAGCTCCATTTTGAGGTAATTACACATATTGTGTAATTTAAGTATGAGGTTTTTGATTAAATATTAAAGATAAATAATATGTTTAGAAGCAACTTTCAATATATTTGTTTATTATGCCAGTAGTAATAACTTGATTGTTTAAAATGCTGAATACAAATTAAAAGTGCTTGCTAATGAATGTTAGCTGATTGTATCTTTTATATAATGTTGAGTTTATAGGTGGCTATGGAAAGAGTTTTGTCTTAAATGTAGGTGTTTCTTAAGAATGGTTGATGCATGTTGTAACTCAGGCTTCTCCAACAAGTAGCCTGTGAGTTACTGGTAGCTCTTCAGTTACCTGAACATAGCTCTCCTGTGTACAGCTCAGAGAACTAAATTAGATGCTTATACTTGGTTGAATTATTATATGTACACTAAAATTGAAATTCAAGACAAAAATATTTGTCTTGAATTGAAATTCAAGACAAAAATATTTGTATTTTCATAATTAATAAGCTGATGCTTGGAGCAAAAAGGATGACTTTCCGAAATATACTTAAACCTGATATTTTAGTGAAAAAAAATCAAACTGTTGAAAAGACTATCACTAATGTTATTAACTTGGTGCTAGGGCCACTGCAGAGATGACTTTTATGTATTGCCCATGTAAAGGGATTCTATATTGACAAAGCATTTTTAGGTCGAGTGCACAAGTGCTTTGACCTGTTGTAAGTATTGTGGGCTTTTAACCACACCCACTTCACGCCCATCACTTTCACTGGTTCATGGGCTTGCCTATCAAAATTCCCTTCATGTTATTGGTAAATGCTTTAAGTTTGTTTTGCCATGGGACGATTTTGTTACCGCCTTGCAGACTGACCCTGTTGCATGGATTATTGCACGATTGTCGACGTGTCTTACTGTGAGCAAACTCCTTTTTTCGGTTGTGTCCCTCCTTTGCTCTCATGCTTATGGCAGCCATGGCGCTTTGAATCGGCTCGCACTGTTGTCCCCCAGGACCTCCCACCCATCCCCACCATCCCTTCCACATTGTTGCTTGTTTACTGCTCCGTATTTCCTTCTGTCTGGATACTGCCCCTCCTTGAGACACAGTTGGGGACACACTCCGCACCCCTAGTCACCAGCACATCTGGTTAGTGCTCACAAACTGTCCTCCCTCAGGGACAACGGAGGAGGGAGTAGCTTCCATGGAGCAGGGGTAAAAGTTGAATGTAAGACAAGATGTAATATACATCTGTGTCTAACATAGTTACTACCAGGTATTGTCTAAAAGGTGGTAGCCACTTCAAGGTACTGCATTCTTCTCATTACTGCAGCTGAACTCTGAGGTTCCAAAAGTCTTCAGATGAGGCCCTGAATTGTTTACAGCAGTCAAGAGAGGTAACATTGAGGTTGCGCAATGGTGCCTAAGTAACTACAGATGTGTGCCAAAACATGTCGCTTCTTTGGATGCTTTAATGTAGGTCAATGCAAGCGTAGGAGATGTGGTTTTGAAGGAGAGGTGGTAGCTTGACGGCCAGCCTCACCAATTCCCTTTTCCCAGGAGAGAAGAGGCCCCTTAGTACAGCTTGAGAACGACGCCTCTGCTTTATTTCAGAGCAGCCCCTTCCCCCGTTAGACTCCCACCCTTCACTCCCCCATCAAAAGAGCATTATGATCTGTCTGCCACAGACCCTGTGATCAGCGTGATCGATAGCAGTCATATTTACATTAAACACTGTCAATAATGTTCCCTAGAGCTTTTGAGCTACGGTGTCAGTGTTAACTGCTTCCAAAATGGCCCTCATTTCCTCTCCCCAGATGGCTCCTAAGTGCGGAAGTGCCAGCGCAAAGCTTTACAAACCACAGTTGCTTTCCCAGTATCTTGCTTTTGCTCTTTTCTTCTACCTTCTATATACTGACAGCAGGAACACTGCAGGCAGTGACTTACGGGGCTGAATAGATGCCTTCATCTTTATGTTGTTTCCTTTGATTCTCGAAGGGAAAACCTAACAGGAAATTCTATTGCTGGCAATTGAAAAATAATTCCATACTTCTAGAACCCACAAACCTGGAGGGATAAAGGCACATTTGTGGAAACAGAGGACATTGGGCGGGTAGAGAGGGCAAACAAGACTGGATTTAGAAACACATTTTATTCTACTTAAAAAATAATGTCTACATCAAGTTTCAGATGGGTCATCTGGTTGCTACAAATATCTGTTTGTAATTTCATGTCATAAGTTTGCGTGATGCTGAAATAGCTTAGCAGGTTAACTTACCTGATGCTGAAAATTGCCTGTAACCTGAAGGCCACAGTTGTGTGCTCTGTATAGGTTACACATGTGGGCTAATGCGTTTGTTCCAGCGATCCCAGTGCACCTGTTGCGAACAAATAAATGGCACAAGCAAGACATGCATATGAATTCCCAGTAAATTTTCACTCAATTGTTTCTCTTCTAAACTTGGTGGCTCAGTGGAACAATCCATCTACTACAGGAACCTGTGTTTTACCTAAAGGTCATATGTTAAAATCCTGGTGGATCTACTCATCCTTTTATATTTCTAAAGTAAATAAAATGAGTACCATTGACCTGGGTAACAAGTGCGCAGATGGATTAGAAGAAAACTTGGTGCTTGCTATGGTGTAGCAAAAAATACTTAAAGGGTTTGAAGGGAAAAGCCAGGCGATGCAGCCGGATTTGGAGAGTAGACCAAGCGAGGGGAAACTGACAGGGACTGGAAGAGTATCAAATAGGGAAGTTGTGCTCATTTTAATGCTCAGTCCTAAAGTTTCAATGATCATTATATGTGTGTGAGGTACTATATATTCTCTCACCATGTGCAGTAGGTTTGACATATACTGTTATAAAGTTACACCCTTACTTATTGGTTTCATGCCCTTTGTCTTCATAGTTTAATACTACTATTTCAGGAATCTTATACCTTTGAGTAATTCAGGGACTTATTCAAGTAGAGATGTAAAGAGTAGACTATCTTTGCAGGCGGTATAGACCTTTCTGTTATGTTCTCTTATTTACCTTAGTGAATTATTAACTGGGCACTTTTGTTACTTAATTGTGCATCATATGCGTTACTAGTCTACACAAACATGTATGCACCCTGTGCATGCCTCAACATAAGTGTGTGACTGTGCACGGTTATTCTGTTTGCTTCAACTTACCACGTTATGGTGCAGCAGCGCCTCATGCATTTCTTTTTGCTTTTTAAAAAAAATTGGTAGTTAATGCCGTTGTTTATACATTGACCATTTTTTCTTTGCTTTGTTGTATTTTTACAGGAGGAACTTCAAACAAAGTTAGGTAACACAATACTCTAATGCATACACAATTGACTATTTGTATAGTGTTTGTGTTTAAAATTTCAATCTTTGCATTGCACCCACTGTGCTTTATCTAGAATTGCAACACATTTCTGAGGTGTTTTTAAGTTGGTAAAAGGATTATTAATTTTATTTAACAAAAAAAAAAACGTTTCCAGAATATGTAGCCTGCCTAGTGGCTCCTTTTAAAAAGGGCTAACATTTTTATTTAAAAAATATAGCCAGTAGATGCTACTTTTTAACTTTAAAATGTATTCTTGAAGCTTCTAGGTAAATGAGCAGCAAGTGGTGTCCTAGGGCTAAATAGGCTGCTTAAATGGTTTATCTTATTGTGCTGCAATACATCATGAGCAGTGGCCCTTGCTCATGCAGACACTAACAGATATGTACAATCGCCACCCTGCATTCACTGTACCTTGACAATGCTCCTTTTTACTCTTACAAAAGTGCAATATTGGGGGTGCCCCTTTTTTTCTTTTTATATAACGGAAACTTATCCCGGAATCATTGCATCACTTTACATGAGCACCAGATAAATTACACCAGGACACAGTCCACTCCTCATGCTATCTCTCTCTCTTGTGCTCGCTCTTACCCGTCTATCGCACTTTCTCATGTACTATCCCTGCCTCACTGATATTGTTAACTTCAGATGTTCATGCACATTTTCGTTCATATGCCTTTTCAAAGTTTCCGTCCCTCAAACACACGCTCTCCTCTTTTTCTTAGCGTCCTTTCTGCATACACAAAAGCTCTTTCTTCTGGCATCTGTGGCCTGCTCTCCCCTTCTATCTCACACACTATTTCTGCACCTTTCTCTCAATGTCAATACCGACTACCGGCACAAACTGCCTATTCCTCTCATTCTTCCTAACTATTCTCTGCAGCTCTCACTACTATCTATTTGCCATGTCACATTATTCTACTACACAAGTACACTGCACAAAACATAATCTCACACCACACAAATAAACAATCAACAACTCCAATACAAAACACATAATTCAACTACACACCACGTACATCCACTACACTAAAAAGCAAAAACATTTTTTTTAAATGTAATAAAAAAATGTATTAACAAAAAAAAATGAGTCCAGCTGGACTCAAACTACCCTCTGCAACCTTCACACTGAGCTATGGTGTTTTTAAAAAATTTTTTTTAACCCTTTATGGGCTATCTGGGACCTACAGTCTCTCCTTATTTATTTATTTATTTTTTAATTTTTTATATACATTAAAAAATAAATTCCCTTTATGAGCTTTCAGCGACCGTGATGGAGCCCGCAACGGCTCTGCCGCAGCTTCTTTATATTTTTTATTCATTTAAATATTATTTAATAATAATAATAATAATGATAATAATAATAGCCCTTTATGGGCTACCTGGCACTGCGGGGGAAACCTTAAGGCTTCCCTTGCACTGTCATTACTTCCGCAAACACAAAGATGCTTTGACCGCAGCTACGTGCTTGCTGAAACATTCCATCTCTGTCCGCTGCACGCGTGCAGGAGACAGAGATGAAAGCTCTGCTGTTTGACAGCAGGACCTGGTTTAAAGGTCCCACTGTCAAACAGCAGAGTGTTTGCTGTGGCTCGGCTGCAGCTCTGCAGCCACGCCACAGCAAGCAGTTATGTCCCAGGGTCGGGAATCCCAGGGACATAGCAGGAGCCGGCCCTGGGACCCCCTGAGTGAGGGTCCCTAGGAATATCCGAGGACTCCAAGAGAATAGTGCGACCCCCCCTCCAACGAGAATAGCCCCGGGGCTGGTGGTCCCCAGGGCATGGGGGTCCCAAAGGGTCCTGGCCCACCTGGGGGCCTATAAAAAAAATACAGGAGCGGGATCTTTTTCTCACAAACTTGCAGAAAAAAAAAAATTTAAAAATGCTTTGCTCTGGTGGAGTTCCTCTGGGACCCCCACACCAGTGCTAAGGGGTCAGGGTGTCCCTACCCTGGCCCCTTTTATTTTATTTTTACTTTTTTCTGGGACTGGGCTCAAGCCAAGTTCTAAGAAGAAGTGTTGGCAGCCAATCAGAGCTGTGCATTTCCATGCACGGGCTCATCTTTGTTCGTGAATACTTTGTGGACAGAGATGAACAAATTAGAATTTCCCTAAATTTCTCAAAAACTACTGAACAGATTTACTCCAGATAAGCAAAAGCATGATCTGCGTACCAGCAGCTAGCTTTCTGCCAAAAGTGGTTCGGCCTGTAGTCATGTCTAGAGAATCCTATTGAAATTAACATGAGAAACGCAATGTTTTTTTAGCCCCCTTTTTCTCTGCTCCTGCTTGACGCATAACCCTGAAACTTTCCAAGCACAACAAGAATCACTGCAACACCTTTTTAAAAAAAAAATTGTGAAGATTTGTCAAACCATCCCACAGATATAGGCAAGTCACAAAACACTTTTCTTATGGAAACATGGACCTAACTATACCTACCTACTAGTAGGTACTATATATAGGAGAGACATGTAATACTGTGCCTGTAGTGGTGAGTGGCTTTTGTCATTTTACAGATGGATAGGACGGTGCTGATCCTATGCTTAAAAACTTTGCTAGATAAACATACATTTGAGGTGAGCAAATCAGGGTGCTCCTTACAGGAACTGCTCTCCACCTAAACTTGGGAACTACCCAGACTTCTCTCTTATTTTTTGCATAATTTATGCATCACCCTAACCCTGAAATGGCTTTGTTATGACTTATAATGGGTGCTCCCTTGTGTCTGGACAAAGCTAAACCCCTCTGAAGAGCTCTAATGACTGTGAAACATGTGTCAGGGGTTGCTTCTATTCATTCCAGGTTGGCTTGGATGGTATTTTACCAGTCCAAATCTGTAATGCTGTGCCTGGAGTGATGAATGGCTTTTGTCATTTTACAGCTCGGTGAGGATGTCACTGTGTCAATCGAACTGTTAACGCGTCCCTTTATGCTATTTTATTACACATCAGGACTCGTTTTAGGCCAATGAATCTTTTGACCCAGTTGAGAGACACCTTAGGACGAGATAGCTAATTAATATGTCAATCAATACGTCAATAATGTCATCAATATTTATTACCACAATGCATTTTACTTTGGTTAAAGTCATTAATCAACTCAAGACACCACCATGACCTTGCAGTCATGAATAACCACACCAGTTTAGTAGAACTTTATGAGTTTTATTCCCTATTAGTTACAATTCTAAAAGCAGGTGTGTTAATCTCAAAACCAAGAAACACAATAGCATAGTCACAACGTGGCAACTCTGATAAGATTTCATTAAGGCAAGAATCACGAACATCAGAACATAACACGGCTTGAACATAGATCAACTTTAGCAGAGTGTCAATAACGCGTCAATTCAACAAAGCATAGATTCAGTCGTTTGTCTATTTGCGTCAGTTTAGTGAACCCCTGTCCTAACCACTAATTAGCATTAGCATGTGGGGCTTCATGCAAAACAATTTTAGAACACCAATTTGGAAAACATCTAGCTATGGTCTCTGTCAAAATAAGCAGTTGGTACCTAGAAAGGAAAAGCAAACAGACAAATCACAATTTCATTGTCATAGTTACCCTCCAAAGTTTAGGTCAGCACCCAGGTTCAGTCTTCGTCTTCAGGACATCAGTTGATTCGCCATCAGTCAAAACTCATCTCTGGGGCAAAAGGGGCACTTCCCTCATAAGGAGGTAAAGTGTAAATGGGCAATCTAAGAAAGGATGGTTTAAGTAAAACCGTATAAGTCACCAAACAGAGTGACAGAGTTTCTGGATAAAATCAATAGCATTCCCTAACCAATCTCCTAAAGGCTCCCCGTGTCATAGGTTTTTATCCCTTTTCCGTTGTACATTCCCCTAAAACTTGATTGGGCAAATGTTGCACCTCACTATCTTTAGCCAATTAAAAACGGATTATGTCATTAATCTTTCAACCCACATTTATTCTCGGGCATTTTATTGGTCCATATGATTGACGTCTCCAGAGGTAGCATGTCCGGTATGATTTCATCCTTCTGTAATTTCTTTGCACATCTTCGGTCAGTAGCTCCATTGTCTGTACCGGTTTGGGCGACCTTGTACATTATACTAATCTACACTGTTGCATTTTAGTTATTACATTTCTACAAGCAATATGAATTTCATGAGAACGGATCCACTATAGTTACATTCAGCTTCTAGTTTGAAGAAAAACAAGAGTTCATGTCCTTTTGCGAGTCAGCACACTGCATGTTAGAAAAACACATTTAATATGAGAGCCAGGCTGCTAGGCTTCGGCTCGTGCTAACTTAAGGCCTACAAGATTCAATAACAAAACTTTAATAACATAATCATTAATAATTAGTATAAAACCATTCTTAGTATCATATTTTATCTACATTAGTCATTTTTATTAGTCCCCGTATATATTGACGGACACTCCACGTGGTCACATTTCAAGTGCACATTTAAGCAAAACATATTAATATAGTTTCTATGTGGCATTATTATACATTAGTTCATAAACATTTCATGTTAATATAGATTATATAAGCTACGCTCTCTGAGTCCCTTCTCTGATGATGTTCGTCATCACAGAAACCTTTCCCTTTCAACCTTTCACTTTAAATTTTTCACCTTACGCATAATGAGCATTTCAACATCTTGTCCTTTGTGTGAACTCTCCCAGTTTTCATTAAACATTTTCTCCCTTTCATTTTCTTTGTTTCTTTTGTTTCTTTTCGGCCAATATCTTCTAATTCTTTTATTAATTTTGCATGCTCCCCATAAACCCAATAAACAAATCAAGACAATTAACAGACCCCCTAATATTTTTGCGAGAACCCCGTTCCAAATATTACTAAACCAGCTCCCTACTCTGAAAATTCCTTTTCAAACTTTCTATCAAACTCCAGGTTCCTTTAAATCCTTTAAATCTGTACTATCTCTAGTTAGGTTAGTAAGCATACCTCTAATCTTTTTGCTATTATCCGGAATAAACGAGCAACAATGGCGCTCGTTAAACATTTTACAGACTCTGCTGCTCTTTGCTAAAAGAACGTTTAAACCAAGCCGATTTTGAAGAGTCATAGCTCTTTCCGCAGCAAGTTCAGTATCCATCAGGAGTATAGTCCCTGTGAAATTGGTCAGCATGTTATCCACAATAGTAGACAACTTTCAGATCTTTATGGAGTTTAAGATAACCCCTACTGAAGGAATTATGGCTCCAAATATGTCACCAACGACAGCAGCCGTTGTCCCTCGTTTTTTTCTAGCATGTTGTAATTCAGATATTTTATATATTTGCTTTAAGTCATCAACCTGGTAGATCTTTGGGAAAACTATCCCCAAATAACATGTGCCATACCATCCCTTAGGGAGACGGTAATAAGTATTAAGCCCACAGATATAATAGATCCCAGGGATCGCCGGATCCTGTCCATTTACCATGAATGTCCATTTACTCTGAAACAAAAACACATGCCTGCATTCACTCGTTCCCACAAATAAAGTGCCATGATCAGATTTTGGCCTATATATATAAAGCCTACCTACATGTAATGCATCTATAGCTAATTTGCCCTGCATCTTTATTGTGGTGTAAGCATAATCACTAGCATATGCACGTTTTTCTAATCCTTTTTCTAGCCTTTCTTTAAGTGCTTTGCGTCTATCATCAGTGTGATCTAAAAAGCTTTTCTCTACAGGCGTTAATAGGCAGGTCAGATTGTTGCGGTGTGCATAAGCTGTCCAAAATGTCAGTGTTGGCTCAAAGAAACTAATTTTATACAATGCTCCTTAGCTAACTCGTTCAGTAACTCAATCACAGGCACAAAGGAAAACACTACATCCAAATTAGAATAAAAATATTGCACATGTTCCTGGTCATAGAATCTTGTTAGTAGCAAGCTACAGCTTATTCTGTAGGTTAGTGGCAGACTATGATAGGTGACCCTCTCTTGTAATGATGAAAGAATCTTTGTGCGCACACAACAGCTTCTTGCATCCATTGTGTCAACATACTCATTCAGTAAGCGATATAAGACATTAGTAGAGAGTTCCCCCTTTGAATTAGTTCCCTCATGCAAATATTTTGTATCCTGCTCAAACTTCTCCCATGTTGTTAGTGTAGCAGCCTCAGGTTTTGAAGCATTGTTAGTGACTTTCTTATCCAACCATGGCATTCCCACAATCACACCCACGATTATTATTGCACACACAATACCTAAAATAACACTTAACCAACCACACACTTTACCCTTTTTGCTACTACCTCTAGTGTAAGCCATAATCTGTAAAGAATCAGATAGCAGAACAACTCAAAACAAACAATCAACTTGAGGACGATTTAAAAGCTCCTTTTTTCTTTTTTCTCTTCTAATGCAAAGTCTATCTTTCTCTCTCTCTGCGTCTATTTACAGCGTTTCACTCACCCAGGACCCTTTTGTCAAATCAGGTTAGCAGCTCATCATAATTGGTTTCTTCAGAGTCAATTCAGGTTTAAATGTCACATCCGGTAATTTATAAGTCTCTTTCTCAGCTTCCAGCTTGCAATTTCAATTTTTAACAAAGTCTCTTTTCTTGTTCGAATTCAGGTACCGTAGTATTGGCCTGGTACTTCTCGATCAAAACAAAATGCTAAGAATTATTGTTGCCATTCAGATGTCGTTGCATATGCCCATTCAGGACCTGCGTACCTTCTATTTGTGACTCTCTTTCTTTTCAGCCTGCATTCACTCTGCAGCTCTCCTTCACTTAGATCCTCTTTTCTGGTTGTATTGATCGCTTCCTCTATTGTTTCACCTGGGACAATCTTTTCCCTTGCAACTTGTTTCTTTGGCCAGTTATCACCTTTATGCATTTTCTTCCTGCTTGGCCTTTCAGGACGCTGAACAGCACCCTCCTCTTGTGCTATGGTGTTCTCTATGGTGGGCGGGAAGCGCGTCATCAAAGGAGGAGGCGGCGGCACTAACTCAGGGGGCAGGAGCCCTTTAAAACTTGTTTCGCGCTCCCGCAATCGCGGGACGCGCGTGGGCGGCGCCCGGGCGAAGCTCGGGCCTGTCTTGCGCCCGTCATCGCCCGTTTGAAGCTGGGCTGGGCCACCCCTCTTTCATCTCCAGTGGAGGGTGACTATTTATACATTTACTAATATTGGGGATCATGTTGGAGCCTTTTTAGTGGGTTTAGTGGGTTTTTTATATTTTTAATTTGTATTCATTAGTCTGTTTTGTTTGTTATTTTGGTATTGAAACCTTTTGTTAAAATGGGCAGGAAAAGAGGTCCGTTAACTGGTCCCATGGGGGGTGGTGGTGGCGGTAGTAGACAGGGAAGTGGCACCACCACATTAGACTCCTTCCTCGCAAGAGCTGCCGGGGTCGTAACGAAGGAGATTGATCTGGCAGAGAGGAGGTTATCCATGGAACTGGAGGACTGGCGTCGGCCCCAATAGATAGTGGTCCTCGTGAGGTTGTGGATGCGGAGGTGACTTATCCGGGGGGAGACCAAGGTACTGTTATGGTTGCTGTTGAGCCTGCTCAAATTGAGCTAATAGAGACAACAGAGGGTTCTGGTAGCCAAGGCCCTTCCAGAAGAAGCAAAAGACTTTTATTATCTTCTCCCCCGGCCTGCCCCCTGGATAAATGTAGCCCCCCCCTAGGAACAAAAAGGTCCTAAAGAAATCGATCCTCAAGTCGAAAACATACCCATTGGAACTCCCTAAGGGTACGAGTAGTGACCCTGCACCTTGCCAGCAGCTGGGTTGTGATGTTACTATTTTATTGTCAACATTTTGTGAAATGATCCAGGAGATTTTATCCCCCGTTGTGGCGAAACTATCGGCCATAGAAAAGGCAGTTTCTCTGATATCTGTGCTAGGAAGTCAGGGGAGGCACTGTGTAGGTGGGTGTGTGGCCCCGACCAGGCGATCCCATCCCTGTGAGGAGTTGCTCCTGCCGGAGGACGCTGCAGGGCCATTGGGGCCTCTGGGAAAATCATCTCAGTTATTGGTTAATTCTGAAAATTCTGGGGGTCAGGGCGCTCATGCTGAGATTGCGCCGGCTGCACCGTCTTCTATATTAAGGGCGGACAGGACTGTCAATAGGCCTAGCTGTAGTAGGCAGCCTGATCCTGAATTTGTGGTAGCGGGGGGGGCTGACCAACAGCTGGTTAGGAATAATAATCTGAATCTCCCGACGGCCAGGCCTGCATTGACCTGTTTGGATCTCCCCCCAGCTTGTGCCCCCTATGTGGTGGTGTTGACGAATGTACCTGCTCTTGCCCCTGGGGTAACTGAGTCCACGGCCCAACTTACAAACAAGGCTGGATATTGGTTGAGTAAGAACTGTGATTTCTCATGTAAGGATTTCAATGATATTCTGGTTGCCAGAAGAATTGGATGGGTTGGGCCCAAAAATAAGGTGGGGGGTGAAGATTGTATTATTATAAATGTTAGATACCCAGCCCTGAGTCAAAGGCTCCTTTCTACCTACCGCCCTGCTGTATTTAGATCTGGTACAATTGGTATGGTCCCTTTGGGTTATTTTTATGCCACATGCGATTGAGTGCCGGGATGTCTCCGGGTTCTGGTAGGTTTCCCCCCCCTGGGTCAGAATATTCACCAGGCAACCAGCAGAAGAACTGTCACTAACAGTAATTTATCCTTGGAAGGGGTGGACTGACAATGCGCCAAGACCCTGGCTATACGGGAAGAGGTGCCCCCACAGTGTAAACTTATCTCATGGAATATTGCGGGCTATGATGCTAAGTTATCTGATCAGGCGTAGATTAGGTGTGTGACTAATTTTGATGTGATCATGCTTCAGGAAACCTGGTCAGAGGGGTCGTCTGTGTGGGATGGGTATAACAGATTTGCAATTCCAGCTGTGAAGTCTCTTGGTGGCCGCTCAAAAGGTGGCTTGGTTACCCTAATCCGCCTCTCTAAGATAGTGGGTGCTTTTCAAATTAACTGCAATCACCAAGGTATATTGCTGGTATGGGTAATTTTAATATTCTACTGGTTAACTTTTAGAACGCTGTGTGGGATGTGGGATGCCAAATCAGGGCCCTGTTTTCCGTTCTTCAGGTTTTGAAACACAGAATGGAGGAGATGGGGTTAGAATTCTGTGCTATTGTCTCTGGAGACTTTAATGCTAAGCTGGGGAGGCTCAGTACTGTGGTTAATCCCTTTATTTTTGACTGCGAGGATTATTCAGTGGATGGTCTGCAGGACTCCAGAGGCAGGGTTCTAATCAAGGAACTCAGGAAGATGGGCCTTCTGAATTTGTGTGATATAGAATCCGTAGGCACTCATCAACTCCCAACCTATGTGGGAAGAGGATCTGAATCCACTATTGACTATATTTTTATGTCTCCAACTATGAAAGACCTGGTGATTGGGGGGGAGGTGCTGGGGGAGAGTTTCAGTGATCATAATCTCCTTATAGTATCCTTTAAACTCCCTGGGGCCCTACGTAAATTAGGACGAGGTAGGCCGGTAGTAGTGGAGATAAAGGACCAGGGTAGGCGGCTTGGGTGGAAGCAAGTGGATTCCCTAAAAGTTGTAGAAAGGGTGGTGGGGGAAAATTTAAATTTATTTATGGACACACTCTTGACAGAGGCTCCTAATCCTAAAACTGTTATGAATGCAATAACAGTAGTAAATGCAGCAGTAAGAGACTGCCTTTTTTCAGTAGGCAGCCAACCTAGTAAACGTAATTGTGGTTGGTATGATAAGACCTGCTATGTTGCAAGGGCAAACCTGAAGATGGCCACTAAGAAACATCCTAGAGATTAGGTCCTCGTAAAAGAAGCTAGAATGAAATATAAGAGGGCCCTAAAGGATAGCAAGATAAAACATAAAGATAAAGCCTGGGAAGAGTTAGAACGTGCCATAGCTCTGAAGGATCCTGGCCTGTTTTGGAAAGTGGTAAATAGAGGTTCCTTTGGAACAGATACATCTGAGGGCCTTGGCTGTAACATCGCCCCGGAAGCATGGGTAATTCACTTTTGTAGTATTTTTGAGGGTTCTCCCCTAAGAAATAACCGGGAGAACGAGTATGAGATTGCTCCCAGCCTAGCAATTAGGTTTTCCCTCCAGGAGGTTATGGATGCGATACAGAGTAGTGCGAGCAATAAAGCTCCGGGCCCGGATTCGATCCCTATGGACCTGTATCAAGTGAACCCCCAGTCATGGGCACCTGTTCTCTTAAATGTCCTTAATGCAGCAGTTACTGTGGGTACCCCTGCCTCTTGGAGACTGGCATGTATTGTCCCATTGTTTAAAAAGGGCGACCAAAATGATCCTAAGTCCTACCGCCCTATTTCTCTACTTGACTCTTCGGTGAAGATTCTGGGACGGATTATTTTAAGGCGTCTGGAGTCCTGGATGATAGGGAATGATATTTTAAGCTGGGACCAGTATGGTTTTAGGGAAGGCCTTGGCACACGAGATCAATGTCTCAACCTACTGATGCTGATTGGCAAATACACGTAGGCTAGGAAAGGTACGCTCTATCTTGCTTTTATGGATCTTAGCTTGTGGTTCTAAAAATTCTGGACCCATGTAATTTACTTTGCCACAGCAGTACGATTTTAGTATCAAAAGACCGATAATGACTAGTACACTAAGCATGAGCATTTTCGCTCAATTCCAGCAGCGTTTTCACCTCGAAATCGCCATTTTCGTCCTGCACTCGTGGCTCCCATTTTATACACGGCAGCCATTTTTAAAAGTTGCCCTCACATAGGCTTATAATACAGTCAGATTTGATTCCAAGGACACGTACACCTTGATTGACTTTTCTCTGACCTGGGCAAGCTGGAACCATTGCCTCAGGCCAAACCTGTTTGGTCAGTCCCTCTCCCAGTGGCCGAATCAGATAGCATCAAGGCACACCATGCCATAAAACCCTTATTATCGCTCACACACTCTGCCTAATCTTGCTCACACCTGCACCTGCTCTTTTCTTCTTCTTACTTTACGAGGGGGAGGTGCCCGTTTTTATTGGGGGTCCACACTTATCTGATGTAAAATACTAGGCCTTGCCGGGTAATCTATTATGGGTTGGATGACATGAAATATGAGGTTTCATCATGACACTGTTTTTTCCTTTGTAGTGAAAACATGTGAATGACCAACCAAAATGTCAAGAATGTTTGCCTGAAGCTTAAAAAACTGTATATAAGGAAACCTGACTGTGCATTGAAACACAGTCTCCTGAGAACATACAAACCGTGCTGTTGTACTTCTAGGACGCTTGGTACTTGGTTGCAGCCAATAAATTCAATCTTTGACTTCACCTAGAAGACTCTGAGTTTCTGTGGTCTGAATCAGGAAAGTACCCGAGGTCTTTGGGTGTACCCTGGCACCGCTTGGTTACCGGATCAGTACCGGTTCTGAAAAACCCAGTACCTCAGTTGGCGCCCAACGTGGGGCGATACCAGCGGTACCGGTCCAAGCCTGAGGTCCGCGGGGAGCTTCGTGTGAAAATTCTGGAGGAAGGCCGCCACTTCATCGACCCCTGCATGTCGACGTGGTCCGAAAGTCTTTGCTGCGAGGTTCCCC
Source organism: Pleurodeles waltl (assembly GCF_031143425.1). Lineage (NCBI taxonomy): Eukaryota > Metazoa > Chordata > Amphibia > Caudata > Salamandridae > Pleurodeles > Pleurodeles waltl. Next base: position 583,431,564 of record NC_090451.1, read on the forward strand.
GCTTCCCGACGGCTACGAAGGACTGCTGCCCTGGCTATCGCCCTGATTTGGACCCTTGATGTTTGGTAGAGCGAAACGATAAGACGAGTCTTATGGTGAAGTCATCGATATTTTCAGTTAAGTATAAGTGGAGCGTCTCCCAGTCCTTAGTTGGACACTTGGTTTGGTCCTTAGTTGGACATTTGGTTTGGTATCCCTTCGGGATCACTTTGATTTGGAACTTGCAAGTACCAAAGCCGAAGGACTCGTGTATTCACGAGACTATCGTAAACGATAATCCTTTGAAGTTTGAAGCTAGACTAGTGAGCGAAGATGCCTGGTCTTAGCAGACTCGGAAATTTGTTTTGTCTTGGTTGTAAAAGGGACTCCCGGTTGGAGGACTCATGTCCGGTTCCTCCGATTGGAACTCCAACCTATGAACTATATGTGAAGCACGGAGTAGGCCCCATCACGTTTAATAAAGTATGGGTCCGCTATTCTTGGAAATAATTGAGAAAAGTTTTCTTTTTTTCTTGTAAATATGACTTACAACTAGGATCTGCAAACGGTTCTGTAAGTAAATTGTGACGGCGCTATTTATGAAAAATGGCTAAAGCGCGCTGTATTGTGTGTACTGAGTGTTTTCTGTTTATATCTGAAATGAGCTCAATGTGTGTTTGTGGGTCTTCTTGATGTTTACAGTTTGTTAAGTAAAATGTTGGTTAATTAATATTAAGTAGAAACTTAGAAAAAATCCAGAAATGAACCATGTGATGTGCTAACATAGCTATATGTTGCTCTTTAATTTATAGAATGAGCAATTGTGCACATATACAAAACTGCCGTTAAATGCTTAATTGTAGGAAAGTACCATCTTGCCTGGCATGTTACCCCCATTTTTCACTGTATATATGTTGTTTTAGTTGTATGTGTCACTGGGACCCTGGTAACCCAGGGCCCCAGTGCTCATAAGTGTGCCTGAATGTGTTACCTGTGTAGTGACTAACTGTCTCACTGAGGCTCTGCTAATCAGAACCTCAGTGGATATGCTCTCTCATTTCTTTCCAAATTGTCACTAACAGGCTAGTGACCATTTTTACCAATTTACATTGGCTTACTGGAACACCCTTATAATTCCCTAGTACATGGTACTGAGGTACCCAGGGTATTGGGGTTCCATGAGATCCCTATGGGCTGCAGCATTTCTTTTGCCACCCATAGGGAGCTCTGACAATTCTTACACAGGCCTGCCACTGCAGCCTGAGTGAAATAACGTCCACGTTATTTCACAGCCATTTTACACTGCACTTAAGTAACTTATAAGTCACCTATATGTCTAACCTTTACCTGGTAAAGGTTAGGTGCAAAGTTACTTAGTGTGAGGGCACCCTGGCACTAGCCAAGGTGCCCCCACATTGTTCAGAGCCAATTCCCTGAACTTTGTGAGTGCGGGGACACCATTACACGCGTGCACTACATATAGGTCACTACCTATATGTAGCTTCACAATGGTAACTCCGAACATGGCCATGTAACATGTCTATGATCATGGAATTGCCCCCTCTATGCCATCCTGGCATAGTTGGCACAATCCCATGATCCCAGTGGTCTGTAGCACAGACCCTGGTACTGCCAAACTGCCCTTCCTGGGGTTTCACTGCAGCTGCTGCTGCTGCCAACCCCTCAGACAGGCATCTGCCCTCCTGGGGTCCAGCCAGGCCTGGCCCAGGATGGCAGAACAAAGGACTTCCTCTGAGAGAGGGTGTTACACCGTCTCCCTTTGGAAAATGGTGTGAAGGCAGGGGAGGAGTAGCCTCCCCCAGCCTCTGGAAATGCTTTGTTGGGCACAGATGTGCCCAATTCTGCATAAGCCAGTCTACACCGGTTCAGGGGACCCCTTAGCCCTGCTCTGGCGCGAAACTGGACAAAGGAAAGGGGAGTGACCACTCCCCTGACCTGCACTTCCCCTGGGAGGTGTCCAGAGCTCCTCCAGTGTGCTCCAGACCTCTGCCATCTTGGAAACAGAGGTGCTGCTGGCACACTGGACTGCTCTGAGTGGCCAGTGCCACCAGGTGACGTCAGAGACTCCTTCAGATAGGCTCCTTCAGGTGTTAGTAGCCTATCCTCTCTCCTAGGTAGCCAAACCCTCTTTTCTGGCTATTTAGGGTCTCTGTCTCTGGGGAAACTTTAGATAACGAATGCAAGAGCTCATCCGAGTTCCTCTGCATCTCTCTCTTCACCTTCTGCCAAGGAATCGACTGCTGACCGCGCTGGAAGCCTGCAAACCTGCAACATAGTAGCAAAGACGACTACTGCAACTCTGTAACGCTGATCCTGCCGCCTTCTCGACTGTTTTCCTGCTTGTGCACGCTGTGGGGGTAGTCTGCCTTCTCTCTGCACCAGAAGCTCCGAAGAAATCTCCTGTGGGTCGACGGAATCTTCCCCCTGCAACCGCAGGCACCAAAAAGCTGCATTACCGGTCCCTTGGGTCTCCTCTCAGCACGACGAGCGAGGTCCCTCGAATCCAGCGACTCTGTCCAAGTGACCCCCACAGTCCAGTGACTCTTCAGTCCAAGTTTGGTGGAGGTAAGTCCTTGCCTCACCTCGCTGGGCTGCATTGCTGGGAACCGCGACTTTTGCAGCTACTTCGGCCCCTGTGCACTTCCGGCGGAAATCCTTTATGCACAGCCAAGCCTGGATCCACGGCACTCTAACCTGCATTGCACGACTTTCTAAGTTGGTCTCCGGCGACGTGGGACTCCTTTGTGCGACTTCGTGTGAGCACCATTTCACGCATCTTTGTAGTGCCTGTTTCTGGCACTTCTCCGGGTGCTACCTGCTGCTGAGAGGGCTCCTTGTCTTGCTCGACGTCCCCTCTCTCACCTGGTCCAATTTGCGACCTCCTGGTCCCTCCAGGGCCACAGCAGCGTCCAAAAACGATAACCGCACGATTTGCAGCTAGCAAGGCTTGTTGGCATTCTTTCGGCGGGAAAACACTTCTGCACGACTCTCCACGGCGAGAGGGATCCGTCCACTAAAGGAGAAGTCTCTAGCCCTATTCGTTCCTGCAGAAACCTCAGCTTCTTCTGTTCAGTAGAAGCTTCTTTGCACCCGCAGCTGGCATTTCCTGGGCATTTGCCCATCTCCGACTTGCTTGTGACTTTTGGACTTGGTCCCCTTGTTCCACAGGTACCCTAGATTGGAAATCCACAGTTGTTGCATTGTTGGTTTGTGTCTTTCCTGCATTATTCCTCTAACACGACTTCTTTGTCCTTAGGGGAACTTTAGTGCACTTTGCACTCACTTTTCAGGGTCTTGGGGAGGGTTATTTTTCTAACTCTCACTATTTTCTAATAATCCCAGCGACCCTCTACAAGGTCACATAGGTTTGGGGTCCATTCGTGGTTCGCATTCCACTTTTGGAGTATATGGTTTGTGTTGCCCCTATCCCTATGTTTCCCCATTGCATCCTATTGTAACTATACATTGTTTGCACTGTTTTCTAAGACTATACTGCATATTTTTGCTATTGTGTATATATATCTTGTGTATATTTCCTATCCTCTCACTGAGGGTACACTCTAAGATACTTTGGCATATTGTCATAAAAATAAAGTACCTTTATTTTTAGTATAACTGTGTATTGTGTTTTTTTATGATATTGTGCAAGTGACATTAGTGGTACTGTAGTAGCTTCACACGTCTCCTAGTTCAGCCTAAGCTGCTCTGCTAAGCTACCATTATCTATCAGCCTAAGCTGCTAGACACCCTATACACTAATAAGGGATAACTGGGCCTGGTGCAAGGTGCAAGTACCCCTTGGTACTCACTACAAGCCAGTCCAGCCTCCTACATTGGTTGTGCAGCGGTGGGATAAGTGCTTTGAGACTACTTACCACTCTTGTCATTGTACTTTTCATAAGAGAAAAATATACAAAACAAGGTCAGTGTATATACACATAGCCAAAAAGTTTTGCATTTCCTCTTTTCACTCTTTTCTAAGTGCTGAAAAGTACTCCTAACTTTCTAAAAAGTTCTAAAAAGTTTAAAAAGTTTTTTTTCTCTGTCTTTCTAAAAGCTCTGACAAACTTTTTATCTTTTACTATCACTTTAACTCTCTCTAAAAATGTCTGGCACAGGCCAAAATGTTGATCTGTCCAAACTTGCATATGACCACCTTAGCTGGAAAGGAGCAAGGAGTCTCTGTGTAGAGAGAGGTTTGAGTGTAGGGAAGAATCCTTCCTTGGAACTGTTACTTAACATGCTTAGAGAACAGGATAAGGCTAGAAGTGCCCCATCTGTTGAAAAAGTACCTAATGGTTCTCAATCTGATCCAGGGACTCCCCCAGGAAAAGATTCAGGAAAGAAAATTCCTAGCCTGCCCATTACTAGACAGTCTAGCATAGTTGGTAATGATGATGAGCCACACCATATAAATAGTGTTGTCTCACATCATAGCAAAAGCATTTATTCTCACCATACTGGTAGTGATGTTTCTGTTAGCCAAGCTGTTAGGGTGGCTTCTGTAAGGGACAGGTCTCCTTCTGTCCATTCTCACCATACTTCTGTTTCAAGGCATGTCCCTCCCACCCACCCTGATGACAGATTGTTAGAAAGGGAGCTCAATAGATTGAGAGTGGAACAAACCAGACTGAAGCTCAAGAAGCAACAGCTGGATTTGGATAGACAGACTTTAGAAGTAGAGAAGGAGAGACAGAAACTGGGTTTAGAAACCCATGGTGGCAGCAGCAGTATTCCCCATAGTCATCCTGCAAAAGAGCATGATTCCAGGAATCTGCACAAGATAGTTCCCCCTTACAAGGAGGGGGGTGACATTAACAAGTGGTTTGCTGCACTTGAGAGGGCCTGTGTTGTACAGGATGTCCCTCAAAGGCAGTGGGCTGGTATCCTATGGCTATCATTTAGTGGAAAAGGTAGGGATAGGCTCCTTACTGTGAAAGAAAATGATGCTAATAATTTCCAAGTTCTTAAGAATGCACTCCTGGATGGTTATGGCTTAACCACTGAACAGTACAGGATAAAGTTCAGAGAGACCAAAAAGGAGTCTTCACAAGACTGGGTTGATTTCATTGACCATTCAGTGAAGGCCTTGGAGGGGTGGTTACATGGCAGTAAAGTTACTGATTATGACAGCCTGTATAACTTGATCCTGAGAGAGCATATTCTTAATAATTGTGTGTCTGATTTGTTGCACCAGTACTTGGTGGACTCTGATCTGACCTCTCCCCAAGAATTGGGAAAGAAGGCAGACAAATGGGTCAGAACAAGGGTGAACAGAAAAGTTCATACAGGGGGTGACAAAGATGGCAACAAAAAGAAGGATGGTAAGTCTTCTGACAAGGGTGGGGACAAATCTAAAAATGAGTCTTCATCAGGCCCACAAAAACACTCTGGTGGGGGTGGTGGGCCCAAATCCTCTTTTAATCAGAACAAGGAAAAGAAACCATGGTGCTATTTATGTAAAATAAAAGGCCATTGGACAACAGATCCCAGTTGTCCAAAGAAAGGCACCAAGCCTCCTACCACTACAACCCCTACTGCTACACCTAGTGTCCCTACTAATAGCAGTGGTGGTGGGAGCAAACCTACTAATAGCCAATCCAAGGGAGTAGCTGGGCTCACTATTGGTAACTTAGTCGGGGTTGGCCTTGTTAGGGAGGCCATAGAGGCTGTGTTAGTCTCTGAGGGGGCTATTGATTTAGCCACCTTAGTTGCTTGTCCCCTTAATATGGATAAGTACAAGCAGCTACCCCTAATAAATGGTGTTGAGGTTCAGGCCTACAGGGACACTGGAGCCAGTGTGACTATGGTCATAGAGAAACTGGTCCACCCTGAACAACACCTACTTGGTCACCAGTACCAAGTAACCGATGCTCACAACAACACACTTAGCCACCCCATGGCTGTTGTAAATCTCAACTGGGGGGGGGTTACTGGTCCAAAGAAAGTTGTGGTAGCTTCAGATTTACCTGTAGACTGTCTATTAGGGAATGATTTGGAGACATCAGCTTGGTCAGATGTGGAGTTGGAGGCCCATGCAGCAATGCTGGGCATCCCAGGGCATATTTTTGCTTTGACAAGGGCTCAGGCCAAAAAGCAAAAAGGACAGGGAAGCTTGGATTCTGGAACAATGGACCAAGTGCTCCCTAAAGCTAGGGCTAGTAGAAGCAAACCACTTCCTACTATCCCTCCCTCTACAGTGGATTCTACTTCTGAGGAAGAAGAATTCCCTCCCTGTGCAGAATCTACACCAGAGGAGCTGGAAGCAGACACTGCTGAGCTTTTGGGTGAAGGGGGGCCTGCCAGAGAGGAGCTGAGTGTGGCACAGCAAACCTGTCCCACATTAGAGGGTCTCAGACAGCAAGCTGTCAAACAAGCTAAAGGGGATGTCAGTGACTCTCACAGAGTTTACTGGGAGGACAACCTCTTGTACACTGAGCATAGGGATCCTAAACCTGGAGCTGCCAGGAGATTAGTGATTCCTCAGGAGTACAGAAAGTTCCTCCTAACCCTGGCACATGACATTCCCCTAGCTGGGCATCTAGGACAAATGAAAACTTTGGACAGGCTTGTTCCCCTGTTTCATTGGCCTAGAATGTCTGAGGACACAAAGGAATTTTGTAAGTCCTGTGAAACCTGTCAAGCCAGTGGCAAGACAGGTGGCACCCCAAAGGCACCCCTTATTCCACTGCCTGTGGTTGGGGTTCCCTTTGAAAGGGTAGGGGTTGACATAGTTGGCCCCCTTGACCCTCCTACTGCTTCAGGCAATAGATTTATCTTGGTGGTAGTGGACCATGCCACAAGATATCCTGAAGCTATTCCTTTAAGGACCACTACAGCACCTGCAGTGGCAAAGGCCCTCCTGGGAATATTTTCCAGGGTGGGCTTCCCAAAGGAAGTAGTATCAGACAGGGGAAGCAATTTCATGTCTGCATACTTAAAGGCCATGTGGAAGGAGTGTGGTGTAACTTATAAGTTCACAACACCCTATCATCCACAAACAAATGGACTGGTGGAGAGATTTAACAAAATTCTCAAAGACATGATTATGGGTCTTCCTGAAAAACTCCGCAGGAGATGGGATATCCTTCTACCATGCCTCCTTTTTGCCTACAGGGAGGTACCCCAGAAAGGAGTGGGCTTCAGCCCCTTTGAACTTCTTTTTGGACACCCTGTTAGGGGTCCACTCACACTTGTAAAGGAGGGTTGGGAACAACCTTTAAAAGCTCCTAAGCAGGATATTGTGGATTATGTACTTGGCCTCAGATCAAGGATGGCTGAGTACATGAAAAAGGCCAGTAAAAACCTTCAGGCCAGCCAAGAGCTCCAGAAGCAATGGCATGATCAGAAGGCTGTTTTGGTTCAGTACCAACCAGGGCAGAAAGTGTGGGTCTTGGAGCCTGTGGCCCCAAGAGCACTCCAAGATAAATGGAGTGGTCCCCACACAATTGTTGAAAAGAAGGGAGAAGTCACCTATTTAGTTGACTTAGGCACTGCCAGGAGTCCCCTTAGGGTGCTCCATGTCAACCGCCTGAAACCCTACTATGACAGGGCTGATCTCACCCTGCTCATGGCAACTGATGAGGGACAGGAAGAAGACAGTGATCCTCTACCTGATCTCTTCTCTTCCACAGAACAAGATGCTCTGGTGGAAGGTGTAGTTTTGGCTGATTGTCTTACTGCTGAGCAAAAAGACAATTGCATAAATCTCCTAGATCAATTCTCTGAACTCTTCTCTACTGTGCCAGGTACCACTTCTTGGTGTGAGCACACTATAGATACTGGAGACAGCTTGCCTGTCAAAAGTAAGATCTATAGGCAGTCTGACCATGTCAGGGACTGCATAAAGCAAGAGGTCCAGAAAATGTTAGAACTAGGAGTGGTTGAGCACTCTGACAGTCCATGGGCTTCTCCTGTGGTACTGGTACCAAAACCCCATTCCAAAGATGGAAAGAAGGAAATGCGGTTTTGTGTAGACTATAGAGGTCTCAACTTGGTAACCAAAACTGATGCTCACCCTATACCCAGGGCAGATGAGCTCATAGATACACTGGCATCTGCCAAGTATCGAAGCACTTTTGATTTGACTGCAGGGTATTGGCAGATCAAATTGTCAGAAGATGCTAAACCTAAGACTGCATTTTCTACCATTGGAGGACATTACCAGTTTACTGTAATGCCTTTTGGTTTGAAAAATGCACCTGCCAGTTTTCAGAGGTTGGTGAACACAGTCCTGCAAGGGCTGGAAGCTTTCAGTGCAGCATATTTGGACGATATAGCTGTCTTTAGCTCCAGCTGGGATGATCACCTGGTCCACCTATGGAAAGTTTTGGAGGCCCTGCAAAAGGCAGGCCTCACTATCAAGGCTTCAAAGTGCCAGATAGGGCAGGGTAAGGTGGTTTATCTGGGACACATTGTTGGTGGGGAACAGATTGCACCACTTCAGGGGAAAATCCAAACAATTATTGATTGGGTTCCCCCTACCACTCAGACTCAGGTGAGAGCCTTCCTAGGCCTCACTGGGTATTACAGGAGGTTCATTAAGAACTATGGCTCCATTGCAGCCCCTCTTAATGACCTCACATCCAAGAAAATGCCTAAAAAGGTATTATGGACAGCAAACTGTCAGAAAGCTTTTGAGGAGCTGAAGCAGGCCATGTGCTCTGCACCTGTCCTGAAAAGCCCTTGTGACTCTAAAAAATTCTATGTCCAAACTGATGCATCTGAATTAGGAGTAGGGGCAGTCCTATCACAACTTAATTCTGAGGGCCAGGATCAACCTGTTGCTTTTATTAGTAGGAGGTTGACCCCTAGAGAAAAGCGTTGGTCTGCCATAGAGAGGGAGGCCTTTGCTGTGGTCTGGGCTCTGAAGAAGTTGAGGCCATACCTGTTTGGCACTCACTTCATTGTTCAGACAGACCACAAACCTCTACTTTGGCTAAAACAAATGAAAGGTGAAAATCCTAAATTGTTGAGGTGGTCCATATCCCTACAGGGAATGGACTATACAGTGGAACATAGACCTGGGAGTAGCCACTCCAATGAAGATGGACTCTCCAGATATTTCCACTTAGACAATGAAGACTCATCAGGTCATGGCTAGTCTTATTGTCCTTCGTTTGGGGGGGGGTTGTGTAGGAAAGTACCATCTTGCCTGGCATGTTACCCCCATTTTTCACTGTATATATGTTGTTTTAGTTGTATGTGTCACTGGGACCCTGGTAACCCAGGGCCCCAGTGCTCATAAGTGTGCCTGAATGTGTTACCTGTGTAGTGACTAACTGTCTCACTGAGGCTCTGCTAATCAGAACCTCAGTGGATATGCTCTCTCATTTCTTTCCAAATTGTCACTAACAGGCTAGTGACCATTTTTACCAATTTACATTGGCTTACTGGAACACCCTTATAATTCCCTAGTATATGGTACTGAGGTACCCAGGGTATTGGGGTTCCATGAGATCCCTATGGGCTGCAGCATTTCTTTTGCCACCCATATGGAGCTCTGACATTTCTTACACAGGCCTGCCACTGCAGCCTGAGTGAAATAACGTCCACGTTATTTCACAGCCATTTTACACTGCACTTAAGTAACTTATAAGTCACCTATATGTCTAACCTTTACCTGGTAAAGGTTAGGTGCAAAGTTACTTAGTGTGAGGGCACCCTGGCACTAGCCAAGGTGCCCCCACATTGTTCAGAGCCAATTCCCTGAACTTTGTGAGTGCGGGAACACCATTATACGCGTGCACTACATATAGGTCACTACCTATATGTAGCTTCACAATGGTAACTCCGAATATGGCCATGTAACATGTCTATGATCATGGAATTGCCCCCTCTATGCCATCCTGGCATAGTTGGCACAATCCCATGATCCCAGTGGTCTGTAGCACAGACCCTGGTACAGCCAAACTGCCCTTCCTGGGGTTTCACTGCAGCTGCTGCTGCTGCCAACCCCTCAGACAGGCATCTGCCCTCCTGGGGTCCAGCCAGGCCTGGCCCAGGATGGCAGAACAAAGGACTTCCTCTGAGAGAGGGTGTTACACCCTCTCCCTTTGGAAAATGGTGTGAAGGCAGGGGAGGAGTAGCCTCCCCAGCCTCTGGAAATGCTTTGTTGGGCACAGATGTGCCCAATTCTGCATAAGCCAGTCTACACCGGTTCAGGGGACCCCTTAGCCCTGCTCTGGCGCGAAACTGGACAAAGGAAAGGGGAGGGACCACTCCCCTGACCTGCACCTCCCCTGGGAGGTGTCCAGAGCTCCTCCAGTGTGCTCCAGACCTCTGCCATCTTGGAAACAGAGGTGCTGCTGGCACACTGGACTGCTCTGAGTGGCCAGTGCCACCAGGTGACGTCAGAGACTCCTTCTGATAGGCTCCTTCAGGTGTTAGTAGCCTATCCTCTCTCCTAGGTAGCCAAACCCTCTTTTCTGGCTATTTAGGGTCTCTGTCTCTGGGGAAACTTTAGATAACGAATGCAAGAGCTCATCCGAGTTCCTCTGCATCTCTCTCTTCACCTTCTGCCAAGGAATCGACTGCTGACCGCGCTGGAAGCCTGCAAACCTGCAACATAGTAGCAAAGACGACTACTGCAACTCTGTAACGCTGATCCTGCCGCCTTCTCGACTGTTTTCCTGCTTGTGCACGCTGTGGGGGTAGTCTGCCTCCTCTCTGCACCAGAAGCTCAGAAGAAATCTCCCGTGGGTCGACGGAATCTTCCCCCTGCAACCGCAGGCACCAAAAAGCTGCATTACTGGTCCCTTGGGTCTCCTCTCAGCACGACGAGCGAGGTCCCTCGAATCCAGCGACTCTGTCCAAGTGACCCCCACAGTCCAGTAACTCTTCAGTCCAAGTTTGGTGGGGGTAAGTCCTTGCCTCACCTCGCTGGGCTGCATTGCTGGGAACCGCGACTTTTGCAGCTACTCCGGCCCCTGTGCACTTCCGGCGGAAATCCTTTGTGCACAGCCAAGCCTGGGTCCACGGAACTCTAACCTGCATTGCACAACTTTCTAAGTTGGTCTCCGGCGACGTGGGACTCCTTTGTGCGACTTCGGGTGAGCACCGTTTCACGCATCTTGTAGTGCCTGTTTCTGGCACTTCTCCGGGTGCTACCTGCTGCTGAGAGGGCTCCTTGTCTTGCTCGACGTCCGCTCTCTCTCCTGGTCCAATTTGTGACCTCCTGGTCCCTCCAGGCCCACAGCAGCGTCCAAAAACGCTAACCGCACGATTTGCAGCTAGCAAGGCTTGTTGGCGCTCTTTCGGCGGGAAAACACTTCTGCACGACTCTCCACGGCGAGAAGGATCCTTCCACCAAAGGGGAAGTCTCTAGCCCTATTTGTTCCTGCAGAAACCTCAGCTTCTTCTGTCCAGTAGAAGCTTCTTTGCACCCGCAGCTGGCATTTCCTGGGCATTTGCCCATCTCCGACTTGCTTGTGACTTTTGGACTTGGTCCCCTTGTTCCACAGGTACCCTAGATTGGAAATCCACAGTTGTTGCATTGTTGGTTTGTGTCTTTCCTGCATTATTCCTCTAACACGACTTCTTTGTCCTTAGGGGAACTTTAGTGCACTTTGCACTCACTTTTCAGGGTCTTGGGGAGGGTTATTTTTCTAACTCTCACTATTTTCTAATAGTCCCAGCGACCCTCTACAAGGTCACATAGGTTTGGGGTCCATTCGTGGTTCGCATTCCACTTTTGGAGTATATGGTTTGTGTTGCCCCTATCCCTATGTTTCCCCATTGCATCCTATTGTAACTATACATTGTTTGCACTGTTTTCTAAGACTATACTGCATATTTTTGCTATTGTGTATATATATCTTGTGTATATTTCCTATCCTCTCACTGAGGGTACACTCTAAGATACTTTGGCATATTGTCATAAAAATAAAGTACCTTTATTTTTAGTATAACTGTGTATTGTGTTTTCTTATGATATTGTGCATATGACACTAAGTGGTACTGTAGTAGCTTCACACGTCTCCTAGTTCAGCCTAAGCTGCTCTGCTAAGCTACCATTATCTATCAGCCTAAGCTGCTAGACACCCTATACACTAATAAGGGATAACTGGGCCTGGTGCAAGGTGCAACTACCCCTTGGTACTCACTACAAGCCAGTCCAGCCTCCTACATTAATAAATTAGAAAACGCATTCAATAGATATAAATAGGGCCCCCCAAAAAAACGAAATTATCTATTTTTGCAACAAAAAAAAATGCATTGTATTAGATGTTCACAGGCAAACTTTTCAGCTGCAGTATATTTGATAGGAATGTTCAATTCAGCCAGCACTTTCCCAGTAAAACATGGGTGGAATTTTGCATAACCTTCCTTTTAAATGAAAGTGGCGCAAAATTGTGACGCATTTCAAATTAGGCTTATGCGCTTAGGCTTGTGAGTTAATGTATCCCAAATAATAGGCAAGGGATGCAGCTTGCTTTTATATGTGGAATTATCACAAAATAAAGAATAATTGGGTTTTTATTTTTTTTTAAAAAGAAAATTATTAATTATGGAAAAATTATTTAAAAAATAAGTGCCTTTCAAAATCGTTTTTTAATATTTATAAAGCTTAATACCTATACTATGACCTCCTAACATTAAAATTTAATTTAAGTTATGTTGCACCGCTAAAATGACATTTGTATGTGCAATTTTCCCTTGGCGCAGGAGCAAACAAGCTCATTTCTATAAAGTATAAGTTAATATTTTCAATGGCTGACTCATGGATTGTGTAATAGACATTCTGGTAATGCATATTATGCAAGAAAATTGTAGGATATTGATTTTTTAATGCCTAAAATATCAAAGTCGATTTTGGGCAAAAGCACTGTTTAAACTGCATTTTCTTTCCTTCAGAGTATTTTTTAAAGTGTCTCAGGCTTCAGTAAATGCATACATTTAGGTTTGATATATATTTGCAGGTTGTGCCTTCTTATGATTCAATGAGTCAATGTGCCAGTACAAAGGCTTGTTTTAATATCAAGGTTGAAGGTTCTAACTTCAGCTGGGCCTACTGAGACGTTCATTCATTCGAGGTTGATGAAATATGTACCATTGCATGGGATTGCAACAAGCATTTATTCTAACAACTGGTATGTGTGTTATTAAGGTTTGTGAATTATTCACAGTAAATGTAGTTTAATAATCTGGAAATAGAGATAATTTTTTTAGCGCCTAAAAAGGAAAAAAAATTTTTTTTAAATAGAGTGAATTATTGCAGGTTAGAAGGAAAATAGGAAGGCCTACTGTCTTTGACAGATTCAGAGTGGCAGAAGCTAGGAGAGCTACAGAGGCTGGCTCAAGTCATGCTGCTGAGATGCTATCTTTAGTTTTCCCATAAACAATGGAGGAGGCTGTCATGTTGACACTTGTGACCTTTTAAATTAGGGCCTTGTCTCTGTGAAATGCAGAATGACCCTACGGGCCTCTAAAAGTTGGATTTCTGGTTTCTCCAGAAGAACATCAATACAATTAAAGAACTTAATTCCAAAGGGAAAATATAAAAAAAAGGGGTTTCTTCGAAAGTCCCAACATCATGTTAAATGCTCTGCAGAACTGATACATTTGTGTCTCCGCTCTAAAAAAATAAAATGATGCCTGCTAGTTGCTTTTATTTGACAGAAAACGAAGTGTTGCATTAAGTCTTAGACAGAAAATAAGATGCAGCCCTTTTCTAAAATTTTGAAGGCTACATGCCTTAATGAGAACGATTTGCCAATTAAGACTTATTTTTCACAGTGGAAATTGTAGGTGCCAAATTAATATGGAGTGTCAGTGTAACAATTTTTACTTTTAGAAAGGTAAAACTAAGGTGGCTTGATGTTGCGAAGTAACTGACAAGAGGGTAACAGTTAAGTAATGGAAATTTATTTTCATTTATTTGGTCCTATCATGAATTGTTCTTGCTGGTCCTGTATGTTAGAAGAGAAACAGTAAAGTTATATTTGACAGCAGATTTCCATTGCCTGGTGATCTACTGTCAAAAGGAGGGTAAGGATTTTAAACCTGACAAATTAAACAGGCCCAAATATTGCGTTTTGGCTGCAGGTTTACAGTGCATAAAGTACATGACATGGTGTTGTGTGTCACCGCTTATTCACACATGCTATTGTTTTGGCTATGCTTTTTGTGCTTGATGCACAGCAAGTATATCTGATGGCTTGACGTTTTGTGCGTTTTTATTTGTTTTTTGCATGTTTGTTGCTGCTTTTGATACTATTACAAGCTCCCCTGTGTTGTGAGGGGATGGTCATGACGATGCCCATCGCTACGCAACAGTTGGTTGAACTTGTTCTGGTTACTAAATTCCACAGATAATGATATTTCATGCTGTGAACATAAGAGACAACACTTCACCAGTGCATGTCTATTTGGCTATAATGGTATTGAAGGAAAATAAAAAGAGATATACAGGATCAAAGTGTGTCACCTGCAGTTAGTCACGTTACTGCCCCTTCCCTTAAAGGAACAGGCAGCCCTACATTTATGTAGCCTTGATTGGACCTAAGGATGAAATTATAGATCTGTGACTCAAGGTGGCCTAATTTCTATATTACATTAGTTAATGATGTTCTGTTTCCTAAGTAGCATATGGCTTTTGTTCCTTAAAAGAAAACCAGGTTTTCATTTTTTCCTGAAGAAGGAACTGAAACATTAGCTAGGAGTACCGTATATAGTGTAGTCGCCAACGGTAGAGTTAACATTTGTGTAACTTTGGCCTTTGTGTATCACCCGTACTCTTGGTGTTGTGTCACATGCCTGACTATCACCCAAATAATTTTTTTGTTCTTCCTATAGATTTTTTCTTTTGTTACTTCCCCTGACCAATGTCGCATCATGCTTAGTTATTGAGATTTTAGCTATGTCCTAGTCCCATTTCTCTTTTTCGAATTCCTTTCACCAGTCAGCCCTTTTATTATTATTGATGTATTGTTCAGGTTCACATTTCCAGACTGCAGTGATGTACCAGGGACCCCCATGTTATGTATAATTCCCTTTGGTATGACCAGACTGGTTTTCAAGAATTTGCCTTAGGCCTGCTTCAATGTTTTCCAGCCTGACTGTCAGGGTAGCGATAGACTGGTTAACTGACTCAATATTATAGTAAGACAAGTTTTCCATTTCAATAGGAGATATCTTATGTTTACCTTTTTGAACATGACAAATTTTCAATGTCTATTTTAATTTGGTTTTCGGTTCCCTTCTGTTCCTGCTACTTTAATTTTTGGTGGGATCAGATGTGTCCTAATCATGCAAATATCAGGACCCTCTAGTTCTTGTCTTTTTGTTTGCACATTTGACTATTAGCCTGTGTATTGCATAGTGCACCTGATGCACAGTTTTTAAAGGAAGGTTTCTATATGTCCCTGATAATCGGTATCATGTGATTTCTCTATTGAGATGTTCTAAGGTAAGGAGGAACACCTAGACTTAATCATTGAGGAAAATATGTGTTTACCCCATTAGACAATGCCACTGTGTGAGGAAATCCATTCAGATAGAATTCTCATGTAGCTATAGATGGCAGAGAATAATGGAGAGAACCCAATTAAAGATGCTAGAGACCCTGTTTTGCCCTTCTGCCTTTGTCTTTGTATTTTATGCCCATGGTGTATGGCTACTCCTTTGAAGATTGCAGACCACCTGCTTGCAGTCCCCTTGCTAAAAACCATGAACTTTTTTTTAACTAAATTGAAGGAAACTAACAACTGTGGCACATTTCCTACGTCACTAGATTCTGCGGGTATCAAGTCATAATAACCTGCAGGACATTGATTTAAGCCTAATTCCCATCAGTGACAGCTACAGATGAAAGACGGACGTCTTGGCCCTACAGTCTCAGCACCCAGAAAGTAGCAAAGCTGGACAGCGATCGCCAGCGCATGGTATCGTACTTGCTCCATCAGACGGCGTTGGACATCACAAAACCAAAGTTTCAGTGTAAAAGAGCTAAAGAGAAGGACTCCTGTTGTTGATAGCAGAGCTGTTTTGAGGTTTCATTTCTCTACCTGTCATGTGCTGGTAACCTCTGACAGTGTGCAATCCCTTGAGCCCCTTGGCCTGAGTTTTGGCCACACACCCCCTTTTCTTTGCTCCAACGGAAGAAGGGCAGTGCACCGGAGATTTCAAGTTTGGAAAAAGGCACTATATTGTGGTACCCATGAAAGAGCAGCTTGAGCGTCCTCTGACACTAAATAATGGGTGTTGGAGTCTGAAAGTGCTGCTGAGCTTGAGCTATTTCCCAATTAATGGTGCTTGGGTCTGCACGAGATGATTTGTGCCCTTGATCAATGAAGAGCACATTGTTTGTAGTGTCTGCCACAGAGGAGAGACACTGGTGCATTGCTTTAAGACATTGAGACTTTCGAGTGAGCTGTGGGTGTTTGCCAGGAGGGCACTCCAACTAAGCAGTACTTTTCTCACGAAGAGGCCTGAATTGAGAGGCCCATGCGAAAGAAAACAACAAAAGAAAATTTGATGGACAATAGAAGCCTGCCAGAGAGGCTTTTTGAACGGACTCTGGGCATAGTTGGTTTCACAAGAGGTTTCCGTGTGATTGTATAGACTAGGTGTTAGGAGACTGATTGTTTTGCTGGCATTGTTTTAAAGTACTATTCTGTTTAGTAAAAGCAGAATAAAGTCCATTTTCTGTGGAAAGAGTACCCCCTTTTCACCTTAGAGGATTGATGAGAGTCACCACTGTTCCACCTGAACATACAAAAATTACTGAAATGCAGAGGAGCCCTAAAAATGTTACTAGATAATTTTAGGATTTGCTTTTTGGTTAGGGTTGTGAAAAATTATTATTTCATTTGTAATAGTGGTCACTACTTTCTCCCGTTGTCTATATGTTCTTAATAACGTGTTTTCTAGTGTCTTTTAAACATGACGTTGTCATTTATGGGTGGGATTGTTTTTCTCTACTCAATTGACTTCTGCACCCACTTCCCAACCTATGTTTTTTCCTACTATTGTTTCTTTGCACTCTTTTCACCCTTTTCCTGAACATGAGCAGGTTAGAAGATCAGAATTCGTAAGCAATTCTTTTGTACAGCTTCTGCATCAACACTAGTTAGTAGTGAACATCACTAATTGTTGGGTGTGTGATCTTATGCCACCTACTGCAGATAGCGGTATTCCTTATTTTGTCCTGCCATATGTGGCCTTTTGTGCTACTTCATGTTCGAGGAGACCTGTCCAGAGAGAGTTACCAAGTACTAGAATTTTGCTCCAGCAACATCTCCATGGCCTTATAAACATAGACCTGGACTCAGATTAGCATGAGAATAGGTTTATTGCCTATTTAAGGGCAAAAGGAGGGTTTGTGGTTCTACAAATTCTGGACCCATGTAATTTACTTTGCCACAGCAGTACGATTTTAGTATCAAAAGACCGATAATGACTAGTACACTAAGCATGAGCATTTTCGCTCAATTCCAGCAGCGTTTTCACCTCGAAATCGCCATTTTCGTCCTGCACTCGTGGCTCCCATTTTATACACGGCAGCCATTTTTAAAAGTTGCCCTCACATAGGCTTATAATACAGTCAGATTTGATTCCAAGGACACGTACACCTTGATTGACTTTTCTCTGACCTGGGCAAGCTGGAACCATTGCCTCAGGCCAAACCTGTTTGGTCAGTCCCTCTCCCAGTGGCCGAATCAGATAGCATCAAGGCACACCATGCCATAAAACCCTTATTATCGCTCACACACTCTGCCTAATCTTGCTCACACCTGCACCTGCTCTTTTCTTCTTCTTACTTTACGAGGGGGAGGTGCCCGTTTTTATTGGGGGTCCACACTTATCTGATGTAAAATACTAGGCCTTGCCAGGTAATTTATTATGGGTTGGATGACATGAAATATGAGGTTTCATCATGACACTGTTTTTTCCTTTGTAGTGAAAACATGTGAATGACCAACCAAAATGTCAAGAATGTTTGCCTGAAGCTTAAAAAACTGTATATAAGGAAACCTGACTTTGCATTGAAACACAGTCTCCTGAGAACATACAAACCGTGCTGTTGTACTTCTAGGACGCTTGGTACTTGGTTGCAGCCAATAAATTCGATCTTTGACTTCACCTAGAAGACTCTGAGTTTCTGTGGTCTGAATCAGGAAAGTACCCGAGGTCTTTGGGTGTACCCTGGCACCGCTGGGTTACCGGATCAGTACCGGTTCTGAAAAACCCAGTAACTCAAGCTGTTGCTTTGATAAGGTGAACCGGTCTATATTATAGGAAAGGTTAAATCAGCTAGGGCTGGATCCTAATATTGTAGAGTTGCTCCGATATCTACATTCTGGTATGGTTGCAAATGTGAGGGTGGGGTCGAATGGGGAATGCTCAGAGGCCTTTAAGCTTTCAAGGGGTGTGCGCCAGGGGTGTGTCCTGGCTCCTACTTTGTTCCTTCTATATACAAATGGATTGTCTGATTTTCTGATGAAACACTGTAGGGATGTTCCAAAGGTGAATGGTACTGATATACCTGTGCTGACGTACGCGGATGACGCAGTCCTCATGGCCCGTACTATGAATGGTCTCTGGGAAATAGTTAGAGCTTATGCCTCCTTTATGTCAGCTTTGGGTTTAGAGGTCAATTTTAAGAAATCTCATTTTATGGTGTGTGGAAGACCCATTAGTAGGGTGGGGGAGCTAAGGGTGGAGGATCAAATTATTAGTAGGGTCCATGAGTTTCCATACCTAGGGATTATTTTTGATGAGAAAGGATCTTGGAAACCTTGTATTGCCAGAAGGGGTACGCTTTTTCATGCAGCAGTTGGCGCGACTTTTGACTTTGCTGTAAGGGTAGGTAGTAAACCTATCAAGCCTTTGCTTGAAATTTATAGGCGGAAATGCCTCCCTGTCCTGCTGTATGGTGCTGCACTTTGGGGGTATAGGGACTCCCGAGCCCTTATGGTGGAAGAAAATCGGTTCTGTAGAAGGCTATTGGGAGTTGGACAAAATATCCCTGGTTTTAGCCTTCATTTGGAGCTGGAGCTTGAGTTTGTGCAGGACACTATTCAGTTGGCTCCCCTCCTGCTATTGATCTCAATTTGGACTAACGGACATGCCACTCTGAATAGGGATATCTTAAAGGATTGTCTGGCTTGTGACAATGTAAAGAATATTCCCTGGTTGATGCACATAAGGAAGATGGCTCGTGATTTGGGGCGGCCTGAATTGGTTGATTATCCTGAAGGCCTGACCAGTTGTGATAAGAAATGGGTTAAGGAGAATTTTTTAAGAATCCAGAAGAACAGGAGGGAGGGGGAGGCCTTAGGGAAAAAATTTAGCAGGGATTTCATTATGTTAAAGATGTGGGTAGGTCCTGAGCGCTATCTCTTAGAGATAAAGGATGTGAGGGAAAGGTCTCTCATAACCCGTTTCCGTTTGGAGATCATCAGAAGTAATCTGTGTTTCCCGTTAGGTCAGTATGGGGACAAATGTATTAGACCCTGCCCCTGTGATGGGGTGTCCCAACAGACCTTGCCCCATTTTACTCTGTTTTGTGATTTTTATGCACCATTCAGAACTCGTTTTTTTATTACCTCTCCTAAGGCCCAAGGGTTTTGTGCAATATCGTCCTGCTTTTATGTGGCTGCAGATGGCCTCAGATGTATTGGTGTGGAAGGGGCTGGGATCATTCCTGAAGGGAGCTATTACTTGGCGTAATAATGTGGAGTTTTTAGAATGAATCTTTCTATTTTATTGTTTCTATGCATGTGGTTATATATGTTTTTATTCCTGATGGGTGTTCTTATTTTTTATGGTTTTATTGCTATTTTTAACAAATGTATTGGAGATTATTTATTGTAGTGGATGAATTTTTTCATACCGAATAAAAGTTATTATTATGGTGTTCTCTCTTGATGGACCTGCAAGTGGTTCAGGAGGAATCTGTGTGCTTTGACCTCCTTCTGCTCTTTCCCCCTCGTCTTCAGGGTCTGTAACGGGTTAAAGTTCTAACTCGTATCAGTCTACTTCTGAGAGAACCTCTCCTTGTCTTGGTTCTCCTGCTGCCTTTACTGAGATAGGCTCACTGTCACCTCTTTTGAACTCATTTACTGTTTGAGGGACCAGGCCGTCCTCAGTGGGCTCTCCTGCAGTCTCAGTTTCCCTTTGAATACTCTCCGGCCCTGAGACTTCCTTCTCTGGAGTTGTTGTTTCAGACACGTCAACTTCCACATCAGTCGGACATGTCACCTTCTTCGTGTGACTGGCATGTATCCAGTTTGGAACGCCTACACATTTCACAGCAGTGGTTGTCATCAGTATTACTTGATATGGCCCCTTCCAGCACGGGTCCAAACACGACTTCCTCACGTGCTTCTTGACAACCACCCAGTCACAGGCTTTCAAGGTGTGACTTGGATCACTGATTGGTGGCAACGTGTTAGCCTCCACCTGGTGGGAAAAAGAGCGGACCACATCAGCCAGACCCTTGCAGTATTCCAACACCATATCATCCGTGATATTCACAAGAGCATTTGCAGGTACTGCAGGCAACCTTATAGCTCTGCCCATGAGTATTTCATGGGGAGATAGTCCTGTCTTCTTATCAGGTGTGTTTCTCATTGACATCAACACTAAGGGCAATGCATCTGGCAACTTCACATTGGTAAATGCACACATTTTTGCCATTCTCGACTTCAAGGTACCATTCATCTGTTCCACTAGTCCTGATGCTTCAGGCGGTACCTACAATGCAGCTTCTGTTCAATGTCTAATGCAGCACACAAGAGCTTTATCACCTCATTGTCGAAATGTCTGCCCCTATCTGATTCTAAAGAGACCGGAAACCCGAACCTTGGTATTAATTCTCTAAGCAACAGCTTTGCTACTGTGAGACTGTCATTTCTACGTGTAGTTTAAGCTTCAATCCAGTGAATGAAAACACACACAATCACCAACACATACCTCAAACCTCCACATAAAGGCATCTCAATGAAATCCATATGCATCTTGCTAAACGGACCTCCAGCTCTCCCTATGTGGCTCAAAGTCACCACAGTCCCTTTTCCCACATTCATCTGCTGACAGATGATGCACTTGTGACAGGTAACTTTTGCAGCTTGTCTGAATTTTGGATTGAACCAGTCAATTTTGAATAACCTGATCATTACATCTCTCCCAAGAAATGCCTGTCCATGATAAAGCCTTGCAAATTGTGACAAAAGACTGTTTGGCAAAACCAGTTTTCCCTCCTCTGAGACCCACAAGTCGTCAGCTCGTTGTACACATTGCATTCTTTGCTAGGAGCGTTTTTCCTCCCTGCTTGCACGACCCTGCAGTGATTTTAGCTCATCTAATATATCAACTACTCTTAATGCAAAGTTTAAACATGTTTCATTCTCAGTTTGCGGTAACAATTCCCACTGATCCTTGAACGATATACAGTTCAATGCGCAAAACCTTGCGACTTGATCTGCATAGCCGTTTCCCATTGACACAAAGTCCTGTGACTTAACATGAGCATTGCATTTCACCACGGCAATTTCAAGAGGTAACTGAATCGCATGCAACAAGTCTTTAATCTGTTCGCCATTTTTCACTGGTGAACCAGAAGAGGTCATGAAACCCCTCTGCGACCACAATTGGCCAAAATCATGTACAATGACAAATCTGTATCTGCTGTCAATATAGATAGTGGCTTTCAGATTTTCAGCTGCATGGCATGCCTTAGTAAGGGCAATTAATTCTGCCACTGGTGCGGAATACACTCTTTCGAGCCAGGAGGCTTCTATAATACCGTTGATTGTACACACAGCATATCTGGCTCTCAGTATTCCGACTGAGTCTCTCAAACATGATCCATCAACAAACATAATGCAGTCATTTTCTTCTAACTGCGTATCTTTAATGTCAGGTCTGGGCTTGGTACATAGTTCTGTTACCTCAAGACAGTCATGCTCCACTTCCTCTGTATTATTAATTTCAGCATTTTCAACAGGAAGTAAAGTTGCCAGGTTCAATACAGTACATCTTTTTAAGGAGACATTAGGCAACCCCAGAATGATAGTCTCATATTGAGTAAGTCGGGCATTTGTCATGTGCTGGGTTTTAGTTTGGGTCAAGAGAATTTCAACTGAATGCGGAACCATTACTGTTAAGGGATGTCCGATCACTATGCCTTCACACTGTGTGAGGCTCTGACCAACTGCTGCAACTGCACGCAAACAACCCGGTAAGGCTGCTGCGACTGGGTCCAGAGTAGCTGAAAAATATGCTACAGGGCGGTTTGCACCTCCATGGACCTGTGTTAAGACAGACAAAGAACAAGCATCACGTTCATGACAAAACAGTAGAAAAGGCTTTGTGTATTCAGGCATACCTAAAGCTGGTGCCTTACACATGCACTCTCTCAATTCCATGAATGACTCAAGCTCTTCCTCAGACCAAAATTATGGTATACGGTTCATCCTTAGTTTCCTTGCCTGTCAACTTTATCAGTGGTTTAGAGATAATCGAAACGTTGGGAATCCACTGGCGACAGTAGCCCACCATTCCGACATCTCTCTTTGTTGTCTGGGGGTTCGTCTGTAGTATGGATGTCACCCTCTCCTTTGATATTCTCCTGGACCCTTTCTCAATCAAGTGCCCTAAGTATTTCACCTCTTTCTGACAATACTGCAGCTTCTTTGGGGACACTTTATGTCCGTTCTTTCCCAAATGGTTCAGTAAGGCAATTGTGTCATACCTGCAGTCATCTTTTGTTCTGGATGCAATCAGCAAGTCATCAATGTACTGCACTAGAGTCGAACTGAAAGGCAATTCTAACGACTCCAAGTCTTTCTTCAATATCTGATTGAAGATAGAAGGTGACTCAGAAAATCCTTGAGGAATTCTGCACCAACTGTACACCTTGTCCAGGAATTTGAAACTGAAGAGAAACTGGCTGTCCTCATGAAGAGGCACTGAAAAGAATGCTTGTGACAGGTCCACAACTGTGAACCACTCTGCATCACATGGAACCTGGCACATGATTACTGCTGGATTCGGCACTATGGGGCAACATTTTACCACAATCTAATTTATTTTCCTCAAATCCTGCACAATTCGAACCTTTCCACAAGGCTTTTTCAAACCCATTATTGGTGAATTACATGGGCTGCTCAATACCTCCTTCAGAACTCCCTGCTTTACAAAATCTGCAATTATCTGCGACACTTGAATAAGGACATCTTGTTCCATGTGATACTGCGGCACCTGAGGAAACACTGCATTTGGCTTCACTTGTACTTTAACTGGTTCTACTCCTTTTATCAGTCCAACTTCCTTTCCTGTCAGGTCCCACACTTTCTCTGTCCCCTGCAATTCAGCTGGCAAGTCAGTCACTGTAAGCATTGGGAAGAAGGTTATCAGAGGGTAGTCTTCATTTGTGGTCTCTGTCTCCGATTCTGAAAACTGCCCATCATCCCCCTCATCATCACTATTTGTCTGCACCTCAATCCCTTCATTAGAACAGGTAATCAAACATTTCGTCTTGCACAATAAGTCTCTGCCCTGTAAGGACACAGGACTAGAATCACAGACTACAAACTTATGCAGTCCCTGAAAGTTTCCAATCTCAACCTGAACCAGGTCTGTGATCGGATTTGTCAAGTACTGGTTTGCTACTCCTACCACTCTTATGGTACACCCTGAAAGTGGCAATTTCGGGACCTCTGCACTTCTGACTGTAAAGCGTGTAGCTCCCGTGTTAACCAAGAATGAAACCTTGTGTCCCCTCACCTTTCCCTCCACATAGGGTCCCCTCTGATCTACTTCTAGGGACGCTGCAAGCCTGCACTCCTCACTGTCTGAACTATCATCAGACCATTCATCATTCATTCCATCTTCACCACGTAATGGGAATTGCTGCACTGTGTTATTTTGACTCATCATTTGG
Organism: Pleurodeles waltl; assembly: GCF_031143425.1. Taxonomy (NCBI): domain Eukaryota; kingdom Metazoa; phylum Chordata; class Amphibia; order Caudata; family Salamandridae; genus Pleurodeles; species Pleurodeles waltl. The sequence continues at coordinate 583,455,454 of NC_090451.1, forward strand.
CCTGTGACCTGCTGAGGAAGCATCACCTGTTGCTGTCCCATTGGAGCTAAGGGTAATTGCATTTGCTGTCTAGGTACCATGGGAACCTGCTGTTGTACTTGTTGCATTTGTGTTGGTTGAACACGCAGCATTTGTTTTTGCTGCATAGGCTGTAACCCCTGCATCTGTACCATGTTATTCTGGAAGTTCTGATTTTGACCTCTCAATTATTGGACCCCTCACATTTTGAAATGTACCAACATCAGTGCTTTGTTGAACGACACCATCATGTACCACGTTTGGGCATTCCCGCTTCCAATGCCCCATGTGTGACATGGTGACATCTTTTTCATCCCCTGCGCATCATTTTGAACCACAACGGTTTTCATGTCTGGACCGCGATTCACAAAACCTCGACCTCGGCCTCTTGGTTGCGCCTGAAACACCCCATTCACTTGCGGTTGCTGTTGTACCATCTGATGAATACCGTTCCCTTGCATACCTGCCTGCGCTGCCTTAATCTGCATCACCATGACTTTCTCCTTCAACTTTCTCTGCTTCAGCTCAATCTCATCACTACAGTATTTCGCATACTGCAACACCTCATCAATCGGCTTTGCTTGCCAACAGTTCAAATGATTCTTAATCATCTGGCTATCCTCTGGTCTCAGCCCTTCAACAAATTTGAACACAAGATGGTTCATGTTCTTCGGCTCAATAGTCTCAGTGCCAGTGTAATGCTTGAACGCTTTCAACAACCTTTCATAATAAGCATGGATTGACTCTAACCTCCTGTGAGGTCCGGTTGATTTTCTGCCAATCAGTCACTTTCGGCAACACTTTCTGCTTCAAAAACTCAATCACTTTATGATAGTACTTCATCACCTCCTCAGATGGTGCTCCAGTCACCTTATCCTTTGCCAGTTCCTGCGTCGGCCAATCCACACCTCTCTTGCACTCAAGCCATAAGTCAGGTGGAACAATGATCTCGAACAAAGTATTCAAGTCCTCCCAGAGACATTTCGCAAGCTTCACAAACCTGTCTGTCTGCTGATACCACACTATCGGTTTCTCCCTCAACCTGGGATAATCATTTGTGAATGACAGAATGTCTCCCCTAGACGAACTAGAACCCCTCCAGCTGTTTCTCTCATTGGTAACATCTTTACCGACCAAGTATCCGGTGAAGTTTTAGTCTGATTTGATCCCCGACTGTCACCTTTCTCTTTATCTCTTTTCTTTGCCCATCTACCTTCCCACTTTTCTAAAGCTCCCAGATTTGCGCACTTTGTAGTATTTCTTTAAGATGCGCTTTTATTCCGGCCGACCTCATGTGATCAAAATCTTTAGAATCGAAGTCTAGTCTGTAGCTCCTTTTCAAATGTTTAGTATTCTCAATATCAATATTGTATTTGTCTGCCCGGTTCGCCAACCTCTGATGCACCTTGCCCACTTCTTTAGTGATTTTGGGGCACAGATACCTCAATTCTGCTTCTGTGTATGATTCTAATCTGTTTACCCCTATTGTTCCTTCCACTAGCTCAGCAGCTTCCACACCCAGTCTTACAAAGTTTAAGTAATCATCTCTCTCTGATTTCTCTGTGGTCACTGTAGCAGGTTGTGAAGTTTTGTTATTTCCCAACCACTTATTTAGTTGTTGCACGGAAAAGCCTTGCAACAAGATATTTCCTGGCTGCATCAATGGTGTCTGTGACATATCCGCACTCATTGTCTGTGGGGCTAACACACTTGACCCTACTTGTCTCATTGCCTCCAAAGGAGCCCCAATCGGACTAAGGTCTAACAGAGATCTGAAGTTTTCGGTTGTGTGTGCCCTTGGCGAGATGGATCGGGGGTCCTTGTGTATCTTTCTCTCATTATCTCCTGGGTTCCCACCCCTTGATCACCTGTATCAGGTTTACCTTGCGCATACAGCGGTATAGGTGGACCAACAGTAATTGGCAATGATATGGCAGCTGGTGTCTGACCTGGTCCCAGACCCCGCGGAGCAGTAACTCCCGAAGCTTGGCTCATTGTGGCTGGTGCAGGTACAAACGGAGGTCCTGCTGCTGGACTGTAACCCGGAATCAGCTGTTTCTGCGGCTGGGAAAGCAATTGCGGAGTTGGCTCAATCTGCACTAACCTCGATTTTGTATATATCGGATCAGGCGGCACTATCAGATTTGTAGTAGTCTCTAGTACTGGGACGTCTGGATAGATTCTCTGTATCTGTGGCGGGGTTGCAACTGTATCTGCATGTCTGGTGTAGTGGGCACACTGACACCATTCTGTATCAAACCTGTATCACTAGTCTGCACTATATCTGTAACTCTCTTCTCCTGCGTCTGGTTCCCAGGACCCATGCTAGTGCTCGGGACATTGTTGTCTACTGCATAAGGTGGCGGGCGATCATGTAACAACTGATTAAGAAATTCTTCATCGTCTGAGTCATCTTCCTCTATCCAAGACCTCTTAGTCTCTTTTGGTTTGCTAGAGTCCTTGTCTGTCTTGCAGGTGGCTTTCTTTCCCTGTGTCTCGTCTCCCTGTGTTATTGCTGGGAACAATTTGAGTCCGTCAACTATTCCCCTTCTCCACATCTTACTCTCATTGTCCCATCTAGCCTCAGCTAAAGTCTTCTCTGCCCTCTTCATTCTGCTCTTGAATTTCTGCCGTCTTTGTTTAATTGCCATTAAATCCCAGACTGCTAATGCCTCATACTGAGCTGGCCTCTGGGTGGTTTCTGCACACTTAACATCCACCTCAAATTTTCTAAAATTCTCGTATTGAACGTTCTGTGCTCCGGAAACGTCAAACATCCCTCCTTTTCTGTTAAGTTTTGCCAGTGTTTCATTTATAAGCAAGGCGCAACTCCCTTTTCCTCCATTACTATATAAGCTGGAGTACCCACAGGCGGTGTAGGCTCCCCCTCAGTCGCCATAATGGATGCGTCTCCTTTCAGAGTGCTCCTAAAAGCTTTAAGAAAATTCATCTTTGCGTCTTCTCTTTTCTTTGTATTTAATCAGGAAGTTACTTTAATTCCCAGGACACTCTTCACCCACCTTTCTCAACCTATTGCCTCTCACGGACGGCTGCCAATCCGTGCGCGACCCCTTTCGGTAACTGACCTATCCCAGCGCGGCACCACTGACGTCACATTCACACACACTACAGCTGACAAAGTCTTGCGGTTTGTCCTCACACTGGATTCACACCAAACTAATCTAAAATTACTGCGAGCACCTTTAACAACAACAACAACTTAAATTTGTCAGTTTACTACAGGAAGGGTACACAATCACTTCAGAACTTTACAGAGATTTCACGTGAAGCCTCGGCTGCTACTCTCTCCTTCTCAGTTCCTGCATACGCAAGCAGAATTCGACCCGCAAATCCTACTCTCGACTTGTCAATGGTTCGTTCTAGTGCACTATAGAACTTGCCAAATCTCCATCGAAGGTTTCTCTCATACACTTGACTCAAACTCGACTTGTCAATCACGCCCGATTGACCTATTTAAACCGCACAAATTACAACATAAACCCAAGTGTCTCCTACACTTGTCAATATACTCCGGAGTCTTAGACCGTGACGGGTCCGTACATTACCAACCAACCCCGTGGATAATTTTTTAGCACAAAGCACCACACTCACATGAAGTACGCCGGCTTCCCTAATCTCATACTGCGGAGTAGGCCCACTCCTGCTAAAACAACATTACCTGGCCTAAAAAACACACAAACTTCACAAATCACCTGCAAAATGCATAGGCTGAGCAAGCGCAATTTCTATACCACACATGCTAAAACGCCGAGAACATTCCCAACTCACTTAGGCAGGCTCCGAGATCCCAGGAAAGTCATGGGGAATTTAGAAACACATCATACCTCCGATTTGCATTATCTCAGAAAACAATTCTCCGTCCTAGGGCCCCAAAGGGCCAAACCGTCGCTTTGCTACCAGAACTGTTAACGCGTCCCTTTATGCTATTTTATTACACATCAGGACTCGTTTTAGGCCAATGAATCTTTTGACCCAGTTGAGAGGCACCTTAGGACGAGATAGCTAATCAATATGTCAATCAATACATCAATAATGTCATCAATATTTATTACCACAATGCATTTCACTTTGGTCAAAGTCATTAATCAACTCAAGACACCACCATGACCTTGCAGTAATGAATAACCACACCAGTTTAGTAGAATTTTATGAGTTTTATTCCCTATTAGTTACAATTCCAAAAGCAGGTGCGTTAATCTCAAAACTAAGAAACACAATAGCATAGTCACAACGCAGCAACTCTGATAAGATTTCATTAAGGCGAGAATCACGAACATCAGAACATCACACGGCGTGAACATAGATCAACTTTAGCAGAGTGTCAATAACGCGTCAGTTCAACAAAGCATAGATTCAGTCATTTGTCTATTTGCGTCAGTTTTTTTGATAAACATATTTTATTGTTTTGGAGAAAAAATAAAAAGCAACAAGGAAATGAAAAGAAGGTTAAGAACAAAGAACAGTGATATGTCAAGCAGAGAGCATTTACAATTCCATATGACATTGCAGTAGAAATTAAGGACATTAGTGAATTCTAAGCAGATACCATGTGGGGAATAAAAGTCTAGACCTGTGGGAGTGGACCATTGCCTTATTTCCAATACGGCCGTCGCGGCCAGACTCTCATCCTTTATTATGGCAGCAAGTCTATCCATCTTCCCCATATCTTTTCAAATTTCCTAGGGCACCCTCTAGAATCGTAGACCACTGTTCCTTGGGTCGCGCACCAGTCTACCCCTTTCTTCCATTTTTGGAGCTTTGGGCAGTTCGGGGAGATCCAGGCTGCTGCTATATCGCTCTTGGCTATCAACAGGGCTGTGGCCACCAGAGCTCGATGGGCCCGTGTTCCTCTCATGTCCTCCATCACTCCCAGTAGGACCAGTTTGGCAGATCTTTGTATTTCACAACTCAAGACTTTCTCCAGCACTCGGACCACCGAGTCCCAGTAGGACCGAATAACTCGACATGACCAAACCATGTGGAAAAAATCAGCAGGTTAGATCAAGCATCGTGGGCATTGGGCCGACGGTCGCAGACCTGTGCGGTATAGCCTAGCAGGAGATACGTATGCACTATGTAAGTAAAAGAATTGCACTGTGCGGAGCTTGGCCGACACTGTTAAAGACCTGGGTGTCATCAGGGCTTCTTTCCATTCTTCTAGAGCACCCAGCCATTTCTCCCATCTGGATCTAGTGGGGTTCAGGTCCCCAGGAGCATTGTTGATCAGCGTTTTATAAATTTGGCAAACACCTTTCCCTCCCAAGTTTCCCATGAGTAACTTGGCTTTTAGCGGGTTAAACTCTGGTAGAGAGCCTACTGTCGGTATGTGGATTCTTAAAGCATGTCTGAGTTGGAGATATCGGAAGAATTGTGTTTGGGCTAGCTGAAAGTCCCTCCTTAAGTCTTGGAAAGATTTCATGGAATCCCATGCCCACACGTCTCCCACCAGGGAGATGCCCACCAGATCCCACTCCCCAAATCCTTCCAGAGCTGCAGTTTTGCTTAGCCATTTCCCTCGCCATAGTGGTGTTTGGTGTGAAACAGTGGCGTTCCAGTGGGTGTATCTCAGGGCAGCACGCCATGCCTGAAAAATCACTTTGGTAACTTCTCCCATTCCTCGGGGTAGGGGATTCCCATACATTATGTATAGAAGGCGAGGGAACCCCAGGAGTTCCAATTCCACCCGGTAAGCTGGGTCTCCCCATCCCCCGTTAAACCAGTCGTGTATCACTATTAGTTGGGAGGCTAGATAATAAATGTAGGGGTCAGAGGCACCCAGGCCTCCATCGTAAACCCCTCTTCGGCAGTGATGGGCCGCTACACGGTGTCTGGTACCCTTCCAGAGGAACAACCCGGTGGCTCTTTCAAGGGCTTTGAACCACGAGCGGGGGATGAGTAAAGGGAAACTTTGAAAGGTGTAGAGGAGCCTCGGCAGAGTCATCATCTTGTACAGAGCCACTCGGCCCATTACGTTTAACGGTAGAGTCTGCCATTTCTGAAGATCAGCTTTTATGCGTGACAACAAGGGAGTCAAGTTCTTTGCCCATGTCAGTTCCGGCAGCAGTGACACCCAGATACCCAGATATTTAAAGCTTAGTCTGCGCAGTGGTATCTATTCCTGCCAATCGAAGCAGTCTCGTGAGTGTGCAAGCGGAATTAGTATGGATTTAGCAGGGTTCATTTTCAGACCCGATGCCACTTCATAGCGCTCTAGCAGTTTGAGGCATCTTGGGCCTGTTACACTGGGCTCTTCCATATATAGCAGGACATCGTCGGCATAAAGCACTATTCTATCCTCCTGGGAGTGATTCCATTGCCAGCCGCGATATATTGGGTCGGATCTGACCATCTGAGCCAGAGGTTCAATTGCTAGGGTGAATAGAAGGGGAGACAGAGGACAACCTTGTTGTGTACCCTGGGAATCTCTAGGGTCGACAACAGGGAACCGTTAACCTGCACCCAGACAGTGGGGTTGATGTATAATACCTGAACCAAGTGGCAGAATCTAGGGCCAAGGCCCGTGCGTCGAAGTACCAAACGAAGAAATCCCCAGTCGACCGAGTCAAAGGCCTTTTCGAAATCAATGAGTAAAAGGGCAAGGTCTCGGGTCAAGTGGCCGCGTTCAGCTAATGCTATGTGCAACCGACGGATACAATGCCGAGTGCTGCAAGTGACCATGAAGCCACATTTATCTGGGTTTATTAGTTGAGGCAGAACCTTTTTAAGACGGGTGGCAAGGATGGCTGCAAAGATTTTAATCTCTGTGTTAATCAGTGAGATCAGCCTGTAATCAGCACAAAGTATTGAGGGAGGTTGAGTCTTGGGGAGCACCACAATGGTAGCTGTATCTAGTTCTCTTGGGAAAACACCACTGCTATCTACTTCTGTGAAGAGGTTCAACAGGTGCGGTATTAATTCCTCTCTAAAGACCTTGTAGTATTCTGAGGGGAGTCCGTCGGGTCCTGGGGTTTTCCCAGTGCCCAGGACCGAGATGGCCGCCTGGATTTCCTCTGTGTCAATGGGCTCTTACAAGGCCTTTGCCTCTGTTGCTGACAACCATGGGAGGGGGATTTCATCCAGTAACTGTCTGGCTACACTCATGGTTTACAACAATGTTACCCTACCCATCCCGAGTTTCAGGGACTATCCTGGAGGCCTGGTGGTGAGACACCAGCCAATGTAGCATTTTACCGGTCTTGTCTCCCCAGCCATAGATTCTTCCAATGTTAGCTCTCCATAAGTACTTGGCTGCCTCTAGGGATTGGTCTCTTATTTCCTATCGGATTAAGCACAGTTGTTGTGTCGTTTTGTCGGACAGGCTTATTTCAATTTCATTTTCCAGGACCTTGGCCCGTAACTCCAACTTTTCGATGTGTTGGGTTCGAGTGCGTTCCTGGATCCGTACCAGGTATTTGGCCCTACCCCTCAGCACTGCCTTGCTCGCCGCCCATAAAGTACCTATGGATGACCCCGACCCCTCGTTCAGCTCAAAATAGTCTTTTATTTCCTTGCGCATCCGTTCCACATAACCTTGGTCTTGGAGGTACCATGCGTTTAGTCGCCACATTGGGCGGACTTGAGATTGGGTGTGACCTACAGTGAGTGGAGCGTGGTCAGAGATTCCCCTTGTCAATATTTCAACATGGGAGAGGGCTGCGCAGTCAGTGCTTGGAAGAAGGACCAGGTCTATCCTGGATTGTGAACCATGAGCAGCTGATGTGTGGGTAAATTGACGCCGTCTTGGGTGCCATATTCGCCAGGCGTCACAGAGCCCTGTCGCCGAAAACCAACCCCTGAGTCCCGTTGCCATTGCATGTCTATGTGCGGAGATTGGGCCTGTCACGTCTATTGTTGGGTCTGGGGTGGAGTTAAAGTCTCCTCCTATCATTGTGAACCCTGGTGACAGATTTAAAAGTAGCTGGGAGAGGTTGTCTAAAGTTTTCCGAACTAATGTGGGGGGGACATAGGTGCTGACCATATTAATCGTATTCCCTTCAATTTTGCCTGTAATGGCTATGTATCGCCCGTGTTGATCTCTTCGTACCTGAATATTCGTCAAGGGGAAGGATCGACGAAGAAGTATAGCCACTCCCCTTGAGCCACGAGTGAACCCAGCGTGGTAGATTCTATCAAAGCCCCTACGAGCCAGGAAGGGACAGTTGCTTCCTTGAAGGTGAGTTTCTTGTAACAGGAGTACGTCTGGCCTGTGTCTGTGTATGTATGTGAATACGGCAGTGCGTTTTATCTTATCTAGGAGGCCGTTGACATTCCATGAGATGACCTGTATTAGGCTCATGGGGGATGAGTGTATAAAAGGTGTTCATCGTAGTCGCTCGGGCCTCTCTCTAATGGGCCCGGAAATATTGGGGAACCCTCATCCAGTCTTCGGCTCTGTGGGGTGTGTGTTTGCCCATGATCTGCTTAATCCCTATATTTCCTGCTCTGTCTGCTAGACCTGAAAATTAAACATTTTGGTGACCTAAACGCGGTACCAATGGCCCTTGGAACCCGGCCTGAACTCCCTTGCCCCCCACTCCCATCCCACCCCATACTTCCCCCCAGAAGCATCTGTCGCCCATATAATTACCTCACTTCTAGAACTGGTGAGGTGTACTATAAACTGATGAGGTAGTGGTAACTGTAGTGATGGTGGACCCCCCCATATTCCGGATTAAGTCTAAAATTACGGTGAATAGCAATAAGATTGTCTTGACATATATACCCTGTTAGTCCATTAGAGACTTTTCTCCAAACGGTCTGTGGCGCCAGCGGCATCACAGCACCGGGCTGCGTGATAAGTCTGTGTCTTCCAGGGGCCCGGACCGGGCCTGTCCTCCACCCGTCGCAACGGGGCTGTCCTCGGAGCTCCCAGGGCTGCGGTCTGCGCGTGGATCCTGCGGCTCTGCCTGGTGGGCTCCCGAAGGTGATTGTGCAGGGGATCCGATTGGCACCCCGCGCCGCCGAGACCGTGTGTAGCGGCGGTGGTCAAGCCGCCGCCCCCCCCGGCCGATCCGGCCGCGGACCCTGAAGGGGACTAGCATTGTCTCTGCAGAGGCCCAGGGAGATCTCTTCTGTCAACCATGTCCAGGCAGCAGTTGGGTGGTCGAAGAATTGGGTTTGGTTCTTGTAAACTACACGGAGTCGTGCCGGGAACAGAAGTTGATATTGGATATCCATGGGTTTAAGTTTTTGTTTCACCTCAGTGAATGAGCGGCGTTGTTGTTGAACTTCTTGCGTGTAGTCCGGGAAAAGAAGTACCCCAACTCCATTGCAAAGGAGGTCTCCTTTTGCACGTGCCTCTTGTAGAATCGCATCTCTGTCTTTGAAGTTAAAGAGGCGTAGTATCACTGATCTGGGTGAGGATCCCGGAGGGGGCATAGCCTGTAAGGCCCTGTGGGCTTGCTCGATAGCGAACCATGGTGTGAGGCGAGCAGCGGGGACCCAGGAGCGGAGCCAGTCCTCCAGGTATTGGACAAGAGATGTTTCCGCTGTGTTTTACAGGAAGGCCTACCAAGCGAAGGTTGTTGCATCTTCCCTGTTCTCGGTGTCTTCGGCTCTCCTATGCAACTCTGAGGTATGAGCTGTCAGCGCAGAAACCTGGGCCTTGAGGGCAGATACGTTGTCTTCTACCGTGGAGATCCTAGACTCGGCCTCTGTGATTCGGGCTGTGGCGTTGCGGAGGTCTTGCCTGACTAGGGCCACATCCACTCTAACTTCTCCAATTTTAGATTCAACGGCTGCCTGGGAAGCTTGGATTGCCTGAAGTATCGTCGCCCGTTCCCCGGATGCCGCCTGTTGTTCGTTACCCCGCCCGGGGTTCGGTCTTCCGATCGAAGCCCAGTGGCGCCCGTGGTAAACTGGTCCATGCGGGTCTTAGCCGCCGTTTGTTGGGCCGGTCTGTCTTTGCTCATGGCAGGTCTAGCGCGATCCCGGGTCAGGGTCTCAATGTCTGGAGACGTAGTGTGATCCCGTGGGGGCCGCGCGTCTGCCAGGGCCCCGGGGTGCGGCGCATCCACAGAGCCCGTCCGGATGGGGGGGCCTCCAAGGAGCCCCGTCTCAGCCCCGGGCCGGCCGTCCGCAACCCCAGGCCCGGCCCGAACCCAGGAGACCAGGAGGGCGGCGGGAAGAAGAGGGGGGGAGGAAAGGTCCGTCACCCCCGAGCCGCGGGGGCCGCCTCCGGCCACGGGGACCCCCGGCCCCAGCTCCAAGCTCCGCCGCCGATCTGCGGCGAGCAGTTACAGTCGCTCGTCTCTCCCGGAGGCCCAGGAACGCGGCCTCAGCTGTCCTCTGCCATTTTGGAGCCCAGCCAGCCTCGGTCCTGCGGCTTGCAAACTTCGGGCTGAAGAGCCCACCGACCCGACAAGGGGAACGGCGGCACCGCCTCAGAGAGGCCACAGGGTCCAAGGGGGTCATCCGATGGAGCTGGATGGTGTGTTGATTGGAGGCGGATGATGGAGGCGTCCGGAGCACTACAAAGGTGCGTCCGCCATCTTGACGCCTCGGCCACGCCCTATTTACGTCAGTTTAGTGAACCCCTGTCCTAACCACTAATTAGCATTAGCATGTTGGGCTTCATGCAAAACATATTTAGAACACCAATTTGGAAAACATCTAGCTATGGTCTCTGTCAAAATAAGCAGTTGGTACCTAGAAAGGAAAAGCAAACAGACAAATCACAATTTCATTGTCCTAGTTACCCTCCAAGGTTTAGGTCAGCACTCAGGTTCAGTCTTCGTCTTCAGGACATCAGTTGATTTGCCATCAGTCAAAACTCATCTCTGGGGCAAAAGGGGCACTTCCCTCATAAGGAGGTAAAGTGTAAATGGGCAATCTAAGAAAGAATGGTTTAAGTAAAACCATATAAGTCACCAAACAGAGTGACAGAGTTTCTGGATAAAATCAATAGCATTCCCTAACCAATCTCCTAAAGGCTCCCCGTGTCATAGGTTTTTATCCCTTTTCCATTGTACATTCCCCTAAAACTTGATTGGGAAAATGTTGCACCTCACTATCTTTAGCCAATTAAAAACGGATTATGTCATTAATCTTTCACCCCACATTTATTCTCAGGCATTTTATTGGTCCATATGATTGACGTCGTCAGAGGTAGCACGTCCGGTATGATTTCATCCTTCTGTAATTTCTTTGCACATCTTCGGTCAGTAGCTCCATTGTCTGTACCGGTTTGGGCGACCTTGTACATTATACTAATCTACACTGTTGCATTTTAGTTATTACATTTCTGCAAGCACTACGAATTTCATAAGAGCGGATCCAGTATAGTTACATTCAGCTTCTAGTTTGAAGAAAAACAAGAGTTCATGTCCTTTTGCGAGTCAGCACACTGCACGTTAGCAAAACACATTTAATATGAGAGCCAGGCCGCTAGGCTTCGGCTCATGCTAACTTAAGGCCTACAAGATTCAATAACAAAACTTTAAAAACATAATCATTAATAATTAGTATAAACCATTCTTAATATCATATTTTATCTACATTAGTCATTTGTATTAGTCCCAGTGTATATTGACAGCCACTCCCCGTGGTCACATTTCAAGTGCACGTTTAAGCAAAACATATTAATATAGTTTCTATGCGGCATTATTATACATTAGTTCATAAACATTTCATGTTAATATAGATTATAAAAAGCTACGCTCTCTCACTATGCTTAAAGATTTTTTTGTAAAAATGGCAAAAGACTGTCCCCATATAGCTCATTAAAATGTAGTAACACAGAGCCTAGGTTTCCTGTTAATCCAGCTACACACACTGATTCATTAGTAATAATTCTATAAGAAGCATAAATAAATTCTATGTGTTTTATATTTCCTTTGTTGGACTTCCAGTCAATTAAATATGCCACTGAAGCAGCAGAAGAAAAAGAAGTGAAATCGACAGCCCTGTAGTAAAGTATCCATACATGAAACACATCCAGAGAAAGGGAATGACGGTAAAAGAAAATTAAAATCAAGTAAGAGCAAACAGTCTTTTTTTGTTAAAGTAATAACATCATGTAATAACATTTTCTAATTTTTTTCTGCAGGTGTGAGTAGTGCAGAAGATGTTACAATGTCTAAAACTAAATTATATTCTTTCTTAGAAAAATTATAATGCATTGTAAAACCAGAAGACTTCATTGAGTGTTTAGATAAACCGATTAATTCACTGAAAAAAGTGTTGTCAAAAGGTGCAGCTTAGTAAAAATAATGTTTGCACTATTTTTCAGGGAGAGTGGAAACATACTTCCAGTGCTGAGGCATTTCTTAATGAGGAAAGTGACTAACAAGAGAATGAGTTAGTGTATGCAAATGACACAGATGGTTGTGCATATGAAATCAATGAAGGTACACCGACTGAAAAATAAAATAATAGTGCCTAGGAATGTAGAATAAGTAATGAAGTTTTAGGTCAGTGTCCTCAACACCCAGTTTTTAGTAGAAACGTAGAAAAGTATACAACATAAGACAACAGTCTATTGACAAACTTAGACTCTTCTTAAAACAAATACAGGAGCAGAACTGTGAAACAAAAAATGAAACTACTCCAAAGTATTGATCCTTATTGAGTAAGGAAACTCACAGAACTTCAAAGACATTCATAGACTTGCTCATCAGAATATATTTATGAATGACAGTACTTTCCATACAGATGCTGTCAGTGCAACACTATAATGCGTAATCTTGTAAGAAAATTGTATGTAAGTGCAGCTCTCAAAACAAAAAGATATGTTTTTAAGAGGGAGTCATTCTGAAGTCTGTTCTGTTATAGATTTCACTAAGATGCAATAGTTTGGACCTGAAAGGCCAACTGAAGAGAGTGAGATGGTTGGTGTAGATACCAACACTGAAATGTCTAATACTAGCACAGTGTTAGAAAATTTTAAAGATTGATACATTTGCAAAAACAGCAGCAGAAATTCCAGACAAGGATGATGTGTTTCTTGTAGGTGAACTGACTACGAATTACAAGTCAATAAATTAATATTTGGGAAAAACAGAAGAGACTGAAATAGTATAGTGCTCTTTATTTACTTGCTGAAGATTGGTTTGACTTGTGTATTGTAGTGATAAACTGGATGATGATAAAATACCTACTAAAGGTGTTCCTAACAAATTGGAACTTTTTCAATTCCTGCTGAGCTTCAAAACCTGAATGTGTACACACCTATTCTCATACAAACAGTACACCCATCCCTTCCAAACCATTGTTATAATGAAGACTAGATATAAGAAATTAACTTCTCCTGACAAAGTTGTTTATTTGCCTTTGAATATGAAGGAGAATATTGAAACAATAGGAGTAGATCGAGAAGAAGAAGAACCCCTAATGGTTATTGTAATAAATTACATACTAAAGCGAAACAAATTTAACAGGAACTTGTGAATATTGATAGAGTTAAAAGAGTTTTGCAGTACCATAAATTAGAAAATGTATTTTACAAAGAAATTGATGTAGAGGAACATGTTAGCTATCTTAGAGCAGAAAGTTTGACATGAGTTCCTTCTTTTCAATTTGAAAAAAAATCAGTGGAGGTAAAATATAAGAAATGTATGAACATTACAGCATTCATCTTCCACATTCCAGATATTTGATGGGTAATGCTTTAGAATTGCATCAAATGAAGCAAGCAAAAGTAGAACTAGTAAGTGTGTGAGGAAAGAGCTTAGAAGCATGGTGTTTTCCAAAGATGTTTCCTACAGGAAAAGGTGGTTGCTATTATTTCTTATTTCTTATTTCTTGCTAAAGTGGTACCAATACCTATTGGTTTTGCCATCATGGTGAGTTGAAATGTATGTTACGCCATCTAGATGTACCTTCCTGCTTTGTTACTTTGAGCTGAGTATGCTTGGGATGATCTTCATAATGTTTTCTGGCAAGCTAATGCAAACATTCAACGGATTGATTTTAAGTCTGTAGGTGAATTGTGTTCAATTGATCCTGCAAATGTTTGTACATATTTCAAGCATAGATTTCAGGCCATTCTCCATTTTATCTGAACAAAAAGATTCCATCACTGGGTGAAGTTGTGGATGTTTTCTGGAGAAATGAATACCTATCTACAGGAGCACCACATATGCATATGATATTGTGGCTGAAAGATGCATCATTGTTTGATCAAGATACTGATGATTCGGTGTTGGTATTCATTCAAGAGTCTCAGAGCAGAACTTTTAGGCAACAAGTATTGAGATTCTAGTCCCATAATGTGGCAAATATTGCCACGGAGATACAGACCGAAAGGAAAATACTACACTATGTATTTTTTTGGATTCCCTAGGACTGTAATCTCCAAAGGAAGAGTGAACAGTTTCATGTCTGCAAACAGATACACTGTTACTAGGACATTACCTAAAAAGACATGTAATGAAAAGAGATAGCGATTCAAAATGTGTCAATCAATTAATCCTATCCATATGGAAAGCCAACTTGGATATTCAGTAGTTAGCAGGCAATTCTATTGCTGTAACTTGATTCATCACTTCATATATGACAAAGTCAGAATAGACCGAAATTAAATATTTATGGGAAGAGATAGAAGCTGAGTAGTTTTGAAGTAAAAACACTTTACAGGTTTAGTTTAAAGATGCTCTCACACAGGAAATATGGATCTTATGAAACTTGTAACACACTCAGTTCTTCTAGCTTATAAGGGAAGTCCAAATCAATCATTTAGGCTAGTTCAGGCCTGGCATTAACACGAAAACGTGTGTTGAAACCGTTTGTTGAAATTGAGTATATAGCTCAGTTTGATCCAGAAAGCACTGAGCTCCTTAACACAAATATGATGGACATTAATTATTCTAATATGAGTGTCCATTTAGAAAACTTTTATTTGTGTGAGGCACTGTAGTACTATACATAGAGAAATAACATAAATGAAAACATTGAACAACAAAAGTTTAGGGTGACTGCCTATTACAGATATTTGGTGAGACATTTAAAACTAAATCTCATTAATCGTTGTACATTGAGGTGTCAAACAGACAAGAAAAGAGAATTCTTGTACTTGGCTCTTTTGCAACTTGTTAAACCTTGGTATTCAGAAACTGAATAGCTAGGAGACTATGACTGTTATGAAGATGTTTTCTATGCAGTGGAAGATAGCCTTTAATGTGAAGTGTTTCACACCTATCAGAAAATGTTGAATAATGGAACACAACAGGAGGAATCTATTGCTATAGAACTTGTAAAGGACAGCTCACATCATAGCTAGAGCTCAGGGTCTAAAAGTCAAGATCCCTTTGGCCAGCCTATCATTGAAAATGAGGTGTCAATAGCTATAAATGAAATACAAAATGCTGTCGGCCAAGCAAGGAATGAGAACAGAAAGTTTGATGTCGCAAATAAATGAAGAAACAGCTAAAGGTGTTTTAGTAAATAACCTGGTAAAAGATCTGTACATGAAAAGACAACAGTTTTCTCTATGTTTGGCCTATGTCATCACCACCAATCTCAAAGATTATGTTTGAGGCAGCAATGATAAATATAGGTCACACAGTCTTTAAAGAAGAAAGGTGTTATGTTGCTTTATCACGGATGAGGACATTGGCAGGTTTGTACCTTCTTGATTTTGATGACAGCAAAGTAAATGCTGACTCATCATGTGCGATAGAATTCAATAATTTCTGAGGGCTCTGTGATTCTATGATCCGCATCTCATCTTATATCCCATTGTTGACAAGCATCCAAGTTATAGAAATCAAAAATGTTCTGAGATTGTATATTTTTCAAAAGTTTCAGAACCAAGTGAAGAATCTACAAAGAGTTCCAAAAAGCTAAAATCTAATGAAGTTAGTAATGTAATAGTTGTTCCATTTTTTAACACTTTATGGAGTTTCATGTTACTGTAATGCAGTACTTAATGTTCTATTCCACCTATAACCAGTGGTTGAAAACAAAGAGAAACCTTTATGCCAAACTATGACAACTGTACAGTTTACAACTCAGTGAAAAATACACATGCAATTCAACAGCATTTCTACATGATATCTTTGACCACTGTAATGGTGGTACACAGTTTACTTTGAATGTGCAACAAGATTAACAGCAGCTTTTAATAATAGTGCTTAATGTGATAGAAATTGCAGGAATTCAAATCATTCACTTCTTTAAAACACATTATTCATGGAACCGTAAATGTGTCAATTGTCCCTATTTAGGCAGAACAGACATTAGAGCAATTTGTATTCCTTAAAGTACCAGATTGCCAGTCAGTGGCTTTTCAACAACTTTTTGGTGAAAATTGTACAGAACAGCTCCTGCCTAGACTTCACATTAGCACTACTGTTTATATTAGGTGTAAGACACAGTTCACAATATCTTATCCTCATGCTACAAAGATGTAGCGCTGATGTAAATAAAATCAATACTGATATCACGAACCTTGAACCTGGTCAGATATTCATTTGTAAGAAAATGTACACAGCTGTTGGTATTATTTTTCACCATGGAGAGTCAATCAACTCTTGCCCCTACACTGCATACCTTAACAATTAATGTGACTAAACTGAATGTAATGATGCATGTCTTACAGTAAAACCAAGGTTACCCTGTAAACCTCTGAACTTATGTGTGATTATTGGAACCAAAGTTCTAAAAAAAAAAAACAATATTTGGAAACATGAAAGTTGATATAAATAAACACAAAAACATTGAAGTTTATTTTCACTGTCAATATGGGGTCTCCTAAGTATAATGACTATATACTGATTGAATCTTTGTTAATAATAAATTAACTTAAAGCATGTAAATGAGTATAAATGTGTGGTATATGCCAATGCAGGTTTCATGCACATAAAAGACATAAGGCTTTTTTCATAAATCTAATTGATGTGTCTTTCCTCACAATTACGTAATGGGTTGCGTTTTGTTAAACTATAAACACTGTTAGTATTCTGAAGTATATAAATTATACATATAACATCAGGATATATCCAGGGTAAATGCAAACTCCACTATAAAAAGTATGGTCTCTGCAAGGGTGTTAGGAAATATATTTAATGATTACATAAAGGCACTTAAAACTGTATTTAACTGATTGCTTAGTGCTCAAAATATTAGAAGTGAAACATAAATAAACAGATGGAGTCAAGCAATATGTCAAGGGGAACCCAGTGCTTGAATCTTTCCTCACATTTTTATCAAAGTAGCTACTAGACCACATCTCTCTAGAAATGTATAAATGTAAATGTTTCCATATGAATTGTGTGTGATGACTCCCGCAGAGGTTGCATGTGATCACTGCTTTGGGATGGTGGGAGTGACACTGCCTACAGAGGAGGTATGTAATCAAAGTAGCACCATGGTCTCTGCATCTGTGAGAAAACTAACCACAGAGGAAACATTTGAAGATAATTACATTCAAATTCCCAAGTGTATAATGTTGGGAATTTTAGAGTCCTCTCAAAGATAACAGTGAAGGTAATCATGTCAAGTCCCCACAAAGATAGTGTGCTATTATTGGGATGTTCAAATCTCCACAGAGATAGTATGTAAAGATGATTGTAGTTAAGCCCTAACTGTGTAAAGATAATGCTCAGAGAAAGTGTGAAGATAATGATGTTCAAGCCCAAACAGAGATTGTGTGCAATTATAGGAATATTCAAGTTCCTACAGAGATGGTGTGCTATTATAGTGATGTTTGAATCCCCACCATGTTAGTATGTTGTTATAGAGATGTTCAAGTCCCCACAAAGAAAGTGTGTGATTATATTGATGTGCATATTCCCACGGAGATAGTGTGTGGTTATTGGGATGTTCAGATACCCAGAGAGATCAAATAAGAATATAGGGCCTGATTACGAGGCTGGCGGTCTGAAGACTACCAGCCACGCAGTGGCTGTCAGACCGCCACTGCTGTGGCGGTCCAACCACCACAGTACAAGGTTGGCGGGCAGGATCTTAGATGCTGATGGCTGCACATGTTGTAATCAGCCAGGGCAGCACTAAACTCTGCACCACCCAGCTGTAACCTTGTACTCAGCCAGCCCCTTCATGGCAGCTCCACCATCATGAAAAGGCTGGTGGAGAACAAGTGCCCTCAAAATGTGCATCTTCTGCTATGCAGAAAGTGCGCATTTCAAGGGTTCTGGTGCCTCCTGCTTGCAGCAGCATTGTCGCCAATTCTATTATGATCCAGCGACAATGCTGGCGCACCTTTCCCACTGGGCTGACAGGCAGGAACCTTAGTTCCGCCCATCAGCCCAGTGGGAAAATTGTAATAGGGCCAGTGGGGAAGTCAGTAGGATGGTGGCGGCCCCCTGTCGGGAGGTTGGTGGACGGTTGTTCCCATCTGCAAAGCTCTTAATCGGCCCCATAGTCTTGTTCAAGGCCCCACTGAATAGTGTGAAAAGAAAATGTTCAAGTAAGTATCCAATCAAATAGTGTGTTGGAATAATAATGTTCATGACCCCACATGTATGGTGTGTTATTATCGTGATGTTCAAGTCTCGACAAAGATTTTAAAGATCATTTTGGACCCCACTGAAAAGGTGTGAAGAGACAATGGTCAAGTCTCAACCCAGATAAAGTGTGAAGATAAGGATGTTCACATTCAAACACAGTTAGTCTGTGATTATAGGAACATTCAAGTGCCTAGGGAGAGATGGTGTGTGAAGGTTATCATGTTCAAATCCCTACACTGATAGTGTTTGACCAATGGAATGTTAAAGTTCTCACCGAGATAGTATCTGGTTA
Source organism: Pleurodeles waltl (assembly GCF_031143425.1). Taxonomy (NCBI): domain Eukaryota; kingdom Metazoa; phylum Chordata; class Amphibia; order Caudata; family Salamandridae; genus Pleurodeles; species Pleurodeles waltl. Next base: position 583,474,192 of record NC_090451.1, read on the forward strand.
GGGGAATGTTTAGGTCCCCACAAACATAGTATCTAGTTGTAGGCGTGCTCAAGTCCCCACAGAGATAGGCCCTCATTACGACCCTGGTGGTCGGTGATAAAGTGGCGGTAATACCGCCAACAGGCTGGCGGTAACTACCGCCAAATTATGACCATGGCGGTGATATCTCCGAAAGACAGCCAAGGTACCACACCAACTGCCAGGGCGGAAACAACAGTCACCATGGCGGTAGCCACCTACAGCCAGGCGGAAGACAAAGTACCACCCACCATATTTTGACCCTTCAATCCACCACATTTTCTGGGGCGGTACCAACGTCATCAAAAGCCTGGCGGAAACAGAGCACAAAAATCAAAGAACTGCATGTGTTCCCGATGATCTTCTACATCATGCTCCACCTGGAACACCAACGCGGTGAAGACGACGATGGTGAGTACAGATGCCTAGCACACAAGGGAGGGTGGGAGGAAAACGAGAGTGACACACACCACACACAGACACACCATACACACAACCAGATGCACAAGGAAATCAATATGTCCCCGATAATCAGCAGAATAATGCAAGGACAGCAGGAATTGACTAAAGTGATTGTAATAAGATCAACATCAAAAATAATAAGTCGATGTGGCAATGAAACTGATATGTACAAATGTACAAAAAAGGGACACTGCCCAGTCCATAGTTCACAGGGCCCACATGGCCACAGGGCAAAGTGTAAGGCCCACTCGATTTCTGCCCCAATACGGAGAGAACACTGCAGGGGCATCAATTGGCAATAGGCAGGCACCTCAGGGCGAGGGGGGGCACTTCAGCCAGATGCGGAAACAAGACCACTGGTTCTGGAGGGGGCAACATGCCCTGTGCGTGCTCCTGGGGAGTGCAAGGCCACAGTCTCTGTTCTCGAGGGGGGACATGCCCTGTGCTTGGTCCTGGGAGTGCAAGGCCACAGTCTCTCGAGTGGGTGAATACCCCACTGTTTCTGGAGGGGGCAACATTCCCTGTGCTTGGTTCTGGGGAGTGCAAGGCCACAGTCTCTTGAGTGGGTGAATACCCCACTGGTTCTGGAGGGGACAACATGCCGTGTGCTTGGTCCTGGGCAGTGCAAGGCCACAGTCTCTCGAGTGGGTGACTTGCCCACTGGTTCTGGTGGAGGCAGGCTGCACAGCTGCCTGTGCAGGCTGGACTACATGGCGTCTACCGATGGTGACAGCTGTTCTGTAGTGGTGCTTGTGGGAGGCTCCTGCTCAGCCCCTGCACCCTCCGATGGCTGCACTGTGGTGGTGGGTGTGAGAGGCTCCTGCTCATCCCCTGCACCCTCCGATGGCTGCACTGTGGTGGTGGTTGTGGGAGGCTCCTGCACCTTCTGATGGCCGCACTGTGGTGGTGGTGGTTGTGGGAGGCTCCTGCTCAGCCCCTGCACCCTCCGATGGCTGCACTGTGGTGGTGGTTGGGGGAGGCTCCTACTCAGCCCCTGCACTCTCTGATGGCAGCACAACCATGGTTGGTGGCGGGAGCTCCGTGACAGCTGCTGGTGCAGGCTCCTTCTACTTCTTTGTGGCTGGTGCAGGTTCCTTCCCCTTCTTTGTGGCTGGTGCAGGCTCCCTCCCCTTCTTTGTGGCTGGTGCAGGCTCCTTCTTCAGTATTTGTGGCCTGTTATCCTTTCCACCACGGGTAGGTGCTGCTAACACTAGGCCGTGGACTGTTTGGCTGAGGTGCTTGGCTGGGTCCTTGCTACCTTGGCCATACGTGCAGGGAGGGGAGGGGTTGGGAAGAGGTCAATCTGGGAAAGTAAAAGTTTTTTAGGGACATTGGGGAGGGAAGAGGGAGAAGTAATGGGAGTGGAGGATGAGGGAGTGGTTGTTGGAGGTGTTTGTCTGCTGGATTTGGGTGGAGGTGCATGGGCTGTATGCTGTTGTGAGGTGGATGGCTTTTGGGTGTCTGAGTGCTTGCGTTTCTGTACTTTAGGAGGGGGGACAGACACGGTGGGAGAGGACACAGGGGACATGTGCATGGATCAAATCAAATCATTAACATTTATAAAGCGCGCTACTCACCCGTGCGGGTCTCAAGGCGCTGGGGGAAAAAGGGGGGGTTATCACTGCTCGAACAGCCAGGTCTTTAGGAGTCTCCGGAAAGCGGAGTGGTCCTGGGTGGTCCTGAGGCTGGTGGGGAGGGAGTTCCAGGTCTTGGCCGCCAGGAAGGAGAAAGATCTCCCACCCGCCGTGGAGCGGCGGATGCGAGGGACAGCAGCGAGTGCGAGGCCAGAGGAGCGGAGGAGGCGGGTGGGGACGTAGAAGCTGAGGCGTCTGTTGAGGTATTCCGGTCCCTTGTCGTGGAGGGCTTTGTGTGCGTGGGTGAGAAGTCGGAAGGTGATCCTTTTGCTGACTGGGAGCCAGTGCAGGTGTGCGGAGATGTGGCTGCTGCGGGGTATGTCGAGGATGAGGCGGGCCGAGGCGTTTTGAATGCGTTGCAGGCGATTTTGGAGTTTGGCTGTGGTCCCGGCGTAGAGGGTGTTGCCGTAGTCCAGGCGGCTCGTGACGAGGGCGTGGGTCACGGTTTTTCTGGTGTTGGCGGGGATCCAGCGGAAGATCTTGCGGAGCATGCGGAGGGTGAGGAAGCAGGCGGAGGACACGGCGTTGACTTGCTTGGTCATGGTGAGAAGAGGGTCCAAGATGAAGCCGAGGTTGCGGCGTGGTCTGTGGGGGTCGGTGCGGTGCCGAGGGCTGTGGGCCACCAGGAGTCGTCCCAGGCGGACTGGGTGTTGCCGAGGATGAGGACTTCCGTTTTTTCAGAGTTCAGCTTTAGGCGGCTGAGCCTCATCCAATCTGCGACGTCCTTCATACCCTCTTGTAGGTTGGTCTTGGCGCTGGCGGGGTCCTTGGTGAGGGAGAGTATAAGTTGCGTGTCGTCGGCGTAGGAGGTGATGATGATGTCGTGCTTGCATACGATGTTGGCGAGGGGGCTCATGTAGACATTGAAGAGTGTCGGGCTGAGTGATGAGCCTTGGGGTACGCCACAGATGATCTCGGTGGGTTCTGAGCGAAACGGAGGGAGGTAAACTCTTTGGGAACGTTTTGAGAGGAAGGAGGCGATCCAGTCCAGGGCCTGGCCTTGGATTCCGGTGGAGCGGAGGCGGGTGATTAGGGTGCGGTGACAGACGGTGTCAAAGGCAGCCGAGAGGTCGAGCAGAATGAGGGCGACTGTTTCACCGTTGTCCATCAGGGTTCTGATGTCGTCAGTGACTGAGATGAGGGCGGTTTCAGTGCTGTGGTTGGTTCGGAATCCGGTTTGTGAGGGGTCGAGCAGGTTGTTGTCTTCCAGGAAGGTGGTCAGCTGTTTGTTGACGGTCTTCTCTATTACTTTGGCTGGGAAAGGCAGAAGAGAGATGGGGCAGAAGTTTTTCAGGTCGCTCGGGTCAGCCGTAGGTTTCTTTAGTAGGGCGTTGACTTCGGCGTGTTTCCAGCATTCGGGGAAGGTAGCAGAAGAAAAAGAAGAGCTGATGACGGTCTGGAGGTGCGGGGCGATGATGTCATCGGCTTTGTTAAAGATGAAGTGCGGGCAGGGGTCCGAAGGGGCGCCGGAGTGGATAGAGTTCATGATGGATTTGGTTTCTTCCGTGTTGATGTGGGACCAGTTGTTGAGGGTGATGGCCGTGGATGCCGGTTCGGTGGTGTTTGGTTGGGTCTGGTGTCCGAAGCTGTCGTGGAGGCAACTCGCTGAGGGGCTGCTGGGAATGCGGTGCTGGTACGGGGGTGGCGGCTTGGGTGATCACAGAGGTGTCCGCCACCACCAGGGAGCGCCCATCGGAGGAGGTATCTGAGTCTGTGTTGTCCGCTGTAGTCTCTGCCGCGGTGCTCCCCTCGCCCTCCGTCCCACTGGTGCCTTCAGCATCTGTGGACTCTGCCTCCAGGGTCCTGTGGGATGCAGCTCCCTCTGTCGCTGGTGCCTCTGCTCCTCCGCCACATGATACTAATGCACATAAGGACAGGATGACAAAACAAGAAAGGGGGAGAGAGACAAAAAAGATACACTGGGTCAAGGACTGCACCAACACCACAGTTGATGTACACAGCACCCTCACACACAGGGAACAGTCCTACGCACTATGCATTTCACTACCAGTGATATTGCTAGCCACCAAGGCATGAGGAGGAGCACACGCCTCCAACTGCAGCACACCTGGGACCCACACAGCCCTGACCAGTAGTGAATGCTAACAAGCTAGGGAAGTAGTATTTCCCCTTCAGAACCTTAGCTACCAGAGGACCTACGCTGCTATGTCTGGGCTGGCCTAGGGGCACCCACTGACACACAACCACCACCCGGATACTACCCCTCCAGCCGTGAGCTTCAATGATGGCCACTGTACTCTTCCCCTTGTGGCTGCTGTGATGCCCTTAAGCGCCCATCCAGCTCAGGATAGGCCACCGCCAGTATGCGGGCCATCCGGGAGGTCAGGGTCCAACGGGCACCCCTTCCTCGTTGGAAGGCCGTCCCCAGCTGGACCTCCGTGTTCTTCCATGCCCAGAGGCTCAGGTCCTCCCACCGTTTGCGACCGTGTGTGCTCTGCCTGCCATAGACCACTCTGGGTCCGCACCTCACCTCCTTGGCGATGGCATGCCATATACCCTTCTTTTGATGGGCGCCTACCTGCAGAGGCAATACAGACAGGAGAACACCATTAGACAAACAGTCCAGCCAGTAAAACAAATGGCCCACCATGCCTGTTTCCTTCACCATTGGCGCCCACATAGCCCAGCACACAATGTGTACGCCTCCAAGAAGACATCCACCCACCACCCTTACACGAAGCCTTCACACACAACTCCATGCATTCATGCCACATGCATCGTGCCCACAGTGTACTCACCTGTTGGTCTGGAGGCCCATACAGCAGTCCGTACTGTGGTAGGACCCATCCACCAGTCGCTCCAACTACTCAGAAGTGAAGGCTGGAGCCCTTTCCCCGGTCAAACGGGCCACGGTAGGTTCCAGACACAGGTCATAGCAGCACATGCAGTGTAGGCCCTCTCCTATGGAAGGTCAGGAAACAAGTGAGGAATCAAATAGAAAATGGCGGTCATGTCCACGGCGGTGCATACTGTCACCACCGGCGTAGATCACTATTGGCCACTGGGCCCATTTATAACCAATGATGAGTTGTCCGGTGGTTCACAACCGCCTACCGCCACGGCGAACAACATTAGCGGCTTTACCGCACTTGTACCTGTCCCTCCACACAGGACAGGCGGACGCCATTTCAGGGGGAGGGGGAAGAGGCCTGTGGACTCACTCTTTTGTCCCTTAGATGCCTACTCCTGCGGATGAATAGGAGATGGAGACATACCCCTGTGTACAGACCCTTGGTGGACTTGGCTACACTGGAGGACAGGCACATAATACTCACCTATAGACTGAACAGGGCCATAATCACAGAGCTGTGTGCCCAATTGGAGCCTGACCTGATATCTGCTATCCGTCAGCCCACTGGGATCCCCCTCTTGTGCAACTGCAATCAGTTCTCCATTTCCTGGCAACTGGTTCTTTCCAAGTGACAGTGGGCTTTGCAGCACGAATGCCACCGCCAATGTTCTCAATAGTGCTGACAAGAATGCTGTCTGCCCTGATCAAACACATGTGTAGCTACATTGCATTCCCTCAGGTTGAGGATTTGGTCACTGTGAAGGCCGGGTTCTATGCAATGGGACATATAATATTGATGCTATTGACGGTGTACATATAGCATTTGTACCCCGCCAGAATGAACAGGTGTTCAGGAATCGTAAGAGTTTCCACTCCATGATTGTGCAGATGGAGTGCCTGGCGGACCAGTACATCTCCCACGTCAATGCTAAGTATCCTGGGTCGGTGCATGATGCCTTTGTCCTGAGGAATAGCAGAATCCCAAATGTGATGTCCCAACTACAGAGGCACAGGGTGTGGCTAATAGTTGTGCCCTGGTTCCCACCCAGTATATGTTGGTATATGCCTTTGGTGTTGGCCGTATAGGATAGTGTATGGCTAAATGTTGTCCCTCAATATTTGCAGGTGACTCTGGTTACCCAAACCTATCATGGCTGCTGACCCCTGTGAGGAATGCCAGGACAAGGGCAGAAGAACGTTATAATGAGGCACATGGGTGAACCAGAAGGATCATTGAAAGGACCTTTGGCCTCCTGAAGGCCAGGTTCTAGTGCCTCCATCTGATAGGTGGATCCCTGTGCTACTCACCCAAGAAGGTCTGCCAGATAGTAGTGGCATGCTGCATGTTACACAACCTGCCCCTCAGACGGCATGTACCTTTTCTGCAGGAGGAGGAGGCTGGACATGCCCCTGTGGCAGCAGTGGACCCTGTGGACAGTGAGGATGCGGAGACAGAGGATGAGGATGTGGACAACAGAACATCTGTGATCTGTCAGTACTTTCAATGACACACAGGTGAGACAATGCAACTTTACATTACAATTACTTTGGTGTATTCTGTGTGGCATTGGCATGCTGGTATTTCCCACTTCTTTGCCCACGTACTGTTACCTCTGGATATTCATTTTGCAGATGTTGGTGATTTGACAAATAGTCCTGGTGTGATCACAACAGCCAGCTACAGGTCATTAATTCTATGTACAGTTCATTTGCAATGGTTGTAGCTGTTTCAATCAATATATATTTGAAATACATGACATACTTGAAGTCGATTTTTATCAAAGGGTGTATATTGTAGTGCTAATATATAGAGGGGAAAGTGCAATGGGATGTGGTGATGATGGAGGAAAGTCCAGGGTATTGTTCCAGTCTGTTCGTAGCGCAGGTGCATTGTCCAAGGGGACATAGGAAGGGGAGCAATGGCAGTTCAAGGTGACTGGGTGGGACACAAGGAGGACAATCAGGAGAGCCTCATTTCCTGGCGGGGGCCTTGGCAAAGTGTCTTTGGCTTCTGTGTGGATTGCAGGGAATGTTTACTGAGTGGTTCACCTCCTGCAGGGGGAGGGGTGCTGGTGGCCTGTTAGTCCTGTGGTGGGCCTCCTGGCCACTAGCAGAAGTGGAGGGCTGTTCAGATGACTGGCTAGTGGCAGGGGCCCGCTGGTGTGACACTGCCTCCCTCATAATGTTGGCCCTGTCTGCCAGCACCCCTGCTATGGAGATCAGGGTGTTGTTGATGGACTGCAAGTCCTCCCTGATCCCCTGAAACTGTCCCTCCTGCAGCCACCTGTTCTCCTGCACATTGTCTAGGATCTGGCTCATCGTTTCCTGGGAATGTTGATAGGCTCCCAGGATCTCGGAGAGTGCTTCCTGGAGAGTCAGCTCCCTGCTCCTGTCCTCCCCAAGCACACAGCAATCCTCCCAGTTTCCCTGTTGGCTTGTGCCTCTGTCCCCTGAACGGAGTGCCCACTGCCACTGACCCCAGGTCCCTGGTTGTCTTGTGTGCAAGGTGTGGCCTGGGGTCCCTGTACAGGTGGTCACACTGCTGATTGACGTGTCCTGGGGACAGAGGTTTGGGTACGCTGGGTGGGTGCTGTGGTGTTGGATACTGATGGGGGATCCTCTGTGGCGGTCTGTGACTGGGCTGGTCCCTGATGGGCCAGGTAGATCGTCCAGATCCTGAAGACCAGAGTTACTGTCATCACTGTGGGCCTCTTCTGTTGGGGAACTGGATAGTGATAGCACCGCCTGTCCAGTAACATTGGCTGGGGTACCTGTGGGCTTGTAAATGATGTATTATGCTTCATGTGTCTGACATATTGTACACCCTGGCTTCCCCTCTATGTTTGGTATTGCCCTGCCTGCTTTTGCTTGTGTATGTTGGTGATTGGTGGTATTGTTAGTTTCCCTATGCTGTCCATGCTTTAGTGATGAGTGTCCATGCAGGGCTGTGAGGGGTGACAATGCATTGGTCCAGCATGCAGGGCTTGGCATTGGTATTAGTACGATATGATGGTGGAGTGTGTGGGATGGAATGGAGTGATGGGAGTGAGGGTGAGGGTATGTGATGCCATGCATGTATGGGGGGTTATAATTGTTGAAAGTTGACTTACCCGAGTCCAGTCCTCCTCCGACTCCGGCCAGGCCCTCAGGATGCAGTATTACCAAGACTTGCTCCTCCCATGCTGTGTGTTGTGGGGGAGGAGGTGGGGGTCCACCGCCAGTCCTCTGTATAGCGAACTGGTGTCTTGCTGCTATGGAACGTACCTTCCCCCATAGGTCATTCCACCTCTTCCTGATGTCGTCCCTTGTTTTGGGGTGCTGTCCCATGGTGTTGACCCTGTCCACGATTCAATCAATCAATCAATCAATCAAGAATTTGTAAAGCGCGCTACTCACCCGGAGGGTCTCAAGGCACTGGGGGGGGGGACCGCTACTGCTCGAACAGCCAGGTCTTGAGTTGCTTCCTGAAGGAGAGGTGGTCTTGGGTCAGACGGAGGTGGATGGGGAGGGAGTTCCAAGTCTTGGCTGCCAGGTAGGAGAAGGATCTTCCTCCCACGGTGGCTTTTCTAATGCGTGGAACGGCGGCGAGGGCATGGCTGGTCGATCGTAGCTGGCGGGTGGGAGTGTAGAAGGTCAAGCGGTTGTTGAGGTACCTGGGGCCCAGGTCGTGGAGGGCCTTGTGTGCGTGGGTGAGGAGGCGAAACGTGATTCTCTTGCTGACGGGGAGCCAGTGCAGGTCTCTCAGGTGTCCGGAGATGTGGCTGTGTCGGGGGATGTCGAGGATGAGGCGTGCGGAGGCGTTCTGGATGCGTTGGAGTCTTTTCTGTAGTTTGGTCGTGGTTCCGGTGTAGAGGGTGTTTCCATAGTCCAGTCGGCTGGTGACGAGTGCCTGGGTGACCGTTTTCCTGGTTTCGGTGGGGATCCATCGGAAGATCTTTCGGAGCATGCGTAGGATGTTGAAGCATGATGATGAGACGGCGTTGACTTGTCTGGTCATCCAGAGGGAGGAGTCCAGGATGAAGCCCAGGTTGCGTGCGTGGTCCGTTGGTTTGGGTGCGCATCCCAGGGCAGGGGGCCACCAGGAGTCGTCCCAGGCGGAGGGTGATGATCCAAAGATGAGGACTTCTGTCTTGTCTGAGTTCAGTTTCAGGCGGCTGTTCAACATCCACTCGGCTACGTCTTTCATCCCTTCGTGCAGGTTGGTTCTGGCGGTGGCTGGGTCGTTGGTGAGGGAGAGGATCAGCTGGGTGTCATCGGCGTAGGAGATGATGTTGAGGTTGTGGTGGCGTGCAATGGCTGCGAGGGGGCTCATGTAGACGTTGAAGAGGGTGGGGCTGAGTGACGATCCTTGTGGCCTTCGGTGGCCTCGGATCTGAACGGGGGAGGCGGACTCTCTGGGTTCTTCCGGCGAGGAACGAGGTGATCCACTCTAGTGCCTTCTCTTGGATTCCGATGTTGCTGAGACGCTGCACTAGGGTGTGGTGGCAGACAGTATCGAACGCTGCGGAGAGGTCCAGGAGGATGAGTGCCGCTGTTTCCCCGTTGTCGAGCAGGGCTCGGATGTCGTCAGTGGCTGCGATGAGGGCGGTCTCGGTGCTGTGGTTGGCTCGGAAGCCGGACTGCGAGTGGTCGAGGGATCCGTTGGTCTCGAGGAAGGTGGCAAGCTGTCTGTTGACGGTCTTCTCGATGACTTTGGCAGGAAATGGGAGGAGCGAGATAGGGCGGTAGTTCTTGAGGTCGGTGGGGTCTGCTGAGTGTTTCTTTAGGAGGGCGCTGAGTTCGGCATGCTTCCAGCTCTCCGGGAAGGTGGCGGTGTTGAAGGAGCAGTTGATGATGTCCCGTAGGTGGGGTGCGATGACGGAGTCGGCCTTGTTGAAGACGTGGTGGGGGCATGGGTCGGTTGGTGATCCGGAGTGGATGGTGTTCATCGTGTGGATAGTGTCTTCGGTGCTGACCGGGGTCCAGGCGCGGAGGGTGGTGTTGGGGGGCGTCGGTTTGGGGGTTGGGTGCGTGGTCTGTGCGCCGAAGCTGTTGTGTATGTCGGCTATCTTGCGGTGAAAGAACGAGGCGAGTGAGTCGCAGAGGTCTTGTGAGGGAGTGATGTCGTTGTTTCCGGCGCTGGGTTTGGAGAGCTCTTTAACGATGTTGAAGAGTTCCTTGCTGTTGTGTGCGTTGTTGTCTAGTCGTTCTTTAAATGCTGTCTTCTTGGTGGTGTGGATCAGCTGGTGGTGTTTGCGGGAGGCGTGCTTGAGGGCGGTCATGTTGTCTGTAGTCGGGTTTTTTCGCCAGGCTTTCTCGAGGGTGCGGCAGTTCTTCTTGGAGTTCTTGAGGTCGATGTTGAACCAGGAGGCTTTCTTGCTGTTGGGCTTGATGGGATGGGTTTTCAGCGGTGCGAGGTTGTCGGCGCAGTTGGTGATCCATTGTGTGAGGTTGTTGGCTGCTTGGTTGGGGTCCGCTGAGCTGGCCGGAGGGTTCTGGTTCAGTGATGTGGAGAGCTGGTCGGTGGTGATCTTGTTCCAGCTCCTGCGGGGAGCCTGGTGTGGGTGGTGGTGAGTCGTGGTTCTTCTGAAGCTGAAGTGGACGCAGCTGTGGTCTGTCCAGTGGAGTCCGGTGGAGTGGCTGAAGGAGATGTACTTGCTGGAGGAGAAGACTGGGTCAAGCGTGTGTCCGGCGTAGTGGGTGGGGGTGTTCACCAGTTGCTTGAGTCCGAGGTTGGCGAGGTTGTCCAGCAGGGTGGTGGTGTTGTTGTCGTTGTTGTTCTCCAGGTGGAAGTTGAGGTCCCCTAGGAGGATGTAGTCAGCGGAGGGGAGGGCGTGTGGGCTGATGAAGTCTGCGATGTCTTCGCTGAATTGTGTGCGGGGTCCTGGGGGTCTGTAGATGAGGGTGCCTCTGAGTGTAGTCTTGGGGTCAGTGTGTATCTGGAAGTGAAGGTGTTCGGCGGCTGTGAGGGTGTCGTCGGTGTTGGTCGTGATGCGGATGGTGTTCTTGTGGACGATGGCGATGACTCCTCCTGTCTGGTTGACGCGGTCCCTCCGGGTGATCTTGTATCCGTCCGGGATGGCGATGGCGATGTCGGGCGCTGAGGAGGCGTTCATCCAGGTTTCTGTGAGGAAGGCGACGTCTGGAGATGTGGTGTCGAGCAGGTTCCAGAGTTCCACGGCGTGTCTGTGGATGGAGCGGGTGTTGAGCAGGATGCACTTCAGGTTGTTGCTGCTGGTGCTTGGTTTGGCGGGTGCGGTGCGGGTCTGGATGCAGGAGAACTTGCAGGATTGGCAGGTGAAGGGTCCGTGGGTGCGTCTTGGGGCGGCACGGCAGCATCCGGGGATCCGGCCGGTGTTGAGTGCGAGGAGGGTGGCGGCGCTGTAGGTCTTGCGGGTGGGCTGGCCTCTGTGGGGGCCAGGGGGTCTGGTGCTAGGCGCGGGCCAGGCGCAGACGGGCTTGCCTTAGGCGCGCCTTCGGCGCGCCCGCTGCGCGGCCTCCATAAGAGTGGGAGAGGGAGGGAGGAGCAGCTGGGAGGTGGGAGCGGGGCGGCCAATGGGGAGCTACGGGACGCGGCGGCGGGAAACGGCGGCGGGAAACAGGGGGAGACGCTGGGCGCAGGGACCCAGAAACAGGACCAGACTGGGCAAAAGCAGGTGAGGATAGCAAAAAGGCGGCAACAGGACACAGGTATGGAGCAGCGGTCAGCGGTCACACAGGGGCTGCGTGGCGGTGAGGGGAGCGACCTGCCTGGTGAACAGGGTCAGAGGTCGCTCCGATTCCTATGACGATTCCCCGCCATAGCTCCATCTTCCTGGCTATTCATATTTGCTGCACCTATGCTCCAAATAGCTGTGGCTCTACCCTGACGATTTCCTCCACCATGACCCTTAACTCCTCCTCAGCGAAACGGGGGTGCCTTTGTGGTGCCATGGGTGTTGTATGATGTGTATTGGTGAGGGTGTGTTGAGTAATGTGTTGGGGTGTGTGATGTGGAGTACGTGAGGGGTGTGAGTGGTGTATGGCTCTAGTTGTTGCAGTAGTCTTGGTGTCAGTCTCGTGCCAATGCTTTGTATTCGTAAGGGGTTGTGGGTAATGTGGGTGTGGGTCTAGGCACCTCCAACTCTGGAAATCTTTGTAGCACAGAATATCAGAGTGGCCAGGTGAGGGGAAGGGAATTAGGAAGGAGACTGCCACGAAGGACACCTACAAAAAGAAATAGCAATACACACAGTAATGTAATCTTATAACTAACTATAACACTATTATAGTCTCTCAGTCATGAGTACTATAACACTGTTATAATCTCTCAGTCATGAGTTTGTTTTCTCTTACAAACTCACCAAAATGTACTGAATATCACACCAAGAATATGATGACAAAAAACTAAATTAAACAAATAATACCCCCAAACTAAGTGTTCTAAAGATATTGCTAAATCTGATATTCATTAAAAAATTCAGCAATATTCCGCATTTCTAAAATATCCTGTCTTAAATAAAGAGTAATCTTCCAAAAATAGTTAAGTTAGTGTCCTCTGTGCAAAACACAAATATCCTTTCCATGGAAGAAATAATTTCCTCTGAATTTTCCTTGCAATACAGATACACAGATAAAAGCAAACACTATGTTCTATTCACAGTGTTCCTTTAGTTATGTAACTTCATACCTTTAGAGACAGGAAAAGGGCAATAAATATTGCATCTGGCAGACTGCCAGCAAACTCCAGCAAATGTCCTTTGTTTATTTACTTAAGATAAAATCACACCACTAAGAGCACAACCTGCTCTTCAATAAACTTCAACATCAACCTCCAGAAAGCACTCTCTCAAAACCTCTACAGAGAGCATAAAAAAACAAGCACAAATCTGTGTAATAATAATGTCAGGGACAATCAACCAGCAGAGGCTCATGCAAAAGGTAATGTTATGCATATAACTCAGATTATTTGTAAATAACAAGCATAGGTCCATGTAAAAGGTAAAACAAGAATAGGTCTGTGTAGACAGCACACTACCCTAGTTCTGACAAGTACTCCCCTCTCCCAAGCGCAGTCTAGGGCCTGGATTTTGGGGATGGTGACGATGGAAATAACAGATTAATTGGGGAGCATGAATATTAGTGACAGGTTCCTAAGAATTGTTTTCAGGTCCACATCCTTTCCAAGAAACCAAGTACCATAATGTGCGACCTCTGTACTTTGAATCCAAAATAGCTTGTACTTCGTACTCCCAATCTCCATTTACCAGGATAGTGGCAGGGAGACTCATACTATGATTGTTAGCAAGTTTAAGGAGTGAAGTGTGAAAAACTGGATGAATACGAAGAGAGCCGGGGAGTTTTAGTTTATAAGTTACTGGGTTCACTTAACGTATTACCTCATACGGTCCTATATATTGTGAATGAAATATACTTTTGTGTTTGAAGTTAAAAATGTTTGTTGAAAGCTATACTTTTTCTTTTGGCTTCTAGTTGGGCCCATTCTGTAATGTTTATCATGTTGGAACTTATCTAATGTTTTGCCTTATCAAGACAGATTTTGATCCACTTATGTATACCTTGCATATGGACTAAAGTGTCTTTTACTGCTGGTATGTTTAATGTGTTTGAAGGTAAAATAATGGGCAGCGTTTTTGGATGATAACCATATAATCCAACAAAGGGTGTGGTGCCAATAGAAGAGTGATAGGAATTATTATAAGCTAATTCATCTAGCCGTAGCAGCTCTACCCAGGATGTTTCAGTGTCATTGGCGTAACAGCGCAGGTATTGTTTCAGGGTCTGATTTAATCTTTCTGTCTGACCATCTGTTTGAGGATGATAACTGGTTGATAAGATGGATGCCACTTGCAAGGATTGACACCATGTTTGCCAGAATTTCAATGAAAATTGAGAACCCCTATTGAATAGAATTATTTTCGGTAAACCATGAATGCATACTACTTGCTGTAATAAAATCAAGGCTAATTGATCTGATGTGGGTAGGTCTTTACAAGCAATGAAATAAGCATAATTTATTAGACTGTCTATGATTACCAATGTAACTGTGTGTCCCTTTATTTTAGGTAACCCTGTGATGAAGTCCAAGGTAATGTGTTCCTAGGGGGCTGACGGGATTGTGAGTGGTAGCAGAAGTCCTTTAGGTTTACTATGACCTGATTTATTTCTGGCACAAGTTTCACAGTCCCAAACCATTTGTGTAAGATCTTTTTTCATTGATGGCCACCAGAAATATCTAACCATTATTTCTACAGTCTTTTGTGGCCCTGGATGTCACGCCATAGGATGTATATGTAGCCATTGAAAGGCTAATTTTCAAAGTTTTTGTGTGGGAAGGTATACTTTAGATTTATGAGTAGGTAATACTAAAACTAGTGAATTTTTTGTATTCCTAATCCAGTCAGGCCACTCAGTAATAGGAAACTACTTTTGAATTTGAATAACCTCTAAAAATGTTTCAATCGTGGATATACAAATCACTTTATCAGGAGCAATAATACGTTGTGGTTCATCAATGGTGTGGTTTGTTATGGAATTTTGCCAGGATAAAGCATCAGCTTTTCAATTTTCTTGACCTGGTCTGAAAGTACAATAAAGTCATATTCAGCAAAAAGTAACATTCACCAGAGTTGCCTAGGTGTTAATAGTTGAGCTGAACCCATGAATTGCACATTCCTATGATCTGTGCATACAGTTATTGTATATTTGGCTCCCAGAAGATAATGTCTCCATTTGCGAAAAGCGCCTCTGATGGCCAGCAGTTTCTTTTCTGCAATAGAATAGTTTTGTTCTGCCATATTTAATTTGCGAGACATATACACTACAGGATGGAGTTGTCCAGATTCTCTGTGTCTTTGTGACAATATGGCTCCTATAGCTACGTCGGAAGCATCTGCTTCTACAATGAAAGGTTTTTCAGTATCTGGATGTGCTAGAATCGGATCAGAAATGAAAGCCTTTTTGAGTTGTTGGAATGCATTATTGGCTTCTTCTGTCCTTTCAAATTTGACTTTCTTGCGTAATAATTTGATAATTGGTGCTACTATCTTGGAAAACTGTTAAATGAATCACCGATAAAAATTCACAATCAAAGGAAACATTGCACATCCCTAACTGATGTTGGTGTTGGTCAATCAGATACTGCTTGAATTTTTCGTTCCGCCATTTGCATGCCAGAAGGTGTTAGAATGACACCCAAAAACTCAACTGCGTGACATAGAATTCACATTTACTCAGTTTACAGTATAGTTGGTGTTCCCGCAAACTGCTTAATACCTGTTTTACGTGAGTTTTATAAAGGCTCTCAGGTTCAGAGTATATCAAAATATCATCAATATAAACTATCACAAATAAGTCTAAATATTCACGAGAGACATAATTAAAAAAGAATTGAAATGCGGCAGGTGCATTACAAAGACCAAAGGGCATTCAAAGAGGCCGTATCGTGTTTTAAATGCCGTCTTCCATTCGTCCCCTTCTTTGATTCTAACTCAATGGTATGCCTCCCTCAGGTCCAGTTTTGTATAAATTACAGCAGATTTTACTTGATCTAAGAGGACAGGGATTTATTGCAAAGGATATTTATAGTCAATGCAGTTTAATTCTCCATTAGCCTTTAAAACAAAAAAAGAGGGGATGCGAGTGGTGATTTAGAAGGACGGATGAATCCATTATCTAAATATTAGTCAAGATATTGACGTAGGTGTTTATTTTTTTCTGTACACAAGACATATGTAATCGCTGAGGTGTTTCATAATCCACAAAGTTCCCTATGGCACCTGAATCCACTAGGGCTAGAACAACATTTTCATGACCGTCCAGCGAGAAGGATACAACCAAATGAAAATGAGGTTTAAAAGGAGTGTCACATGAGTTCACTGAAAGCTAGGCAAGAGTATCCAAGAGGTCCCCTTCTCTACTTCTTGGGTTTTTTAGTTTTCCGATCCAAATTCTAATACAGCTGCATTCGTTTTTGTGGGCAAGACTTTAGTTTTAGGTTTGGTAGGACAATCTTTAACAAAATGGCCTTTACAACAGCAATACAAACACTGTCCGTTGCGTCTTCGAGTTTCTTTTTGTTCCTTGGACAAAGGTTGACGAATCGTACCTATTTTCATAGGATCAACAGAGGATTCAATTGAAACAGCCTGCACTGTGGGCTTCTCATTTCGCCATCCTGATTTTTCTGGTCTTTTACGATCTCCTTTACGTACAGCTAAGTGATGATCAAGGCGTAAAGTCAGATTAATTAGTTCTGGACATGAGGTTGGCTGAGGATCAATTTAAGCCTGAATATCTTTTAGCTCATCCTTTAACCCTTGATAAAATAAAGTTGACCTTCTTTCTTCCGGCCAAGATGTTTCTGCAATCAAACTATTAAAGTGAGCCAAGTAGGTGATCAGGTCCTTATTCCCTTGCTTTAACTCTAATAGCTCTCGATCGGCCAAGAGAGTTGCTGAACGTCTATCAAACACCTTTTCATATTCTTCCACAAATCTCCACCAGTTATATAACGCGGGGCTTTCGTGATGAACTAGTGGAACAGACCATGCTGCTGCATCTTGAAGTACTGGGTTTTTCAGAACCCAGAGGTGCCAGGGAACACACCCTAAGACTTCGAGTCCTTCCTGTTTCAGACTACAGAAACACAGAGTCTTCTTGGTGAAGTCAAAGATCTTGTTTATTGGCTGCAGCCAGTAACAGGTATCCTAGAAGTACAACACGGTGTATATTCTCAGGAGACTGCTCCCCTTGCAAAGCTAACCTTCTCTTTTATGCAAAATATTATGCTTTAGGCAAACATTCCTTATTTTACAGTTGACCATTCACATATTTTCACTACAAAGAAATAGCAGGGTTATGATGACAAGCCATATTTCAGTTTGTCCAGCCCTCAATCAATGACCTGGCAAGGCTCAGTACTTTCATCAGATATCGACGGACCCCCAATATAAACAGGCACCTCCTCCTTGTAAAGCAAGTCATAAAGAAAGAAACAGGGACAGGTGTGTGTAAGATTAGGCATGGTTTGTGTGTGATGAAAAGGTTTTATGATGTGTTGTGCCTTGATACTAATCTCATTCGGCCACTGGGAAAGAAACTGGCCGAACAGGTTTGGCTTCAGGCAGTGGAGTCAGCTTGCTCAGGTCACAGAGGAGTCAGCAAAGATGTACGTGTCCTTCAGACTCGTTTTCAGCATTAGTCGTTAGCCTATGTGAGGGCAATCACAAAATGGCTGTCGTTTAAATGGAACCTCAGAGTTTCAGGACGGAAACTCTGATATTCGGGTGATTTCGTCACCTGAATATGAATACAATGCTTGTGCATACTATTCTAACCATTCTCGGTCTGCTGATACCAAAATCGTTGTGATACGACGATGTTTATAACACGGGTCCAGAATTTTCAGTTCCACAGACCCTCCTTTTGCCCTTTCATAGGCAATAACCCATACTCACGCTAATCTGAGTCCAGGTCTATATTCATAAAGTCGTTGAGATGTTGCTGTAGCATCATCCTATTACTTAGCTCGTCTTTTGATACAGGTTTCCTTACACACGATGTAGCACAGAGGCCACATATTGCAGGAGCACACTGTACACACAAACAGGACAGGAAAAGAATGGCTAAGATCATCCCAATGACTACCAGAGTCTTCCATCCCCAGGCGGATATCAGCTCCCAGAACCACCCCATCAATGACCAATCTCCTTTATCCACGTGAATAGATTCGGAGATCTTATGCAGTTTGGAAATGGCCTGGTAGACTGTCGGAGCGTTATCTGGGATGAAAACACAACAACTTGATTGGATCACTTTACATACCCCACCTCGGTCTGCAAGTATGACGTCTAATGCGACCCTGTTCTGAAGAGTAATAAGGCGATCCGACTGGAGCTCAGCAGTCAAATTACTAAGGGCACCGGCGGTTTCAACTACCGTGGATTCAACCACCCTTGTCAATTGCCTTATGTTCCTGCTGTTAACCATAGGACCCCAAAACGGCAGAAAACCCTTTACGAAATCTCCAAATTCGTGTCCTGTAGTGTCTTCTTTACTTATGACACCTCTAACTATCCTTGTCTTATGGTAATCTGCCGCGGCAGTGTAGGTGGAGATAACAGGAACGAAACAAAACATGTGCCTGAGAAGTCAGGGGGCAACCATGTATAGGCTCTATTATGGAAGATGAAATAGGCACCCTTAGCTGCTAAGAACAAAGGAGAAGTCTGAGACGCAAAAACATATGTTTCAGTGCAGATACTTTTCCCTAACTGAGCTCTGGGATTCTTGCCATTACCTTGCAGACATAGGTGACCCTGATGGGGTACAATCCAAATCGGGGAGGATCTCTTTGCTCGCTGGTTCCCACTCAGAGTAACTCCATATCCTGTTATGTTCCATCCAATATATGCTAGTCTCTCATCTCTCGGGATAGACTCATAGGAAATATCTTCCCTAATCATATCTACTATACCCTTAGCTAGAGCACTATTCTTAGGATTATCTTTCACAGAACGTAGGGGGTTGGCTTCATACGCGTATATGAACACCGTTCTATATGCCCATACAGAACCATTATGGCTGAAAGGCAGGACCAGATAAGGGATACCTTTATTAGTAGTATGAGTCATAAGACCACACACCCAACAGTTAGTTGTGTTCACTACTAATTGGTGTTGGTGTAGAAGCTGAATGAATGAATTGTTGACAAATTCTAATCTTCTGGCAGACTCGTGTTCAGGCAGGGGGTGAAAAGAATGCGAGGAAACAGTAGAAGGAGGTATGGGCTGTATAATGGGTGCAAATGTCACTTGAAAAGAGAATAAAACATATCCTATTAAAAACGTCATTACACTGAGCAACATGAAAATACATAATATCAAAAATCGTTTCTTTGTCATTATTATACACATTCTGGCTTTAAAGTCCATCTGTCTGGCAGCTCTCTCATTCTTGAAAAACTCCATCCTCTCTAATTGCTGCTCGTGGTGGTAGGGTGTTCTATGCTAGGGAATGCTTCTGTCAGTCCAGGGAAACTCCCTTAGACCGACCAGAACTGTCGACCTAACGTCTTCAGCTGCACTCCAAAGACTTGGGCAACCACGACCCTACAGCTGAACCCGGATGGCGGTTCGAAAAGAAAAGAAACAAAAATAAGAAAGTTTCTCAGATGAGAGAGCCGCACTTTAAAAAAAATAGCAAAGGAACGGAAAAAAAATTATTTGTCCTTAGTTCTTGGTCTCAAATTATAACGGCTTTTTCCAGGTACTGTCTGGTTCTGGAACAAGAGTTCAGGCTCTGTAGTGTTCAATCGAATTGACGGTGGCACAGCTTCTTGCAAATTATTGTCACTTTCTCGTTCAGAAATTGTTCCTTTTACACGTGCATCGCTAAATGGCAAAAAACGAGGCACAGTCTCAGTCTCAGAGTCAGCGATCCCTTCCTGGACCCACCGGTCGTACGGTAGAGGAAAAGGGACCCTCTTGCAGTGTACGCCGTGGATCCAGTTCTTTTTCCCTTCCACTCGAACAGCTGATCTTGTTGAGAGAAGGACGAGGTGGGGGCCGGTCCAACGGGGCTGGTCATTCTTTGTCCGCTGGAAGTTCTTGACCAGCACCCATGATCCAGGATCGATAAGATGTCCTGGAGCTTCAGAGACCTGAGGCAGAGTATCGTGAACCTGTTGGTGTAGAACACTCAATTTAGCCGTCAATTCATACAAATAATCAAGCAGTACAGGGTGTTCGATCTCACTGAATTTTGTTGGTCTTGGCACTCCCCATATGTTGGCCGGGAGGCCGAACACAATTTCATAGGGACTAAGTCCCACTCGCGAATGCACAGTCATTCTTGTTGATAGGAGTGCTAAAGGCAGAGCATCAGGCCATTTAAGACCAGAGCTCGCTTGTATCTTTGCCAACTTCAGTTTTAGCGTGCCATTATAGCACTCTACTAGTATAGCTGATTGGGGGTGATTTGCAGCGTGGAATTTTTGCTGGCTACCTAGCCCCTCACATACTTTTTTCATCACTCGACCCACAAATTCACTCCCATTATCACTCCACACCATTCTCGGCATTCCAAACCTAGGGAAGAATTCTTTGGCAAGGGCTTTAGCTGTGGATAAGGCAGTGTTGTCTTTTAAGGGATACGCTTCTACCCATCTTGAAAAAGAACAAACAACAACGAGTACGTATTTCAGATTGTTGCACCTTTCCATGTGGATGAAATCTAGCTGCAAAACCTCGAACGGATACGTTGGAGGCGCAAAATGACCAGCTGGAGTTGGGGTTCCCCTACCAGGATTGTATTTCAGACACACCATGCAATTCTTGACCACATTCTCTGCACATTTAGGAATTCCAGCATTTTGCCATACTGGAGCCAACAACTTACAAATCCCTTTCACACTGATATGGGCCATTCCATGAGCCATTGTCACCACTGCAAGCACATACGCATCGGGTAACAACCATCGCTGATGTTTTGACAAGTCAACCCAACAACCATTTTCATCCAATTTACCCGTACTTTCTTTCCACACATTCAACTCTTTCTCTGAAGCTTCAGCTTGAAGAGACTTCACACCCTCTATCGTATCTTCACACATTCCAACGTCACCAACCCATCTTGCGGGGCCTGCAACATACATTCGATTCATCACATCTTTTGCTGTTTCTTTTGCGATTTCGTCAGCAAATGCATTGCCACGACCGACATCATCAGTAACCTTCTTGTGTGCACTGCATTTCACAATCGCAACTTGTAATGGCAAGGTCAGTGACTCAAGAAGCTCATTCACCAACTGACCATGCTGAATTTTAGCTCCATGCGAAGTCAGGAACCCACGTTCTTTCCACAATCATCCAAAACTATGGGCCACACCAAACGCATACTGGCTGTCGGTATATATGGTCACTTTCATTCCTTTCGATAACACACACGCTCTCGTAAGTGCAATCAGCTCTGCTGCTTGAGCTGAATTATGTGGTATACGTGCAGCTTCAACAATCGTATGCAAAGTTGTGACAGCATATGCTGCAGTCGTATCACCATTCGGAAGCTTGAAGCATGAACCATCCACCCATAAGGTACTATCACACTTTACAAAAGGAGTATCTTTAAGATCTACTCTCCCTTTCGTTTCTTCTTCTGTCCTAAGAAAACAACCATGTTGTTCAACATCATCTGTTTCTACTGAAATCGGCAATAACGTGGCTGGATTCAACGTATTGCACCTCTTTATGTGCACATGACTCGCTAACAGTGTCAACTCGTAACCTGACAATCGAGCACTAGTTAAATGCAGTGTCTTGGTCCTGTTTAACAACGTGTCCACTGCATGTGAAACCATCACAATCAACATATTATTCATCACTAACCCAGCAGACTGTCGAATAGAAACAGCTGCTGACGCTGTGGCTCTCAAGCAACTCGGCAATGCTTTAGCTACCGGATCCAAAGTCGACGAAAAATATGCGCATGGGCACTGCTTGTCTCCAAAAGACTGTGTCAGCACTGACAATGCACAACCCTCTCTCTCATGGACATACAGTGTAAAGGGCTTACTGTAGTCGGGGGTACCCAACACAGGAGCCGAACACAATGCATTACGCAATTCGGAAAAACTTTTCTGACAATCTTCAGACCACAGAACGGGATTCAGTGTATCTTTATAGGTCAATGCTACCAAAGGTTTGGCCAGCAAAGAAAAATTCGGTATCCATTGTCTGCAGTATGATGTAATGCCCAAGAAAGCACGTACTTCTCTCTGTGTACTTGGCACACTCAATTTTGCAATTGCCTGAATTCTTTCTGAGGTCAGTTTCCTTCCCTCCTTCGATAAGAGATGACCTAAGTAGGTCACTTCTTGTCGACAATATTGCAGTTTTGAAAGGGACACTTTGTGATGTAAATCAGACAAATGATGCAACAACAACAAGGTGGCTTCTTTACAAATCTCTTCAGTATCTGTAGCGACTAGCAAATCATCAATGTACTGAATAAGGGTAGCGCCGTCAGGTAAAACAATTGCATCAAGCTGTGTTTTTAAAGCCTGACTATATATTGATGGACTTTCACAGTAGCCTTGTGGAGTGCGTTTGAAGCGGAAACTTCGGCCTCCTAAACTGAAGCCAAAAATATCCCTGCTCTCCTCGGCAATCGGGATGCTGAAGAAAGCATTCTTTAAGTCAATCACTGAGAACCAGGTGGCGGAAGCTGGAATCATAGTCAATAGGACAGTGATATTAGGAACAACTGGAAACTGTGGCACAACTATTTTATTTACCTCTCTAAGATCAATCACGAACCTGTAAACAGGTGGCTTAGAGGGGTCAGTACGTTTCAAAACAGGCAGAACAGGACTATTACAAACGTTGCCTCTTGTCTTTGCAATTACATCTTTTTCAATTAAATCATAAATGATCGCTAGCAACGCCTTTTCACCTTCGCTAGAGATCTTGTATTGTTGAATGCGTGGTAATTTAACATTGGCTTTCAATGTCACAACATAAGGCGGTATTTCCAAAAGACCCACATCAGTAGGACCAGTAGCCCAAATGATATCAGGAAGAAACGACAATTCGGTCGGAAGTTTATCCTTCGACAAATACATTGGAGAGACCATTTTCCTACCCAATGTAAGTTGTACTCCCGAAGGAGAACAATATAATGTTGCATACAATCTTTTCAACAAATCCAATCCTAACAAGTTTTCACCACAACCTGTTGTCAGAATAAGGAGTGCTTCCAATTCACAAGGTCCAACAGAAAGGGACATAGGACTAGAAATCGGGTTCCTAACCGGGGCGCCAGAAAAACCTACTGAAACATTCATCTCGCCAGACAAAGGTGCGCCAGGGAGTTTTAAGTGCATAATAGAACTCTTTGTAGCACCAGTATCCAACAGAAAAGGCTCCGACACATCTGATGTAATCACCTTAACATAAGGTCCATTCTGATCTACTGGAACTAAAAAAACTCCCTCTCTCCGTCTATGGCTGTCCTAGCAATTATTACCGTCCAGGTTCTCATCTTCTGTATAGTAGTCGTCAGCATAGTACTGAGCCGTCCTACCAGACGCGTTATGTTGCTGGTCAAAACTATTCATTGAGTTTTGAGACGGAAAGGAACGCGTGTTCTGGGGGAAACTTCCACGTCCTCTACCTCTAGGAGCTTGTTGAACACCTCGACCTCCTGCGCCAGAAGCACCATTCGTACGCTGTAACAAAATAGGACAACTATACTTGAAATGACTCTCTTCTTTACAATATGAACACTGATTGGGACCTACAGGAACATGTGGTTGAGAAAACTCGAACCTTTGCGAGTTTCTCTGGAACTGTTGAGGTTGCTGATAGTTACTCTGACCACCACGTGGCGGATACGCCTGTTGTAAAAGAACCTTCGTCTTTAATTCTTTAGTTTTCTTTTCTGCTCTATCCTTCTCATCTTTATCCCTATTTTCGTAGTACTGTGCAGTAGCCAATATTTGTGCTGAAGAGGAAACGGCCCAAGAACTCTCTGAATCCTTCAATTTCTTACACAGCTCGGCAAGCAAATTGTGCACAAACTTGTCGACGAACAACCGTTGACCACCTTCTGTACTCATATCTTGACCACTGTGGTCGATAAACGTTTCCTCAAACCTGGTGAAGAAATCAGACACTGTTTCATCTTTATTCTGCTTACACGCAGACAATTTATCCCAATTCACACACATCGCAGGCATTAAAGTCTTCATGTAAGTAATGATCCTAGCAGGCAGTTCTGCTACCAAAGGCTCAGGCTTGGCACCACCAACTTGTCTATCATTTGCAGCACTAATATTAGCCCATGAGTCACCTAACTCTTGCGCATGATCTGTATGGCGAATCAATCCCCACAAAGGCTGTGGAACAACATTCCCAAATAACATGTCTATGTCAGCTAAATTCATAATGCATGAGTCTGCAGTCTGTGATAATTCCTTATAATACCCTGCAGGGTTTTTACGGGGATCAGGCAAAGTCTTCTTAAGAGCTAAAACTTCAGCTCGCTTCCACGGAACATGTACCCAAACACGCTGAAAATGAGCTGGGACAGCATCAATTTGATTAGCAACATCAGCCGCAACGGCGTCCTTCCATACCGGAGGGACTTCTCTCATTGGGTACTGTCGCACCTTTTTTTTAACAGAGGAGTCATGTTCGAACAATGACTGAGAAGGATCCTTATTCCTAAAGGACAACAACGTCGCAACTGCTTTCTCAACATCGGAACCCACAATCGTGCCCTTTTCAAACTCAAACCGTACACAGCACAAATCAGGCGGATTTGTTTCCAAATCATTATCCTCCAATTCCTCACAAAGGAAAGCACACATTTTCTCAAAAACGTATCTTTGTTTCGGTGCTTCCCATTGACGGAAGACATCCATAACAGACTCTTCATCGTATCTTAAAGGGTAAACAACCCATTTACGCGCCATACGGTCAAACATTTCTCTCTCTCGAGAATTAGGCAGTTGACTACGCGACTGCTTACGCTCCGAATCTGGGGTCAAACCAGACGACCCAAAGAGAGGAAATATAAGGCTGGCAACAGTATCTGTCATTCTCTGTAAGACAGAAGGAGAAGTTGATGAAAGAACAGGAGGAAAAACAGAGGGAGGCAAGGCAGACGCAGAGGCAGACGCAGAGGCAGTATCAGGAAGAACACCAGAAGAGGCAGTCGATGTAGTACATAAAGTCGTAGGAGGTACAGATGGAGCAGGTAGCGAAGTCGGCGGCCCTTGAAGGGGCTGCGCCATAGTAGTAGGAGCCAACTGAAGAGGAGCTGGCGGCTGTGGAAGAACCTGAGGCACAATAACCGGAGGTTGCACAGCTAAAGGTTGCGGGGGTGCTGTAGCATTCTGCGCATAAGGGGGTGGCGACCTCAACAAGTGTGACATTAAAGGATCTTTCTCAAGTTCTTTTGCTGCATCTTGCTGAAGAAGCGGAAAAACTGGATAACATTTATCGGTCACCATTTTACGTTGCCTGTGCAACTGCTCATTTATCTGTTCTTCTTCATCATCTTTAAACTGCATGGCAGCTTGCATTATCGAGATACCCTCTTCCCTCTTATTTCTCTTTGCTAATTTAATTTCCTTCTGTTTGGCTTCCTTACGCCATAGGCGGAAAGAGTCAAACATCGCCGGCCGGGCTTTCTTCTTAAAAAGTTTAACCTCCAAATTATCCAGAATCTCTGTGTCAAAACTACCATATTGGGGCCATTTTAAAACACCATCTTTCCTGGTGTATCGGATCCATACTTCATTATATGTGAGGGGGCCTATGCCATGTTTCACATATAGTTCATAGGTTGGAGTTCCAATCGGAGGAACCGGACACGAGTCCTCCAATCGGGAATCCCTATTATAACCAAGACAAAACAAATTTCCATGTCTGCTAAGACCAGGCATCTTCGCTCTCCAGTCTAGCTTCAAACTTCAAAGGATTATTGAATATAATAGTCTCGTGAATACACGAATCCCTCGGCTTTGTTACTTGCAAGTTCTAAATCAAAGATCCCAAGGGGATACCAAACTAAGAACCAAACTAAGGACTGGGAGACGCTCCACTTATACTTAACTGAGGTATCGATGACGTCACCAGAAGACTCGTTTATCGTTTCGCTCTACCAAATCATCAAGGGTCCAAAACAGGGCGATAGTCAGGGCAGCAGTCCTTCGTAGCCGTCGGAAAGCGGGGAACCTCGCAGCAAAGACTTTCGGACCACGTCGACATACAGGGGTCGATGAAGTGACGGCCTCCCTCCAGAATTTTCACACGAAGCTCCTCACGAACCTCTGGCTTGGACCGGTACCGCTGAAATCGCCCCACGTTGGGCGCCAACTGAAGTACTGGGTTTTTCAGAACCCAGTGGTGCCAGGGAACACACCCTAAGACTTCGAGTCCTTCCTGTTTCAGACTACAGAAACACAGAGTCTTCTTGGTGAAGTCAAAGATCTTGTTTATTGGCTGCAGCCAGTAACAGGTATCCTAGAAGTACAACACGGTGTATATTCTCAGGAGACTGCTCCCCTTGCAAAGCTAACCTTCTCTTTTATTCAAAATATTATGCTTTAGGCAAACATTCCTTATTTTACAGTTGACCATTCACATATTTTCACTACAAAGAAATAGCAGGGTTATGATGACAAGCCATATTTCAGTTTGTCCAGCCCTCAATCAATTACCCGGCAAGGCTCAGTACTTTCATCAGATATCGACGGACCCCCAATATAAACAGGCACCTCCTCCTTGTAAAGCAAGTCATAAAGAAAGAAACAGGGACAGGTGTGTGTAAGATTAGGCATGGTTTGTGTGTGATGAAAAGGTTTTATGATGTGTTGTGCCTTGATACTAATCTCATTCCGCCACTGGGAAAGAAACTGGCCGAACAGGTTTGGCTTCAGGCAGTGGAGTCAGCTTGCTCAGGTCACAGAGGAGTCAGCAAAGATGTACGTGTCCTTCAGACTCGTTTTCAGCATTAGTCGTTAGCCTATGTGAGGGCAATCACAAAATGGCTGTCGTTTAAATGGAACCTCAGAGTTTCAGGACGGAAACTCTGATATTCGGGTGATTTTGTCACCTGAATATGAATACAATGCTTGTGCATACTATTCTAACCATTCTCGGTCTGCTGATACCAAAATCGTTGTGATACGACGATGTTTATAACACGGGTCCAGAATTTTCAGTACCACAATCTTCAGAAAGGTATGAGATCAAGAAAGTGATTCTTGATTGAGGGCCTCGGAAGGCACTTGGTCTACAAGTAAAATGCAACTCTACCTGATTAAGAAAGATTAGGAACGTTGACCGATATGCTAGTGGGAGATGTTGGTTCTTGGGCCCCTCTTGGCAGGGCTTGAATTCCAGTGGGATTAGATATCCTGCCTTGTTGCTGTTGCAACTTCCCAACTGTATCTGCTAGAGCAGCAGTTGCATTTTTAGCATCTACTAAATCACGCTGTATTTGTTTGATAACCTCCAAAAGATCATCCAAGGTGGTCATGGTTGAATATTGTACAGAACAGGGAGGAAAATGTTTTCGTGGCCTCACTATTCTGTCAGAGTGAAGCTCCTATTCCTCAAGATCTGTACGAGATGACAAGTTAGGCCCACCTTCAGGCACCACCAACTCTAGAAACCTTTGTAGCACAGAGTATTAGAGTGGCCAGGTGAGGGGAAGGAAATTAGGAAGGGGACTGCCTGGAATGAGGCCTGCAAAAAGAAATAGCAAAACACATAGCAATGCAATCTTATAACTAACTATAACACTGTTATAATCTCTCAGTCATGAATTTGTTTTCTCTTACAAACTCACTAAAATTTACTGAATATCACACCAAGAATATGATGACAAAAAAACCAAAATGAAACAAAAAATACCCCCCAAGCTAAGTGTTCTAAAGATATTGTTAAAGCTGATATTCATTGGACAATTCTGCAATATTCTGCATTTCTAAACTATCCTGTCTTAAATAAAGAGTAATCGTCCAAAAATATTTAAGTTAGTATCCTCTTTGCAAAACAAAAATATCCTTTACATGGAAGAAATAATTTCCTCTGAATTTTCCTTGCACTACAGATACACAGATAAAAGCAAACACTTTGTTCTATTCACAGTGTTCCTTTAGTTATGTAACTTCATATCTTTAGGAACGGGAAAAGAGCAATAAATATTGCATCTGGCAGACTTCCAGCAAACTCTGTTTGTTTAGCTACTGAAGATAAAATCTCATCACTAAGAGCACAGCCTGCTCTTCGGTAAGCTTCAAAATCTACCTCCAGAAAGCACTCTCTCGAAGCCGAGAGAGATAAGGCTTGCCACAGCCAGACGAAGGACCAAAACTGGAAAGCTCTGGAGGAATAGTGAGCATCTGGGTACTGGGTGTGGCGCGCTTTATAGTCTGGACACACGCCACCTGGTTGCTATGGAAACCTCTACAGAGAGCATAAAAAAACAAGCACAAATCTGTGTAATAATAATGTCAAGGATAATCAACAAGCACAGACTCATGCAAAAGGTAATGTTATGCATACAGCTCAGATTATTTGCAGACAACAAGCATAGGTTCATGCAAAAGGTAAAACAAGCGCAAGTCTGTGTAATAATAATGTCAAGGACAATCAACAAGCATAGGCTCATGCAAAAGGTAACATTATTCATACAGCTCAGATTATTTGCAGACGACTAGATATGCTCAGCTGATTCTCCAGGCTCTCTCTATACATGCAATGACAATGCCACCAGCCTGGGTGCAGCCTCATGTGTCTTACCGCACCAATGTCTCAAACATGTACGTTGAAGAACTCATAACACATTGGTTGGGGCAGGCCCTAGACAGCGCGCTACCCTAGTTCTGACAATAAGCCCCTACCAAAGTGGTATTGTGTGTACTCAGTACCTGTAAATTAAATGCTACTGTTGGACCTGCTGCATTTGTTGTGCCACCCACCTAAGTAGCCCTTTCAAACATGTCTAAGGCCTACCACTGCTACCTGAGTATGCAGTTTTAAACTGCCATTTCGATCTGGCCAAATAAACTTTTTGCCAGGCCTAAACTTTCCTTTTTAATACATATAATTCACCCCTTGAGTAGGCCTTGGACAGCCCAGATAACAGAATGCTGTGTATTTAAAAAGAAGGACATGTATCATTTTGTTTTTCATTGTTGTAAGGCCTACTTCTCCCATAAGATAACATTTTGAGTTACCTTATTACATTTCATTGGTTGTAACTTCCAAATGGGAGCAGATAACCAATTCATTGTTTGTGTCTTTGGCACTGAAATGAAAAATTCTCTTTTATGGTGAAGTCATATTTTTTTTTACAACTTTAGATAGTTGACATTTGTTGGCCATCCCTTTACTGCATGTAGCCTATCTCTGGGTCACATGACTGGGTGTAGCTGACAGTTGGGCTTTGTGTATTCTTACTAGACAGTCACACAAAATAAAGAGCTTAGGTGTGCCTGGGTGGGCTATTGTAGGAGGCTGGACTGGCTTGTAGTGAGTACCAAGGGGTACTTGCACCTTGCACCAGGCCCAGTTATCCCTTATTAGTGTATAGGGTGTCTAGCAGCATAGGCTGATAGATAATGGTAGCTTAGCAGAGCAGCTTAGGCTGAACTAGGAGACGAGTGAAGCTACTACAGTACCACAAGTGTCACTTGCACAATATCATAAGAAAACACAATACACAGTTATACTAAAAATAAAGGTACTTTATTTTTGTGACAATATGCCAAAGTATCTTAGAGTGTACCCTCAGTGAGAGGATAAGAAATATACACAAGATATATGTACACAATACCAAAAATATGCAGTATAGTCTTAGAAAACAGTGCAAACAATGTATAGTTACAATAGGATGCAATGGGGACACATAGGGATAGGGGAACACAAACCATATACTCCAAAAGTGGAATGTGAACCACGAATGGACCCCAAACCTATGTGACCTTGTAGAGGGTCGCTGGGACTATTAGAAAATAGTAAGGGTTAGAAAAATAGCCCACCCCAAGACCCTGAAAAGTGAGTGCAAAGTGCACTAAAGTTCCCCCAAGGACATAGAAGTCGTAATAGAGGAATAATGCAGGAAAGACACAAACCAACAATGCAACAACGATGGATTTCCAATCTTGGGTACCTGTGGAACAAGGGGACCAAGTCCAAAAGTCACAAGCAAGTCGGAGATGGGCAGATGCCCAGGAAATGCCAGCTGTGGGTGCAAAGAAGCTTCTACTGGACAGAAGAAGCTGAGGTTTCTGCAGGAACGAAAAGGGCTAGAGACTTCCCCTTTGGTGGACGGATCCCTCTCGCCGTGGAAAGTCGTGCAGAAGTGTTTTCCCGCCGAAAGAACGCCAACAAGCCTTGGTAGCTGCAAATCGTGAAGTTAGCGTTTTTGGATGCTGATGTGGCCCAGGAGGGACCAGGAGGTCGCAAATTGGACCAGGAGGTAGAGGGGACGTCGAGCAAGATGAAGAGCCCTCTTAGCAGCAGGTAGCACCCAGAGCAGTGCCAGAAACAGGCACTACGAGGATGCGTGAAATGGTGCTCACCCGAAGTTACACAAAGGAGTCCCATGTCGCCGGAGACCAACTTAGAAAGTCGTGCAATGCAGGTTAGAGTGCCGTGGACCCAGGCTTGGCTGTGCACAAAGGATTTCCGCCAGAAGTGCACAGGGGCCGGAGTAGCTGCAAAAGTCGCGGTTCCCAGCAATGCAGTCTAGCAAGGTGAGGCAAGGACTTACCTCCACCAAACTTGGACTGAAGAGTCACTGGACTGTGGGAGTCACTGGGACAGAGTTGCTGGATTCGAGGGACCTCGCTCGTCGTGCTGAGAGGAGACCCAAGGGACCGGTAATGCAGCTTTTTGGTGCCTACGGTTGCAGGGGGAAGATTCCGTCGACCCACTGGAGATTTCTTCGGAGCTTCTAGTGCAGAGAGGAGGCAGACTACCCCCACATCATGCACCACCAGGAAAACAGTTGAGAAGGCGGCAGGATCAGCGTTACAGAGTTGCAGTAGTCGTCTTTGCTACTATGTTGCAGTTTTGCAGGCTTCCAGCGCGGTCAGCAGTCGATTCCTTGGCAGAAGGTGAAGAGAGAGATGCAGAGGAACTCGGATGAGCTCTTGCATTCGTTATCTAAAGTTTCCCCAGAGACAGAGACCCTAAATAGCCAGAAAAGAGGGTTTGGCTACCTAGGAGAGAGGATAGGCTAGCAACACCTGAAGGAGCCTATCAGAAGGAGTCTCTGACGTCACCTGGTGTCACTGGCCACTCAGAGCAGTCCAGTGTGCCAGCAGCACCTCTGTTTCCAAGATGGCAGAGGTCTGGAGCACACTGGAGGAGCTCTGGACACCTCCCAGGGGAGGTGCAGGTCAGGGGAGTGGTCACTCCCCTTTCCTTTGTCCAGTTTCGCGCCAGAGCAGGGCTAAGGGGTCCCCTGAACCGGTGTAGACTGGCTTATGCAGAATTGGGCACATCTGTGCCCATGAAAGCCTTTCCAGAGGCTGGGGGAGGCTACTCCTCCCCTGCCTTCACACCATTTTCCAAAGGGAGAGGGTGTGACACCCTCTCTCAGAGGAAGTCCTTTGTTCTGCCATCCTGGGACAAGCGTGGCTTGACCCCAGGAGGGCAGAAACCTGTCTGAGGGGTTGGCAGCAGCAGCAGCTGCAGTGAAACCCCAGGAAAGGCAGTTTGGCAGTACCAGGGTCTGTGCTACAGACCACTGGGATCATGGGATTGTGCCAACTATGCCAGGATGGCATAGAGGGGGCAATTCCATGATCATAGACATGTTACATGGCCATATTCGGAGTTACCATTGTGAAGCTACATATAGGTAGTGACCTATATGTAGTGCACGCGTGTAATGGTGTCCCCGCACTCACAAAGTCCGGGGAATTGGCCCTGAACAATGTGGGGGCACCTTGGCTAGTGCCAGGGTGCCCTCACACTAAGTAACTTTGCACCTAACCTTTACCAGGTAAAGGTTAGACATATAGGTGACTTATAAGTTACTTAAGTGCAGTGTAAAATGGCTGTGAAATAACGTGGACGTTATTTCACTCAGGCTGCAGTGGCAGGCCTGTGTAAGAATTGTCAGAGCTCCCTATGGGTGGCAAAAGAAATGCTGCAGCCCATAGGGATCTCCTGGAACCCCAATACCCTGGGTACCTTAGTACCATATACTAGGGAATTATAAGGGTGTTCCAGTAAGCCAATGTAAATTGGTAAAATTGGTCACTAGCCTGTTAGTGACAATTTGAAAGAAATGAGAGAGCATAACCACTGAGGTTCTGATTAGCAGAGCCTCAGTGAGACAGTTAGTCACTACACAGGTAACACATTCAGGCACACTAACTTATGAGCACTGGGGTCCTGGCTAGCAGGGTCCCAGTGACACATAACAAACATACTGAAAACATAGGGTTTTCACTATGAGCACTGGGCCCTGGCTGGCAGGATCCCAGTGAGACAGTGAAAACACCCTGACATACACTCACAAACAGGCCAAAGTGGGGGTAACAAGGCTAGAAAGAGGCTACTTTCTCACACAACCCCCCCCCCCCCAAACGAAGGACAATAAAGCTAACCTTGGCCAGTTGAGACTTTATTGTCTAAGTGGTGATAAGTAGAGAGTAGCTCTGCAATAGACTGGTTACTCCCTTTATCATCCACTATATGGTTACTTCCCTGTGGGGATGTAAACCACCCTGATTGAAGTTTTTTAGCTAAGCAACAATGTGAAGATGTATTTTCAGAGTTTCTATCAGTACGTTTTAGTTTAGAGCACTGGGAATTGTCCACTGAACCTATTTGTAGTGATGGAAATGCCAGACAGGGATGCTGTCTCAGTAAAGCCATAGCTGGGCAAAACCTTTGTCCATATGGCTGGAAGAGAGAACAGGGATGCTGTTTCTCCTGAGTTGGAGCAGGGCAGGGATGCTGTCCTATGAGCTCCACACTAGGGCAGGGATGCTGTCCTAAGTGTTGTGAGGCAGTGCAGAGTTTCTGCACTAAAGTTTCTCTGGGAGGGTTGGGGGGATGCTCCATGTTCACTAAAATGGTGCTCTTTTTGTCACCAATGTTAGTTATCCCACAGAGAGGTACTTCTACCTCAGGGAGTCCAGCTTTGCCAGCTGATGATTCCCTTGGAACAGGTGCCACCCCAGGAGAGGTTTCTCCCACCACAGGAATGGTATCCTGAATGGTAGGGTGGTTAGGGGATACTGTGATACCCTTTTTACCTGTTGATGGAGAGGGATCCTGAGTTTTCAGGCCTTCTCTCCTTTGCTTTTTCATTTCAGTAGAAATGAGAGGGAACAATTCCTCAGGGATGCCCAGCATGGCTGCATGGGCATAAAACTCTACATCAGCCCAACCTGAGGCCTCTAGGTCATTACCTAAGAGACAGTCTACAGGTAAGCTAGGTGATACCACCACCTGCTTATGGCCAGTAACCCCACCCCAACTAAACTGAATTATAGCTAAGAGATGAAACTTAGTGGAGTTATGGACATCAATAATCTTATACTGTTGTCCAATGATGTGTTGATCAGGGTGCACTAGGTTTTCAGTCACCAAAGTGATACTGGCACCTGTGTCCCTGTAGGCCAAGGCCTCAACACCATTTATTGAAACTGTCTGCCTGTACTTATCCATTGTAAGGGGACAAGCAGCCAGTGTGGCAAGGCCAATGCCACTAGGTGTGACAGAAACCGTCTTGGGACTGACTACCCCAGTTTCTACTATGGACCCATAAGTGAACCCAACTACACCCTTAACTTGACTGTTGCCAGCAGTCCCACCACTAGTACCACTACTGCTAGGGGCACTAGAGCTTGATGTATTAGTGGTGGTAGGCTCAGGGGGTTTACCTGGACAGGACTTATCCCCTGGCCTATGGCCTCTATTCTTACACACAAAGCACCAAGGCTTTTTAAATTGTGTAGGTTGAGAAGAAGAGGAAGAATTTGTGTTATCCCCACCCCCTGAAGAGTGTTTAAGATTTGAAGTGGGATCTTTGGTTTTACCCTTATCCCCATGCTTCTCTTTAGATTTTTCACCATCTTTCTTCTTATTGTTCTCTTTGTCACCACCTGTATGAACTTTTCTGTTCACCCTTGTTCTGACCCATTTGTCTGCCTTCTTTCCCAATTCTTGGGGAGAGGTCAGATCAGAGTCCACCAAGTACTGGTGCAACAAATCAGACACACAATTATTAAGAATATGCTCTCTCAGGATCAAGTTATACAGGCTGTCATAATCAGTAACTTTACTGCCATGTAACCACCCCTCCAAGGCCTTCACTGAATGGTCAATGAAATCAACCCAGTCTTGTGAAGACTCCTTTTTGGTCTCTCTGAACTTTATCCTGTATTGTTCAGTGGTTAAGCCATAACCATCCAGGAGTGCATTCTTAAGAACTTTGTAATCATTGGCTTCATTTTCTTTCACAGTAAGGAGCCTATCCCTACCTTTTCCACTAAATGATAGCCATAGGATAGCAGCCCACTGCCTTTGAGGGACATCCTGTACAACACAGGCCCTCTCAAGTGCAGCAAACCACTTGTTAATGTCATCCCCCTCCTTATAAGGGGGAACTATCTTGTGCAGATTCCTGGAATCATGCTCTTTTGCAGGATGACTATGGGGAATACTGCTGCTGCCACCATGGGTTTCTAAACCCAACTTCTGTCTTTCCTTCTCTAATTCTAATGACTGTCTATCCAAATCCAGCTGTTGCTTTTTAAGCTTCAGTCTGGTTTGTTCCACCCTCAACTTATTGAGTTCCCTCTCTAACAATCTGTCATCAGGGTTGGTGGGAGGGACATTCCTAGATACAGAGGTATGATGGGAATGAACAGAAGGAGACCTGTCCCTTACAGAGGACCCCCTAACAGCTTGGCTAACAGAAACATCAGTTCCACTGTGGTGTGAATAAATGCTTTTGCTATGATGTGAGACAACACTATTTGTATGGTGTGGCTCTCCATCATTACCAACTATGCTAGACTGTCTAGTAATGGGCAGGCTAGGGAGTTTCTTTCCTGAATCTTTTCCTGGGGGAGTCCCTGGATCAGATTGGGAACCATTAGCTACTTTTTCAACAGATGGGGCACTTTTAGCCTTATCTTGTTCTCTAAGCATGTTAAGTAACAGTTCCAAGGAAGGATTCTTCCCTACACTCAAACCTCTCTCTATGCAGAGACTCCTTGCTCCTTTCCAGCTAAGGTGATCATATGCAAGTTTGGACAGATCAACATTTTAGCCTGTGCCAGACATTTTTAGAGAGAGTTAAAGTGATAGAAAAAGAGAAAAAAGTTTTTCAGAGCTTTTTGGAAAGACAGAAAAAAACTTTTTCAACTTTTAAGAACTTTTTGAAAGTTTAGAAGTACTTTTCAGCACTTTAGAAAAGAGTGAAAAGAGGAAATGCAAAACTTTTTAGCTATGTGTACACACACTGAACTTGTTTTGTATATTTTTCTCTTATGAAAAGTACAATGACAAGAGTGGTAAGTAGTCTCAAGCACTTATCCCACCGCTGCACAACCAATGTAGGAGGCTGGACTGGCTTGTAGTGAGTACCAAGGGGTACTTGCACCTTGCACCAGGCCCAGTTATCCCTTATTAGTGTATAGGGTGTCTAGCAGCATAGGCTGATAGATAATGGTAGCTTAGCAGAGCAGCTTAGGCTGAACTAGGAGACGAGTGAAGCTACTACAGTACCACAAGTGTCACTTGCACAATATCATAAGAAAACACAATACACAGTTATACTAAAAATAAAGGTACTTTATTTTTAAAACAATATGCCAAAGTATCTTAGAGTGTACCCTCAGTGAGAGGATGAGAAATATACACAAGATATATGTACACAATACCAAAAATATGCAGTATAGTCTTAGAAAACAGTGCAAACAATGTATAGTTACAATAGGATGCAATGGGGACACATAGGGATAGGGGCAACACAAACCATATACTCCAAAAGTGGAATGCGAACCACGAATGGACCCCAAACCTATGTGACCTTGTAGAGGGTCGCTGGGACTATTAGAAAATAGTAAGGGTTAGAAAAATAGCCCACCCCAAGACCCTGAAAAGTGAGTGCAAAGTGCACTAAAGTTCCCCCAAGGACATAGAAGTCGTGATAGAGGAATAATGCAGGAAAGACACAAACCAACAATGCAACAACGATGGATTTCCAATCTTGGGTACCTGTGGAACAAGGGGACCAAGTCCAAAAGTCACAAGCAAGTCGGAGATGGGCAGATGCCCAGGAAATGCCAGCTGTGGGTGCAAAGAAGCTTCTACTGGACAGAAGAAGCTGAGGTTTCTGCAGGAACGAAAAGGGCTAGAGACTTCCCCTTTGGTGGACGGATCCCTCTCGCCGTGGAAAGTCGTGCAGAAGTGTTTTCCCACCGAAAGAACGCCAACAAGCCATGCTAGCTGCAAATCGTGCAGTTAGCGTTTTTGGATGCTGCTGTGGCCCAGGAGGGACCAGGAGGTCGCAAATTGGACCAGGAGGTAGAGGGGACGTCGAGCAAGACAAGGAGCCCTCTTAGCAGCAGGTAGCACCCGGAGAAGTGCCAGGAACAGGCACTGCGAGGATGCATGAAACGGTGCTCACCCGAAGTTACACAAAGGAGTCCCACGTCGCCGGAGACCAACTTAGAAAGTCGTGCAATGCAGGTTAGAGTGCCGTGGACCCAGGCTTGGCTGTGCACAAAGGATTTCCGCCGGAAGTGCACAGGGGCTGGAGTAGCTGCAAAAGTCGCGGTTCCCAGCAATGCAGTCTAGCGAGGTGAGGCAAGGACTTACCTCCACCAAACTTGGACTGAAGAGTCACTGGACTGTGGGAGTCACTGGGACAGAGTTGCTGGATTCGAGGGACCTCGCTCATTGTGCTGAGAGGAGACCCAAGGGACCGGTAATGCAGCTTTTTGGTGCCTGCGGTTGCAGGGGGAAGATTCCGTCGACCCACAGGAGATTTCTTCGGAGCTTCTAGTGCAGAGAGGAGGCAGACTACCCCCACAGCATGCACCACCAGGAAAACAGTCGAGAAGGCGGCAGGATCAGCGTTACAGAGTTGCAGTAGTCGTCTTTGCTACTATGTTGCAGGTTTGCAGGCTTCCAGCGCGGTCAGCAGTCGATTCCTTGGCAGAAGGTGAAGAGAGAGATGCAGAGGAACTCGGATGAGCTCTTGCATTCGTTATCTAAAGTTTCCCCAGAGACAGAGACCCTAAATAGCCAGAAAAGAGGGTTTGGCTACCTAGGAGAGAGGATAGGCTAGCAACACCTGAAGGAGCCTATCAGAAGGAGTCTCTGACGTCACCTGGTGGCACTGGCCACTCAGAGCAGGCCAGTGTGCCAGCAGCACCTCTGTTTCCAAGATGGCAGAGGTCTGGAGCACACTGGAGGAGCTCTGGACACCTCCCAGGGGAGGTGCAGGTCAGGGGAGTGGTCACTCCCCTTTCCTTTGTCCAGTTTCGCGCCAGAGCAGGGCTAAGGGGTCCCCTGAACCGGTGTAGACTGGCTTATGCAGAATTGGGCACATCTGTGCCCATGAAAGCATTTCCAGAGGCTGGGGGAGGCTACTCCTCCCCTGCCTTCACACCATTTTCCAAAGGGAGAGGGTGTGACACCCTCTCTCAGAGGAAGTCCTTTGTTCTGCCATCCTGGGACAAGCCTGGCTTGACCCCAGGAGGGCATAAACCTGTCTGAGGGGTTGGCAGCAGCAGCAGCTGCAGTGAAACCCCAGGAAAGGCAGTTTGGCAGTACCAGGGTCTGTGCTACAGACCACTGGGATCATGGGATTGTGCCAACTATGCCAGGATGGCATAGAGGGGGCAATTCCATGATCATAGACATGTTACATGGCCATATTCGGAGTTACCATTGTGAAGCTACATATAGGTAGTGACCTATATGTAGTGCACGCGTGTAATGGTGTCCCCGCACTCACAAAGTCCGGGGAATTGGCCCTGAACAATGTGGGGGCACCTTGGCTAGTGCCAGGGAGCCCTCACACTAAGTAACTTTGCACCTAACCTTTACCAGGTAAAGGTTAGACATATAGGTGACTTATAAGTTACTTAAGTGCAGTGGTAAATGGCTGTGAAATAACGTGGACGTTATTTCACTCAGGCTGCAGTGGCAGGCCTGTGTAAGAATTGTCAGAGCTCCCTATGGGTGGCAAAAGAAATGCTGCAGACCATAGGGATCTCCTGGAACCACAATACCCTGGGTACCTTAGTACCATGTACTAGGGAATTATAAGGGTGTTCCAGTAAGCCAATGTAAATTGGTAAAATTGGTCACTAGCCTGTTAGTGACAATTTGAAAGAAATGAGAGAGCATAACCACTGAGGTTCTGATTAGCAGAGCCTCAGTGAGACAGTTAGTCACTACACAGGTAACACATTCAGGCACACTAACTTATGAGCACTGGGGTCCTGGCTAGCAGGGTCCCAGTGACACATAACAAACATACTGAAAACATAGGGTTTTCACTATGAGCACTGGGCCCTGGCTGGCAGGATCCCAGTGAGACAGTGAAAACACCCTGACATACACTCACAAACAGGCCAAAGTGGGGGTAACAAGGCTAGAAAGAGGCTACTTTCTCAGAGCTATCACTGGCAGGATGCGAGGGTAGAGCTGGGCACAGCCCTACTCACACTTGAATAGGCTGTGTCCTGTCTCCACACATAGGGCTTTGGTTAGTCTGGAGCCAGGGCAGGGGAGGAAGGAAACCTGTTCACATCGAAGGGAATACCTCTAGAAGCTTGTCCAGCTTCAAAGAAGGCATTAGATATTAATATTGGAACTCAGATACCAGCTCTTCAGTGCATGTCTGGATTTGTGGAAGACTGCCAGGAAGAAGGATTGCTATGCTGCTGCAAGCACTGCAACTCTGTTGAACTGCTGCTCTGAAGGACTGCCTTCCCTACTGTGCTACTCTCCTGCCTGGGTGAGAAGGACTGAACCTGCAACTTGTACCCAGGGCCCCCAAAGTGATTCAAAGGGGCAAGTTGCTTATAACCTGCACCTGGAATCTGCCACTGTGAGTCCTATCCTGACAGGTGGTGCCACCCCAGTCCTGAAGGTGCTCTACCATTCCCTATTTGTATCTAGCAGAGCCGATGCATCTCTTCTGATGCGAAGTGCAATCTGAGCAGAACCACCACACTGCCGCTGCTACATGGATTTTCCCGACAGAAGGACTTTGCCTAATTCCTGCAGCCCCTAGCCTCATCGGAACTGCTCCTGCGTGAAACATCCCAGATACAGGCCCTCGCATTTGCAAGCACCCCATCAATGGCAACCTTGATGATGATGGAGGACTGTACATCACAGCCTCCCAGCTCCTGTGAACCAACTCATTGTCTCGACTACACGAGCATCCTCGATTTCGCATTGCAAACCCGTTGTCGATGGTATTCTCAAAAACGATGCAGGACCTCACATTGCAGCCTCTCAAACTGGCTCATTGCCTGAAGTGAGGCATCCTCAATGTGGGATTCCACAATGCTCTACAACCAGGATTCAAGGTACTCTTGTACAGGGGACCTAAGGGGGTCCCTATATCTGACCCTCACTTCTTTGCAGTCAGCCTGAACTTGTGACTTTTTCTCGGTCCAGTGGAATCAGATACCAAAGGTAGAGAAAGCGTTGGACTTCGGAGGAGTAAAATTTACCATTTCCACTCTGGTTTACACAACAGTAGGGAAAGTGTTAGACTTTGGAGGGGTGAAATTTTCTAATCCCACTTCAATTAGGGCAACAGTAGGGAAAGTGATGGACTTCGGAGGGGTAAAATGTACTATTCCAACTCTAGTCTCTGCAACTGTAGGGAAATCATTGTATTTCAGTGGTGTGAAATTTTATATTCCCACACCAACCAGCACAACAGTAGGGTAAGTGTTGAACTGCAAATACATTAATTTTACTATTCCTAATGCAGCCTAAGCAATAGGAGAGAAAATATGTCACTTCAAACATATTACATATGTGAGTATCCCAATGGATATAGAAAAAAGGGTAAACTGAAAAAAATATTATTTAACGTAAACTATATGTTTAAAAACTAAAAACAATGTACATGATAACAATTAAAAAATTATAAATGAATAATTGATATTCAGCTGTTAATTAACTTCCCACCTTTTACTCCTACAAACCAGCAGTCTGCACCTAACGTATAACTTAACAAAAATCTATGCCATAACTTACATATTTTGAATACATTAATAATTGTTAGCTAAATATTACTTAACTTCCTAGCCTAGACCCTTACAAACGCAGCATCCTGCAGCTAAAGTGTAACTCAAAAAAGTATAGCACAATTTACATAACTGATAATCAAATAATTGACAATTAAAAATGAATTGATAACTAATTATTACTTAATTACCTTCCTTTCCCTGTTCCACTACAAACCCAGCCTCCCACACCTAAAAAGGAACTCAAATTAAATAAGTATATTATTGTGAAAAATCACAATTTCTGCCCTTATACCCACAGCTTTAACGTTGTTGCTAACGCAATAGGTTTTGTCCTCCTAGTTGACATTGTGCTAGAGGCCATGGAGGCCATACAAATCATTTCCAACTGCTCCTTTCAGTTTGACAAATGCTAAGGCAAAGCAATATATTAATGTCCCTTCTGCAGAGATGTGGGTTCAGATCACAGGGTTGATCACAACTACAGGGTCAAGTTAGTCTTACATCCTTCTAGGGTCATTTTAAAAAACTACCAATTTATTACCACTGAACTGGAAAAAGGTTCTAACATTGATTCACCAAGACACAACTGCATTTATGCGGGGTGCTATATAAATGGTCAATACTTAGAGGTTTTTTTTTTTTACTCTCCTCCCCTTCCCACCATGGAAGGAAAAGTATACCAGCCCTTGGCTGAAGTAACTGTAAGACTCTTTTCAGAGTAGAAAAAGTAGGGAGTGATGCGTGCAAATGCCCACAAGTATTCCATTTGTGAGCATTCCCAATCTTCAAAGGCAAACCATGCTTTGGCATGTTTACTTCCAATTCCTTGAGTGAGATTTACTGTTGCAGAGTTATTTGCACTTGTAGCAAAGATCTCTACCCCTGTAAATGGGTTAACCTATGCCAGGGATCCCTTTGTGAAATCCTGTTGGCCTAAAAGAAGGTAAATTCACTTGTAAGCATATGTTTATGACTGAATTTACTTCTGTGAAAATATGCCCCTTTGCCTTCTCTCACACGATCCAAAGCAAAAAACTGCTCTTGATCCTATGGGAGAAGTGACCGTAAATCCACTGCGATAGCCTTTTACTAGATTGCAGTCTTGTACAGAGAATCCAACAATGCAGTACCTCCTATAAATAGTGTCAGTTTTGTTCAGGACAACCCTTTTTTGTGTGAGTTTGGCAGTTTTTTCTCTAGGCATTTTACATTGAGAACTATAAAGCAACAGTGCCTGGATGTATTCAGCTTCCTTTCACTGAAACACAGTCAGGCACATCTTATTTGCTTGACACCCAAGATAAAAAAAATTGTATATAATTTGTAGGAAAGTACCATCTTTCTTGGCATGTTACCTCCATTTTTACCTGTATGTCAGTATGTTTTTGCCTGTCTCACTGGGATCCTGCAGGTCAGGCCCCCTGCGCGCATAGTTTATGGCCCAATGTGTGTGTGTGTTAGTGTATAGTGCTTAACTGTGTCACTGAGGCTCTGCTAACCAGAACCTCAGTGCTAATGCTTTCTCTGGTTTTCAATTTGTCACTATAGGCTAGTGACTTCATTTACCAATTTCAATTGGCACACTGTACACCCCTTATAAGTCCCTGCTATATGGTTCCTAGGTGCCCAGGGCATTGCTACCCATAAGGAGCTCAGACAAACCCTTTCACAGGACTGCCAATGCAGCCTACGTGAAATAGTGCACACATTATTTCACAGCCATTTTCACTGCACTTAACTAACTTATAAGTCACCTATAAGTCTAACCTTCATTTAATGAAGGCTAGATGCAAAGTTACTAAGTGTGAGGGCACCCTTGTACTAGCAAAGGT
Source organism: Pleurodeles waltl (assembly GCF_031143425.1). Taxonomy (NCBI): domain Eukaryota; kingdom Metazoa; phylum Chordata; class Amphibia; order Caudata; family Salamandridae; genus Pleurodeles; species Pleurodeles waltl. Next base: position 583,515,706 of record NC_090451.1, read on the forward strand.
GCCCCCACATAGTTCAGGGCCAATTCCTGGGACTTTGTGAGTGCAGGGATACCATTACATGCATGCACTACATATAGGTCAATACCTATATGTAGCTTCACAATGGTAACTCCGAATATGGCCATTTAAGGAGTCTAAGATCATGGAATTGTCCCCTCATTCCATATCTGATATTGGGGAGCCAATCCCATGCATCCTGGTGGCTCCACCCTGGATCCCCAGTACTGTCAAACCAGCTCTCTGAGGCTTGCACTGCAGCTACAGCTGCTGCCACCTCACAGACAGAGTTCTGCCATCCTGGGGTCTGAGCAGCTCATGAGGTCATTACAACCCTGGCGGACGGTGTTAAAGCGGTGGTAAGAGCGCCAACAGGCCGGCGGAAAAATGTTTGGAATTACGACCGTGGCGGAAACCGCCAACAAAGACAGCCACTTTAACACTCCGACCGCCATGGCGGTACAAACAAATAGCTCGGCGGTCACCGCCAACAGACAGGCGGAGGACAATGTACCGCCCACACTATTATGACAGGCCAATCTGCCACCTTTTCGGGGGCGGATTCACCGCAGATAAAAACATGGCAGAAACAGGAATTTCAAAGGGAAAACGCTCACCTCTACACACTCCACGAGGAAGGAGGACACCATGGACCCGGAACTCCAAATTCTTCCTGCTATAGTCTTACTGCTCCTGTACCAGGAGCACCAATGCCGGCGGCGAAGACCACAGTGAGTACTGCACCTACGACACAGGGGAGGCAAAAAACAGAGACACAGACACACAGCACGCAACACCCCCACCCCCACCCTCACCCACTACAACACACACACTAATGCATATCTATACATTATAGTTACACCCCCCAACCCCCACCGGAAGAATGCAAAGACAATAGAAAATGAGTGTAACCATTGTAATATATTCAAAATTCAGTAGGCAAAAATATACATATATACACTATTAACAAAATATACACCAAGATTTGTAGTCCAGGTATTGCACCATTCATAGTCCGTGGACCACTGGGCCCAAAATGCATGGGCGAGGCCCACACACAATACCAGATCAAAACAGAGAGAACACTGCTGGGGAATCAGATAGAAATACAACAGGCACCTCAGGGGGAAGGGAAGGGGGGGCACCTCAGCCGGATGAGTGCACGACGCCAGATCCACGAGGGGCCTCCATGCCCATTGATGTATCCTGGGGAGTGCAAAGCCACAGTCTCTGAAGTCTCTACAGTGGGTGGTTTTCCCACTGCTGCATCCTTGGGAGTGCAAAGCCACAGTCTCTCAAGTCTCTACAGTGGGTGGTTTGCCCACTGCTGCATCCTGGGGAGTGCAAAGCCACAGTCTCTCAAGTGGATAACATTCTCCACTGGTTTCTGGAGGGGGCTTTGTGCCCAGAGTGCTTCATCCTGCCAAGGCCTGAGGTAGTGGATGTCTTTCTCCACTGGTTCTGGAGGGGAACTGGTGCCCAGAGTGCTTCATCCTGGGAAGGACTGAGGTAGTGGATGTCTTTCTCCACTGGTTCTGGAGGGGGACTGGTGCCCAGAGTGCTTCATCCTGGGAAGGACAGATGGAGTGGATGTCTTTCTCCACTGGTTCTGGAGGGGGACTGGTGCCCAGAGTGCTTCATCCTGGGAAGGACTGAGGTAGTGGATGCATGTCTCCACTGGTTCTGGAGGGGGACAGGTGCCCAGAGTGCTTCATCCTGCCAAGGACTGAGGTAGGGGATGCATGTCTCCACTGGTTCTGGAGGGGGACTGGTGCCCAGAGTGCTTCATCCTGCCAAGGACTGAGGTAATGGATGTCTTTCTCCACTGGTTCTGGAGGGGGACTGGTGCCCAGAGTGCATCACTCACCCCGTGACGGCCCCTGTTGCGTCAGTGCCCCTGCCACTCATGGGCTAGCAGTGCTTGAGTTGGCAGTCCTTGCCCTGTTTAGCGGTGCTTGCCCTGTTCAGCGGTGCTTGAGTTGGCGGTGCTTGCCCTGTTCAGTGGTGCTTGAGTTGGCGGTTCTTGCCCTGTTCAGCGGTGCTTGCCCTGTTCAGCGGTGCTTGAGTTGGCGGTTCTTGCCCTGTTCAGCAGTGCTTGCTCTGTTCTGCGGTGCTTGATTTGGCGGTCCTTGCCCTGTTCAGCGGTGCTTGAGTTGGCGGTGCTTGCCCTGTTCAGCGGTGCTTGAGTGGCGGTTCTTGCCCTGTTCAGCGGTGCTTGAGTTGGCGGTCCTTGCCCTGTTCAGCGGTGCTTGCCCTGTTCAGCGGTGCTTGAGTTGGCGGTTCTTGCCCTGTTCAGCAGTGCCTGCCGTGTTCAGCGGTTCTTGAGTTGGCAGTCCTTGCCCCGTTCAGCAGTGCTTGCCCTGTTCAGTGGTGCTTGAGTTGGCGGTGCTTGCCCTGTTCAGCGGTGCTTTAGTTGGCGGTTCTTGCCCTGTTCAGCGGTGCTTGCCCTGTTCAGCGGTGCTGGAGTTGGCGGTTCTTGCCCTGTTCAGCGGTGCTTGAGTTGGCGGTTCTTGCCTTGTTCAGCGGTGCTTGAGTTGGCGGTTCTTGCCCTGTTCAGTGGTGCTTGAGTTGGCGGTCTTTGCCCTGTTCAGCGGTGCTTGCCCTGTTCAGCGGTGGTTGAGTTGGAGGTGCTTGCCCTGTTCAGCGGTGCTTGAGTTGGCGGTTCTTGCCCTGTTCAGCGGTGCTTGCCCTGATCAGCGGTGCTTGAGTTGGCGGTCCTTGCCCTGTTCAGCGGTGCTTGCCCTGATCAGCGGTGCTTGAGTTGGCGGTCCTTGCCCTGTTCAGCGGTCCTTGCTCTGTTCAGCGGTGCTTGAGTTGGCGGTCCTTGCCCTGTTCAACAGTGCTTGAGTTGGCGGTCCTTCATTGGTCAGCTGGGCTGTGGCTGGCGGGGCCCTCCTGGGCAGCTGGGCTGTGGCTGACGGGGCCCTCCTGGGCAGCTGGGCTGTGGCTGGCGGGGCCCTCCTGTGCAGCGACGATGGGGCTGGTGGTGGCCTCCTGGGCAGTGACGATGGGGCCGGGGTGGCCCTCCTGGGCAGCATTGATGGGGCTGGCAGTGGCCTCCTGGGCAGCGACGATGGGGCTGGCGGTGGCCTCCTGGGCAGCGACAATGGGGCTGGGGTGGCCCTCCTGGGCAGCGACGATGGGGCTGGCAGGGCCCTCCTGGCCAGCGGAGATGATGGCGGTCTTCTCCCCGTGCTGCTCCTCCCAGACTTGCCGGGTTTCTTGTGGCCCTTCCCCACCTTGGGAGGAGTCACAGCTGAGTCCACACTCCCACCGGGACCCCTGGGAGAGGCTTGGGTGGCTGGAGTCTTCCCCCTCTCCCGCCGAGGACTGGCCAAGGTCTGGTGCTTCACAGGGGGTGGACTGGCTGTACTGTGGCTCCGTGCCACACTGGGTGTCCTGGTGGCCGGTGCACTCCACATACCTGTGACAACAAGCACCACTGATCCTGGAGATGTTGTGGCTGAGGTGCTACTTCGGGACCTATGAGTTGGACGGGGGGGTGGGAAATAGGTTAAGGGTGGACAGGAAAAGTTGTTTGGACACACTGGGACGGGTAGCTGGAGGGGGTTTTGGAGTGGAGGAAGAGGTGGTGGTTGTAGGAGGTGTACGTTTTATGGCTTTGGGTGCAGGTGCATGTGCTGGAGGCTGTTGTGAGGTGGATGTATGTTGGGTGGGTGTGTGCCTGCGTTTGTGTATCTTTAGAGGGGGCGTGACAAACACACTGGGAGAGGAGACAGGGGACGTGTGAATGGTAGTGGGGGTGGTGACTGCACGTGAGCGGGGTGTGGTGGTGGGTGTGCTGGTGCAGGACGTAGTGGCTGTAGAGGTAGTGCATGCAGGTGTGAGTGTAGACGAGACTGGGAGGGAGACGACGAGGAGGGGACACAGTGGAGGCAGTGGATGTTGGTGTGTCTGTATGTGTGTGATGCTTGCGTGAGTGCCTGTGGGATGTGTGGTGCTTCTGTTTGCATGCGCTTCCCTTGTGTGGTGAGGTGTGTGCAGGCTGGTCTGATTGTGTGCTTGGGATAGGCAGAGGTACAGGAGATTGGGTCTGGGTGTAGGAAGTTGGAAGGGGGAGGCTAGACACAGGGACAATGGCTGCCATCAGTGCTGAGGCCAGAGTTTGAAAGGATCGGTGAAGGGCCGCCTGACCAGAATGAATGCCCTCCAGGAATGCATTGGTTTTTTGCAACTGCCTTTCTACACCCTGGATGGCATTCAACATGGTAGACCGCCCAACAGTGAGTGACCTGAGGAGGTCAATGGCCTCCTCACTGAGGGCAGCAGGGGTGACTGGGGCAGGGCCTGAGGTGCCTGGGGTGAAGGTGATGCCCACCCTCCTGGGAGAGCAGGCACGGGGCGAAGGCTGAGTGGCTGCTGGGAGGGCGGTGCTGGTAGGGGGGGGTGGCGGCTGTACCTGTAGAAGTGGGGGGCACAGATGTTGCCACCACCACAAGGGAGCTCCCATCGGAGGACGAGTCTGTGTCGCTGGTTTCAGTTCCTGTCCCCGCCGTGGTGCTCCCCTCACCCTCCGTCCCACTGGTGTATTCTGAGTCCGTAGTGTGGCACTCCATGGCCATGTGGGATGCAGCTCCCTCGTGTTCCGGTGCCACTGCTTCTCTGCCTGATGATGCTAATGCACACAAGAACAGGGAGACCACAAAAAAAAGGGGGGGGGAACAGAAGAAAGACATGTTGAGTGCATGGATTACCGCTACCGTTGGCAGACAAGACAGACACAGAAGCCCCCTGCACTACGTCGCGCTTTTGGGCTCTACAGTGCAATTCCTGGGAAATGGCCTACAAGGCTATGGATGACATCTGCACACATAGATGACACAGGTGCATGAATAGCTGTACTTGGCACTCTACAGAGGTTGGGTGGGGGGCCACAGGGCCATGCCTTACGAAGGGGCCTAGCCTACGGAACTCACCCTGGCCTAGGGAAACCCACAGCCCTCCTCCCCCACCCAGACACCTCCACTGCGCGCAGAGTCAGCTGAATGAGAGTGTACTCACCCCCTTGTGTCTGCTGTGATGCCCTCATCGCCCATGCAACTCTGGGTAGGCCACCACCAGGATCCTGAACATCAGGGGGGTCATGGTTCGACGGGCACCCCTCCCACGTTGGGAGGCCATCCCCAGCTGAGCCTCCGCCATCTTCTTACTCCAGCGGCAAATGTCCTCCCATCTCTTCCGGCAGTGGGTGCTCCGTCTGTGGTGGACCCCCAGGGTCCAGACGTCCTTGGCGATGGCACGCCAAATATCCTTCTTCTGGTGGGCGCTGACCTACATGAAATGTACAGGCACGAAGAGAAGTCATTACCAACTGCGCCGTCAAAGTGAGTGGCCCCCATCCCTACCCTTGCCATGTGGCACATGCACCCACCGTCTTCCATGCACGCATAACTCTGCCCCCTTCCTTATTACAACCAGCCCTCTCCACACAGGCATAGCCCATACAACATGCTCCCTGTGTACTTACCTGTTTGTCTGGAGGACTGTAGAGTAGCGTGTACTGGGGGAGGACCTCATCGACGAGCTTCTCCAACTCCTCCGATGTGAAGGCAGGGGCCCTTTCCCCAGACACACGAGTCATTGTCTCTTCCAGACGGAGGTCACAGCAGCACTTGCAGTGTAGGTCCTCTCCTGTCGAAGATCAGGTATCGAGTGATTCAACCGATAGAAATGGCGGTCACGTCCGCAGCGGTAACGTCCGTGGCGGTTCGTACCATCACCGCCGACGTACATCGTCATTGGCTCCTGGGACCCATAGGGTCCAATGTTTTCCAATGCAGCATTGCGCCACAGTCTTCACCGCCTACTGCGACGGTGTACAACGCCAGCGCAGTTACCTCACACCCCATTGGCCAACTTTACAGGTCAGGCAGGCACCATTTCAGGGGCCCACATGGCCTAATTACTAACTGCGTCACACATACCTAGGCCTAGTCTCAACACACATACAGGCCACATTTTGTGTATGAATGGTGTTCTGTGTAGACTGTGGGTACATACCTCTGAGTTGTTTGACTCTGTGCTCGCTGTTGTCCTTCATAGGCACCGTCCGCTGGTACATGTGAGGAGATGGCGGAATCCTCCGGTGTACCGACTACTGGTGGACCTGTCAACAATGGAGGAAAGACATTTGATTATCACCTACAGGTTTGACCGTGCCACAATCCAGGAACTGTGTACCCAGTTGGAGCCAGACCTGATGTCAGCAATACGCCATCCCACAGAAATCCCCCCTCAAGTGCAGGTGCTATCAGCGCTCCATTTCCTTGCTAGTGGGTCTTTTCAAACAACTGTGGCCATGGTATCAGGGATGTCCCAGCCTATGTTTTCCAACGTATTGTCCAGAGTGTTGTCTGCCCTACTGAAACACATGCGGAGCTACATCGTTTTCCCTCAGGTGGAGGATTTGCCTACAGTGAAAGGTGACTTCTATGCCCTTGGACATATCCCCAACATCATAGGTGCCATTGATGGGACCCATGTGGCTTTGGTCCCCCCCCACAGGAGTGAACAGGTGTACAGGAACCGGAAGAGTTATCATTCGATGAATGTACAGATGGTATGTTTAGCAGACCAGTACATCTCCCATGTGAATGTCATGTTCCCTGGCTCAGTGCATGACGCCTACATCCTGCGGAATAGCAGCATCCCTTATGTGATGGGTCAACTCCAGAGGCACCGTGTGTGGCTATTAGGTGACTACAGTTACCCCAACCTGTCATGGCTACTGACCCCAGTGAGGAATCCCAGGACAAGGGCAGAGGAACGCTACAATGAGGCCCATGGGCGAACTAGGAGGGTGATCGAGCGGACCTTCGGCCTCCTGAAGGCCAGGTTCAGGTGTCTGCATATGACAGGTGGATCCCTATTCTACTCACCAAAGAAGGTGTGCCAGATCATCATGGCCTGATGTATGCTTCACAACTTGGCTTTGCGACGACAAGTGCCTTTTCTGCAGTAGGATGGTCCAGATGACGGTGTTGTGGCAGCTGTGGAGCCTGTGGACAGTGATGAGGAGGAAGCAGAGGAAGAAGACATGCAGAACAGAGACTCAGTCATCCAGCAATATTTCCAGTGAAACACAGGTGAGAATAAATTCCTGCCTACTACATGTACTTTTACACTTCTACCTCTATCCTGTCTGTCGATTTCACCCAGTGTATGGTCACTGAGTTGTCACTTTCCCTTACGGTTTCACAGGTGTGGGTCCCAACGTGTGTCATCTGCTTAGATTCCTCATGGACTATAGCTGTGTGACATGGGTATGTTGACATTAATATTTTATGAACATTTTGTCACTGTAATTGCAAATACACTATTTCGAAATCACAGACAGACTCCAGATCTTTTGGTGCTTTAGGTGTGTTTATTTAAATACAAATTATTGGAGGGGGAAGTTAAATGGTGAGGGGTGATGGCGGAGGAGTGTCCATGGCAGAGTCCAGTCTATTAGTCTCACAGGTGCATTGCCCATATGGGCAGAGGAAGTGGAGCTGGGGCAGTTTCAATATGGACAGGGTGACAAAGTGGGACAGTGGGATGACAATCAGGGTGGTCACATTTCTTGGCGGAGGTCTTGGCATTGTGCTCTGTCTTGTTCCTGGATCTCAGGGACCGTTTGTGGGGTGGTTCTCCATCTGCAGGGGGTGGGGTGCTGGTGTGGTGGTCCTGTGGCAGTGCCTCCTGTCCACTAGCGCCGGCGGAGGTGGTGGGCAGTTCATCGTCCATGCTAGTGTCAGGGGCCCCTTGTAGTGCCACAGTTTCCCTCCTGGTGTTGAGTACTTCCTTCAGCACCCCTACGATGGTTCCCAGGGCAGAGCTGATGGTTCTGAGTTCCTCCCTGAACCCCAAATACTGTTCCTCCTGCATACGCTTGGTCTCCTGAAACTTGGCCAGTACCGTTGCCATCCTCTCCTGGGAGTGGTGGTAGGCACCCATGATGGAGGAGAGGGCCTCGTGGAGAGTGGGTTCCCTTGGCCTGTCTGCCCCCTGTCACACAGCAGCCCTCCCAGTTCCCCTGTGTTCCTGGGCCTCCGTCCCCTGGACCGTGTGCCCACTGCCACTGCCCCCAGGTCCCTGTTGTTGTTGGGGTAGTGGGTTATCCTGGGTTCCCTGTAGTGGTGGACACACAGCTGATTGACGTGTCCTGGGGACGGAGGTATGGGCCCGCTGGGTGGGTGCTGTGCTGGTGTTTCCAGAGGGGGGAAGGTCTGTGGTGGCCTGTGCCTGTGTGAGGGGCACTGACTGTCCCGAGGCCTACGATGGTCCGGGCTGGTCATCTAGATCCAGGTGGACAAAGGTTCTGTCATCACTGTGGGCCTCTTCTGTGGGTGGAGTGGACATGTCTGGACCCTCCTGTCTGGTGACGTTGGGTAGTGGTCCTGCAGGGGTGGAAAGGCATGATTATTACATCTGTGTGTGTCATGGTGTGCAATGGGTGGGTGACTGTGTACCCCAGTGCCGGCATTCCTGTGTGGGAGCTTGTGTGATGATGGTTTAGGGGGGTGTATGGGTATGTGCAGTGGGCATGCTTTGGTGATGGATGTCCATGCGTTGTTGTTGCATGCAGGGCTTGGTGTTGGGATGTGTGGTTTGTGATATTGGTACATTTGTGAGGAGTTGGAGTGATAGGGGTGGGGGTATGTTATAGCATGCAGGTAGGGTGGGGGATGTAATAGTTAAGATTTGACTTACCAGAGTCCATTCCTCCACCGACTCCTGTGAGGCCCTCAGGTTGCAGAATCGCCAAGACATGCTCCTCCCATGTTGTTAGTTGTGGGGGAGGAGGTGTGGGTCCTCCGCCAGTCCGCTGAACCGCCAGGTGGTGTCTTGAGACCACGGAACACACCTTCCCCCGTAGGTCGTTCCACCTCTTCCTAATGTCCTCCCGATTTCTTGGGTGTTGTCCCACTGTGTTGACCCTGTCTACTATTCTTCGCCATAGCTCCATCTTCCTTGCAATTGAGGTGTGCTGCACCTGTGATTCAAATAGCTGTGGCTCTACCAGGACGATTTCCTCCACCATGACCCTGAGCTCCTCCTCCGAGAACCTGGGGTGTCTTTGCCGTGCCATGGGGTGGTGTAGGTGATGTGTGGTGTGGTGATAAGTGTGGTGATATGTAGTGGTGTGTGGTGTTTTGTGCATGGAAATTGTGTGGGTGATGGTGTTGTGTGCCTGTGGATGCTAGTTTGTTGATGGTAGTGTCTCTCTCTGGCCTTCTCTCTGTAATTGTGGTTTTAGGGGTTTGTGGGTGATGTGGGTGTGTGTTTTATATTGTAATGGGTGTGTGGGAGCGGTGTGTGTATGTGTATCAGGTGTATGTATTTCGAATTGTCCAATGTGGTGGTGTTTTGGTGATGTGTGTATATTTTGAGCGCGACGGTGTGTACCGCCAATGGAATACCGCGGTTGAAAGACCACCGCGTGCATTCATGTGTCGTGATAGTGTGGGCGTATTTCTGTTGGCGTGACGGTGGAGGTTTTGTTTTCGCCAGTTTATCACTGACCTTTGGTGTGGCATACTTGTGTGGGTGTCTGAATTTTGTCGGATTCCGAGATGTGGGTCATAATAGCTGTGGCGGAATTCCGTGGCCGCGGCGGTGTGTTGGCGGTCTTCTGCACAGCGGTAAGCGGCTTTTACCGCCAATGTTGTAAGGACCCCCAGAGTCCTTCCAGCAGAGTCAAAGGCTACCAGGCTGCAGGGCAACAAGCAGGGCAGCAGTCCTTTTCAGCACAGCAGTCCAAATGAGTCCTTTGGGCAGCCAGGCAGTCCCTCTGACAGAGTCCAGATGTAGATCCAGAAGTATCTGATTTGGTGGGGGGTCAGAGACCCAGTATATATACCCCAAAATGCCTTTGAATTGGAGGAAATTTCAAAGAGTGTTTTTGAAGTGCACAAGTTCCCCTTTCAACCCAGCCCTATCTTCCAAGATTCCTGTGGGGGGTTATCAGTCCTTCGTGAGAGGGCAGGCCACTGGCCTTTGAACTATAAGAGAGAGCCCTTCCACCCTTCCTGCCCAGAGAGACCCATCCAGTATGCAGATGAATGCTGATCTGACTGGGTGTTCTGTGTTTATGGCTGTGTGGGTGGAATGCACAAGGGGAGCTGTCAACCAGCACAGGCCAGACATGTATTGGAGACAGGCTGTAAGGCACAGATGGCAGTAAGTGCAGAGAAATGCTCACTTTCTAAAAGTGGCATTTCTAAAATAGTAATATTAAATCCAACATCACCAGTAAGCAGTATTTTCTATTACCATTTCGGCCATACTAAACATGACAGGGCTATTCCTTTCAGATCAGAATCTATCACTTACAAGTATATAAAGGCACTTCTGATGCTGGCCTCACAGGAGTGAGAAACACATTTGTTAGTTTTTCACTACAAGGACATGTAAAACACACAAGTACATGTCCTGCCTTTTAATTACATAGTACCCCTACCTATGGGTTACTTAGGACCTACCTTAGGGTATAGAAGAAGGGGAGTTTAAGGTTTGCCTAGCAGTTTTAAATGCCAAGTTGAAGTGGCAGTGAAACCGCACACACAGGCCTGCAATGGGAGGGGTTACTTATGTGGGTGACACAACCAGTGGGCCAGTCCCACTCGTAGCATTTACTTAACAGGCCCTGGGTACCTCTAGTGCACTTTACTAGGGACTGGCAGGTAAATTGACTATGCCAATAGGGTAGGAGCCAATGTTACCATGTTTAGGGAAGAGAGCATATGCACTTTAGCACTGGTAAGCGGAGGTAAAATGTGCAGAGTCCTAAAACCAGCAAAATCGGGTCCGAAAAATGGAGGGAGGCAGGCAGAAAGTTAGAGGATGACCACTGTTTGCTCCAATGGACCCTTATTCTGCCATTTGAGGACAAAATCTAGTGATGGTAGCACCCCAAATCGCATGTTCATACGTTCCGTCTTTACAGTCATCAATAAAGCAGATTCGAATAGGGCTGTTCGTTGTTAGTTCCATATGCTTTTATCACCAGCTAACCATGCAACTTCTTTGCCAGATGTTTTTTGCCCTCCACACAACTTTTTAGCTGTATACATTTATTTAACAATTTCTTAAAGACAGAGTCACTAGAATTAAGTTGTCATTGTTCAGAAAAGCCCAGGTTCTCTATACCCATCTTCAGATATGTGGAAAAATGTTTTTTCCCCCGGCCAAGCTTTATTTCCTTTCAGACAAGATGTGCTGGTGAATCTTCATTGGCATTTCTCAAACGGTGGCAGCATCTTACACATGCTCCTTGTCTGGCCAACGTTTGATTTACCAGGGAGATCTGTGATCTTACTTGGGCGGGAAAAGCAGATCTCAGTAGCTGGAACACTTGTTTATACGTCCGCAACACTACCTTCTCTAATATTGCAGCATCCTTCCCTAACATTTTTTACCCTCCATAGACCAAAGTGGGAACCCATTTTGCCTTTATAACTCTCATTAAGGCTTTTAGATTATGGCCCGACAGATGCTTCCATTGGTTGGGGAAGGCAAAGTTTAGTGCTTCTGCCTTGGCAATGACTGCCTTGACTTGGCTGAGAAATACCAAATTTAAAGCTCTGATAAGTGTATGTTAAAGATTCCTTGATCTTCAACCTATTGAGGAACCACCTCCCGTGATTGGAAATTCATCATTTGTACAAGATTACCTTGATCTTTTTCAAATTAATTTCCAGCTGATTCTTAGCTGAGTAGTCCGCTAGCCTGTTAATTAACCTTTGTAGAGCAACACAGGTATTACTTAATAGTAGCAAATCATCAGCGTATAAGATGTTAGACAATTCCTGTCCCCCAAGGCTTGGTGAATGGGACCCAACTTCATCAAGAGATACTGATAAATCCAAAATAAACAGGTTAAACAACAGGGGAGCTAGTACGCTCCCTTGCTTCAACCCTTGGGAAGTTCTAACTTCCCTAACTTCCCTAAATAGGTACCGGCTGTCTCCTAGCTTGATTTTCACCCAGGTGCCTGAATGCAACATCTCAAACGCTCTTAGAAGGTTTGTTGGAATACCCAACCAATGTAGCTTCTCCCACAGCAGATCTAGGTAACACAGTGAAAAAGCTGCCTTAAAATCCATGAAGCGTAAGAATGATGGAGTGCCTGCATCACTTGCTTTTTTCATTATGAAGCTCACAACCATTAAGTTGGTGAGAGTTCCTTGCTTCTTGGAGAACCCAGTTTGGTTTATCTGCAGTTGTCTAGTCTTCACTGCCGATTCCATAAGATCTTGCAGGAGGAGGGTTGAAAAGAGCTTAAGGTTCACATCCAGCAGCACTATCAAATGGTGGTTACTTGGAAATGTTGCTCGCCCACCTTTAAAAATTGAATAGTTAACCAATCCTTCCAACTTTTTGGAATAACCGGTATGCAAGGTGTAATTGAACATAGATGTCAGAAAGCCTGCCCAAGTTTAAATATGTTGTTTAAGAAGGGCTGTAGTGATTCTGTGAGGGCCTGGATCACAATTGAGGTGCGAGGTTTCAATAATATTTTTCCACTGCTGCCTTAGCATACTCAGTGGGGCCTACCATTACGTTGCCGCTGGAATCTTTGCCATCCTGATTTTGTTGTCAACCATATTGCTCCTGGATAAAGTAGTTATCCGCACTCTCTTAATTAGTTCTTAAAAAGTCCACCCACTCTCTCTCACATATATTGGCATTGTTCACAGGTCTAGGGGCCCGTAAAAAGATAATTTACTAGCCTCCAGAACTGCTGATGGTCATTATGTTTGGTTGAATAAAGAAGTTTAGCCCATAGTCCCTCAGCTTTGTTCTTCTTATGCGACCAGATCTCTTTTTGAAGTCTTCTATGATCTTGGCGAAGAGCCATTAGTAAAACATAGCTTTGTGGTACTCGGTGCAACTGACGTAGGGTTTTATTGATCAGTGTTCTGATTGATTTTGGTCATAATATTACTACTGGAGTGATAGTCTTTCTGCCAGGGGAGTGTTTTGCAGAGTGCCTAGGCATTAGGTGATCTGTGTAAAATTCCCAAGTATTTATTGGGTCTAACTCCCTATGGAGGGCTGCATTCAGTGTTTCCACTGCTCCAATTCCGAGCTCTTGGATGGTAGCTGAGCTCCATTTAAGACTCTTTAGATTTTCAATGTAGGCTTCTGTCTACACCAACTTGGCACGGCCTAGTCCCTGTCAATAGACACATAAATAAATCTTTTGTGGATAATGGTCACCTTCTGGTCAATCATAAAATCGACTACCCTAATGATCAACCTAGCACTTACTAGTGTATTATGAAGGTAGTAGGTAGTTGTTTTAGAGCACCTAGTCCAGGATGGAAGAACATCCCCAGTTAGGCATCCATTTAACGTTACCAGTCCAGCTGGATCACAAGGTGTCATGAGTTTCTTCCCCAGTTTATCGTATCTCCTGACTTGTGGAAAACTCGAAACAGGCTAAATGTGTAGATAGTCCTCCTCATCCATTGTCACGTTTTGAAAAAGATTCAAGTTAAAATCACCAATAAGTATCTGGTTCACCATGTGGGGCTCCCTCTTCCCCTCCACCAACAGATTGATCAGCTCATCTATTATTATTCCTTTCTCCCTTAGGTTAATATAGATACTAATCAAGATTATGGGATTTGATTGCTGATTATCACAATTTTCCAATGATATTGGCAGTAACCATGGTTCATTAAGGTCCAGCACTATGACTTTTGCTGAGAGCTTGGTAGTTACATAGATTGCCAGTCCCCATTTAGCTCTTCCATGGTTGCAGGTTTTATTTGCTAGCCTATAATATTCGGTAAACCCGATTAGGAGAGTGCTGAACTGTGCCCATATCTCTTGGACAGCAATGATATCTAACTTGTTGAGATATTCCGAGACTGTTGATTCTTCTATTTTCTTTGATAGACCCCCCAAATTCCAGGCACAGGCTCTGAGGTGACCTCGCAGTCTTGCACATTGCCCTGATCATTCCTCATTTTAGTGCTTACTTGTGCCAACCTAACGATAACGCAGATGGAAGCCAGCTCCAGTGCCCAACATCATCTATTTTAGTTACCACTCTTACATCTGCGCCGTCTACTGACAGGGCTTTGACTGTATCTTCAATCCAGGATTTATGCTTACTGCTGATGGAGAGCCGCCTGCACTTTTCAAAATTGAGGCTGCCGGTTGTCCTATTTTTTGCATAGGGAAATTGATAGAATTACATCTATTCTCACTAACGCCTTTGCCTACCTTTTGTTCATCAGCCATAAAGCAAGGTGGATAACGATCCTCATTGCCAGCGTGGGCTCTGCTAGTTGCTTCTGGTGAGGGGCTAGAAATTTGATAGAATATATGTCATGAGACTCTACTCCCGCTATGTCTGCCAGGCCGCTAACTAGTTTTAGTAAATTAGAATGATTTAGCATGTCTTGCCTGCCCTAGATCTATATTCTTGAAGCCACAGCAGACTTGGTTTTGCGACGTCCTAGTCTGCTGGGGTGTTGAAGTCCCCCCAACTATCCCTGGGCATGTTCAGTACTATACACTCCATCTGCTGCGTCCTTAACACTCTCTTGGATTACTGGTGGCTCTGTCGACTGTGTCAACCTTCTTTTCAGGTTACCGGCAGTGTATCTTGCAGACACCGAGGCTTGAGGGGCCACTAACTCTTTGCAGTTTTCCAGGGTAGCCCCTTATTTTCGTCTGTTTTAACTTTCAGATTACATGGGATGGTGGACCATTACAACGTCTTCCTGCAAGTCTCCTCGCCCTTCAGCGACCCAAGCCCCTAGTATAGCAGGGGCTACAAAGGTATGCAGTTTTTACACCATGATCCTGGGTGTTGCCTCACATAAACCCTCCTCCTGTGAATCTTTTCACCCATCAGCGAGCCAGGCACCTTGTGCAGCAGGAGCTTCGGTGCCAGGAAGTTTTTGCATTGAGTCCCAGGCCATTACATCACATGTAGGCATGCAGGTAGCATTGTTTTTGAGCCCAGTTTCACCTGCTTTTACCTTTACGGAATGGGGGGCCTGCTCCCTTCCCTCACTTCCCATATGACCTTAACACTCGGCAACCTCTTTTTCTAACGGGGTACACTTTGATGTATAAACTTTGCACCTTTCCTTAGCCGGGGTTTTTGGCAAGCTAGCTTGAATAACCTGGTTTCCGCCCTTCCTGGCTAGTTTTTTTCCCCTTTTGTCATCTTCTGAGGGACTGGCGTGGCCTTTGGAGCTTAACGAGGTCCCTGATTGGCTTGAACCAGTAGAGTTTGACCAACTTCTTATACATTTCCCTCTACCTGGGACAGCAAACTCTTATGTTCCTCTATTATTGGAATGACCCAGGTTCTTTCCTACACGTCCCCCTACCTGGGTGCCAGTAGCTATTATACTGTTGGTTTCCACCCTTGCTAACTCATCCTGATGGTATTTAGGTTTAAATGACACAGTCCTTATCTCCTCGACCATCTCTTCTATCAGTGCGGGCAAACGTATCAAATGTTTGACCACCTCTTTACACAAGCACATTGTGAAGTTGTTATCATTCCTGGATTGAAGCCTATTTGTTAGGGCATTTAACTTCTCCAGATTCCCATCAATGCCTGACACGAAAATGGCCAATGTATTGAGCAGAGTAACTTGAATGTCCATTTTATTATTGTGATGATTTAATGCCTCCACAATAGCTTGCATTGTGTTTAATACCACACTCCAAAGACCATTAGAAGGCTTGTTGGAATCAGTAACTGATTTCACTTCCTCCATTCTTGGCTCTAACATCTTTTCTGATGGCCTCAATACTGATGTTCTCTCTGGGCTAGCTTCCTCCATTCTTTGCTCTAGCGCCTTTTTTGATGGGCTCAGTACCAATGTTCTCCCTGGGCCATCTGGATCTCCAGTGACACATAAGGATTCAAATTGACTTTTATACCTGCCCCCACTGATGACTTTCGGTTGGGTGAGGGAGGTGGCTTGTTCACAAACATCCAGATAGGTAGAGAATGAATTATACCATAGCTCAAAGTTTGAACAGCTATTTCTTAAGTCTATTACTGTGCATCTATTGCAGACGAAGTAACAGTTTGGCACAACTCAGGACTCAAGATTTGTGCCATAGATTTTTGCGGCTTACTTACAATTATCACTGCTGACAGAGGGGGACACGGCCTTCCAGTAGATTGTTGGGATAACAGCTGCAGTAATAATTCCTCCTCCCTATCAATGTGGACCCTTGCCCCCCATCCAACTCCTCGAAGTCCAACTTTAGACTTGAAAATAAGTCATTAGCATTATATTCTGCTGGGGCCTCAGTTGTCACAAGTTCGCTTTCCCTCATCACTCAAAAACCTAAAATAGTAAAAGTTTTTTGGGGCTTTGCCGCCTTAGGGGTTTCCCCTCCTTTTGTACTTAATTCTCCGCTTCCAAGGGGCCCCCTAATGCAGTCATATTTGGGCCTGGCGAATCTTCTAGCAACTCTACAAACCCAAATCGGTCACTGTCCTCACCAGTGGGTATGATTAACATCTTTCGCTTTAAGCTTGTTGCACAGGTTGCCTCCGGAGATGTAGTCTCCCTTTTCCTTTTCCTCTGTGCCACATGCACAGGAGACCTAGTCTTCCCAGATCTCATTTTGGCCTAAGGCAACTCGGGCTAAGGCAACACTGTAGCACCAGCGATAGTTCCCATATTTCCGCATCCATATCCTTATCAGACTTCTTCTAGGTCTAAAAACTCCTTACCAGTCCTTTTAGATTTTGTTAAGCTCTTTTGAAGCTCTTTAAAGTCACAATTGACACCTATACTCCTGGTCTTGGAATCCTGAAGGTGTTGGGGGGAGGTGGCAGGTTGGGGAGGCAAGCACGCTATGCCAGATGGTGCTGCTAGTATAAAAACCAATGTAACTACAATGCCTATTATAGAGATAGTGTGCCCCACTGGAGCTCTTTCCCTTTTGTACAGACCTAGTCCAGTCTCGAAACTGCACCACCACACCCCCAAAGTAAGAGATTCCAGAGGACTAGTGTCTCTGGTGGTGGGAGCATGAGCACACAATAGGTTTGAGCACTTGATATGAATGTAGTTGTGGTAGGATTGATGGCATGACTTATCGCCCTGTAAATTCTTCCTGCGATTATGTAGTCTAATCTCCAATTTGTGCCACCACACCTCCAAGCAAGTGATCCCACAAACTTGTGGATCTGGTGGGGGCACGAGCATGCAATAGGTTAGGCAATTAGTTTAACAATTGATGTAAATCTGATTGCAATTCAGATCACAGATGTGACATAGAAGCCTTCAGAATTTTCTTACAACTTGACAAAGAAGAGAATATAATCACTAGAACACAGAGGCCAGGGTGCAGGAGCATATATGTAAACAAGGCTCCAAGGACTCCAGGTGACTCCAAAGGTCCAAGGGCTCCAGGTTGCTCCAGGGACGGGGGGTGCAGCCCCTGGTGGGAAAAAGAGCAGAGCAAGGCAGCCTTGCCAGGGCAAGCGGCACAGGCCTGATGCCAGCTGCCTCCGCATGGTGCAAGTTACCTGTAGCCTAGTGCTTTCTGCTGGCCCCTGCCGCCACCTCTGCCCCTGCTGCCCAAGACCATTACCTCACCCACTTGGCTATATCAGTCAGTCAGTCAGTCACTCAAAGGATCTTTATTCGGCAGATGCCATAAAAGCACAATATATTCAAGCTAAAAATTTAAATAATTAAAATACAATACAAATAAATTAAAAGCAGTGATAACAAAATGTCTTAAATCAACAATATCATAAAATTCTATACATTGCCATTATCAATCAATCCGACAACCCTATAACATATGATCATATACAGTGCAGAGGTAAAAGCCCAGCATCAGGATAAAGTCATATATTGCCAATTTATGCTAATGTGTATCTACTTCAATCAACTCATATCGTTTCCTAATGGCCATAGCCGATTTAATAAAGTTTAAAACAGAATGACACAATTGTATTGAAGAGAGTTTTTGGATGTTAATCAATGCTTCCTTATGAGATCTAGTTCGCAATTTATGCAAAATTGGCAGTATAAAGATGTTTTTAGGAACAGAATAAAGCGGACAAAATAAGAAAAAATGACACGTACTTTGCTTTGAAAAGTTGTCACAGGGGCAGTTTGGAAGCATTTGGAAAAGCCATTCTAAAATGTATCAAATTTAATCTAAATAAAACAAGGAAAGAATATGATTAGGAGCGCAAAAACCAAGTTAAATATGGTTTTAACACCGTGGAAGTAGAAATTTGAACATAGGATTCAAATGTTTTCAGTTTTACTGCCCCTTGGTATCTGCAATTCACAGCATAATCTATATATTGTGTTTTGAGCAATTCCTTAGCATTAATGGGTAAAGACCCTAGATTAGTAAACATGTTCTCTAACCCTAACTTCCGAAAGGAATTTTGAACCTGGGTAAGCCACGGAATTTTAGCTGATTGAATACAATCTGTAATGCATTCTTGTACCAAGCTAGCTGCAGGATTTGATCAAACTTTTAGCCCTAACAAAAGTGGGGCAATACCAACTGAATCCTCAATATGACATACTCCCAGCTCCTCATGGCAAATAATATTTGCTACATTCTTAGGTACCAGAAACAGCCTATGCAAAAATGTATTCTCAATTTGTTGTAAACAGGCTGGTTTGATGTAACCCCAAAGACCCGCACCATACATAGCTGCAGTAATACATTTAGATTTATAGAGCGTAATAATCTGATGAACTGGCCTATGACCCAGTTTACCGGTGAAACAAAAAATCACCTGTATATTTCTCTCCATTTGTTAGATCTTATAATTAAGATGGGGGTTCCATGACAAGGAGGAGTTTAAATATAATCCTAAATAACAAAAATCTTTCACTTTAGTTCAAATATTTCCATCCATAGTAAAACATTTAGTGCATGTGTTTCGAGGGCCATATGTCATAATGTGTGACTTTACAAAATTGACTTTCAGGTCAAGATCCTGCATAAAAGTAAAGAAAAGATCTAATAAATTCTGAAGATCATTTGCTGTGCGGGCAATCAAAACAGCATCATCAGCGTACAGTAAGACCAGGAGTTGTCTAAATCCCATCCTAGGGAAATCCTTACCATTTTTAACTAAAAAACTATAAAGGCCATTAATATACAATAAAAATAAAAACTGTGCTAAAATACAATACTGCCTGACTCCTCGTAAGGATGGAAAAGGAAGAGATCTCTCTCCACGCTGGCCATATTGGACTGAAATTGTAAGGTCAGTGTAAAAACGTTTAATTAATTCAAGCACATCCTGGTCAACCTCCATTATATCCATAAGTTGCCACAATTTCTGTCTATTCACCAAATCACATGCACTAGATAAATCAATAAAAAGCTAATTGGACAGATCCTCTCCTGATAGTGACATATTTACTAAGAATAGGATGTAAGTTTAAAGCCTGCTCCACTGTGCCTAAACCAGGC
This sequence comes from Pleurodeles waltl, assembly GCF_031143425.1. Taxonomy (NCBI): domain Eukaryota; kingdom Metazoa; phylum Chordata; class Amphibia; order Caudata; family Salamandridae; genus Pleurodeles; species Pleurodeles waltl. The sequence goes on from NC_090451.1 coordinate 583,535,164, forward strand.
CTAAAACCATATTGGATTGGAGAGAGGATTTTAGTCTTTCCTACCCAGTCCTCAAGCCGGGTCAAGATAACACTTTCCAAAATCTTGGCGGTAGAATCTATTAGGGAAATTGGTCTATAACAAGTTGGATTTTGTCTATTTCCCTTTTTAAAAATAGGAACAATTATTGCTGATTTCCATGAAGAGGGAATGTTACTTTGAACTACACTAATCAGTACATTTGTGATTAGTGGTCCCCAGAGGTCTGGAATAGATTTAAAAAGATCAACCAGGACCCCATCCGGGCCGAGGGGCTTTCCCTAATTTCGATCGTTTGATAGCTGCAATTACCTCATGTAACTCAAAGGATAAATTATTCGTGTTCAAATTTGCTGCCACCATATTCGAATTACTACAGTCCCCTTGTTCATAATGGGGGTCATTCGCAGGCTGAAATATCTTTGTAAAGTGTTTCACCCAGACCCCTTCACGTATCAGACATTCGCCTTGTTTGTTATCATGTTCCAGTAAGTAAGGATGGTTGACTACTTTCCAAAATTGTGCAGAGTCCTTCAGTTCTGTAGCCGCCAAGAGTTCTTCCCATGCTCTAATTCTAATTTCATTTCTCCTTTCCTCCAGGGCTGTCTTATATCGACCCCTTGCCCGTCTAACTAATTCCCGACTAAACGGGATTGTTTTCAAAGCTATTTTTAACTCTTTATGGGCACCAGTACAAGTAGAGTTAAACCATTGCCGGGGCTTGGGGAAATAAGAAGGCCTATTACTCACTAAAGCCTCAGAGACGCCATTACTTAAAACTTCAAATTCTACTACAAGATGAGGACATGATGGCTGTGGCAACAAACACTTAATAATAGAACCAAGATTTTGCTCAATAATATTCTTATGAAAAGTTTTTGAATCTATACTTTCCCATTTCACGCAAAGACCGAAATTTTTATTAAAAGCTGGGCTACCCCTGCATCTTACCCTAGATGAAATCAAACTATTATTAAAAACTAAGTTAATACACAGGGGATTGTGATCACTGGTACAATGTGGTATTATCTTAAAATCGAAAATTAAAATGAAATCTGGGGAGCTGATTAAGATAAAATTGATAATACTACCTTTAGAATTTCCCCGTATAAGTGGGTATCTTTTAAATATGTGTAGCAGACTTCTCCCTAGCAAAAACAAGATCAAATTTATAAATGAGAGTATTTAAGGCTTCATCTTGATTGGAATGGGTGAAATGTGTGGACGTCTCTCTCCCCTCTATAAAAGTGCCACAAACGTGTGAGGATTCCTGATTACATAACAGCACATTAAAATCTTCAACCTAGATCATGACTTAGTCACTGTCCTGAAGCTTCCCATTAAAATCAAGGAAGTCCATGAACTCCATGACACTTACATTCAGGGAATCACGCAGAATGTTATTATAAAAATTGATAAGCAAAAAGCCCTTGTTCCCCTCCAACGATAATTGGACCACCATAAAAAATGCAGAAGACCAAACCAGAGATTCCTCCATTTTGGGAAGCTGTAAGGAAACAAGAACCAAAAGCCCCCCACTTGGCTATATCACTTACTTGTGACACACCCAACTGACAAGCTCTATCTTCGGGCTGTATCTTCGGGTGAACTGGCCAGCCCAACAGACCCCAGAAAGCCCGCCATTACCTGCAACCACCTTGTAAATTGGGAGGGTAACAAGGAGACCAGCAGGCACTCAGTGGTCCATGTGACAGGATGTCCGGAAATCAGGTAGGAAATTAGGCCGGAGTCACAACACAGACCACAGGCCTGCAGAACATGGAGCAGAACAGGGGTGGAACAGGATGCTGCGATCGGGGCTCCTCCCTTCCTCCGAGCAGCCTACCAGCAATGTACAACATGTGTCTGCATCAACAGCTGAAAATCTAGGGTAACATGGAGTTATGCTCCTGTAGTAATTCTTCAAATACTCATAAATGACTTTGTAAATTGGCACCCAAAGTGACAGAGGACCTACAGCCCACACATATCCACTGATCCAACAAGTACAAATCAAAATATGTCTGACCAGCCAAATAATGTGTTATATTACCTGCTTATTGCATCTCTGGAGCCCAAAAAAACTGAGAGTCCATGAACTTCTATACTCTCTGCATTTTTTTGGTAAAATAACAGGACAGAGAAACAAGCAAGATCTGCAGCAGTGCCGGGAGCTAGCTGGCTGGTGAAAGTTAAAGGATTCCTGAGCTGGGAAAGGTGAGGTGGAAGGGGACAGTTGATGATGACTGTGGTTTGGGTAGCAGAACACTTTTGGAGGTGTAAACTGGGCACCTACAACAAAGTACCCACAGGGTCCAACTGCCCCAAAACCTGAGGCAGTGTTGCTTAACCCCACAGCTGCTAGGCTTTTTCCCCTCCAGTACTGACCCCTTTTTTGGCTATATGGGGTAGTGTGTGTTTAGGCCTCCATAGCTTTTTGTCCACATAAGCTATTCATGCCAAATTTATGTCCTTTTTTGCCAACGTTCTGGGTACTCTAAAAATGCCCAGGGTTTGTGGATTCCCCTGGAGCGGGCTGAGAAAATAAGCAAAATACAGAAAAATCTTGAGTTTTTTTGTGACAAACAGGGAAAAAGTGCTCCAGATAATTGTCTGTTTTTTCCCTTAAAGTGGCATGCACGAATGGTTTGCTGTACTAAAGTCACCATCTTCCCAGCATTCATGACCAACATGCAGAGCTAAATAAAAAAAACTATTCTTCTACCACAGTTTTAGCGTTTTTCTAAGAGGTAGCCTATTTTCCCTATTGTTTGTGCTCTCAATCTAATTCTAGTTTGTGGTAAAAACCAGTGTGAAACCCATGGGTGAGCAAGAAAAGCCAAGGATCCCTGAAAAGTAGACAAAGTTCCTAGGTCAGCAAAGGGTCATATGTGGATATCCGTCACGGTTTTCCCATGGAAAATAGCGTTTGAAAAAAGCAAATATTAAAAATGAGTAGGTAAAAAACGGACATTTGTGACATTTTCACCTGTAACATTTTAGCACCATGGCAGATTGACAAAAGCAATTTACCATTACATTTGCTGGACCCTTCTGATTGTGGGTATATATAGGCCCTCATTACGAGCCTGGCGGTCTGTGACCGCCAGGCTCGCGGTTGGCGGGAGCACCGCCGACAGCCTGGCGGTGCCCCTTAGGGCATTCTGACCGCGGCGCTTTGGCCGCGGTCAGTGCAGGAAAACCGGCGGTCTCCCGCCGGTTTTCCGCTGCCCGTCAGAATCCTCCAAGGCGGCGCAGCATGCTGCGCCGCCTTGGGGATTCTGACACCCCCTACCGCCATCCTGTTCCTGGCGGTTCGCCCGCCAGGAACAGGATGGCGGTAGGGGGTGTCGCGGGGCCCCTGGGGGCCCCTGCAGTGCCCATGCCAATGGCATGGGCACTGCAGGGGCCCCCGTAAGAGGGCCCCGCTTGTATTTCACTGTCTGCATAGCAGACAGTGAAATACGCGACGGGTGCAGTAGCACCCGTCGCACCTTCCCACTCCGCCGGCTCGATTCCGAGCCGGCGTCCTCGTGGGAAGGTTGTTTCCCGCTGGGCTGGCGGGCGGCCTTAAGGCGGCCGCCCGCCTGCCCAGCGGGAAACTCAGAATGCCGGCCGCGGTCTTCAGACCGCGGTGCGGTATTCCTGCGGCGCAACTTTGGCGGGCGGCCTCCGCCGCCCGTCAAAGTTGTAATGAGGGCCATAGTGTTTTTAAGTTCTTCAAGAACCCAAGGTACCCTGAGCAAACAACTGAACTGCACTGTACAATGTTTTTTCATTGAGTACTAAGTATAGACAAACTCTTATAGCAAAATAGGCAGAGTGAAAAAAGGGTGTCAAGAAAACGTAAGTATTTCTGAAATGGCCACAAAATATAGAGCTTAGGGGAAGTGTTTATTTCTACATCTCTGGATTTATGGGTACCTGTATTAGATTATGATTTGGAGGATATTTTTCAAAATGTTATCTTTCTTACACACTGGCTTACATTTGAAAGGCACAAATGCAGCAAAATACAATTGATAATAACAAATGTTCTACTATTCTATGCTCCCATATCTCCTGATAAAAATGGTACCTCGCCTGTGTGGGTAGGCCTTGTGCCAGCAACAGGAAATGGCCCAAAACACAACATGGAGACATTACATTTTTCCACCCAAAACTGACCTTCTTTTTGTAATGTGGGTTGCTCTAGATTTTGGACCCTAGCTCAGCTAGTACCTTGGGAAACCTAGCCAACTAATAAATTTTTAAAAACTAGACATCTAGGGGAATCCAGGGTGGGCTGACTTCCATGGCTCCCACTGCATTTTTCCCCAGAATCCAATGCAAACCTCAAACTTTAACTAAAAAACACATTTTCCTCATATTTCTGTGATGGAAAGATCTGGAATCTGCAGGGAGCCACAAACTTCCTTCCACCTGGCCTTTCCCCAAGTCTCCTCATAAAAATGGTACCCCACTTCTATGAGTAGACCTAGTGCCCGAGACAGGAAACGGCCCAAAATGCAACATGGTCGCAGCACTTTTTTCCACCCAATACTGACCCTCTTTTAAGTAGCTCTAGATTTTGAACCCTAGCTCAGCTGGCACATACTGAAACCTAGCCAACCTATTCATTTTTTTAAACCAGGTGACTATGGAAATCCAGGTTGATGTGCCTTGCGTAGATCCCATGAGATTATTTATCCACAATGCCCTGCAAACCTCAAACCTTGCCTGAAATCACACCTTTTCATTATATTTCCATGATGGAAATGTCCGGAATCCACAGGAGTCCACAAAATTCCTACCACCCAGCATTGCCCCACCTGTGTTGATAAAACTGTTGCCCCACTTTTTTGGATGGGCCTAGTGCCGCAACAGGAGCGGATCAAACCAAGGACAATGGGAACCCTTAAGTTAAGACTCCTATTAACCTTGGTTGGAACCATTCCTGTCACTGGTGCTAGGCCCAGCCACACAAATAGGGCAGGGTTTTTATCAGCACACGTAGGGCAATGCTGGGTCATAGGAAGCTCCCTTGGCTGTTTATGGCAGATGGAAATCACTCTGGTGCCCACCAGAGGACTTTCCTGTGCCATGTGTGGGGATGGCTCGGAGCCATCCGATGCCCACGGGCATCGTTGTGTGGAAAGGCTCTCAACCATCCCACACACTGAACAGATTAATGATTGCGAGGTTGGTCATTAAATAGCAAGAGGCACATACCTGTCAAAAGTGGAGCTCATGAGAATTTGATCTGGAGACTGTAGAGCAGCATGCTGTTATAAAACAACCAAAGCATCAACGATTCCCAGCACGTGAAACGTGTGACAGCTTGTACTGTGAGAGTGCCACTACATGCTGGATGATGTGAGACAATGGACATTGCATGACCAAATTTTCACCAAGGAAAGGACCACCATACGCTTGCATTTAGATGAGTCCCGAGTGTCCCAGCATGTCCAATCATGACACAACTGTTAAACATAAGTGATGGAGATACTGTACTGAGATTAGAGCATAAAAAAGAGAGCTGCCCGGGATCCACAGTGTCCATTTATCACAACTTTGCACAGTCAGTACAGGATGCTTGGAGGCTTTTTGCACCAGTAAAGAAGCTACACCAGGTGCTATATCCAACATGGCAGCTGGAATTCAGTCTGCAAAGTAAGGTGCATATCTTCAATGATCCCCTGCAAGCTGTATTATTCCTCAGCAAACACAGGACAGGAAGTATGTCTGCATGTCAAGGGGTGTCAGAGGATAGTGATTAATAAATCAGCACTGAGGACCAATAAATAAATAGTCCACCCTCTTCATCAGATGCCAATAAAGGCAACACAACTATCAAATTGTGAAATATGCAGCTAACACAGTGACTGTTTATGTAAGTTTATTAATATTTACATCCAGGTATTAATAGTAGAAGAATACATTACTGATTTATTACAGATATATATATATATATATATATATATATATATATATATATATATATATATATATATCTTGGTGGGATGGGGCTCTGGGTGAAAAAACGTAATTACAAGTCCCAAATAACCTATAAACATACAACTCATGTATATGTATACTCCATATAAGGAGAGCTGGATCTAGGAAACAGGAATCAGCAAATCAAAAATAACTAATTTATATGTGGGACAAGAATGAGATAGGAATCAACTTGCACCTTACATAAGGGACAGGAAGTAGATGTTGTGTAGAATTAGCCACCCCAAACAGTGAACTCCCAATAGAACATTAGTCAAGAGCTTTGCTCATTGGCAATGTTCTGAAATGTGGTTTAGTATTGGGGAAACGATGTGTTGCAGAGTTTATGATCAATGTGGGCGGGAGAGGTGATGAAAAAATTGCAGGTCTTGATAGTCAGTTGGAAAGCAGGCAGACAAATAGTCGCAGTCACATTTGGAGAACAGATGCTCGAAACACACTTGGGTACAACACAGCAGGATAAACTGGGTAAAAAATATAAACGTTTGCTTTCTAACATAAAATGCCAGTGTCCTGTGTAGCCCAAGGAAAGTGAGACAAATATTAGCCTAGTGAGAAAGACATAAAATATAAGTAGCCATCTTACAAGAGACTCGTGTACTGAAGGAGATGGAAAACAACTTTGCCAAAGGTGAAGTGCCCATCATTACTTCACAACCAACTCCACATATACCAGTGGGTTCATGACAATGATTAAAAGAGGGGTTCCTTTTCAGCAGTTAAAGACACACTTAGATGAAGAAAGCTGCTATGTAATTTTAAAATGTGTGCTCAAAAAACAAAACAAAGTAGTAGTATTATTATAAATATATATGGGCCTTTTATAGAGAGCTCTGCATTTTTTCAAGAGATAGTACTGAAATGCTCAGTGCTTTAAACCATGTGAGTGATTTGGAATTGGTATTTCAATCTAATCCTAAACCTGTTTTACATTTTATGCCGGGATCCCGCAACTACCTTGATGGCATGTCAGCTAGTGTGATAACTGAAGCGCACCACTCTTTTGTGAACATATGATGAGTTAGCCATGCAAATGCTTTTGGCCTACACAGTCTTTTCAGCTGTACAGGACTCATATTCAAAAAATGAAATGTGGGTATGTACTATGGACAAAATACTGTTGGGTGACAGAAATTGATATTTTCCCAAATCATATTTATCACGCTCTGGAGGTAGTAAGGATTTTACTACTAGACCAACAGCTATCTGTGAAGGTTGACACCGGGAGACCTATTGCAGAATCCTTAGACAAGAAGTTAGAATAAACGTAGGGGAATATTTTCAAAACAACAAAGGCATTGTAGATACGTCTGTGGTTCTCTGGGAGTCTTTTAAAGTTGGAAAAATGGGGGTGTGCATTTTCAAATACTTTTATTTATTGTGATCTTTACCCACACAGCTAAAATTGCTAGGAAGGAAACTCTAAGAATTTGAATTGTGCTATGTACACACTATAAGTATATATTTAAGGTGAGTTAGATACCGAAATGCTATGCCCTACACAGTCTATTCAGCAGTGCACAACTGATTATCAAGAAAAAGCTCCAGTAAGGAATGCTAGCACGCCTAGTCCTTAGTAAGTAAACTTACAAGGGGACGCATATAGGTCGATGAACCTTTTGAATCGCATGGAGTATCCTAGTCATGCAGTGACTATTGAATCAATAACTAACATCAATAATCAAGGAAACACTATAAAAACACAAAATTAAACCACACTAATAAATAAAACAACTACTCAGGAAAGTGTTAACAAGTTTTATTTCACTATTGCTTACAATTCTAAATCATATGTAATATCAACTTCATTCAAATCAACTCTTTATTAATTCATTCGTTAAAAGACATTGGGGGTCATTCAACCCTGGCGGACGGTGTTAAAGGTGCAGTAATACCGCAAACAGGCCGGCGGAGAAAAAAAGGGAATCATGACCCTGGCGGAAACCGCCAACAAAGACAGCCACTTTAACACACCGCCCGCCACAGCGGTACAGACAAGCAGCGCTGCGGTCACCGCCAACAGACAGGCGGAAGACAATGTACCACCCATAGTATCACAACCCGCCAATCCACCACCTTTTCCGGGGCAGATTCACTGTGGATAAAAACACGGCGGAAACAGTTACTGCAATGGGAAAACGCTCACCTGAACACATCCCACGAGGAAGGAGGACTCCATGGAGCCGGAATTACAAATCCTACCGGCCCTTGTATTCCTACTCATCTACGAAGAGCAACGCCGGCGCCGGCGAAGACAACGGTGAGTACTGCACCTACGACATAGGGGAGGGGGGAGGCAAAAGTTAGGGGGACACACACGAAACACCGCCACCCTCGCATATTACAACACACACACCAATGCATTCACAAAAATCACAGTAACAACCCACAACCCCCCCGGAAGAATGCAAAGACAAAACGAAATCAGTTCAAACATTGTAATGTATCAATATACATGTCTCAAAAATATACAGATATATTATAAAATTATTCAAAAGTATATACATTACGAGAAGTAGTGAAGATATGCACATATCAATGTCCGTGCACCACTAGTCCAAAAATGCATGGGCGAGGCCCACAAAAGATACCTGTCCACAAACGGAGAGAACACTGCCGGGGCATCAGATAGAAATACTACAGGCACCTCAGGGGGAAGGGAAGGGGGGGGACCTCAGCTGGATGATTGCAAAGCCAGATACACGACGGGGCTCCATGCCCATTGATGTATCCTGGGGAGTGCAAAGCCACAGTCTCTCAAGTCTCTACAGTGGGTGGTTTGCCCACTGTACCATCCTGGGGAGTGCAACGCCACAGTCTCTCAAGTCTCTACAGTGGGTGGTTTGCCCACTGTACCATCCTGGGGAGTGCAAAGCCACAGTCTCTCAAGTCTCTACAGTGGGTGGTTTGCCCACTGTACCATCCTGCGGAGTGCAAAGCCACAGTCTCTCAAGTCTCTACAGTGGGTGGTTTGCCCACTGTACCATCCTGGGGAGTGCAAAGCCATAGTCTCTCAAGTCTCTACAGTGGGTTGGTTGCCCACTGGACCATCCTGGGGATTGCAAAGCCACAGTTTCGCAAGTAGATAACAGCCTCCACTGGTTCTGGAGGGGGACTGGTGCCCAGACTGGATTAGTCTCCCCGTGACAGTTCCTGTCCCGTCACTGTCTCAGCTGCACATGGGATAACGATGCTTGATGTGGCGGCCTTTTCATTCTTCCCCGGTGCATGCCCTGTTCAGCGGTGCTTTGCCATGGCGGTCTCTGGACTGTTCAGCGGTGCTTTGCCATGGTGGTTCTGGACTGTTCAGCGGTGCTTTGCCATGGCGGTTCTGGACTGTTCAGCTGTGCTTTGCCATGGCGGGTCTGGACTTTTCAGCGGTGCTTTGCCATGGCGGTCTCTGGACTGTTCAGCTGTGCTTTGCCATGGCGGCTCTGGACTGTTCAGCGGTGCTTTGCCATGGCGGTTCTGGACTGTTCAGCTGTGCTTTGCCATGGCGGGTCTGGACTTTTCACCGGTGCTTTGCCATGGCGGTCTCTGGACTGTTCAGCTGTGCTTTGCCATGGCGGCTCTGGACTGTTCAGCGGTGCTTTGCCATGGCGGTTCTGGACTGTTCAGCGGTGCTTTGCCATGGCGGTCTCTGGACTGTTCAGCGGTGCTTTGCCATGGCGGTTCTGAACTGTTCAGCGGTGCTTTGCCATGGCGGCTCTGGACTGTTCAGCGGTGCTTTGCCATTGCGGTTCTGGACTGGGCATTGGTGTATGGCATGACGTTCTCTGGACTGGGCATTGGTGTGTGGCATGACGTTCCCTCATTGCCCAGCGGGCTGTGGCAGCCGGGGCCCTCCTGGGCACTGACTCCGGCGATGGCGGTGGTCTCCTGACCAGTGACGATACTTGGGCCCTCCTGGGCAATGACTCTGGCGGTGGTCTCCTGACCAGTGACGATACTTGGGCCCTCCTGGGCAATGACTCTGGCTGTGGTCTCCTGACCAGCGACGATACTTGGGCCCTCCTGGGCACTGTCTCCGGCGGTGGTCTCCTGACCAGTGACGATACTTGGGCCCTCCTGGGCAATGACTCGGGCGGTGGCGGTGGTCTCCTGACCAGTGACGATACTTGGGCCCTCCTGGGCACTGACTCCGGCGGTGGTCTCCGGACCAGTGATGATACTTGGGCCCTCCTGGGCAATGACTCCGGCGGTTGCGGTGGTCTCCTGACCAGTGACGATACTTGGGCCCTCCTGGGCACTGACTCCAGCGGTGGTCTCCGGACCAGTGACGATACTTGGGCCCTCCTGGGCAATGACTCTGGCGGTGGCGGTGGTCTCCGGACCAGTGACGATACTTGGGCCCTCCTGGGCAATGACTCTGCCGGTGGTCCCTTCCCTACCCTAGCCATGTGGCACATTCATTCACATGCATTCATGTTCCCTGAAGTCTGCCCCCTTCCCTCTTACAACCAGCCCTCTCCACCCAGGCCTAGCCCATACAACGTGCTACCTGTGTATTAACCTGTTGGTCTGGAGGCCCGTAGAGTAGCGTGTACTGGGGGAGGACCCCGTCTACCAGTTTCTCCAACTCCTGAGCAGTGAAGGCAGGGGGCCTTTCCCCAGACGCAGCAGCCATCATCGCTTCCAGACCGAGGTCACAGCAGCACTTGCAGTGTAGGTTCTCTCCTATCGAAGATCAGGTATCTAGTGATTGAACAGATAGAAACTGGCGGTGACGTCCGCGGCGGTGACGTCCGCGGCGGTGCTTATCATCACCGCCGGCGCACTTGTTCATTGGCTCCTGGGACCCATAGGGTCCAATGTTAACCAATGCAGCATTGCGCCGCGATCTATGACCGCCTACCACGACTGTGTGCAACGGCAACGCAGTTACCCCACAATCCCATTGTCCCAGTTTAGAGGTCAGGCAGCCGCCATTTCAGGGGCCCACATGGCTTCATTTACTTCTGCGTCACACATAGCTAGGCCTACACTCAACACACATACAGGAATGGTTTTGTGTTTGGTGTCGTCTTCTGTGTAACTGTGGGTACATATCTGGAAAAAAATTGACTCGGTCGTCGCTGTTGTCCTTCCTAGGCACCGTCAGCTGGGACATTTGAGAAGATGGCGGAATCCTCCGGTGTACCGACCGCTGGTGGACCTGTTGACAATGGAGGAGCGACATTTAATCGTCACCTACAGGTTTAACCGTGCCACAATCCAGGAACTATGTACCCAGTTGGAGCCAGACCTGATGTCAGCAATCCACCATCCCACTGGAATCCCCCCTGACATGCAGGTACTGTCCGTGCTCCATTTCCTTGCAAGTGGCTCTTTTCAGACAACAGTGGCCATGGCATCAGGGATGTCCCAGCCTATGTCTTCCAACATGCTGTCCAGAGTGTTGTCTGCCCTGCTGAAACACGTAAGGAGATACATAATTTTCCCTGAGGTGGAAGATTTGGCTACAGTGAAAGGTGACTTCTATGCCCTTGGACATATCCCCAATGTCATAGGTGCTATTGTGGGACCCATGTAGCTCTGGTCCCCCCCTCCCCCACAGGAGTGAACAGGTGTACAGGAACAGGGAGAGTTATCATTCGATGAATGTACAGATGGTATGTTTGGCAGACCAGTACATCTCCCAGGTTAATGCTATGTTCCCTGGCTCAGTGCATGACGCCTACATCCTGCGGAATAGCAGCATCCCTGATATGATGGGTGAACTCCAGAGGCACCGGGTGTGGCTATTAGGAGACTCTGGTTACCCCAACCTGTCCTGGGTATTGACCCCAGTGAGGAATCCCAGGACCAGGGCAGAGGAACGCTACAATGAGGCCCATGGCGGACTAGGAGGGTGATCGAATGCACCTTCGGCCTCCTTAAGGCCAGGTTCAGGTGCCTCCATATGACAGGTGGTTCCCTATTCTACTCACCGAAGAAGGTGTGCCAGATCATCATCGCCTGCTCGATGCTTCACAATCTTGCTTTGCGACGCCAGGTGCCTTTTCTGCAGGAGGATGGTCCAGATGACGGTGTTGTGGCAGCTGTGGAGCCTGTGGAGCCTGTGGACAGTGATGAGGAGGAAGCTGAGGAAGAATACAATGACAACAGGGAGTCAGTCATACAGCAATATTTCCAGTGACACACAGGTGAGAACATTTTCATTTTTAACATTACATTCACTGTCACACGTCTTCCTCTATCCTGTGTGTAATTTAATGGGATTATTTGGTAACTGAGTTGTTCCTTTCCATTACGGTTTCACAGGTGTGGTTACGAACGTGTGTCATCTGCATGCATCCTTCAAGGACTTGTGATGTGTGACATAGGTATGTTGGCTTTACAACTAGAAACGCATTTTGACACTGTCATTGATAATACATTTTACCAAATCATAGACTGACTCCAGATTGTTTTGTGGTTCAAGGGTGTTTATTGAAGTGCTCAAAAATGGAGGGGAGTTGTAAAATGGTGATGGGTGATGGTGGAGGAATGTCCATGGCAGAGTCCAGTCTATTAGTCTCACAGGTGCACTGCCCATATGGGCATAGGAAGTGGAGCTGGGGCAGTTTAAGTATGGACAGGGTAACAAAGTGGGACAGTGGGAGGACAATCAGGGTGGTCTCATTTCCTGGCGGGGGTCTTGCCATCTTGCTCTGTCCTGTTCCTGGATCTCAGGGACCGCTTGCGGGGTGGTTGTCCGTCTGCAGGGGGTGGGGTGCTGGTCCTGTGGCGGGGCGTCCTGTCCAGTAGTGCCGGTGGATGTGGTGGGCAGTTCATCGTCGTGGCTAGTGTCAGGGGCCCCTTGGAGTGCACGGTGTCCCTCATGGTCTGCTGTATGTCCTTCAGCACCCCTACGATGGTGCCCAAGGCGGAGCTGATGGTCCTGAGCTCCTCCCTAAACCCCAAATACTGTTCCTCCTGCAGGCTCTGGGTCTCCTGAAACTTGACCAGGACCGTCGCCCTTGTCTCCTGGGAGTGGTGGTATGCTCCCATGATGGAGGAGAGGGCCTTGTGGAGAGTGGGTTCCCTTGGCCTGTCCGCCCCCTGTCACACAGCAGCCCTCCCAGTTCCCCTGTGTTCCTATGCCTCCGTCCCCTGGACCATGTGCCCACTGCCCCCAGGTCCCTGTTGTTGTTGGGGTGGTGGGTTATCCTGGGTTCCCTGTACTGGTGGACACACAGCTGATTGACCTGTCCTGGGTACGGAGGTTTGGGCCCGCTGGGTGGGTGCTGTACTGGTGTTACCAGAGGTTGGAAGGTCAGTGTTGGGCTGTGCATGTGCAAGGGGAACCGACTGTCCCGAGGCCCACAATGGTCCGGGCTGGTCATCAGGCTCCAGTAGGGCAGAGCTGCTATCGTCACTGTGGGCCTCTTCTGTGGGTGGAGTGGAGATGTCTGGACCCTCCGGTGTGGTGACGGTACTTCGTGATCCTGCAGGGGCATAAGAGCATGATTATTGCATGTGTGTGTGTGATAGTGTGCAATGGGTGGGTGTGCGTGTACCCCAGTGCAAGCATTCCTGTGTGGGGACTTGTGTGATGATGGTTAGGGGGTTGTTATGGGTATGTGCAGTGGCCATGCTTTCGTGATGGGTGTCCATGCTTAGTTGTGTCATGCAGGGCTTTGTGTTGGGATGGGTGGTTTGTGTTATTAGTACATTAGTGAGGAGTCGTAGTGATAGGGGAGGGGGTGAGGGTGGGGGTGTGTGATAGCATGCAGGTAGGGTGGGGGATCTGATAGTTAAGATTTGACTTACCAATGTCCATTCCTCCACTGACTCATCTGAGGCCCTCAGGATGCATGATGGTCAAGACTTGCTCCTCCCATGTTGTTAGTTGTGGGGGAGGAGGTGGGGGCCGCCTCCAGTTCGCTGCACCGCGATGTTGTGCCTGGAGACCGTTGAACGCAACTTCCCCCGTAGGTCGTTCCACCTCTTCCTGATGTCCTCCCGATTTCTTGGGTGCTGTCCCACAGCGTTGACCCTGTCGACTATACTGCGCCATAGCTCCATCTTCCTGGCTATGGATGTGTGCTGCACCTGTGAGCCAAATAGCTGTGGCTCTACCCGTACGATTTCCTCCACCATGACCCTGAGCTCCTCCTCGGAAAAGCGGGGGTGTCTTTGGCGTGACATGGGGTGGTGTGTGTGATGTGTGGGGTGGTGTATGTGGTGATGAGTGTGGTGATGTGTAGTGGTGTGTGGTGTTTTGTGCGTGGATGTTGTGTGGGTGATGGTGTTGTGTGCTTCTGTGTGGTGGGATTGTCTAATCTGTGCTGTCTCTCTGGCCTTCGTGACTAATTTTTGGTCGTAGGGGTTTGTGGGTGATTTGGGTGTGTGTTTTATATTGTGTTGGGTGAGTGGGAGTGGTGCTTGTATGTGTATCAGGTGTGTGTATTTGGAATTGTCCAATGTGGTGGTGTTTTGGAGATGTGTGTGTATTTTGAGCGTGGCGATGTGTACCACCAATGGAATACTGCGGTTGAAAGACCGCCGCGTGGATTTGTGGGTCGTAATAGCATGGGTGTGATTCTGTTGGCGTGGAGGTGGAGGATTTGTTTTCGCCAGTTTAACACTGACCTTTGGTGTGGCGGAGTTGTGTGGGTGTTTGAATTTAGGCGGATTCCGTAATATGTGTCATAATAGCTGTGGCGGAATTCCGCAGACGCGGCGGTGTATTGGCGGTCTTCTGCACGGCGGTAAGCGGCTTTTACCGCCAATGTTGTAATGACCCCCATTATCTCTTCAAGAAAACATATGCGACAAAGCAACACCATAAGCTATGAATATCAGCATTAATAATGTAATTCAGCAGTTAAGCTCATCAGTCATTTGTCAACGTCACCCCTAACAGCATACCTAACCAAGATTAGCATTAGCATGGAGGTCGTCACTCGAAAACAATTTAGAGAAAACATTAATTTGGAAAAATCTACCTAAGTGTAAATCTCTATAAACAGCGCAGTTGGTACCTAGAAGAAAAGGCACAAAATCGTCAGTCACATTATTATAGCTACCTATCCAGGATGGATCAGCAACAAGTCAGACTTCGTCTTCAGGTCACCAATTAGTCAGCTACGGATCAGGCTCCCAGAGTATGAGCCCAAAATCGACACCTCGGACAGTGTCTCCTGACGTCATCAATTTTCTCCCCGCAGTTCTCATTCCTCACCCCTTGTCATGACTTTTTATTAGGGTCTCCCAGTCCATCCCCCTAATTGCTGATTGGTCAGACGCTCAGCAGAATTGGCTTTCACCTATAGTTTTTGTTAACCGAATCTGGTAATTTTAATAAACCTCAAGTTACATGAAACGGGTTGGTTCTTCTTGAGATGCCCTCATCATCCACTCCTTCAGGTATCAAGATTGTTGCATATGGCTCTCCAGTCAGTGCCTCTATTGTTCAAGTCCTGGGAAAGTACATTTAGCCTGCTCTCCACGTAATTATATCAAATTGTCTTCATCATCTCCTGTCTGTCGGTACATTGAAGAAAATTCTAGCTAAGTAACTTGAACTTCGAACTGGAAAGGCTGCAGTCCACGATTTCCAGTCCTTTGCAAGGTGTCCAGTTTCTCCATGTTCAGAGTGTGCGAGGCCCAGTGGAACTAGGCCCTTAGTTCAGCTAATTTAATAACACAAAACAGAGGTTATACGTCTCATTGTGACATATTACTAAATTTTTCTCATATATTATCATTATTTTTCACATTTTCAGTTGTTTTAGTACACATGGTGATCATACCCGAGGGCACATTTTTCAAATATGCACTTTATTTTTCTACAATTAATTTATCTATGCATTTTCACATTAGTAACAGCATATACATCTTTAATAATTTTCTTAATTAGTACATCTGCTTCAACAGTTCCTCCTCTGATGACTAAATATGTCATCACACCTTCCCTCATCATTACATTTTACATTTTTTTTTATGTCTCTTGACTTCTCCTTAAATTTTCTCTATAGATTCTTCTCCTAGGCTCTTCTTCCTTCCTCTGATAATTTTTGGATTTCCTTAATTTTCTCTTTTGCCATAATTTGCATGTACCCCATAATCCCAATATAGAAACAATCACAATTAATATTCCCTGTAAAATTTTCCATAATATCCCATACCAAATTTGACTAAACCAATTACCCATGAGAGCAAAACCATTTCCAACCTTTTCCCAAGCTCATGGTTCTTTCAATTCTGTCAAATCCTTGCTTGAATTAGTTGAGTTAGCAAGTAAGTCTCTTATCTCCTTATCACTATTAGGTATGTAAGAACAACAATTCCTAGCACTAATCATTTTACAGACTCTGCTGTCTTTCGCTAAAATTATGTCTACAGCAAGCCTATTTTGAAGTGTCATAGCTCTATCCACAGCCAATTCAGTATCTAGCAGGAGTATTGCCCCTGTAAAGTTCATCTGCATGTTATCCACAAAAGTAGACACCTTTCGTATCTTAATTGCATTCAAAATAACTCCTACAGAAGGAATTACTGCACCAAAAGAATCTCCCATAATTGCAGAAGAGCTTTCCCTCCTCTGTCGCTCATGATGTAATTCAGTCACTTTCAGAATTTTCTTTAAATCATCTATCAGATAAATTTTAGGGAAAACTATCCCCAAATAGCATGTCCGATACCATCCTCTAGGAAGACGGTAATAAGCATTAAGTCCACAAATATAGTAGATTCCAGGAATCACAGGGTCCTGACCATTCAGCATAAAAGTCCATTTACTCTGAAACAAAAACATATGCCTACATTCACTCGTTCCCACAAATAAAGTGTCAGTGCGTGATTTCGGCCTATATATACAAAGCTTTCCTACATGTAATGCATCTAAAGCTAATTTCCCTTTCGTTTTAATAGCAATATAAGCATAATCATTCTTATAAGTCCTTTTCTCCAATCCTTTCTCTAACTTCTCCTTCAATGCCTTCCTTCTATCATCAGTATGCCCTATGAAGCTCTTTTCTAACGGAGTTAGTAAGCAGGTTAGGTTATTTCTATGTGCATAAGCAGTTCCAAATGTTAGGGTTGGCTCAAATAATCCCCTAACTAGTACTATATCATGCTCCCTAGCTATTTTACTCAAATATCTAATAATAGGAACAAAGGAAAACACAACTTCATGGTTAGAATACAAATATTGAATATACTCTTGGTTATAGAATCTGGTTAGTAGCAAACTACAAGTTATGCCATAGGTTAACGGCAGACTATGGTACATAACCCCTTCTTCCACAGAGGAAGGAATTTGAGTACACATAAGACAATTCCTTGCATCCATCGTCTCAACTTACTCACTCAACAACCGATAGAACACATTAGAACAAAGCTCTCCTTGTGCATTAGTATAGTCATGCAAATATTTTTAATCTAACTTAAACCTCTTTAAAGCTGTTAGGGTAGTAGTCTCAGGATCAGAGATAATAGTAGCCTCTTTCATTTCATGAACAGACATTCCCACAATCATCATTATTAACATTATTCCACACATACTTGCCACTCCCACACTCAAATACCAACAATATTTAATATTTCTAAAATGATTATTTAATTCAGCCATGATCTGTAAAGAATCAGAAAGTAGAAATAACTCTTAAATAAAGAGCAACAGAAAAACAAAATCAAAAAGAAGGAAAAATAAGTATTTCTCGCAGTTGTTTCTCACATAGGAACCCTTTTCTCCTTTGTCAAAAATCTGTTAGCAGATTGTCACATCCAGGTTTTCAAATGTCATATAAGGTTATCAATGTCTTTTCCAGGTTTATTTCAACAGTCTCTTTTCAGATTTTCTTCAGATTAGCTCAGCAACTCAGTCTATTGATCCCTTTTAGGTTGCATCAAAGTACTGATTTGGAACTTCTCTGTCAAAACAAAAGGACATGAACTTGTTTTGCCATTCACTTGTTGCAGCATATGCCCACTCAGGACCTGTGTATCTTCGACTTGCTACTCTCTTTCTTTTCAATCTTCATTCTCCACTTGTTCTCCTTCACTCAATTCTTCTTTTCTCGTAGTATCCACTTCTTCCTCTATATGCTCATTTATCACCAACTCCTTCTTACTTGCAATTCGCGACTCAGGCCAATTGTCTCCTTTTCTCATTCATTCAGTCAATATTCTCCTTAGAATTGGACTCTTCTCTTTTTCTCTTTCCATGGTGTTTTCTCTTGATGGACCTGCAATGGGTTCAAGAGGAGTCAGACCACTTTGACTTTGATCCGTCTCAACTCTTTCACTCTCTTGATCTGGCACTTGCTCTGCTTGTTTTTCAGCACCGTCTGCTTCTGGGACAACCCCTGCAGTGCTCGGTTCTCCTGCTGTATCTGTTGAGTTAGAATCTTGCTCACCCTCCTGTAATTCTTCACTCTCGTCTCTTACAGGGATGATTGATCCATCCTCCACAAGCTCAGGATCAATCTCAGGATCAGCGTGTTCTTGTTCTAACTCATTTACAGTCACTTGCTTCACTATTGTTGGTGCTCTCAACAACACTTCCTTATGCTCTTGTGGGCTCACCACTCTCTTTGTATGGCTTGCATGAATCCATTTTGGCTGGCCTGCAGATTTTACAGCTGTCGCAGTTGTTAGCACCCCCTGGTATGGACCTTTCCAACGCGGTTCCAAACAGGTCTTGCGAACGTGCTTTTTGATGACGACCCAATCTCCAGCTCTCAGATTGTGGGTTGGCTCATGGATGGGTGGCAGAGTAACAGCCTGCACCTGCTGAGAGAAAGAGCGAATCACATCAGCCAGACCCTTGCAATAGTCCAATACCATATAATCTGTAATATTTACAAGTGCATTGGCTGGAATTGTTGGCAATCTCACTGCTCTGCCCATGAGGATCTCATGGGGTGGCAGTCCTGTCTTCCTGTCAGAAATATTTTGCATTGACATCAGTACCAAAGGTAAGGCATCTGGCCATTTCAAGTTAGTCACGGCACACATTTTGGCAATTCTCGATTTCAGTGTACCATTCATTTGCTCCAGTAGTCCTGATGCTTCAGGGCAGTAATTGCAATGCAACTTTTTCTCAGTGTTTAGTGCTGCAGATAAGAGTTTGATCACTTCGTTATTGAAGTGGGTTCCCCTATCCGATTCTAAAGAGATCGGAAATCTGAACTGTGGTATTAACTCTCTTAGCATCAGCTTCACTACTGTGAGACTGTCATTCCTTCGTGTGGGATATGCTTCAATCCAATGACCAAAGACACACAATCACCAACACGTACTTCTAACCACCACATGCAGGCATCTCAATGAAATCCAACTGAATGCTGCTGAATGGTCCTACTGCTCTTCCAATGTGGCTCAAATTCACCACTGTCCCTTTCCCCACATTTAGTTGCTGACAGATCACACATCGATGACATACTGCCTCTGCTGCTTGTCTGAATTTCGGATGAAACCAATCAACCTTAAACACTCTAACCATGGCATCTCTTCCAATATGTGCTTGGCCTTGGTAGTACCTGGCCATCTGAGTCAACAAACTGTTTGGCAATACCACCTGACCCTCTTCAGAAACCCAAATTTCATCAGATCTTTGCATAAATTTTAACTTAATCCAAAGCCTCTTTTCTTCTTTGTCTGCACTCTCTTGCAATGTTTTTAATTCCTCCAGTGTATCAATTACATTTAAGGCAAAACTTGCACAATTATTTTCTTCTTCAGGCATTAGTTCCCACTTGTCTTTAAAAGATATACAGTTCAATGCGCAAAACCTTGCAACTTGATCTGCATATCCATTTCCCAATGAAATATAATCCTGTGTCTTTTGATGTGCACTGCATTTTACCACAGCAATTTCTTGAGGTAACTGTATTGCGTACGACAACTCTTTTATTCGGTCGCCATTTCTCACTGTTGTCCCAGTAGAGGTCATAAAACCTTGCTGCGACCACAACTGACCAAAATCATGAACAATTCCAAATCCATATTGACTATCAATATAGATTGTGACTCTTAATATTGCAGAAACATAGCATGCTCTAGTAAGAGCTACCAGTTCTGCCACTTATGCAGAGAATACACCTGGAAGCCATGAAGCTTCTAACGTGCCTGTAATTGTGCACACTGCATATCCTTCTCTCAGTGTGCCTGTTCCATCTCTCAGAACCATCAACAAAGACAATTTGGCCATTTTCTTCTAAACGTGTGTCTCTAATATAAGACCTTGGTTATGAACACAATTCAGTTACCTCAAGACAATCATGCTCAACATCTTCTTCTTTTTCAATTTCAATGGTATCACTTGGAAGCAATGTTGCTGGATTCAGCACTGTACATCTCCTTAATGTTACATTTGTAGCACCCAATATGCTTGTCTCCTACCTTGTCAGTCTTGCACCCGTCAAGTATTGGGTTTTCGTCCTTGTCAGTAAAATCTCAACAGAATGTGGTACCATTACAGTCAAAGGGTATCCCATGACTACCCCCTCACATTGGGAAAGACTTTGACCAACTGTGGCTACTGTGCGCAGGCAACCTTGTAAAGCTGTTGCGACCGGGTCCAAAGTAGCTGAAAAATAAGCGACTGGGCGATAAGCACCTCCATAGACCTGTGTCAAAACACACAAAGAACAAGCATCACGTTCATTACAAAACAAAGTGAAATGCTTTGTGTAATCAGGCATTCCCAACGCTGGAGCTGTGCACAAACTCTCTCTCAATTCAGTGAAAGTTTTCATCTGATCTTCATCTAGGGTAATGGGATCTGTAACTTCGTTATGTGTCAACTGCTGCAAAGGTTTAGCAGTCTGAGAAAAATTCGGAATCCATTGTCTGCAGTATCCCACCATTCCCAGAAACATCCTGACATCTCTCTGAGAAGTCGGGGGCCTCTCTGCAGAATCATAGTAATTCTCTCCCTATAGATTCTCCTTAATCCCTTTTCAATCTGGTGTCCCAGGTATTTCACTGACGTTTGACAATACTGCAATTTCACAGGTGAAACCTTATGTCCAAATTCTCCCAAATGGTTCAATAGTGCAATCGAGTCATGTTTACACTCATCCCTTGTTCTGGATGCGATCAACAAATCATCAATGTACTGTACTATTGTGGATTGGCATGGCAATTCCAATGATTTCAAGTTCTTTCTCCAGATATGATTAAACAGAGATGGTGACTCTGTATACCCTTGTTGAAACCTGCACCAGCAGTAGACTCTGTCTAGGAATTTGAAACTAAAAAGAAACTGACTATCCTGATGAAAAGGCACAGAAAAGAAAGCTTGTGACATATCTACCACTGTGAACCACTGTGCATCGCAAGGAATCTGAAACAGTATCATTTAACCACCAAGTCATTCACTTTTCGCAAGTCCTGCACTACATGCACTTTTCCGCATGGCTTCTTTAAACCCATTATTCGTGAATTACACGGGCTGCTCAATACTTCTTTCAGAACTCCTTGTGTTAGAAAGTCTCCAATTATTTTTGCCACCATCATTAGAACATCTTGTGGCATGTTGTACTATGGAAGCTGCGGAAATACTGCATTGGGCTTCAGAGTGATCTTAATCGGCTCCACTCCCTTAATCAAACCTACTTCATTCCCTGTCAAATCCCTGACTTCTTCCTTCACTGTTCCCTGCAAGTCTACATGCAATTCTTTCACAGTAAACATCAGGAAAAATTCAATCAATGGGTATTTTTAATTAGCGTTGTTAACCATCATTTCAGTCACCTGTTCTTCTTCATCATCGCTATTTTTTGGGACTTCTAGCCAAGTGTCTGAGCAATGAATGGAGCATCTAGTCTTACACAGTAAGGGGGTCATTACACCATTGGCAATAAAAGGCACTTACCGCCCTGCAGAAGACCGCCAATACACCGCTGCGACCGCGGAATCCCGCCACAGCTATTATGACCCACATCTCAGAATCCGCTGAAATTCAGACACCCACACAAGTCCGCCACAACAAAGGTCAGTGTTAAACTGTCGAAAACAAAACCTCCACCTCCACGCCAACAGAAACACACCCATGCTATTATGACCCACAAATCCACGCAGCGGTCTTTCAGCCGCGGTATTCCATTGCGGTACACACCGCCGCGCTCAAAATACACACACATCTCCAAAACACCGCCACATTGGACAATTCGAAATACACACACCTGATACACATACAAACAACACTCCCACACACCCAACACAATATAAAACACACACCCACATCACCCACAAATCCCGACAACCAAAAAATAGAGACGAAGGCCAGAGAGAGAGCACAGATTAGACAACCCCACCACACAGAGGCACACAACACCATCACCCACACAACATCCACGCACAAAACACCCCACACTACTACACATCACCACACTCATCAACACATACACCACCCCATACATCACCTACACCACCCCATGGCACGCCAAAGACACCCCCGCTTTTCCGAGGAGGAGCTCAGGGTCATGGTGGAGGAAATCGTACGGGTAGAGCCACAGCTATTTGGCTCACAGGTGCAGCACACATCCATACCCAGGAAGATGGAGCTATGGCGCAGAATCGTGGACAGGGTCAACGCTGTGGGACAGCATCCAAGAAATCGTGAGGACATCAGGAAGAGGTGGAACGACCTATGGGGGAAGGTGCGTTCAGCGGTCTCCAGGCACAACATCGCGGTTCAGTGGACTGGCGGCGGACCCCCACAACTAACAACATGGGAGGAGCAAGTCTTGACCATCATGCATCCTGAGGGCCTCGGATGAGTCGGTGGAGGAATGGACACTGGTATGTCAAATCTTAACTATCATATCCCCCACCCTACCTGCTTGCTATCACACACCCCCACCCTCACCCCCTCCCTTATCACTCCAACTCCTCACTAATGTACTAATAACACAAACCACATATCCCAACATCAAGCCCTCAATGACACAACTAAGCATGGTCACCCCTCACCAAAGCATGCACACTGCACATACCCAGAACACCCCCCCAACCATCATAACACAAGCCCCCCCCCCACAGGAATGCTTGCACTGGTGTACACAGTGAGCCACCCATTGCACACCATGACACACACACATGCAAAAATCATGCACGTATACCCCTGCAGGATCACGAAGGACCGTCACCACACCGGAGGGTCCATACAACTCCACTCCACCCACAGAAGAGGCCCACAGTGACGATTGCAGCTCTGCCCTACTGGATCCTGATGACCAGCCCGGATCATCGTGGGCCTCGGGACTGTCGGTTCCCCTTGCACAGGCACAGCCCAACACTGACCTTCCACCCTCTGGTAACACCAGCACAGCACCCACCCAGCGGGCCCATACCTCCCTACCCAGGACACGTCAATCAGGGGTGTGTCCACCATTACAGGGAACCCAGGATAACCCACCACCCCAACAACAACAGGGACCTGGGGGCAGTGGTAGTGGGCACACGGTCCAGGGGACAGAGGCACAGGAACACAGGGGAACTGGGAGGGCTGCTGTGTGACAGGGGGTGGACAGGCCAAGGTAACCCACTCTCCACGAGGCCCTCTCCTCCATCATGGGAGCATACCACCACTCCCAGGAGACGATGACGATGGTCCTGGCCAAGTTTCAGGACACCCAGCGCCTGCAGGAGGAACAGTATTTGGGGTTCAGGGAGGAGCTCAGGACCATCAGCTCCGCCCTGGGCACCATCGTAGGGGTGCTGAAGGATATAATACAGCAGACCTTGAGGGACACCGTGGCACTCCAAGGGGCCCCTGACACTAGCCAGGACGATGAACTGCCCATCACCTCCGCCGGCGCTAGTGGACAGGACGTCCCGCCACAGGACCACCACACCAGCACCCCACCCCCTGCAGACGGACAACCACCACGCAAGCGGTCCCTGAGATCCAGGAACAGGACAGAGCAAGAAGAGAAGACCCCCGCCAGGAAATGAGACCACCCTGATTGTCCTCCCACTTTGTTACCCTGTCCATACTTTAACTGCCCCAGCTCCACTTCCTTTGCCCATATGGCCAGTGCACCTGTGTGACCAATGGACTGGACTCTGCCATGGACATTCCTCCACCGTCCCCCATCACCATAGTACAACCCCCCTCCATTTTTGAGCACTTCAATAAACACCCTTGAACCACAAAAAATCTGGAGTCAGTCTGTAATTTGGTAAAATGTATTATCAATGACAGGGTCAAAATGCATTTCTAGTTGTAAAGCCAACATACCTATGTCACACATCACAAGTCCTTGAAGGAAGCAAGCAGATAACACACGTTGGTAACCACACCTGTGAAACCATAATGGAAAGGTACAACTCAGTTACCAAATAATGCTATGAAATTACACACAGGATAGAGGAAGACGTGTGACAGTGAATGTAATGGTAAAAATTAAAATGTTCTCACCTGTGTGTCACTGGAAATATTGCTGTATGACTGACTCCCTGTTGTCGTTGTTTTCTTCCTCAGCTTCCTCCTCATCACTGTCCTCAGGCTCCACAGCTGCCACAACACCGTCATCTGGACCTTCCTCCTGCAGAAAAGGCACCTGGCGTTGCAAAGCAAGATTGTGAATCATCGAGCAGGCGATGATGATCTGGTACACCTTCGGGTGTAGAATAGGGAACCACCTGTCATATGGAGGCACCTGAACCTGGCCTTCAGGAGGCCGAAGGTGCGTTCGATCACCCTCCTAGTCTGCCCATGGGCCTCATTGTAGCATTCCTCTGCTCTGGTCCTGGGATTCCTCACTGGGGTCAGTAGCCAGGACAGGTTGGGGTAACCAGAGTCCCCTAATAGCCACACACGGTGCCTCTGGAGTTGACCCATCATATAAGGGACGCTGCTATTCCGCAGGATGTAGGCGTCATGCACTGAACAAGGGAACATAGCATTTACCTTGGAGATGTACTGCTCTGCTAAACATACCATCTGTACATTCATGGAATGATAACTCTTCCGGTTCCTGTACACCTGTTCACTCCTGTGGGGGGGGACCAGAGCTACATGGGTCCCATCAATAGCACCTATGATGTTGGGGATATGTCCAAGGGCATAGAAGTCACCTTTCACTGTAGCCAAATCCTCCACCTGAGGGAAAATGATGTATCTCCTTACGTGTTTAAGCAGGGCAGCCAACACTCTGGACAACACGTTGGAAAACATAGGCTGGGACATCCCTAATGCCATGGCCACTGTTGTCTGAAAAGACCCACTTGCAAGGAAATGGAGCACTGACAGCACCTGAACGTCAGGGGGGATTCCAGTGGGATGGCGGATTGGTGACATCAGGTCTGGCTCCAACTGGGTACATAGTTCCTGGATTGTGGCACGGTCAAACCTGTAGGTGATGATTAAATGTCGCTCCTCCATTGTCAACAGGTCCACCAGCGGTCGGTACACCGGAGGATTCCGCCATCTTCTCAATTGTCCCAGCTGACGGTGCCTAGGAAGGACAACAGCGACAACAGAGTCAACAAATTTCCAGGTATGTATCCACAGATACACAGAACACGACACCAAACACAAAACCATTCCTGTATGTGTGTTGAGTGTAGGCCTAGCTATGTGTGACGCAGAAGTAAATGAAGCCATGTGGGCCCCTGAAATGGCGGCTGCCTGACCTCTAAACTGGCACAATGGTATTGTGAGGTAACTGCGCTGGCATTGCACACCGTCGCAGTAGGCGGTGGTAGACCGCGGCGCAATGCAGCATTGGTTAACATTGGACCCTATGTATCCCAGGAGCCAATGAACAAGTGCAACGGTGTTGATGATACGCACCGCCGCGGACGTCACCGCCATTTTCTATCTATTCAATCACTCGATACCTGACCTTCGACAGGAGAGGATCTACACTGCAAGTGCTGCTGTGACCTCGGTCTGGAAGCGACGATGGCTGCTGCGTCTGGGGAAAGGGCCCCTGCCTTCACTGCTCAGGAGTTGGAGAAGCTAGTAGACTGGGTCCTCCCCAGTACACGCTACTCTACGGTCCTTCAGACCAACAGGTAAGTACACAGGGAGCACGTTGTATGGGTGTAGGAGGCTGGACTGGCTTGTAGTGAGTACCAAGGGGTACTTGCACCTTGCACCAGGCCCAGTTATCCCTTATTAGTGTATAGGGTGTCTAGCAGCTTAGGCTGATAGATAATGGTAGCTTAGCAGAGCAGCTTAGGCTGAACTAGGAGACGTGTGAAGCTACTACAGTACCACTTAGTGTCATATGCACAATATCATAAGAAAACACAATACACAGTTATACTAAAAATAAAGGTACTTTATTTTTATGACAATATGCCAAAGTATCTTAGAGTGTACCCTCAGTGAGAGGATAGGAAATATACACAAGATATATATACACAATAGCAAAAATATGCAGTATAGTCTTAGAAAACAGTGCAAACAATGTATAGTTACAATAGGATGCAATGGGGAAACATAGGGATAGGGGCAACACAAACCATATACTCCAGAAGTGGAATGCGAACCACGAATGGACCCCAAACCTATGTGACCTTGTAGAGGGTCGCTGGGACTATTAGAAAATAGTGAGAGTTAGCAAAATAACCCACCCCAAGACCCTGAAAAGTGAGTGCAAAGTGCACCAAAGTTCCCCTAAGGACAAAATAGTCGTGTTAGAGGGAGAATGCAAGGAAAACACAAATCAGCAATGCAACAACGATGGATTCCTGTCTGAAGGCACCTGTGGAACAAGGGGACCAAGTCCAAAAGTCACAAGCAGCTCGGAGATGGGCAGATGCCCAAGAAATGCCAGCGGTTGGTGCAAAGAAGCTCTTACTAGGCTGAAGAACTGTGAATACTGCAGGAACGACAAGGGCTAGAGACTTCCCCTTTGGAGGATGGATCCCGCACGCCTTGGAGAGTCGTGCAGAAGTGTTTTCCCGCCGGATGGACGCCAACAAGCCTTGCTACACGCAAATCGTGCGTTTGGCGTTTTTGGACGCTGCTGGGGCCCAGGAGGGACCAGGAGGTCGCAAATTGGACCTGCAGAGAGAAGGGACGTCGAGGAAGACAAGGAGCCCTCACTGAAGCAGGTAGCACCCGGAGAAGTGCCAGAAACAGGCACTACGAGGATGCGTGAAACGGTGCTCGTCGAAGTTGCACAAAGGAGTCCCACGTCGCCGGAGACCAACTTAGAAAGTCGTGCAATGCAGGTTAGAGTGCCGTGGACCCAGGCTTGGCTGTGCACGAAGGATTTCCGCCGGAAGTGCACAGGGGCCGGAGAAGCTTGCAAAGTCGCGGTTCCCAGCAATGCAGCCCAGCGAGGTGAGGCAAGGACTTACCTCCACCAAACTTGGGCTGAAGAGTCACTGGACTGTGGGGGTCACTTGGACGGTGTCGCTGGATTCGAGGGACCTCGCTCGTCGTGCTGAGAGGAGACCCAAGGGACCGGAAATGCAGCTTTTTGGTGCCTGCGGTTGCAGGGGGAAGATTCCGTCGACCCACGGGAGATTTCTTCGGAGCTTCTGGTGCAGAGAGGAGGCAGACTACCCCCACAGCATGCACAAGCAGGAAAACAGTCGAGAAGGCGGCAGGATCAGCGTTACAGAGTTGCAGTAGTCATCTTTGCTACTATGTTGCAGGTTTGCAGGCTTCCAGCGCGGTCAGCGGTCGATTCCTTATCAGAAGGTGAAGAGGGAGATGCAGAGGAACTCGGCTGAGCTCATGCATTCGTTATCTAGAGTTTCCCCAGAGACAGAGACCCTAAATAGCCAGAAAAGAGGGTTTGGCTACCTAGGAGAGAGGATAGGCTACTAACACCTGAAGGAGCCTATCAGCAGGAGTCTCTGACGTCACCTGGTGGCACTGGCCACTCAGAGCAGTCCAGTGTGCCAGCAGCACCTCTGTTTCCAAGATGGCAGAGGTCTGGAGCACACTGGAGGAGCTCTGGACACCTCCCAGGGGAGGTGCAGGTCAGGGGAGTGGTCACTCCCCTTTCCTTTGTCCAGTTTCGCGCCAGAGCAGGGGCTAAGGGGTCCCTGAACCGGTGTAGACTGGCTTATGCAGAATTGGGCACCTCTGTGCCCAACAAAGCATTTCCAGAGGCTGGGGGAGGCTACTCCTCCCCTGCCTTCACACCATTTTCCAAAGGGAGAGGGTGTCACACCCTCTCTCAGAGGAAGTTCTTTGTTCTGCCATCCTGGGCCAGGCCTGGCTGGACCCCAGGAGGGCAGATGCCTGTCTGAGGGGTTGGCAGCAGCAGCAGCTGCAGTGAAACCCCAGGAAGGGCAGTTTGGCAGTACCAGGGTCTGTGCTACAGACCACTGGGATCATGGGATTGTGCCAACTATGCCAGGATGGCATAGAGGGGGCAATTCCATGATCATAGACATGTTACATGGCCATATTCGGAGTTACCATTGTGAAGCTACATATAGGTAGTGACCTATATGTAGTGCACGCGTGTAATGGTGTCCCCGCACTCACAAAGTTCAGGGAATTGGCTCTGAACAATGTGGGGGCACCTTGGCTAGTGCCAGGGTGCCCTCACACTAAGTAACTTTGCACCTAACATTTACCAGGTAAAGGTTAGACATATAGGTGACTTATAAGTTACTTAAGTGCAGTGTAAAATGGCTGTGAAATAACGTGGACGTTATTTCACTCAGGCTGCAGTGGCAGGCCTGTGTAAGAATTGTCAGAGCTCCCTATGGGTGGCAAAAGAAATGCTGCAGCCCATAGGGATCTCCTGGAACCCCAATACCCTGGGTACCTCAGTACCATATACTAGGGAATTATAAGGGTGTTCCAGTAAGCCAATGTAAATTGGTAAAAAATGGTCACTAGCCTGTTAGTGACAATTTGAAAGTAATGAGAGAGCATAACCACTGAGGTTCTGGTTAGCAGAGCCTCAGTGAGACAGTTAGGCACCACACAGGGAACATATACATGCACACCTATGAGCACTGGGGCCCTGTGTGACAGGGTCCCAGTGACACATACATATAGGCCACAAACCTATGAGCACTGGGGTCCTGACCAGCAGGATCCCAGTGACACATAACAACCATTCTGAAAACATAGTGTTTTCACTATGAGCACTGAGGCCTGGCTATCAGGATCCCAGTGAGACAGTGAAAACAGTGACAAACACCCTGACATACACTCACAAACAGGCCAAAAGTGGGGGTAACAAGGCTAGAAAGAGGCTACCTTCTCACAATGGGCTAGGCCTGGGTGGAGAGGGCTGGTTGTAAGAGGGAAGGGGGCAGAGTTCAGGGAACATGAATGCACGTGAATGCATGTGCCACATGGCAAGGGTAGGGAGGGGGGACACTTACATTGACGGTGCAGTTGGTAATGACTTCTCTTCTTCCCTTGCGCATGTCATGTAGGTCAGTGCCCACCAGAAGAAGGACATTTGGCGTGCCATCGCCAAGGAAATCCGGACCCTGGGGGCCCACCAGAGACTGGGCACCAACTGCCGGAAAAGATGGGAGGACATTCGCCACTGCAGCAAGAATACGGCGGAGGCTCAGCTGGGGATGGCCTCTCAACGTGGGAGGGGTGCCCGTCGCACCATGACCACCCTGATGTTCCGGATCCTGGCGGTGGCCTACCCTGAGTTGGATGGGCACTTGAGGGCATCACATCAGACACAAGGGGGTGAGTACACTATCATTCTGGGGACTTTGCGCGCAGTTGAGGGGTCGAGGTGTGGGAGGAGGGCTGTGGGTTTCCCTAGACCATGGCGACTTCCATAGGCTAGGCCCCTCCGTAATGCAGGCAATGTGGCACTCCACCCCACCGCAGTAGAGTGCCAAGTACAGGTATACATGCCCCTGTGGCATCCATGTGTGCAGATGTCCACCATAGCCATGTAGACCAGATCCCAGAAATTGCATCTGCAGAGGCCAGGAGCATGGCGTAGTGCAGGGGGCTGCTGTGGCTGTATTTTCCGCCAACGGTAGCAGTATGCCATGCACTCAACCTGTCTTTCTTCTGTCGACCCCCCCTTTTTGTGCTCTCCCTGTTCTTTTGTGCATCAACATCATCAGGCGGAGGTACAGTGGCACCGGAGCACGAGGGAGCTGCATCCCATATGGCCATGGAGGGCCACACCACGGACTCAGAATGCACCAGTGGGACGGAGGGCGAGGGGAGCTTTACGTCGGCCACCGGATCACCAACCAGCAACACAAACTCGTCCGCCGATGGGAGCTCCTTTGTGGTGGCGGCACCATCTGTTCCCTCCCACTTCTACAGGTACAGCCGCCACCTCCCCTACCAGCACCGCCCTCCCAGCAGCCCCTCAGCGTTCGCCCAGTGCCCGCTCACCCAGGAGGGTGGGCATCACCTTCGCCCCAGGCACCTCCGGCCCTGCCCCAGTCACCCCTACTGCCCTCAGTGAGGAGGCCATTGACCTCCTCAGGTCACTCACTGTTGGGCAGTCTACCATTGTGAATGCCATCCAGGGTGTAGAAAGGGAGTTGCAACACACTAATGCATTCCTGGAGGGCATTCATTCTGGTCAGGCTGCTCTTCAGCGAACCCTGCAATCTCTGGCCTCAGCACTAATGGCAGCCATTGTCCCTGTCTCTAGCCTCCCCCCTCCAACTTCCTCCACCCAGACCCAATCCCCTGTACCCCAGCCCGTCCCAGGCACACCATCAGACCAGCATGCACACACCTCAACACACAAAAGTAGCTCAGGCAAACATAGGCACCACACATCCCACAGGCACTCAAACAAGCATCACACACATACAGACACAGCAACATCCACTGCCTCCACTGTGTCCCCCTCCTCATCGTCTCCCTCCTCCCTCCCAGTGTCGTCTACACTCTCACCTGCATGCACTACATCTACAGGCACTAAGACTCGCACCAGAACACCCAGCACCACATCCCGCTCACCTGCACTCATCAACCCCACTACCATTTACACATCCCCTGTGTCCTCTCCCAGTGTGTCTGTGACGCCCCCTCCCAAAGTACACAAACTCGGGCACCCACACGCCCAACATCCATCCACCTCACGACAGCCTCCAGTACCTGCACCCAAATCATCTAAAGTTACACCTCCTACAACCACCTCCTCTTCCTCCACTCCCAGACCCCTCCAGCAACCCATCCCAGTGTTCGTCAGAAACTCTTCCTCAGCAACGTTGACCTCTTTCCCACCACCCCCACCCCTCCAATTCATAGGTCCCGTAGTAGCACCTCAGCCAAAAAAAGTCCAGTACCAGTGGTGCGTGTTAAAGGTGTGTGGAGTGCACCGGCCTCCAGGGCAGCCAGTGTGACACGGAGCCAAAGTACTGCCAGTCCACCCCCTGTAAAGCACCTTAAGTTGGAAAGAGGACGACGGGAGAGGGTGAAGACTCCTGCCGGCAAAACAGCTCACAAGGGTCCCGGGGGTGTGCAGAGTCAGCTGTGACTCCTCCCAAGGTGGTGAAGGGGCAGAAGAAGTCTCCAAAGTCTGCTAAGAGCAGCACGGCGGAGAAGGCCGCCATCCTCCCCGCCGGCCGGGACGCCACCGCCAGCACTGTCGTCACTGGTCCAGAGACCACCGCCAGAGTCAGTGCCCTGGAGGGCAGCAGTATCGTCACTGGTCCAGAGTCCACCGAAAGAGTCAGTGCCCTGGAGGGCAGCAGTATCTTCACTGGTCCGGAGACCACCGCCAGAGTCAGTGCCCTGGAGGGCAGCAGTATCGTCACTGGTCCGGAGACCACCGCCAGTTTCAGTGCCCTGGAGGGCAGCAGTATCGTCACTGGTCCGGAGACCACCGCCAGAGTCAGTGCCCTGGAGGGCAGCAGTATCGTCACTGGTCCGGAGACCACCGCCAACGTCAGTGACCTGGAGGGCCCCGGGAGCCACAGCCCCGCTGGGCACTGAGGGACCGTCATGCCACAAACCGCTGCACAGGTCAGAGACAGCAAAGGCAAGCACCGCTAAACAGGGCAAAGACAGCAAAGGCAAGCACCGCTGAACAGGGCAAAGACCGCCATGGTGAAGACCGCTGAACAGGGCAAAGACCGCCATGGTGAAGACTGCTGAACAGGGCATAGCACCACTGAACAGGGCAAAGACAGCAAAGGCAAAGCACCGCTGAACAGTGCAAAGACAGCAAAGGCAAAGCACCGCTGAACAGGGCAAAGACCGCCATGGTGAAGACCGCTGAACAGGGCAATGCACCGCTGAACAGGGCAAAGACAGCAAAGGCAAAGCAACGCTGAACAGGGCAAAGACTGCCATGGTGAAGACCGCTGAACAGGGCAAAGACCGCCATGGTGAAGACCGCTGAACAGGGAAAAGCACCTCTGAACAGGGCAAAGCACCGCTGAACAGGGCAAAGACAGCAAAGGCAAAGCACCGCTGAACAGGGCAAAGACCGCCATGGTGAAGACTGCTGAACAGGGCAATGCACCACTGAACAGGGCAAAGACAGCAAAGGCAAAGCACCGCTGAACAGGGCAAAGACCGCCATGGTGAAGACCACTGAACAGGGCAATGCACTGCTGAACAGGGCAAAGACAGCAAAGGCAAAGCACCGCTGAACAGGGCAAAGACCGCCATGGTGAAGACCGCTAAACAGGGCAAAGCATCGCTGAACAGGGCAAAGATAGCAAAGGCAAAGCACCGCTGAACAGGGCAAAGACCGCCATGGTGAAGACCGCTGAACAGGGCAATGCACCGCTGAACAGGGCAAAGACAGCAAAGGCAAGCACCGCTGAACAGGGCAAAGACCGCCATGGTGAAGAACCGCTGAACAGGGCAAAGACCGCCATGGTGAAGACCGCTGAACAGGGCAAAGCACCGCTGAACAGGGCAAAGACAGCAAAGGAAAGCACAGCTGAACAGGGCAAAAACCGCCATGGTGAAGAACCGCTGAACAGGGCAAAGACTGCCATGGTGAAGACCGCTGAACAGGGCAAAGCACCGCTGAACAGGGCAAAGACAGCAAAGGCAAAACACTGCTGAACAGGACAAAGACCACCATGGTGAAGACCGCTGAACAGGGCAAAGACCGCCAAATCAAGCATCGTTAGCCCATGTGCAGCTGGGACAGTGACGGAACTGGGACCGTCACGGGGATCGTGATGCACTCTGGGCACCATTCCCCCTCCAGAACCAGTGGAGACCTGCATCCACTCTGTCTGTCCTTCACAGGATGAAGCATTCTGGGCACCATGCCTCCTCCAGAGCCAGTGGAGACCTGCATCCACTTGAGAGACTGTGGCTTTGCACTCCCCAGGATGGTACAGTGGGCAAACCACCCACTGTAGAGACTTGAGAGAATGTGGCTTTGCACTTCCCAGGATAAAGCAGAGGGCAAACCACCCACTGTAGAGACTTGAGAGACTGTGGCTTTGCACTCCCCAGGATGGTACAGTGGGCAAACCACCCACTGTAGAGACTTGAGAGACTGTGGCTTTGCACTCCCCAGGATGGTACAGTGGGCAAACCACCCACTGGAGAGACTTGAGAGACTGTGGCTTTGCACTCCCCAGGATAAAGCAGTGGGCAAACCACCCACTGTAGAGACTTGAGAGACTGTGGCTTTGCACTCCCCAGGATACATCAATGGGCATGGAGCCCCGTCGTGGATCTGGCGTGGTGCTGTAATCCGGCTGAGGTGCCCCCCCTTCCCTTCCCCCTGAGGTGCCTGTTGTATTTCTATCTGATACCCCTGCAGTGTTCTCTCCGTTTGTGGACAGGTATCTAGTGTGGGCCTCGCCCATGCATTTTGGGCCCAGTGGTCCACGGACATTGATATGTGCATACCTGCAGTAATAATCGTGATGTATGATTTTCGAATGTTTATATATATCTGTATATATTTGGTTACTGTATTTTGAAACATTACAATGTTTGAACTGATTTCCTTTTGTCTTTGCATTCTTCCGGGGGGGTTGTGGGTTGTTACTGTGCTGTTTGGAAATGCTCCTCTACGAACACCACACCACAGCCACCACACACTGTGTGTGTTGTAGTGGGCGAGGGTCGGGTTGGCGGTGTTGCGTGTGTGTCCCCCTGACTTTTGCCTCCCCCTCCCCTATGTCATAGGTGCAGTACTCACTGTTGTCTTCGGTGCCTACGTTGCTGGTGTTCGTAGAGGAGCAGGAAGACAAGCGCAGGGAGTATTTGTAGTTCGGGCTCCATGGTGGCCTCCTTCCTCGTGGAGTGTGTTGAGGTGAGCGTTTTCCCATTGCAAAAGCTGTTTCCGCAGTGTTTTTATCCACGGTGTATCGGCCCCAGAAAAGGTGGCGGATTGGCGGGTTGTGATACTGTGGGCGGTACATTTTCTTCCGCCTGTCTGTTGGCGGTGACCGCCGCGCTGCTTTTCTGTACCACCGTGGCGGTCGGAGTGCTAAAGTGGCTGTCTATGTTGGCGGTTTCTGTCACGGTCATAATTCCTTTTTTTTGTCCGCCGGCCTGTTTGCGGTATTACCGCAGCTTTAACACCGTCCACCAGGGTTGTAATGACCCCCATAATCTTTTAAAGACAACATATGTGACAAAGCAACACCATAAGCTCTGAATATCAGCATTAATAATGTAATCCAGCAATTAAGCTCGTCAGTCATTTGTCACCGTCAACGTCACCCCTAACAGCCTACCTAACCAAGATTAGCATTGGCATGGGGTTCTTCATGTGAAAACAATTTAGAGAAAACATTAATTTGGAAAAATCTACCTAAGTGTGAATCTCTATAAACAGCGCAGTTAGTACCTAAAAGAAAAGGCACAAAATCATCAGTCACATTACTATAGCTCCCTATCCAGGATGGATCAGCAATAAGTCAGTCTTCATCTTCAGGTCATCAATTAGTCAGCTACGGATCAGGCTCACAGAGTATGAGCCCAATATCAGCACCTCGGACAGCGTCTCCTGACGTCATCAATTTTCTCCCCGCAGTTCTCATTCCTCACCGCTTGTCATTACTTTTTATTAGGGTCTCCCAGTCCATCCTCCTAATTGCTAATTGGTCAGATGGTCAGCAGATATGACTTTAACCTATAGTTTTTGTTTACCGAATCTACTAATTTTAATAAACTTCAAGTTACACGAAACGGATTGGTTCTTCTTGCGATGCCCTCATCATCCGGTCATTCAGGTATCAAAATTGTTGCATATGACTCTCCAGTCAGTGCCTCTATTGTTCAAGTCCTGGGAAAGTACATTTAGCCTGCTCTACACGTAATTGTATCAAATTGACATAATTATCTCCTGTCCGTCGGTACATTGCAGAAAATTCTAGCTAAGTAACTTGAACTTTGAACGGGTCAAGGCTGCAGTCCATGATTTCCAGTCCCTTGCAAGGTGTCCATTTTCTCCATGTTCAGAGTGTGCAAGGGCCAGTGGAACTAGGCCCTTAGTTCAGCTAACTTAATAACACAAAACAGAGGTTATACGTCTCATTATGACATATTACTACATTTTTCTCATATATTTTCATTATTTTTCAAATTTTCAGTTGTTTTAGTACACATGGTGATCATACCTGAGGGCACATTTTTCAAACATGCACATTATTTTTCTACAATTAATTTCTCTATGCATTTTCACATTAGTATCAACATATAAATCATTAATAGCAATGACACTCTAGATTTGCTCACCTCAAATGTCTGTTTATCTTTCAGAGATTTTAAGCATAGGCTCAGCACTGTGGTATTAACACTGAGTTCGATAGGGACAAAGTCTTTTGCCATTTGTACAGCAAAATCTTCAATCCTATGCTTAAAGGCCCCCTCCCCCACACTGGCCATTCACTCACTTTTTGCGGCTAATCGGCTGCTTCACAATATTTATGTCCCACCATGCCGTCATCAATATCCACACCTTTTCATCTACTTTGTGGACCAGCACCGTTATGCAGGTCATTTCTTTTACACCCCTCCGCCCCTTTTTTTATCGTTCCACTGCTGGTTCCTTTTTTACCTGCCTGGTTAAAATATCTTTCAACTATTCCCCTGCGTTCAACTCATTATTACGGTCACTTCTGACTACAATTGCACTGTGAGACTAGCTGCCTCCTATGCTCTACAGCTCAACCATGCCCCTACACCCTGCCCTTTTTACCGTACCTTAGCATTTCTTCAGTATCTCCACCATCAACTTACATCAAATATATTTAATTTTCCAGTCTTCAATGGGCTTATCACGGCCCCTTCCTACAACACCTAATCTGATTTATATGATGCCATAACTACACTATTTCCGTCCACTACGCTACAACTACCCGGAACTCTTTACCTGGAGCACCACAAGATACCGGTGGACTACATGACTGCTCAGCCTCTCATATGTGAACCACTTTTACCCATAATTTTCGGTACGTTGCCTCCTCACTTTCAGAATATGATTACATCTCCTCCTCTCTTGTTTTCTTCATTCTGGTGCTTAAACTTATGGTCACAGAAATACTTCAACAAGCTCATTTAATTTTCTGACTTTCTGAGCAAGTTACCATTTTACTTTATTGCACTGGTGCTAAGTACACAACTCTCTTTCTAAACACTTGTTTACCTGTGTGCTCACAAATTATGTTTTTTTTCCTACCACATCTCTGTTTGTATAGATCTAGTTCACCTGTTGTACACATCTTAATCCTCCATCTCGTCTTCTCTTAAAGTTGGGTATTTTGGTTTTGCTTGACGGTTTACCTTCACCTGCCTTTTTGACCCATTCGCTTTCCTTCCCCCTACCATCCTACTCTCCCTTTATGCTTCCATCATACTTTCTTTTTACTCTTTTTACTCCTGAGTATCTTTCACTATAATGCCTTTTCCTTTCTTGCACATTACATTCTGTTTTTGATTTCTGATTCACAGCCTTGAAAAAGTCCTTTGGACGAAACACGTGTTGGCTGTTTGCGCAATGTACATGATTACCAGGAATAAAGGTCATTAATTGGTAAAACAACCTTGATTGAACTTTGGACTCTCATTTCATTTGGAATATACTGCTTGGACTACCTTCTGGAGTGCCCTGGTATTTTGCCTCAATAAGCTTTCCAGTACTGTGGGATATGGTAATGTCCAAAATCCTTTTTATTTAACCCCTTAGTTGCTGGGAAAAAGGGCAACCAAAGAAGGCTTGTGGTTTTTTCCTTGAAAATGGCGTCAACAAAGGGTTTGCGGTGCTAAAATCACCATCTTCCCAGCTTTCAGGAACAGGCAGACATGAATCAGAAATACACATTTTTCGACACAATTTTGGCATTTTACTGGATCATACCCCATTTTTACTATTTTTTGTGCTTTCAGCCTCCTTACAGTTAGTGACAGGAATGGGTGTGAAACCAATGCTGGATCCCGGAAAGCTAACCATTTCTGAAACGTAGACAAAATTGTGAATTCAACAAGGGGTAATTTGTGTAGATCCTACAAGGTTTTCGTACAGAAAATAACAGCTGAAATAAAAAAAAATGAAATTGAGCTGAAAAAAACAGCCATTTTTCTCCATGTTTTACTCTATAACTTTTTCCTGTGATGTCAGATTTTTTAAAGCAATATACCATTACGTCTGCTGGACTCTTCTGGTTGCGGGGATATATAGGGCTTGTAGGTTCATCAAGATCCCTAGGTACCCAGAGCCAATAAATAAGCTGCACCTTGCAATAGGTTTTCATTCTATACCGGTATAGAGCAGTTCATTTGCTGAAATATAAAGAGTGAAAAATAGGTATCAAGAAAACCTTTGTATTTCCAAAATGGGCATAAGATAAGGTGTTGAGAAGCAGTGGTTATTTACACATCTCTGAATAGTCGAGTGCCCATACCAGCATGTGAATTACAGGCCATTTTTTAAATAGACGTCTTTTTTACACACTGTCTTACATTTGGAAGGAAATAATGTAGAGAAAGACAAGAGGCAATAACACTTGTTTTGCTATTCTTTGTTCCCCCAGGTCTCCCAATAAAAATGGTACCTTACTTGCGTGGGTAGGCCTAAAGCTCGCGTCAGGAAACACAACATGGACACATCACATTTTTACATCGACATCGGACGTGTTTTTTGCAAACTGCCTAGCTCTAGATTTTGGCCTCTAGCTCAGCCGGCACCTAGGGAAACGTACAAACCTGTGCATTTTTAAAAACTAGACACCTAGGGGAATCTAAGATGAGGTGACTTGTGGGGCTCTCACCAGGTTCTGTTACCCAGAATCCTTTGCAAACCTCAAAATGTCGCCAAAAAAACAATTTTTCCTCACATTTCGGTGACAGAAAATTCTGGAATCTGAGAGGAGCCACAAATTTCCTTCTACCCAGCATTCTCCTAAGTCTCCCGATAAAAATGGTACCTCACTTGTGTGGGTAGGCCTCGCGCCCGCGACAGGAAATGCCCCAAAACACAACGTGCACACATCACATTTTCCAGAGACAACAGAGCTGTTTTTTTGGAAAGTGCCTAGCTGAGCTGTGGATTTTGGCCTCTAGCTCAGCTGGCACCTAAGGAAACCTACCAAACCTATGCATTTCTGAAAACTAGACACCACAAGGCCGCTTCCTGCTCCGACGATGACGTCAGCACACCGAAAGGGTGGGTAGGGGGCCGGGGGAGATACGGAAGGTATTCTGTGGCTCCGGGGGTGTTTTAAAAATCATTTTTTAAACCCCTCCCTGGTGTCGGCTGGTTGTGACCCGCACCAGGGAAGGTAGTGCGGACATCGTCCAGTGGCCGACGCCCACACTGTAAGGGGTAATTAGCGCATGATGGCATAAACAATCCTTTATGTTTATGCAAGCATGCACTAATTAAATAAAAAGGATTTTGGACATTACCGTATCCCAGAGTACATGTGTGTGTTAATTTACTGCAGGGGGCTGCCTACCCCCCCTGCAGCCCTAGGGACTGCCACCTCCCCAGGGATATTATTAAATTCAATGCAGCAGTGTATCCCCCCTGCAGCCCCGGGGACCACCACCTCCCCAGGGCTTAAATGTTATTCAATGTGGGGCAGGTTCACGCAGCCCGCAGCCCTGGGAACCACCACCTCCCCAGGTCAGTAATTATAAACAGTGCGGGTGGCTGCCCAGCCCCCACAGCCATGGGGCCACTACCTCCCTGGGTCTTTACTCATTAGAGGGGGACTGCACATCCCCCCTCGAAGAGCCACTAATGGCCTGGGGACCGCCACCCCTCAGGGCTGGTTCCTGCTATGTCCCAGGGTGCACACCCCGGGATATAACTGTTTGCTTTTAGGTGGTGGGAGCTGACCACCCCACTAACCAAAAGCAAGCAAAGTCTGCTTTCTGACAGTGGGGGCTGTTTTCATCTGTCTTCCTGCACACAAATTTGCCTCAGGGAACACAGATGAAAATATTGTTCCTGCAAGCAGGGAGCTGCTATTGAAAGTAGCTCCTTGATTGGGGGAGCATTGCAGGCTCCCATAGGACATAGGGAGCAAGCTAGGACCTCAGGGGGCCTTGAAGCTCCCCCTGAGGTCTTGTCAATCTCTCTCTCTCTCTTCCATCCCATAAGAGGATGGAAGACAGTGAGAGAGAGAATGTAATTACAAAAGTCTCTCCACTCAATGACTTGAAGGAGTAAGACTAGTTAGACGTGGTTTGAATTTGATAGTTACGTTATGATGCAAAGCAGAACAGAGTCTCTTCTGTCCTGCTGTTAAAACTCTTGGACTGTCACTCAGTAGTTTGATGGTTCAAAGCCTAGTATCTCAAGGCAGTGGGTCCATTTATTTACAAGTGTTTAGACTGTTAAACTGTTCCTAGTAATGGGATATTCATGTCTCTTTCCTCTCTAATTGTGTGGGCTTAATGTCAGTAACATCTGGAGAAAGCACAATAAGGAGTCACCTATGGCCTAATGGTTAAGGTCTCAGACCCTCAGACTGACAGTTCAGGGCCCTAGTCCAAGCATGTCTGAGGTCAAGTACCTGCTTTGATTTCTTTTCAACTTCAAATGTTTAAGGTTCATACAGAAAGTTGATTTAACTCGTTTTTATTGACAAATACGCTTTTCTTTTTGATTTGTCCTAAAAAATCTCATTTTACTTACATCATTCATCAAAGCCTAAAACCTCCCTTCCTCTCTCTCTCAAGTTCTCTCTGTCAATCTCCTTCTCTTAATTTCTCTGTCTCTCAATCTCTTACTTTCTCTCTCTTTCTCTCTTCCATCCCAAAGAGAGCGAAGTATAGTCACTGCAATGGTCTTTCCCTGCAATAACTTCAGAGAATAAAGACTCACTTGTGGCGTAATGGTTAAGGGCACAGACCCTCACACTGAAAGTGGAGGGTTCTAGTCCAGGTATGTCTGTGGTCATTTTCCTACTTTAATTTGTTTTCAATCTTCAACATTTTAAGGTTCATGATGAAAGGTGATCTCACTCTTTTTAATTGGCATACATATTTGTTTTCATTTTGTCAAGATAATCTCATTCTACGTATATCATTCACTAAAGCCTAAACAATTGTCTGTCTCTCTCCTTCTCTTTTTCAGTTTTTCACCCACTCATACACCTACTCACAATCTTATGCGCCCACTCACAGACCTACTCAGAAACTTGTGCACCTACCCACAGACCGACTCAGACCCTTGTGCACCCACTCAGAACCCCACTCAGACTCTTACACTCCCACTCAGACACACTCAGACACACACACACACGCACCCAGTCACACACCCACTCAGATTCTCACACACCCACTCACAGACCCACTGAAAACATTATTCACACACTCACAGACCCACACAGAAACTGACACACCCTCTATGACACTAATGTACCCACTCTGACACCCAGACAGATAATCTCACAGCCACTGTCACTACACAGACACCCTCTCACCTGTTCTCACACCCAGAGAGACAGGTCGCGGTCAACACCCGACGTGCACGGCGAAAGGGATGTGCACAGCGCGGTGGTGGGTGTTTAGGGGGTTGGCTTCAGGGTTTGGTTGCAGGCCAGGCCCTGTGGCC
Source organism: Pleurodeles waltl (assembly GCF_031143425.1). Classification (NCBI taxonomy): domain Eukaryota; kingdom Metazoa; phylum Chordata; class Amphibia; order Caudata; family Salamandridae; genus Pleurodeles; species Pleurodeles waltl. The sequence goes on from NC_090451.1 coordinate 583,576,044, forward strand.
CATCATTGCACGCATAGTGGTTGGGTTGACGTATAGCAATGAAAATTACTTTACTTTATCACGTCATAGAAATTCACTGAAAAATACAAAGGTTACAGGGATGTTATAGTTAGAAAATAGAATAAAAAAATCGAAATTCACTTTAAAAAAAAGTTTACAGGGACGTTCTATGAAGGCTCACTTACAAAACCATGGAATTCACTTGTTATAGTTATCTCAATGCCCTAAGGGTAACTATAACTTTTATATTTTGTAAGTTTGTGCTGCTTTTGCGTAAAAAAATGATGTAAAGGCAGCGCTAACATTTCATAAATCAGGTCCCATGTACTTAAGGACCTCTCTGCTGAGGGTATATCAAAATGTGTGTCCTTCACAAAACATTTAAACTAACAGCTGCAGAACACCATCCTACTAGGTCCCTCACACAAAATTGTAAGAGTACATTTTTGTATGTATAATTTTCCGTAATTTATAGATAAATGGCACTGAAGATTTGTTTACTGTTGTATGCTTGCCGCTGTCCTGGTGCAGTGGTTCTCAGTATCTTGGTGGATCTTGGCAAAGGCATGCCGCTTACATATACCCTCATTGAGTAAGGATTGGGACAAGGATGGAGATGAGGATTTAATGATTTGATTACTTACTGGTAATCATCAGCACTGTGATTCTCACTCCTTCGTCCCAGTACTTATGTGAACATCCTTCCACCTGCAACTGTCTTACTATGTGGACATCTGCTATGATGTCAGATCTCCAATCTATATTCATTATTCCTTGCACCAGAGACCTCAAATTGTTCCATCAAACTTGATCTAATTTTTCCTAAATGTAACATGCTCCTTCTTCAGCAGCCAAAATCCCTTCCCCTCTTTGGAACATCCATATTTGTGGGTTCCAGCTTGATGGATATTCATGTAATGCCTCTGAAGTGTTTCTAAAGAATGAACAACTGGGCCAGCATGATGTCATCTGTCCTTCAACTGCCAAAAGGTGTGCAGTCTTCTAATATATGGAGTCTTCTTTTTTTATGTGCCACAGCTCACAAACATTATCCTGGGAGCCACCCAATTAAACAGAACTCCCTTCTTACATGTTTGCCTGAAGCCCCATTTCTCTGTCCTGGTCACACCTTCCATGGTCCATCTCCAACACAGCATGGCTGCATCAAGTCTCATGCATACCCTGGAGACAACACAAAACGCCATGCTCAGAATATCAAATACAGTGTGCAACTTGCATTTTTTTCTTATAATGATCCGAGTGTTTATAACTGTTGATATATACAATGGTGCTATCTTGGCTAGATTAATAAATTGTATAGTTCAAAATTGCAGTTTCTAGCATCTTTATTGCAATGTGTTAACTGCTTTGTTCTTGTTGCCAAGTTTAGTATGCCACATGCTTAAGTACTAATCAGAATAATACTTGTTAAATCTATTAATACATTCAAGTGCACTCATGATAAACCAATTGAACATGCATGTCAATTTAAGTGATGTCACTTTCGGTGATGTCACTCGCAGTGATGTCATGCCCATTCTGCCTAACTTGGTGATTCCCCCACTTCTTTTTTAGGAATTGAGCCCTGGAAGATAGTGACTGTTGATGCGGTTCAGCTTGTAATACTTAAACACCTACGACCAGAGTGATGTGCAAAACTGAACAGGAGGAGCAGCTTGTTATGTTGAGCAGCCCACTGCAATATGAAATGCAGTGATTGTGGGGAAGTTGGATAAAACACTTCCAAATACCTCACACATTCAGCCTTTCTGAAAGATACAAGTCCTTTTCAACAAGTGTAAACACATACCTGTACCTGGAGACTGGATAAGACAATTACTTTAATTCTATTGTTTAAAACAATGACAGCAATATGTGCAAAACATTGTTTTCCTATAAACCTCTAAAATACACTTGTTAAAAGTGTACAATTGTTCTGAGAGAGGGAAGGCTGTGATCTTAGAGAACGTTTGTTTGGGCACATAAGCCCCTACGTGGCTGCTGTCAGGTTAGATGGTCAGTTTCACCTCACGCTGTACTAAGGTTCTCAGTAGCAAGGCCCATTCCCTAGTTAATGAGAGCAGCCCCCTGGAAGTGTTTCCAGGGCTTGTTCTTTTGTCAACCTAAAAGGCCTTTCATTTTTTGTGAATCCGTATTTGCATATCTGCAGAAGGACACCACCAAGAGCTGGCTTGAGCTTCCTTTCAAGGCAGATAATGTAGACATCCCTATTTGAGTGAGTGAGCAAAAGGCAATAACAACAAACCTTCAAATACTTACACACAATAAAAAAAAAATGATACAATCAGTTTTTGGTATGAAATTGTTTTTTTTTTAAAATGATGACGCAATTAGTGTTCGGTATGAAACTGTTTTCTTTCCTAGTAGAAATAATTTTGTCAACACACGCTATTCGGAATTTGGAGTTAATTCAAAGAGACTAATGATTTGTTGTTTCATCCAGGATGTTTTAAAAGTCTAAGGGCCTCATTACGAGTGTGGTGGTCTGAGGACCGCCACTTTCGCGTTGACTGTCATACTGCTGCACTCTGGGCAATCCAACCACCAATTACAACCCTGGTGAGCGGACCCACCAGGGGACCACCAATCCCACAAGGAACAATGTTCCTGATGGGCTGACGGCGGTCTTGTTTGGAGTCAGCCAGGGCAGCGCTGAACTCAGTGCCGCCTGGCTGATTACCATCTTGTTTTCTACTAGCCTTTTCATGGCAGTTTCCCCACCATGAAAAGGTTGGCGGAGAACAAGTGCATGGTCACCTGCCCAGCACCATCGGAATGCACATTATCTGCTTTGCAGACAGTGCACATTCTAAGGGTGCTGGTTGCCCCCCTCTGTGCTACAAGATAGCATTCGGCTCCTGTAAGGGAGCAAGTGCTATCTCGTTGCACTTTTTCCACCGAACTGACAGACGGGTGTGCTCTATTACAATGTTCCCACTGGAACATTGTAATAGAGTGGTGGGGATGACACCTCCATGGCAGTGGTGTCCTCCGCCGAGTTTGGCAGTCCTGCGTTGGGACCGCCAAACTCGTAGTGAGGCCATTAATTTCTAAAGTGTGTCATACAAAGACAAGTGGAAAGTACATATGAAATTACAATACAGTTCCACAGGGATGCTTCGTAAACGAAAGAAGCACTGCATGAGTTGGGCTCTCATGTGAACAGAGGGTAAACCAATACAATCTTCAAAAAATACCTTGGGCATATGAGAGGCGCACGTTATTAAATGTAACCACAAGTATGTGTTCTGCTGAATGTAACACTATTTTGTACACAAACAATTTCCTCTGAGAGGTCGAAAAAATCTGTGATCTCGTATGTAAGATAAAATAAATGAATATAGGCAAATAAGCAGCAAGTGGCTTAGCGAACTAAACTCTTTTCTCTCAAATATGCAGTTAATAATATAATATTTTCTATTATGTTATTTATGGTGCTTAGAAATTATGATGGTACAGTGTTGGGTGGTATAATTAAAAGCTGTTAGTTTGTATAAGATTTGCTTTAGAAGTCTAGTTTTCATTATTAACAAACCTATGATTTTTCCTGTGGACTCACTTGGTGAAAATGCTACCAATTTTTTCTTTAATTATTTAACTTTAAATACAAGCAATGCCATCTACCTTGACTTTCTCTGAAACATAACTCAACTTTTCTTGCCACATAGCATAATTAACTGTGCCTTATAATGTGTCATACACTACCTCATAATTCCAGGGAGCTTGCACGTCTGTTCAAAGAATGTTTGTGAAATCAGTGTTCTCTTCTTATTTAAATGATGTAGTATTGGCTTTGTTCTGAATTAGTGCTTGACGCCTTGAACACTACTGGATATATCAATACTTCAAGCTGGAAAAGTCTGCATCATTGGGTTCTGAGGTTTCTTGGTGATTAAGTGTGTGGGTGCAGAAAAAATGGCCTTGTCTGCGATGAGGAAATTCATCAAATAATGCTGTAATGCAGATGTACAAGATGAGAAGGCGGCAAAATGTAAAACAAATTCAGACTGTAAAAAGCATAACTTTTCAATAAAATGCACATATGAAGCATATGCATACGTGTGTGTATCTATTGTACAAAATACCTGTAAGCGGTCATTGGCATACAAATTCTACATGAGGTATAACCACACATACAAGTCATGCAATGCACGTACTCAGTGTATTTTATTTGTTGTTTCTAAAGTAACTCAGAGAACGTTGCTAGTGTGGTACAAGGGCAGAAGCATGGGTCCAGTTATGTAGTTACAACAAACATTTTGATCAAGCCATTCTCCCAGGATACATAAGCATGTAAATATGCATATAAGGAAGATACGCACAAGTTATGCAAAATATATGAAAAACAATTGAGATTTAAGTCAAATTTGGTCAAGCCTACACCACAGCTGACCAAATAAGGAGAGGTACTGGGTGGAGGAAGCAGGCCTAATTGGAAACTATGCACAAGGCACTCTGAAAATGGCCAAAGCCTAGCCAGAGAGTGGAAAGCCACATTTTAACGTGACACACAGTCACTTAGAGGAAAGTTGGAGGTATGAAATAGGAAACCAGTTGGATCCAGACAGCAGCTTAAAAGTGGGCATAAAGCAGAGGATGGACGGGGCGGGGGAGCACAGCAATCATCCCTAAACTTCCATGCATAGCCAAACCTACTAAAGTTGGAAATCAAAGTGGATTAGTAAAGGGAAATTCAAGTTGTTAATTTGAGCTGTGGGCATTTAAGTCTGTTAGTTGGACTCGATAGGCTAAAGTAGGGATAGAGGTGAGAGGAGTCTAGAAAGTGTTATTTGGGAAATCATAGTAGTAAAATGAGGTTTGGGATGAGTCAAAGGGGGCAGAGGAGGCAAGAGTCTAAAAAGTGTTATTCGGGTGATCATAGTAGTAGAATGAGGTTTGGGATGCGTCAAAGGAGGGATACAGGAAAGAATAGCTTAGAAATGGTTATTAGGGAGATCATAGTAGTACAATGAGGTTTGGGATAAGTCAGAGTAGAGAAAGATGATATATTGAAAGAAGCATAGGATGAACCAAAGATTAGTGAATTGGAGAGAGTTGAAGGTTTTATTTATTTCTACAGTAGTAGTAGTAAAGTAATAATTTTATATGTATATAATAAGTACATAGAAAGGTATACCTGTATATGGAAAATAATAAAGAGTTACATATAAAGCCTTATTATATAAAGTCCCATATGTACATGTATGGATACATAGAAACTCCGACTTTCAATTGTTGCTGTACATAATGTTAAAATGTTTATGTATTTTTGTGTGGGGGAGAATTTTATGTTTTTTATTTCAGTGTATTAATTTTGATTTTTCTTTTTTATCAATGTTTTAATACTGTAGTACATATAGATACAATTGTTAACACCACATTTACACACTGTGATAAATAAAATAAAAACGAGACCCATAAGCATATAATCAAATAACATGCATGCAAACTATGCAGTGACATCTATACCCGTTAAGCATAAATAATATATAAATATGTATTTTAACCATACGTAATATATATATTTGTTAAGCAGATCTATATGAATATCTATATATTCCTTAAACCATATGTAGTGTATATATTTGTACACAGGAATGCACAAATCTAAATACATGCATATGATCAAATTTGCAAACTATCTCTGCTCTGTCTAATTGTTATTCTGGGGCTTTACCTACTGAACAACTTTACTAAATACATGAAACAAGAAAAGATATCTGCATGGTTAGTATAGAACATAGAGTCTTAGCCCTCCTGCCTTCATGACTGTTTGGAAATTGCCACACTTGGCAGGTAGGTCAGGAATATGAACAGTGATTGTTTTGACATACAGAGTTGAAAGATGGCATCTGCTTACTCTGACAGTTATGAAGGAGGGACAAGAAGTCCTAAGAGTATCTAGGGTTATAATTAAAGTAACATTCTCTTCCTCTGTTGACCTGAGCCAGATGACACTGCAAAATGTCTTTAAATTCCAAGACAAAGGAACATCATACATGCTAGAAGCCACCAGATTTGGCAGTCTTAAATCACAACAGTGAAGTAACAGGATGATTGTGACAGTCACTGACAAAGCTAATAGGTCTCGCCTAGACAAAATCAATTGACTTTGTGAATATATTTTAGCGATCTTGTACAGCTTTTGTACTAAAGGGCTATTATATTATAATATATAACATAGTATTTCATATAAGATATTTAAACACATTATATTAATGTATTATAATATAACAATATGTTTGTATGATGCCTTTTATTTAGTATGGTGTTATTATTGTGTAGTATATGGTATGGTATGTTATGGTATGGTATGGGCTGTCACTGTAAAAGTTCTAAACCATGTGTTGCAAACACACAGACATTTCCATGCAAGTGAAACAACGGATGCCTTTTTCTCTGCCTTAACCACGCATGTGCCAAACTACACATATGCACGGTTAACACATGGAAAAGGCGGAGAGCAGTCTAGTGGATCAGGAGAGGACGTGGTGAGGTAAGTGGGGCTTGGGAAGGTTGGGGGTAGTTTTTATGGATGGGGTGGGGTGGATTAAGGGATTATCCAGGAAATTGTTTTATTGGGAGGTTTGTGGAAGTTTATTTTTAGGGGTGGGAAAGGTTTAAGGAAGGGCGGGAGGAGAGAAATTTGGATCGGGAGAGGATGCAGTGAGGTTGGATTTAGGGCTGATGGTGGGTGGGGGCTGTCGAGGTAGTTTATTTGTTAGGGGTAAGAGTAGAGGGGGTCAGGGTAGTTTTGTTTTTATGCTTCGGTGAGTGGGGTGTCGGGTTAGTTTACTTATTAGTGGTGGGGAAGGTTTTAGGGCTCAGGGCGGGTGGGGATGTTGGGGTAGTTTCATTTTTAGGGGCAAGGTGGGGGTAGTTTTCATAGGGCTTAGGGTGAATGGGGTCAGGTAGTTTAGTTATTAGGAGTGGGGAAAGGTTTTAGGGCTCAGGGCGGGTAGGGGGTGTTGGGGTAGTTTAGTTTTTAGGGGCGAGGATGGGGTAGCTTTTTTTTTAGGGCTTTGGGTGGGTGGGGGGTCAGGGTAGTTAAGCTATTAGGGGTATGGGAAGGTTTTAGGGCTCAGGGCAGGTGGGGGTTGTCTAGGTAGTTTACTTTTTAGGGGTAGGGGTAGCTTTGGGCCTCAAGGACGGGTGGGGGGTTTGTGGTACTTTTGTAGGTTAAGAGGGTGTTGTGTGACAGAACCACGCATGCTGTTTCTACATATGCCTTTGCTAAGCATGTTTTTACAATGAAATTTGTTGTAAAGGCATGCATGGGAAAAACACAGTTGTGGTTCCCACTGATTTGTTAAGGCATGCGTTGTTCCGGTATGCGTGGTTCTGTCATACAACCCTGTGTAATCACTGTAGAGTATGATATTGTATGATGTGGCCTACTATTTCTAACTTTGACCATGTTCAGAGCCACTTCCTGTTTGCCACGATTAGGTTTGGACTGCCATTTTGAAAGGCGTAGTTTAGTTCTTTCCATTTACCTTCCGGCCCCCTATTTAAATCACTCTGGCTCTTGGACCTGAAGACCTTACACTTGCCGGTATTATGCATGGATTTTTAACATTTATTTCTTCCTGTTTGCTTCTACAGCAAGGCCATTGGGGAAATTGTGTTTTATACATTTTACTTTTTTAGTTCATTGGGAGTCTGTTTACGTGTGGGCAGGGCCCTTTTTTTTTTAGTGTTTTATTGTGATTTTCTGCAATAGAAAAACTAAATAACATAAATGAAAAGAAACAATACACTGTATGGTACCATCAAATCAATTGGGAACAGTAGCTTTGGACATAGCATGAGGAGTCTGTCCACATTCATAAAAGTAAATGGTAGAGATAAGTGTATTTGTTTGCAGTGGTGAGGTTAACCAGTGTATGTATTGTGACGGAGCGGATTTTGATGTTGTAGTGAATGATTAAGGTACCTCAGTTGTAGATGTATGAGACAGGTTGAAACAGTGGAGAAAAGAGAAGAGAAGGAGACAATAGCGGGTGAAAAGTAGGGAGTACATGGGGAAGGGTGGTGGTTAGGGAGAGGAGAGGAGGGGCGGGACAGTGGGGGGAGGAGAATGAGTGAGTGAATGCATGAATGATCGAGTTATCAGGTGATCATGGTTACATAGACAAGTGAGACATAAAGTTGCTAGTTTGCACCAGAGTTTACCATTCTTCATTGGTGTTACCTTCAAGTATATGTTTAGTGAGTTATAGGCAGTTCTTGTCAATTGGACCCTTTCCCACCATGTGTGGCCTCGCCGCCATGGCTTGCTATTGAAATCACCCTTGCTAAACTCTTATCCCTCACTTCATTTCTTACGGTCAAACACATTTAAACACACTGCTCTATGAACATTCTAACCAGCACAGGCACTCTGAAAATTTGACAACAAACTACCCAACAAAATTAAATACTCATGTCTAGCCTCGCTATGGCACAGTGAAAACCTAAAACTAGAAGGGAGAATGATGTGTATAGAGAAATGGGTAGAAAAAGATGTTCTCCTGGTGAGAGATATCGGCGTCCCCTCAGAACCCATACCGTTCTTCAAATTAAAGACAAATTTGACCTAAATGAACTGGACTTTTACCTTTCCTCAAAATACAATCACTTATAGCCAAACATAAACCTCCCTGACCTGCCCAACACATGAGAAAAACTTACCAAATATAGTCGCCTAGCTTCTAAACTATACTCCCTCCTATCCCCCACAAAAACCTCACTAAATAAACTAACACAGGACAAGTGGGAAACTCTACTATCAGACTCTCACAACACTTCAAAGGTCTCACTGGACTGGTCATCTTCCTGGAGTAACCTCACTTCCAACATACTAACTCCATCACAAGCACAGAGCATATACTGGATTGCTAATATGGCCCACTGAACTCAGGCCAATCTTTATGAACTAGGCCTCTGATCCTCCAACACATGCTGGAGCTGTGAAAAGAAAACAGGAAACTTAAAACGCATGCTAATGGAGTGCACCTTCACCAAAACGTTCTGGCAGGACATCAGTAGTACAATATCTCAATCCGTCAAACGAAATGGACTCCTACTTTAGCCTCTTTTACAGAGGGCATCCTCCCCATTTACATTAAACAGGCCTTAAAAAAAGAGGGGCGTCTCCTATTGGACATTCTAGTCACATCTCGCCTTGAAGTTATCCTCAATGAATGGGCATGGGCTGTTTTATTCTGGATATTACAACTAAAGCAACAGCAGCTGGGGGGAACTGTGTTTTTTTTAATTACTTTACCTTTTTAGTGGATTAGAAGAATTTAACTTGAGGGAGGGGGGGTTCATCTTAGATATTACTAAATCTGGCCGTGTTCAGAGACACTTTCTGTTTGCCACCAATTAGGTTTGGAAAGCCATTTTGGAAGGCGCCATCTAGTTGCTTCTATTTGCCATCTGACCCCACTAATTAAGTCTCTCCTGGGTGCGTACAAGCAGTGGACGTTTGCAGCAGGCGCGCCATCGGCACACCAACGGTGCGCCAAAGACAAGCCCATTGGTGCCCGTTTGTGTCCAGCCTGGGCCAGGGGCGACATGCTCTCCCTATTCCAACTTGTGTAAGTATATTCTGCAGAAGAGCTGAGCTGTTAATAAGGTGCAAAAAGAACAGATGATGGACGGAATGCTGAACAATGCAAACGTTCACCCCAGTCACAAAGATCTGGGTTTACTCCATTGTTTTTTTTTGCTGACCACGCCACCCCAGTTTGGACCCAGCCATATGCAAATCAGTCTTGACCCTGTTCCTCATGGGAGCAGTCCAGCCCGAACTGCCAAGCCAAGTCCTCCCTGGACTGGAAAAAAGCATTTTAGGACTGGTTTCAGGGTATCACCCTTCATCAGCTAGGCTAGCTTGAATCCAGTGGTGCAGGGAGCATGGGACCCACGTCTGTGCATACCCTTCCCACTTAGAACAACAAATGCAAAAAGAACAGCTGATGGACCGAATGCTGAACAATGCAAACATTCACCCCCAGTCACAAAGATCTGTGTTTAATCCATTGTTTTTATGCTGACCACGCCATCCCAGGTTGGACCCAGCCATATTCACATCAGTCTTGACTCTTCCTGATGGCAACAGTCCAGCCCAAACTGCCAAGCCAGGTCCTCCCTATATCGGAAACAAGCATTCTAGGGCCGGTTTTAGGGTATCACCTTTCATCAGCTAGCCTAGCTTGAATCCAGTGGCGCAGTGAGCACAGGACCCACGTCAGGGCATTCCCTTTCCACTTGGGACGACAAATGCAAAAAGAACAGATGATGGACGGAATGCTGAACAATGCAAACATTCACCCCCAGTCACAAAGATCTGGGTTTAATCCATCATTTTGTGGCTAATAAGGTACCAAGCATAAATTGTATGCCAGCTCTTGCTCCATATAAGCTCCCCAATGTCTATAAAAAATATAATTTTAGATTAAAGCACTGCAAATCTTACATTGAGAAAGAGGACCTTAACAAAGTTTTTCACACCCACAGACACTAGATGTATCTACTTGACTGTAGATTTTGCCTAGACATAGTTCATATATTTTTACCTTTCTGGAGGGCAATAAATCTGAGGCCTTCTTCCTTATGGAAAAATGGCTCAGATAAGAATCTGTACCAGATTGAGAGCCTCATTACAAATCTGGCAGTCACAACGCAGGACCACCAAGCTCACGGGGATGATGCCATGGAGATGGTGTCCCCCCACCCTATTACAATGTACCATTGGTGGATAGATTATAATAGAGCATTCCCACCAATCAGTCCAGTGGGAACAGTGCTATGAGAGAGCACTCGGCTCCCTTAAAGAAGCTGAGTGCTATCTCATAGTACACTGGAAGCCAACCAGTACCCTCGGAATGTACACTGTGTGCAAAGCAGACAGTACGCACTCTGATGGTGCTGGGCAGGGGGGGGCCTGTACTACCCATGCCATGAGCAGTACAGGGGCCCCCCTTGTGGCCCCTCTGCACTTTTTCTCTGCCAGCCTTTCTATGGTAGGGAAACCACGATGAATAGGCTAGCTGAGAACAAGGGTGTAATCAGCATGGCAGTGCTAAGTTCAGCGCCGCCATGGCTGACTAAAACCAAGACCAACGTCAGCCCATCGGGAACAATGCTCCCAGCGAGGACGGCGGTCCCCTGCCGGATCCGTCTACTAGGTTTGTATTTGGGTGGTTGCACCACCTGAAGTGCAGTGGTCTGACTGTCAAAGTGAGTGTGGTGGTCCTCAGCCCGCCACACTTGTAATGAGGCCCTGAGTGTTGTCCCTTCCACAGGGCTATACCATAGCGAGATGCGATAGAAAGGTTAGGAGGTTGGTGGCATAACTGTCATCTTTAAGGAAGACATCAGGAGTACTTTTGCACCCACAGAGATTTATTATAGTGAGAGCCTTCAATTTTCACTTGAGCTCTCGCCTACCTTTACCTTCTCTGGTATTCTATTATATTACTCCCCAAGGTGATATAATTCAGCTACACCACTTATCCAAGTATTACCTCAAATAGCTGCTAAGTGCAGTCTGCAGAAAGCACATTTTACACTACTTGGAGACTTTAGTCTCCATTTGGGGGAATATCATGATGTAATGGCTACTAGGTTAACACAGGACCTGGCAGCATGACAATTAAAACAAATCATGAGGATACCTACACACTATCATGGTCTCCTCCATGACCCTGTTTTTACAAACATCTTAAATATAGGCACAGAAGAGGCAATTCCATCCTGTGGTTAGACCATTGTATAGGCCCTCTTTTGATAGAACTACCCAGTCAAGGACATAAACAATCTCTTCCCCCCCAAACCCATACGGGCATGGGCTAAATTAGATAGAGGGAAATGGATACGTTCACTTAATGAATCCCTCCCTACTATGAAGACTTTGAAAGTTAGCTAGCTTATTAATTTAATTATCAAGTTCCTCTCAAACCCCATAAATCCAAACGGACCAATAGATGTGCTCCTTGGTATACACCCTAGCTGATGGAACTAAATAAAGAAGCAAACAAAATGGTAAAATACTGGAGGAAAACTTATGATAACTGTGGCTGATTGGAAGATGGCGAAAAAATATCAGTACTGTGTTGGACAGTCCAGAATTTCCTAATGTAATACAAAAATGTAATTAATCAACAATTCCTCCAAGGAACTGTTTAATGTGGTAAATAGCCTCATGAAATTACTGGTCAATACTGCCGATCCTCAACCCTTGCTGGAACGTTGCAATATGTTTGCAAAAAACCTTATTAACAAAGTACAAAACATTCTAAGCTCCTTACCAATAAGGACTACCCCTAATTCCATTTCACATACAGAATTAGACTACATCTGAATTAACTGCATTCCCCTAAATAAGAGGTACACAGAAGGTATTTTAGCCTCTATTAAATCAGGATCACCATTTGATCCGGCTCCCCCTGACATTCTTAAAAAAAAGAGGGGATATAATCCTATCAACTCTGATGGATATCTTAAATCATTCTTTGGTCAGTGCAATGTCCTTTCTTCATTGCAACATGCTATAGTTAAACCTTCATTGAAAAAAATGTTTGGCCAATCCACTCTTGGCGTGTGATCTTACAGGTTTTGGACAAGGTAGTAGCACCAAAACCACCCTGCTTGTAGTGACAGAGAAACTTTGGCTGATTGTTGGCCAGGGAGGCTCAGCAGCCATGATAATGTTGGATCTCAGTGCAGCATTTGATACCGTTTCTCATCCTATCCTCATTCGAATGATAGAGGATGCCGGTATATCAGGGGCTGCTCTTAACTGGCTGTCAGCCTTCTTAGAAAATAGGATCTTCCATGTTTGCGAAGAAACCTTCTTCTCAACTTCTTACCATACGATGAACGCAGTTTATTTTAGCTGCACTAGAAACAGTACAGGAGTCCTCAAAATTAAACTCATGTCTTCAACAGCTCACAGACTGGATGACTGAAAGCTGCCTAAAACTCAATGGTGAAAAAACAGAGGTACTGCTAGTTGACAACAACCCCTCCAGGTGGAAAGGAATAGCTTAGCTAGATTTTCTTGGAGGGCTCCCACAAAGATCACATACAGTGAAAAGCTTAGGCTTCTGGATAGATGATAAGCTGATGATGAAAAAGCAGGCTAAGAAACTAGCAGGGACCTGTTCAGCATGCTGAGAGCTCTCAGAAAAGTCATACAGTGGCTCCCACTTTCATCAAGAAAGGTAGGGACTCATCAACTCTCGGCTCGACCATGGAAACTCTCTTTTCCTAGGCAGCCCAAAATATGTCATAAAGAGACTGCAGGTCATTCAGAATGCCGTTGCATGAACTCTCCATAAACTTCCAAAATACCATACAGCCACCTCAGACTTGGCTGCCCTGATTTGACTTCTGGTGCAGAAAATAATTGTTTTTAAAGCACTATGGCCCTCATTTTGACTTTGGCTGTCAATTTGCCTGACAACCAAAGCCAAACCCGCCACCAGACTGCCAGTGCTGGCGGTCTGCAGACCGCCATACTACAACTGCTGGCAGCCGACCGCCATACTTGTGGTGGAAAGTCGCCAGCAGTCGTGTTGGCGGTCGGCGGTGCAGCAATAATACGGGTTGGCGGAGTCCTGCTGGCGTGGTGGTGCTGGCGATGCAAGACCACCAGGACCCATCCCCTCCCGGACGTCCTCCTTGATGGAGAAGGTAAGTGGGCCTCCGAAAGGGGGGGGAGGAGGTGGGGCATGGTGCCTGTGTGCGTGTCTGCAGAGGGGGGTGGTGAATTTGTTGGGTGTATGCGAGTGAATGTGTGTGTGCGTGTATGGGGGTGTCTGTGTGGATGAATGTGAGTGAGTGGGGGTGTCTGAGAGCATGTGTGCAAGTGACTGGGGTGTCTGAGTGCATGTTTGCGAGTGAGTGGGGGGTGTCTGAGTGCATGTAATCTTTGTTACAATTTACACATTGAGCTACACAAGGAAGCGCAATAGAAGCAGCCAAACAAGCAAAAAAGCATTTTACAATATTATCTAATGTTATCTTCATGCTAGAATGTTCTATGAAACCTGTAATTGTGCAAGCATAAACCAATTTAAAACTCATAGTATTTTTTACATATAACATTTTATTTATGCTCAAGACATTGTACAAATCATGATACATGTACCAAAAAAGCACTTTGTTGCAAACTAAACAAGTCATTAGTTAATAGCAATAGAGCAAAGCCGTAAATTTTTAAATCATTGTTAAAATCAGCGCAAACAATCTGTGGCTTGTTGGTGTGGGTATGCTGCACCAAAGAGTAGAGAGGGAGGATTAAAAGTAAAAGGGGGTGAACACAGGAAACAGGCAAAGCAACAGCAAGGATCAAAAACAGGAGCAAGACAACCCAAACACAGATATAGTCCTAGGAAGTGTTCCAAGTAGAACAAAAAACAATACTTGGCATTAGAAAGCAGGAGCAGTGAAAGGACCTCCCAACAAAAGAAGCAGTATTTGGTCTGTGCTCCAGGGATAAGGGAAACATACGAACAGAAAGTGAAGCCAGCATGCCTGACCAAACAGGAGCCAGCAAATAAGACTGATAGATAAGTCAACATATGGTAAGAAATAGACAGGATCTAAGCCCTGTGTACATTAACAAAATGTCTCACAAGCAACAGCACCTGTGCTGTCTCAGATGAGACCTACAAATCTATCACTGCCTTGTTTTGGAAAACAATCAATGCAAAAATGTGAACATGAAAGTCTATCACTGATGCAAAAAAAAAAGTATTTGTGATTGGATCACATGAGACCTTTTCTGGTCAAAGGGCTATCCCAATTCGAAGACAGTTACAAACCAGACAAAGACTGTCTGACAAAGAGTATAAGGCAATGCTTTAATTAGCCAGTCATGAAACAAGGAGAACAAATGTACTCACTGGAGACAAAGATAAGCTGCCTATTCTGATTTGTGAGTGTTTTGAGAATACAACAGTATTCATTCATAATGTGGATTCTTTGAATGTAAAACTCAGGTACTGCCAAAGCTCTTCCACAATTATGGAAACGTTTAATCAGTATGAACAATAGGCTATGATCTAGTGCCATCATTTGAAAAATGAGTTAAATCAGTATGGACGATAGGATATGATCTAGTGTTATAATTTGAAAGACTCCACTATAAAAATTGATTCCGGCTCCTGAAGATCTGATATTAGCCTGATGATTTTCTGCAAAAGAAGCTCTGTTCTTTTTCATTCTCCAGGGTTGGCTTGATTACTTCCAGAAGAAGTTTTTGAATTTTGAGAAGAAGATCCGGGGATGACTTCTGAGTTATTGGAAGACACAAGAGAGATACCAAATGAATTTAAAGAAAGGTATTGTTTGAAATCAGAATTGAAAGTTCATCTTAACAGCCTCTTTGCCAATGATCCTCCCACACTGAATGTGTCATTTTCTGAAAGTCCAAAAAATATTGGGAATGTGGATAAAAAGACTGCCTCTGAGATATAGTGGTGATTGCACTCAAAGACTTAGCAGTGATGTCAAATTTGAACAATTTTATATACATTTTGTTCAAAATGTATTTTACCTATCTCGTGCTTCTTCAAAAGTTTATAAACAATCATTTTAGGCATTTTGCTCTTTCTATGCATGCTGCAGAATGCAGCATGCATAGAAAAAGCAAAAAATGAGGAGAAATAAAAGTATTCCTCCTCGTTGTGCCTTGCTAACAATTTTGTTGATGCCTCAGATTTACGAAATCTTGTAAATCTGAGGTTGCGTCAAAATGCAATGGGTGCTGCTGTGGCACGCCCACAGCAACACTCATTGCACACCCCTCTGACGCAGATAACGCATCAGAGGGGCCAATATTAACAAGGAGGTGTAACACCACAAGAAGTGGCATCACACCTCCTTGTAAATATGGAGCAGAGGTTAGTGTCACTGGAGCGTCACATAAAGTGACGCTCCAGTGGCGCTAGGGGCTCATAAATATGCCCCTGTTTGTTTGTTTGTAAGTCCTGGATCAACATATATCATTGTGCTAAAGCAGATCTTTTTGCACAGACACAGTTGATGACATAATTTGTGTGTGCCGAAGTTAAACGTGTTGCACTGCAATTTTGTCCCATTTGCTCAAGCCATAATTTTCTTTTGTTTTAGTGCTTTGCTGCCTTATTTTGTGCAAGTTACTTCATTTGCATTAAAATTCATTTCATTGATAAGGGAAACGCTTGCACAAGAGAGAAAAGCTGATTTAGTTCTTTAAAAGTAAACAGTGATAGCTATGCTGCCTTTCCTTTGCAATGTGTCTGCTCTGAGCCTGGGAATCAGATTAATGAAATGTGTTTAGATTCCTTGGTGGTTTTCAGCTTTCAGTACCGCTTCATATCTATAGGGGCAGAGCTGAGCAACAAAATAATACACATGATGATACACAGGCCCCCACAAGGTAATTTTTAAAAAGTTGTAAAAATTGACACAGATGTTTTTGAAGTATTTTTCTATTATAAAAGCTATGACCTACTAGGGACTTGGGTTCATGTCCCCACAGTGCAATGAAGTTCACACAGCGCAAGTGTTATCACACCTGTGTCCCTACAACAATAGTAACACAACTACACCCACACACTCAGTCACACACACATCAATACATAAACCCCTACATATTCAGTCACCCCCTTATATACCTCTACACCCACTCCATCGCACGCACACATACGCACAACTACACCCACACTCGCATTGTCTCATAATCCCCCACATACACAGCTACTCATACCTACGTATATACAGATAGTCTTGCACACATATAAACATATATAGACATATAGGTAGTTGTGTCTTTGACGGGAAGTTTGGGATACGATTTTTAAAGTTCGATTGGATTTGCGGGGCCACAGCGGAGCCATAAACAGTCATAAAGCATGATTATTTGACCAGTGTGGCTTCGCAGTGGATCCATGGGTCCACTAAATCATAAAAAAAACTAAAAATGCTATCATTTGCTGATTAGACGGGTCTGTAAAAAGCCTTCATGTTATAGTGTGTTGTTGCAGGTCGAACAGTATACAAGACCACTGAAGCGGTAGGTAGTTAAGGGTAAGTGGTTTATTATTTTGTTTAGATAGGCGGAAAGTAGGTTCTGTGTAACCCAACCACAAGTATTATAGTCTTTCTTAGTCGCTTTATGTGTTTCCTCCGTGACTGTTCCCAGGTTAGTAATTCTATGTTCTTGCTTCTTGTTTTACAGGGGTCCGTTCTGCCTCGCTCGCCCGTCAGAGTCCGGTTGGATGCCGAGAAATAGGAAGGAAAATACTAAGGTAAGTATGGATGTTATTTGAGGACTCTTCCCGTTCCCCCTTATCTCTGGACTGGGAGGTGGTACACACGGAAGGAGGGGTGGTGCTGGTGAGGAGTGATGTAGGGGAAAAAAGTGTAACCACAACTATTTCTCTAATGTGGGAATAAGTGACACTCGTGAGCCCTTTTTAGTGCCCTTCCCCTACCTCCCTTCCCAACCCTCCTCTATGACCCCTCCCCAGTCCCTTTCCCTCCAATGTCCCTTCGTTTAGTCCAAATGGACCGTACCTTGTTTAGCCACGACCCTCCAGGGTCGTGGCTGGATTGATAGCGTTCCTCCTGCTGGCCTCCAGGGTACAGGCTTTGGGGTTCTTCCTCTCTCCCTCTCTCTTCCGGCGTCTGGACAGCGTCGCTCCTGGTATTCGGTTCCTCCTCGTTTTGTTCCTCTCTCGTTGTCTCCGTGGTCCTTTCCGTTCCTCCTCTCTCTAGGCTCCCCAGCGCGTCCCTCATATGCGGCAGTCCAGCCCGGGAAACTGACGTCGTTTCCCGGGCAACGCCGTCCCGCCAGCCGCTCTCGAATCGCGTCTCCCTGGCAACGGGAGGACGCGGAAATGACGTATCGGCCTCGGCCGATACGTCATGCGGCTCACTTGTAGCCGGGATCGCCCGGCTACATACCTCTCCCTATGAAAGGTCCTGTTCGAGGACCGTAGCAGTGTCCGGATAACGGGATAAATAGTCAGCAGGGGCCTGTTGGTGACCAGGAATGTGACGGACCTGAAATGAAAATGGTTGCAGTTCAAGGAACCATCTTAAAATCCTGGAATTGGTGTCCTTATGGGCAGATAACCACGTGAGGGGAGCATGATCGGTAAAAAGTATAAAGGGACGTCCTAGAAGATAATATTGTAAGGTATCCACGGCCCATTTTATGGCCAGACATTCTTTTTCAATGGTTGGATAGTGGTGCTCCAGGGGAAACAATTTCCTGCTGACATATACCACCGGATGATCCCTACCGTCCCCATCGGGTTGGGCTAATACTCCCCCTAAACCCACATCTGAGGCATCAGTATAGAGATGGAAAGGTTTTGAAAAATCCGGGCATCGGAGTATAGGTTCTTTGGTTAGGAAGGATTTTAGTTGTTCAAAACTGGTGTTCTGTTGATCCGAAAAGGGCACTAGCCTATTAGGATGTGACTTAGACAGAAGGTCCGTGAGAGGGGCGGCTAATGTAGAATAATCTGGTATGAATCTTCTATAGTAGCCAACTAACCCCAGGAAGGAACGTAACTCTTTCTTTGTTGTTGGTTTAGGCGTATTAAGTATGGCCTCTATTTTTTTTGGTTGAGGTTTTAGATTTCTTTGACTAATTTTGTAACCCAAGTACGATATGTCGGGAGTTCCTATGATGCACTTTTTAGGATTAGCAGTTAATCCAGCAGTGATAAGGGTGTGGAAAATCTGGTATAAATGTTGTAGGTGATCATTCCAGGTCTCACTAAAAATCACTACATCGTCTAGATAGGCTGCTGAAAAAGACTGGAAGGGATTTAAGAGTTTATCCATTAACCTCTGGAATGTCGCTGGTGCTCCATGGAGACCAAAGGGAAGCACCGTGAACTGATAAAGACCAGACTGGGTGGCAAAGGCTGTTTTCTCTTTATCTTCAGTGGCTAAAGGAATCTGCCAATACCCTTTTGTTAAATCTAAGGTAGTCATATATTTGGCTTTTCCTAATTTCTCTAAGACGTCGTCAACTCTGGGTATAGGATATGTGTCAAACATGGAGTTTTAGTTAAGCTTCCTGAAATCAATACAGAATCTCACAGTGCCATCGGGTTTTGGTACCAAAACAACTGGGGAGCACCAGGGACTAGTAGATGGTTCAATCACCCCTTGTTTTAACATTTTCTGTACTTCATCCTCCATAATCTGTTTTCTGGCCTCCGGTATACGATACGGCCGTAATCTCACAATTTTCCCTGGTATGGTTCTTATTTTATGGGTTATCAAGGTGGTTTTGCCAGGAAATGCTGAAAAAAAATCTCGGAAGTGTTCTAGTAAGGTATATACCTGTTCTTTTTCGGCTTTTGTTAGGGTTTCATTTATTGTGGGTAGGTCTTCCCCGTTACTGTGTTCGGTGGGATAGAATTCAATACTTGACTTATTATTGGGACATAAGAAGCCTGCTAATACACTGTCAGTGTTGGTAGGGTCTGGTTCTTCCCATTTTTTTAGGAGATTTATGTGATAAATCTGTGATTTTTTTGGAGTATGCGATAATTCAACCAGGTAGGTAACCGGAGATACCGCTCTAAGTATCTTATAGGGTCCCTGCCATTTAGCTATTAGTTTTTGCTCTGAGGTTGGACGCATTATCAAAACCTGATCTCCTGGTTGTAACACCTGTAACTTGCTCCCTCGGTCATAATATTGTTTTTGAACGGCTTGTGCTTGTTCCATATTTACTTTGACTGAATCCCAAAGACCTTGTAACTGTGATCTCAAATTGTGTGCATATTCTAGAAGGGGCCTTCCACCTTCTTCGGCCTATTCCTCCCATGTTTCGATAGCCATGTCAAGAAGAGATCTCGGCTGTCTTCCGAACACCAACTCAAAGGGGCTATGGCCTGTAGAGGACTGTTCATGTGTTCGGATGGCGTATAATACTAAGGGTAACTTTTGATCCCAGTCTCTCCCTGACTCTTCCAGCAATTTTTTTAGTATGGTTTTTATTGTTCTGTTATATCGTTCCACTAGTCCATCTGTCTGTGGATGATATACCGAGGTACGGATTTGAGAAATACCCAAGGTCTTACATACTTGCTTCATAAGAGTGGACATAAAAGGAGTCCCCTGGTCAGTAAGTATTTCATGCGGGAACCCAACCCGGGAAAAAAGAGTTATCATTGCCTGTGCCACTGTCTTAGTTGTCATACTTTTTAAAGGAACGGCCTCGGGGTATCGAGTGGCATAGTCAACCATGACTAGGATATAGGTGTGTCCCTTTGTGGACGGTACTACAGGACCAATTAGGTCTATTCCTATCCTACTGAAGGGGACATCTATTATGGGTAGGGGCATCAATGGTGCTTTCTTAGGTCTGCCGGGTTCCGTAAGTTGGCACCTGGGACACTGGGAACAAAATTTACGTATGTGAGCAAACACTCCCGGCCAATAGAACCATCTCAGAAGATATTCTTCAGTTTTTTCCCTCCCATAATGACCTCCCCCGGGTTGACAATGGGCCATTGTTAGGACCTGATTTCTTTAGTGATCGGGTACCACTAATTGTTGTTTACGTTCTCCGGTACCAGTGGTGGTTATCCGATATAAGAGGTTTTTCTTAATGAGAAAGTAGGGACCCACCTCCTCGGTGTCTTCTTCTCTGGCCGACTTCCAGGCATGGGCGAGAGAAGGATCTACTCTTTGCTGCTGGGGAAAACTAACAGGGACTTCATGGGTTTCTGCCACAATGCCGGTGTTAGACTTTGATCTCTCTTTTCCCAAGTAATTCAATTTTTCTATTCTTTTTTCTCTACGGGATAATTTCCTCCTGATTGAGGGATTTTCTATGCTGCTATCAGAAAAAGGAGCGTCTTTCCACCAATCCTGTGTCAGGTTAGGTTGTCGAACAAAATCTAGTATTTCTTGGAAATGTTCATAGTCAGTTCCAATGATACACTCTTCAATCAAATTGGACATTAGACCCATCGGTACGACATCCCGGTGTTTTCCCCATTCTACTGTAACATTACATAACGGGTATTGTTCCTTATCTCCGTGTATATAACATATATTCACCCATTGTTCGGTTCCTTTATCAATGATGGGAATTATGTCTTTCCTCACCACTGACTGGCTACATCCTGAATCAATAAGGGCCCATATTGTTTTTCCGTTGACTCCCAGAAGCTGTTTAAACTTCTGGTTACCTTTTCCGGTACACAGTACCCGTCGCCTAGTAAGTCCGATTTCCATTGGCTCACCACTATCTTGCTTTCTGGGGCACATTCGGGCAATGTGGCCCCATTCCCCACAGTTGTAACATTGGGGTCCTGCTACCGGAGGAGGGTTAGGAAATCTGTGGGGTACTGGTTCCTCTGAGAAAGTCTGTGGCGTAATTTTAGGAGTGGAAGTTCCTGGCTTTAGGCTGGGTCGGGGAGATATATTTCTCACATCAGTGGAGCGATGATAGGCACATGCTAAATCAATTGCCATTTCAGTAGTCACTTTTGGATGCTGACGGATCCAGTGTTTAGTGGTGGTAGGCAAGGACTCCAGATATTGTTCAAGGACAATTGTTTGGATCACTTCTTCCCTACTATTTCCGGACGAACCCAGCCATTTCAAGGCCAAATCCTTGACCCGATAATAAAAGGTTCGGGGATCTTCATTTGGTCCCCATTTGATTTTTCTAAATTTTACCCTGTAGTATTCTGTGTCATGTCCCACCCGTTCTAAGATACTAGTCTTTATCTCTTGATATGGGGTGGTTCCCCCCGGGTTTGCTGCTTGATAAGCTGCTTGTAATAGCCCTGTGAGTAAGGGGGCGACGTACTGACCCCATCTATCCTCAGGCCACTGAGCGGAGGACGCCACTCTCTCAAAATTAGTAAAAAAGGCTTCGGGGTCTTCTCCATCTTGATATTTCTGTAGCACGGAACTTGGAACATTGGGGTGTACTTTACTACTAGCAATAGTCTCAGTCAATTTTTTCATAGCCGTCTCATGGACCAGCTGATTATTCGCAAGGATGGTTGCCTGACTTTTCAAAGCGGACTGTAACGCTTCCCTGTCTTCTTTGGCTTCTCGCTGGTGGGCCTCCCACACCAGCTGTAGATGTCGTTGGCCCTCGGCTAATTGCTTTATCATATCCTCTAATGAGGGTTGGTCACTCATTGTTATACTGTTCGATTGCTGCGGGGAGGGTATGCAGGTCTAAAATCCCACTTCTGACACCACTGTTGCAGGTCGAACAGTATACAAGACCACTGAAGCGGTAGGTAGTTAAGGGTAAGTGGTTTATTATTTTGTTTAGATAGGCGGAAAGTAGGTTCTGTGTAACCCAACCACAAGTATTATAGTCTTTCTTAGTCGCTTTATGTGTTTCCTCCGTGACTGTTCCCAGGTTAGTAATTCTATGTTCTTGCTTCTTGTTTTACAGGGGTCCGTTCTGCCTCGCTCGCCCGTCAGAGTCCGGTTGGATGCCGAGAAATAGGAAGGAAAATACTAAGGTAAGTATGGATGTTATTTGAGGACTCTTCCCGTTCCCCCTTATCTCTGGACTGGGAGGTGGTACACACGGAAGGAGGGGTGGTGCTGGTGAGGAGTGATGTAGGGGAAAAAAGTGTAACCACAACTATTTCTCTAATGTGGGAATAAGTGACACTCGTGAGCCCTTTTTAGTGCCCTTCCCCTACCTCCCTTCCCAACCCTCCTCTATGACCCCTCCCCAGTCCCTTTCCCTCCAATGTCCCTTTGTTTAGTCCAAATGGACCGTACCTTGTTTAGCCACGACCCTCCAGGGTCGTGGCTGGATTGATAGCGTTCCTCCTGCTGGCCTCCAGGGTCCAGGCTTTGGGGTTCTTCCTCTCTCCCTCTCTCTTCCGGCGTCTGGACAGCGTCGCTCCTGGTATTCGGTTCCTCCTTGTTTTGTTCCTCTCTCGTTGTCTCCGTGGTCCTTTCCGTTCCTCCTCTCTCTAGGCTCCCCAGCGCGTCCCTCATATGCGGCAGTCCAGCCCGGAAAACTGACGTCGTTTCCCGGGCAACGCCGTCCCGCCAGCCGCTCTCGAATCGCGTCTCCCCGGCAACGGGAGGACGCGGAAATGACGTATCGGCCTCGGCCGATACGTCATGCGGCTCGCTTGTAGCCGGGATCGCCCGGCTACATGTGTTATACACACTTATCAATAGAACTGGATATATTTCTTGATGTTATTGTTAGAAATGGGGTCTCTAGTTTACACCCTGTCCAAGTAGGGACCCTCACTCTAGTCAGGGTAAGGGAGTCACACCTAAGATAAACCCTGCTCACCCCCTTGGTAGCTTGCCACAAGCAGTCAAGCTTATCTAAAGGCAATATGTTTAGTATTTGTACCCACACACACAGTAACAAAGTGAAAACAACACAAAAGAACTCCACACCAGTTAAAATACATAGCCAATATTTATCTAAGTAAAACAAGACCAAAATGACAAAAATCCAACATACACAAGCAAAGATATGAATTTTTAAAGATTAAGTACTAATAAAGTGCTTAGAAACACAATAGCTCCAAATGGGGCTATCACGACGTCATTGATGGAGTCGTTACCAACAGTACAACACCAGTCATGAGGGAGTGCGGCACCGGTCACGAAGTCACGTGGACCTTATGTACCGTACCTTAGAAATGAGAAAACAAAGACATTGCATATCGTCAGGGAGGTGAGATGTTGCTGGAGCCAGTGCTGCTTCGATTCCTTACTGCTACAAGGGAGGTGAGGTGTTGGTTCCGTACTGCGAATCAAGGGAAGGGAGGCGATGGTCTTTACAGTTGCTGGGGTGGTGATGGGGTGTCAGTGGCAAGGCATCGGTTCCTTACAATCTGGCTATATCGATTAATCTGGAGGGTCAAGAAGCAATGGGGCGACCTCTCGAGGTCACGGTCACACCACGGGGCCACAGGCACTGCAGCAGAGTGGGTTGCCACAGATGTCAGTGACACATGATTCACAATGTTGTGGGACTTCAGTGGTGCTGCAGTGGCGTCGGGCCTGCAAGGTAATCCATGGTTGTTGCACTCCAGCGGGGACCATGACTTCAGAGCAGGTGGAGTCAGGCAGCTGTGCCAGTTGTGAAGTCATCTGGAGTCAATGTACCTTGTTCTTCTTGTTTTTAGGTCAGCTTACACTCTCAATGGCCCAGGAACTGGAATGCACACCACTTGGCGAGTCAGGGTCCGTAGCACGAGAACCCAGAGGCTGGTAAGTGAATACTGTGCTGTCCCTGAGACTTCTTAACAGGAGGCAAGCTCAGTACAAGCTCTTGGAGAAACTTCATAACGAGGACACACAGCAACATCCAGTCTTTATTCTCTCCAAAGCAGAAGCAGCAACTGCAGGCCAACCCAGCAAAGCACTCACAGCAAAAGGGCAGTACTCATTCACAGTTGTTCAGCTCTTCTTCTTGGCAGAGGTTCCTCTTGATCCAGAAGTGCTCTAAATCTATGGAACCAGTGCTCCAATACTTATATTCATTTCTGTCTTTGAAGTAGGCAAACTTCAAAGGAATGTTTTTGTAGTGGACAAGACCCTGCCTCTCACTGTTCTGGCCCAAGACACACTCCAGGGGGTGGAGACTGCTTTGTGTAAGAACAGGCACAGCCCTATTCAGGCGCAAGTGTCAGATCCTCCCTATACTCTAGCCGAGGAAGACCAATCAGGATATGCAGGACACACCTTATCTCCCTTTGTGTGACTGTCTAGAGTAAATTCACAAACAGCCCAACTGTCAGTCTGACCCAGACATGTATTCAGTAGCCAGGCAGAGGCACAGAATGGTTAAGCGAGAAAATGCCCACTTTCCAAAAGTGGCATTTTCAAACCTGCAATCTAAAAAACAACTTTATAAAAAATAGATATATTTTTAAGTTGTAGTTCAGAGACTCTAAACTCCACACCTCTATCTGCTCCCAATGGGAAATTACACTTGAAACAGTATTTAAAGCAAATCCACATGTTAACCTATGGGAGAGATAGGCCTTGCAATAGTAAAAACAGAATTTGGCAGTATTTCACTATCCAGACATGTAAAACACTCCAGTACATGTCCTACCATTTAAATACACTGCACCATGCCAATGGGGATAATCAGTGCTGGAGGCCCCCTAGTAGCATTTGATTTACAGGTCCTGGGCAAAAATGGTGCTCTATATTAAGGACTTACTAGTAAATCAAATATGTTAATCATGGATAACCAATCATAATTACAATTTATACAGGGGGCACTTGCACATTAGCACTGGTAGTGGTAAAGAGCCCAGATTAGCAAAAACGAAATCCAGCACACAGTCAAAAATATGGGAGGCACAGGCAAAAAGGCAGGGGAAACCACGCCAGGGATGCCAGGTCTAACAGTTGTTAAGAAAGATCCTGTTCCCTTCAACTGTGAAAAGGACAACATCTTTGCAGTACACTCTAAGCATGTCAAAGCAGGTGCTATTGTGGTATATAGAGCACATCCCATGGCCTTGGCGAAAAGATTTCTCAATCTTTAGACAAAACTAACTTGCCCACTGCCACTTCTTTATTGATTAAGAGAGCCAATGTCTCCTTCATTTGAATTTCACGTCCCACCCCTGTGATTGCACTCATATCATTGACAGCACAGTGCACAATCATGAGGCCAGAATGCTTGCAATCCAAATTATTCCCAACCATAGGCAAAAGTTGATGCCAATTCATACCTCTGTGATCAATCCAAGTAATGTCCACTTGGGGAAATACATGATCTCTTTCAATGTTACAATTTTGTCATGACCTCTAGCCCAGAAGACAAAGCTGTGGCCCGAAATCCACAATTGAACCATGATGCGTGTATCCTGGAGTAGAACCCAGGAGTATTCAATAGCAAAATGTGAAAAGTTCAAGAAGAGCATGGAAATGGAAAATGATTTAGAAAAAAGACAGAGCAACGTTTGTGGTTGGCTGCTGTTAGTGCGCTGAATAGTAAGTAAGATAGTCAATAATTACTATTTGTATTGCGTATTCTGATTAGGAGAAAGACTGACATTACTGTTATTGTTACTATAAGTTTACAGTTGTTAGGACAAAATATAGAATTTAAAATATCATGTAACATAAATATTGTGTTAAGAATATGGTGACACATAAATATCGTTTCCTTTAATATCGTATTCAAAACTATCGATTTTAAGTGTTGTATTTAATATTGATGTTTTTCACATCAATGTTGTTAATATTGTTGTTTGTAATATCGTTTTCTAGTAGTGTGTAATATATTGTATTTTTCTTTTTATATTTTTATTTATAGTAATTATTTAAACATTTTTTAGTAATTTTTCTATGAATTTGTTTTGTAATTTATTTGTTTTATTTATTTATTTAGTAAAATTATATTTTGTAGGAGAGGGAGGTTGAGTTTATAGGGGATAAGGGTAGGACGTATTTTAAAAATAATGTATTATTGTATATGTTGTAATTTTTATATTTAAATTTGCGAAAACAAATTAGGAGCAGGATATTGGGTTTATAGGGGATAAGGATGGGGAGCATTTTTAAAAAAAATGTATTAGTGTTTATTTTATTTTTTCATGTGTATTTTTATAAATTTAATGAATTAAATTTAAAAATTGTTTCTTGGGCCTCATTACAAGTGTGGTGGTCCAAGAACTGTCACACTTGCCGCACTCCAGGTGGTCCAAGTGCCACATTACAACCCTGGCGGGTCCATCCCCGCTAGCAACATGGTTCCCGATGGGCTGACGCAGTCTGAGTTGTACTCAGCCACATCAGCGCTGAACTCAGCACCGCCTGGCCTCAGCTTTCTGCCAGCCTTTCCATACAGGGACCCCGCCATGGAAGGGGTGGCGGAAAACTAGTGCCGGTGGCCCCCTGCCCAGCACTATGAGAATGCACAGTGCCAGCTTTGCAGACAGTGCGCATTCTGAAGGTGCTGGTGTGCTGTGATATTGGCCGTAGTAAAGCGGCGGGATGGGCGGGGCCGCGGCGGTTCGGCAGTGGCAAAACCACCACAGTCATAATTTGGCAGTCTGCACCGCCAGTCCCGGGGCAGTGAGACTGCCACGGCGGCCCTACCTCCAATGCTATCTAGTGTTGTGTACTTTTACTAAATGTTGTAATGATGAAAGTGTTTTTTGAGTTAGTTATAAGTAGTGTATTTATTCCTGACTAGTTTTGTGTACAGTAATATTATTCATGTATTTATATTGGGGAATGTAGTGTTTTGCGTGGGAGGGTGTTTTATCTCTTTTTTGCAGGTTTTATTTTCCTGGATATTTCTAAGGGCAGTCGAACGTTCCGTGCATTCTTTTTAAGGAAATTTGAATTCTTTTTTTTATAAACTATTTTTTTTTAACGGATCTCCTTGTTTTTCGGGTTTCCTGGAGTGGTTCTTTTTTGTGTTTTTATGGAACCAGCAGACTGTTGATTGTCCCAAGGGACTGGATTTTTTTAAACTACACTTTTGCATCTTTTTCTGCAGGCTTTTTACTATGGTTTGTACAACTTTTTGGTGGAATACTTTTTGGAAGTATGCAGGTTTGGAGAGAGATCTGCAGCAACAAAATCATACGTTGGTGAGAAATGGGAAATATTGATAATTATGTTATGTGATATATTTATAATATTTATTTTGTTGAATTATGTGATTAATTTTTTTAATTATGTGTAGGTAGCTTGTTAGTTTGCTTTATGCATTAAATAATTAAAAATATTTTTAAACAATAGTATTAATATGTGTATTATCTGAGTGAGTAATGATAAATTTAGAATAATTTTTCCCTGATATAAAAATAATATTTTACTAATGTTTTAAAAAATAAGTTTTCATTGTTATGGTGTATTATGTTGTAGTTTGTTAGATGGATGGTAAATTTTATATGTGGTTTAGACAACAGAGTTAGCTATTACTTCTGGGTAGTCTAGTCCATTATTGTTTGAAAATAGTGTAGGAGACTGGCCTGGCTTATAGTGGGTACCTTTTGGTACTTAGACCTTGTGCCAAGTCCAGTTATCCCTTATTAGTAGAATAGAGGTGTTTCTAGCAGGCTGTTAGAGGTAGCTATGGCAAAACAGCTTAGGCTGAACTAGGAGACATGCAAAGCTCCTACTATGCCACTTATATCATATAGCACAATATCATAAGAAAGCACAATACTCAGAGTTACTAAAAATAAAGGTACTTTATTTTAGTGAGAATATGCCAAAAGTATCTCAGAGGATACCCTCACTTCGGAGGTAAGTAATATACACAAATTATATGTACACAAACCCAAAACAGGTAAGTAACAGTAAGAAAAGTAGTGCAAACAATGTAGAATCACAATAGGATGCAATAGGTAGACGTAGGCCTAGGGGCAACACAAACCATATACTCCAAAAGTGGAATGCGAATCACAAATGGACCCCAGGTCTATGGGAGATTGTAGAGGGTCGCTGGCACTGTGAGAAAACAGAAAGGGTGTCCAAAATACCCCACCCCAAGACCCTGAAAAGTAGGGGTAAAGTTACCCTACTACCCCAGAAAGACAGTATAGTCGAGCTAGGGGATTCTGCAAGAACCACAACTGATACCAATGCACTGAAGACGGATTCCTGGACCTGAGGACCAAGGGGGACCAAGTCCAAGAGTCATGCAAGTGTCTGGGGGGCAGGAGCCCACTAAACCCTGGATGAAGGTGCAAAAGGGCTGCCTCTGGGTGGA
This sequence comes from Pleurodeles waltl, assembly GCF_031143425.1. Lineage (NCBI taxonomy): Eukaryota > Metazoa > Chordata > Amphibia > Caudata > Salamandridae > Pleurodeles > Pleurodeles waltl. Next base: position 583,604,785 of record NC_090451.1, read on the forward strand.
AGAAGCTGAGTATTCTGCAACAACAGATGATGCCAGGAACTTCCCCTTTGGTGAGAAGATGTCCCACGGCATGCTGGAGGTTGCAAAAGTGTTTCCAGGAAGAAATACCGCAAACAAGCCTTGCTAGCTGCAAGAGTTGTGGTTGAGGATTTTGGGTGCTGCTGGGGCCCAGGAAGGACCAGGATGTCGCCCCATGGAGGAGGAGACAGAGGGAGCGCTCTGCAAATCAGAGAGCCCCCACAAAAGCAGGCAGCCCCCGCAGAAGTACCAGAACAGGCACTTCGAAAATCTGAGAACAGTGGTCGACTCAGAGTCACAAAGGAGGGTCACACGACGTTGGAGTCCAACTCAGTGAGTTGGGCAATGCAGGACGGAGTGCTGGGGATCCAGGCTAGGCTGTGCACAAAGGAAGTCCTGGAAAAGTGCACAGAAGCCGGAGCAGCTGCAAATAACGCAGTACACAGGTTTGCTGTATGGCGTGGGAAGGCAAGGACTTACCTCCACCAAATTTGGACAGAAGGGCCACTGGACTGTGGGAGACACTTGGACCTAGCTCCTGTGTTCCAGGGACCATGCTCGTCAGGATGAGAGGGGACCCAGAGGACCAGTGATGCAGAGGTTTGGTGCCTACATTGGCAGGGGGGAGATTCCATCGACCCACAGGAGATTTCTTCTTGGCTTCCAGTGCAGGGTGAAGGCAGACAGCCCTCAGAGCATGCACCACCAGAAAACAGTCGAGAAAGCCGGCAGGATGAGACGCTACAATGTTGCCGGTAGTCGTCTTGGTACTTTGTTGCGGTTTTGCAGGCGTCCTGGAGCAGTCAGCGGTCGATCCTTGGCTGAAGTCGAAGAGGGAAGTGCAGAGGAACAATGGTGAGCTCTTGCATTCGTTATCTGAGGAATAGCCATGAGGAGAGACCCTAAATAGCCAGAAAAGGAGGTTTGGCTACTGAGAAAGGAGGCTTGGCTACTGAAAGAGGTAAGCACCTATCAGGAGGGGTCTCTGACGTCACCTGCTGTCACTGGCCACTCAGAGCTGTCCATTGTGTCCCAATACCTCTGAATCCAAGATGGCAGAGGTCTGGGACACACTGAGCTCAGGAGCTCTAGGCACCTCCCCTGGGAGGGGCAAGTCAGGGGAGTTGTCATTCCCCTTTCCTTTGTCTAGTTTTGCACCAGAGCAGGGCTGAGGGATCCCTGAACCGGTGTAGACTGGCTTATGCAGAGATGGGCACCATCTGTGCCCATCAAAGCATTTCCAGAGGCTGGGGGAGGCTACTCCTCCCAGCCCTTCACATCTATTTCCAAAGGGAGAGGGTGTAACACCCTCCCTCAGAGGAAATCCTTTGTTCTGCCTTCCTCAGACTGGGCTGTCCAGGCCCCAGGGGGGCAGAAACCTGTCTGAGGGGTTGGCAGCAGCTGCAGTGGAGACCCCAGAAAGGCAGTTTGGCAGTACCCGGGTTCTGTGCTAGAGACCCAGGGATGCATGGAATTGTCGCCCCAATACCATAATGGTATTGGGGTGACAATTCCATGATCCTAGATATGTTACATGGCCATGTTTGGAATTACCATTGTGATGCTACATATAGGTAGTGACCTATATGTAGTGCACGTGGGTAATGGTGTCCCGCACTCACAAAGTCCGGGGAATTTGCCCTGAACAATGTGGGAGCACCTTGGCTAGTGCCAGGGTGCCCACACACTAAGTAACTTGGCACCTAACCTACACCAAGTGAGGGTTAGACATATAGGTGACTTATAAGTTACTTATGTGCAGTGAAAATGGCTGTGAAGTAACGTGGACTTTATTTCACTCAGGCTGCAGTGGCAGTCCTGTGTAAGAATTGTCTGAGCTCCCTATGGGTGGCAAAAGAAATGCTGCAGCCCATAGGGATCTCCTGGAAATTTTAAAGCAAAGAGAGAGCATAAACACTGAGGTTCTGGTTAGCAGAGCTTCAGTGACACAGTTAGGCACCACACAGGGAACACATACAGGCCACAAACTTATGAGCACTGGGGTCCTGGCTAGGAGGATCCCAGTGACACTTATCAAACACACTGACAACATTGGGTTTTCACTATGAGCACTGGACCCTGGCTAGCAGGATCCCAGTGAGACAGTAAAAACACCCTGACAGATACTCACAACAAGGCCAAAAGTGGGGGTAACAAGGCTAGAAAGAGGCTACCTTCCTACAAATAGTCTTACTTTGAATTGTAGCATTTGATACATTTTCCCTGTTTGTTTGGTTAGTTTAGGAACAATTTCTGTAACAGATTCCTCTTTTCTAAATTCTTGGTAGCTTTGCTCTTTTTGTATGATTTCTAGAAATGTGTGTAGTGTAGTTTGAGTTCCTCCTAGTTTGGATTGGAAGACATTATGCCGCCTTCCACTGCATTGTTTATTTTTGCCTTCTGTGCCAAGGTGCTGTTGTACACGTTTCACCACGGTATATGGACTTTTTGGCTGGTGTCTGTGTCCTGACCTATGTCGTCTGCATACCCACATGTCCTCGAAGTAGTCCATTAAAGGAGCTAGTTTGGCTTCATTATTTTGGTAAGAGGGGGTTTCTATCGGGATGTTGAAATGACTAACTACTTCAGTCATAGGGACCTAGGCTAGTGCAAATATTTTTTTTATTTCAAAGGCAAATTGACTGTTGGTGGCGTATTCCACACTTAGAGCAGATTTCTGTACGTGACGCTATATACTTTGATTAAAATGATAGTAACATCCCTGTATGGCTGTGTGAGGGTATAATTTAAGTATAGATTTGTCATGACTTGCTCAAAATCAATAATGTTTTTTTGGGGATAGTAGTTGTTTGTTGTTTAATGTGGTTTAGCAGTTCCAAGTAGGTACTACTTTGTTTGTTTGGGAGTAAAGCATACACAAAAGGTATATTCATTTTTTTAAATTCACCGTATATGGTGTATAGTTGATAGAATGGCTTGGGACACATATCAAATGTGCTATCTATCATCCATGTTTGACATTGGGCTAGTTTTAGTAAGCTCGTAGAGGTAGCAAATAGAAGTATACATTTGTCATGGCTTTTATTATCCTATAATAGAAAGTCATTATAAGCTCTGGTGGGATGTCTATTTCTCTGAATGTTTTAGGAGCAGGTGGGGTTTCGCGGGTGCCTCTTTTAGTTCATGTTAAAAGGTGTTTTACGGTAGGTATTGATGGTAACTGGCCTGTTATATGTTCTGGTGCGAGGATTATTATGTCTTTAACTATTTGTGCTGTGGGTTCTTGGGAACTAGTGTTTGGTTTTCTTATATTTTCTAATACTTCTCTCACTCCTATTTCTGTTACATTGGGAGGGTGGTTATGCTCTTTAACATTGATAACTGCAGTTTCTTTGATAGTTGCCCTGCCATAATATGTATTAGAATAATATTTTGTACATTTCCATTTAATATATTGAGAAGAAGTATTTTCTTGAATGAACGTGTGTTAGACCTGACATGCCTTAGGGTGGTCACCCCTAACGTTTTGCCTGCCTCCCTCCACTTTTTGGACTCTGGTTTTGCTGGCTTTTAGACTCTGTGCACTTTACCACTGCTAACCAGTGCTAAAGTGCATCTGCTCTCGCCCTTTAAACATGGTAACTTTGGATCATACCCAATTGGACTATTTAATCTACTTATAAGTCCCTAGTAATGTGCACTGTATGTGCCTAGGGCCTGTAGATTAAAGGCTACTAGTGGGCCTGCAGCACTGGTTGTGCCACCCACTCAAGTAGCCCCCTTACCTTGTCCCAGGCCTGCCATTGCAAGGCCTGTGTGTGCAGTTTCACTGCCAATTCGACTTGGCATTTAAAAAAATTACTTGCCAAGCCTAAAACTCCCCTTTTCTACACATAAGTCACCTCAAATGTGTGCCCTAGGTAACCCCTAGAGCAGGGTGCTGTGTGGGTAAAAGGCAGGACATGTACCTGTGTAGTTATATGTCCTGGTAGTGTAAAACTCCTAACTTCGTTTTTACACTACTGTGAGGCCTGCTCCCTTCATAGGCTAACATTGGGGCTGCCCTCATACATTATTGAAGTGGTAGCTGCTGATCTGAAAGGAGCAGGAAGGTCGTATTTAGTGTGGCCAGAATGGTAATACAAAATCCTGCTGACTGGTGAAGTTGGATTTTATATTACTGTTCTAGAAATGCCACTTTTATAAAGTGAGCATTTCTTTGCACTTAAATCTTTCTGTGCCTTACAATCCACGTCTGGCTGGGTTTAGTTGACAGCTCCTTGTACATTCACTCAGACAGACCCCAAACACAGGGTACTCAGCCTCACTTGCATACATCTGCATTTTGAATGGGTCATCGTGGGCTGGGAGGGTGGAGGGCCTGCTCTGACACAAAGGACTGCCACACCCCCTACTAGGACCCTGGCAGACAGGAGTATACTGAAAGGGGACATGGTGCACTTCTAAGCCACTCTTTGAAATCTCCCCAACTTCAAAGGCACATTTGGGTATAAAGCAGGGCCTCTGCCCTACCACCTCAGACACTTGCTGGATAAGAAACCTGAACCAGAACCTGCATCCTGCCAAGAAGAACTGCCTGGCTGCTCAAAGGACTCACATGACTGCTTTCTACAAAGGACTGCTGCCTTGCTTTTGGCCTGCTGCCTTGCTGAACTCTTGTCTTGCTGCGAAAGTGCTCTCCAAGGGCTTGGATAGAGCTTGCCCCCTGATCCCTGAAGTCTCAGGATCAAAAAGACTTCTCTTTTTCAACTGGACTCCTCGTGCGCCGAAAAAGTTGACGCACAGCTTGCTCCGCGGTGAAAAATTCACCGCACGCCGATCCGGAAAGATGCTGCTCGACGTGACGCCTGTGGTGCGACCGGAACTTCAACGCACAGACTCGCCTTGGCAACGCCGCCGGACTTCCAGAGAGGAAATCCACGCGACGCCTGCCATGAGGAAGAAAATTCCACACACAGCCCACCGGAACGCCGCGCAGCTGGATAACAAGCTGAGGAATCCACGCACAGACCTTGGGACATCTGGTAATCCTGCGATCCATAGAAGGAGACGGTCTGCGTGCCGGAAAACGATGCACGTCTTCCCGAGTGAAAAATAATGATGCAAGTCCGTGTGTGAAGGGGCGAAACCGACGCACATACCATTTTTCTTCCCAGAGAACGACGCACATCTCCCCGCGTGGAAAATAACGACGCAAGTCCGTGTGTGAAGGGGCGAAACTGACGCACACACCATTTTTCCACGCATCTCCTCCCCTGCGGCCCTCTGAGGAGATTTTCCACTCCAAACCAGGTACTTTGTGCTTGAAAGAGACTTTGTTTGCTTTTTAAAGACTTAAGACACTATGGCGGTCATTCTAACCGCGCCGCCCGCCATGCGGGAACCGCCATTTGGCCACTACGCGGTCAAAAGACCGCTGCAGCCATTCCAACCTTCCCGCTGGGCCAGCGGGCGCTAACCATGTTAGCGCCCGCCGGCCCAGCGGGAAGGAGGCCTGCAACACTGAAGCCAGCTCCGAATGAAGCCGGCGGTGTTGCAGGCGTGCGACGGGTGCAGTTGCACCCGTTGCACTTTTCACTGTCTGCTAGGCAGACAGTGAAAAGCAGGCTGGGGCCAGTGGCATGGGCAGTGCAGGTGCCCCCAGGGGCCCCAAGACACCCGTTCCCGCCAGCCTCTTCCTGGCGGTGAAAACCGCCAGAAACAGTCTGGCGGGAAGGGGGTCAGAATCCCCAAGGCAGCGCTGCTTGCAGCGCTGCCTTGGCGGATTCGCCCAGCCTGGGGTAAACCGGCGGGAAACCGCCGGCCCCGGTTTTCTGACTGCGGCTTTACCGCCGTGGTCAGAATGGGCAAGGAAGCACCGCCAGCCTGTTCGCGGTGCTTCCGTCATTCGCGGCCCAGGCTGTCTTTGACCGCCAGGGTCGGATTGGCCCCCTATATATCACTTTTCAGTGATATCTTTACAAATTCATATTGCATCTTTTATCGTTTTAACCTGCAAATATCCAGATAAATATCATATATTTTTCTAAACACTGTGTGGTGTATTTTTGTGGTGCTATATTGTGTTATTTGTATGATTTATTGCACAAATACTTTACACATTGCCTTCTAAGTTAAGCCTCACTACTCAGTGCCAAGCTCCCAGAGGGTGGGCACAGGATAATTTGGATTGTGTGTGACTTGCCCTGACTAGAGTGAGGGTCCTTGCTTGGACAGGGGGTAACCTGACTGCCAACCAAAGACCCCATTTCTAACAACGTGTATCCCATGTAACATAGTAAACGTTTACCCTTCTGTGATGCTATAAATTTTGCATCTTCCATCATTATGGGGGTCATTTCAACCTCAGCGGTCTTTTCACAAGACTGCCGTGCTGAAGACTGCCAGTGTTGGCGGTTTTCCGCTCAGCGAATTATGACTGCTGGCAGCCCTCCTTACTTTTCCGGACAGAGAGCTGCCAGCAGCCATACTGGCGGTCTGCGGGGAAGTGGAGGTTGCTCCACCTCCACCTCCACCTCCACCGCTCGTCAACAGAACACCGCCCACCGAATCACGTTACGTGATTCGGTGTGGCTTGTTCAGTTGATGGAGTACTGGCGGCAGAGCAGCCCCCATGGATCCCATCCCCTCCCAGAGGATCAACGGACCAGGTAAGTTGATCGCCCGTTAGGGGAGGGGGTGAGGGGTGGGGGGTGTTGTGTGCGTGCATGGGGGTGTGCATGTGAGCATGTAGAGGGGGTTTGTGAGTGCTTGTATGCATGCAGGGGTGTTGTGTTTTTGGAAATGTGTGCGTGTCTGTCTTTATGTATGTCTGTATGGATGTGTGCGTATATGTATGAATGTGGGTGTGCGTGTATGACTGTGTGTGTGGCTGTTGGCATGTTTGTTGGTGTGTGTGCGGGTATGTGTGTTGGTGGTGTCTGCGTGCGTGTCGGGTGTGAGTCTGTATAGTGATGTTGGTGGTGGGGTGGGGTGTGGGGTCCTGCCACCTTTGGGGGGTGGCAGGGGTGTGGGGTGTGTCAGGGAAGGACGCTGGGTGGGGGTGGGGTAGACCCCTATCAGTGCCAGGGAAGGAATTCCCTGGCACTGATAGTGCTTACCGCCATGGATTTCATGGCGGTTCTAAAACCCATGAAATCCATGGCGGTCAGCCGGGTCATGATACCGCTGGCGGTCTTGTGAGAGCCGCCGGACTGGGGACCCAAGTCTCCAGCCCAGCGGTCGTCTCCTCCCTGGCAGTCGGTTCGGAGAAGTGGCGGATGACCATGGCGGTAACCGCCATGGTCATGATTCAATTTTTTTTACCGCCAGCCTGTTGGCGGTAAGACCGCAACTTCTCTGCCAACCGCCAGGGTTGTAATGACCACCTATGTCTTTATTTATTGAAATAACATGAATACAGAATAATAGTTATTAATAAATGTTTTAATTAATATACAGTTAAATAGACATTATAATTTTTTTTAAACATACTTGATTACAGAAGTTTTGTCTTCCTGGAAACTTTTTCTTTGGGAAGCTTCTTGAAACAGGTGTTTTTTTTTTACTGTTATTAGAGAAAAGGTAGTTTTATATTTTGCACCTATTATATTTTTGGTGTTTAAGGACATTTAGGTTATTCAGAGTTTAAACTGTTGTAGTTTTAGTGCATTTAAAGCAGTTTTTTAGATATACTTACTTTTTTGTGGTGTTTGAGGTGTACTTGTTGATGGAGTGTAGTTGAAGGTTGAGTAATCTGTAGAATAGCATAAGGGCCTCATTATGAGTTTGGCAGTTTGATGATCGCCACAGTGGCGGTGGCAGCTGGACTGACATAGGTTTGGTGGTCAGACCACTAGATTACAAGTCAGGTGGCCAATGGAGCAAAGACTGCCGCTGTCTCACCGGCACTGCCAAGCAGCACAGACTGCCGCAGTTACAAGGCAGCACAAGCAGGTTGGCAGAGCCTGTGTTTCTGCCGGACACATTACAAGGTTGCACACCGCCAATGTGATTGTGGCAGTCCAAGCACAACGTCTCAGCAGGTGGAAACAGACAGTATAAAGGGAGACACTCAACTGCAGGCAGCCTCACATGGCTCCTGCTGCAGTGCAACCCATCACAAACATCCGCCACTGTTGTTGATCATTGATGGAGCACAAAATCCACGCTGACATGGGCATAACCCAACCATAAGTACACACACACCTACCTGTGCCATTAAGCTGAGCTACAGATTGTTGCACCATTGTTCACTTCATATGCGGGTCACACTACGGGCACCAAGTACACGTTTCATTGTGTACACAGTCAAAATCTAGCATAAAGATAGACACATTCACAGTCACAATATGCCCCCTTTGGGCAGGTCACACATATTGCACTCCAAAACTACACAAAAACACAGGGCCACTTATCTCAGGCACAGGGATACTGAATGCTACACAACATTGCCTCACACATCACCAACATCACACCAACACCACATATACAGGTACAGCTCACATACACACATTCCTCATAGCCCAGGGTCTGACGTCACATACAACACACATATGTATGGATGTGGCAAGGAACATAAACAACACTATCCATTAAACATCCCTACAATGGACGCACAAACCACCCACATCTCAGCACAATAGTAGGACAATGACATGCACAATAGACAGAGAGGCAAATAGACAAGGAGCACAATGCTAACAATACCTGCAAATAGGAATGAGGAAATCAAGTGCACTCAGGGAAGGAGGCTGCACTGGGACACATATCACTTTGCACACACACCTTAAACAACATTTGCACTACGTGTGCCTCAGGGACAAACAATACTGGACACAAATGATATGCCCATCTGCACAACGTGGAAGTTCTAGTGCACAAAGCACATACAACTCCAACTGCATTGGACATATATTTGGAGGAACTAATGGCAAGGTACACACAGCTAAAGGGACACAGGCACAGTCAGAAACAAACAACACTAGCACAATTGAACTCACTCCATGTCTGCACAAATAAAACTCAAGCTGACACACATTTGAGGAATCCATAACCCTTATCAGGGAAACAGGTCTAACACCATACATGCTCATATTAGACAACACAAGATGAAATACTTACCATAACAAACAGTACACAATGCCATGTCACCACCATTGCATTTACACCCACACATCTGTAAACTCACCATCTGCCTTTTTCTTGGGGAATGTAGGAAAGTACCATCTTGCCTGGCATGTTACACCCATCTTTCACTGTATATATGTTGTTTTAGTTGTATGTGTCACTGGGACCCTGGTAACCCAGGGCCCCAGTGCTCATAAGTGTGCCTGAATGTGTTACCTGTGTAGTGACTAACTGTCTCACTGAGGCTCTGCTAATCAGAACCTCAGTGGTTATGCTCTCTCATTTCTTTCCAAATTGTCACTAACAGACTAGTGACCATTTTTACCAATTTACATTGGCTTACTGGAACACCCTTATAACAACCTTCTAGGGCCTTCACAGAACATTCTACAAAGTCTGCCCACTTCTGTGATGACTCATTTCTGGTCTCTCTGAAATTAAGTCTGTACTGTTCAGTGGTGACTCCCAGACCATCCAAGAGTGCATTCTTAAGAATTTGGTAATTATCTGCATCATCCTCTCTGACAATAGGAAGTCTGTCTCTCCCCTTGCCAGAGACGGATAACCAAAGGATAGCAGCCCACTGTACATGAGGGACCCTCTGAACTTTACAGGTCCTCTCAAGTGCAGCAAACTACGTGATGTCATCACCATCCTTGTAAGGAGGGACAACCTTGTGCAGAATCAAATGAAGGTTTCCTAACATTTGTATTCCTAAAACTGCTGCTGCCACCATGGGGAACTAACCCCAAACACTGCCTCTCTTTCTCCACAGCCAGAGATTCCCTTTCTAAGGCCAACTGCTGCTGCATTAGCTTCAGTCTGGCCTCCTCTAACCTCAGCTTTCTGAGTTTCCTATCTAGGTCCTGGTCCTCAGGGTTTGAAATATGTGAAGCCTCTGAAACAGAGGTAAGATGAGAGTGTGCAGAGGCAGGCTTATCTCTAGCAGGGGCCACTCTAGTGACCTGGCCTCTAGGGGTGAAGGGAGCCCTATTTGAGTGTGAACTCTTACCACAACCAGTCATACTAGGGGGCTGGTTGACAGATAGGTCTGTGGAAGGACCCTCCCCAGGATTGTCATCTTGCTCCTCTGAGCTTTCCTGGTTGGAGTTATCCTCTACCACCTTCTCAGTGCTGATTCCCTGGTCATCCTGGAGGAGGAGATTTAAGAGGTACTCCGTATTGGGGTTCTTCCCAATCCCTAAACGACTTTCAATACAGAGACCCCTCAAACTTTTAAAGTTTAGATTTTCATGAGTAGTCTTGACAACTCTAGGGGTAGCTTCCACAGAAGACATATTGAAAGAAAAAACAAGTTTAGGAAAGTGAGTAAAAAGTTAGTACAATAACAGAGCTAACTTTTTAGAGAAAAGAAGAAAACTTTTTCAGAACTTTGTAAAAACATTTTCAAAGTTTAAAGAACTTTTTAGAAAAGTGTTTCTAGGTATATATTATATATGCTCTAAGTATTGGAGAAAGCTTTTCTTGTGAAAAGCATAGTTAACAAAGTGGTAAAGCAATTGCAAGCACTTATCCCACCGCTGCACCACCAATGTAGGAGGCTGGCCTGGTTTGTAGTGGGTACCCCAGAGCCCAGAAAAGCAGGAGTAAAGTACTAAAGTTTACTTAGGACACACTACACCTCGTTTTTGGGATTTTGCAGCAGCCAACCAAGGCTGAATTAGGAGACATGCAAAGTTCTTGCAATTGCACTGTAGTCACACAGTATGTATACACAATAAAAGACAATACTCAGTGTTACCAAAAATAAAGGTTCTTTATTTTAGTGACACAAGGCCAACATACTTTGAAGACTATAATCCCTTAGGAAGTAAGTAAATTACACAATATATACACTAGTAACCAAAAACAGGTGAGTAAATAGAAAATCACAGCAGGTTGCAATGGGGCTAGGGGGAACACAAACCATATACTAAAATAGTGGAATGCGAAAGTCGGTTTCCCACCTAGGCAAGTGTAGTTTGTAGAGGGGTGTTGGGAGTGTAAGAACACACCAAAGGTAAGTAAAATACCCCACCCCAGAGCCCAGGAAAGCAGGAGTAAAACACAGCAAGTTTTCTAAAACACACTGGAAGTCGTGATAGAAGATAATGCAAGAACCAGAAGAGACTACAAGACACCAATGATGGATTCCTGGACTTGAAGAACTGTGGAAGAAGGGGACCAAGTCCAAGAAGCACTGAAGAGTACAGGGAGAACAGGAGCCCCTGCAAACCAGGATGAAGGTGCAAAAGTGGAACGTCCGGTTAGAAGACAAAGGTGGTCATTACAACCCTGGTGGACGGTGTTAAAGCGGCGGTAAGACCGCCAACAGGCCGGCGGTAAAAAAATTGCAATTATGACTGTGGCAGAAACCGACCAACAAAGACAGCCACTTTAACACTCAGACCTCCACGGCGGTACAAACAAACAGCGCGGCGGTCCCAGCCAACAGACAGACGGGAGACAATGTACCGCCCACTCTATTATGACAGGCCAATCCACCACCTTATCCGGGGCGGATTCACCGGGGATATAAACACGGCGGACACAGGAATTTCGAAGGGAAAACGCTCACCTCTACACACCCCACGAGGAACGAGGACACCATGGAACCGGAACTCCAAATTCTACCTGTGATAGTCTTCCTGCTCCTCTACCAGGAGCACGAACGCCGGCGGCGAAGACCACGGTGAGTACTGCACCTACGACAAAGGGGAGGGGGGAGGCAAAAAACAGGGGCACACACACGCAACACCCCCACCCCCACCCTCACCCACACTAATACATGTTGATACATTACAGTTACACCCCCCAAACCCCCCGGAAGAATGCAAAGACAAAAGGAAATGATTGTAACGAATGTAATCTATCAAAATCCAGTACTCCAAAATATATATACACTATAAACAAATATATACACCAATAATACAAGTCCAGGTATTGCACCATTTATAGTCCGTGGACCACTGGGCCCAAAATGCATGGGCGAGTCCCACACTCGATACCCGATCAAAACAGAGAGAACACTGCAGGAGCATCAGATAGAAATACAACAGGCACCTCAGGCGGAAGGGAAGGGGGGGCACCTCAGCCGGATGAGTGCACAACGCCAGATCCACGAGGGGGCTCAATGCCCACTGATGTATCCTGGGGAGTGCAAAGCCACAGTCTCTCAAGACTCTACAGTGGGTGGTTTGCCCACTGTTCAATCCTGGGGAGTGCAAAGCCACAGTCTCTCAAGTCTCTACAGTGGGTGGTTTGCCCACTGTTCAATCCTGGGGAGTGCAAAGCCACAGTCTCACAAGTCTCTACAGTGGGTGGTTTGCCCACTGTTCAATCCTGGGGAGTGCAAAGCCACAGTCTCTCAAGTAGATAACAGCCTCCACTGGTTCTGGAGGGGGACTGGTGCCCAGAGTGCTTCATCCTATGAAGGACAGAGGTAGTGGATGGATCTCTCCACTGGTTCTGGAGGGGGACTGGTGCCCAGAGTGCATCACTCACCCAGTTGCGTCAGTGCCCCTGCTGCTCATGGGCTAGCGGTGCTTGAGTTGGCGGTGCCCTGTTCAGCGGTGCTTGAGTTGGCGGTGCCCTGTTCAGCGGTACTTGTGCTGGCAGTCCTTCATGGCCCAGCGGGGCTTGTGCTGGCGGTCCTTCATGGCCTAGCGGGGCTTGTGCTGGTGGTCCTACATGGCCCAGCGGTGCTTGTGCTGGCGGTCCTTCATGGCCCAGCGGGGCTTGTGCTGGCGGTCCTTCATGGCCCAGCAGAGCTTGTGCTGGCGGTTCATCATGGCCCAGCGGTGCTTGTGCTGGCGGTCCTACATGGCCCAGCGGTGCTTGTGCTGGTGGTCCTTCATGGCCCAGCGGTGCTTGTGCTGGCGGTCCTTCATGGCCCAGCGGGGCTTGTGCTGGCGGTCCTTCATGGCCCAGCGGTGCTTGTGCTGGCGGTCCTACATGGCCCAGCGGTGCTTGTGCTGGCGGTCCTTCAGGGATCAGCGGGGCTGGGGCTTGCGGTGCCCTCCTGGGCAGCGGGGCTGGGGCTAGCGGTGGCCTCCTGGGCAGCTGGGCTGGGCTGGGGCTAGCGGTGCCCTCCAGAGCAGCTGGGCTGGCGGTGCCCTCCTGGGCAGCTGGGCTGGGGCTGGCGGTGCCCTCCTGGGCAGCTGGGCTGGGGCTGGCGGTGGCCCCCTGGGCAGCTGGGCTGGGGCTGGCGGTGGCCTCCTGGGCAGCTGAGCTGGGGCTGGCGGTGGCCTCCTGGACAGCTGGGATGATGGTGGTCTTCTCTGCCGTGCAGCTCCTCCCAGACTTTCTGGGTTTCTTGTGGCCCTTCCCCACCTTGGGAGGTGTCACAGCTGACTCCACACTCCCACCGGGACCCCTGGGAACGGCTTTGGTGGCTGGAGTCTTCCCCCCTCCCGCCGGGCACTGGCCAACTTCTGATGCTTCACAGGTGGGGGACTGGCTGTCCTGGTGGCCGGTGCACTCCACATACCGGTGACTACAGGCACCACTGGTCCCAGAGATGTTGTGGCTGATGTGCTACTTCGGGACCTATGAGATGGACGGGGTGGGGGAGGTGTGGGAAAAAGGTCAAGGCTGGACATGAAATATTTCTTGGACACACTGGGACGGGTAGCTGGAGCGGGTTTGGGAGTGAAGGAAGAGGTGGTGGTAGTAGGAGGTGTATGTTTGGTGACTTTGGGTGCAGGTGAGGCTGTTGTGAGGTGGATGGCTGTTGGGTGGGTGTGTGGCTGCGTTTGTGTATCTTGGGAGGGGGCTTCACAGACACACTGGGAGAGGACAGAGGGGACGTGTGAATGGTAGTGGGGGTGGTGACTGCACATGAGCGGGTGTGCTGGTGAGGGACGTAGTGGCTGTAGAGGTAGTGCATGCAGGTGTGAGTGTAGACGAGACTGGGAGGGAGGAGGGAGACGACGAGGAGGGGGACACAGTGGAGGCAGTGGATGTTGGTGTGTCTGCATGTGTGTGTTGCTTGTGTGAGTGCCTGTGGGATGTGTGGTGCTTATGTTTGCCAGAGCTTCCCTTGTGTGTTGAGGTGTGCATGCTGGTCTGATGGTGTGCTTGGGATAGGCAGAGGTACAGGGGATTGGGTCTGGGTGGAGGAAGTTGGAGGGGGGAGGCTAGAGACAGGGACAATGGCTGCCATCAGTGCTGAGGCCAGAGTTTGAAAAGCTTGGTGAAGGGCCGCCTGACCAGAATGAATGCCCTCCAGGAATGCATTAGTTTGTTGCAACTGCCTTTCTACACCCTGGATGGCATTCAAAATGGTGGACTGCCCAACAGTGAGGGACCTGAGGAGGTCAATGGCAGGGGTGACTGGGGCAGGGCCTGAGGTGCCTGGGGCGAAGGTGATGCCCACCCTCCTGAGTGAGCTGACACGGGGCGAAGGCAGAGGGGCTGCTGGGAAGGCGGTGCTGGTAGGGGGGGTGGCGGCTGTATCTGTAGATGCGGGGGGCACAGATGTTGCTGCCACCACAAGGGAGCTCCCATCGGAGGACTTGTCCGTGACGCTGGTGTCAGCTCCTGACCCCGCTGTGAAGCTCCCATCGCCCTCCGTCCCACTGGTGAATTCCGAGTCTGTAGTCTCGTCCTCCAGGGCCATGTGGGATGCAGCTCCCTCGTGCTCCGGTGCCACTGCTCCTCCGCCTGATGATGCTAATGCACACAAGAACAGGGAGACCACAAAAAGGGGGGGGGGAACGACAGAAGAAAGACATGTTGAGTGCATGGATTACCGCATACCGTTGGCGGACAAGACAGACACAGAAGCCCCCTGCACTACGCCGCGCTCTTGGGCTCCACTGTTCAATTCCTGGGAAATGGCCTACAAGGCTATGGACGACATCTGCACACATAGATGACACAGGGGCATGAATCGCTGTACTTGGCAGTCTACAGAGGAGGGGTGGGGTGCCACATGGCTTGCCTTACGGAGGGGCCTTGCCTACGGAACTCGCCCTGGCCTAGGGAAACCCACAGCCCTCCTCCCCCACCCAGACAACTCCACTGCGTGCAAAGTCAGCAGAATGAGAGTGTACTCACCCCCTTGTGTCTGCTGTGATACCCTCAAGCGCCCATCCAACTCCGGGTAGACCACCGCCAGGATCCTGAACATCAGGGGGGTCATGGTGCGACGGGCACCCCTCCCACGTTGGGAGGCCATCCCCAGCTGAGCCTCCGCCGTCTTCTTGCTCCAGCGGCGAATGTCCTCCCATCTTTTCCGGCAGTGGGTGCTCCGCCTGTGGTAGACCCCCAGGGTCCGGACGTCCTTGGCGATGGTACGCCAAATATCTTTCTTCTGGTGGGCGCTAACCTACATGAAATGTACAGGGGAAGAAGAGAAGTCATTAACAACTGCACAGTCAAAGTGATTGGCCCCCATAACTACCCTTGCCATGTGGCACATGCATTCACCGTCTTTCATGCACGCAGCACTCTGCCCCCTTCCTTCTTACATCCAGCCCTCTCCACACAGGCATAGCCCATACAACATGCTCCCTGTGTACTTACCTGTTTGTCTGGAGGACCGTAGAGTAGTGTGTACTAGGGGAGGACCCCATCCACGAGCTTCTCCAGCTCCTCTGATGTGAAGGCAGGGGCCCTTTCCCCAGACACTCGAGCCATTGTCTCTTCCAGACCCAGGTCACAGCAGCACTTGCAGTGTAGGTCCTCTCCTGTCGAAGACCAGGTATCGAGTGATTGAACAGATAGAAAATGGCGGTCAGGTCCGCGGCGGTCACGTCCGCGGCGGTGCGTACCATCACCGCCGGCATACATCGTCATTGGCTCCTGGGACCCATAGGGTCCAATGTTAACCAATACAGCATTGCGCCGCGGTCTCCGACCGCCTACCGCGACGGTGTACAACGCCAGCGCAGTTACCTCACATCCCATTGTCCCACTTTAGAGGTCAGGCAGCCGCCATTTCAGGGGTCCACATGGCTTCATTTTCAACTGCATCACACATACCTAGGCCTAGTCTCAACACACATACAGGCCACCTTTTATGCATGATTGGTGTTCTGTGTAAACTGTGGGTACATACCTCTGAGTTGTTTGACTCTGTGCTTGCTGTTGTCATTTACAGGCACCGTCCGGTGGGACATGTGAGGAGATAGCGGCATCCTCCGGTGTACCGACCGTTGGTGGACCTGTCGACAATGGAGGAGCAACATTTGTTAACCACCTACCGGCTTGACTGTGCCACAATCCAGGAACTGTGTACCCAGTTGGAGCCAGACCTAATGTCAGCAATCCGCCATCCCACAGGAATCCCCCCTCAAGTGCAGGTGCTGTCAGTGCTCCATTTCCTTGCAAATGGCTCTTTTCAAACAACTGTGGCCATGGCATAGGGATGTCCCAGCCTATGTTTTCCAACGTGTTGTCCAGAGTGTTGTCTGCCCTTCTGAAACACATGCGGAGCTACATTGTTTTCCCTCAGGTGGAGGATTGCCTACAGTGAAAGGTGATTCCTGTGCCCAGGGACATATCCCCAACATCATAGGTGCCATTGATGGGACCCATGTGGCTTTGGTCCCCCCCTCCCCCACAGGAGTGAACAGGTGTACAGAAACTGGAAGAGTTATAATTCTATGAATGTACAGATGGTATGTTTGGCCGACCAGTACATCTCCCATGTGAATGCCATGTTCCCTGTCTCAGTGCATGACGCCTACATCCTGCGGAATAGCAGCATCCCTTATGTGATGGGTCAACTCCAGAGGCACCGTGTGTGGCTATTAGGTGAGCACCTGGAAGCAAGTCAGTAGGAATGGTTGTCTGGGTCTGGTGTTATCCCTCAAGGTTTGTGTGTGTCTAACAGTTGCCCCTCACCGTTTGCAGGTGACTCTGATTACCCCAACCTGTCATGGCTACTGACCCCAGGGAGGAATCCCAGGACCAGGGCAGAGGAACGCTACAATGAGGCCCATGGGCGAACTAGGAGGGTGATCGAGCGGACCTTCGGCCTCCTGAAGGCCAGTTCAGGTGCCTCCATATGACAGGTGGATCCCTATTCTACTCACCAAAGAAGGTGTGCCAGATCATCGTGGCCTGCTGTATGCTTCACAACTTGGCTTTGCGACGACAGGTGCCTTTTCTGCAGGAGGATGGTCCAGGTGGCGGTGTTGTGGCAGCTGTGGAGACTGTGGACAGTGATGAGGAGGAAGCAGAGGAAGAGACATGCACAACAGGGACTCAGTGATCCAGCAATATTTCCAGTGAAACACAGGTAAGAATACAATCCTGCCTACTTCATGTACTTTTACACTACTACCTCTCTCCTGTCTGTCGTTTTCACCCAGTGTATGGTCACTGAGTTGTCACTTTCCCTTACGGTTTCACAGATGTGGGTCCCACTGTGTGACATCTGCTTAAATTCCTCATAGAGAGCTATGTGACATAGGTATGTTGACATTACTATTTCAAATACATTTTGTCACTGTAATTGCTAATACACTATTTCGAAATCACAGACAGACTCCAGATCATTTTGTGCTTTAGGTGTGTTTATTTAAATGCAAAATATTGGAGGGGGTAGTTAAATGGTGAGGGGTGATGGCAGAGGAGTGTCCATGGCAGAGTCCAGTCTATTAGTCTCACAGGTGCATTGCCCATATGGGCATAGGAAGTGGAGCTGGGGCAGTTTAATTATGGACTGGGTGACAAAGTGGGACAGTAGCATGACAATGAGGGAGGTCTAATTTCTTGGCTGGGGTCTTGGCATCGTTCTCTGTCTTGTTCTTGGATCTCAGGGACCGTTTGCGGGGTGGTTCTCCCTCTGCAGGGGATGAGGTGCTGGTGTGGTGGTCCTGTGGTGGGGCGTCCTGTCCACTAGCGCCGGCGGAGGTGGTGGGCAGTTCTTCATCCATGCTAGTGTCAGGGGCCCATTGCAGTGCCACAGTGTCCCTCCTGGTGATGAGTACTTCCTTCAGCACCCCTACGATGGTGCCCAGGGTGGAGCTGATGGTTCTGAGTTCCTCCCTGAAGCCCATATACTGTTCCTCCTGCATGCGCTGGGTCTCCTGAAACTTGGCCAGTACCGTTGCCATCGTCTCCGGGGAGTGGTGGTATGTTCCCATGATGGAGGAGAGGGCCTCGTGGAGAGTGGGTTCCCATGGCATGTCCGCCCCTGTCGCACGGCTTCCCTCCCAGTTCCCCTGTGTTCCAGTGCCTCCGTCCCCTGGACCGTGTGCCCACTGCCACTGCCCCCAAGTCCCTGTTGTTGTTGGGGTTGTGGGTTATCCTGGGTTCCCGGTAGTGGTGGACACACAGCTGATTGACGTGTCCTGGGAACGGAGGTATGGGCCCGTTGGGTGGGTGCTGTGCTGGTGTTTCCAGAGGGGCGAAGGTCTGTGGTGGCCTGTGCCTGTGTGAGGGGAACCGACTGTCCTGAGGTCCCCGATGGTCCGGGCTGGTCATCTAGATCCAGTTGGAAAGAACTGCTGTCATCACTGTGGGCCTCTTCTGTTGGTGGTGTGGACATGTGTGGACCCTCCTGTCCGGTGACGTTGGGTAGGGGTCCTGCAGGGGTACAAAAGGATGTTTGTTAAATCTGTGTGTGTAATGGTGTGCAATGGGTGGGTGACCGTGTACCCCAGTGCTAGCATTCCTGTGTGGGAGCTTGTGTGATGGTGGTTTAGGGGGGTGTCTGGGTATGTGCAGTGGCCATGCTTTGGTGATGGGTGTCCATGCTTTGTAGTTGCATGCAGGGCTTGGTTTTGGGATGTGTGGTTTGTGATGTTGGGACATTTGTGAGGAGTTTGGGTGCTGGGGGTGGGGGTATGTGATAGCATGCAGGTAGGGTGGGGATGTAATAGTAAAGCTTTGACTTACCAGAGTCCATTCCTCCAGCTACTCCTGAGAGGCCCTCAGGATGCAGAATCGCCAAGACCTGCTCCTCCCATGTTGTTAGTTGTGGGGGCGGAGGTGGGAGTCCGCCGCCAGTCCGCTGAACCCCCAGGTGGTGTCTTGAGACCACGGAACGCACCATCCCCTGTAGGTCGTTCCACCTCTTCCTGATGTCCTCTCGATTTCTTGGGTGTTGTCCCACTGCGTTGACCCTGTCCACTATTCTGCGCCATAGCTCCATCTTCCTAGCTATGGAGGTGTGCTGCACCTGTGCTCTGAATAGCTGTGCCTCTACCCGGACAATTTCCTCCACCATGACCCTGAGCTCCTCCTCAGAGAACCTGGGGTGTCTTTGCCGTGCCATGGGGTGGTGTAGGTGATGTGTGGGGTGGAGTGTGTGGTGATATGTAGTGGTGTGTTGTGTGAGGTGCGTGGAAGTTGTGTGGGTGATGGTGTTGTGTGCCTGTGGATGCTGTTGTTCTTGCTGGTGGTGTCTCTCTGGCCTTCTTTCTGAATTTTTTGTTGTGGGGATTTGTGGGTAATGTGGGTGGGTGTTTTATATTGTAATGGGTGTGTGGGAGTGGTGTGGTTATGTGTCTCAGGTGTGTGTATTTTGAATTGTCCAATGTGGGGATGTTTTGTAAGAGTGTGTGTATTTTGAGCGTAGCGGTGTGTACCGCCAATGGAATACCGCAGATGAAAGACCGCCGCGTGGATTCGTGTGTCGTGATAGTGCGGGCGTATTTCTGTTGGCGTGACGGTGGAGGATTTGTTTTCGCCAGTTTATCACTGACCTTTGGTGTGGCGGACTTGTGTGGGTGTCAGAATTTTGGCCGATTCCGAGATGTGGGTCATAATAGCTGTGCCGGAATTCCACAGCCGCGGCGGTGTGTTGGCAGTCTTCTGCACGGCGGTAAGCGGCTTTTACCGCCAATGTTGTAATGACCCCCAAAGTCAGCAATGCACCAAAGAAGACAGCTATGGGGTCCTGGTTGGTGCAGAAGATGTCCCACATCAAATAGATGAATGCAGGCTGGTTTGCGCACTGGATTCTATCAACAAGCCTTGGCTCCCCCAAGATATGCGTTTGATGGGAAATGGTGCTCCCCGGGCCCAGGAGGGACCTGGAGATCTCAACTCAGGATGAGGAGATAGAGGGGGCTCTCAGCACCTCAGAGAGCCCTCGGAAGACCAGGCAGCACCCACAGGAGTCCCACAGGATGGGGACAAAGGAGGTGCAAATGTAGGGTGACCAGATTTTGAGCAGCAAAAAACGGGACAGGTCAGACATAAAAGAAGGATTAATGACTTTACACTCACTTTTATATCTGGCATGTCCCTTTTTTTCGTAGCTTTGTGAATGTGTGCCTATACGTGTGTGTTTATATATATATATATATATATATATATAGATATACACATTTACAAGACTATACATATAAAATTAGCTATGGCTTGACCTCCCAACCTGCCCCCACCCACTTCTCTCTGCCCCCCACTCCATCTCTCTGCTGGGAGCAGAGAGGGAACTGTGTTGCCTGACAGTAACAGATAAAATACTTTAATTATTGCATACTCTGTATGCGTCTGTTAAAGGAGAGCATACCTTGAACTTATGCTTCCCTAGATAATCTGACCTTTGTCCCAAAATCCGGGACATTTATGTAATAATTTGACCTTTGTCTCAAAAACCGGGACATTTGTTTAAATTTAAGAGGAGCGTCGGGACACCGGGACAGTCCTCTAAAACCGGGACTGTCCGGGGAAATCCGGGACGTCTGGTCACCTTATGCAAATGGCGGTCCATGCAGCACTACACAAAGGGATCCCACGCCGCCTGAGAACAACTCAGGGAGCTGTGCATCGCTGGATAGAGTGCTGGGGACCTGGGCTGTGCTGTGCATGAAGCATGAAGAACTTCTTGGAAAGTCACACACAAGCCCTAGCAGCTGCAAAACATGCAGTGCACTGGAGTACTGTCTGGCACGGGGAGGCAAGCTCATACCTCCACCAAATTTGGACAGCTGGACCTTTAAACAGTCAGGGTCACTTTAGTCCACTACCCGTGTTCCAGGATCTACGCTTGTCATCAGGAGAGGGGACCCACAGCACCGGTCATCGCTGCAAAGAGGTTCCCCCTCTCCCTTTGGAAATAATTACAGGCATGGGAGGGGTATCCTCCCAGAGCCTCTGGAAATGCTTTGAAGGGCACAGATGATGCCCTCCTTGCATAATCCAGTCTACACCGGTTCAGGGACCCCCAGCCCCTGCTCTGGCACGAAACTGGACAAAGGAAAGAGGCGTGACCACTCCCCTGTCCATCACCACCCCAGGGGTGGTGCCCAGAACTCCTCCAGAGTGTCACAGGGTTTTCCCATCTTGGATTCCAAGGTGTTGGGATACTCTAGGAGCATCTGATTGGCCAGTGCCAGCAGGTGACGTCAGAGACCCCTCCTGATAGGTCCATACCTGGTTAGGTGACCAATCCCCCTCTGAGGGCTATTTAGGGTCTCTCCTGTGGGTGTTTCCTCAGATTCAGATTTCGAGACTCCAGCAGGACTCACCTGCATCCTTTGCTTCACCTTCTACTGTCAAATCAACCGCAGAACTGCTCCAGGAACTCTACAACTGCAACAAAGTATCCAAGAAGGATACTGCAACTCTGTAACTTCAGCTCCTGCCAGCAACTGCAACAGTTTCCAGTCTCCAGGTTGTGCACGCTCTGAGGACTGCCTGTTTTCATTCTGCATCAGAAGAATTGAAGGAATCTTCAGTGGAGTGATAGTCACTTCCATTGCTTCAGCAGGGACCTCTCTGCAGCGACAACCGGGACTCTGGGTCCCCTCTCCCGATGATGAGCGTGGATCTTGGAAGACAGGTGGTGGTCTAAAGTGACCCTGACTGTCCAAAGGTCGAGCTGTCCAAATTTGTTGGAGGTAAGAGCTTGCCTCCCTGTGACAAACAGTACCCCTGCACCAAATGTTTTGCAGCTCCTAGGGCTTATGTGCGCTTCGCTGTATTCCGCCAACAAGCCTTGGTTCACGCAAGAACGTGTTTTGTGTCAAAGAGGAGCTTCCCCGGCCCAGGAGGGACCTGGGGGTCTCAACTCAGACTTGGGAGACAGAGGGGGGCCTCTCAGCACTTTAGAGAGCCCTTACAAGACCAGGCAGCACCCACAGGAGTCCCAGGACACGGGGACAAAGGAGTTGCAAAGTGCGGTCATCGCAGCACTACACAAAAGGATCCCACACTGCCGGAGAACAACTCAGGGAGCTGAGCATCACAGAATAAAGTGCTGGTGACCTGGGCTACGCTGTGCATGAAGGACTTTTGGAAGAAGTGCATAGAAGCCCAAGGAGCTGCAGAGGACGCAATGCACAGGGGTACTGTCTGACACGGGGAAGCAAGCCCTTACCTCCACCAAATTTAGACAGCTTGACCTTTAGACAGTAAGGATCACTTAGGTCCACCACCTGTGTTCCAGGGATCACGCTCATCAACAGAAAAGGAGTCCCAGAGCACGGGTCATCATTGCAGAGAGGTGCCTGCTGAAGCAGGGAAGTGACACTGTCACTCCACGGGAGATTCCTTTGGTTCTTCTGGTGCAGGGTGAAGTCAGGCAGTCCTCAGAGCATGCACAACCTGGAAACTGTTGCAGTTGCTGGCTGGAACTGAAGTTGCAGGTCACAGTAGCCTTCCTAGATACTTTGTTGCAATTACAGCAGTTGCTGGAGCAGTCTGCGGTTGATCCAACAGTCAGAATCTGAAGCAGAGGATTCAGAGGAGTCCTAGAGGAGTCTTGCAAACCAAATCTGAGGAAACACCTAGAGGAGAGACCCTAAATAGCCCTGAGAGGGGGATTTGCTACCTAACCAGGTATGCACCTATCAGGAGGGGTCTCTGACGTCACCTGCTGGCACTGGCCACTCAGATGCTCCCAGAGGGTCCCCACACCTTGGAATCCAAGATGGCTAATGCCAGGGACACTCTGGAGGAGCTCTGGGCACCACCCCGGCGGTGGTGTTGGACAGGGGAGTAGTCACTCCCCTTTCCTTTGTCCAGTTTCATGCCAGAGCAGGGACTGGGGGTCACTGAACCGGTGTAGACTGGGTTATGCAAGGAGGGTACAGTTTGTGACCTTCAAAGCATTTCCAGGGGCTCTAGGAGGCTACCCCTCCCAAGCCTGTAACACCTATTTCCAAAGGGAAATGTTGTAACACCCCTCTCCTAAAGGAAATGGATTTTTCTACCTTCCTGGGATTGCGATGCTCAATCCCCAGGAGGGCAGACAGTAAAAACACACTGACAAACAGGCAGAAATTGGGAGTAACATGCCAAGAAAGATGGTACTTTCCTACATGACTGTAGGAGGCTGGCCTGGTTTGTAGTTGGTACTTACACCTTACACCAGGTCCAGTTATCCCTTGTTAGTGAATGTAGTAGTGTTCCAGCAGCTTAGGCTGATAGAGGCAGCTATAGAAGAGCAGCTTAGGCTGAACTAGGAGATATGCAAAGCTCATGCAATACCACTTATAGTTACACAGTACTTATACATAAGTAAAGACAATACTCAGTGTTACCAAAAATAAAGGTATTTAGTTGGGTGACTGTAGGAAAGTACCATCTTGCCTGGCATGTTACCGCCATATTTCACTGCATATATGTTGTTTTAGTCTATGTGTCACTGGGACCCTGCCAGGCAGGGCCCCAGTGCTCATAAGTGTTCCCTGTGTGATGACTAACTGTCTCACTTAGGCTCTGCTAACCAGAACCTCAGTGGTTATGCTCTCTCTGCTTTCCAAATTGTCACTAACAGGCTAGTGACCAATTTCACCAATTCACATTGGCATACTGGAACACCCTTATAATTCCCTAGTATATGGTACTGAGGTACCCAGGGTATTGGGGTTCCAGGAGATCCCTAGGGGCTGCAGCATTTCTTTTGCCACCCATAGGGAGATCTGACAATTCTTACACAGGCCTGCCAGTGCAGCCTGAGTGAAATAACGTCCACGTTATTTCACAGCCATTTACCACTGCACTTAAGTAACTAATAAGTCACCTATATGTCTAACCTTCACCTGGTGAAGGTTGGGTGCAAAGTTACTTAGTGTGTGGGCACCCTGGCACTAGCCAAGGTGCCCCCACATTGTTCAGGGCAAATTCCCCAGACTTTGTGAGTGCGGAGACACCATTTCATGCGTGCACTATACATAGGTCACTACCTATGTATAGCGTCACAATGGTAACTCCGAACATGGCCATGTAACATGTCTAAGATCATGGCATTGGGTAGACAATTCCATGATCCCCCGGGTCTCTAGCACAGAACCCGGGTACTGCCAAACCCTCAGACAGGTTTCTGCCCTCCTGGGGTCCAGGCAGCCCTGGCCCAGGAAGGCAGAACAAAGGATTTCCTCTGAGAGAGGGTGTGACACCCTCTCCCTTTGAAAATAGGTGTGATGGCTGGGGAGGAGTAGCCTCCACCAGCCTCTGGAAATGCTTTGACGGGCACAGATGCTACCCATCTCTGGATAAGCCAGTCTACACCGGTTTAGGGATCCCCCGCCCTGTTCTGGCGCGAAACTGGACAAAGGAAAGGGGAGTGACCACTCCCCTGACCTGCACCTCCAAGGGGAGGTGCCCAGAGCTCCTCCAGTGTGCCCTAGACCTCTGCCATCTTGGAAACAGAGGTGTTGCTGGCACACTGGACTGCTCTGAGTGGCCAGTACCAGCAGGTGACGTCAGAGACTCCTCCTGATAGGCTCTTACCTGTGTTGCTAGCCTATCCTCCTTCCTAGGTAGCCAAACCTCCTTTTATGGCTATTTAGGGTCTCTGCTTTGGGGAATTCTTCAGATACCGAATGCAAGAGCTCACCAGAGTTCCTCTGCATCTCCCTCTTCACCTTCTGCCAAAGGATTGACCGCTGACTGCTCAGGATGCCTGCAAAACTACAACAAAGTAGCAAAGACGACTACTGCAACCTTGTATCGCTTTATCCTGCCGGCTTTCTCGACTGTTTCCTGGTGGTGCATGCTCTGGGGGTAGCCTGCCTCCTTTCTGCACCAGGAGCTCTGAAGAAATCTCCCGTGGGTCGACGGAATCTTCCCCCTGCAACCGCAGGCAACAAAAGACTGTATCACTGGTCCTCTGGGTCCCCTCTCAGCACGTGGAGCGTGGTCCCTGGAACTCAGCAACTCTGTCCAAGTGACTCCTACAGTCCAGTGACTCTTCAGTCTAAGTTTGGTTGAGGTAAGTCCTTGCCTCCCCATGGTAGACTGCATTGCTGGGTACCGTGTGATTTGCAGCTGCTCCGGCTCCTGTGCAATCTTCCAGGATTTCCTTTGTGCACAGCCAAGCCTGGGTCCCCGACACTCTAACCTGCAGTGCACAACCTTCTGAGTTGTCCACTGGCGTCGTGGGACTCCCTTTTCTGACTTTGGGTGAACTCCGGTTCACTCCTCTTCTAAGTGCCTGATCGGTACTTCTGCGGGTGCTGCCTGCTTCTGTGAGGGCTCCCTGACTTGCTGGGCGCCCCCTCTGTCTCCTCATCCAAGAGGCGACATCCTGGTCCCTCCTGGGCCACAGCAGCATCCAAAAACCCTAACCACGACACTTGCAGCTAGCAAGGCTTATTTGCGGTCTTTCTGCATGGGAACACCTCTGAAAGCTTCTTCACAACATGGGACATCCATCCTCCAAAGGGGAAGTTCCTAGTCCTCTTCGTTCTTGCAAAACACCAAGCTTCTTCCATCCGGTGGCAGCTTCCTTGCACCCTCAGCTGGCATTTCCTGGGCTCCTGCCCACTCTTGATGTCGAAGCCAAGTTGTCGAAGCCAAGTCAGAGTATTTCAGATCCAGACAATTCAGGAAACAAACCGAGACCGGCCGCTCTTCTTTAGATTACTGTTAATAAGAACTAATAAGACACAATAAGAAATACGTGTACACGGAGACTGAGCGGGCCAAAATCCAGCTCGAACAGTCTGCACAAGGAAGTAATGCATGATCTTTTATTTCATTAAACCGCAGACACATTAACACATTTCATTGGTTCTTGATAATTGTCGTATGATTAACTTTTTTCTATATAGCACACATGATGCTCCATATAAGGGTTATATTCATGGACAGGAAGCTTGCACAATGTCCTCTGAATCAAATGTCTTGTGATACATCTATATGTGGAGAAAGAGGAACCATAAGTGCATACATTAGTACTTTTAGCAGTGAGGATTTCACAAGCTAGCATGCGGTGGTGTCTTGTGATGGCCGTCAGTTTAGCAAGCCTTGCAACATAATGTGTTTCAAGCACAATAGACATTTCTCCAAGGCCTAGTTAATTCAACATTGTAATGTGTTCAACAGAAACAGGCCTGTATTTTCATTGTGTATCACAGGGTCTACTAGGTCTAAATGGATCCAGGAGAACGTGATTCCACATTCCGCCCTCTGATACCCAATGAAAACACTCATTGACAGTTTAATCATCCTGATGGACAGGTGTCATTTCAATAGCATCATCTTCCCTGGCCTCATCCTCATGCCTTCTCTTACGATGGTGCTCAGTGTCCTTATGACACATTTTCTTCATTAACATGTTCAAACAGGAAGGACACACCCTTATCAACACACATGATGTTATAAATCCTACTATTCCCACCACCAGTACTTCTATCAGCCAGGATCCCCAACCACGGAACCATGCTGCAATGTCCTTTAGTATTCCTCCTATTTCCGTCAAATCCGCCACTTTCCTTGCTCCTTCTTCTACCACCTCTATTTTCCCTATTGCCATCCTCACATTCCCACTGTTGTCCGGTATAAAAACACAGCATTCCTGATGGATCATGTTACATACACCACCGGCTCTTGCTAAAATGATGTCTAATACAAGTCTGTTCTGAATTACAACAGCTCTTAAGTCTGTAAGTTCTTCAGTAATGTTACCTAAGGCTTCTGCACTAGAACTTGCTAATGTTTCTACCAATACTGCCAATCTGTGTATTTGATATTCTGAATGCGCTATCCCTAATGGCATCACAAATATTCCTTCCACTGCTATGAACCTATCCAACCAAGTAGGTGCCCTTCTTCTTCGTACCTTACCGGGTGCCTCTTGTGTTGCATTGGTCAAATTTGTTATATGCAACATTTGGGGTAGTACAAACGCCAGGTAGCAGGAGCCCTGCCACCCTGCAGGCAGTCTAAAATATGCAGTTCCTGGTGGGGTATGCCTCAGTCCATTTGGTGAACACCAAAACATCTTTCAGCTTGTATACCGTGGGCATCTCAATGAAGTCCATTTGGAGGCTCTCAAAGGGTCCATGTGGCGGTGGGAAATGGCCTGAAGCGGTTGGTGTACCTTTTCCCGTGTTGTACTGTGCACAAACCATGCATCTCTTACATAAATGTTCTGCATATTGCCGAAATTTGGTATTAAACCAACATTGTGAAAACAGTTGTATCATTCCATCCCTACCCACATGTGAGGGGCCATGGAAAAGGCGTGCCATAGAGGACAGTAACGTGGATGGTAGACATATTTTACTGTTGGGTCCCACCCACACACCCTCCCCGTCTGTCTGCCAACCGTCCTTTTCCCAATCTGTTAGTTCTGACCCATCAGCCTGCTGTTGAACACATTTTGGATCAAAATATGTACTTTCATCCTTAGCTATTGTGGTGGGTTTAACCTGGACCATTACATACTCACACCCACTGAGGGCTATTCTTCGTGCCTGTTTGTCAACAAAAGCATTTCTCACAGAAACATAGTCCTTAGCAGAAGTGTGGGCTGCACATTTTACCATTGCAATTTTTCTGGGCAGTAGTAGAGCTTGCAACAAGGCAACAATCAATGAAGCATGTTGTATGTGTTGGCCTGCTGAAGTGAGAAATCCCCTCATTGCCCACAGTTGACCGAAATCATGAGTGACCCCAAAAGCATATTGGCTGTCTGTGTAAATATTCGTTGTCTTTCCTGCTGCCAATTTGCATGCTCTGATTAGTGTTACTAATTCTGCTGCCTGGGCACTTTTAATCTTTGGTAGCCTTCCTCCTTCAAGAAGTCTTTTGGCCGTTCCCACAGCATAGGCTGCTTGTAGCATCCCTGTGTGGTCCCTAATGCATGAACCATCCACAAACAAATCACCCTCGGCCTCAGGGAATGGGGTGTCTCTGAGATCTGGCCTCACCTTGGTGTGTGTGTCGACTGCCATAATACAATCGTGGAAAGAATTATCTATGGTGGGATCATCGTGATCCATTTCGGTAGGCAACAGGCAGGAGGGATTCAATGTTGTGCATCTCTTTATCCTTATATGTGGTGCCAATAGTGTCAACTCATAGCGTGAGAGGCGAGCATTTGCCAGGTGCTGGGTCTTAGTGGTAGTTAGTAATGTGTCAATTGCGTGTGGGACATGTAACACCAAAGTATGAGCCAGGAGAATGTTTTCTGATTGTTCCACTGCTAAGGCGGCCGCTGCTACTGCCTTCAGACATGGGGGAAGACCTGCTGCTACTGGGTCCAGGGTAGCCGAATAGTAAGCCATCGGGCGGTAGAAGGTGCTGTGTTTTTGTGCCAAAACCCCTAAGGAGCAACCACCTTTTTCATGGCAAAATAAATGGAAATCTTTGGTGTCATCTGGGAGGCCTAATGCTGGTGCCGCACACAATGCGAACTTTAATTTCTGAAAAGCCTCTTCACAGTTTTCTGACCATGGTACTTTGTCTTGCACATCCTTGTGTGTTAAATTCAAAAGTGGTCGTGCAATCAGGGAGAAATTCGGTATCCAATGCCTGCAGTAACCTGCCACCCCAAGGAAAGCCCTCACCTCCTTCTGTGTTTGTGGCCTGGGTTGCTGAGTTATTGTTGCTATGCTATTTGGTAGCAATCTCCTGGACCCTGGTGACAGTTCGTGCCCTAGGTACTTCACCTTTGATTGGCAGAACTGCAACTTCTTTGGGGAGAACTTATGTCCTTTTATGGCAAGGTGACAGAGTAGGGCCACGGTGTCCTGGACACACGCTTCCTGTGATGGTGAGGCTAGCAACAAATCATCAATATATTGTATCAAAGTTGATCCTCCTGCAAAATGCAATGATGCCAAGTCTGCTCTTAAAGCGTCTGAGAATAATGTTGAACTGTCCACAAACCCCTGAGGGAGACAAGTATATGTTAGCTTTCTATTTTTGTACGTAAAACAGAATAGACCCTGAGACTCCCTATGAAGAGGCACTGAGAAAAAGGCATTACTGAGATCCAGGACTGTGAAGTGCAAAGCTGTATTGGGAATGTTTGATATGATGGTGGCTGGGTTGGGAACCACAGGGAATGATGGTATAACTGCCTTGTTCAGTTCCCTAAGATCTTGAGTAAATCGGTATACCAGGGACCCATCTGGTCCTTTCGCTGCCTTTTTCATGGGGAGAATAGGAGTGTTGCATGGGCTGTGTCGTACCTCCCGCAGTATCCCCTTCTTTAGAAGCTCTTCTATTACTGGAGCTATCCCCTCCTCTCCCTCTTTGGCTATTTTGTATTGTGGCACATGTGGTAGACGGGCTCCAGGGCGCAGTGTCACTTGCACTGGGGGGCAATTTAATATTCTTCCCACATCAATTGGCCCCTTTGCCCACACTTCACTAGGGACCGAGTCTTGTAATTCTTGTGGGAGACTTTGTTCTTGTCCCTTGCCTCCGGAGTCACATCCCATGAAAGCCTGTAATGCTATCCCATTCTCCTTGCTTTCCAGGAAGATCCCTTCAGGTGAGCAGCTGATGGTGAACTGTAATTTACATAGGAGATCCCTTTCTAGCAAATTTACTGGACATTGTCTCCCAAAAATAAATTGGTGATTTACAGTAATAGGGCCTACTTTGAATTTCAATGGTTGTGTTAAGTATTCACTCATGGGTTGTCCTGTCAAACCTACGGCTGTTATTTGAGTTGCTGATAATGGTGCATTGGGTACATCAGAGGCCTTTAGCATTGACATAGTGGCCCCAGTGTCAACTAAAAAGGGCACAGTTCTGCTTAGCACTGTTCCATCTACATATGGACCTTCTTGATCAACCGACAGTACTGGACCTGTGAAATGTGTCTCCACAGGAGGTGGGTATGGAAACCCATGTCCCCCCTGAGGTGCCTGTGGTATGTCTTGATATGTACCCCACCCTGCACAAACCGGGTCATTTACAGTGGCAGCATCATATGCATTGTTAGTATAAGGTGGGGGTAGTAACTGTTGTGTCCCGTATTGTATACTGCCCTGTTGTTGTCTCTGCTGACCTCTACCTCTTTGTCCCGTGGCTAAAAAAGGGCAATCTGCCTTCCAGTGTCCCTGTTGGTTACAGTGGAAACAGGTGGTACCTGGCGGGGGCGTGAAAGGTACCCGTTCACCCTGTCCTCTGCCCCTGCCCCTTCCCCTACCCCTGCTTTGATTATTATTGTAAAATCGTTCTTGTGCCACCATTAGTTTTACCTTATCCTTTTTCAATTTCTCATCATCTGCCCTTTGGATATTTGTTTGATAGTCTGCGCAATACCTGGCTGCTGCTAACACTTTGTCAATGGGTTCTTGTTGCCAACACACAAAAGACGTTTGTAAATGAGTTTGTATAGGCTGCTGTAATCCATATACAAAGTTGGTCACAAAAGCAGGCCTCGCCTCACCCAGTGGGTTCCTCATTCCACTACTCTGCTGGTAGACCTGTAGAAGGCGGTCATAGTAACTTGTCACACTTACATTCTTCTCCTGTTTTGTATGTATTATTTTAGACCAATCAACCTTTTCCTCTGGTACTTTTTCTCGTATGTATTTCATCACCTTGTCTCTTGCTGTCTATACCTCTGTTCCCAGTGCCCCCCCTTTTCCCCTCACCGGTTCCTCTGCCGGCCATCCTACCACCTTCTTACAATCCTCCCATAAATCTCGTGGTATTATTATACTGAATAACATGTTCAAATCCTTCCACAGCATTTCTCCAATCTCCACTATTCTATTCAATTCTGTGTACCATTTGTGTGGCTCACCGCGTAATTTTGGGAATTCTTTGGTGAAGGAAAACAGGTCAGCTCTATGCCAAGGTACATAGACATATGTTGGGGTATGGCCATCCTCCCCTAAGGAGGATGAAGGTACTTCTCTCAGAGGCATCATCTTTGTCTGTACCTGTTCTGTCCCTTCCTTATTTTTCTCTAGGCTCTGCAGGACCTGAGCTGCTTTTAACCCTTCTTTCAATTCTTTCCATTTCTGTAATTTTAATATAGCGTATTCCAGTTTTTCAGACAATTTGTCGTTACTCCAAGATGACACGTCTGCATCTGTGAAACTCATTTGAGAAGTGTCCCAACTGTATTCTATTGGCAGGAGATTTGTGCTGTTAGTGTAGCGAGCATATATCTGGTGTATCTCAGGGCCTAGGGCCATCAGTTCTGATCGCGCAATGGCTAGAAGTTCCTCTCTGTATTCCCTATTGTTATCTCTTTCTACCTCCCCAAATGTCTGTCTTCTATCAATGAGATCTGTGAGTATGGCACAACAATTTTTTCTGTCTGATTTCAGGAACGTAGTCTTTGTTAGTGTTCTGGGAGAAGCACTCGGTGTACCGTATGGTGATTTTCCTTTGTTTTGTGTTCCTGTGAGGCTGTTCCTCCTTTCAAATAGACTTCCGTCTAAAAACCTTGTCAAAATATCAATGTTATGCTTCGTGTGGTGTGTGAAAATACATATCTCCATATTATCTCATGCAATCCCTTTATCCCTTCACTACTGTCCCTGGACGCGTCTTGGAACTGCTGTTTCCAATGTGTATTCAACAATTTTGGTCCATTTCCTTTCTTTGTAGCCTGCGCCAACAAACTGTCACTTTCCTTGTTTGTTTTCTGAGCAATGTGGGCCACTTCCTCTCTGACTTCCTGCAGCATTTGAAAGTCTTTCACTCGGTTAAGGTTCATTTTTGTTAGTTCCTCTTTTATTAAACCATGTGCGTGCTCACGGGCTGCAGTTTTCTGAGCCAGAGATGGCTCAGGAGGCTCTGTACCTGTCGCTAAGTGCTCAACGTGCACTTTTTCCTCCGAACTCACTGTTTTGTTCTCATTACCTAACCTCCCCATCAGTATGTCTTCTATGAGTGCGTCCTCGGTCTCTTCCTTTGTCGTTCCCTGCATACTGTGTTCCTGTGATGGTGCACCTACCACAGGAAGACATGGGTATGTTCCTACCATATCAAGCATTTTATCCCTCCACTCCTCCCTCTTCTCAATCCTCTCTTTTTCACAATAAAATCCCTCTTTCAACACCACCAATTCCTTGCACACTTTAGCTTTTATGTCGTTGGTATGTCTGAGGTCTCGTAGGCAATAGTCCCATGAGTAGAAAGAGTCCCATTCAAGGTTACGAATCTTACGTCCCTTTAGAATCAGCATTTGTCTCAAGTATGACAACTTGTTCATGTCATATGTGCCATTACTTGGAAACTGTAAGTCGGGTCGCCTTGCCGTCAGCCTGTGCCATTTGTCAAGAAACATTAATGCATATAGTCCTTGCTTAACAGCTACTTGGTAGGCAGGACTATCCCTAGGGGGTGTGATTTGGTGTGTGTCCAAATGTTCCTTGCTAAACGGGTTCCCCATAGCTAAATAAAAGGTCACCGCTTTCCCTTACCACTTCACGTAAACAGTTCGGTCACACCAGGAAACACCAGGGAGTCGGCTATTTCTGCCGCTCATATCAAATGACACATGAGGAAAACCCGCACTCAAATCAGCACTGCCAACTGCATTTGTTATTAGTGAAGTGGAGGGTTTGTCTGCAATCACACAACAGTACACGCAGGCTTGTTCACCGCAAGCATGCACAAGTTTGGAATGAAAAAAAACAGTGCCAAGGTGCTGGTGACGGCATACACTGGCGTCCTTTTAGTGAATAAAAGATGACAGGAAGGTCAAGAGAGAAAGGCAAAGATCCCACACCCTTGCTTTCCTGCCCTGAGGCAGGGTGCGGCTGTATGGGATTAGAACCCAGACCCGATTCGTGGCGGGTGACACACAGGTAAAGCAACAAGGGTGAACAGTGCACTCAATCACATATAGGACAATACGATAACAATATAACAAAAACAGGTACTTGCCCTACATGATGGTCATTCCTCCCACCCTTTGTGCTGGTGCGTGGTGACAGTAGAGTGTGGTGCACAGGCAGACCCTGTCAGTTGTAGTAATCTGTCACTATAACCGTATTGGCGGGCGTAATGCTCCTGAGTTCAGGTACAATCGCAGCTTGAGTCAGTCAGTTAATACACATCTCCTTCCTCACTGTATTCTCATTACTATCCTAACACATAATTCATCCACCCCTTCTATCTCTCCAACACCCTTTTCCTACACCTCATCCATTCATCTCACTCAACTCTCCATCTAACCAGCAGGAGAGAGAGAGAGAAAGAGAAGAAAGAAGAAAGAAAAAAAATCAATACGACGCCCCCACAGAGCACAACACCTCAACGCTATCAGCGCAGAGAGAGAG
Source organism: Pleurodeles waltl (assembly GCF_031143425.1). Classification (NCBI taxonomy): domain Eukaryota; kingdom Metazoa; phylum Chordata; class Amphibia; order Caudata; family Salamandridae; genus Pleurodeles; species Pleurodeles waltl. The sequence continues at coordinate 583,638,288 of NC_090451.1, forward strand.
AGAGAAAATAAATAAATAAATATGCGAGAACACGGCACTGCTTGCCTTGCCTGCTCCACTGGAGTGGACAAATACCACTCGATAAATCACTGGGCACAACCTGCCCTTCCTGCTGGGGTGGACAATCACCACCCCCCTCCAGCCAGAGTATTCCTCCCCAGCCCCTCCGGCTTGGAAATGCAGCACCAACCCTGTCCGGTTGGGAGCTGTGGCCACACAGCGCCTCCCGCTGTGTACCGAGACCATACCATTAACAGTCTCACACATGTAGCGTCGCTGGATAAACAGAAACCCTTGGCTAATATTTACAGCAACTACTGAACCATGAATTCGTTAGCACTGAGAACAAAAGAGGGAAGGAAATGGCGCAATAAGGCAGAAACGATAATATCAACACTGACGGCCATCATCTGAATGTCTGAACGAGGTACTCTAGAAGAGCCTGGAATAATGGGAACAGGAACATCTCCATGCCACCGTAAACAAAGAACAAACATAACAAGAAAGAACAGCAGGCTAATAGGAATAGCATATAGTACAATTATCTACAACTTCATTTAGAAGTGCAAACGTAAATCACCCCGCCACCTCCCCCCTATACAACACCCTCTGCGAACAGAGGGAGAGAGAGGGAAAATAAAAAATAAAAAATTCAAAACATAAACAGACGGGACCGAGGAAATGACAGATACTCACGACAGCACCAACACCCTGCCCCGGGGGGGGCCCGACCAGCCCAAAACGCCGTTGCCCCCCTCCGCAGAGAGGCAGGAGCTGAGCCGGCGAAATCGTAAATCCAACCGCAATCCTCCACCAGATGTCGAAGCCAAGTTGTCGAAGCCAAGTCAGAGTATTTCAGATCCAGACAATTCAGGAAACAAACCGAGACCAGCCACTCTTCTTTAGATTACTTTTAATAAGAACTAATAAGACACAATAAGAAATACGTGTACACGGAGACTGAGCGGGCCAAAATCTAGCTTGAACAGTCTGCACAAGGAAGTAATGCATGATCTTTTATATCATTAAACCTCAGACACATTAACACATTTCATTGGTTCTTGATAATTGTCGTATGATTAACTTTTTTCTATATAGCACACGTGATGCTCCATATAAGGGTTAGATTCATGGACAGAAAGCTTGCACAATGTCCTCTGAATCAAATGTCTTGTGATACATCTATATGTGGAGAAAGAGAAACCATAAGTGCCTACGTTAGTACTTTTTATCAGTGAGGATTTCGCAAGCTAGCTTGCGGTGGTGTCTTGTCATGGCCGTCAGTTTAGCAAGCCTTGCAACATGATGCGTTTCAAGCACAATAGACATTTCTCCAAGGCCTAGTTAATTCAACATTGTAATGTGTTCAACAGAAACAGGCCTGTATTTTCATTGTGTATCACAGGGTCTACTAGGTCCAAATGGATCCAGGAGAACGTGATTCCACATCGACACTGTCGCGACTCTTGGACTTGGTCCCCTTGTCTTACAGGTACCCAGGTCCGGAAATCCACTGTTGTTGCATTGCTGGTGTTGATTTTCCTTGCAGAATCCCCCTATCACGACTTCTGTGCTCTCTGGGGGTTGTAGGTGCACTTTACACCTACCTTACAGGGTCTTGGGGTGGGCTATTTTTCTAACCCTCACTGTTTTCTTACAGTCCCAGCGACCCTCTACAAGCTCACATAGGTTTGGGGTCCATTCTTGGTTTGCATTCCACTTTTGGAGTATATGGTTTGTGTTGCCCCTATACCTATGTGCTCCTATTGCAATCTATTGTAACTTTACACTGCTTGCATTACTTCCTTTTGCTATTACTGCATATTTTTGGTATTGTGTATATATATCTTGTGTATATTTCTCATCCCCATACTGAGGGTATTCACTGAGATACTTTTGGTATATTGTCATAAAAATAAAGTACCTTTATTTTTAGTATATCTGTGTATTGTGTTTTCTTATGATATTGTGCATATGACACCAGTGGTATAGTAGGAGCTTTGCATGTCTCCTAGTTCAGCCTAAGCTGTTCTGCTATAGCTACCGTCTATCAGCCTAAGCTGCTAGAAACACCTCTTCTACACTAATAAGGGATAACTGGACCTGGCACAAGGTGTAAGTACCTCTGGTACCCACTGCAAGCCAGGCCAGCCTCCTACAGTGACACAGTACCAAAAATATCTTAGAGACAATGCTCCTTCTGGATGTAAGTATTCTACACAATATATACACTAGACACCAAAATTAGACAAGTAAATAGTCATAAAACAATGCAAACAGTAGGAAATCCTATATAATGCGATGGGAGAAAATGGGTCTAGGTGCAACACAAACCATATACTTAAAAAGTGGAATGTGAATCATGAATTCCCCCTATACAGGTGTAGTGTGTGTAGAATCCCTGGGAGAGTAAGAGTACAGTAAAGGTAAGTAAATCACACCACCCCAGAGACTACCAGCGACATTGTAGTGCCTAATCCTGCTGGCTTTCTCGACTGTTTCCTGGTGGTGCATGCTTTGGGGGCCGCCTGCCTTCATTCTGCACTGGAAGCCACGAAGAAATCTCCTGTAGGTCGACGGACTCTTCCCCCTGCTCCAGCAGGCACCAAACTTCAGCGTCACCGATACTCTGGGACCCCTCTCATCCTGAAGAGCTTGGCCGCTGGAACACAGGTGTGGACCCAAGTGACTCAGACTGTCCAGTGGTCCAACTGTCCAAATTTGGAGGCGGTAAGTCCTTGCCTCCCCTCTCCAGACAGTAATCCTATGCACCGTGTGAACTGCAGCTGCTAGGGCTTCTGTGCACATTTCCACAAAAACCTTCATGCACAGCAAAGCCCAGGTCCCCAGCACTCTGTCCTGCATTGCTCAATTCCCTGAGTTGACCTCCGGCTTCGTGGGACCCTCTTTTGCAGTGTTGAGATGACAGCTGTGTTCAGTCTTCTTGAACCTGTGTTCAAGGACTTCTGCAGGAGCTACCTTCTTGTGCATGGGCTCTCTATGTTGCTGAGGGCCCCCTCTGTCTCCTCTCCCAAGTGGCGACATCCTGGTCCTTCCTGGGCCCGGGCAGCACCCTTTTTCTTCAATCGTGACTATTGCAGCTAGCAAGGCTTGTTTGTGGTCTTTTGCCAAAGAAACAACTCTGCATCCTCCAGCACTCCATGGGACATCTTCTGCATGAAGGAAAGGTTCCTAGTACCTTTCGTTGTTGCAGAAACTTCAGCTTCTTCCATCTGGAGGCAGCCATTGTGCACCTTCATTCGGAGTTTAGTGGGCTCCTGCCCCCCCTGGACACTTTCACGACTCTTGGACTTGGTCCCTTCCTTTTCAGTTCCTCAGGTCCAGGAATCCGTCTTCAGTGCTTTGCAGTCTGTTGTGGTATTTGCAAAATCCTTTATCACGACTTTAGTGTGTTTCTGGGGAAATAGTAGTACTTTACGCCTACTTTCCAGGGCCTTGTGGTGGGGTATCTTGGACACCCTTAATGTTTTCTTACACTCCCAGCGACCCTCTACACACTACACTAGCCTAGGGTTCCATTTGTGGTTTGCATTCCACTTTCTTAGTATATGGTTTGTGTTGCCCCTAGGCCTATTGCATCCTATTGTATTCTACAGTGTTTGCACTACTTTCTGACTGTTTTACTTTCCTGATTTTGGTTTGTGTGTATATTTTGTGTATTTTACTTACCTCCAATATAAAACACCCACCCACATCACCCACAAACCCTTACGACCAGAATTGCGATAGAAGGCCAGAGAGAGACACCACCAGAAACAACACTAGCATCCACAGGCACACAACATCATCACTCACACAACATCCACACGCCTCAGACAACACACACAAACACATCCCCTCACACATCACAAGCGACACCACCTCATACATCACCGACACCCCAGGTTCTCTGAGGAGGAGCTCAGGGTCATGGTGGAGGAAATCGTCCTGGTAGAGCCACAGCTATTCGGATCACAGGTGCTGCACACCTCCCTTGCTAGGAAGATGGAGCTATGGTGCAGAATCGTCGACAGGGTCAACGCAGTGGGACAGCACCCCAGAACACGGGATGACATCAGGAAGAGGTGGAACGACCTACGGGGGAAGGTGCGTTCCGTGGTCTCAAGACACCAGATTGCAGTGCAGAGGACTGGCGGTGTACCCCCACCTACTCCCCCACAACCAAGAACATGGGAAAAGCAAGTCTTGGCAATACTGCATCCTGAGGGCCTCGCAGGAGTAGCAGGAGGAATGGACTCTGGTAAGTCAACTCTTAACTATTATATCCCCCACCCTACCTGCATGCCATCACATCCCCCACCCTTACCTTCACCCCCGTCACACCAACACCTCACATATGTCCCACTATCACAACCCACCCATCCCAACACCAAGCCCTGCATGCAACACCAAAGCAGGGACACCCATCACCAAAGCATGTCCACAACAGATACCAACACAGACCCCAAACCAAATATCACACAAGGACCTATACAAGAATGGAAGCACTTGAGTACAGGGTCACTCACCCATTGCACACAATGGCACACACAGATGCAGTAATCATGCCTTTACAACCCTGCAGGACCCCTACCCAACGTCACCGGACAGGAGGTTCCAGACATTTCCAGTCCCCCCACAGAAGAGGCCCACAGTGATGACAGCATCTCTGCACAACTGGATCAAGATGACCAGCCCGGCCCATCAGGGACCTCAGAACAGTCGGTTCCCCTGACACTGGCACAATCCACCACAGAGCCTCCCCCTTCAGGAAACACCAGCACAGCACCCACCCAGCGGGCCCATCCCTCTGTCCCCAGGACACATCAAGTAGCAGTGTGTCCACCACTACAGGGAACCCAAGCAAACCCACCACCCCAAGAAAATCAGGGACCTGGGGGCAGTGGGCACACGGTTCAGGGGACAGAGGAACAGGAAAACAGGGGAACTGGGAGGACTGCTGTGCGACAGGGGGAGGACAGGCCCAGGGAACCCACTCTCCACGAGGCCCTCTCCAACATCATGGGAACGTACCATCATTCCCAGGAGACGATGGCAACGGTACTGGTCAACTTTCAGGAGACCCAGCGGCTGCAGGAGGAACACTATCTGGGGATCAGGGAGGAACTCAAGTCCATCAACACCACCCTGGTCACCATTGTAGGGGTGCTGCAGGTCCTTGTCAACACCAGGAGGGACACTGTGGCACAATAAGGGGCCCCTGACACTAGCCTGGAGGATGTACAGCCCACCACCTCCGCCGGCGCTAGTGGACAGGAGGCACCGCCACAGGACCACAACACCACGACACCAGCACCCCACCTCCTGCAGATGGAGAGCCACCCCCGCAAACGGTCCCAGAGATCCAGGACCAAGACAGAGAACATTGCCAAGACCCCCACCAGGAAATGAGACCCCCTGAATGTCATCCTTCTGTCCCACTTAGTCACCCTGTCCATCCTTCGACTGCCCTTGCTCCACTTCCTAAGCCCCTTTGGACAATGCACCTGTGAAACAAATAGACTGGACTCTGCCATGGACATTCCTCCACCATCCCCCCTGACCATTTTACAACCCCCTCCACTTATTTGCACAAAAATGAACACACATCAATCACAAAATATTCTGGAGTCAGTCTGTGTTTTCACAAATGTGTAATTGCAATAACTATGGAATATAGCGATGTCAATTTAAATGTCAACATACCGATGTAACACAGCTGTAGTCCATGAGGAAATATAGCAGAGGTTACAAAGTGGGACCCACATCTGTTAAATGGAAAGGCAAAGTGACAAGTCACGGGCCATACACTGGGTGAAAATGCCAGACTAATGATAGGTCAAACAATAGTATGAGATGTGGGAGGCAGTGATATCTTCTTACCTGTATCTCACTGGAAGTATTGCTGGATAACGTTGTTTCTGTTGTCGATATCCGCTTCTTCTGCCTCCTCTTCTTCACTGTCCACAGGCTCCACAGCTGCCACAAGACCTCCAGCTGGACCTTCCTCCTACAGAAAAGGCACCTGTTGTCGCAAAGCCAGGTTGTGCAGCATACAGCAGGCCACGATGATCTGGCACACATTCTTTGGTGAGTAGTAGAGGGAACCACCTGTCAGATGGAGGCACCGGAACCTGGCCTTCAGGAGGCCGAAGGTTCTTTCTATAATCCTCCTAGTTCGCCCATGTGCCTCATTGTAGCATTCCTCTGCCCTTGTCCTGGGATTTCTTACTGGGGTCAGTAGCCATGACAGGTTTGGGTAACCAGAGTCACCTGAAAATATTGAGGGACAACTATTAGAAACACACTAACCCGTAGGGACAACCCCAGACCCAGACAACTATTCACAGGGTATAGGGTCCTTGTCCTCCCCTATTAGCCACACACGGTGCCTCTGGAGTTGCCCCATCACATGAAGGATGCTGCTATTCCTCAGAATGTAAGCGTCATGCACTGAGACAGGAAACTTGGCATTCACATGGGAGATGTACTGGTCGGCCAAACACACCATCTGCACATTCATTGAATGGTAGCAATTCCGGTTTCTGTACACCTGTTCACTCCTGCGGGGGGTACCAAGGCCACATGTGTCCCATCAATGGCACCTATAATGTTGGGGATATGTCCCAGGGCATAGAAGTCACCTTTCACTGTGGACGAATCCTCCACCTGAGGGAAAACGATGTAGCTGCGCAGGTGTTTCAGCAGGGCAGACAACACTCTGGACAACACGGTAGAGAAAATTGGCTGGGACATCCCTGATGCAATGGCCACTGTTGTTTGAAAAGACCCAATTGCCAGGAAATGGAGTACTGACAGGACCTGCACTAGAGTGGAGATCCCTGTGGGATGGCAGATAGCTGACATCAGGTCTGGCTCCAACTATGTACACAGTTCATGTACTGTAGCACGATCACGTCTGTAGGTGACTATTAAGTGTCTCTCTTCCATTGTCGACAGGTCCACCAGTGGTCTGTACACCTTAGGATGCCGCCATCTCATCACCTGCCCCAGCGGACGTGCACTATGGACGAGATCAGCGAACAGAGAGTCAGCCAACACTAAGGTATTACAAAATGTAATTTGCACTCAGTTATTAATCCGCAATGTGCCTGTTACTCTGTGTATGCAAGTCCTAGATAGGTGTGACGCAGTTATTATTAATGCCATGTGGCACCCTGAAATGGCGGCTGCCTGACCTGTAAGGTGGGACAAGGGGATATGAGGTAACTGCGCTGGCGTTCAACACCGTCGCGGTAGGCTGCCGAAAGCCGCTGTGCAATCCTGCATTGGTTAACATTGGACCCTATGGGTCCCAGGAGCCAATGACGATGTACGCCGGCGGTGACAGTACGCACCGCCGCGGACGTGACCGCCATTTTATGTCTGTTCACTCACTTGATACCTGACCTTCGACAGGAGAGGACCTACACTGCAAGTGCTGCTGTGACCTGGGTCTGGAAGCGATGATGGCTCATGTGTCTGGGGAAAGGGCCCCTGCCTTCACTTCAGAGGAGTTGGAGAAGTTATTGGATGGGGTCCTCCCCCAGTACACGCTACTCTACGGTCCTCCAGACAAACAGGTGAGTACACTGTGAGCATGCTGCATGGGCAATGCCAGTTTGGAGTGGTGTGGATGGAAGATACATGGGGTGTGGGGGACTGAGGTCTGGCAGTGGCGTATCCGGAGTTGAATGGGCGCTTGAGGTCATCACAGCAGCCACAAGGAGGTGAGTACAGTCACAATCATCTGACCCTGCACGCATTATGAGGTGTCTGGGTAGGGGAGGTGGCCAGTGGGTTCCCCTAGGCCAGGGCGAGCTTGGTAGGGAAGGTCCCTTGTGAGACAGGCTCAGTGGCACCCCAACCCCTCTAGTGGTTAGTGCCTAGTCAGGATCCTGTGACTTCCATGTGTGCATCAAGCGGGCACAGGCCTTGTACCCCATGGCCCTGTGAATAATCTAGGAACTATAAGTGCATGGCGTAGTGCAGAGGTCTGCTGTGTCTGTAGTGTCCACCAACGGTAGTGGTGTTGCATGCACTGAACATGTCTTTCTTCTGTCTCCCCCCCTTTTTGTGGTCTCCCTGTTCTTGTGTACAATAGCATCATCAGGCGGAGGAGCAGTGGCACCGGAGCAGGAGGCAGCTGCATCCCACTTGGCCCTGGAGGGCGAAACAACGGAGTCTGAAGCCACCAGTGGGATGGAGGGCGAGGGGAGCTCCACGGCGGGGACAGGAGGTGACAGCAGTAACAGCGGCGACTCCTCTGATGGGAGCTCTCTTGCGGTGGCGGGCCCCTCTGTGCCCCCGCATCAACAGGTACAGCCGCCACCACCTGTAGGAGGCTGGACTGGCTTGTAGTGAGTACCAAGGGGTACTTGCACCTTGCACCAGGCCCAGTTATCCCTTATTAGTGTATAGGGTGTCTAGCAGCTTAGGCTGATAGATAATGGTAGCTTAGCAGAGCAGCTTAGGCTGAACTAGGAGACGTGTGAAGCTACTACAGTACCACTTAGGGTCATTTGCACAATATCATAAGAAAACACAATACACAGTTATACAAAAAATAAAGGTACTTTATTTTTATGACAATATGTCAAAGTATCTTAGAGTGTACCCTCAGTGAGAGGATAGGAAATATACACAAGTTATATATACACAATAGCAAAAATATGCAGTATAGTCTTAGAAAACAGTGCAAACAATGTATAGTTACAATAGGATGCAATGGGGAAACATAGGGATAGGGGCAACACAAACCATATACTCCAAAAGTGGAATGCGAACCACGAATGGACCCCAAACCTATGTGACCTTGTAGAGGGTCGCTGGGACTATTAGAAAATAGTGAGAGTTAGAAAAATAACCCTCCCCAAGACCCTGAAAAGTGAGTGCAAAGTGCACTAAAGTTCCCCTAAGGACAAAGAAGTCGTGTTAGAGGAATAATGCAGGAAAGACACAAACCAACAATGCAACAACTGTGGATTTCCAATCTAGGGTACCTGTGGAACAAGGGGACCAAGTCCAAAAGTCACAAGCAAGTCGGAGATGGGCATATGCCCAGGAAATGCCAGCTGTGGATGCAAAGAAGCTTCTACTGGACAGAAAAAGCTGAGGTTTCTGTAGGAACGAAAAGGGCTAGAGACTTCCCCTTTGGTGGACAGATCTCTCTTGCTGTGGAGAGTTGTGCAGAAGTGTTTTCCCGCCGAAAGAACGCCAACAAGCCTTGCTAGCTGCAAATCGTGCGGTTAGCGTTTTTGGACGCTGCTGTGGCTCAGAAGGGATCAGGAGGTCGCAAATTGGACCAGGAGAGAGAGGGGACGTCGAGCAAGACAAAGAGCCCTCTCAGCAGCAGGTAGCACCCAGAGAAGTGCCAGAAACAGGCACTAAAAGGATGCATGAAATGGTGCTCACCCGAAGTCGCACAAAGGGGTCCCACGTCGCCGGAGACCAACTTAGAAAGTCGTGCAATGCAGGTTAGAGTGCCGTGGACCCAGGCTTGGCTGTGCACAAAGGATTTCCGCCGGAAGTGCACAGGGGCCGGAGTAGCTGCAAAAGTCGCGGTTCCCAGCAATGCAGCCCAGCGAGGTGAGGCAAGGACTTACCTCCACCAAACTTGGACTGAAGAGTCACTGCACTGTGGGGGTCACTTGGACAGAGTTGCTGGATTCGAGGGACCTCGCTCGTCGTGCTGAGAGGAGACCCAAGGGACCGGTAATGCAGCTTTTTGGTGCCTGCGGTTGCAGGGGGAAGATTCCGTCGACCCACGGGAGATTTCTTTGGAGCTTCTGGTGCAGAGAGGAGGCAGACTACCCCCACAGCATGCACAAGCAGGAAAACAGTCGAGAAGGCGGCAGGATCAGCGTTACAGAGTTGCAGTAGTCGTCTTTGCTACTATGTTGCAGGTTTGCAGGCTTCCAGCGCGGTCAGCAGTCGATTCCTTGGCAGAAGGTGAAGAGAGAGATGCAGAGGAACTCGGATGAGCTCTTGCATTCGTTATCTAAAGTTTCCCCAGAGACAGAGACCCTAAATAGCCAGAAAAGAGGGTTTGGCTACTTAGGAGAGAGGATAGGCTACTAACACCTGAAGGAGCCTATCAGCAGGAGTCTCTGACGTCACCTGGTGGCACTGGCCACTCAGAGCTGTCCAGTGTGCCAGCAGCACCTCTGTTTCCAAGATGGCAGAGGTCTGGAGCACACTGGAGGAGCTCTGGACACCTCCCAGGGGAGGTGCAGGTCAGGGGAGTGGTCACTCCCCTTTCCTTTGTCCAGTTTCGCGCCAGAGCAGGGGCTAAGGGGTCCCTGAACCGGTGTAGACTGGCTTATGCAGAATTGGGCACATCTGTGCCCAAGAAAGCATTTTCAGAGGCTGGGGGAGGCTACTCCTCCCCTGCCTTCACACCATTTTCCAAAGGGAGAGGGTGTCACACCCTCTCTCAGAGGAAGTTCTTTGTTCTGCCATCCTGGGCCAGGCCTGGCTGGACCCCAGGAGGGCAGATGCCTGTCTGAGGGGTTGGCAGCAGCAGCAGCTGCAGTGAAACCCTAGAAAGGGCAGTTTGGCAGTACCAGGGTCTGTGCTACAGACCACTGGGATCATGGGATTGTGCCAACTATGCCAGGATGGCATAGAGGGGGCAATTCCATGATCATAGACATGTTACATGGCCATATTCGGAGTTACCATTGTGAAGCTACATATAGGTAGTGACCTATATGTAGTGCACGCGTGTAATGGTGTCCCCGCACTCACAAAGTCCGGGGAATTGGCCCTGAACAATGTGGGGGCACCTTGGCTAGTGCCAGGGTGCCCTCACACTAAGTAACTTTGCACCTAACCTTTACCAGGTAAAGGTTAGACATATAGGTGACTTATAAGTTACTTAAGTGCAGTGTAAAATGGCTGTGAAATAACGTGGACGTTATTTCACTCAGGCTGCAGTGGCAGGCCTGTGTAAGAATTGTCAGAGCTCCCTATGGGTGGCAAAAGAAATGCTGCAGCCCATAGGGATCTCCTGGAACCCCAATACCCTGGGTACCTCAGTACCATATACTAGGGAATTATAAGGGTGTTCCAGTAAGCCAATGTAAATTGGTAAAAATGGTCACTAGCCTGTTAGTGACAATTTGGAAAGAAATGAGAGAGCATAACCACAGAGGTTCTGATTAGCAGAGCCTCAGTGAGACAGTTAGTCACTACACAGGTAACACATTCAGGCACACTTATGAGCACTGGGGCCCTGGGTTACCAGGGTCCCAGTGACACATACAACTAAAACAACATATATACAGTGAAAAATGGGGGTAACATGCCAGGCAAGATGGTACTTTCCTACACCACCCCTACCAGCACTGCCCTCCCAGCAGCCCCTCAGCGTGTGTCCCGTGCCCGCTCACCCAGGAGGGTGGGCATCTCCTTCGCCCCAGGCACCTCAGGCCCTGCCCCAGTCAGCCCTGCTGCCCTTCGTGAGGAGGCTATTGACCTCCTGAGATCCCTCACTGTTGGGCAGTCTACCATTCTGAATGCCATCCAGGGTGTTGAGAGGCATTTGCAACAAACAAATACATACCTGGAGGGCATTCATTCTGGCCAGGCAGCCCAACAGAGAACATTTCAGGCTCTGGCCTCAGCACTGATGGTAGCCATTGTCCCTGTATCCAGCCTCCCCCTCCAACTTCGTCCACCCAGACCCAATCCCCTGTACCTCAGCCTATCCCAAGCACACCATCAGACCAGCATGCACACACCTCAACACACAAGGGTGGCTCAGGCAAACATAAGCACCACACATCCCACAGGCACTCACACAAGCACCATACCCATGCAGACATACCAACATCCACTGCCTCAACTGTGTCCTCCTCCTCCACGTCTCCCTCCTCCCTCCCAGTCTCGTCTCCACTCACACCTGCATGCACTACATCTTCAGCCACTACCTCCATCACCAGCACGCCCATCACCACACACCGCTCATGTGCACTCACCACCCCCACTACCATTCACACATCCCCTGTGTCCTCTCCCAGTGTGTCTGTGAGCCCTCCTCCCAAAGTACACAAACGCAGGCACACACCCACCCAACAGCCTCCAGCCCATGCACCTTCACCCACATTCAGCAGACGTACACCTCCTACACCACTACCTCTTCCTCCTCTCCCAAACCCCCTCCATCTTCCCGTCCCAGTGTGTCTAAAAAAACTTTTCCTGGCTAATATTGACCTCTTCCCTACACCTCCCCCCGTCCATCCCCTAGGGCCTTCTAGGTCCCAACCCAGCACCTCAGCCACCACATCCCCAGGCACAATGGTGCCAGCAAGTGCGGGCTATTGGAGTGCGCCAACCATCAGGGCTGCCAGTGTGCCACAGAAAGAGGGCAAGGACATTCCGCCACCTGCAAAACTGAAAAAAGTTGCCCATATCCCGGAGGGAGAAGCAGAAAACACCTGCCACCAAGGGCTCAGGGAAAACGAAAGGCGATAGTGGCAGGACAGCTGCGCCACCATCCATGGTGGGGAAGGGCCAGAAACTAAAGAGCAGGTCAGGAGAGGGCATGGTGGCACCGACTGAGGGACCAGTGTCACACCTTCTGTTCACGTCGATGCCAACCTGTACGGCAGAGAAGACCGCCACCTTCACCGCCACAGAGCCCGCCACCAGCACCGCCGCCACAGAGCCCACCGCCAGCACCACTGTCATTGAGCCCGCCACCAACACCGCTGCCACAGAGCCCACCGCCAGCACCACTGTCATTGAGCCCGCCACTAGCACCGCCGCCACAGAGCCCGCCGCCAGCACAGCCGCCACAGAGCCCGCCGCCAGCACAGCCGCCACAGAGCCCGTAGCCAGCACCACCGCCACAGAGCGCGCAGACAGCACCGCACCGCAGAGCCCGCAGCCAGCACCGCCGCCGCAGAGCCCGCCGCCAGCACAGCCGCCACAGAGCCCGCAGCCAGCACCGCCGCCACAGAGCGCGCAGCCAGCACCACTGCGGCAGAGCCCACAGCCAGCACCGCCGCCACAGAGCCCGCAGCCAGCACCGCCACCACAGAGCCCGCAGCCAGCACCGCCGCCACAGAGCCCGCAGCCAGCTCCACTGCCACAGAGCCCGCAGCCAGCACCGCCGCGACTGACACCGCAGCTAGCACCGCTGCGACTGACACCGCCGCAAGCACCGCCAGTGGCCCCGCGATATCCTGAGCCAGTGGCACCACCGCAGACATGGCTGCCATCCTCAGTGGTCATTCGTCCGATGAGGCACTCTGGGCACCAAGCCCCCTCCAGAACCAGTGGAGAGATACATCCACTACCTCTGTCCTTGGCAGGATGAAGCACTCTGGGCACAAAGCCCCCTCTAGAACCAGTGGAGAAACACATCCACTACCTCTGTCCTTGGCAGGATGAAGCACTCTGGGCACAAAGCCCCCTCCAGAACCAGTGGAGAATGACATCCACAACCTCTGTCCATGGCAGGATGAAGCACTCTCGGCACAAAGCCCCCTCCAGAACCAGTGGAGAAACGCATCCACTACCTCTGTCCTTGGCAGGATGAAGCACTCTGGGCACAAAGCCCCCTCCAGAACCAGTGGAGAAACGCATCCACTACCTCTGTCCTTGGCAGGATGAAGCACTCTGGGCACAAAGCCCACTCCAGAACCAGTGGAGAAAGGCATCCACTTGAGAGACTGTGGCTTTGTACTCCCCAGGATAAAGCAGTGGGCAACCCGTCCACTTGAGACACTTGAGAGACTGTGGCTTTGCACTCCCCAGGAAAAGGGAGTGGGCAACCCACTGAAAAGGCTTCAGAGACTGTGGCTTTGCACTCCCCAGGATACATCAATAGGCATGGAGCCCCCTCGTGGAGCAGTGGCGTCGTGCGTTCATCAGGCTGAGGTGCCCCCTCCCCGTGAGGTGCCTGTTTATTTTCGATCTGATGCCCCTCCAGTGTTCTCTCCGTTTGGAGTCAGGTATCATGTGTGGACCTCGCCTATGCATTTTTGGCCCAGTGGTCCACGGACAATGATTGGTGCAGTATCCGGACTTGTGTAGTTGGTGTACATAATTGTATATACTGTATTTAGAGTTTTGAGTACTGGATTTTTATTGATTACAATCGTTCAAATCAATTCCTTTTGTCCTTGCGTTATTCAAGGGGGAGTGGGGGGTGTATATGTAATGTTGCAGCATGTATATGTGTGTATGGTGTTGTGGGTGAGGGTGGGGGTGTTGCATGTTGCGTGTGTGTGTGTCACTCTCTTTCCCCTCCCCCTCCCCTGTGTTGTAGGTGCAGTACTCACCGTGGTCGTCGCCGCCGTCTCTGGAGCTCCTGATAGAGGAGCAGGATGTGAAGCTCTGGCTCCATGGTGTCCTGGTTCCTCGTGGGGTGTGGAGAGGTGAGTGATTTCCCCTTCTGTGTACTGTTTCTACCGTCTTTTTGTTTGCGTTGGTTCCGCCATGGAAAAGGTGGCCGATTGGCATCTTGTGATAGGGTGGGCGGAACATTGCCTTCTGCCTGTCTGTTGGCGGTCACCGCCGCGCTGTTTGTTTGTGCCGCCGTGGCGGTCGGAGTGTTAAAGTGGCTGTCTATGTTGGCGGTTTCTGCCGTGGTCGTCATCCCATTTTTTTTTCCGCTGGCCTGTTGGCGGTATTACCGCCACTTTAACACCCACCGCCAGGGTTGTAATGAGGGCCATTGTCACTAAAATAAAGTACCTTTATTTTTAGTAACCCTGAGTATTGTGTTTCTTATGATATAGTACCTATATGATATAAGTGGTATAGTAGGAGCTCTGCATGTCTCCTAGTTCAGCCTAAGCTGCTCTGCTATAGCTACCTCTATCAGCCTAAGCTGCTAGAACACTACTAATCTACTAATAAGGGATAACTGGACCAGGCACAAGGTGTAAGTACCATCAGGTACCCACTATAAGCCAGGCCAGCCTCCTACACAGGCCCTGTCAGAATGCCTTTCAGAAGGCTATGGAGCACACAGGGGCTATTGGACCCTAGCCGTGATGTTTGAGGTCTTTTACTCCTGTGCCGGTTAATGGTTTCACATCAGGCCCGTCCTATAAACAGATTTCTGCCATCCTGGTGAGATGTGCAAACAACTTCCGGGAAAGGGCACAATTGAAGTCTATGTGAGGAAGAGGTGTTACCTCTCCTTGGCGGAGAGCCACACAGGTGTAAGCTCAAAAGGAGAGCTTTAAAGGAGAAGCTGCTTGGAAGGGCACTTGTGAGAGGGACTGCTTTATGATTTAGGTAGACAGGTTGATGCTAGGGACAGAGAAGTGAAGCCAATTGTCAAACCTGTTTTCCAAGGACATGTGGTCCCTTCTGTAGCCACACCTCAGGGTTGGGCTGGGGAGCTCTGCACGCTGCGAGAGGGGTTCTGCCAGACTGAAAGTGGGCAGAAGAGAGAATTCTGTGATAGCCAGATACCACACTTCACAAGAAGTGGTCATCAAGAGGAGGGGATCCTAGTAGCCCATAACCACTGATCACTTCCTACCCTAAAGGCATGTTCTATTCATAAAAGGGCCCCTTGGCACTCAGAAACTAGAGCTCATTGGACGGGTGAAGAGGATTAAAGAAGGACTGCCCTGCTGCACCAAAGATCTGGTGAAGAGAGATTGCACCAACGTGGACTGCACATGCTGTACCTGGTGGCTAGTAAAGAAGAAGCAGATTTGCCTGCTATGTCCTGCTCTTGGATGAGCTGACTTGTGAGTCCAGCCGATGCAAGAAATTCAAGGGTCAGGTGGCTGACCTCCTGTTCACAGCACACAGCCACAGCAGTTGAAGAAGCCTGCTGGGGCGAGTTGGTAGCCCGATTCCTGAATTGCTGCCCCTTGCCTCTGTGCACCCCAAGGTCTCATATGTTGTCCTCAAGTCTGCTGGACACAAGAGAGTCATCAGAGTAGAGCTGGGTCACCAGAAGGCAAGTTACCGTCAGAAGAAAAATGCTGAAACTAATATAACGGGCGACTGGTTGCCTAGTGGCGACTGGACTTCTACCAAACTTGAGAAGACTTCGAGGAATGTTGACCTCACTGGCCAGGATCACCTTGCCAAGCCCATGGACTGAGTTGTAGCATCCTGTATCCCTTGTATCAGGAACCATGGTCTCTTTAGGCACCCAAGTTCTCTTTTGGAGCACACACGTCTAAAATGCACAAAGGGAGACTTTCTCAGTGCTCATTTAAAATAAGCAGCATGAAAGATTCTTTAGATACACACCAGCACTCACACTTTCGGAAAGGTCTCTGGGAAATGTTTGGTCACTCAGGGACATTTCAGTGCAGGAGGGGCAGACTTTAAACGCATCTCCTGGTCGCTAATTTATTTTACCGGACGGGAGAACTGTTGAAATGCTTTCTGGTAATAATTAAGCAGCTGACACCTTTTACTCAGCCCAGAAGCTAGTCTGCTGCAGACAAGAGCAGCATATCCATACCCATACCCAGGACTGAAACAAGAACTTTGCTTTCATCGCATACTTTTGCTACTTACGGTCAATGCATGATTTAGGTTTGTTCTCTGAATTTTGAGAACGTGTACTTGGCAAAAAGTGAAGGTTCTAACACTGATAAATATTAGAGATGACAAAGTGTAAATGCATTCAGGTGTCTTTTCAATGGCCTTTTGCATTTTATACAGGAGTGGCTGGTGTTAATAATCTTTAGAGCCCACTGTAACTATCAACTGTGTAGCAGGTGCAGTAGCACCTGGCCCAAAGGTAAACAATTCCCCTAAATTCCAGATATGTTGCCACATGTTTAAACTAGGCAAGACTTTTATTTTACATGGTATACAAGAGGTAGAAAAGTATATGGGTCATTCAAATGAGCATTTACCTTTTAACTCTAGAAGTATTCAGGTTTTGTCCTGTGTATTCCAATGTGCTTCATCTGTATATTTAAGCCACAATATAGCAATATTGAATTCCGATCTTTGATTAACTTGTACATACTGATGGACTGTACATGTTTTTGTTTATTGTCAAACCGCTTTGTATATCAGATTATTTTTTTACCATTAATTTGCGAGAGTGGCACTGTATTTTAAAAAGGTGTACTGTTCTTTGCTAAAATTGCCCCGCTGCACCTTGAAAAATATTTTGTTATAAAGATAGTGTGCTTTAGACAAGAAAGTTTAAGCTCAGTGAATGATTTCTTGCACACTAGGAAATGACAGCACTTATAAGCTGTGAAATGCAGTATGAATAACTATTTTATTCAGCCTTCAATTAATCCAACTCCTGAATCTGACGTGCCCTATTCTTAGCAGCACTCCTCTCACAGGACACATGCTAGTTCTTGCCTAGTCTACCATCCAGAAATCATCACCTAAATGTGGGTCTTATGTTTTAGCAGCAGATTGCCCTGTCCAACTATGCCTTCTATTGGTCCACTTATACATTCGTCCTCTCGAGGTCCAGTGAATGGACTCCACTGCACCTCAGTTACTGGTGTTATTTAACTTCTAAACGCGGGGGAGAGAGGCCCATTTTCCTTGCTTCTCTTTAGGCCTATTGCAGCCTCACTACATCACTGAGTCACTGAGCACTGATGTACTGCTAGGGAATTGTCTGTTGGTTACAAGTTGCCTCAAACTGACATTATTGCAACAAGCCAACATGGTTTCTAATGGATAGGTGCGCCCCAGCTTTTGGGGTGAAATACACTACAATGGATCTTATTTAATAATGTGCTTAGTCAGTAACCAACACTCTCCAGTGCTGAGCTTTTTGCTAATGTGCAAAGGTTAAGGCCTGTAATAAGAGGTTTCTCTAATGTATACTTGCTTATTCTGTCTGTGTGGTTTGAACTGCATGCAGCATTAATTTAACTGGTGTGCTGTATATACACCAAAGTCATTCATAGCTCCTTTGCCACTCTACTGTTTGGATTCAATTATTAAGCACTTCAACTACACCTGAAGAAAATCAAAGCATGAAGACCGTAAGCTGGCTAATGTGGGCATGGAAAATATACAACATGTAGAGTAGTAAAAGTCAGTGCTGTTGTGTGCATAAACCTCCTGTTCTCAAATGTGAGGCCTGCCTAGCTCATCTCCTTCTGTGCCATATCTGTTATCGAAAATATAATACAAGAAAACTAGTAAAAGTCAGTGCTGTGGTGTGCATGTATCTCCTGCTCTCCAACATGAGGCCTGCCTAGCTCATCTCCTGCTGTCCCATGTTAGGCAAACCTAGCACATCTTCTGTGGTCCAATGTCAGGCATGGCTAGCTCATCTTGTGCTGTCCAATGTCAGTCATGGCTGGCTCATCTTTTGTCCGTCCAATGTAAGGCATGGCTAGCTCATCTGTTACTGTTCAATGTCAGGCATGGCTAGCTCATCTGTTACTGTCCAGTGCAAGGCCTGCCTAGCTCATCTGGTACTTTCCAATGGCAGGTACTGCAACCTCATCTCTTACTGCCCAAAGGCAAATATTTCTTGAGTGTCTCGTCCATTTCTTCCTCAATTGCTTTGGTGCCCTTGAAATGCTTTATACTTATCCCTTGTGTGACTTGTGAGAGCCACAGCTATCCACAGTTGAGCTAAAGGTTTAACAGACAAAATCGTCTGGTCCTAAAGTGGTTGGTAAGTGTAATACATGGTGAGGTCCCATAGCCACACCATACAATACACCCCATTTTTTCACCGAAGGCCAGTGTATTTTTAGAACATATAAAGTACACAGGGGTACTAGGTAGGAATGCCCATTCTCACCCCTATAATTAGCACTGACAATTGAGCCCTTTACTAGCTTCGCCAGGAGTGTGAGAGCAGTATTCCGCTGATGGACAATGTCCATGTTTTCTCACTATACTCTGAAAATATGCTGCTAATTCCTTCAAGATGCTGAATCCGTGTGGCACCAACTATGCAACACTTGGAAGAACTCAAGACAATGCCAGGTCTGAAAATTAACTGGTAAAAATTCTATGGATTCCTGGTGTCTCCGACTATCTTGAGACTGCCGGGGGTGGCATTCCAGGTGTGGGTAAAATGGCGACTACAAGTCCTGCATCACCTAGGGGTTAAAGTCTACCACCGTAAGTGGGATAACAGAGAGGAAATCCTGGGAGGTGCAATGACAACATTCAATTCTGGCGCACACACTTACGTTCCCAATAATGTCCAGGATTGTGCTACCCAATTTGGTGGTGCTGCTGGAAGTATTCTATTAGTTTGCTACTCTCCCACTCTGGATTCTATAGGGGTGGTTTAGAGCACCGTATATGCTCCAATAGGAATTAATCCAGGATGTGGGAGGTGGTGAACATCCCTCTGCATACTACAATCCCCTATCAGAGAAGGAGTGGTGGGAGCGTTCGATTACAAACTATTGTTTAGCCTCACAGTTGAAAAATGGTTAGAAGGGCTTCATCTAGAGGAGATGGGGATAGCGGGATAGGCACACCATGATGATTGCATCTTTTAAGGGCCTGTTGAACAAAACAAAACTCCTCCCACAACAATAGGGGCTGGAGAAGTGTTTTCAAGAAAACCATGCTTAATCTGAAGTACTCCCCAGTCATGCCATTGATTCAACTCCCGACTGTCAGGTGAGGGTTCTTCACAGTGTTCAGAACGAGAGTATAGTGGAGACAGTAATCCTCACTGTAGAAGACTGCTATAAGGACAGGCACTCAAAACCTTAGATAATTTTATGGCAGAAATGGGGCTACCAGAGTCCTAATGTTTGACATATGGGGCTCTGCGGAACACCTGGTGCACAGGACGTTGGGAACTGCAAACTCACAAAGTACTGCAGGTTCTCCTGACATTTGGAGGAGGACGCAAGTTGGTATCTTTGCTAAGAGATACAATCATCATGGTGTGCCTATCCAACTATCTATTAAAACCTTATATCCATGACTAAAATATAACTTGCCAAGACTCAAGGTGGATTGGGAAATGAAGCTAGGCAGACCCCTGAAGGAAAATAAATGAGAGGCAATTCTGAATGCTCATATCAAGTCTTGTGAAGCACTGCATTTAACTGCACTTAATTTAGTTATCTGCATTCCACCTATCTTACCCCCTACTCAATCCCAAAGAAGCTGAATGCCCATGTGCATTAACTGATACCGACTTTCTTCATATGGTTTGGAGCTACCCCACTGTGAAGCATTTCGGCTAGGGTCTTAACCTTCATGGAGAAAGTGTTCAAAAGACCTGACGTTTATAAGATTGAAGGATGCTCAGAGGGCTTATATCCTAAACCAAAAACAATGAAGTTCAGCAAAAATGTATTTGACTTTGCACTGATATTGGCCAAGAGAGCCATTACAGTGCACTAGAACTCACCTGAAAGACCTCACACAGTAGATGGAAAACGAATGTTGTAATGTGGGCAAAGGCTGAAAATGCTGCACAGCATGAGGAAAGGATATGAGGAGTACATAGGTGACCACTTGTAGTGGGCAAAGGCTGAAAATATGCTGCACAGCATGAGGAAAGGATATGAGGAGTACATAGGTGACCACTTGTAGGAAAGTACCATCTTGCCTGGCATGTTATCCCCATATTTCACTGTATATTTGTTGTTTTAGTCTATGTGTGACTGGGACCCTGCCAGGCAGAGCCCCAGTGCTCATAAGTGTGCCCTGTATGTGTTCCCTGTGTGATGACTAACTGTCTCACTGAGGCTCTGCTAACCAGAACCTCAGTGGTTATGCTCTCTCTGCTTTCCAAATTTGTCACTAACAGGCTAGTGACTAAATTTACCAATTCACATTGGCATACTGGTACACCCATATAATTCCCTAGTATATGGTACTGAGGTACCCAGGGTATTGGGGTTCCAGGAGATCCCTATGGGCTGCAGCATTCTTTTGCCACCCATAGGGAGCTCTGACAAATCTTACACAGGCCTGCCAGTGCAGCCTGAGTGAAATAACGTCCACATTATTTCACAGCCATTTACCACTGCACTTAAGTAACTTATAAGTCACCTATATGTCTAACCTTCACCTGGTGAAGGTTAGGTGCAAAGTTACTTAGTGTGTGGGCACCCTGGCACTAGCCAAGGTGCCCCCACATAGTTCAGGGCAAATTCCCCGGACTTTGTGAGTGCGGGACACCATTACACGCGTGCACTATGCATAGGTCACTACCTATGTATAGCGTCACAATGGTAACTCCGAACATGGCCATGTAACATGTCTAAGGTCATGGAAGTGTCACCCCAATGCCATTCTGGCATTGGGGAGACAATTCCATGATCCCCCGGGTCTCTAGCACAGAACCCGGGTACTGCCAAACTGCCTTTCCGGGGTCTCCACTGCAGCTGCTGCCAACCGCTCAGACAGGTTTCTGCCCTCCTGTGGTCCAGGCAGCCCTGGCCCAGGAAGGCAGAACAAAGGATTTCTTCTGAGAGAGGGTGTGACACCCTCTCCCTTTGGAAATAGGTGTGATGGCTGGGGAGGAGTAGCCTCCCCCAGCCTCTGGAAATGCTTTGATGGGCACAGATGCTGCCCATCTCTGCATAAGCCAGTCTACACCGGTTTAGGGGTCCCCCAGCCTTGCTCTGGCGTGAAACTGGACAAAGGAAAGGGGAGGGATCACTCCCCTGACCTGCACCTCCCAGGGGAGGTGCCGAGAGCTCCTCCAGTGTGCCCCAGACCTCTGCCATCTTGGAAACAGAGGTGTTGCTGGCACACTGGACTGCTCTGAGTGGCCAGTGCCAGCAGGTGACGTCAGAGGCTCCTTCTGATAGGCTCTTACCTTTCTTACTAGCCTATCCTCCTTCCTAGGTAGCCAAACCTCCTTTTCTGGCTATTTAGGGTCTCTGCTTTGGGGAATTCTTCAGATACCACATGCAAGAGCTCACCAGAGTTCCTCTGCATCTCCCAGGTGCTCTGAAGAAATCTCCCATGGGTCGACGGAATCTTCCCCCTGCAACCGCAGGCAACAAAAGACTGCATCACTGGTCCTCTGGGTCCCCTCTCAGCACAACGAGCGTGGTCCCTGGAACTCAGCAACTCTGTCCAAGTGACTCCCACAGTCCAGTGACTCTTCAGTCCACATTTGGTGGAGGTAAGTTGCCTCCCCACGCTATTCTGCATTGCTGGGTACCGCGTGATTTGCAGATGCTCTGGCTCCTTTGCACTCTTCCAGGATTTCCTTTGTGCACAGCCAAGCCTGGGTCCCCGATCCTCTAACCTGCAGTGCACAACCTTCTGAGTTGTCCTCCGGCGTCGTGGGACTCCCTTTTGTGACTTCACATGGACTCTGGTTCAATCCTCTTCTAAGTGCCTGTTCCGGTACTTCTGCGGGTGCTGCCTGCTTATGTGAGGGCTCCCTGACTTGCTGGGCGCCCCCTCTGTCTCCTCATCCAAGTGGCGACATCCTGATCCCTCCTGGGCCACAGTAGCATCCAAAAACCCTAACCGCGACCCTTGCAGCTAGCAAGGCTTATTTGCAGTCTTTCTGCGTGGGAACACCTCTGCAAGCTTCTTCATGACGTGGGACATCCATCCTCCAAAGGGGAAGTTCCTAGTCCTCTTCTTTCTTGCAAAACATCAAGCTTCTTCCATCCGGTGGCAGCTTCTTTGCACCCACAGCTGGCATTTCCTGGGCTACTGCCCACTCTCGACACTGTCGCGACTCTTGGATTTGGTCCCCTTGTCTTACAGGTGCTCAGGTCCGGAAATCCACTGTTGTTGCATTGCTGGTGTTGGTTTTCCTTGCAGAATCCCCCTATCACGACTTCTGTGCTCTCTGGGGGTTGTAGGTGCACTTTACACCTATCTTACAGGGTCTTGGGGTGGGCTATTTTTCTAACCCTCACTGTTTTCTTACAGTCCCAGCGACCCTCTACAAGCTCACATAGGTTTGGGGTCCATTTGTGGTTCGCATTCCACTTTTGGAGTTTATGGTTTGTGTTGCCCCTATACCTATGTGCTCCTATTGCAATCTATTGTAACTTTACACTGCTTGCATTACTTCCTTTTGCTATTACTGCATATTTTTGGTATTGTGTACATATATCTTGTATATATTTGGCATCCTCATACTGAGGGTACTCACTGAGATACTTTTGGCATATTGTCATAAAAATAAAGTACCTTTATTTTTAGTATATCTGTGTATTGTGTTTTCTTATGATATTGTGCATATGACACCAGTGGTATAGTAGGAGCTTTGCATGTCTCCTAGTTCAGCCTAAGTTGCTCTGCTATAGCTACCTTCTATCAGCCTTAGCTGCTAGAAACACCTCTTCTACACTAATAAGGGATAACTGGACCTGACACAAGGTGTAAGTACCTCTGGTACCCACTACAAGCCAGGCCAGCCTCCTACACCACTCAAGACACTATGGGATGAAACACTTGAAACATTTGAGGAATACTTTGAAGATGCCTCCTAGCTGTAGTAATTTTAGGACCATACAGGGAGAGTTATGTGAGAAGGAGTGATCTTGAAATGGACCCCAGAGGAAGAAGGAGGGGGAGTGTGTAAGACACCAGCTGGAACAGGGACAAGCAGAGTGTAGAAAATCAAATATCTCTCTGGAAAACTCTGAACCTTGAAGCAGAGCCTAGTTGGTTGTTTTCTTATTGGACTGAACATGATATATAAAGCACATGAAAAACACATTGCAACGAACAGATCCTACTTGTACGCTGATATAAAATGAAAGCAATACTAAAAATACACTTACACAACCTGCCTCTGTGTTCTAAGAGACAGGTTGCATATATCAAGAAAAAGTAATATACCAGCTTTCATTGTTATGATCACAAATTAGATTTGGAAAGGTAGGCATGTATTCTCCTCTTCTCACTCTCTATTGTGTTGGTTTTCATTCATAAAAAGCTTTAGACATTGCAGACATCCCTATACATCACTACTGAAAATGGCCCTCTCTGCAGAGTCACCACAGACTTTTTCCCCTCCACCTTTCTGCTGAATTTGTTATTGTTGAGATTAGGACTCTTGCCACTTTACTATTGCTAACCAGTGCTAAAGTGCATATGCTTTCCACTTATAACATGGTAACATTGGCTTATCCACAATTGGCATATTTAATTTACCTACAAGTCCAAGTAAAGTGCACTCCCTGTGCCTAGGGCTTAGAAATTAAATACTACTAGTGGGTCTGCAGCACAGATTGAGCCACCCACTTCAGAGGGCACTTCAAACATGACTCAGGCCTGCCATTGCAGAGCCTTTGTGTGCAGTTCTAAACTGCCATGCCGACCTGGCAAGTTAACCCTCTTACCAGGCCCAAACCTTCCCTTTTGATGCATATAAATCACCCCCTAAGATAAGCCCTGCACAGCCCAGTGGCAGGGTGCAATGTATTAAAAAGAATAGGACATATCCTGTTAAGCTTTACATGTCCTAGTAGTGAAAAAATCTTAAATTAGTTTTCACTACTGCAAGGTCTGTCTCTCCCACAGGATAACATTGGGATGACCGTATTACATTGTGTAATTTCCACTTGGGAAGAGATGGAATCCCCAATTTTGGTGTCTCTGGAATCACAATTTAAAATTGCAACTTTATGGTGATGTCGGATTTTCAATTGTAATCTTGAAAATGCCATGTCTACAAAGTTGGTGTTTTCTTTAACTATTTGGTGTCTTCTTCTGGTCTTATGAATACACATCTGGGGTGGGTGACATCTGGGCTTTGTACATTCCCTCTAGACAGTCACACAGAAAGGGTGTTTAGGTGTGACTGATGGGCCATCCACAGCTTGGTGGGCCATCCTGGGCAGGCTGAGAGGGAGGAGCTGACATACCTGAATAGGCTGTGTCCTGTACCCACACAAAGGGCTGCATACCACCCTGTAGTGAGTCTGGAGCCAGGGTAGGAAGGGCAGGGACTCTGTGCATTTCAAAGGCCTCTCTTTGAAGTCTCTCCCACTTCAAAGGCACACCTGGGAATAAGTACTGGACCTAAGATACCACAACTCAGAACAGTTCTGAATCTGGGGATACTCTGCCAGGAAGAAGAATTACTGTGCTGCTGAAAGGACTGTCACTCTGCTGGTCTCTACAGGACTTCTGCTCCGCTGTGCCTGCCCAGCTGCCCTCCTTGCCTGGGAGTGAGAAGGACTGGACCTGCATCTCTCCAACCCAGAACCAAAGTGATTACAAGGAGCATGCTGGTTTGCCTCATGTTTGAAGTCTCAGGGACATTAAAGACTGCCAACCCATCCACTGATAGCACCTGGACTCTTGCCCTGCCAAGTGGTGGCAATCTTGTCTGGGTCCTTGGAAGTAGGTATTGATGCTGTTGCGCCGCTAGGAACTGGTGCATCTCCATCGATGCTTATGCATTGCTGCTCCTGCGATAACTTATCACACTGCATCACCGGCGACACATTGCTGCTGCTGCGAGGGTGGAGGACATTGTATTGTTGATGGTGCAGCACATCTCCTACATTCCCAAAGCATCCCTGACTTTGGGAGGCTCAGAGCTGATGCATCGTCTACATCCTCAGCATGGATGCCGATGCATCACCTGCTTTGCTCCTTGCATCTTGTCCTTGATGTCGATGCAGCCATGAACCAAGGTACTGTTTCAGCAGGCTATGACTCATCCCTGTAACCGACCCCACACCATCCAGTTTCATAACCAGTGATGGTATCTTTTTGTGTGGTGTCTTCACTGCTTTACTGTTTGAAGTGTTGCACAAATATTTTATACATTGCCTCTTAACTTATGTCTGATGCTCTGTGCCAAGCCCCCAGAGGGTGAGCACAGGTTAATTTAGGGTGTGTTTAGGGACTTACCTTGACTAGCATTGTGGTTCCTGCTTGAACAGGGTACATACCTCTACCAACCAGAAACCTAATTTCTAAAAATCACATTGTTCATATATTAGAATATAAAAAAATAGAAGTATATACAATTAATGTAGCAGTAAGTGAAAAATGTTGACATCGGGTCAATTAATATGACAGCAAGACTCCTTTATACACAAACAATGCATTTTCACATACAAACAAAGCCACATCACTCCTGCTGGATTCTCCCGTCATGAACTTTCCGTCAGACCCAGCACATGGGTACGTGGTTAGTCAGGCTCTTCACCCCAGGCCTGAAGGTTAATGACTGATAGGTCACAGGTCGACAGCGAAAGGCACAAGCTTAGATCAAATCCTACAATGGTCCCCAGAGATTGGCCCCAATAAAGCACAAAGGGCCAACGGGATGCATGCATTCCCAAAACACTATAAAGTCAGATGCCACACGTAGTTAGGTAGCTGTAGTCAGTCAGGACACAAAACTCACAGCACACGCAGTGACCATGCACCCCTCAGGCCGGACATCTGGACACAAACTCACTGGTCCACAGTGTCCATGAAGGGTCAAGGCCCATCTGCATTTTTTATCTGGAAATCATATCCACGACTCCTACTTAACTGTTCACATATTTCACCCTGGAAAGAATGATTGTGTGTTTGTTGCTTCCAGAGACTTGTATAATACATGGACCATTACAGCGTGCTATTGAGATACAGTCCTCGGACACCGGTGCTGTAACTACTCTCCCAGCCATAATGTGGAATTAAACGAACCATTTCCTGTTATGCCAGATGCCTCTTGTCTCTTGTTTTTTTTAGATAATATCTAATTTGAGCAACATTTACATTCCAGGTACCTATAAAATCACATTATACAAACATAAATATAATATATGCACTTACATAGAAAATTATATACATTTTTAACAGGTTAATGAATTTAAAAAAATGTGACATCTCACATAATAACACATTGCATATCCCTTTATTTACTCCTGATAGCAATGTTTCTCAGTTATTTGTTATTTTTCTCAGGTGGTGCCTTTTTCCCTTTCAATTTGTAGTTCTATGTATCACATTCAGAGACTTCCATTATGCTATAGACAGGTACATTTTGGTGATTTAGGCTTTAATTACATGCATATAGATACCAGTCATAACTTTACCATTGTATTTTGTGTTTTACATGTCACCACCGCCATATGTAACGGAAAGTCCCGGAACAACGACTCCTAAACCACGAAGTCATGGAAAACAAAAGCTAAACAACGGTTTCGTTTTCTATGACTTTCTAGTTTTAGGGCCTTAACCACACATGTGTGAACCATGTACATGCATGGTTAAGACACAGAAGAAGGGAGTCGACGCGGTGAAGGAGGAGGTAAGTTGGGCTGGGGCTGTTTTTTTGGGGGGGTGGGGTGGCGGCTTGGGGTGATTAGGTTTGGGGGGGTCAGGGTTTAGGTTTTAGGGGTGGGTTGAGATGCTTTAGGTTTTAGGGGAAGGGGTGGGGACTCAGGGTATTTTTAGTTTTAGGGGGTGGGGTGGGGGGCTTGGGGTGATTACGGTTTAGGGGGTCAGCTTTTAGGGGTAGGTTGGGGATTGGGGAGCTTTAGATTTTAGGGGCGGGGTGGGGACTCAGGATATTTTTAGTTTTTGGGTTGGGGTGGGGGGCTTGGGGTGATTAGGGTTTAGGGGGGTCAGGGTTTAGGTTTTAGTGGTGGGTTTGGGGTTGAGGTGCTTTAGGTTTTAGAGGCGGGTGGGGACTCAGGATATTTTTAGTTTTGGGGGGTGGGGTGTAGGAAAGTACCATCTTGCCTGGCATGTTACCCCCATATTTCACTGTATATATGTTGTTTTAGTGTTTGTGTCACTGGGACCCTGCCAGCCAGGGCCCCAGTGCTCATAAGTGTGCCCTGTATGTGTTCCCTGTGTGATGACTAATTGTCTCACTGAGGCTCTGCTAATCAGAACCTCAGTGGTTATGCTCTCTCTTTGCTTTCCAAATTGTCACTAACAGGCTAGTGACCAATTTCACCAATTCACATTGGCATACTGGAACACCCTTATAATTCCCTAGTATATGGTACTGAGGTACCCAGGGTATTGGGGTTCCAGGAGATCCCTATGGGCTGCAGCATTTCTTTTGCCACCCATAGGGAGCTCTGACAATTCTTACACAAGCCTGCCACTGCAGCCTGAGTGAAATAACGTCCACGTTATTTCACAGCCATTTACCACTGCACTTAAGTAACTTATAAGTCACCTATATGTCTAACCTTTACCTGGTAAAGGTTGGGTGCTACGTTACTTAGTGTGTGGGCACCCTGGCACTAGCCAAGGTGCCCCCACATCGTTCAGGGCAAATTCCCCGGACTTTGTGAGTGCGGGGACACCATTACACGCGTGCACTGGACATAGGTCACTACCTATGTACAGCGTCACGATGGACAATTCCATGATCCCCCCGAGTCTCTAGCACAGACCCGGGTACTGCCAAACTACCTTTCCTGTGGTTTCACTGCAGCTGCTGCTGCTGCCAACCGCTCAGACAGGTTTCTGCCCTCCTGGGGCCCAGCCAGGCTTGGCCCAGGAAGGCAGAACAAAGGACTTCCTCAGAGAGAGGGTGTTACACCCCCTCCCTTTGGAAAAAGGTGTCAGGGCTGGGGAGGAGTAGCATCCCCCAGCCTCTGGAAATGCTTTGATGGGCACAGATGGTGCCCATCTCTGCATAAGCCAGTCTACACCGGTTCAGGGATCCCCCAGCCCTGCTCTGGTGCAAAACTGGACAAAGGAGAGGGGAGTGACTACTCCCCTGGCCTGCACTTCCCAAGGGAAGTTCCCAGAGCTCCTCCAGTGTGCTCCAGACCCCTGCCATCTTGGAAACAGAGGTGCTGCTGGCACACTGGACTGCTCTGAGTGGCCAGTGCCAGCAGGTGACGTCAGAGACTCCTCCTGATAGGCTCTTACCTGTGTTGCTAGCCTATCCTCCTTCCTAGGGAGCCAAACCTCTTTTTCTGGCTATTTAGGGTCTCTGCTTTGGGGAATTCTTTAGATAACGAATGCAAGTGCTCATCCGAGTTCCTCTGCATCTCTCTCTTCATCTTCTGCCAAAGGATCGACCGCTGACTGCTCAGGACGCCTGCAAAACCGCAACAAAGTAGCAAAGACAACTACTGCAACCTTGTATCGCTGATCCTGCCGCCTTCTCGACTGTTTTCCTGGTGGTGCATGCTCTGGGGGTAGTCTACCTCCTCTCTGCACTAGGAGCTCTGAAGAAACCTCCCGTGGGACGACGGAATCCTCCCCCTGCAACCGCAGGCACCAAAAGAACTGCATCACCGGTCCTCTGGGTCCCCTCTCAGCATGACGAGCGTGGTCCCTGGAACTCAGCAACTCTGTACAAGTGACTCCCACAGTCCAGTGACTCTTCAGTCCAAGTTTGGTGGAGGTAAGTCCTTGCCTGCCTACGCAGACTGCATTGCTGGGTACCGTGTGATTTGCAGCTGCTCTGGCTCCTGTGCACTCCCCCAGGATTTCCTTTGTGCACAGCCAAGCCTGGGTCCCCGACACTCTTACCTGCAGTGCACAACCTCTTGAGTTGTCCTCCGGCGTCGTGGGATCTCCTTTTGTGACTTCGGGTGAGCTCCAGTTCACTCCTCTTCGTAGTGCCTGTTCTGGCACTTCTGTGGGTGCTGCCTGCTTCTGTGAGAGCTCCCTGTCCTGCTGGGCACCCACTCTGTCTCCTCACGCAAGTCGCGACATCCTGATCCCTCCTGGGCCACAGCAGCATCCAAAAACCCTAACCGCGACCCTTACAGCTAGCAAGGCTTGTTTGCGGTCTTCCTGCATGGGAACACCTATGCAAGCTTCTTCACGGCGTGGGACATCCATCCTCCAAAGGGGAAGTTTCTAGCCCTCTTCGTTCTTGCAGAATCCACAGCTTCTACCATCCGGTGGCAGCTTCTTTGCACCCTCAGCTGGCGTTTCCTGGGCATCTGCCCAATGTCGACTTTGTCGCGACTCTTGGACTTGGTCCCCTTGTTCCACAGGTACTCTCGTCTGGAAATCCACTGTTGTTGCATTGCTGTTGTTGGTCTTCCTTGCAGAATTCCCCTATCACGACTTCTGTGCTCTCTGGGGAATATAGGTGCACTTTACACCTGCTTTTCAGGGTCTTGGGGTGGGCTATTTTTCTAAGCCTCACTGTTTTCTTACAGTCCCAGCGACCCTCTACGAGCTCACATAGGTTTGGGGTCCATACGTTATTCGCATTCCACTTTTGGAGTATATGGTTTGTGTTGCCCCTATACTTATGTGCTCCTATTGCAATCTATTGTAACTATACACTGCTTGCATTACTTCCTTTTGCTATTACTGCATACTTTGGTATTGTGTACATATATCTTGGGTATATTTGCTATCCTCATACTGAGGGTACTCACTGAGATACTTTTGGCATATTGTCATAAAAATAAAGTACCTTTATTTTTAGTATATCTGTGTATTGTGTTTTCTTATGATATTGTGCATATGACACCAGTGGTATAGTAGGAGCTTTGCATGTCTCCTAGTTCAGCCTAAGCTGCTCTGCTATAGCTACCTTCTACCAGCCTAAGCTGCTAGAAACACCTCTTCTACACTAATAAGGGATAACTGGACCTGGTACAGAGTGTAAGTACCCCTTGGTACCCACTACAAGCCAGGCCAGCCTCCTACATGAGGGGCTTGAGATGATTAGGGTTTAGGAGAGAAGGGGTCAGGGTTTAGGTTTTAGGGGTGGGTTGGGGTGCTTTAGGTTTTAGGGGAGGGGTTGTGGTAATTTTGGGGGTTGGGGTGGTTGTGGGGGTGGGGCGGGTTGCAGTAATATTTAGGCGTAGGGGCTAGGGGGATGCATGCTGGAACCGTGCATGCTGATCACTAATGCCTTTACCAGGAATGCCTTTACAAAAAAAATCATTGTTAAGGCATTCGGGGTAAAGGCTTTAGTGATAACAACGAGGTCGTTGTTCCAAACTCGTTGTTGAGCCATGGGTGGTTGAAGCACTTGTTTCAACATATAACCAGGATGGTGACATGTACTACCATGTCTTGACGTAAATGTCTCCCAGAGTTGCGGAATCATGATAACAATATGCAAGTACAAAATAAAGCCACCTCTTGTATAGATTGTCAGCTCATAAGGTATACAAATAGGCTGAGAGAGAATGTATAGGATGCTTTAGTCATCACAATTTTTTTAATCTTGTTTTGATCAAAAATAACTTTGTTCTCCCTCAAATTATGGAGTGTTGGCTACACAGTTGAGAACATTCAGTCATCTCAAATTAATCATAATTTGATTTCAACAATGCATGAAAACATATTAGCATTGCTCAGAAAAAAATTAAGTGAAAAAGCAGTCAGCAATGGGGAAACATTTAGGTACAGAAAGTATTCACAATCACTGTCAGAAGTCTTTTCACAGGCCAGGGGCAAGCAGGAACTATTAGGCCCAGCCTTGAGGGTTGAAGCCTTTTACTCCTGATGTCCCATGGCCTGACCTACAATGGACCCAGGTTAATTAGGCCAAGTACCACTTCATCACTTGACTCTCATGAGTAGTCTGGTCCAAGGCTCCCTCCGGGGGAGGTAGTTACAAAGAGTGAATATAGGCTCACAGCTCAAAAGAAATGCAGCAGCAGGAATAAATTACTGTCCAGCAAAATGCTCACTTTTATGAAAATGATAAGTATTGTATTTTTACACAAAGGTAAATATGACATTCACATACAACTACCCAGTCCTCCTGTTGTCAGGGCTCTAGAGTTGCATGCCCTCCTCCCTCCAGTGATCATGATTATTCCCCATTCACTTTAGGAAACCTACATGGTAAGCCCTACTAGTAGTCCTAAAGTCCACTCTGACTTATGATAAAGACAAATGTGTGCCAGCTTTGAAGCCCTATCTAGGAAGCAAGTTCCCTGAGGGATGCTTGGCCCGAATTCAGTCATACCTGCACCTGCAGGATCGGAGTGTCCAGAGTTGTTAAGTGTCCCCCCTCTGTGGGTGCCAGAGTGGCAGTGGCTGGTTGAGGTGAGTTCAAAGCACGTGGTGCAGTAGAGCAGCAATCAGTGATCTCCGAGTCCCTCATATACGGTTGCCCCAACTGGCACAGTTAGCCTTTCAGTCCATCCTTTGATGGATAGAAGGTGATGTGAAGTTCCTGATGGTGGTCCTCTAACCCGATGCAGGTGCGTGGTGGATCCTGCAACGGCCTCACTCCTGAGGCATCACTCCTGGTAAGGTCACACATCTTGTGAGTTCTGATGACCTCCTCTGGCCTATGGGGTCACCACACCTCTGCCATACATGGGGAATGACACAATCTGTACAGCAGATGCCTACACAGTGGCACTCTGGCATATTGGGTCGTTGGCTCATTACCACACTAGGGCTATGGACCAATCTACACATTAGTCCATCCATTGTGGATGCTGCTGGCATACGGGCTCGCCAAATCCTCACTGCACATGGGCTCTTGCTCAATCGGCACAGTGATAAAAGTAGTTCAGTTGGTTGCTGCCCCTCCTGGCATACGGGGTTGCTGCTGCCTGATTGCACATGGACTCTCGCACCGCACAGCTGTATCCCCAGCTCATTTCATGGCATCTTTCCTCTACCATTAGAGAGTCGATAACTTTGTTGTGCACATGGTCAGTGACCCGATTGGTGCATCCGCTGCGAAACACTCTCTTCTTCCTCACAGGGCACACTGGTCGAGGCAAGTTAGCAGGTTCTGGTGCTCCAGGGAAGATGTTTGTGGATTCACTAGATGATGCCCCCTCACCCAGCCGGGAGACTAGCAGGCCTTGGCCCTCAGCTCTATTTACAGGCAGAGGTCTGGCAGAGCCTCTTCTCACACAGCCTGACTGGCTGCTTGACAGTTGAAAAACTTTGGTGTTTCCTGTTCCCTTTCTTATAATCCATTTCCAGACACCAAATGTGATTTAGAGTTTGAGTCTTTGAAACCTGTGCTGGGGGTCTGTTTCCTTTTGAAGTGCCCACTTCTCTGGCATCTCTTCCTCTAGAAAGCAGTCTGTCACAGCAGGAGTACCTCCAAAGCCCCAAAACCACAGGCCATGGGATTGACTAGAGTTCACACTTCTATATGAGCCACAGTAATATGTGTATCAAAGCTTAGCCAAGAGCATCCACCTACTCTTTATGATTCCCTCATCTGCCTCATCTCCTTCCTGAGATGTGCTCAGGGCCCCTCCTTGTGACCTGACTCTAAATCAAAGAGCATCCTTTGAAGTGTACAGGGAAAGCCTGGTACATCCCTCTCCAGTGTGTCTCACTCAGCTTACAGGAATGTAGCAATACACAAATCTGTCTGGGAGGATGCCTCCATCTCCTCATGTTTCACCATACAGGTCCGAGTCTCAAAATGGAACCCATAGTCTGACATGTATTGTACAATTCCTAAGAACACATACACACACCGCACAGGACACCATCTTTCTTGTACTATGTCGTTCACAGTCATACATGCACGCTACACATGGATTTAAAATGCATGTACTGCACAGCGCTATACCCTTCATGTATTATACAACTCACAGACATTCAGCACATGCATTTATCATGCACACACAGGGACCTGTTCACTCCTACCTATCATCACACAGTATGCTGCCACCACCATGCTTGTGCTGCTCATCTCCTGGTAAAGGCAGTAGCTTTTCACCACTATGAGGGTAGCACTTCGGGCACTCATCCCAGTCCGACAAGAATGCTATCTATGAGACACGCCTATGTCATGGTGCACATACTTGATCCATGCTTGTCTATGACAACAAAATCAGCATTAGGGATCCAGACATCAGTACAATTGGGACACTCGGTGCAGGGGTTCATGTCCATTACAATGTGGCAGAATTTCAAAAGAGGTAGAGGCAGCGGCTTCTTGGATTGGAAATAGTCAGCATCCACCATTGCATCTATTTGGGATCCTAGTGGGGGGTGTTGTTTAACATAATTGTTCAAGAAAAATAATATCTATCCTGCTAATAATGATCAGCACCAAGGAAGATGGCTTTAAGTTTGATTTTGTATATATGGCCTTCAAAAATGCTCAATTTTCCTCTGGGGCATTGTTGATATGTTTTAAACCCTATCAACTTGTGCTTCTGTGCAGGAACGGGGTTATGTGAAAAAGATAAATATTAAGTTGGAGAAGTGTTACTTGAGCTAATTAGGCAATTACCAAATTATCACATCTTAAGCAAAGAGAAACTAGACAATTATGTGAGAATCAACAGAAGAAGAGCTTTGGCTGTGGCCACATTTTGGTAGTCATATTTACATGATTTGATTAGAAGGTCACTCAGTTGAGGCAGATCCACCAAATTAGACAGGAAGCACTGCTCCATCTCAAGAACTAGTCTGCCACCACAGGTGTACAATAAAGGTATAACTCAAAAGAATCAAGGGTAAGCACATTCACAATTCCATCTGGATTAATCAATCCTGAATACAATGTTAACTCACAAAAACACAACTGTATCCCACATGTATGAAATGGTGATGTGTGCATTTAGAGATCATGTGGGTAACTGATAAGTTTGTATGTCTGTTGTTTACTGCAGAACAACTTTATATGATTTGTATGAGGCCCCGAGGGAGCGACTGGCATTGAGAAACACTTGTTGACTTTCTATGAGACATTAAATACATTTGTGGATTGTTTTAACAACACATTTGTTCACCCTACTATTCTTTTGATTTATGATTTGATTGGGCTGAAATGGTGTACTTCTCCTGAAAGAGTGCTTTAAATGCACTCCTGTTGGCCAGTTTCCCCTTACCTAATATGGGCATCATGTTAAAGTGTGATAAATATGATGATACCATGCTATGTAAGAGAAACTATTTTTTTCAAGTGGATCTTTATTGAATTTTCATTACAACAAAATGAGAGGCATTTCTCATTCATTGTACCATCATACGATGTCCTCAGCACATGTTGCCATGTGCACACTCCTGTGTCCATTTCACAACATTCTTGTCTGCCTTGGGCAATGGTGGCCTACTTGTCAGGCAAGTGGCCGGGTTCCTGTCCTACTCTAAATATCACAGACACCACTTGTGTAGATTGTCCATAACCATTAGCAGGGCCTTAAGTACCCAACTTGAGATATATGACCTTTGTAGAGAGGAGTGAGTGGTGGCCAGGCCTGTTCCAGACCTTCACGGCAGATTGGCCGTGATTCACCCTGTCCCATGCCATGGGTCACATCATTTGGGGGTGTTTGTTCAGTTGCCAAGTGTTCTTTGGTCCCCCAAGAGCAACTTAAGGGGGTGGGATGCCAACCAGTTTGTGTCCCGCTGTCTCACTTAAAGCAGCCCCTGTTCAGCCCAGTGTGGGGCTGCCATGTGACCTCAGCCATCTGTCCATACCTGGTATGGACGGCCACTGTGCCCGCAGAACTGAGGTTCAGGATGACCTCTCATCCAACTTGGCAACCGGTGTGACAATGTGTGTCCCAGGCATCTCTTACGGGACCCTTTTCACCCCTCACTTACATTGTGCACCACATACTGATCTCTGTCATGGCCCATTTGACGAGAACCCGTAACCAATCCCCTATAAGGGGAGCAGTTGGATGCTTCCATGTCATCCCTATCCGTCTTTTGGTCAGGACAAATGCTAGATCTATGAATCTTGTGGTATATTTGTTCTTTTAAGGTACATGGCAATACCCATAGTAATTCTGTTACCGGGTCCAGTGTTAAAGGCTTATAGTTATTTCCGTCTTTGCTGCCACCGTTTTGGTCCACAACCTCGTAACTTCTGGGCAAGTCTACACCATGTAGTAAAAGTCTGCCTCTGTGCATGGGCATAGTGGCCATTTGGGTGTGGTCGTAGAAAATATGCAGTTGATCTGCTTAGGGGTTAAGTAGGTGTGATGGAGATAACTGAATTGAGTAGATATAAGGTGGGAGTTCCTTCATGCCTTCTTAACATGTTGCAGTAAGGAAGACCACTGCCTGTCTGCCAGTTATCGTCCATTGCAGTGATCCCACTTCCCTCTGAACGCCTGGTAGTCCCTTACGTGTGTCACTGAGAGTGACCGATATAGTAATATGACCATCCTCCTGTTGTCCCCATGG
The DNA here is from genome assembly GCF_031143425.1 of Pleurodeles waltl. Taxonomy (NCBI): domain Eukaryota; kingdom Metazoa; phylum Chordata; class Amphibia; order Caudata; family Salamandridae; genus Pleurodeles; species Pleurodeles waltl. The sequence continues at coordinate 583,674,210 of NC_090451.1, forward strand.
CTGGGGAGCAACTGGAGGGAGTCAGTGATTGGTGGATCATTGAGTTCTGGTCAGTTTATCAAAGTTATTGCATTTGTCAGAGCATTATATGTCAGGAATTGGGATGTGGGTGGGCTCCAGCCTTCGAGGCATCTGTGAGCAGAAAAGAAAGTCTTGGGGGCAAGTTTAGTTCATTATATGGAGTAGACCTCCGCTGGGAGTCCATTGGTTACTGGGGCTTTGTTGAATTCGATCTGTTCGATTGCAGTTCGGATCTCATCAATCGTGAGTGGCTCGACTAGTGCAAGGCCTGGAGTGGATCTAGGCATGGTATTAGTTACCTGTCTATGTATGCTTGGAAGAGTTTTTTTTTAGCTTCCACCTCTTCCTCCTCTGCAGTGTGCAGGGACTGATAGTAGTCCAGAAAGACCTTATTAATGTTCACCTGTGTGGTAAAAACGTAACCACTCTAGGTTTTGATAGTGCCCACTGGTGTCCTATTTGCCTCTGCCCACAGTAACCAGGTGCCTGGCATTGTTGCCCTAAATGTGCTGTTGAACCAAGTGTTACTTGTAATCTAGTCCCTCAAGCCTGTTCATCAGAGGCCATTGTTTTTTCTAAGGTCTGAAATGTCCTGTTCTTTATGAGGACCGACCCCCTCCTGCACCTCTTTTTCCCGGATTGCACGTTCCAGTTGCAAGAGCTTGTTATGTATCAATGCCTTTACCCCGTGTGTATTTTTTTATACATAAGCTACAAATCAGTACCTTGAACACATCCCATTCCACTCTCCTATCTGACACGTACCCTCATTGTCTTCAAAGTATTACTCTATATGCGTGCCTTTCATGCCTTGAAATGTGGAGTCTTGTAGAGTCTGGGTATGCAGTCTCCAGGTGGGTATCTGTGTGTGATGTCTGACCAAAAATACCACCAACTAGAGTGGGCTGTGGGCAGAGAAAGTGAGACCTAAGTTTTCAGTAGCCAGTTGTAGGAGGCTGGCCTTGTTTGTAGTGAGTACCTTGGGTACTTACACTTTGTACCAGGTCCAGTTATCCCTTATAAGTGAAGTAGTAGTGTTCTAGCAGCTTGGGCTGATAGAGATACCTATAGCAGAGCAGCTTAGGCTGAAGTAGGAGACATGCAAAGCTTATGCAATACCACTTATAGTTACACAGAACTTATACACAAGTAAAGACAATACTCAGTGTTACCAAAAGTAAAGGTAGTTTATTTGGGTGACACAGTACCAAAAACATCTTAAAGGCAATACTCCTTCTGGAGGTAAGTATTATACACAATATATACACTAGTTACCAAAATAAGGTAAGTAATTAGACATAGGATAGTGCAAACAATAGGAAATGCTATAGAATGCAATGGGAGAAAATAGGTCTAGGTGCAACACAAACCCTATACTAAGAAAGTGGAAGGCAAATCACAAATTCCCCCCTAGACAAGTGTAGTGTGTGCAGAATCACTGGGAGAGTAAGAATACAGTAAAGGTGCGTAAACTACCCCACCCCAGAGCCCAGAAAATCAGGAGTAAAGTACTGCAAGTTTCCCTAGGACACACTACACCTCGTGATTGGAATTATTGCAAGAACCAACCAACAAACAACATACAGTGGATTCCTAGAACTGAAGACCTGCAAAAGAAGGAGACCAAGTCCAGAAGCTGAAAGAAGTTCCAGGAACAACAGAAGCCCCTGCCAACCCAGAAGAGGGTGCAAAAGAAGAGTAACCGGTTGGACGAAGACTGCAGAAATGCACCCTAGGAAGATGCCAGCGAGTTCCTGCATGATGCAAAGGATGTCCCACGTCGTGAAGTTGGATGCAGACGAGTTTTGGCGCTGGATTCCTCCAACAAGCCTTGGTTCCTGCAAAGTCCCGTTTTACGTCAACTAGGAGCTATCTGGACCCAAAGGAGACCTGGGGGCCTCAACTCTTTGTGAGAAGGAAGAGGGGGCTCACAGCACTTCAGAGAGCCTTCAGAGCACCAGATAGCACCCACGGGAATCCCAGGACATGGGGACAAAGGAGGTGCGAAATGCGGTTGGTGCAGCACTACGCAGGAAGGTCCCAAGTCGCCGGAGAACAACTCCGTGAGATGAGCGTCGCAGGATAGGGTGCTGGGGACCTGGGCCAGGCTGTGCACGAAGGAGCTTTGCAAATAGTGCACAGAGGCCTCAGAAGGTGAAGAAGATGCGGTGCACAGGGGTACTGTCGTTCTGGGGGAAGGCAAGTTCTTACATCCTCCAAATTGCAACCGCAGGACCTCAGGACAGTCTGTGTCGATGGGGTCTATCCTCTGTGTTCCAAGGAGCACACTTGTCACTGTGAGAGGAGTCCAAGAGAACCGGTCGCCGCCCCATGGGAGATTTATTTGGTCCTTCTGGTGCAGGGTGAAGATAGGGAGTCCTCAAAGAGTGCACACTGTGGAAACTGCTGCAGTTGCTGGCTGGAGCTGAAATTCCAGAAGAAAAATATCCCTTGTGGATACTTTGTTGCTGTTACAGTGGTTCCTGGAGCAGGCTGCGGTTGATCCGAGATCAGAGGATGAAGTAGTAGTTGCAGAGGATTCCTGCTGGAAACGTGCAAGTAGAATCTGAAGAGAACCCACAGGAGAGACCCTAAATAGCCAATAGAGGGGGATTGGCTACCTTATAAGGTAAGGACCTTTCAGGAGGGGTCTCTGACGTCACCTACTGGCACTGGCCACTCAGAGCCCTGCAGAGTGCCCCCACACCTTGCAAAGCAAGATGGCTGAAGTCTGGGACACACTGGAGGAGCTCTGGGCGCCAGCACTGGGGTGGTGATGGACAGGGGAGTGGTCACTCCCCTTTCCTTTGACCAGTTTCGCGCCTGAGCAGGGGTGAAGGGATCCCTGAACCGGTGTAGACTGGTTTATGCAAGGAGGCCACCATCTATGCCCTTAAAAGCATTTCCAGAGGCTGGGGAGGCTACCCCTCCCCAGCCTGTAACACCTATTTCCAAAGGGAGGGGGTATTCCACCCTGCTCCCAAAGGAAATGCTTTTTTCTGCCTTCCTGGGACTGAGCTGTTCAGACCCCAGGAGGGCAGAACCCTGTCTGTGAGGTGGCAGCAGCTGTAGCTGCTGTGCAAGCCTCAGAGGGCTGGTTTGGCAGTACTGGGGGTCAATAGTAGAGCACCCAGGATGCATGGAATTGGCCCCCCAATACCAGATTTGGAATCGGGGGACAATTCCATGATCTTAGACAACTTTCATGGCCATATTTGGAGTTACCATTGTGAAGCTACATATAGGTATTGACTTATATGTAGTGCACGCGTGTAATGGAGTCCCTGCACTCACAAAGTCCGGGGAAATGACCCTGAACTATGTGGGGGAACCTTTGCTAGTGCAAGGGTGCCTTCACACTTAGTAACTTTGCACCTAACCTTCAGCAAGTGAAGGTTAGACATATAGGTGACTCATAAGTTACTTAAGTGCAGTGAAAATGGCTGTGAAATAACATGTGCGTTATTTCACGCAGGCTGCAGTGGGAGTCCTGTGAAAAGGTTTGTCTTAGCTCCTTATGGGAGGCAAAAGAAATGCTGCAGCCCATAAGGATCTCCTGGAACCCCAATGCCCTGGGCACCTAGGTAGCATATACTAGGGACTTATAAGGAGGGTCCAGTGTGCCAATTGAAATTGGGATATGAAGTCACTAGCCTACAGTGACAAATTTAAAAGCAGAGAGAGGATAAGCACTGAGGTTCTGGTTAGCAGAGCCTCAGTGACACAGTGGAGCACTACTGACAACACATACATTAGGCCACAAACGATGAGCATTGAGGTCCTGGCTAGCAGGATCCCAGTGAGACAGGCAAAACACACTGACATATAGGTTTTTATCTATGAGCACTGGGGACCTGGCTAGCAGGATCCCAGCGAAACAGTAAAAACCCACTGACACACACTCACAAACAGGCCAAAAGTGGGGGGTAACCATGCTAGTAAGAGGCTACGTTCTCACACCAGTATGTTGTGAGCCAACTCCTTGTTGCACAGGAGTAAGTCAATTTTAGTATGCAGCTGGTGCACTGGGAAATAGTAGGAGCATTCAGCTGCTTGAGGGTGCATCATGTACTGAATGTAATATAAATGCCCATCCCGCATCCAGGCTTTGAGGGAGCTTGCCTTCCTAATCTCACTGCACCCTGTGGGAGGAGTCAATCTGCTTAGTACCACATTATGCATGCAAATAAAGGGCCACATGTAGGTAGCTTTTTACACCTCGCAAACAGCGAATCTGGCTGTTTGCGACGTGCAAAAAGCACATCACGATGCACAAACCCAGTTTTGCAATTGGGGAACCTGGTTACCGAATCACTAAACGGGTTTGCGACTCGGAGTTAGGAAGGGGTGTTCCCTTCCTAATTCCAACTCGCAGTGCAATGTAAGATTATTTTGTGACCGCGATCTATGCATCTTGTTTTCCTTTAAGGAAAACGGGCTGCATTGCAAAAAAACCCTGCTTTATTGAGAAGCAGTCACAGACATGGTGGTCTGCTGTCTCCAGCAGGCCACCGTCCCTGTCAGGGCCGCCATTCCCAAGGGGGTCGCAAGTTGCGACCTACCTCATGAATATTCATGAGGTGGGCATTTGTGACCCCCTTGTGAATCGCAAATGGTTGACAAGGATACCATCTTACATTCGGATTTGCGACTCGCAAATTGCGAGTCGCACTGACTTGCAATTTGTGAGTCGCAAATCTGAACCTATGTACATGTGGCCCAAAGTCCTTTCCCCAAATGCCTGGTGCACATGGGTTCTGTACCAATGTGTGAGGGAGGACCTCCAGCATCTGTGAGTGATCAGGCCACTAATGATATTGGTGTGACATCTAGTGTGCCTTTGATTACACAATGCTAAACATACACAGAACAACCCAGTATTCCCCTTGGGAACTAGGTAAATCATTTGAATACCACAAATCAGCCCTTTGAGTTCGGCCTGTCTCCAGTTTATAACCTATGGAATGGTGGGCAGATCCAGATCAGGACCCCTAACACACATTGAATAGGTAATGCCTGATTATTTGGCCCTTCCATCTTTTGGAAAGTTGAGGAGTTCTGCCAATGTCATATGGGTCTTTTGCAGGCATGCAATATGTGTCTGTCTACATTTAAAGTAAGAGTATACCTAATCATATTTAGGAGTGGCCATCCCTCTCCAGGTCAGTATGTTGTATCTGGGTATTGATTCATTGAGGTCAGTTGCCATGTTACGTAGTATTGTGACTGTCTCCACCTTCCATCCAACCCACCCTGGATGTCCGTACTGTACTGATAGCCATGCTATCAGCTACTTGTTGTCACTCCACATTAGCAACAATTTCAGCATATGCCCCAACCCCTACTCCTGGGTCACTGCCAAACCTAGCCATTGACCACATAAGAACTGTGTGTTGAAACATTAGAACTTGCCCCATTTGTGGATGATGGTGAGTCCTCAGATAGCAGCTATCAAGGGTTCAATTTCAGCAGGAGGCCTGCCCACCCCACTCCACCCCAGGGCTCCCCTCTGTGTACTGCTGTGGCCTGAGGCCCATAATAGTCAAATGTAGAGAAAAATGGAGATAGTGTCTCCAGCTATATAACATGTTCAGCTGTCATTTAGGTGAGGTCCAGCCCTGATCTCAGCTGCATCTCTATGACCTTCAAGGCAATGACTGCATCTCTGGTGAGTCTATCATGGATCCATGTAACCCATTTTCTAGACTGCTGTAGAGTACTATTCCCATCACTGCCTTGGCTCCTTTCCACGCCTCCTGCTGTCTTGAGAGTGGTCGTCCAGCCCCTCATTTCTGTTGCCACTGTTTTTTTTATACTTGCCATCTGGTGTCTGGCAGTGGGCCTGATGCTGTGTAGAATTCCCCTTTAGTCTCCAAACAGTCCCACACATTTGCAGGATTTATGAAAAAGAGGGTAGGTTCCTCATCCGGGAACCCAAAGTTTAACCTGAAACATTCACAACTACATTAGACCCCATTTTAAGAAGATTATTTTTACTTGCCATGAATGAGACATACCATCTCTGCACTTCCATCGTATAGTCCAGGAACATATTTGCTTCTTCTATTCTCTATTTGCCATGGGCCCTTGTCTGGGTTGATTTCATGGGCCCTTTTCTGTGTTGACTTGCAGGATATGATCTCTGTCCCAATAGATATATAGTCATGCTATCACAGGCATCGGCCGGGACCCTAGAGGAGGAGGTCTGTTTGGGACTCTGTAAGTGGGTCCCACAAAGAAGAAGGTGCAATGCCTGCTTTCCAATATGAAGGTGAACTGCCAATCCTCTAGATAAAGTTCCATGCTTGGCCCTTCCACCCCATCTGGAAGGCCCACAATACACACATTGTTGGGCCAAGATTGGCCCTTCTCATATTCTGCTTTTGTTTGTAAGGGAGGATGCCTCCACCTGCAGGACCTTGCCATACACATGGATTTTAGAGACTGGGATGTATCATGATTGCGGTCGACTTTGTAGCTTCCATTCAGTCGCTTCTTTTTAGTCTGGTCTACACTCAGTAGTCTAATGTCCATCACCAGGGCATCTAGTTTGGGCTCTAGATATGTTTTTATGTCCCTGATCACATGGATCACATCCTTAAATCTTCCTGGTTGTCCCTGTGGGAGGGTGGTGCCAGTGGAATGAAGTCGCCTGAGTATTGCCCCCCCTTGAGATTTCACTGCTTTACTATGTTCTTAGAGATCTGAGAGTTGGGCATCAGGTCACTACAAGCAGACTCCCTTCATTGCACAGGGATCTCTCTGTCACCTGGTGCCCCAATGGGGTAGCTCATGGCAATGTGTGTTCCCCAGCCCACAGTCTAAGAACCCTCCTCTGGCACTCCCTGCTGGGGCACTTCATGGCCCCCGCAGACTCTCAGCACAGATAGCACCCTGAATCCATGGAGACTATCTGGTGCAGCTCTACTTCCTCCCTTCACCCAGGCTGTGGCAGGTTTTCCACCTCCCATTCACTACCTCCTTCAGGGAGCTTGGTTCCCCACCTCCTTCAGGGAGCTTGATTCTATGTCATGTTAGAAGGGCCCCGACAGTCACATCAGTGGTCTCTGTAGCATCCTCCCCAGCCCGTGAGCATGCAAAGACCAAGCCAAACACACAGCTCTTGAGTAGATGTTTTATTTATCTGCACACAATCACAGACTAAATCACTCATTACATCATGGCTGGTACTAGACACCCCTTAACACTTTCCAGCAAATTGCGCAGTCTCCTCTCTAGGTCCGCCCAGAGCCACAAGGGTACTAGGTGACCTAGTTTCACAACACTATACCTCCCCCCTCATTAAATAAAATGTACAGACAAAAGGACATCAGAGTTCTTCAAAGAGTCGTCAAGACACTCACACTACATCTTGTGGTGTGAGAAGATGAAACTGCACTCTAATCTGGCACTGACAACGCAGAATCTGATGCTTGTGGGGTGGAATCATCTCATTGAAAATTGCAGAAGCGGATGAAAGTGCTCACTGAGCAACTGGAGAAAAGCTACTGTGGCTGATGAGGGAGATATCCTGAAACTGGTCCCAGGATGCTTGTTTCCTGTCCAAGGAGGATCTAACTTGGTTGACTCTTCCACGGGGAGCAGGGTCAAGACTGATTTGTATATGGCTGGGTCCAAAGTGGGGTGGCATGGTGAGCAAAAAAACAATGGATTAAACCCAGATCTGTGACTTGGGGTGAATGTTTTTATTTGTTCAGTATTTCATCCATCATCTGTTCTTTTTTTCTTTTGTCATCCTAAGTGGGAAGAGTATGCACAGATGTGGGTCCCATGCTCACTGTGCCACTAGACTCAAGCTAGCCTGGCTGATGAGGAGTGATACCCCAAAACCGGACCCAGGGTGGTTGTTTCTGGTCCAGGGAGAACCTGGCCTGGCAGTTTAGGCTGGATTGTTCCTATAAGTACCAAGTTCAAGACTGATTTGCATATGGCTGGGTACAAACTGGGGTGGCATGTTGAGCAAAAAATGTTGGATTAAACCCAGATCTGTGACTGCGGGTGAATGCTTGATTTGTTCAGCATTCCGTCCATCATCTGTTCTTTTTGCAAACGTTGAGGTAGGTGTCTGAAATGCAACAAGTGCCTTGTGATTTTTCCAGAACGCTGGGCCATCACCATTATCCTTTGTAAGATACCACCTTCTGAAGTTTGACATCAAATCAAGTGTCCATTTTCCGCATTTGCTTTTGTTTAACTAGGACCTAGTCACCTTCATCAAAGACTGTTTCCTGAATGCAGAGACACTGATCAGTGTACCCATGTGCAGGAAGTGTGAAGGGCCCAGACCTTAACAGCATCCATAGGTTTCTCCATTGTGCACTGTGGCAGCTTTATTAAAATAGCTCTCTCAAACAGTAGGGTGGCAGGACTATCAACAGTGGTTGAGTGAGAAGTTGAGTGATATGCATGGAGAGATTGGCACAAGGCTTGTCTCAGTTCAATGCCCTCCATTGCTGCTTGCTGAATTACATTCTTCAGGGTTCCCATCAATCATTCAACAACACCATTGGCTTGAGGCCACAAAGGTGCCCGCTTCTGATGCTTGGCATTCAGCTTCACAAAAGACTCCTTGAACATGGGACTGTTAAATTGTGGACCATTGTCTGATTTGAGAATGATGGGGCTACCCCACACTGCAATGGTATTGTCCAGTAGCTCAATACCCTTGTCATTGACATGTCCTCCACTAGCACAAAGCGAATACTCATGGATGACTACCATGAGATGTTGTCCATTCCCCAAGGGCCCAAAGAAGTCAACAGCAGCAATATCCCACGCTTGAGCAGGATGATCAGACATGACTAGTGAGTGCTGGGTAACTCTAGGGGAAAGGCACTTGCACAGCTGGCACTCCCTCAGTTCTCTTTTAACTCATTCATCTAGTTGTGGACACCACACACGATCTCTCAGACTACAATGCTACAATGTCCTTCATGAGCCAACTCAATGACTTGCTTCTGGAGGCTCGCTGTTATCATGATTCTCGAACCTCTCAGTACAACACCTTCCTTGGTAACAGGCAATTCATCCTGTACATTTTTGAACTTTTGAAATTCATTTTCCAGAGGTCGAATGCTCTTCTTCCACGACTGGGCTGAAATTATGTCTTTATGAAGGAGCATGTTCTTATCAGCATTCCTAACAGCAACGATCTGTTCAATGCATAAGGCTGCCAGTGTACTAGACTTTACAACAAAATAATATACCTTTCCGCTGCATTAGATGTCGGGCTGTGTTTGTGTAGAGGTACTCAGAAGAAGTAACCAGCAGGGCTCTGATCTTTGCCTGGCCTGCACACAGTTACATAGTCATATTCTTGCAGTCGCAACCTCCATCTTTCAATACGAGGGGCATCTTGGCTTTGGGGCTCCCCAAAATAGTGTGTAGCACTTGGTGGTCTTTGACAATTGTGAAGTGCTTTCTATGCAGAAATACATGAAAATTTTTACAGGCCCATGCAATGGCCAAACTCTCCTTTTCTGGCTGAGAGTAGGCTTATTCAGTGTCAGACAAACTTCGGCTGGCATAGACCACGATGTGTCTCTGAGCAGTTGGATCACCATTATGTTGAGCAAGGATTGCCCCCCAGTCCCACCGAGCTCACGTCTACAATGAGTTCAATCTGTAACTAGGGGTCGAAATAGACCATCTCAGTTGTCTTTCAAATTGCATGTTTTATCTTTTTTGAAAATCTGATCACATTCTGCAGACCACTGAAAAAGAGCATCTTGTCAACTCTCTCTCAATGGGGCACTTACTGTAACAAAGTCATGACTGTACCTATAGCAATAACTGCCCATACCCAAAAATAATCGCAGAATGGTAGCATCCTATGGGGACACGTAGTTGACAGTGCTTACACTGTATCTGGGTCAGGAGTTATTTCCCTATTACAGAATATGTGCCCAAAGCATTTAAGATTTTTTCTTTATTAAACTCACACTTTGCTGGGTTCAGAACGAGACCTGCACTGGCAAGCAGTTTGCACACTTGGGTAAGAGCTTTGTCGTGCTCCTTCCCTGTTGCTCCAAAAACCGATGTCATCACTGTGGTTGAAAGCATGCATAATAGGCTGAATTATTCAACATACACCACCCTGAATTATTTCTGCATTTGATGACCACTCCAAAGCTCAATATTTTATATTTGAAGAAACCAACAAGAGTAAAAAAAGTGGTAATGTGCCTAGAGTTCTCTTTCACCTCGAGTTGGTGATATCCTTTGTTCATGTCAAGGCAAGAGAAGATTTAGATGCCATTTAACTGAATGATCATGTCTGCTATGTGTGGACCAGGATGTCTTTCTGGATTGCTTTGTTTGCCTGGTGCATATCAACACAGATGTGCACTGCACCTCCACTGTCCTTTTTAGGCACCACCACTATGGGTGAAACCCCTGGCATAGGACTAGTGGAACGCTTGCTAATGTCATGCTTCAACAGTGTTATTAGTTCTTTCTCAACAGTGTCTTGTATATGAAAGGTAATTCCGCAGTACCTCTGAGCAACAGGGCAAATGTCCTTGTTAATGTGAAGTCTTGCTTTCTTTGTTTTAATTCATATAACGCAGTGGAATAATGATAGAAACTCACTTACAATTTCTGATTGAGTGCGTAAATTATAATTGAGAGATATTAGACCCATGTGAGCAGCAGTGGCAGAACTCAGCAGGCGTGCACTGGTCAAAGTTTCTGGAAGTACGTGAATCAGCACTTGCACAGACATTGCTTTATATTTCATGGTCACTGTGAATGACCCTTGACTTCTCAATGGTTTGGAAGCACTCCGCATAAATAACTTCATATTTGGTGGGTTAAGTCGTGGTACCTGAGACAGGTTATTAAACTTCTGAACTGGCATGATGTTAATTGACACAGCACTGTTTATGATGAAGGTTATGGGGCAAACTTTGGCCTTTATTGTGATCTTGAGGCAGTGCCCAAATCAACTGGGTTGTTTCACTTGACAAGTGATCTTTGTCACTTGTTCTGCCTTGCACGCAGCCACTCAACATGTGCCTGGCATCCTCTGGTTGGCATTGTGATTGCACATCCGTCCTCTTCACTGGCACTGGATGATAACATCAGTGAGTCTCTGCAGGATGAGCTTGACGTTGATTGACTTCGTCTGGTTTCTACTTGTCGTAACTGATGTTGCTTTTTGGCCTGATGGGCATGGCGAGAACATTTCTGGAACTTTGTGGCATCCATTTTCCCTTCTCTCAGTGATGCATTTGGTTTGTCTTTTGCATTGCACACTGTCACAAATTCTTTTTTTTTTCTGCAACCTTTTCATGTCTACCCCATGGATGTATGGATGGACATTTGCTTGGGTATGAAAACTCACATTAAAGACATACTTTTTTCCTTCTTTGAAGAACTCAATTTATGTGCATCTGTGAACTGCTTGAACTTGGTTTTCATGACTAGCGCTGATTCATTTTTGTTTGTTCCCGACCTTCCATATCAGCCGCTTGTCATTCTGCTCTTTCAGCAACTCTTGTGGCCATTAATATTTTATCTAAACTGAGTGTCTCTCTCAACATGAGTCTTCTGAAAGAGTCTGACAGACAGCCATGGATGACTTTAAGGTATATGTTTTTTTCCTCTTTGAATTCACTAAATTTACAGTGTCTGATGAGCATATCAAGTCTTTCAACAAACGAATCCATTGTCTCACCTGATTAAAAATATACCTTTCATAGTCAACTTTTGGCATCCAATGCAACTTGCCATTCAAAGCTTCCTTGATCTGACAGTACGATATGGTCTCAGTCTGTGAGATTTTCTTCAAAATTTCCTTTACTCCATCACCAGTAAGGTTTTCTAGGTAGTTAATGATTTTCTTATTGCCTACTTCTTCTAAGACACTTAGGAAGTCATTGAACATTTCAATGCACGCAGTCAACCTGGTGTCACTGTTCTGTTTCTTGCCGGTGTCGAATGGCGGTAGTGGTTTCAGAAACACAGCAGCATCATACTTCGCGCCCTCTTCTTCTGTGGCTGACAGTATATGCTGTTCAGGTGGCGACAACCTATTTTCAGGGTTACTTGCAACTTCTGTAAGCACTGGCTTCTTGCTTACGCCTGGGCAACCAGGTCTAAGCAGAGCTTGTAAGTCATTATCCTCCTTCGACACAAGTAATGACTCCAACTCCTGCATTTGCTCACTCTCTCATGTAACTTTTTGCATCGTACCTGGTTCTTACTGCCTTTAGTGTTTTGTTTGCCTCAATGATGGCTTTGTGTTATGGTGCACCACAGGTTCTGATAATTCTTCTGAGTGTTTTCCTCCGCAGGGCCTTCTACTCTTGAAGGGCCATATAAAGGCTGGAGTAGCACTTTGATTCTACCTGTACCAACTCTAAGCAATGTCTGATTGAGTCAAGTGCATGTGGCACACATGAGGAATCTGCTCGGTCGCACTTAGGGAAAGCAGCTTTGTTTTCTTAGGGCAGGTATCCCAATCTCATCGCCAGTTGTAGAGTCCTTTCCATCCTAGGAGCATTCAAAGACCATGCCATACACGGAGCTCTTGAGTAGACGTCTTTATTCTTCTGCATACAATCACACACTAAAAACACTGATTACGTTATGGATGTTAACAGCCATAACACCTCCCAAGAGATTGCGCAATGTCCTCTCTAGGTCCAGCAACACCCATAAGGGTCCTAGTACACCTAGTTTTGACACTACAATCTCCATGTGGAACTTTGCAGGACTTTCATCTTCACAGCCCCTAGGTGAACTCCGGCTGGCTTCTCCCTGTTCTTACGCTCAGGAGAGCAGGAGTTCACTATGCAGGCAGCCCTAAAGGTCCCACCTCTCGTTCTGGATGTCAGCCCCGGCTGCACTTAAGTCCACGTTCTCAGCCATACTCAGGCCGGCAGCCTGCATCTATCCACTCACTCTCACCACCGATCTTGCCATCAATGCTGAGCATGAGGTAGGTCCTGGCAGGAGTGGTAGAAGAGTTCCTGCGTAGCCCAGGATGTCTCTTGCACAGTGTAGGATAGTATTTGCTGGGCGGCTGCTGCAGTGCTCATTACAGTGCAACCGTCCCCGTCGCCATCGCGGCCATGCCCCAGAGACATTCTTGATAATGCTAAAACTCCACTGGCTGACTGGAATATCACTTCAGCCAAAAAAGCCCTCCTGTTGAATCTGGTTGACTGCTGTGGCTACGATTATCGCCTGCAATAAGACTTGTATTCAACCAAAACCTGTGCTTTTAAAAAACAAATAATAAGGTGAACTGTTTGCTTCAAAATTATGTGACAGTGCCGTGTCTCAAAATAAGCAGTGTGAATAAAGGTAATTTGAAACAAATACTCAAACTTTGAAAATATATTTGGCATTGGCTTCATGTATACATGCAATGCTTGATGCTTGGGGCTACCTGCTGACTTAGTAACGACATACTATTATATTGTTCAGCATATTAGTCTGACATCTTATTACCTGTTATGTAGCGTGGCAAAATGTTAAACCCCGTATTTCTTTACAGTGTATTTAGTCAAATTTGCCAGCTGCAGACTCATTCTGCGATTGTCACTGACAAACGATCAAGGCAAGATAGTACAAGACAATTATGAATAATCACAGCTCCTCAAAAGGCCAAAGGGATTAATAGTTATGAGAAAGACTCTAACCTAGATATATTTTATTTGTCTTTATTTTATTATTATTACAACAGCGACTTTTACGGTCTTGTTTTATTTTCCGTTTATCTAACTGTTTTGCCTAGGCCAGCACTCTGTTCTCAAACAAGACATTCTTGCTCACTCTGTGCTTCTTCCAAGGCTACAGCAAGGTACATTGCCGGTGAACGTGGTAGACGTTTAGTCTCCGACATTCATAGAAAACACACATCCTTACGTAGGGACATTTTCTCAGAGCATTAGCTGTTTTATTATAAAAACACTTCCCTGTCCCTTACACGTTAGAGGGAGATTCCAGCCACAGAACCACAACTGTATGCTGATTGCCGAATGCTTCGCCACAGCTGTTTTGGAGACCACAGGCCTTTGCTCAGGTATGGGGAATGATGTCTTCCCAGGGGAACCCGAAGGGCAGAATTAGAGCTTAGCACGCTGTGCTCTATCTTAACCTAGGTAGGAATCAGTCTATTGACTGTAGTGACAATATGGTAGCGTTATTCTTATGCTTCACTCTCCTTGTCACAATTTGAATACTGTCATGATGTGTCGTCCTGGTTATTGCAGCTCACGCTTTACTATCTAAGATGCAGTTGCTTCATTAAAATCATTATTGAAACATATACTGCCTTCGTTTGTAATTGTATATATGAGACTAATGTAATTTAGAGAAATGGATGAGACCTAAGTGGCCACAGCTGCCCTGAGAAACCAATTATTTCATGCGCTTGGCTGCCCAGTCATCCTTGCGCTTGGGTAAAGATGAGGCACTGCTAGCCGGCCGGAGCAAAACCTGGATTGGAGCGATAGGTGTCACCTGCAGTGGGTTAGACTCAGTCTCCCACACTGCGGGCGATTCTGCCACTCAAAATCCAGTAGTCTCATTAGAATAATGAGAGCCTACGCGACAATAGCTTCTATCACTCTGATGGGGTTACTCAATTCAATTCTAAGGTGCAGTGATGAGGGGAGAAATTTCTCCTGCAGTGGGAAAGCCCTTTCAACTTTGACCCTTGATGCCTGATTGTAAAGATCGGAAAAATGTCTATGCCACACCTCCGGGGGAATGGAGTCCGCCTATATATTGCTATGAGATTGGTCCCAATTGGCCACCAATTTCCTGAATTCCCTGAAATCTTTCTGAATAGCAGATTCATATATATTTTCCCACATAAGGGGCTCCCAGGCCGTCCAGGCTGTCAATTGGATCTTTATATACTCAATCCTTTTTTCACTGATCAAGAAACATTTCCCACAAATCAGGGCTTGTCAGAGCTCATTTTTCTTATCATTGTATGCCTTATTATACTTCGTACTCCCCGGTTGGGGAAGGGGGCGTTTTGAGCCACCACAGTGGCTGAAACATTTCCCAAGCATTTTGAACACGTTCTTATTACACTTGCTGATGCTCGAGTCCCAGAACTACCTGCTCTGGGTAACATTCAGTTTCTTTTATTTCCAAAGCAGCAACTCCAAGTGCCTGGGCCATCCGATCTCTGGTGCCCATATTCGATGCACCCTTGTCCCGTTTAATCCTTCTCTTGTCATTTGAGCGACTCAAATTAATACTGAAGGAGAATGGAACATCTTTCCTGAAGTAAAACAGATCCTTTAAGGAACAGTCGAGAGCATTGTGCATGTCTAGAATCAAACCAACAAGATTGGCTCAAAGTTGCAGAGATATCAGGACATAATCAATTCTGCTTGTGTGTCCTGGGCAATTAAAGGTATGAACGGCATCAGGATCCAATACTGTAAAGCCATTACATGCTCTCAGACCACAAGAGAAAAGCAAATGCTGAGGAGCAGCACTTGTCCAGCGCTTCACTGGGGCAACATTCATCAGTGGGATTCCCCACTCCTCACTTCCTCACTACCAGGAGAATCCGTGCCAGAGTCCAAAGGCTCGTATGTTGTATTAAAATCACCAGCAATGATGATGTTCTCAGGGGGATCATGTGCAGCCCAATGCAGCTCAAGATCGCTAATCATCTGCGAAGATCCCCCACCGCCAAGAACACATTTCTAAACATTATAGATATAATAGGTTTCAGTACCTGATCTGGTGATAGTAATACCTAAAATGTCATGCTAAATAAATGGCAATGAAGAAACTTACGTGTCAAGTCTCACTTTGACCAAATAAGGAGGCCGCCAGAAAGGCAGCCCCTTCCAACTGATCGAGCCAGAACATGGAAAGCTATGTAGCCAGATCTATGCAGCGGTTCTAAAGACCATGTTAACTGAAAGATGCAAATATCAAATTGGTCAATAACATCTCCCCAAGCCAGATCGCCCAGCTTGGCCTTTATCCCTGCTAAATTCCAAGACAGAATATTAGTCTTGCTTTTAGTACCAATAATAAGAGGGGGCTCATAAGGAAAAGTCAAAGATGTAATTCCATCTTTTAGGGACAGTCGAGTCGAGTCACACAAGCTTTGTTCGGTCTAATTAAACCATCAAAGCAATAACTTACAACAAAAAAAAACATGATCTGTACATAATAAATATATAATATCAAGGGTTTAAAAGTAATAATGAAGATAAAATAAAAAGATCTGCGAATATACGAAAAAGTGTTGATATGAATCTTCACATTTGTCTCCCATCCTATATGTGAGGAGGAATCGTCAAATTTTAGCTACCTTTAACTTCCTCATCGATAATTTGATAAAAGATTCATTGAGCTTAAAACTATTATATAAACAGTAATTAGATTAAATAAGTTAAGATCAAGGTTCAATTAATAGCAAATCACTATGTTTTTTTAAGAAATGTGTACGTATATGCCATGCGGATGCAAGGAACTTGCTGACCGCACAAGTTAGGAAGGGGGAGCAGTCTCTCATCATCAACCTTAGGGCATCTTTGCACGTTCTCAACCCCATATTCCTGCAAGCGGGCAGAGCCATTTCCGCTGAACAAGGCCATAGGCAGGACAAATAAACATAAAGTGCGCTACAGTTTCTGCAGAGCCGCTACAACTTGGGCATTGATCGATTAGCGGAGTAGACAACCATGAACTAATAAAAGGCTTCAGGGGGAGGCATCCATACCTGAACCGATCATACAGACTTTTGCTTAGTTGATCAGTAATCAAATCTAAAAAGGGTTAAAAGTGAGGATACCACTTGAAATCGAGAAACTAAGACGTCAACCTACCATATGAATCAATCAATCAATCAATCATAACATTTGTAAAGCGCACTATGTACCCGTCAGGGTTTCAAGGCGCTGGTGGGGGGGGGGGGGAGCTGTTAGCGGTCGAAGAGCCAGGTCTTGAGGAGTCTCCTGAAGGCGAGTAGTTCCTGGGTCTGGCGCAGTGAGGTGGGGAGAGAGTTCCAGGTCTTGGCGGCGAGGAAGGAGAAGGATCTGCCGCCAGCGGTCTTGCGCTGGATCCTGGGGACGATGGCGAGGGCGAGATTGGCAGAGCGGAGTTGACGAATGGGGGCGTAAAAGTTGAGTCTGGAGTTGAGGTAGGTAGGTCCGGTGTTGTGTAGAGCCTTGTGAGTGTGGGTGAGGAGTTTAAAGGTGATCCTCTTGTCCACGGGGAGCCAGTGGAGGTCCTTCAGGTGAGGGGAGATGTGACATCGGCGGGGTATGTCAAGGATCAGGCGGGCGGATGCATTTTGGATACGCTGGAGTCGTTTGATGTCTTTTGTTGGGATGCCTGTGTAGAGTGCGTTGCCGTAGTCAAGTCTGCTACTGACGAGGGCTTGGGTCACCGTCTTTCTGGTTCCTGTTGGGATCCACTTGAAAATTCTGCGGAGCATTCGAAGGGTGTTGAAGCAGGAAGAGGAGACGGCGCTGACCTGTTTGGACATGGTGAGGGCTGAGTCCAGGATGAAGCCGAGGTTTCTTGCGTGGCTGGCTGGGGTGGGTGGGGGTCCGAAATCGGTGGGCCACCAGGAGTCATTCCAGGCCGAAGGGGTGCGCCCGAGGATGAGGACTTCCGTCTTGTCGGAGTTGAGCTTCAGGCGGCTGTCATTCATCCACTCGGCGATGGCTTTTAGTCCCTCGTGGAGGTTGGTTTTGGCGGTGAGTGGGTCTTTGGTCAGGGAGAGGACGAGCTGGGTGTCGTCGGCGTAGGAGATGATGCTGAGGTGATGTTGGCGGGCCAGTTTGGCGAGGGGGGCCATGTAGACGTTGAACAACGTAGGGCTGAGGGAGGATCCTTGGGGGATGCCGCAGATGAGGTTGGTGGCTTTGGAGCGGAAAGGGGAGAGTCGGACTCTCTGGGTTCTGTCGGAGAGGAAGGATGAGATCCAGTTGAGGGCTTTATCCTGGATGCCGGCTCCATGGAGGCGGGTCAGTAGGGTGCGGTGGCAGACTGTGTCAAAAGCGGCTGATAGGTCGAGGAGGATGAGGGCCGAGGTTTCGCCGTTGTCCATTTGGGTTCTGATGTCATCTGTGGCGGCGAGGAGAGCAGTCTCGGTGCTGTGGTTTCGTCTGAAACCGGATTGAGAGGGGTCTAGGATGGAGTTGTCTTCGATGAAGTGGGCGAGCTGTGTGTTGACGATCTTCTCGATGACTTTTGCTGGAAAAGGGAGGAGAGAGATCGGTCGGAAGTTTTTGAGGTCGTTGGGGTCAGCCTTGGGTTTCTTGAGGAGGGGTTGGATTTCTGCGTGTTTCCAGCTGTCTGGGAAGGTGGCGGAGTCGAAGGAGAGGTTGATGATCTCGCGGAGTTTGGGGGCGATGATGGCGTTGGCTTTGTTGAACACGTGATGAGGGCATGGGTCCATGGGGGAGCCTGAGTGGATGGTGTTCATGGTTGTTATTGTTTCGGTGTCGTCCACGTGGGTCCAGGCGGTGAGGTGGCAGGCGTCTGTGGAGATGTCAGGGGTGGGGTCTGGCGGCGGAGTGGCGTTGAAGCTGTCGTGGATGGTTGTGATTTTCTGGTGGAAGAAGGTGGAGAGGTCGTCGCAGAGTTTCTGGGAGGGCGGGATGTCGTTGGAGTTGGCGTTGGGGTTTGAGAGTTCCTTCACGATGCCGAAGAGTTCTTTGCAGTCGTGGGCGTTGTTGTTGATGCGTTCAGTGAAGTGGGCGCGCTTGGCGACTCGGATCCGTTGGTGGTGTTCACGGTTGGCGTTTTTGAGGGAGGCGAGGTTGTCGGGTGTGCCCTCTAGGATCCACTTCTTCTTGAGCTTCTGGCAGAGGCTTTTGGAGGCGGTCAGTTCGTCTGTGAACCAGGCTGGTTTTTTCTTTCCTTGGTTGGCGGTGGGTTTCTTGAGTGGGGCTAAGGTGTTGGTGCAGTCGAGGATCCATTGATGGAGGTTGATGGCGGCAGTGCTTGGGTCGGTTGAGCCGGGTGGAGGGTATTTGACGAGGGTGCTGGTTAGATGGTCTTGGGTGATTTTTCCCCAGCGGCGGTGAGGAGGTCGAGGGATGCGGTGGTGTTCGGTGATTTTCGTATAAGAGAAGTGGACGCAGTGATGGTCGGTCCAGTGGAGTTCGGAGGTGTGGCTGAAAGAGATGTGGTTGCTTGAGGTGAAGAGGGGGTCAAGAGTGTGTCCGGCGATGTGGGTGGGAGTGTTGACCAGTTGACGGAGTCCGAGGTTGAGGAGGTTGGAGGTCAGAGATGCGGTGTTGACGTCGTTGTTATTTTCCAGGTGGTAGTTTAGATCTCCCAGGAGGATGTAGTCTGGGGACGCGAGGGCGTGGGTGCTCGCGAGGTCGGCGACGGTGTCGCTGAAGGGGGCTCTTGGTCCTGGAGGGCGGTATATGAGGGTTCCTCTGAGGGTCGTGTTGGGGTCCGTGTGGATCTGGAAGTGGAGGTGTTCGGCTGTCTTGAGGGTGTCGTCCGTGTGGGTGTGGATTTTGAGGGTGGATTTGTGGGCGATGGCTATTCCGCCGCCGATTCCGTTGGTTCGATCTCTTCTGGTGATTTTGTATCCCTCCGGTATGGCGATTGCGATGTCCGGGGCCGAGGAGTCGTTCCACCAGGTTTCGGTCAGGAAGGCCACGTCAGTGGCGGTGGTGTCGAGTAAGTCCCAGAGTTCGATGGCGTGTTTTCTTGCGGAGCGTGTGTTGATGAGGATGCAGTTCAGGTGGTTGGTGTTGGAAGTTCTTGTTGTTGGCTTCGCCGTTCTGTCGCAGGAGAAGTTGCAGGTGCGGCAGGAGAAAGGTCCTTTTGTGTGCTTCGGGGTTGCAAGGAAGCACTCTGCGGAGGGGCCGGGGTTGAGTGCGCGGAGTTCGTTGGTTGAGTAGCGGACGCGGGTGATGCGGGGGTGTGAGGACCAGGGGGGGTGGCGCTGGGCGCGGTCCAGGCGCGGACGGGCGCAGACGGGCTTGCCTCTGGCGCGCCTCTGGCGCGCCAGCGGCGCGGACGTGCAGCGCCAGCCATTAAGAAGGGAGGGGGGAGGGAGGAGCAGCTGGGAGGCGGGAGGCGGGAGGGAGCGGCGAATGGGGGCGCGAGGGGGGCGGGGCCGAATGGGAGGCAGCGGCAGGGATCGGAACGCTTGGGGGAGCGCACAAGGGGCAAAAAGCACAAAAAACGAGCAAAATTAAAGGCAATCACAATAGAAAACACACAGTATGAAATACAGTAATGGCACAGTACACGATCGGGGAGACAGCAATCAGGGGGGCACAACGGGGGCAGAAGCGCCGGCTGCGAGGCGCAGAAAAATCGGAAAAACAATCAGAAAAACAACTTACAGGACGGCGGAAGCGGCACACGGGTCAAGTGGAGCTAGGCAGAGCCCACTAGACACCAGGGATGAGGCGCAGGAGGATGCCTGCGGGTGGAGGAGGGCCTCGAACACGCAAACAGCAGCGTGGTCGGGGGACAGAGGCAGGAGGCAGCAGGTTGGTGCTGCGGTCGTGGGGGGCGAGCTCAGGACCTGAAACAGGTCAGAGGTCGCTCACTCGCGACGCGCAGCACCAGCCATTAAGAAGGGAGGGGGGAGGGAGGAGCAGCTGGGAGGCGGGAGGGAGCGGCGAATGGGGGCACGAGGGGGGCGGGGCCGCAGGGAGGCAGCGGCAGGGATCGGAACGCTTGGGGGAGCGCACAAGGGGCAAAAAGCACAAAAAACGAGCAAAATTAAAGGCAATCACAATAGAAAACACACAGTATGAAATACAGTAATGGCACAGTACACGATCGGGGAGACAGCAATCAGGGGGGCACAACGGGGGCAGAAGCGCCGGCGGCGAGGCGCAGAAAAATCGGAAAAACAATCAGAAAAACAACTTACAGGACGGCGGAAGCGGCACACGGGTCAAGTGGAGCTAGGCAGAGCCCACTAGACACCAGGGATGAGGCGCAGGAGGATGCCTGCGGGTGGAGGAGGGCCTCGAACACGCAAACAGCAGCGTGGTCGGGGGACAGAGGCAGGAGGCAGCAGGTTGGTGCTGCGGTCGTGGGGGGCGAGCTCAGGACCTGAAACAGGTCAGAGGTCGCTCACTCGTGACGCGCAGCGCCAGCCATTAAGAAGGGAGGGGGGAGGGAGGAGCAGCTGGGAGGCGGGAGGCGGGAGGGAGCGGCGTATGGGGGCGTGAGGGGGGCGGGGCCGCAGGGAGGCAGCAGCAGGGATCGGAACGCTTGGGGGAGCGCACAAGGGGCAAAAAGCACAAAAAACGAGCAAGATTAAAGGCAATCACAATAGAAAACACACAGTATGAAATACAGTAATGGCACAGTACACGATCGGGGAGACAGCAATCAGGGGGGCACAACGGGGGCAGAAGCACCGGTGGCGAGGCGCAGAAAAATCGGAAAAACAATCAGAAAAACAACTTACAGGACGGCGGAAGCGGCACACGGGTCAAGTGGAGCTAGGCAGAGCCCACTAGACACCAGGGATGAGGCGCAGGAGGATGCCTGCGGGTGGAGGAGGGCCTCGAACACGCAAACAGCAGCGTGGTCGGGGGACAGAGGCAGGAGGCAGCAGGTTGGTGCTGCGGTCGTGGGGGGCGAGCTCAGGACCTGAAACAGGTCAGAGGTCGCTCACTCGCGACGCGCAGCGCCAGCCATTAAGAAGGGAGGGGGGAGGGAGGAGCAGCTGGGAGGCGGGAGGCGGGAGGGAGCGGCGAATGGGGGCGCGAGGGGGGCGGGCCGCAGGGAGGCAGCGGCAGGGATCGGAACGCTTGGGGGAGCGCACAAGGGGCAAAAAGCACAAAAAACTAGCAAAATTAAAGGCAATCACAATAGAAAACACACAGTATGAAATACAGTAATGGCACAGTACACGATCGGGGAGACAGCAATCAGGGGGGCACAACGGGGGCAGAAGCGCCGGCGGCGAGGCGCAGAAAAATAGGAAAAACAATCAGAAAAACAACTTACAGGACGGCGGAAGCGGCACACGGGTCAAGTGGAGCTAGGCAGAGCCCACTAGACACCAGGGATGAGGCGCAGGAGGATGCCTGCGGGTGGAGGAGGGCCTCGAACACGCAAACAGCAGCGTGGTCGGGGGACAGAGGCAGGAGGCAGCAGGTTGGTGCTGCGGTCGTGGGGGGCGAGCTCAGGACCTGAAACAGGTCAGAGGTCGCTCACTAGCGACGCGCAGCGCCAGCCATTAAGAAGGGAGGGGGGAGATAATTTTTCCTAACATGGGACCAGTAAACTGATTTTAAATGTTCCTTGTGAGCCCTCCTTAAATTATTGGGCTGGCTCCAAAAGTCACTAAGTCCCAAGGTATGAAACCATTCCAAAATGTACAGAAAGTACGTTCGGTCTATCCAATAGATCTTGCAAGGACTCCTTGTATACAACTAATTCAGGTGTGGTCCAAATACAAACCCAAAATGTTAGAGGCCTTAGGGCTATTACATCAGAAATGTGGGGGAACCCTAAGTACAAAAACACTGGAACCAAGGGCGTGCTACGAGGACACGCCAAGAGTGATCTTACAAAGTTATTTTCCCCCACAGATAACTTACTAGTTTTGAAGCAGCCCCAAACCTCTGCGCCATAAACCGCGGCGCTCTGAGCCTTTGCTAGATAAATTTTAATAGCTGGGGAAACAACTTTTGCAGTATTAGACTTTTGGAAACGCAAAATTGCCCCTGATCTATGTGCTAAAAGAGCTCAACTTTTTCCTACCTGGGCCTGCCAGTTCATGTCATTGCTGATTCTCACCCCTAGGTAATCAATAGAACATACCTTGCTCAGAGGAACCTCATTAAGTAAAATATTGCATTGTTTGGTGTGACCAAGACCAAAGATCATAAATTTGGTTTTACTAGAATTGAGCTCCAATCCGTGGTCTGCACAGAACACACTGAACCTATCCAGGAGAACCTGAAGGCCCATGGGTGTTTTGGAGATCAAGCGGGAGTCATCAGCAAATAAGAGAATTGGAACTTTTAAATTGTTCAATGAGGGGGCATCATTTTGGCAGTCAGATACAACTTGCACCACCTCATTAATGAACAAGGAAAAAAGAGTGGGTGCCAGGACACAGCCCTGGCGTACCCCCTGCCTGATGTTAATACGATCGGTAAGTTCCCCCTGACTACCCCATCTTACTCGAGCGTAGGTGTTCTTGTGCAATCTTTGGAGAGCGTAGGTGTTCTTGTGCAATCTTTGGATGAGGTGCACCAGATTCCTCGGGACACCAATTTTTTTTAGGACTTCCCACAGTTTCTCTCTTGGAACGAGATCAAAAGCGGACTTTAGGTCAACAAAAGCAACATACAAATTTTGTTTAGCCAAAGTAACGTATTTTCAGAGTAGCAGGAAGAACTTAAAAACTTGGTCCATAGTACTAATTCTTGAGCGAAAATTGGCCTGGAGGGGGGATAGGACCTGGTTGGCTTGGACCCAGTCCATAAGCCTGTCTAGGACTTGCTTAGAGAAAATCTTTTGCAGATTGTCAATGAGACTTATTGGGCGGTAATTTGCGGGCAGTCCCACATCTCCTTTTTTATAGATAGGGATAATTTCTGCCCGAGCCACGAATCCGGAATAGGGCCACCTGCTGCGATGGCATTCGATAATGTATTTATATACCACGCCCAAATAACGGGTTCTGACTTAAACAGGTCCCCCGGTATCTTGTCAGGACCAGGAGCCTTGGCGGTTTTCAGAGAACTAATAGCTGCTGTGGTTTCAGCAATTGTGAAAACAATGTCCCCCGTATATCCTTCAATGAGAGGTCTACATTCATCGCCCCTATGGTCCTCATGGTCCTGCTATATGGATGGAGTGTAGATCTCAGAAAAGTGGGCCACCCATCTTTCGGGCTGGATGTGGAGATTTAAAGTGTCATTACCCCCTCTATGCCTGTTGGTCAGCAACCTCCAAAAAGAGCCCTCATCTCGATTTTTGACTGCCTCCAGCAGCTTCTGCCAGATCTCGAATTCCCAATTTTTCTTTGCTAGATCCAGGGCCTTGGTGTAGCTAAGTCTGGCGGCCCTGATCTCCTCCTGTGAGTGCTTGTAGAGGGCCAATTTAAGATTGAGCCTCGCGAGGTCACAATCTTTGTTGAACCATTCTCTAGATCGGATGGTATTGGGAGTATACCTAAAAGTGGTTTCTTTATAGAAAAAGTTCTGTAAGATATTTATCAATTCGACGTGGATTTTCAAGATTGGAATACTATCAACCTCTTGCTCATCAAAACCGGAGAACAGCTGTAGAAAGGAAGAGTAAATTTGCTTAATCAGGAATGGATTAGATGTAACTTTTGGCCAGCTGACGCGAGTTTGCCTAAGATTCAGGCAGGGGATCGGGACATCAGTGGCCTCTAGATGTTGTGTTCTCCCAAAAGCTTGATTGGATAAAGTAAGACCTATGGGGTTGTGGTCGCTATCATAGCGGGGTTCCACCTTCATATCCAGAGTGTTTGACCAGAGCCTAATGTCGACCAAAAAATAATCAATAATGCTGGAAGAGCACCCACGCTTGAAAGTGGGGGCACTGTAGTGTGGTCAGTTTTACGTATATTTTGCGCATTAGCTTCAGGCTTTAGGCCTCTGTGCACTTTGCCCTAAATATATTTTATTCATTTGCTAACAGCTTAGAGCCTCTGTGCACTTTACTCTAAATGCTTTCTATTAGGCTTCGTACTGTTATTTTACAGAATAGCCAGTTCTACGGTGTTGTTTTTTATTCATATCACACTGTTTTGCCTACTTCAGCACTGGAGTTCTTCATAACATATTCACTCTGTGCTTCAGTCAAGGATACAGTCTGGTACATTGCCGATAGACGTGGGAGGAGTTTAGACTTGCCATTCCTGCGTTGGGACATTTTATGATCATGATGACATGTTAGTTATAAAATCACTTACTTGTCCCAATACATGCAAGAGGGAGATTCCGACCAGGGAACCACAACTAGACGCTGACTGCCTCGTTGCAGATGCTGAACCAGATCACAGGCCTTTGCTCAGGTATGAGTGTGTCCGTCTCCCTAGTGATACAGAAAGGCAAGCTAGAAGCTTAACATGCTGTGCTCTAAATAGAACAAGCAGAGGGAGAGTAGAAACGGTTAGGAATTATGATAGCTTTATTCTTATGTTTTACTCTCCTGGTTACTATATCAATCCTACTATGTTGTATTGTTCTGGTTATTGCGGCTCACGCCTTAATATCTAAAATACAGTCGTTTTATTAAAACATTATATAAAACTTATACTGTCTTTGTCATTTGTATATGAGACCATATTGTGAATGAGAGAGTTGGTTTGGATCTGAGTGACCACGACTTCCCTGAGAAGTTCCAAAGCTGTCATGCGCTCGGCTGCCCAATCATCTCTTCCCCGTGGGAGAAATGAGGCACTGCTAGTTAGCCGGAGCAACAACCGGATTTAGGGTGACAGAGTTCCTTACACGTCGGTCAGACTCAGTCCCCCACACCGTTATCGATCCTGCTGCCTAGAAATCCAGTAGTCTCATTTAGGATAATGAGAGCCCACGTGACAGCACGATTTGGATCAGATCTAGTGCGACCATTACATTCTCTGAGTCCAAAACGTAAGCAAAGGGAGGCCATCTGCGTGGCGATACAAGAACCGATGCTGAGAGTATCGTCCTTCGTTTGGGGAATACCCCAAGATTCATCTTCTTCAGTTGTCAAATTGCCTATAAGGTTCTTGAATACGAAGGAACAGTTTATATCGCCCCTTATCACCAGATAATTAGATGGATGCAAAAGTTCCATATACTCAGCTAACTGGGCAAGTACCCTAGATTCCATACTACGGGGGACGGACCTCGCGTACACATTGACCATGATCACTATAAAACCAGGCTGAAATGTAAGTCTAACACCCAATAAATCTAGCGAGTTAAGGGATAGTGCAGAATGGTCGCATTTCAATTTCTTGTTCACTAAAATCATGAGCCCACCCATAGGTCTACCAAAGCCTCCAGAGGCAGGTTGAGCTGCGGAAAAATATGTTGTAAACCCCTCAACATATATTATCTATTCCGCCCAGGTTTCCTGATATAATAACTACATACAGTGTGGGGAAACTTTGTCAACAATGGTTGAAGTACTCCACGCAGGGTGCAGTTAAGTCACACCTCAAGTTACTGTCTAATGGTACTGATTTACAAGATTTCTTATCAGGTCCCAAGGTGCCCCGGAGAAAAAGGTTCTTATACGAAGTGTATAATGAGTTTTGGAAACTTTCCCAGCAGGAGGCTGCAGCCCGGTTAAGACAGATTGATCAAGAAAATCTGCCGCAGACTTTGTCTGTTGTTGATAATGGCATGCATACCCTTTCTGACCGTGTTTACACGATTGACAGCATTGTCTCTTCTGCTATTGACATTATAAAATCAGACATGTCTTCTTTATATCATGGGCAGAGTCAGACACGATCTATCATGCAGCTGGGTTGGACTCTTCAGACCTTGAAGGCGGGTCGGGTTCCATGGAAGCACATTCGTGCCAGAGAGATCTTTATCTCCTTTAATTTAACTCGTCAACAACAATTGATGGCTAAGAAGGAAGCAACGTATGTTATGTTAAATATTGAAAAATTGGAGAAACTGCCTTTTACGGTGGCTGAGATTCCGTCAGCTGAGTGGTTGATTCATGGGGTTATTAATTTGCCTATCTCCACTCTGCAATTTACTTCTTGTTTGAAGCACATTCCGGTGGGTAGATATGAACTATTGGGTGACAGTTACATACACGAGGTGTGGGAGCTTCCTTTTCAGTACAGATGTGTTAATGGTTTGCGGGAGGTTTTTCTTAGCGGTAGCGAATGCGAAGCTTCTGTTAGCCATTCCATGGTTTGTAAACAGCTGTCCTTGCACGGAGCGTGTAATGATTCGATTGCTAACTTAGCTTGTTATCTGAAGGGAGTTCCAGTCCCGGTAATTAAAAACACTTTCCAGGTGCTTTCTAACGGCAGTTACATTGTTCTTAACAGCGAACGCTGCTGTGGCGTGCGTGCCGGAATAGTTTACGTCGTTGTCGTCAACAAGGCCATTACGTGCTGCGGGAATGTGTTGTTTCCCCCTACTGAATTTAGGGAGGTAGCGGACATCTGGCCTCATATTGCTACTTCCAAGGTTGATTTCGACAAGTTGAGTCGGCTGAAAGCTTTATTGTTTCAAAAGCATGTGGCCCTTACATCTGCTAGCGAGACCTACGCACTTCAAGTGGCAAGGTCATCGGCGGAGATACAGTCCCTTTTGAATACTAACATTCCGAGTCATTTCGGTGAACTTGTGGGACGTATATTTAATGCATCCAGCACTGCTGGTATTGCTCATTTTTTCAAAGCCGTTGGTGTTGGTTTCGTTCACACCTTCTCTTCCATATTCGGTTTGATACCCTCGGCTATACACTCTATTTTCAGAAGCATTTTTGGGGGTTTCCCAATTACTTTGGCTTTATTGGCTGGAGTTTTGCTGTTGTTACTGTTTTTTCGCAATGGCTGTCCCGCTGCGACGAGGTCCTATATTGCTGCTCCCGTCAGCACAGCTGTGTCGTGAACGCATGATGCAGCATTTTGGAGCTACACTCCTGGCTCATTTGGAGTGTGACTGGTCTTTGTCATTCAGGCCGGTTTTGGATTGTGTGCAACCCGTGTTTCGATGCCTTTGGTGCTCGTTTGAACATGCACTGGCTTTCTGTCTCTCACTGCAGCGCTCTCCAGTGGTTGATCTTGATCTGTTGATGTTCCCGATTAGGGCTCATTCCCAGACTTGTGCACTACGGTTGCGTTTGCTTCGTGAAGCGGATTATGAGATTCCCTTCCTGGAGGAAGATGGTTTTGTCTCTTTCCTTGGCACTACACGGGGTGCCGCCCTAAATGGTTTTGGGGCTTTGGAACACACCTGCTCCATGGTACTTTGTGGCGTGGATCTTCCGATATTGACATATCTCGAAGTGGAGGAGCTTCTACGTTCTATTGCTTCTGTCTGACAATTGGATTTTTTTTCTCTCTCCCGACTAAATTGACACTATATTGCAATTCGCTCTATCGTCACATGTTTCCTAAATTTATGACTTTATTGTCTTCTCATCTTGTCGAAATGTTGTGTTTAAATTTAGGATATGTTTTTTATGTTATTAGAACCACTTGCTACCGACAAGGGGAGGGTGTAGTGTGGTCAGTTTTACGTATATTTTGCGCATTAGCTTCAGGCTTTAGGCCTCTGTGCACTTTGCCCTAAATATATTTTATTCATTTGCTAACAGCTTAGAGCCTCTGTGCACTTTACTCTAAATGCTTTCTGTTAGGCTTCGTACTGTTATTTTACAGAATAGCCAGTTCTACGGTGTTGTTTTTTATTCATATCACACTGTTTTGCCTACTTCAGCACTGGAGTTCTTCATAACATATTCACTCTGTGCTTCAGTCAAGGATACAGTCTGGTACATTGCCGATAGACGTGGTAGGAGTTTAGACTTGCCATTCCTGCGTAGGGACATTTTGTGATCACGATGACATGTTAGTTATAAAATCACTTCCTTGTCCCAATACATGCAAGAGGGAGATTCCGACCAGGGAACCACAACTAGACGCTGACTGCCTTGTTGCAGATGCTGAACCAGATCACAGGCCTTTGCTCAGGTATGAGTGTGTCCGTCTCCCTAGTGATACAGAAAGGCAAGCTAGAAGCTTAACATGCTGTGCTCTAAATAGAACAAGCAGAGGGAGAGTAGAAACGGTTAGGAATTATGATAGCTTTATTCTTATGTTTTACTCTCCTGGTTACTATATCAATCCTACTATGTTGTATTGTTCTGGTTATTGCGGCTCACGCCTTAATATCTAAAATACAGTCGTTTTATTAAAACATTATATAAAACTTATACTGTCTTTGTCATTTGTATATGAGACCATATTGTGAATGAGAGAGTTGGTTTGGATCTGAGTGACCATGACTTCCCTGAGAAGTTCCAAAGATGTCATGCGCTCGGCTGCCCAATCATCTCTTCCCCATGGGAGAAATGAGGCACTGCTAGTTAGCCGGAGCAACAACCGGATTTAGGGTGACAGAGTTCCTTACACGTGGGTCAGACTCAGTCCCCCACACCGTTATCGATCCTGCTGCCTAGAAATCCAGTAGTCTCATTTAGGATAATGAGAGCCCACGTGACAGCACGATTTGGATCAGATCTAGTGCGACCATTACATTCTCTGAGTCCAAAACGTAAGCAAAGGGAGGCCATCTGCGTGGCGACACAAGAACCGATGCTGAGAGTATCGTCCTTCGTTTGGGGAATACCCCAAGATTCATCTTCTTCAGTTGTCAAATTGCCTATAAGGTTCTTGAATACGAAGGAACAGTTTATATCGCCCCCTATCACCAGATAATTAGATGGATGCAAAAGTTCCATATACTCAGCTAACTGGGCAAGTACCCTAGATTCCATACTACGGGGGACGGACCTCGCATACACATTGACCATGATCACTATAAAACCAGGCTGAAATGTAAGTCTAACACCCAATAAATCTAGCGAGTTAAGGGATAGTGCAGAATGGTCGCATTTCAATTTCTTGTTCACTAAAATCATGAGCCCACCCATAGGTCTACCAAAGCCTCCAGAGGCAGGTTGAGCTGCGGAAAAATATGTTGTAAACCCCTCAACATATATTATCTATTCCGCCCAGGTTTCCTGATATAATAACTACATACAGTGTGGGGAAACTTTGTCAACAATGGTTGAAGTACTCCACGCAGGGTGCAGTTAAGTCACACCTCAAGTTACTGTCTAATGGTACTGATTTACAAGATTTCTTATCAGGTCCCAAGGTGCCCCGGAGAAAAAGGTTCTTATACGAAGTGTATAATGAGTTTTGGAAACTTTCCCAGCAGGAGGCTGCAGCCCGGTTAAGACAGATTGATCAAGAAAATCTGCCGCAGACTTTGTCTGTTGTTGATAATGGCATGCATACCCTTTCTGACCGTGTTTACACGATTGACAGCATTGTCTCTTCTGCTATTGACATTATAAAATCAGACATGTCTTCTTTATATCATGGGCAGAGTCAGACACGATCTATCATGCAGCTGGGTTGGACTCTTCAGACCTTGAAGGCGGGTCGGGTTCCATGGAAGCACATTCGTGCCAGAGAGATCTTTATCTCCTTTAATTTAACTCGTCAACAACAATTGATGGCTAAGAAGGAAGCAACGTATGTTATGTTAAATATTGAAAAATTGGAGAAACTGCCTTTTACGGTGGCTGAGATTCCGTCAGCTGAGTGGTTGATTCATGGGGTTATTAATTTGCCTATCTCCACTCTGCAATTTACTTCTTGTTTGAAGCACATTCCGGTGGGTAGATATGAACTATTGGGTGACAGTTACATACACGAGGTGTGGGAGCTTCCTTTTCAGTACAGATGTGTTAATGGTTTGCGGGAGGTTTTTCTTAGCGGTAGCGAATGCGAAGCTTCTGTTAGCCATTCCATGGTTTGTAAACAGCTGTCCTTGCACGGAGCGTGTAATGATTCGATTGCTAACTTAGCTTGTTATCTGAAGGGAGTTCCAGTCCCGGTAATTAAAAACACTTTCCAGGTGCTTTCTAACGGCAGTTACATTGTTCTTAACAGCGAACGCTGCTGTGGCGTGCGTGCCGGAATAGTTTACGTCGTTGTCGTCAACAAGGCCATTACGTGCTGCGGGAATGTGTTGTTTCCCCCTACTGAATTTAGGGAGGTAGCGGACATCTGGCCTCATATTGCTACTTCCAAGGTTGATTTCGACAAGTTGAGTCGGCTGAAAGCTTTATTGTTTCAAAAGCATGTGGCCCTTACATCTGCTAGCGAGACCTACGCACTTCAAGTGGCAAGGTCATCGGCGGAGATACAGTCCCTTTTGAATACTAACATTCCGAGTCATTTCGGTGAACTTGTGGGACGTATATTTAATGCATCCAGCACTGCTGGTATTGCTCATTTTTTCAAAGCCGTTGGTGTTGGTTTCGTTCACACCTTCTCTTCCATATTCGGTTTGATACCCTCGGCTATACACTCTATTTTCAGAAGCATTTTTGGGGGTTTCCCAATTACTTTGGCTTTATTGGCTGGAGTTTTGCTGTTGTTACTGTTTTTTCGCAATGGCTGTCCCGCTGCGACGAGGTCCTATATTGCTGCTCCCGTCAGCACAGCTGTGTCGTGAACGCATGATGCAGCATTTTGGAGCTACACTCCTGGCTCATTTGGAGTGTGACTGGTCTTTGTCATTCAGGCCGGTTTTGGATTGTGTGCAACCCGTGTTTCGATGCCTTTGGTGCTCGTTTGAACATGCACTGGCTTTCTGTCTCTCACTGCAGCGCTCTCCAGTGGTTGATCTTGATCTGTTGATGTTCCCGATTAGGGCTCATTCCCAGACTTGTGCACTACGGTTGCGTTTGCTTCGTGAAGCGGATTATGAGATTCCCTTCCTGGAGGAAGATGGTTTTGTCTCTTTCCTTGGCACTACACGGGGTGCCGCCCTAAATGGTTTTGGGGCTTTGGAACACACCTGCTCCATGGTACTTTGTGGCGTGGATCTTCCGATATTGACATATCTCGAAGTGGAGGAGCTTCTACGTTCTATTGCTTCTGTCTGACAATTGGATTTTTTTTCTCTCTCCCGACTAAATTGACACTATATTGCAATTCGCTCTATCGTCACATGTTTCCTAAATTTATGACTTTATTGTCTTCTCATCTTGTCGAAATGTTGTGTTTAAATTTAGGATATGTTTTTTATGTTATTAGAACCACTTGCTACCGACAAGGGGAGGGTGTAGTGTGGTCAGTTTTACGTATATTTTGCGCATTAGCTTCAGGCTTTAGGCCTCTGTGCACTTTGCCCTAAATATATTTTATTCATTTGCTAACAGCTTAGAGCCTCTGTGCACTTTACTCTAAATGCTTTCTGTTAGGCTTCGTACTGTTATTTTACAGAATAGCCAGTTCTACGGTGTTGTTTTTTATTCATATCACACTGTTTTGCCTACTTCAGCACTGGAGTTCTTCATAACATATTCACTCTGTGCTTCAGTCAAGGATACAGTCTGGTACATTGCCGATAGACGTGGTAGGAGTTTAGACTTGCCATTCCTGCGTAGGGACATTTTGTGATCACGATGACATGTTAGTTATAAAATCACTTCCTTGTCCCAATACATGCAAGAGGGAGATTCCGACCAGGGAACCACAACTAGACGCTGACTGCCTTGTTGCAGATGCTGAACCAGATCACAGGCCTTTGCTCAGGTATGAGTGTGTCCGTCTCCCTAGTGATACAGAAAGGCAAGCTAGAAGCTTAACATGCTGTGCTCTAAATAGAACAAGCAGAGGGAGAGTAGAAACGGTTAGGAATTATGATAGCTTTATTCTTATGTTTTACTCTCCTGGTTACTATATCAATCCTACTATGTTGTATTGTTCTGGTTATTGCGGCTCACGCCTTAATATCTAAAATACAGTCGTTTTATTAAAACATTATATAAAACTTATACTGTCTTTGTCATTTGTATATGAGACCATATTGTGAATGAGAGAGTTGGTTTGGATCTGAGTGACCATGACTTCCCTGAGAAGTTCCAAAGATGTCATGCGCTCGGCTGCCCAATCATCTCTTCCCCATGGGAAAAATGAGGCACTGCTAGTTAGCCGGAGCAACAACCGGATTTAGGGTGACAGAGTTCCTTACACGTGGGTCAGACTCAGTCCCCCACACCGTTATCGATCCTGCTGCCTAGAAATCCAGTAGTCTCATTTAGGATAATGAGAGCCCACGTGACAGCACGATTTGGATCAGATCTAGTGCGACCATTACATTCTCTGAGTCCAAAACGTAAGCAAAGGGAGGCCATCTGCGTGGCGACACAAGAACCGATGCTGAGAGTATCGTCCTTCGTTTGGGGAATACCCCAAGATTCATCTTCTTCAGTTGTCAAATTGCCTATAAGGTTCTTGAATACGAAGGAACAGTTTATATCGCCCCCTATCACCAGATAATTAGATGGATGCAAAAGTTCCATATACTCAGCTAACTGGGCAAGTACCCTAGATTCCATACTACGGGGGACGGACCTCGCATACACATTGACCATGATCACTATAAAACCAGGCTGAAATGTAAGTCTAACACCCAATAAATCTAGTGAGTTAAGGGATAGTGCAGAATGGTCGCATTTCAATTTCTTGTTCACTAAAATCATGAGCCCACCCATAGGTCTACCAAAGCCTCCAGAGGCAGGTTGAGCTGCGGAAAAATATGTTGTAAACCCCTCAACATATATTATCTATTCCGCCCAGGTTTCCTGATATAATAACTACATACAGTGTGGGGAAACTTTGTCAACAATGGTTGAAGTACTCCACGCTGGGTGCAGTTAAGTCACACCTCAAGTTACTGTCTAATGGTACTGATTTACAAGATTTCTTATCAGGTCCCAAGGTGCCCCGGAGAAAAAGGTTCTTATACGAAGTGTATAATGAGTTTTGGAAACTTTCCCAGCAGGAGGCTGCAGCCCGGTTAAGACAGATTGATCAAGAAAATCTGCTGCAGACTTTGTCTGTTGTTGATAATGGCATGCATACCCTTTCTGACCGTGTTTACACGATTGACAGCATTGTCTCTTCTGCTATTGACATTATAAAATCAGACATGTCTTCTTTATATCATGGGCAGAGTCAGACACGATCTATCATGCAGCTGGGTTGGACTCTTCAGACCTTGAAGGCGGGTCGGGTTCCATGGAAGCACATTCGTGCCAGAGAGATCTTTATCTCCTTTAATTTAACTCGTCAACAACAATTGATGGCTAAGAAGGAAGCGACGTATGTTATGTTAAATATTGAAAAATTGGAGAAACTGCCTTTTACGGTGGCTGAGATTCCGTCAGCTGAGTGGTTGATTCATGGGGTTATTAATTTGCCTATCTCCACTCTGCAATTTACTTCTTGTTTGAAGCACATTCCGGTGGGTAGATATGAACTATTGGGTGACAGTTACATACACGAGGTGTGGGAGCTTCCTTTTCAGTACAGATGTGTTAATGGTTTGCGGGAGGTTTTTCTTAGCGGTAGCGAATGCGAAGCTTCTGTTAGCCATTCCATGGTTTGTAAACAGCTGTCCTTGCACGGAGCGTGTAATGATTCGATTGCTAACTTAGCTTGTTATCTGAAGGGAGTTCCAGTCCCGGTAATTAAAAACACTTTCCAGGTGCTTTCTAACGGCAGTTACATTGTTCTTAACAGCAAACGCTGCTGTGGCGTGCGTGCCGGAATAATTTACGTCGTTGTCGTCAACAAGGCCATTACGTGCTGCGGGAATGTGTTGTTTCCCCCTACTGAATTTAGGGAGGTAGCGGACATCTGGCCTCATATTGCTACTTCCAAGGTTGATTTCGACAAGTTGAGTCGGCTGAAAGCTTTATTGTTTCAAAAGCATGTGGCCCTTACATCTGCTAGCGAGACCTACGCACTTCAAGTGGCAAGGTCATCGGCGGAGATACAGTCCCTTTTGAATACTAACATTCCGAGTCATTTCGGTGAACTTGTGGGACGTATATTTAATGCATCCAGCACTGCTGGTATTGCTCATTTTTTCAAAGCCGTTGGTGTTGGTTTCGTTCACACCTTCTCTTCCATATTCGGTTTGATACCCTTGGCTATACACTCTATTTTCAGAAGCATTTTTGGGGGTTTCCCAATTACTTTGGCTTTATTGGCTGGAGTTTTGCTGTTGTTACTGTTTTTTCGCAATGGCTGTCCCGCTGCGACGAGGTCCTATATTGCTGCTCCCGTCAGCACAGCTGTGTCGTGAACGCATGATGCAGCATTTTGGAGCTACACTCCTGGCTCATTTGGAGTGTGACTGGTCTTTGTCATTCAGGCCGGTTTTGGATTGTGTGCAACCCGTGTTTCGATGCCTTTGGTGCTCGTTTGAACATGCACTGGCTTTCTGTCTCTCACTGCAGCGCTCTCCAGTGGTTGATCTTGATCTGTTGATGTTCCCGATTAGGGCTCATTCCCAGACTTGTGCACTACGGTTGCGTTTGCTTCGTGAAGCGGATTATGAGATTCCCTTCCTGGAGGAAGATGGTTTTGTCTCTTTCCTTGGCACTACACGGGGTGCCGCCCTAAATGGTTTTGGGGCTTTGGAACACACCTGCTCCATGGTACTTTGTGGCGTGGATCTTCCGATATTGACATATCTCGAAGTGGAGGAGCTTCTACGTTCTATTGCTTCTGTCTGACAATTGGATTTTTTTTCTCTCTCCCGACTAAATTGACACTATATTGCAATTCGCTCTATCGTCACATGTTTCCTAAATTTATGACTTTATTGTCTTCTCATCTTGTCGAAATGTTGTGTTTAAATTTAGGATATGTTTTTTATGTTATTAGAACCACTTGCTACCGACAAGGGGAGGGTGTAGTGTGGTCAGTTTTACGTATATTTTGCGCATTAGCTTCAGGCTTTAGGCCTCTGTGCACTTTGCCCTAAATATATTTTATTCATTTGCTAACAGCTTAGAGCCTCTGTGCACTTTACTCTAAATGCTTTCTATTAGGCTTCGTACTGTTATTTTACAGAATAGCCAGTTCTACGGTGTTGTTTTTTATTCATATCACACTGTTTTGCCTACTTCAGCACTGGAGTTCTTCATAACATATTCACTCTGTGCTTCAGTCAAGGATACAGTCTGGTACATTGCCGATAGACGTGGTAGGAGTCTAGACTTGCCATTCCTGCGTAGGGACATTTTGTGATCACGATGACATGTTAGTTATAAAATCACTTCCTTGTCCCAATACATGCAAGAGGGAGATTCCGACCAGGGAACCACAACTAGACGCTGACTGCCTTGTTGCAGATGCTGAACCAGATCACAGGCCTTTGCTCAGGTATGAGTGTGTCCGTCTCCCTAGTGATACAGAAAGGCAAGCTAGAAGCTTAACATGCTGTGCTCTAAATAGAACAAGCAGAGGGAGAGTAGAAACGGTTAGGAATTATGATAGCTTTATTCTTATGTTTTACTCTCCTGGTTACTATATCAATCCTACTATGTTGTATTGTTCTGGTTATTGCGGCTCACGCCTTAATATCTAAAATACAGTCGTTTTATTAAAACATTATATAAAACTTATACTGTCTTTGTCATTTGTATATGAGACCATATTGTGAATGAGAGAGTTGGTTTGGATCTGAGTGACCATGACTTCCCTGAGAAGTTCCAAAGATGTCATGCGCTCGGCTGCCCAATCATCTCTTCCCCATGGGAGAAATGAGGCACTGCTAGTTAGCCGGAGCAACAACCGGATTTAGGGTGACAGAGTTCCTTACACGTGGGTCAGACTCAGTCCCCCACACCGTTATCGATCCTGCTGCCTAGAAATCCAGTAGTCTCATTTAGGATAATGAGAGCCCACGTGACAGCACGATTTGGATCAGATCTAGTGCGACCATTACATTCTCTGAGTCCAAAACGTAAGCAAAGGGAGGCCATCTGCGTGGCGACACAAGAACCGATGCTGAGAGTATCGTCCTTCGTTTGGGGAATACCCCAAGATTCATCTTCTTCAGTTGTCAAATTGCCTATAAGGTTCTTGAATACGAAGGAACAGTTTATATCGCCCCCTATCACCAGATAATTAGATGGATGCAAAAGTTCCATATACTCAGCTAACTGGGCAAGTACCCTAGATTCCATACTACGGGGGACGGACCTCGCGTACACATTGACCATGATCACTATAAAACCAGGCTGAAATGTAAGTCTAACACCCAATAAATCTAGCGAGTTAAGGGATAGTGCAGAATGGTCGCATTTCAATTTCTTGTTCACTAAAATCATGAGCCCACCCATAGGTCTACCAAAGCCTCCAGAGGCAGGTTGAGCTGCGGAAAAATATGTTGTAAACCCCTCAACATATATTATCTATTCCGCCCAGGTTTCCTGAAAAATACATAAATCTTGCTTAGTGATAAGGTTGACCCATCTGGGATCTCCCATCTTTTTCTCCATTCCAGCCACATTCCAAGACATAATGTTAAGTTCAGGAAGCACAAATGTTGGCCTAGCTCTCAGGGGTACGGTAAGCTTCAAAGCCCTTGGTCGTTTGCCTCTGTGGGCTGTAGCAACTACATTGGGGAACTCTGAGGGTGGAACAGCATTTAGTCAGTCTAAATTGGATAACAGGGGGGAACGGATCTCGGTCAAAAATGGTGGATTGCTCTTGAGTGGACCCTGAACCCCTCCCATGAGGACATTAGATGGTCTATCAATCCTTCGTGTCTCACCCCCCGGAGGATACATACAGAGGCCAATTCCGATATCTCTACCAGATTTCAGAAAGCTGGTCCGTAGATTGAAAGCCATAAGGTTATCGACCATGGTGGTATCGAAAAGAAGAATTGAAATATCATCAAAATCTGAGTCTGATTTGGCTTGTCTGCGTACCTCCCGAATATCAGAACGGATAACAGAGAGACATTTCCTCTGTATGTGAATCCAATAAATAACTTTATTAATGAGAGATTCGTAAGACTCTCTCTGACCAGCAGACAACCTGGGGACCCCTGTCATGTAGATATAAGCATCCTTCCTACTCTGGTCATATCTCCCCTTTGGATCAGTCGCCTGAGTTAGTCTAAGTTGACCTCGACGTAAAACTCTGAGTGGACTAGCATGCACCTGTATACCCTTACCATCCTTAGCTTCCTTGGACAAGGCATTTATACAGGGAAGACGTTGATCATTATTTTTTGAGGCAGGATTAAGCATACGGCCGGTATCAATGGGATTGTCGACGGGAGAGAATAGACAACTCCCCTTTTTATTCGTTGCCATGCTCGTGGACTTCGCCCCCAACTTTGGGGACAGTCTTTCATAAGCTAATGAGGGACCCCTAGTCATGTTATTACATGAGTGAACTCCATCTTTCAGTCAACCATGGAGGTCACCAGGACCTCCAGCACCTCATCAGAGATTTCCTTGCTTTCGCCAGATGGTTCATGAGGGGAAGGTGGAATCAGTTTAAACCCGAAAGATGAACCAGATGAGAGACTTCGATGTACACTCAGATTAATTAAACATCCACTTTTACCTCAATTCTAACCTGATGCAGTCAAAACACCCATAAGGTTCAGGAAGGTCAGAAAAGTGCTTTGTATGCAACAGGTCCGAATGGACTACCGAACGACAGTCAAAGACTGTCCTTATATGGTTTATACACTTATTTATAAAAGATTCTTCATCTTCCTATTCTTTTTTGCTAAGGGTAGGGACCTTAACTATATGTAAAATATTCCCCCTTATGGCAGAGATGCCTGAGGTGTGCCTAGATTCATCTCATCCCCCCTCTTAGGGCAAGGGTACAGTGTCTCCTTCTTTCCTCACAGGTAGATGAAGGGGCTATGGGTGAAGAGGTGTTGGTAAATACAGAACACATAGGCCCATTCTGAGATGGTGCTTTAAGTAAAGGAGAAGTGGAGCAGGACATTTTGGTGATCATGATTTTTCTCGCTATTGTTTTATTAATGAAAGGAGTATAAGTGGACAAGCAGCCCTGTGATTAATATCAGAAAGACCAGAATGTTTAGCAGTGGATCTAAGCTCACCTTATTCTGTTGATAATGAGGCCACGTTGGAGCTCATATCAGCCACCTCTGCCTGAAGGTTTTGAATCAAGAGGGCCATGTCACCCAAGCACAATACCCACATGCCTTAATAGACCTAATGGCTATATCCATAGGCAGCAGGTGCGACGTCAGATGAGAGGGAGCCTCCATTAATCCTGTGGAACTTTCTGAGGAGGCCTTAGCTGGAATAGAGCATGCAAGGGGTGAAAGATCTGTTCACACATATCGATGGAGGCAATGAATGAGAATGTGACTGGTAGGTTCATGTTTAAGCAAGTTAGTAACACACTCCAGCTCAGATACAGGATCTTTGGGTGGGTAGACAGCAGGGTTTCTTTGCAATGGTGAAGCCCGAGAAACACTGACTTTTTGCTTCTTCATAAAAATAGATGGGACCTTCTTCTGGGCTGTTCCTTCCTTAACAGTACTGGAATCACCTCCCTTCCCCAGGTGATTTTTGACTTCTTCTATTAGGTTATTTATACTGTTCAGGGTCAAATTGTCCACTAGTCCTACAGCCTGCAAGGAACCCATTGCTTTGGGGTTTTTGACCCTTTTCCCCCAGGGCATGTCTGATGCCTTGAATTTCCCCATTGGGCTAAGAAAGTCACGTCCCCGATGTAAAAATGTAAACAACTAAGGGGGGTGACGGGTGCAGGATGGGCCTGTCCGTATGCCCCACGCCGCGGGATCCCTGAAGCGCTTAAGAGCGCAATGAGAGGAGGCCCGACTCCTTGTGACCGCTGGTTGCCGGTGCTCATCCTAGACCGTGGTAATATGAGGGATTGAGTCCCCTTGTAGTGTGGTGTCTATGGGGCTGGGTTACAACAGCAACAGCAGCCTCCAAATGTTGCCTGGGCTGCGGGATTCCTGAAGCACTTAAGAGCTCGGTGAGAGGAGGCCCCCACCCCCTCGTGACAGCTAGTTACTGGCACGCCTCCTGGAGTGTTGTGATGTCGGGGATCGAGTCCTCTTGTAGCATGGTGTACGGGGGACTGGGGTACCTCTGCAACAGCAGCAACTGTTTCTGTACACAGATAATAATTTGTTTCAGAAATCAAGATAAACACATTATTAAGTGGTAGAGGTGAATGCTACACAAGATTTTGTACCAACCTGAACAAGGTCAGTTTGTGAGGCACAAAGTGTAACTGCTCAACAATTTTGCTGGCTCTTGTACTGTCTGGAGCATGTCTCCTGCTATCGCGATTGCAGGGCAATTTCCCTCTAGATCAGCAATATCTCAACCGCCCACTTCATTGGAAGTTTTGGAGTCAGCACCATGAAATATTGCGGTTCATTGTAGGGAAATATCACCTGACTAAAAACTGAGTTTTATTTACGTGAGGTTCTATTCATGAGGCTTTTTACAGTTTCAATTCAAGCATCTAGGTTTAATTTACATGGTGTTATCAATTTCTGCAGAGTATTTTTACACCTTGAGAAATGCCAGAACAGAGTTCTTCTGGATGACCTCTGCTCGAGGTGCTCAGCTGTACTGTGTGGACACAAGTAGTGCTACAGCTGGGGGTGCTGCGAGCAAGAATTGAGGGGAGGTATGGAAGTGCTTCAGTTAGCAGTGAAGAGCACAGGGCTGGATGGGGTGCCTGGGATAAAGTGAAGCTGTACATGGCATCATGGATGCGCACAGGGCAGGATAGAGGTTCACAGGACAGGATAGAGCTCCTTACACACCTCTTCCCAAAACCAATAGATAGCTAGGCAGACCATAAACATATGGACATCTGTTGCATTCAGGGCCCCACATTTTGCACATGCTACCGCTCCTCCTTTCTTCATTCTGGTAAGCTTTGCTGGGGAGATATATGCTCTGTGTAATGAATAGAGATGATTTTTTCTTAGCGAAGCGGGCTTTACTACCTCATACAGAGTGCTCATTGATGCTTGCCACCACTTTTGTACCTGTTCTCGAGGCATAAGCTCTCCCCATTCATTTCCAGGAAGCTTAAATTCACCATCCAGTAAGTATTTCCCAATACCATGCAGACATCCTCTTCGGGCCAACTGACTCACTAAGAAAGCTATCTCCCAAGGGATTTATCGCTCCCACGCCTGCATGAATGTTCTGGAACCAATCTTTTAACTGCATACATTTTAGTCTAGATAAGGAGCCTCCTGTTCTACACTTTAACTATTCCCATGAAAGTAAACAACCTTCTTCCAACACGTTCCCCCAGAATTCTATACCTGCCTTCTTAATGGTTAAAGCAAGCACATCTTTTAGACATTCCGGTGTGCCCAGAGAGTACCAAATAGGGCCTCGTAGCTGTAGTACTGAAGGCTTATTGCTGACCTCAACTGATACCAGCTCCTCACCATATCCTGTAATACCTTCAGTTTTACTTTTTTGAAGTATTTCAGATTTCCAAATTTATATAGAAAGTATTTTCCTGGCCCTTTTATTGTGCCTATCATAGCAGTGAACATGTCATCAATTTCTGTGGCATCAGGGGAGGTAAACAACATTCTCAAGTTTTTGAATTGAAAAGCCCATGCATAACACTGTAAGTCCGTCAAAGTTAATCCACCCTTTTCTCTCCTTCTCCTGAGCTTTTTCCAGGTGATCCTAGTTCCCTTATAAGCCCATATAAATGAGTTCATTGTTTGCTGAGTTTATATTAGGTACCCTTTGTTCATTTTCAGCGGGATAACATTGTGCAGAAAGTTTATTTTAGGGAGAATTATAATTTTGACCAATTTAACTCTACCTAATATTGTCAATGGGAGATGCTCCCAACCCTGCATTATCTTACTACACTCCCCCACAATTTGTTTTCTGATACCTTTCTGCAAGTTGTTTGATGTTTTGTGTGATCATCAGGCCCAGGTACCTCATTTCAAGTTTCTCTTGTCGAGCGCCCGTCTCCTCATCCCAATACATGGTTTCTGTTTTCTCAGGGTTAACACGGTATCCGGATAATCTGCCAACATTTTCTGCAATCTCTAGCAATGCTGGGAGAGCAGTTGAAAGATCTGCCGTGTATACCAATAAATCATCTGCATACATCGCTACCTTCTCCTCCCAGTCCATGAACCTAAACGTCTCTATTGTAGAATCTTGCCTTATTTTCTTGGCTAGAGGTTTTTTATAAAGATGAAATAGCAGTGGAGACAAGGGACAACCCTGCCTGGTACCCCTGAATACCTCAAAGGGCTTAGTAAGACTCCCATTGACCAAGATTCTTGCTGAGGGAGTGCAATAGATCTGCCTAATTGCCTTACAGAACTTATCCCTTACTTATAATGTCTCAAGATTGCCCCAAGATTGTGTGTATATACTCCCAATTAACCCTATCAAAGCCTTCATAGCGTCTAAGGTTATAACTGCTAAGGGTACTTTGAAAGTAGTTGCTAGATCTATTACCCCAACCAGTTATAAGTTAGTTCATGTAGGAACCTATTTCTAACAAAACCTTTCTGATCAACACGTATCAAGCCATTCACTACCCCGCCCAACCTGTTAGCCAATATTTTTGCATATAACTTATAGTCTGAATTTAACAATGATATAGGCCTATAGGATTCACATTTAACTGGATTTTGTATCTGGCTTCAAAATCAATGAGACAATTGACTCATTCCATGAGGTCGGAATAGGTGAACCGTTCCCGAAAATCCCAGTGAACAATTCTACCAGTGCTGGAACTATTGCTTCCCCTAAAATTTTATATAGCTCCTGTGAGAAGGTAGCCTCTTTCTAGCCTTGTTACCCCCACTTTTGGCCTGTTTGTGAGTGTATGTCAGGGTGTTTGTCACTGTTTTCACTGTCTCACTGGGATCCTGATAACCAGGCCTCAGTGCTCATAGTGAAAACACTATGTTTTCAGTATGTTTGTTATGTGTCACTGGGATCCTGCTGGTCAGGACCCCAGTGCTCATAGGTTTGTGGCCTATATGTATGTGTCACTGGGACCCTGTCACACAGGGCCCCAGTGCTCATAGGTGTGCATGTATATGTTCCCTGTGTGGTGCCTAACTGTCTCACTGAGGCTCTGCTAATCAGAACCTCAGTGGTTATGCTCTCTCATTTCTTTCCAAATTGTCACTAACAGGCTAGTGACCATTTTTACCAATTTACATTGGCTTACTGGAACACCCTTATAATTCCCTAGTATATGGTACTGAGGTACCCAGGGTATTGGGGTTCCAGGAGATCCCTATGGGCTGCAGCATTTCTTTTGCCACCCATAGGGAGCTCTGACAATTCTTACACAGGCCTGCCACTGCAGCCTGAGTGAAATAACGTCCACGTTATTTCACAGCCATTTTACACTGCACTTAAGTAACTTATAAGTCACCTATATGTCTAACCTTTACCTGGTAAAGGTTAGGTGCAAAGTTACTTAGTGTGAGGGCACCCTGGCACTAGCCAAGGTGCCCCCACATTGTTCAGAGCCAATTCCCTGAACTTTGTGAGTGCGGGGACACCATTACACGCGTGCACTACATATAGGTCACTACCTATATGTAGCTTCACCATGGTAACTCCGAATATGGCCATGTAACATGTCTATGATCATGGAATTGCCCCCTCTATACCATCCTGGCATAGTTGGCACAATCCCATGATCCCAGTGGTCTGTAGCACAGACCCTGGTACTGCCAAACTGCCCTTCCTGGGGTTTCACTGCAGCTGCTGCTGCCAACCCCTCAGACAGGCAGCTGCCCTCCTGGGGTCCAGCCAGGCCTGGCCCCGGATGGCAGAACAAAGAACTTCCTCTGAGAGAGGGTGTGACACCCTCTCCCTTTGGAAAATGGTGTGAAGGCAGGGGAGGAGTAGCCTCCCCCAGCCTCTGGAAATGCTTTGTTGGGCACAGATGTGCCCAATTCTGCATAAGCCAGTCTACACCGGTTCAGGGACCCCTTAGCCCCTGCTCTGGCGCGAAACTGGACAAAGGAAAGGGGAGTGACCACTCCCCTGACCTGCACCTCCCCTGGGAGGTGTCCAGAGCTCCTCCAGTGTGCTCCAGACCTCTGCCATCTTGGAAACAGAGGTGCTGCTGGCACACTGGACTGCTCTGAGTGGCCAGTGCCACCAGGTGACGTCAGAGACTCCTGCTGATAGGCTCCTTCAGGTGTTAGTAGCCTTTCCTCTCTCCTAGGTAGCCAAACCCTCTTTTCTGGCTATTTAGCATTACTGTCTCTGGGGAAACTTTAGATAACGAATGCATGAGCTCAGCCGAGTTCCTCTGCATCTCTCTCTTCACCTTCTGATAAGGAAACGACCGCTGACCGCGCTGGAAGCCTGCAAACCTGCAACATAGTAGCAAAGACGACTACTGCAACTCTGTAACGCTGATCCTGCCGCCTTCTCGACTGTTTTCCTGCTTGTGCATGCTGTGGGGGTAGCCTGCCTCCTCTCTGCACCAGAAGCTCCGAAGAAATCTCCCGTGGGTCGACGGAATCTTCCCCCTGCAACCGCAGGCACCAAAAAGCTGCATCACCGGTCCCTTGGGTCTCCTCTCAGCACGACGAGCGAGGTCCCTCGA
This sequence comes from Pleurodeles waltl, assembly GCF_031143425.1. Lineage (NCBI taxonomy): Eukaryota > Metazoa > Chordata > Amphibia > Caudata > Salamandridae > Pleurodeles > Pleurodeles waltl. Next base: position 583,718,428 of record NC_090451.1, read on the forward strand.
ATCCAGCGACTCTGTCCAAGTGACCCTCACAGTCCAGTGACTCTTCAGCCCAAGTTTGGTGGAGGTAAGTCCTTGCCTCACCTCGCTGGGCTGCATTGCTGGGAACCGCGACTTTGCAGCTACTCCGGCCCCTGTGCACTTCCGGCGGCAATCCTTTGTGCACAGCCAAGCCTGGGTCCACAGCACTCTAACCTGCATTGCACGACTTTCTAAGTTGGTCTCCGGCGACGTGGGACTCCTTTGTGCAACTTCGGCAAGCACCGTTTCACGCATCCTCGTAGTGCCTGTTTCTGGCACTTCTCCGGGTGCTACCTGCTTCAGTGAGGGTTCTTTGTCTTGCTCGACGTCCCCTCTCTCTTCAGGTCCAATTTGCGACCTCCTGGTCCCTCCTGGGCTCCAGCAGCGTCCAAAAACGCCAAACGCACGATTTGCGCCTAGCAAGGCTTGTTGGCGTCCTTTTGGCGGGAAAACACTTCTGCACGACTCTCCAAGGCGAGAGGGATCCGTCCACCAAAGGGGAAGTCTCTAGCCCTTTTCGTTCTTGCAGAAACCTCAGCTTCTTCTGTCCAGTCGAAGCTTCTTTGCACCCGCAGCTGGCATTTCCTGGGCATCTGCCCATCTCCGACTTGCTTGTGACTTTTGGACTTGGTCCCCTTGTTCCACAGGTACCCTAGATTGGAAATCCACAGTTGTTGCATTGCTGGTTTGTGTCTTTCCTGCATTATTCCTCTAACACGACTACTTTGTCCTTAGGGGAACTTTAGTGCACTTTGCACTCACTTTTCAGGGTCTTGGGGAGGGTTATTTTTCTAACTCTCACTATTTTCTAATAGTCCCAGCGACCCTCTACAAGGTCACATAGGTTTGGGGTCCATTCGTGGTTCGCATTCCACTTTTGGAGTATATGGTTTGTGTTGCCCCTATCCCTATGTTTCCCCATTGCATCCTATTGTAACTATACATTGTTTGCACTGTTTTCTAAGACTATACTGCATATTTTTGCTATTGTGTATATATATCTTGTGTATATTTCCTATCCTCTCACTGAGGGTACACTCTAAGATACTTTGGCATATTGTCATAAAAATAAAGTACCTTTATTTTTAGTATAACTGTGTATTGTGTTTTCTTATGATATTGTGCATATGACACTAAGTGGTACTGTAGTAGCTTCACACGTCTCCTAGTTCAGCCTAAGCTGCTCTGCTAAGCTACCATTATCTATCAGCCTAAGCTGCTAGACACCCTATACACTAATAAGGGATAACTGGGTCTGGTGCAAGGTGCCAGTACCCCTTGGTACTCACTACAAGCCAGTCCAGCCTCCTACATTGGTTGTGCAGTGGTGGGATAAGTGCTTGAGACTACTTACCACTCTTGTCATTGTACTTTTCATAAGAAAAAAATATACAAAACAAGGTCAGTGTATATACACATAGCCAAAAAGTTTTGCATTTCCTCTTTTCACTCTTTTCTAAGTGCTGAAAAGTACTCCTAAACTTTCAAAAAGTTCTTAAAAGTTTAAAAAGTTTTTTTCTGTCTTTCCAAAAAGTTCTGAAAACTTTTGTCTCTTTCTCTATCACTTTAACTCTCTCTAAAAAATGTCTGGCACAGGCCAAAGTGTTGATCTGTCCAAACTTGCATATGACAACCTTAGCTGGAAAAGAGCAAGGAGTCTCTGTATAGAGAGAGGTTTGAGTGTAGGGAAGAATCCTGCCTTGGAACTGTTAATTAACATGCTTAGAGAACAGGATAAGGCCATAGGTGCCCCATCTGTTGAAAAAGTACCTAATAGTTCTCAATCTGATTCAGGGACTCCCCCAGGAAAAGATTCAGGAAAGAAACTTCCTAGCCTGCCCATTACTAGACAGTCTAGCATAGATGGTAATGATGATGAGCCACACCATAGAAATAGTGTTGTCTCACATCATAGCAAAAGCATATATTCTCACCATACTGGTAGTAATGTTTCTGTAAACCAAGCTGTTAGGGTGGCTCCTGTAAGGGACAGGTCTCCTTCTGTTCATTCCCATCATAGCTCTGTTTCTAGAAATGTCCCTCCCACCAACCCTGATGACAGAATGTTAGAGAGGGAACTCAATAAGTTGAGGGTGGAACAAACCAGACTGAAGCTTAAAAAGCAACAGCTGGATTTGGATAGACAGTCTTTTGAATTAGAGAAGGAAAGACAGAAGTTGGGTTTAGATACCCATGGTGGCAGCAGCAGTATTCCCCATAGTCATCCTGCAAAAGAGCATGATTCCAGGAATCTGCACAAGATAGTTCCCCCTTATAAGGAGGGGGATGACATTAACAAGTGGTTTGCTGCACTTGAGAGGGCCTGTGTTGTACAGGATGTCCCTCAAAGGCAGTGGGCTGCTATCCTATGGCTATCATTTAGTGGAAAAGGTAGGGATAGGCTCCTTACTGTGAAAGAAAATGATGCTAATAATTTCAAAGTTCTTAAGAATGCACTCCTGGATGGTTATGGCTTAACCACTGAACAGTACAGGATAAAGTTCAGAGAGACCAAAAAGGAGTCTTCACAAGACTGGGTTGATTTCATTGACCATTCAGTGAAGGCCTTGGAGGGGTGGTTACATGGCAGTAAAGTTACTGATTATGAAAGCCTGTATAACACAATCCTGAGAGAGCATATACTTAATAATTGTGTGTCTGATTTGTTGCACCAGTACCTGGTAGACTCTGATCTGACCTCTCCCCAAGAATTGGGAAAGAAGGCAGACAAATGGGTCAGAACAAGGGTGAACAGAAAAGTTCATACAGGGGGTGACAAAGATGGCAATAAGAAGAAAGATGGTGAAAAATCTCAAGATAAGCATGGGGATAAGGGTAAAACCAAAGATCCCACTTCAAATCTTAAACACTCTTCAGAGGGTGGGGATAAAACAAATTCTTCCTCTTCTTCCCAACCTGCACACATTAAAAAGCCTTGGTGCTTTGTGTGTAAAAATAGAGGCCATAGGCCAGGGGATAAGTCCTGTCCAGGTAAACCCCCTGAGCCTACCACCACTAATACATCAAGCTCTAGTGCCCCTAGCAGTAGTGGTACTAGTGGTGGGACTGCTGGCAACAGTCAAGCAAAGGGTGTAGTTGGGTTCACTTATGGGTCCATAGTGGAAACTGATGTAATCAGTCCCAAGACAGTTTCTGTCACACCTAGTGGCATTGGCCTTGCCACACTGGCTGCTTGTCCCCTTACAATGGATAAGTACAGGCAGACAGTTTCAATAAATGGTGTTGAGGCCTTGGCCTACAGGGACACAGGTGCCAGTTTCACTTTGGTGACTGAAAACCTAGTGCACCCTGATCAACACATCATTGGACAACAGTATAAGATTATTGATGTCCATAACTCCACTAAGTTTCTTCCCTTAGCTATAATTCAGTTTAGTTGGGGTGGAGTTACTGGCCCTAAGCAGGTGGTGGTATCACCTAGCTTGCCTGTAGACTGTCTCTTAGGTAATGACCTAGAGGCCTCAGTTTGGGCTGATGTAGAGTTTTATGCCCATGCAGCCATGCTGGGCATCCCTGAGGAATTGTTCCCTCTCATTTCTACTGAAATGAAAAAGCAAAGGAGAGAAGGCCTGAAAACTCAGGATCCCTCTCCATCAACAGGTAAAAAGGGGATCACAGTATCCCCTAACCACCCTACCATTCAGGATACCATTCCTGTGGTGGGAGAAACCTCTCCTGGGGTGGCACCTGTTCCAAGGGAATCATCAGTTGGCGAAACTGTACTCCCTGAGGTGGAAGTACCTCTCTGTGGGATAACTAACATTGGTGAGAAAAAGAGCACCATTTTAGTTAACATGGAGCATCCCTCCAACCCTCCCAGAGAAACTTTAGTGCAGAAACTCTGCACTGCCTCACAACACTTGGGACAGCATCCCTGCCCTAGTGTGGAGCTGATAGGACAGCATCCCTGCCCTGCTCCAACCCAAGAGAAACAGCATCCCTGTTCTCTCTTCCAGCCATATGGACAAAGTTTTTGCCCAGCTATGGCTTTTCTGAGACAGCATCCCTGTCTGGCATTTCCATCACTACAAATAGGTTCAGTGGACAATTCCCACTGCTCTAAACTAAAACTTACTGATAGAAACTCTGAAAATACATCTTCACATTGTTGCTTAGCTAAAAAACTTCAAACAGGGTGGTTTACATCCCCACAGGGAAGTAACCATATAGTGGATGATAAAGGGAGTAACCAGTCTATTGCAGAGCTACTCTCTACTTATCACCACTTAGACAATAAAGTCTCAACTGGCCAAGGTTAGCCTTATTGTCCTTCGTTTGGGGGGGGGTTGTGTGAGAAGGTAGCCTCTTTCTAGCCTTGTTACCCCTACTTTTGGCCTGTTTGTGAGTGTATGTCAGGGTGTTTGTCACTGTTTTCACTGTCTCACTGGGATCCTGATAACCAGGCCTCAGTGCTCATAGTGAAAACACTATGTTTTCAGTATGTTTGTTATGTGTCACTGGGATCCTGCTGGTCAGGACCCCAGTGCTCATAGGTTTGTGGCCTATATGTATGTGTCACTGGGACCCTGTCACACAGGGCCCCAGTGCTCATAGGTGTGCATGTATATGTTCCCTGTGTGGTGCCTAACTGTCTCACTGAGGCTCTGCTAATCAGAACCTCAGTGGTTATGCTCTCTCATTTCTTTCCAAATTGTCACTAACAGGCTAGTGACCATTTTTACCAATTTACATTGGCTTACTGGAACACCCTTATAATTCCCTAGTATATGGTACTGAGGTACCCAGGGTATTGGGGTTCCAGCAGATCCCTATGGGCTGCAGCATTTCTTTTGCCACCCATAGGGAGCTCTGACAATTCTTACACAGGCCTGCCACTGCAGCCTGAGTGAAATAACGTCCACGTTATTTCACAGCCATTTTACACTGCACTTAAGTAACTTATAAGTCACCTATATGTCTAACCTTTACCTGGTAAAGGTTAGGTGCAAAGTTACTTAGTGTGAGGGCACCCTGGCACTAGCCAAGGTGCCCCCACATTGTTCAGAGCCAATTCCCTGAACTTTGTGAGTGCGGGGACACCATTACACGCGTGCACTACATATAGGTCACTACCTATATGTAGCTTCACCATGGTATCTCCGAATATGGCCATGTAACATGTCTATGATCATGGAATTGCCCCCTCTATACCATCCTGGCATAGTTGGCACAATCCCATGATCCCAGTGGTCTGTAGCACAGACCCTGGTACTGCCAAACTGCCCTTCCTTGGGTTTCACTGCAGCTGCTGCTGCCAACCCCTCAGACAGGCAGCTGCCCTCCTGGGGTCCAGCCAGGCCTGGCCCAGGATGGCAGAACAAAGAACTTCCTCTGAGAGAGGGTGTGACACCCTCTCCCTTTGGAAAATGGTGTGAAGGCAGGGGAGGAGTAGCCTCCCCCAGCCTCTGGAAATGCTTTGTTGGGCACAGATGTGCCCAATTCTGCATAAGCCAGTCTACACCGGTTCAGGGACCCCTTAGCCCCTGCTCTGGCGCGAAACTGGACAAAGGAAAGGGGAGTGACCACTCCCCTGACCTGCACCTCCCCTGGGAGGTGTCCAGAGCTCCTCCAGTGTGCTCCAGACCTCTGCCATCTTGGAAACAGAGGTGCTGCTGGCACACTGGACTGCTCTGAGTGGCCAGTGCCACCAGGTGACGTCAGAGACTCCTGCTGATAGGCTCCTTCAGGTGTTAGTAGCCTTTCCTCTCTCCTAGGTAGCCAAACCCTCTTTTCTGGCTATTTAGGGTCTCTGTCTCTGGGGAAACTTTAGATAACGAATGCATGAGCTCAGCCGAGTTCCTCTGCATCTCTCTCTTCACCTTCTGATAAGGAAACGACCGCTGACCGCGCTGGAAGCCTGCAAACCTGCAACATAGTAGCAAAGACGACTATTGCAACTCTGTAACGCTGATCCTGCCGCCTTCTCGACTGTTTTCCTGCTTGTGCATGCTGTGGGGGTAGCCTGCCTCCTCTCTGCACCAGAAGCTCCGAAGAAATCTCCCGTGGGTCGACGGAATCTTCCCCCTGCAACCGCAGGCACCAAAAAGCTGCATCACCGGTCCCTTGGGTCTCCTCTCAGCACGATGAGCGAGGTCCCTCGAATCCAGCGACTCTGTCCAAGTGACCCTCACAGTCCAGTGACTCTTCAGCCCAAGTTTGGTGGAGATAAGTCCTTGCCTCACCTCGCTGGGCTGCATTGCTGGGAACCGCGACTTTGCAGCTACTCCGGCCCCTGTGCACTTCCGGCGGAAATCCTTTGTGCACAGCCAAGCCTGGGTCCACGGCACTCTAACCTGCATTGCACGACTTTCTAAGTTGGTCTCCGGCGACGTGGGACTCCTTTGTGCAACTTCGGCGAGCACCGTTTCACGCATCCTCGTAGTGCCTGTTTCTGGCACTTCTCCGGGTGCTACCTGCTTCAGTGAGGGCTCTTTGTCTTGCTCGACGTCCCCTCTCTCTCCTGGTCCAATTTGCGACCTCCTGGTCCCACCAGGGCCACAGCAGCGTCCAAAAACGTCAAACGCACGATTTGCGCCTAGCAAGGCTTGTTGGCGTCCTTTCGGCGGGACTCTCCAAGGCGAGAGGGATCCGTCCACCAAAGGGGAAGTCTCTAGCCCTTTTTGTTCCTGCAGAAACCTCAGCTTCTTCTGTCCAGTCGAAGCTTCTTTGCACCCGCAGCTGGCATTTCCTGGGCATCTGCCCATCTCCGACTTGCTTGTGACTTTTGGACTTGGTCCCCTTGTTCCACAGGTACCCTAGATTGGAAATCCACAGTTGTTGCATTGCTGGTTTGTGTCTTTCCTGCATTATTCCTCTAACACGACTACTTTGTCCTTAGGGGAACTTTAGTGCACTTTGCACTCACTTTTCAGGGTCTTGGGGAGGGTTATTTTTCTAACTCTCACTATTTTCTAATAGTCCCAGCGACCCTCTACAAGGTCACATAGGTTTGGGGTCCATTCGTGGTTCGCATTCCACTTTTGGAGTATATGGTTTGTGTTGCCCCTATCCCTATGTTTCCCCATTGCATCCTATTGTAACTATACATTGTTTGCACTGTTTTCTAAGACTATACTGCATATTTTTGCTATTGTGTATATATATCTTGTGTATATTTCCTATCCTCTCACTGAGGGTACACTCTAAGATACTTTGGCATATTGTCATAAAAATAAAGTACCTTTATTTTTAGTATAACTGTGTATTGTGTTTTCTTATGATATTGTGCATATGACACTAAGTGGTACTGTAGTAGCTTCACACGTCTCCTAGTTCAGCCTAAGCTGCTCTGCTAAGCTACCATTATCTATCAGCCTAAGCTGCTAGACACCCTATACACTAATAAGGGATAACTGGGCCTGGTGCAAGGTGCCAGTACCCCTTGGTACTCACTACAAGCCAGTCCAGCCTCCTACAGCACCACCGGAATACCATCTGGACCAGCTGTTTTCCCTCCCTTACTGCCATTTAGAGCTACTCTAATTTCCCCTAGTGAGATTGGTTCACTCAGGGAGCGCTCCTCCTCCTGTGTAAGTCCAGGGGGTATATCTTGTCCTAGCCAGGCTCGTATCTCCTCCTCTCTAACCTGAAGTTACTAGATGCCATAAAAAGCGGTGGTGTTGAATAATATTAAAAGGTGAACCTAGGGGAAGATAGCTCTGCCCGGGATATTCAGCAAAAGTGCTCTAAAATTGGACTAACAACAGTCCACAATGCAGGGGGGGGGCGTTCTCCAAGGGAAGGGTAGGGGGTACGGAGGAGGGAAGAGGAGGGCACAGGGTGAGGAGCATGTGGGAGAAATCAGGAAAAAAAAACTCATACACATTGCTAAAGGTCACATTAATTGCACCTGATAGACAATGATGGTGGAAGTCAGTGGGCTAGGGAGAGAGAAATTCAGATTCTGTCATGGAATGTCAATGGATTGAGGACCCGTGGGAGAAGGGAGAGGATTCTGCAGTAACTTAGAGATTCCCCGGCTCTTATGTTAATCCTACAAGAAACACATCTAACCAGAGTAGGATGTAGGGAGCTATATAAGGCACAAAATTGGGTTCAACAATGTATCTGCACTGAGCATGATTTTAACACTAAAGGTGTGGAGAATTTGATCAAGCATTAGGCCGACGCAACAATACTAGATGTGAGGCCAGATACTGTGGGTAGACGGGTAATAGTTAAGTTACAGATAATGGGGAGGAATATTACGTTGGTGAGTTATTCCGGTCCAAATTGTGATGACATCGAACCGCTCAGAAGGATGTTTTCGCAGCTTCTGAAGTTTCCGGACCCCATTATAATGTGGGGGAACTTTAATGTAATATTAGATAACAAGCTGGATAGATCAACAAAATGCCGATCAGTAGCTACACCAAAATCTCAGCGGTATTTGAGAAGCATGATGACGGAATTCGGGCTATGTGATATATGGAGGCAGAGAGCGGGGAGGAAACAGGGATTTTCATATATTAATAAAAAGTACTGTCATGCCACATGGATAGACTATTTTCTGTTAGATCTAGTGTTGGGTAAATCAGTAGAAGACATAGCTCATGTGCCAGCCCACCTATCTGATCATGCAGCAGTGCCATTGAAACTAAGATAAGCCTCAGAAGTAGGCAGCAGGAGATGGACACTAGATCATAGGTTGCTATTAGAAGATGTGGTGGCATTACAATTACGCAGAGAAACTTAGGAATTCTTTCAAATTAATTTAGGGTCAGCTCCGGGTCATGTGGTATGGGATACATTTAAGACAGTTATACAGCGAAAAATAATGAGCTTAGCTAGCTATAAGAACAAGCAATATAGAAATGAAATAGGCCACCTGGAAGTGGAAATGGTAAGCTGTAGGAATCAATTAACAAATTATATTAAGAAGGATAAGATGGTTGGAAAACTCAGTGAGTTGAAGCAACAGCTGGAGGGGGGTATTACAGAACAGAGTTATAAAGAGATGTGAGGTGAATAAGTTGGCCCTTTTTGAGTATGGAGGAAGTGCAGGAAGGATGTTAGCTTGGAAGATCAAAAAAGACTTGGGAAGGAATTATATTAAAGAAATTGAATTTGCTCAGATATAAGAAAATACATTAAATAGTGAGAATATAAAAAGTGCCTTTCAGACGTATTTTTCACAGTTCCATATTTGCTAGTTTTGAGCATTTTATATAACATGCTGTTCATTTTTGTGAGCCTCTCACATAACAGTTATTGTGCTTTAGTGTATCCCACACACGAAATTGTAACCTTCCACCTGCTGTATTCATTTGTAAGACAGACACACTGGTGTTCATCATTAACACCTCATATCTGAGCTCTGCCCACACTGAAGGAGGCTGGCCTGGTTTGTAGTGGGTACCTTGGGTACTTACACCTTCTACCAGGTCCAGTTATCCCTTATTAGTGAAATGTAGTAGTGTTCTAGCAGCTTAGGCTGCTAGAGGTAGCTATAGCAGAGCAGCTTAGACTGAACTAGGAGACATGCAAAGCTCATGCAATACACTTATAGTTACACAGTACTTATGCACAAGTAAAGACAATACTCAGTGTTACCAAAAATGAAGGTATTTATTGGGGTGACACAGTACCAAAAATATCTTAGAGACAATACTTCTTCTGGAGGTAAGTATTATACACAATATATACACTAGACACCAAAATTAGACAAGTAAATAGTCATAGAACAATGCAAACAATAGGAAATGCTATAGAATGCAATGGGAGAAAATAGGTCTAGGAGCAACACAAACCATATATTAAGAAAGTGGAATGCGAATCACAAATTCCCCCCTAGACAAGTGTAGTGTGTGCAGAATCGCTGGGAGAGTAATAATACAGTAGAGGTAAGTAAATTACCCCACCCCAGAGCCCACAAAAGCAGGAGTAAAGTACTGCAAGTTTCCTTAGGACACACTACACCTCGTGATTGGGATTTTGCAGCAGCCAACCAAGTCTGCAAAGCACAACTGCTAGATTATTGTACCTGAAGACCTGCAAAGGAAGGGGAACAAATCCAGAAGTTTTAAAGAAGCTCCATGAAGGACAGGAGTCTCTGCTAACCCAGAAGAGGGTTCAAAAGAAGAGTCCCCAGTTAGTTGAAGACTGCAGAAATGCACTCTAGGAAGATGCCAGCGGGTTCCTGCATGATGCAAAAGATGTCCCACGGCCTGAAGATCGTTGCAGATGAGATTTCATATTGAATGCCTCCAACAACCCTTGGCTATGGCAAAAGTGCATTTTTCATCAAAATGGAGCTGGGGGGCTCTACTCTGTCTGAGGAGGAAGAGAGGGCTCTCAGCACTTTAGAGAGCCCTCAGGACACGAGGACAGAGAAGGTACAAAATGCGGTGGATGCAGCACAACATAGGAAGGTCCCACGCCGCCTGAGAACAACTCAGCGAGTTGAGCGTTGCAGGATGGAGTGCTGGGGACCTGGGCCAGGCTGTGCACAAAGGAATTTTGCAAAGAGTGCACAGAGGCCTCAGGAGGTGAAGAAGACGCAGTACACAGGGAAGGCAAGGTCTTACCTCCTCAAAATTGCATCAGCAGGACTTCAGGACAGTGTATGTCGATGATTTCCACCCTCTGTGTCCTTAGGAGCACACTTGTCACTGTGAGAGGAGTCCCAGGGTACCGGTCGTCGTCTTGGAAGGTGCCTGCTTGGAGCAGGGGAGTGACTCCAACACTCCACAGGAGATTTCTTCGGCCCTTCTGGTGCAGGATGAAGACAGGGAGTCCCCAGAAACATGCACACCATGGAAACTGTTGCAGTTGCTGATTTGGAGCTGAGGTTGCTAAAGAAAAGTATCTCTTGTAGGCACTTTGTTGCAGTTACAGTGTTTCTTGGAGCAGGCTGCGGTTGATCCGAGGTCAGAGGATGCTGAAGTTGTTGCAGAGGATTCCTGAAGGAAACTTGCAAGCAGAATCTGAAGACAACCCACAGGAGAGACCCTAAATAGCCCTGAGAGGGGGATTGGCTACCTTATCAGGTATGGACCTATCAGCAAGCAAGATGGCTGAAGTCTGGGACACACTGGAGGAGCTCTGGGCACCACCCCTGGGGTGATGATGGACAAGGGAATGGTCACTCCCCTTTCCTTTGTCCAGTTTCCCGCCAGAGCAGGGGAGAAGGTGTCCATGAACCGGTGTAGACTGGTTTATGTAAGGAGGGCACCATCTGTGCCCTTCAAAGCATTTCCAGAGGCTGGGGGAGGCTACCCCTCGCCAGCCTGTAACACCTATTTCCAAAGGGAGAGGGTGTAACACCCTGATCTCAGAGGAATGGCCTTGTTCTGCCTTCCTGGGACTGGGCTGCCCAGACCCCTGGAGGACAGAACCCTGTCTGTGGGGTGGCAGCAGCTGTAGCTGCAGTGCAAGCCTCAGATAGCTGGTTTGGCAGTACTGGGTGTCCATGATGGAGCCCCCAGGATGCATGGAATTGGCTCCCCAATACCAGATTTGGAATGGGGGCCAATTCCATGATCTTAGAAATGTTACATGGCCATATTCGGAGTTACTATTGTGAAGCTGTAGGAGGCTGGCCTGGCTTATAGTGGGTACCTGATGGTACTTACACCTTTTGCCAGGTCCAGTTATCCCTTATTAGTAGATTAGTAGTGTTCTAGCGCCTTAGGCTGATAGAGGTAACTATAGCAGAGCAGCTTAAGCTGAACTAGGAGACATGCAAAGCTCCTACTATACCATGTATATCATATAGCACTATGGGGGTCATTACAACATTGGCGGTATAAGGCGCTTACCGCCGTGCAGAAGACCGCCAATACACCGCCGCGGCCGACCGCCACAGCTATTATGACACACATCATGGAATCCGCCGAAATTCCGACACCCATACAACACCGCCACACCAAAGGTCAGCGATAAACATGCGGAAACAAATCCTCCACCTCCACGCCAACAGAAACACGCCCATGCTATTACGACCCACGAATCCAGGCGGCGGTCTTTCAACCGCGGTATTCCATTGGCGGTACACACCGCCGCGCTCAAAATACACACACAGCTCCAAAACACCGCCACATTGGACAATTCCAAATACACACACCTGAGACACATACACACACCACTCCCACACACCCAACACAATATAAAATACACACCAACATCACCCACAAACCCCTACAACCAAAAATTCTGAGAGAAGGCAAGAGATAGAGCACAGCTATTGACAACCCCATCACACCGAGGCACACAACACCATTACCCACACAACATCCACGCACAAAACACCACATACCACTACACTCACCACACTCATCAACACATACACCACCCCACACATCACACACACCACCCCATGTCACGCCAAAGACACCCCCGCTTCTCCGAGGAGGAGCTCAGGGTCATGGTGGAGGAAATCCTATGGGTAGAGCCACAGCTATTTGGCTCACAGGTACAGCACACATCAATAGCCAGGAAGATGGAGCTATGGCGAAGAATAGTGGACAGGGTGAACGCCGTGAGACAGCACCCAAAAAATAGGGAGGACATCAGGAAGAGGTGGAACGACCTACGGGGGAAGGTGCGTTCCACGGTATCCAGGCACAACATCGCGGTACAGCGGACTGGCGGCGGACCCCCACCTCCTCCCCCACAACTAACAACATGGGAGGAGCAAGTCTTGACCATCATGCATCCTGAGGGCCTCGGAGGAGTAAGTGGAGGATGGGACACTGGTAAGTCAATTCTTAACTATCATATCCCCCACCCTACCTGCATGCTATCACACCCCCCCACCCTCACACCCTCCCTTATCACCCCAAATCCTCACTAATCTACCTATGACACCAACCACCCATCCCAACACCAAGCCCTGCATGACACAACTAAACATGCTCACCCCTCACCAAAGCATGCTCACTGCACATACCCAGAACACCCCCCCAACCATCATCACACAAGCCCCCACACAGGAATGCCTGCACTGGGGTTCACGCACACCCACCCATTGCACACCATCAAACACACACATGCAATAATCATGTTCTCATACCCCTGCAGGAACCCGAAGGAACGTCACCACACCAGAGGGTCCAGACAACACCACTCCACCCCCAGAAGAGGCCCACAGTGACGACAGCAGCTCTGCCCCACTGGATCTTGATGACCAGCCCGGACCATCGTGGGCCTCAGGACAGTCGGTTCCCCTTGGTCAGCCACAGCCCAACACTGAGCTTCCACCCTCTGGTAACACCCGCACAGCACCCACCCAGCGGGCCCAAACCTCCCTACCCAGGACAGGTCAATCAGCGGTGTGTCCACCACTACAGGGCACCCAGGGTAACCCACCACCCCAACAACAACAGGGACCTGGGGGCAGTGGTAGTGGGCACACGGTCCAGGGGACGGAGGCACAGGAACATAGGGGAACTGGGAGGGCTGCTGCGCGACAGAGGGAGGACAGGCCAAGGGAACTCACTCTCCACGAGGCCCTATCCTCCATCATGGGAGCATACCACCACTCCCAGGAGACAATGGCAACGGTCCTGGACAAGTTGCAGGAGACCCTGCGTCTGCAGGAGGAGCAGTATTTGGGGTTTAGGGAGGAGCTCAGGACCATCGGCTCCGCCCTGGGCACCATCGTAGGGGTGCTGACTTACATTCAAAAGACCTTGAGGGACACTGTGGCACTCCAAGGGGCCCCTGACACTAGCCACGACGATGAACTGCCCACCACCTCCGCCGGCGCTAGTGGACAGGATGTCCCACCACAGGACCACCACACCAGCACCCCATCCCCTGCAGACGGACAACCACCAAGCAAGCGGTCTCTGAGATCCAGGAATAGGACAGAGCAAGATGGCAAGACCCCGCCAGGAAATTAGACCACCCTGATTGTCCTCCCACTGTCCCACTTTGTCACCCTGTCCATACTTGAACTGCCACAGCTCCACTTCCAATGCCCAGATGGCCAGTGCACCTGTGAGACTAATAGACTGGACTCTGCCATGGACATTCCTCCACCATCCCCCATCCCCAGTTTACAACCCCCCTTCATTTTTTGAGCACTTAAATAAACACCCTTGAAACACAAAACAATCTGGAGTCAGTCTATGATTTGGAACTTTGTATTATCAATTACAGTGTCATAATGGGTTACCCATTTTAAGGCCAACATACCAATGTCACACATCACAGGCCCTTCAAGGATGCAAGCAGTTGACATGTAGGTTACCACACTTGTGAAACTGAAATGGAAGGGTACAACTCAATTAACAAATAGTGAGTGAAATGTAGGTACAGGATAGAGGTAGACGTGTGAAAGTTAATGTAATGTTAAACCAGAAAATGTTCTCACCTGTGTGTCACTGGAAATATTGCTGTATGACTGAATCCCTGTTGTCGTTTTCTTCTTCCTCAGCTTCATCCTCATCAGTGTCCACAGGCTCCACAGCTGCCACAACACCGTCATCTGGATCATCCTCCTGCAGAAAAGGCACCTGGTGTCGCAATGCCAAGTTATGGAGCATGGAGCAGGCGACGATGATGTCGCACACCTTCTTCGGTGAGTAGAATAGGGATCCACCTGTCATATGGAGGCACCTGAACCTGGCCTTCAGAAGGCCGAAGGTGCGTTCGATTACCCTCCTAGTCCGCCCATGGGCCTGATTGTACCGTTCCTCTGCCCTGGTCCTGGGATTCCTCACTGGGGTCAATAGCCAGGAAAGGTTGGGGTAACCGGAGTCCCCCAATAGCCATACATGGTGCCTCTGGAGTTGACCCATCATATCAGGGATGCTGCTATTGCGCAGGATGTAGGCGTCATGCACAGAGCCTGGGAACATTGCATTAACCTGCGAGATGTACTGGTCTGCCAAACAGACCATCTGGACATTCATCGAATGATAACTCTTCCTGTTCCTGTACACCTGTTCACTCCTGTGGGGTGGGACCAGAGCTACATGGGTCCCATCAATGGCACCTATGACGTTGGGGATATGTCCAAGGGCATAGAAGTCACCTTTCACTGTAGGCAAATCCTCCACCTGAGGGAATATGATGTATCTCCTTACGTGTTTCAGCAGGGCAGCCAACACTCTGGACAAGACGTTGGAAAACATAGGCTGGGACATCCCTGATGCCATGGCCACAGTTGTCTGAAAAGACCCACTTGCAAGGAAATGGAGCACTGACAGCACCTGCACGTCAGGGGGGATTCCAGTCGGATGGCGGATTGGTGACATCAGGTCTGGCTCCAACTGGGTACATAGTTCCTGGATTGTGGCACGGTCAAACCTGTAGGTGACGATTACATGTCTTTCTTCCATTGTCAACAGGTCCACCAGTGGTCGGTACACCGGAAGATTCCGCCATCTTCTCATATGTCCCAGCTGACGGTGCCTAAGAAGGACAACAGTGAAGAACCAGTCACTATTCCTCCAGGTATGTACCCACAGTTACACACAAGACTACACCAGACAATAAACCCTTCCTGTATGTGTGTTGAGTATAGGCCTAGCTATGTGTGACGCAGTAGTAACTGAAGCCATGTGGGCCCCTGAAATGGCGGCTGCCTGACCTCTAAACTAGGACAATGGGATTGTGGGGTAACTGCGCTGGCGTTGCATACCGTCGCGGTAGGCGGTCGTAGACCGCGGCGCACTGCTGCATTGGTTGACATTGGACCCTATGGGTCCCAGGAGCCAATGAACAGGTGCGCTGGCGGTGATGATGCGCCCCGCCGCGGACGTCACCGCCGCGGACGTCCCCCCCATTTTCTATCTGTTCAATCACTAGATACCTGACCTTCGACAGGAGAGGACCTACACTGCTAGTGCTACTGTGACCTCGGTCTGGAAGCGACGATGGCTGCTGCGTCTGGGGAAAGGGCCCATGCCTTCACTGCACAGGAGTTGGAGAAACTTGTGGATGGGGTCCTCCCCCAGTACATGCTACTCTACGGTCCTCCAGACCAACAGGTTAGTATACAGAGGGAGCACGTTGTATGGGCTAGGCCGGGGTGGAGAGGGCTGGGTGGAAGAGGGAAGGGGCCAGAGTTCATAGTACATTAATGCATGGGAATGAATGGGCCACATGGTCAGAGTAGGGAGGGGGCCACTCACATTGACAGTGCAGTTGGTAATGACTGTTCCTCTTCCCTTGTGCATGTCATGTAGGTCAGCGCCCACCAGAAGAGGGACATTTGGCGTGCCATCGCCAAGGAGGTTCGGACCCTGGGGGCCCACCAGAGACGGGGCACCCACTGCCGGAAGAGGTGGGAGGACATTCGCCGCTGCAGCAAGAAGACGACCGAGGCTCAGCTGGGGATGGCCTCCCAACGTGGGAGGGGTGCCCGTTGCACCATGACCCCCCTGATGTTCCGGATCCTGGCGGTGGCCTACCCGGAGTTGGATGGGCGCTTGAGGACATCACAGCAGACACAAGGGGGTGAGTACAACCTCATTCTGCGGACTTTGCGTGCAGTGGAGGGGCCTGGGTGGGGGTGGTGGGCTGTTGGTGTCCCTAGGCCAGGGCGAGTTAGGTAGGCAAGGCCCCTCCATTATGTAGGCCATGTGGCACTCAACCCCACCTCAGCAGAGTGCCAAGTTGAGGTATAGTTGCCCTTGTGGCATCCATGTGCGCAGATTTCCACCATTGCCATGTAGGCCACATCCCAGAAACTGCATGTGCAGAGCTCAGGAGCACGGAGTAATGCATGGGGCTGCTGCGTCTGTCTTGTCCGCCAACGGTAGCGGTATGCCATGCACTGAAACTCTCTTTCTTCTGTCTCCCCCCCTTTTCCTGCTCTCCCTGTCCTTTTGTACATCAGCATCATCAGGCGGAGGTACAGTGGCACCGGAGCACAAGGGAGTTGCATCCCACATGGCCATGGAGGGCCACACCACAGACTCTGAATGCACCAGTGGGACGGAGGGCGAGGGGAGCTTCACGTCGGCCACCGGATCACCAACCAGCAACACGGACTCATCCGCCGATGTGAGCTCCCCTGTGGTGGCGGCACCATCTGTGCACCCCACTTCTACAGGTACAGCCGCCACCTCCCCTACCAGCACTGCCCTCCCAGCAGCCCCTCAGCGTTCGCCCCGTGCCCGCTCACCCAGGAGGGTGGGCATCACCTTCGTCCCAGGCACCTCAGGCCCTGCCCCAGTCACCCCTGCTTCCCTCAGTGAGGAGGCCATTGACCTCCTCAGGTCACTCACTGTTGGGCAGTCTACCATTGTGAATGCCATCCAGGGTGTACAACGAGAGTTGCAACACGGTAATGCATTCCGGGAGGGCATTCATTCTGGTCAGGTTGCCCTTCAGCGAACCCTGCAATCTCTGGCCTCAGCACTGATGGCAGCCATTGTCCCTGTGTCCAGCCTTCCCCCTCCAACTTCCTCCACCCAGACCCAATCCCCTGTACCCCAGCCCATCCCAAGCACACCTACAGACCAGCATGCACACAAGTCAACACACACAAGTAGCTCAAGCAAACATAGGCACCACACACACCACAGGCACTCACGCAAGCCTCACCCACATACAGACACAGCAACATCCACTGTCTCCACTGTGTCCCCCTCCTCCTCTTCTCCCTCCTCCCTCCCAGTCTCGTCTACACACACACCTGCATGCACCACATCTACAGGCACTAGGACTCGCACCAGGACACCCAGCACCACAAGCCGCTCACCTGCACTCACCACCTCCACTGTCATTTACACGTCCCCTGTGTCCTCTCCCAGTGTGTCTGTGACGCCCCCTCCCAAAGTACACAAACGCCGGCAATCACTCACCCAACATCCATCCACCTCACAACAGCCTACAGTACCTGCACCTGCACCCAAAACACCTAAAGTGACACCTCCTACAACCACCTCCTCTTCCTCCACTCCCAGACCCCCTCCAGCTACCCATCCCAGTGTCCGTCAGAAACTGTCCCTATGTCAAATTGACCTTTTTGCCCCCACCCCCCCCTCCAATTCATCAGTCCCGTCGTAGCGCCTCAGCCAAAAAGCCTCCAGTACCAGTGGTGCGTGTTCCAGGTTTTTGGAGTGCACCATCCACCAGGGCAGGCAGTAGGACCCGGAGCCAAGGCACTGGCAGCCCACCCTTTGTAAAGGCTCTGAAATTGGAGAGTGGACGACGGGACCGTGTTAAGACTCCTGGTGGGACAACAAGTGACATGGGATCGAAGGCGATTGGTGAGTCAGCTGTAACTCCAAAAAAGGTGGGGAAGGTCCAGAGGAAGTCTGCCCAGCCTGTTGTGAGTGTCACGGCGGAGAAGTGCGCCATCATTTCCGGCGGTCCAGACACAACCGCCAGCACCGTTGTCACTGGTCCAGAGACCACCGCCAGAGTCACAGCCCAGGAGGGCCCAAGTATCCTTACTGGTCCAGAAACCACCGCTGGAGTCACAGCCCAGGAGGGCCCAAGTATCGTCACTGGTCAGGAGAGCACCGCCGGAGTCACAGCCCAGGAGGGCACAAGTATCGTCACTGGTCCAGAAACCACCGCCGGAGTCACAGCCCAGGAGGGCACAAGTATCATCACTGGTCCAGAAACCACCGCCAGTGTCACAGCCCAGGAGGGGCCAGGATGCACCAGCCCCGCTGGGCAATGATGGAACGTCATGCCACACACCAATGCCCATTGTAGGGAATGTCATGCCACACACCAATGCCCATTGTAGGGATCGTCATGCCACACACCAAAGTCCAGTGTGGAGATCGTCATGCCACACACCAATGTCCAGTGTGGAGATCATCATGCCACACACCAATGCCCATTGTAGGGATCGTCATGCCTCACACCAATGTCCAGTGTGGAGATCGTCATGCCACACACCAATGTCCGCATCAGGACCGGCATGTCAAAGCACCGCTGAACAGGGCAAAGACCGCCATGTCAAAGCACCGCTGAACAGGGCAAAGACCGCCATGGCAAAGCACCGCTGAACAGGGCAAAGACCGCCATGTCAAAGCACCGCTGAACAGTCCAGACCCGCCATGTCAAAGCACTGCTGAACAGGGCAAAGACCGCAATGTCAAAGCACCGCTGAACAGTCCAGACCCGCCATGGCAAAGCACAGCTGAACAGGTCAAAGACCGCCATGGCAAAGCACCGCTGAACAGGGCAAAGACCGCCATGTCAAAGCACCGCTGAACAGGGCAAAGACCGCCATGTCAAAGCACCGCTGAACAGGGCAAAGACCGCCATGGCAAAGCACCACTGAACAGGGCAAAGACCGCCATGGCAAAGCACCGCTGAACAGTCCAGACCCGCCATGGCAAAGCACCGCTGAACAGGGCAAAGACCGCCATGTCAAAGCACCGCTGAACAGGGCAAAGACCGCCATGTCAAAGCACCGCTGAACAGGGACAGAGCAAAGACCGCCATGTCAAAGCACCGCTGAACAGGGCAAAGACCGCCATGGCAAAGCACCGCTGAACAGGGCAAAGACCGCCATGGTGAAGACCGCTGAACAGGGCAAGCACCGTGTAGGAATGAATAGGCCGCCACATCAGGCATCCTTATCCCATGTGCAGCTGGGACAGTGACAGGACAGGAACTTTCACGGGGAGACTCATCCAGTCTGGACACCAGTCCCACCCAGTACCAGTAGAGAATTGCATCTACTTGAGAGACTGTGGCTTTGCACTCCCCAGGATGGCACAGTGGGCAAACCACCCACTGTAGAGACTTGAGAGACTGTGGCTTTGCACTCCCCAGGATGGCACAGTGGGCAAACCACCCACTGTAGAGACTTGAGAGACTGTGGCTTTGCACTCCCCAGGATACATCAATGGGCATGGAGCCCTGTCGTGGATCTGGCTTCGCATTCATCTGGCTGAGGTGCCCCCCCTTCCCTTCCCCCTTAGGTGCCTGTAGTGTTTCTATCTGATGCCCCAGCAGTGTTCTCTCCGATTTTGGTCAGGTATCTATTGTGGGCCTCGCCCATGCATTTTTGGACTGTTGGTGCACGGACATTGTTGTGTACATATCTGCACTACTTCTCGGATTGTATGTGTAAATAAGAGTGATTTGGAGATATATATCTGTATATTTTTGTATGACATGTATATTGGCACATTACAATGTTTGCCCGAAATTCGCATTGTCTTTGCATTCTTCCGGGGGGATTGTGGGTTGTTAATGTGATTTTTGTGACTGCATTGGTGTGTATGTTGTATAATGCGAGGGTGGGGGTGGGGGTGTTTGGTGGGTGTCCCCCTGACTTTTGCCTCCCCCCTCCCCCGTGTCGTAGATGCAGTACTCACTGGTATCTTCTGCGCTTATGTAGCTGTTGGTTGTAAAGGAGCAGAAAGACAAGCGTAGGGAGTATTTCTAATTCCGGCTCCATGGTGTCCTCGTTCCTCGTGGGATATGTTCAGGTGAGCGTTTTCCCATTGCAGAAACTGTTTCCGCCGTGTTTTTATCCACGGTGAATCCGCCCCGGAAAAGGTGGCGGATTGGCGGGTTGTAATAGTGTGGGCGGTACATTGTCTCCCGCCTGTCTGTTGGCGGTAACCGCCGCGCTGCTTGTCTGTACCGCCGTGGCGGGCGGTGTGTTAAAGTGGCTGTCTATGTTGGCGGTTTCCGCCAGGGTCGTAATTCCATTTTTTTGTCCGCCGGCCTGTTTGCTTTATTACCGCACCTTTAACACCGTCCGCCAGGGTTGTAATGACCACCTATATCACAAGAACCAAAATACTCAGAATTACTAAAAATAAAGGTACTTTATTTTAGTGACAATGTGCCAAAAATATCTCAGAGGATATACTCCCTTAGGAGGTGAGTAAAATACACAAAATATACACACAAACCAAAATAGTAGTGCAAACACTGTAGAACATAATAGGATGCAATAGGCCTAGGGGCAACACAAACCTTATACTAAGAAAGTGGAATGCGAACCACTTAGGGACCACAGGCCTAGTGTAGTTTGTAGAGGGTTGCTGGGAGTGTAAGAAAACACTAAGGGTGTCCCAGATACCCTATCCCAAGACTCTGAAAAGTAGCAGTAAAGTTACCCTACTTCCCCAAAAACACACTAGAGTTGTGATAGGATATCCTGCAAAGACCACAACAGTCTGCAAAGCACTGAAGATGGATTCCTGGACCTGAGGACGTGCAAAGGAAGGGGACCAAGACCAAGAGTCGCGAAAGTGTCCAGAGGGGGCAGGAGCCCACTAAACCTCAGATGAAGGTGCAAAATGGCTGCCTCTGGGTGGAAGAAGCTGAAGATTCTGCAACAACGGAAGATGCCAGGAACTTCTCCTTTGCACAGAAGATGTCCCACGGCGTGCTGGAGGATGCATAGCTGTTTCCACGCAGAAAGACTGCAAACAAGCCTTGCTAACTGCAAAGGTCACAGTTGAAGAATATGGGTGCTGCCCGGGCCCAGGAAGGACCAGGAGGTCGCCCATTGGATGAGGAGTGAAAATGACTGTGAAATAGTGTGTGCACTATTTCACGCAGGCTGCAGTGTCAGTCCTGCGTAATGGTTTGTCTGAGCTCCCTATGGGTGGCAAAAGAAATTCTGTAGCCCATATGAATCTCCTGGAACCCCAATGCCCTGGGTACCCAGGTACCATATACTAGGGCGTTATAAGGGGGGTCCAGTGTGCCAATTGAAATTGGTAAATGCAGTTACTGGGCTACAGTGACAACTTTTAAAGCAGAGAGAGCATAAGCACTGAGGTTATGATTAGCAGAGCCTCAATGACACAGTTGGGCACTACACAGGCATACACATTAGGCCACAAACTATGAGCACTGGGGTCCTGGCTAGCAGGATCCCAGTGAGACAGGCAAAACACACTGACATATAGGTTTTTATCTATGAGCACTGGGGTCCTGGCTAGCAGGATCCCAGTGACACAGTAAAAACACACTGAGACACTCTCACAAACATACCAAAAGTGGGGGTAACCCTGCTAGAAAGAGGCCACTTTCCTACAAACTATAAGTGATATTGCATGAGCTTTGCATGTCTCCTAGTTCAGCCTAAGCGGCTCTTCTATAGCTACCTCTATCAGCCTAAGCTGATAGAACACTGCTCCATTCACTAACAAGGGATAACTGGATCTGGTGTAAGCTGTACATACCTAAGGTACCCACTACAAACCAGGCCAGCCTCCTATATCTTCTCTGAGCATCTCATATGTCTCTCACAGAGCAGGATTTTTACATAGTTAAGCATCCCTCCTCCACACAAACACTATACATCTCATTTTTTAGAGCATCCAACGCAAGGCTTATTCATATTGAAATTTTTTCTTCTAGGGCTTGTTATTTTTTGTGTGCAAGATAAGGTGATTTGAGTGTACTATACACTCATATCATCCATCTGCATTAACTCTTCTTATAGATTAGACACAAACGTTTTTGTATTATGTTGTATGCTTTGTGGTGCACTAAGGGTTCCTCCACCCTGGAACCACAGGAATGCAGGTGATAAACTTCCAGTATTTGAGGAATTACTTTTTCTCTCCATCTTGCCCAGCTAAACCAGGGTTTCGATAAGGGATCTGACTGACTTCAATACTCAAAAACACTCACAGAATCACATGCCATACATGTGTCACATTCTCACTGTACACACATACACACTAACCAGGTACACCGGATGTTGATCCTGGTTCATCATCAAAACACTTTATTCGGTATGAAAAAAATCAACCATAAGGAATAAATAAGCAATACATTACATAACACCAGATTTCATTGAACCAATATATAAATCCCATCATGATGACTCCTGCTTCTATGTTTCACCATTCTCAATTGCTCTTGAAACTGTGCAGAGTTTTAAGCCCAGATTGAAGTGCACAGCTATTGAAAATTAGGTCTCAAGTTCTGAGTTTCATTTCTATATACTTGTACCATAATTTTGATAACTGAACAGGACCATCATTGCACCTCCCTTGAATAAGGAGGGGCGCTTCTAACTCCTCAGTCAACGGACTGAGCTCCAGCTTACCTGAAGTATTACCTGGTAGTACATCTCTACTGCCCCTTGGCAGCAGGAAACACAGCATCAACAACCACCAGAATTTAGTATTCAGTCAGACCACCAGCTTACAGCCAGTGAGTGGAACAAGATGATTGCAAAAGAGGACAGCTGCTACTACTACTGCTAATAAGTAAGTGTACTATTGGGTTGTGTGTAGTGTAAAAAAATGAATAATACCTTACACAGTCTGTTTTGGTCAATTGTGACCATGCACTTCCTTTTCTGAGCCATCACATCATTTGTGCATTTTCTCTGTCTGTACTGTGTACTCAATAATTCTGTAGTAATGTACTGTGACCAAAATCAAAAGCCTTACCATGTCATATGATGTTCCCCAACATATTTCTTTTTGCTACAAGTACAAAAATGCTTTGCTTTTGGAGACCTGCTTGACCACATTGACTGTCATCTTCAGCTAAAGAAGGTCTTTCAGGTAGGTTCCTCTGCCACTATAAAATATATGCTGAGGTGTCATATGTATTGCTGAAACACTTTAGTCAGGTAAGTTACTGACTAGAATGCTCTTCTTGCTTTGGGAACCTAATGGTGTTATACAGCAGATGGATAGACCTTCTAGAAAGCCTGTGTACACACATATCACTTCCTCTCACTGTCACACTGCATTGGGAGAGGATCCTTATACTTGCTGAAGGTTTTGCTCCTAACACTCCCTGTGTTGATTACGTGTGAGGATGCAGACAAAAAAACATCTGTAGGCTAGTGACTTCATTTACCAATTCCAATTTGCACACTAGACCCTCCCTTATAAGTCCCTAGTATATGGTACCTAGGTACCCATGGCATTTGGGTTCCAGGAGATCCTTATGGGCTGCAGCATTTCTTTTGCCACCCATGCGGAGCTCAGACAAACCCTTTGACAGGACTGCCACTGCAGCCTGTGTGAAATAGTGCACACTATTTCACAGCCATTTTCACTGCACCTTAATTTACTGAATGCTAGGTTCAAAGTTACTAAATGTGAGGGCACCCTTGCACTAGCAAAGGGGCCCCTGTTGTCCAGGGCCAATTCCCCAGACTCCGTGAGTGCGGGGATACCATTACATGTATGCACTACATATAGAACAATACCTATATGTAGCTTCACAATGGTAACTCTGAATATGCCATTTAAGGTGTCTAAGATCATGGAATTGTCCCCTGTTACAAATCTAGTATTGGGGAGCCAATTCCATGCATCCTGGGGGCTCCACCATGGACCCCCAGTACTGCCAAACCAGCTCTCTGAGGCTTGCACTGCAGCTATAGCTGCTGCCACCTCACAGACAGGGTTATACACTCCTGGGGTCTTAGCAGCTCAGGCCCAGTAAGGCAGTACAAATCATTTCCTTTGGGAGGAGGGGGGTTACACCTCCCTTTGGAAATAGGTGTTACAGGTTTGGGAGGGGTAGCCTCCCAAAGCCTCTGGAAATGCTTTGAAGGGCACAGATGGGGCCCTCCTTGCATCAGCCAGTCTACACCAGTTCAGTGTAGGAGGCTGGCCTGGCTTGTAGTGGGTACCAAGGGGTACTTACACTCTGTACCAGGTCCAGTTATCCCTTATTAGTGTAGAAGAGGTGTTTCTAGCAGGTTAGGCTGATAGAAGGTAGCTATAGCAGAGCAGCTTAGGCTGAACTAGGAGACATGCAAAGCTCCTACTATACCACTGGTGTTATATGCACAATATCATAAGAAAACACAATACACAGATATACTAAAAATAAAGGTACTTTATTTTTATGACAATATGCCAAAAGTATCTCAGTGAGTACCCTCAGTATGAGGATGCCAAATATACACAAGATATATGTACACAATACCAAAAATATGCAGTAATAGCAAAAGGAAGTAATGCAAGCAATGTAAAGTTACAGTAGATTGCAATAGGAGCACATAGGTATAGGGGCAACACAAACCATATACTCCAAAAGTGGAATGCGAACCACAAATGGACCCCAAACCTATGTGAGCTTGTAGAGGGTCGCTGGGACTGTAAGAAAACAGTGAGGGTTAGACAAATAGCCCACCCCAAGACCCTGTAAGATAGGTGTAAAGTGCACCTACAACCCCCAGAGAGCACAGAAGTCGTGATAGGGGGATTCTGCAAGGAAAACCAACACCAGCAATGCAACAACAGTGGATTTCCGGACCTGAGCACCTGTAAGACAAGGGGACCAAATCCAAGAGTCACGACAGTGTCGAGAGTGGGCAGTAGCCCAGGAAATGCCAGCTGTGGGTGCAAAGAAGCTGCCACCGGATGGAAGAAGCTTGATGTTTTGCAAGAACGAAGAGGACTAGGAACTTCCCCTTTGGAAGATGGATGTCCCACGTCGTGAAGAAGCTTGCAGGGGTGTTCCCACGCAGAAAGACCGCAAACAAGCCTTGCTAGCTGCAAGGGTCGCGGTTAGGGTTTTTGGATGCTGCTGTGGCCCAGGATGGACCAGCATGTTGCCACTTGGATGAGGAGACAGAGGGGGCACCCAGCAAGTCAGGGAGCCCTCACAGAAGCAGGCAGCATCTGCAGAAGTACCGGAACAGGCACGTAGAAGAGGAGTGAACCGGAGTCCACCCGAAGTCAGAAAAGGGAGTCCCACGACGCCGGAGGACAACTCAGAAGGTTGTGCACTGCAGGTTAGAGTGTCGGGGACCCAGGCTTGGCTGTGCATGAAGAGTGCACAGGAGCGGGAGCAGCTGCAAATCACGCAGAACCCAGCAATGCAGTCTAGCATGGGGAGGCAAGGACTTACCTCCACCAAACTTGGACTGAAGAGTCACTGGACTGTGGGAGTCACTTGGACAGAGTTGCTGAGTTCCAGGGACCACGCTCGTCGTGCTGAGAGGGGACCCAGAGGACCGGTGATGCAGTCTTTTGTTGCCTGCGGTTGCAGGGGGAAGATTCTGTCGACCCATGGGAGATTTCTTCAGAGCTCCTGGTGCAAGAAGGAGGCAGGCTACCCCCAGAGCATGCACCACCAGGAAACAGGCGAGAAAGCCTGCAGGATGAAGCGATACAAGGTTGCAGTAGTCGTCTTTGCTACTTTGTTGCGGTTTTGCAGGCGTCCTGAGCAGTCAGCGGTCGATCCTTTGGCAGAAGGTGAAGAGAGAGATGCAGAGGAACTCTGATGAGCACTTGCATTTGTTATCTCAAGAATTCCCCAAAGCAGAGACCCTAAGTAGCCAGAAAAGGAGGTTTGGCTACCTAGGAAGGAGGATAGGCTAGTAACACAGGTAAGAGCCTATCAGAAGGAGTCTCTGACGTCACCTGCTGGCCCTGGCCACTCAGAGCAGTCCAGTGTGCCAGCACACCTCTGAATCCAAGATGGCAGAGGTCTGGGGCACGCTGGAGGAGCTCTGGGCACCTCCCCTGGGAGGTGCAGGTCAGGGGAGTGGTCACTCCCCTTTCCTTTGTCCAGGTTTGCGCCAGAGCAGGGCTGGGGGATCCCTGAACGGGTGTAGACTGGCTTATGCAGAGGTGGGCACCATCTGTGCCCATCAAAGCATTTACAGAGGCTGGGGGAGGCTATTCCTCTCCAGCCCTGACACCTTTTGGTGTAACACCCTCTCTCTGAGGAAGTCCTTTGTTCTGCCTTCCTGGGCCAGGCCTGGCTGGACCTCAGGAGGGCAGAAACCTGTCTGAGGGGTTGGCAGCAGCAGCAGCTACAGTGAAACCCCAGGAAAGGTAGTTTGGCAGTACCCGGGTCTGTGCTAGAGACTCGGGGGATCATGGAATTGTCTCCCCAATGCCAGAATGGCATTGGGGTGACAATTCCATAATCTTAGACATGTTACAGGGACATGTTTGGAGTTACCATTGTGACGCTATACATAGGTAGTGACCTATGTGTAGTGCACGCGTGTAATGGTCCGGGGAATTTGCCCTGAACAATGTGGGGGCACCTTGGCTAGTGCCAGGGTGCCCACACACTAAGGGCCGTATTTATACTCCGTTTGCGCCGAATTTGCGTCGTTTTTTTCGACGCAAATTCGACGCTAAACTAACGCCAACTAACGCCATATTTATACTATGGCGTTAGAGGCGAATAGCGCCAAAGTTCCCGGAATGTGCGTCATTTTTTAGCGTGAACCCCTTCCTTGCGTTAATGATATGCAAGGGAGGCGTTCCCGTCTAAAAAATGACTCCCAGGCCTTTACGTGGTATTTATACTCCCGGGCAAAAGAGACGCCCGGGAGTGGGCGTGGCTAAAAACGGCGCATTTGCGCCGCTTTTTAACGCCTGGGTCAGGCATGGCGTTAAGGGACAAGTGGGCTCAAAATGAGCCCAGAGTGCCCTCCCCTACCCCCAGGGACCCCCCCTGCCACCCTTGCCCACCCCAGGAGGACACCCAAGGATGGAGGGACCCACCCCAGGGACATTCAGGTAAGTATTTTTTTATTTTTTTTTAATAATTTTTTTTGGCATAGGGGGGCCTGATTTGTGCCCCCCTACATGCCACTATGCCCAATGACCATGCCCAGGGGACAGAAGTCCCCTGGGCATGGCCATTGGGCAAGGGGGCATGACTCCTATCTTTACAATGATAGGAGTCATGTTGATGGGGGATGGGCGTCGAAAATAAATGGCGCAAGTCGGGTTACGACGATTTTTTCGACGTAACCTGACTTGCCCCATTTTAAGACGCCCATGCGCCATTTTCCCCCTACGCCGGCGCTGCCTGGTGTACGTGGTTTTTCTCGCGCACACCAGGCAGCGCCGGTCTGCTTGCGCCGGCTAACGCCATTCAATAAATACGGCGCCCGCATGGCGCTTCAGAATGGCGTTAGCCGGCGCAAAACTTTTTGACGCTAAACTGCGTTAGCGCAGTTTAGCGTCAAAAAGTATAAATATGGGCCTAAGTAACTTAGCACCCAACCTTCACCAGGTGAAGGTTAGACATATAGGTGACTTATAAGTTACTTAAGTGCAGTGATAAATGGCTGTGAAATAACGTGGATGTTATTTCACTCAGGCTGCACTGGCAGGCCTGTGTAAGAATTGTCAGATCTCCCTATGGGTAGTAAAAGAAATGCTGCAGCCCATAGGGATGTCCTGGAACCCCAATACCCTGGGTACCTTAGTACCATATACTAGGGTATTATAAGGGTGTTCCAGTATGCCAAAGTGAATTGGTGAAATTGGTCACTAGCCTGTTAGTGACAATTTAGAAAGCAGAGAGAGCATAACTACTGAGGTTCTGATTAGCAGAGCCTCAGTGAGACAGGTAGTCATCACACAGGGAACACATACAAGGCACAATTAGGAGCACTGGGGCCCTGGCTGGCAGGGTCCCAGTGACACATACACTAAAACAACATATATACAGTGAAATATGTGTGTAACATGCCAGGCAAGATGGTACTTTCCTACATTCAGGGACCCCCAGTCCCTGCTCGGGCGTGAAACTGGACAAAAGAAAGTAGCGTGACCACTCCCCTGTCCATCACCACCCCAGGGGTGGTGCCCAGACCTCCTCCAGTGTGTGCCAGACTTCAGCCATCTTGTTTCCCAAAGTGTGGGGACACTCTGGAGGCCTCTGAGTGGCCAGTGCCAGCAAGTGATGTCAGAGACCCCTCCTGATAGGTACATACCTGGTTAGGTAGCCAATCCCCCTCTCAGGGCTATTTAGGGTCTCTTTGTAGGAAAGTACCATCTTGTCTGGCATGTTACCCCCATTACCCCCATTTTTCACATGTATGTAAGTTTGTTCTTGCCTGTATTACTGGGATCCTGCTAGCCAGGACCCCAGTGCTCATGGTTTGTGGCCTGAATGTGTGTGCCTGTGTAGTGACTAACTGTGTCTCTGAGGCTCTGCTAACCAGAACCTAAGTGCTTATGCTCTCTCTGCCTTTAAAAATGTCACTAGAGGCTAGTGACCATTTTCACCAATTCTAATTGGCACGCTGGAACACCCTTATAATTCCCTAGTATATGGTACCTAGGTACCCAGGGTATTGGGGTTCCAGGAGATCCCTATGGGCTGCAGCATTTCTTTTGCCACCATAAGTAGCCCAGACAAATCTTACACAGAACTGCCACTGCAGCCTGAGTGAAATAACACACACGTTATTTCACAGCCATTTTACATTAACATGTCTAAGATCATGGAATTGTCCCCCATGCCAAATCTGGTATTGGGGTGCCAATCCCATGCATCCCCAGGGCTCCAGTATGGACCCCGGGTACTGCTAAATCAGCTCTCTGGGGTTTTCTCTGCAGCTACCTCTACTGCCACCCCACAGAAAGGGTTCTGCCCTCCTGGTGTCTGGGCAACCCAGTCCCAGGAAGGCAGAACAAATAATTTCCTCTGAGAGAGGGTGTTATACCCTCTCCCATTGGAAATAGGTGTTAAGGGCTGGGGAGGAGAAGCCTCCCCCAGCCTCTTGAAATTCTTTGAAGGGCACAGATGGTGCCCTCCTTGCATAAGCCAGTCTACACCGGTCGAGGGAACACCCAGTCCCTGCTCTGGCATGAAACTGGACAAAGGAAAGGGTAGTGACCACTCCCCTGTCCATCACTACCCCAGGTGTTGTGCCCAGAGCTCCTCCAGTGTGTCTCAGACCTCTGCCATCTTGAATCCAGAGGTGTGAGGGCACAATGGAGGCCTCTGAGTGGCCAGTGCCAGCAGGTGACCCCTCCTGATAGGTGCTTACCTGACTAGGTAGCCAATCCTCCTCTGAGGGCTATTTAGGGTCTCTCCAGTGGGCTTTTCCTCAAATAACGACTTGCAAGAATTCACCAGAGTTCCTCTGCATCTCCCTCTTTGACTTCTGCCAAGGATCGACCACTGACTGCTCCAGGGCACCTGCAAAACTGCAACAAAGTAGCAAGAAGACTACCAGCAACATTGTAGCGCCTAATCCTGCCGGCTTTCTCGACTGTTTCCTGGTGGTGCATGCTCTGAGGGCTGTCTGCCTTCACCCTGCACTGGAAGCCAAGAAGAAATCCCCTGTGGGTCGACGGAATCTTACCCCTGCTCCAGCAGGCACCAAACTTCAGCATCACTGGTACTCTGGGACCCCTCTCATCCTGACGAGCGTGGCCCCTGGATCACAGGTGGGAGACCCAAGTGACCCTGACTGTCCAGTGGTCCAACTGTCCAAATTTGGAGGAGGTAAGTACTTGCCTCCCCTCTCCAGACAGTAATCCTGTACACCGCGTGAACTGCAGCTGCTAGGGCTTCTGTGCACTTTTGCAAGGAATACAGCCCAGGTCCCCAGCACTCGGTCCTGCATTGCTCAACTCGCTGAGTTGATCTACGGCTTCGTGGGACCCTCTTCTGTAGTGTTGAGATGACCGCTGTGTTCAGTCTTCTTGAACCCTGGTTGAAGGACCTCTGTGGGTGCTGCCTTCTTGTGCGTGGGCTCTCTGCGTTGCTGAGGGCCCCCTCTGTCTCCTATCCCAGGTGGCGACATCCTGGTCCTTCCTAGGCGCGGGCAGCACCCTTTTTCTTCAACCATGACCTTTGCAGTTAGCAAAGCTTGGTTGTGATATTTCTCCAAGGAAACACCACTGTATCCTTCAAGCACTCTGTGGGACATCTTCTGCACAAAGGAGAAGTTCCTAGCACCTTTCGTTGCAGAATCTTCAGATTCTTCCATCTGGAGGCAGCCATTTTGTACCTTCATCCGGGGTTTAGTGGGCTCCTGCCCCCGGGATACTTTCATGACTCTTGGTCCCCTTCCTTTGCAGGTCCTCAGATCCAGGTATCCGTCTTGAGTGCTTTGCAGTCTGTTGTGATCTTTGCAGAATCCTCTATCACATGTTTAGTGTGTTTCTGGGGAAGTAGTATCACTTTACTCCTACTTTTCTGGGTCTTGGGGTGGGGTATCTTGGGCACCCTTAGTGTTTTCTTACACTCCCAGCAACCCTCTACACAGTACACTAGCCTAGGGGTCCATTCGTGGTTCGCATTCCACTTTGAGTACATGGTTTGTGTTGCCCCTAGGCCTATTGCATCCTATTGTATTCTACAGTGTTTGCACTACTTTCTGACTGCTTTACTTACCTGATTTTGGTTTGTGTGTATATTTTGTGTATTTTACTTACCTCCTAAGGGAGTATATCCTCTGAGATATTTTTGGCACATTGTCACTAAAATAAAGTACCTTTATTTTTAGGAATTCTGAGTATTGTGGTTCTTGTGATATAGGGCCACATGTACGAAAGCTTTTTCCCATAGACACTGAATGGGTAAAATCCTTTTGTACATCTGGTCCATAGTGCTATATGATATACGAAGTATAGTAGGAGCTTTGCATGTCTCCTAGTTCAGCCTAAGCTGCTCTGCTATAGCCACCTTTATCAGCCTACGCTGCTAGA
Source organism: Pleurodeles waltl (assembly GCF_031143425.1). Taxonomy (NCBI): domain Eukaryota; kingdom Metazoa; phylum Chordata; class Amphibia; order Caudata; family Salamandridae; genus Pleurodeles; species Pleurodeles waltl. Next base: position 583,749,762 of record NC_090451.1, read on the forward strand.
ACACTACTAATCTACTAATAAGGGATAACTGGACCTGGCACAAGGTGTACCTACTATCAGGTACCCACTATAAGCCAGGCCAGACTCCTACACTCTCCTGCGTGTTCCTCTTCAGATTCTGCTTGCAAGTTTCCATCAGGAATCCTCTGCAACTACTGCTGCATCCTTTGAGGTTTTCTTACTCTCCCAGCAATTTTTTAGACACTACACTTGCCTAGCGGGGAATTCATGATTCACATTCCACTTTCTTAGAGTATGGTTTGTGTTGCCCCTAGGTCTATTTCTTCCTATTGCATTCCATGGTATTTTCTATTGTTTGCACTATCCTATGACTATTTACCTACCTGATGTTGGTGTCTAGTATATATATTGTGTATAATTCTTACCTCCAGAAGGAGTATTGCCTCTAAGATATTTTTGGCCTTGTGTCACTAAAATAAAGTACCTTTATTTTTGGTAACACTGAGTATTGTCTTTTATTGTGTATAAGTACTGTGTAACTATAGTGGTGTTGCAGGAGCTTTGCGTGTCTCCTATTTCAGCCTAAGCTGCTAGAACACTACTACATTTCACTAATAAGGGATAATTGGACCTGGTATAAGGTGTAAGTACCCAAGGTCCCCACTACAAGCCATGCCAGCCTCTTAAATTTGTAGCAGGAGTGGGATAAGTACTTGCAATTGCTTTACCACTTTGTTATTAGTGCTTTTCACAAGACAAGCTTGCTCCAATACTTAAAGCTATACATAATTGTACCTAGAAGTCATTTCTAACTTACTAAAAAGTTCTTTAAAACTTTGAAAAAGTTTTTCAATGTTTCTGAAAAGTTTCTCTTTTCTCTAAAAAGTTAGGCCTACTAGTCTACTAACTTTTTACTCTTTTTCCTAAACTCTTTCTTTCAACATGTCTGCTGTAGAAGCTACCCCTAGAGTTGTAAAGACAGCATATGAAAGTTTAAACTTTAAAAGTTTGAGGGGTCTCTGCCTTGAAAGAAGTTTAGGGATTGGGAAGAACCCCAATAAGGAATTCCTCTTAAATCTCCTTCTGAAGTATGACCCGAGACTTAGCACTGGTCAGGATCAGCAAGAGGAGGAGGTAGAGGACGAGTCCAACCAGGCAGGCTCAGAGGAGCATACTGATAATCCTGGGGAGGGTCTTTCACTGATCTTTCTGTCAACAAACCCCCTGGTGTAGCTGGGAGTGGTAAGGGATCACACACCAGTAGGGCTCCCTTCACACCTAGAGGCCAGGTAACTAAGGTGGCTCCATTTAGATAAAGATCTGCCGTTGCTAATTGCCATATTACCTCTGTTTCAGAAGCATCCCACACTTCTAACCCTGAGGACCAGTCCCTAGATAGGGAACTCAGAAAGCTGAGGTTAGATGAGGCCAGACTGAGGCTATAGCAGCAACAGTTGGCCTTAGACATGGATTCCCTGGCTGTGGAAAGGGAAAGGCAAGGGTTGGGTTTAGTTCCTCATGGTGGCAGCAGCAGTTTCAGGAACTCCAGTGCTAGGGAACCTACATTTGATTCCAGAAATCTGCACAAAGTTGTTCCCCCTTACAAGGATGGGGATGACATCTATAAGTAGTTTACTGTACTTGAGAGGGCCTGTAAAGTTCAGAGGGTCCCTCAAGTTCTGTGGGCTGCTATCCTGTGGTTGTCTTTCACTGGCAAGGGGAGAGACAGATTCCTTATTGTCAGGTAGGATGATGCAGACAACTATCACATTCTCAAAAGTGCACTCTTGGATGGTCTGGGCTTAACCACTGAGCAATATAGAATAAAGTTCAGAGAGATCACAAAGGAGTCATCACAGGATTGGACAGAGTTTGTAGACTGTACAGTGTAGGCCCTAGAAGGTTGGTTAAATGGCAGTAAGGTGACTGATTATGAAAGCCTATATAACTTAATTCTGAGAGAGCATATTTTGAAGAATTGTGTGTCTGATTTGTTGCACTAGTATCTTATGAACTCAGATCTGACCTCTCCCCACGAAGTGCGAAAGAAGATGGACAAATGGGTCAGAACAAGGGTGAGGAGAAAAGCTCATACAGGGGGTGACAAAGACAACAAAAAGAAAGATGGTGGAAAATCTCAGGACAAGCATGGGGATAAAAGTAAGCACAAAGATCCTTGTTCAGGTCCAAAACACTCCTCTGGGGTAGGGATAAATCATCGTCCTCTAACTCTACACACACTAAAAAGCCTTGGTGTTATGTGTGCGGAGTTAAAGGCCATTGGCCAGGGGATAAGTCCTGCCCAGGTTAAGGCCCTGAGCCTACAACCACTAATACATCAAACTCTAGTGCTCCTAGCAGTAGTGGTAATAGTGGTGGGACTACTGGCAATAGTCAAACTAAGGGTGTAGTTGGGTTCACTTTCGGGACCATAATAGAAAATAGGGTAGACAGTCCCAAGACAGTTTCTGTCACACCTGGTGGCATTGGCCTTGCCACCTTGGCTGCTTGTCCCTTTAACGTGGATAAGTACAGGCAGTCAATCTTAATAAATGATGCTGAGGCCCAGTCCTACAGGGACACATGTGCAAGTATCAATTTGATGACTGAATCTTGGTGTCACCTGCACAAGACCTCCTTGGACAGAAGTACCAAGTTATTGATGTGAATTAGTCTACTCAGTCTCTCCACTTAGCTGCAATTCAACTTAGTTGGGGTGGAGTTACTGGCCCTAAGCATGTGGTGGTATCACCTAGTGTACCTGTAGATTGTCTCTTAGGAAATGACCTAAAGGCCTCAGGTTGGGCTGAGGTAGAATTTAGGACTCCTGCATCCATGCTGGGTATCCCTGAGGAATTGCTTCTTCTCCTTTCTGGAGAAAAAGGACCGAAATCTCAGGATCCTTCTCCACCAACAGGTAAAAAGGGTATCAATGCATTGCTTTCCCGCCCTGCCACTAAGGATACCATTTCTGTGGTGGGAGAAACCTCTCCTGGGGTGGAACCTGTACCAAAGGAGCCCTCAGCTACCACAGCTGGACTCCCAGAGGTAAAAGTACCTCTCTGTGGAACTACTAAAGCAGATGTGCAAAATTGCAATATTTTAGTAAATATGGGGTAACCCTCCAGCCCTCCCAGAGAAACTTTAGTGCAGCAGCCATGCACTGCCTCTAAACACTTAGGACAGCAGCCCTGTCCTAGTGTGGAGCTTATAGGACAGCAGCCCTGCCATGCTCCAACTCAAGAGCAACAGCAACCCTGTTCTCTCTTACAGCCATCTGGACAAACGTTTTGCCTAGCTATGGATTTGTTGAGACAGCATCCCTGTCTAGCATTCTTTTCATTTGACATAGGCCCAGTGGACCAATCCCACTGCCCAGTTTTAAAACATACTAATAGGAACTCAGAGAATTTACACACACTGTTGGTTAGGTAAAAATATCCAAACAGGGTGGTTTACATCCCCACAGGGAAGTAACCATACAGTGGATGATATAGGGAGTAACCACTCTATAGTAGATCTACTCTCCACAATAAAGTCTCAGCCAAGGTTAGCCTTATTGTCCTTCGTTTGGGGGGGTTATGTGAGAAAGTAGCCTCTTTCTACCATGGTTATCCCCACTTTTGGCCTGTTTGTGAGTGTGTGTTAGTGTGTTTTTACTGTCTCACTGGGATCCTACTAGCCAGGACCCCAGTGCTCACAGTGAAAGCCCTATTTGACAGTGTGTTTTGCCTGTCTCACTGGGATCCTGCTAGCCAGGACCCCAGTGCTCATAGTTTGTGTCCGAATGTGTGTGTTGTCAGTAGTGCTTAACTGTGTCACTGAGGCTCTGCTAACCTGAACCTCAGTGCTAATGCTCTTTCTGCTTCCCAATTATTCACTATAGGCTAGTGACTTCCTTTACCAATTCCAATTGGCACACTGGACCCCCCTTATAAGTCCCTGGTACATGGTACCTAGGTACCCAGGGCATTGGGGTTCCAGGAGATCTTATGGGCTGCAGCATTTCTTTTGCCACCCATAAGGAGCTCAGACAAACCCTTTCACAGGACTGCCACTGCAGCCTTCGTGAAATAGTGCACACACTATTTCACAGCCATTGTCACTGCACTCAAGTAACTTATAAGTCACCTCTATCTCTAACCTTCATTTACTGAAGGCTAGGTGCAAAGTTAGTAAGTGTGAAGCACCCTTGCACTAGCAAAGGAGCCCCTATGCTGTCCAGGGCCAATTCCCCGGACTTTGTGTGTGCGGGGACACCATTACACGTGTGCACTACATATAGGTCAATACCTATATGTAGCTTCACAATGGTAACTCCGAATATGGCCATGTAAGGTGTCTAAGATCATGGAATTGTCCCCCCATTCCAAATCTGGTATTGGGGAGCCAATTCCATGCATCCTGGGGGCTCCACCATGGACCCCGGTACTGCCAAATCAGCTCTCTGAGACTTGCACTGCAGCTACAGCTGCTGCCACCTCACAGACAGGGTTCTACCCTCCTGGGGTCTGAGCAGCTCAGTCGTAGGAAGGCAGAACAAAGCATTTCCTTTGGAAGGAGGGTGTTACACCCTCTCCCTTTGGAAATAGGTGTTACAGGTTTGGAAGGGTAGCCCCCCAGAGCCTCTGGAAATACTTTGAAGGGCACAGATGGTGCCCTCCTTGCATAAGCCCCTCTACAAAGGTCCAGGGACCCCAAGTCCCTGCTCTGGCACAAAACTGGACAAAGGAAAGGGGAGTGACCACTCCCCTGTCCATCACCACCCCAGGGGTGGTGCCCAGAGCTCCTCCAGTGTGTCCCACACTTCAGCCATCTTGTTGTCCAAGGTATAGGGACACTCTGGAGGCCTCTGAGTGGCCAGTGTCAGCAGGTGACATAAGAGACCCCTCCTGATAGGTGCATACCTGGTTAGGTAGACAATCCCCCTCTTAGGGCTATTTAGGGTCTCTCCTGTGGGTTCGACTTCAGATTCTGCTTGCAAGTTTCCAAAAGGAATCCTCTGCAACTACTGCTTCATCCTCTAACCTCGGATCAACTGAGACTGCTCCAGGAACTGCTGTAACAGCAATAAATTATCTAAAAGGGCTACTTCGACTCTGCAACTTTAGCTTCAGCCAGCAACTGCAACAGCTTCCACGGTGTGCATGCTCTGAGGGACTCTATGTCTTCACCCTGCACCAGAAGGACTGAAGAAATCTCCTGTGGAGTGACGGAGTCACTTCCCTCCTCCAGCAGGCACCTTCTAAGACGACGACAGGTTCTCGTGGACTCCTCTCATGGCGACGAGCATACTCCTTGGGACACAAGTAGTAGACCCCTTCATCCAGACAGTCCTAAGGTCCTGCTGTATAAATTTGAAGGAGGTAAGAGCGTGCCTTCCCCGTTTGCGACAGTACCCCTGTGCACCGCGTCATCTTCACCTCCTGAGGCCTCTGTGCACCATTTGCAAGAATCCTTCATGCACAGCCTGGCCCAGGTCCCCAGCACGCTATCCTGCGACGCTCAACTCGCGGCGTGGGACCTTCTTTTGTAGTACTGCAGCAACCGCAATTTGCATCTTCTTTGTCCTGGTGTCCTGGGACCTCCGTGGGTGCTGTCTGGACATCTGTGGGTTCCCTACAGTGTTAGGAGCCCCCTCTGCCTCCTCAGTCCGAGTTGAGGCCCCCAGGTCCCTCCTGGGTCCAGGTGGTGCCATTTTGACGCAATCCGCGATATTGCTTTAACTAAGGCTTGTTGGACACATCCAGTGCTGCAACTCGTCTGCATCCAACATCTCCGGGTGGGACATCCTTTGCATCATGCAGTAACCTGCAGCCATCTTCTTTGGTGCTCTTCTGCAGACTTCTTCCAACCGGAGAATCCTCTTTTGAACCATATTCTAGGTTGGCGGGGGCACCTGTCCTTCCTGGAATCTTCTGCGACTTCTGGACATGGCCTCCTCTCTTCCAGGAATCCATCATTTGTTGCTTGCAGTCTTGCTTGGTTCTTGCAGTAACTCTAATCACAACTTGTAGTGTGTCCTAAGGAAACTTGCAGTACTTTACTCCTACTTTCATGGGCTGTGGGGTAGGGTATTTTACTCACCTTTGTGGTTTTCTTACTCTCCGAGTGATTGTCTACACACCACACTTGCCTAGGGAGGAATTTGTGATTCTCATTCCACTATTTTAGTATATGGTTTGTGTTACACCTAGACCTATTTTCTCCCATTGCATTCTATAGGATTTCCTACTGTTTGCATTGTTTTATGACTATTTACTTGTCTAATTTTGGTGTCTTGTGTATATATTGTGTATAATACTTATATCCAGAAGGAACATTGTCTCTAAGATATTTTTGGTACTGTGTCACCCAAATAAATACCTTTATTTTTGGTAACACTGAGTATTATCTTTACTTGTGTATAAGTACTGTGTAACTATAAGTGGTATTGCAGGAGCTTTGCATGTCTCCTAGTTCAGCCTAAGCTGCTCTGCTATAGCTACCTCTATCAGCCTAAGCTGCTAGAACACTTCTTGATTTCACTAATAAGGGATAACTGGACCTGGTATAAGGTGTAAGTACCCAAGGTACCCACTACAAGCCAGGCCAGCCTCCTACACCTTTGAAGTGTAAGAGAGTTCCTACACCATTTCTGCCCAGGGATACACATTCAGTATGAAGATGTGACTGTGTGTCCCATGTTTATGGCTGTCTGGGTGGAATGTACAAGGGGAGCTGTCAACCAGCACAGACTAGATGTAGATTGCAGACAGACTGTAAGGCACAGATGACAGTAAGTACATAGAAGTGCCCACTTTCTAAAATTGGCATTTCTAAAATAGTAATATTAAATCCAATTTCACCAGTAAGCAGGATTTTCAATTACCATTCTGGCCATACTAAGCATGACAGGGTTACTCCTTCCAGATCAGAATCTACCACTTAAAAGTATGAGGGCAGTTCTAATGCTAGTCTATGAGAAAAGCAGGCCTCGCTTTAGTGGAAAACACATTTGTGAGGTTTTCACTACCAGGACATGTGAAAACACATAAGTATATGCCCTGCATTTAACTTACTTAGCACCCTGCCCTATATGTTACCTAGAGCCTACCTTAGGGTGACGTATATGAAGGAAAAATGGGAGTTTAAGGCTTGGTAAGTAGTTGTAAATGCCAAGTCAAGGTGACAGTGAAACTGCACACACAGGCCTTGCAATGGCAGGCCTGAGACATAGTTAAGGGGCTGCTTGCGTGGGTGGCACAATCAGTGCTGCAGGCCCACTAGTAGCATTTAATTTACAGGCCCTAGGCATATGTAGTACACTTTACTAGGGACTTACAAGTAAATTAAATATGCCAATTGGGAATGAACTAATGTTACCATGTTTGAGGGAGAGAGCACATGCATTTTAGCACTGGTAAAGTTCCAGAGCCCTAAAGCTAACAAAAATGAGGTCAGTAAAAAGAGAGGGAAGGCAAAAAGTTTGCAGTGATCCTTCAGAGAGGGCCATTTTCCAGCACAATCCATTCACAGTATTGTTGAAGGAACACTGGGCATATCTGGTCAGGAACCATAAAACTTTTCAATTTGTTATAGTATCCAATATCTGTACCCTTATGAACATTTTATTGGACTGCATCAGGCCAATAATACCACTGGGACTGCAATTGCCACAATTGTAAAGGATGCTTTATGCCATCATGCTCTTTGTCTGTAAAACCTGAGCACACAAACGTATGATGGTGCAGCAAATATAGCGGTGAAATACCATGGTGCACATGCATTAATACACCAAGAGCAACTGTAGGAGGCTGGCTCTCTGTATAGTGTACAAAAATGATGTGCCCTGTGCAGAGAGTCCAAGCATTCCCACCTTTACAGAGGTAAAAACTAGACCACCTAATGCTCTAATTTTTCTGGTAGCTTGGTCAAGCAGTTAGGCCAATCTTGGAGAAGTACTAAGCATTTGTTGTACTCACAGTATCAATAAATGTGAACACAAACTCCAAAGAATAACTCAAGACCAATTTACAATAATACTCAAAATCGGGAAGTTATGATTTTTCAAAGTTTAGAAAATGCTGTGCGTAATTACTTTCCATTGGAATCAATGGAAGAAAACCTTAAAAATGCATGTAAAATCAGGCAGTGCATTCACTAGTGTCTCCTTTGTTTTTAGGTTGAGGTCATCAAGAGGTAATCAAGAGGTCCTGTGGACCAGACAGAGAAGTTCAGGTGGTTCCCGGTTTTTGTGGAAGCAGCTGCTGAAAGTCTTTGGAGCCGGTGCAGGACCACTGCGGGGGACCACTTGGAAAAGCAATGCACAGGGGAACTACAAGATGTGTCTGTTGGGTCCCCTTGGAGTGTAGAGTTTACAAGTGGTGGGGGACCCTTGGAGTACATCTGGTTCTCTGGTACAGGGCCCAGGAAGGCCGGGTGCAGAGGAGATAGGTGAGCCAAGAGGTGTGCGTAAAGGTGCCCTTGGAAGCAGGAGGTAGGTCACTTTGAAGGTAGTTTACAGGTCAGCAGGGCCACTCTGGGGGGTGGTTCTTATGTGTGCTGAAGTCCCTTGACTAGAACTTGCTCTTGGTCTTTTCTGGTTCTCCGTTGTTGGGGTCTAGTACCCCTGACTATTGAATGGTTCAACCACTAGAGATCTGAGTGCCACCTGACTTGGCACACTTGCAGAGGTTGTCCTCTGAGTCTATTGAGTGGAATTTAGTCCAGCTGCTATGTCTGATTCCTTGGTCAGTGGCTGGTCAGTGAACTGGACTTCACTGGTCTTTGTTTCTTTGTTGCAGGAAGTGATGCCTTCACTCTGGAGGGAGATCTTTGGTGATTTTCAGAAGGGTGGAGGTCATCTGGGGTTTTGTAGAGTCTGTCTGATGTCCGAGCAACCCCTCAGCGGTGATTGTTGAGTTCTGGGTGCAGCAGGCAGGGTTTGGCACCTTTTAATTTGTGCAGCAGAGTTGCAGTCCTCGAGCCTTGGGTCTTCTTTGTTGCTGGCCTTCTTTTGTCCTTGGAATCTGATCTACAGGTCTAGGGGTGCCCACTAAATACTGCATTTAGTGGGCATTTAGGGCAGTACCTACTAGTGACCAGTGGGTCATCTACCTTAGGGTAGCTACACCCACTATGTGACCACTTCCTGTCTGCAGAGGTCACTTCCCTATCCCTGATCGGCTATTTTCCTACAGTGAAAGAGGGAGGAAAATGAAATGGAGGAGTCAGTTTGCATTCAACACCTTAGGGGTAGTGCATGCTGGGGGCGGCCACTCCTGATGTCCTTTGTACATTTTCCCACCATTGCTCCTGCCCAAAGTGGGTGTTTGCAATGGAGGCAGCCATCTGCTGCTAGTAGCAGGGCTGTGGGTCGAGTTTCAAGGGTGGCAAGCCCTTTGAAGCTCGAAGGCAGGGCTGTGCACATTCATGGGGGAGGAGGTGCAAAGAGCAAAGCCTCTCACCTCAGGGTTCCAGAATCTTCTATGGTGGTGGCAGGCTGGTTGTGACCGGTCAGCAACCATGCCAGGATTAGTTAGCTTTTGCAGCTGTCACCTCTAACGTGGCACCTGGGTACATTTTGCAATAAATCCAATACTGGTACCAGTTTGGATTTATTGTTTTGAGTTGATACCAAACAACCCTGGGCTCAGAGTGGCCATCATGTACCTGTAAAACTTGTACTGTCCAGTGTCCAGCACATGCATTTAAAATGGCTGCTTTGTTCACTTACTATGTCCGAGGTTTGGCGAGGACACAATAGGGGCATATTGTTCAGTATAATGCACCCTGCCATAGAGCTGAAAGGCCTGCCAGAGGGGTGACTTACCTAAATTGCATGCAGTGTGTAGTGGACAGGTCACACAGGATGTGAGCCATTTCAGTTTTGCATTTTAGGATTGCACCAGGACACTCAGCCTGTAATGGCAGTGCTGGGTATACTTGGATGCATGGCCCCTGAGGGCAGTAGCCCAATCTGTGCTGCTGCCCTTAGGGGTCTAATCTTAGTACTCCATGCTCTGGGTACCTAAGTACCATTTACTAGGGACTTATAGAGGCAGCTAGAGGTGTTGCCAAATGTGCCAATGCATCACAACAGTTTTAGAAAAAAGATCTGGCGCAAAGAACCTGGTTAGCAGGGGCCCTGGGCACTAAACACTTTAAATCCACATCAAATAGCAGGCAAAAAGTGGGGGCTTACTATGTCAAAAGAGGTGCATTCTCATAACAACCACTTGCTCTTTATGTCCATTGTGGAGCACTTTGTACAAATCTGGTTATGCAGGCTGCAGTACATAAATGTTCCATAATGGAAGGTGCACTACTTTCTGTTCAGGAGCTTGCAAATCTGTTTGGACAATCTATGACATGCCGTACAATATACTCCCACCTCATCCATCACAGTGTAGAAGGTCCTGCAAATGCTTTTAAATAATGCCACTGTATCCAACATGCTAGAAGGTCTGTGTGAAACTAAAAAAAATGAATGGATAATTATGAACAGATTCTGGAAACCCTAGAACAATCATCAACATCTAACTGCAATAGTAATGTATCTGCTCGTGCTTGTAGTTTGATGGCACACTTTCTGAGAGGAACAACTGTCCTACGTCTTAAGATTGCTCTGCAAGTACTGCAGCTTCTGAAAAGTTAGAAAATCGCCATGCAACGGTGCAAACAAACTATATCAGGGCTTACTACTGCTATGAATGTAGCAAAAAGTGCAATACCAAAGCTTCATAGTGATGAGTTCTTTGACAGTCTGCTTGATTCCACTAATCATATGACTGCTAAGTAACCTCTGAATGACAGTGAAGTGTCACAACCACGGCCAATCCCTAAACAGATAGATGATCGAGCAGCAAAAAATGTTTATCCAGTAACCGTCAGGGACTACTATCGCCATCAATATTTTGAACTCTTAGAAACAGTTTCTCTTCATCTCACTCAGTGTTTTGACCAGGAAGGCATCCAAATGTTTGAAAACTTTGAACAGCTGTTTTTAAGAGGCAATGGCATTGACTCTATTGCTCAGTACAAAGAAACTGATCCTTTGCTGCTCTCAGCTCAATTAACTATATTATCAAGTACAATCAAGTACTCATCAGTCCCAGAATTGGCAGATATACTCTGAAAAATGCTTCCATGAAAGAAAGCTTTCTTTTCATAGGTTGAGAAGCTACTACAGATTCTTTTGGTTATTCCAGTATTTTCTTGTAAGGTTGAGAGAAGCTTCAGTGGTTTCCGCCGATTGAAAACATGGCTAAGATCAACTATTTCCCAGAAGAGACTAAATCATGTTGCCATATGCAACATACATAAAGAGATGATGGACTCAGTTGACATACAGACAATAGCAAAATAACTTGTCCTCTGCACTGAACAGCACAATAAATGATTTGGCTTTTCAAATTAAAGTTCAAAATGTTATTATAGTTGCCTGCAGCAAGAAAGAACTGCTTCTTATTTAGTCCAAATGCATTTTGAGGTTTAGGAATGTCTCTAAGAGCATTCAGTTTCTTCTTTTTTTTTTGTTCCATCTTTGTTTGCTTAGGGCATGAAGATGCAAGATTCAAAAACATGTTTTTTCACATTTGGTCTAATTACTTTGTGATTGTACTAAACAGTAAAGCATACTTGCAAGATGTGACTAAATGCCTGCCTTTATCAATGTTTCACTTCAAAACTATGCAATTGTATTCCTTGAACAGAGTGTATGGCTCTTAGACAATGGGCAATCTATATAGGGTCACTGAACACTCCATTGGTTGTCCCTGTATCCCCCAGAAATTTGCTGCCTCCTACGCCGGTGGGAACATAGTTGTGAAACTTCAAAGTGCGAAGGGCCAACTTCTTTTATAGTGTTCTTGAAGCTTGGGCAAGTGCAAAGACCAATTACATTTTGTTTCTGTGCAGAGTGAAGACACTGAACTTGTGCATTCACATACATCAATATGGTAGTGTCTTTTACTGCTTGCATCTTCCCTTATCACCCTTCACCATGTGGGCATTCTCCTTGAAACTCCACAACTCTGAAGACTCCAAATACTAGAGCTCTGACTTCCATTCTTATTACTTAGGTACTCTGAAGTTGGGCTTCGTTTTCCTCACTGCTCAACATCTTCAGGACTGTTTAGAGCTTACTGAAGAAGGTTTCTCTCCAGCTCTTGAAGGCTTTACAGTTATTTGAACCATTGCTCACCTACACACCATCCTGCAACTCCTGGTGTCCCTTCACCTCTTGGGCTATGGTAACAATCCCTGACACCCTCTGTGGCTACTGTCCTGAGAACTCTCTTTAGCTCCTAGCATTCCTGCAGTTCTTGGGTTGTGGAATCTATTTAGCTGCTGGTGTCTGTCAAATTTCTTAATCTGTCAGTTGATCTGTGCCAACTGCCTTCCTACCCTGTAACTCTTGACCTTCTTTCAGCATCTTAGCCCCCTAGAAGTTATGGCGTTTTTGTAGCTTCCTGTTTCCACTGCAGTTCTTTGGCAATTGTTAGCATGTGACATCCCCATCACCCTGGCTCTCTGTACGTCTGTAGGTCTTGTTCTCCTCACAAGTGCTGGGTCCCTCCAATCCTATCCATGGCATCCCTTTAGTTTCCTGTGTCCTACAGCCGAAGGTCATCCTGAATTTCCTGGCTCTCAGGTTTAGCCCCTGGCTCTTCCTGCAATTCTACCCATGCCTACAGCTAACACCTCCAGATTTCCCTGAAGGTACTGTTCCAAGTGCACTTGTAGATCCCATTCTTATCTGTGCTGCCACTTCAAAATGTACTGTTCTTGCAGAATATGCCCATGCTAGAGCACATGGATTTCCTTGAACCTTGTTTTGTGGCTGCCATTGCAGATCCTGGCTGTCCAGCAGTTTGGGGCCTTTTTGCAGCTTCTTGCTAATGGTTCTACCTTAGTTCCCAACTGCCATACACCTCCTGGGTCCATTATTGAAAAACCTATCCAGTACTGTTTCTTTGCTTTGCCTTCTGGTAACTGTGTGCAGGGTGGCATTCTTACCTCTGGGCACTGATCACACCTGGAGATGAGCTGCTCCATCGCTCTTGAACACGTGCTTCTTCACTTGCGATGTTTATAAATTGGTGTCTATTTTTTTCACTTTTTTTTAACAGATGTTTTATGAAATTATTATTGGGGAAGTGATACCAATTTTGTCTTCAAAAAGGTGGTTGGCATTGATTTTGACCACCGAAACCTGTTGACGAGATATGCACTGAGTATTCTGTACCTGTGAAAGAAATACAAGAAACCTAGTGATGTACTGAGTAGATGTGTCTGTTTACAAAGATTAATGGTTTTGCTTATAAGTATTTCCCCTCCCTAGAAATGGCGTACATTGTAATTATATTTTTTTTTTTAGATATGTGATGTTCTTCTGGGCGTGGACAAATCTTTATTAATAGTTTTCTAAGTATAATATATTAAAATCATGTATTTTTTTCTATGTGAGTGTATCCTTGTCGAAATTTTAGTGCCATTTGATTGTATGAGTTGTGGGTTTGACATGTAGGAGATATGAGTATTTTGAAATGCAGTAAAGCACCTAAGGCAATTTTCGTTTTTTTTTTGACCGTCAACAAGACAGAGCTATTCATCAAACTTTTCTTTTTAAAAAAAAAAAAAAACCTGATGCAGGATATATTTTTGAAAATAAAAAATACATGACCCCCCCTTGCCATAAGAGTTATCTGTCATTAGACAGTTTTCAACACCCCTTACCGCCAGGACTTTCCTGGTGATGATGGACAGTGAAAACTGACCTTTTTTAGCCACCTATCTAAATTAGGTGGCAGACGTAGAGGTCAGCTTCCGGTGTCTTCTGACAGCCCTCACTCTGTAGGACTGTCAGAGGGATTTGTCCACAGCAGACACAGACTAGTCTCTGCCACAGTTACACCAATTGTCGCACCATTATCTTGGCAGTAAGGATACTCCATCACCTTTGCAACAGAGTACCCTTGCTGCCAAGATATAAATCTGGCTCAATTTATTTTAGGGGTTAGGATTTGCTGGTGTGAAACCCACGAAAGTTGTCTCTGGCATTAGGGGCCAAGGCTACATATGAAGAATTATTTGACCCTTGTGATCTTTTTGCTGTTCTTCCCTGTGGTTTGTGAGGCCATTTAGAGGGCGTCCCCATGGGCATTTCCAGCCACCAGACTGTATATATATGTTAATTTGTGTGTAGTGTGTACTTTTTGTGTGTTATAAAGGCATTTTTATAACTAAGAGCACTTACTGTACAGCAGTTTAGTAAATGTTTTTTAGGTCAAACGTAAGCATACGACCTCTTGTATACTTTTTCGGTGGGCTTCCAGCTATTTCATTTGTTCGTTTCAGTGTCATTTAAAAGTCCTTGCTTGTAAGTGCTCAGTCATGCCTTTCTGTCCCTCCTTCTTCTGTGTGGAGCAGGATTCAACTACTGTCTATACAAGAGGTCGTATGCTTACGTTCAACCTAAAAAAACCAGAGCACCTCAGTTCTTAGAGGCAATACACACACTGCTGATCCAGTACTGGGACCTCGCACACACTTCCATCAGTGCACTTCAGTTCACACACTCCAGGCCCTTTGCTGTGCCAGCGCCAGAACCCCACACACACTGTCTGCCAGAGCACCTCAATTCTTACAGTCAGTACACACACTGCTGTTCTAGTACTGGGACCTCATGCGCAGCTCCATCAGTGCACCTTGTTTCACACACTCGAAGCACTCAGCTGTGCCAGTGCCAGAACCCCACCCTCAGCTCTTACAGTCAGTACACACTGCTGTTCAAGTACTGGGACCTCATAGACAGCTCCATCAGTGCACCTCAGTTCTACCCTGGCAAGGTCACTTCCTTTCCTAAACTGTGACCCTACTGTCATACAGTTCCATTACAGCAGCTCAATTCTAATATTAATTCCCACTGCAAAGCCATACTTGACCCAAAAGAGTAAAACACAGCTCAGCCAGTGCACCTCAAGTATAACATCCAACGCCACTGTTGATGGGAACCACCACAGCTCCACCAGAATCCATAAATTCTAGCATTCAGTGCACGTTTCTTCTCAGTACTGAGGCTCACACACAAGCCTTTCAGGACTCCTCGCTTCTGTGGTTCAGAGGCACTGCCACTCCCATGCTGGGTCCCACTCACAGCTCCACCAGATTACCTCCAAGCTAACTCTAGACAACACTGACACGCCAATACTAGGTTCCACACATAGCTCCTTTAAGATACTTCACTTCTAACCTTGTGTGCCCGCTACTATTCCAGTACTGCAGCCCACATAAACTCTGTCAGTGCAACTCAAGCCTAACCTGCAGTGCCCCATTATTCCAATACCATGAATTACATGGTGCTCCTTTTCTCATTCCTGGCCCGCTGCCTTTCTGTTATTCCAGCACTGGGCGGGGACACAGCTCTGTCTATACCCACAATCCTGATCTTAAGCGCCCCAATATTGCTGTATTGGGGTTCACATACAACTCTGCTGATGCACCTCCTGCTGTTCTGAGGCACCCCCTGCTGTTCCACACTCTGACTTCTGTTTGAGGACATGGGGGAGCCAATTAAATTCATTCTTAGCTGCCATCTTTATTGGGAGGGTCTGTTTCATCTATCTCACTCCGTTCTTTCCTTTACTCAGTTTACTCTCAATGTTTTCTTTCTCACCCACTTTTCTCTTTCCAGCTCTTAAAATCCACATTTTAAGTTTTGCTCGTTCTTTCAAATGTTTGTTTCTACTCCTCTCCCTTTTTTGATTTCCTTCTTCCTCTTGCTACCTCCTCTTTCAAACTCACAAAAACGTAGTTCTTTCTTTCCTTTTTTTGTTCCTCTCTTCCTTCTTCATCAGGCGTTCATTCTTTCACTATTTTTTTCTCTTCCCTTCATTCTTTTTGTCTTTTTTACTTGCTCTTTCCTTTGACTTGGTATGCGCCCTACCACTTTTTTTTTTTAGATCTTTCTTCCTTCCTTTCGCTTGTGTTTTTCTTATTTTTATCTGCCAATTCACGTTTTACTATAAATACCTCTTTTTCCCATCTGTGTGGGGAATCCACAAGTTACTTGCCTGGGCCTGAAGTGTCAAAGTGGTTTTCCCATTCTGTGTCTGTGGGAAATGTGTCAGTACATACATGCCCTGGTTCTTTCACTGTTTGTTTCTCTCACCATCTCTCTAATGTTCATTTTTCTCTTTCTTTGCACACTTTTCATTATTTTTTCCTCTTTGTCTTTTGTTTGCTAGTTTCTTCCTTCTTTCTTTTGTCTCACATTTGCTCTATTGCTTCTCTTAGTTGTGTTTTCATTTTCTCATTCTTTCTTTCTCTTCTTTCTTTTATTTCTTTGTGACCCCCTCTCTTTCTTCCTTTTGTCTGATGTATTCCTTTCGCTTCTCTTTTTCTGCCCTATCTGCCTTCTGTCCTGAGGCCCAGTTGTCAATTCAGCAGGTGGTGATGTTGCACTGAGGCCCAGAGACCTACGGACCTCACTAAACTCTAATTACTGCTGTATTTTCCTACCAAAATCGCAGTCTACCATTTTCCTTTCTTACTCCAGGGCCCATGACACTATTACTACGCCACTTGTCCTCTCCATCTTTACTCCCAACTCCCTCTTTCCTTTCACCCTCCAATCCGTCCCAAATTATATTTTTTATGATGTTTAGAGCAATACAGTCTAATGCCTAAAGTTTATTTCTGATAAAGGTTTATATGATAATTGTATATGTTTTAAGGCAGAGAAAGAAGGTAAATGGAAGTGCTTTAGTTAAATGCAGGGCCACTGGATTTATATGTCAGGAAAAGATGAAATTATGAGGCAGGGTTGACCAATTTATGTGGCAAGAAAAATCCAGTTATGAATTTACAATGCCAATAGCTCTAACTCAAGAAAATGCTAGACCCATTGCTTTGCAAATGCTTGTTTCTGTTCTTCTGTTCTGATTCGCAAGTCCACAGCTCTTTCATGAGTAAGGCTTGAACTGCTCTGCCTTGCTACCCCCAGAGTTAAGTGATAAAACAGGTACTTGGTTCCCAGTATGAGGCTCTGCAGTACAGGGGTTGCAGGGCACCAGAAGCTAAATACTCCAGTTATTATATTTGGGGCTCAGTACCTTCTGACTGCCCTGGTACCATCAGATCCAGATTTTTCAATTTTAGCTGTGATTTTGCCGCATGTGACAGGATTGACAATTCTCCTGATTTGACTAGACATATGAAATGCGGCTTTATGGTGCCAAATCTCTGCTCCACATTAGAATGTGTGCAAAAATGAGCCTTGGTGTTTCTTGTTTCACCTTAAGTTCCTAGGTGATGCGTAGGGGGTACTATCCAATCATGTATGTAGTCCTATCTCATGTGGTGAAAGAAGATGTCAAGTACCGCATAAAAAATTACTTGCTTAACTCTCAGCAGCACTGCATGAGTTAGATCTCCACAGCAAACTTTTATCTTCTTGGTGCGCAGTTGCAAATCAATGATGGATGCCACTGCGCTGCAAAATGTGAGAGGCCTGTACTTACAGAAAACCGGGAATCTTGACTGCTGTGCCATGCCCATCTGCTCCCGTCAGCATCTCAGAAGTGCCGAATGACGGACCTTCTGCCCTTGCAAAGACTTTCTTTTGCACACGAAGAACTCATTGGTTCCTAAGTCTGCCTTGACTAACGATTCTGTTTTGGTGAATATCCCTGATGAAATCAGGGATGACCCGCTTCACAGTAAGACTAGTAACCTCTGAAAACTTATAGCACTGAGTAATCATAATTCCATTTCTGGGATTCCTAAAAGATCACCACTCCAAATTAATTGTATGCTTTTGAACGCGTGCACACTGCTAGCCCATGGACACGCGATTGCTCTTTTAAAAGAATCAGAATACATAAATATTTTGGCCCATATTTATACTTTTTGACGCAAAACTGCGCAGATGCAGTTTTGCGTTAAAAATATTACCGCCGGCTAACGCCATTTATTTGCACCGTGGGGGCATCAAATTTATACTTTGACGCAAAGGCGGCGCAAACCACAGGTGTGAGTCATTTGTTTTTACTCAAACCACTGCGTCACGTTGTAAAGGAAATCAACGTTAACGTGGCGAAAATGACTGTGAGCCGGTTTACGATGCTGCAAACCGGATACGCACCGTTTTTTGATGCAATTGCATCAAAAAGCGCCGCAAACACTGCAAAATGTTCATAGGAGAGCCAAAATGGATCCCAGATGCTTGCACAGACCCCAGGAAGATGACAACAGACCAGGAACCAGCTAGGAGGACCCACACAAGACCCAGGACAGGGAGAAGAAGAAAAGAAAGTGTTGCTTCAGTGCAGAGGAGCAGGAAATTCTGGTGAAAGAGGTGACGGAACACCAGCACCAACTGTTTGTCACCTCAAAGTTGCCAATTAGTAGGAGAGAGGCAATATGGCAACAAATTATCATCGAGTGCAAGAAACGCTGGCATGACTGCAAGCGCAGGACCAAGGAAAAGATGGCCAGGAACAGGAAGGCAGCACTGCAGACTGGAGGTGGGAGTCCAGCACACCAGGAGGCCCTGGACCACATGGAGGAGATGGTCGCAGCCATCATCCCTGAGGAGATCATCACAGGGATTCAAGGACAGGACAGCGCAGACTACCAGGAGACAACGCACATACAGGGTAAGTCACATGGGGAATTGAAATGCACTAATGTCAACTGCAACCGGGGGGGGAATACCTACTACACATTGCATGTAAGTCATCATATACATGGAGTGCCATGGGTAAAGGGGCACAGCATAGGGGCATGGCCTGCACAGACAGAAGCTGGGGCACACCATTACACTACACCAACAACAGTCCCATGGGGGCATGCTGCCATGCCAACGATGGAGCAAAGGGAAAGCCACGCCAGGAGGGAAGGGCACAACGTCAAGCTGACATCCCGGCACACGTCAGCCACCATACCCCCCACATTAACTAGGGCCCTCTTAACAACCTCTAGCCATACTGAGAACTGGAATGTAACTGCGACAACAGTTGCCACTACCACCTCCACTCTGTGTGCAGCTCAAGTAGCCAATGGCAGTAACCTCCCCATGGATCATACACACCTAAATTAAAGGGTTGGGGATGACAACTTCAGCAATCCCCTGAAAAAATTCAAAGGCCCCAGTACTGTCAAATCTCAATGCCCATAGTTGTTGCAAACATCAGCCAATGTAAACAACAATAGGAGCTACACAGCACTAAGGACATACCCATGCTGCATATGTCAGGGTCCATCCTGTGCATGGGTCATAATGCAACATCCCAAATGTCATACTGCTCAGACAACAGCATTGAGGGGGGGACACATGTAACTGGTCACTGACATACACCTGCACAGTAAGAGGAGGAAATAGGACACTGATACGATTATCAGGGCAATCCAATGTACCACACATTCCCAACATCAGCTGTACACATTACCAATGCCAACATCCATATCGTGCCATAACATTGCAATGCATAGGGTATGGTACATGTCAAATACATTTAAGTGGATGTGAAAGATCAGAGACTGGGGCAGGTCCAGATTGTTAAGTGTACTGCCAGTAACACCAGAACACCCACAGCCAGTGAAAGGTCTCACTATGAGAATGGATGTAGACAGAGGGTTGAGTAGGACAAGAAGGTGGCAATTCACTATTTGGCCAAAACCAACACCTAGAAGAGATGATGCCGACAAGTCTAATAACTTAATAACATACATGTGACATGCAGGTGGGCCATAGGCCTGGGAGAATGCCCATCTGAAAGACTGGAGCAATAAACACAAAACAAGATCACAATGTGAATTCATCACAAGGCAGGCATGTCACATCACTCATGCCACAACACAGACACACTAATTGTACCCTGTTTCATTGCAGAGGAAGATGGATCTCCTGCGGATATGCCTGTCCCAGATTACCCTGATGACGAGCTGAGAAACATTCCCCAGGAGACTATCCAAAAGGTCCTTGAAACCCTCCAGACCCCACCTCCAGTCACAAGGAGGAGCACAGAACAAGCCGCCATCGCAGAGGATCTACCCACCACCCCAATTGTAAGACCTGCCAGCTCCAATACAGCTGAGGACTCAGACGACACAGGCACCAGCTTTGAGAGAACTGTAGTTGGGGTACAGCGGGAGCTGGGCAAGAAGGTGCGGATGGGGATGCAAACTATGGCAGCCAGCCTAGAGGAGGTGCGTTCGTGCATGATGTCATCTGCAGATCAGGCAGCAGCTATGCAAGCCCTAACATCTATCTTGCAGGAACAGCAAAAACCCCAGAAGGAAATCAGCACAGCTGTAATACAGTTGACCCAATACCTACAACAACAATGCTGTCAACGCGTGCACGAATGCAACATTGAACCCCTCAGGGCTGACCTGGCTGCCTACTATCGCGATGTGGCTGCTATTCTTAAGAATCAGCAGATCCTCCTTGCTGCAGTACTGCCCTTAAGACCTTCACAGGTAGCAGTGACCGGGATGTCTGACTCCACGTCTTCTAACACTGAGGTGTGTGTTGCCCTTTCACAACCACCACCACCAAGAACCGAGGAGGCAACACACAAATCGGAAGAAGAAGACATGGAACAGATCACCTTCACACGGAAAAGTACCCGGAAGCACTAGTCCCTGCCACATGGGCAACAATTACCAAGGTCCTGCGCTTTGTAACATGCCAGTCTTGCAACAACTCTACTCAATGACTGTTCTGCTTACCACTGTATATCTTGTCAGCCTGCCCAGTGATTGTCTCTCTCTTGCTCATTGGCAAATCCTGTCCCTCTGCACTGTCTGAAACATCACCCCAGCATGTCAAAAGCATTTCCGTAACCCCTTGTGTAGGATCACAATGTAAGATGTCACTCTAATGGACTCACAATCATGGACAATGTACAGACAGCACTACAGCACTTTTCAATAAATAGCATTTACACAACAAATCTGTCTCTGGGTAATGTGACATATCAACTGTGCAGTAGATAACTGAAATGTGCCTACTGTCAAATTACGTAGCTTGTCAATACAACCGTCCTGATATTATGTAGTCAGATAAATATGCACAGTGCCCATGATTGCATCATACTCTGCCCATCCTGAGGGACATATCTGATGAAGTGAGAAACCTCACACCATCATGCTGTGTTGGACAGAATCATGCTTCCTCAAGGGATATCTAAGTCATAAAATAGTGGCAGCAAAATGTTCTCACCATGCAATACTAACACATATAACAGTGCACACTAATCTAAGCAAACACTACAAAAACTGCATGAATGAAGCTATCTGAGTTTACATACAAATAGGTAATCATGCTGAACTGTGTCACAAATGACTTATGTGATAGTTAGAGATGAAGGTGTGCAAAAATGAATAGCCAAACGATGATATGGTGATTATTATAGGTGTTTATTTAAATTAGTTCATAAAGTGGTGATGGTGATTATATTTAAAAAACATTGTTCACAATATGTTGCCGCCTGCGTATACCAGTGGCCGTGTTCTGTAGTTCCCCCTCATGTTGCAGGCCAGCATCCTCCTCTTCCTCCTCTTCAGGCATGTGTGGCTCGGGTTCCAGGAGGGGAATGTTCCTTTTGATGCAAATGTTGTGCAGAATAGCACATGTTAGGATGATCTTACAGACCATCTCCGGGGAATATAGGAGGCTACCACCAGTGATGTTGAGGCACCGGAACCTTGACTTGAGGATGCCGAAGGTACTCTCGACTATGGTGCGTGTCCTCCTATGTGCGTCATTGTAGGCACGATCTGCTGCAGTACTCGGGTTGCCAATAGGTGTCATTATCCATGGCTGGATGCCATACCCCTGATCAGCTGCAAGAGAAAATGAAGGGGATCAAGTTGATGAAATCACTTTTCATGGCAGTAGTTGTCTTGTGTTGTCTGTGACTCTTTTGTGTTATTATGTCACATCCTAGGCTTGTAGGATGTAGCATCTGCATTGTGTTGTTTCCTTGTCTCAACGAGTGTTTGGCTGCTGACTGTTTGTCAGCAGTATGTTTTGGGATTTGCAGTACAGTGTGCTCTCCCTAGCATTGTGACTTGTGATACAGGTGTCCGTGTGTCTTCACTAGGGGTGAGATGATAGTTACATACACAGATTAATTTTGAAAGTGTTGTTAACACATTCATATCAATGTACCCTGGACATCCCATACCTTTAGACTTATGCAATGGATTAATGTAAACGTCATTGGGACACTTGGGGGCATATTTATACTCCGTTTGCGCCGAATTTGCGTCGTTTTTTTCGACGCAAATTCGATGCAAAACTAACTCCATATTTATACTTTGGCGTTAGACGCGTCTAGCGCCAAAGTTCATGGAGTTAGCGTCATTTTTTTGCGTGAACACCTTCCTTGCGTTAATGATATGCAAGGTAGGCGTTCCCGTCTTAAAAAATGACTGCGATGCATACGCGTCGTATTTATACTCCCGGGCAAAAATGACGCCCGGGAGTGGGCGGGTCTAAAAAACCCGCATTTGCGCCAGATTTTAGCGCCTGGGTCAGGGCAGGCGTTAAGGGACCTGTGGGCTCAGAATGAGCCCAGAGGTGCCCTCCCCTGCCCCCAGGGACACCCCCTGCCACCCTTGCCCACCCCAGGAGGACACCCAAGGATGGAGGGACCCACCCCAGGGACATTAAGGTAAGTCCAGGTAAGTATTTTTTTTAAAAAAAAATTGTGGCATAGGGGGGCCTGATTTGTGCCCCCCTACATGCCACTATGCCCAATGACCATGCCCAGGGGACAGAAGTCCCCTGGGCATGGCCATTGGGCAAGGGGGCATGACTCCTGTCTTTGCTAAGACAGGAGTCATTTCAATGGGGGATGGGCGTCGTAAAAAAATGGCTCAAATCGGGTTGTGGCGATTTTTTTGCCTCAGCCTGACTTGCACCATTTGTGGACGCCCATACGCCATTTTCCCCCTACGCCGGCGCTGCCTGGTGTACGTCGTTTTTTTTAACGCACACCAGACAGCGCCGGCGGCTAACGCCGGCTAACGTCATTGAATAAATACTGCGTCCGGATGGTGCTTCAGAATGGCGTTAGCCGGCGCTAATTTTTTTGGCGCAAAACTGCGTTAGCGCAGTTTTGCGTCAAAAAGTATAAATATGGGCCTTACAATTTGTAAGGTGACATTTAGGCAACCCACTCCACACGTTGTGATCTTTGACGTCTTAACATTAGACTGTACACTAATTTCCAATGTGTGACAGGTTCAATGGTGACCTAAGAAACATGGCTAGCGATGTCACGACCTCAGTGTGTTCCTGTTCACATGTTGCTGTTGTGGAGAATGTGTTGTGTGTCCTAGAGGGTTGCTGTGCAGTGTGTATATAAGTAGGTTTTTGTACTTACCAACAAGTAGTCCATTTCCATATCGTCCATCCTGGAAGTGTTGATTGATGGTGCAGCGACAGAAGATGAATGAATCATGTACACTCCCAGGATATTTAGCCAGGATGTTGGTGATCAATCCTTGGTGATCGACAATGGCCTGCACATTGATAGAGTGTCAGTGCTTCCTGTTGCGGCATAGATGTTCAGTTGCAGCAGGTGGCACAAGGGGTACATGTGTGCAGTCGATTGCACCAAGGACGTTTGGGAAGCCATTAATTTGGTAAAACACCTGTTTTGTCTCCTGCTGCTTCTGCTGTGTGTTGGGGAAGCTCATGTGGCGGGGTGTGAGTGAGATGATGGCACCAAGTACCTTGGGTAGGAAGGCGGAGAATGATGGCTGTGAGATCCCAGCAACCAGGATGCCAGTGGTTTGAAAGGAGCCACTAGCCAACATGTGTAGTACAGCTAGCAGCTTGGTTTCTGGTGGAATGGTGCGGGGTGTCTGCAAGCTGGGTGCCAACTGTGGCTCAATGTTGCGCAAAAGCTGCTGAATGGCTTGCCAGTTCAGCCTGTACCTCTGAATGATGTCTTGTTGGGGGAGTCCCATAAGGGTTGTCCTGGTGTGGAATATCCTCTCCTGCCTTCTGCGTTGCCTTTGGGGACCCTGCTGGTGTTATGGAAGTTGCTGTTGTTGGTCCTGTGCTCTCCGTCTTCATGCATGCTGGATGAAAAGCACCTCCATGTCTTCCTTTTGCAGCTCTGCTGTGTTTGCCCCATTTTAACGCCTGCCCTGACCCAGGCTTTCTTTTTTTACGGAAATCAGGTTGTGCGTCATTTTCCGACTCCGCCTCCCGGCCGTGCGTCATTTTTGCGCGGTAGCATAAATAAGGCGCACGGGTGTTTAAGTAATTTTTTGGACAGGAACGCCTACCTTGCATGTCATTAACGCAAGACGGTTTCCCGCATCCAGAAAATGACGCACACAGCGGGATTTTGGCGTTTGCAGGCTCGAGCGTCAAAGTTTAAATATGGTGCACGGTTTGTACCGATTGTGTGTCAAAATTTTAGACGCACATTTGCCGCAAACAGAGTATAAATATGCCCGTTTATTTCTAACAGAGACATTGTTGAGATATTCCTCAGTTCCTTATACCGCCATTGCAGTTTCTGAAGACTTACAGCCTTATTAGACTGGACAGATCTAATCGAAATGGGGTGGGTTTGTTACTCTTTTTTGCTCTTACCTTCAAGTTTAACCAGCTACTTCCCCTCCCTTTACTAGTGCTAAGAAATTCCTCTGATCCTTATTTTTTAATTTGAATACTCCTTTTCAGTGTTGTTCAATCTATGCCACTCAGGAGTTTAGTACCCAGTTTTCTGTCTTCATTGATCCACTTTCAGCTGTAACTTCCATCTTTTTCCTGCTAGGTGGTTTTAATATTTGGTATGAAGTAGCAGACACTATCACCACTATTGATCTAAGCCAGTTGTTCCCAACCTTTTGACTTCTGTGGACCCCCACTTTATCATTACTTAAACCCAGGGACCCCCCAATGAATCATTATTGGAATCCAGGGAGCCCCTCCACTCCCTCATTACTTGAAACCAGGGTCCCGGCCTAAACATTGTCAATGATTTGAAACTCAAAACAATACACAAATAATACAGAAGTAAGCATACGCATTCATCAAGCACATACACAAATGATAACACATTTTATTTAATTTGCAAACAAATATAAATTTAAAAAAAAATGTAATAGCAAGGCTGGAGCTTTTCTAAATTCAATCGAAGCCACACATCGTCCAATTTCAAATTCCTTGACATTCACAGTATGTCTTAAAATGTTCAGATGTACATTTAGCCACTTTATTGAGATACACTTTATTAATCTGTTAATATTATTTATTTTTCTAAGCAGTCGCGGACCCCCTTACGAGGCTTTGCGGACCCCCAGGTGTCCCTGGACCACAGTTTGGGAACCACTGGTCTAAGCAATTCACTTCGGCCGTAGATTTGAGGCCTTTGGTGGCATCTCCCACTCAAAAGAAAGGACTTTAGCTTGACTTCAATTTTACAGCATTGGACATTATCACAGTTAAAGCCATATTTGTCTGTCTTTGGACTGATCACTTTGGTGTGCCTTTTATGATGTTTTTTAAGTACCCTGTTCAGCCACCTAGTAGGAGCTCGAGTAAAGCATGTCAGGCCTGGTCCAAAATAAGTACGGACTCAATGCAACAGGTTTTAAACAAACTACCTCAGCCACAAGGTAATGGCCCAGTAATATCTCAAAATGCACTATGACCCATATTTATACTTTTTGACACAAAACTGCGCAGATGCAGTTTTGCGTCAAAAAGTATAGCACTGGCTTGCGTCATTCCAGAGTACCAGCCGGGCGCCAAATGTATGGAATCCGGCAAGCCGGCGTAAAGGGTGGGCAAACGTTAAAAAAAATGACGTTAGCTGGGTGGGAGTGGCGGAACGGGAGAAGGGGGTTTTGCACCAAAAAATGAATCTAGGCTGGTTGGAGGCAAAAAAATGCCTTTAACCATCCTAGCATCATTTTCTGACGCAAAACCATCCATACCACATGACTCCTGTCTTATAAAAGACAGGAGACATGCCCACCACCCCAGTGCCCAGCACAGGGGACAAGGGTCCCCTGGGCTTGGCCATTGCACCCAGTGCCATGTAGGGGAGGGGGGCATTTCAGGGCCCACAATGGCACTTTAAAAAAGTTTTAAAATACTTACCTCTACTTTCCCTACTTACTTGGGATGGAGTCCCCTATCCTCTGGTGTCCCTCTGGTGTGGGTGTGGGTGTTCCTGGGGCTTGGGGGCGGCACCTGTGGACCTATTCCATGGTGTCTGACCATGGAAATGGGTCCCCAGGTCCCCCAACACCTGGTCTGACCCAGGTGTTATATAATGGTGCAAAGCAAGGTACAACAATGTACCAATTACAGTCCAGTCACGCTGCATCAGTTTACAAATTGCTCGACAGATAGATCAACAGACCGCTCACTATCTGTATTGGGGCTAAAAGATCTTGGATCCTATCCAAATGGGGTTTCGGACCAATCACAGCATATAGGGAGCACTGTTAATGGTTTTCGACCAAATCCACTCATTACCTGACAGTAGCCATGGCTTCTTGATTTTGGCAGCTTTTGACATGGTCTCTAACTCAGTGCTGCTACAAAGGCTCCCCGACGTTGGAATTAGGAGGGTCATTTTGAAATGGCTCCATTCTTTTTTCACTGTGGGTACTCAAACTGTGACCCTTTAGGAAAGTGTCCTTTTTGGATGGTCACACCCCACATTTTGCTCTAGATGCTGTTGGTCATAACTCTGAAAGTGTACTGGAGCCTGCTAATCAGGTCCCAGTGCCATTTTTCTTTCCCTAAATTGGTATATGTGAATTGGTAGCCCAAATTGACAAGTACTTTAACCCCCCCTTATAAGTCTCTAGTTTATGGTACTAGTGGTATCCAGGACAGGGGGGGTTAAAGGGGTCACCAGAACCTGAAGCACTGTTTGTGCCGCCCTGAGTGACTGAAGTAAACTACAGACAGCAGGCCTGCCATCGCTGCCTGTAGGAGTCATGCAAACTGCTCGAACTTAACTGTGCCCACATCATTTGTGGCACAGCCAGTGCACTATCTTTAATATATATCAGTCAACCCTACGACACGGCTTCTAAGCCTGGAAATAGGGGTGCATTATATTAACGGTGTAAGCCTATCTGTCCCTATAAAGGGATTTTCCTTTAATGGCTACTATAAGTGAAAGGCGGCCCACAGGATAACATGGCCTAGCACCCGGAAAACCCAACGTCTCCAGCTCCATGATGGTACAGCCAAAATGAATCAGGAAGGTTAGTGAAGTGGCACATCAAAGCAGTGAGCTTGAAAGAGCACACTGTCTCTGATATTCAAGCAAGCTGTCCCTCAGTGGAGGAAAAAGCCATCTATCAGACACATTTGCATCCAAGAAAGTGGGAAAATGAGTTAGCCAATAGATGTACACCCCAGAAGGCTAGCCACACCCCTAGGGTGGGCAGTCTGGTCTGTACAGCCAAGGAAGACTTCTGCTATCTTGAAAAGTGGCAAAATAGTGGTTTCTTGGTAAAAAAGGTGCCAGAGCCCACTGGATCTGGTTACTTCAGGGGCAGATCAGCCACTGGGGCAAGTAGCCTGTTGGCCACTTGCACCCACAGCCCTACCGTCCCTAGCTCCAGGATTAAAGGGGCACTCCTGGCACCAGAACCCCAGATCTGAAACAACTTTTTAAGAAAGGACAGAAGGAGACCTGCACCGATGACAACAGAATCCTGTACAAACCAAAGGTATGAGACCTTGAACCTGTGGCAACATTTCTGGAACTGCTTGACTGAAGCTTGTCCTAGTCCAAAGTTTGATTCCCCCAGCAAGAGGAACCCCTTTGTGAGTCAAAGGCAAGACCAGACTCCCCTGGACTGGTGGTATTAGTCCCCTGCAGACTGCTGGTAAAAAGCACCTGCTGGAACTGAAGGTGCACTGGCCATCGGGCACTCCTAAGTATTGTCCAAAAGCAGGTGGCCTAATGCTTTCTGGGAAGTGAAGTCCAACTCTCCACCAAGTTACAGCTACCATCTTCCCAGGACCTCCAGAAGGGGACACAGCTTCTTCTCTACCTTGCAGCTGCCAAGGCTTCTTGGTAGCTAGTCCAGTCATCACCACCTTTACTCGACGCTGCAACTCGAGGAGACAACGCAATACATGCAGCCAACATCAACAGTGACTCCGCTGTCGAGTTTTTGCATCTGCGTTTTCACCTGCACAGTCACAGTGGGAAAACCAGCAACCGCAGCTCTCGTTCTGCACCAAGAATAGCCACAAACCACTGGATGTGGTCACCTTTGAATATGGGATGCCTGAAGTAGATAGAGTTATTCTGCCTGGTGAACCTTGGTTCAGGGGCCCATCCAAGCTTAAATCCCAGTGGGCTTTCCCCAAACTCGACCTGTAAGTGACCAAGAGTCACAAGTACCAACTTCAGCATCCGCTGCTCTCGTCTTTCAGCACCAAGGATAGCCAGCACACCTCTGCACCCGGGCCTCACAAACAGATTCAATTGTTCTAACTGCTGCAGCTTGGTCCTGGGATCCGCACAACCTGAACTACAAGTCGGTTCCCTTGAACTCACCCCACAAGTGGCTGAGTGTCACTAGTGATTTTCCCCATTGACAGCAATGTTAAAGGTTTGACAGCTTGAATTGTGTTGAATTGTTTTGCACTTGCAAATCTATAATTAAATTAAAAATCTCCTCTATTTATATAAATTGATGTTTGACTTCTTTCAAGTCATGTCAGTTACATAGTGTCCCTGTTGGTGATCTAAAATCCTTATAACATGCTCCTCTCGTAAAGCTTAACTGCTCTTTGCCAGACTACCAGGACTGAGCTGGGGATTTATTATTGTGAATCCAAGGAACATCACTGGAGTATTGTGAAAGTATTACATTGTGAAGCCTAACCAGCATCACTGCATAATACTCCATTTTCCTACAGATCTTTTCACCATTTGTTTCTTCCACCCATAAGGTTCCCTACAGTGTTCCACAGGAATCATCATTGAGCCCTATTTTAGTTAATGTATATGTTTCACTGCTTACTAGCCTTATTGGTAACCATAGTTTGATATTGCTATCTTATGCTGATGACTAACATTTAGTGATGCTGATGACAAATAAGAGGTCGATAAAATCTACAAGCTGACCTTTCCAGTGTGGCCAACTGGAAGCAGTCTAATTCCATTATGTTAAACAGAGACAGAAAGCTGATTTTGGATAAACAAATTATTGCTGTTTCTTCATCCTGCTTCCACCCTATGAAGATATGCCATTAAAAGCTTCCACTGCTTCCAGACCAGGTCCTTCAGTCTGTAATCCAGGCATTGGTTTTGTCTTGTCTGAACTAATCCAATGTTTTATATTTTGGCTCTCTATTAAATGTCTGCACTGTCTTCAATGGATGGAGGATGCTGCTGCTCGGGTTGCTCTTGCTCTCCCCCATTTCTCTGCCACATGCGCTCATAGGAGAGCTCTTCATTATCTCTCAGTTAAAGCTTGCATCAAATTCAAGGTGTTGTGTATTGTTCACAAAGGGGCAGTTTTATCAAAATATCACACAACACAGCGCAACAAGACACCTTGCTGACTTGTGTTGTGTGACAGGAAAATAGCACGAATGTGCTATATTTGATATTATAGGCTTCATTCCCGCCCTCTCCTTCCAGCACAAAAACAATCTTCTGAAACTTTCTATGTGTGCTGCAGGATGCAGAACATGTAGGCAGGGGAAAGAACAAGGAGAAATAAACATATTTTGACACGTTATGCCCACCAGGGAAGGTGTAACCTTTTGACACAATATTATATTTGGGCGCGAAATGTTGGAACTATTTCTCTTTGCCTAGGCTAAAGTCAATTGACTACTAGAAAAAAAATAAAACCTGGCTATTTGATCAGTGCCGTCACCTGCTTCATATTTGGCCAGTGTTGGCCAGCACCTAGACACAGAGAGGATAACTATTTTGCACTTTACAGACAAATAAATAAATAAGTATGACTTGTCTGACAGTTAACATGACTTGCTCATTAAGTGAGTAGTGTCCCTTTCTTTTCCTTTTCACATGCTTGCAGGGTGAATCGGTTTGTGCTTACAATACCTATTAAGAGTTAGAAATTTGCAATAAGCTAGAAATATACTTCCATGCCATGCAACTCTTCTTATGTGTGTGAAAAATACTTATGTTCCCCAACATTTAACAATATGACGGTAAGACAGCGTTAAAAGCAGTGCAAAATGTCAAATTAATTTTCTATTTTTGCATTTTTTAAGATGACTGCATGCATGATAAATGCGATTTACTACAATTTACTTAGCCAATATTAGTTTTCAGCTGCTATTTGTTCAATCACCAATGTATGTTTCTAATGTCCTTTTACGTACCAGAAGTACTCTCTGCTATCCTGAAATTAATGTTTGTTATTGTGCAAACACCTTGTGGACTTGCAGTCATTTTGATACATGCAGCAGAGGGACTGTTTTCAGGTGGTTGCTGCAATTTTCTTAGGAGAATTGCTCAGCGTTTGTGACTGCTACTTGTAAAATCTAACGCATGGATAATGAGTGGGTCAATGTTTTCCAGCCCCTGTGCACATCACTGTTTGTGCAGGAATCAGAATTCCAAATAGTGGGGTATTTACCGCACCTAATAATTACCAGGTGAGTTACATACCTCAGCATTCATCGGCATGTCAAATCTCCCGAATTTGAGGGGGGGGGGGCAGCCTCGTATTTACCACGTGTGTATTTTGGCTCAGTTAGCATGAAAATCTGCATGTTATTCCCCAAAAACGTGGAATAGATACTATTTATCCCACCCAATAAATTCCCAATCCCATAATGTCAGATTTTATCGCTGTGATTTGACACACTCCTAATCAGAGCCTTTTGCAAAGAAAACAGGTGGGGTAGTGTATTTTTTCTCTAATTTTTTTAGAGAGTTTTCTATAGCGCCTGCAAGACCCGAGGGTATCAGGGCGCTTCACAACAGTACAGGCAATCAAAATAACAAATTCATAATTATACAGGAAGGTTTCACAAGGGCATAGAAGATGGAGTGTAGGCAGTGGTTGGGGGGGTGGGAATTAGTGTGAACGCTGACTCTTTTCTGAGATGTTGGTAGGTTGAGGAGGAATTCTTTTAGTTGCTTCTTGAAGATCTGGAGGGAGGGGTTTGATCTTATGTGAACTGATATGGAGTTCCAGATTTTGGGGGCGTTGCTTGTGAAGGAGCATGCCCGGTTTTTTTCTTTCTGAGTTTTGGGCTGGATGAGGAGAAAGGTGTTGGAGCTTATTAGTGTTCTTGTCTGTCCTGCTTTCATGAGTTTAGTGGCAAGGTATTCTGTTTTCCCAGTGTGTAGGGCTTTGTGAGTTAGACAGGCAGTTATGAAGTTGCAGCGGGCTTCGATTGGGAGCCATTTTAGTCTTTTCAGGGAGGGGGAAATGTGGTCACATTTTTTTATTTCTGTCACCATTCTGGCCGCTGCATGGAGAGTGGATCTAATGGGAGCAAGCTGGGATTTAGCCATGCTGGTGAGGATGGAGATCCCGTAGTCTAGTCTGGAGAGTACCAGTGCTTGCGTGGCATGTTTTAGGTCATCTGGTGGTATGAATGGTTTGATTTTGTTCAGTAGTTTCAGGCTGTTGAAAGCATTTTTCGCATTATTGTTTATGTGGTCCTGCATGGTCAAGTTGGTGAAGCAATACCATTCTCTGTACATATTTTCTCATTGTTCAAAAACTGTAAACTGCTTCTAGCTCTCTTCCATTGTTGGTAATGACATATTCTCAAAAATACCCAGAAAAGTCTTTCCGTAGGAGCGAGAGCTCAGGAGGTTTCTGATGATGTTACAAATTACAAGGGAGAATTCAATAAACCCCTTCATAAATCAACAAGAGGTATGTATGAGCTGGGACACTGCAGACGGACATAATGACATGTGGGAGAAAGAGACCATGAGGCTTTGAAATAATCTTCAGTACTCCGGGGATAACCTTCCAGAAACAAACAGAGTCATTAAGATCTTCCACCACCTGTGCTCCAAGACTCCATTTAATATTGTTAACTTTTATTTAATGAGCTGTTGTTCAAACAAACTCTGCCTCTAGTGAATTTACTGCCTTAGGGAGGTTATTAAGTTGGTAGCAAGGACACAATCTTCTCTGCTAACAAGTAACACATTTATATAACTATGGTGATTAAGAACATTTTGCTTTTCAGTCTGTGAACTATCAACCCATATTTACAATCTTTGTGAACATCCCCGGATAATCCTTTGTTTGTAATTTGGGTATTATGCAGCCCATCCTCTTCTAGGCACTTTTGGGCAGATTTAAAACGATTTTGTATTGGGGCGCTTCACACTTATGGTGCAGCCCCGACAGTGGCGTAACGAAACTTGAGGTGGCCCCCTACATAGTACATGGAGGGGCCCCCTTTGGATTCACTCTGAAGCTCTCAGGCCAGGGCACTGTGCTGAGGTGGCCTGCTGGAGCTCGGACCCCCTGCACCGCTGGGTTTGTGGGGGGCCTTTGTTATGCCACTGAGCCCCGACAGAAATGTATTTTTGTTGTGGTTTACTGAGCCAAAGTAATGAAAGACAGCACAAAGTGGCACCTCATATTACTTTCCATTGGAAAGGCATTCCATGGTGGAGTATGGGTGTTCCCATGCATCCACCCTAGAGAGGTGTAATGAAGAGAAATATATTTAATTTCTCCTGCATATTCTGCAGCACACAGAAAGAGGAAAACTTGTTAAGGATTGTTTTTGTGCTGGATTGGATATCTTTCTGCACAAACATAATCCTGCCTGTTACACAGGCACACTTGTACCATGGTGCAAGGGTGTTTGTGTAGGCCCTAGGCAGCACACAGTGCACCAGCTCTATGAGGCAGCGGAAATGCGCCATATCTTAGATGATATGGAATATTTCTGCTGTCTCCCTTTCACGCAACACAGCGCATGTTGCCCTACTGCATTGCATTATGCGAAATATAAGATAATATGCATCTCTCATTTTTTTAAGCTTAAAGAGAAAGTTTATTGAAGATTAATACAATATTTAAAAGATATCAATACATTTAATAACAGGAAAGAAATAATACAATAGCAGTTCAATTTCCTAAAAATCACATTAGTGGGGAGCACAATAAATATATTAATACTTTAAATAATAAGTATATATGCATATATTAAATATATTAGGAGAAAGAGTTATAAACAGTAGAATTAAATACAATAAAAAGGTAAAGAGAAACAATTCATGGCGGTTTAGAAACCTCCTCATTTCTAGGAAAATGATTGCACGAAGAATAAGCCAAAGAGTTTAGGTAATTTGTAATAGGTTACCATAACATACCTCTTTTAATATCTAGGAATACAGGATAAACATAAGCTCTATCCAACCGATGGGTGTAACATATACCATACCACCAAGCCTGAAAGGATAATTGGGAAGAGTCCTTCAAAGTTTTTGTAATATGTTGAAAAGCAACAGCCAACAATAAATCTAAGATTATAATAGAATTTTTTGGAAGACGTAACCAGTCAGCGGCAAGGCTATCTAAAAATATATTTGCAAAGGTTAAGGTCATTTGAGTTTTAAAAATAGTATTAATTTGATTCCATACTTTAACCCAAAATTGAAATGTATATGGTCACTCAAAAGCATGTGTCTAAGATCTGAAACCGTCTCATTACAGGACCAACATGAGGACGAAAGATCAGAATTCATTTTATGTAAAGATGAAGGTGTAATTAATAACCTATTATATATAAAAAATAAAGTTTGAATTGCATTAGCTGCTCTTGAGGATTTTTGTATTTTAATCCACACTTTGTTCCATAAAGAAGATGAAAGTGAAATATCCAAATCTTTCTCCCATTGTAGTTCTATTACTGATTTAGTTCTATCTTCAGGAAGAGCTGTAATTGTTTGATAACTACAAGAAGCTGATGCTGACTATAATAACAGATTCTTAATTGGAGAAGGGCAGACCGAAGGTGTTTGCTGAACTGAAAAAATATTGATAAGAATTATTTACAACATGTATTAGAGCATCATATTTCTTATTAAAAGAGGATGGAAACGAAAAAAGAGATTGTGCTGGTTCAAAAGAAAGAGGGGAATCATTTTCAAATAGTTGATGTGCCCATCTTAACCCCTTCAGATGCCACGATTTCCAGTAGATGTTCTATTATTCAACTTGATGAGTTTGTTGTACCAAATTAATGAAAATGAAAAAGGAACAACAAAAGACTTTCCATCTTCAACCCATAAAGGTAAAAAAGCAGAAACATTGTCAGTCAATAATTATGAAGCTTGCTTAAGAGAAAATGCCAAATGATAAGAGCGAAGATTGGGAAAATTAACCCCTCTGCAGGTTTTAGGTCTCATCAATTTTTGGAGGGACTTTCTGGGTCTCTTATTATTCCATAAGAATTTAGTTAAAATAGAGTTCAACCTCTTAAAGTAACCATTTGGAAAATTAATTGGAATATTTGTTAATTAACAGAGAATGACAGGACGTAACATAATCTTTAGATAATCTAATCTACCCCACCAGGATAAAAATAAAGGGTTCCATTTAGATATAAGAGACTCAAGGATAGAAAATAATTGCAAAAAATTACAAGAAATTGTATCTTTAAAAGAAGGTTTCAAACCAAAGACCAAGATATTAAATTTTATCATTGTTCCAGTGAAAATTTAAAGATTTAAAATCATCAGGAAGGCGAAATGTATTTAAAGGGAGAATTTCACACTTTTCTTTATTTAACTTATGCCCTGAAATAGAAGCAAAATGTTGTACTTCGAAAAGAAAAGAAGGAAGTTAAGATTTCGGATTTGACATAAAAAGTAAGATATCATCAGCATAAGCCGAAACTTTTATCTGTCCCTTCCCCAAACTGAAACCATGTAAATTTGGATTACCCTTAAGTTTCAATAAAAAGTGTTCTAAGGCAAGAACAAACAAAAGCGGTGACAATGGACATCCCTGACAAACTCCTCTATGAATTGAGAACGAGGGAGGGATGAGACCATTTAGAAAAATAGCAGCCTTAGGAGAAGAATATGATAATAATAAGATAAGATTTCTGAATTTAGTTCCAAAGCCAAACCATGAAAGAGTTGAAAAAAATAAAGAACCAATTAACACGATCAAAAGCTTTTTCAGCATCTAGAGCAATTGCAGAGAAAGAATCCCTATACATCACAGACTCACTTAAAATATTAAAAAATGAGCATGTGTTGTCCGATAATAAGCTTCCTTTAATAAAGCCAGACTGCTCTTTACCAATTAACTTAGGGAGAATCAATCACAAATGCATAGCAATAATTTTAGCAAAAATTGTATAATCAAAATTCACTAGAGATATAGGTCTATAATTCTTACAAAACTTTGGATCTTTGTTATCTTTTGGTATAAGAACTATTAAAGCCTCTTGAAAAGACCCTCCAGAGGATTTTGTGTTAACAAAATAAGTAAAAAGTTTAAATAATCTTGGAACTAATAATTTAGAAAAGTTTAAATATAATTCAATAGTAAAACCATCTGGGCATGGAGCTTTACCTTTTTTAATAAGATTTAGTGCATTGAGAATGTCTTTAACAGAGATATCATTCTCAAGAGCAGTAAATTCAGAAGAGGGAAGTACAGGTGGATTAGTGGTAGACAAGTATTGATCAATAAGGTCCTGCGTGGGAACAGAATTAGGAGTACATAACTGTGTGAAGAAATTAACAAATTCATCCAAAATGTCTTCTTTCTTGTGTAATAAAAAATGGAAAGAGTTATAAATAGATTCTATCTTTGTTCTATCTTTTTTAATTTTAAAATAATTTGCTAGAAGTTTTCGTTATTTAATTTGACCCCCATAATACTTAGCACTGGAGTTAAGAAGATAAGAATTAGCAATATCAGTCGAGTTTTTATTGAAAGTAAATTTTGCTCGAAGTAATTCATTAAGACAACTTGCAGACTTGGAAGAGTATTATAGGTTTTCTAACTGTTTAATATGATCCATTAAATTAAGTAATTTTTTATCAGCCATTTTATTTTTATTGGCAACATAAGAAATAATAAAATCTCTAATAATCTGAACAGATAGCTGAGGGGTATCGTTTTCCACAAACAATTGTGTAGTAAACTTTTCAAAAAGCTGAGTAAAATTAGTATCAAGAAGTAATGAATTATTAAATCTCCATCTATTACTTGGCTGAGTATGAGCCATAAGATCAAGATCCATACTCTCTGGAGCATGATCAGAGATTAATATGGAACCAATTTCCAAACTCAAAATGTGTTGTACGAGATGCTGTGAGACAAATAAATAATCAATCCTCGATTGGGAAGAATGTACTGGAGAAAAAAAGGAAAAGTCCTGTAATGTGGGGTTACACAATCTCCAAACATCTGTTAATGCTCTATGTTTAATCATGGAAGTAAACTGTGAAAATATGGTGGATGGTACAAATCTAGAAATGGATTTACGATCAAGAAAAGGATCCATAACCATATTGCAGTCTCCTCCAAAAATCAAATATTCATCCGAAAGATTCATTAACTTAGCTAATATATCATTCCAAAAGGATGTATCAGGTTGGGTTGGAGCATAAACATTAAATATAGTTAAAGGTACTTTATTAATATTAATTGAAACTATAACCCATCTACCCTACTCATCAGAATCTTGCGAAGAATCAGAAATGTTCAAAGCTTTACCACACAGTATAGTAACCCCATTTGTTTTCCCCGTACCAGGAGATGCAAAAACATGATCTACCCAGTGTCTTTTATGTTTGGCCACCTCATCACCTGTTATATGAGTCTCTTGCAACAGAGCAATATCAGCTTTCAATTTTAAAATATGTGTTAAAACACTTTGACTCTTTATTGGGGATCCCAAACCTTTAACATTCCATGAAAGAAATCTAATTGTCATTTAATATAAAGAATATGTAATATGACCATGAAATGAATGTATTTAAACCACATAATAGTATGGAGAAATTTAACCGAAAAAAAAACATTTGGTGTACAGAAAGAGAAAAATAGAACTATGAACATGAGAAAATAAAAGATAAGAAAAAAAGGAGGAAAAAAGTAGTGGGGAAGCGCTGAGAGGAGACCAGTGGGGCAGGAGCCCTTTAAATCTGAGTAGCGCTCCCGCCGTCGCGGGAAGCGCTGAGAGGAGACCAGTGGGGCAGGAGCCCTTTAAATCTGAGTAGCGCTCCCGCCGTTGCGGGAAGCGCGGGGGCGACGCACGGGCGAAGCCCGGGCCAAGGGCGGGCCCGTCCTTGCCCGTCATTGCCAGGAAGAGGCAGGGCAGGGCCACCCCCCTGACATTTCTCCAAAAAGCTTTTTGGACTAGATACCTACGAGCATAGGGCTGCCTGAAGGTACCATGTTGATTTGTTTGCTCTCCTTTCCTTTTAACCTTCTCTTTCAACTGTCGCGCTGTGTTTTGCTGAGGGGGCAGGAGCCCTCTAAATTCTATTTTTTCAACTGGACTGGCCGCAAGGCCCATTTCATGAAGGAACCCTTTGTCCCTCGCCTGCTATCGACGGGAAGAGGCTGGGCTGGGCCCCCTCTCTTTAACTTTGTGCCCTAAGCCGGTCCCCTAGTGATTAGAGCCCTTTTTCTCTTTTGTATTAAGGGAAATTTCTTCAGACATACGAATACAGCTCCCTGAGTTACCGGCCACTACGTAAAACATGGGCAAAAGGAAGCACTCAAAATTAAACACCTCAACAAATTTAAAAGACAGTTCATCTATATTAAAATACATTTCTGGGGCGATGGGAGTGATAGACAAGCAAATTGCCACTGTTGAAGGGAAAATGTCATTATCTAAAGAGCAATCTCGTGATTCATTAGGGTCTGTACTACCGCAACATAACTCCCCATCTAGTGAACTTGGGGATGGACACTCAAAAGTAAGGTTTACAAACGGCTGTATTAAAGACTCTTCGAACATAATCTATTCTATGGATGAAATATCCCCTGTTGCTAAGCGACCAAGGAAACCGGAGACGGGCCTGGTGGACAAGACCTCCAAAAAAACGCCAGTGATAGACTTAATAACTACTCCAATAAAAAAACATTAAAAAAAACTAATTTGGAAGAAACCCTCAACCTTAGCAGGAGACACTATTCGATTACTCCTCATAAATCTCCACGAGATAGTAAACTCATTGAAATTATCTATCGGAGCCACTCTGGACTCAATGTCGGAGCGCCTAAAGGGGGTGGAGTCTAGTCTTGAGGCTGGCCTAGAAACAATAAAGTCCTTACAATGGGAAGACACGCATTTTACAAGAAAGGACCCCAGAAATACAACAACACACAATCTATTCCGTACAACAGGCCAGTTAGTATACATCGGAACGTTAACTCCCAGAATGAGCCCCAATCTCATCCAATAGCTCCTCCTTCTTTGAACCAATATAACCAACCCTCCTTTCCACCACATAATCCTTCTTCAGATAAAAAAGTTCTAAATCCCACTCTATGTAAGACAGCGAGCAGTGCTACGCGCAGGGCAGCGAATACCTATCCCTATTTAAACCCAGGGAGAAATACAACTAGCAGGCCTAGATCCCCGAATCTCGCTTACCTCCCTAGTGACCTGTTACATCTTCCCCCGGAGGCTACACCATATGTTGTGGTCTTGGCTAATGTCCCACCGATAGATGGCCAACAACGAGAAACTTGGACGGCCTTGAGAAACAAGGCCCTCAATTGGATCGGGGCCCGAATGGGCCCTGGAATGGTGAGGACTCTTTTTGATGATATAAAAATGGTCAGAAGAATTAAATGGATAGGAATCAGCAGGAAAGCGCTGACGGGAGATTGGTTGGTCCTTTCTTTTGGCTCACCGAATTTAGTGAATAGGATTATTCATGACCTAGGAGCCAGACAAGCTACTTTACAAGGAATCTCGCTATTACCCCTGGGATATTTTTACCAAAGACCAGAGGGGAATAACTCCATCTGCTCACAGTGAGCTGTAGCACCCTCATCCAGTCCAGACTTGTCTATAATGTGCAACAGATTCTATCCTCTTTCAACGCTGGAAAATATAGATTGACTCGATATGAAACAGTTAGCTCTCCATGAGAGAGAAGCACAGATAATACATAGATCAGGGACGGAATTACAAAAGGAAGGTACATCACATACAACGGTTTCTATAAGGAATGAGATATTACCTCATCTAAGCCAGTGCGATGATGAATCCAGAAATATACCAAATACCATTATGGGCGATATCCCCCCTCCTTCCCCAAAGAACCAGGCCTGGAATTTTAAACAGAATTTTAACCAGAAACCTGAAATAGTCTTACTATTTTGGAATATTGCAGGTCTAGCAAATAAGTTAGGCAACGAGATCTGGGCTAACTTTTTAGAAGATTATTCATGTGTTTGTCTACGAGAGACATGGCTTTTAACCCCTGCCCATTTAAACGGCTACAAAACATTCCATACTCCTGCCGAGCAGTCCAGGTATGGTAGACCTAAAGGGGGACTGTGTACATATATCTCCAATAAGTTGACCTTACAGAATTTAGTGATGCAATTCATGAGTCCATACTACCAAATGATAGAGAGTGACTTAGATCACAAGACCCACCTAGTCATTATTAATTTTTATAATAATGTCGCTCCAGGACAATTTTTCAACATTCTTGTGGAAATGGGAAATGACCTAAAAAAAATATGTGGAAAAAATAACCGCGAGATCCTATTGGTTTGGGGTGGTGATTTTAACGTCCATCCATGTAAAGAAACTTCTGATAAGATATGTGGTTGGGTCTCGGAAGGTGTAGATGCAAGCCTCCATTTCTCTCACAACACTCAAGGAGATGAAATGAATCTACTGGCCCAAATCTATAACTTATCTTTTGTAAGTGAATTATTTTTGGATGAACCGCAGTTTAAACCAACATATAACGGAAGGGGCGTAAATACTGTGATCGATTATGTCCTAATGTCAACCCACTTTGCACACTATCTTACAAACTATACCTTGCATGACATCGCAGTTAGCGACCACTACCCCCAGAGTATGAATCTTCTACTATCCCCTCTTTTAGCAGCTAGGGAACATAGTATTACACTGGTAGACTACATTGAATTGGTCCAGCGTAACGGATACACTATGAAGTGGTCACAGACAGACACCAAGGTTTTGTTGAAACAGATAATATGCCAATGTAAACAAGCTTTCGCAGACTGTCTAAGAGACAACCCACAACCAGGGCAATGTCTTAGTGCATTTACGACGATCACTCAAACCATAAAAGAAGCCCTCAC
The DNA here is from genome assembly GCF_031143425.1 of Pleurodeles waltl. Classification (NCBI taxonomy): domain Eukaryota; kingdom Metazoa; phylum Chordata; class Amphibia; order Caudata; family Salamandridae; genus Pleurodeles; species Pleurodeles waltl. Next base: position 583,790,028 of record NC_090451.1, read on the forward strand.
TATCAGAAGCGGTAAGATAGGGAAAAAAAGGATGTGCGGATGGTTTGACCATGATTGCACCCAAGCACATAAGAGATTGAAACAGGCTTTAAATGCCCAGAAAAGGTGCTTAAGTGATATCCGTAAACGCAGACAGGAATATAAGAGAGCAATAAAGGAAAGGAAACTGACTATGAAAACAACCTTGTGGGAAACTCTCCATATAGCAAGTCGTAAGAAAGATAACATACTCTTTTGGCAGACAATAAATTCCCCCGTGTTAGGGGAGAAAGACATTCCCAGAATGGAAATTGCCATCTCTGAAGAAGACTGGGTTGTATATTTCTCCAAAATATACTCATTAGCGAGTGACATAACAGATCGCACACATGATCATGATCCACAGGAAGGGCCGCGCCTGGTCATAACCCCCCAATTTAGCCTTCAGGAGGTAGAGGAAGCTATAATAATAAGCAAATCAGGGAAAGCGCCGGGCCCTGATGGTGTCCCGATCGACATATTCAAGGCCAATATAGAGCTGTGGGGTCCTATACTGACACAGACTCTGAGGGCTATCTGCATATGTGGACCCCTACCATCTTGGAGAGATTCCAACATTATCCCAATATACAAAAAGGGTGACCGCCTTAATCCAGCCTGCTACAGGCCAATCTCCCTGCTGGACACAACAGCTAAATTAGCAGGGAGAATAATACTGAACAGGCTGCAAACATGGGCGGAAGAAAAGAACGTTTTATCCCCGGTCCAGTATGGATTCAGGAAAGGGATCGGAACAGTGGAGCAAAGTTTAAAACTAAGCCTCATTATCGGAAAGTATACTAAGATCAGAGCAGGCAATCTCTACCTGGCCTTTATTGATTTATCATCAGCTTTTGACTGTGTAATTCATGACAAATTATGGGACATTTTAAATAGCATGGGGGTAGAACCGGCCTTAATTCAATTTATCTGTGAAATGTACACAGGGTGCAGAGCAAGAGTGAGGTATGGCTTAAAAGGGGAATGTACTCGCCCCTTTGGTCTATACAGAGGAGTGCGCCAAGGCTGCGTTCTTGCTCCGCTCCTATTTTCAATGCATATAAATAATCTAGATAAAGAATCGGCCACAAAGTGTAAAGACCTACCCCAAATAGACAACCGACCAGTCCCGGCATTACTCTACGCAGACGACACAGTATTAATGGCCAGGACCCCAATAGCTCTCCAGAAACTCCTAACTACCTGCATCACATATATGTCACAACTGGGTCTCACTGTCAATCGCTCCAAAACTTTTATCATGAATTGTGGAGGGAAGCGCGGTAAGACTTATAACATCACTATTGCAGAAAGCAAGGTCGAAACCGCGCAAACCTTCTCGTACTTGGGCATAATGTTCGATAAGCTGGGTTCCTGGGCCAACTGTAGGAAGACGAAGAGAGTGCACCTGATTAAAACAACGATGGCATTACGACTCTTCTCCAAAAGGCTTGGGGGGGTTACACCGTCAAACATGATAAAGATTTATAAAGCCAAGTGTATTCCGGCAGCTATGTATGGGGCAGGAATTTGGGGACATACAAATTGTGACCTAATGCAGACAGTGGAAAATTATTTTTTAAGACACCTACTGAGGGTACCAAATGGTACTTCTTCATATGTCATTGATTCGGAACTTGGGGTTCCCTTTATTGCAGACTTGATAAAGATCCAGCCACTGCTATTATGGCATAAAGTTTGGACCTCGGAACATACCGGTTTTAATAAGGTTATCCTGATTGATTGTATGAAGTCATTACATACATCAAGGGTACCATGGCTAAAATACAGTAGGATCTTTTTCGAAAAAATGGGCAATAAAGACTACTACATAAACCCTCTTTCGCTGGGGAAGATATCTAGGAAGGACCTGAGTATTCTGGCATTAAAGTATCTAGAAGACACACGTTGGTGGGTTGAATAAAAAAAAAACACTGTCATTCATAACCAAATAATTTTGACGGTCGAGGGCATGCAGCCGTATTTGGCAAACGTGGTTCACCCTCGCCATCGCTATGTCCTTACTAGATTCAGGCTAGACACGTTCCATCGTCTAGTTTCATTTCCAACTATGAACGATTGGTCCACCTTGCTAAAACCATGCCCCTGTGATGCAAAGACACCTCAATCCACAATTCATGTGATTTTATTTTGCAATTTCTATGCCCACCAGAGGAAGCGCCTAGTAGTTCCACTTTTAAGGTCAATTAATCTCCCCCAATGTCGTTCAGCCTATGCCTGCCTTCAGTCACTATCTTCCTTAGAGATTTGTGGTACTTTGGCTATCTTTTTATGTACTGTATTAAAGATAAGGAAATCTATGGGGACGGCAATGTAATTGTAATTTACTGTAACAGGGCTTTTTATTGTTCCATCAGACAGTTTATTGTCGTGTGTTTTTTATTCTTTTATTATTTATTTTTTAATATATTGAAATGTATTATAATTGGAGATTTTCTACGACTTGTACTACTTTTATGACTTATTGAAAGTCGAATAAAGTTTTCTTATCTATCTAGTAAAAGCAAAGGAGATGAAGTTAAAGAAAACAAACATGATATGATAGAGAATGAAACATGAAAACTACAGAAAAAACACAGAACGAGTAATAAAAACATACATATAAGACAAAAACAATGTGGGGGAGGTGAAACCACAAAGGGAAGACGACACAACCTTCACTCCACGACTGCAGATACGGAAGGGAAGAGAGACCCGGCCACACAGGTTGCTACCACAAAAGACAGGTACGTTAATGCATGAAGATCTAAAAGGAGAGGAACATAGGAAACATTCAAATCCCTTAGATAATCTAACACATTTAAGATTACATGAACTAATAATGGGCATATCCATTAAATAAGAGCAAAATGGAAAAACAAAAAATCAATACAATAGTCAAGTCTCTGATATTTTGGAAGTGTCCATTGTTTCACCTATACAAGAATCAATAAATCACTGAAGTAATACTCGATCTTCATATGTTGTGGTCTTATTGTTGTAAGTCACCTTGAACATGGATGGAAGAGACTATACCGAGCATTAAGCGACTTTAATGCTGGATGCATATCCAGACATTTCTTTTGTTTGTCTGCTGTCAACTTAGCATAATCCTGAGCAAAAAAGAGATTGGAACCTGACCACATGATCTGACCTTTAGTTCTTGCTGCTTTGAGAACCTTTAGTAAGTCTACATACTCCAAAAAATAAAGTATTATTCCTCTTGGTTTCTGTGACGTCGAAGCCAAATGTGAAGGATGACCAAGTCTGTACGCTCTTTGTATATTCAAAGCAGTAGAAGTAGGCAGGTCCAAAATCTTAGGCAGAAATGCTTGAAAGAAAGTTAAAGAGTCTGAACCTTCAATTCCTTCAGGTAGACTGTAAATACGTAGATTATTCCTATGGTTCTGATTTTCTCTATCCTCTGCATGCTTTTTCATCATAGTAACTTCGGACTGTAGAGATTGAATAGACGCAACTGAACCCTCAAGCACTTCCACTCTTCGTTCCACACAGGAGACTCTGTTCTCCACAAGAGACCATTTGTCGTCCAATAGTTGTAATTGTTTATTTGTATCCTCCATATATGGTTTAAGCGCTCTTATTTACTAAAGGAGTAACTCCATAGATATACTATCTACAACTTTAATAGCAGATGGAGGATCCTTTTTAGCTGTCTTATTCATGGACGTCGAAACCATTACCGGAAGCATGCACAAAACTTTATTAACAAGAGTAGGAGGAGAAACAGGTGTTGAAGGTGTAGCATCAAGAGAAGTAGCTCCTGTACTCTCCATATTTGATAAAGGAGCAAAAGAGTTTGATGAAAAAATATTATCAGAACTTTTATTGCTCTGTACTTTGTTAGTACTCAATTGAAGGTTCCTAGATCTGCCATAAGCAAAAATATATAATTCTGCCAAAATGTAGTAAATCATATACTTTATGAAGCAAGAGTCCACTCAGAAAAAAGAGTAGAGCGAAAAACAAAATAAAGCTGGACAAAATAGTCTGAAATGCAAGGTATGGTGAACAGAGAGCATAAACACACACCTTTAGGTCAAAAAGTGGAAAAAGAATCCCTCAGGCAGCGAAGCATAAGTAAAAAAGAAAATTGTGAGGTAAAAACAAAAAACAAAATGGCAGTCGCAATGAATTCCACACACTACTGCCATGAAAATCAGCAAATAGGGCATAAAAAATACCTTTTAAGTACTTTTAAGAGGAACAATGCATTCCATGCATGTTCCCCTAACTTTCCTTCACTGCAGGAGTATGAAAATGTGCCCAAGAATATCAGCCGGCTCTCCTGACTCCTGCGGCGGTCAAGGAGCTCAGGAAGTGTGAATAACTAAATCCTGTGAATAACAAGCATTGGCAAAGCCAATAGACCTGGCGTTGTCTGTCAGCGTATTGGCAATCCTTGCTTAATTATAGCTTTGTTGTGGTTTTTGCTAAGCTTTATTGTTTGGGAAGCTGCTTGACCTCAACAAATCTAAAAAATATATATATTTTTTTTTTTTTGGTCTTCAAAAAATAATAGTACCACAGTAATCCCTGGAACTGAAGGGAACTACTTTGTGTGTGGATGTGCTCCTTTTTGAAAGGGCAGCATGCCATAACTCTTAGTGAAGTGAGCTGACACATTGCCCTCGATGAATGCTGGAGTGGGTGAAATAAAACGAGCATGACACAATAATAGACTAATGGATGAAGTCTACTTGAAAATCCATATAAGTAACTATGTTGTACATACTTTAAGTGAAATCAAAAGGTCTTTACTACAAAAGCTTTGGCAAAGCCAATAGGTCTCACCTGTGCAAAAGATATTGGTGTTGGCAATGTGTTTTAGCCATGTTGCACACCACTGTAGATCCTGCTCAGCATGGCAAAAAGGTAGTGGCATGGTGTGTCGTAAAGTGTCATAGAGTGTCGTAGAGTGGCATATAGTGTCGTAGTGTTGAGTGTCATAGAGTAGAGTATTGTGGAGAGGAATGTTGTATGGTGGAGTTTAGAGTCATATAGTGGAATATCGTATAGTGGAGTGGCATAGAGTGAAGTGGCTTAGAGTGGAGTGAAATGGAGTGGATTACAGTAAATAGACTGGGATGGATTATGGTTGAGTGAATGGAATGAATTAATAAATGACTAGGCTTACAAAACACATAGCTACACAGGGAGTGTCCCAGCTCTAAGGCTTATACATGCTTGAAACACTAGAGTTAGAGGCCAAATAAATGGGTTTTTAGCAATTTGTGAAAGGCAGTCTGTATGAAAGTAACTTCTTGCCTGGCATGTTACCCCCATTTTTACTGTATGTATGTTTGTTTTTGCCTGTGTCACTAGGATCCTGCTAGCCAGAACCCCAGTGCTCATAAAGTATGCCCTGTATGTGTTCCCTGTGTGGTGCCTAGCTGTATCACTGAGGCTCTGCTAACCAGAACCTCAGTGTTTATGCTCTCTCCGCTTTTAAAATGGTCACTGCAGGCTAGTGACTAATTTTACCAATTCTCATTGGCACACTGGAACACCCTTATAATTCCCTAGTATGTGGTACCTATGTACCCAGGGTATTGGGGTTCCAGGAGAATCTTATGGGCTGCAGCATTTCTTTTGCCACCCATAGGGAGCTCAGACAATTCTTACACAGGACTGCCACTGTAGCCTGAGTGAAATAACGTCCACATTATTTCACAGCCATTTTACACTGCACTTAAGTAATTTATAAGTCACCTATATGTCTAACCCTCACTTAGTGAAGGTTAGGTGCAAAGTTACTTAGTGTGCGGGCACCCTGGCACTAGCCAAGCTGCTCCCACATTGTTCAGGGCCAATTCCCCGGACTTTGTGAGTGCGGGGACACCATTACACGCGTGCACTACGTATAGGTCAACACCTATATGTAGCGTCACAATGGTAACTCCGAACATGGCCATGTAACATGTCTAGGATCATGGAATTGCCACCCCAATACCTTTGTGGTATTGGGGGGACAATTCCATGCATCCCTGGGTCTCCAGCATAGAGCCTGGGTACTGCCAAACTAACTTTCTGGGGTTTTCACAGCAGCTACCGCTGCTGCCAACCCTCAGACAGGTTTCTGCCCCCCCCCGGGCCTGGGCAGCCCAGTCCCAGGAAGACAGTACAAAGGATTTCCTCTGAGAGAGGGCTTTACACCCTCTCCCTTTGGAAATAGGTGTGAAGGGCCTGGGAGGAGTAGCCTCTCATGGTGTCTGGAAATACTTTGAAGGGCACAGATGGTGCCCTCCTTACATAAGTCAGTCTACACCGGTTCAAGGATCCCCCCAGCCCTGCTCTGGTGCAAAACTGGACAAAGGAAAGGAGAGTGAACACTACCCTGACCAGCACCTCTCAGGGGAGGTGCCCAGAGCACCTCCAGTGTGTCCCAGACCTCTGCCACCTTGGATGCAGAAGTGTGAGGGAACAACGGACAGCTCTGAGTGCCCAGTGCCAGCAGGTGATGTCAGAGACCCCTCCTGATAGGTGTTTACCTTTCTCTGAAGCCAAACCTCCTCTGTGGGCTATTTAGGGTCTCTCCTGTGGGTTTCTCTTCAGATAACGAATGCAAGAGCTCACCAGAGTTCCTCTGCACTTCCCTCTTCGACTTCTGCCAAGGATCGACCGCTGACTGCTCCAGGACGCCTGCAAAACCGCAACAAAGTAGCAAAAAGACTACCAGCAACATTGTAGCGCATCATCCTGACAGCTTTCTCAACTGTTTCCTGGTGATGCATGCTCTGAGGGCTGTCTGCCTTCACCCTGCACTAGAAGCCAAGAAGAAATCTCCTGTGGGTCGACGGAATCTTCCCCCTGCCAACGCAGGCACCAAACTTCTGCATCACCGGTCCTCTGGGTACCCTCTCATCTTGACAAGCACAGTCCAGTGGCCCTTCTGTCCAAATTTGGTGGAGGTAAGTCCTTGCCTCCCCACGCCAGACAGTAATCCTGTGTTCTCCATGAACTGCAGCTGCTATGGCTTCTGTGCTATTTTGCAAGACTTCCTTCATGCACCCCCTAGCCCTGGTCCCCAGCACTCCGTCCTGCATTGCCCAACTCGCTGAGTTGGACTCCGACTTCGTGGGACTCCCTTTTGTTGTGCTGAGACGACCGCCATGCTCAGATCTTCTGAATGCCTGTTCAGACGCTTCTGCGGATGCTGCCTGCTTCTGCATGGACTCTCTCTGTTGCTGAGCACCCCCTCTGTCTCCTCCTCCAAGGGGCGACCTTCTGGTCCTTCCTGGGCCCTGGCAGCACCCAAAACCTTCAACCGCGACTCTTGCAGCTAGCAAGGCTTGTTTGCGGTCTATTTGCGTGGAAACAACTCTGCATCCTCCAGCACGCTGTGAGACATCTTCTGACCAAAGGAGAAGTTCCTGGCACCTTCTGTTGTTGCAGAATCTTTAGCTTCTTCCACCCAGAGGCAGCCCTTTTACACCTTCATCCGGGGCTTAATGGGCTCCTGCCCCCCATGGACACTTGCGTGACTCTTGGACTTGGTACCCTTCCTTTACAGGTCCTCAGGTCCAGTAATCCATCTTCAGTGCTTTGCAGTCAGTTGTCCTTGCAGAATCCCCTATCTCGACTTTACTGTCTTTCTGGGGTAGTAGGGTAACTTTACTCCTACTTTTCAGGGTCTTAGGGTGGGGTACCTTGGACACCCTTAGTGTTTTCTTACACTCTCAGTGACCCTCTACACACTACACTAGGCCTGGGGTCCATTCGTTCTTCGCATTCCACTTTTGGAGTATATGGTTTGTGTTGCCCCTAGGCCTATTGTCTCCTATTGTATTCTATTGTGTCCTACAGTGTTTGCACTACTTTTCTAACTGTTTACTTACCTGATTTTGGTTTGTGTGTATATTTTGTGTATATTATTTACCTCCTAAGGGAGTATATCCTCTGAGATACTTTTGGCATATTGTCACTAAAATAAAGTACCTTAAGTGGTATAGTAGGAGCTTTGCATGTCTCCTAGTTCAGCCTAAGCTGCTCTGCTATAGCTACCTCTATCAGCCTAAACTGCTCGAACACTACTAATCTACTAATAAGGGATAACTGGACCTTGCACAAGGTGTGAGTACCACAAGGTACCCACTATAAACCAGGCCAGCCTCCTACAGTCAGCTAGTAGGTGAGAAATTGGTTCAAGGTTACGCGGGACCATGCTATTGGCTGCACATTTTTTTTTTCGAAGAGGGATAGCATTTGCCTTCTTTCATGTATCAGGGACAGTGACCACTAAAGATAATGCATACAGGGCCCCTGCTTCGATATGGAGAGCAGCCACCAGGGGAACATAAAACGCAAAACCAAAAACCACTGCTATTCCCAACTTTTTAATAAATAAGGGTATAACTCCTAAGGATATACCTTCAAAATAGGAATGGAGACATATGTAAAATAGATTAGGAATATTTTCGACATTTACTTAATCATTCACACTAATATATATTAATGTTACATCACATGAACATTTAATTATTCAAAACTATAGATGTATGTTTCTGCAAAAGACTCAATAAACCAATGTAGTGTAATACAAACTTGAAACAATTTCTGCTTGACTTCGTGGGGTTCTTACACGTAAACATTCAGTCAACAAGTTACCCTGTCGTTCACTATACACATACCACACATCCCAACATCATACTCAAACTTCACTTGTCAGAAGTAAAATCACTACTGATCACAGTCATAAAATTGGAATAGCATTATTGATTTGAATTGATATGTCAATTATTGCATAATCTGAATACCAATATATAGCCCATCTTATCTCGCTTGTTGTTTGTGGCTTCTATTGATTTTGCCGATATACAACCGACCATCACCAATATATTTCCTTATTATCCAGTAATCTGTGAGGTCCGTCTGGTTAAGTATTGTTCTTTCTCCAATTCAATGTTGATCGGCAGCGCATGTTTCGGTGGGAACTGTACATCTGTGGGAGCCACCTTCTTCAAGGTGTAAGGGCTAAAAAGAAACCGTGTGAGATCCCAGTATAATTCTAAAATAGAAACAAGAAAAGAATAAGAAAATGTTCCAATATCCTTCCTGTAGATTTAAGCTAGGCAAGTATCGTTTGTAAAAGTACTGAAGATGTGAGGAGGCAATATGCACCAAATGATCAGATCAAAGACCACAGATGCCAGTGATAATACAGGAATCATATAAGCACCAAAAATGCACCTTCACCAGTGACCAATAGACCAACAACCCCATGTGTATGAATTGAAATTAAAATTAAAAACATTCTGGTGCATGCATATGACACTTGAAAACACAAATGTATTGCTTACCATGAAGCAGGCAAATGAAATAAGGCAGGTGAATACTCCAAGCCACTCCCAAATAATATATAGATAACCAAACTAAGGAAAGCATAAAATTCATATTAGATATAGAAGGGCCATCAGATGTATCTGAGCAACAGGAGAAACATGGGTTTTTGCATGTCCAGTTTACCACGAATTGAAATAAGGTGGTAAACAACCTATATAAAGAGGCCCAGAATGCATCAGCCCTTTTCCACAAGGGCTGCACTCTACGTGATGGCGAGGAGGATGAGGATCCTGGCAGGTTTGAGGAGAGGGAGGAGAACACAGCAGCAAATTTTTAGGGTGCGCATTACCCTATTTGAACAGAGAGATAAGGAGTTTTTTTCATAAGTACAGGTTAAAGTCAGCCATAATACTTGACTTGATAGCTGATTTACAACCCCTACTGCAGCGAAACACACACAGAACCAATGCCGTACCCACTCATGTGCAGGTATTATGCTCCCTGCACCTCTTAGGCTCAGGAAGTTATTAAGGGGTGATAGCAGCAGCTTGAGGTGTCTCTCAAAGTGCGCTTTCACACTTCTTTAATGCATTCCTAAATGCCAGGTTAACCAAAATCCATCTGCACATTAAATTCCCCAACACCCCACAGGATTTGCAGAAAACAAAATTTGATTTTTACGAGGAAGCCCAATTTCCACATGTCATTGGATGCATTGATGAGACACATGTAGCTATCTGACCACCATCTGCCACAGAGCATGCTTATACAGAACAGAAAGAGTACACATTCCATGAACATACAGGTCATATGCAATGCTTCCAATGTAATAACGGATCTTGTGGTCAGATACCCAGGTAGGACACATGATTCCTTCATCTTTAGGCACAGTGGAATACAAACAAGACTTCTTGCTGGGGAATTTGGAGAAGGATACCTACTTGCTAATGTAACAGTTAACAATGTTGCATAACATCTATGTGATGTCACAAATAACAATAAATCATTTTACTCTCCTGTCATTCCAGGAGACAGTCCATATGCAATGAGGTCCTTCATCTTAACACCCTATCTCAATCCTGCCACGCCAAGTGAAAGGCGGTACAATGCAGCACACAGGAGGCCATGTGGTGCGATAGAGAGGACCTTCGGCCTGCTGAAGAGTCGTTTCAGATGCCTGCACAAGAGTGGGGTTGCACTGCAATACAGTCCTGAAAACACCTGCAAAATTGTGGCCACATGTGCTATGTTGCACAACATCGCAACGATGAGAGCCATACCAGTGGAACCCAAAGAGCCTGACTCCGATGAGGATGACGATCCCTTGTACCCCTTCACCCAGCAGACAGAACCAGTGCAGCAGAGGGCAGACAAAGACGTGCTGAGATTACGCGCAGCTATTTCTGATGTAAGTAATGACAACACCACGTCTACTTTCATTTATTGGTATAGGTAGCACATTTAGGCCCATATTTATACTTTTTGACGCTAAACTGCGCTAACGCAGTTTAGCGTAAAAAAATTTAGCGCCGTCTAACGCCATTCTGAAGCGCCATGCGGGCGCCGTATTTATGGAATGGCGTTAGCCGGCGCTAGCAGACCAGCGCTGCCTGGTGTGCGTGGAAAAAACCACGTAGACCAGGCAGCGCCGGCGTAGGGGGAAAATGGCGTTAGGGCGTCTTAAAATGGGGCAAGTCAGGTTGAGGCAAAAAAATCGCCTCAACCCGATTTGCGCCATTATTTTCGACGCCCAGACGCCATTTAAATGACTCCTGTCTTAGTAAAGACAGGAGTCATGCCCCCTTGCCCAATGGCCATGCCCAGGGGACATAAGTCATTGGTCATTGGGCATAGTGGCATGTAGGCGGGCACAAATAAGGCCCCCCTATGCCACCCAAAAAAAATTAAAAAATATAAAAAATTATACTTACCTGAACTTACCTGAATGTCCCTGGGGTGGGTCCCTCCATCCTTGGGTGTCCTCCTGGGGTGGGCAGGGGTGGCAGGGGGGGTCCCTGGGGGCAGGGGAGGGCACCTGTGGGCTCATTTTGAGCCCACAGGCCCCTTAACGCCTACCCTGACCCAGGCGTTAAATAGTGGCGCAAATGCGGGGTTTTTTGACCCGCCACCTCCCGGGCGTGATTTTTGCCCGGGAGTATAAATACGACGCATTTGCGTCGCCGTCATTTTTTTAGACGGGAACGCCTTCCTTGCATCTCATTAACGCAAGGAAGGCGTTCACGCAAAAAAATGACGCTATTTGCCCATACTTTGGCGCTAGACGCGTCTAACGCCAAAGTATAAATATGGCGTTAGTTTTGCGACTAATTTGCGTCGAAAAAAACTACGCTAATTCGGCGCAAACGGAGTATAAATACGGGCCTTACTGCCTTGACTTCAGGTAATGTATGTGTAAATAGGACATAGGCATACAGTATACACAATCAGGTCCCAGTTACAGTGTGACACTATTGACATCATAGTATCACTGCATTGCTACATGATATGCAAGTCCCCTGTACTTTTTACGTCCACGCACTCCACTTGAATGCTCAGTGGTCTCAGTGGCACCTCTTGTTGCGGGTTCAGAGACAGCACTGTGTCTGGAACTGCGACGCCTAGGATCCATCACAGGTTCTGCGACACTGCTGAGGTTAGAGAGTTCCTCACTAACCCCACCACCCAATTTACTATTTGTAGCACTCTGGGCTGTCTGCATTGTCTCCAATACATTGGTGATTTGCACCAATTCTCGTGCAACATCCCGACTGCAATGTGCCGTCTCCACTTGCATACCCACAGCACGTTGTGACACCAAAGCAGTTGTGGTAGTGAGCCGATTGACAGATCTGCTGAACCGATCCAACCTACCCATCAATTGGTGATGGCTCCTACGGTGGGTGACATGCTCCTGATGCATTACAGTGCAGAATTCTCTAATGGCATTTCTCATCTCCCTTACGTGTTCTGTTGCAGCTTGCTGTCCCTCATGAAGCTTGCACATGTTATTATTGAGAGACATTAACTGCTTGTTCATTGATCCCATGTTGTCATCAATAGACCCCAACTGCCTATGCATTGATTCCATGTTGTGATCGATTGACACCAACTGCCTGTGTATTGATCTCATGTGTTTACATTGCAGGCTCTGCACTTTCAGCATGGATGCCTCAAGGCCACCAAACAGTGATGGTCCGTCACCTTCCTATGTGCACTGTCTGCCTTCTTCATGACTCCTCCTGAGGGGAGTGGACTGACGCTGGGACAGGAACTGCTGTCTGTTGGTGCTTCTAACCTCTGGAGGTGATATGGATACTTCTTCTGGCAATTCATCAGAGTCCAGGGTAAACCTGTGGAGGGGTAGCACTCTTGCCCTGCGTCTAGTTGGTGCTTGTATGATGGACTCACTAGTGTTGGAATCGGACTGTGGCTGCCTTTTGTCATTCCCCCCATTTCCACTTTCTGCTGCGTCATGGCCTGGAACGTCTGCAACAACAATGCGCAGCATGTCATTCTTGGATTTGTACTCTCACAGTTACTTAAATTATAAATATTTACCATGGCATAGTATCTCTAATGGTCTGTTGTGTTATTATCTGTTTGGTTTCACACCATCTTGCTATTTATGTAGTAGATGCACTTTAGGGGTATGGACTACCACTCCCATAAGGCATTGTTGTGTTGAACGTAATATGTGGCATGGACTACTTATCACTGTGCATGTGCCATTGCTATTTTCTAAGGGGCATTTGTATATTCACATATGGTGATTCAAATCATTACTGCACTTACCTTTGCTGCTACCGGGTGTGCCTGAGGTGTCAATGTCAGTGACACCACTAACTATGTGGGGGCACCTTTGCTAGTGCACTTAACTTTGCTGCTGCCGGGTGTACCTGAGGTGTCAATGTCAATGACACCACTAACAGCTTCAGGCAGCGGTGTTGACTCCACCATATCTTCCATGCACACCGTTGAAACTGTTGCAGTTGCTGACTTGGAGCTGAGGTTGCTGAAGAAAAGTGTCTCTTGTAGACACTTTGTTGCAGTTACAAAGTTTCTTGGAGCAGGCTGCGGTTGATCCAAAGTCAGAGGATGCTGAGGTTGTGGCAGAGGATTCCTGAAGGAAACTTGCAAGCAGAATCTGAAAAGAACCCACAGGAGAGCCTGTAAATAGCCCTGAGTGGTCACTCCCCTTTCCTTTGTCCAGTTTCCCGCGAGAGCAGGGGAGAAAGGGTCCCTAAACCAGTGTAGACTGGTTTATGCAAGGAGGGCACCATCTGTGCCCTTCAAAGCATTTCCAGAGTCTGGGGGAGGCTACCCCTCCCCAGCCTGTAACACCTATTTCCAAAGGGAATACCAGCTCTCTGCCTTGTTCTGCCTTCCTGGGACTGGGCTGCCCAGACCCAGGAGGGCAGAAGCCTGTCTGTGAGGTGGCAGCAGCTGTGGCTGCAGTGCAAGCCTCAGAGAGCTGGTTTGGCAGTACTGGGGGTCCATGGTAGAGGCCCCAGGAAGCATGGAATTGGTTCCCCAATACCATATTTGGAATGGGGGGACAATTCCATGATCTTAGACATGTCACATGGCCATATTCGGAGTTACCATTGTGGAGCTACATATAGGTATTGACCTATATGTAGTGCATGTGTGTAATGGTGTCCCCGCACTCACAAAGTCCAGGGAAATTGCCCTGAACAATGTGGGGGCACCTTGGCTAGTGCCAGGGTGCCCTTACACTTAGTAACTTTGTACCTAACCTTCACTAGGTGAGGGTTAGACATATAGGTGACTTATAAGTTACTTAAGTGCAGTGTAAAATGGCAGTGAAATAACGTGGATGTTATTTCACACAGACTGCAGTGGCAGTCCTGTGTAAGAATTGTCTGAACTCTCTATGGGTGGCAAAAGGAATGCTGCAGCCCATAGGGATCTCCTGGCACCCCAATGCCCTGGGTACCTAGGTACCATATACTAGGGAATAATAAGGGTGTTCCAGTGTGCCAATCAGAATTGGTGAAAATGCTCACTAGCCCGCAGTGACTATTTTAGAAGCAGAGAGAGTATAAACACTGAGGTTCTGGTTAGCAGAGCCTCAGTGACACAGTTAGGCACCACACAGGGAACACATTCAGGCCACAAACTATGAGCACTGGGGTCCTGGCTTACAGGGTCCCAGTGAGACATATAAAACACACTGACAAATAGGGTTTTCACTATGAGCACTGGGGTCCTGGCTAGCAGGATCTCAGTGAGACAGTAAAAACACGCTGACATATAGGGGGTTATTACAAATTTGGAGGAGGTGTTAATCTGTCCCAAAAGTGACGGTAAAGTGACGGATATACCACCAGCCGTATTACGAGTCCATTATATCCTATGGTGGTATATCTGTCACTTTACCATCACTTTTGGGACGGTTTAACACCTCCTCCAAAGTTGTAATAACCCCCATAGTCACAAACACGCCAAAAGTGGGGGTAACAAAGCTAGAAAGAGACTACCTTCCTACAAGCACCTATCAGGCGGGGTCTCTGACGTCACCTGCTGATGCCACTCTGAGGCCTCCAGAGTCCCCTCACACCTCTGGATTCAAGATGGCAGACGTCTGGGACACACTGGAGGAGCTCTGAGCACCACCCCATGGGGTGGTGATGGACAGGAGAGTGGTCACTCCCCTATCCTTTGTCCAGTTTCACGCCAGAGCAGGGACTGGGGGTTCCCTGAACCAGTGTAGACTGGCTTATGCAAGGAGGGCACCATCACTGCCCTTCAAAGCATTTCCAGAGGCTGGGAGGGGCTACCCCTCCCCTGCCTTTAACACCTATTTACAAAGGGAGAGGGTGTAACACTCTCAGAGGAAATCCTTTGTTCTGCATTCCTGGGACTGGGCTGCTGGGATAAATACATAAAAAATACATACATCCAATCTAAAAGTATATACATATGTACAAATCAAGGGGCACTGCCTAGTCCTCAATGTGCGTGGGCCACAGGGCACATGACAAAGTCCAAGGCCCCACTTGTCTCCAGCAACCACACGGATAGAACACTGTAGAAGCATTAGTTCGGAAATAGGCAGGCACGTCAGGGGGAGAGTGAATGGGGGGCACCTCAGCCAGCAGATGGAACAATACCACTGTCCTTTAGGGGGCAACATGCCCAGTGCTTAGTCTTGGGGAGTGCAAGGCCAAAGTCTCTCAAGTGGGTGATTTGCCCACTGCTTGGTCCTGGGGAGTGGAATGCCACAGTCTCTCAAGTGGGCGATTTGCCCACTGCTTGGTCCTGGGGAGTGCAAGGCCACAGTCTCTCGGGTGGGTGAGGTGAGTGGGTGTTTTCCCCACTGGTTCTGGAGGGGCCATTGTGCCCTGTGATCTTCATCCTTGGGAGAATGGGGTGAGTGGGTGTTTTCTCCACTGGTTCTGGAGGGGCCATCATGCCCTGTGATCTTCATCCTGGGGAGGATGGGGAGAGTGGGTGCCATTACCACTGGTTCTGGAGGGGGCATCGAGCCCCGTGATGCATAGCTTGGGGAGTGCAAGGCTCTCAGGTGGGTGTCATACCCACAGGATTTGCCGGGTGCAGGACTACAGACTGTCCGCTGGCGGTGATGGCTGCTCAGTGGTGGTGGTGCTGCTGGTGGTGGTGGTGGGAAGCACCTGCCCATCCCCTGCAGCCTCGGACGGCGCCCCACTGGTGCTGTTGGTGGTGGGGGGAAGCACCTGCCCAGTCCCTGCAGCCTCGGGCGGCTGCCCACTGGTGCTGTTGCTGGTGGTGGGGGAGGGGGGGAAGCACCTGCCCATCCCCTGCAACCTCGGATGGCTGCCCACTGCTGGTGGTGGTGCTGCTGGGGGTGGTGGTGGGAGGGAACCACCTGCCCATCTCCTGCAGCCTTGGACGGCTGTCCACTGTTGCTGCTGCTGGTGGTGGTGGTGCATGAAAGCACCTGCCCATCCCCTGCAGCCTTGGACTGATGCCCACTGGTGCTGCTGCTGGTGGTGCGGGAAGGCACCTGCCCATCCCCTGCAGCCTCAGACGGCTGTACCACCATGGTTGGTGGTGGGGGCTCCGACTAAGTCCCAGCACCAGCCTCCTTGTCCTTCCTGCCTGCTGGCGCAGGCCCCTTGCCCTTCCTGGCAGCAGCTGGGGATGGCTCCTTGCCCTTCCAGCCAGCACTTGTGGCAGGCACCTTTTCCGTGAGGCTGCCTGGTGACCTGGATCCTTTCTCACCACGAGTTGCTGTGGACACTACTGGGCCCGTGGACTGGCCGACTGAGGTGCCTGCCTGGGTTTTACCCATGCTGGCCAGACGTGAAGGACGGGGAGGGGTAAGGAAGAGGTCAATAGTGGAGAGGAAAAACTTGGGGCGGGAAGAGGGAGAAGGTTTAGGAGTGGAGGAAGAGGGAGTGGTTGTAGGAGGTGTCTGCTGTGTTTGGATGCAGGTGCATGGGCAAGATGCTGTTGTGAGGTGGATGGCTGTTGGGTGTCTGAGTGTTTGCATTTGTGTACCTTGGGAGGGGGACAAAGACACAGTGGGAGAGGACACAGGGGACGTGTGCATGGATGTGGGGGTGGTGTCTGCCAGTGAGGTGTGTGTTCTGCTAGGTGTGCTGGTGGTGGTGGTAGTGGATGAGTATGTAGTGCATGCAGATGTGAGTGTAGACGCAACTGGGAGGGAGGTGGAGGACGAGGAGGAAGGGGACACAGTGGAGGCAGTAGATGTTGGCATGTCTGCATCTGGATGGAGTTTGTGTGAGTGGCTGTGGGATGAAGTGTGGTGCTTGTGTTTTCCTGTGCCACTCTTGTGTGTTGTCTTGTGTGCATGCTCGTCTGCCTGTGTGCTTGGGATAGGTTGGGGTTAAGGGGAATGGGATTGGGTAGAGGTAGTTGGAGGGGGGAGGGGGGAAACAGGAACAATGTTTGACATCAGAGAGGAGGCCAGAGCCTGGATTGATCTCTATTGGGCTGCCAAGCCAGTGTGAATGCCCTCCAGAAAGGCATTGGTTTGTTGTATTTGGGCTGCCAGAGCATGGATGGCATTCACAATGGTTGACTGCCCAACGAGATGGATCACAGGAGGTCAATAGCCTCCTCATTCAGGGCAGCAGGGCTAACTGGGGCAGGGTCTGAGGTGCCTAGGGCGAAGGTGATGCCCACCCTACTGGGTGAGTGGGCATGGGCAACTTGATGAGGGCTGCTGGGAGGGTGGTGTTGGTACGGGGTGGTGGCTGTACCTGTAGCTGAGGTGGGCACAGAGGTGTCCGCCACCACCAGGGAGCTTCCATCGGAAGAGGTACCTGTGTCCGAACTGTCCCCTCCAGTCTCTGCCGTGGTGCTCCCTTCGCCCTCTGTCCCACTGGTGCCCTCACCGTCGGTGGACTCTGCCTCATGGGTCCTGTGTGATGCAGCTCCCTCTGTCGCCGGTGCCTCTGCTCCTCCGCCAGATGATGCTAATGCACATAAGGACAGGATGACAAAACAAAAAGTGGCGGAAGAGACAAAGGAAACACTTGGTCAATGGCTGCACCAACAGCACCCACCGTTGGTGTACACAGCACCCTCACACACAGGGAACAGCCCTACGCACTGTGCAGTGCACTACCATTAACAATGCTAGTCACCAGGGCATGGAGAGGGACACATACCGCCAACTGCAGCATACCTGGAACCCACACAGCCCTGCCCAGTAGTGGATGTCTACTGCTAGGTAGGAGGAATATCAAATCAGAACCCTGCCCAACATGGGACCTACTCTGCGATGTCAGGCGTGGCCTAGGGACACCTACAGACACACATCCCCCACCTGGATACCACCCTACCATGCGTAAGTTGTAATGATGGGAACTGTATTCACCCCCTTGTGGCTGCTGTGATGCCCTCAAGCACCCATCCAGCTCTGGATAGGCCACCGCCAGTATGCGGGCCATCAGGGAGGTCAGGGCTCGATGGGCACCCTTTCCTCGTTGGGAGGCCATCCCCAGCTGGGCCTCCGCCATCTTCCATGCCCCGTGTCTCAGGTCCTCCTACTGTTTCTGACAGTGGGTGCTCGGCTTGCTGTAGACCTCCAGGGTCCGCACATCCTTGGCAATGGCACACCATATACCCTTCTTTTGATGGGTGCTAACCTGCACAGAAAATACATGGAAAGGTATTAGTCAGACCATCCTGCCTGTTACACTCATGGTCCACCATACCCCTTCCCATCCTCATTTGATCAGACATGGCCCAACATACAAGCTGCACGTCGCCCAGGGGACATCCACCAACCCCGCCCCCCCACACGAGGCCTTCACACACACCACTCCATGCATTCATGTCCCATGCATTGTGCTCCCAGTGTACTCACCTGTTGGTCTGGAGGCCATTACAGCAGTCCGTACTGGGGTAGGACCCCATCCACCAGTCGCTCCAACTCCACCGAGGTGAAAGCAGGGGCCCTTTTCCCGGTCACACGAGCTCTGGTAGGTTCCAGACACAGGTCACAGCAGCACATGCAGTATAGGTCCTCTCCTGTTGAAGGTCAGGTAGCAAGTGAGCGAACAGATAGAAAATGGCGGTGACGTCTGCGGCGGTGCATACCGTCACCCCCGGCATACATCACCATTGGCCACTGTACCCCATAGGGCCCAATATTATCCAATGAGGCGTTGCACGGCGGTTCCCGACCGTCTACCGCAACGGTGCACAACGTCAGCGGAATAACCTCACTTCCACCTGTCCCTCCACACAGGAAAGGTGGACTCCATTTCGGGGGGGGAGAGGTCCTGGATTATAACTGCGTCACAATTCACAATTGTACATACAGGACAAATGCCACTTATACATTTCAAAAAAACATCATGCATTGTACTATTGTGGCTACAATGTACAGTTTATGACTGTCTCCTCACTCTTTTGCCCCATAGATTGCAACAGCTGCCGATGAATAGGAGATGGAGACATACCCCCGTGTACAGACCCCTGGTAGACTTGGCAACAATGGAGGACAGGCACATTATCCTCACCTACAGAAAGGAAAGGGCCACAATCACGGAGCTGGTTGCCCAACTGGAGCTTGACCTGGTATCTGCTATCCGTCACCCCACTGGGATCCCCCCTCTTGTGCAAGCGCTATCTGTGCTTCATTTCTTGGCAACTGGTTCTTTCCAAGTAACAGTGGGCGTGGCAGCAGGAATGCCACAGCCAATATTCTCAATAGTGCTAACAAGATTGTTGTCTGCCCTGATTAAACACATGTGCAGCAACATTGTTTTCCCACAGGTGGAGGATTTGGCTACAGTGAATGCTGACTTCTATGCAGTGGGACATATCCCCAACATAATTGGGGTGATTGATGAAACACATATTGCATTTGTCACCCCTGGCAAAATGAACAGGTCTTCAGAAATTTAAAGAGTTTTCATTCCATGAATGTCCAGATAGCATGCCTGGCGGACCAGTACATCTCCCACGTCAATGTGAAGTATCCTGGGTCTGTGGCATGATGCCTTTATCCTGAGGAATAGCAGCATCCCAAATGTGATGGCCCAACTACAGAGGCACAGGGTGTGGCTAATAGGTGAGCCCTGGTTCCCATCCAGTGGATGTTGGTGTATGGGGATGGTGTGGGCCATAAGGGTTAGTGTGTGGCTAAATGTTGTCCCTCCATAGTTGCAGGTGACTCTGGTTACCCGAACCTATCATGGCTACTGACCCCTGGGAGGAATCCCAGGACAAGGGCTGAGGAACGTCACAATGAGGCACATGGGCGAACAAGAAGGATCATGGAACGTATCTTTGGCCTCCTGAAGGCCAGGTTTCGGTGCCTCCATCTAACAGGTGGATCCCTGTGCTACTCACCCAAGAAGGTCTGCCAGATAATAGTGGCATGCTGCATGTTGCATAACCTTCCCTTGAGACGCCATGTGCTTTTTCTGTAGGAGGAGGAGACTGTAGATGGCAGTGTGGCAGCTGTGGACCCTGTGGACAGTGACGATGAGGAGGCAGAGGATGAGGATCAGGACAACAGAACTGCAGTGATTAGACAATACTTACAATGACACACACGTAAGACAGTGTAACTTCACATTTCATTTTCATTTTTCCGTTTAACATTGTCAGTGGCAGGCTGTTATTTCCCACTTCTATGCTCATTCACTGTACCCTTTGGAAACTCTTTTTGCAGATGTTGGTGCCCCACTATCGCTCCTGGTGGTTTCACTGCAGGCAACTGCAGGTCTATCCTATGTGCATATTACTGTACAGTTGATTTACAATGTCTTAACCTTGTTAAACAAATACATACTTAAATCATTTGACATACTCCATACTTGTATTGTTTCAAAGTGTGTTTATTTCAGTGCTAAGAAGAAAAGGGGGAAGTGCAATGGGCTGGGGTGATGATGGAGGACATTCCAGGGTATTGTTCCACTCTCTTTGTAGCACAGGTGTATTGTCCAGGGGGGCATAGGAAGGGGAGCAATGGCAGTTCAAGGTGGACACGATGACTGAGTGGGACACAAGGGTGATAATCAGGAGGGTCCTATTTCCTGGTGGGGGTCTTGGCAATAGTCTCTGGATTCTGCCTGGATCGCAG
This sequence comes from Pleurodeles waltl, assembly GCF_031143425.1. Taxonomy (NCBI): domain Eukaryota; kingdom Metazoa; phylum Chordata; class Amphibia; order Caudata; family Salamandridae; genus Pleurodeles; species Pleurodeles waltl. Next base: position 583,810,921 of record NC_090451.1, read on the forward strand.
GGAACGTTTGTGGGGTGGTTCTCCTTTTGCAGGGTGAGGGGTGCTGGTGGCCTGTTGGTCCTGTGGCGGGGCCTCCTGTCCACTAGTGGCAGTGGAGGTGGAAGGCTGTTCAGATGCCTAGCTAGCGGTAGGGGCCTGCTGTTGTAAGACTGCCTCCCTCATAATGTTGGCCAGGTCTGCCAACACCCCTGCAATGGAGACCAGGGTGGTGTTAATGGCCTTCAAGTCCTCCCTGATCCCCTGGTACTGTCCCTCCTGCAGCCGCCTGTTCTCCTGCACGTTGTCCAGGATCTGGCCCAGCGTATCCTGGGAATGTTGGTATGCTCCGAGGATCTCAGTGAGGGCCTCCTGGAGGGTCGGTTCCCTGGGCCTGTCCTTCCCCTGGCGCACAGAAGTCCTCTCAGCTTCCCTATTGTCCTGTGCCTCTGTCCCCTGAAACGTGTGCCCACTGCCACTGATCCCAGGTCCCTGATTGTCTTGGGGGCGAGGTGTGCCCTGGGGTCCCTGTAGTGGTGGACACACTGCTGATTGACGTGTTCTGGGGACAGAGGTATGGGTATGCTGGGTGGGTGGTGTGGTGGTGTTTCCTGAGGGGGGAGGCTCTGTGGTGGTGTGTGACTGTGCTTGGTTAACCGACTGTCCGGAGGTCCCTGATGGGCCAGGTTGGTCATCCAGGTAAACAGGGTCGCTGTCATCACTGTGGGCCTCTTCTGTGGGGGGACTGGATAGTCCTGGCACCTCTTCTCCAGTGACATTGGGTGGGATACCTGTGGGGATGTAAATAAAGTGTTATTGTTTCTGTGTGTGACATATTGTGCATGGGTGGCTTGCCATCTTTGGTTGTATTTGCCTTGGCAGCTTTAACTTGTGTGAGTTGTTATGTGGTGGACTAGCTGATTCTCTCTAGTGTGCATGCTTTAGTGATAGGTGTCCATGCAGGGCTGTGAGTGGTGTCCATGCATTGGTGGTGCATGCAGGGCTTGGCATTGGGATGAGTGCGTTGTGTTGGTGGGGTGTGTGGGATGGAGTGGAGTGATGGGAGAGAGAGTGGGGGTATGTGATGGCATGCAGGTTGAGGGGGGTAGTAGTAGTATAGAGTTGACTTACCAGAGTCCAGTTCTTCTCCTACTCATGCCAGGCCCTCAGGATGCATGATTGCCAAGACTTGCTCCTCCCATGTTGTTAGTTGTGGGGGAGGGGGTGGAGGTCCACCTCCAGTCCTCTGTACAGCTAGTTGGTGTCCTGTGCAATGGAACGCACCTTCCTCTGTAGGTCGTTCCACCTCTTCCTGATTCCATCCCTTGTTTTAGGGTGCTGTGCCACGGCGTTGACCCTGTCCACGATCCTCCGCCATAGCTCTGTCTTCCTAGCAATGGATATCTGATGCACCTCTGCTCCAAATTGCAGTGGCTTTACCCGGTTGATATCATCCACCATGACCCTTAGCTCCTACTCAGAGAATCTGGGGTGTTGTTGTGGTGCCTTGGGTGTTGTGTGAGAAGTATGGGTGAGGGTGTGTAGGGTGATGTGTTGGGGTGTGTGTTGTGAGGTGTGTGTGTGGTGTATAGGTGATGGTGGTATGTGGCTCTGGTCTTCTGGTCTTGTCTGTGGTCGTGGTGTCTGGCTCGTGCCAATAGTTTGTATTCATAAAGAGTTGTGGGTAATGTGGGTTTGTGTTTTATAGTGGTGTTAGTGTGTGGGTGTGGTGTGTGTATGAGTGTCAAGTGTGTGTTGTTTGAATTTTCCAATGTGGTGTTGTTTTGTTTGGGTGTGTGTATTTTGAGCGTGGTGGTATGTACCGCCAATGGTTTACCACCATTGAATGTCTGTCGTGGTGATTTGTGGTTCATAATGTGGTGGGCGTTGTTCTGTTGGCGTAATGCTGTGGGTTTTGATACTGCCACTTTATCACTGACCTTTGGTGTGGCAGAGTTGTGTCTGTGGCTGTATAGTGATGGATTGGTGTGTGTGTGTCATAATATGGTAAAAGGATATCCGCCGCCGCTGCGGTATGTTGGCGGCAATCAGTATGGCGGTAACCGCCAATGTCATAGTGAGGGCCTTTATATTGTCTTTACTTGTGTAAAAGCACTGTGTAACTATACGTGGTATTGCAGGAGCTTTGCATGTCTCCTAGTTCAGCCTAAACTGCTCTGCTATTGCTACCTCTATCAGCCTAAGCTGCTAGAACACTATTACATTTCACTAATAAGGGATAACTGGACCTGGTGTAAGGTGTAAGTATTGAAAGTACCCACTACAAACCATTGGCTGTGGAGCAGTGGTATAAGTACTTGCAATTGCTTTCCCACTTTGTTACTACTGCTTTTAACAAGAAAAACTTGCTCCAATAATTAGAACTATACATAATTACACCTAGAAGTAATATCTAACTTTCTAAAAAGTTCTTTAAACTTTGCAAACGTTTTACAAAGTTTCTGAAAAATGTCTTCTTTTCTCTAAAACGTTAGGTCTGCTAGTCTACTAACTTTTTACTCACTTTCCTAAACTCTTTTTCTTTCAACATGTCTTCTGTAGAGCCCCCAGAGTTGTAAAAACTACCTGTAGGAGGCTGGCCTGGCTTATAGTGGGTACCTTGTGGTACTTACACCCTGTGCCAGGTCCAGTTGTTCCTTATTAGTAGGTTAGAGGTGTTCTAGCAGCTTAGGCTGATAGAGGTAGCTATAGCAGAGCAGCTTAGGCTGAACTAGGAGACATGCAAAGCTCCTACTATACCACTTATATCATATAGCACTATATGTAGGAAAGTACCATCTTGCCTGGCATGTTACCCCCATATTTCACTGTATATATGTTGTTTTATTGTATGTGTCACTGGGACCCTGCCAGCCAGGGCCCCAGTGCTCATAAGTGTGCCCTGTATGTGTTTCCTGTGTGATGACTAACTGTCTCACTGAGGCTCTGCTAACCAGAACCTCAGTGGTTATGCTCTCTCTGCTTTCCAAATTGTCACTAACAGGCTAGTGACCTATTTCACCAATTCACATTGGCATACTGAAACACCCGTATAATTCCCTAGTATATGGTACTGAGGTACCCAGGGTATTGGGGTTCCAGGAGACCCCTATGGGCTGCAGCATTTCTTCTGCCACCCATAGGGAGATCTGACAATTCTTACACAGGCCTGGTAGTGCAGCCTGAGTGAAATAACATCCACGTTATTTCACAGCCATTTACCACTGCACTTAAGTAACTTATAAGTCACCTATATGTCTAACCTTCACCTGGTGAAGGTTGGGTGCAAAGTTACTTAGTGTGTGAGCACCCTGGCACTAGCCAAGGTGCCCCCACATCGTTCAGGGCAAATTCCCCAGACTTTGTGAGTGCTGGGACACCATTTCACACGTGCACTATACATAGGTCACTACCTATGTATAGCGTCACAATGGTAACTCCGAACATGGCCATGTAACATGTCTAAGCTCATGGAATTGTCACCCCAATGCCATTCTGGCATTGGGGGAACAATTCCATGATCCCCCGGGTCTCTAGCACAGAACCTTGGTACTGCCAAACTGCCTTTCCCGGGGTTTCACTGTGTAGCAGAGGTGTTTCTAGCAGCTTAGGCTGATAGAAGGTAGCTATGGAAAAGCAGCTTAGGCTGAACTAGGAGACATGTAAAGCTCCTACTATACCACTGGTGTCATATGCACAATATCATAAGAAAACACAATGCACAGATATACTAAAAATAAAGGTACTTTATTTTTATGACAATATGCCAAAAGTATCTCAGTGAGTACCCTCAGTATGAGGATAAGAAATATACACAAGATATATGTACACAAACCAAAATTATGCAGGTAATAGCAAAAGGAAGTAGTGCAAGCAATGTAAAGTTACAGTAGATTGCAATAGGAGCACATAGGTATAGGGGCAACACAAACCATATACTCCAAAAGTGAAATGCGAACCACGAATGGACCCCAAACCTATGTGAGCTTGTAGAGGGTCGCTGGGACTGTAATAAAACAGTGAGGGTTAGAAAAATAGCCCACCCCAAGACCCTGAAAGGTAGGTGTAAAGTGCACCTTCTACCCCCAGAGAGCACAGAAGTTGTGATAGGAGGATTCTGCAGGAAGAACAAACACCAGCAATGCAACAACAGTGGATTTCCAGACCTGAGTACCTGGAAGACAAGGAGACCAAGTCCAATAGTCGCGACAGTGTCGAGAGTGGGCAGGAGCCCAAGAAATGCCAGCTGAGGGTGCAAGGAAGCTGCCACCTGTTGGAAGAAGCTTGGTGTTCTGCAAGAACAAAGAGGACTAGGAACTTCCCCTTTGGAGGATGGATGTCCCACATCGTGAAGAAGCTTGCAGAGGTGTTCCCACGCAGAAAGACCGCAAACAAGCCTTGCTAGCTGCAAGGGTCGCAGTTAGGGTTTTTGGATGCTGCTGTGGCCCAGGAGGGACCAAGATGTCGCCACTTGGATGAGGAGACACAGGGAGCTCCCAGCAAGTCAGGGAGCCCTCACAGAAGCAGGCAGCACCAGCAGAAGTACCTGAATAGGCACTTAGAAGAAAAGTGAACCAGAGTCCACCCGAAGTCACAAAAGGGAGTCCCACGATGCCGGAGGACAACTCAGAAGGTTGTGCACTGCAGGTTAGAGTGTCAGGGACCCAGGCTTGGCTGTGCATGAAGGAAATCCTGGAAGAGTGCACAGGAGCCGGAGCAGCTGCAAATCACGCGGTAACCAGCAATGCAGTCTAGCGTGGGGAGGCAAGGACTTACCTCCACCAAACTTGGATTGAAGAGTCACTGGACTGTGGGAGACACTTGGACAGAGTTGCTGAGTTCCAGGGACCACGCTCGTCATGCTGAGAGGGGACCCAGAGGACCGGTGATGCAGTCTTTTGTTGCCTGCAGTTGCAGGGGGAAGATTCCGTCAACCCACGGGAGATTTCTTCAGAGCTCCTGGTGCAGAGAGGAGGCAGGCTACCCCCAGAGCATGCACCACCTGGAAACAGTCGAGGAAGCCGGCAGGATGAAGTGATACAAGGTTGCTAGTAGTCATCTTGCTACTTTGTTGTGGTTTTGCAGGTGTCCTGAGCAGTCAGCGGTCGATCCTTTGGCAGAAGGTGAAGAGGGAGATGCAGAGGAACTCTGGTGAGCTCTTGCATTCGTTATCTGAAGAATTCCCCAAAGCAGAGACCCTAAATAGCCAGAAAAGGAGGTTTGGCTACCAAGGAAGGAGGATTGGGTACCAAGAGAGGTAAGAGCCTATCAGAAGGAGCCTCTGACGTCACCTGCTGGCACTGGCCACTCAGAGCAGTCCAGTGTGCCACAAACACCTCTGTTTCTAAGATGGCAGAGTTTCTGGGACACACTGGAGGAGCTCTGGGCACCTCCCCTGGGAGGTGCAGGTCAGGGGAGTGGTCACTCCCCTTTCCTTTGTCCAGTTTCATGCCAGAGCAGGGCTGGGGGATCCCTGAACCGGTGTAGACTGGCTTATGCAGAGATGGGCACCATCTGTGCCCATCAAAGCATTTCCAGAGGCTGGGGGAGGCTACTCCTCCCCAGCCCTCACACCTAATTCCAAAGGGAGAGGGTGTTACACCCTCTCTCAGAGGAAGTCCTTTGTTCTGCCCTCCTGGGCCAGGGCTGCCTGGACCCCAGGAGGGCAGAAACCTGTCTGAGGGGTTGGCAGCAGCAGCAGCTCTAGTGGAGACCCCGGAAAGGCAGTTTGGCAGTACCCGGGTTCTGTGCTAGAGACCCGGGGGATCATGGAATTGCCCCCCCCACTGCCAGAATGGCATTGGGGTGACAATTCCATGATCTTAGACATGTTACATGGCCATGTACGGAGTTACCATTGTGACGCTGTACCTAGGTAGTGACCTATGTACAGTGAACGCTTGTAATGGTGTCCCCGCACTCACAAAGTCTGGGGAATTTGACCTGAACGATGTGGGGGCACCTTGGCTAGTGCCAGGGTGCCCACACACTAAGTAACTTTGCACCTAACCTTCACCAGGTGAAGGTTAGACATGTAGGTGACTAATAAGTTACTTAAGTGCAGTGGTAAATGGCTGTGAAATAACGTGGACGTTATTTCACTCAGGCTCCACTGGCAGGCCTGTGTAAGAATTGTCAGAGCTCCCTATGGATGGCAAAAGAAATGCTGCCGCCCATAGAGATCTCCTGGAACCCCAATACCCTGGGTACCTCAGTACCATATACTAGGGACTTATATGGGTGTACCAGTATGCCAATGTGAATTGGTAAATTTAGTCACTAGCCTGTTAGTGACACATTTGGATAGCAGAGAGAGCATATCCACTGAGGTTATGGTTAGCAGAGCCTCAGTGAGACAGTTAGGCATCACACAGGGAACACATACAGGGCACATACTTATGTGCACTGGTGCCCTGCCTGGCAGGGTCCCAGTGACACATAGACTAAAACAACATATATACAGTGAAATATGGGGGTAACATGCCATGCAAGATGGTACTTTCCTACACAGTGTGTCAATGAGAATTGGTAAAATTAGTTACTAGCCTGCAGTGACAATTTTAAAAGCAGAGAGAGCATAAACACTGAGGTTCTGGTCAGCAGAGCCTCAGTGATAGATTTAGGCACCACACAGGGAACACATACTGACTAGCAGGATCCCAGTGACACATAGGCAAAAACTAACATACATACAGTAAAAATGGGGGTAGCATGCCAGGCAAGATGGTACTTTCTTACACTACCTATGAGAATCTAAACTTTAAAAGTTTGAGGGGTCTCTGCACTGAAAGGAGTTTAGGGATTGGGAAGAACCCCAACAAGGAATTCCTTTTAAATCTTCTCCTGAAGGATGACCAGGGACTTAGCACTGGTCGGGATCAGCCAAATGGGGAAGTTGAGGAAGATTCCAACCAGGTAGGCTCAGAGGAGCACATTGATAATCCTGGGGAGGGTCCTTCCACTGATCTTTCTGTCAACAAGCCCCCTAGTGTAACTGTGAATGGGAAGGGTTCACACACTGGTAGGGCTCCCTTCACACTTGGAGGCCAGGACACTAGGGTGGCTCACGTTAGGGAAAGATCAGCCTCTGCCAATTCCACTGTTAGTTCTGTTTCAGAAGCATCCCACACTTCTAACCCTGAGGACCAGTCCCTTGATAGGGAACACAAAAAGCTGAGGTTACAAGAGGCCAGACTGAGGCTACAGCATCAACAGTTGGCCTTACACAGGGAATCCCTGGCTGTGGAAAGGGAAAGGCAGGGTTAGTGTTAGTCCCCCATGGTTGCAGCAGCAGTTTCAGGAATTCTAATGTTAGGGAACCTACATTTGATTCACGAAATCTGCACAAAGTTGTCCCTCCTTACAAGGATGGAGATGACATATAAAAGTAGTTTGCTGCACTTGAGAGGGCCTGTAAAGTTCAGAGGGTCCCTCAAGTTGAGTAGGCTGCTATGCCGTGGCTATCTTTCACTGGCAAGGGGAGAGACAGACTCCTTATTGTAAGGGAGGATGATGGAGATAACTACCATATACTCAAAAGTGCACTCTTAGGTGGTCTGGGCTTAACCACTGAACAATACAGGATGAATTTCAGAGAGACCAGAAAGGAGTCATCGCAGGATTGGACAGATTTTGTAGACTGTTCAGTGAAGGCCCTCGAAGCTTGGTTAAATGGCAGTAAGGTGACTGACTATGAAAGCCTATATAACTCAATTCTGAGAGCGTATATTGAACAATTGTGTCTGATTTGTTGCATCAGTATCCTGTAGACTCAGATCTAACCTCTCCCCAAGAATTGGGAAAGAAAGCAGACAAATAGATCAGAACAAGGGTGAGCAGAAAAGCTCACACAGGGGGTGACAAAGACAGCAAGAAGGATGGTAAGTCTCATGACAAGGGTGGGGACAAAGATAAAAAATCTTCAGAGTCCTCATCAGGCCCACAAAAATATTCTGGGGGTGGTGAGTCGAAATCCCCTTCTCACAATCAGAAAAAGCCATGGTGTTATCTCTCTAAAGCCAAAAGTCATTGGGCAACTGATCCCACTTGTCCAAAAAGAAACACCAAACCTTCCACCACCACAACCCCCACTACTTCCACTAGTGCCCCTACTAATAGTAGTGGTGGTGAGAAGAGCACTACTAATAGCCAGTCAAAGGGTGTAGCTGGGCTCACCATTGGTAATGTAGTGGGGGTTGGTCTAGTTAGTTAGGCCACTGAGGCTGTTTTAGTCTCTAATGGTGGCATTGACCTTGCCTCCTTAGTTGCTTGCCCCCTTAATATTGGTAAGTACAAGCAACTACCCCTAATAAATGGAGTTCAGGTTGAGGCCTACAGGGACACAGGTGCCAGTGTCGCTATGGTGATAGAGAAACTGGTAGCCCCTGAGCAACCCCCTCTTGGTCATCAGTGCCAAGTGAAAGACGCCGTAACAACACAGTTAGCCACCCCATGGCTGTTGTGAATCTCAACTGGGGGGGAAGGTTACTGGTCCAAAGAAAGTTGTGGTAGCCACTGACTTACCTGTAGACTGTCTATTAGGAAATGATTTGGAGACTTCAGCTTGGGCTGAGGTGGAGTTGGAGGCCCATGCAACAAGGCTGGGCATTCCTGGGCATATCTTTGCTCTTACTAGGGCTCAGGCCAAGAAGCAAAGAGGACAGAGAAATTTGGAACCTGGAACTATGGACCAAGTGCTCCCAAAAACTAGTAGTAGAAAGGGCAAACCCTTGTCCATTATCCCTCCCTCTCCAGACGATTCCCCTTTTGATGAGGAGGAGTCTTCTCCCTGTGCAGAACCTAACCAGAGGAGCTTAAAGCTGTTCACCTGAGCTTTTGGATGCAGGGGGGCCTGCTAGGGTTGAACTGAGTGTGGCACAGCAAACCTGTCCCACACTAGAGGGTCTCAGACAGCAAGCTGTCAAACAGCAGAATGGGGATGTCAATGACAGCCACAGAGTTTACTGGGAGAATAATCTCCTCTATACTGAAGCAAGGGACCCTAAACCCGGTGCCACCAGGAGACTGGTCATCCCCCTCCAGTATAGGGAATTCCTCCTAACTCTAGCTCATGACATTCCCTTGGCTGGGCATTTAGGCCAGAGTAAAACAGGGGACAGACTTTTTCCCCATTTTCACTGGCCCCATATGTCAGAAGACACAAAGGAGTTTTGTCGCTCCTGTGTCACCTGCCAAGCAAGTGGCAAGACTGGTGGCACCGCAAAGGCCCCCTTTATCCTACTGCCAGTGGTTGGGGTGCACTTTGAGAGGGTAGGGGTTGACATTGTTGGTCCCCTTGACCCTCCAACAGTGTCTGGCAATAGATGAATCCTAGCGTCTGGCAATAGATTAATCCTTGTGGTAGTGGACCATGCCACAAGGTATCCAGAAGCTATCCCCTTAAGGACCACTAAAGCACATGTAGTGGCAAAAGCCCTCCTGGGAAACTTTTCCACGGTGGGTTTCCCTAAGGAAGTTGTATCAGACAGCGGTAGTAACTTCATTTCTGCATACCTCAAAGCATTGTGGAAGGAGTGTGGTATACCTACAAGTTCATCACCCTTTATCATGCACAAACAAATGGATTGGTTGAGAGGTTTAATAAAACTCTCAAAGGCATGATCATGGGACTCTCTGAGAAACTCAGCAGGAGATGGGATGTCCTCTTGCTATGCCTCCTCTTCGCCTACACAGAGGTATCCCAAAAAGGAGTGGGCTACAGATCCTTTGAGCTCCTCTTTGGTCACCATGTTAGGGGTCCCTTTACTCTTGTTAAGGAGGGTTGTGAACAACCTTTGAAACCTCCAAAGTAAGACATTGTGGACTATGTACTTGGCCTAATATCCAGAATGGCTGTGTACATGAAAAAGGGCACTAAAAACCTTCAGGCCAGCCAGGAGCTCCAAAAGCAATGGCATGACCAGAAGGCTGTCCTGATAGAGTACCACCCAGGACAGAGGGTGTGGGCATTGGAGCCTGTGACCCCAAGAGCACTCCAGGACAAATGGAGTGGACTTTATTTACCAATTTCAATTGGCATACTGGACCCCCCCTTATAAGTCCCTAGTACATGGTACCTAGGTACCCCAGGGTATTGGGGCTCCAGGAGATCCATATGGGCTGCAGCATTTCTTTTGCCACCAATAAGGAGCTCAGACAAATCCTTACACAGGACTGCCACTGCAGCCTGCGTGAAATAGTGCACACACTATTTCACAGCCATTTCCACTGCACTTAAGTAACTTCCTCTGACCTTGAATCAACCGCAGCCTGCTCCAAAATACGTTGTAACTGCAACAAAGTGTCTACAAGTGACACTTTCCTTCAGCAACCTCAGCTAGAAAGTCAGCAGCTCCAACAGTTTCCACGGTATGCATGCTCTGGGGACTCCCTGTCTTCATCCTGCACCAGAAGGACCAAAGAAATCTCCCGTGGAGTGACGGAGTCACTCCCCTGCTCCAAGCAGGCACCTTCCAAGGCGCCGATCGGTACCCTGGGACTCCTCTCACGGCAACGAGCGTGCTCCTAAGGACACATAGGCGGTCATTATGAACAGTGTGGGAAAGACCGCCATGGCGTCGGTGAGCAGAATCCTGCCGGTGGCGGCGAATGGAAATCAGCCATATAATGATATAATATCATGCATATATAACATACATTTCTATGTCCACCAACAGGCACCACCACCCATGCAACCCTAATGGAGGGGACAAGGAGTGCCACAGCACTCCAGGGAGACAGAGGCACATCACAGGACACTGGTGAAGGATCCCTGGACACTGATGAGCAGGCAGGCCCCTCACATAGCCCTGGATGCTCACCATGCAGCAGCCCCACCCAGGAAAACACTGTCACCCCAACACCCAGTCAAGACCAGCAGGCCAGGGGAGGCGTACCTACACCAGTGGACCCAGGGCACAAACAGGTGGAACACAGCTACAGAGGCCACAGTCTCCCACCCCCAACATGCAGGAAGACGAGGGCCCCAGTACAAGTGGCACGTCAAGACCTGCGCAGGGGGCACAGGAACAGGGGGCAAGGTCAAGTGCCCCAGTGGGTCAGGGAGTAGGGCACCGGATAGATGCAGCAGCCCAGGACGTCATTGCAGAGGTATTGGGGGCCTACCAACATACCCAAGACAGGTTGGCACAGATTGTATCCACCCTGGAGCAAAGTCAGAGGATGCAGGTGGAATAACACCAACAGGCCATGAAGCAGTGGAAAGAACACAATGCCACAATGGCCACCATTGCTGGAGCACTGCTGCAGTTGGTCAACAAACAATCAGACACCCACACTCGACAAGAGGCCACCACAACAGCCCTGGACAACCAGCAACAGATGACCCAAGCAGCTGAAACAGCACAGGAAATACCCTCCCAGGAATACCAAGGCCCAACCATGCCACCCCAAGAAACTCTACAGCAGGTGCCCAAACGTTATCTCAGGCCAAGATATGGCACTGGAAACCCAGCTAAGAACAAGCCCCACTCCAGCAATTGCCACTGCTACTACTGCCAAGCAACCATCCCACCCATTCACCAACTACACTTAGCTGAGGACTAAATAAGTACTAAACTACAAATAGGACCCACCAATGACATCAAACAGGCCTGCCACCAAGTCAGTTTTGAGGACACCCAACCATTACGACTTCCATCACTGTACATAACACATTTCACTGTATTCCACCAATAAACCACATATCTCACCTGTAACACTGTCCCCTGTCTTCAATGTTGAACAAAGTGGAGTATGGATGCAACTGGCAGGGAACAACTTTATTGTCAGTTTGTGCATAGTGGTGGTAATGTGTGTTTCGAATTAGGCAAGGAGGGAATGCATATATTGCCTGTCAGTACCAAACTGAAGAGGTCTTTGTCTCACCTATCATGACCAATTCTCCCTAGATGACATGGCACACTTACAGTATCAGTCACTAACCACATTTACAGGCTAAAGTCCTACACAGTTATTGGAAGTAGAGTTGTATCAGTTGGTTCCTGGAATTGACATCTTCCCCTTCCTCATCCTCTCCATCACTCTCCTCACCTCTCTGAGGTAACTGATCAGGACCTGTAGAACCCTCCACCTCCAAAAGGGGGATTGGATGTCTCACTGCTACGTTGTGCAGTATGTAGCAGGCCACCGCTATTCTACACACCTTATCAGGCCCATAGGCCAGGGAACCCCCAGAGATATGTAGGCACCGTAATCTAGCCTTCAGGAGACCTATAGTACGCTCTATCACCCTCCAAGTACGTCCATGGGCCTCACTGTATTTCCTCTCTGCATCCGACCTGGGATTCCTCACTGGTGTCAGGAGCCAACGCAAGTTTGGATAGCCAGAATCACCTAGAGAAATGGTGCAACACAGAGTCGTCATTGTTATGCCCCTTAGTCAGACAGGCTGGTTCTCAGCAATGTGTCAGTTAGTGACAGGCAAACCTACCTATGATCCACCCTCTGTCCTCTTGTAGTTGTTCCATCCTCTCTGGCACACTACTGTTCCTCAAAACAAATGAATCATGGACAGAACCCGGAAACATGGCATTCACATGGGATATGTACTGGTCTGCAGTACATACCAATTGGATGTTCATGGAGTGAAAGTTATTCCTGTTTCTGTACACCTGTTCACCCACTCTTGGGGGGATGATAGCTATGTGGGTGCCATCGTTGGCACCTATGACATGGGGAATGTTTGCAAAGGCATATAAGTCAGGGATGGCAGGGAGGTCAGCACTTTGGGGGAATCGCACATAGGATTGCAAATGTTGTACAAATGCATTCAGAAATCTTGTCAGTACCTGGCTGAACATTGGCTGTGAGAAACCAGCACCCATGCCCACTGTCACTTGAAAAGAGCCTGTGGCCAGGAAATGAAGTGCAGTGAGCACCTGTACCTCAGTTGGAATGGCATGCTGATTACGATATCCGGGAGTCAGTGCAGGATCCAGTAATGCGCATAGGTCCTGAATAGTTTCACGTGTGAGTCTGTAGGTGATTATGATCTGACGCTCCACCATGGTCCCCATATTCACAAGGGGTCTGTACACTGATTGTGTCCTTCCACGCCACAAGGGTCGGTACCTATGAGGGGTAAGAAAAAAGAGTGATGTGCACAGATACACTGGCATATTTGCTACATACATGCACTGCATTCTTCATAGTAGTGTCTGTACAATAACTGCAACCTGACAGATATACATGTACATCACTAGGAGGGAACGGAGTAAATCATGTGTGATTATATACTCGATAGATAGAGGCCTAGGTAATTCTTATGGCTAGTAGGCCCAGCATTGTGAGTAATATGAATTTCAAGATGCGTAGGAGATGTCAAAATGTCTGCCCACTGTAGTTCTGCCCCTTCATTGTGGAAGTGACCTAATACCGCTAGCGGTTGACATCACAGCGTACGGCGGTGTTGACCGCTGTTCGCACCCTCATCGGCTAACATGGATGCCAATGGGGAATCCTGGCGTATCATGATCGCCGCCGGCGGTGGCGGTGCATACCGCCATGGAACGTACGTGCGTTCATCATTGTTTGATCACTTGACTCCCTGATCGTGTGCAGACAAGTACTCCACTCTGTGTACTGCTGTGGCCTGCCTCTGGCTGTGGATGTTCCACGTAGTGCAGGGGAAAGGGCCCCGGCCTTCACCCAGGAAGAACTGGAGAAACTGGTGGAAGGGGTCCTGCCCTTGTATGGAAGACTCTACGGACGGCCAGAGGTACAGGTGAGTGATGGATGGAGTGGATTGTACAGATGTGTGCGTCTGTGAGCCAGGATGGAGCTTGGTGCATGGAATGCTGCGTGCCACTGTCCTGCATGTCTGGGACTACTGTCTGTCCTATGTCTGACAATCTGCCAGCTGTTGCCATCGTGCGGGTGCCTGACCTCTGTGTTTTATTTCTGTGTCACCCTACTAGGTAAGTGCCCACCAGAAGAGGGCACATTGGCATGCCATCGCCAAGGAGGTACAAACCCTGGGGGTCTACAACCAGCAGAGCACCCACTGTTGAAAGAGGTGGGAGGACCTGCGGCGCTGGGCGCGGAAGATCACTGAGGCCCAGCTGGGGAAGTCCTCCCAACGTGGAAGGGGTGCCCGTCGCGCACTGATCCCCCTCATGCGAAGGATCCTGGCGGTGGCGTACCCAGACCTGGATGGGCGCTTGAAGGCTGCACAGCAGTCACAAAGGGGTGAGTACTCACAGCCCATACTTCAGCCTGGAAGGATGAGTTTGTGTGCGATAGGGCTCAAGGTGCTTAGATCAGGGATTTTGACTGGTGTCCAGCTACTGCCTGCTCCCCAAAGGGTGTACGGGTATTCCTGTCAGGTTTCACCTACCTCAGCTCCACTACAATTTCAGGATTTCAGGACAATGTCAGTATCCTGCTCAGTAGTCAGAGCCATGGCCATTGGCCTAGTGAACGGTGCTGCCTGTTGGGTGTGTCTGCTGGGTAGGTGTATGTCTGGCCATTGTGTATCAGCATTCAGCTACTTACAAGTTTCTCTCCTGTTTTGTCTCCCCAGCCCTGTTCTCTTGTGTTTGTCTGGTACAGCATCAACATCAGGCGAGGGAGCTGAGGCACCGGCAAGTGGGAGGCAGAGGCCCATGGATCCTCCGAGGCAGAGACAACGGACGCCCAGGGGACCAGTGGATGGGAGGGCGAGGGGACTTCCACGGGGAGGCTACCACCACAGGAGGTAGTGACTTTGAGACCTTCTCCAATGGGGGTCTTCTGGCGGTGTCGGACACTAGTGGACAAACCACAACCGTAAGATCTTCTGCCACCCCCATACCATCAGCGCTCTCCCTTCTGCTCCCCACCGAGTTGCCCGTGCCCGCCCACCCAGGAAGGTGGGCGTCTCCTTGCCCCAGGTACCTCCTCCCTTGCCCAAGTCAGCCCTACTATTGACCTCCTGAGAGCCATCTCTGTAGGGCAGACTACTATCGTCAATCCCATCCAGGGTCTGGCTTCTGAGGTACAGCAGACCAATGCCTATCTGGATACGGTGCCGTGTCTGCCCTACAGAGATATTTTCAGGCTCTGGCCTCCTCTTGTACGGCAGCCAGTTTCCCTGGCCATTCCATCCCCCCTCCATCTCCTCTACCCCTTCCAGCAACCCATTCCCTTCACCCGTCCAAAGCACACAATAAGACCCGCTTACAGGCACATCAACACACAAGAAGCACACTTCCAAACACAAGCACCACACCTCCCACCACAAGCACTCACACAGCCAACAGACACCTGCACACACAACAACATTCACTTCCCCCAGTGTGCCCGCATCTTCCGCCTCCCTGTCTGTCCCCTCTACATCCACACCCTCATGCACTGCACCTTCACTCACTGTTACTGCTCCTCTTCCTGCACTCACCACAATAGCAGACACCCATACATGCACCTCGTACACCACACCTGCACTCACCACTTTCACTGTAGTTGACACATGCAGCACACTCACCCTGACTTGCAGACACCCACCCAACATACATCCACACTAGCTGTCTGTCTTCTACTAACTTGCCTTTCAGATTCCCCGGGAAGACATCAACCCTCATACCTGAGCAAAGGCCTGTGATCTGGTTCAGCATCTGCAACAGGGCAGTCAGCGTCTAGTTGTGGTTCCCTGGTCGGAATCTCCCTCTTGCGTGTATTAGGACAAAGAAGTGTTTTTATAAATAACATGTCAGTGTGATCATAAAACGTCCCTACGCAAGAATGTATCCAAAGACTAAACTCCTACCACGTCTATCGGCACTGCACCAGACTGTATCCTTGACTGGAGGCCAGAGTGAGCAAGAATGTGTTATTGAGAACTCCAGTGCTGAAGTAGGCTAAACAGTGTGATATAAAAAATAAAACAAGACCGTAGAACTGGCTATTAAAAAAATAACAGTACGAAGCTGAATAAAATGCATTTAGAGCAAAGTGCACAGAGGCTCTATGCTGCAAGCAAAGGAATAACATACATCCAGGGCAAAGTGCACAAAGGCCTAACGCCTGAAGCAAATGCGCAAAGAATACATAAAAATGACCACACTACACCCTCCCCTTGTCGGTAGTAAGTGGTTCTAATCATAACGAAAATAATAAGAATATGCCCCAGATATAAAAATATACAAAATACATTTCGACAAGTCCAGAGGACATCAAAGCACAAAACCAAATTTAAATCTTTAAGCATGTGACAGTAAAGCCGAATCAGTACAATGTCAATTTAGAAGAAAACCCAATTTCAAATGGAAGCCGCGGAAAGCAGGATATCCTCCACTTCTGCAGATGTGAACACCGGAATATGCTTCAAACAAGAAGTGAAATGCAGAGTGGAAATAGGCAAATTTATAATCCCGTGTATCAACCATTCAGCTGACGGAATCTCAGCCACAGTTAAAGGAAACTTTTCAAACTTTTCAATATTCAACATAACATATGTCGCCTCCTTTTTAGCCATCAGCTTCTGCTGACGTGTCAAATTAAAGGAAAAAAATATCTCCCTGGCTCTGATGTGCTGCCACGGAACGCCACCCGCCTTCAATGTCTGTAGAGTCCAACCCAACTGCATAATGGACCGCGTTTGACTCTGCCCATGATATAAAGAAGACATATCTGATCTAGTAATGTCTATAGCAGAGGAAATAATGTTGTCAGTCGTATATACACGGTCGGACAGGGTATGCATTCCATTATCCACCACAGACAATGCTTGTTTCAAATTTTCCTGATCTATCTGCCTCAACCGGGCTGCTGCCTCCTGTTGTGAAAGTTTCCATATCTCATTGTACACTTCATACAAAAAACGTTTCCTCCGGGACACTCTTGGACCTGACAAAAAAATCTTGCAAGTCAGTATAATTAGACAGTAACGTGAGATGTGTCTTAACTGCATCTAGCGTGGATGATTTTAACCATTGTTGACAGAGTTTCCCCACGCTATATGTAGTAACAATATCAGCATGTTCTGGTGATATGTAGCGAGGGTCTGCCCTACTAGTCCTGAAACCCCCCGAAGAGGTGACAAAACGTTGATGACACCCATTACTGTCTATGGGCCACAATAACCAGCCGCCTGGACGTGTCAATGAAGTGTTAAGCGTACCATTCTGGACCCAGTCTGTAAGCTCACTAAACGTGGCATTAATATAATGCTGCCAATCTTTCATTTTGGAAGTGACAGGTATGCCAGGCATATTTAATTCTCTAATTGTTGCTAAGCCCAAACAGCTAGTCTGTTGTACAGTGTCATTTAAGAAAATCATTTGGACAGGAATAATACATGCCCTAAACAATGTTTCACTACCCCCGCATTTGCCAATTTTTTGTTCCCCAAATTTGAATACAGTAATTTAGTATCAGTCAACA
Source organism: Pleurodeles waltl (assembly GCF_031143425.1). Lineage (NCBI taxonomy): Eukaryota > Metazoa > Chordata > Amphibia > Caudata > Salamandridae > Pleurodeles > Pleurodeles waltl. Next base: position 583,828,276 of record NC_090451.1, read on the forward strand.
ACATTTGCTTATTAGCATGCAGAGTAACTTTAAAATAATATGACTTAGCACTCTGTTGATGATGCCCAGAAAAATATGCAAATTTGTCAGAATAAGTTTTAGAACTCCCCTGCGGAGGAGTCGGGCAATGTTCCCATTGCATATACTCAAATATCGATTTAGGGCTACTGGCTTTATGAATAAAGTTGTGTCCATAATAATTGTAACAAAACATGTCACCATAATTATCTCTAAACTGGTAAGCATCTTCATTCTCATAGACAGTATAATACTGTAATTCTGTCAACATAGAATCAACTGTATTTACATCCCAATCATCAGATACAATGCCTGGTATAACTATATCATTCATTGATAACTTTAGAACATAAGGTATCTGAATTATTTCAGTGGGACCATATATATCAAACATTACTCTGTCCCACACAATCCCATCCGGAATAGGTACAGCAGAAATGTTCACAAAGGACAAGTCTCTTCGAACCATATGCGATTAAAAATGTGGTTTCAACACTTTCTCCACCTGCTCAATCTCTGATCGTTCAGGAAGAAAATGACAATGTATCACCAGAAAAAAAGTAACAACAAATCCCAGCCACAGGAAAAAAGCCATCACAGTTATGAAAAGCCATAGATAGTTCCAAGGAAAAACAAAATACGTATGTTTGAGCCAATACATCAGCTTATGTGGACCCAGGGCTGGTGTTGAAGAGGACGAAGCGTCCGAAACGGTATCATCATTGTTATTAAAGCAGCCGGAGGCAGTTCTCGCAAAAGGTGCAACCGTAAACAAAGGAGCAGATTGTGTCTCTCGCCGTGGTACGCTGTAGATAACACCTTCAGCAACATCAGTAGTCACAGCAATTTGATCAAAAGATTCCAAATTATTCGCCGTCAGTGGAACAATCGCAAGATCAGCTTCCACCCTCCCCAAGCTCGGAGAGGAAACAGCGTTGATACAAATCACCTGCAGCGGAATATCGTCCCCAGTAGGGAGAGGGATTCGGGAACTACTGGGCGTTCCTCTTGGTCTGCTGTGCAGAATCAGCCACATGTAGTAACTTGACATTGTCGATTGATACAACGTGATTTCCTTTGGCCCCTTGCAACGGCGGCAAAATCACAGTTCTTGTGCTGTGGATCCCTAGTACAGGGACTGGCGCTCGATACGAAGGGCCAACCAGTAGGCGTTACTGGTTCATCCTTAATTCCTGTGGAGGCAGCACTGGCAGAAGAGTTATCTTCACAGAATTGTTGTAAATCCAGCAAAACAGTGACACGATCATTTATGTCAAAGGGAGTATCTGCCGCCTCCACACCAGGACCATCTAGATCAGGAACATACATTTGTGTTCCAAACAGGCACTCATATGAAGTACGACCCCCCAGGGACCTTCTAGGCAAGTTATTCAGTGCTCTCTGTACTCCATACAGGTGGGCTAGCCAGCTACGACCCGTACCTATAACTCTGGCCGGTAAGGATCGCGATTAAACGTTCCACGACAGAATTTCCCTCGGGATGAAATGGAGACGAGAACTGGAGCTGGACCCCCAACGAAGCAATGGTGTCCCTGAATGCCTTAGAGGCAAAAGCAGGGCCCTGGTCCGAATGAAAGGCCGCAACTGCATATGTATCGACAAAGATGCGCAAATCTTTAATAACAGTTCGAGCGTCAGCCGAGCGCTGTGGCCAGACCCACACAAATCTGGAGCACGAATCTACAGCTACCAATATATATTTGTATGCACTATCTGGTGTCAACGGACCACAATGATCCAAGTACACACACTGTAATGGTTTATTCAATATTAGAAGGGGCGTCTGCTGCGGGCGTCAAGCTGTGGAAACTTTAATTTGTTGACAGATGTCACAACAAAGGACATACTGCTTCATCTCTTTATAGAGACCAGGCCACCAGTAACGGGCCTGTAAGAGTGAAATTGTGGCAGCCATGCCAGCATGTGCAGATGCTGCCCCCTCATGAGCTGCAGTAATCAAGTGAGGTCGCACAATTTTATTTGGCATGTCACGTACACCAACGCCAGGGATTTTAACTTCAGCATTCAGCATACCACCCATGGAATAATGATATTTAGAAGGGAATCCTTTAGGATATGGCGTGCCATCAGCCGTAGCCTTTATGGCAGCCAAAATCTCTGTGTCTGGTTTGGAACTCGAACGAGTTACTGCGGCCACAGTGGCAATTGCCACTGCCGATTTCGCGGCTTCATCAGCCAAAGTATTTCCAGCAACATGGGTTCCAACGCGCTGGTGTCCAAGTGTATGCACAACATGGACCTTAGGAAGCATTTCTTTCAGATCCGCAACCTTCCCCCACAGCAACCAGTGTTTTATGGTGTTGCCCTTGGAATCTCTGAACCCATTTAACCTCTAGTAATGCAAATATTCATTGAAAGACTGAACACAGTAATAAGAATCACAGACAAGCAGTGTAAACTGTGCCGGATCCACATGTTCCAACGCTAATAACAGAGCTGTCAGCTCAGCCAACTGTGCCGTACAGTCTCCCAAGGTCTGTGTATAAGTATGTTGGGGGCAGAACTTCTCCCCCTCCATATAGCCGCTCACCACCGCACATGCAGCAGAATACTGTTGTTTAGTTCCCACCGCAGGTTGCGCAGAGCCATCGGTGTACATGACCACTTGATATTGATCAATAGGCAACGTGCCAGCGGGAACTGGGTACTCCATTTCATATTGAAGAAATTCCTGAGTCTGCAGTTTTGGGTCAAAAATGTAATCTACATCAGTGGCTGTCAAAGACGTAGCCCATTGTATCCATCGCAGGTGTAGTGCTTTCACATTAGGAACACTCGCTTTTGTAACAGCCTCTAAGGCTGGAATCGGGGAAACGACAATGATGCATTGGCCCTGTGCAAGAGGTCTTTCTTTAATCGCAGCCATCTGTACAGCAGTGAGAATTTTCTCAGTTTGTGCAAAACGTTGTTCTGCAGCAGAATACAAGTGGGACTTGTATCCTATCAGGCCTGTCTCACCCTCATTAAAGGTGACATACGTTAACCCAACGGCCCCAGCTATAACCCTGATGACCAGATGTGTCTTATTGTCCCGTGTGTGTAAATGCTTTGCAGCTAAGAGATCAGTTTGCAAGTCTCGAAGAATATGTGTATGCTCAATCGTCCAAAATCTACTCAAAAAATGTGGGCGAACCAACTCGTATAATGGCTTTATATGTGTAGCATAATCAGGAATGTAAGTTCTGCCAAAATTTAGAAATCCCAACAACGACTGGAGTTTCTTAATCGTATTAGGAGGTTGCAACTGTGCACATTTTTCTAAAAAGTGTGGCGCTAAGCTCTTGCCCTCGTTCGACAGCTCATATCCCAGGAAAATGACGCTGAGGAAGGCAATTTTTGACTTTTTGAAGTTACATTTTTAGCCAATTTCGGCAAATCCCACAACAATGCGGGCTACCCACCTTAAATGTTGTAGTAACTCGTCATCTGTCAGATATATATCATCGACATATGACAAAGCTTCAGGGTCCAACTCGTGCAAAATTTCAGTCACACGAGCCGAAAACAGTCCTGGGCTATTCTTATACCCCTGAGGCAAACAACAAAATTTTTCTGAGAGCCAAACGCACTAAAGCTAGTGAAATCCCTACTTTCGGGCGCTATATTCTGGCAGAAGAAACCATTTGCGATATCTAAAGTGGTTTTGTATTTTTTACGCACAATATTATTCATGAGTGCTGCGCTATGTGAATTTTGTATAGCATATGTGCGTGCATGTCCGTTTAAATGTCTGTAATCCACCACTATCCTATAAGAATGGTCCGGTTTAGCTTCAGGGAATAAGGGATTATCCATCGGCGAGACACAGGGTTCAATTACTCCCTGGTACTCCAATCGTGTAAGTATGTTCCTTACCAATGCCCTTGCTTCAAATTTTATAGGATAGTGCGGTTGTGGCTGAGGTTCGCCCTTAATTGGAATTACATGATAAGGTGAATCCCTATCCCACCCCACATGATTTCTATATAAGGCGGGTGCTTGTGCCAGAGCCCATTTCATGCTATAGGACTCTGCGAGTTCTCCCGGAACAAGTGGTGAGAACAAAGGTGTAATAACCTCCTCTCCAACTGGACAGTCGCGAACAAAGTCTGGGGGCCAATCCTGTTCGGCCAGCAGAATGTCATACAGTTTGACTACACAATCCCAAAAGATGGCGTTTATAGTGCGCTCAATGTCCCCTTCTAATTGTAAAGTTACTGTATAAACCCTATCAGGATCAGAGACACGCATATCTGCTGTTTCGACTTGTATGAAGTCATCAGTTGCTTTCACCGCCAGATGCTCTAGAAGATTCCGGCGAATTATTGTGACCTCTGCCGCGCTGTCTAACAGTGCTAGTGCCCATGTCTTGTTCTTCAAGAGAACTCTCTTCTTGTGTAGCATGCCTAACTGTGACCGCCGCCACTTTTTTCTTTTTAAACTGCTGTTTTGTTGGATCGGTTTCTCTTCCTTCTTGACAGAAACCTCAGATGAGCGTTGTGATTCCTGTCTCGGTTTCACGTACTCTGTTCTCCGCTCTGACCGCCCACCTCTCTCATTTCTCTTTTCCGATGAGTCCTGAAAGGAACGACATTGGCGTGTATCAGTATATTGATATCTATCAGGGGTCTTCAAGTTATCCCTATTTCTGAGAGTATACCTAGCCTGCGGGGTCTCTGGTCGCGGAGATTCTCCCCTTTCTTTTTTAGGTGTTTGTTGTTTTTTCTCCCAGCGCTTTTTAGTACCCTCAGGTTGCTGTTGTTTAGTAGTATCCTTACTACTCTTACCCTGAAACTGTGGTTTTTGCGGTCTAGCCCCTAGGCTATCACGACCGATACTCTAATATGTTTCTGCTGTTATGCTCGGCAGTTCCCGCTCTTGATTTAGCTGCGGGACGTCTTGAAGACGCATACGCACCGCTAGTGCTACCGCCTCCCCTTTTAGATTACTCAATATCATTATATTGAGTAATCTAAAGAATTTAAAGTAATTTAGTAATCTAAAGTAATTGAAGAAACCGTGGCAAAATTGCCTATCAGTTGCATCCCTAAATCTAAGGCCGGGGCAGCCCCATATTCATCCTGAATTTGTTTGAGCACCTCCGGTAAATTAGCCAATGTCGGTGTACCGTGTGCTGTAGTGTAGAGCGCGGCAAACACCGTGCCCCATGTATTACAATGGTCCACAGTAGGAACCATACCAAACGGCAAACACATTGTTAATATTCTATGTTTATCCTGAGGTCCCGTATGGGGAAATACTGCTTCCAGCGTATTCATTTTTTGCGCCAGCCAAAATGGAGACTCCTCTCGTTTAGCCGGTACTTTGCCTATAACAGAGTGCACAGCGGCCGGATTGATACCCGGAACTACTGCATGTGGTTGTGCCGGAGCAGCACGCGCTGGGTTTGTGTTTAGTGTCTGCATCACAAATTGAACTAAGCGTCTATATGTAGCCGTTAATTCTGTATATAACCGACGAACTTCAGCCACCGCCAATTGAGCAACCGCAGGATGTGGTGTATATGTAGCCAATAAAGGCCAGGTAGGACCATCGTTACTTAGTGGACCTAGCCTAACTGATGCTATGGTGTGGGGTAAGGCGCCATCAAGCCAATTATTATGTTCTTGATAAGATAGAGGTATTTCTAAATATGCAAATGCCCTGTATTGTCCAGGGAAATTTGCAAGAGTGTAATCGTGAAATGTGTGTGAATTCCCATCAACTGCCGGAAATATGACTCAAGAATAAAAAAGTTCTGTTCTATAGGCTGCATGGGCGTCCACCACAAACGTGACCGGACCCCCCTGGTTTGTCAGACCATGTGCCAACAGATGTACCGTGAGCGGGTGTCGCATATTAACTGCAATGTTCATTACTTGGGGATTCGCCATTATGAAAATAGCACTAGTTCAGAGAAGGCACACCAATATCGGGCTTTTCCTTTCAAAGTTCAAGCTTGAACAACCAACCACAAAAAATAGGATCTACCTATATTGCGGTGGCGGAAATCCTCAGCGCCACGGACGTCTCCGTTAACGGAACTGAGGAGTCAATATATATATGAGACCGAGAAAGTCACCCGGACCTGAAAATTAGAGTCAGACCAAACGTTGGCGGCGCCATGTCGCGTGGGCTCTCATTATCCTAAATGAGACTACTGGATTTCTAGGTAACAGGGTCTTTCCTGGTGTGGGGGACTGAGTCTTACCCACTTAGAAGGACCTCTGTCACCTTCCATCCGGTTTTGCTCCGGCTAACTAGCAGTGCCTCATCTCTCCCGAGGGGAGGGATGATTGGGCAGCCGAGCGCATGACATCTTTAGAACTTCTCAGGGAAGTCGTGGTCACTCAGGTCCCAACCAGCTCTCTCATTTACAGTATGATCTCATATACAAATGACAAAGGCAGTTTGAGTTTTATAGATTGTTTTAAATAAAACAACTGCATTTTAGTTAATAAGGCGTGAGCCGCAATAACCAGAACCATACAACACAGTAGGATTGAAATAGTCACGATGAGAGTGAAACATAAAAACAACGCTATCATAGTGTTAATAGATTCTATTCTCTCTCAGTATGTTATATTTCGAGCACAGCATGTTAAGCTACTAACTTGCCTTTCAGGTTCCCCGGGAAGACATCAACCCTCATACCTGAGCAAAGGCCTGTGATCTGGTTCAGCATCTGCAACAGGTCAGTCAGCGTCTAGTTGTGGTTCCCTGGTCGGAATCTCCCTCTTGCGTGTATTAGGACAAGGAAGTGTTTTTATAACTAACATGTCAGTGTGATCACAAAACGTCCCTACGCAAGAATGTATCCAAAGACTAAACTCCTACCACGTCTATCGGCAATGTACCAGACTGTATCCTTGACTGGAGCCCAGAGTGAGCAAGAATGTGTTATTGAGAACTCCAGTGCTGAAGTAGGCTAAACAGTGTGATATAAAAAATAAAACAAGACCGTAGAACTGGCTATTTAAAAAATAACAGTACGAAGCTGAATACAATGCATTTAGAGCAAAGTGCACAGAGGCTCTATGCTGCAAGCAAAGGAATAACATATATCCAGGGCAAAGTGCACAAAGGCCTAACGGCTGAAGCAAACGCACAAAGAATACATAAAAATGACCACACTACACACCCACTACATGCACACCTACACCCCATACATCAACTCCCTCTGTCTCCACTCCCACACCCTCATCCACGCCCACCCCAATTGCTCCAAAGAAACTTTTCCTCTCCCCTGCAGACCTGTTTGAACCCACTGGCCCACCCCGTCTTGTCCTGAAACGTGCCCACCTCCTTGCCCTTTCCACTCCTTCCACATCGCAGCCCACCCCGGTCCAGCCTTCCCATTCCCATGCCCCTTCTCCGGTGAAGAAGAAGACCCGCTCAGAGCCTAAGCCATCCAGCTCCGCCCGAGCCAAACAGCCCACACCCCCTTCAAAGGGGAAGCCCACCCCCCAACTTCCTCATGCAAGTCAAAGTCCCACCCCCCATCGTAAATCTCCACCCCCATGAGGTGCCTGGATCCCCATATGGTGCCCCGTTCAGTGGAGTACCCAGCACTTGTGGGAGCCAGGTGTGGCCAGTTGGGGCCAAGGACAAATTACTTTTGAAGGACTGGCCATTGGCCCTGTTGGCACCATTTCGCTCACTGAGCTACATAATAAAGCTTTGTGTGGCCTGTGTTTGGGCTGCACGCAGTTCCACCCTGGTGTTTGTTTACATTATTTATGGGTATGGGGCTATTGCATGTACTATGGCCAAGTTGCAGTGGCATTCGGTCGGGTACTTCCCTCTTGGTGTGGGGTGTCTGACTTGTGCTGCTGGGAAGGGTTGGGGGGCGTTGCAGGGTGGGTGGAGTGGGTGGGTATGTAACTTTGCCCTTTCCTCCCTTGTGTCGTAGGTTGCAGTACTTACCGTCGTTGTCTTTGTCGGCAGTCTCAGTCATGTAGATATATGGCAAGGAGCAAGGCTGGCATGATCTGCAGCTCTCTGTTCATGGCTGCCGCTGCACATTTTGTTGACCTCCGGTGAGTGTTTCCTTCTTTTTATTTCTTTTCCGTCTGGCTTTGTGTGGTGGTGGTTCCCACCATGGAACTGGTGGCAGAATGGTGGTTCATAATTTGATGGGCGGGTTGGGCCTTTCCGATGGCCTGTGGGCGGACTCTGCCATCATCAGCGGGACTCCTTTCCTGGGGGTGGGTGGTGCGCGGGATGCATGTGTTTCGTTTGGTTCATTATTTGGCAGTCTGGGCCGCTCCTCTGTTGGCGGTTTCTACCGCCACCACCGGCGGTGCAGAATGGATCGCCATGTTCATAATGAGCGCCATAGTCTGTCCTGAGGTCCTGCTGATGCAATTTGGAGGAGGTAAGACCTTGCCTTCCCAGAGAACAACAGTACTCCTGTGTTTTGTGTCTTCTTCACCTCCTGAGGCCTCTGTACACTCTTTGCAAAATTCCTTTGTGCACAGCCTGGCCAAGGTCCCCAGCACTCCACCCTGTGACGCTCAACTTGCTGAGTTGTTCTCCGGCGGCGTGGAACCTTCCTTTGTTGTGCTGCATCAACTGCATTTTGCACCTCCTTTGAACCCAGATTTGTGTGTTTTTTGGGGTGCTGGCTGGCATCCTGAGGGCTCTCTAAAGTGCTGAGAGCCCCCTATTCCTCCTCACACAGAGCTGAGGCCCCCAGGTCCCCCCTGGGTCCATCCAGCTCCATTTTGGTGAAAAACACACTTTTGCCATAGCCAAGGCTTGTTGGCGCCTTCCAACACGAAATCTCATCTGTAACGATCTTCACACAGTGGGACATCGTTTGCATCATGCAGGAACCCACTGGCATCTTCCTAGGGTGCATTTCTGCAGTCTTCTACTAACCAGGGACTCTTCATGTGCACCCTCTTCTGGGTTGGCAGGGGCTCCTGTCCTTCCTGGAACTTCTTTCGACTTCTGGACATCGTCCCCTTCCTTTGCAGGTCTTCAGGTGCAATAATCCAGCAGTTGTTCTTTGCAGACTTGGTGTAGTGTGTCCTAAGGAAACTTGCAGTACTTTACTCCTGCTTTTCTGGGCTCTGGGGTGGGGTAATTTACTAACTTTTACTGTATTCTTACTCTCCCAGCGATTCTGCACACACTACACTTGTCTAGGTGGGAATTCGTGATTCACACTCCACTTTTTTAGTATATGGTTTGTGTTGCCCCTAGACCTAGTTTCTCCCGTTGCATTCTATAGGATTTCCTACTGTTTGCACTGTTCTATGACTATTTACTTGTCTAATTTTGGTGTCTAGTGTATATATTATGTGTAATACTTATCTCCAGAAGGAGTATTGTCTGTAAGATATTTTTGGTACTGTGTCACCCAAATACATACCTTTATTTTTGTTAACACTATTGTCTTTATTTGTGTATAAGTACTATGTTACTATAAGTGGTATTGCATGAGCTTTGCATGTCTCCTAGTTCAGCCCAAGCTGTTCTGCTATAGCTACCTCTATCAGCCTAAGCTGCTAGAATACTACCACATTTACTAACAAGGGATAACTGGACCTGGAGTAATGTGTAAGTACCCAAGGTACCCACTACAAACCAGGCTAGCCTCCTACAGGAGGGCATTATCAATTCACTGTTATGCTCTTTGGTTTAAAAAATGCACCTTCTACTTTCCAGAGGCAGGTGAATACAGTCCTCCAAGGTTTGGAATCGTTTAGTGCAGCATACTTAGATGATATTGCGTTATTTAGCTCCACCTGGGATGACCACCTGGTCCACCTATGGAACGTTTTAGAGGCCCTGCAAAAGGCAGGCCTAACTATCAAGCCTTCAAAGTGCCAGAAAGAGCAGGGGAAAGTGGCTTATCTGGGCCATCTGGTAGGTGGAGAATAGATTGAACCACAACAGAGGAAGATTCAGACCATTATGGACTGGGCTCCCCGTACTACACAGACCAAGGCCAGAGTCATCTCAGGTCTCACTGGGTATTACAGGAGGTTCATTAAGAACTATGGCTCCATTGTTGCCCCTCTTAATGACCTCACTTCAAAGAAAATGCCTAAAAAAGTATCATGGACAGCTAGCTGTCAGAAAGCTTTTGAGGTGCTTAAGCAGACTAAGGGGGTCATTCTGACCCTGGCGGTCCGAGACCGCCAGGGCCATTATGACTGAAAGCACCACCAACAGGCTGGCGGTGCTTTCTTACCCATTCCGACCGTGGCGGTAAAGCCACGGTCGGACCATCGGGGCCGGCGGTTTTCCGCCATTTCAGCCCCGGCCGGGATAATCCGCCAGGGCAGCGCTGCAAGCAGTGCTGCCCTGAGGATTATGACCCCCTTACCACCAGCCTGTTTCTGGCGGTTTTCACCGCCAGGAAGAGGCTGGCGGTAAGGGGTGTCCTGGGGCCCCTGGGGGCCCCTGCACTGCCCATGCCACTGGCATGGGCAGTGCAGGGGCCCCCTGACAGGGCCCCGGCCAGCTTTTCACTGTCTGCCTAGCAGACAGTGAAAAGCGCGACGGGTGCAACTGCACCCGTCGCACGGCCGCAACACCGCCGGCTCCATTCGGAGCCGGCTCCTGTGTTGCGGCCTCATTCCCGCCGGCCCAGCGGGAATGTTGGAATGGGGGCCGCGTGAGTGCGGCCGCATGGCGGTTTCCGCCTGGCGGGCGGCGGTAGCCACCTGCCAAGGTCTGAATGACCCCCTAAGTGCTGTGCACCTGTCTTGAAAAGCTCAAACTACTCCAAAAATGTAATTGCACAAACAGATGCTTCTGAATTAGGGGTAGGGGCAGTACTATCACAACTTAACTCATAGGGCCAGGATCAACCTGTTGCTTTTATCAGCAGGAAATTGACCCCTAGAGAAAAGCCTTGGTCTGCCAAAGAGAGGGAGGCCTTTGCTGTGGTCTGGGCCTTGAAGAAGCTGAGACTCTACTTGTTTGGGACTCACTTCATTGTTCAAACAGACCACAAACCTCTATTATGGCTTAAACAAATGAAAGGTGTAAACCCTAAATTGTTGAGGTGGTCCATTTCCCTAAAGGGTATGAACTTTATAGTGGAACATAGACCTGGGAGTACCCACTCCACTCCAATGCAGATGGACTCTCTAGATATTTCCACTTAGACAATAAAGACTCACCTGGGCAAGGTTACCCTTTTTGTCCCTCGTTTGTGGGGGTGGGGGAGGTTGTATAGGAAAGTACCATCTTTCTTGGCATGTTACCCCCATTTTTACCTGTATGTCAATATGTTTTTGCCTGTCTCACTGGGATCCAGCTGGTCAGGACCCCAGTGCTCATAGTTTGTGGCCTAATGTGTGTGTTGTGAATAGTGCTTAACTGTGTCACTGAGGCTCTGCTAATCAGAACGTCAGTGCTTATGCTCTCTCTGCTTTTAAATTTGTCACTATAGGATAGTGACTTCATTTATCAATTCCAATTAGCACACTGGACCCCCCTTATAAATCCCTAGTATATGATACCTAGGTACCCAGGGCATTGGGGTTCCAGGAGATCCTTATGGGCTGCAGTATTTCTTTTGCCACCCATAAGGAGCTCAGACAAACCCTTTCACAGGCCTGCCATTGCAGCCTGTGTGAAATAGTGTACACACTAATTCACAGCCATTTTTACTGCACTTAAGTAACTTATAAGTCACCTAAATGGCTAGCCTTCGTTTACTGAAGGCTAGGTACAAAGTTACTAAGTGTGAGGGCACCCTTGCACTAGCAAAGGTATCCCCACGCAGTCCAGGGCCAATTCCCTGGACTTTGTGAGTGTGGGGACGCCATTACACATGTGCACTACATATAGATCAATACCTATATGTAACTTCACAATGGTAACTCCGAATATGGCCATGTAAGGTGTCTAAGATCATGGCATTTTCCCCCATTCCAAATCTGGTATTGGGGGGCCAATCCCATGCTGTAGGAGGCTGGCCTGGCTTGTAGTGGGTACCAATGGTACTTACACCTTATGCCAGGTCCATTTATCCCTTATTAGTAGAGTGTAGTAGTGTTCTAGCAGCTTAGGGTGATAGAGGTAGCTATAGGACAGATGCAAAGCTAATGTAATACCACTTATATCATATAGGTACTATAGCATAAGAAAGACAATACCCATAGTTACTAAAAATAAAGGTACTTTATTTTAGTGACAATGTGCCAAAAATATCTCAGAGGATATACTCCCTTAGGAGGTAAGTAACATACCCAAAATATACACAACTAACAAAATCAGGTAAGTAAAACAGTTAGAAAGTAGTGCAAACACTGTAAAACACAATAGGATGCAATAGGCCTAGGGGCAACACAAACGATGTACTAAGAAAGTGGAATGCAAACCACAAATGGACCCCTAGGGTAGTGTAGTGTGTAGAGGGTCACTGGGAGTGAAGGAAAACACTAAGGGTGTAAAGGAGACCTCACCCCAAGACCCTGGAAAGGTGGAGTAAAGTACCACTATTTCCCCAGAAACACACTAAAGTCGTGTTAAAAGATTTTGCAAGGGCCACAACAGACTGCAAAGCACTAAAGATGGTTTCTTGGACCTGAAGACCTGTAAAGGAAGGGGACCAAGCCCAAGAGTTGCTAAAGTGTCCATGGGGGGCAGGAGCTGTAGGAAAGTACCATCTTGCCTGGCATGTTACCCCCATTTTTACATGTATGTAAGTTTGTTTTTGCCTGTCTCACTGGGATCCTGCTAGCCAGGACCCCAGTGCTCATAGTTTGTGGCTTGAATGTGTGTACCTGCCAATCAATCAATAAATCAATCAAAAAATGTATTAAGCGCACTACTCACCCGAAAGGTAGGAGGGCCTGGGTCTTGTGTAGGTTGGTGGGGAGGGAATTCCAAGTCTTGGTGGTGAGGTGGGAGAAGGTTCTGCCGCCGGAGGTGGTGTGTTGGATGCGGGGGACTGTGGCGAGGGCGAAGTCAGCGGAGCAGAGTAGTCGTGTACGTTTGTGGAAGTTTACTCGTTCGTTAAGGTAGGCTGGTCCAGTGTCGTGGAGGGATTTGTGAGCCTGGATAAGGGCTTTGAAGATGATCCTTTTGCTGATGGGCAGCCAGTGTGGGGATCTGAGGTGAGCGGAGATGTGTTCGTGGCTGGGGAGATTGAGGATGAGACGTGCGGCTGCGTTCTGGATTCGCTGGAGTTTTTTCTGAAGCTTGGCTGTGGTACCAGCGTAGAGGGCGTTGCTGTAGTCCAGTCTGCTGCTGATGAGTGCATGAGTGACCGTTTTTCTTGTTTCTAAAGGAATCCATTTGAAAGTATTTTGTAGCATGCGAAGGGTGTTGAAGCAGGAGGACGATATGGTGTTGATTTGCTGGGCCATGGAGAGAGATGGCGAGGATGTTGGCGAGGAGGGCCATGTATATATTGAAGAGGGTGGGGCTGAGGGAGGATCCTTGTGTAGTGACTAACTGTGTCACTGAGGCTCTGCTAATCAGAACCTCAGTTCTTATTGTAGGAGGCTGGCCCGGCTTATAGTGGGTACCTTGTCGTACTTACACCCTGTGCCAGGTCTAGTTATCCCTTATTAGTAGAATAGAGGTGTTTCTAGCAGCTTAGGCTGATAGAAGGTAACTATGGCAAAGCAGCTTAGGCTGAACTAGGAGACATGCAAAGCCCCTACCATACCACTTATATCATATAGCACAATATCATAAGAAAACACAATACTCAAAGTTACTAAAAATAAAGGTACTTTATTTTAGTGACAATATGCCAAAGGTATCTCAGAGAATACCCTCACTTAGGCGGTAAGTAGTATAACCAAGTTATATGTACACAAACCCAAAACAAGTAAGTAACAGTAAGAAAAGTAGTGCAAACAATGGAGAATCACAATAGGATGCAATAGGTAGACATAGGTCTAGGGGCAACACAAACCATATACTCCAAAAGTGGAATTCGAATCACGAATGGACCCCAGACTATGGGAGGTTGTAGAGGGTCGCTGGGACTGTAGGAAAACAGTAAGGGTGTCCAAGATACTGAGGTACTGGGTTTTTCAGAACCGGTACTGATCCGGTAACCCAGCGGTGCCAGGGTCCACACGTTCAGTGGAGTACCCAGCACTTGTGGGAGCCAGGTGTGGCCAGTTGGGGCCAAGGACAAATTACTTTTGAAGGACTGGCCATTGGCCCTGTTGGCACCATTTCGCTCACTGAGCTACATAATAAAGCTTTGTGTGGCCTGTGTTTGGGCTGCACGCAGTTCCACCCTGGTGTTTGTTTACATTATTTATGGGTATGGGGCTATTGCATGTACTATGGCCAAGTTGCAGTGGCATTCGGTCGGGTACTTCCCTCTTGGTGTGGGGTGTCTGACTTGTGCTGCTGGGAAGGGTTGGGGGGCGTTGCAGGGTGGGTGGAGTGGGTGGGTATGTAACTTTGCCCTTTCCTCCCTTGTGTCGTAGGTTGCAGTACTTACCGTCGTTGTCTTTGTCGGCAGTCTCAGTCATGTAGATATATGGCAAGGAGCAAGGCTGGCATGATCTGCAGCTCTCTGTTCATGGCTGCCGCTGCACATTTTGTTGACCTCCGGTGAGTGTTTCCTTCTTTTTATTTCTTTTCCGTCTGGCTTTGTGTGGTGGTGGTTCCCACCATGGAACTGGTGGCAGAATGGTGGTTCATAATTTGATGGGCGGGTTGGGCCTTTCCGATGGCCTGTGGGCGGACTCTGCCATCATCAGCGGGACTCCTTTCCTGGGGGTGGGTGGTGCGCGGGATGCATGTGTTTCGTTTGGTTCATTATTTGGCAGTCTGGGCCGCTCCTCTGTTGGCGGTTTCTACCGCCACCACCGGCGGTGCAGAATGGATCGCCATGTTCATAATGAGCGCCATAGTCTGTCCTGAGGTCCTGCTGATGCAATTTGGAGGAGGTAAGACCTTGCCTTCCCAGAGAACAACAGTACTCCTGTGTTTTGTGTCTTCTTCACCTCCTGAGGCCTCTGTACACTCTTTGCAAAATTCCTTTGTGCACAGCCTGGCCAAGGTCCCCAGCACTCCACCCTGTGACGCTCAACTTGCTGAGTTGTTCTCCGGCGGCGTGGAACCTTCCTTTGTTGTGCTGCATCAACTGCATTTTGCACCTCCTTTGAACCCAGATTTGTGTGTTTTTTGGGGTGCTGGCTGGCATCCTGAGGGCTCTCTAAAGTGCTGAGAGCCCCCTATTCCTCCTCACACAGAGCTGAGGCCCCCAGGTCCCCCCTGGGTCCATCCAGCTCCATTTTGGTGAAAAACACACTTTTGCCATAGCCAAGGCTTGTTGGCGCCTTCCAACACGAAATCTCATCTGTAACGATCTTCACACAGTGGGACATCGTTTGCATCATGCAGGAACCCACTGGCATCTTCCTAGGGTGCATTTCTGCAGTCTTCTACTAACCAGGGACTCTTCATGTGCACCCTCTTCTGGGTTGGCAGGGGCTCCTGTCCTTCCTGGAACTTCTTTCGACTTCTGGACATCGTCCCCTTCCTTTGCAGGTCTTCAGGTGCAATAATCCAGCAGTTGTTCTTTGCAGACTTGGTGTAGTGTGTCCTAAGGAAACTTGCAGTACTTTACTCCTGCTTTTCTGGGCTCTGGGGTGGGGTAATTTACTAACTTTTACTGTATTCTTACTCTCCCAGCGATTCTGCACACACTACACTTGTCTAGGTGGGAATTCGTGATTCACACTCCACTTTTTTAGTATATGGTTTGTGTTGCCCCTAGACCTAGTTTCTCCCGTTGCATTCTATAGGATTTCCTACTGTTTGCACTGTTCTATGACTATTTACTTGTCTAATTTTGGTGTCTAGTGTATATATTATGTGTAATACTTATCTCCAGAAGGAGTATTGTCTGTAAGATATTTTTGGTACTGTGTCACCCAAATACATACCTTTATTTTTGTTAACACTATTGTCTTTATTTGTGTATAAGTACTATGTTACTATAAGTGGTATTGCATGAGCTTTGCATGTCTCCTAGTTCAGCCCAAGCTGTTCTGCTATAGCTACCTCTATCAGCCTAAGCTGCTAGAATACTACCACATTTACTAACAAGGGATAACTGGACCTGGAGTAATGTGTAAGTACCCAAGGTACCCACTACAAACCAGGCTAGCCTCCTACAGGAGGGCATTATCAATTCACTGTTATGCTCTTTGGTTTAAAAAATGCACCTTCTACTTTCCAGAGGCAGGTGAATACAGTCCTCCAAGGTTTGGAATCGTTTAGTGCAGCATACTTAGATGATATTGCGTTATTTAGCTCCACCTGGGATGACCACCTGGTCCACCTATGGAACGTTTTAGAGGCCCTGCAAAAGGCAGGCCTAACTATCAAGCCTTCAAAGTGCCAGAAAGAGCAGGGGAAAGTGGCTTATCTGGGCCATCTGGTAGGTGGAGAATAGATTGAACCACAACAGAGGAAGATTCAGACCATTATGGACTGGGCTCCCCGTACTACACAGACCAAGGCCAGAGTCTTCTCAGGTCTCACTGGGTATTACAGGAGGTTCATTAAGAACTATGGCTCCATTGTTGCCCCTCTTAATGACCTCACTTCAAAGAAAATGCCTAAAAAAGTATCATGGACAGCTAGCTGTCAGAAAGCTTTTGAGGTGCTTAAGCAGACTAAGGGGGTCATTCTGACCCTGGCGGTCCGAGACCGCCAGGGCCATTATGACTGAAAGCACCACCAACAGGCTGGCGGTGCTTTCTTACCCATTCCGACCGTGGCGGTAAAGCCACGGTCGGACCATCGGGGCCGGCGGTTTTCCGCCATTTCAGCCCCGGCCGGGATAATCCGCCAGGGCAGCGCTGCAAGCAGTGCTGCCCTGAGGATTATGACCCCCTTACCACCAGCCTGTTTCTGGCGGTTTTCACCGCCAGGAAGAGGCTGGCGGTAAGGGGTGTCCTGGGGCCCCTGGGGGCCCCTGCACTGCCCATGCCACTGGCATGGGCAGTGCAGGGGCCCCCTGACAGGGCCCCGGCCAGCTTTTCACTGTCTGCCTAGCAGACAGTGAAAAGCGCGACGGGTGCAACTGCACCCGTCGCACGGCCGCAACACCGCCGGCTCCATTCGGAGCCGGCTCCTGTGTTGCGGCCTCATTCCCGCCGGCCCAGCGGGAATGTTGGAATGGGGGCCGCGTGAGTGCGGCCGCATGGCGGTTTCCGCCTGGCGGGCGGCGGTAGCCACCTGCCAAGGTCTGAATGACCCCCTCAGTGCTGTGCACCTGTCTTGAAAAGCCCAAACTACTCCAAAAATGTAATTGCACAAACAGATGCTTCTGAATTAGGGGTAGGGGCAGTACTATCACAACTTAACTCATAGGGCCAGGATCAACCTGTTGCTTTTATCAGCAGGAAATTGACCCCTAGAGAAAAGCCTTGGTCTGCCAAAGAGAGGGAGGCCTTTGCTGTGGTCTGGGCCTTGAAGAAGCTGAGACTCTACTTGTTTGGGACTCACTTCATTGTTCAAACAGACCACAAACCTCTATTATGGCTTAAACAAATGAAAGGTGTAAACCCTAAATTGTTGAGGTGGTCCATTTCCCTACAGGGTATGAACTTTATAGTGGAACATAGACCTGGGAGTACCCACTCCACTCCAATGCAGATGGACTCTCTAGATATTTCCACTTAGACAATAAAGACTCACCTGGGCAAGGTTACCCTTTTTGTCCCTCGTTTGTGGGGGTGGGGGAGGTTGTATAGGAAAGTACCATCTTTCTTGGCATGTTACCCCCATTTTTACCTGTATGTCAATATGTTTTTGCCTGTCTCACTGGGATCCAGCTGGTCAGGACCCCAGTGCTCATAGTTTGTGGCCTAATGTGTGTGTTGTGAATAGTGCTTAACTGTGTCACTGAGGCTCTGCTAATCAGAACGTCAGTGCTTATGCTCTCTCTGCTTTTAAATTTGTCACTATAGGATAGTGACTTCATTTATCAATTCCAATTAGCACACTGGACCCCCCTTATAAGTCCCTAGTATATGATACCTAGGTACCCAGGGCATTGGGGTTCCAGGAGATCCTTATGGGCTGCAGTATTTCTTTTGCCACCCATAAGGAGCTCAGACAAACCCTTTCACAGGCCTGCCATTGCAGCCTGTGTGAAATAGTGTACACACTAATTCACAGCCATTTTTACTGCACTTAAGTAACTTATAAGTCACCTAAATGGCTAGCCTTCGTTTACTGAAGGCTAGGTACAAAGTTACTAAGTGTGAGGGCACCCTTGCACTAGCAAAGGTATCCCCACGCAGTCCAGGGCCAATTCCCTGGACTTTGTGAGTGTGGGGACGCCATTACACATGTGCACTACATATAGATCAATACCTATATGTAACTTCACAATGGTAACTCCGAATATGGCCATGTAAGGTGTCTAAGATCATGGCATTTTCCCCCATTCCAAATCTGGTATTGGGGGGCCAATCCCATGCTGTAGGAGGCTGGCCTGGCTTGTAGTGGGTACCAATGGTACTTACACCTTATGCCAGGTCCATTTATCCCTTATTAGTAGAGTGTAGTAGTGTTCTAGCAGCTTAGGGTGATAGAGGTAGCTATAGGACAGATGCAAAGCTAATGTAATACCACTTATATCATATAGGTACAATAGCATAAGAAAGACAATACCCATAGTTACTAAAAATAAAGGTACTTTATTTTAGTGACAATGTGCCAAAAATATCTCAGAGGATATACTCCCTTAGGAGGTAAGTAACATACCCAAAATATACACAACTAACAAAATCAGGTAAGTAAAACAGTTAGAAAGTAGTGCAAACACTGTAAAACACAATAGGATGCAATAGGCCTAGGGGCAACACAAACGATGTACTAAGAAAGTGGAATGCAAACCACAAATGGACCCCTAGGGTAGTGTAGTGTGTAGAGGGTCACTGGGAGTGAAGGAAAACACTAAGGGTGTAAAGGAGACCTCACCCCAAGACCCTGGAAAGGTGGAGTAAAGTACCACTATTTCCCCAGAAACACACTAAAGTCGTGTTAAAAGATTTTGCAAGGGCCACAACAGACTGCAAAGCACTAAAGATGGTTTCTTGGACCTGAAGACCTGTAAAGGAAGGGGACCAAGCCCAAGAGTTGCTAAAGTGTCCATGGGGGGCAGGAGCTGTAGGAAAGTACCATCTTGCCTGGCATGTTACCCCCATTTTTACATGTATGTAAGTTTGTTTTTGCCTGTCTCACTGGGATCCTGCTAGCCAGGACCCCAGTGCTCATAGTTTGTGGCTTGAATGTGTGTACCTGCCAATCAATCAATAAATCAATCAAAAAATGTATTAAGCGCACTACTCACCCGAAAGGTAGGAGGGCCTGGGTCTTGTGTAGGTTGGTGGGGAGGGAATTCCAAGTCTTGGTGGTGAGGTGGGAGAAGGTTCTGCCGCCGGAGGTGGTGTGTTGGATGCGGGGGACTGTGGCGAGGGCGAAGTCAGCGGAGCAGAGTAGTCGTGTACGTTTGTGGAAGTTTACTCGTTCGTTAAGGTAGGCTGGTCCAGTGTCGTGGAGGGATTTGTGAGCCTGGATAAGGGCTTTGAAGATGATCCTTTTGCTGATGGGCAGCCAGTGTGGGGATCTGAGGTGAGCGGAGATGTGTTCGTGGCTGGGGAGATTGAGGATGAGACGTGCGGCTGCGTTCTGGATTCGCTGGAGTTTTTTCTGAAGCTTGGCTGTGGTACCAGCGTAGAGGGCGTTGCTGTAGTCCAGTCTGCTGCTGATGAGTGCATGAGTGACCGTTTTTCTTGTTTCTAAAGGAATCCATTTGAAAGTATTTTGTAGCATGCGAAGGGTGTTGAAGCAGGAGGACGATATGGTGTTGATTTGCTGGGCCATGGAGAGAGATGGCGAGGATGTTGGCGAGGAGGGCCATGTATATATTGAAGAGGGTGGGGCTGAGGGAGGATCCTTGTGTAGTGACTAACTGTGTCACTGAGGCTCTGCTAATCAGAACCTCAGTTCTTATTGTAGGAGGCTGGCCCGGCTTATAGTGGGTACCTTGTCGTACTTACACCCTGTGCCAGGTCTAGTTATCCCTTATTAGTAGAATAGAGGTGTTTCTAGCAGCTTAGGCTGATAGAAGGTAACTATGGCAAAGCAGCTTAGGCTGAACTAGGAGACATGCAAAGCCCCTACCATACCACTTATATCATATAGCACAATATCATAAGAAAACACAATACTCAAAGTTACTAAAAATAAAGGTACTTTATTTTAGTGACAATATGCCAAAGGTATCTCAGAGAATACCCTCACTTAGGCGGTAAGTAGTATAACCAAGTTATATGTACACAAACCCAAAACAAGTAAGTAACAGTAAGAAAAGTAGTGCAAACAATGGAGAATCACAATAGGATGCAATAGGTAGACATAGGTCTAGGGGCAACACAAACCATATACTCCAAAAGTGGAATTCGAATCACGAATGGACCCCAGACTATGGGAGGTTGTAGAGGGTCGCTGGGACTGTAGGAAAACAGTAAGGGTGTCCAAGATACTGAGGTACTGGGTTTTTCAGAACCGGTACTGATCCGGTAACCCAGCGGTGCCAGGGTACACCCAAAGACCTCGGGTACTTTCCTGATTAAGACCACAGAAACTCAAAGTCTTCTCGGTGAAGTCAAAGATCGAATTTATTGGCTGCAGCCAAGTAACAAGCGTCCTAGAAGTACAACAGCACGGTTTGTATGTTCTCAGGAGACTGTGTTTCAATGCAAAGTCAGGTTTCCTTATATACAGTTTTTTAAGCTTCAGGCAAACATTCTTGACATTTTGGTTGGACATGTTTTCACTTCAAAGGATAAAACAGTGTCATGATGAAACCTCATATTTCATGTCATCCAACCCATAATAAATTACCCGGCAAGGCCTAGTATTTTACATCAGATAAGTGTGGACCCCCAATAAAAACGGGCACCTCCCCCTCGTAAAGTATGAAGAAGAAAAGAGCAGGTGCTGGTGTGAGCAAGATTAGGCAGGGTGTGTGAGCGATAATAAGGGTTTTATGGCATGGTGTGCCTTGATGCTATCTGATTCGGCCACTGGGAGAGGGACTGACCAAACAGGTTTGGCCTGAGGCAATGGTTCCAGCTTGCCTAGGTCAGAGAAAAGTCAATCAAGGTGTACGTGTCCTTGGAATCAAATCTGACTGTATTATAAGCCTATGTGAGGGCAACTTTTAAAAATGGCTGCCGTGTATAAAATGGGAGCCACGAGTGCAGGACGAAAATGGCGATTTCGAGGTGAAAACGCTGCTGGAATTGAGCGAAAATGCTCATGCTTAGTGTACTAGTCATTATCGGTCTTTTGATACTAAAATCGTACTGCTGTGGCAAAGTAAATTACATGGGTCCAGAATTTTTAGAACCACAAACCCTCCTTTTGCCCTTACATAGGCAATAAACCTATTCTCATGCTAATCTGAGTCCAGGTCTATGTTTATAAGGCCATGGAGATGTTGCTGGAGCAAAATTCTAGTACTTGGTAACTCTCTCTGGACAGGTCTCCTCGAACATGAAGTAGTACAAAAGGCCACATATGGCAGGACAAAATAAGGAATACCTCTATCTGCAGTAGGTGGCATAAGATCACACACCCAACAATTAGTGATGTTCACTACTAACTAGTGTTGATGCAGAAGCTGTACAAAAGAATTGCTTACGAATTCTGATCTTCTAACCTGCTCATGTTCAGGAAAAGGGTGAAAAGAGTGCAAAGAAACAATAGTAGGAAAAGACATAGGTTGGGAAGTGGGTGCAGAAGTCAATTGAGTAGAGAAAAACAATCCCACCCATAAATGACAACGTCATGTTTAAAAGACACTAGAAAACACGTTATTAAGAACATATAGACAACGGGAGAAAGTAGTGACCACTATTACAGATGAAATAATAATTTTCACAACCCTAACCAAAAAGCAAATCCTAAAATTATCTAGTAACATTTTTAGGGCTCCTCTGCATTTCAGTAATTTTTGTATGTTCAGGTGGAACAGTGGTGACTCTCATCAATGCTCTAAGGTAAAAAGGGGGTACTCTTTCCACAGAAAATGGACTTTATTCTGCTTTTACTAAACAGAATAGTACTTTAAAACAATGCCAGCAAAACAATCAGTCTCCTAACACCTAGTCTATACAATCACACGGAAACCTCTTGTGAAACCAACTATGCCCAGAGTCCGTTCAAAAAGCCTCTCTGGCAGGCTTCTATTGTCCATCAAATTTTCTTTTGTTGTTTTCTTTCGCATGGGCCTCTCAATTCAGGCCTCTTCGTGAGAAAAGTATTGCTTAGTTGGAGTGCCCTCCTGGCAAACACCCACAGCTCACTCGAAAGTCTCAATGTCTTAAAGCAATGCACCAGTGTCTCTCCTCTGTGGCAGACACTACAAACAATGTGCTCTTCATTGATCAAGGGCACAAATCATCTTGTGCAGACCCAAGCACCATTAATTGGGAAATAGCTCAAGCTCAGCAGCACTTTCAGACTCCAACACTCATTATTTAGTGTCAGAGGACGCTCAAGCTGCTCTTTCATGGGCACCACAATATAGTGCCTTTTTCCAAACTTGAAATCTCCGGTGCACTGCCCTTCTTCCGTTGGAGCAAAGAAAAGGGTGTGTGTGGCCAAAACTCAGGCCAAGGGGCTCAAGGGATTGCACACTGTCAGAGGTTACCAGCACATGACAGGTAGAGAAATGAAACCTCAAAACAGCTCTACCATCAACAACAGGAATCCTTCTCTTTAGCTCCTTTACACTGAAACTTTGGCTCTGCGATGTCCAACGCCGTCTGATGGAGCAAGTACGATACCATGCGCTGGCGATCGCTGTCCAGCTTTGCTACTTTCTGGGTGCTGAGACTGTAGGGCCAAGACGTCCGTCTTTCATCTGTAGCTGTCACTGATGGGAATTAGGCTTAAATCAATGTCCTGCAGGTTATTATGACTTGATACCCGCAGAATCTAGTGACGTAGGAAATGTGCCACAGTTGTTAGTTTCCTTCAATTTAGTAAAAAAAAACAGTTCATGGTTTTTAACAAGGGGACTGCAAGCAGGTGGTCTGCAATCTTCAAAGGAGTAGCCATACACCATGGGCATAAAATACAGAGACAAAGGCCGAAGGGCAAAACAGGGTCTCTAGCATCTTTAATTGGGTTCTCTCCATTATTCTCTGCCATCTATAGCTACATGAGAATTCTATCTGAATGGGTTTCCTCACACAGTGGCATTGTCTAATGGGGTAAACACATATTTTCCTCAATGATTAAGTCTAGGTGTTCCTCCCCTTACCTTAGAACATCTCAATAGAGAAATCACATGATACCGATTATCAGGGACATGTAGAAACCTTCCTTTAAAAACTGTGCATCAGGTGCACTATGCAATACACAGGCTAATAGTCAAATGTGCAAACAAAAAGACAAGAACTAGAGGGTCCTGATATTTGCATGATTAGGACACATCTGATCCCACCAAAAATTAAAGTAGCAGGAACAGAAGGGAACCGAAAACCAAATTAAAATAGACATTGAAAATTTGTTATGTTCAAAAAGGTAAACATAAGATATCTCCTATTGAAATGGAAAACTTGTCTTACTATAATATTGAGTCAGTTAACCAGTCTATCGCTACCCTGACAGTCAGGCTGGAAAACATTGAAGCAGGCCTAAGGCAAATTCTTGAAAACCAGTCTGGTCATACCAAAGGGAATTATACATAACATGAGGGTCCCTGGTACATCACTGCAGTCTGGAAATGTGAACCTGAACAATACATCAATAATAATAAAATGGCTGACTGGTGAAAGGAATTCGAAAAAGAGAAATGGGACTAGGACATAGCTAAAATCTCAATAACTAAGCATGATGCGACATTGGTTGGGGGAAGTAACAAAAGAAAAAAATCTATAGGAAGAACAAAAAAAAATATTTGGGTGATAGTCAGGCATGTGACACAACACCGAGAGTACGGGTGATACACAAAGGCCAAAGTTACACAAATTTTAACTCTACCGTTGGCGACTACACCATATACGGTACTCCTAGCTAATGTTTCAGTTCCTTCTTCAGGAAAAAATGAAAACCTGGTTTTCTTTTAAGGAACGAAAGCCATATGCTACTTAGGAAACAGAACATCATTAACTAATGTAATATAGAAATTAGGCCACCTTGAGTCACAGATCTATAATTTCATCCTTAGGTCCACTCAAGGCTACATAAATGTAGGGCTGCCTGTTCCTTTAAGGGAAGGGGCAGTAATGTGACTAACTGCAGGTGACACACTTTGATCCTGTATATCTCTTTTTATTTTCCTTCAATACCATTATAGCCAAATAGACATGCACTGGTGAAGTGTTGTCTTTTATGTTCACAGCAGGAAATATCATTATCTGTGGAATTTAGTAACCAGAACAAGTTCAACCAACTGTTGCGTAGCGATGGGCATCGTCATGACCATCCCCTCACAATACAGGGGAGCTTGTAATAGTATCAAAAGCAGCAACAAACATGCAAAAAACTAATTAAAAATAATAAAAACGCACAAAACGTCAAGCCATCAGATATACTTGCTGCGTATCAAGCACAAAAAGCATAGACAAAACAATAGCATGTGTGAATAAGCGGTGACACACAACACCATGTCATGTACTTTATGCACTGTAAACCTGCAGCCCAAAACCCAATATTTCGGCCTGTTTAATTTGTCAGGTTTAAAATCCTTACCCTCCTTTTGACAGTAGATCACCAGGCAATGGAAATCTGCTGTCAAATATAACTTTACTGTTTCTCTTCTAACATACAGGACCAGCAAGAACAATTCATGATAGGACCAAATACATGAAAATAAATTTCCATTACTTAACTCTTACCCTCTTGTCAGTTACTTCGCAACATCAAGCCACCTTAGTTTTACCTTTCTAAAAGTAAAAATTGTTACACTGACACTCCATATTAATTTGGCACCTACAATTTCCACTGTGAAAAATAAGTCTTAATTGGCAAATCGTTCTCATTAAGGCATGTAGCCTTCAAAATTTTAGAAAAGGGCTGCATCTTATTTTCTGTCTAAGACTTAATGCAACACTTCGTTTTCTGTCAAATAAAAGCAACTAGCAGGCATCATTTTATTTTTTTAGAGCGGAGACTTAAATGTATCAGTTCTGCAGAGCATTTAACATGATGTTGGGACTTTCGAAGAAACCCCTTTTTTTATATTTTCCCTTTGGAATTAAGTTCTTTAATTGTATTGATGTTCTTCTGGAGAAACCAGAAATCCCACTTTTAGAGGCCCGTAGGGTCATTCTGCATTTCACAGAGACAAGCCCCTAATTTAAAACGTCACAAGTGTCAACATGACAGCCTCCTCCATTGTTTATGGGAAAACTAAAGACAGCATCTCAGCAGCATGACTTGAGCCAGCCTCTGTAGCTCTCCTAGCTTCTGCCACTCTAAATCTGTCAAAGACAGTAGGCCTTCCTATTTTCCTTCTAACCTGCAATAATTCACTCTATTTAAAAAAAAAAATGTTTTCCTTTGTAGGCGCTAAATTTTTTTATCTCTATTTCCAGATTATTAAACTACATTTACTGTGAATAATTCACAAACCTTAATAACACATATACCAGTTGTTAGAATAAATGCTTGTTGCAATCCCATGCAATGGTACATATTTCATCAACCTCGAATGAATGAACGTCTCAGTAGGCCCAGCTGAAGTTAGAACCTTCAACCTTGATATTAAAACAAGCCTTTGTACTGGCACATTGACTCATTGAATCATAAGAAGGCACAACCTGCAAATATATATCAAACCTAAATGTATGCATTTACTGAAGCCTGAGACACTTTAAAAAGTACTCTGAATGAAAGAAAATGCAGTTTAAACAGTGCTTTTGCCCAAAATCGACTTTGATATTTTAGGCATTAAAAAATCAATATCCTACAATTTTCTTGCATAATATGCATTACCAGAATGTCTATTACACAATCCATGAGTCAGCCATTGAAAATATTAACTTATACTTTATAGAAATGAGCTTGTTTGCTCCTGCGCCAAGGGAAAATTGCACATACAAATGTCATTTTAGCGGTGCAACATAACTTAAATAAAATTTTAATGTTAGGAGGTCATAGTATAGGTATTAAGCTTTATAAATATTAAAAAACGATTTTGAAAGGCACTTATTTTTTAAATAATTTTTCCATAATTAATAATTTTCTTTTTAAAAAAAAATAAGAACCCAATTATTCTTTTTTTTGTGATAATTCCACATATAAAAGCAAGCTGCATCCCTTGCCTATTATTTGGGATACATTAACTCACAAGCCTAAGCGCATAAGCCTAACTTGAAATGCGTCACATTTTTGCGCCACTTTCATTTAAAAGGAAGGTTATGCAAAATTCCACCCATGTTTAACTGGGAAAGTGCTGGCTGAATTGAACATTCCTATCAAATATACTGCAGCTGAAAAGTTTGCCTGTGAACATCTAATACAATGCATCTAAGAAAAATGCTGTAAATGTTTTTTTTTTTTTTTGCAAAAATAGATAATTTTGTTTTGTTTTTGGGGCCCTATTTATATCTATTGAATGTGTTTTCTAACTTATTAAGCATTTAACGGCAGTTTTGTATATGTGCACAATTGCTCATTCTATAAATTAAAGAGCAACATATAGCTATGTTAGCACATCACATGGTTCATTTCTGGATTTTTTTAAGTTTCTACTTAATATTAATTAACCAACATTCTACTTAACAAACTGTAAACATCAAGAAGACCCACAAACACACATTGAGCTCATTTCAGATATAAACAGAAAACACTCAGGACACACAATACAGCGCGCTTTAGCCATTTTTCATAAATAGCGCCGTCGCAATTTACTTACAGAACCGTTTGCAGATCCTAGTTGTAAGTCATATTTACAAGAGAAAAGAAAACTTTTCTCAATAGTGTTCCAAAAAAACTGCAAAAACAGCCTCACAGACATTTATTTCCAAGAATAGCGGACCCATACTTTATTAAACGTGATGGGGCCCACTCCGTGCTTCACATATAGTTCATAGGTTGGAGTTCCAATCGGAGGAACCGGACATGAGTCCTCCAACCGGGAGTCCCTTTTACAACCAAGACAAAACAAATTTCCAAGTCTGCTAAGACCAGGCATCTTCGCTCACTAGTCTAGCTTCAAACTTCAAAGGATTATCGTTTACGATAGTCTCGTGAATACACGAGTCCTTCGGCTTTGGTACTTGCAAGTTCCAAATCAAAGTGATCCCGAAGAGATACCAAACCAAATGTCCAACTAAGGACCAAACCAAGTGTCCAACTAAGGACTGGGAGACGCTCCACTTATACTATTCTGAAAATATCGATGACGTCCCCAGAAGACTTGTCTTATCGTTTCGCTCTACCAAACATCAAGGGTCCAAATCAGGGCGATAGCCAGGGCAGCAGTCCTTCGTAGCCGTCGGGAAGCGGGGAACCTCGCAGCAAAGACTTTCGGACCACGTCGACATGCAGGGGTCGATAAAAGTGGCGGCCTTCCTCCAGAATTTTCACACAAAGCTCCCCACGGACCTCAGGCTTGGACCGGTACCGCTGGTATCGCCCCACGCTGGGCGCCAACTGAGGTACTGGGCTTTTCAGAACCGGTACTGATCCGATAACCCAGCGGTGCCAGGGTACACCCAAAGACCTCGGGTACTTTCCTGATTCAGACCACAGAAACTCAGAGTCTTCTAGGTGAAGTCAAAGATCGAATTTATTGGCTGCAGCCAAGTAACAAGCGTCCTAGAAGTACAACAGCACGGTTTGTAGGTTCTCAGGAGACTGTGTTTCAATGCAAAGTCAGGTTTCCTTATATACAGTTTTTTAAGCTTCAGGCAAACATTCTTGACATTTTGGTTGGTCATTCACATGTTTTCACTACAAAGGAAAAAACAGTGTCATGATGAAACCTCATATTTCATGTCATCCAACTCATAATAAATTATCCGGCAAGGCCTAGTATTTTACATCAGATAAGTGTGGACCCCCAATAAAAACGGGCACCTCCCCCTCGTAAAGTAAGAAGAAGAAAAGAGCAGGTGCAGGTGTGAGCAAGATTAGGCAGGGTGTGTGAGCGATAATAAGGGTTTTATGGCATGGTGTGCCTTGATGCTATCTGATTCGGCCACTGGGAGAGGGACTGACCAAACATGTTTGGCCTGAGGCAATGGTTCCAGCTTGCCCAGGTCAGAGAAAAGTCAATCAAGGTGTACGTGTCCTTGGAATCAAATCTGACTGTATTATAAGCCTATGTGAGGGCAACTTTAAAAAATGGCTGCCGTGTATAAAATGGGAGCCACGAGTGCAGGACGAAAATGGCGATTTCGAGGTGAAAACGCTGCTGGAATTGAGCGAAAATGCTCATGCTTAGTGTACTAGTCATTATCGGTCTTTTGATACTAAAATCGTACTGCTGTGGCAAAGTAAATTACATGGGTCCAGAATTTTTAGAACCACAATACCCCACACCAAGACCCAGAAAAGTAGGAGTAAAGTTACCCTACTACCCCAGAAATACAGTCGTGATAGGGGGATTCTGCAAGAACCACAAGCACCAGCAAAACACTGAGGATGGATTCCTGGACCTGAGGACCTGAAAAGGAAGGGGACCAAGTCCAAGAGTCACAATAGTGTCCACGGGGGGCAGGAGCCCAGAAAACCCCTGATGAAGGTGCAAAAGAGCTGCCTCCGGATGTAAGAAGCCGAAGCGTCTACAAAAACGAAAAGGGCTAGGAAGACCCTCAGAAAAACCTCAGTGTTTTTGCTCTCTCTGCCTTTAAAATTGTCACCATAGTCTAGTGACCATTTTTACCAATTCTAATTGGCACACTGGAACACACTTATTATTCCCTAGTATATGGGACCTAGGTACCAAGGGTATTTGGGTTCCAGGAAATCCCTATGGGCTGCAACATTTCTTTTGCCACCCATAGGGAGCTCAAACAAATCTTACACAGGACTGCCACTGCAGCCTGAGTGAAATAATGCACACGTTATTTCACAGCCATTTTACAGTGCACTTAAGTAGCTTATAAGTCACCTACATGTCTAACCCTCTCTTAGTGAAGGTTAGGTGCAAAGTTACTAAGTGTGAGGGCACCCTTGCACTAGCAAAGGTGCCACCACATAGTTCAGGGCAATTTCCCCGGACTTTGTGAGTGCCGGGACACCATTACACACGTGTACTACATATAGGTCAATACCTATATGAGGCTTCACAATCGTAACTCTGAATATGGCCATGTAACATGTCTAAGATCATGGAATTGTCCCCCCATGCCAAATCTGGTTTTGGGTTGCCAATTCCATGCATCCCCGGGGCTCCACTATGGACCCTGGGTACTGCCAAACCAGCTCTCTGGGGTTTTCTCATGCAGCTACCGCTGCTGACACCCAACAGACAGGGTTATGCCCTCCTGGGGTCTGGGCAGCCCAGTCCCAGGAAGGCAGAACAAAGAATTTCCTCTGGGAGAGGGTGTTACACCCTCTCCCTTTGGAAATTGGTGTTAAGGGCTGGGGAGAAGTAGCCTCCCCCAGCCTCTGGAAATGCTTTGAAGGGCACAGATGGTGCCCTCCTTGCATAAGCCAGTCTACACTGGTTCAGGGAACCCCCAGTCCCTGCTCTGGCGGGAAACTGGACAAAAGAAGTGGGAGTGACCACTCCCCTGTCCATTACCACCCCAGGGGTGGTGCCCAGAGCTCCTCCAGTGTGTCCCAGACCTCAGCCATCTTGAATCCAGAGGTGTGAGGGCACTCTGGAGGCCTCTGAGTGGCCAGTGCCAGCAGGTGTCATCAGGGACCCTTCCTGATAGGTGCTTACCTGACTAGGTAGCCAATCTTCCTCTGAGGGCTATTCAGGGTCTCTCCAGTGGGCTTTTCCTCAGATAACGATCTGCACCTCTCTCTTCGACTTCTGCCAAGGATCGACCGCTGACTGCTCCAGGACGCCTGCAAAACTGCAACCAAGTAGCAAGAAGACTACCAACGACATTGTTGCGCCTAATCCTGCTGGCTTTCTCGACTGTTTCCTGGTGGTGCATGCTTTAGGGGCTGCCTGCCTTCATCCTACACTGGAAGCCACAAAGAAATCTCCTGTGGGTTGACGGAATCTTCCCCCTGCTCCAGCAGGCACCAAACTTTAGCATCACCAGTACTCTGGGACCCCTCTCATCCTGACGAGCGTGGCCCCTGGAACATAGGTGGTGGACCCAAGTTACCCAGACTGTCCAGGGATCCAACTGTCCAAATATGGAGGCGGTAAATCCTTGCCTCCCCTCTCCAGAAAGTAATCCTATGCACTGCGTGAACTCGAGTTGCTAGGGCTTCCGTGCGCTTTTGCAAGGAATCCTTTGTGCACAGCCAAGCCCAGGTCCCCAGTACTCCGTCCTGCATTGCTCAACTCCCTGAGATGACCTCTGGCTTTGTGGGACCCTCTTTTGTAGTGTTGAGACGCCCGCCGTGCTCAGTCTTCTTGAACCTGTGTTCAAGAACTTCTGCGGGTGCTGCCTTCTTTTGCGTGGGCTCTCTGCGTTGCTGAGGGCCAACCACAACCTCTGCAGCTAGCAATCCTTGTTTGCAGTCTTTCTCCAAAGAAACAACTCTGCATCCTCCAGCACTCCGTGGGACATCTTCTGTCCAAAGGAGAAGTTCCTAGCAGGTTTCGGTGTTGCAGAATCTTCAGCTTCTTCCATCCGGAAGCAGCCATTTTGCATCTTCATCCGGGGTTTAGTGGGCTCCTGCCCCCCCCCGGACACTTTCACGACTCTTGGACTTGGTCCCCTTCCTTTGCAGGTCCTCAGGTCCAGGAATCCGTCTTCAGTGCTTTACAGTCTGTTGTCTTTGCAGAATCCTCTATCACAAGTTTAGTGTGTTTCTGGGGAAGTAGTAGCACTTTACTCCTACTTTTCAGGGTCTTGGGGTGGGGTATCTTGGACACCCGTAGTGTTTTCTTACACTTCCAGTGACCCTCTACACACTACACTAGCCTAGGGGTCCATTTGTGGTTGGCATTCCAATTTCTTAGTATGTGGTTTGTGTTGCCCCTAGGCCTATTGTATCCTATTGTATTCTACAGTGTTTGCACTACTTTCTGACTGTTTAACTTACCTGATTTTGGTTTGTGTGTATATTTTGTGTATTTTACTTACCTCCTATGGGAGTATATCCTCTGAGATATTTTTGGCACATTGTCACTAAAACAAAGTACCTTTATTTTTAGTAACCCTGAGTATTGTGTTTCTTATGATATAGGCCCCCATTACAACCATGGCGGTAAAAGCCACTTACCGAGATGCTGATGGCCGCAAACATACTGTGACCTTGGCGGTAATCCACCACAAGTATTATGACCCACACATAGATATCCGCCACTATACAGACACCCACACAAGTCCGCCAGACCAAAGGTCAGTGATAAACTGGCGATAACAAAACCCACACCGTTACGCCAACAGGAATATCCCACCGTATCACGACCCACGAATCACCGTGGCAGACTTTCAACCACAGTAAACCATTGGTGGTACACACCACTGCCCTAAAAAAACACACACACTTACAAAACCACACCACATTGGACAATTCAAAATACACACACCTGACACACATACACACACCACACCCACAACACTATAAAACACACACACATTACGCACAACCCTTTACGACCAAAAAAAAATTGCAAACAGAGAGACACAAGCCAGGAGCACCCAGTCAATCTGAGCCACAGAACACCAGCACCCATACACCATCCACGCAACTCCCAGCACACACCACAACGCAGCACCCCACCCCTCACCCCACACATCCTCACACACATCACTCACACCACATCCATGGCACCCCAAAGACACCCTAGGTTCTTAGAGGGGGAGCTAAGGGTGATGGTGGAGTAAATCATCCGGATAGAGCCACAGCTATTTGGATCACAGGTGCAGCAGACCTCCATTGCATGGAAGATGGAGCTATGGCAGAGAGTCGTGGACAGGGTCAATGCCGTGGGACTGCACCCCAGAGCAAGGGATGACATCAGGAAGAGGTATAACGACCTATGGGGGAAGGTGTGTTCCGTGGTCTCAAGACACCAGATTGCTGTACAGAGGACTGGCAGTGGACCCCCACGTCCTCCCACACAACTAACACATGGGAGGAGCAAGTCTTGGCGATCATGCATCCTGAGGGCCTCGCAGGAGTACCAGGCGGACTGGACTCTGGTAAGTCAAATCTTTACTACTTTATCCCCCCCTCCTGCATGCCATCACAAACTCCTACTCTCAGCCCCATCACCCCACCAACTTACATATACCCCACTAACACAACCCACCCATCCCAATACCAAGCACTGCATGCACCCCCAATGCATGGACATCCATCACAGACCTGCATGAACACCCATCACCCCAGCATGCCCAATAGAGAGACACACCCAGCCCACAAAATCACCACTCACACAAGTCCAAGACGACAGGGAAATCACATTCCTAGAGGGAAACACAGCCATGCCCAAGATGGCACACACAGATACATTGACAATGCATTTTTCGCCCAACAGGACCCCACCCAATGTCATCGGAGAGGAGGTGCCAGCCATATCCAGCCCCCTCCAGAAGAGGCCCACAGTGATGACAGCAGCTCTGCACGCCTGGATCCCAATGACCAACCTGGCCCAATCTGGGATCTCCGGACAGTCGGTTGCCCTGCCACAGTTCCAAACCACCACTGAGCCTCCCCCCTCCGGAAAGACCACCACAGCACCAACCCAGCGGGCCCATGCCACTGTCCCCGTGACACATAAATCAGCAGTGTGTCCACCACTACAGGGACCCCAGGCAACCCCACAAACACAGGACGATCAGGGACTTGGGGTCAGTGGTAGGCACATGGTTTAGGGGACAGAGGCAGAGGACAACAGGGAAGCTGGGAGGACTGCTCTGCAACAAGGGGAGGACAGGCCCAGGGAACCGACCCTCCACGAGGCACTCTCAAACATCATGGGAGCATTCCACCATTCCCTGGAGACCATAGGCAAGGTACTGGCCAAGTTACAGGAGACCCAGAGGCTGCAGGAGGGACAGTACCTGGGGATCAAGGAGAACAAAAATATACCCCATCCTGATCACCATTGCAGGGGTGCTGGCTGACATGGGCAATACCATGAGGGAGGCAGTGGCACAACAACGGACGCCTGACACTAGCCAAACCAAGGAACAGACTTCCACCTCCGCTGGCGTTAGTGGACAGGAGGCCCTGCCACAGGACCAACAGGACACCAGGACCCCACCCCCTGCAGAAGGAGAACCACCCCGCAAACAGTCCCTGCGGTCCAGACAGAAGACAGGGAATATTGCCAAGACCCCCTTCAGGAAATAAGACACTCCTGATTGTCACCCTTTTCTCCCACCATGTCACGCTGTCCACCTTGAACTGACATTGCTCCACTTCCTATGTCCCTGTGGACAATCCACCTGTGATACCAATAGACTGGACTCTAACTGGACATTCCTCCACCATCCCCCCAGCCCCTTGCACATACCCCCATACTTATTGGCACAAAAATAAACACCCTTGAAACAAATACCACATTGGAGTGTCATGAATCGATAAATGCATTAGTACAACATTATCAAAGCATTGCAATGTATATGTACAGTGAAATGTACTACAGGATGACCATTGGTGGGCAGCAGTACATTTAGCAGGAGCCAGAATGGGGCACACAGATCTGAAAATAGAGAATCCAAAGGGTACAGTCAGTGTCCATAGGCAGAGGGTAAGAGGCTGCCATGTGCAATGTCCAAAAGATTACTGAAAAGTAAAGTTGAGTTACAGTCTCATACCTGTGTGTCACTGGAAGTTCTGCTGTATAATGTTTGTTCTGTTGTCCACATCTTCTTCATCAGCCTCCTCTTCCTCACTGTCCACTGGCTACACCGCTGCCACAAGACCAGCTCCAGGCTCATCCTCCTGCAGAAAAGGCACCTGACGTCTCAAGGCCAGGTTGTGCAACATACAGCATGCCACAATTATCTGGCAAACCTTCTTGGGTGAGTAGTACAGGGATCCACCTGTCAGATGGAGGCACAGGAACCTGGCCTTCAGGAGGCCGAAGGTTCTCTCAATAATCCTCGTTGTACGTGCATGTGCCTCATTGTAACATTCCTCTGCCCTTGTCCTGGGATTCCTCACTGGGATCAGTAGCCATGACAGGTTGGGGTAACCAGAGTCACCAGTAAATATTGAGGGACAACTGTTAAACACACACTAACCCTTAGGGACAACCCCATACCCAGACACCTACTTATAGTGAGTGGGGACCTTGGGCTCACCTATTAGCCACACCTGGTGCCTCTGGAGTTGTCCCATCACATAAGGGATGCTACTATTCCTCAGGATATAGGCGTCATGCACAGAGCCAGGATATTTGGCATTCACATGGGAGATGTACTGGTCCGCCAAACACACCATCTGCACATTCATCGAGTGATAGCTTTTCCTATTCCTGTAAACCTGTTCATTTCTCCGGGGGGGTGGGGGGGGGGAACAAATGCCACATGTGTACCATCAATGGCACCATTGATGTTGGGGATATGTCCCAGGGCATAGAAGTCAGCTTTCACTATGGCCAAATCCTCCACCTGGGGGAATACGATGTAGCTGCACATGTTTCAGCAGGGCAGACAACACTCTAGACAACACATTGGAGAACATTGGCTGAAACATTCCTGATGCCATGGCCACTGTAGTTTGAAATGAACCACTTGCCAGGAAATGCAGCACTAACAGAACCTGCACTAGAGGGGGTATTCCTGTGGGCTGGTGGGTAGCTGACATCAGGTCTGGCTCCAATTGGGCACACAGCTCTTGAATTGTGGCACGATCAAGTCTGTATGTGATGATAATGTGTCTTTCCTCCATTGTCGACAGGTCAACCAGGGGTCTGTACATGGGAGGATGCCGCCATCTCATCATCTGCTTCAGCCGTTGTAGCTTATGGAGGAGAACGGTGAGCAGAAGGTCATATTTCCACATAGAATGCACAACTGTTCCTGAACTGAGGTCACAGAAGCAGTATGTGAAGTCGAGAGTCAGTTGAAGGGCCAATGTGTGCTGTGACGCAGTTAGGTGCAATGCCATGTGCCCCCCTGAAATGGCGGCTGCCTGACCTGTGAGGAAGGACAAGTGGAAATGAGGTAAGTGTGCTGGCGTTCTGCGCCGTCGCAGTAGGTGGTCGATGACCGCTGCGCAACTTCTCATTGGTTATCATTGGGCCCTATGGGTTCCAGGAGCCAATGGCAATGTACGCTGGCGGTGACAGTATGCACCGCCGCGGACGTGACCGTCATTTTCTTACTACTCACTCACTTGCTACCTGACCATTAACAGGAGAGGACCTACACTGCAAGTGCTGCTGTGACCTGAGTCTGGAAGCGAAAATGGCTACAGTGTCTGGGGAAAGGGCCCCTGCATTCACTGTGGAGGAGTTGGAGAAACTGGTGGATGGGGTCCTACCCCAGTACACGTTACTCTATGGTCCTCCAGACAAACAGGTGAGTACACTGAGAGCAGGATGTGTGGGCATTGAATGTTTGGAGTGGTGTTGATGTAAGCCACATGTTGGGGGGTGCTGAGGCATCCTGGCCTGAGTGCTGCATGAGAGGTAGTCAGTGTATGTACGTCAAGGCATGGGTGGGAACTGAGGGGCAATGAGTATGCCTGTCCAGATGGGTGAGTAATTTCCTTTCCTCTTGTCTTTTCCCTCTAGGTCAGCGCCCACCAGAAAAAGGGTATTTGGCATGCCATCGCCAACGAGGTGCAGACCCGGGGGGTCTATCATAGGCGGAGCACCCACTGCCGCAAGAGATGGGAGGACCTGCACCGCTGGACGAAGAAAACAGCGGAGGCCCAGCTGGGGCTGGCCTCCCAACGTGGAAGGGGTGCCCGTCGCACAAGAAACCCCCTGATGTTCCGCATCCTGGTGGTGGCCTATCCGGAGTTGGATAGGCTCTTGAGGGCATAACAGCAGCCACAAGGGGGTGAGTACAGATTCTGAATCCTGACTTTGCGCACTTTAGGAAGTAGCTGGGTGGGGTATGTGGGCTGTGGATGACCCTAGGCCAGGGCGATCATGGCAGGATAGGGTAGGTCCCTTTTGTGCAGGCTCTGTAGCACTCCAAACCCAGTAGTGTAAGTGGGCATATACTACTGGGCAGGGTTCTGTGGGTGTAAGGTGTGCAGATTCTGGGGTTAGCCATTGTACCCCATGGGCTTGTGACCACCTTAGTGACTGGTTGGGCATGGCCTAGTGCATAGGGCAGCTCCCTGTGTGTTGTGTACGCCAACTGTAGTGTTGTTGCTTGCATTGACCAAGTGTATCCTCTGTCTCTACCCCCCTTTTTGTTTTGTCACCCTGTCCTTGTGTGCATTAGCATCATATGACAGAGGAGCAGAGGTACGAGCGTCGGAGGGAGCTGCATCCCACATGGCCCATGAGGGCGAATCCACTGAGGGTGAAGGCACCAGTGGGACGGAGGGCGAGGGGAGCACCACGACGGGGACAGGCGGGGAGACCAGTGACAGAAACTCTTACTCCGATGGAAGCACCCTGGCGGTGGCGGACTCCTCTGTGCCCAACCCAACAACAGGTACAGCCGCCACCCCCCCCTACCAGCACCGCCCTCCCAGCAGCCCCTCAGCGTGTATCCCGGGCCCGCTCACCCAGGAGGCTGGGCATCTCCTTCGCCCCAGGCACCTCAGGCCTGCCCCAGACAGCCCTGCTGCCCTCAGTCAGGATGCTATTGACCTCCTGAGATCCCTCACTGTTGGGCAGTCAACCATTCTGAATGCCATCCAGGGAGCCGAGAGGCATTTGCAACAAACAAATGCATACCTGGAGGGCATTCACTCTGGCGTGGCGGCCCAACAGAGAGCATTTCAGGCTCTGGCCTCAGCACTGATGGCAGCCATTGTCCCTGTGTCTAGCCTCCCCCCTCCAACTTCCTCTACCCAGTCCCAATCCCCTCAACCCCAGCCTATCCCAAGCACACCTTCAGACCAACAATCACCCAAATCAACACACAGAAGTGGCTCAGGCAAACACAAGCACCACACTTCATCCCACAGGCACTCACACAAGCACTTTCCCCATGCAGACACACCAAGATCCACTTGCTCCACTGTATCCCCCTCCTCCTCGTCGTCCACCCCCCTCCCAGTATCATCTCCACTCACACCTGCATGCACTACATCCTCATCCACCATGTCCATCACCAGCACGCCCATCACAACACACCTCTCATGAGCAGTCACCACCCCCACAACCATGCACACGTCCCCTCTGACCTCTCCCAGTGTGTCTGTGACCCTTCCTCCCTAAGTACACAAACACACAAGCACCCACCCACCCTACAGCAATCCACCTCACAACAGCATCCAGCCCATGCACCTTCACCCAAACTCAGCAGAAAGACACCTCCTACAACCACTCCCACTTCCTCCACTACCAAACCCTCTCTATCTTCCCATCCCAGGGTGTCTAAAAACTTTTTCTTGCAAACTTTGACCTCTTCCCTATGCCTCCCCCCCCATCCTTCCCCTCTTGCCAGGGTGTCAAGATCCCAGGCCAGCACCTCAGCCACCAAGTCGGCGTCCGCTATGGTACCTGCAAGTCCCAGGGGATAAAAGGGGGCACCCGTCAGGGCTGCCAGTGTGCCAGGGACCCCTGCAAAGGACCAACCCACTCCGCCACCTGCCAAGGTGAAGAGGGTGCCAGCCAGCAACACGGCCAAAAGGCACGACCCACCCAGCAAGGCCTCCTCCAAAACTGCATCTGCCAGTGCCAAGGTCCCAGCAGCATCTGGCAAGGTGGGAAAGGGGAAAAAAAACCAAGGGAAGGCACTTCAGGCCTCGGAGCCTCCAGGTGAAGGACTGATGCTCACCATAAGAACTGACTGCCCAGCACCCTGTACCGCGGAAGGCACCGCCACCTGCACCTCCCCCTGTACCGCCACCTGCAACGCCGTTGCCACAACAACAGTCAGCAGCATCATACCCATTGGGCAGTCATCCAAGGCTGCAGGAGACGGCCTGGTGTCTCCCTCCACTACTACCAGAACCTGCACCACAGCCTGCATCGGCAGCATCTCTGCCGCAGGCACCGTGGCAAGCACTGCCACCTGCACTGCCATCTGCACCGCCACATGCCCAGTCGGTGCCACTACATCTATCATCAGTAGCATCCCCAGTGGGCAGCAGTCCGGGGATGCAGGAGGCGGCCTGGACCCACCACTTGAAGCACCATCACCAGCACAGGCACTACCAGCAGTTTGCAGCCTAAGTTGCCGCAGGATGGAGTGTGGCTCTGCCTCCATGGAGTATCATGCTACCTGTTCCTGACCATCTCGTGCCTCAGACACCCAGGTGAGGGAATGGGAACTGCCACACCCCTGGTACAACATCACTGGGCACAAGGCCCCCTCCGGAACCAGTGGAGATATGCATCCACTATCACTTTCCTTGGTAGGATGAAGCAGACTGGGCACAAGGCCCCCTCCAGTACCAGTGGAGATATGCATCCACTATCACTTTCCTTGGCAGGATGAAGCAGACTGGGCACAAGGCCCCCTCCAGAACTGGGTGAAATATGCATCCACTATCACTTTCCTTGGCAGGATGAAGCAGACTGGGCACAAGGCCCCCTCCAGAACTGGGTGAAATATGCATCCACTATCACTTTCCTTGGAAGGATGAGGCAGAATGGGCACTAAGCCCCCTCCAGAACCAGTGGAACATGTCACCCATTTGAGAGACTGTGGCTTTGCACTCCCCAGGACCAAGCAGTGGGCAAACCACCCACTTGAGAGACTTGAGAGGCTGTGGCTTTGCACTCCCCAGGACCAAGCAGTGGGCAAACCACCCACTTGAAAGACTGTGGCTTTGCACTTCCCAGGACCAAGCAGTGAGCAAACCACCCACTTGAGAGACTTGAGAGACTGTTGCTTTGCACTCCCCAGGACCAATCAGTGGGCAAACCACCCACTTGAGAGACTGTGGCTTTGCACTCCCCAGGACCAAGCAGTGGGCAAACCTCCCACTTGAGAGACTTGAGAGACTGTGGCTTTGTACTTCCCAGGACCAAGCAGTGGGCAAACCACCCACTTGAGAGACTGTGGCTTTGCACTCCCCAGGACATCGCTGTGGGCATGTTGCACCCTCCAGGAGCAGTGGCGTAGTACCATCTTCTGAATGAGGTGTCCCCCCCTTTCCCCCTGAGGTGCCTGTGTGTTTTCGAACTGGTGCTCGTGCAGTGTTCTCTCCGTTGTGAGGCAGGAGTCGAGTGTGGGCTTCCCCCATGTTTGTTTGCCCACTCGGCCACGGACATTTGCAAAGGACAGTGTACGGCCATCTGTACATACTGTATATATTTGTATATACTGTTGTTTACAATCGTTAACTTTATCTGCATATTTCTAAATATCACTATTTGCACTCAATTCCTTTTGTCCTTGCGTTCTTCCAGGGGGTTACGGGGTGTAAATGTAATGTTACTGCATGTTTTTGTGTGTTTGGTGTTGTGGGTGAGGGTGGGGATGTTGCGTGTTGCTTGTGTGTGTCACTCTCTCCCCCACCGTGTGCTAGGTGCAGTACTCAACAAGGTCGTCGCCGCCACCTTCTTTGATATTCCTGATGTATTAGCAGATACACCAGCATCAGCAGGACCTGTAGTTCGGGTTCCATGGCGTCCTGGTTCTTCATTGAGTGTCGAAAGGTGAGTGGTTCCCCTTCTGTGTACTATTTCCGCTGTGCTTTTGATGGCGTCAGTACCGCCCCGGAAAAGCTGGCAGATTGGTGAGTTGTGATAGGGTGGGCGGTGCATTGTCGTACGCCTGTCTGTTGGCGGTGACTGCGGCAGTGTTTGTTTCTACCGCCGTGGCGGTCTTAGTGTTAAAGTGGCTGTCTGTGTTGGTGGTTTCCGCAGTGGTCGTGATCCCATTTTTTTTACCGTTGGCCTGTTGGCGGTATTACCGCCCATTTAACACCAACCGCCAGGGTTGTAATGAGGGCCATAGTACCTATATGATATAAGTGGTATAGTAGGAGCTTTGCATGTCTCCTAGTTCAGCCTAAGCTGCTCTGCTATAGCTACCTCTATCAGCCTAAGTTGTCAGAACACTACTAATCTACTAATAAGGGATAACTGGACCTGGCACAAGGTGTAAGTACCCTCAGGAACCCACTATAAGCCAGGCCAGCCTCCTACAGGAGCCCACTAAACCCCGGATGAAGGTGCAAAATGGCTGCCTCCGGTTGGAAGAAGCTGCAGGTTTTGCAGCAACGAAAGGAGGTAGGAAGTTCTTCTTCATGCAGAAGATGTCCCACGGTGTGCTGGAGGATGCAGAGGTGTTTCCGTGGTAAAATACTGTAAACAAGACTTGCTAGCTGCAAGAGTCGCGGTTGGAGAAAAAAGGTGCTGCACGGGCTCCGGAAGGACCAGGATGTTGCCACTTGGGAGAGGAGACAGAAGGGGCCCTCAGCAACAGAGAGAGCCCTCGGACAGGAAGGAAGCACCCGCAGAAGTCCTTGAACACGGGTTCAAGAAGACTGAACACGGTGATCATCTCAACACTGCAAAGATAGGTCCCATGACACCAGAGATCAATTCAGGGAGCTGAGCATCGCAGGACGGAGTGCTGAGGACTAGGCTCGGCTGTGCATGCAGGATTTATTGGAAATGTGCACAGAAGCCGTTGTAGCTGCAGATCACGCAGTGCACAGGATTACTGTCTAGGGAGGGGAGGTAAGGACTTACCCCCTCCAAATTCAGACAGTTGGACCACTGGACAGTCTGGGTCACTTGGGTCCACCACCTGTGTTCCAGGGGCCAAGCTCATCAGGATGATAGGGGACCCAAAGTACCAGTGAAGCTGAAGTTTGGTGCCTGCTGGAGCAGGGGGAAGATTCCGTCAACCCACAGGATATTTCTTCATGGCTTCCAGTGCAGGGTGAAGGCAGGCAGCCCCCAGAGCATGCACCACCAGGAAACAGTTAAGAAAGCAAGCAGGATTAGGCACTACAATGTCACTGGAAATCTTCTGGCTACTTTGTTGCAGTTTTGCAGGTGTCCTGGAGCAGTCAGCAGTCGATCCTTGACAGAAGTCTAAGAGAGAAGTGCAGAGGAACCCTGATGAATTCTTGCAAGTCGTAATCTGAGGAAAAGCCCACTGGAGAGACCCTAAATAGCTCTCAGAGGAGGATTGGCCACTTTGTCAGGTATGCACCTATCAGGAGGGGTCTCTGACGTCACCTGCTGGCACTGGCCACTCAGAGGCCTCCAGAGTCCCCCCACACCTCTGAAAACAAGATGGCAGAGGTCTGAGACACACTGGAGGAGCTCTGGGCACCACCCGTGGGGTGGTGCTGGACAGGGGAGTGGTCACTCCTCTTTCCTTTGCCCAGTTTTGCACCAGAGCAGGGACTGGGGGTTCCCTAAACTGGTGTAGACTGGCTTATGCAAGGAGGGCACCATCTGTGCCCTTCAAAGCATTTTCAGAGGCTGGGAGAGGCTACCTCTCTCCAGCCTTTAACACCTATTTCCAAAGAGAGACGGTGTAACACCCTTCTCTCAGAAGAAATGCTGCGCTGCCCAGACCCCAGGAGGGCAGAACCCTGTCTGTGGGGTGGCAGCAACTGTAGCTGCAAAGAAAACCCCAGAGAGTTTGTTTGACAGTACTGTGGGTCCATTGTGGAGCCCCCAGGATGCATGGAATTGGCTCCCCAATACCAGATTTGGCATGGGAGGACAATTCCATGATCTTAGATATGTTACATCGCCATATTCTGAGTTACCATTGTGAAGCTACATATAGGTATTGACCCATATGTAGTGCACGCGGGGAATGTTGTCTCTGCACTCACAAAGTCCAGGGAAATGGCCCTTAACTATGTGGGGGCACCCTTTGCTAGTGCAAGGGGGCCCTCACACTTAGTAACTTTGCACCTAATCTTCAGCAAGTGAAGGTTAGGCATATAGGTGATTTATAAGTTACTTAAGTGCAGTGGAAGTGGCTGTGAAATAGTGTGTGCACTATTTCAGGCAGGCTGCAATGGCAGGCCTGTGGAAGTGTTTGTCTGAGCTCCGTATGAGTGCCCAAAGAAATGCTGAAGCCCATAAGGACATATAGGTTTTTATCTATGAGCACTGGGGTCCTGGCTAGCAGGATCCCAGTGACACAGGAAAAACACACTTTTACACTCTTGCAAACAGTCCAAAAGTGGGGATAACCATGCTAGAAAGAGGCTACTTTCTCACAGTGGTTCCTGGACCTGAAGACCTGTAAAGAGAGGAGACCAAGTCCAAAAGTGGCAGAGGATTCCAGGAAGGACAGGAGCCCCTGCCCAAATAGAAGATGGTGCAAAAGAGGATTCTCCGGTTGGAAGAAGACTGCAGAAGAGCACCAAGAAAGATGGCTGAGGGTTCCTGCATGATGCAAAGGATGTCCCACATCGAGATGTTGGATGCAAGCGAATTGTAGCGCTGGATTCGTCCAACAAGCCTTGGTCTAAGCAATGTCGCAGGTTGCATCAAAATGGTGTTTCCTTGACCCAAGAGGGACCTGGAGGCCTCAACTCAGCCTGAGGAGGCAGAGGGGGATCCCAACACTGGAGGGAACGCACAGGTGACCAGGCAGCACCCATGGAGGTCCCAGGACAGGGGGACAAAGAAGGTGCAAATTACGGTTGCTGCAGCACTACA
The DNA here is from genome assembly GCF_031143425.1 of Pleurodeles waltl. Taxonomy (NCBI): domain Eukaryota; kingdom Metazoa; phylum Chordata; class Amphibia; order Caudata; family Salamandridae; genus Pleurodeles; species Pleurodeles waltl. The sequence goes on from NC_090451.1 coordinate 583,871,123, forward strand.
GAAGAAGGTCCCACGCCGCCGGAGAACAACTCAGCGAGTTGAGCGTCACAGGATCGAGTGCTGGGGACCTTGGCCAGGCTGTGCACGAAGGATTATTGCAAATAGCTCAAAGAGGTCTCAGCAGGTGAAGATGATGAGGTTCCCAGGTGTACTGTCTGAAACAGGGAAGGCAAGCTCTTACCGCCTCTAAATTTGGGCAGCTGGACCTTAGGACAGTCTTTGTTGAAGGGGTCCACCACCTGTGTTCCAGGGAGCACACTCCTTGCCAGGAGAGGAGTCCCAGAGAACCACTTGTCGTCTTAGAATGTGCCTGCTGGAGCAGATAATTGACTACGTCACTCCACGGGAGACTTCTTTGGTCTTTCTGGTGCAGGGTGAAGACAGGCAGTCCCCAGAGCGTGCACACCTTGGAAACTGTTGCAGTTGCTGGCTGGAGCTGAAGTTGCAGAGTCACCATAGCCTTTCTGGATACTTTGTTGCAGTTATAGCGGTTCCTGGAGCAGTCTGAGTTTGATCTGACGGTCAGAGGATAAAGCAGAGGCTTCAGAGGATTCCTGGTAGAAACTTGTAAGCTGAATCTGAAGAGGAACCCACAGGATAAACCCTAAATAGTCCTGAGAGGGGGATTTGCTACCTAACAAGGTATGCACCTATCAAGAGGGGTCTCTGATGTCACCTGCTGGTAATGGACATTCAGAGATCTCCAGAGTGTCCCCACACCTTGGAAAACAAGATGGCTAATGCCAGGGACACACTGGAGGAGCTCTAGGCACCACCCCTGGGGTGGTGATGGACAGGGAAGTGGTCACTCCCCTTTCCTTTGTCCAGTTTTCCACCAGGGCAGGAACTGGGGGTCCATGAACTGTGTAGACTGGCTTATGGAAGGAGGGCACCGTCTGTGCCCTTCCAAGCATTTCCAGAGGCTGGTGGGAGGCTACCCCTCCCCAGCCTGTAACACCTATTTCCAAAGGGAGAGGGTGTAACACCCTCCTCCCAAAGGAAATGCTTTGTTCTGCCTTTCTGGGACTGAGCTGCTCAGACCCCAGGAGGGCAGAACCCTGTCTGTGAGGTGGCAGCAGCTGTAGCTGCAGTGCAAGCCTCAGAGAGCTGGTTTGGCAGTACTGGGGGTCCATGGTGGAGCCCCCAGGATGCATGGGATTGGCCCCCCAATACCAGATTTGGAATGGAGGAACAATTCCATGATCTTAGACACCTTACATGGCCATATTCGGAGTTACCATTGTGAAGCTACATATAGGTATTGACCTATATGTAGTTCACCTGTGTAATGGTATCCCTGCACTCACAAAGTCCAGGGAATAGGCCCTGGACAGTGTAGGGGCACCTTTGCTAGTACATGGGTGCCCTCACGCTCAGTAACGTTGCACCTAGCCTTCAGAAAATGAAGGTTAGACAGATAGGTGACTTATGAGTTACTTAAGTGCAGTGAAAATGTCTGTGAAATAGTGTGTGCACTATTTCACGCAGGCTGCAGTGGCAGTCCTGTGAAAGGGTTTGTCTGAGCTCCTTATGGGTGGCAAAAGAAATGCTGCAGCCCATATAGATCTGGAACCCCAATGCCCTGGGTACCTAGGTACCATATGCTAGGGACTTATAAGGGGGCGGGGGGTCCAGTGTGCCAATTGGAATTGGTAATGGAAGTGACTAATTTGGAAGCAGAGAGAGCATAAGCACTGAGGTTCTGGTTAGCAGAGCCTCAGTGACACAATTAAGCACTACTGACAACACACACATTAGGCCACAAACTATGAACACTGGGGTCCTGGCTAGCAGGCTCCCAGTGAGACAGGCAAAACACACTGACAAAAAGGGTTTTAACTATGAGCATTGAGGTCCTGGCTATCAGGATCCCAGTGAGACAGTAAAAACATACTGACACACACTCACAAACAGGTCAAAAGTTGGGGTAACCATGCTAGAAAGAGGCTACTTTCTCACAAACATCTCTTGCACCAAGCAGGAACCTGCAGCTGTGTACTTCAGTGCATTTCTGACTTTTTCTTCCAATCAGAGAATCCACTTTTGCACCTTCATCAGGGTTAGCAGGGGCTCCTGTTCTTCCTGGACTCCTCATCTGTTCTTGGACTTGTTCTCCTCTCTCCGCAGGTCTTCAGGTCCAGGAATCCATCTTTGGTGTCTTGCAGTCGTGCTTGGTTTTTGCATAATTCTTTATCCCGACTCCTAGTGTGTTCTGGTGAAACTTGCTGTACTTTACTCCTGCTTTCCTGGGCTCTGGGTTGGGGTACTTTACTTACCTTTGGTGTTTTCTTACACTCCCAGCACCCCTCTACACAATACTCTTGCCTAGGTGGGAAACGAAATTCGCATTCCACTATTTTAGTATATGGTTTGTGTTCCCCCTAGCTCCATTGTAACCTATGGTGATTTTCACTATTTGAACTATTCTATTTCTGTTTGCTTACCTGATTTTGGTTACTAGTGTATATTTTGTGTATAATACCTACTTCCTAAGGGAGTATAGCCTCTAAGATATTTTTGGCTTTGTGTCACTAAAATAAAGTACCTTTATTTTTTATAACACCGAGTATTGTCTTTCTTGGGTGTAAGTACTGTGTGACTACAGTGGTATTGCAAGAGCTTTGCATGTCTTCTAGTTCGGCCTTGGCTGCTGTCCCTACAGCTACCTCTAGACAGCATAGCTTCTAGACACTGCCTACATTTCACTAATAAGGGATAACTGGACCTGATATAAGGTGTAAATACCTGTGGTACCCACTACAAACCAGGACAGCCTCCTACAATAGCGAAGTGTATCCTTGGGCTGCTTCAAGACCCATGAAGAGTAAAGGGTAATTTGTAGCAACAATGAAACAAGAAAACCAAGTTACAAGCACCAATCCATGTGCTTCAAGGTACAGTGGCAAGTGTCTGCTTGCTCAGTTGCAACATGGCTGCTGACGTGGGACTCCTTTCTCAATGGACCACTGAAAGAGATAAAAGAGAGAGAATGATTTGTGCAACCTACTAGGTTAACAAACAGAAAACAAAAGTAAATGCTGACAAGAGGCGACATGCAAAAGACCTCTCATTCAGAAAGAAGATTTGGTAATCGCTTGACAGATGCACAAAAGAAAATCTGATGCTTCTTATAATGGTGAACCTTTCCAAGTAGTGTCTACCAAAGGACACATGGTGACTGCCCAGTGCCTATTACCAGTGACTATTCTCACTTCAGTCCTGTGTTTCATTGGTCTTCATCTCGAGGTGGTGAAAACAAGACTGATTATGAAAACTCAGTGACTGTTGCTGAATCCTTACCATCTTTAATAATCTCTAAACCTTGAGATAATAGTCTTGCAGTAAGCAGATCGGGTTGGATGATTAAAGCATCAAGAATATTGATTGAAGAGATATAATTGTATATGTATATATATATATATATATATATATATATATGTAGAACTAATCATTTTCTTAAAGTTTTTAATTTTTCATTTAACAGAGGGGGGGATGTGGTGCCTTGCGCGATTTAGAACTGAACCATTCCAGTTCCCAAAGACTCTATATTGGTGTGATGTAATTGTTAGAATGTAATGTAATGAAAGCATGGTTTATAATGTTGGAGTTCACCAGTATAGAATAACGAAGTATGGTTTACAGCTCTGCATGTGGCTTAGTCATTGGTGGGTACCCAGGCTGGGAGAAATTCTCCACCCCAAAGAAAATTTAGAAAAAATTGATAAAAACAGTACATTTTACAACACAATTTTCATTATATATTTAATTGTGTTATTTTGTAAAGCTTAGCAAATGATGACGCTACAGTGCACCGGGATATGACAAACTTTTCTGGGGCTCTTCAATGATTCCATCACACTCTAATAGTTTTATAGCACCTCTCACCAGCGTAGGGTGTTGGAGCACTTTACAGTGCACAAACACACACACACACACACACATACAGAGACAATGAGCCATATGTATGTAAATCAGTGTATAGAAAATGTTATATAAGACAAAGGGGACTACATGATGTAGGATTCACATGTCATCCACACTGGTAGACATTTTTTAAGAGTGCTTGGTCTGGGGAAGCACAAAGCAGGATTGAGACAGTAATATAGTGGTTAGGGTTGTCCTGCCGAATAACTATTTATTTCTACCCAAAAAAAAACATTTTTAAGCAAAATTAGAATAATCAAAGAATGGACAAAAAACAGAACTTTCTAATTTTTATCGTGCAGGGTGTATGCAGCTCTTTGATAGCAGTTTATAGCTCACTGTGCTGGATTATGATTACAATTTATGAACTGCACAGTAACAAAAGGATCTCTGTGACAAAAGCAGTAACCCACTGTGCTATGGTCGGAAAATACTGTTCTGTGATCTGCATAGCACATGTTCTTTGCAACAGTCATATTAACCCTTTGCACTACCTTAGACGAGTCAAAACTTTCACCAGACAAAACCCAGATCTCTCCCCAGCAGGTACATTTATCACAAGTTATCTGTGGGCTTTTGCTGTTTCCTGAAAAGTGTTCGATGTACAAGGAACTATGCAGTACTTTTAAAACTGTTGCTCTGCTACGAAACTGGCCACATAGTAACAAAAGCTGCCCACCCTTCCAGCCTTCGGTGAAACGAACGACTCCCGGTATGGCCAGTCCAGCCGTGATCTTATTGTGTATGTATCCGTTTAATTTCCTATAGCTCACTGATGTCAAGACTCTTAAACTTCTGAAATGGTATTCCAGCGTTCTAGGGACACGCTTCTCAAAACAACATTGGACATTTCTGACATTCATTCTAAATCATCCAGTGTAATATCACCATCACAATGCTGGAGGTGAAAGTGGGGAGAGAGGCAGGACCCTTCTGAGCCTCATCATTTTACCAGTTCTGTGGTAGCTAATCCTCAAAAGACTTCTTAATTACAGCGGTGGCCTCAACGGAAGGAAGCAGCTGTGGGACTTGCTTAACTGTTGGTTTGTTTAGAGAGACACTTGGCACCCTTCAGAGAGCATTCCCTCTTGTGTCGACAGTATTATCTTTTTTTGCTACAAATAGGGCCTCCATTTAGCCACTATGGCCTTTGAAAGAGAAAGAGGATGGAGTAAGCATCGTGTTATTTCAGCAGTGTCTCCATACAAGGACCAGTGGCATTTTGGAAAGAGACAGGTACAGTGAGCACCCACACAATATTCTGTTAACATGTTTTTACCCTAGACAAATGACTTATTTTCCACAGAGCTTAAACGACCAAATGTATGAAGGTCTTGAAATAAAATATTAATTGGAATCCATCAACTTCTCCAGAACTCTGACTTTGTATGCTGGTCCTGGAACATTGAAGTGGGCTCATTGATCATAGAGTGTAATGCTACAGTAATTATTTGCTCACTGTGGACAATATTTGAGATTTTCCAGTAGTGATCGTGGAAATATTGTAAGATCGTATTAAATATGCAAACTGTAGTCTCCCTTTTGCACAGTAACGAAGCACCAAAAAATCATCCGCAAGTGTTAGAGACAACCAATTTAGTCAGATATGAATGGATCTGTTGTCGAAATTGGTTTACTAAAGCAAGCTTAATATTTTGCTAAAATTATATGGTGCCTTGGCTCAAACAATAAAATGCTGCGTACATACAAGTTCTTGTAGACCTTCCATAATATGTTATCCTTTGTTGATGGCATTGCAAGTTTCCAGATTTATCTCACTTTGCTTTGCTTTCTCTTTTGCTTTTGTATCACATCTTCAATCTGTTAGTAGCAACATGTATCCCAAGGGGAAGCATTTTTAAGATATGTTATATGCATTACCTTATCCTGCATCACTGGAAAGCTAAGGAAATAACGAGCCATTGTCTTGGTATTGAGGGAAAAGATTACCCTCATTGGACCTCATCAGAATTTACTGGTATCTGCTTACTGATTTACCCTCTAAGCATGTGCATGTCTGATAAGTTGAGTACCATAGACCATAACAAATGAGATATGTTGCAAGATACTTGCTCAGTAGACCATGAGATATGTTGCAAGACGGCTACGGAAAAGCCTACACTGGAATACGCACTCAACAAATTGAAAGTCATAAAAAATGTATTTAATTCACCACTACCCACACCCCTTTCATGTCCCTAACTATACGTTCATCTTCTTCTACAGACATCTTGCTTTTTTGATCCATAGTTGAAAACGGGTCTTTCTACAATTCTGTAATGTAGCTTTCCAAGAGATCTCACCACACCCAACTAACACAGTTTTCTTTTACAGCTAGACCAGTTTCACCCGATTGTAATCTGACACCGACTCACTCCCCAAACTTTTCTGTGTCAATGACCAGGAAGGCACTAATGAGAACCCTCAGCCAATGCCCAACAATGTATCACTGTAATCTCTTTGAGCCAATTTAAAAACAGCTATTGCACCTTTAAAGCATACCTCTGCATCCTTCTTCCTCATAGTTCGAAGGACTCTACCAGGAACACAATGTTCTCTTGTGTTCAAAAGGAAAAAACTTGCTATGGGTACTCACTGAGGGCCATATTTATAATTTTTTCACACAACGTGATGCGCTGAGTGAAAGGGAGGGTGGTGGAATGTGCCATATCTATAAAGATGTGGCGCATTCCTGCTCTCTCCTTGCGCTGGTACACTTTGGGCTGCCTAGCAGCAATGCAGGCACCGAACTACCATAGTGCAAGGGTGCCTGATTTGCAGGCAGGATTGTTTAACGATCCTTTGAGGATTTTACTCTTTCTACGTGTGCTGCAAAAAGCAGCACACATGCAGAAATGAAAAAACAAGGCGAAATTAAGATATTGCTCCTCGTTCTGCTTCCCCTGGGAAGGACTGTCATTTTGACACATGTTCAAGTTTAATACTTGTGGAAAATCTCGAAATGCACCAAAAGTTTGATAAATGTGCCTGTGAGTTAATATGGACCTAATATGCAATCCACAAGCAAATGTTGTATTGCAAGCACTGTCGCAATTTATGAAGTTTGCTATGACAGCTGTACAACCTTTCTATTTACAATGTTAAATAAATGAATACCTTTAAATAATAACGCTTAGAGTTTTTTGGATGTGAAGGGAGTAGTACTATCGTTCCTGGTGAGGCAAGAAGGAGGAATATTTAGCAATAAGAAGTACTTTGCCTGGTGACGTTGTATACTTTAAACATCAGCACATTTTTAGCAGCACTGGAAAACCTGACCTACAATTAGTTTTCATGTCTTCAAATGTTTTTAGCTGTCGGCAAACGAGATAAGGATACCGACCACTTTTAGTTAAGGGACCATTCTCTTGATGCACTCAGCACCTCAGATGTTTATGTATGTACGTATGTGTGTATGTAGATATTATTACTAGACGTTTGTTGTTAATACGTTAAAATCATAAGGGTCTCATAAAACAATCATGAAATAATGAAACAGGGCAGGTGCTACCAAATTCCAGCTCCTTTTCGGGTGGGTAGCAGACTTTTATGTAAATACTTTAACTTTTTTTGTTTGAATCTCTTTATTTCATTTTTACATACATTTTATTACACACAGTTAGTACTCAGTAGAAATCCTGACTGACGGATGCACCTCATACATGTTACTTACTCAAATGTACGATTTTGCATAAATGTATGAAGTCAGAAATTCAATATATTTAATACCAACAACAAAAGACAAAAAGCAGCATGACAACTAAAGTAGATTGTAAGCTTCAATAAGGGCACATTAATGGATAAGAGGAGTCTACTGCATGTTGGGATAGAAGGAAGACATTAGTGTGCTGTTGAAGCATGTGTCGATTTGAGGGATGAACCAGAGGTTGGGATCGTGAGGGAGGGAAGGGGTAGAAACTGGCAAGTGAGCATGTCAAGTTACAAGTATACAGGCGTTCAGGGCGTCTACATCCACCAGTGAGGTAGGTGAGTCATGGAATGTGTCAACAGACAGTAATGTCACCTGGAAGGCCTCCAGGATAGTGTCCCACCTGTTTGCTTATAGGGTTTCACAGAGACCTCTCTGTGTAGGGATGCACCCTCCGCACAGACCCATGCCTGCGTAGACATATCCCAGGTGAAGACTGCCGGTGGTGCAGACGATTTCCAATCCTCAGGTGAAAAAGCACTTCGCAAGGATCAGAAAAAAGTCTATAAATCGAGTGGTGGCTCTATGTTTCTTGTCTCTATGGATTAAGCCCAATAAACAGGCTACTCAAGTGTGGGTCACTGGTCTCTCCATTGAGTACCCTAGTTGGGAAGTCACGCCTAGCCAATATTGATGAAGGGGGGTGCAGTCCCATAGCACATGTATCAGAGTAGCGTGGGGTTGGGAGCAGGGGTGGCAGGCAGCATCGTTCCAATGATAGTAGTGATTTATTTTTGCATGTGTACTGTAGCCTTTGTGTAATATGTAGTGTGTAAACCTATTTCATGCCAGGCACCAAGTTCTCTAGCAGCGTTGATCCAGTCTCCTCTCGGGGTGCCCAGCAAGGGAGGGGCAGGGACGTATGGGTGTGTGGCTTTGGTTATGAGGAAGCTGCACTTAAAGCAGCAATATGCTACTTGTAACAATACAGATGTTAGGTGTTTGGAGTTTGTTGTTTGGAACAAGGGTGGATGCAGAATACGTGAGTGACACCAGGGTGGAGCAGTGGTGGCAGTGCCAGATAATAGAGACCCTAACAGCCACCTGGCCACCCATTGCAACTGAAAGGCAGGTAGTAATGCTCAAAGGTAGGAACTGCCAGGCCTCCTCTTATGGTTGGTAATTGGAACTTGTGAAGTGCCACTCTACACCTCGTGTTGTGCCAAAGAAGATCCAGCGTGAGTCTGTCAAGTGTGTGAAAAAAGGAGTTAGGAAGATATAGGGGAAGGTTAGCAAAGTAATATAATAGATGGGGGAGTACAACCATTGTAGCAAGTGCCACCCTCCCATGTAAGACAGGCACCCCCAAGGCAGAAGGTGGGATCTGAGATGTTAGTAGAGAAGGAGTAGAGAGTAGAGACATAGGCCCTCATTATGAACTTGGCAGAAATTTCGACCACCGGCATGGCGGTCACATAATGAACACAGTGGGGACTGCCACAGGCGGCCTTCCACTACCACCAGGCCACTGCTGACAGGCAGCCTGGCGATGGCGAAATTCTTCATCCGACAGGGTTCCGGATAAAGAACCCTTGTTCCGCCAGCCATCCCCTGGCGGTTTCAGCCACCAGGAAAAGGCTGGCAGAAGGGGTGCTCCGGGGCCCCACTGGGGGCCCCTGCACTGCCCATGCATGTGGCATGAGCAGTGCAGGGGCCCCCGTGCACAGCCCCGCTGCGCAGGTCACTGCCTGATTTACGGGAAGTGATTTGCGCGATGGGTGCTGCTGCATCTGCCGCACTGCAGCATTGACGATGGCTCCATGTGGAGCCGTCGGCAATGTCCAGGCCCAGCAGAATGTTAATTATTCGGCCGGCTGGGTCTCAAGGGGGCTGGCTGTCTTTGATAAGACCGCCAGCATGAAAACGGAGGGGATTCCCGCCGTGTTCACAATGACCCCCATAATTTCTCCCAGTTAACCTTGAGCCTGGAAATTTTCGCAAATCTATGAAATATCAGGGGGTATCCCCTGGACATCCCGTGGACATCCTGCAGGTAAAGTAGCAGGTGGTTGGTGTATAATGACACCAAGTACAGCCCACAACCATAGTGGCATGTCCCTCTGGCCAGTCCATGTGCACGAAGTGCATTGGTTAATGGGTCAATAGCCAGTGAGAAGAGTAGAGGGGCAAGAGGACAGCCCTGTCTGGTAGCTTTTTGAATCATGATAGGATCAGAAATCAATGTCCCGGTTTTCACTTTTGCCGTGGGCTGGGTGTATAATATTTTCATCAGTTTAATAAACCCATGGCCCAGTCCATAACAAGGCAAAACTGTAAATAGAAAGTCTCACTCCAGGGAGTCAAATGCTTTCCCCAGATCAAGGGCCCGACATCCAGATCGTGGCCAAGTTGGGAGTGTTTTCCAAAACTCTGGAGAATCTGCATAGGTTTAATGAGCTACCTTGAGCAGGGACAAACCCATTTTTGATCTTCTGATCAGGCTGTATGAGCGTGGGTACCAGAGGAGCCTAACAGTCTGGGAAGAGTTTGGCAAGTTTTTTTAAATCAGCGTGAGGGGGCAGTATAAGCTGAGGACCATGGGATCATTGTCTAGCCTTGGCAAGGAGATAAGCATTGCCTCGTGAAGTAAGGGTAGGAAACAGGCAGCTTGGGGGGCTTCCTCTAAAAGTGTTGGTTGTTGGGGAGCCAGGAGAGGGGCATTTGTTTTATAAAACTTGATCAGAAGACCATCTGGTCCCAGAGTCTTCCACGTGGCCAATGCCCGTGTGGCCTCCTGTATCTTGGATAGAGTAATAACGTTGTCTAGTTCAGCTCTCTGTTTAGTGGATATGGTGGGCAGGTCCATATTACATAGGAAGGATTCAATAATGTCGAAGTCTGTGCCTGTGATTTGTGTGTACATCAAGAAGTAATGCCTTGTCATCTCAGTGTGTATCTGATGTGCTGGTATGCAGGAGGGCACTCTCATTTGAGCGGAGCGCTAATATGGGGTGTCTAGGATGTTCCTGGTCAATAAGCCATGCCAAAAACGAACCTGCTTTGCCCGCTGCTGCTTGGGTGTGTTGTAGGACTCTTACCATGGATGTAAAACTGCTGGTTTAGGGTGGTAGCACCACTGCATGTAGGTGACTGAACCAATCCCGCACTGTGTAGTAGCTGTCAGTCTCACCCTTTCGGCTAGCTAGCAGTAAGTTGCCCAAACCTATAAAGCAAAGGTGATTTGTGGCAGCCTAATGCATGACACTCTGACTCCTCAGGGAAGTTGTGGTTGGCAGATCCTGCCCCTTTCTCTTGTTTGCAAAGGTCTTACACAAGCATGGACAGACAAAAGATGTAGGACAGTTCTCAATGCATTTATAGAAATTAGGAGGATAGCACAGTTAGAATTGTTACCATAAGTGGAAAACAGATAAACAATCCTAGTATACTGGAATAAACCTGTGCCTAAGGATTGCTACCCACACTTTCTAGCATCTATGTGAGAGCATAGCAGCCATAACCACTCTCTGCCCATACTAGTCCAGAGAAGGAACACCCGCCCCTATACCTGAAAAACAGTGGGTCTTCCTGTCTTCTCATGGTTGTCTGTAGAGACAGGGCTTAGGTCAGCAAAGTGGCAATGAAGTGGCACACAGAATAGGATGACTCCTCTGCTTGGAATGACCTCTCTACCCTTCTTTAAACTGTGTCCTGTTTTTTAACAAAATGTGTTTTGGGAAATGTGCCTGACGTGGTAATGTGTCTAAGTGTCAAGACTGGCTGCACACCCTTGTGGTGGCAATACTAGATAGATTATTATGTGCAGCCTTAGGCAGAGGTACACAGTTAAATCTAGTGCAATGAAATAACTTTTGCAGAATAGCAGCTGATAAGAAAAATGAAACATTCCAGCTAAAAGCAAGCCATGCTAAAATGAATGAATATGAATAAATGAAATGAATCATGTAATGAGGTAAAATGGCACAGGCTGCATGCTTAAGCTAAAATATGGGGCATATTTATACTGTGTTTACACCGAATTAGCGTCATTTTTTTAAAACTCTAATTTCATGCAAAACTAACTCCATATTTATACTTTGGTGCTAGAACCGTTCAGCACCAAATGTACAGGGTTAAAGTCATTTTTTGTTAGTGGAAACCTACCTTGCCTTAATGAGATGCAAGATAGGCGTTCCCGTGCAAAAAATGACTCTATGGCCTTAACGCCATATTTATACTCCCGTGCAAAAATGTTGCACAGGAGGGAGGAGGGGTCAAACAATGGGGCAAAGCTTGCTTTGCCCCATTTTTTAACACAAAGGTATAGAGCTGCTGACACACCTGCTGTAAAGTAAACTTACAGTAACCCACCACACACCATTACTGCAAGAAAAAGCAAATGATTGTACAGGCTATTCAAAATGGCGTAGTGTGACACATTTAGGCTTTTATGTACAGCAAAATAGTAAAATTCCCACACAACAAAACAAGGCTTCTAACCGCGTTCATCAGCAGTCTGTTGGGTTACTTGTGGAGGTGTGATAGAGTTCAGATTCAAGGACCAGGTGGATGTTGAGCTCCCATCACTGGATTATTTAGATAGCAGCTTGTCCAAATCCGATAAAGCTGTTGGTTTGTGGATTGTTGCAGCAGCTTGAAGGGCCTTTCGACGTTCATGTATCACCTGCTCTAGATCTGCAGCACTACACAAGTATGGAGAATGGTCTTTGCGTCGAAGTCTGTGTCAGTGGTTCACCACCTTCAGGTGAAAGCAGGCGCACCTTGTTCATCAAAGCCAGGAGGGATAAGGCCCACTGATTCAATTCAGTCCCAGGCACCTTTAGGGTCTATATAAAACACTAACTGGCCTGAGTATTAGTACTTGACCTCCAGTGCACACAGACGACGTTTCACAGCAAGAAAGGATTTCTATTGCTTCTGCACCTGCAATGTGTATTTGGGAAATATGGTCTGTGCCTTGTTTATAGACAGATCCTGTATCTTGCGGGTTTCCCAAAGAATGGCATCTCTCGGTCCTGATAGTGTAGCAGGTAAACCACCAGGGGTGGGGGTTTGAGCCCCGGGGTGGGCAACGCACATGTACCCTATGAGCCTGATCAATTGCAAAGAATGGATACAGTACAGGTAGTGGTAATACATTGCGGAGGCAGGTCTCCATATAGGAGATTGGATCTCGGTCCACTGTGTTTTCAGGAAGGCCAACAATGTGGATGTTGTTCTGCTGGGAGCTGCCCTCAGCATATTCAGCCCTTTCCTCTAGTGCACGGATCTCCTCTCACAGGGTTTGTAGGCTTTTTTCAGTGTCTAGTGCCTAGGGTTGTAATGTCAGGATAGCTTGTTCAGCGGTTCGAACCTTGTCTGCCAGGTTACAGTGGTCTGCTCGCAATAGAGTGAGTTCTGCAGCTACAGTGTCAATTTGTTGCTCTAATGAGGTTCGAGAGCTTTAATAGCTGGCAAAACTGTGTCTAAATTGCTGTCGAAAGAGGCAGTGCAGTTGTTTCGGTCCGATGGGGGTGGTGAGGATGCTCTCTTTCAAGACATAGGAGGATTTTGGGTTCCTGACTCTAGACATCCCATGGCTTAAATTGGTTTGAGACAGACCCAGCTGGAAATGCACACTAATGATATGGGCCCGTTTGTAGATGCCAGGTGGACAAGACAGCACAAGCAGCCCACTTTGCAGCACCTAGAAAAAGTTAGAAGGCAACAGTTTGTATAGAAGGCTGGGTGCAACAAAAGACAGGATGCAGTAGCTGGGTACAATGTATCAGAACACAGAGCATTTAGAAGGGTCAGGGACCGCTTGCATAACTGTTTAGTAGGGTGTGTGCAGCACGAGTAGCCCCACAGGAGTAAGACAAAGGCACTGGAGCATTCGGGTAATCCAGCAAAGTTAATTTCAATACTTTAATAGCTGTCTTTTTTATTCTAAACTGTTATTGATAAAATGATCACATTGCAACGAAAATCCAGTCCTGAGATTTTGCACTGCTAGTACACTTATAATACAAGTAGTTTTAAATGTAATGTGATATTGGAGGTAAGGAATTGATACATCAACCGATTTTTACAACCAGCTCATAAAAAATATGTTTTCAAGCAATCCGATGTGCATCTAACAGCAATAAAAAATATGTGGATTTAATAATCTGCGTGTCTCACATTCTTTAGACTTTAACCCCGTGGCACTCAGGCGCCAGAGACGTAACCACCTCGTCCTGCACCCAGCCCTCGGGGGAAGCTCTGGCGCTCCCCCTGAGGGCCTCCCATGGGCAGGGATGGAAGGGGAATCGCTTCCTCCTCCGCCCCCACCCTATCACCCCCCAATGATGTCTGATGATGTCAGTGCAGGATCGAGCGCTGACCTCATCAGAGGTCGCCTCCCATCGCACTGGAAGCATGCTTCCATCGAGAGCCGATGAAAAACAGATTAGTTTCTCCTCAGTACAGAGGCAGGAGAGGTCAGGGAGGCATGTAAATGAAAGAAAAGGCTTTTCCTTTCCTTTCCTTTTCATGTCTGTCTGAGCATTCCTGCAGCCTTATGGCAAGGCGATCCGACTGCAGGAATGCGCACTAGACACAAGGTTCTTTATTTTTTTTTATTTTTATGGGCAAGGGTAGCTCCTCAGGGGGCAATGTATTAATTAGGCCTTTTTTGGCCTATACTAAGTAGGCCAATCTGCCCCCTGGGGGAGGGGGGCAGAAGCCACTAGACACCAGGATTTTGTTTATTGTTGTTTACATTTATAAGGGGAGCGACCCCTTAGGCAAGGGTCACTCCCCTGGGGGGGGGGGCAAATTGTTTTTAGGCCATTTCTGCCCCCCCTTGTGGCAGATTGGCCTACACACCAAGGATTTTTTTTTTGCGATAATTTAAAAAAAGGGGAGTGACCCCTTAGGCAAGGGTTGCTCCCCTTGAGGGCAAATTTATTTTATGCCATTTCTGCCCCCCATGGGGGCAGAATGCCGTATTTTGTAAGACCCATATGCCCAGAGATCATGGAATAAATGGGGACAAAGTTGTTCTGCCCACCGGTGGGCAGACGGGGCAATTACCCAAAATCCACTCCCCGGGGGGGAGGGGCAGAAAGCCTACTAGATGCCACAGAATTAAACAAAAAATAGTGGGATGGTGGCTACCAGCCAGTATGGGCATGGTTATGCCCCTAACCTAACTGAAGGGGGTAACAGTCTTTCAGCTCTCCCCGAACACTAAAACATCTTATCCCACGGCAAACAAGAGGACATTTGATTATTTTGGGTTTTGGTTTTACATTCGGGCTGTGAGAGCTTGTCTAACTCTCAAAATCATCCTACTTGGAATGCAGAGGGTTATACTTTTTGGACTTTAGGATGCTGCCATGTAGAAAACTCTATGAGACCTAGACATATCTGAAAATGTAACATCTGGGAGAGTCCAGGGTGCTGTGCTTCACATACACCCCACACCATTTTCTTACCCACAATGCCCTGCAAACCTCCAACGTTGCTTGAAATCACACATTTATCCGACATTTTTGTGATGGAACCTTTTGGAATCTGCAGGAATCCACAAAGTTCCTACCATTCAGCATTGTCGCATCTATACTGATAAAAATACTGCCCCACTTGTCAGCCTAAAAACTGTTTTTTTCAAACGGCCCTTTTGGACCTGCTTTGGTTCCCCCTCATTTTCAACATGTTTTTGGCTCTTCCCTGTCACAGGCAAGTGAGGTATAACTTTTAACAGGAGACTGAGGGGAACGTTGGGTGGTAGGAAATTTGTGCCTGTGCGGTGATTCTACACAGATATGTGGGAAAAATTTCATTTGTTAGCAAAATTTGAGGTTTCCTGAGGATTCTGGGTAAGAAAACACTGGGGGATCCATGCAAGTCACACCTCCTTGGACTCCCTCAGGTGTCTAGCTTTAAGAAATGTTTGTGTTTGGTAGGTTTGCCTAGATGGTTGCTAATCCCAGGACCAAGAACGCAGGTGCCCCCCGCAAAGACAATTTTGTTTTCGGTAATTTTGATGTGTCCACATGGTGTTTTGGGGCATTTCCTGTTGTGGGCACTATGCCTACCCACACAAGTTAAGTACCATTTTTATCGGGAGATGCAGGGGAATGCTAGGTAGAAGGAAGTTTGTGGCTCCCCTCAGATTCCAGAACTTTGCAACACTGAAATATGAGGAAAAAGTGTTTTTGTTTGCTAAATTTTGAGGTTTGCAAAGGATTTTAAAAAACATAACCTGGTGAGAGCACCATAAGTTACCCCATCCTGGGTTCCGCTAGGTGTCTAGTTTTAAAAAATGCGCAGGTTTGGTAGGTTTTCCTAGGTGCGGGCTGAGCTAGAGACTAAAACCCACAGCTAGGCACTTTCCAAAAAACACATCAGTTGTCAATGTAAAAAATGTGATGTGTCCATGTTGCGTTTTGGGGCATTTCCTGTTGGGGGCACTAGGCCTACCCACACAAGTGAGTTATCATTTTTATCAAGAGACTTGGGGGAATGCTAGGTGGAAGGAGATTTGTGGCTCCTATCAGATTCCAAAACTTTCTATCACCGAAATGTGAGGAGAGAGTGTTTGTTTTGCCAAATGTTGAGGTTTGCGAAGGATTCTGGGTAACAGAACCTGGTGAGAGCCTCACAAGTCACCCCATCCTTGATTTCCCCAGGTGTCTACTTTTAAAAAATGCACAGGTTTGGTAGGTTTCCCTATGAGTAGGCTGACCTTGAGGCCAAAATCCACAGCTAGGCACTTCGCAAAAAACAGGTCAGTTTTCTTTGAGAAAATATGATGTGTCCACTTTGTGTTTTGGGGCATTTCCTGTCACGGGCACTAGGCCTACCCACACAAGTGAGGTACCATTTATATTGGGAGTGGGAGACTTGGGGGAATGCAGGGTGGAAGAAACTTTGTGGCTCCTCTCAGATTCCGGAACTTTCTACCACTTAAATGTGAGGAAAAAGTTTTTTTTTTTGCCAAATTTTGGGGTTTGCAGAGGATTATGGGTAACATAACCTCGTGAGAGCACCACAAGTCACCCCATTCTGAATGTCCCTAGTTGTCTAGTTTTCAAACATGTATAGGTTTGGTAGGTTTCCCTAGGTGCTGGCTGAGCTAGAGGCCAAAATCCACAGCTGGGCACTTTGCAAAAAACAGGTCAATTCTTTTTGGGAACATGTGATGTGTCCACCTTGTGTTTTGGGGCATTTCCTGTTGCAGGCTCTAGGCCTACCCACACAAGTGAGGTACCACTTTTATTGAGACACTCGGGGAAATGCTAGGTGGAAGGGCACTTGTGGCTCCTCTCAGATACCAGAACTTTCTATTACCAAAATGTGAGGAAAAAGTGTTTTTTTTTGCCAATGTTTGAGGTTTGCAAAGGATTCTGGGTAACAGAACCTGGTGAGAGCCCCACAAGTCACCCCATCTTAATTTCCCTTGATGTCTACTTTTCAAACATGCACAAGTTTGGTAGGTTTCCCTAGGTGATGGCTGAGCTAGAGGCCAAAATCCACAGCTAGGCACTTTCCATAAAACACATCAGATTTCAATGTAAAAATGTGATGTGTCCATGTTGCATTTCCTGTCCTGGGCATTAGGGCTACCCACACAAGTGAGGTACCATTTCCATTGCTGTACACGGCTATTTAGGATCATGAGGTCACCCTAATTTGTCTTGTCAAGTAAATGAAAACACACCTTGTTATGATATGTCTTGTATTATGAGCCCTAATGAAGCTAATATATGAGCAAAACGTGTTGACTGTTTATACATGAAGGGGATTATCGTATAAAGAATCTATTTAATATGACATGGGCTGGACACATTTCTGAATATTGACTGTTGGACATTGTGGTAAAAACCTCTGGAAGCTTATTTGACATCATTGTTGCCCCTCTGATTGGAAGGGCTCATGATTTAGCATCTTCATCAGTGCCTCGTGATCATGAGGGATCCTTGTATTTATCGAGGCATTTTCAATAGCGCACAATGCTCGTGAAATGCATATGTTCCTGAATTTTACATTACCAATTCTTCACTAGACCCCTATGGTTGTGAGAGGCCAATGTGGCTACATTGTGCATCATAAAATCTTCAGGAGAAGTTGATGATCGCAAGAGATGTGTGTCTGAATCTTTCATTCCTGTGTGTCCACCAGTATCCGGTGGTCTTGAGTGGCATGTGCACCTGCACCCTGGAACAACACATCAGTTATTTCAAGTAACTAATGACCCTGTTGTGCCTGTAGACAGCAGGCTGAAAGTATGGGCTTATGCACATGCCTCAACCTCTTCCCCATTTCCCATGTGGCCTGGACCTTGGCTCCGGACATTACAGGTAATGTAGCCACGAGGAACTGCGTGGCCACTGCCTAGCAGTGTGGTGTGATCATTTACTCTCCCACCAACAAGAACAACAAAGGCTGTCAGGAATCAAACTGTGATAATTTGAACATTTGCAAGCAGGTGCTGCATTTGACTTTAGATTGAGGATTATCCCATAACTGTAATCTGTGTTCGTGCACACAATTGTAAAGCACAGTTCAGTTACAAAGTAGTTTAGGATATGCAGTTACATGATTACTGCTCATTACTGCCATACTGCTCGTTACTGCCATACATCTTATTCAAATTACTAGGCATATTACCCATTGATAATAAAAGTCTTAAGCCTTTTTTTAAATGAATAAGACCACAACTTGGATATTTAGGGGCTGACGTAAGAGCCCCTAACGCCTCCTTGTGCCACATTAGTGTCATTTTTTTTTTTACACTTATGTGGCCCAATGAGGCCAAAATCGCCGCCCCAAATTTACAGTTGTGCAATGCATGCAATGCGCCGCTTTGTAACCCTTTGCGCTACATTATACCCATGCCAGGCATTATGTATGCAAAGAGTGTTCCCCCGTTAAGGGGGGCTGAAAGAATGGCACAAAGAAATCTAAAATATTTCTTTGCAAAATTTATTTCAGCACTTTTAGCGCCTGCTCAGAACAGGCGTTAAAAGGAGGCATTCCATTGTTTTCAATGGACCTCAATGGGCATTGCAGGATTAGAGTCAACATTTTTTTACGATAATACTGAAAAGCCCAGAGTAGCGTAAAAAATGTTGACCCCAGTTCCCCTAACTACTGCTATGGTGCACCGTATCTTAAATACGACACACGCATGGTGGCGTTAGCGGGGCACTAAGAGGCACAAGGAAAGTGGTGCTAAACTGAGTGCAGCACCACTTTTCAGAAATCAGGGCCTCAGTTTATTGCAAGTGATTCATGCGCAACCTGGTCTACACAATCTACACATCACCTTCAGTTAGTACACCAGCCATGAGTGTTCAAAGCCAGTAGGCACTGATCATGGGCAAAGCTTCAGGAGGTTGTTTAGGGTGTTACACCCCCCTAAAAAAAATTATTCTGTAGTAAATAGTTGGGAGCAGGTGCTTTCAATCGGGTGTGGTGAGGTGTCTGTTGGATTTCACCATATTTGTTTTTACACACGCGCACGCCCACACATGCACAAATACACTACCACACACACACTCTCTCTGTCTCTATGCTCTTACAAAATGGTAGTTATTTTCCTAACAATCTACACTGCTTTTCCTTTCCACCGGCCCTTAAGCCCCCTTCATGTCCTGCTTCTCAGATAATGTATGTTAGCAAGATAATGCAGTGTGATTGTTGGGCAATCTTGAGCTCAACTCCACCGCCTCCAATCTTACTGAGCAAGCTCCCCCCTGGCTCTGAAAGATAGAGGCCAAAAAAGACGCTGCATATTAATGACTAAGTAGTAGTGTTTCATTTCAGAATTTGTAGGCATAGGTGCAATACTTGATAATGTAGTACGTAATTGTCTTTGTGCTGTGCATACTGTAGACAAATGGTGTTGGACCTGACCCTTTTTGCTGCATTATCCCCAAATGTTTTGCCTTCTTCCTCCTATTTTTTCTGACCTGTTTTTGTTGGCTTATGGACTCTGGGCACTTTACAACTGCTAACCAGTGTCTAAAGTGCATATGCTCTTGGCCTAAAATGTATTGGTGATTGGTTACTCCATTATTGCCATATTTAATTTAATAGTAAGTCCCTAGTACTGTGCACAGTGTATGCCCAGAGCATGTCAATCAAATGCTAATAGTGGGCCTGCAGCACTAATCGTGCCACCCACATGAGTTGTCGTGTAAATATGTCTCAGGTCTGCAACTCCGCTTGCTAGGCCCAAACCTTCTCCTTTGCTACATGTAAGTCACCCCTAAAGAAGTCCCAAAGCAGATCCATGGGCAGGATGCAGTGTCTGTAAAAAGGTAGGACATGTACTGGTGTGATTTCTATGTCATGATAGTGAACTACTGTTAAATTTGGTTCTCACTATTTCAAGGCCTATCTCTCCCATAGGGTAACTTGGGGATCAACTTGAAATATTTTTTGAGTGCGATTTCCCATTGGGAGCAGGTAAAGATTGGGAGTTTTGGGTCTCTGAACTCATAATTTAAAAATAGATCTTTTGGTGAAGTTGCTCTTTTAATTGAGAGTTTCAAAATGCTACTTTTTGAAAGTGTACATTTTCTTGCTTAACCATTATGTGCCTCTGCCTGTCTGCTGAATACATGAGTCAAGATGACCGTCGGGCTGTTTGTGTATTCACTGTAGATAGTCACACAAAGGGAGCTGAAGTGTGCCATGTGTATCCTGATAGCCCATCACCAGGCTGATGGGTCTTCCTGAGCTAGAGTGGTGGGAGGAGCTGACACTTGCACGTTAAGAGGGCTATGCTTGTCCTCACACAAAGCAGTCTCCAACCCCTGGAGTCTGTCTGGGGCCAGGCAGGATAAGGTAGGGTCTTGTGCACTACCAACACTTCTCTTTGAAGTTTGCCTACTTCAAAAACAGAAATATCCTGCTTCCAAAGGTACTCCAAGGGCTTGGACGGAGATAACCTCCTGTTAAGAAGTCTCAAGGACATCAAGGACTTAATCTGGCAGCGCCTGGGCTCTTCTGCTGAGAGTCCTAAATTACCAAGTAGTAACTCCTTCAATCCCTGGGTCCTTGGAAGTGCAAGCTGGTGATCTGAAAGTGAAAATCCATGCATCAATGCGCCGTGCAGGAACTCTCAGTGCAGCACGTGTCTGGCGGCTGCAAAATCGACACAGCGCCTGTCTTGCATCTGCAGAATAGATGCAGCTCCTCTTTCACTGTGGTAGCCTCAACACAGCACATCAGGATTTTACACACATTGTCCCTGGGTGGCAATTTTTCATCAGCCCCGCACCACAGTAAGGAACGCCTTTCGAGTGAGGAAAGAATTGACGCATCACTTCCCTGCCAGTAAAGAACCAAATGCATCGTTCACCTGCTGGAAACGAATCAACGCATCACCTCCCCTTTGCAGTAAGGAACCAACGCATCACGTTGCATTTCGGGCTTCTCACTTCCCCTGTGGTCTGTATCGTCTTTGTTTTTGACTCATCCCAGGTACTTTGTGCTAAAGAGATACATCCATTGATTTCTATCAATTCAGACTTGCTTAAACCTTTAAAAAGAGATATTTTGACTTGTGTATGTGGGATTTTTGTCATTTTGGTCTTGTTTTACTCAAATGAATATTGGCCATTTTTCAAACTTGTGTGGAGTCCTTTTGTAGTGTTTCCACTGTGTTACTGTGTTTGTGTGTACACATACTTTACAATTTGCCTCAGAGAGAAACCTGACTGTTTGAGCCAGGCTACCAAGGTGGTGAGCAGGGGTTATCTTAGCGGTGTGACTCCCTTACCCTGACTAGAGTGAGGGTCCCTACTTGGACAGGGTGTAAACCACTGCCAACTGGAGACCCCATTTCTAACAAATGGCCTGACAACTATGCACTGGTTTGTATAAGGTGGGCAACATTTGGTTGTCTTAAGTGGAGAAAAAGGTCATAACCTCAGTCAAAGTGATCACATGATGTTCTGCATTTTTCCATGAAGGAGTATCCTCCTTCAAATTGGCCCTGTGTTTCACATGGGGCAGCAGGGTAAAAGCTACCAATATCATCGAGTTGCAGTTGTACCAGTTGTTTAGGAAATTGTAGAGTTCCAGAGATGACTCTAGTTTGCATCTATTTTCAGATTAAATTTACTGAAACATGGTTTGGTTCAGGAGAAACATAGGCAGGCCCAAAGTGGCCATCAGTATACTAGTATAAACATTCTCTTTCTTGTAATGACTATTTTCTTCCCCAAAGTGAAACAAAAATATATACAGTTTCTTGAGATCTGCATGTTTGCCTGACCACTTTTGGGTAATTTACCCTGTACAAGACGGATAATGAGTTTGGCACTGAAATGCCTTTGTATTTTAGGATCTTGGGGGCATACTTATAATACCGTAGCACCACCTTGCGCCACATCATTATTTTTTACATTAATGTGGCCCAACAAGGCTGAAATCCCCGTGCCGTATTTACAAGGTGGTCCAATGCATGCATTGTGCCACCCTATAACCCTTTACGCTACATTATGCCTGTACCAGTTGTAATGTATACAAAGGGGGGCGTTCCCCCATTAGGGGAGCTGGAAAAATGGCGCAAGGAAATCTATGAGATTATCTTGCGCTATGTTTTACGGCACTTTTAACACCGGCCCAAGAGCAGACATTAAAAGGGGGATTCCATTCTTTAGCGTGTGGCCCAATGTACTCTGCAGGAGTAATGCCAATATTTTGCAGTGTCTATATGTGCTGGGTTGAACAGCCATGTCGTCCTGGCAAGTGCACCCACTTGCCAGACCCAAACCTTTCCTGTTAGGATCTTTAAGGCACCCCTGAGGTAGGTCCAAGGTAGCCCCCTGTGCAGGGTGCAGTGAATTTAAAAGGTAGGGCATGTATTGGTATGTTTTACATGTCCTGTATTGGTATGTTTTACATGTCCTGATAGTGAAATACTGCTAAATCTGTTTTTCACTATTGCAAGGCCTATCTCTGCCATAGGTTAACATAGGGGTTTCCTTGAAATATCTTTTAAGTGTAATTTCCCGTTGGGAGCAGATAGAAATGTGGAGTTTGGGGTCTCTGAACTCACAATTTAAATATACATCTTTGGGTAAAGTTGTTTTTTAGATTGTAAGTTTGAAAATGCCACTTTTAGCTAGTGCAAAAAAACAAGTGATGGACGGAGTGCTGAACAACGTTAAACA
This sequence comes from Pleurodeles waltl, assembly GCF_031143425.1. NCBI lineage: Eukaryota > Metazoa > Chordata > Amphibia > Caudata > Salamandridae > Pleurodeles > Pleurodeles waltl. The sequence continues at coordinate 583,893,875 of NC_090451.1, forward strand.
TTCACCCCCAGTACAGCGATCTGGGCCTAAATCCAACGTTTATCCGTCCATCATCTGTTTTTTTTTGCATTTAGTGTTAGAAAGTGGGAATTTTCTTGCTTAACCTTTCTTTGCCTCTGCCTGGCTGCGGGTTACACGTCTGGGTCAGAGTGACAGTTAAGCTGTTTGTGAATTCTAGACAGTAACACAAAGGGAGATGAGGGGAGTCCGGCATATCCGGATGGGTCTTCCTGGGCTAGAGTGGAGGGAGGAGCTGACACTAGCACCTGAATAGGGCTGTGCCTGTCCTTACACAATACAGTCTCCAATCCCCCGGAGTGTGTCTGGGGCCAGGACAGGGAGAGGCAGGGTCTTGTGTACTACAAAGACTCTACTTTGAAAGGCTGAAATGAATATAGTTATTGGACTGCTGACCCCACAACTTCAGAACACTTCTGAACGGAGGACATTCTGCCAGGATGAATAGATGGATGCTGTAGGAGGAAATGCAACTCTACCTGTTGCTTTGCTGTGCTGGCCTGCTGCTTGCTGCTTCTGCCCTGGAAGTGAAAGGTCTGGACCTTGCTTTCTACATCCTGCTTTCCAAAGTTCTCCAAGGGCTTGAACTGTGCTTGCCTCCTGTTGTGAAGTCTCAGGGACATCAAAGACTACATCTGCCAGTGCCTGGGCCCTTTTGTTGAGAGTCCTGACATGCCAAGTGGTGCTAAATTCAGTCCCTGGGCCGTTGGAAGTGGATGCTGGTAATCTGAGTAAAAATCCACGCACTGGAGCCATTGCAGCAGAAAAATCGATGCATTGCCTGCTTCAGCGCGGATCCAATGTTGCTGTGCATCTGGATTTTCTGTGCATCATTCCTGGGCATCAAATCTTCAACATCACTGCACGGACCTGAGGCTGCATGTCCTGAAATCTATGCACTTGTTCTCCTGAGAGGGAAGAATCGATGCATCACCAACACGGTGGGGAAAGAAACAACGCACAGCCTCTCTTGAGAGTAAGCAATCGAGGCATTGCTTGCTTCTCTGACACATCACTTGTCAGAAAAGACCTCTTTGTCATGGTTCCCGCCACTTTTTGTCTGGTATTTGTTGTAGTCTCAGAGCTGTTAGTGCCCAGGGCCCCTGCAAACCAGGTTCCCAGGGTCACCTCTCTTTCCCTAAAACTGTTGTAATGCATTGGCACAATTGTAGGAAAGTACCATCTTCCTTGGCATGTTACCCTCATTTTTTACCTGTATGTCAGTATGTTTTTCTCTGTCTCACTGGGATCCTGTTGGTCATGACCCCAGTGCTTATAATTTATGGCCTAATGGCCTGTGTAGTGCCTAACTGTGTCACTGAGGCTCTGCTAACCAGAACCTCAGTGCTTATGCTTTTACATTTGTCACTGTAGGCCAGTGACTAAATTTACCAATTTCACTTGGCATACTGGACCCCCTTTATAAGTCCCTAGTATATGGTAACTAGGTACCCAGGGCATTGGGGTTCCAGGAGATCCATATGGGCTGCAGCATTTCTTTTGCCACCCATAGGGAGCTCAGACAAACCCTTACACAGGACTGACATTGCAGCCTGCGTGAAATGATGCACATGTTATTTCACAGCCATTTCAACTGCACTTAAGTAACTTATAAGTCACCTATATGTCTATCCTTCACTTGCTGAAGGTTAGGTGCAACGTTACTAAGTGTGAAGGCACCCTTGCACTAGCAAATGTGCCCCCCCACATAGTTTAGGGCCATTTCCCCGGACTTTGTGAGTGCGGGCACGCCATTACACGTGTGCACTACATATAGGTCAATACCTATATGGCGCTTCACAATGGTAACTCTGAATATGGTCACATAACGGGCCGTATTTATACTCCGTTTGCGCCGAATTTGCGTCGTTTTTTTCGACGCAAATTCGACGCTAAACTAACGCCAACTAACGCCATATTTATACTATGGCGTTAGAGGCGAATAGCGCCAAAGTTCCCGGAATGTGCGTCATTTTTTAGCGTGAACCCCTTCCTTGCGTTAATGATATGCAAGGGAGGCGTTCCCGTCTAAAAAATGACTCCCAGGCCTTTACGTGGTATTTATACTCCCGGGCAAAAGAGACGCCCGGGAGTGGGCGTGGCTAAAAACGGCGCATTTGCGCCGCTTTTTAACGCCTGGGTCAGGCATGGCGTTAAGGGACAAGTGGGCTCAAAATGAGCCCAGAGTGCCCTCCCCTGCCCCCAGGGACCCCCCCTGCCACCCTTGCCCACCCCAGGAGGACACCCAAGGCTGGAGGGACCCACCCCAGGGACATTCAGGTAAGTTCAGGTAAGTATTTTTTTTTTTTTTTTAAATAATTTTTTTTGGCATAGGGGGGCCTGATTTGTGCCCCCCTACATGCCACTATGCCCAATGACCATGCCCAGGGGACAGAAGTCCCCTGGGCATGGCCATTGGGCAAGGGGGCATGACTCCTATCTTTACAATGATAGGAGTCATGTTGATGGGGGATGGGCGTCGTTAAAAAATGGCGCAAGTCGGGTTAAGACGATTTTTTCGACGTAACCTGACTTGCCCCATTTTAAGACGCCCATACGCCATTTTCCCCCTACGCCGGCGCTGTCTGGTCTACGTGGTTTTTTCCCACGCAAACCAGGCAGCGCCGGTCTGATTGCGCCGTCTAACGCCATTCCATAAATACGGCGCCCGCATGGCGCTTCAGAATGGCGTTAGACGGCGCAAAACTTTTTGACGCTAAACTGCGTTAGCGCAGTTTAGCGTCAAAAAGTATAAATATGGGCCAACATGTCTAAGATCATGAAATTGTCCCCCCATTCCAAATCTGGTATTGGGGAGCCAATTCCATGCATCCTGGGGGCTCCACCAGCTCTATGAGGCTTGCACTGCAGCTACAGCTGCTGCCGCCTCACAGGCTGGGTTCTGCCCTCCTGGGGTCTGTGCAGCCCAGGAAGGCAGAACAAAGCATTTCCTCTAAGAGCAGGGTGTGACACCCTCCCCCTTTGGAAATAGGTGTTACAGGCTGGGGGGTAGCCTCCCCCAGCCTCTGGAAATGCTTTGAAGATGGTGCCCTCCTTGCATAAACCAGTCTACACCAGTTCAGGGACCCCTTCTCCCCTGCTCTGGTGCGAAACTGGACAAAGGAAAGAAGAGTGCCGACTCCCCTGCCCATCACCACTGCAGGGGTGGTGCCCAGAGCTCCTCCAGTGTGCCCCAGACTTCAGCTATCGTGCTTTGCAAGGTATTGGGCCACTCAGGAGGGCTCTGACTGGCCAGTGCCATCAGGTGATGTCAGAGACCCCTTCTGATAGGTCCAGACCTGATGAGGTAGCCAATCTCCCTCTCAGGGCTATTTAGGGTCTCTCCTGTGGGTTCTCTTCAGATTCTGCTTGAAAGTTTCCTTCAGGAATCCTCTGCACTGCCTTCAGACTCTTCTGACCTCGGATCAACCGCAGCATGCTCCAAGAAACGCTGTACTGCAACAAAGTGTCTACAAGAGATACTTTTCCTCAACTCCTAGTCAGCAACTGCAACAGTTTCCATGGTGTGCATGCTCTGGGGACTCCCTGTCTTCATCCTGCACCAGAAGGACTGAAGAAATCTCCCGTGGAGTGACGGAGTCACTCCCCTGCTCCAAGCAGGCACCTTCCAAGATGACGACCGGTACCCTGGGACTCCTCTCACACCGACGAGTGTGCTCCTAAGGACACAGAGGGTGGCCATCATCGACATAGACTGTCCTGAGGTACTGGTGATGCAATTTGGAAGAGTTAAGACCTTTCCTTCCCCAAGAACGATGGTACCCTTGTGTACTGCGTCTTCCTCACCTCCTGAGGCCTTTGTGCACTCTTTACAAAATTCCTTCATGCATAGCCTGGCCCAGGTCCCCAGCGCTCCATCCTGCGACACTCAACTCTCTGAGTTCTTTTGTTGTGCTGCATCAACTGCATTTTTCACCTCCTTTGAACCCAGATCCTATGGTTCAAGGGGGTGTTGGCTGGCATCCTGAGGGTTCTCTAAAGTGCTGAGAGCCCCCTCTTCCTCCTCACACAGAGTTGAGGCCCCCAGGTCCCTCTGGGGTCCAACCAGCGCCATTTTGATACAAAACACATTTTTGTCAAAACCAAGTCTTGTTGGCGACTTCCAACATGAAATCTTGTCTGCAACGATCTTCACGTCGTGGGACATCTTTTGCATCATGCAGGAACCCGCTGGCATCTACCTAGGGTGCATTCCTGCAGTCTTTGACTAACTGGGGACTCTCCTTTTGCACCCTCTTCTGGGTTGGCAGGGGCTCCTGTCCTTCCTGGAACTTCTTTCAACTTCTGGACTAGGGCCCCTTCCTTTGCAGGTCTTCAGGTCCAATAATCCAGCAGTTGTTCTTTGCAGACTTGGTTGGCTGGTGCAAAAGCCCCAAAACGAGGTGTAGTGTGTCCTAAGGAAACTTGCAGTACTTTACCCCTGCTTTTCTAGGCTCTGGGGTGGAGTAATTTACTTACCTTTACTGTATTCTTACTCTCCCACCAATTCTGCACACACTACTCTTGTCTAGGGGGAATTCGTGATTCACATTCCACTTTCTTAGTATATGGTTTGTGTTGCGCCTAGACCTATTTTCTCCCATTGCATACTATGGGATTTCCTACCGCTTGCATTGTTCTATGACTATTTCCTTGTCTATTTTGGTGTCTAGTGTATATATTGTGTAGAATACTTACCTCCAGAAGGAGTATTGTCTCTAAGATATTATGGCTACCTCTATCAGCCTAACCTGCTGGAACACTACTACTTTACTAATAAGGGATAACTGGACCTGGTATAAGGTGTAAGTACCCAAGGTACCCACTACAAACCAGGTCAGCCTCCTACAACAGTGGGCAGCAGCTTTACTTGCCTCTTTAAGTCCCTAGAAAATTATACTTACGTACCCCTGGCTTGGGATATTAAGAGTATGCCCCTGAGGTGCAGCAGCACAGATTGTGTCAACTTCTAGGGCCATGCATCCAGATGCACCCACCACTGCCGTTACAGACTGAGGGGGTCATTATGACCCCGGCGGTTGGCGTTAATGTGTCGGTAGTACCGCCAATAGGCTTGTGGTAGTTACCGCCACATTATGATAGTGGTGGGTTGGCTGAAGCCAACCCGCCAAGGTACCACTCTGAGTGCCATGGCGGTAGCAGGCGCTGGGCTGGAGATAACCATCTCCAGCCCTGCGGCCACCGTTGTGCCGCCTTCGGGATTATGACCCCGCCTACCGCCATGGTTTTCGTGGCATTCGTAACGCCACAAAAACCATGGTGGTAGGCCGTATCAGTGACAGGGAATTCCTTCCCTGTCACTGATAGGATACCCCCACCCCCATCTACTTCTCCAAACACCCCCACCTCTCCAAACACCCCCCACCCCTACAACCACACACCCCCATGCACATACACACGCAAGTACACACTCATTCACACATACATACATGCATGCATGCATCCAGTCACACACACATCCACATACACTTCAAAACATACACGCAGACACGCATTCCGATTACTATACATACACGCATTCACACTTCCATACATTCATGCACGCAATCAACACTACACACACACACGCATTCACGTACACACTCACAAATACATGCACCCCCCCCCCACACACACAACACCCCCGACCCCCTCCCCTGTCGGAGACCCGACTTACCTGGATCCAGGTGGTCTTCCGTCAGGGGACGGGAATGGGAGCTGCTACCGTCAGCAGCATCCGCCAGCAGCACCCGCCAGCAGAACACTGCCAGGACATATTATTTTTCATATTACGACTGGCGGCCGTCTACTGGTGTGGCGATGCTGGTGGTAGCAGCTCCACCTTACCGACATCCACCAGTATGGCCACAGCCAGATTTACACCCTTCTTGTGGTGGAAATCCGGCTGTGATCATAATATGGCAGGCGGCTAGTAGCCAGGGCGACGGTCCTTTGGCAGCGGTCGCCGCGGCGGTGGGCGGTTTTTACCACCAATGCCATAATGAGGGCCTGAGTGTTTTGGTGCGATCCTAAAATGCAAACTCGATATGCCACACAGCCTGTGTGCCCTGTCCACTATACACTGCATGCAATATAGGTAAGGTAACCCTCTGGTAAGCCTATGTCTGTGTGGTTATAGACTCATGAGCAATAAAACCCTAGTGTTTCCTTTCCAAACATGAGCCATGGTAAGTGAAAAGAGCAGCCATTATAATGGACACTGGTCAGTATGAGTTTCAGCTACATGATGACTACTCTGAACCCTGGGTTCTTTGGTATAAAACATCTCAGAATTATAAATACAAACTGGTACCAGTATTGTATTTATTGCAAAAGGTACCCAGGGGCCACCATAGAGGTGACCCCTGCAAAGCTAACTTACCCTGGCATGGTTGCTGGCCCGTCACAACCTGCTGCCACCACCAGACAAGATTCTAGAACACTGGAGTGAGAGATCCTGCTCTCTGTGTCTGAGAACAAAGCCCTTCATGGGTAGAGGTGCTATGACACCTCCCCCCAGGAATGTGCACTGTCCGGCTAGCGAGCTTCAAAGAACTTACCACCCTTGAAACTCGACCCCCTAGCCTGCTGCCCCCATTGCAAAACCCCACTTTTGGCAGGAGCAACGGTGGGAAAACACTCTAAGGACAGGAGGAGTGATCAGCCCCAGCTCGCACCACTCCTAAGGTGTTGCGTGTGAGGTGATCCCTCCATTTAATTTTTCGCCGACTTCCATGGAAAGAAAATAGCCAATCAAGTATAGGGAAGTGACCTCTGCTCATAGAAAGTGATCACTTAGTTGGTGTAGCCACCCTATGGTAGATAAGCCATTGGTCACTACTAGGTACTCCCTTAAATTCCCACTAAATACAGGGGCATATTTATACTCTGTTTGCGCCGAATGTGCATCAAAATTTCTGACGCACATTCGGCGCAAACCCTGCCCCATATTTATACTTTGACGTCCGACGCAGCGGGCGTCAAAGTTCCACCATGTGCACCATTTTTTGGAAGGGGAAACCAGCCTTGCGTTAATTATATGCAAGGTAGGCGTTCCCTTCCAAAAAATGACTTAAAGGCCTGTGCCCCATATTTATACTGTGACGTCATTTTGACGCACAGGAGGGGGCAGGCCTTAAAAACCGTTTTTTAACGCCTGGGTCAGGGCAGGTGTTAAGGGACCTGTGGGCTCAGAAGGAGCTCAGAGGTACCCTCCCATGCCCCCAGGGACACCCCCTGCCACCACCATTGCCCACCCCAGGAGGACACCCAAGGATGGAGGGACCCATCCCAGGAATGTTGAGGTAAGTTCAGGTAAGTATTTTTTTCGTATTTTTTTGTGGCATAGGCCTGATTTGTGCTCCCCTACATGCCACTATGCCCAATGACCATGCCCAGGGGACATAAGTCCCCTGGGCATGGCCATTGGGCAAGGGGGCATGACTCCTGTCTTTGCTAAGACAGGAGTAATTTCAATGGAGGTTGGGCGTAAAAAAAAATGGCGCAAATCGGGTTGAGGCCAAAATTTTGCCTCAGCTTGACTTGCCCCATTTTTTGACGCCCAAGCTCCATTTTCCCCTACGCCGGCGCTGCCTGGTGTGAGTCATTTTTTTTGACGCACACCAGTCCGCAGCGCCGGCTAACGTCATTCAATAAATAAGGTGCCCGCATGGCGCTTTGGAATGGCGTTAGCCGGCGTTAAAATTTTTGACGCACAACTGCGTTGGCGCAGTTGTGCGTCAAAAAGTATAAATATGGGCCACAGTATTTAGTGTGCATTCATAGACCAGAGAGTCAGATTCCAAGGACAAGGAACCCAAGCCTCAAGAACTGAAGTCCTGCTGCACTAGGAAGAATGTGCCAAACCCTGCCTGCTGCACCAAGGACTTGACAATTACTGCTGAGAAGTTGTTTGGAAATTGTACGTACTCTACAAACCCCACAAGAACCACCACACTTCTGAAAATCACAGAAGATCTCCCTCCAGAGTGAAGGCATCAGTCTCCTGCAGCACTGGATCCATCTGCCAATCAAGAGTGCTACATCTCAGGAAAGTCATGGTTAAATGTAAATTACCCTTTTCTCAACATGTCTCATTCATACACAGGCAATGAAAGAGATGCAGTGAAGTTTTCAATTGGGTTTATTAACGAGACTGCAATCTACTGTAAATTGCATGGGCTGCAATCATTACGATAATAAACAAAGCAAGAAACAGAATTAGAGTCATCAGTACAAAGACCCCCACCATCTTGCAATAACCTGAAATACGAAAAAGACGTGAAATAGGCCCTAATACCCTAGCATGATGAACCTAATCTCTAAATAAAGTGAGCTGGGTGTGTTAAATCTAATCTGCTGGTACAGTGTCCATGAGAATAGCCTCCAACACTCGTTACCTTGGAATGAGGTCTCTAAATCAGACTCCGTGCGGACACGAAGACTGGTCCCACATCAAGGCAACCTGTAGCATATATAGCTTCGATAGCATCAGTTAGGAATTCCTCTGATTATCTTGTCTGTGTGAGATGTATTTGTACAGATCTTGTAGGACCCCTGACACAGTTATGTTCCCAAACAATACATAAGAAGGCATGTCTGGGGCAGCAAATATATAAGTAATTCCCTGAAAGGGTACATTTTGTTACTGTCATACGAAAATGGGAAAGTACATGATGAGAATACCTACATATCTCATTTACCTTTGACACTGATAGTGACACCTTTACAGAGTGGCACTGATAACGTGAAACTAAAACATCCACCTAACTATACACATGGCAGCCATCTTGAAAGAAATAATCAAAAAAATATGCTAAAACAGAGCAAGCTAAGTAGGTTAAAAGTCAATAGGTGACGAGGCCACAGGCCTGCAAGCCAAAGGCTAAGTTAAACTCGTGATTCCCACTAAAACTAAATAGGAACCACTACACCCTCCCCATTGCCGGAACAAGTATGACACCATAATGATGACGCCAGAGAAAATGAATGAACCCAAGCAAAAATTCTGTGTACTAGAACAAGCTAAAATCACATTCAAATATAACTGAAATCTCATTAAAATTGTGTTAAAAATAGCTAAAACATACACAGAGACACAATGTTGACCATGACAAGGACAGCAGACCACAGTCAAAGGCAATGTTGGCAAATTTTAAAACTTTAGAGTAGGCCGATGGTCAAATTCATCTAACAGTAGCCATGATTTTGAAGAAAGTCTTCAAAGCCATCAAATGGCAGGGCATTCAAGAAAGAAGCCACATCGTCAGAAGTTAGATCGATGACAGGATTGGCAGATGGATCCACGGAGCAGTAGTGTGCAGCGGTCTCAGATGAAGGATCTCCCACGATGGCAGCACCATCCAAAGTGCCCAAAGGAGCCAGACAGTCCACCATGGGCAGCTCGTAAGTGGCCTCGTGAATCAGCCTCACTTTCATGGGGCAAGTCTGTGAATGAGCCCTCATTGGGAACATTAGCAGTTCTTTGTCCACATGAGGCACCGGCGGAACAGCAAGGCACACCGAAGGTAGATGTTCAAATAGGCACCAAGTACAAAGAAAGACTGGTTGCACCCACTATAGGAGTGGTCGTAATAACAATGACCAATGACGATCCAGTTCCTCCAGCAACGGAGCACCAAAGAACTGTAGCATGTGATCACGGCACAGTGGGCTTGTGGTAGTAGCTCCATCACTTTGCTTAGGCTAGAAAGGCACAGCCACTGCGTATCAGGAACAAAAGCAGCAGTATCTCACTGATCAATGCCAAAGTCACAGGGAAGCCACCTAACACACTGGAAAAGAGTGAATGAATGGCTGAAGGTATGACTCCGAGGACAGTCTGGAAGATGGACACAAATCCAGACCCTACAATCATAAAGAAATGGACAATCCCCGTAGTGCTCGAAGCGTTGAATAATCTGGACACCAGCTCTCCAAAGTGCTTGGGAAAGTTGGTATTTAATAGGAATTGTATCTCGGCTGATGATCTCACTATCTGGAGAGCATACGTCTCTCTAGTCGATGTCAACGCAATTTGTTTCTGGAACAGTAGCGCCTTTCCTCTGCTCAGGTTGTCATAATTTACATAAGTAGTATCAATGTGAGGCCATATTTCTGCTACTCTTAACTCTTGTGTGGGGGAATAAAACATGCCCGCAACACGTTACGATATTAGAGACTGAAATTGCGTAGGCAATTCCTGGTCACATACTGCAGCAGCTTTAGTCATTCAGCACCACATAACTTCCATTCAAAAGTACATGAAATGCTGGACTAATCAAAGGGATGGAAGTACCTTTCAGAAAACAGGCCAAGTTTGCAACTCCTGCATTGCAAAGACCACAAAGGGACACCTGTTTGCAAATCATTGAATGACTAACAGTAGTCTCATATTCGCTTCAGCTAAGAAAGACCTTTGTTACGCCGTTCAGACACTTATATTCAAAGGGCAACTCCCACTCTTCTTTAATATAGCTATCGCCTAGCCGCTTGTATCTGCCCACAGCCAGATGTTCCAAGCATTTTGAAAAACGAAAAGTGGAAATGGGCAGATTTATAATGCCATGTACAAGCCAAAAAGTTAATGGACTCTGCAACTGTGAAAGGCAACTTTTCTAGCTTTTCAAAATGAAGCATGGTGAAACTTGCTTTCCTTTTAGCCATTGTCTGTTGTTCCCTGGATAAATTGAAAGCAGCAAACAAGTCACTACTGTTAATATACTTCAATGAAACTTGGCCGTTTTTCAGAATCTGTAGTATCCAACCTAACTGCATGATGGAACACAGCTGACTTTGTCCATGGTGTAAAAGGGACATGTCATTCTGAATGATGTCAATCTCAGATGACACTATGGCCCTCATTATGAGTGTGGCGGTCTTGAGACTGCCACAATTGCAGTAGTGGACCTACCACCGCAGGCCTGGTGGTGAAGACCACCGTATTACGAGACTGGCGGTTTGGCCGAAGCCAAACTGCCACAATGTTAACAGTACCTCCAGGGTGGTCGGACCTCCGGGCAGGAGGTGAGCACCTTTTGGCCCGACGGCAGCCATAAGACTGCCAGCCGTATTGGGACTCGGCAAATTGCCAGACTTTCCACAGCGGTCACCTTGCCACAAAAACCCTGGCGGTTACGCACCCGGTGACAGGAATCTCCATTTTTGTTGAAGGTACACGCAGCCCCACACATCCACACACCTTCAAACACCCCCCACCCATCCACACACATGCAGACATCCCCCACCCATCCACACACATGCAGACACCACCCACCTACTCACACACATGCAGACACCCCATCCATCCACACATATGCAGACACCCCCCACCGCATGCATACATCCAGACACCCCCACTCGCTAGCTCACAAACACACACTCAGACACCCCCATTCACACACATACACGCACTCGGACACCCCCGTTCGCACACATACACGCATTCAGACACCCCCATTCGCACACATACATGCACTCTGATACCCCCATTCACACACATGCACGGAGTCAGACAGATACCCCCAACCCTCTGTATACAAACACACACGCACTCATACCCCCAACACCTCCTCCCCTTCACTTCCATTCGGACACACACACCCTCCACACACACACATACGCACTCACACACCACACACATGTACACAACACCCCCCCTTCGAACGGTCCACCTACCTGTCTCGGCATGGCAGTCGTTCAGGAGGTCATGAGTCTTGGCGTTTTCTACTGTCAGCACCTCACTGCCAATCAGAAAACCGCTGTGCCCTATTACATATCGCAATACGGTGGGTGGAGTGCTGCTGACGTGGTAGTGCTGGTGGTGGAAACTCCTCTCTTGCGTCGTCGGCCAGGCCGATGGTTTTGGATATCCCGACTTAGCTCACCCGCCTGTGACTTCGGCGGTTTTGTGAAAAGACCGCCAAAGTCATAATGAGGGCCTATGTTATTAAGGGAGTAAATCCTGTTGGACAGAGTGTTCATGCCATTATCAACCACAGCTAAAGCCTTTCCTAAATTCTCTTTATCTATCTGCCTGAAAAGCGCAGCAGTTTCTAATTGAGAAAGCTTACAGATCTCATTGTATATGGCATAGATAAATCTTATAGAGCGTGGCTTTCTTTGACCTAACAAGAAGTCCTGCAAGTCTATATCTTCAGAAAGAATATTAAAGTGTTCCTTAACTGCTGCTGAAGTGTTAGTCTGCAGCCATTGTTGGCACAGTTTATCCACACTGTATGTAGTAGCTATACCCAAGTTTTGACCATAGACAAAGAGAGGGTCCAGGCGGCTAATCTTGAAACCCCCTGAGGAATTCACAAAACACGCCTGACACCGTTCATGTCCACTGGCCACAATAACCACCTGCTGGGACAGGAAAGAGAAGAATTATAGGTACAAGCCTGAACCTTTGCATCTAATTCTTCCTCTCTAACATTGAGGAAGGTCTGCCAATTGGTGAATTTTGCTAGTGTGGGGATACTGGGCGCATTCATTTCATTCATTTTTGCTAACCCCTGACAGGATAGCCATGTGCCTTCCTCACCCTGACTAGAGTGAGGGTCCCTAATTGAACAGGGTGCAAACCACTACCAACTAGCAACCCATTTCTAAAAAAAAGCAGGGGCTGCGATTGTAAGGAAGATGAAATGTAACACAGTGATGATTGTGACCATTAGAATAAAACATATAAACATAATCATGAGTCTAAGAATCCTACCTACACCTCTAGCAACTAACATGAGAACATAGCAGTGCTAGCCATTCTGCCCGTACTGGTCTATGAAAGGAGCCCCTGAACCCATACAAGGAAAGACAAGGGTCTGCCTTTTTGTTTCGCTGACAATCTTCCCAGTAGCCTGGAAAGACAAAGCCAAGATCAGTGCACCTGTCAGCAAAATGGCACACAGCTTAAGATGCCTGGCTGGAATGTCCCATCTACACTTCTTTGGCCTGTGTGCTATTTATATAACAAAACATGTTGTTTTCTGAGAACAGGCCTGATCTGATAATATGTCTATGGTTAGAAGGGTGAGTCCATAACTCTTGGACTTTTCAATACCAAGTAAGTTTACGTGTGCAATTACAGCCTTGAGCAGAGCACAGAATGAAATGTCATGCAAAGAAACTAACAACAAAGTGTTTGGAGAAAAGCAGCTGATTAGAATATAAACACAACTGTGCTGAAAAGCAAGCTGTGTTAAAATATAATAAAATGAATAAGCAAATACAAATTTGTATATAGGTAAAGGGGCAAAGGCCACAAGCCTGAAGCTAAAATAAAGATGCCCAAGCTCAGCACTAAAAGGAACCCATGAGAGAGTGTCATAGAATAGAGTGGTGCATTGTGTAATTGCATACAGTGGAGTGTGTAGCATTCTCCCTGGCCTGGGTACCTGTCAATGAATGTGCCACACACAGAGCTACGTATTACACGTCTTTATTCATCTGTGGGTAACTGCAAACTCAACATTCTAAACCTGCATTGACTTCACCTTTGGTCCAACCACTGTAATACAATGGGCATAGCGAACTCAAGATTTGCAATGAAAATATTTACAAATAGGGCTGTAGGCCAGTCCAAGTGAAGCACAATGCCCCAGGGCAATGTCCAAGATCCAACTTGACTCCTGACAGCCTAGTCACTCCACTGGGCTGGTGTGTCATGGTAACGGTAGGCAGGTACCTCAGGGGGTGTTTTCTTTTTTGTAGGGGGGTCATTGGGCTTGGGTTTGAAAGGGGTGGGTCCTTGCCCTTCTGTTTAGGGGACGGAGGTGTGGGCTTCGGGCAGGAGGCTTGAGCGGCACTCTTGTCCCCTTAGTGGCAGCTGAAGTATCAGGGGGAGGAACAGGGCTCGGTTTTGTGCTCGAGGTACTGGGCTGGGAGGGTGGGACTTTTCTCTAATGGGCAGGACAGGGAAGAGGTCAATGCAGGAAAGGAAAAGCTTCTTAAGACCAATGGGGTGGGTTAGGGGAGGAGGTATGAGAGTGGAGGTAGAGGGAGGGGTTGTAGGAGGAAGAGGTGTGCTGGACTTGGGTGCAGGTGCATGGACAGTGTGCGAGTGTGAGGTGGATGGCTATTGGGGGTGTGAGTGGGAGTGTTTGTGTGTCTGGAGGGGGGGCAGACAGGGTGGGGGAGGTCAAACAGGATGTGTGGATGGATGTTTTGGTGGTGTCTGCAAGTGCGGTGGCTGTGCGGCATGAGGTGGTGGTGATGGTGGTGGTGACTGCGCATATGGTGTGTGGGGTGCATGTCTGCGAGTCTGCTGTTGTGGTGAGTGTGGGCAAGGGTGTGCAGGTGGTAGGATCTGGGACTGTTGATGCTGTGCATGCAGGTGTGGGTGCTGATGTGACTGTGAGGGAGGAGATGGAGGGAGAGACAGTGGAGGCAGTGGCTGATGTTGGGTGTGCATCTGTGTGTAGGCTGTGTGCGTGCTTGTGGACTGAAGTGTGCTGCCTGTGTTTGTCTATGCGAGTCTTGTCTGTTGTTTTGGGTTCATGCTTGTCAGAATGTGTGCATGGGGTGGGGTTGGGGAGAGGAGACAGGGACTGGGAAGAGGTAGGTGGAAGAGGGTCAGAAGAAACAGGGACACTGGCTGTCATAAGAGAGGAGGCCAGATCCTGAAATTATCTCTGTAGGCCAGCCAAGCTACCATGAATGCCCTCCAGGAAGGCATTGCTGCATTTGGGATACCAGCCCCTTGATGGCATTCATTAAGGTTGACTGCCCTACAGAGATGGATCTCAGGAAGTCAATAGCCTCCTCACTGAGGGCAGCAGGGCTGGCTGGGGCCAGGTCTGAGGTGCCTGGGGCGAAGAGGATGCCCACCCTCCTGGGTGAGCAGGCACGGGCAACTCGGTGGGGGGCTACTGGGAGGGTGGTGCTGGTGTGGGGGTGGGGGAAGATGAAATAGCTGGGCTGGTCCGCCACCACCAGAGTGCTCCCATCGGAGGAGGAATCAGAGTCAGTTGTATCAGCTACTGTCCCCCCGTGGTGCTCCCCTCGCCCTCTGTCCCACTGGTCCCCTCGGTGTTGGTGGACTCAACCTCCTGGGTCTCGTGGACTGCAGCTCCCTTACTCGCCGGTGCCCCTGCTCCTTCACCAGATGATGCTAATGCACACATGGACAGGATTACAAAAGGAGCGGGGGAAGAATGGGATCACAGGGTCAATCACAGTGTGGTACTGAAAATTCTGGACCCGTGTTATAAACGTCATCGTATCACAACGATTTTGGTATCAGCAGACCGGGAATGATTAGAATAGTATGCACAAGCATTGTATTCATATTCGGGTAACAAAATCACCCGAATATCAGAGTTTCCGTCCTGAACCCTCATGTTCCATTTAAACGACAGCCATTTTATGATTGCCCTCACATAGGCCAATGTCTAATGCTGAAAACGAGTCTGAAGGACACGTACACCTTTGCTGACTCCTCTGTGACCTGGGCAAGCTGACTCCACTGCCTGAAGCCAAACCTGTTCGGCCAGTTTCTTTCCCAGTGGCCGAATGAGATTAGTATCAAGGCACAACACATCATAAACCTTTCATCACACACAAACCATGCCTAATCTTACACACACCTGTCTCTGTTTCTTTCTTTATGACTTGCTTTACAAGGAGGAGGTGCCCGTTTATATTGGGGGTCCGTTGATATCTGATGAAAGTACTAAGCCTTGCCGGGTAATTGATTGAGGGCTGGACAAACTGAAATATGGGCTTGTCATCATAAACCTGCTATTTCTTTGTAGTGAAAATATGTGAATGGTCAACTGTAAAATAAGGAATGTTTGCCCAAAGCATAATATTTTGTATAAAAGAGAAGGTTAGCTTTGCAAAGGGAGCAGTCTCCTGAGAATATACACCGTGTTGTACTTCTAGGATACCTGTTACTGGCTGCAGCCAATAAACAAGATCTTTGACTTCACCAAGAAGACTCTGTGTTTCTGTAGTCTGAAACAGGAAGGACTCGAAGTCTTAGGGTGTGTTCCCTGGCACCGCTGGGTTCTGAAAAACCCAGTACTTCAACAGCACCAGTTGGCACACAACATTATCACTCACTGGGATAAGAATGGGCAGTGTGGGCCACACTGGCACCACACTGGGATATCATTGGCTAGGTACTATTGCAGGTAGGAGCCAAACACTGCCATCTGCACACCTACTAGGACCAACTAAGCCCTGTCTGCCATAGAAAGCCAGCTACCTAACAGTTAAAAATATGCATACCACCCAACATACCTAAGCTGTACCACGCAGCAATGTCTAAACTGCCATATTGGGGAATCCACTGACTGCACCCAGATCCCATTCCAGGCAACAAATGATGAATGTCACACACACTGTACTCACTCCCCTGTGGCTGCTGTGCTGCCCTCAAGCGCCCATCCAGCTCTGGGTAGGCCACCACCACTATGCGGGCCATTAGGGGGGGTCAGATTCCGACCGGCACCCCTCCCTCGTTTGGAAGCTGTGCCTGGCTGCGCCTCTGTGGTCTTCCGGGCCCAGTGTCTCAGATCCTCCCACTGTTTCCCTCAGTGGGTGATCCACCGGTTTTGGACCCCAAGGGTCTGCACGTCCTTGGCGATGGCACACCACAACCCTTTCTTCTGATGTTGCTGATCAGCAGAGGAAACACAGACAGAGGGATACTATGAACCTTACAATCCGGCCTGTCACACATATGGAATACATATAGCATTTGCCCCTCATCAAGCACATACATGACCCGTACCTCTTCATTCACATTGCCTCCAGCCATACCCCCCAAATGACACACTGCTATACATCTACATGCAGCTATGTTGCATGCAACATACCCATGATGTACTCACCTGTTGGTCTGGAGGCCCATACAACAGCCCATACAGGGGTAGGACCCCATCCACGAGCCTCTCCAACTCCTCCAACATGAACGCTGGGGCCCTTTCCCCTGTAGCATGGGCCATGGCAGGTACCAGACACAGATCACAGCAGCACACGCAGTGGAGATGTAGTCCAGTGGAAAGTCAGGAATCAAGTGAAGTGGTAGGAAGAAAATGGTGACCACGTCCGCGGCAGTGAACACTGTCACCGCTGGCGTTGATCATCATTGGTTCCTGAACTCCATAGAGCCCCATGTTAGCCAATGAGGAATTGCACAGCAGTGCACACCGCTTTCCGCCAGGATGCCTAACGTCGGTGGAGGGAAGTCACTTCCACCTGTCCCTGCATACAGGACAGGCAGTTGCCATTTCCTACTGCTAGTACCCATGTTTTGAATTTAAAAGTGCAACATTGGTGTTGACTGCACACACCTAGACAATTTTAGTGTCCAACATACATATATGTTCTGTGTACTCTGATGTTGTGTGTCCATATGTCCTGTTATCACTCCCTTTTTACTTTTGGGTCACTGAGATACCAATCACTCGGAGGAACAGAAGGAGGAGGCAAGCACCCGTGTATAGACCCCTTGTGGACTTGGCTACACTGGAGGATAGTCACATCATACTCACCCATCGTTTGGACAGGGCCACAATCACAGATCTGTGTGCACAATTGGAGCCTGATCTGCTACCTGCTATCCGTTGCATCACAGTAATACCCCCTCTTGTGCAGGTACTATCAGTGCTCCATTTCCTGGAAACAGGTTCTTTCCACGTGACTGTGGGTTTGGCTGCAGGAATGTCACAGCCAATGTTCTTGATTGTGCTTGCAAGGGTTTTGCCTGCCTTGCTCAAACACATGTTCAGCTACATGTCGCATTCCCCCAGGTTGATGATTTGCCCACTGTGAAGGCTGGATTCTTCGCAATGGGACACGTATCACATGTGATTGGGACCACTGACGGGACCCATGTTGCCTTAGTCCCCCCAGGCCAATTAACAGGTGTACAGGAATAGTAAGAGTTTCTACTCACTCAATGTCCAGATGGTGTGCCTTGCTGACCAGTACATCTCCCACATCACTGACAGTATCCTGGGTAGGTGCATGATGCCTTTGTCCTGAGGAATAGCAGCATCCCACAGCTGATGGCATGACTACAGAGGCACAGAGTGTGGCTTATTGGTGAGCCTGAGATCCCACCAAATGTATGTCAGTGTATGCCTACAGGAGTCATACCCATGCCATTGTGCAAGACTAATGTGTGTCCCTCACTTCTTCCAGGTGACTCTGGCTACCTAAACATGTCCTGGCTCTTCACCCCGGTTAGGAATCTGAGAACAGGGGCTGAGAATAGATATAATGATGCTCATGGGTGTACCAGGATTGTTGAACGTACCTTCGGTCTACTGAAGGCCAGGTTCAGGTGCCTCCATTTGACAGGTGGATCCCTATGCTACTCCCTGAGAAGGTCTTCATGATTGTTGTGGTGTGCTGCATACTGCACAATTCGGCCCTCAGACGCCATGTGCCCTATCTGCAGGAGGAGGGGGTGACAATGCAGCTGTGTGCAGCAGTGGACATTGAGGACAGTGAGGAGGAGGAAGAGGAGGAGGATGTGGACAATAGGACACATATCATACAGCAGTACTTCCAATGACACTCAGATAAGACTGTTGAACTATACATCTCTCCAGTTAGGTGTTGTGCTGTGTGGCTGTTGAATAATGCCTTTGCATCCCAACTGACTGTCACCTATGCCTTCCC
The DNA here is from genome assembly GCF_031143425.1 of Pleurodeles waltl. Lineage (NCBI taxonomy): Eukaryota > Metazoa > Chordata > Amphibia > Caudata > Salamandridae > Pleurodeles > Pleurodeles waltl. The sequence goes on from NC_090451.1 coordinate 583,912,526, forward strand.
TTATTGCAGATGTTGGTGTGGTTACAACAGTGTAATGCTGTGATGTGTACAGATTGCTGAGACACATTTGTGGGATGGATGAACACATTACAGGACATTTGCACAGGATCATGCAGTTTAATACATTGTACATTTCCTTTAGATAAAGCATTGTTACTCACGTTGTGTTCAAGGGTGTTTATTTATAAATTAGTTATACAATGCAAAGTGCAATAGGGTGGGGTGATGGTTGGGAAAAGTCCTGTGTAGTGGCCCAGTCTGTTTGTAGCACAGATCCAGTGTCCAAGGGCCCATAGGAATAGGAGCAATGGCAGTTCAAAGCAGACATGGTGACACAGTGGAACACAGGGGCGACATTATGGAGGGGCTCATTTCCTGGCAGTGGTCTTTGTCTTGGCAACTGTCTCTGGTGTCTGTCTAAGTCGCAGGGAACGTTTTCGGGGTAGTTCACCTTCTGCAGGGAAAGGGGTGTTGGTGGCCTGTGGGTCCTGTGGCAGGGCATCTTGTCCACTTGCTGTAGCAGATGTGGAGGGCTGGTCAGTACACTGACTAGTGGTAGGGGCCCGCTTGTGTACTGTGTCCTCCCACATGATGTTGGCCATGACACCCAGCACTCCTGAAATGGATGCCATGGTGATATTCAAGGCCTGGAATTGTTACATGACCTCCTGGTGGTGTTCCCACTGCAGCTGCTGGTTCTCCTGCATGATGTTGAGCATCTGACCCATCCTGTCCTGGGATTGTTGGTATGCCCCGAGGACATTTGTGAGTACCTCCTGGGCAGTGGGTTCCCTGGCCCTGTCCACCCCCTGGCGCACAGCTTTCCTCCGACTGTCCCCTGGCCCCCTATGCCTGTGTCCCCTCAACGGTGTGCCCACTCCCACTGACACCAGGACACTCATTGTCTTGCCTGTGTGGTGTGGACTCGGGTCCCTGTACAGTTGGGCACACTACTGATTGACGTGTCCTGGGGACAGAGGTTGGCTGACTGCTGTGGTGTTAGATTCAGAAGGGGGGGCTCTGTAGTGGACATGGCTGTGGGATAGGGTAGCCGAATGACCAGTGATCTCATATGGGCCAGGGAGTTCATCCAGATCCAGACCTCCTGAGTTGCTGTCATCACTGGGGGCATCTTCTGGTGGGGCACTGGGTAGCTGTAGAACCTCCTCACCGCTGACATTGGCTGGGGCACCTGTGAGGATGTGAGTGATGTATTAGGGTACTTGTCTGTGACATATACCACATTCCTAGCTTTCCCAATGATATTGATGTTGTCGTCCACCTTTGGTAGTGTGTGGTCATGTATTGTGAGATTGGTAGTTCTACACGCTGTCCATGCATTGGTGGTGGGTGTGCATGCAGAGCTGGAAGGGATGTGTTTGCAGTGGGTATGGCATGCAGAGGTTGACATTTAGGTATGGTAAATGGGGTGGTGCACTGTGTGAGCTGGAGTGGGGTGTAGGGAGTCAGGGTGAGGGGGTGAGAAGGCATGCAGGTATGGGGGTGATGGGTTCTAAATGATGATTCACCAGTGTCAAGTCCTCCTACTACTCCAGTGAGGCCCTCAGGATGCAGTATTGCCAAGACTTGCTTCTCCCATGCTGTCAGCTGGGGGGAGGAGTTGGGGGTCCACCGCCAGTCCTCCTGATGGCTAGCTGGTGCCTTGCTGCAATGGAACACCCCTTCCCCCGTAGGTCATTCCACCTCTTCCGAATGTAGTCCCTTGTGCGTGGATGTTGTCCCACAGCGTTCACCCTGTCCACAATTCTCCGCCATAGCTCCATCTTCCTGGCAATGGAGATCTGCTATACCTGTGCTCCATACAGCTGTGGCTCTACCCTGACTACGTCCTCCATCATGACCCGCAACTCCTCATCAGTGAAACGGGGGTGTCTTTGTGATGACATGGGTGTTGTGAGGTGTGTGTGTTGTGCAGAGGGTGATGTGTGATGTGGTGGGGTGAGTGGTGTGGGGTGTGTGAAGAATTAATGGGTAGTTGTGGTATGTGTATACAGTTGTCTTGGATTGACGTGGCAAGTTGCGGTGGTCTTCTCGTGTTTGCAAAGGTTTGTGGGGGATGTTTTTTAGTGCCATCGATCAGTGTGTGGGGTGTGTGTAATTGTGTCAGTTTTTTTTTTTTATTCAGGCCAATATTGTCTTGTTTTGTATTTGGGTGGCCATTCCCACCTTGGCGGTGTGCACCGCCAATGGTTTACTTCCGTTAAATGTCCGCTGCGGTGATTTGTGGGTCATTATTTGGAGGGCGTTGTTTTGGTGGCGTAGCTGTATGGGTGGTAGTTCCGACAGTTTATCGCGTTCAGTGGGTCTGGCGGACTTGTGGTTGTGGCTGGTTTCTGTCGGTTTTGTGTGTATATATTTTAATCTGGCAGACGGATGTTCGCCTCCACAGCGGTATGTTGGCAGCAGTCACCGCAGTGGTATTCGGTATTTACCGCCAATGTCATAATGAGGGCCAATGTCTTTTGCATGTCGTATCTTGTCTGCATAAGCCTTCATTTTCTTTTTATGATCCAAATCTTTTGTATGGGTTTCTTCCTCAACTCTTGATATTATGTTGGTCCATTGAGGTAACTTGGTCGTCATTGCTCTCCTGAACATCAACAATGCAGGGCTTTTACCTGTGGTCAAATGTGGAGTCGAATAGTAAGCTCATAGGGTAGAATTCAAGACAGTCTTGCGGTTGAGATTTTCCAATGCATCACACTAAACAGCATTCCTTAATGTATTCATGAAACATTCAACAAGGCCAACAGCCTGTGACCAAAGAGGTGTGTTCTTCTAATGCGTCACATTAAGCAGATTGAGAAAGCCTCTGCAATCTTGACTATTGAAAGTCGGGCCATTGTCAGATTTTAAAATTGCAGGAATTCCCCATGTCACAAGGATGCCATCTAATCTCTCAATTACTCTTTCTTGAGTGATGGATCTTCTATTAATGAAATGTCAACAGCAATTCTTTCCCATGCGTTCTTTGGCAACTCTGACATGCTTAAGCGGTGTTGAGTGGTTCTTCATGACAAGCAGTTGCACAGAAGGTTGGCCTTTAACTCTCTTTCAACTCTTTCATCCAGATGAGGAAACCAAATTGATTTTGGAGAGCCTATTTTGTGGCAACGATTCCACAATGTCCTTCCTGGGCCACTTCAATTATCAATTGGCACAGACTCTCAGAAATGACAATCATCTAACCCCTAATGATAATTCCTTCTTATGTCATGGACAGTTCATCCTTGACATTTTTAAAATTCCGGTATTTACTGCCAGTGGTAAGAGGTTGCGTATGCTGGTTCCATGACTGATAATATAGGTGGTCATTACAACCCTGGCGGACAGTGTTAAAGCTGCGGTAATACCACAAACAGGCCGGCGGACAAAAAAAGGGAATTACGACCCTGGCGGAAACCGCCAACTAAGACAGCCACTTTAATACATCGCCCGCCACGGCGGTACAGACAAACAGCGCGGCGGTCACCGCCAACAGACAGGCGGAAGACAATGTACCGCCCACACTATCACAACACACCAATCCGCCACCTTTTCCGGGGCGGATTCACCGTGGATAAAAACACGGCGGAAACAGCTTGTGCTATGGGAAAACGCTCACCTCAACACATCCCACAAGGAACGAGGACACCATGGAGCCAGAACTACAAATCTTACCTGCCCTTGCATTCCTGCTCATGTACGAGCAACAGCGACGTAGGCGCAGAACATACCGGTGAGTACAGCACCTACGACCAGGGGGGAGGCAAAAGTTACGGGGACACCCACCAAACACCCCCACCCTCGCATATTACAACATACACACCCATGCAGTCACAAAAATCACAGTAACAACCCACAATCCCCCCAGAAGAATGCAAAGACAAAGCGAATAGCGGTCAAACTTTGTATTGTGCCAATATACTACTCATTAAAAAATATACGGATATATATATCACGAAATCTGTCGAAAATAAATGTACAATACAAGAAGTAGTGCAGAGATGTACACAACAATGTCCGTGCACCAATAGTCCAAAAATGCATGGGCGACGCCCACAATAGATACCTGACCAAAATCCGAGAGAACACTGCCGGGGCATCAGATAGAAACAATACAGGCACCTCAGGGGGAAGGGTAGGGGGGGCACCTCAGCCAGATGAATGCAAAGCCAGATCCACGACGGGGCTCCATGCCTATTGATGTTTCCTTTGGAGTGCAAAGCCACAGTCTCACAAGTCACTTCAGTGGGTGGGTTGCCCACTGTGCCATCCTGGGGAGTGCAAAGCCACAGTCTCTCAAGTCTCTACAGTGGGTGGGTTGGCCACTGTGCCATCCAGGGGAGTGCAAAGCCACAGTCTCTCAAGTCTCTACAGTGGGTGGGTTGCCCACTGTGCCATCCTGGGGAGTGCAAAGCCACAGTCTCTCAAGTCTCTACAGTGGGTGGCTTGCCCACTGTTACATCCTGGGGAGTGCAAAGCCACAGTCTCTCAAGTCTAACAAGTGGGTGGGTTTCCCACTGTGCCATCCTGGGGAGTGCAAAACCACAGTCTCTCAAGTCTCTACAGTGGGTGGATTGCCCATTGTTACATCCTGGGGAGTGCAAAGCCACAGTCTCTCAGCGGTGCTTAGCCATGGCGGTCTTTGCCCTGTTCAGCGGTCTTCACCATGGCGGTCTTTGCCCTGTTCAGCGGTCTTCACCATGGCGGTCTTTGCCCTGTTCAGCGGTCTTCACCATAGCGGTCTTTGCCCTGTTCAGCGGTCTTCACCATGGCAGTCTTGGCCTTGTTCAGTGGTGCTTAGCCATGGCGGTCTTTGCCCTGTTCAGCGGTGCTTTGCCATGGCGGTTCTGGTATGGATATTGGTGTGTAGCATTACGATCTCCACACTGGACATTGGTGTGTGGCATGACGAACTCCACACTGGACATTGGTGTGTGGCATGACGAACTCCATACTGGACATTGGTGTGTGGCATGACGAACTCCACACTGGACGTTGGTGTGTGGCTTGACGTTCCATCATTGCCCAGCTGGGCTGTGGGATTCTGGACCCTCATGGGCTGTGACTCCGGCGGTGGCGGTGGTCTCCTGACCAGTGACGATACTTGAGCCCTCCTGGGCTATGACTCTGGCGGTAGTCTCTGGACCAGTTACGATACTTGAGCCCTCCTGGGCTGTGACTCCGGCGGTGGTCTCTGGACCAGTTACGATACTTGAGCCCTCCTGGGTTGTGACTCCGGCGGTGGCCTCCTGACCAGTAACGATACTTGAGCCCTCCTGGGCTATGACTCTGGCGGTGGTCTCTGGACCAGTTACAATACTTGAGCCCTCCTGGGCTGTGACTCCGGCGGTGGTCTCTGGACCAGTTACGATACTTGAGCCCTCCTGGGCTGTGACTCTGGCGGTGGCAGTGGTCTCCTGACCAGTAACGATACTTGAGCCCTCCTGGGCTATGACTCTGGCGGTGGTCTCTGGACCAGTTACGATACTTGAGCCCTCCTGGGCTGTGACTCCGGCGGTGGTCTCTGGACCAGTTACGATACTTGAGCCCTCCTGGGCTGTGACTCTGGCGGTGGCGGCGGTCTCTTGACCAGTAACGATACTTGGGCCCTTCTGGGCTATGACTCTGGCGGTGGTCTCCTGACCAGTGACGATACTTGGGCCCTTCTGGGCTATGACTCTGGCGGTGGTCTCCTGACCAGTGACGATACTTGAGCCCTCCTGGGCTATGACTCTGGCGGTGTTCTCCTGACCAGTAACGACGGTGCTGGCGGTTGGGTCTGGACCGCCGGAAATGATGGTGCACTTCTCCGCCGTGACACTCACAACAGGTTGGGGAGACTTCCTCAGGACCTTCCCCACCTTCTTTTGAGTTACAGATGACTCACCAATCGCCTTGGATCCCATGTCACTGTTTGTCCCACCAGGAGTCTTGACACGGTCCCGTCGTCCACTCTCCAGTTTCGGAGCCTTTACAGGGGGTGGGCTGACAGTGCCTTGGCTCCGGGTCCTACTGCCTGCCCTGGTGGACGGGGCACTCCAAAAACCTGGTACACGCACCACTGGTACTGGAGGCTTTTTGGCTGAGGCGCTACGACGGGACTGATGTATTGCAGGGGGGGTGGGGGCAAAAAGGTCAATTTGACAGAGGGACAGTTTCTGACGTACACTGGGATGGGTAGCTGGAGGGGCTCTGGGAGTGGAGGAAGAGGAGGTGGTTGTAGGAGGTGTCACTTTAGCTGTTTTGGGTGCAGGTACTGGAGGCTGTCGTGAGGTGGATGGATGTTGGGTGAGTGATTGCCGGCGTTTGTGTACTTTGGGAGGGGGCGTCACAGACACACTGGGAGAGGACACAGGGGACGTGTAAATGGTAGTGGAGGTGGTGAGTGCAGGTGAGCGGCTTGTAGTGCTGGGTGTCCTGGTGCGAGTCCTAGTGCCTGTAGATGTGGTGCATGCAGGTGTGTGTGTAGACAACACTGGGAGGGAGGAGGGAGAAGAGGAGGAGGGGGACACAGTGGAGACAGTGGATGTTGCTGTGTCTGTATGGGTCTGATGCTTGTGTGAGTGCCTGTGGTGTGTGTGGTGCCTATGTTTGCTTGAGCTACTTGTGTGTGTTGGCTTGTGTGCATGCTGATCTGTAGGTGTGCTTGGGATGGGCTGGGGTACAGGGGATTGGGTCTGGGTGGAGGAAGTTGGAGGGGGGAGGCTGGACACAGGGACAATGGCTGCCATCAGTGCTGAGGCCAATGATTGCAGGGTTCGCTGAAGGACAGCCTAACCAGAATGAATGCCGTCCAGGAATGCATTACCGTGTTTCAACTCTCGTTCTACACCCTGGATGGCATTCACAATGGTAGACTGCCCAACAGTGAGTGACCTGAGGAGGTCAATGGCCTCCTCAGTGAGGGCAGCTGGGGTGACTGGGGTAGGGCCTGAGGTGCCCGGGGCGAAGGTGATGCCCACCCTCCAGGGTGAACGGGCACGGGGCAAACGCTGAGGGGCTGCTGGGAGGGCGGTGCTGGTAGGGGAGGTGGCGGCTGTACCTGTAGAAGTGGGGCGCACAGATGGTGCCGCCACCACAGGGGAGCTCCCATCGGCAGACGAGTCTGTGTCGCTGTTTGGTGATCCTGTGGCTGACGTGAAGCTCCCCTCGCCCTCCGTCTCACTGGTGAATTCAGAGTCTGTGGTGTGGCCCTCCATGGCCATGTGGGATGCAGCTCCCTCGTGCTCCGGTGCCACTGTACCTCCGCCTGTTGATGCTGATGTACAGAAGGACAGGGAGAGCAGAAAAAGGGTGGAGACAGAAGAAAGAGAGTTTTAGTGCATGGCATACCGCTACCGTTGGCGGACAAGACAAACGCAGCAGCCAACCTGCATTACGCCGTGCTCCTGCCCTCTGCACATGCAATTTCTGGGATATGGCCTACATGGCAATGGTAGAAATCTGCCCACATGGATGGCAAAGAGGCAACTATACATCAATTTGCCTTTTTTTTGGAGCTGGGGTAGAGTGCCACATGGCCTACTTAATGGAGGTGCCTTGCCTACCTAACTCGCCCTGGCCTAGGGACACCCACAGCCCACCACCCCCACCCAGACAGCTCCACGGCACGCCAAGTCCATAGGATGAGGTTGTACTCACCACCTTGTGTCTGCTGTGATGTCCTTAAGCGCCCATCCAACTCCGGGTAGGCCACCACCAGGATCCGGAACATCAGGGGGGTCATGGTGCAACGGGCACCCCTCCCACGTTGGGAGGCCATCCCCAGCTGAGCCTCCGCCGTCTTCTTGCTGCAGCGGCGAATGTCCTCCCATCTCTTCCGGCAGTGGGTGCCCGTCTCTGGTGGGTCCCCAGGGTCCGGACTTCCTTGGCGATGGCACGCCAAATGTCCCTCTTCTGGTGGGCGCTGACCTACATGACATGCACAAGGAAAGAGGAACAGTCATTACCTACAGCACCGTCGTTGTAATTGGCCCCCTCCCAACTGTATCCCTGTGGCCCATTCATCCCCATGCATGACTGTTCTATGTACTCTGCCCCCTTCCCTCATCCACCCAGCCCTCTCCACTCAGGCCTAGCCCATACAACGTGCTCCCTGTGTACTAACCTGTTGGTCTGGAGGACCGTAGAGTAGCATATACTGGGGGAGGACCCCATCCACAAGTTTCTCCAACTCCTGTGCAGTGAAGGCAGGGGCCCTTTCCCCAGACGCAGCAGCCATTGTCGCTTCCAGACCGAGGTCACAGCAGCACTAGCAGTGTAGGTCCTCTCCTGTTGAAGGTCAGGTATCTAGTGATTGAAGAGATAGAAAATGGTGGTGACGTCCGCGGCGGTGACGTCCGCGGCGGTGACGTCCGCGGCTGTGCGCATTATCACCGCCAGCGCACCTGTTCATTGGCTCCTGGGACCCATAGGGTCCAATGTTAACCAATGCAGCATTGCGCTGCTCTCTACGACCGCCTACCGCAACGCTGTCCAACGCCAGCGCAGTTACCCCACAATTCCAATGTCCCAGTTTAGAGGTCAGGCAGCCGCCATTTCAGGGGCCCACATGGCTTCAATTACTACTGCGTCACACATACCGAGGCCTACACTCAAAACCTTTCCCGGATGGGTTAATTGTCTGGTATAGTCTTGTGTGTGACTGTGGGTACATACCTGGAGGAATGCTGACAGTTTCTTCACTGTTGTCCTTCTTAGGCACCGTCAGTTGGGACATATTGGAAGATGGCGGAATCCGCCGGTGTACCGACCACTGGTGGACCTGTTGACAATGGAAGAGCGACATGTCATCGTGACCTACCGGTTTGACCGTGCCACAATCCAGGAACTACGTACCCAGTTGGAGCCAGACCTGATGTCACCAATCCGCCATCCGACTGGAATTCCCCCTGACGTGCAGGTGCTGTCAGTGCTCCATTTCCTTGAAAGTGGGTCTTTTCAGACAACTGTGGCCATGGCATCAGGGATGTCCCAGCCTATGTTTTCCAACGTGTTGTCTGCCCTGCTGAAACACGTAAGGAGATACATCATTTTCCCTGAGGTGGCGGATTTGCCTACAGTAAAAGGTGACTTTTATGCCCTTGGACATATCCCCAACGTCATAGGTGCCATTGATGGGACCCATGTAGCTCTGGTCACCCCCCCCCCAGGAATGAACAGGTGTACAGGAACAGGAAGAGTTATCATTCGATGAATGTCCAGATGGTCTGTTTGGCAGACCAGTACATCTCGCAGGTAAATGCTATGTTCCCTGGCTCAGTGCATGACGCCTACATCCTGCAGAATAGCAGCATCCCTGATATGATGGGTGAACTCCAGAGGCACCGTGTATGGCTATTGGGGGACTCTGGTTACCCCAACCTGTCCTGGCTACTGACCCCAGTGAGGAATCCCAGGACCAGGGCAGAGGAACGGTACAATGAGGCCCATGGGGGGACTAGGAGGGTGATCGAGCGGACCTTCGGCCTCCTGAAGGCCAGGTTCAGGGGCCTCCATATGACAGGTGGGTCCCTATTCTACTCACCGAAGAAGGTGTGCGACATCATCATCGCCTGCTCCATGATCCATAACTTGGCATTGCAAAGCCAGGTGCCTTTTCTGCAGGAGGATGATCCAGATGACGGTGTTGTTGCAGCGGTTGAGCCTGTGGAGCCTGTGGACAGTGATGAAGATGAAGCTGATGAAGATGAAAACAACAACAGGGAGTCAGTCATACAGCAATATTTTCAATGAGACACAGGTGAGTACAATTTCATGTTTCACATCATATTACATTTCACACGTCTACCTCTATCCTGTACCTACATTTTACTCCCTATTTGGTAACTGAGTTGTCCCCTTCCATTTCAGTTTCAGTAATGTGGTAACCTACGTGTCAACAGCTTGCACCCTTGAAAGGCTTGTTATGTGTGTCATTGGTATGTTGACCTTCCAATGGGTAAACTTTTTTAACACTGTAATTGACAATACAAAGTTCACAATCATTGACTGACTCAAATATTATTGAGGTTTGAAGGGTGTTTATTGAAGTGCATAAAAATGTAGGGGGTTTGTGAAATGGGGAGAGGTCATGGTGGAAGAATGTCCATGGCAGAGTCAAGTCTATTAGTCTCACAGGTACATTGCACATCTGGCCATTGGAAGTGGAGCTGGGGCAGTTCCAAGCTGGACAGGGTAACAAAGTGGGACAGTGGGGGACAATCAGGGTGGTCTTATTTCCTGGCGGGGGTCTTACCATATTGCTCTGTCCTGTTCCTGGATCTCAGGGCCCGCTTTCGTGGTGGTTGTCCGTCTGCAGGGGGTGGGGTGCTGGTGTGTTGGTCCTGTGGCGGGGTGTCCTGTCCACTAGCGCCGGTGGAGGTGGTGGGCATTTCATCGTCCTGGCTAGTGTCAGGGGCCCCTTGGAGTGCCACGGTGTCCCTCAAGGTCTTTTGAATGTCCGTCAGCACCCCTACGATGGTGCCCAGGGTGGAGCCGATGGTCCTGAGCTCCTCCCTGAACCCCAAATACTGCTCCTCCTGCAGACGCAGGGTCTCCTGCAACTTGTCCAGGACCGTTGCCATCGTCTCCTGGGAGTGGTGGTATGCTCCCATGATGGAGGATAGGGCCTCGTTGAGAGTAGGTTCCCTTGGCCTGTCCGCCCCCTGTCGCACAGCAGCCCTCCCAGTTCCCCTGTGTTCCTGTACCTCCGTCCCCTGGACCGTGTGCCCACTACCACTGCCCCCAGGTCCCTGTTGTTGTTGGGGTGTTGGGTTACCATGGGTGCCCTGTAGTGGTGGACACACCGCTGATTGACCTGTCCTGGGTAGGGAGGTATGGGCCCGCTGGTTGGGTGCTGTGCTGGTGTTACCAGAGGGTGTAAGCTCGGTGTTGGGCTGTGGCTGGGCAAGGGGAACCGACTGTCCTGAGGTCGACGATGGTCCGGGCTGGTCATCAAGATCCAGTAGGGCAGAGCTGCTGTTGTCACTGTGGGCCTCTTCTGGGGGTGGAGTGGTGTTGTCTGGACCCTCTGGTGTGGTGACGGTCCTTCGGGTTCCTGCAGGGGTATAAGTACATGATTATTGCATGTGTGTGTTTCATGGTGTGCAATGGTTGGGTGTGTGTGAACCCCAGTGCAGGTATTCCTGTGTGGGGGCTTGTGTGGTGATGTTTGGGGGGTTTTGTGGGTCTGTGCAGTGGGCATGCTTTAGTGATGGGTGTCCATGCTTAGTTGTGTCATGCAGGTCTTGGGGTTGGGATGGGTGGTTGGTGTTATGGGTAGATTAGTGAGGAGTTAGGTTGATAGGGGAGGGTGTGAGGGTGGGGGTGTGAGATAGCATGCAGGTAGGGTGGGGGATATGATAGTGAAGATTATACTTACCAGTGTCCGTTCCTCCAACGACTCTTGCGAGGCCCTCAGGATGCAGGATGGACAAGACTTGCTCCTCCCATGTTGTTAGTTGTGGGGGAGGAGGTGGGGGTCCGCCGCCAGTCCGCTGTACCGCGATGTGGTGCCTGGAAACCGTGGAGCGCACCTTCCCCCGTAGGTCGTTCCACCTCTTCCTGATGTCCTCCCTATTTCTTGGGTGCTGTCCCACAGCGTTGACCCTGTCGACTATTCTTTGCCATAGCTCCATCTTCCTGGCTATGGATGTGTACTGTACCTGTGAGCCAAATAGCTGTGGCTCTACCCTGATGATTTCCTCGACCATGACCCTGAGCTTCTCCTCGGAGAAGCGGGGGTGTCTTTGGCGTGACATGGGGTGCTGTGTGTGATGTGTGGGGTGGTGTATGTGTTTTGTGCGTGGATGTTGTGTGGGTGATGGTGTAGTGTGCCTCTGTGTGATGGTGTTATCTATTCTGTGCTGTCTCTCTCTGGCCTTCGTCTCTAATTTGTGGTCGTAGGGGTTTGTGGGTGATGTGGGTGTGTGTTTTATATTGTGTTGTGTGGGAGTGGTGTTTGTATGTGTATTAGGTGTGTGTATTTGGAATTGTCCAATGTGGCGGTGTTTTGGAGCTGTGTGTGTATTTTGAGCGCGGCGGTGTGTACCGCCAATGGAATACCGCGGTTGAAAGACCGCCGCGTGGATTCGTGGGTCGTAATAGCATGGGCGTGTTTCTGTTGGCATGGAGGTGGAGGATTTGTTTCCGCATATTTATCGCTGACCTTTGGTGTGGCGGACTTGTGTGGGTGTCTGAATTTTGGCGGAATCCGTGATGTGTGTCATAATAGCTGTGGCGGTCTACCGCGGCCGCGGCGGTGTATTGGCAGTCTTCTGCACGGCGGTAAGCGGCTTTTACCGCCAATGTTGTAATGACCCCCATAATGTCTTTCAGTTGTCACATGTCACTGTCTGGAATCATGGCAGTGATAATGTGTTCCAACAAAATGGTAGCAGGCATGTTTGATTTCACAATGAAATTTATGTAGGTTTCAGCTGTCTTAGAAGGGGTACCTTGACACTCTGGAGAAGTAGCCGACAGAGTTTTGATCTTTCCCTTGACAATGCACAGTTGTGTAGTTGTACTCTTGTAATCATAGACTCCAATGTTCAATGTGTTGAGGCACCTTGGCCTTTGGATTGGCAAAGATGGACAGCAATGCTTGATGATCTGTCACAATGGTAAATGGTTTTTGGTACAGTAACACAAGGAAATGTTCACAAGCCCACACTGCTGCTAAACTTTCTTTTTAAGGTTTTTAATTTGCATGTTCATATGTCACAATATGTCTTCGAGCATTTGGGTGTTCATGGTGCTGTACAAGGATTGCGCTTAACCCGACCGGGCTAACGTCAACAACAACTTCTGTATCGAGCTTTAGATCAAAATTTGTCATTTCAGGAGCTTTTTCAATAGTTTTTTTGATTCTCTTAAAACTTTGCTCACATTCAGGTGACCAGTAAAATTAACCATTCTTTTTTATCAACCCTCTCAATGGAGCAGTCTTAGTGGCAAAGTCTCCTATGTTTCTGGAACAGTAACTGGCCATGCCAAGTAATGAGTGTAACATGGAAACATCTTGTTGGGGATTTGCAGTTGACAGCACTTGCACTTGTACTGGACCTGGTATCAAGCGCCCTTCAGAAAAGATAGGGCAAAAATTATAGGTTTGTCTTATTGAGTTCACATTTCTCAGCATTCAACGTTAAGACTGTATTAACAAGTAAACAACACATTTGACTGAGAGCTTCATCATGCTCCTTCTCTGTAGCTCCAAAAACTAATATGTCAATAATGTACTTGAAAGCATTCATGACAGGCTGTATGATGCATCTAAAGACATCTTGGAAAATCTCAGTAGCTGATGACACACCAAAACATAGTCTTTTATATCAAAACAGACCAATATGTGTAGAAAAGGTTGTCATGTACCTGAAATTCTCCTTGAGTTCCAAATGATGATATTCTTTATTTTAATCACGGTGAGAGAAGCCCTTCGCACAATTTGTTGGAGGCTGGCCTGGTTTGTAGTGGGTACCAAAGGTACTTACACCCTATACCAGGTCCAGTTATCCCTTATTTAGTGAAATGTAGTCAGTGTCTAGAAGCCAGGTTGTCTAGAGGTAGCTGTAGGCAGAGCAGCCAAGGCTGAACTAGAAGACATGCAAAGCTCATGCAATACCACCGTAGTCACACAGTATTCACACACTTGAAAGACAATACTCAGTGTTATATAAATAAAGGTACTTTATTTTAGTGACACAATGCCAAAAATACTTTGGAGACTATACACCGTTAGGAGGTAAGTAAATTACACAATATATACACTAGTAACCAAAAACAGGTAAGTAAACAGTCAGACAGTGAAAATCACAATAGGTTGCAATGGGCCTATGGGGGACACAAACCACATACTAAAATATTGGAATGCGAAAGTCGGTTTCCCAACTAGGTAAGTGTAGTGTGTAGAGGGGCACTGAGAGTGTAAGAAAACACCAAAGGTAAGTAATAGACCGAACCCCAGAGCCCAGGAAAGCAGGAGTAAAACACAGCAGGTTTCCTAAAACACACTAGAAGTTGTGATAGAAGATAATGCAAGAACCAGAAGAGACTGCAAGACACCAACAATGGATTTCTGGACCTGAGGACCTGTGGAAGAAGGGGACCAAGTCCAAGCAGCACTGAAGAGTCCATGGAGAACAGGAGCCCCTGCTAACCTGGATGAAGATGCAAAAGAGGAACCACCAGTGAGAAGACAAAGTCAGTATTGCACCAAAGAAGACAGATGTGGGTTCCTGGTTGGTGCAGAAGATGTCCCACGCCGTATGGATGAATGCAGTCTGGTTTGCGTCGCTGGATTCTGCCAACAAGCCTTGGCTCATGCAAAACACACGGTTGGTGGAAAATGGTGATGCTTGGGGCCAGAAGGGACCTTGTGGCCTCTACCCAGAAGTGGGAGACAGAGAGGACTCTCAGCAACTCAGAGAGCTCTCAGAAGACCAGGCAGCGAGCACAGGAGTCCCATAGCACGAGGACAAAGAAGGTGCAAATGGAGGCCAACGCAGCACAACACAAAAGATTCCCATGCTGCCGGAGAACCTCTTAGGAAGCTGTGCATCACAGGATGGTGTGCTGGGGGGCCTAAGCGGTGCTGTCCATGAAGAACTTTTTGGAAGAACGCACACAAGCCTTGGCAACTGCAAGTCATGCGGTGCATGGGAGTACTGTCTTGTGTGGGGAGGAAAGCTCTTACCTCCACCAAAGTTGGACAGCTGGACGTTGGGACTGTCTGAGTTACTTTAGTCCACCACCCATGTTGCTGGATCCATGCCTGTCATCTGCGGAGGGGACCAAAGCCACTGGTCATTGCTGCAGAAAGGTGACTGTTGTCATAGAAATTCCTTCAGTTCTTCTGGTGCAGGCTGAAGACAGGCAGTCCTCGGAGCATGTATGAACTGGAAACTGTTGCAGTTGCTGGCAGGAGCTGAAGATACAATGTTGCAGAAGTCATCTTTGCTTCTTTGTTGCAGTTTTGAGGAGTTCCTGGAGCAGTCAGCGTTTGATCCATTGGTAGAAGATGAAGTAAAGGATGCAGAGGATTCCTGCTGGAGTCTTGCAATCCGAATCTGAAGAAACACCCAGAAGAGAGACCCTAAATATCCCTGAGAGGGTGATTGGTCACCCAACCGGGTAAGCACATATCAGGAGGGGTCTATGACGTCACCTGCTGGCACTGGCCACTCAGATGCTCCCAGAGTTCCCTGCCCATCCTGAAAACACGATGGCAGAACCCAGGGACACTCTGGAGGAGCTCTGGGCACCGCCCCTGGGGTGGTGATGGACAAGGGAGTAGTCACTCCCCTTTCCTTTGTCCAATTTCATGCCAGAGCAGGGACTGGAGGTCCCTGAACTTGTGAAGACTGAATTATGCAAGTAGGGCACCATCTGTGCCCTTCAAAGAATTTACAGAGGATCTGGGAAGATACCACTCCCATGCCTGTAACACCTATTTCCAAAGGAAGAGTCTCTAACACCCCTCACCCAATGGGAATGCTTTGTTCTGCCTTCCTGGGATTGAGCTGCTCAAGCCCAAGGAGAGCAGAAGTCTGTCTGTGAGGTGGCAGCAGCTTGGGCTGCCTTGAAAACCTCAGATGCTGGTATAGCAGTACTGGGGGTCCACACTGAAGCCCCCAGAGTGCATGGGATTGTGCACCCAATACTGGAATCAGTATGTATTGGGGTACAACTCCCATTTGTTGGACACCTTACATGCCCATATTTGGAGTTGCCATTGTGAAACTGGACATAGTTATTGACCTATTTCCAGTGCACACTTAAAATGGCGTCCCCGCACTCACAAAGTCTGGGAAAATGTGCCTGGATGACATGAGGGCACCTCTGCTAGTGCAGGGGTGCCCTCACACACAGGTACTTTGCATCCACACTTGAGGGTCTGAAGGCCTGACATATAGGTAACTTATAAGTGACCTGGTGCATGTAAATAGCTGTGAAATAGTGCAAGCACTATTTCACACAGGCTGCAATGGCAATCCTGTAGGAGTCTTTGCAAATGCTCCCTATGGGTGACAAAAGTAATGCTACAGCCCATAGGGATCCCCTGGAACCCCCATGCCCTGGTACCTAGGTCCCATACTAGGTACTTATAAAGGGGGGCAGCATGCCAATTTGGAGTGAAATCTGGGTTACCAGTATGTAAGTGTAGGAGGCTGGACTGGCTTGTAGTGAGTACCAAGGGGTACTTGCACCTTGCACCAGGCCCAGTTATCCCTTATTAGTGTATAGGGTGTCTAGCAGCTTAGGCTGATAGATAATGGTAGCTTAGCAGAGCAGCTTAGGCTGAACTAGGAGATGTGTGAAGCTACTACAGTACCACAAGTGTCACTTGCACAATATCATAAGAAAACACAATACACAGTTATACTAAAAATAAAGGTACTTTATTTTTATGACAATATGCCAAAGTATCTTAGAGTGTACCCTCAGTGAGAGGATAGGAAATATACACAAGATATATATACACAATAGCAAAAATATGCAGTATAGTCTTAGAAAACAGTGCAAACAATGTATAGTTACAATAGGATGCAATGGGAACACATAGGGATAGGGGCAACACAAACCATATACTCCAAAAGTGGAATGCGAACCACGAATGGACCCCAAACCTATGTGACCTTGTAGAGGGTCGCTGGGACTATTAGAAAATAGTGAGAGTTAGAAAATTAGCCCTCCCCAAGACCCTGAAAAGTGAGTGCAAAGTGCACTAAAGTTCCCCAAAAGACAAAGAAGTCGTGATAGAGGAATAATGCAGGAAAGACACAAACCAACAATGCAACAACTGTAGATTTCCAATCTAGGGTACCTGTGGAACAAGGGGACCAAGTCCAAAAGTCACAAGCAAGTCGGAGATGGGCATATGCCCAGGAAATGCCAGCTGTGGATGCAAAGAAGCTTCTACTGGACAGAAGAAGCTGAGGTTTCTGCAGGAACGAAAAGGGCTAGAGACTTTCCCTTTGGTGGACAGATCCCTCTCGCCATGGAGAGTCGTGCAGGAGTGTTTTCCCGCTGAAAGAATGCCAACAAGACTTGCTAGCTGCAAATTGTGCGGTTAGCATTTTTGGAAGCTGCTGTGGCCCTGGAGGGACCAGGAGGTCGCAAATTGGACCAGGAGAGAGAGGGGACATCGAGCAAGACAAGGAGCCCTCTCAGCAGCAGGTAGCACCCAGAGAAGTGCCAGAAACAGGCACTATGAGGATGCGTGAAACAGTGCTCACCCGAAGTTACACAAAGGAGTCCCACGTCGCCGGAAACCAACTTAGAAAGTCGTGCAATGCAGGTTAGAGTCCCGTGGACCCAGGCTTGGCTGTGCACAAAGGATTTCTGCCGGAAGTGCACAGGGGCCGGAGTAGCTGCAAAAGTCGCGGTTCCCAGCAATGCAGCCCAGCGAGGTGAGGCAAGGACTTACCTCCACCAAACTTGGACTGAAGAGTCACTGGACTGTGGGAGTCACTTGGACAGAGTTGCTGGATTCGAGGGACCTCGCTCGTCGTGCTGAGAGGAGACCCAAGGGACCGGTAATGCAGCTTTTTGGTGCCTGCGGTTGCAGGGGGAAGATTCCGTCGACCCACAGGAGATTTCTTCGGAGCTTCTAGTGCAGAGAGGAGGCAGACTACCCCCACAGCATGCACCACCAGGAAAACAGTCGAGAAGGCGACAGGATCAGCGTTACAGAGTTGCAGTAGTCGTCTTTGCTACTTTGTTGCAGGTTTGCAGGCTTCCAGCGCGGTCAGCAGTCGATTCCTTGGCAGAAGGTGAAGAGAGAGATGCAGAGGAACTCGGATGAGCTCTTGCATTCGTTATCTAAAGTTTCCCCAGAGACAGAGACCCTAAGTAGCCAGAAAAGAGGGTTTGGCTACCTAGGAGAGAGGATAGGCTAGCAACACCTGAAGGAGCCTATCAGAAGGAGTCTCTGACGTCACCTGGTGGCACTGGCCACTCAGAGCAGTCCAGTGTGCCAGCAGCACCTCTGTTTCCAAGATGGCAGAGGTCTGGAGCACAGTGGAGGAGCTCTGGACACCTCCTAGGGGAGGTGCAGGTCAGGGGAGTGGTCACTCCCCTTTCCTTTGTCCAGTTTCGCGCCAGAGCAGGGCTAAGGGGTACCCTGAACCGGTGTAGACTGGCTTATGCAGAATTGGGCACATCTGTGCCCAAGAAAGCATTTCCAGAGGCTGGGGGAGGCTACTCCTCCCCTGCCTTCACACCATTTTCCAAAGGGAGAGGGTGTAACACCCTCTCTCAGAGGAAGTCCTTTGTTCTGCCATCCTGGGCCAGGCCTGGCTGGACCCCAGGAGGGCAGATGCCTGTCTGAGGGGTTGGCAGCAGCAGCAGCTGCAGTGAAACCCCAGGAAGGGCAGTTTGGCAGTACCAGGGTCTGTGCTACAGACCACTGGGATCATGGGATTGTGCCAACTATGCCAGGATGACATAGAGGGGGCAATTCCATGATCATAGACATGTTACATGGCCATATTCGGAGTTACCATTGTGAAGCTACATATAGGTAGTGACCTATATGTAGTGCACGCGTGTAATGGTGTCCCCGCACTCACAAAGTCCGGGGAATTGGCCCTGAACAATGTGGGGGAACCTTGGCTAGTGCCAGGGTGCCCTCACACTAAGTAACTTTGCACCTAACCTTTACTAGGTAAAAGTTAGACATATAGGTGACTTATAAGTTACTTAAGTGCAGTGTAAAATGGCTGTGAAATAACGTGGACGTTATTTCACTCAGGCTGCAGTGGCAGGCCTGTGTAAGAATTGTCAGAGCTCCCTATGGGTGGCAAAAGAAATGCTGCAGCCCATAGGGATCTCCTGGAACCCCAATACCCTGGGTACCTCAGTACCATATACTACGGAATTATAAGGGTGTTCCAGTAAGCCAATGTAAATTGGTAAAAATAGTCACTAGCCTGTTAGTGACAATTTGGAAAGAAATGAGAGAGCATAACCACTGAGGTTCTGATTAGCAGAGCCTCAGTGAGACAGTTAGTCACTACACAGGTAACACATTCAGGCACACTTATGAGCACTGGGGCCCTGGTGAACAGGGTCCCAGTGACACATACAACTAAAACAACTTATATACAGTGAAAAATGGGGGTAACATGCCAGGCAAGATGGTACTTTCCTACACAACCCCCCCCCAAACGAAGGACAATAAGACTAGCCATGACCTGATGAGTCTTCATTGTCTAAGTGGAAATATCTGGAGAGTCCATCTGCATTGGAGTGGCTACTCCCAGGTCTATGTTCCACTGTATAGTCCATTCCCTGTAGGGATATGGACCACCTCAACAATTTAGGATTTTCACCTTTCATTTGTTTTAGCCAAAGTAGAGGTTTGTGGTCTGTCTGAACAATGAAGTGAGTGCCAAACAGGTATGGCCTCAACTTCGTCAGTGCCCAGACCACAGCAAAGGCCTCCCTCTCAATGGCAGACCAACGCTTTTCTCTAGGGGTCAACCTCCTACTAATAAAAGCAACAGGTTGATCCTGGCCCTCAGAATTAAGTTGTGATAGGACTGCCCCTACTCCTAATTCAGATGCATCAGTTTGGACATAGAATTTTTTAGAGTAACAAGGGCTTTTCAGGACAGGTGCAGAGCACATGGCCTGCTTCAGCTCCTCTAAAGCTTTCTGACAGTTTGCTGTCCATAATACCTTTTTAGGCATCTTTTTGGAAGTGAGGTCATTAAGAGGGGCTGCAATGGAGCCATAGTTCTTAATGAACCTCCTGTAATACCCAGTGAGGCCTAGGAAGGCTCTTGCCTGAGTCTGTGTAGTAGGGGGAACCCAATCAATAATTGTTTGGATTTTCCCCTGTAGTGGTGCAATCCGTTCCCCACCAACAAGGTGTCCCAGATAAACCACCTTACCCTGCCCTATCTGGCCCTTTGAAGCCTTGATAGTGAGGCCTGCTTTTTGCAGGGCCTCCAAAACTCTCCATAGGTGGACCAGGTGATCATCCCAGCTGGAGTTAAAGACAGCTATATCGTCCAAATATGCTGCACTGAAAGCTTCCAGCCCTTGCAGGACTGTGTTCACCAACCTCTGAAAAGTGGCAGGTGCATTTTTCAAACCAAAAGGCATTACAGTAAACTGGTAATGTCCTCCAATGGTTGAAAATGCTGTTTTAGGTTTAGCATCTACTGACAATTTGATCTGCCAATACCCTGCAGTCAAGTCAAAAGTGCTTAGATACTTGGCAGATGCCAGTGTATCTATGAGCTCATCTGCCCTGGGTATAGGGTGAGCATCAGTTTTGGTTACCAAGTTGAGACCTCTATAGTCTACACAAAACCGCATTTCCTTCTTTCCATCTTTGGAATGGGGTTTTGGTACAAGTACCACAGGAGAAGCCCATGGACTGTCAGAATGCTCAACCACTCCTAGTTCTAACATTTTCTGGACCTCTTGCTTTATGCAGTCCCTGACATGGTCAGGTTACCTATAGATCTTACTTTTGACAGGCAAGCTGTCTCCAGTATCTATAGTGTGCTCACACCAAGAAGTGGTACCTGGCACAGTAGAGAAGAGTTCAGAGAATTGATCTAGGAGGTTTATGCAATTGTCTTTCTGCTCAGCAGTAAGACAATCAGCCAAAACTACACCTTCCACCAGAGCATCTTGTTCTGTGGAAGAGAAGAGATCAGGTAGAGGATCACTGTCTTCTTCCTGTCCCTCATCTGTTGCCATGAGCAGGGTGAGATCAGCCCTGTCATAGTAGGGTTTCAGGCGGTTTAGATGGAGTACCCTAAGGGGACTCCTTGCAGTGCCTAAGTCAACTAAATAGGTGACTTCTCCCTTTTTCTCAACAATTGTGTGGGGTCCACTCCATTTATCTTGGAGTGCTCTTGGGGCCACAGGCTCCAAGACCCACACTTTCTGCCCTGGTTGGTACTGAACCAAAACAGCCTTCTGATCATGCCATTGCTTCTGGAGCTCTTGGCTGGCCTGAAGGTTTTTACTGGCCTTTTTCATGTACTCAGCCATTCTTGATCTGAGGCCAAGTACATAATCCACAATATCCTGCTTAGGAGCTTTTAAAGGTTGTTCCCAACCCTCCTTTACAAGTGTTAGTGGACCCCTAACAGGGTGTCCAAAAAGAAGTTCAAAGGGGCTAAAGCCCACTCCTTTTTGGGGTACCTCCCTGTAGGCAAAAAGGAGGCATGGTAAAAGGATATCCCATCTCCTGCGGAGTTTTTCAGGGAGACCCATAATCATGCCTTTGAGAGTTTTGTTAAATCTCTCAACCAGTCCATTTGTTTGTGGATGATAGGGTGTGGTGAACTTGTAAGTTACACCACACTCCTTCCACATGGCCTTTAAGTATGCAGACATGAAATTGCTTCCCCTGTCTGATACCACTTCCTTTGGGAAGCCCACCCTGGAAAATATTCCCAGGAGGGCCTTTGCCACTGCAGGTGCTGTAGTGGTCCTTAAAGGAATAGCTTCAGGATATCTTGTGGCATGGTCCACTACCACCAAGATAAATCTATTGCCTGAAGCAGTAGGAGGGTCAAGGGGGGCAACTATATCAACCCCTACCCTTTCAAAGGGAACCCCAACCACAGGCAGTGGGATAAGGGGTGCCTTTGGGGTGCCACCTGTCTTGCCACTGGCTTGACAGGTTTCACAGGACTTACAAAATTCCTTTGTGTCCTCAGACATTCTAGGCCAATGAAACAGGGGAACAAGCCTGTCCCAAGTTTTCATTTGTCCTAGATGCCCAGCTAGGGGAATGTCATGTGCCAGGGTTAGGAGGAACTTTCTGTACTCCTGAGGAATCACTAATCTCCTGGCAGCTCCAGGTTTAGGATCCCTATGCTCAGTGTACAAGAGGTTGTCCTCCCAGTAAACTCTGTGAGAGTCACTGACATCCCCATTAGCCTGTTTGACAGCTTGCTGTCTGAGACCCTCTAATGTGGGACAGGTTTGCTGTGCCACACTCAGCTCCTCTCTGGCAGGCCCCCCTTCACCCAAAAGCTCAGCAGTGTCTGCTTCCAGCTCCTCTGGTGTAGGTTCTGCACAGGGAGGGAATTCTTCTTCCTCAGAAGTAGAATCCACTGTAGAGGGAGGGATAGTAGGAAGTGTTTTGCTTCTACTAGCCCTAGCTTTAGGGAGAACTTGGTCCATTGTTCCAGGATACAAGCTTCCCTGTCCTTTTTGCTTTTTGGCCTGAGCCCTTGTCAAAGCAAAAATATGCCCTGGGATGCCCAGCATTGCTGCATGGGCCTCCAACTTCACATCTGACCAAGCTGATATCTCCAAATCATTTCCTAGTAGACAGTCTACAGGTAAATCTGTGGCTACCACAACTTTCTTTGGACCGGTAACCCCCCCCCCAGTTGAGATTAACAACAGCCATGGGGTGGCTAAGTGTGTTGTTGTGAGCATCGGTTACTTGGTACTGGTGACCAAGTAGGTGTTGTTCAGGGTGGACCAGTTTCTCTATGACCATAGTCACACTGGCTCCAGTGTCCCTGTAGGCCTGAACCTCAACACCATTTATTAGGGGTAGCTGCTTCTACTTATCCATATTAAGGGGACAAGCAACTAAGGTGGCTAAATCAATAGCCCCCTCAGAGACTAACACAGCCTCTGTGGCCTCCCTAACAAGGCCAACCACAACTAAGTTACCAATAGTGAGCCCAGCTACTCCCTTGGATTGGCTATTAGTAGGTTTGCTCCCACCACCACTGCTATTAGTAGGGACACTAGGGGTAGCAGTAGGGGTTGTAGTGGTAGGACCATTGGTGCTTTTCTTTGGACAACTGGGATCTGTTGTCCAATGGCCTTTTATTTTACATAAATAGCACCATGGTTTCTTTTCCTTGTTCTGATTAAAAGAGGATTTGGGCCCACCACCCCCACTAGAGTGTTTTTGTGGGCCTGATGAAGACTCATTTTTAGATTTGTCCCCACCCTTGTCAGAAGACTTACCATCCTTCTTTATGTTGCCATCTTTGTCACCCCCTGTATGAACTTTTCTGTTCACCCTTGTTCTGACCCATTTGTCTGCCTTCTTTCCCAATTCTTGGGGAGAGGTCAGATCAGAGTCCACCAAGTACTGGTGCAACAAATCAGACACACAATTATTAAGAATATGCTCTCTCAGGATTAAGTTATACAGGCTGTCATAATCAGTAACTTTACTGCCATGTAACCACCCCTCCAAGGCCTTCACTGAATGGTCAATGAAATCAACCCAGTCTTGTGAAGACTCCTTTTTGGTCTCTCTGAACTTTATCCTGTACTGTTCAGTGGTTAAGCCATAACCATCCAGGAGTGCATTCTTAAGAACTTGGAAATTATTGGCATCATTTTCTTTCACAGTAAGGAGCCTATCCCTACCTTTTCCACTAAATGATAGCCATAGGATAGCAGCCCACTGCCTTTGAGGGGCATCCTGTACAACACAGGCCCTCTCAAGTGCAGCAAACCACTTGTTAATGTCATCCCCCTCCTTATAAGGGGGAACTATCTTGTGCAGATTCCTGGAATCATGCTCTTTTGCAGGATGACTATGGGGAATACTGCTGCTGCCACCATGGGTATCTAAACCCAACTTCTGTCTTTCCTTCTCTAGTTCAAAAGACTGTCTATCCAAATCCAGCTGTTGCTTTTTAAGCTTCAGTCTGGTTTGTTCCACCCTCAACTTATTGAGTTCCCTCTCTAACATTCTGTCATCAGGGTTGGTGGGAGGGACATTCCTAGATACAGAGGTATGATGGGAATGAACAGAAGGAGACCTGTCCCTTACAGAAGCCACCCTAACAGCTTGGCTAACAGAAACATTACTACCAGTATGGTGCGAATAAATGCTTTTGCTATGATGTGAGACAACACTATTTGTATGGTGTGGCTCATCATCATTACCAACTATGCTAGACTGTCTAGTAATGGGCAGGCTAGGAAGTTTCTTTCCTGAATCTTTTCCTGGGGGAGTCCCTGAATCAGATTGGGAACTATTAGGTACTTTTTCAACAGATGGGGCACTTATAGCCTTATCTTGTTCTCTAAGCATGTTAATTAACAATTCCAAGGAAGGATTCTTCCCTACACTCAAACCTCTCTCTATGCAGAGACTCCTTGCTCCTTTCCAGCTAAGGTGATCATATGCAAGTTTGGACAGATCAACATTTTGGCCTGTGCCAGAGATTTTTAGAGAGAGTTAAAGTGATAGAAAAAGAGAAAAAAAGTTTTCAGAACTTTTTAGAAAGACAGAAAAAAACTTTTTAAACTTTTAAGAACTTTTTGAAAGTTTAGAAGTACTTTTCAGCACTTAGAAAAGAGTGAAAAGAGGAAATGCAAAACTTTTTGGCTATGTGTATATACACTGACCTTGTTTTGTATATTTTTCTCTTATGAAAAGTACAATGACAAGAGTGGTAAGTAGTCTCAAAGCACTTATCCCGTCGCTGCTTCCAATGTAGGAGGCTGGACTGGCTTGTAATGAGTACCAAGGGGTACTTGCACCTTGCACCAGGCCCAGTTATCCCTTATTAGTGTATAGGGTGTCTAGCAGCTTAGGCTGATAGATAATGGTAGCTTAGCAGAGCAGCTTAGGCTGAACTAGGAGACGTGTGAAGCTACTACAGTACCACAAGTGTCACTTGCACAATATCATAAGAAAACACAATACACAGTTATACTAAAAATAAAGGTACTTTATTTTTATGACAATATGCCAAAGTATCTTAGAGTGTACCCTCAGTGAGAGGATAGGAAATATACACAAGATATATATACACAATAGCAAAAATATGCAGTATAGTCTTAGAAAACAGTGCAAACAATGTATAGTTACAATAGGATGCAATGGGAACACATAGGGATAGGGGCAACACAAACCATATACTCCAAAAGTGGAATGCGAACCACGAATGGACCCCAAACCTATGTGACCTTGTAGAGGGTCGCTGGGACTATTAGAAAATAGTGAGAGTTAGAAAATTAGCCCTCCCCAAGTCCCTGAAAAGTGAGTGCAAAGTGCACTAAAGTTCCCCAAAAGACAAAGAAGTCGTGATAGAGGAATAATGCAGGAAAGACACAAACCAACAATGCAACAACTGTAGATTTCCAATCTAGGGTACCTGTGGAACAAGGGGACCAAGTCCAAAAGTCACAAGCAAGTCGGAGATGGGCATATGCCCAGGAAATGCCAGCTGTGGATGCAAAGAAGCTTCTACTGGACAGAAGAAGCTGAGGTTTCTGCAGGAACGAAAAGGGCTAGAGACTTCCCCTTTGGTGGACAGATCCCTCTCGCCGTGGAGAGTCGTGCAGGAGTATTTTCCCGCTGAAAGAATGCCAACAAGCCTTGCTAGCTGCAAATTGTGCGGTTAGCATTTTTGGAAGCTGCTGTGGCCCTGGAGGGACCAGGAGGTCGCAAATTGGACCAGGAGAGAGAGGGGACATCGAGCAAGACAAGGAGCCCTCTCAGCAGCAGGTAGCACCCAGAGAAGTGCCAGAAACAGGCACTATGAGGATGCGTGAAACAGTGCTCACCCGAAGTTACACAAAGGAGTCCCACGTCGCCGGAAACCAACTTAGAAAGTCGTGCAATGCAGGTTAGAGTCCCGTGGACCCAGGCTTGGCTGTGCACAAAGGATTTCTGCCGGAAGTGCACAGGGGCCGGAGTAGCTGCAAAAGTCGCGGTTCCCAGCAATGCAGCCCAGCGAGGTGAGGCAAGGACTTACCTCCACCAAACTTGGACTGAAGAGTCACTGGACTGTGGGAGTCACTTGGACAGAGTTGCTGGATTCGAGGGACCTCGCTCGTCGTGCTGAGAGGAGACCCAAGGGACTGGTAATGCAGCTTTTTAGTGCCTGCGGTTGCAGGGGGAAGATTCCGTCGACCCACGGGAGATTTCTTCGGAGCTTCTAGTGCAGAGAGGAGGCAGACTACCCCCACAGCATGCACCACCAGGAAAACAGTCGAGAAGGCGGCAGGATCAGCGTTACAGAGTTGCAGTAGTCATCTTTGCTACTTTGTTGCAGGTTTGCAGGCTTCCAGCGCGGTCAGCAGTCGATTCCTTGGCAGAAGGTGAAGAGAGAGATGCAGAGGAACTCGGATGAGCTCTTGCATTCGTTATCTAAAGTTTCCCCAGAGACAGAGACCCTAAATAGCCAGAAAAGAGGGTTTGGCTACCTAGGAGAGAGGATAGGCTAGCAACACCTGAAGGAGCCTATCAGAAGGAGTCTCTGACGTCACCTGGTGGCACTGGCCACTCAGAGCAGTCCAGTGTGCCAGCAGCACCTCTGTTTCCAAGATGGCAGAGGTCTGGAGCACAGTGGAGGAGCTCTGGACACCTCCTAGGGGAGGTGCAGGTCAGGGGAGTGGTCACTCCCCTTTCCTTTGTCCAGTTTCGCGCCAGAGCAGGGCTAAGGGGTCCCCTGAACCGGTGTAGACTGGCTTATGCAGAATTGGGCACATCTGTGCCCAAGAAAGCATTTCCAGAGGCTGGGGGAGGCTACTCCTCCCCTTCCTTCACATCATTTTCCAAAGGGAGAGGGTGTAACACCCTCTCTCAGAGGAAGTCCTTTGTTCTGCCATCCTGGGCCAGGCCTGGCTGGACCCCAGGAGGGCAGATGCCTGTCTGAGGGGTTGGCAGCAGCAGCAGCTGCAGTGAAACCCCAGGAAGGGCAGTTTGGCAGTACCAGGGTCTGTGCTACAGACCACTGGGATCATGGGATTGTGCCAACTATGCCAGGATGACATAGAGGGGGCAATTCCATGATCATAGACATGTTACATGGCCATATTCGGAGTTACCATTGTGAAGCTACATATAGGTAGTGACCTATATGTAGTGCACGCGTGTAATGGTGTCCCCGCACTCACAAAGTCCGGGGAATTGGCCCTGAACAATGTGGGGGAACCTTGGCTAGTGCCAGGGTGCCCTCACACTAAGTAACTTTGCACCTAACCTTTACTAGGTAAAGGTTAGACATATAGGTGACTTATAAGTTACTTAAGTGCAGTGTAAAATGGCTGTGAAATAACGTGGACGTTATTTCACTCAGGCTGCAGTGGCAGGCCTGTGTAAGAATTGTCAGAGCTCCCTATGGGTGGCAAAAGAAATGCTGCAGCCCATAGGGATCTCCTGGAACCCCAATACCCTGGGTACCTCAGTACCATATACTACGGAATTATAAGGGTGTTCCAGTAAGCCAATGTAAATTGGTAAAAATAGTCACTAGCCTGTTAGTGACAATTTGGAAAGAAATGAGAGAGCATAACCACTGAGGTTCTGATTAGCAGAGCCTCAGTGAGACAGTTAGTCACTACACAGGTAACACATTCAGGCACACTTATGAGCACTGGGGCCCTGGTGAACAGGGTCCCAGTGACACATACAACTAAAACAACATATATACAGTGAAAAATGGGGGTAACATGCCAGGCAAGATGGTACTTTCCTACAGTAAGGACAAATTTGGAACCAGAGAGAGCATAAGCACTGGGTCCCTGGTTAGCAGAATCCCAGTGACACAGTAAAGCATGCTTACGAAAACAGTGTACCATACTGGCAGAAACCATAAGCACTGGGGTTCTGACTAGTAGGATCGCAGTGACACAGTCAAAACTCACTGACAATCAGGCCAAAAATATGGGTAACCATGCTGGAAAGAGGGTACTTTCTCACACCATTCAATTGTGTTATCATGTGTTATCATGTCAGCAATGTGTGTACCTGGATGTTGTTCTCGTTCAAGTGCCCTGTGTGCCTGATGCATGTCAATGCAGATGCATACAGCTCCTTCACTGTTCTTTTTGGGCACTACCACTATGGGAGAAACCCATTGTGTTGGACCAGTAGAACGGTCAATGATATCATGCTTAATTAATGATTCAAGTTCCTTTTCAACAGCTTCTTGCAAATGAAATGCACGTCTTCTGTGTCTTGGAGCAACAGGGTGGATGAGCAACAGGACGGACATCCTCATTAATATGAAATTGTACTTTCATAGTCTTAAGCTTTCCTAAGTCAAGAAACAATGATGGGAACTGACTTACTATTTTGTGATGAGCATTCATGTTGTACTACCTGAGATCAGTCCCATATCAGCAGCCATGCTGTAACTGATTAAACAGGCTCTTCATGTCGTACCCTGAAGCACTTGGATGGACACTTGCAATTTTGTTTTCTTGTTTTTCATCTTCGCCACGAAAGAACCTTTACCTTTCAATGGTGTTGATGCAGCCCATGTGTGTACTTTAGTTTTCAATGGCATCAGTTGTGGCAATTTCTTTCCTCCTCATGCATTATATTTATTGATGCATCACTGTCAATAATGAAAACTATTTAACAACTATTTATTTTCAGCGTAATCTTTGGACAGTGTTTGAATGAATTTGTTGCTTTTTCATGTCAACGGTGTGCATTTTTCTAAGGTAAACATCAACATTGCACCATCATCTTCTTCACTTTCACTTGATATTGACACTGGCAAACATTTTGATGAAGATTTAGATGACCAACTTTGTTTGGTGTAGATTTATCTCAACTGATGTTGTCACTTGGCCTTGTCGGTGTGTGTAGAATGTCGTTTTTGGATTTCACATTCTCACCATGACGCACTTACTTTTTCCTTCACATTGCAAACCATTAGAAAATGGTTCTCCTTACCAAAGCCTTTGCATATCTGTCCAATGGTTGGATATTTACCTTTGTGTGGAAACAATCCACACCTGAAACAAAACGTCTTTTTCCTTGAAGACATCTCCTTGTGTCCTTCAGCTTTGTGTTTCTGCTTGCTTTTCTTGTTCAGGACTGACTCGCTTTGGGCACCTCTGACTTCCATGTCAGCAGCTTTTTGTTGAGAATGCTCTTCAGCTCTTGCAGCCATGAGAAATCACTCCAAACTAGGGGTTCCCCTCAGCATTCGTCACCTGAATGAATCCGCCAGGCCTCCATTATTAACTCTGAGACGTATTGCTTCTTCACCAATAAATTCATTGAATCTACAGTGTTTGATGATCACATCCAGTCTCTCAACAAATTTGTCTGTGTTTCCACCAGCTCTTTATTATTCTTGACTGAATATGTACCTTTCGTAATCTACATTCGCCATTGGATTGAGCTTGAGAGTGAAGGTTTCTTTAAGTTGATGATTTATAACTCCATCAGCTCGCAGCATTTCCTCATTACTTCTTTTACACAATCACAAGCAAGATTTTGGGGTATTTGATCATCTTTATGTTATCTGTATCTTCTTGTACATCAATGAAATCATCAAATGACTCCATCCAAGCAGTTCATCTACTGCAAATATTTTACTTTTTAGCGGTATCAAATGGTGGTGATTTTGGAAAGATGACAGCATTATAACCATTTGTAGGACTTACTGACATTGACATTGGAGGGCTCTCCAGCTTCACCTGCCATCCATCAGGACCAGTACCATTTATACCATCAGTCAGGCTCTGTGATGTGCTGGTCTTTGGGTCATCTTTTAGAACTGCAGGAAATGTGGCCTTTTCTTGACATCCAGTGTAAAACGAGCCTTCTACCGTGCCTTTCACCACTTCAGGTAAGGATGGCTCCATAAGCCCATCCCCAGACTCTTCCCTTGGGCCACTTACCAGTGCTGCGGTATGATGACTCTCTTTAATCAGTTCTGGTAAGCAGATGACCTTTCTTTGTATGGTAATTTCTGCATATTCAGGTGTACTTTTGTGCTTCTTGACACCTGGTTGATCTTTGCTTTGCAGTGCTTCTGTTCTCAATGTTATTGTGTAATGTGCTGTTGCTATTTGCTGGACTTTCAAAACCTGGTTGCATCTGCCTTCAGCAGTAGCACTCTTTGTACTGGTTAGCTTAATATTGTGTAGTAGCGCGGTACCCCACTGTATGGCCTTGCTAGTGATTTCTTGGCGAATGATGCATAGACTTCTTGGTAAAGCTTTATTTATCTTCAAGTGCGTCACACCAGCTGGAGCCGTGCTTCGACCACACATATGCCAAAAGTTGATTTGACGCTTCGATGGAGGCACACGAGGCATGCACAAACAGTTTGCTTGGACCACAGCAAACTGTCTGGGAGAGAACTGTCAGGGTTATTTGTCTGTCTGTAACCGCAAACTCAACATTACAAACCTGCATTGACTTCTAATACTTATGTCAGAGCTCCACGGACTTCTTCAGGAGCCAACAGGGTTCCGTCATTCATACTCACATGACACTACAGAGTGATATAGAGTGGAGTGGTGTAGACTGGAGTGGAGTAGAGTGGAGTGGCATATAGTAGATTAGCATAGAGTGGAGTGGCACAGAATGGAATGTAGTAATTGAAACAAACATAGAGCGAAAGTGTGTGCATGACTGTAGATGTAATGTGTCAGGAATATACATTATGAGGTTTAAATAGTAATTTGTGAATGTATGTATGAATAGTGTAAAAAGTGATAAAGTTATAAGTTTAAAAAAACGTCATTATGTATTGTGCTGCGGTATACTACAGTAAATTCACATTATACCGCGGCACATGTGGATTAGAAGTCAGTATGTGATTGGCTAATGGATGTGTTTACCAAAGGTTGTTCACTACCTATTACCACTTTATTAATGTGGTAAAAGGTAGGTAAGTGTGTTTATCACTTTCTATATATTTTTCCAGCAGTTTAGAAAGAACTGCACATTTTTTAAAAATGTTTTCAAGTAACACTGTCATTTGAGGAGAATACCGCACTGCTCTGTTTTATGCATATTTAAATATGTTACAAATAGCAAATACACTGTAGTACAGTATATTTATAAAATATAGGGGCAGCGCCACTTTCCCTGCGCCCTTTAGCACCCGCACCATGTGTTTGCAGTATTTAAAATATGGCACACCATGGCGCAGGGTAGGGGGCAATAGTGTCATTTTTCATTATGCTATTGATGTACTCTGCAGGAGTAGTGCCAAAATATTGGTGCTACTCCTGCAGAGTACATAGGCCTCCATTCTAAAGAATGGAAGCTCCCTTTTAACACCTGCTCTTGAGCAGGCATTAAGGGGCATATTTATACTCCGTTTGCGCCGAATTAGCGTCGTTTTTTTCGACGCAAATTCGGCGCAAAACTAACGCCATATTTATACTTTGGCGCTAGACGCGTCTAGCGCCAAAGTATGAGTAAAGAGCGTCATTTTTTAGCGTGAACGCCTTCCTTGCGTTAATGAGATGCAAGGTAGGCGTTCCCGTCCCAAAAAATTACTGCGACGCAAATGCGTCGTATTTATACTCCCGGGCAAAAATCACGCCCGGGAGTTGGCGGGGCAGAAAACCCCGCATTTGCGCCACTTTTTAACGCCTGGGTCAGGGCAGGCGTTAAGGGACCTGTGGGCTCAAAATGAGCCCACAGCTGCCCTCCCATGCCCCCAGGGACCCCCCCCTGCCACCCTTGCCCACCCCAGGAGGACAACCAAGGATGGAGGGACCCATCCCAGGGACATTCAGGTAAGTTTAGGTAAGTATACATTTTTTATTTTTTTAAAAAATTTTTGGGCATAGGGGGGCCTGATTTTTGCCCCCGTACATGCCACAATGCCCAATGACCATGCCCAGGGGACAGAAGTCCCCTGGGCATGGCCATTGGGCAAGGGGGCATGACTCCTGTCTTTACTAAGACAGGAGTCATGTAAATGGCGTCTGGGCGTCGTTTAAAATGGCGCAAATCGAGTTAAGACGTTTTTTTGCGTCAACCTGACTTGCGCCATTTTTAAGACGCCCTAACGCCATTTTTCCCTACGCCGGCGCTGCCTGGTGTACGTGGTTTTTTTCCACGCACACCAGGCAGCGGCGGTCTGCTTGCGCCGGCTAACGCCATTCAATAAATACGGCGCCCGCATGGCGCTTCAGAATGGCGTTAGCCGGCGCAACATTTTTTGACGCTAAACTGCGTTAGCGCAGTTTAGCGTCAAAAAGTATAAATACGGGCCTAAAAGTGCCATAAAAAATGGCGCAAGGAAATCTCATAGATTTCCTTATGCCATTTTTCCAGCTCCCCTAAAGGGGAACGCCCCCTTTGCATGCATTATGACTGGCGCAGGCATAATGTAGCACAAAGGGTTACAGGATGGCGCAATGCATGCATTGCGCGACCCTATAAATAAGGCGTGGGAATTTTGGCCTCGTTGGGCCACATTAACGTAAAAAACAATGGCGTTAATGTGGCGCAAGGTGGCGCTAGGGTATTATAAATATGCCCTATAGTGTCTTATGGTGTAGTTTTAATTTGTAACACTTTTTTTTTTATACATTTATTTTAAGTACCGCAGTAGTCCTGAGGTATTACTGTGGTACTCTGTACATGTTTTTTTTAAATATCTAGAAAGTTTTAACTATGTTCTCTACTTATTCCACTTTAATAGAGTGGTAAAAGGTAGGGAAAAAATATCAGACCTAATACTTACATATATTTGATGGTGTAACACAGAATGCAGCCGTCCAATGACTTAAAACCCAACTTCCCACCAAACCTCAAGAGAGCTCCGTAGAATGATCAAACTGGACCTTTCTGATTTTAAGTAAATGAGACCAAGTGCCTTTATGGTCAAATGGAATTTCCAGATAGGTAAAAAATGGAATGCACATTAGTTTTTCACCATTAACAAAATGTGGCGTTGGATTAGTATGTGTGTGCCCCATAACCATAGTATGTGACTTTCACAGTGTTTGTCATTAGTCCCAGTTCACTCATAAATAAGATAAATCTGTTTAACAACTTCTGTATCCCCACCCCATTTCTCAACATCAGAATGCAATTGTCCGCTTATAACATAGCAGGTAGTTTTCTCAGACCCCTGGGAGTGTCTGCCTCCCCAATGTTAAAAAAAAAAGTGTCCAGATCATTAGTATATAAAAAAAAGAGAAATTGAGCTAGCACACACCCTAGTCTAACAGCACGCTTCATTTTAATGGGATAGGTATATTGCCCATTGACTCCGTACCTTATACATCCTGTCACTTCCTCGTGCATGTGGGCCAAAAAGTGAGCCAATGCTATTTCCACACCCATGTCCAACATTTTGCCCCAAGGTTTCCCTCTGAGGGTCAAAGGCTGAGATGAGATCCATAAAAGCTAAATGGAGACAACCATTTTTGCTTGTGTGTATTTGCTGGTAATTAAATGATGAGTTAAACATTGTTCTAC
The DNA here is from genome assembly GCF_031143425.1 of Pleurodeles waltl. NCBI lineage: Eukaryota > Metazoa > Chordata > Amphibia > Caudata > Salamandridae > Pleurodeles > Pleurodeles waltl. The sequence goes on from NC_090451.1 coordinate 583,945,677, forward strand.
ACTACCTAGGCCCTATCTAAATCCAAACTGTACTACAGAAGATCTACCTTTTTCTGCCACCCAGGTCTCCACTCGATCCATCATAATCCTGCCCAAAATTTTGCTTGTCAAATCAAATAAAGAAATGGGGTTGTAACATTGAGGGTCTGCTCTACCGCCAATCTTAAAGATAGAAACAATGATGGAGTTTGACTGTGATTTAGGTGGGACTTCAATAACAGTGCTCCTTAAGATAATAATGATGAGTGGTGCCCATAAAGCAATGTTATTTTGAAGAAGTTCAATTGGTACTCCATCAGGACCGTGGGTCTTGATTTTTGGCACTCCGTTCAATCTCTGATTCAACCTATTCTAGGGAAATTGATAGCAGAACCGTACATAACCATTGGGGACTGGTCACTGTAGTATCTAGATGATTATAGATGTAATACAACTATCATATTCCTAGAAAAGCGTTCAACCCTTTTATGAGACAAGATGGTAATATCAGAGAGGACATTATAATTATCTACAGAATAGGGGGCATTGACCATTTTCCAAAATAAACAAAAATCATTCTGTATGCTAGCTTCATGGAAATTCTCCCAGGCTTCTTGCCTTATCACTGCTTTCCTATTAAAAATTGCTTACTGATAGTCCAATCTGCAAGATCTCACCGCCTCCCTCCCCACGGGAACCTGTTTCAAGGCACACACAAGGTCTTTATGGGCCTTCAAAAAAGCTTTATCAAACCATTTTAGAGGTGTGACTTCCCTAGCTTTTTTTTATCAGATGTCAAAAGCTCTTTGATAGTGTGACTGATCCCATTAAATGGCCACACCATACACTTGGAGCCTGACTCACGATCTAAACAGAATGCAGACCGCTAAATCAAGTAATTATTAATGATTGTTTGCAACTAGATAATGCCTGTAAAGAACATTAATCATTGAGGGAAGGCATCCTAAGGATAAGAGCTAGAGTTTTTCCTGCGCCTTCACCCTTTTCAGATCTCCTCTCATGTGCATATTTATGCATAATTTTGTGTTCCGGTTCCACTCATTCTTTGTTATTCCATAAATAATGTTTTATCTACCCCCAGGTTACTAGATAAGTGTGTGTTTGCGTGCTGTTTGTGAAGATTTCTAAGTTAACGTTCACGTCTTTACAGCCTATAATATCTTTCTGTGCCCCAGCATGTGTCAATATAGCATTACCCCTAGTATACACCTTAAAGTCTTCACACAACACCGAGTATCACAGCCAGCCTGTATTATCATCAAGCAACTGAGCAATATGAGGTCACGTTTCATCAAAGAACACATAGTTGTGTTAGGCCATAGATGAGAAGTTTCAACCAGTAAGACAGGGCAGCCCCACTGGAGTAGAGATGATCATAACTTCTGGGGAATGGTCTGATAGTATACAAGGTAAGTATGTAAGGTCTGATAAGCAGAGTGCACTTTCAGCTGCAATAAACCAATTATCTAGTTCTTATGGCTGTCATGAACTGATAAATAAAATTGATTTGCTGGTGTTATCCCTTTCTTTTTTGCGCTAGACGTCTAACCATTTAAACTAGTGAAGTAAGGGCCGCAACTGGTGTAAATGCCCTTGTTTCTGGGCCCTATTCCATCTAGCATTGGATCAATAGCTAGATTAAAGTCACCACCAGAAATTATTTGGTTTCATTAATGTTTATGCAAACACAGTGCTACTTGTGGGAAGAATTTTGGGTCTTCGATGTTGGGTACATAAACATACACTTGTAGACAACGATGTTCACAATGTTTACCATTCACAATTATTATGCTACCTTCTGGATTAGAGTAGATACCAAATTAAAATCACCAAACCACGAGAACAGGTGCTGTATAATGCAAAACAGTGATTGTCACCCCTCCTGGCAGTGTAGTTTTAGGTTTTCTTGGGGGTCGAGATGCACCTCTTTTCGAAATGTCCAACATGTATTTTAGACTGTCAAGGAAAGCCGGCAGCAGCCTACCTTTCCCAGAAATATTGATGCCCCTGACATTCCAAGTACTACATTTAACATTATGATTTGTAGTTTCAGCCATAGAGTGATAAATCAGTTAATAGCTAGCCTCACAATATTGAACATACCAATAAGCTATTTAGCTGTTCCAATGCAAGTTGAATGTACAAGTGACAAACCCCATTAAACAAAACCTCCCTCAATCACTCACACTGAAAACCCAAACACCCAGTGCTAGACCTCCCTATGAAGTGAACTAGAAACGATTCATAAAATAGGTGTCTGATGTGCACTACGTGGTGTGTGCCATCCCACACCACCTGTCTTCAACCATTCTCCAATATTATCAGGGGGCCCTGTAAGAGGTAGGATATCATCTGGTTAATGCCTTACTACTTACCTATGGGAGATAGGAGACAATTTCAGGAAAGTAAAAGGTACCAATTAGAAAAGCGTAATAATAGAATTGATTCAAATACATCACCACACTAACATAAGTGAGTAAAGACTGAAAAAATACAGAGACCAAATGAGACAAGAAAAGAAAAAGAAAGACCCATTAGCTGGATTATCATTCAATATCACTCTTTTCTGATTGCGAGGAAGCTGGTCCTACATCAGCCCCCGTGGCCTGTTGCTATTTTGCATGCCTTTCAGAGAGAACACATAGATTTTCTGGCTCCATCATAGAATATGTTAGTTCCAATTGGCACAGCATTTTCCTTGCATTAGTGATTTTGCATCTGGCATCCAGGACTACAAGTGTGAAATCTGGGTAAAAGGATATTTTTGCTCCTCGATAATTGAGCTCACCTTTTTCCCTTGGTAAGTGCACCAATGTGTCTGTGTCTTTGTATTTTCAAAGCTTTGCAATTTTGAGGCACCCTGGAACATTTGGGTTGTTTAGAGGCCAAGGATCTGTGGGCCCAGTCCATGATGAAATATTGGGAAAACTGTTCTTTTCCAAAAATGTTCACTAGAAGAGTTTCTACATTTCTAGTATTGTAAAGGTGATGGTCTCAACAATTCCAAGAATCTGAATGTTCTTAAGCCTTGATTGCACCTCAAGGTCTTCACCTTTAGCTTTAGTGGACCTCAGTCTTTTGAAAATGTATGTATGCTTTCTTTTCATTTAGTTAGTGTGGTCTTCAAGATCAGAGATATGTGTTACACCTCATCTTCCATTTGATCAATTTATTGTATGACTTTTTCCATCTTTTGGTGAACTACTTTCAACTTATTTTTATCAAAAAGAGTAGAGTTTTCATGTCATCCATTGTGATGGCTACATTGCTGTGCACCTATGTAGTGCCATTCACTTCCACTAGATCTGCAATTTTAGTAGTTTTGCTGCTCTCAAAGTGGAGTTTCAATTGCTTTGCATCCAATTTGCCCACATGGTCTCTTTTTGTTGTGATTATTAATGCATAGTAGTTGAATTACTCAGGCTATGCTTCTTGTACCAAAGTTTCACAATGAGATCTAAGAGTTATTGACTGCTGCTGCATGTACAGCTTTTATTTCTGAGTGTTAACAAGGTTGTTCTGGATCAGCTCATAGATACCTATGCCATCACATTTGCACAGAATTACCATTACGTAGACCAGAATTGTTATCAGTTGTGTATACCAGCACCAGGGCACTGCACTGTACACACTAACGTGGCCAGTATTAACCTGAGCAGTCTAGACAGCCTGCTTTTAATTTGGACCCATATTTGGATTTATTTTAAACAGGAAACTGATGGCCTCCGATTGGGGTTGAAGACTCATGGTCCAACCACACCCTGGAGAGGTGGTATCTTATTAGTCTGGTATTTGTGTTGTGTTTTAGGTTATAGTTCATGTTAGTTTCTCTTGTAGTTGTTTGATGTGCGTCCACTATGACAAAATCTGATTTATTGAAATGAAAAGAGATCTATATATTGAACATATATCCAAAGATGTAAAGATGCTAGAAGACAAAAAAACAACTTAACTTTAAAACCAGGGGGCAGAGAGATGAGGCACAAAGGGAAAAATAGCAGGAGACAAGAACACAATTTCAAAATAGAAGATTGTTCTCAAGTTCAGAAATATGCCGCAGAAGACAGTCAGAAAAAGTTTGGCTGCAGCATAGGTGAAGGATCTTCCTCCCCATCTGTCTCTCCGGAATCTTAGGCAATAAAGGAAAGACATCTCCCCTGTGATGATCTTAGTAATCTGGTAGGACAATACGAGTGAAATCTATCCCTTATGAAATGATGACCTTGATTATGTAGTGCACGACGGACAATGCAGAGGGCCTTAAAAGCAATTCTCTTTCTCAGTAGGAGCCAATATAACTTTTTATAGCTACTCTGACACCAAACGGTAAGATGAAATATATCTAAGCTAAGACATACAGCAGTGGTTTGTGCTGTTAGCAGTTTGGTTAGGGATCTTTGATGTATGTGGAGGTGAAATGCATTACAGTAGTCTAGCCTAAAAGCGATTACGGCTCCAACAACAGTTTTCCTGGTCGTTTCAGGTACATAGGAAAATATTTTCTTACAATATCAGATACTATTGAAGCAGGACAAGACTGTCTAATTTTCTTGTGTGCTAAAGGACATCCTTTCATCCAATATTATCCCAAGGGTTTTTGCTGATCTTTCTGAAACAGCGAGAAGGGCCAAGGGGGATGACCACCACTTGTTAGACCAAAGAGAATGGTGACTCCCAAAGATGAGCACCTTCATTTTATCAGCAGTAAGTTTTAGAAAATTATCCTCCATCCAGTTGTTGATAGCCACCATACAGTTCTTGAAAATCTGTGAAACTGAATGCATGACTTCTGGCACTGTATTAATGATAACACACTGTAACCAAAAGACTGAATAAGCCCAGCTAAAAAAGAGGATGTACATATTGAATAATGTAGGGCTAAGGGAGGAACCCTGTGGAACACTGCATGGCAGGGTAAAGGATTAAGAAGTATATTGTCCACATCTGTTGGACTCAGAACTTCCCTCTAGAAAGGAACTGAGTAATCCAAGAGCTTTTATTTTGATGTCCACCTAAGAAAGACTCAGATAACAAAAGGGAAGAGTACAAACAGTATTTAAAATTGTGAACAAGTCTAACATAATGAGAACCGTGGCCTCACCTGCATCACCGATTGATCTAATATTGTCTACTGCTGCCACCAACTCAGGTTCTGTACTGTGTCCACGACCCAAAACCAGTTAGATAGGGATTCAGCCATGTCATGACTGTCAAGTATAGCAGATAGTTCTGACTTCATATGTTATTCCAGAACTTTGGAAAAAATGGCATCAAAGATATGGTGCAATACTTTTTAAGATCCTTAACTTCCAAATTAGCCTTTGCAACTTGGACAATTGCTTCTTTCCAGGCTTGCAGAAAACAGCCAGATAAAATTGCTGAATTGAGAATCGGTGTTAGTGCATACAGACTGCATCATCGACTAGATGTAAACTTTTCAGAGGGCAAGGATCAAGACGAGAACCAGATTTAGTATTCAAAATAAGGGCCTTCACTTTGGAATGTTAAGCTGAGAGAAGGCAGAAAGTGCAGTAGAATTGAGATCCTCTTAGGGTTTAGAATTAAATCGCTTCAGCTGCGGGGGTTGAGAGACTCAAAACAGTAACTGAACAAGTATTATAAGATTTGGTCAATTATAAAATAAATTGGAGTGAGCTCTGCTTGCTCCATCTCCTGAATGTTGGTGAACGCAGACAAAATATTGTGAATCCTTATTTGAGAAAACACAGACAGGTGATCACAAAAAGATGGAAACATGTCCTAATTTGTCCAGTTTTGTGAGCTAGAGAGCAACTCAGCTGTTCTGAGAAGTTCCTTAGTGGGATTTGAGCTGTGTAGATCTTAGCAGTGCAAAACTGGGATTTTTCCTCCTGAAGGAAAGCAAGTTTGTAGTCAGGGATTTGTGACCTATAGTTTTTTATTGAGAGTCATCTGCAGAATGCCATTATGTCCTGTCATTGACATGATTTTCACAAGTGTCTAAGCCTGCCTAAAAACCAGGGGGGTAATGATTTAGAGCATTTTCTGATAAAAGTTTTCAACAGAACAACTAAATTAGATGACTTAGGGCCACATGTACGAAGCATTTTGCACGTTGCAAACAGCGAATCGGGCCATTTGTGAGGTGCAAAATGCAATTTGTACAGACTCATTTTTGCGATTCGCAATTAGGAAGAGGTGAAGCAGTCCCATGTATGATTGTTTTGTGACCGCGAATGCGGTCGCAAAACAATGGCAGTTAGCACCATTTTCAAACTGGTGCTAACCCATCCGCAAACGGGAAGGGGGTCCCATGTGAATGGCCGGAAAACATTTTTTCAGAGCAGGCAGTTGTCCTATGGACCACTGCCTGCTCTGAAAAAATGAAAAGATAACGTTTCATTTTTTGTCTTTGAAATGCATCTCGTTTTCCTTTAGGGAAAACAGGCTGCATTTTTTTTTTTTTAACTGCTTTATCTAAAAGCAGTCACAGACATGGTGGTCTGCTGTCTCCAGCAGGCCACCATCCCTGTGATGGCGGCCATTCCCAATGGGGTCGCAAATTGCAACCTACCTCATGAATATTCATGAGGTAGGTCATTTGCGACCCCCTTGCGAATTGCAAACAGTGTCATTGACACTGCTGTACATCAGGTTTTGTGACTCGCAAATTGCGAGTCGCTATGACTTGGAATTTGCGAGTCGCAAAACCTGAATTTCGTACATGTGGCCCTTAGTGAGCCAGTCCTGATAGTTTGCAACATTGACCTGAGAATCAGTATCACCAATATTAGAAATAGACAACAAAACCTGATCAGACATGTTCACATTCACTTTTTCCAATCCCTAAACTTTGTTCTTAAAGAGGGAACCTTAGGAAAACCTTTGGACAAAGGTAGACAAAGAGAGGAAACAATAGTGCTGTGATCTGACCAAATAAGGGGAATTACTTCCTTGGCCCTAAGCATAGGGTTCTTCATAAAGATTCTATCAAAAGTATGACCAGCAAGGTGGGTGGGTGAATAAAACAATTGCACAAAACCAAAAGAGGACATGTAGTCAATCAAAGAACTAGTATCTTGGGCAAGAAGCTATTTCCCAAAAAATCCGAATGGAAGTTAAAATCCCCCAGAATAGTAAAATTTATTTTTTAGAAGAAAGGTTCTAATAGTGGGTCAATTGAATACATAAAATTAGCGCTAGGTCTGGGTAGGCGGCATAGAAGTAGGTGCAAAAATGTAAAAGTGTCAAAGATTTTCAAGTTTAAAGAAATGGTCTCACACACAGGAAAGTGGAGCGTTTCAATGTGCAACGAAATGTATTGCGAAGGCAACTGCCAACTCCTCACCCAGTTTGTGTTTGCAATCCTGTCACAGAATGCTGTAACTGGCAGGTACTGCTTCTTCTAAATCTGGGTCAGAGAAAACGGATGTCCAATTTAATGAAAATAAAGTCAGGGTTAGGTGACTGGATAAAGTCAGAGAATTCTCTTTGTTTTTTTAATCAGAGAGCACACATTAATTAAAAAATACAATAACATTTTGACAGAACTATTAACTCTATTGGAGGACTGCCCTAGCGAATACTCATCCTATGAGGGTCAACAGACTTACCATTTTGGAAAAATCAGGGCAATTGTGAAACGAGCATAAAGTGCAGCGCAGTTCACAATTAGATGCTAAATCCTCCAGCTTAAACAGGGGCAGAAATGCACAAAAACACCCAAACGTAGATTGAAAAAGGTACTTACCTGCATGGAAAATGTGAGGTTTGGCAACTGATTTAAAAGGAATAGAGGTCTTGGTGAATTGTGCAGTCGGGGCATGGATGTGTTCGAATGGCCTTCAACATATCAGCGGCTGTAGGCATGATGCGGTGAGCGATATAAAAAGCCTACCATACAAAGGGGGTGTGGCAAGGCCATGACCCGTCACATAGGCCACAAACCAAGTGGAAAACAAAATAATCTAACTGGAGTTCAGCAATTCCAACTTGCGATCAGAGGCTCCCAAGTGAGATTTAGAAAAACATAAAATGATTAAAATAGCAATTGTTCCCTTCCAAATTGGTGCTTAAGAAAACTGGAGCCAGGCACCAGAGACCAGCAACTAGTACAGTACAAGAAAATGAAAATACACACCAAGGAACAGTTAGTAAATCTATGCTGCACACCAGCATGCAGACAATATTGAAAATTAAGTTAATGTATAATAAGTATTTGTGTAACTAGCAGTAGTAGAGATACTTTATTCGGCAACTTAAAGACATAAAAGCACAAAGCAATCAACAATATAAAATTCATGAAAACGCTGCCAATAATATAATACAAGTAATTAAAAATATACATAACATAAATGAATATGGCACATAGCACGTGCAAAATAAAATAATTAAAATACTTTTTTATCCCCTCAGCTTTTTCCTCATTCTGAGGGTTCCTGACAAAAAACTCGAAACTTCATAACTTATCAATGGGCTCAATGGGCTCAAAAGCATCTGCGGATTTACCAGGGCAGGTCTTGCACAAACGGTTCCCCTTATAACGGTCGCAGGGTGCCATAGTGACTACAAAATAATATAAAGTGAAACGTTGTCACATGAGCAGGGGTCCAGTTCGTCTACTCTGCAATAGACACTAGGAAAAGCAAAAAGCCAGTGAACTAAATGAAGCCTGAACCTTGTTAACAGAAACTGATAGTGGGCGTTAAGGGCCATTGTAAGATAGTGCTCTGGGGATTTGCCATCTTTATTAGCATATGTGCCCTCACTGACTGTTTCATGCTTTCACTTGCCTCCCTCTCAGCCAATTTATGGTCATCAAAGATTTTCTTAAAGCGTTTTAGATCTTCCTTAACAATAGCCCTTGGGTTATCAAAACGTTCTGGACCTCCCTGGGTGTTTAAGGTGGTCTTAACATAAGTGAGCCATTGGATGCAGGTTTGAAAGTTCCAAGGACAAATAATCCTCAATCACTGCCTGGTTAAATTCTAAGTCCGGATTCCCCCATATCCTAAGCCATCTCATAACAGGAGAAAGAGCCACTAGTTCCGCAATGCAGCCCAACCCAACTTCTTTGTGTAAACCATAGGGGGTGACTCCCTAGGAAACAGCTAGTAGTCTATGAAAGAAGCTGTTTCCCGCTATCTGTAGTTCACTGGGATTCTTATAACCCCATACATCACTCCCATAGGTCGTCATAGGGATACATTTAGCTTAATACACCTTCAGCAGGGCCTGAACTGGCTTTGACCCCAGGTCCTTTACAAAATCAAAAGTAGGTCCCACAGCTCTGGACAGGATGTTTCTCTTAACTTTCCTTCGAGGGACCATGAGAGAAGAAACCCCAAATAGGGGAAGGTAGTTTTTCTGGTCAGTTCTGTACCACCCCCAAATAATTTATTCCTCACTTTATTTCCTGGCCACAACACCATGGTATGTGACTTGGAAGAATCAGTACTTAGGTCACTCTCCTCCATTAAACTCATAAATGCATCAAGCAAATGCTGAAGACCCACTGGTGGCCTCACCATCAGCACGGCATCATCTGCTTATAGAAGTGCAGGGATGAGTATGGGGTCGGGCCGGGTAATGTCCTTGCACGCAGCACTTAAAATGGGTCCCAGTTGATTACTGTAAAGGGTAAACAATAAAGGGGCTAAAATGCACTGTTTCCTCAGCCCTCTTTGAAATCTCATACGGTCAGCAAGAAGACAATTCATATTATAACTGAGGCCCATAACTCCCAGTGAAGCTCCATTAAAAAATAGTATATTCCTATCAATACCTAGATTTCTAAGCTGCCCTCAAAGTTTAGACCTGTTCACTCTGTCAAAAGCTGATGTGAGGTCCATGAATGCCAAAAATCCTTTACCCCTCTTGGCTAATGTATGCTTCCCACTAATCAGCTGTAAATTAATACATTGGTCAATGGTCCACCTTCCTGCTCTGAATCCATATTGGAGGATAGAGAGGACATGATTATGTTCTAGCCACTCATTCAATCCTGCTAAAACAACCTTCCCCAAGATATTCACTGTGGAGTCTATCTGCGAAATTGGCTGATAACATTGGGGGTCCGCTCTTGAGTCCTTTTTAAATATCGGCTCTATAGTTGAACCAGATCAAGATGGCATGAGGCCGGTAGATCTAATGACATTAAATACCCTGGTTTGTATTTTTGCTCGTAATGAAAGGTCTGCCTTGTACACATCTGCAGGAGCACCATCCAGGCCAGGAGATTTATCACTTGACATGGATGCAATCAAATCATATACCTCCTTCTCCTTAATCAATAAAAATAAGTGCTCCCTAGAGGGGTCCTGAGAGGTATTAAGGCCCTCTCTCACTGTGTACGTGGCCTGATAATGACTGATCCACATAATTGGGGGAATTATACAATCCGTGACTTCAGACCTGACACCTCTAAACACAGGTCTCTTGAGTAACTCACAAAACTTTGTGCTATTGTTTAAAACACCTTCAAAGCCTGGTTCTTAAGTTCCTTTTTCAATAGTTATATTACAGATTTATAGGTCTTTCTGCACTCTTTTATCCTGGACCTATGTTTTGGACTTTGTTTAGGTCCATTCTCCAATTTGTATGGGCTATTGTGTATGCTTTTTTAATGTTAGGCAGTATGGCATGTTTTAACTATTTTTAGGTATTTTGAGTTGTTCCTTAGAGTTCTTTTGGGGTGCATTTGTTTTCATGGTGGCTTCTTATTTCTTTTACAGGTTTTGTATTCGAAGTTGAGATTCTATTTATGGAAGGTGGCTGCTTTTTATTTTTTTCATACAAGGAATAACAGTTGGGACTTTTTAACCAAATGTTTGTTTTATTTATTCTTATTTTTTGCTGTTTCCCTGGAGACTTTTTGTTCTCTTTTTTAATCTTTTTTGGGTTTCAAGTGTTGTCAAGGATTTTATTTGTTCATATTGATTGTATATAATGTTTTTGTTGTTTTTGGGCTACATTTGCTATGTATTTTTGATGAATTATGTTTTGTTATGGATGTTGTTTATGGAGAATTTCATCTACAAAATCATGAGTAATTCTGTTTTTAGTTATGTATTTGTTGGGTTGGATATTATTAAAAAATACTGTGCTTGCTAACATTTTGATATTCCTGAATTATGTGTAATTTTATTCGGTTATATTATGAACAGTTTTTATTTGAGTGTGGATTTGTATCATTTTCTGGACTCCGCAGGCCACTGTAACTGTAACTTGTGGTCTGTTCTCATTTACTGTGATTATTCTTCTAAAGGGATTCAAACATGCTCGTCAAGTGAGTTTATAATTGTATATACTTTTTTCCATTATTGCGGCCTTCTTGCATGTGCCTCGGATCTGTAATCCCTGATTACACAAATCTTTGGTGAATTTTCACTAATAAGTCCAGGCACAAAACGTCCCAACCATCCTTTCTGTTCTGATGAGACCTGGTTACCCTTCCAGGTCAAAACATAATTGACACACAAAGTATAAACAAATGTAGACAACATGCAGCCAAGAGGGCATATGGACTAAATTCAACGTTTTTTGTCTAAAGAAACTCACATTATCTTTTCTGTTATATACTGATTTACTTTGTGGTTCTTTGTCTCCTGGGGGTCACTGTGCACACAAGTAGTTTTCTCTCTTTATAATAATATTTTACTGTAATTATCTAGCTAAATGATCTTGATATAAAATCCAAAAAAAGAAAATATGTTGGTCTTCAAATTAATCATTGTATATTTGCATTAGATGCCATGTTATTCTAGCATATTCATTTTTATTTTCATTTGAATGATACCTATACGTGCCATTGTTAAGTTAAAGCAGTTTTCAGTATATTACTTGTTTTAGCTGGAGGTGGATATGAGAAATAATAATTGTAAGCATTTTTTTATTAATCTGAATGTATGTTTAATTGTTTATTTAATGTTTATTCTGAATGATAAAACAGGGAATAACATTATAAAATTGTATAGGGTTCTCTTGTTTAATTAACTTATTTCAGGTTCTAGATGCATTTGTTGCATTTGTTTAGTTTGGGTATTTTGGTGTTAGTCTTGCTAGGGATTGTTCTAGCCTTAGTTTAATAGCTGTGTTCTAAGTTAAGTATTGTTAGAAACTGGCAGAGTGTTAGGTGGCTTCTTCAAATGCTCTTTGCAAGGAATTGTGCCACCCTTCCACTGAATTGTTAGTTTTTGCTTCATTAGAGATGGTGCTCTCGTAGGCATTCTACCATGGATGTGAAATTTTGGTTGGTTCCTGCGTCGTGATCAGTGCAAAAGACCAAACAAAGTATCTTTGAAATAGCCCATTAGAGTTTACTTTCCTTTATTGATAGCTTGTTAATTCTATTAGCATGTCATAGTGTTTGGTTACTTATGTGCCAGGGGCATAGGCTAAGGCCATTATTGTTTTATTTCAGTAAGTGCCTCTATATGATTTTGTTGAAGTGGCAGTAGCACACTTTTATTGCTGTGTGTGGTAATCTTTCAGGATGTTTAAATCAATACTTTTCAGCAGGGATTATAATTATTCGTTTTTGTTTGATTAGTGTTCAGAGTTTGTATTATGTTGCAATTTTGCTCATTTTGGCAGCAGTGCATACATCAGAGGGACATTTGTTTTGGGAAATTGGCCATGAATAGTGTAGTTTTGTGTAAATAGTGGTAGAGATGATTTAAATGTGACATTCATAATCAATCGAGGTACTGTAACAAGATTAGTAAATTATTGTTAGTTGCATATACAATGATCTTTTGTCATTATTTTATTGTCACGTAAGAAGACATTTTAGAAATGTTATTTTTAAATGTTCGGGGATTGTATTTCGTCAAGTGTTCTGGGTGCTCTTGGTCTTCCTCAAGTGATTCTTGATATTTTTGTTTTCAATAGTGATATATTTTGGATGCTTTCTGCAGCAATGTTTTTTTTTTGATGTTTGTGTTTCTTAGTTTTCTGCATCTGACTGTGATACTTGTGTTCTTGATTCTCGATTATGTTTTTGTATGTTCAGGGGTGTGGAATTTATTAAAATATCTACTTGTCCAGGGGACAGGTTGCTTCTCAAATCTACTTGTCCTGTAAAAAGATCTACTTGTCCCTTTGGTGCCATGTAGTGTGGCGACAAATTATGGCAGCAATCTCATTATGTAAGAGCTCTGATAATAGCCTCTCTGATTATGCCAAGGCTACTACCATAGCAGGGCTTGAATACTTGCAGTTTCAATCCCTACTGTAGCAATTTCCTTATTTTGCCACCTTTCTGCAGATCTGCATACTGGGGCTGGAGGAAGCAGTAAGCAATAGTTCCAGGGCTGGAATGCCTTTGAGTCTGCAAAGCTACTAACCTGCATGTTTTAAAGATTTTCACCAGCTTCTCTCTAATATTTTCCCATAATAAGAAAGGTTGGACATTTACTCCTGACAATGGCAGAATTAGAACTTCTTCCAGGGTTGGGAAGAAAGTGGCCGGAGGGAAAATGAACTTGCAAATGCTCAATAGATTTTCACATGAGCAAATCTACACATGCGTATTTACCCATGCTAAAATACAGTTCACAAATATTTTATAGGGGTACGACATATACCATGGGTGCACTTTTGTGACATTCTTTAAGAATTTGGGGCCACATGTAGGTAGGCTCAGATTTGCGACCCGCAAATTGCGAGTCAGAGCGACTCGCAAATCCGAATGTAGGATGGTGTCCCTGACACCATCTGTGATTCGCAAGGACTTCGCAAATGCCCACCTAGTGAATAATCATGAGGTGGGTCACAATTTGCGACCCCCTTGCGAATAGCGGCCCTCACAGGGATGGTGGCCTGCTGGAGACAGCAGACCACCATGTCTGTGAATGCTTCCTTAAAGGAAAACGAGATGCATTACAAAAACGAAAAATGAAACGTTTTCGTTTCATTTTTTCAGAGCAGGCAGTGGTCCGCAGGACCACTGCCTGCTCTGAGAATTTTTTTTACATTGACATTCACAATGGGGAAGGGGTCCCACGGGGTCCCCTTCCCTTTTTCTGAAAGTGTTAGCACCCATTTGAAATGGGTGCAAACTGCAATCGGTTTACGCCAGCGTTCGCGGTCACAAAACAATCCTACATTGCACTGCGAGTCGCAATTAAGAAGGGAACACCCCTTCCTAATTGCGAGTCGCAAACCCGTTTTGCGATTCGGTAACCAGGTTACTGAATCGCAAAACTAGGTTTGTGCATCGCAATGTGCTTTTTGCACGTCGCAAGCAGCGAAAGTCGCTGTTTGCGACATGCAAAAAGCTACCTACATGTGGGTCTTGGTCCCTAATTAGGTCTGGTGTTAACAAAGACATTTTGTTTTTATTAAACTTCTATTTCTCTCTCTTTCGGCTGGCTTTACTGTGAGTGATCGCATTCTGCTCTTCCACAAGGAGCATATTGGCACACAAAGTAGTTTTGTTCAGTGTCAGGAACTACAGTGGCAATCAGTGACGTAACAAAACTGGAGGGTGCCCCTCTCCAGACTCACTCAGGGCAGGTGCTGTGCTGAAGGGGCCCCCTGGAGGGCGGCTGCGGGCCTTTGTTATGCCACTGGTGGCAACGTGTGCTTTTAGAGTTCAAAAACTTTTTGGGTGGTTTTTGCCAGTGTTTGTTACAATGTTGAGGGCCTGGTAGCTCCCACAACAATAAAGTGTTACAAAAGCCATGTCAAAACAAGACACGCATTGATGAAACTAAAAGACTTATAAAAATATGTCAGACCAGTTGGCTTTGTCAGTGTTTGTTTATTTTCATGCTTCCCATATTCGTGTTGAAAATGGTTACACTGATTTTCCATTAGAAATATTTTTGGGAAATACTAGCATGCATCAACACATTTTACTAAATGACACTTCATTTGCATCTAATCAGAGAGCATTCTGGGAGCATTATACTTAGCCTCCTAGCCTAAACTTTTCAAACATGTGTATACAGGTTTTTTGTTTTTTTGTACTGGAACCAACGTCAGTAGTGAAGTGTGATCTTAAAATATTTATTTACAGCACTCACCCTAATAATGAAGGCTTTCAAATAATGAACCATAAATACAAGTTCGAACAGCATTATCTTTTGGAAACACATTACCTCAACTGCAGAGCATTCCACTCTCTGTAAACAGGCAGCCAAAGTGTTTGTGCTGCAGAGGGTTGGGCCTACTTGTCCCAAGGACAAAGTAAACATAAAAACTTGTTGCCCTTGACCCCAAACAAGATGTCCATAGGAATTCCACATCCCTGATGTTGATATTATTTATGTCAATATTATGTCAGACAAGCATTCTACCTCCAATTCCATCTTCATTTTGCCTTACCACTGGCTATTCAGCAGATATGTATGGCTCAATGGTTTCTGATGGAGTCCAAGGACCTTTTGGATCATTATATAGGCTCCAATAGTGAAATATGGCAGAGTGGTGAAGAATGGCCTGACTGAGCCTGATGGAAGAGGAGCCTCTGGTGTGGGCAGGGCCGTAGGGTCTTTTAACACCATGACAGCCAGTAAGGCCTTACAGAATCAAGGTGGAGCCCATGGAATCCAGACTGACATGAGTGACAGAGAGAGAGAGTGGTACTCAGCAGTGTTGGATCACAAGAGAGGGGGCTCTATATGTGTCGCTAGGCTATCTGGGAGTAGAAGAGCTGTCAGTGGTCACCGCACCAAGGGCCAGCTTATAAAATTGTTGAAACTCTTGGATCTGAGTGCTGGTCCAAGAGCTTATAGGGGGCTGGAAATTGACAAGAACACAGCCAATGTAAAATTGGCTATTTACACTGTGGTATCAGAATCATCAGGGTAAACTCTGGGGAATAGTTCATCACTTCCCTCTAAAAATGATAAGAGGACCCAGTTTACTGGCACACTGGGGAATCGTGTAGCTGCTATTGTGGATATTGAGGCTGGGGCTGTGGACTGAAAGCTCCCACCTAAGGACTCAAAACACCTATCGCAGGCAGACAAATAGCCAGCTAATCAGTCTATTTCTTCCTTCCCTTTGGTTGAAAGGACTTATGTGAGTGGCTCAGCAAACTTAGGGGCATATTTATGAGAAGGTTGCCTTGAGTCATGTAGTGTAATGAAATGCTGGTGCAAGCAATAAGCCATATTTAAAAAACAACGCATCTTCAAAAATGTGTTTTTTGTAAGGTTTGCGTGGGGCAAAAGCTGCACTGTATTCAGCTCTGTCACACATTATTTAATATATGCAATGTAGGCGTTCACCTGCAAAATCAGATGCAACTGTAACACAGTAGTATTTATGGATGTAGCACTGCATCATGCAATGTATGGAAGTGAAGCTAGAAATGATCCAGAATTGCTGTGCATCGTCAAACCAGGTGAAGGAAATGATGCAGTGGCTATGGTATAAAAACATTAACATCACAAATTACTTTAACAAGCTCATGTACACCATAGAGGCCGTCATACTGCAACTCAGAGTAGCCAGGAGACCACTACCACCACAACATAGGTAGAGAAGGATTAGGGAGCGTGTTTTCCAGCAGTGCATATCCCTCATTGACCTCAGAGAGGAGAATGTCATACAGTTCTACCGACTCAAGAGGGAGCTCATCCTGAAATAGCTGGAGAAGATTGCATAGTACGCCACAGTGGACCATAGGGTATGTTCATAAATGTGCTGGCTAAATATCCTGGGAGTGCACACAATGCCTTCATCTTCCACCACAGTACCAGTAACAAGTGGTTTCACAATGGCAGACATAGGAATGTCCTACTCATTGGTAAGGAAAACAATAATATACATCATACTAACAAGGAAGTTGTAATGTATGACATAATAGCCATCTATGTGTTTGTGTATGGATCTTGTGCAATGTGCACATAGTGGGAATATCTTACTCCAACATGTAGACAAAGATGTACAATTGTTTCATTCCTTCACTAATCCTGCAATGGAAGTAGCAAAAAATCAACTGTAAGAAGTATTGTGTTATCTCATTCTGTGTAAGTCAACAGAACCACATTTTCTGTACTGGTTAACAAATCAACACATAAGTCAGGTGGCTCAAAGTAAAGTCAATATGAGTAGAAAAGGTACATATTAGATAAGTTTCAGATGTGTGTATGTTCGATTGTGTAGCTAGTCTCAGTAATTAGTTAAAGTTCCACTAAAATAATGGGTTCCTGAGTACTTGTGTCACACATGGCAGAAACTTTGTATGTTGACCAAAGTGCCAGGACCACTAATGGAAAAATAAGTTGTAAATTCCATTTATGCCATGCACTGTAAATGTAGCTTCAAATCATTTATATGTCAAATCTACAAAATGCACATATGCCTATGCCATTCCTAAAATCTTGCTTAAAACATGCACATGACTAAGAACGTACATTGGCATACTTCATCCAATCGACAGTAATGATCCTATATATGTGCTACAGTGTGGGACGTATACAAATAACGGGAGGCAAATCAAATGGACATCAGAGACCTCCCCAGACCTGGCAGAAAGAGCAAAGCGAATGTGGTCCCTTAAACTGAACCTCATACACCCTGAGCAAACAGCACATGCAGCACATGTAGCCTGGGATGAGTTTGTATGGGAATTTCCGGCATCCTGTCAACAACAGTCTTGAGGCGTAAGATTTTACAGTCATGAAGGACCTGCACTCGGATGGCGAACAAAGATACTCAAGTGTAGCTTAAACATTGCCCTTTGCCTTCTTCAGAGAGAGCCTAGAAATGAGGCCTTGAGATCGCTGGTGTCTATCTCCAGAAATGCCTACAGAGGCCATGTGTGTGTATACCAAAGAGACAAGGCAGCCGGGTTAGCAGGAATGCTCCTGCATGCATTTAAGTTAAACAGGCATGCACAGTTCTGAAGACAGTTAAACAGCCTAAGTTCTGCAACATACACCCTCTCCACAATTAACATCTCTGAGTCTACCTGGTATCAATATCTCTCCTGCCATTTTGGGCCTCCGACTTAGAGGCCCATAGACGATGGTCCCTGGGTCCAGGAAAAAACATAAGTTCAAGCACAAAGTATCATCTGCTTTTCTTTTCAATCATGCAAACTGCCTTCTAATCTCCTCAGAAACAGCGAGAAAGAGAATCATTAAGTGTGTGAGTGAGGGAGCACCAGGACTCAATGGCATCCATGCTGCTTTGTACAAAGAGGACTCAGACTTTTGGGCAAAACATCTTTCGACACTCTACAACTGCATACTCGCCACCAACATCATTCTGTAATCATGGAGAGGTTCAATCATCTCCCCAATTTTCAAAGGAGTCTTGATCAATGACCCAGCAAACTATCGACTGATTGTACTTCTAGACATTGAGGCCAAAATCTTTGCAGGGATCTTCTTGAGAGAACTTGAAACCTGGGCTGCTGATAACAACTTGATCCCAGGTTCTCTAAAGGGGTTGTCACAACTGCTAATTTTATGGCTGTATCACTGCTATATGACCAATTTCAGCGTGCCAAAAAATCCCTCTTCCTCTCCTTCATAAACTATAAAGCAGCGTTTGATCGAGTGGACAGAGGGAAATTATGGTCTAAACTTGCAAAATGGGGCATCCCGGCCTACCTGTTAAAAACGATAGCCCTTCTCCACACCAATACTTAGGTGAGGGTCAAACTAGGTGATGGAATAACACCTTTCCAACCTCGCAGCATCTGCGACAGGGATTCATGTTTGCTGCTCTTCTTTTAACCTTTTTTGGCAGACCTACCGGCGAGACTGGACAAGGCAAACTCGCATTCACCAAGACTTGGGAAAACTGCCATGGCATGCCTAATGTATGCCAATGATCTCATTCTATTCAGCCACACCAGAATAGGACTCCAGAGGCTACTCAACACAACAGATGAATTTTCAGAACAAAATGCTCTTCTCATCAACCTGGGGAAATCAAAAATCATGTCCTTCAGGGCAACCGCACGGCCGCAGCACCAATGGTACTTGGGCAATAGCAAAAATGAATCAGTCCGTCTTGACTGCAATGACTCTTTCAAGTCCCACCTGGAAAGCCACAGCTGGAAATCCATCTCTCTTATGTTTGCATTTAGGCACATGAAAAATGCCACTGGTTCTACAACTTACCTCCGCTACTAAAGGTCATCCAAGCCAAACTAATTCCAACAATTACATATGGAAGCAAAACTTTGAGGGGCAGGGGTGAGGAGCACTTCGACAAAATGATCGTTAAGATCTTCAAGGGGATATTCAGCTTGCCAAACCGTGCTTCACCGGCACAGGTCTGTCTTGAGTTTGGCCTGGTCAGACAGTCTCTAGCAAGAAAAGGGGCATTTGTTAGTTAACTTAAGCTATAAACTCAAGACAGCAAGGCTAGGCTCCCTGAGCTCCCTCATCTGGGCTAAAATTACTGTGCAAACCAACTCCCCTTTTCGTCTTTACTTTGAGTCCTCTCTGGTGGCATTGGGCCTGGTCGACCAGCTACCCCAATTTAGCTCGTACCAGCTTATCAAGTGTGTGACAAAAGAAAGAGTTAAGTATCTCTCGCAGCCAATGGACAAAGACTTTTTATCAAAACAAAGCCATGCCTGGCTCGTCTTGTCATCATGCGATAGCCTTGTTCCACAGTCTTACCTGGGAGTAGCAGTCAACCCATGGATTAAAACAGATTTAATGAAATATCGAATGGGCTGTCTTCCAACGTACGGCCATCTCCCAGGTGGACGCAAGGTAATATGACAGCCACTTGTCGGTTCTGTGGGCTGGCTCCAGAAACACTGATCCATCAGACATGTCTCTGCAAAAGTACTGTGATTGATCGCAAAAGGCTCCTAGATCCAGTATGGCTTTAAAGGGGTCTGCAGAGGTGTAGGCCAATGATTTTCCTTGATTTAAGGGGGACAATGTGCAGCTTAGCTGCAGGCTGGTGAAATGTTTGGACAAATTAGGGAGCCAGCCCCTGGTGATCGAAAGCCACGGGTACGCGCACACAATTAGTCAGCAAACAATTCTGTAGTACTCCGTAATCTAGTTGTATATTTTAATGTAAGATCAGCCTTTTAGTATTGTATGAATCTTTTATTTGTGTATTGATTGTGTAATGGTTTTAATTAACCTAACACTGATAATAAGATAAACAAACAAACAAACAAATAAACATACTTCATCAATGTGATAGATAACCAGTTTCGTTGCTCAAGTTGCCTGCATTTCCTTTATCTCAGCCCATCAATGTAAAACTGACACAGTCAAATAGTAGGATGTCAAATATGTCAGGCACTAGTATATAGATTAGAATGAAATGCAACCAAGAGAAGGTATCACAGAATACTCAGGGTCCTAACCTGAACACTCTCTTGTCACATCAGTGATGTCAAAATAATCGAGGAAAAATCATATCCATACATGTGGAATCGAAAATAATTATCTACGTCTGCAAGGAAAAGTTTCCTTAGTCTACAACAGTTTGTCCCATGTGAAAACATCTTCATTGCCATACCTATGTGACAATCTAAGTTCAGCAAGAGACCTTGCCATACAAAAAGCATTAGCTTTTGTTTGACAAAAACCTATTTAAATATCCATGTCACATTCTGTAAACAAATCAAAGGTTGTGCTAATGTCATGTAGGCAAGCAAGGACATCATAACTGACGAAAGGACAAATATATGTGTGAGTGTGAGTATGTGTTAGCACTGTCAGTACCTGTTTAGGGCAGAATGTAATCAAGAGATTATGATCATAATTTCGTAATTTTGCAGACATAGTGAGTGCCAATAACAAAGAGATAGTAAGAACATTTCAAAGTACTTTACATAGTAATCTACTGCCAAAACATGAAAGTCAACATGTATAAGTGTCCTTTGTCTCAGGACATAGACAGTATTAGCAATGACACATAGAACTTGATGATACATGTGTAAAGCAATGGTCAACAGCACCTAACACATATCTGTTAAAAGTTAAAGAAATGTGGATGAGTTTACCAGCATACATAACACACATAGGGGGTCATTCTGACCCTGGCGGTCGGTGACCGCCAGGGTCACCGACCACGGGAGCACCGCCAACAGGCTGGCGGTGCTCCGTCGAGCATTCTGACCGCGGCGGTTCAGCCGCGGTCAGAAACGGAAAGTCGGCGGTCTCCCGCCGACTTTCCGCTGCTCGGGAGAATCCTCCATGGCGGCGGAGCGCGCTCCGCCGCCATGGGGATTCTGACACCCCCTACCGCCATCCTGTTCCTGGCGGGTCTCCCGCCAGGAACAGGATGGCGGTAGGGGGTTCCGCGGGGCCCCTGGGGGCCCCTGCAATGCCCATGCCCATGGCATGGGCACTGCAGGGGCCCCCGTAAGAGGGCCCCACTGTGTATTTCAGTGTCTGCAATGCAGACACTGAAATACGCGACGGGTGCAAACTGCACCCGTCGCACATACCCACTCCGCCGGCTCCATTCGGAGCCGGCTTCCTCGTGGGGAGGGGTTTCCCGCTGGGCTGGCGGGCGGCCTCCTGGCAGTCGCCCGCCAGCCCAGCGGGAAAGCCTGAATGGCCTCCGCGGTCTTTCGACCGCGGAGCGGCCTTATGACGGTTCCCGCCAGGCGGGCGGCGACCGCCGCCGGCCGGCCTCGGAATCAGGCCCATAATCAGTTGTGCCTAGGTAACAATGTAAAAAATCATTTACTGTTGGTTTTTCCAATTTTCAGGTGACCAGGGTTGCAGTAATGGCTCATGACCCTATTCAACAATCCGCAAACAGTGGCTGAAAAACTATTTCACACTGCTCTGACCAAGACAAGGAATGTTGTCGAGAGGAGCTTTGGGGTCCTGAAGTCCTGTTTCCACTGCCTGGGCATGTCAGGTGGAGGACTATTGCACTCACCCCCTATGGTGTGTAAAATCATCCTTGGGTGCCGAGTAATGCACAATATCTGCTTAAAAACAAAGTGCCATGGGACTACGAGCCACAAAATCCAGAAGAACTGAAAAAGGATGCAGACAATGATGGAGATATACATCGCACAATGGCAGGTCGGCAGAGACAGGACCAAATAGTGGACAATATTTTTGCTTAAACAATGGCAATTGATGGTAATACTCACAGAAAATATATCAACTTATTCAATAAATACTTTTTTCGATTTCATACATTGTGTTGTGTATGCGTGAATGCCAGTGTACACACCCAGACATCTTCTCAACTAGATGTAGGTCTCCACATATATGAATCATGTTGTCCGAGGTGTTGAGCAATATGGGGCCATAACTCCAAATAAGAAAACAATCAACACAGCAAGCCAGTCTGATGCAGTGCACTGCATGGAAGGGACAGGGTAGGATTGGCACATATCTAGATAGATATGGCCATTCCTATTCTCACATTCTTAATCAGTGCAGTGCAGCACAGCAAGCTGTATTGCTGTGTTCCACAGCATGCGGGTGTATTGTGTATGGAACTTAGTCTATGATGGATCATAGAACACCCAAAAATTAGTTTCTGAGACAAACTACTAATTGTTGTGTATTTCACAGAGGGACTCGATAGAAAATTGGCTGCAACTTGTAGGGCCAAATGTCATAGCAGATACCATCACTGATCATGATCGACAGCTGTCATGGCCAAAGGCTTAGTCTCAGTTGTAGATGTCAAAATGTAATTTGTAAAGAATGCATTCATGCATGTGTGGGAACCCACCAAACAGCACACATATGACACCTTTCCTGGGCTGATTGATGTAAATACTACACATGGCCACAGTTGGCACAACACACATTTAACATGCTTTACACAGCAATGCAAGGAGGCTCAAAAGCCAGTAACAAAACATAATAAACTGCTGAAGTAGCAATGTGTGGCATTAACCAGAGAAGTGAGACAAAGGAGATGTTTGCCAACCATTGCATCACAGGTAAAAAGAACAGATGATAGACAAAATGCTGAACAATGCAAACATTCACCCTCAGTCACATAAATCTGGGTTTAATCCATTATTTCTTTCTGTTCCTTTTGCCAATCACATCACATCACATCACATTGTTTCAGTAAGACAGAAAAGGTTAATGTGTGAATCGTGCATGTCAAAATGCAAGCAAAAATGTATTTGTACATAAACAATTTAATTGAACATGGCACAATGCAGGTGTTGGGCAGAACATTTCCCCTGCATGGTAAGAGTAGTGTACCCTTGGCATGGGTGCCCAACAGCATAGTTGTGTGGCTCACTAAATCTGGTATATTTTCAAAGAGTAACATGACATATGCATGTCTGCCATGACATAGGCCTGTGTCATGAAATACAATCTGCTTGGACCAGGAGGCCCACAGAAAGACCTCCCCTCATAGCTGCTGTACACTACTGCCTTTGCCAATAGTAAGACAGAGATAAAGTGGAGATGACAGCATACTTTGTACCGAAATGTAGTAGTGAATATTACCATTCAACCCTGGTTCACTGCAGTGAGACCTACTGGCTCACTCACCTCTTCTCAAGTTCTGTTGCTCTGTGTTTCACTCACCCCTGCCTAACATCGCAGTGATTTAGAAAAGTGTGCATCATGCAATCATGTGCAGAATTCATGTGCTTCTGCAAGACATAGACAACACATATGCTAAAATGTAGAACAGTAAGTACCTGGTTAATGTGCGTATGCTGGTAGTGTGTGTTCAATGTGACACAGTCAAGTACAATGCAAAGGGACTGTAGAATTAAACAGTGTGTGCAGAATGAGTGTGTATGCTGCATGTCAGTATGCTGTTGGTACCATGATACATGTGGATTACAGTAATGGTCACTGGATGTTCTGTAACTGTGCAATGAGTGCAGAAGTGGCTGCCTCACTACATTACATGGAGGACCTTGACTGTGGATAAGACATCCAGGTGTGTACCCTGGTAACACATATGATAGTTGATGTGTGAGCATTAAACTGTTGATTCCAGCCTTGCTGTGCTACAATACTGTCTGGTGTTGCCCTGGCTGGGTGATAAGGACACATGCATCCCTTGAACCGAGAGTGACTCCAAGAGCAATCTGCCAGACCTCCTGTCATGACGTCTCAGGGACATAAAATACTTCCAACCACCCTGTGTAGGCACCTGCACACTGCCATCTGTCACTTTGACCTGCCAAGTGGTGGCACCCTATTCCTGAAGCAATGGAAGTGGGCCTAAAAAGTTAGCTCCTGCAGAAGCCACAGTTCTACTGTAGATCCACCCTTTCCAGGAGCCCCTGGTGAAATTCTGGAAGTCTGTGGCTCAGGAGCTTTTCAGCAGGATGAACCTGCAAGTCAGGCTGGGTTGCGATCGACATAAGCCAACATGACTCACTACGGCAGGTGGGCCCCTTTATGGAGCTTTTTTCCAAAAGTTCTCCAAACTTCTGCATCTTCTTCCAGAAGGTCTTTGAAGGTCCTTTATTAGTCCACAGCTCACCCCAAAGTTCCAAAAGCTCAGATTTAACCCTTGAGGGTTACAGCCCTAACTCCCAGAATGCACCTGGTGCAAACTTGAAATTGACCACTGTCCAGTGGTCGGCATATTTCCCTCTAAAGTGCGCGCCTGAGCGGGCGCGCACACTTTGATTTCTGTCCGCGCAGAGACCTCCAAACACCGCGCACTACAAAGGATTCCTCTGCATTTGGAAAGTGAAAGCTGCCTTAGATGAAGCTGCACTGCTAAATGCATTTTTAAAGACACTTTTTTGTCTTTAAAAATGCTAATCGAGGAAGTGTTAACAACTGCAGTGAAAGCCAGTCCTGGAGCAACATGAAATCAGTCCCAGAGCCTTCAGTGCAGAGTTCAAAATGCAGAATACCTCGGGGAATTGTGTCAGTTCCCAGATATAAACATTCTTTGGAAGCTAGGGCAGTTGTGTCAGCCATCAGTAGCATCCCAGAGTCTGTAACCTTATAGCTAAATAAATTAAGGCAATCAGTTTTGGACACTGATAGTTTTAAATTTAAAACTCAGCAGTAGACAACGCTGTGTATTTTCACAGCTGAAACTCCTCATTTTAAAAAGCAACAAAATAGTGCTGCAGGTGCAGTGGTGCCAGAGCCCAGGTCTGCACGGTTACCCCCGGTGGCTCCTAAATTAAAGTGTGATTCAAAACTCCTCTGATTTTTATTGTTGCGTATTTTCATAGTTTAGAAAAAAATCTGTAGAATTGATCCTCACAGTCCTACTACTTAGGTAATTATCTTTTCAGTGTCTTCCATCCAAAGAAAGGGCTAGGTTACACAGCAAGGTACCACATTCCTATATCCTTATAGTCGGGCCACTAGAATTATTTGGCCAGGGTGTTCCAAATTATGTGGCAAGGTGGACTGAATTATGCGGCAAGAAAAGGCAAATTGTGCTGCACAATGCTGCACATTTTGTGATAGCATTGCTTCCTTATTTTGGCATTTTTGCACCGTTTGATACTGTCTGGATAAACGGATTACCTGATTAGTAACTATTTAACACCCAAATACAGCAATAAACAACAGTAGGAGGGCCAGTCAACCTTTGCAAAACGTCTTCCGCTGTATGACAACATGCGTTGCTGCATTTTTAGTAACAAATGATCTGTTTGAACTAGAAATAATCTTTTTTTTTTTTTTTTAATTGGCAGACTAGGTAGCAAATGATGGATTATATGGCAAATGCAGCAAAACCACAAATATGTGGGAAATGCTGCAACCGAAAATTTGCTTAATTCCAGTGGCCCTGCTTAAAGTCTGCAAGTGCTTAGAAAAAAAAGCAAGAACCAGAATCCTTTGCAGCACTTTTTGTGATTTTTTTTACTGAAGTTGACAACTGTGAGAGAGAATCAACAGATACTTTTAATCACATTTGTAATTTTATAACTTTATGCATGCTGGTTATCAGCTTTTGTGCACTTTGCCGGATACAGTGTGAAGCCAAAGGAAAAGTCTATAGACCTGATTCATGCAATGGGAAAAGTTATGCCAGATGCCATATATCTGATCTGTTTATTATAAAAAGTTATGACAAAGGCAGTAGGGCTGGCTTGATTAGTATGAAAAGCATTTGTTAAAACCAATATGCTTATATTGGTGGATTGCTATAATATTGTGCTAAAGCCTGTAGGCAGGCATTTACTTGCACAGAATTTCATAGATTGCCATAATAGGCAAGGGGTTTCGTGTTGGTGACTGACTCAAACTAAATTGTGGAGATAGAAGATTTGCACTATGATGATCCTTGGTAGGCCACCTACGTTTTTTTTTTTTATTTATAAAATGGCAATTTTACATATATTTGCAATTGTATTGATGGGTGCCTTGCAGGAATGTTTATGCTTAGTACAGTCGGCCTGCCTCTATTACAGTGATGAGCTATAGACCTGATTGATTTAATGGGAAAAGTTATTTCATATGCCATAGGTCTGTTCCGTCTCTTATGAAAGTTTGTGATGCAGGCAGTACACCTGGCCTATTTATTATGAAATACAAACAAATGTGTCAAAATCAATAGGCCCTTAAGGGTGGATTGTTATTGCACCCTGTTAAAGACTGCAAATGTATTTTGTTTTAGGCAATCTCACAGATTAGTTTTTAGGCAAGGGTTTTTGTGCTGATTACCCCTTTGACAAACCTTAGGGGTACAAGATTTATACTGTAAGAAACCTTCCTAGAATCTTATCGGAAGGTCTGGCAATATAAGTTGTCTGCCGAGATCTAATGTTAAAAAACAAATATACCACTGCTATACATATCAGTGATATACCACTTCAGTAGTTGACTCTTGCCACGCGAGTGACATTAGTCTCATCACATGTGCACAGACACAAGAAAATGAGTGCACTTCAGTGACAAGGCTAGTGGGCCAGTGCTTTAGTTTTCTGTTTTCTAGTTACAAGCCCCTTTTCATTTGTTTCAATCTCCTCTTATTATTTTCATCATTAAAGCATGTTACATGTCCAAAGACAGTTCTAATTGACTGCTTTCTTGTCACTGACTTCATCTGCAGTGTACCGCAACATGTACAGCCACTGCATCTAAACCACCTGACCATCATGGAAGGATATTGTCAATAAGGTTTAATTGTTTTTACCTTTACAAAAATGGGCAACACATTGGTTCTAAATTTGGCAGTCAGATGGAACTATAAAACTTTACAGTATGTACAGTACCATTGCAAGACAGCCTCTCTCTGCTTTGTTTAAGTTTGTTATTGCAAGCATAAGTCTGACATTTTTAGGTGATAGCAATTTTCATTTTTGTTCTTTTATGTTTTTATTTATCTTGCTGCTGAGTTTGTGCATGAATTTCATTGCAGTTGTGTCAGTGATGAATGGAGTGATGAATGCAGTTGTGTCAGGGATGAGTCATAGAATACATGTATGATGATTTAGGGACTGATAATGAGGCTGGCGGTCATGAGACCACCAGCCTCGCGGTGGCAGTCAGGATCACCGCTGCTGTGGCAGTCCAACCGCCACATTACAACCCTGGCAGTTAGGCCGCCAGGATACCACTGCCTCCGCCGGGATCGGTGACCCCGACGGGCTGACGGTGGCAGAGGTCGGAATCAGCCAGGGCAATGCTGCATGCAGCGCTGCCCTGCTGATCTCGACCTGGTTCTCCGCCAGCCCTTCTGTGGCAGTATCACCTCCATGAAAAGGCTGGTGGAGAACAGGTGCAGGGGGCCACAGAGGGGCCCCTCCACTGCCCATGCACTTGGTATGGGCAGTGCGGGGGTTCCCTGTCCAGCACCCTGTGCAGACAGTGAGCATTGCGAGGGTGCTGGTGCACCCTGCAGCGACAACCGCATTACAAGATGGCGACAATGCTGCCACCACTTTCTTGCTGGGCTGACCCGTCAGCCCAGCGAGAAAGTCGTAATGGGCCAGTGGGGAGGTAGCCAGCATGCCCGCAAACTTCCCATTGGAAGTTCGGCAGACGGGTTATCCCGTCCCCCAAACTCGTAATGGGGCTCTTAGTTATTGATGGGTTTAGGCACAAAATAAGGGGGCACTTTCATTTATGAGCCAGGTCTATTGACATTGGCAATGCTTGTTGTCAACCTTCAGGTGGAAGCTAGTCATTTTTCTTAGCTGGCCATCTGATCACTCATCTGCACACACAAGTTAGAAAGGTGTGCATGCAAACATTCTGTTGCCGCACACGAGGAAGAAAAATTAGAGGTGACATTGCCTGGTCGGTTTCTTTAGGATTTGTTGCAGGGGACTCTGGTTAGCTATTTTTCACCTGTAGGAGGCAGGGAGTCCCTGCTTGAACCAGTTGAAGCCAAGGAAAGTCCTTTTAGTGGTGAAGCTCAAGTGTGCGGCTGGTGCAGTCCTTCAGAGTGCAGTGTCCTGGTGAAGGTCAGGAGTCCAGCAGGGCAGTCCTTCTTGTTCTGATGTTGTTCTTTATAGGGATCTGAGGTGTGGGTGCAGCTCTGCAATATTTATCCTTGCTCCTGGGGTAAAATGCGGGGGGCAACTGTCCAATCACAGGCATGCCACGACCCTCTTGGATTACCACTTCCTGGGAAGTGTGGCAAAAATCTATCACAGGGAGCAACATTTCTTAAAAATCCAAAATGTCACAAACTGAATTTTGGAGGTTAGGTCTGGCGGAGCCCACCCACTGGTGTGGCTAAAAATCCTTAACATACCCCTATCCAGCCCTCTCCTAATATAATCAAGAAGGCACTTGGTTGTCTGGGTTTGCAGGAAATTAGGGAGTTCCTGAGCTGCTCCAAATGTCCTTCCCTCCTTTGAAGACCAGTTTGGCTTCTCTCCCCCCATCCTGTGTGTGCCTCCGCAGGCACTGCCGTTATGTTCAGCCCAGACCACTTCAGACCTCATCGAGGCAGCCTGTCCAGGCTAACAGAGGCTGGCCAATCAGAGAAGGGTATTACAGAGCTGACAATCTAACTCAGTTTGAGATCACATTTGCCATATCTAGCTCCTTTGGAGACTTTATTAATTGAAATAAAGTCTCCCATTTTAGCCCATGGAACCTATTCACTACAATGAGGGAAAAATTTATGTGGGATATTTTTCCTCTCCAGGGCTTATAAAACATATTTTCAAAGGTCCCTGCTTATAAATACACTGCACCCAACCCTGGGTGCACCTAGGGCACACCTTAGGGGTGACTTATATGTAAAAATAAGGTAGTTTAAGACTTTGGAAGTACTTTTAATTCCGAAGTCGAATTTGCATGTAACTTTAAATGAAAAGCTGCCAGCAGGGCAGGCCTGCCTTTAAATGGAGCCTGGGCACCTCAGCAGTGCACCTATGGGGGCACTACTCATGCTGGGGTCCCTAAATCTACATGCTCTACCATTAACTAGGTGGTTATAGGTAGGTTGATACTACCATTTATAATTAGCCTCATTTGCATACTCATTTTAATCAGAGCACGGGCCCTGGGACTGGTTAACAGTACCCAGGGTACCATCAGAGTCAGGAAAATACCAGCAAAAAGTGAAAAATGGGGGCAAAAAGTTAAGGACTTCTGCAATCACCCCAGTTTTCTCACATATATAATTTAGAGGGTATTTTTTCAAAATACTTTCTTTCTTATACACTGGCTTACATCTGAAAGGCACAAATGCAGTTAAATCCAATTTTAATAACAAATCTTCTACTTTTCTATGCTACTGCAAGTCTTGTGATAAAAATAGTACCTCACTTGTAAGGGTAGGCTTGGAGCCTGCAACAGGAAATGGGACAAAAGACAACTTGAACTCATCACATTTTCCCCTGAAAACTGATCCTTTTTTTCCAATGTGGGTCACTCTAGATTTTGAACCCTAGCTCAGCCGACACTAGGGAAAACTAGCAAACCTGAGTATTTTAAAAACTAGACATTGAGGGGTTTCCAGGATGGGGTGACTTGTGTGGCTATCACCAGGTGTTTTACCCAGAATCCTTTGCAAGCCTCAAACTTTGACTAAAACACATGTTCCTCACATTTTAGTGAAAGAAAGTTCAGGATTCTGGAGAGTGCCACAAACTTCATTCCACCTGGCATTTCCACAAGTCCACCAAAAAAAATTGTACCTTACTTGTGTGGGTAGGCCTCGTGCCTGTGACAAGAAAAATCCCAAACGCAACATGGACGCAGTGCAGTTTTCCACTGAAAATTGACTTTTTTTTCCAAAGTGGGTAGCTCCAGATGTTTGGCTCTAGCTCAGCCGGCACCTAGGGGAACCTAGCCAAACTGTAAATTTTTTAAATCTAGATACCTAGGGGTATACAGGGTGGGCTGACATGCATGGTTCTCACAAGGTTTTTTTGTAAACAGAATCCCTTGTAAATCTCAAAGTTTGACTAAAAAACACACTTTTCACATATTTCGCCGATAGAAAGTTCTGGAATCTGCAGGGTGCCACAAACTTTTGTCCACCTGGTATTTACCCAAGTCTCCCAATAAAAATGGTACCTCACTCGAGTGTGTAGGCTTCATGCCAGTGATGGAAACAGATCAAGCAAAGATCAATGCAAGTCTCCTGAAGGGCTTCCATTGACCTTGGTTTGGACCATTCCTGTAGCGGGCATTAGGTCCAGCCACACAAGTGGGACAGTATTTTTATTGGCACAAGTGGGGCAATGTAGAGTGGTCAGAATTTTGTGGATTCCTGTGGATTCCGGAAGTTTCCATCACAGAAATGGAAGGAAAATGTGTGATTTCTGTCAGAGTTTAAGGTTTGTTGAGCATTGCCTCCTGGGCAGCGGGGCTGATGCTGGCGGTCCTGTCTGGGCCAGCGGGCTGCTGGTGGTCGCCTCCTGGGCAGCGGGGCTGATGCTGACGGTCCTGTCTGGGCCGGCGGGGCTGCTGGTGGTTGCCTCCTGGGCAGGGGGGCTGATGGCGGTCTTCTCCGCCGTGCTGATCTTCCCAGACTTGCCGGGTTTCTTGTGCCCCTTCCCCACCTTGTAAGGTGTCGCAGCTTACTCCACACTCCCACCTGTACCCCTGGGAGCAGGTTTGGTGGCTGTTGTCTTCCCCCTCTCCCACTGGGCACTGGCCAACTTTTGATGCTTGACAGGTGGGGGTCTGTCCGTGCTGTGGTTCCTTGCCACACTGGCTGCCCTGCTGCACTCCAGAATCCGGTGACTACTGGCACCACTGGTCCCGCCGATGTTGAAGCTGAGGTGCTAGGTTGGGACCTGGAGAGCCGGGCCCTAGGAGACTGACGGGGTGGGGGAGGTGAGGGAAAGAGGTCAAGGGTGGACAGGAAAAGTTTCTTAGGAACACTGGGACGGGTAGCTGGAGGGGGTTTGGGAGTGGAGGAAGAGGTTGTGGTTGTAGGAGGTGTACGTTTGGTGACTTTGGGTGAAGGTGCATGCGCTGGAGGCTGTCGTGAGGGGGATGGTTGTTGGGTGGGTGTGTGCCTGCGTTTGTGTACCTTGGGAGGTGGCGTCACAGACACACTGGGAGAGGACACGGGATGTGTGAATGGTAGAGGGGGTGGTGACTGCACGTGAGCCGGGTGTGGTGGTGGGTGTGCTGGTGATGGAAGTAGTGGCTGTAGATGTAGTGCATGCAGGTGTGAGTGGAGACAAGACTGGGAGGGAGGAGGGAGACGAGGAGGAGGGGGACACAGTGGAGGCAGTGGATGTTGCTATGTCTGCATGTGTGTGATGCTTGCATGAGTGCCTGTGGGATGTGTGGTGCTTATGTTTGCCTGAGCTTCCTTTGTGTGTTGAGGTGTGTGCATGCTGGTCTGATGGTGTGCGTGGGGTAGGCTGAGGTACAGGGGATTGGGTCTGGGTGGAGGAAGTTGGAGGGGGGAGGCTAGAGACAGGGACAATGGCTGCCATCAGTGCTGAGGCCAGTCTGAAAAGCACGCTGAAGGGCTGTCTGACCAGAATGAATGCCCCCCAGGAATGCATTGGTTTGTTGCAACTGCCTCTCTACACCCTGGATGGCATTCAAAATGGTAGACTGCCCAACAGTGAGGGACCTGAGGAGGTCAATGGCCTCATCACTGAGGGCAGCAGGGGTGACTGGGGCAGGGGCTGAGGTGCCTGGGGTGAAGGAGATGCCCACCCTCCTGGGTGAGCGGACACAGGGCAAAGGCTGAGGGGCTGCTGGGAGGGCGGTGCTGGAGGGGGGGTGGCGGCTGTACCTGTAGATGCGGGGGGCACAGATGGGCCCGCCACCACAAGGGAGCTCCCATCAGAGGACGAGTCCGTATCACTGGTGTCAGCTCCTGTCCCCGCCGTGGAGCTCCCCTCGCTCTGTGTCCCACTGGTGAAATCAGACTCCGTAGTGTCGCCCTCCAGGGCCATGTGGGATGCAGCTCCCTCCTGCTCCGGTGCCACTGCTCCTCCGCCTGATGATGCTAATGCACACATGTACAGGGAGACCACAAAAAGGAGAGGGGAAGACAGAAGAAAGACATGTTGAGTGCATGCATAACCGCTACCATTGGCGGACACGACAGACACAGAAGCCCCCTGCACCACCTTGCGCAGTTGGGGTCCACTATTCAATCCCTGGGACATGGCCTACAAACCTATGGCCAATATCTGCACACATGGATGTCACAGGAACCTGACTAGGTGTAGTTGACACTGTACCCAGGTGGGATGGGGTGCCACAGGGCCTGCCTTAAGACGGGACCTTGCCTACTAAACGCACCCTGGCCTAGGGGAACCCACAGCCCACCTCCCCCACGCAGACACCTCCACTGCGCGCTCAATCAGCAGAATGAGAGTGTACTCACCCCCTTGTTGCTGCTGTGATGCCCTCAAGCGCCCATCCAACTCCGGGTACGCCACCGCCAGGATCCTGAACATCAGGGGGGTCATGGTGCGACGGGCACCCCTCCCACGTTGGGAGGCCATCCCCAGCTGGGCCTGCGCCATCTTCTTGCTCCAGTGGCGAATGTCCTCCCATCTTTTACAGCAGTGGGTGCTCCATCTGTGATAGACCCCCAGGGTCCGGACGTCCTTGGCGATGGCACGCCAAATATCCTTCTTCTGGTGGGCGCTGACCTACATGAATTGTACAGGGGAAAAGGAGAAGTTATTACCAACTGCACCGTCACAGTCATTGGTCCGCATCCCTATCCTTGCCATGTGGCACATGCACTCACTGTTGTTTCATGCACGCATCATTCCCCCCCCTATATTTCATCCACACCAGTCCACACAGGCATTGCCCATACAGCATGCTCACAGTGTACTTACCTGTTTGTCTGGAGGACTGTAGAGTAGCGTGTACTGGGGAGGACCCCATCCACGAGTTTCTCCAACTCCTCCGTGATGAAGGCAGGGGCCCTTTCCCCAGACGCACGAGCCATTGTCTCTTCCAGACTGAGGTCACAGCAGCACTTGCAGTGTAGGTCCTCTCCCGTCGAAGATCAGGTATCGAGTGATTGAACAGATAGAAAATGGTGGTTACGTCTGCGACGGTGCATACCGTCACCGCCGGCGTACATCGTCATTGGCTCCTGGGACCCATAGGGTCCAATGTTAACCAATGCAGAATTGCGCTGCGGTCTTCGACCGCCTACCGCGACGGTGTACAACGCCAGCGCAATTACCTCACATCCCATTGTCCCACTTTACAGGTCAGGCAGCCACCATTTCAGGGGCCCACGTGGCTTTATTTTTAACTGCGTCACACATACCTAGGCCTTGGTTCAACACTAATACAGGCAAAAATCGGGTTATGAATGGTTTTCTGAGTAAGCTGTGTTTATGTACCTCTGAGTTGGTTGACTCTGTTCTCGCTGTTGTCCTTCATAGGCACCATCCGCTGGGACATGTGAGGAGATGGCGGCATCCTCCGGTGTACAGACCGCTGGTGGACCTGTCGACAATGGAGGAAAGACATGTAATCATCACCTACAGGCTTGATCGTGCCACAATCCTGGAACTGCGTGCCCAGTTGGAGCCAGACCTGATGGCAGCTATCCGCCATCCCACAGGAATCCCCGCTCAAGTGCAGGTGCTGTCAGTACTCCATTTCCTTGCAAGTGGGTCTTTTCAAACTACAGTGGCCATAGCATCAGGGATGTCCCAGCCTATGTTTTCCAACGTGTTGTCCAGAGTGTTGTCTGCCCTGCTGAAATACATTGTTTTCCCTCAGGTGAAGGATTTGCCTACAGTGAAAGGTGACTTCTGTGCCCTGGGACATATCCCCAACATCATAGGTGCCATTGATGGGACACATGTGGCCTTGGTCCCTCCGCAGGAGTTAACAGGTGTACAGAAACCGGAACAGTTACCATTCGATGAATGTGCAGATGGTGTGTTTGGCAGACCAGTACATCTCCCATGTTAATGCCAAATTCCCTGGCTCAGTGCATGACGCTTACATCCTGTGGAATAGCAGCATCCCTTCTGTGATGGAGCAACTCCAGAGGTACCGTGTGTGGCTATTAGGTGAGCACCTGGAACCAAATCAGTGGGAATAGTTTTCTGGGTCTGGGGATATCCCTACAGGTTAGTGTGTGTCTAACAGTTGTCCCTCGCCATTTGCAGGTGACTCTGGCTACCCCAACCTCTCATGGCTAGTGATCCCAGTGAGGAATCCCAGGACAAGGGCAGAGGAATGCTACAATGAGGCACATGGGCGAACTAGGAGGATTATAGAGCGGATCTTCGGCCTCCTGAAGGCCAGGTTCCGGTGCCTCCATATGACAGGTGGTTCCCTATTCTACTCACCAAAGAAGGTGTGCCAGATCATCGTGGCCTGCTGTATGCTTCACAATTTAGCTTTGCGACGACAGGTGCCTTTTCTGCAGGAGGATGGTCCAGATGGAGGTGTTGTGGCAGCTGTGGAGCCTGTGGACAGCGAAGACGAGGAAGCAGAAGAAGAGGACATCGACGACAGGAACTCTGAGATCCTGCAATACTTCCAGTATGACACAGGTAAGAAGACAAACCTGCCTACTACATGTACTTTAACACTACTACCTCTCTACTGTTTTTTACTGTCTGTCCTTTTCACCCAGTGTATGGTCACTGAGTTGTCACTTTCCCTTACGATTTCACAGATGTGGGTCCCACTGTGTGACATCTGCTTTGTTTCCTCATGGACTACAGCTGTGTGACATAGGTATGTTGACATTACAATTGAAAGAGCATTTTGTCACTGTAATTGCTAATATACTATTTCGAAATCACAGACAGACTCCAGATTGTTTTGTGCTTTAAGGGTGTTAGGTACTCAATATTGGAGGGGGTTGTAAAATGGTGAGGGGTGATGGTGGAGGAATGTCCATGGCAGAGTCCAGTCTATTAGTCTCACAGGTGCATTGTCCAAAGGGGCATGGGAAGTGGAGCTGGGGCAGTTTGAGGATGGACAGGGTGACAAGGTGGGACAAAAGGATGACATTCAGGGCAGTCTCATTTCTTGGTGGGGGTCTTGGCATCGTTCTCTGTCTTTGTCCTGGATCTCAGGGACCGTTTGCGGGGTGGTTGTCCATCTGCAGGGGTTGGGGTGCTGGTGTGGTGGTCCTCTGGGGGTGCCTCCTGTCCACTAGCGCTGGCGGAGGTGGTGGGCAGTTTATCGTCCAGGCTAGTGTCAGGGGCCCCTTGTTGTGCCACAGTGTCCCTCCTGGTGTTGAAGACTTCCTTCAGCACCACTACGATGGTGCCCAGGGTGGAACTGATGGATCTGAGTTCCTCCATGAACCCCAAATACTGTTTCTCCTGCAGCCGCTGGGTCTCCTGAAAGTTGGCCAGTACCGTTGCCATCGTCTCCAGGGAATGATGGTAGGCTCCCATGATGTTGGAGAGGGCCTCATGGAGAGTGGGTTCCCTGGGCCTGTCCTCCCCCCGTCGCACAGCAGCCCTCCCAGTTCCCCTGTTTCCCTGGGTTCTGTCCCCTGAACAGTGTGCCCACTGGTGGTGGGTTAGCCTGGGTTCCCTGTAGTGGTGGACACACTGCTGATTGACGTGTCCTGGGGATAGAGGTGTGGGCCCGCTGGGTGGGTGCTGTGCTGGTGTTTCCAGAGGGGGCAAGCTCTGTAGTGGCCTGTGCCAGTGTGAGGGGAACTGACTGTCCCGAGGTCCCAGATGGGCCGGGCTGGTCGTCTTGATCCAGTTGGACAGAGCTGCTGTCATCACTATGGGCCTCTTCTGTTGGTGGTGTGGGCATGTGTGGACCCTCCTGTGCGGTGACATTGGGTAGGGGTCCTGCATGGGTGTAAAAGCATGATTATTGCATCTGGGTGTACCATGGTGTGCAATGGGTGGGTGACTGTGTACCCCAGTGCTTGCATTCCTGTGTGGGACCTTGTGTGATGATAGTTTAGGGGGGTGTATGGGTATGTGCAATGGCCATGCATTGGTGATGGGTGTCCATGCTTTGTTGTTGCATGCAGGGCTTGGTGTTGGGATGTGTGGTTTGTGATGTTGGGACATTTGTGAGGAGTAGGAGTGATGGGGTGAGGGCGAGGGTGGGGGTATGTGATGGCATGCAGGTAGGGTTTGGGGATATAGTAGTTAAGGTTTGACTTACCAGAGTCCATTCCTCCAGCTACTCCTTCGAGGCCCTCAGGATGCAGAATAGCCAAGACTTGCTCCTCCCATGTTGTTAGTTGTGGGGGAGGAGGTGGGGGTCCACTGCCAGTCGTCTGAACCGCAAGGTGGTGTCTTGAGACCACGGAACGCACCTTCCCCTGTAGGTCGTTCCACCTCTTCCTGATGTCATCCCTCTTTCTTGGGTGTTGTCCCACTGCGTTGACCCTGTCCACTATTCTTCGCCATTGCTCCATCTTCCTAGCTATGGAGGTGTGCTGCACCTGTGATCCGAATAGCTGTGGCTCTACCTGGATGATTTCCCTGAGCTCCTCCTCAGAGAACCTGGGGTGTCTTTGCCGTGCCATGGGGTGGTGTGGGTGATGTGTGGGGTGGTGTGTGTTGTGATATGTGGGGTGATATTTAGTGGTGTGTTATGTGAGGTGCGTGGATGTTATGTGGGTGATGGTATTGTGTGTCTGTGGATTCTTGGTTGTAGATTGTAGTGTCTCTCTCTGGCCTTCTGTCGCAATTGTGGTCGTAGGGGTTTGTGGGTGATGTGGGTGTGTGTTTTATATTGTATTGGGTGTGTGGGAGTGGTTTGTGTATGTGTATCAGGTGTGTGTATT
The DNA here is from genome assembly GCF_031143425.1 of Pleurodeles waltl. Lineage (NCBI taxonomy): Eukaryota > Metazoa > Chordata > Amphibia > Caudata > Salamandridae > Pleurodeles > Pleurodeles waltl. Next base: position 583,982,679 of record NC_090451.1, read on the forward strand.
TGGAATTGTCCAATGTGGATGTGTTTTGTAAGAGTGTGTGTATTTTGTGCTCGGCGTTGTGTACCGCCAATGGAATACCGCGGTTGAAAGACCGCTACGTGGATTCGTGGGTCGTGATAGTGTGGGCGTATTTCTGTTGGCGTGACGGTGGAGGTTTTGTTTTCACCAGTTCATCACTGACCTTTTGTGTGGCGGACTTGTGTGGGTGTCTCAATTTTGGCGGATTCCGAGCTGTGGAATTCCACTAGCGCTGCGGTGTGTTGGCGGTCTTCTGCACAGCGGTAATCGGCTTTTTCCGCCAATGTTGTAATGAGGGCCATAATGTTGTCCATGACAAGCAAGGCAGGCCAAAGTAAGAACAATAAATGTATACTTTGATTTTAGACGAAGCCAAATATCACATTATTTACAATAGTCATGATCTTGAAGAGCATCTACCGAGTCACTAAATGGAAAGGACCCCAAGAAAGAGGCCACATCATCAGATGTTAGATCGATCACAGGATAGGCAGATGGGTCCACGGAGCAGTAGTGCGTAGAAGTTTCTTGTGCAGGTCCACCTGCACTAGTGCCATCCTCCATAGTGTAACGAGCCAACTCGGTGAGCAAAGAAGGTTCATAGGAGGCCTGACGAATCAGCCTTAGTCTCAAGGGGCACGACTGTGAGTGAACCCTCATCGGGGACATCAGCAGTTCTTGGTCTACAGGAGGCAATGGCAAAACAGCAAGGCACACTGTTGGCAAATGTTTGAAGAGGCACCATATGCAATGAAAGACTAGTTGTACGCACCATAGGAGAGGTCGGAATGATAATGACCAAACACGCTCCAAATGCCTCATCAAGGAAGCATCGAAGATCTGAACCATGCGATCACGGCACAGTTGAGCTGGTGGCAGTGGCTCCATTGCTTTGTGTAGCTCAAAAGATACAACCACTGCGAATCAGAAGAAATAGCAGCAGTATCCTGCCAATCAATGTCAAAATAATTGGAAAGCCGCCAAACACACTTGAAAAGAGTGAATGGATAGCTGATGGGATGACTCTGAAGACAGTCTGGAAGATGGACACGAATCCAGACCCAAAAGGCTTAAAGAAATGGACAATCCCGACTGCGCTCGAGGCGTTAAGAATTCTGGATACCAATTCTCCAAAGTGCTTGGGGAAGTTGGTATTTAATAGGGAATGTATCTCGGCTGATGATCTTGCAATCTGCAGGGCATTCGTCTCTCTGGCTGTAGCACCTTTAGTCTGCTCAGCTTGTCATGATTTACATTAATTGTATCAATGTGAGGCCACGTGTCTGATACCTTTATCTCTCATGTGGGGGGGGAATAAAACATGTCCACAAGACGTAACGATCTTAGTGCCTGAAATTGTGTAAGCAATTCCTGGTTGTATACCACAATAGCTTTGATCGCTCAGCACCACATAACTTCCATTTGAAAGTACATGAAATGCCAGTCGAATCAAAGGGGCAGGAGTACCCTTCAGAAAACAGGCCAAGTTTGCGACCCCGCATTGCAAAGGCCATGAATGGACACCTGTTTGCAAATCATTGAATGTCTAACAGTAGTCTCACATTCGCTTCTGCTAAGAAAGACCTATGTTTCGCTGTTCAGACACTTGTAATCAAAGGGCAACTCCCACTCTTCTTTAATATAGCTATCGCCCAGTCGCCTGTACCTGCCAACGGCAAGATGTTTCAGACATTTTGAAAAACGAAAAGTGGAAATGGGCAGATTAATGATGCCATGTAAGAGCCATACAGTTGAAGGACTCTCTGCAACTGTGAAAGGCAGCTTTTCTAACTTCTCTTTACAGAGCATAGTGAAACTCGCTTCCCTTTTAGCCATCTTCTGCTGTTCTTTGGATAAATTAAAAGCAGTGAACAATTCACTACCGTTAATATATTTCCATGGAATTCGTCCATTTTTCAATGTCTGTAACGTCCAGCCTAACTGCATGTTGGAACGCAGCTGACCTTCTCCATGATATAAACGGGACATGTCTGTCTGAATGATATCTATCGCAGATGACACTATGTTTTTCATTGAATAAATTCTATTGGACAAAGTGTTCATGCCTTTATCGACAACAGCTAAAGCCTTTTCCAAGTTTTCTCTATCTATCTGCCTTAAGCGCGCAGCAGCTTTGATCTGAAAGAGCTTCCAGATCTCATTGTACATAGCATATATGAATCTTTTAGAGCGTGGTTTTCCAGGACTTGCAAAAAGTCCTGCAAGTCTATATCTTCAGAAAGAGTGTTAAGATGTTCTTTAACTGCGGCTAAAGTGTTAGACTGTACCCATTATTGGCATAGCTTACCCACACAATGGGGGTCATTATGACCCCGGCGGTTGGCGATACTGTGGCAGAAGGTACCGCCAACAGGCTGGCAGTACTTACCGCCACATTGTTACATTGGGGGGTTGGCTGAAGCCAACCCGCCAATGTACAACTTCGTCTGCCACGGTGGTAACAGTCGCCGGGCTGGAGATATCCATCTCTGGCCCGGCGACATCCATTGTTCCGCCTGCGGGATTATGACCCCGTCTACAGCCATGGTTTTCGTGGCGTTCGTAAATTCCTTCCCTGTCACTGATATGGGTCTGCCCCCACCTCTCCAGTTACCCCCACCAGCTCCCCCCACCTCTCCAGTTACCCCCACCCCACCCACATCCATGCCCCACCTACACACACACACACACGCATACACACACTTATTCACACATATATCCAATCACATACATATCCGCACACACTTCCAAACATACATGCAGACGAGCATTCACATTTCACAACATACACACACTCACACGTCGTACATGCACACATGAATTCTACACTCAACACACACCGGCATTCACGCACACACATACATACACGCGCCCCCACCCACACACACAACACTCCCCACCCCCTCCCCTGTCGGAGACTCAACTTACCTGGATCCAGGGGATCCTCTGGCTGGAGACTGGAAAAGGGTGCTGCTACCACCAGCAGAACCTGCCAGCAGAACACGGCCAGGCTGTATTAATACAGCTGGTGGCGGTCTACTGGTGTGGCGCTGCTGTTGGTAGTAGCACCACCTTACCTCCATCCGCTAGCACGGCCACAGCCGGATTTCTGCCATTCTGGTGGCGGAAATCCAGCTGTGGTCATAATATGGCGGATGGCTGGTAGCCGAGGCAACGGTCTTTTGGCGCCCGTCACCGCGATGGTTGGCGTTTTTTACCGCCAAAGTTATAATGAGGGCCTATATGTTGTAACTATACCTGTGTGTTGACCCAAGATAAAGCGAGGGTCTGGCCGGCTAATCTTGAAACCCCCTGAGGAATTCAAAAAACGTGCCTGATATCCATCCGTGTCCATTGGCCAAATTAACCACCTGCCGGGACTGTAAAGTGAAGAATTATAAGTACCAGCCTGAACCTTTGCATCTAGCTCTTCCTCTGTGACATTCAGGAAGAATTGACAATCATTAAACTTTGCAGGTGTCGGGATACTGGGCGTGTACATTTCTTTTACTTTTACTAACCCCAGAAAGGATGTCTGTTCAATGGTGTCATTTAAAAAGATCATTTGGACAGGAATCAGTCATGCTCTAAATAAAGCTTCCCTACCCTGTATTTGCCAATCTTTTGTTCCCCATACACTTTTTTAAATCAACAGTGTTCTTTCAGTATTCGTAACCTTCAACTGTAAGACGGGAAACAAAGGACTCTGAAATAATCAGCTTTGTATCAGTTAGCAAAATGTTCCTAATTTTTGAAGGAGGCAACTTGAAACAATATGATGCTGAATTATTTGTGCCATCCCCAGTAAAATAAGTGAACTTGTCTAAATAGTGTTTTGGGCTCACCACTGGTGGTGCAGGACACTGTTCCCACTGTGTGAAGTTAAGTACAGGTCTGTGTCTAGTAACACAGTGCAGGTAGTAATGTCCCCAGTTATTATAACAGAACATTTCCCCATAATTCATTGTATGCCTATATACATCATCACTTTCAAACACTAAATAGTTCTTCATTTCAGTTAACATAGAATCAACTGTCTGGACATCCCAATCATCAGATACAACACCAGGTGTAATGACATCTGTCATAGAAATTTTGAACACATATGGAATTTGAATGACCTCAGTAGGTCTGTATGTATCAAATGGAATGTTTCCCCACACAATACCGTCAGGAATTGGCACAGCTGAAATGTTTACTTTTTATTTTTTTTATTTTATTTTAATATGTCGGAGGGAGGGGGTTACATAAGAAGAAGAAAAAAAAAAAAAGAAGAAGACATAATATATCCGTGCGAAGAAAGCAGAGTAAACAAAACAACGGGAGAAAGAAGACCTTTAAAAATACAACAGTTATATATATCACATATCGAAACAATTAGCATTTTTTTTTTTTTTTCTTTTTTTTTTAAACTGTGTCTTGATATTCCAACCATCTAGTCATTGGTGCCCACATTCGTTCTCCTCTATGTCTCTTCTTATGACCCTTTAACTTATAAAGACTTAATTCAGTATTATAGATGGTAAGTAATCTAGAGCGCCAACTCTCAAACGTGGGGGGTTCTTTTTTGAGCCAATCTGTAGCAATACATAAGCGGTATATTGCCATGGACAAAAATAAAAATCGCCTTATTTTATACAGTGCAGGTTCCATACTTTCAGGTGAGTCCACGACTCCCAATACTACCAGCATAACAGTTACCCGAATATTGCAATGCGTGATCTTCTTAAGGAATACCTCTATCTCGTTTAGTATTCCCTGCAACATTGGGCATACAAAAAACATATGCGTTATCTCAGCTTCAACTTCCCCACATCGATTGCAGCTTCCAGAGGATATCCCCTACTTTTTCAGTTTTGCTGGAGTATAATATAAGTCCATCAGTGTTTTGTAATGCTGGGTTTTCAAATTAACTGATAGAAATGTTGTCTCAGCCATGGCTAAGGATTGGTCCACCCACTCTCCAGCCACCCCAAATCGTGCAATCCATCGCTCATTCTGTTGTGCCATATCATCTACTTGTAACTCTGTTAGTAGCTTATATAACTTGCCAATCTTTGCCCCATTTATAACAGCCTCAACTACCGGGATCTCCGACAACTGTACCCTACCGTACTTCTGAGACTGTAAACAATTTCGTATTTGCAAAAATTTAAAAAAATGGGTCTTAGGTAAGCCAAATTGAGACTGCAAATCCGTAAATGATTTACAACCGGATTTACAATACAAGTCTCCGACTTTATTTATTCCCCTAGAACGCCAAAAATCTAATATAGGATCCCTAAAGATATGATTTGGGATAGCTGAGAATTTCACTGGTGTATAAGCCGTAATCTTTCCCAGTCCCATACTCCGTTTTATCTGAGCCCAAACCTTGAAGGCGGACAAAAAAGGCTTAAATCTTACTTTTTTAAAGTAACTTGGTTCCTCAAATTTTGATAACCAACCACTTGCCTCCCCACCCGCCATCGTAGTATAAATAGGGGTTGATTTTACTTCTTCATTACCCTTAAAACTTCCCCTTATAAGTTCATCCATATGTTGAAGACAACAGGCGTAGTAATACAGTGTAAAATTAGGGACTGACCACCCGCCTCGATCTTTGGGAAGTGTCATATACTTCATTGCCCTTCTCGTTTTAGCATATCCCCATAAAAAATTATTCCCCATCTTTTCCAATCTTTTAAGCCATTTTTTATCAACCTCAAGGGGAATAGCCCGAAATAAATATAGGATTTTTGGCAGAACCATCATTTTCAATACATTGCAGCGACCCTCTAGCGATAAGTGCAAATTATGCATTCGGTCTAAATCCCTCTTTATTCTATTTAATAGTGGGATAAAATTGATTTCCACCAACCGATTAACCACTGATGTAATCTTCACCCCCAAATACACTGCTTCAGATACCAATCGTCTATCTACTAGTGAAACGTGCCCAGAACATACTATTTGTGTTTTATCTGAGTTCAGCTTATATCCGGAGTATCTTCCAAACTCTCTTGCCTCTATTTCTATTGCCTTAATAGCTTCCTCCGTGTTACTTGTCACTATAGCTACATCATCAGCATATGCAAACACCTTATATGTTTCTCCATGATATAATAGAGGTTGAATATTTTTGCATTCTTCTAATCTCAGCAAGAAAGAGTCAATATATAAAGCAAAGAGCAGGGGGGAACATGGACACCCCTGTCTAGTCCCCCTAGAGATTAAGATAATATCTGATTCCAAACCAGCAATGCAAATTCTAGCTTTTGGGGTTACATATAAAGTTTTTATAGCTGTAATATATCCACTCCCTATACCTTTCCAGCGCATGACTTCCCATAGAAACTTCCACGATACACGATCAAATGCCTTCTCGGCATCCAAAAGTAATAATCCTAAATTTGTTTGATATAGTTCTGCAAGATCAAACATGGCTATTATTCTTCTTATATGATCTATTGTATCTCTACCCGGAATAAACCCATGTTGTTGTTTTCTAACCAACCTGACTATCACATTTGCCAATCTACTGGCCAAAATCTTTGCATAAATCTTTCCATCTACGTTTAACAAAGATATGGGTCTATATGAACTGGGGAGCTCTGTTGATTTATCCTTTTTTTTTAGCACTATAATACTTGCACATTCCCACGATAAAGGTGCCTGACCTGCCTGCGCTATACAAAAAATGCTATGCATATCCTTTTTAATATCTGTCAGGAAGGTCTTATAAAATTCAAGTGGTATTGCATCCGGCCCAGCAGCTTTCCCTGTTGCCAGGGAGCTTACTGCCTCAATTATCTCATCAATACAAATTGGTGCATCTAATGTAATTTGTTCCTCAGAAGAGAGCTTTGTACTTTTTAATCCCCCCAGAAATTCACTAACCTTTTTTTGTAGCTGTTCAGAATACACTATATCTTCACTATACAACTCCTGATAGTAACCCTTAAAAACCTCTAGAATTCCTTCTAGCTCTGTATGTTTCCGCCCATTACCATCAATTATATTCAAAACATTCTGTTTAGCTGCCTTTTGTCTGACCCGTCTAGCTAGGACTTTTCCTGTGGATTCACCATACTCATAACACTCCAATCGGTGACTTTGATAGACGGCTGCCACTGTTTTATTCAAGTAAGCATTTATTTTAGCCTTAAGAATCGCCATTTGGGTCTGAGTGAGAGTAATGTCTTCTCTACTAGTAATTTTACTAGCTAATTCCCTCTCTTTTGTTATTAATCTTTCTTGAAGTTCTACAATTTCCTTCCCCCTAATTTTCTGTATTCCCAAACTATAGCTAAGAGTTTCACCTCTCACTGCAGCTTTAAATGAGTCCCATACCATCCCCGGATCTGCCGTATTCCTATTGATATCAAAAAAGTGGTGAATCCACTCTTTCATATGGGATATATATCCTGTGTCAACCAACAATTTCCTATCAAATGTCCATACACGACGCGGATTAGATGGTCCCTTAATTGTTATGGACAATATTAATGGATTATGATCTGATAAGAATCTGGGTTTGCATTCTATTTCAGCCCCATGGATTAAGTTTTGTGATACAAAAAAATAATCCAACCTTACCAATTTAGCATGTGGGAACGAGTAATAGGTATACCCTGGATCTAAAGTTTTGATATTTTCCCAGACATCTCTCAACCCATGTTCCCTTACTAACCTCCTTAGAGCTTTCCATACTTTAGGCTTTCGTCCCTGATATAAACTCTGGGTGCCCATGCTCCTGCTACCTACCTCTAAATGAATATTTAAGTCGCCACAAATAATTATTGGTAAGGGCCATCCAACTAGTTCCATGTTCAACGTATCCAGAGGCTCAGCCTCGTCCAAAACTGATCCATATTTAGTGCAGAGGGTAAATTTAAATGTATTCACGGATAATTCTAAGAGAGCCCACCGCCCATCATTACTTGCTCGAGATCTACAAACTTGTACATTGTTATTTCTGGCAAGTATCGTCACCCCACGTGTCGAAACCTCCTGTCTGGTACAAACAAGAGGCGTCAACCCAAGCTCTCGTATGAGCACTCGCTTACTCCATGCAATGTGTGTTTCCTGCAAGCAATATAGATCTGATTTAATTAGTTTAAGACCAGCTGCCACTCTTTTCCTTTTCTGGGGGCTATTTAGACCGCAAATATTCAATGTACAAATCCTTAATCTATTTGCCATATCACTCAGTTTGATGTACCAATCTCACGTCAATAGTTTCTCCCTTAAAGAAACCAACTTGTTGATATTGAATCCTATACATCCTCTTCTTTTGATATGTCTTCCTTAAATTGTTCTGAACGTTTCTGCCTATATTAGTGCCCCCCACTCCCCATCACCCCTCTCCCCCCTCTCCCATCCTCCCACCCCTTGTACCCCAACCCTGCTACCAACCACCCCCCCCACCCCCCTGCACCCCTTACCCCTACCCTTACACCCAATTTATGGAGAGTATGGGATCTCACTGTCCCTAATGATGGTAAAGCTTCCGCTCCGACCGTCCCTACCCAGTGCATGATTTTATTTTTCTTTTTTTTCTTTTTCCTTTTCTCCCTTTCTTTGTCTTTATCTCTCTCTATCTACCCCTGTTTCAGCCAAAGAAATATATATATATATAATTTTTTTTTCTTTTTTCCTAAAGGGGGGATTAATCCTAAGAGGCTTCTCTCTTACCCCCGGCTCGACTTTTCAGGGCTTAACTCCTAACCCTCCCTACTTTACCCTCTACTTTACCCCCACCCCTATGTCCCAATCCAGAAAATCTATTTTAGGAAACCGGACCGTTAAGTCCACCCAAAAAAGCCCTTGCTTTCTCCTCTGTCGTGAAGAAGTGAGTCCTATTATCCATTACTACTTTCAGTTTAGCCGGATTTAATAAAAAAACCTGTGCCCCCTTACTTTGAAGTGGCTGAATTAGCTGCCGGAGCCTCCACCTTTTTTCAACAGTACTATGGCAATAGTCTGGTCTCACAAAAAACTCACATCCCTTAGCCTTACTTCTAGCATTGGGTCGAGCTCGGTCGTATATAGCCTGCCTTGCCTGATAATTAAGCAAAGAGATTAATATTACTCTAGGTCTACCACTTCCTCCTTCTGAGTTTGGTCCTATTTTGCTAAAAGGAAATCGATGGGCTCTTTGAACCTCTTTGTCCCAATCCCACTGGTGTAGATCTGGAAAAGCTTCCTTAAAAAGTGCGACCATAAAACTATGTATGTCTGATCCTTCAAGTCCTTCTGGTACACCCAGGACGCGCAGATTATTCCTCCTCATTCTGTCCTCTAAATCTGTCAATTTCCACTGAGTGTCCTCAAGTTGTTTCTCCATCATTTCTCGAGATGACTGGCGAGCTCCAGCCTCATCCTCCAGACGCGAGATCCGAGTCTCTGCTTCTTCCATCCGTGTAGTAAACTCTGAACATGTCTTGGCTACTCGACGAATTTGGATTTGCATCTTGCGGCAAGCCATTTGAGTCCTACGGCTCTCTAATTTAGATTCCTCTTGGTGTTCCATAATGCTTTGATATATGGGTTCCAGTGACACAGGATTAGGCTGTTTTTCACCATTATCATATAGAGTTAAATCATCCTTGGAATACTCCCACTGAAACCCCTGAAGACCCTTAGTGTCCAATGGGTTAGTGGAGTGCTTATTAGGTCCTACTTGCTCACTTCTCTTCCTCTGTTTTTTCCTAACAGTGGCACTCCTGCTACTCTCCTGTAATTCCTTTCCCAGTGCCAAGGAGGATACCTCAGATTCAAATTCAGAAGAAGTTTTATCCGCCTCCAAATCCAGCTGCTCGTTACTTGACCAACTTGAATGATCTGATAGTGAAAAAAACTTGTCTCCTTGTCTCATTATCACGTAATTCCACCGGCCTCCGCTCCACCTGTGATAATGTCCTAGCGCTTTGTGCGCCCTCCCTCTGCTCCCTCTGCTCCATCTGACTCCCGGTAGCTTGTTTTTGTAAAGTTGCCACATCTACAACATCACTCTGCCCATCTTCATGCGGGGGGCCCATCTATAGCCGCCATCTCCTCGGTTACTAGAGGATCGGCCTCCTCCACGGCGGCGGGGGGGGTTTCTGTGCCCCCCCACCAGTAAGTCCTTCCCTTTCTCAAAATACCTGTCCAGTGAAGCGCTCTTGTTTTTGGAGACAACCTTCTCACCTAAGCCTTGTTTTATATCCGTACCACCCCCCTGCCGTGCTGACAAGCTTACTCTTACCGGCTTGCCTCGTCCAGACAGAGTCACATTTTTCACTCCCTTAGGTGGCATTTTTACTTTTTTTTGCTTTTTGATGCAAAATGCGTTATTATAATATACGCCCAGTGTCAAATACTTGTAATAGAATAAAGAAACTCTGACCGTTTTTTGAGTCCACGGCGAAAATTGCCCCCAATTGGCACCCGTGAGCACAGACCTGTAGTTGTCTTCAGGTAGGAACAGGAGCAGTCCAGACCGCATCCCGGGGAGGCACTTTGCAATCCTTTTAGCCTCTGTCAACAAATCCACGTAGTTTGCTTCTCCCAGAGGAAAAAAAAAAAAAAAGGCCCCGCAAAAACCAGGAGCCAAGTAGCCTAAAACAATCCTCACATGAAAAGCAGTCCTTCGAAAAATGATATCATCTGCAATATTTCCCCTGTGCCGCCCCTCCTGACAGCCCTGGGACAGTCATCCCCAAAAAAAGAGGGAGCAGGTAAAGCAACGCGAGTCAACACAATGCTGCTACAATGCCGCTACATTGTTTCCTGTGGGCGCGGCTGCCGAAGGAGGCTCCGACCCGCGGGAGAGCTGCCGCAGCACTGGGAGGTTTCCTTGGTCGGAGCAGACGCTTCGCAGCTGCGTTACGCGGCCGCCATCTTGCTCTCCGTTCCTGCTGAAATGTTTACAAGGGATCAGTCTCTTCTGACCTTATGTTAGGAATGATGTGGAGTTAAGACTTCATCCACAAGCTCAACTAAGGAGCGTTTTGGAAGGTAATGACCATTTATAAGTAAAAGGAAAACAGTCACAAACCCAATCGATAGGAACAATGCAAAAAATGTCAAACAGAATCGTAAATAGTTCCATGGGTGAATTAAATAGTTATTTTTAAGCCATAGGTACAGCTTACGTGTCTTTGATACATTTTCAATTGCTGGAGTGGATGAGTCTGAAGAAAAGCCATCAATGTCAATGAAATAACCAGAGGAAGTCTCTGCAAAAACAGGAGCAAGTGCATTACTGGTAGATTGATTCACTTCACATGGAGGCTCATGGTAGACGGTGTCATCAGTCTGTGTAGTGTTGGTGTAAAAAACAGGCAAATCTTGGACAGGCGCTGTCGTTGATGAGGTAACCTGAATCAGCAAGAGCTAATTTTCCGCTCTCCCCATGGTCGAGGAGGTGTTTGAAACATCATTGGACATTGTTATGTAGTCCAAAGTAGCGTTGTCGAGTCTACTTTGAAGAGGTATGTCCTGTTGGGTAGTGAGAGGGAATCGGGAACTACCCAAGGGACTTCGGGGTCTACTGTGCAGGATCGGTCACATGGTGAACTTTGACGTCATCAATGGAAATGAATCTGTTCTGGAACCAGGCAGGAGTGGTAAAATGACAGTTCAGGTACCTTGTACTCCCAAGACTGGGACTGGTGCTCCGTAGGATGGACCAAATTCCTTTTTCACAGCGATCTTCTCACGGTCCAGATCCCCGACTTTAGGAATCCAGCCAGTGGAAGTTATTGGAAAATCCCTTATTCCAAAGCTGGCAGCACTGGCGGATGATTTATCATCACGAAATTGCCGAAGCTCCTGTAAGACAGTGTCATTTATGTCAAAAGGTGTGTCTGCTGCTGCCAAACCAGGGTCATCAAGATCTGGCTCATACATAGGTATCCCAAGGAGAACCTCATAAGGAGTGCATCCCCCCAAGGACCGTCTTGGCAGATTGTTTAGTGCTCTCTGGACCCCCAGATAGGTGATGAAGCCATCTGCTGCCAGAACCTAATACTCTAGCTGTTAATGACTGTTTAGATCAGGATTCGGCCTCTCCACAACCAAATTTCCCTCGGGATGTTATGGTGAGGAGTAATGGAGTTCAACACCCATCGTCCCCATGGTGTCCCTGAATGCCTTTGAGGCAAATGCAGGAAACTGGACCGAATGGAATGCCGCAACCGCACATGTACCGATAGAGATCAGCAAGTCTGAGGCCATACCCACAGGAATCTAGAATAAGAATCAACAGCGACTAAGATGTATTTGTATGCACCATCAGGTTGAAGTGGACCGCAATGGTCCAGGTACACACATTGTAGTGGCCTGCTCGACACTAAGAGGGATATCTGCGGTGGGCGTTTGATTTTGGAGCCCTTTATTTGCTGACAAATGTCACAACAAAGGATGTATCGTTTTGTCTGTTTCTATAGACCTGGCCACCAGAAGCGTTTCTGCAAGAGTGTTACTGTGGCCGAAATACCAGCATGTGCAGAAAGCAACACCCTCATGCACTGCTTTTATTGGATCTAGTCTCTGGTCTTCGTTGGGGATCGCTCAATCTCTAACCCCAGGAATTGTTGCGTAAGCAACATTCTGTGCACTGATGTGGCAAAAATATTTTGTAGGGTATGCTTTTGGGAGAGACTTGCCTTCAGCTGACGCCTTCACGGCAGTCAGTATTTCATTATCCAATCTTGTCTGAGAATGAGTCACTGCAGCCACAGAAACCGTAGCTGCTTCATCAGCCAAAGTGTTACCGATAACGTGTACTCCTACACGTTGGTGGCCCAATTTATGTACTGCATGGACACACAGTAGCTTATCCTTAAGATCAACCACCCTCCCCCACAAAGTTTTGTGTTTTATGGTTTTCCCTTTGAAATCTCTAAACCCGTTCAGCTTCCAATGATTGAGATAATCATTGTAGGACTGGATGCAGTAGAAGGAGTCACTGACTATCAAAGTCGGCAATCCTGGCTCAGTATGTTCTAGCTCTAGAAGAAGGGCTTTAAGTTCAGCCAGCTGAGCTGTGCAGTCCCCTAGGGTCTGCGTGTAGGTATTATGAGGGTGGAAAACTCCATCCTTCATCACTCCACTCACGGCTGCACAAGCGGCTGCATACTGATGTTTGGTACCTACAGCTGGTTGTGCTGAACCATCAGTATAAATAACTGTATGGTATCTGTCAAGTGGTAAGATATCTAGAGGAGCAGGGTACTCCTGTTCATATTGGAGATATTCTTGTGTCTGAAGTTTTGGATCAAAGATGTAATCAACATCATTGGCATTTAGGGAGGTAGCCCACTGATTACAACGTGGATGTAGTGCTTTAGCATAAGGAACGCTTGCTTTAGTGACAGCCTCTAAGGCTGGCATCAGGATAACGACTATAATGTGTTTCTCTTGGGCAAGTGGCCTCTCCTTAATTCAGTAATTTGAACTGCGGTCAGAATTTTTTCTGTTGGTGCAAAACATTGTTCTGCATTAGGGTATAAATGGGATTTATATGCTATGGGCACTGTGTCACCCTCGTTAGAGGTGACATAAGTAAACCCAATGATAATCCCAATGATAAACCCAAAATAAACCTGTCGGAAATATCCAACGCTGTTTTGTACTTTTTTCTGTAATCTAAAACTATTCTGTATGAATGGTCAGGTTTTGCAACCGGGAATAACGGGTTATTCATTGCAGAGGCACAGGGCTCAATTACTCCCTGGTACTCGAGCTGAGTGAGGATCTTCCTCACTGGAGCTTTAGCTTCGTGCTTAACAGGATATTGTGGCTGAGGTTGGGTTGTAGACCTGATAGGTATTACATGACAAGGAGAGTCCTTGTCCTAACCTACATGATTGTGGTGTGATGCAGGAGCCTGCATTAAAGCCCAATCGACAGCGTAGGCTTATTTTACCGCCTCCGGAACAAGATCAGAGACAGAAGGCAAAATGACATCTTCCCCATGTGGGAGCTCATGAATGTGCTCAGGTGGCCAGTCTCTTTCAGCCAATAGGATATCACAATTAAGTTCATCCCAGAATATCACTTTAATAGTGCGCTCTATGTCTCCCTCAATTATAATTTTTAAATCATAAACCCTATCGGGTGGGAGAACGCGCCTGTCCGCAGTCTCAACTGTGGTAGGGCACTGTGTCACCCTCGTTAGAGGTGACATAAGTAAACCCAATGACACCAGCAGTTATTCTGATGACCAAATTTGTTTTGTTATCCCATGTGTGTAAGTGTTTGGCTTCTAGCATGTCCTGTTGCAATTCCCTAAGGATGCATGTGTGTTCAACTGTCCAGTGTTTGCATGAAAAATCTGGGCGTATTAAGTCATAAAGTGGCTTGATATGTTGTGCATAGTCAGGAATGTATGTTCTGCCAAAATTAGAGAAGACAATTAGAGACTTTAGCTTCCTGAGCGTCTTAGGTGGGTGCAGTTGTGCACATTTCTCTAGGAAGTGCGGGGCCAGGCTCTTCCCCTAGTTTGATAGTTCATATCCCATGAACAATGCACTGAGAAAGGCTATCTTACTTTTCTTAAAGTTAAATTTGTAACTGAGGTCTGAAAATCATAAAATGATCCGATCGACCCTGAGAAGATGAATGGTAAGGTTGTCGCCTATGAGATAGATGTCATCCACGTAGGATAGCGCCTTGGGATCAAGATCATGTAATACTGATGTTACACTGGTTGAGAACAGTCTGGACTGTTCTTGTAGTCTCGGGGCAAATGGCAAAAGCATTTCTGTGAGCCAAATGAGAATGCACTCAGGTCCTGACTTTCTTGTGCTAAGTTTTGGCAGAAAAACCTGTCGGAAATATCCAACGCTGTTTTGTACTTTTTTCTGTAATCTAAAACTATTCTGTATGAATGGTCAGGTTTTGCAACCGGGAATAACGGGTTATTCATTGCAGAGGCACAGGGCTCAATTACTCCCTGGTACTCGAGCTGAGTGAGGATCTTCCTCACTGGAGCTTTAGCTTCGTGTTTAACAGGATATTGTGGCTGAGGTTGGGTTGTAGACCTGATAGGTATTACATGACAAGGAGAGTCCTTGTCCTAACCTATATGATTGTGGTGTGATGCAGGAGCCTGCATTAAAGCCAAATCGACAGCGTAGGCTTATTTTACCGCCTCCGGAACAAGATCAGAGAAAGAAGGCAAAATGACATCTTCCCCATGTGGGAGCTCACGAATGTGCTCAGGTGGCCAGTCTCTTTCAGCCAATAGGATATCACAATTAAGTTCATCCCAGAATATCACTTTAATAGTGCGCTCTATGTCTCCCTCAATTAGAATTTTTAAATCATAAACCCTATCGGGTGGGAGAACGCGCCTGTCCGCAGTCTCAACTGCAATAAAATCGCTAGTTGCTGTCGCATCCAGTTGATCTTTCAGACTCTGGTGACATATCGTGACCTCAGCTGTGCTGTCTAACAGTGTCACTGCCCATGTCATGTTCTTCAGCAATGCTCTCAAGTGTACTGGCATTTTTAATTGACAGTGCTGCCACCTTTTTCTTTTTAAACTGTGGCTTCTGTTGTGTGGACTTATCTTCTTTTTTGTCTGAAGACTGTGGTGAGTCTTTCTTTTGTTTCACGTATTCAGGACGTCGGTCAGGACGTCCCCCTCTCTCGCTATGTCTCTTGAGTGCATCCTGAAAGGAATGAGAGGGACGTGAATCAGTATATCTGTCAGGAGCTTTAATACTTTCTCTATTTCTGAGAGTGTATCTCCTTTCGGAGTTCTCCGGATGTGGAGAATCTGCTCTCATATTTAATCGTTCTTTAAATTGTTTCTGATTATCCCAGCGCTTCTTAGTATTTTCCTGTGCTTGTTTAGTACCTTCCTTAGGGGTGGTACATTGTATTTCAAGCTTCTTCGGTTTGGCTCCCAAACTATCCCGTCCTATACTAGTATAGGTATTGGAAATAACTTTTGGTAGTTCTCTCTCCTGGTCCAAATGTGGATTCTCTCAGAGACGCTGGCGTAAAGACAGTGCTACTGCTTCCCCTTTAATGTTACTGAGTATTATTGAGGAGACTGCGTCAAAGTTACACATTAATTTCATCCCAACATCTAGGGCTGGTGCAACCCCATGTTCATTTTGTATTTGTTTTAACACTACCGGTAAACTGGCAAGTGTCAGGGTACCTTCTGTGGTAGTGTATATTGCAGCGAAAACTGTACCCTCTGTGGCAGTCATCCACTGAGGGAACCATCCTGAAAGGCAAGCATTTAGTGAGAATTCTTTGTTTCTCCTGTGGTCTCGAATGGAGAAACACAGATTCCAGCTCATTTGTTTTCTGGACTATCCAGAACAGTATTTTCTCTCATTCTGTGGGTACTTTACCCATAATGGTATGCACTTTTTGAGGATTAATCCCAGTAGTCAATTGGTATCCAGCAGGTGCTGGTGGTGCTGGACGTGCTGGTGTTGTGTTCAATGTTTGCATTACGAACTAAACTAGTCGTCTATAAAGTGTTACTAATTCAAGATATAAGTCTTGCAGGTCTGCTGTCTGCATGTTGTGCATACCTGGGTGAGGTGTGTATGTGCCAAACATAGGCCACGTTGGTCCATCATTACCTAAAGGACCTAATCTCACACATTGTATTACATGTGGTAGGGCGCCTTCAAACCAGTTCTGATGCTCTTGGTATGTGAGTGGTATTTCAAGGTACTGGTGTCCGTGGTATTGTTGAGGTACGTTCGCAATGTTATATGTGTGGAATGTGTCTGATCTGTCAGTTTTCACAGGAAATGTGACCCAAGAATAAAATGTTTCTGTTTGGTAAGCTTCACTAGCTTCTATGATGAATGTAACATCCCTGCCCTCTTCTGTTAAGCCATGCGCTACTGAAAAACTGAGTAAAGAGATGGATCACCAAGTGGGGAGTAAAGTCCTTCTATGAGTTCGAGCTCAAACAACCTACAGTCTAATTAGGTGGTCCCTGTTCAGCTAAGGAGGATCTTTCCCAAGTCCACGGACGTCTCTGTTTCATGGTACGTAGGGTATCTGTAGTATGTGAGATTGTGATAATCGGGTTATCCGTAAAATAGTGCCTAAACACCATCATTGGTGGTGCCATGTCATAGTAGAACTCTTGTTCTAGGCAAGACTGCTCGTTTAAGGATGACAGTACTTAGGTTTGTAAGCGACTATGCCAATCCCACAACAAAACGCAACTGTTGTCCCAACCCTTATGACTCACAAGCAGTACCTCACCGAAACCCCAAAACAGTCAAGGTGATTTGTGGCAGCCTTTACGCACGGACTCAAATGTGTGACATCTCAGGGAGCGTCGTGGTTAAATGTAGATGACCCCTTTCTCACATTAACAACATGCCTCAATCACACACAGGAAATAAAGAAGATGCAGTAAAGTTTCAATAGGGTTTATTTTAGTAAAACTGCAATCTGCGATAAGTTGCATGGGCTGCAATGATTAGGATAATGAACAGTGCAAGAAACAGAATGGTAAAGACAAGAGTCGTTAATACAAAGACCCCCCACCATCTTGCAATATCATGAAATAACATGAGGTGTGTGATATGTCCTAATACCGTAGCATGGAGGCCTAACCCCTAACCTAGAAGAGAGCTAGGTATGTTAAACCTCAATCTGCCAATGCCATGTCCATGAGAAGAGCCCCAACCCTCGTTACCTTGGAATGGGGTCTCTGGCTCAGACTCCGCAGGAACACGAAGATTGGGTCAGTGAGGAGTATTTTTACAGATCTACTTGGATCCCTGACGTAGGTTTATTCCCAAACAATAGATAACAAGGCGTGCTTGGGACGGTAATTAATATAAACAATTCCCTTGACAGCATGAAGAGGGAAAGTACCTAAAGTGCACACCTGCAGCTTGTTTTATTTGTCACCTGATCTTGACGCCTTAGCGCGGTGGCACTGATAATTCAAATCAAAACATGGGCCTAAGTCAAAACAAGGCAGCCATCTTAAAAGAATTAATTAAATAAACACGCTAAAACCGAGTAAGCTAAGTAGGGTAAAAGTTACTGGGTGACGGGTGCACAACTCTGCAAGCCACAGGCTAAGCTAACTCCTGTATCCCATTAAAACAAACTAGGATTCACTACAATCAATTGGCGAACTGAACATCTACCATGTTCTGACTGCGGATAAAGGTTTCAAGCAGAACATAAGGAAATCCATGGTTTTCTCAAGTAGAGAAGCTAAAATTCTGCAGCTGCTTGCCTAGAAAAGTAGTGGCACATGGAAGGTAGGTATCCATGCACAGCCATTGAAAGGTTTACCTAATGGCAACTCCACCATAGTGAATTTCCCAATACTTCACATTTGTGTGATGCAACATAAAGCAAATAGGAGAACACATGGCTGGCTGAGATGGGCACTGGGGATAGTAAACACGATTCCCCTGCCTCTTTCCTTGTTTGGAGCAGACTTTAAAACAATGACATGGTCGAGCGTTTTTAGGCGTTTCAGGAATGTAATCAGCAAAGTGTTGCTCCTGCAGCCCTGCCACATCCTCCAGAACATATGAAGTGGAGGCTGCTGCTTCTGTACGGGTAAGGCTTTCAATGATGGACAACTGAAACTTAAGGAAAGGCATAAGTCTCCTTCTGGTTGTCTAACGATGAATATCATACGCTTTGTATTTTGCCATCTGGATCAGGTGGGTGAACAATTTCTTGTACCAAGTGCAAGATTTATGTTTCACATTGTGTGGAGAAGAACCTGGCTGTTCTTATACACTTTGCCCATGTTCTTGTTGTAATGAAGTATGCAGGTGGGCCTGTGAACTTCGTCCATCTGACCCCAAACTGTGACCGGGAAGTACTCTCATCATAAATTGTAGTGAGCATGTACAAATCATGCCTATTTGAGAACTTGACTGTGAGCACTTTGTTGGAACACCATGCAATACTCTGGGATTTCTAGAGCTTCTTACAGACAAGCTCCTGCAGAAATCCTTTGCAATAACAAATAACTGTACCGCAGACCACAGTGCTAGCTTTGTATAGCTCCCCCCGGTGCTGAAAAAGATTTATGAAGGGAATTATTAATGGGGTCTGTAGCAGACCCCTGGGGACCACCACCTCCCTAAGGCGTAATTAAAGGTTGGTGCAGGCCGAGCGACCTGCATCATGGAGCCATACATGGCCCTGGGGACCGCCACCTGCAGGGCCAGCTCCTGCTATGTGCCCGTGTACCCATCCCGGTACATAGCTGATTGCTCTCACTTGGCTTTGACAGCTCCCGCCAAGTCAGAGCAAACACTCTGGTCCCAGCGGGTGAGAGCTGTCAAAGTTCTCTCACCCACTGGCAGCAGAGGTTTAATCTCTTTCCCTACTAGCAGACATGTGGGCTAGGAAAGAGATGAAAAATTGGTATTGCACAAACGGAGCTGCATGTTTAGCAGCTCCCTATGTGCAAGAGCAATGCCAGCTCCCACAGGAGTACACAGGCACCCAGGTGACATGGCTAGGCCCCAAGGATAGGGTTCCTGGGGCCAATATTGGCCAGAGGAGGTGGGTTGCGCCTCCTCCTCCTCCTCCACTGAATAGTGGTGGGCCCTAGGTGATGGGGTCCCTGGGACCGAAATCAGCTGGGGGCCACATATCCCCCCTCTCCCATTGAATAGTGCTTGGCCCTAGGGGATTAGGTGCATGGTTCTCGCATTAAATTGCTATGAGTATGCAAATGTGCAAATCACCTGGAAGCTGAGCCTTCCTGGACCTCAAACTGTCTATTTAGTAGTATGCAAAGGTCTTACCCCTTTGTCACAATGATGTTCAGCTTCCCAACAGGTCCCACAGTGAGTTTCCTGCTGGTTTGATGGTGTGTGTTCTTGATGCCAAGGAATACAAGGACATCTCCACAAAACAAAGAAGCACTTACTTCATATATATAAGAGGAAGGACCCTGGTTTGGAGGAGATTTATGTCTTTGTAGTCTTGTTGGCCTCTCTATAGGAGGATTCATATTGTCATAGAATTCTAGAGAAACCTGCAACAGGAACAACCATGTTGCCAAAATGCATACAAGGTCACTGGTGACATTTCCTTATGCTCCATTACACAGCTGTTATGTAGAATACATACTGGACATTTACCAGGGGAGGCAGAAAGAACTCCACTTGAGCAGATATTTCATGCAAAGCTGTGGACTCTTGTTGGACAAAAGGGCAGGTGAGGTTCATTTGTGGCAGAGTCATACACACAACTACTGACACACCTAGACAGACACTCACACACCCACTCACAGACACACTCAGACACTCACTCAGATATTCATGCACCCACTCACAGACCCACTCAGACTCACACACCCACTCACAGACCCACTCAGACACCCATATACCCACTTACAGACCCACTCAGACACTAAAGCACCCACTCACAGACCTACTCAGAGACTCATGCACTCCCTCACAGACCTAAGACACCCATGCACCCACTCACAGACCCACTCAGACATTCACACACCCATTCACAGACCCACTCAGACTCTCACACATACACTCACAGACCCACACACACTTACACACCCTCTAGCAGAGACACTCCCACACCCATTGACACACCCGAGACAACCTCTCATGCCTACACTCACACCCAGACAGAGTCTCACACCGACTCTCATTTCCAGAGACACCCAGAGAGGTAGTTATTTCAAGTAACTCTAACTCGTGGCCTAAGGTGACTATAACGCGCGCCCTTGCCATGCCCTGCTAATTACCCTTATATTACAGCACTCGTGACAACTTTTATAACGTCAATAAAAATATCAATGAAACATTAGCAGTCAAATCATTGAAGAAAAAACTGTGCATGGTGGGGGCGCAAGTTATTGCTACCTTAGGCAGCGAGTTATAGTTACTTGAAATAACTCTAACTACAACTGCTGAATTTCTCTGGTTTTGAGAAAAGTCAAAACCTAACTTTAAATTCCCTGTAACCTTTGTTTTTTAAGACAATATCTATGTTTTGTCTAATTCTATTTCCTACCTATAATGTCCCTTTAACCTTTGTTTTTGTAGCGAATATATATATGTGTATGCATGCATGTGTGTATAGATAGATAGATAGATAAACAGATTGATAGATAGATAGATAGATAGATAGATAGATAGATAGATAGATAGATAGATAGATAGATAGATAGATAGATAGATAGATTTTCCTATACTTCTTCCAAACGTGGATACCGGCGTACTGCTTGATTGCCAGTGGTGCTGCGAAGCACGTCTTTGAATTTCACAATCTTGCCTCTTATTTTTGAAAAATGAGAGGCAATATTGTGATATATATATATCTATATATCTATATATATATATCTACATATATATATATAAATATATGATCATCTCCTCTCTCTCTCCATATTTATATGTATAATATATAAATATATATATATATATGTATATATATGTCTTTATTTCTCTCTCACTCTCTCTCTCTCTATATATATATATATATATATATACATCTCGAAAGAGAGAGATCATTCCTTCATATATATCTATGTCCTTTCTTGATTTAATTATTATATATATATATGTATATATGTATATATACATATGGAACTGAATTTCCCGAATGGGCAGATGAAGAGGTTTCAGAGGAAGAAAACAGGAACAAATAGGTCAAAGCAAGATCGACGTAAAGAAAACGCAGTGCTCATGGGAGTTATGACAGGGGGCAGACAGCCAATACTATGAATGTGGTAAATTTATAAGAGTGGCTACTCTCCAATGATGAGATGTAACATCTTTTGTTGGGGCTCTCTTTTGTCCTTAATCTAACCTTGACTATGTACAAACTAGAATTGACTTGTTTTGCTTTACAAAATTGGATTCATACACAACACACTGTTCTCACGCAACACCCAGGGTTTTTACACATTCTTGGATTTAGCAGAACTGGTAGACCAGGAAATGCACCAAAAAGATGTGCTTTCCCGGGTGAGGCGCAGCAAGGAAAAATATCTTTATTTCTCCTCGTTACTTCCTGTTTCTATGTGTACTGCAATCTGGTGCATACATAGAAAGAGGACTATGCCTTTTGAATATGATAGTATTTGTACAGGAAGGTACCCCTTTCTGCACAAAAACAATCCTGCATGCTAAGCAGGCACTATTACACCATGGTGCAAGGGTGCCTGCGTTGGCTGCCAAAAGGGTACCAGCACAGGGGAAAGGGAAAGAATGCACCATATTGCCTTGAACATGGCCCATTCCTGCCCTTTACCTGTCATGCAGTGCAGAGCAGCAAGGTGACTTGCTGTGCTGCACTGCATGATATTCTCATAAATAGGCCCAATGCGTGTGTACTTATCTACTTGACAGGGTTCTGGTTTTATGGCTTAGCAGGTGTAAACCAGATATTAGACTGCATATCTCAGTGCAATGTGTATTGTGAGAGCACAGTGTGCAAATGTCATTGTTGTTAAACCTATGGCGCATCAGTCATTGGCATGAGTGTGGCCAGCTGGACAAACGCACTAGTCTGCACATAGATTGGCATTGAAATGCCTGACTCAAATCCTGCATATCTCCTATGTGCCATTTCTGTGAGGCATTCATACAATGCAAACTATAAAGTCATGTTGCAGCACTGTGTAAAAGTTCATACACAGCCATGCACAGTGGTAGCAGCATAAGATGCATTACAGTGCCCACCTACTTGTGGGGTAAGTTAGACTGGATAGTACCAAAGAAGGCACCCTTGCATCATGTTGCAAGGGGCCCTGTATCATACCAAACAAAGTTATTGTACAGAGGAGTACTCCTGCATGCATACACCCACTGCAGAGATGCATTTACATGTAATATTTGTGTGCTGATGAATGTCCAGGGAGAATAATTGTTAAGATAAATTAAATATAAATGTTACCATGGTTTTAATGTCATATTTCAATGTATTAGCCTGAGGTTCAGTGGGTAAAGTGTTAAAAAATAAAGTCTTCCTGGAGTAAGCCTCCCACCCTCCATCTATGTATGGCATGGCTACCTGACACAGAGTAAGTCAAGTCAGCAATGTGTGCTGCCTTGTGTAACTTCAGATGAGTTATGCAATGTAGAAAGCACACTAGCTGTACTTGCTTACCTTATCACCACTCATGTATGTATGTGACAACTTAGCCCCCCTTGAATGAAGCTAGACCATCTCTAAAAGTGTATCTTTCTCCACCACGTCTATCATTTCCTATTGTCACATCTTCATGATTGAGAATCACTGTTATTAGAGGTATGCTTGTTATCATATTGTGCCTAATTTTACGTATTGTACACCTATGTTAAACTTATTTCAGTCAGTATCACATGTAGTATTAAGAAATGTCTTTACACTGAAGTGTATTGTCAATATCACTATCTCAATATTTGGTGTAGGTCTGGACTTCCACTGACAATGTCAGACACCTTTTGGAAACATCATGTAGATTTGCAACTTAATTTAATTAATGTGTTTATTTTTAATCCCTAGATAACATGACAGTGGTCATGGCAATTTGGCTTGTATAGGTAAAACAATCAAAACTTTTGTGTTGTTTTGTATCATTTTATAGACCAGTGATGTTTTCTAGTTAGCAAAAAATGTTGTTCTCTTGTCTTTGTTGAAATTAGTTACACTGTTTTGAGCTCACATGCCTCACACATTCCATGTATATGTGGAAATATTGGGGCAGATTTATGAAAAGTGGTGCTGCACCCAGTGCAGCACCACTTTCCTTGCACCCCCTTAGCACTCCCCTACCGCCCTCCTACCGCCACCATCTGTGTGCTGTATTTAAAATACGACGCACCATGGTGCAGGGTAGGGGGCAAAAGCATCAGAATTGTTGACGCTACTGATGTACTGTTCAGTGTTAGTGCCAAAATTGTGGTGCTAACCCTGAAAAGTGCATAGGGGCCCATTGTAACCAATGGTGTGCCCCCTTTTAATGCCTGTTCTGAGCAGGTGTTGAAAATGCTTTAAAAAATGGCACAAAGAAATCTTTTAGATTTCGTTGCACCATGTTTTCGACCTCCCTAACAGGGGAGCGCCCCCTTGCACTGGGGGAGACATTTGTGTAAAATGCACACACCCCAACACAGTTCACCAGCTTCCTGCCCTCTCCTGACTGAATGAGTGATTGAAAGTATGGGGCACATCTACATGTTTGTGCTGTCTCCCTGCACTGTAGCATAACTGGCTTCCAGACACCACTGCAGAGACCACTCCACCATGTAGCAATGGTCATTGCATTTGCTCTAGCTATCTATTTGCAGGGCAACACTGACCAAGACATGTCAATTGTTATTTCAACTCATACTATCCTGCACTCTGACATTCACACAGCAGTACACATCAAACTGCCTTGCTGTACTGTCTTGCATGCAATTTGTGTAGTATTGGACCCTAGGGTTTATCTTTCAAATACATATGCACAAAATTACTAATAAAGCCGCCTTGCTGCACTGCATATAATGAGAAGGTGCCATGCAGGCCTTTAATCAAAATTTGACTGGTGAATCCTGTAGTTTTACAACACACACAGTCAGCTCAGACACCCCAAATTGAGAACTAAGGAATATTGTTGAAGTGGATAGCCTCCTTCATATTGGATAGTATGCAATAGCTTATGCCCATTCCATTTCTTCAGACCACAAGGGATACATTTCCACAGTCCATCACATCCCTTCATTTTGCCCACTCTCTTGCACATCTAAATGACTCTTCTGGCAATCATTAATCAGACCCAGGGGCTGTTCTTCATCTCTTACACCAATGACATCCAGTTCCGACTCTGACACTCATGTGACACTACCAACAGTAGTTAATAAAGTACCATTGATCAATATGGCTACCTGTATGTGAGATGAATTGCTCATACTCAACATAACAATATAGAAGTGTTGACATTCCTCAACATTTTCTCACCACGGTTTCTCAAATGACTAGACCCAAACCCCTTACCCTCCAACCACCATAGACACCAGTTCATTATCCTGGACACCTACCTCACCATGAAACATCAAATTGATACAATCAGCTCCATCTGCTTTCATTTATTTGGCATTGTCAGACGTTTCTACATATGACTTCCTTCTGACACCTGTACAACCATCACATAGTCCATCATCAGAGGTAGACTGTAATACATCAATGACCTCTACTACAGCATCACTGCACACCTGCTACACATGAGAAAAAATACACCACTGCCAGAGTATTGCTCATCCTACCTTGAGGACAGCACATCCCACGTCACCTCAGAAATTTACATTGTCTCATCATTCAGACACACTGGCAGTTCAAGATGCTCAGGCACACACCTAAAAAGCACTACACTACCAGGGACATGCCCAGCTCAGACACCATCTACGCTTCCACCAAGCAATCATGACTCTCTGCTGTCATCACTTCCACTTACCCACACCCCCAATGTCCATATGATCATGCCAGGAGGTAGGGTGTTTTTTATAAAGGGCCACCTACACCTGAGACAACCTACCCCAACACAAAAGGTCAGGAGTATCAAATATGAATTTATACTAGTAACAGTACATGTGGCTATTTGAGTGATACTACTTGCAGTGCCTACAACTCCTCAGCACATGAAGACCCTCTTGGGTGACACATTGACCCTCTAGATAGACACAATGGCTACTTTTGCATTTCAGTACACTTTGGGCTACCTGGCCCCCTACACGAGCACAATTGTGTGCTGGTGCAAGGGGCTTGCATTGGCACTGGCATGTCTGCCAAGTTTCCTGGGTCCCTTCATGACGTGCTACTCCAGTCTAGTGTGGGTACTTTGGGCATGAATTATGAAAAGTTAGCACCACCTTTACATCATTTTTTGATGCAAAAGCAGCACAAACATACAAAATATCATTATATTTTGTACGTTTGTGCTGTTTTTGCATTAAAAAATGACATAAAGGCGATGCTAACTTTTCATAAATCAGGCCCCTTGTATTATGTAACTGTAGTCCTGTTTTCTGAAGGAATTAATCACATTGCAAGTCCCTGTATTGACTGGGGCAACACATCATGCATGGACCTGTGAACGTTGGCAGGGCTGGATTTGGCCGGTAGCATAGGTACTGCCCATGTAAAGGACAGTAATGCGCAGAATGATTTGACATGTGGATCATTCCTGTTTTTCCTGCAACAATCCTGGGCGGCCAACAAAATAATAGTCTTTCTTCCAAAAAAGCTACAAATCCTGGTTCATTTCACCCAATCTCAATAATACATAGCAAAGATATTGGCAACAATTGAGGAGGATCATTGCCAGGATAGTCTTTCCTGGCATCATAGCTTTGTACGTGGTAGACACCATGAATCATGTCAACAGGGCTATTGCTGTTTTTGACATAGCGGAGGGCAACAAGACACCAATGGCAATGATCTTGCTTGAGCTGGAAAAAGCATTTGATTGTGTTGTCTTGGCTTATCTCTGGTTGACTATGAAGCACTTGAGCTTTGGAACACCTTTTATGAAGTCTGTATAGAATTTGTAAAAATAACTGAAGCGCACTTGCAAATTATGGTCCTAGGATTCGAATGGATGAGAATAACAAGGAGGTGACATCAGGGCTGGCCGTGTTCACCATTCTTATTTGCAATTTATAGTGACGTGTTTATAAAAAAATGATTAAACAATGTCAATATAAAGCAAGCTACAAAACTGCTCGCATACGCAGATGACATCTTCATTGTAACAGCTTCTCTTGATGTGGCAATCAGGGAGATAGAAGCCGAGGCACTACACTTTGGGTTTGTGTCTGGCTATTTGCTAATAAAAGCAAGACACGCATATTCTCAAACAATTTCTATAAGGTTGCAGATTCCAGAACAGTAAACACTGTAACTTATTTAGGAATTAACCTCGTGTCAGAAGTAAATAGGATAGATTCTGCTTCATTAGAACAGACAGTAAATTAAAACGTTTAAATAACTTGCGATTCACTATTAGGAGACGGTGTTGTATGATGAAAATGGTGATGGTACCAGCACTTATATATGTTTTTAGGCCAATTCCACTTGAACTAACACTCAAGTGGTTTAGTAATCTAGGTTTAACTTGTGGAAGCTTTGCTAGTGTTAAAAACAACAAAGATGGGCCCCGAAATTCATCCAGTGCCTATTGATAACGGGGAGAGGATTACTAAATTTTAAATACTACTGTTATGTAGAAGCAGTAGCACATATGAGAGACCTGCTGCATGTTTCTGGTCCAGAAATAAATTTGCTGTCATCCATAGAAGAGCTAAGGATGTTTATGGATCCTTTTTAACAGTACATGTTCTTAATTACTATAAATGAGTTTGGTTTGATATGCTATTGCACACTGGTAAATTACAGACAATGAAAAGGAAGGTGTTGAAAATGAAGAAATATAACAGGTACAGCCCACTTATGGAACTTCAAATTATTTCCTGAAATTTTGACTGATAAGTGCTAGGGTTTGTAAAATTCCTGTTATTAATGGTATATTCATAACAGGGAGATATTAAACTTGTTTGAAGAACTCAAAGAAGAATATAGTTTGCCAAAACAATCCTTTAAAAAAATATTTACAGATAAGAGACTTTATTGTTGTAATAGCTAGAAAGATTTGACCAAGCAAAGTTTGGGCTACTTAATAGAATAAACCATCACAGAAAGGATAGAATTAACGGTTATTACAGTTTGTTAATGGATCTTGAGGAAGATGACTTATTGAGTCAAAACCAAAATTGGAGGGCGAGACTAACTAGAAATCATAATCAGCAGATATTACAGAACCTATTGGGCTAGACAGTTACCTATGAATATCTGTTTATCTCATTGTACAGAATTATAAAACAATTTTGAATCTTCATTATACACCTGCTAAGCTGTGCAAATGGGGCTAAACATTGAGTTTCTATTGCCCTCACTACAGAAAGAATGATGCATATATACTATAAATGTTTCCTTCTCGCAAGGCTTTAAATAACTTTGATCACAAATATTTGAATTTGTTTGTCTTTTGAATTGAGTGAATGTTAAACCAAGTCCACAGATGATTATATTTGGTCAGAATGCTGAAATGCTCCTATTGGCAACCTCCCCCTACTTATTGTTAGCATCAAAGTGTCTAATTTGCCTAGCTACTCCGTGGGTAAATCCCAAACTCCCATCTTTTCAGCACTGGTTAAACCATTATTTATCAAGTTATTGCAAAGAAAATGCTCTGTTCCAGTGTAAGGCGAGGAATACAAATAAAAGAGATTGTGCAATGTAGGGTCCACTTGGCACATTGATAAATAGACATAATGGGTTATATATAACACCTTAAAAATGATCTGAGGATGGTCAATAACATCTATTCTCTTCACAGTACATATGGAAATTTCCCATCAGCTAAAATAGTAGTATGTGGAAATATTAATGATTTGTGGTGGTATTTTAATCAATTAATCATAATCTCAGAGTAGTGACTACATTTTGATAACAGAAAATGTTCACATATGAACTTCACTCATGTAATATCATTGTGAATTAATGGAATATTGTATCAGAAATGCTCATCTCCCTATGAATGCTTTTGTATATGTTACTAATGTATGTTTTGAATCAAACTCAAATAAAAACTAATTGAGAAAATGTTATATACGTGGGGGTATCAGATTTACTAATCAAAATCCAATCCAACATTGGGAAAAGTGTTTACATTTTATCAGATTTAAGATTCTAACTCCCATCTCACACCAGTTGTAGAAAGTTTTTATTTTTAGTGAGATTAGATTAAATATTCTAATTTCCAGACTACAGTCATTGGGGAAAGTGTTTAATTTTGAGGTGATTTGATTTTCTATTGTAACTCCAACCACACAATTATAGGGAAAAGTTTATATATTTGGAGAGATCAGATTTACTATTCCAACACAAATTAAACTCTCACTAGGGAAGGTGTTTGATACTAGAGTGATTAGATGCACTGTTCCAACTACAACGCAATACTCTAGCATTTAACAAATTGTAGGTTGCAAACCACTCAGAAATAGTAAGGAGGGATACCTTCTCCTATCATGCAAAAGTGATAGTTGCCCCACTCCTAGAAGTGATGTCACTTCTATTACCAGGATTTCTGGGCCCCTGGGGGCCCTCCACTGGCAGTGACATCACTTCCTGGGGGGGTCACGTGACTGTGTTGGGTTATATGTGTTGTGATATCAACCTGTTCATTTGTTAGTCACCTGCTCATGGTCCTAAAATGTGGTTAGGGCTATGCAGTAGATCAGGTGACCATGATGTCTTGTAGAGGACTACACCCCATTTGTTTTTAATGCTTAGAGAATATATAAAGAGCTCCTAAGCTGCCTATGCCAAACCCATGAGCCACCCTCGTTTGAACACTATCGATAGACATTATCGTAGCCTGACACCAGCAGCAATGGAGAAGAGCGTGCAGCAGAGCGACCTTTCAGAGGGTGGTCATGACATCACCAGTTTTGACGAGGAGCTCTGCCGATGTATGGAAATGCTCAGCCTCAAGGATGTACCACAACTGATATCCCCTGTTCAGTGCTCCAGCAGTGGCAGCGAATCCTTGAGTAATGAAGGAAATGCTGGAAACAATTTAATCGACATGGAATATAGTGAAGAATCTATAAAAGCTCTTAACTCACTGTTCTATGAAGTTATGGATTTCTGGAGGAACCAGCTTTAGAGGCTATTGTCGTGCAACAGCTGCATGCAAATTCCCACGCCAGTTATGACTCGATGGACCTCAGCGACTCTCAAGATTTCAGAGTGCCGCCGGGTCCCACGAAAATGACGCAGTTATTTAAAATAGACACCTTGTACTGTATATACAGCTATATGATATTTTTAACTAATAGTCTGTCTTTCTTTCTTTTTTGAACCATAGAAAGCATCAGCAAAAAGAACCGTGGTAGAGGGGACATTGCCAAAGGGTAAAGCCGTAAATTTGTACTGCTTATGCTGTTCAAAACAGACTGAAAGTACCACAATCCAAAACAAAGAGCTGCGTAAGACATGTGTTTGTACCCATAATGTCATAGATTTTTTAAAAGGAAGCTCCAGGCATACCCTTCGATGCCATATGACCTGTTAATGGTTTTGCTGCGATTGTTGTGAGCGAAATGGGTTATTGGTAAGGGCAGGTAGGTACCTACACCTAGCAACAAGCCACTAACCTCCACCTAGGTACAGTTAGGTCTCAGTAAATTAATCCCAGCTCAACCCTTGGTAGCTTGGCAACAAGCGTCAAGGCTTAACTTAGGAGACAAAGTGTAAAGCATTCAAATATCACAAAACAGTATTCAAATAAAACACAGGAAACAGTTTAAAAATCCAAAACCAATTTATAAAAATAGTTTATATTTTTATCTTTAAAATGACACAAAAACGATTAAAATCGGTTCAGGGGAACCGGAGATATGAATTTTTAAAGAATTACTATTTTTCTAGCGCTTAGAAACAAAAAGCGCCAATCGGGTCATCTGGTTGCACCAGGACCGGGGCAAAGTCAAAGTTTCAGGCCGACCGCGATAGAGCCCTGCTCGGTTACAGGTCGCGGGAGGCCTCGGTTAAAAAGTTACCTTCTGACTTAGTCTTTATTTTGAAGTTTTTCTTCACCGGGACGAACCTGCCAGTTGAATCCGACCTCCTGGAGCCCTTGTCCGGATACGCGATGTGGGTTTCCTCGGTGGAGACTTTTACCTTCGGACTTAGTCGTTTTTTCGAGATGAAAATCCTTCGACCGGGGTAAACCTGGATCTTGATCCGACGTCCATGGAGCCCTTCTCGGATACGATGGCTGGGAGGTCCGGGTCAACTTTTTACCTTCGGACTTAGTCTCTTTTTTGGATGTTTTTCTTTACCGGGACGAACCACGAAGTCAGGCCGGGTCGCGGTTGAGGCAAGCCGGCTAGAATTTCCGCGGCGGGTCGGTCCCTCTCTGGAGCTTTTTTCCAAAAATTCTCAAATCTTTTCCAAACTTCTGGGGCTTTACCCAGATGTTCTTTTAAGGTTCTTTTGGGGTCCACAGCTCACCCCAAGGGTCCAGAAGTTCTGTGATGGTCCTTGGGGGGTGCGGACTTCAACTCCCAGAATGCACCTGGCGCAAACTCCTTTTTGGCCACTGGGCAGTGGTCAACTGGTCACTTTTTCAGGAGTTGGTGCAGGGGACTCTGGATAGCAATTTTTCACCTGTAGCAAACAGGGAGTCCCTCCTTGAACCAGTTGTAGCCAGGCAAAGTCCTTCTTGTGGTGAAGCCCAAGTGTGCAGCTGGTGCTGTCCTTCTGAGTGCAGGGTCCAGGTGCAGGCCAGGGGTCCAGCAGGGCAGTCCTTCTTCTCCTTAAGTTCTTTCTTCTTGAAATTTGGTGGGGATCTGAGGTGTGGGGGCAGGTCTGCCAGTTTTATCCTTGCTCCTGGGTGAAAAGCAGGGGGGTCCTGGTCCTCCAATCAGGTACAGGGTCGTCCCCCTGTGATGACCACTTCCTGGGAAGTGTGGCAAAAATCCATCCCAAAAGGCAACAGTCTCTAAAAATCCAACATGGCTGAATCTGATTTTTGGAGGTTACATCTGGCTGAGCCCACCCGTTGGTGTGGCTAAAAATCATAAACACACCCCTCTCCTGCCCTCTCCTAATCTAATCAAGGGGGCACCTAGCTGTCTGGGGTTGCAGGATGTGGGGGTGTTGCTGGGTGCTCCAGATGTCCTTCTCTGCCTTTGAAGACCAGTTTGGCAGCCCTCCCCCTTCCTGCCTCACCATCTGCTGAGGGGAGATTCTCTCCCCCAAGCACATTCCTTTGTGTGAAGCCAGGCCACTTCACACCTCATCGAGGCAGCCTGGCAGAAGCTGCTGCAGGCTGTCCAATCAGAGCACAGCAGCAAAAACAATGCAGAGCTGAAATTGGCAACTTTTTAGGTAAAGTCTAAACTTTTTACCTGAACAAGTTATATTAAATCCCACAACTGGAAGTTGTGGGATTTATTACAACAATTAATTTGATACCAAATTCTTGGTATGTAACATTTAAGGAGACTTTAAAATTTAAAATAAAGTCTGCCCATTCTAGCCTATGAAGGCCATTTACTTCCATGAGGGAAAAACGAATTTGGCTGTTTTTACCTCACCAGGGCTTATAAATCTATTTTTATAAAGTCCCTGCTTATAGTTACATGGCACCCAGCCCTAGGGGCACATAGGGCACACCTTAGGGGTGACTTATATGTAAAAATAAGGTAGTTTAAGACTTTGGAAGTACCTTTAATTCCAAAGTCGAATTTGCATATAACTTTAATTTAAAAGCAGCCAGCAAGGCAGGCTTGCTTTTAAAATGACACTGGGCACCTCAGCAGTGCACCTAGGTGTGCACCACCTATGCTGTGGTCCCTAAACCTACATGCCCTACCATATACTAGGGACTTATAGGTAGGTTAACTTAGCCAATTATAATTAGCCTAATTTGCATATCCATTTTACACAGAGCACAGTCCCTGGGACTGGTTAGCAGTACCCAGGGCACCATCAAAGTCAGGAAAACACCAGCAAAAAGAGGAAAATGTGGGCAAAATTTTTTGGGCCCTCTGCAATCAGCCCTGTTTTCTCACACAACCCCCCCCCCCCAGCCCACACGCCCAGGAGACTCAGCCCAACCCTGGGAGAGTCTTCCTGGCTTGTTAGGCGAGGAAGACAGTGAAGAAAACTGGCTGTCCCTTTGCAGGGCCTACTCTGCCTTATATCCTCCTGTCAGGGTCACTCCCTATGGGTAGTGAAGCCATCCCAACAGTAAAAGGACCCAACTCAAACTGAAACTTTCCTCTAGGGGGGTCTTCCTCCTTTCTCTCTGCCAACTTGGGTAGTGAGGTGCCCACCTCCCCTACTCCAAACTTTGCTAGGGCAACACCTAGCTTACCCAAAGAGGTCACCCAACACTTGAGCAACCCCACCATGACCAATAGGGTCAGGGGGCCTACTTTGCTATTGGCCCTGGGGTCTGCCTCCCAGGCCAAGTACATTGCTGCCAGGAAGGCTAGCACCCAGCAGAGGCTACTGACAGCTGTCAGTACCCAGAACCACACCCTAAGCTCTCCACTGACAGGTGGCTGAGCTGCTTTAGGGGCATCTTTGGGGTCCTGGCACCCCTCTTGCTGTCTAGAGTGGGGGGCTACCACCTCCTGTGGCAGACACCCTCCTTCCACTCTCCCTTCTGTCAGTGCAGGGACAACACCCTGCATCTGAACAGCTGCCTGACTACTCAGGACTTCCTTGGGGTCAGGGGAGGCCTCACCAGTGCCAATTCTGCCCCCCCCCCTACTGGGGCAGAAGGCCTTTGGCTCCCTGGAACTCGCTTTAAGAGTGGCCTACCCTTCCTTTTCTTCTTTCCTTTTCTTGGGGACCCCTGTCTCCTAACTGTAGGGACTGACTCCCCAGGACTTTGGGTTGGGGGGGCGCCCTGGGCGACCACCCCATCTGTGACCAGACTCACCTCTGGGAGGTCATTGCCCAGGATACAATCTAGGGGAAGGTCAGCACTGACTACCACCCTAATCCAGTCAAGGATACCCTCCCTCTCTAGGGGCACTATGGCTACAGGTTTGGAGGTGACCTCCCCTGTGGCTATCCTGACTTTCTTTGTCTTTCCTGGGACATACATGTCTGGGGTCACTAACCGGTCACTCACTATAGTGTGACTGGCACAGGTGTCTCTCAGGCCAGTGGTAGGGATCCCATTCACTTGTATGTGGTGGAAGTGCCTACTCCCACCCTCAGGGATCACCAGCTTACCATATGGTCCTGTCTCCCAGCTCAATGCTAGGAGGACTTCATCATCTGAGGAATCCTCCTCTATGGCTACACTGGACAGCCCAGTGCTAACCACCTTCTTTGGACAGGCTGCATCTCCTCTGAAGTGACCTGTCTGCTGACAGTCAAAGCAAGCCCTACTGTCCAAGAGCTTTTTTAACCCTGGATCTAACTGTCTCTGCTGGTCAGAGTGGGAGTGGGATTTACTCTCCTCCTTCTTAGGGTTCTGGGGTACAGAGGGAGTCTCTGTGGTGGGCTTACCACCTCCCTCCTTAGGTTTTTGGGGACCTGTCCCCCCCTTCTTGGAGTCTCCCCCCTGGGACTTGACAACCACCCTGGTTCTCAACCACTCATCAGCTGCCTCCCCTAGCTCTCTAGGGTTGGTCTGCTTAGAGTCCACTAGATGCTGGCGTAACCTTTCTTGGGTACAATTGGTCAAGATGTGCTCTCTCATGATCAGATTGTATAACCCCTCATAAGTATTTACTTTGTTACCAATAATCCAGCCCTCTAGTGCCTTTAGTGAAATGTCCACAAAGTCAACCCAAGACTGGGTACTGACCTTCTGGGTGTCCCTGAACTTCATTCTATATTGCTCTGGGGTCAGACCAAACTTCTTGGCTAAGCACCTCTTCATACTAGGGTATGAATCTGCCTCCTCCCCCCTTAAGGTCAGAAGCCTATCCCTCCCTGAGTTGGGAACTAACACCCAAAGAAGTGAACCCCAGTACTGAGGCTTGACTCTCCTCATCTGGAGGGCCCTCTCAAAGGCCCCCAGCCACTTATCTATGTCATCCCCCTCTACATAGGCAGGAACCACCCCTTTGGGTAATCTGGGGCAAACTCCCCCACCCATGGACACCTCAGCTTCTTTATCGCTGCCTCCATCTCTTTTCTCTTTGTATGCCCACTTTTTCTTTTCTAGGGCCAGCTTGTCTGCTTCCAAAGCTATGTATGCTAGCTGGGCCTCCAGCTCTCTTTCTCTGATGGATGGGTTCTCTCCTCCTGAAAGGACCCCCTTCCTACCACTAGCTTTGGGTCTGCCCCTAGTGACTGTATCTACTGAGGACCGTTCTTCCTCGTCCTCACTTAGGCTCAGATGCCTTCCCTCCCCTGAGTGGTTAGAGCTAGCATCCTCCCTTCTTTCTCCCTCCTCTGGAGCTTCTTCTGACTCTACCTCTTGGGCCTCAGCCCATGCTGTCAGGGATTTGATCAGGATTTGCTTCCTGAGATCAGTGGTTGCAGGCAACCCTCTTTCAATACACAACCCCCTAAGCTGGACTACTGTCAGTGTGGGTAGGCTAGCCAGATCAAGCTCCATGGTTCCCTAGTTTTGTGTCAACAAAAACTTTTTGCAAAAATTGGAAACAAGAATTTAGAAAAATTACAAAAATTCAATAATTGAAATTAATCCAAATAAAAAAAAAAAAAATTTTGCACTAGGACAATTTAAAGGATTTTTAATTTGTTTTACTTAAAACTGTAACGTGATATTGAACACAAGTACAGGATCCCGTCGCTGCTTCCAAAAATTTTGGAAAATGGGTTATTGGTGAGGGCAGGTAGGTACCTACACCTAGCAACAAGCCACCAACCTCCACTTAGGTACAGTTAGGTCTCAGTAAATTAATCCCAGCTCAACCCTTGGTAGCTTGGCAACGAGCCTCAAGGCTTAACTTAGGAGACAAAGTGTAAAGCATTCAAATATCACAAAACAGTAATTAAATAAAACAGAGGAAACAGTTTAAAAATCCAAAACCAATTTATAAAAATAGTTTATATTTTTATCTTTAAAATGACACAAAAACGATAAAAATCGGTTCAGGGGAACCGGAGATATGAATTTTTAAAGAATTATTATTTTTCTAGCGCTTAGAAACAAAAAGCGCCAATCGGGTCATCTGGTTGCACCAGGACCGGGGCAAAGTCAAAGTTTCAGGGCGACCGCGATGGAGCCCTGCTCGGCTACAAGTCGCGGGAGGCCTCGGTTAAAAAGTTGACCGGGACCTCCCAGCCATCGTATCCGAGAAGGGCTCCACGGACGTCGGATCAAGATCCAGGTTTACCCCGGTCGAAGGATTTTCATCTCGAAAAAACGACTAAGTCCGAAGGTAAAAATCACCACCGAGGAAACCCACATCGCGTATCCGGACAAGGGCTCCAGGAGGTCGCATTCAACTGGCAGGATCGTCCCGGTGAAGAAAAACTTCAAAATAAAGACTAAGTCAGAAGGTAACTTTTTAACCGAGGCCTCCCGCGACTTGTAGCCGAGCAGGGCTCCATCGCGGTCGGCCTGAAACTTTGACTTTGCCCCGGTCCTGGTGCAACCAGATGACCCGATTGGCGCTTTTTGTTTCTAAGCGCTAGAAAAATAATAATTCTTTAAAAATTCATATCTCCGGTTCCCCTGAACCGATTTTTATCGTTTTTGTGTCATTTTAAAGATAAAAATATGAACTATTTTTATCAATTGGTTTTGGATTTTTAAACTGTTTCCTGTGTTTTATTTAATTACTGTTTTGTGATATTTGAATGCTTTACACTTTGTCTCCTAAGTTAAGCCTTGACGCTCGTTGCCAAGCTACCAAGGGTTGAGCTGGGATTAATTTACTGAGACCTAACTGTACCTAAGTGGAGGTTGGTGGCTTGTTGCTAGGTGTAGGTACCTACCTGCCCTCACCAATAACCGATTTTCCAACAGTGACTATTATAACCTCTGTTACGACCATAAAATTATTGATCCACAGCAGGAGGCTCTGAAGTGTCTATTAGACTCATACACTGCAAGAACAATCCGTCATATATGCAGCTTGTTAGATCCAAACAAAGTATATATAAACTGTTAAGGGTGGTGTATGGTTTGTCAAAGGAAAAGAAAAATGTTCACCTTGATATGATTAAGGTCTTGCCGACCACGTTCAAAGAGATCCAAAGTTCGAGTGAGCCATGTTCAAAACTCTATTGTATGCATGGTTTGTGCACATATTTTGTTAGAAGGATAGGGGAAAGAGCTATAGAAAGGCGTTAAGTGCAATATTTATTTTAAAAATAGACCACTCGGCTCTTTAGCCACATGCAAACTGTTTTAAAAATGTAGTCCCCACGGTATTGTGTCATTATCGCATTATTTAACGTTACATACTTATTCACTTTTAGGCCAAGCATCAGAATGTTGGTGCGCAAGATGCTTCTGAGTTACGTCCAGGATACATATGTATTGCCAGATAGGTATATGTGTTGCTTGAAGAAAGAATTGCTGAAATACAACCTGTAACTCTGCGCTATCTGAAGCTTGGTGAGCCGTCCAGTCCTACATGCCTAGTCAACTGGTGTATCAATGCATGGCTACCTACAATGGATGAATCCTGGAACGTGTACAAAAGCTGTATGGGGGAGTTAATACTATCACCAATGACCAATTTACATATCACCTTTGAGCTTCTGACCAAAGATTATTTCAGAAATAAAGGTTTTGTATTGTACAACAGAGAACGATTGGATCTTTTGAAAGCTGTCAGTATCCTGAGTGTATACAGTTATAGTCCTGTCTAGAGCTGTTGAGTTTATAGCTGTAAACATATCAAAAGTTGTGACTCTAAGGCAAAGTATCTGCTGGGTCACTAGTAATGTATGTAGCATGAGTCATATTATGTATACGTAGTGAAAAGTCACCAAATTGTCCAACAACAATGACAAGACGTGTACCATGTAACTGTAAAGTATACCCTGTTTATGTCCACGCATGCATACATAATGAGAAGTCAGCAAACTGTCCAACAATGACTAGATGTGTACCATGTGACTGTAAAGTATACCCTGTTTATGTATTGTTAATGTTTTTTATTTTTATTAAAATGCCCTTACACAAAACCATTGTCTTTCTTTTAATGGGATGCAGGGGCTGATAACATGTCGGGGTTGGGTTAAGGAAGCTTTATTATGATACAAGTGGAGTCGGAAGCTTCGGAAGCACTGACGCTCTGTTTAGAAGGGCTGCAGTTGAAAATTAGCTGGTAAACGGAGCAGGGGTGAAGACCCTGTTGTCTGGGGAAGAGGCAAATTTACTCCACAAGCTAGCCAGGAGGCATTTAAGAGGAGAACGACCTTCGTTAATGCTCAGCTAGATTATTAATGGCAGGCAGACATAATCCGTCTTCTAAATCTAGTTAAGCATAATAACGGAGCTCCATACATAGTAGCAGCAATAGATATGTGATCCAAGTGCCCATTTGCAGAAGCACTAAGCAATAAAACCGATAGCAGCGTCACCACAGCCTTTATAGCCATCTTCAGGAAAGGGCAAATCCCTCAAAAATTGCAAACAGGCACCGGACAGAAATTATTTAAATAGCACGTTGTTCATCATTTTGTAATGCGCACGGAGGTAAAAGCTGCTGTCATAGAATGTTTTATCAGAACTTTAATATTTCACCTCCTAGAACACCCACTGATATGAGGATGTTCTACAGGTGTTTGTAGATACTTATAATGGCAGTTATCACCGAACCATCAAAACCTCTCCCGTAGAGGGAACGACCGTCAATTCCTTAGCGGTGTGGAGAATGACATACAGTAGCCATTTCGTTGCCAAGGTAAAGAAGCCTCTTTCAAAAGAAGATGATCAGGTTTGGTTTCAAAATTGAAAGGGGTCTTTACGAAAGAATACCAGCAGACTTTTAGTGATGAAATATTTATAGTGGAGAGTGAGGAGCTTAAAGAAGGTACAGATATTTACAGGCTAAAGGACTACAGTGGTGAAACGGTGTTGGCTGCCTTTTGCAATGAAGAGTTACAAAAAGGTCCAGATGATCCACACAGAGTATACAGGGGTGAAAAGAGTCTGAAACAGAGAGGTAGTGGGGCTATCAGACAGGCTTTTGTCAAATGGAGGGGGGGCTGAGAAATGTAACAGTTGGGTGCTGGACAGTGTTTGAGTATGGGGTTGGTTCCCTGAAGGCTGCAATTTGAAGAGCAGGGTCATTTTATATTACCTTGCCATCCAATGCCTCGAAGGATATGTTCCCCAACAAGCACATTTCTAATTATAATTTGAAACTGGCTAAACCTGTGGACCAAAAAGGGAACTGGGAGTTAGCTCTAACCGAAAGCCAATACCTGAGAACATGGAATACATTTACAATGCTAGAGGACAAATTTACTATAAAGCATGATCAGGACTGCTTCATCATCAATGCTGGCTTTCCTCATGGCTATTACCCCAGCGTTGCTGCGGTGGTCAAAGCCATTAACAAATCCATAGCCAGCATCAAAATGTATGGAATATTGAGCTAGTACTAGATTACATATTAGACAATGTTAGAAGGATGGTGTTTCTTAAAGCTCCAAATTGTGATACAGAGTTTAGCTGTGTGGGCAAATTAAGGAGGGTTTTAGGCACAGTACAACATATAAAAAGCCAAGTAGAGCCGGACCCAACGTGCCCCGATATTAACGGAGGGTTCTATAAACTCTACATGTATAGCGACATTGTAGAGCCATAAAGGGTTGGGGATAGTTATGCTCTGCTGTTAAGATGGATCCAGCGGAAGAGAGAACATAACACAGTGATTGATATTCAATACATCAGACTATGTAGCAATTTCTAAAAAAGATTTTGACACTATGTCGTTCATGATTTTTGATGATCAATCTGAGCTGGTGTCCTTTAATCATGGGAAAGTTATTGTTAAGCTTCATTTAAGACCACACCACAACAGCAAATATTAAGTCATCATGGTGATCATGAAAACATACGGCGATCCCGCTCTGTACATGGACTACTACAGACACCACGCCGGATATGGAGGGCCACCATTCTTTCAAGGGGCCCCTGTTATGTATGAGTCGGGACTTGGAGGTTTTTTCCACAGTTTGTTTAGAAGAGCTCTGCCTTTCTTAAGAAGAGGTAGCAAAATTGCAAAACTCCATGTTAAAGTGGCGGCCTCGAACCTTGCCCAGGATGTGGTGGGATCCGTGGCTTCTGTTGTCTCCAAATGCATGAGCAAAAAAAAAAAAAAAAAGGTGTAGGACTTGAGTACAGGCCAAGCACAAGTATTAAAAGGAAGCAAAGGTCCTTGAGGTGTAGGGGTCCACTTGCACCCTATAAAAAAAGATCTTTAATGTATCTATTCCTACGGAATGAAAACAAGGGAGGTTCCAAATTGAATTCACCTGCATTAAGCACCGGCCAGTATTTGAGGATACATTTCCTCATTTGATTGTTAAGCGGTCAATCCTTGCCCTATCCCTAGGGGTCAAATGTATATCCCTTGGGCAATACCATGCGCTCTTTAGGGCCTGTCTTACTAATTTCCAGGGATAACCCCTGGCATACAATTTATTCACCAGAAAATTAGCCTTTCGAAATAAAAACCTGCTTGAATAAAAAGTTCCTCCGGATCCGAACTACTCCGTAGGAACTGGTACCTACTTGTGTGCATCTCAGGCATAATCTTTATGCCCTGATGATGATCCCAACAATCAAATGAGGGATCAAAACATCATTGACATTTAGTACTTGGACTCAGTACAATAATATATGTTTTGACATGAGCAAGAGTACTGTAAAATTGTGATTTTAACTGTGCTTTCTGTCACATAGGGTAGTCTTTTTACCTAAGGGACACTTGTTCCTTTATCAAATACTTGCTCTTGGTCTCTTACTACCTGTGGGTTGCTCCTTGTGTGGTTTACTATAAAAAAGGAGACACTCTTCAAAAAGCACTGACAAAAGAAGATCCGTAAGACGGAAGTGAGCCTTGAAGAACAAGAGTACACCCAATAGAGTACATTTTTTTTTTTTAAACACAACAACCTGAAACATGGCCTTCATGCAATGTACATCGGGAAAATGCACCAAATCAGAGTTTCCTCTAAAACACACTCTGACCAGTATCGAAAAACAGCTTTTTCATGGAAGTATTGCCTCTAGCCACTTTGATGCTGTTGGCACAATAGAGTTTTTTGTGTCAGGATCCACGGATATGTATCTGGATCTCAACAATACTCTGCTGCATCTTGTTTATAAAATCATAAAAGCGGACGGTGCCAGCTTACTGGCCACCGCTAAAGTGGCGACGTTCAATTACCCGATAGGGATCGACTCATCACATAAAGGGATAACATGTATGCCTACAGATCCTACATCAAGAGGATTCTAAATTACAGCTGTGATGCCCTGGACACGCAGCTTTCAGCAGGGCTCTTCTACAAGGATACTTATGCACATTTTGAAGACAAGGAGCTGGACGGTAACATTCAAGGTTTTGTAAAAAGAGCAAACTTTGCGGCCGGCAGTAGACAGTTTGACATCCTCTGGTATATATATTCAGACCTTTTCCTCCAAGATAAACTGGTCATCAATGGAATCAATTTTAAGATCAAATTTATCCACAATAAGGTTTCACTCTGTCTCTTCAGCGGGGATGCGGAAGAGCATAAACTGGCCATACTGTCCGCTAGTTTGTTAGTAAAGAGAGTGAAAGTGTCCCCAAATGTCAGACTGGCTCATGCTAAAACCTTACAACTGTTGAATACCAAGTACACAGTTGAAAGAGTAGCTCTGAGGATATTCAGCATCCCAGCTGGTACCAGATTAACACAGCAGCAACATTTATTTTTGGGCAACTACCAATATTATAGGTTTTGTTGACAATATGGCTTCAAACATCACAACATCAACTACACAGTGCTGTTCCATGAGGGGGCTGTGGTTCCTGCAAAACCGTGCACACACGGTTTTGGAGATGCAATATTTTATCAGCGAATATGTAGGATTGGTTTTGATAACTGAGAATCACCTGCGTGACTTGGGATTCATTGTGTCAAGAGAAGGATATGGAATGGGCTTTCGATCTGACCCCTGACATGGAAGACAGCAACCACAACAGCTTGATCAAAAACGGAAATCTAATAGAATAAAATAAATTTTAGTCAATCCTGGGCTACGAATGGGAACATGGTTGTATTCTCTATATTCAACAAAATCATTCAGATCAACCAGCCCTGGAAAATGTTGTTTGACTATTTTTAAAACTTTGTAAAATGGACACTGCTCAGATTCGGGATTTCTTAACCCATCATACGCTAAGAAATACTTTTTAGGTGTTTTTCCAAGTGACACTCTACCTGGTGAAATAGGGTCCGAAGACCGTACACACTCGTCTTTAACACAGATCCGCACTACATGGAAAGAACTCCATTTGCGGCACTGCTTGTAGATAAAAACAAGGTTACCCTGTTTGACAGCACAACAGCATTCCCCCAGCATAGCACCTATACATAACCTATATTAAAGTATGGAAAAAAAGCTGCTCTGAGGTTGGAGTATAACAAAATACAGGTACAGTATTCTTTCGCCATCACATACAGGAAGCAATGTCTATATTTTATTATTAAAATGTCTGAGGTTATGACATGTAAAAATAAATTACATCTGTATTCGATTGATTTAGTTAACAATGACAGTATTGTTATGAAATATGTGAAAGAAAACTCTAGGTCTTCATGAAATGCTGTTAAAACAGAATACTCAGTTTGTCAAAAGTGTAGGGCAATGTAACACCTCTTATGTGAAATGGTGACTG
The DNA here is from genome assembly GCF_031143425.1 of Pleurodeles waltl. Taxonomy (NCBI): domain Eukaryota; kingdom Metazoa; phylum Chordata; class Amphibia; order Caudata; family Salamandridae; genus Pleurodeles; species Pleurodeles waltl. The sequence continues at coordinate 584,025,056 of NC_090451.1, forward strand.
TCTTAAATAAAAGAATAAAAACCTGAATGCAGACTAAGGCCCTCATTACAACCCTGGCGGTCGGTGTTAAAGTGGCGGTAATACCGCCAACAGGCCGGCGCTAAAAAAACAAGGGATCCCGACCATGGCGGAAACCGCCAACACAGACAGCCACTTTAACAGTCCGACCACCACGGCAGTAGCAACAAACACCGTGGCAGTAACCGTCAACAGCCAGGCGGAAGACAATGTACCGCCACACTTTTACAAGGCACCAATCCGCCAGCTTTCCGGGGTGCTACCAACGCCATCAAAAGCACGGCGGAAACAGTACACAGAAGGGAAACCACTCACCTCTCAACACACAGGGAAGAACTAGGATGCCATGGAACCCGAATTACAGATCCTACCCGTGTTGTTGTATCTATTAATACACCATGAAGTGGAAAGAAGGCGGCGGCGGCGATGTCGACGGTAAGTACTGCACCTAGCACACAGGGGAGGTGAGGAGGGAAAAGAGAGTGACACACACACGTGACATGCAACACCCTAACCCCCACCCACAACAACATACACACACACACATATCCAATAACATCACAGATACACCCCGTCACCCCCTGGAAGAACGCAAGGACCAAACAAAATGAGTTTAACTAGTGTAATATTCGAACAATCAGATAGATCTAGAGAACAGCAAATAATCAGTATACACAAATATTTACAGCAAGTACACAAGTCCGTACTCAGTCCCATGAACTGTCCGTGGACCAGTGGTCCCAAAAAGCATGGGCGAAGCTCACACATGACACCTGCCTCAAAACGGAGAGAATACTGCAGGGGCATCAGGTCGAAAAAAAAAGGCACCTCAGGGGGAAGGGGAGGGGGGCACCTCAGCCGGATGATGGTACAACGCCACTGCTCCTCAAGGGGGATCCATGCCCACTGCCTGGTCCTGGGGAGTGCAAAGCCACAGTCCCACAAGTCTCTCAAGTGGGTGGTTTGCCCACTGCTTGGTCCTGGGGAGTGCAAAGCCACAGTCTCACAAGTCTCCCAAGTGGGTTCACTGCCCACTGCCTGGTCCTGGGGGGTGCAAAGCCACATCCAACAAGTCTCTCAAGTGGGTGGTTTGCCCACTGCTTGGTCCTGGTGAGTGCAAAGCCACAGTCTCACAAGTCTCTCAAGTGGGTGGTTTGCCCACTGCTTGGTCCTGGGGAGTGTATAGCCACAGTCTCCCAAGTCTCCCAAGTGGGTTCACTGCCCACTGCTTGGTCCTGGGGAGTGCAAAGCCACAGTCTCTCAAGTCTCTCAGGTTTGTTCATTGCCCACTGCTTGGTCCTGGGGAGTGCAAAGCTACAGTCTCTCAAGTCTCCCAAGTGGGTTCACTGCCCACTGCTTGGTCCTGAGGAGTGCAAAGCCACAGTCTCTCAAATGGATTCCTTTCTCCACTGGTTCTGGAGGGGGCTTACAGTAGTGCCCAGAGTGCTTCATCCTGCCAAGGACTGGGTGAGTGGATGCCTTTCTCCATTGGTTCTGGAGGGGCCTTTGTGCCCAGAGTGCTTCATCCTCCCAAGGACTGGGTGAGTGGATGCCTTTCTCCACTGGTTCTGGAGAGGGCTTATTGCCCAGAGTGCTTCATCCTGCCAAGGACTGGGTGAGTGGATGCCTTTCTCCACTAGTTCTGGAGGGGGCTTTGTGCCCAGAGTGCTTCATCCTGCCAAGGACTGGGTGAGCGGATGCCTTTCTCCACTGGTTCTGGAGGGGGCTTTGTGCCCAGAGTGCTTCACCCTGCCAAGTACTGGGTGAACGGATGCTTTTCTCCACTGGTTCTGGAGGGGGCTTAGTGCCCAGAGTGCTTCATCTTGCCAAGGACTAGGTGAGTGGATGCCTTTCTCCACTGGTATTGGAGGGGCCTTTGTGCCCAGAGTGCTCCGTCCTGCCAAGGACTGGGTGAGTGGATGCCTTTCCCCACTGGTTCTGAAGGGGGCTTAGTGCCCGGAGTGCTTCATCCTGCCAAGGACTGGGTGAGTGGATGTCTTTCTCCACTGGTTCTGGAGGGGCCTTTGTGCCCAGACTGTTTCATCCAGCCAAGGACTGGGTGAGTGGATGCCTTTGTGCCCAGAGTGCTTCATCCTGCCAAGGACTGGGTGAGCGGATGCCTTTCTCCACTGGTTCTGGAGGGGCTTTGTGCCCAGTGATGCTGCACCTGGGGTGTGGCAGTTGACTTCGTCTCACCTGGGTGTCTTAGCCACGTGATGTACCTGGAACAGGTAGCATGATACTCCATGGAGGCAGAGCCGCACGCCATCCTGTGGCGACTTAGGCTGCCAATTGCTAGTTCGTGTCAGTGAGGAGGTGGTGTCTCAAGGGGCATGTCCAGGGTCCAGGACGTCACCTGCAGACTCTGACGGCTACACACTGGGGATGGGGCTGACATCCGACAGAGTGGCATCGGCTGTGCACGTGGCGGTGCTGATGGTGGTGCAGGTGGCGGTGTCTGGGCGGAGATGCTGCCAGTGCTGGCCCTGGTGCAAGTGACTATTGTGGTGGAGGGAGACACCATACCGTCTCTGGAAGCCTCGGATGGCTGATCCTTGGGAAGGATGCTGCAGACTGACATTGTGGCAGCAGCGGTGCATGTGGCAGTGCAGGTGGCGGTCGGAGCGGCGGTGGTGACTGTGGTGCATGTGGCTGCCATCCCTGTTATATGGTGGTCACCAGCCCCTCACCAGGAGACATCATGCCCAGAGGTGATGTGCCCTTTGGCTTGTGGCCCTTCCCCATCTTGACAGCTGCTGCAAGGACCTTGGCACTGTCCACTCGGTGTTTGGGCGAGGCCGTGCTGGGTGGCTGGTGTGACTTTCCCCTTGCTGGAAGCCGGACCCTTTTTGACCTTTGCAGGTGGTGGAATAGGGTGGTCCTTCTTTTCTGTCGGTGGCACGCTGGCAGCTCTGACGGGTTCCCCCTTAGACCGTCCTGGAGTAGTAGGGACCTGGGCTGGGATCTAGACATCCTGACCCTAGGGGAAGGACGGGGGGAGGTGTAGGGAAGAGGTTAATGTTAGCTAGGAAAAGTTTATTTGACACACTGGGATGGGAAGATGGAGGGGTGCGGGAGTGGAGGAAGAGGTAGTGGTTGTAGGAGGTATACGTCTGCTGAGTTTGGGTGAAGGTGATTGGGTTGGAGGCTGTTGTGAGGTGGATGGCTGTTGAGTGGGTGTGTGCCTGCATTTGTGTACTTTGGGAGGAGGGCTTACAGACACACTGGGAGAGGACACAGGGGACGTTTGCATGGTTGTGGGGGTGGTGATTGCACGTGAGCGGTGTGTAGTGATGGGCCTGCTGGTGATGGAGGCAGTGGCTGATGATGTAGTGCATGCAGGTGTGAGTGGAGACGAGACTTGGAAGGAGGTGGAGGACGTGGAGGAGGGGGACACAGTGGAGGAAGTGGGTGTTGGTATGTTTGCATGGGTATGGTGCTTGTGTGAGTGCCTGTGGGATGTGTGGTGCTTATGTTTGCCTGAGCCAATTTTGTGTGTTGATGTCTGTGCATGCTGGTTTGATGGTGTGCTTGGGATAGGTTGAGGTAGAGGGGACTGGGTATGGTTAGTGGAAGTTGGAGGGGGGAGACTGGACACAGGGACAATGGCTGCCATCAGTGCTGAGGCCAGAGCCTGAAATGCTCTCTATTGGGCCACCACGCCAGAATGAATGCCCTCCAGGTATGCATTTGTTTGCTGCAAATGCCTCTTGACACCCTGGATGGCATTCAGAATGGTTGACTGCCCAACAGTGAGGGATCTCAGGAGGTCAATAGCCTCCTCACTGAGGGCAGCAGGGCTGACTTGGGCAGGGCCTGAGGTGCCTCGGGTGAAGAAGATGCCCACCCTCCTGGGTAAGCGGACACGGGGAACACTCTGAGGGGGTGCTGGGAGGGCGGTGCTGGTAGGGGGGGTGGTGAGTGTACCTGTTGTTGGGGTGGGCACAGAGGTGTCTGCCACGGTCAGGTAGCTTCCATCAGAGGAGGAGTCGCTGTTGCTGGTATCCCCTCCTGTCCCCGTCGTGGAGCACCCCTCGCCCTCCGTCCCACTGGTGCCGTCACCCTCTGTGGATTCACCCTCCAGGGCCATGTGGGATGTAGCTCCCTCCGTCGCTGGTGCCTCTGCTCCTCCGCCAGATGATGCTAATGCACACAAGGACAGGGTGACAAAACAAGAAGGGGGGGAGACAGAAAACACACATGGTCACTGCCAGCAACACCACTACCGCTGGCGGACACAACAAACAGGGATCAGCCTTATGCACTAGGCCATGCACTAGCAGTTAGTAGGAAATTCACCAGGCCATGGGGTACAATGCCTAACACCATTTGCTGCACACCTGGAACCCACAGGAGCCTGCCCAGTTGTAGATGCCCACTAAAAATATTGGGGTTGGAGTGCCTCAGGGCCTGCCCAAAAAGGGACCTACCCTACCAAATTCTACATGGCCTAGGGGAACCAACAGCCCACATCTCCCACCCAGACACTTCGTAAAGCGCTCATAGTCAGCTTAATGACACTGTACTTGTGGCTGCTGTGATGGCCTCAAGCGCCCATCCAACTCCGGATATGCCACTGCCAGGATCCGGAACGTCAGGGGGGTCATGGTGCGACGGGCACCCCTTCCATGTTGGGAGGCCAGCCCCAGCTGGGCCTCCGCCGTCTTCTTGCTGCAGCGGTGCAGGTCCTCCCATCTCTTGAGGCAGTGGGTGCTCCGTCTATGAGAGACCCCCAGGGTCCGCACTTCCTTGGCGATGGCACGCCAAATACCCTTCTTCTGGTGGGCGCTGACCGAGAGGAAAGGTACAGGTGGAAAGAAAATGACTCACCTGTCGGGACCGGCATACTCATTGCCCCCCAGTTCCCACTCATACCCTGACACACATACACTCACCATCCTCACATGCAGGCCTCAGCCCCCACCACATATATCTTCCATCCACACCACTCCAAACAGGCATTGCCTATGCATCATGCTCACAGTGTACTCACCCGTTTGTCTGGAGGACCGTAGAGTAGCGTGTACCGGGGGAGGACCCCATCCACCAGTTTGTCCAACTCCTCCGCAGTGAAGGCAGGGGCCCTTTCCCCAGACACTCGAGCCATTATCGCTTCCAGACTCAGGTCACAGCAGCACTTGCGGTGTAGGTCCTCTCCTGTTGAAGGCCAGGTATCAAGTGAGTGAACATATAGAAAATGGCGGTCATGTCCGCGGCGGTGTATACCGTCACTACCGGCGTACATTGTCATTGGCTCCTGGAACCCATAGGGCCCAATGATAACCAGTATTGAATTGCGCGGCTGTCTTCGACCACCTACCTCAACGCTGCACCACGCCAGCGCAGTTACCTCATTTCCCCTTGTCCCCCCTCACAAGTTAGGCAGCCACCATTTCAGGGGAGCACATGGCATGGCACCTAACTGCGTCACATCACAATTTGGCAGATATACGCACAAACTACACCACACACGGATTTACTCACATTACTGCAAACACACTTGTGCAACCTATGTGGTACATCACCCCCTGCTCACCATTCTCTTCCATAGGGTACATCCGCTGGGGTAGATGATGAGATGGCGTCATCCTCCGGTGGACAGACCCCTGGTGGACCTGTCAACAATGGAAGACAGTCACATCATTATCACCTACAGGCTTGATCATGCCACAATCCAAGACCTGTGTGCCCAATTGGAGCAAGACCTGATGTCAGCTATACGCCATCCCACAGGAATTTACCCTCTAGTGCAGGTCCTGTCAGTGCTCCATTTCCTGGAAAGTGGCTCCTTTCAAACTACAGTGGCAATGGCATCTGGGATGTCTCAGCCAATGTTTTCTAACGTGTTGAGTAGATTGTTGTCTGCCCTGCTGAAACACATGCGCAGCTACATCGTGTTTCCCCAGGTGGAGGATTTGGCCACAGTGAAAGCTGACTTATATGCCCTGGGACATATCCCCAACATCATTGGTGCCATTGATGGTACACATGTGGCATTTTTCCCCCCGGCAGAAATGAGCAAGTGTACAGAAATCGAAAAAGCTACCATTCGATGAATGTGCAGATGGTGTGTTTGGCGGGCCAGTACATCTCTCATGTGAATGCCAAGTATCCTGGCTATGTGCATTACGCCTACATTTTGAGGAATAGCAGTATCCCTTATGTGATGGCCCAACTCCAGAGGCACTGTGTGTGGCTAATAGGTGAGCCCAAGGTCCCCACACAATATGAGTAGGTGCCTGGCTATGGGGTAGTCCCTAAGGGTTAGTGTGTGTCTAACAGTTATCCCTCGACATTTGCAGGTGACTCTGGTTACCCCAACCTCTCATGGCTACTGACCCCACTGAGGAATGCGAGGACAAGGGCAGAGGACCGCTACAATAAGGCACATGGGTGAACTAGGTGTATTATTGAGAGGACGTTCAGCATCCTGAAGGCCTGATTCTGGTGCCTCCATCTAACAGGTGGCTCCCTATACTACTCACCGAAGAAAGTGTGACAGATAATCGTGGCATGCTGCATGTTGCACAACCTGGCATTGCGACGCCAGGTGCCTTTTCTGCAGGAGGAAGGGCCTGATGATGGTCTTGTGGCAGTGGTGGAGCCTGTAGACAGTGAGGAAGATGAGGCAGAGGAAGAAGATATTGACAACCGAACGAACATCATCATGCAGTACTTCCAGTGACACACAGGTAAGAGACTGTAACTGCTCCTCACATTTCTGAATACTGTAGGACATTGTATAAGTCAGCCTCTTCACCTCTGTCTATGGACACTGACAGTTCACTTTGGCTTTCAGTTTTTCAGATCTGGGTATCTCATTCTGCCTTCTGCTATATGTACTGCTGACCAACAACTGTCATACATTGGTATGAGCACATTAACATTTACATTGATATTTGTTGGTGATGTTGTAATAATACATTTGTGAAAGATCAGACTGACTCCAGATTGGTTTGTGATTCAAGGGTGTTTATTTAGGTGCTTATGTGTATAGGGGATGTGGAAGGGGCTGGGGTGATGGTGGAGGAAGGTCCATAGTAGAGTCCAGTCTCTTGGTATCACAGGTGCATTTTCCAATGGGGCATAGGAAGGGGAGTAATGGCAGTTCAAGGTGGACTGGGTGACATAATGGGACAGAAGGGTGACAATCAGGAGGGTCCTATTTCCTGGCAGGGGTCTTGGCAATGTTCTCTGTCTTTTGCCTGGATCGCAGGGACCGTTTGCGGGGTGGTTCTCCTTCTGCAGGGGGTGCGGTGCTGGTGGGCTGTTCCTGTGTCCACTAGTGCCGACGGAGGTGGAGGGCTGTTCCTCGATTTGGCTAGTGTCAGGGGCCCTTTGTTGTGCCACTGCCTCCCTCATGGTCTTGCCTATGTCAGCCAGCACCCCTGCTATGGTGACCAGGATGGTGTAGATGTTGGTGAGGTCCTCCCTGATCACCATGTATTGTCCCTCCTGCAGACGCTGGGTCTCCTGAAACTTGGCCAGTACCGTGCACATGGTCTCCTGGGAATGGTGGTATGCTTCCATGATGTTTGATAGTGCCTTGTGGAGGGTCTGTTCCCTGGGCCTGTCCCACCCCTGTCGCACAGCATTCCTCCCAGCTTTCCTGTTGTCCTGTGCTTCCGTCCCCTGAACTGTGTGCCCACTGCTACTGACCCCAGGTCCCTGATCGTCCTGTGCTAGTAGAGTTGCCTGGGGTCCCTGTAGTGGTGGACACACTGCTGATTGACATGTCCTGGGGACAGTGGCATGGCCCCGCTGGGTGGGTTCTGTGGTGGTGTTTCCTGAGGGGGGAGGTTCTGTGGTGGCTTGGGACTGTGGCAGGGGAACCGACTGCCCTGATGGGCCAGGCTGGTCATCTTGATCCAGGTGTGCAGAGATGCTATCGTCGCTGTGGGCCTCTTCTGTGGGTGACTGGATATGGCTGACACCTCCTGTCCGGTGACCTTGGGTAGGGGTTCTGTTGGGGTGTAAATGCATTGTTATTTTATCTGTGTGTGCCATCTTGTGCAATAGGTGTGTTTTCCTCTATTACTGTGCTTGCACTATCCCCCTGGCCCTTGTGTGAGTGGTGATTGTGTGCCCTGGGTGAGTCTCTCTATTGGACATCCTTTGGTGATGGGTGTCCATGCATGTCTGTGATGGGTGTCCATGCACTGTTGTTGCATGCAGGGCTTGGTTGTCGGAGTGGTGGGACGTAATGGTGGGGTGTGTGGGAGATGGTGGAGCCATGGGCGTGAGGGTGAGGGTGGGAGTATGTGATGGCATGCAGGTAGGATGGGGGGAATATAATAGTAAAGATATGACTTACCCGAGTCCAGTCCTCCTGCTACTCCTGGGAGGCCCTCAGGATGCGTTATTGCCAAGAATTGCTCCTCCCATGTTGTTAGTTGTGGGGGAGGAGGTGGGGGTCCACAGCCAGTCCTCTGTACGGCTACCTGGTGTCTGGATACCACAGAACGCACCTTCCCCCGTTGGTCGTTTATTCTGACGCATGGACACACATTTAAAATGTTTTTAAAAGAGGACAGACACACTTGGAAAAGTTCAAAGGTTTATTCACAAAACTGTTTTTTATTGTAGTACAAGCATCGCACTGATGAACTTATAGAAATGAAAGAAGAAAAACATAAAAATGTTAACTATTGCAAAACCATACACACACACAGGCGCATATATATATTGGTTCAAAAGTGAGAAGAAACATTGGACATTTAACCATGTGTTCATTTTGGACAATATTTTTTTTTAGGCCAGTGGCAGAGCAGCGGTGGTTGAAGAGGAGGATAGCCAGGGAAAGAAAGGAGATGCTGAAATCTTAGGGAGGGGGTTAAAAATAAAAGGTGTTAGAGTACTTGGGGGGCTGTAAGTTGGATTTTTCAAACTGTTGTCTGTGTTAAGCATTACTAACGATCGTTGAAGGAACTTTGCATTCCTCAGAGGCTCGCAGAAACTGTTCCCAATCTCTAGACACTTTCTGAAGCAATAGTGTTTTGGGGTGTGTGAGATCTTTGACTAGGTCATGCATGTGGAATCCGACAACCAATTGACCTTTGTAGAGGAATTTGCCTCTCTCATTCCATGAGGACAGGTTTTTGGAAGCTGATAGTTTACTTAGCAACATTTACATGCCTCCTCTACCTTTGACTTATATTTTTTTATTTATTTGTTCCTCAACAACGATGTCTGTGTATGGTGGTGGTGGTTTTTGAGGCATTGAAGGGGGGTTGTGGAAGCTGCTCAGAGTCAGGGGGATATAGAGTCAACCAGTTTTTTTTCAGCATTCAATTGCCTATAATATTTTTAAATGTTTTGAAGAGCGCTGGAGTAAAGACCTGCTTTGCTGTAAGGTTTAAAATCAATTTGGTTCAAAATGTCTTTATCTCAGCATCCAGGCACTGTGTCTCATTTTTCCGGATATCCTAGGAGTCTTCCGTAGATGTCCCCAACTGTTTCAGCTGCCGTTGTGATACCAAGTACATCTTTGGGCATGATCCATTAGTTCCCAGTAAGGAGGCTGGTTATGAGCTTTATTGCTATGCCCAACAAAGAACCTATAAAACCTCTCGACTGCTTTACCAGTTTCTTCTTAGAAATGAGAGAAGCCCTTTTATTACTGAGCTTCTTGATTACCTTTTGGGGTGTTTAGGGCGATTTCTGAAAAGGCAGTCACTAAATCATCCAAAGCCGCACACAGGATGGATTAGCTGTGCCTAGCATTTTTAGGAGGGCTAGATTACGGCGTAGAAGCACCAACATGGTCAATACCGGGTATTTTAAGGTCTAGAGTGTAAATGTTGCAGGAGTCTCTTTACTGATTCTTTTTATAGGCTTTGGGCTTGTTTGTAAGTGTGTAAGAGACATGGAGATTGTGTGGGAAAATACCAGCAAGCAGTCTATATTCTTCTAGATTATTGGGTTTTAAGTCTACCAGTAAGTAGCCGTGGGGCTTCTTGGTAGCGTCGTTAAAGGCTTCCAAGAAAAACTGGGTATTTCTGGGGTACATTTGTTTAGCTATAACTGACATCTGTTGTTTGTCTCTGGGGTTTTTAAATGAAACCAGGTAGGAGGCAGCGAGAGCACTGCACTTACCCTTGTAAAACAAGTTCTGCATGATGTAACATATGCTTAGATTGCAATGGTGTGAATATTGAGTAAAACCTTTCTCTATCCCAGGGTGATCCCCACCTTCGCTCATAAGGTCATCTACAATCACCTTGTTTGCAAGACCTGTAAGTAACAATGCTTTGCCGTTCAGATTATTCAGTATGCCTTATATAAATTTGATGTGGGGAAACCTTAGTGGTAGCTCTTTGTGAAGATCTTGCTAGTACGAATAAAGCCAAACAATATTGTTAGGAGTGTGGGATAAAACACTGGGAGCATTTTCTAATAGTTTCTTTATAAAATAGCTTTTACCGCAAATTGAGGCTAAAATGCAGGAGAATGGGTGCTGCAACCTGGTGTCCATAGTAAGGGTTGTAAGACTTTAATGCACCTACAATATCCGTACAGTATGGTTTTGTAGTCTTCAGTCAGGACCCTTTTATCAAGCACTACGCACAAGGTTTTATGTAATGGCTGAGTTGTAATTTCTCACTGTTTATTGGATCGGACTATGCTAGGTTGTTTTCCACCTATTGTTTTATCATTTTCATAGTCGCTCCAGTAGAGCATTCATTCACCAGCCCTTTAGACAGTCAAAATTGATTTTGACATAGTTGTTGTACATTTAAGGTGATGTCTTTGACTTTCATATACACTGCATTGTTAGAAGTCCTGTAAGAATAGGTCTTGGGCCCTGATGACATGAACTGGACTAGGTACTCATTCTTTTCTAGCTCAGGGGTTAAATTGCCTAGATAATCACCAAGTTGGGGATCTTCACCCCTAATTTGCGCAGAAAAATAACTGAGTCGATATTTTGATACAGACAGTTCCTGAAGTTTTTCCATCACGTTGTAAATCTCTAAACAAGCGTAAAACAGGCTACAAAGTTGTTTAAAATTTTGCAACTGATGAGGTACTCTTTTGTGTATTTCCAACACAGCGCTGAGGTTTCGTCATTGATAAACTTCAAGCTTGACACTTTGTAACATGGTCCAAAAAGATATTCAAACAGTTAGTCAGGATCTGTGATGATTGTCGTGTTTGACAAGTTTGTATGCTGTGCAAATTTTCCCATAAGGAATCGAGGCACAGCTTGGCTAACTATCGTCTGATCGGGTTGAATTTGATGAACTTAGGTCTCAAGCATATACCCTCATGAGCGTAGTAATCATCTTTGTATTTTTCCTTTGAGGCCTCATTAATGCACCCTTTTGGAAACAGTAGTGACTCCTGTTTGTCTCTGAGAAATGTCAATGTATTCAGAAATAGTCGGGTTGTAGTTCCCTCAAAGTCTCCAAGTCTGCATCCTTTCTCTAGGGCCACCTGAACCTCAATGCTACACCAGGTCCCGGTGAGCACCCTTTGCTGATTGGTGTGTCTGCACTTGTTAGTCTCTTCACTTTCAGCACATGTTCAACACAGGGGACCATTAGCTCACCAGCAACCTTATATGGTAGTACAGAAAAATAAAGCCTCTGTGGTGGGTAAACTTGACATGTAACTAAACCAAAGTATTTGTCTATGGCTTTAAAGTCTCTATATATGATGTTGAAGTGATCTAGATGGTAAAATGTCATCTTGTTCACAAATGGATACAGACTCGTGAAATCATAGTAATAGATTTTTTCACCCTCTGCCATGGCCCTGTACAACTGTATAGTATTTGAACAACCCCCCCAAATAAGGTGTTGCAGGGCTTCAAAGGCTTGGGTGGCTCATTGTTATTAATGAGGAAGCAGAGCTCCACATCTGATGTTAACATATCTAGCCACTCATGCTCCTAGAGGAATCTCAGAACAAAACCACAGTTTTCAACATATTGCACCTTTAACAGAGTACACCTGTGCAAATGTTCAAATTATCTTCCCAACAGCTTATTAAACCTGTGGGGTCTGTAGCAGTGGAGACAAACATGGTAAAAGCAACCATTGGATCCAATGGCCGTTCACACACCATTAATAACAGGGTACCCATCTAGGAAATAGGGGCCCACACAGTATTCACCACCCTGGAAGGCGTGTTGGATGAAAATGTTTTCCTTGTCAGAGATGTGCATGAGCCATTGAAAAGAGGGGTAGAATAATGGTTCTGTTTACCAGTATAGAGGTCAGGCAGCAATAGAGCTATGCTTTCAGGTTGTAAAAAAATGTACTTGTAGACAGACATATACATGGAAGCCAGTGTGACGTGTTGAAAAGAGTGAAGTACTATATGTATTTTGGCATCTTGGGTTTCAGAACCATTTTTTTTGTTTTGCCATCTCTACAACAATGTCTTTGAAGAGATTGCAAGCTTTTCTCAAGATCATTACATCAGCTGGACAGTAAGGTTTCAACTACGTTTGAAAATTATGCTTCTTTTCGCTGTTTTCACCATAACACTGTAGAAAAATACTATTTTTATCCTCCTGCATCATAAACTAAACTCTGCATCTGTCAGGAGGAGGCATTGTACCTTCATAATTCTGATTTCCCCAGGTTTTAAAAAAGGGAGGTAAATAGCCTTTACAACCTGGAAATCCAAAGGCTTTTGGCAACTTGCTCAATTTTATGGCCAGAAAATTAGAAGTATCTATGAACCTTATATGTATATGTATAACTATATGTATATGTATATTTTCTGCAGGTATCTTTTCACAAATCATATTTTACAAACTAAGGAACAAGTCATACACTTTTGAGTTATGAGCCATCAGTGCATGGCCTTTGAATTTTGTCTGAATGAATGTGCTAAGAAATTTGTTCACGCAAGAAGGGCCTTTAAACCTCCAATTTTCATTGGCAGATACATGGTGTGTGAAAATATAGTTAGGCTGGTGCACTCCGGTCTCTTGGGTACACTCTATATCGAACACAAAGGCCCTCATTACGAGTCTGGTGGTCGCATGACCACCAGACTCATGGTGGCGGTCCCACGAACAACAGGCTGGCAGTGGGACTGCCACATTATGACTGTGGCAGAGCTGCACTGTCAGACCACCAACACCGCCAGGCTGCCACAAGCCCCCATGCACAGCCCATTCATGCATTCCACTGCCCAAATTACGGGCAGTGGAATGCGCGGCGGGTGCTGCTGCACCTGCCGCACCGCCACATTGGTGCCTGGCCCATTAGGAGCCAGCGTCAATGCTAAGGCCCTGTTCATCGAAGGGCCGGTGGGCCTGGCAGCCCCAGCGGTTTTCATCCTCCAGGGCAGCGCTGCTTGCAGCGACGATCTGGGGATTACGAGTCCCCATACCACCAGCCTTTCCATGGCGGTGTAGGTTGACAGAATGTGGGCATTGAAGGGCATCTGCACTGCCCATGCACTTGGCGTGGGCAGTGAGGAGGCCCCCGTGCATAGCCCTGTCACTCATTCCAGTGCCCGAATTACGGGCAGTGGAATGCGCAATGGGTGCTGCTGCACCTGCTGCATCATCACATTGGCACCGGTTCCATTCGGAGCCAGCGTAAATGTTAAGGGCCTGTTCATCGCAGGGCCGGCGGGCCTGGCAGTCCCAGTGGTTTTCATCCTCTAGAGCAGCGCCGCTTGCAGTGCCGTCCTGGGGATTACGAGTCCCCATACCACCAGCCTTTCTATTGCTGTGTAGGCTGGCGGAATGTGGGTGTTGAGGGGCCACTGGGGGCCCCTGCACTGCCCATACACTTGGCATGGGCAGTGCAGGGGCCCCCATGCACAGCCCCATTGTGCATTCCACTGCCCGAATTCCGGGCAGTGGAACGCACGACGGGTGTTGCTGCACCCGTCGCACTGCCACATTGGTGCCGGCTCCATTAGGAGCCTGTGTCAATGTTAAGGACTTGTTCATCGCAGGGCTGGTGGACGGAAACAGTGTTTCCGCCCGGTGGCCCTGCGGTGAACTCCTAATAGGGCTGGCGGGGTTCAGGCCGTACAGGCAGTCTGAAGGTGGGAAGAGTTTGTAGGGTGCCCCCGCCAAATTGGTAATGAGGGCCTATGTTTTCTTCTGCTTTGGGCTATGGCCAGCCTTTAGTTATGTAACACATGTGTTCTGTTCACGGAGTAGCATACCCCTTGCACTGGTGGCATTTCATCCCTTTGAACTTGTGATTGCCAGCTGTGTAGCACCCACACCCCACACAGTCTAACACCAATGTGTTTGCTCAAGCAGTTTTGTGATCAACAAAATAGATTACATCTAGGACATCAAACAGCAAAACAGATCTCAAAAAGACCCAGTTCCCCAAAGCCTACCAGTCTTTCGTGAGGTATTTAAAGCTCAGCATTGGCTTCAACTGCTTTAGACAGGAGGACTGTGTTTTTTTCAAAGATTTACTGTAGAAGATACTCTTTAAAGGCCTGGAAACACCTCCTCGCAACCCTGAACAACATGGGAGACAATTCTGAAGGTACCAAATGCTGCTATATCTGCTTTACTCTGTAAAAGTTTAGAGAAGTTTTCTAAAAATTCCACAGCAACAAACACATTGTGGGGTGTTTGTCTAGTGACCAAGGGTCTGTCAATACCTTGACCATGGAAACAGAGCTGAAATAAATCACTTGGCCCCACGATGTGTAGCAACTGGCCTACAAAAACTTGTATGGCCTGGTGAATAGCTAAATACCCATTATCACATGAGTTTATGCATTCTAAGTTAACAAACTGGAATTCTTTGTAATACTTTTTAGCATTAAATCTCTTTACATTTCACCGGTACCTACTGATGTTCTCTAAAAACTTAGGTCCTCATTACGAACATGGCGGTCCGTTCCGCTACGCCGGCAGTGGCGGTGGAAACTGCCAACAGAGGAGCGGTCCGGACCGCCAAATAATGATCCAAACAAAACACACGCATCCCACGCACCACCCACCGCCAGGAAAGGAGTCCTGCTGACGACGGCAGAGTCCGCCCACAGGCCGTCGGAAAGGCCCAACCCGCCCATCAAATTATGAATCACCATTCCGACGCCAGTTCTGGGACGGGAACCAGTGCCACACAAAGCCAGGCGGAAATGAACCAAGTATAAGGAAACACTCACCGGAGTTCGACAGAACGTGCAGCGACAGCCATGGACAGAGAGCTGCAGATCATGCCAGCCCTGCTCCTTGCCATATGCCTACACGACCGAGACCGCCAACGAAGACGACAACGGTAATTACCGCAACCTACGACACAAGGGAGGAAAGGGCACAGTTACAGACCCACCCACTTCACCCACTCAGCAACCCCCCCCTACCCTTCCCAGCAGCACAAGTCATACACCCCACACCAAGAGGCATGTACCCGACCA
This sequence comes from Pleurodeles waltl, assembly GCF_031143425.1. Taxonomy (NCBI): domain Eukaryota; kingdom Metazoa; phylum Chordata; class Amphibia; order Caudata; family Salamandridae; genus Pleurodeles; species Pleurodeles waltl. Next base: position 584,040,437 of record NC_090451.1, read on the forward strand.
AAGGCTAATGGAACTTGACCATAGTATATACAATAGCCCCACACCCATAAAACAATCTAAACAAACACCAGGGTGTAACTGTGTGCAGCCCAAACACAGGCCACACAGAAACTTTAATAATAAGCTCACTGAGCCAAACAGTGCAAACAGGGCCAATGGCCAGTCCTTAAAATCCAGATTGTCATGGCCACAACAGGCCACACGTGACTCCCACAAGTGCTGGGTACTCCACAAAACGGGGCACCATATGGGGATCCAGGCACCTCACGGAACGGGGTGGGGGTGGGGATTTTCAACAGGGGTGGGACTTAGACTTTCTTGTGAAGGGTGGAGGGGGTGGGCTTCTCCTTTGAAGGGGGTGGGGGCTGTTTGGCTCAGGTGGAGCTGGATGGCCTAGGCTCAGACGGGGCCTTCTTCTTCACCGGGGAAGGGGCACGGAAATGGGAAGGCTGGACCGGGGTGGGCTGTGATGTTGAAGGAGCGGAAAGGGCAAGGAGGTGGGCACATTTGGGGACAAGACGGGGTGGGCCAGTGGGTTGGAAGAGATCAGCATGGGAGAGGAAAAGTATTTGGGAGCAATTGGGGTGGGCGTGGATGAGGGCGTGGGAGTGGAGGCAGAGGGAGTTGATATATGGGGTGTAGGTGTCCGTGTAGTGGGTGCAGGTGACTGCTCAGTATGCTGTGGTGTGGTGGATGTCTGATGGGTGGGTGTCTTGGTGCGTTTGTGTGTCTTGGGAGGTGGGGGGTAGATACAATGGGAGAAGATAGACAGCTAGTGTGGATGTATGTTGGTTGGGTGTCTGCAAGTCTGGTGAGTGTGCTGCATATGTCAACTACAGTAGAGGTGGTGAGTGCAGGTGTGGTGAATGGGGTGCATGTATGACTGTCTGCTATTGTGGTGAGTGCAGGAAGAGGAGCAGTAACAGTGAGTGAAGGTGCAGTACATGAGGGTGTGGATGTAGAGGGGACAGAAAGGGAGGCGGAAGAGGTGGGCATATTGGGGAAGTGGACGTTGTTTTGTGTGCAGGTGTCTGTTGGCTGTGTGAATGCTTGTGGTAGAAGGTGTGGTGCTTGGGGCGAAAGAGACGGCCACCTTTCTGGGTGAGCGGGCACGTGCAACTCGGTGGAGAGCAGAAGGGAGGGCGTGATGGTAGGGGGGTGGGGGAAGGTCTCCCGGTAGTGGTGTGTGCACTAGGGTCCGCCACCGCCGGGGGACCCCCATCTGAGGAGGTCTCAGAGTCACTACCTCCTGTGGCAGTAGCCTCCCCCGTGAAAGTCCCCTCGCCCTCCCACCCAGTGGTCCCCTGGGTGTCTATTGTCTCTGCCTTGGAGGATCCGTAGGCCGCTGCCTCCCCACTTGCAGGTGCCTCAGCTCCCTCACCTGATGTTGATGCTGTACCAAACCAACACAAGAGAACAGGGATGGGGAGACAAAACAGGAGAGATACTTGTAAATAGCTGAATACTGATACACAATGGCCAGACATACACCCACCCAGCAAACACACCCAACATGCAGCACTGTACACTACGCCGATGCCCCTGACAACTGACCAGAATACTGCTCTACACCCATCCCCTGAAATACTTTTGGAGCTGAGGTAGGTGAAACCTGACAGGGACACCCCTACACCCTTTGGGGAATATACAGTAGATGGACACCTGTCAAATTCCCTGCTCTAAGCAGCATGAGCCCTATTGCACACCCAGTCATCCTTCCAGACTGAAGTATGTGAAATGAGTACCCACCCCCTTGTGACTGCTGTGCAGTCTTCAAGCGCCCATCCATGTCTGGGTACGCCACTGCCAGGATCCGTCGCATGAGGGGGGGTCAGTGCCCAACGGGCCCCCCTTCCACGTTGGGAGGACTTCCCCAGCTGGGCCTCACTGATCTTTCACGCCAGGTGCCGCAGGTCCTCCCACCTCTTTCGACAGTGGGTGCTCTGCCGGTTGTAGACCCCCAGGATCCGCACCTCCTTGGTGATGGCATGCCAATGTGCCCTCTTCTGGTGGGCCCTGACCTAGAAGGGCGACACAGAAATAGAACGCAGAGGTCAGGCATTTGCACGATAGGAACAGCTGGCACATTGTCCAACATAGGAGTGACAGTACTTTCAGACATACAGGACAGTCGCACGCCGCATTCCATGCACCATGGCCCGTGCAGACTCAGAGGAGCACACATATGTGCAATCCACACCATCCATTACACACACAGTGCCCCCCAAACTCAGACTCACCTGTACCTCTGGCCTTCCATAGAGTTTGCCGTACAGGGGCAGGACCCCGTCCACTAGCTTTTCCAGCTCTTCCTGGGTGAAGGCCAGAGCCCTTTCACCTGCACCACATGGCACATCCATAGCCAGAGGCAGGCCACAGCAATACACAGAGTGGAGTACCTGTCCACACAAGATCAGGGAGTCAAGTGATCAAACGATGACAAACCCGCGTGCGTCCCGCGGCAGTATGCACCAGCGGCGATCATGATACACCAGGATTCCCCATTGGCATCCATGTTAGCCAATGTGGGTGCGAACAGCGGTCAACACCGCCTTACGCTGTGACATCAACCGCTAGCGTTATGAGGTCACTTCCATAACGAAGGGGCAGATCTACAGTGGGCAGACATTTTTCCATCACCTACGCATCTTGTAATTCCTACTACTCACAATCCAGGCCCCACTAGCCACATGAAGCACCTAGGCCTCTATCCATTCCGTATTGTAGCACACATGAATTACTCTGATCCCTCCTAGTAATGTACATGTATATCTGTCAGGTAGCAGTCACTGTAGAGACACTACAATGAACAATGCAGTGCAGAAATGTTGCAAAATGTGCCTATGTATTTATGTACATCACTCATTTTTGTAACCCCTCGTAGGTACCGACCCTTGTGGCGAGGAAGGGCACCATCAGTGTACAGACCACTTGTGGATAAGGGGACCATAGTGGAGCGTCAGATTATAATAACTTACAGACTCACACGTGCAACTATTCTGGACCTTTGTGCATTACTCGATCCTGCACTAACTCAGGGAAATCGTAATCAGCATGCCATTCCAACTGAGTTGCAGGTGCTCTCCCCACTCCATTTCCTGGCCACATGCTCTTTTCAAGTGACAGTGGGCATGGGCGCTGGTTTCTCACAGCCAATGTTCAGCCAGGTACTGACAAGATTTCTGAATGCATTTGTACAACATCTGCAATCCTATGTGCGATTTCCCCAAAGTACTGACCTCCCTGCCATCAAGTCTGACTTTTATGCCTTTGCAAACATTCCCCATGTCATAGGTGCCATCGGTGGCACACACATATCTATCATCCCCCCAAGAGTGAGTGAACAGGTGTACAGAAACAGGAAGAACTTTCACTCCATGAACATCCAATTGGTGTGTACTGCGGACCAGTACATTTCCCATGTAAATGCCATGTTTCCGGGTTCAGTCCATGATTCATTTGTGTTGAGGAACAGTAGTGTGCCACAGAAGATGGAACAACTACAATAGGACAGAGGGTGGATCATAGGTAAGTTTGCCTGTCACTAACTGACACATTGCAGAATACCAGCCTGTCTGACTAAGAGACATTACAATGATGACTCTGTATTGAACCATTTTATAGGTGATTCTGGCTATCCAAACTTGCATTGGCTCCTGACACCAGTGAGGAATCCCAGGACGGATGCAGAGAGGAAATACAATGAGGCCCATGGATGTACTAGGAGGGTCATAGAGCGTACTATAGGTCTCCTGAAGGCTAGATTCCGGTGTCTACATATCTCTGGGGGTTCCCTGGCCTATGGGCCTGATAAGGTGTGTAGAATAGTGGTGGCCTGCTGCATGCTGGACAACGTGGCAGTGAGACATTCTATCCCCCTTTTGGAGGTGGAGGATGCTATAGGTCCTGATCAGCTACCTCAGAGAGGTGAGGAGAGTGATGGTGAGGATGAGGAAGGAGAAGATGGCAATTCCAGGAACCAACTGATACAACTCTACTTCCAATAACTGTGTGGGACGTAAGCCTGTCATTGGGGTTAGTGACTAATAATGTCAATGTGCTTGGTCATATAGGGGGGATTGGTCATGATAGGCGACACATGGACCACTTCTGCATGGTACTGACAACAAATATATGCATTCCCTCCTTGTCAAAATTTGGGCACACAGTACCACCATCAAGCTCAAATTAACAATAAAGTTGTTCTCTGCCAGTTGCATACATACTCCACTTTGTTCACCATTGAAGACAGGAGACAGTGTTACTGGTGTGAAATGTGTTTTATTGGTAGAATTGAGTGAATTGTGCTATATACAGTGATGGGAGTCGTAAGGGTTGGGTGTCCTCAAAACCAACTTGGTGGCAGCCCTATTGAATGTTTTAGATGGGTGCATTTTGTAGAACAGTACTTCAATTTGCCCTCAGCTAAGTGTTGTTGGTGAATGGGTGGGATGGTTGCTTTGCATTAGTAGCAGTGACAATTGTTGGAGGGGGCCTTGTTCTTAGCTGGGTTTCCAGTGCCAGTTCCTGGCCTAAGACTACGTTTGGGCGCCTGCTGTGGAGCTTCTTGGGGTGGCATGGTTGGCCCTTGGGTTTCCTGTGAGGTTATTTCCTGTGATGTTTCGGCTGCTTGGGTCATCAGTTGCTGGTTGTCCTGGGCTGTTGTGGGGGCCTCTTGTGGGTGTCAGAATGTTTTTTTTACCAACTGCAGCAGTGCTCCAGCAATGGTGGCCATTGTGGCATTGTGCTCTTCCCACTGCTCCATGGCCTGTTGGTGTTGTTCCTGCTGCATGCTCTGACTTTGCTCCAGGGTGGACACAATCAGTGCCAACCTGTCTTGGGTATGTTGGTAAGCCCCCAATACCTCTGCAATTATGTCCTGGTCTGCTGCATCCATCTGGAGGCCTCCCCCTTGGCCCACTGGGACACTTGAAGGTGCCCTAGATCCCTGTGCCTGTGTCCCCTGCACAGGTCTGGCAGTTCCACTTGTGCTGGGGCCCTCGCCTTCCTGCATGTTGGGAGTGGAAGACTGTGGTCTCTGTAGCTGTGTTCCACCAGTCTGTGCCCTGGGTACACTGGGGTTGGTACGTCTCCCCTGGCTTGCTGGTCTTGACTGGGTGTTAGGGGACAGTGGTTTCCTGGGTGGGGCTGCTGCATGGTGAGAATCCAGGACTGTGTGAGGGGCCTGCCTGCTCATCAGTGTCCAGGGATCCTTCGCCAAGGTCTTGTGAGGTGTCTCTGTCTCCCTGGAGGGCTGTGGCACTCCTTGTACCCTCCATTAGGGTTGCATGGGTGGTGGTGCCTGTTGGGGGACATACACATGTCTGTTACATATGCATGTAGGTTGGAGGGGTACAGGACTGTTCTATTTTGTGCTGGTGTTAATGTCAGTGTCCTTCCACGGTGCCTTTGTGAGGTTGACATTGCATTTAGTGGCAGTGGTGGGGTTGCATTGTGGTGGGGGGTATTATTCCATTGTGGGTATGTGCAGGGGTGGGTGGCTGTGCACAGCGGGAGTGATGTGTGCATGTTAGTGGGTTGTAGCTGATGCCGGGTGGTGGATGTGGTGGGTAATGGCTGGGTGGGTGTAGGTCCAGGTGGGTGTAGGTGGGGTGGGGTGGTGCATGCATTGCAGATGTGTTGTATATGGGGTAATTGTAGATGACTTACCCAAGTCCATTCCTCCAGTGAGTCCAGTGAGTCCCTCTGGATGCAGGATAGCGAGGACCTTCTCCTCCCAGTCGGTGTAGTAGGGTGGTGTTGGTGGCGGTCCTCCCCCAGTCTTCTGCACTGCGATGTGGTGCCTAGATGCCATGGCCTTGACCTTCCCCCGCAAGTCTTTCCATCTCTTCCGGATGTCGTCCCTGGTGTGTGGATTGTGTCCCACTGAATTTACCCTGTTGACAATGGTCCACCACAGCTCCAATTTCCACGCGATGGGTGTGTGCTGCACCTCGGACCCAAATATTTGTGGCTCCACCTTCAGGATCTCGTCCACCATGGTCCTTAGCTCCCTTTCGGTGAAGCGGGGATTTTTGGGAAGAGACATGGTGAGTGTGGTGGATGGCGTCGGGACTGGGGATGGGGTAGGGGTGCTCCTATGTGGGTTGATATGCGTCTCCTGTATGCTGCTGTTCGCTGTCTGGCTCTGGTGCTCTCCGTCTTCTGGTCCTGGTTTCGTTGCAAGGGATTGTGGGGTTTGTCTGGGAGTGTTTTATGGGGTTCTGGATGTGTGTCAGGTGTGTGGGTGATACGCCTATCCAATGTTTGCACTTGTTGCTGTTGTGTCCACTTGCCGCCCGTGGCGGACGCAGGCGCCAATGGTTGTCTGGCCTCCACTGTCCGCCAAGATGATTTGTGCATCATTATTTGGAGGGCGGGATGTGGGTGTGCTTGACGGTGGTGGGGTGGGGTGGGCCGGGATCCCTGCCGACAGAGTCCTGGCGGGGAGTGGTGGTCTGAGAATTTTTGGCGGGGTTGGGTCTTTGGTTCATTATATGGCGGGTTTCCATTTGCCGCCAACGGCGGGATTCTGTTCACCACCGACACGGCGGTCGGCGGTCTTTCCCGCCATGTTCATAATGACCGCCATAATCTCTGAATCCTCAGATTGGAAGTTTGCATTGGATGTTGAGCTCTCTGGCAAATAATTTTTTGGGAGCTGACTGTTTCAAAGGCAGAGTATTTTTAAGCCTCCTTGTGGCACAAATTCTGGATTTCTTTAATTTCCTGATTAAGATCCTATGTTGCTTAGTGCTACTAGCCCACTTTTTTTAGGCAGCCACCCGGAGTTGGTTTGAATGTCTCAGGAGTATTTGCTGAAGGTGCCCTCCCCGATTCCCCGACTACAGCCTTTACTTCAAGAGCGTCTTTGTGTTTGGTGTATCTGGGTCTCTCAGCCTTGCCCTGTGAATTACTGAAACTCCTGGAGCGCCTGTGACCCTCCCCTAAATTTTTGTTTGGGAGTCCAATCCTTGCCATTTTAGGATTTGTCATGGTATTTGGAACTTTTAGGCACTGACTGCGAGGTTCTAACCTATTTTTGGCCGTGCAGACTCATGGGATCCGTTGCACTTCAGTAAAGATGTCTTGTACCTTTTTTCATATTTAGAAATTTGGACTGAGCTATTAATAAAGCTGGAGCCCCCACTCTTTAGGGGACACTGCAAACATTGTCAAGATGAAATAAACTCTACATCTGCAAAGGCTGATTCACAAGATTGTAAAACTTCTCTTCTACGCCTTTGTACCCTCTGGATTATCTCCCTCTGTACATCCCGCAATGCTCGGTTTGTGGTTTCTGTCTTCCACAGCATTATGGCCTTAGAGTTCAGATTGGATTTTAGTTTTCTTACAACCTGGTGCATGTCTTTCACATGTGACCCTAGAAGAGCTTTTTGGACTAAAACCCCATATTCTGGGGCATTACCTGTGGCAGGAGGAGTGGGGTGTATATTACCTTGAATCTCCCCGAGCACCGCTCCCGGGCTATCACCCCTAACACTGTTATGAAGGTCTGGAATTTGGGGGTTAAAAAACAACAGTTCCCAATCTGAACACTCAGTGGAGTATCCGACGGCTGCTCCTGACGACGCCAGGTCGCTATACTTTCTTTAAGAGCTCTGATTATGACATCTGTTCCATCCTGTACTACTGGCGGGGTATGTTGAGGTGGGTGATGGAGGTTTTACACGTGATGCAGGGTTAGTGGGATCGTACGTGCCTGGTGGTGTAACCTCTGACATAGGATATGGTGAATTTAAATGTTGGTCATAATAGCTCTGTGAAGGAGAGGAGTAGGAAACGCTGGGGCTGAAACAGATGACTGCTGCCCCTCGGGGTCTACATTAGAATGAACACTGTGAATGGCTATGGCTCCTATTGTTGTTTCAGAACTCGCTGGCTCCCCTGTCGGACCCTTGAGAAACCCTGTACCTACATATGGTGTGTCCATTTGGGAATGATAGTTTTCAAGTCCTTCATCAACTAGGGTTTGAGAGATTTTTATATGTGTTTGTGTTACACCGGTAAGCCCACTGAAAAGCTCTATACGTGCGGCATGCTGGTCAGGGTCGGGTTGACAGTTTTTTAGCCCTTCGTCCCAAAGGTTATGTGAGATATTTATAGGCGGTTTTGAGGATCCTCTGGGGAGCACATTGCTATTCACCCTGACAGCTGAATATTTACTTGCATGAAGATTATGGGGACCTGGCTGCAATGTAACTGTGTTTTTAAGGGTAGATCTAAAGGGACAGTTTGTAAGTCTGAGACCGTGAGGTTGTTCTTCTTCTATAAGGCAAGACAACTCAATTTTGCTTTGTTTAGCGTGAGATCTACCTCCTGGTTTCTACATGACCCTCGCTGTTGTATGTCTGCGGCTGGAAATGTTCACCTTTTGAGGTCTAATGCCCTAGCCATAACTGGCCTTCCTGTTTGTGTGTTCAATCTACTGGTTGTGGGTTTTGCTGTTAAATTTGTGTGGGGGTTAGAATAACAAGTGTCTCTAAGTCCTGCATTTGCAGAGTCCGCGCATGGTTTGTTATGACGCACTGGGCATGTCTCACCAATTTCTGGCGTGGTGCCATTTCGACAGATCCTTGTGATGTTGTTTAGTGGCGTTGACATATGCTTAATCTTTGTGGTACTCCGGCGCAGGTCTTTTCTGTTGGCTGTATGATGGAAACAAAAAAAATCCACATTAGGGAAAAAAAAGCCTAAACAACTAACTCTTTACAACCTTATGACTGTAACTGCCTGTCTATTGCTTTACAGTTTCTATAGCCCTTACTATATGCTGGAGAAACAGGATGCTTGAGACAAAATACTCCAGGTTTCTTTTGGTACTACATTTTGTAAAACACACCTGCTTTGCCCCTTTGCAGAACCCCTTTCTTTATAGCCTGTCCATCTATGCGCCCCTAAGACTTCCTTTTTTTTAACAATGTTGCAAGCTTTCCAGGACTCGATGAGGCACCGGCCAACACCTTTATTCAAGGGTCTACCTTTTGCTGAGGTTTGGCATAATTGTGAGCTTCCTGGGGAACTGTGAAGAAAAAATGAATTACTGTCACATTTCTGGTATAGCACACCTCGTTAGCACACACTCTGAGGGCATGTTGGAATCTTGAGGAGGTTGGGGATATACAGAACTGTCCCTACCCCTAGGGCTCACGGGGTGATCTTGACACATCATTTACACAATCCCCCCCATATTCATCTGTAATAGAAGGGCTATGCTGTACGCTGTGTAGTGCGTCTTTAGACTCTAAGGGGCATATTTATACTCCGTTTGCGCAGGAATTGCGTCGTTTTTTTTGACGCAATTTCGACGCAAAACTAACTCCATATTTATACTTTGGCGTTAGACGCGTCTAGCGCCAAAGTCCATGGAGTTTGCGTCATTTTTTAGCGTGGACACCTACTTTGCGTTAATGAGATGCAAGGTAGGCGTTCACGTCTAAAAAATCGACTCCGAGGCATGTGCGTCGGATTTATACTCCCGGGCAAAATTCACGCCCGGGAGTGGGTGGGTCCAAAAAAATGACGTACGGCCGCTTTTGCGCTGTTTTTTAGCGCCTGCAAAAGGCAGGCGTTAAGGGACCTGTGGGCTCTGAAGGAGCCCAGAGGTGCCCTCCCATGCCCCCAGGGACACCCCCTGTCACCCTTGCCCACCCCAGGAGGACACCCAAGGCTGGAGGGACCCATCCCAGGGACATTAAGGTAAGTTCAGGTAAGTGTTTTTTCTTTTTTTTTTGTGGCATAGGGGGCATGCCCCCTACATGCCACTATGCCCAATGACCATGCCCAGGGGACAGAAGTCCCCTGGGCATGGCCATTGGGCAAGGGGGCATGACTCCTGTCTTTGCTAAGACAGGAGTCATTTCTATGGGGGTTGGGAGTGAAAAAAAATGGCGCAAATCGGGTTGAGGCGAAAAAATTGCCTCAACCTGACTTGCCCCATTTCTTGACGCCCAAGCCCCATATCCCCCTACGCCGGCGCTGCCTGGTGTACGTCGTTTTTTTTAACGCACTCCAGACGGCGCCGGCGGCTAACGCCGGCTAACGTCATTCAATAAATTTGGCGCCCGCATGGCGCTTCAGAATGGCGTTAGCCGGCGCTAATTTTTTTGACGCAATACTGCGTTAGCGCAGTTTTGCGTCAAAAAGTATAAATATGGGCCTAAGGGCCATATTTAAACTTTTTGACGCAAAACTGCGCAGACGCAGTTTTGCGTCAAAACGCTTAATGCCGGCTAAAGTCATTTCTTTGCGCTCCGTGGCGCAAACCACTGGTTAGAGCCATTTTTTTTACTCAAACCATTGCACCACGCCGTGAAGAAAAATGACGTTAACACAGCGAAAATGCCTTTTTTCGCCGCAATAGCATCAAAAAGTGGCGCAAACACAGCAAAATGTGCAAAGGTGCCCCAAAATGGATCCCAGAAGCCATGAGAGACCCCAGGAAGACTACAACCAACCAGGAACCAGCCAGGAGGACCAGACAAGACCCAGGAGAGGGAGAAGAAGAAAAGGAAGTGCTGGTTCAGTGCAGAGGAGCAGGAAATACTGGTGAAAGAGGTGATGGAACACCAGCATCAACTTTTTGTCACCTCAAAATTGCCAATTGGGAGGAGAGAGGCAATTTGGCAACAACAGTGTGGCAGAAGTACGATGAACAGTCACTGAGTGCAAGAAACGCTGGCATGACTGCAAGCGCACGACCAAGGAAAAGATGGCTAAGGAACAGGAAGGCAGCACTTCAGACTGGAGGTGGGAGTCCAGCACCGCAGGAGGCCCTGGACCACATGGAGGAGATGGTGGCAGCTGTCATCCCTGAGGAGATCGTCACAGGGATTCAAGGACAGGACAGTGCAGACTACCAAGAAACAACGCAGATGCAGGGTAAGTTGCATGGGGGCAAAAATGCCTAAATGTTAACTGCAAGTAGTGGGGGGACATACCTACTACAGAATGCATGTTAGCCATGATTATCAGGTAATGGAAAGGGCAAAGGGGCATGGCACGGGTGAATTGGCTGTGCAGGGGAAACCTGGGGCACAGCACAACAATACACCAACAACCTTTGCATGGGGGTACTCCGCCATGCCAAGGGTGTTGGAAAGGCAAAGCCAGTCCAGGAGGGTAGGGTACAACGTAAAACTGGCCTGCTGTCACACGCCAGCTGGTATTGTCGCTACATGAACTAGGGCTCAATTTCCAGTCTCAGCACATATCCGCAAGTGATATTTACTATTGACAATAGTTGCCACTACCACCTGCGCTGTGTGTGCAGGTCAAGTAGCTAATGGCAGTTACTTGCCCATGGATCAAACACACCCAAAATAGAGGGTTCATTATGACGACGTTATCAATCCCCTGTAATTCCTAACAAAGTGCAAATCCTGTCAAATGCTCATGTCTATAGGCCCAATAAACATCAGGTATTGTTATTAACATTATGAGATACACAGCAGTAATGTCATACCCATGCTGCGCATTTCAGGGTGTACCCTGTGCCAATGTTACAATAGCTGCAATGCCCCCTTGAAACATCCCAACTATCATACTGCTAAGACAACAGCATTGAGGGGGAGGACATATGTGTCTAGCTAGTTAAACACACCCGCACAGTCATAAGAGGAAATGGAACACTGCTAGGGCCATCAGTGCAATCCAATGTAGCACACATTCCCCAACATCAGCATTACCCACTACCAATGCTGACACCTGTACCGTGCCATGCCAATGCTATACATAGTATATGCTAGGTCTCAGCAACATATAGGTGGATGTGAAATATCAGAGACTGGGTCAGTTCCAGATTGTTAAGTGTGGTGCAAGTGCCATCCGAACACCCACAGGTAGTGCAAGGCCTCACCATGATAATGGAAGTAAAGGGAGGGTTGAGTAGGACAAGAAGGTGACAACATGCAATTTGGACAGCACCTACACCTAGAGGATGTGACGCAGACAATTCCCCAAACTGCCCACACTAAATGTGACATGCAGGTGGGGAATAGGCCTGTGAGAATGCTAATATTAATGACAGGAACAATGAACAGGAACCAAGATTACAATGTTCCATTAATAGGAAGTCAGGAACGTCACACTACAAATGCCAGAACACAGACACCCTAATTGTACAATATCTCATTGCAGAGGACAATGGCTCTCCTGGGGGTATGCCTGTCCTGGACTTCCCTGATGACATTGATGACGAGCTGACAAACATTAGCTAGCAGGCCCTCCAAGATGTCCTTGGAACCCTCCAGACCCCACCTTCAGTCTGAAGGAGGAGCACAGAAGTAGCAGCCATCACAGAGGAACAATAGTATGACCTGCCAGCTCCAACCCAGCTGAGGACTCTGAGGATACTGGTACCACCTTTGAGAGGACTGTAGTTGGAGTACAGCGGGAGCTGGGCATGAAGGTGCAGGTGGGGATGCAAAATATGGAAGCCATACTTGAGGGGATGCGTACGTGCATGATGTCATCTGCAGAACAGGCAGCAGCCATGCAAGCGCTAACATCCATCCTGCAAGGACTACAACAAAGTGTAATGAATTCACCTCTGCAGGAAGGGAGCTGCCACAACACCTGGCATCCCAAACCTTTCACTGAATGCACAAATGCAGTCATGACCCCCTCAGGGCTGGGCTGGCTGCCTACCACACTGATGTAGCTGCTATACTCAAGAACCAGCAGCTCCTCTTTGCTGCAGTAAAGCCCTTAATAGCCCCACAGTTGGCAACTACCAGGAATTCTGACTCTACATCTTCAAACACTGAAGTGTGTGTTGCCCCTTCAAACCCACCACCACCAAAGGCAGAGGAGATGACGCACACATCAGAAGATGAAGACGTGCAACAGATCACCTTCACCCATAGGAGTACCCAGTAGCACCAGTCCATGCCACATGGGTACTGATATCCTAGGTCCTGTTTTTGTTAACATGCCAGTCTTTCTGCAGTTGGTCACATGCACTGTTCTCCAGCACACTGTTTACCTTGACACTATGCTCTGTGATTGTCTCTCACTACCTCATTGGCAATTCATGTTCCTCTGCACTGTATGACACTTCACACCAGCATGTCCAATGACATGTCCTATTGTACTTGTGTTGCATCACAATAGAAGGCATCACACTAATGGACTCACAATCCTGGACTATGTAATTATTGCACTACAGCATTTTAAAATAAATAGCACTTACAGAACCACTTTGTCTATGTGTAATGTGACACATCAACTGTGTAGGAAATTAGTGATGTATGTCACATGTCAATGGCCATAGAATGTCAATACAACTGTGTTGAAAGGTTGTGGGCTGATAACTATGCACTGGGGTCTGGATTGTATCATCATCTGTGCTTCCCGAGGCTTAGTTCTGAAGTAAATTGAAAAATAACAGTATAATGCTAGGTTGGACTGAAAAATTCAGCTTCAAGGTATGTATAAGCTGAAAATCAATGTGGCCAACATTCCCTTCAAGGTAATCTTTATGTATATGACATCTGACTATAAACTTTCATCACACACACACACCATACAGCAGGAATGGATGTGTACGAATGTATGGACAAATATGCAACCTGGGAGTACAATGCAAGAAATAATAGGTGTGATTTATGTATACAATACTACATAAGATTATAACATCACTCAGCTTATCAGGGTTCACATGAACATCAGGCTGCAGGCAGACGTACCACAGTGCCCAGGATTCCAATTCAGGTCTCAAACGATGACATATTTAAAAACACATCCAAACTTCAAAACACATTGGGAACCATAGTAACCTTGAGTGGTGGGTGCAATGGATGGCAGATGCATAGAGAAGTAGCTTTGGTGTAGCTGCCAATGTGACTGCACATTAGGAATTGTGAATAACCATGTCAATAATGGGATTTGGATGCAGGATGGAACACAAATGCAAATACTAAATTGACACTGTTCACCCATGCCAAGGCCCTGATCCCCAAGCATATGACACATACTGTAAAGGAGTACCTAAACATCTATTTAACAGTAATAAAAGACACTAAAACTAGGGGAAACACATTAACTAGCCTAACCTATCCTAACTACACATTACCCACAACTGGCCCTAACTACCCTAATCTAAACTTACCTATCACAATCAACTAAACATTCTAAACATCAACCCCCCCACCCCCGTATATGACGGTACACATGTAAGACAAAATATACTAACCTAAACACATACTATCTTATCCTAAACAAATATGTATTTTTGGGAATATTTTTAAAAATATTTTAATAATTTTTTTTCCTTTTTTTTATACACATAAACCCCAACATCATCCCCCTCCCACCACCCACAAAAAAACACATGTAATAATATAACCCCCTCCACCTCCAACCCACTGACACTAACTAAACTAATAGCCTACTCTAACCTAACACCAAGCCCCCTAAACCCACCAAAGATAAGAACCAGGAAAGAGGAGGGAGGGGAGAGAATCATGGCTGAGGGTCCAAAAGTCACAAATTTGCCCTCTGCAGGATCTTCTTTATACCCCGCAGTCTCCTGCTATTGCGGGACACCACCTGTTGCAGCCTGTCCATCCTGCACAACATCCGTTGCATATCACGTCTCATGGACTGAAATTCTCAATTGTCTATCACACCAGCTGGGGTTGTCTGTTTTCCACTAGTTGATGGCACTCCTGGTGCCGGTGCCATGCTTCGAGGGGAAGGTGCAGGAGCTGCTGTCTGTGGGCCTGGAGCAGGTGAGGTTGACGGACCTGCAACAGTGGCTGTTATCCTTTGGGTGACTGTGGTCTGAGCTGTTGTGCTGGTGGTGGTGGCTGTTGTGGGCAAGGATGTCCCCCTAGGGCAAATGCCCTCCAGACCCCTGTGGTTCTCTCATGGCGATAATGCCATATTGCAGAACCCAGACTCCACATCTAGTATATGGCGGTAACGCATTGCCCGCCTCTGGAATTCCCTGATCTTATGGGCATTCATGTTGGCAGCTGTAAAAATAGAGAAAGCCAAACATTAGTGACATCATTGTGTGATACATCTACAGATGATATTGTAACACTTCTCAAAAATAGCTGAAACAGTCCAAATCACAGTACAGATCACAGATTGTACGTGAGGAATGACAGGCCAACGCAGTCTACACATCTACTATCTAACAGCACAGCAATGCTCAAAAAGGTGTGTACCTACTTAAATGATCTGTGCATCATTGTACTGTTATTAGTCACATAACAAATGCTGCAAGTACTCCACATGTGACAGGCCAACTAGTGACTATCTTCTGGATGACAATCAAGGCCCACAAGACCTGTGATTTGTAAATGGAATTGCCTGGATGGTATGCAGTTGCTAATCATGAGGGGGTATCCTAGGTTGGAACTAATGAATGTTGGAATTATATGTCTGTCTTCTACACTGGGATCCTCACACCTAGGTATACATATTTCATAACCCTAACCCTGTGCCTCAGGGGGTGATGGACATGCAACACATACGTTCAAACATCAAGGATAGCCAGGAAGCTTTGGACAGCTGTCCATAGGTTTAGTCAGTCCACCACAGTTTAGGAGGGCTGCCAAATAGGATTGACTCAAACATTGGACAATCACATCCACATTTATGTTCCTAATTGCGGCCAATTGTCAACATCATTTGATCTCACTGATACCTTTCCAAAAACAAGAACATAGATGCAAGCACCTATCTTAGCTTGAGCTGCATGCACACCTGTGACATTCTACTCAAGTGCCACATAAACGGAGCACAACATGTGGAGCTAGATGCTGCTAGGAAGTCAAACATAGAATCCTACATGTTCATTAGTGATCAGGGATGCTCAAGTCTGTGGGTAATACTTCGGCATCATTGGTCTGTGTGAATCAGGGTATGACTTGCTGACTAAATCATGAAAAAGGCCACATCCAAATTAATCATTGGCATACATGTAGCAACAAGTATCACCCTGTTAACCTGCCCATGCCTATAGCACAGCACTAGAACCCCAATATAACAATCCACCACTGCTTGTCCTACTCAAACATGGAACAAAATGCCAAACTCCAGTCAAGTCACATATCAGATCATGTGCCAGCACATCATACCTTGCAATGTGTCCAACACACAGGAGTCAATCACACAACAGCTGCAAATACAACACAGGACTAACATATCAACACTTACTGGATATGTCTGGGTCCGCAAATCGAGCCACTTCACCAATTGTGTAGGGGGCTGGTCCACCTGTAAAACATGGAAGGGTGAAATGTGCTCAATGTCTGCGCACTGTACAAAACGTGGAACAACAAATCACTGTGTGTGACATTTTATATGATAGAGCGGCACCTTAGGCATGTAGACACCCCAACAGACATACTACTGCAAACATGCATTAACCCTGTCACTCCAGTGAGTGATAGACACACATATGCACACATGCACTGGCCCTAACAATTATGTGGGGCCAAACTTGATTACTCAATTTTGTGCAGAATTATTTCTAGAGGGTACTCCATTTCATCATTTGTTGTTATGAGAGACATGCAAAGCCACATTCCTGGTGCACTGCAATACTAGTCACTCAGGTATTGTGGCTTGTGCATCAAGGGACAATGATTTACTGTGTGATGCTCATGTGGGTTGAGTTTACTTCAGGAATTATTGTGCCTTCTATGGTCCATTATATGTGTGCCTGTGTTGTATGTAGGTTACATATGCCACACTGGCAGTGTACCCAGAGCCGTATATGCACCCTATGACACCATGATGGCAGGGATTATGTGTGTTACTTGATGACAATGTTACGTTAAACATGGATTGGCTATTTATCTAAATCAAAACAACAAAGAAATATGTGCTGACAGTGTCTAATTTGATCATCCCTGACAGAATGCATGGACACAGGTGTAGTCATTGCACCTGAAATGTGTTACTCCGGGCCCTGTGTACCTATGTCAGATATTGTAGATCCCAGTTAGCCACATTCATTTTCTTACATTTGCCAAGTTGGGCGATCTGTGGTTATACAACAAACTGACACTGTCCCCTAATTGAAATATAGTTTAGCAAATGTCCTACTTCGGCAGTCTTGATGACGAAGGTCTGTATTTGTATGCACCTTGGGAATGGCAGCCCTCACAGGAATGCTGGCCTGCTGATCTTAGCATACACCCATGTCTGTGTTAGCCTTCATACTGAGAAGTTAACAATTATACATATGCTGCACTAGATCAGTAGGGGTGTACCAAACGTAAAGTACCAAACCATTTTGTCACTTTAAATGTATGATGGAAGCAGTCAGGGGTCCCTTGCACAACATCATGCAAATAAATAATTTGTGACCATGCATTCACAATGTTCAGGGATCCCATGATGACCCATTAACTTTAAAAAAATCTTTGGCTCTAAAGTGGCACAGATGGCAATTGCACCAGCTCTGTACCAGCAATTGTTCCCAAGGCAAAATAAAACACACAGGCACAATGAACTTAGGGCCAGTTGTTCTTTTTTTTATGTGTAGCATTTGTTAAATTTGTTTACGCTACAGCTATGGAATGTAGCACAAAATATTTAGATATTATCAAGCGTGCATTACTTTGGCATCCATAATTAATTTAAATGCTGCACAAACCAAGTTGAAATATCAACCTAAGACATTACCAGAGGTTAGGAAGATCTTTGTACGTATGGCCATGAATACTGTTCAGACATGTATTCAAAAATTGGGGACTACATTGGTTCCTTGCATTAGCATGTGAAATACATCTCATTCCTGGAACACTCACAGGCCCTGAATAATACTTTTGTTTGTGCCTCATTACCATCATCTATTGACGTCAAAGCAGCACTAATTTGCAAGATAAAGTTGTCTTTTGTAAGTTTGTGCAGCTTTTGCGTCAACAAATGACGGTAATGCGTAGCAAAAATTGTATACGTCCGGGCCACTGTTTGTTCAACTTGCATTCCACATGTCCACAAACATTGCATGCAGCATGTCACAAAATCTGCTAGTCACTACAGAGCATTTTACTGTACACATTAGTCTAATTTGTACTCACCAACAGGGCCACCAATCACCACATCCAGGTGGTCCAGCAGGTCTTGCTCTCTGGCCACCAGGTCAGCCCAGCGATGTTTAAGTTGGTGGCAGTTGCTCTGGCTGTTGAACACTCTCTTTAGGTGGAACAGCACCTTGGACCACCTGAGCCTCCTCGTCTTGGTGTGATACCCCTGTATCACCCTGCCACCAGCCTCTAACATCAGGGGGAAGAAGTGGCAAACCAGCCAAATAAAAGCCCCCAGCTCCTCCTCACCCATTCTCCCCAGACGTGGCCTTCCCAACATCTCAAAAATAATAGGGATAGGAAAGAGAAAAGAGGGAAATACAGGGAAAGGAGGTATAGAAATGAAACTTAAAGAACCCACAAACAGCCCAACAATACCCCAACTAACAATACCCACTACACACTCCCAACAGTACAAAGACAAATTTAAATACAAAAAATGACAAAAACACACATACACTGATTTACACAGACACTTACAAAAACAACAGATGACAATGGAAATGGCACACAGGAGCCAAAAGCACAATATTGACAGACACAACTCTCTACACAGCCACACAGTCAAGAAGAATCACAGACTGCAAAGTGAAAGTGAAAGTACACCCACTGTACCATTTCTGTAAACAGGATATCCTGTTACATCACGTCCTGTCTCAAATGCGGTGCGTTTTTATTATGATGCATGGAATTTTATGACGCTTATGGGCCTTGCATCAATATTTTTTGAAGGATATGCTTAAAAATTCCCCCGCATTCAAGGATCAATATTTTTTTCATGGCTAACTGATTTCATGGGGTGCAGTGTTGGAATTAACGCTAGGGAGCAATTGATGTATAATGGGCATGAGCGTCATTTTTTAACGCATATGCGTCATATTTTGATGCAAATGTATCTTTTTTTACACTTTTGCGTCAAAATATCTGTCTATAACTGTGTTTGTGTAATTTTTCTCTTTTTTAACATACATGAAGGCTATAACTATACAAAGATAGGCTGTTAGGGCCTTCTGTGTGTGTTCAAGTGTTTGGGCACATGTGTCAGACCACACTACTGAGGACCATAATACTCATGTTGTTGTGCCGCATTAGCACTCTTAACTGACGCAACAGCAACACAAACTTTTGGAATTAAAATTGGTATTTCCTAGTTTGAGCAAGTGATGCATCAATAGAGGATAGCAAGGCTACGTAACTTAAAAAATTCACTCATGGCCTGTGTGTTCATGTCTGTGACTTGGCTATTTCAATTGTTGTTGGGCCTCTGTGTGAACGTCACAAGACGTGTTTTGCATAATGTGCTTGTATGCTTGTGTTGTAATTGTGGATAACCATCAGATGCCATTCATTGAGGTACATCAGTCATGATATGTGTTTGTCATATCTGTTGCTTCTTATGCTGTGTGAACTTCCATGACTTTGGGGACAAAACATCTCCCATGACAAACTATACACAGGATAGATAGAGGATGGTTGATAATGGCAATGTAAAAAATGTAAGCCATCACATGTAATGGAATGTTGGATACCACTTCATGGTCACTTGTGTGTATACTACCCATGAGTCAGGTATTTGAACATGCTAGGTAGGTACAGTGTTTGTGACACAGAGTCCCAACTCCAATCCAAAAAGGTTTTGGTACACCACAGTTTGAGTCATGTAAATGACCTATGTTTCTCCTGTGGCTGTGGAGGACCAGCAGGCCACGCTGCATGTGTTCTCATATTTCCAGTGGTTCATTGCACAAAGGTGCCCAGTTCAAGTGTGTGGCCATGTGTACCCTGTGTCAGTATTGGTCTCTATGTTGTCATAGTTATGTTCAGGGCTAGTCATGAGTCTGTGGAACCATTCCCTCAATTAACAGAGTATCTTTCAAAGCAGATATGCCCTAAAACCAAAGATAAACTAACAACACACATAGTGATAGCCCAACTATGGCACAACAGAACTTTAAGAAGGCTGACGACAGAGCAACCTTGGTGTGCTCAAATACGTTATGGATCAGTAATATGAAACAGGCAGGTTTCTTCACAACATTTGTACACAGGGTGGGCTCTAAAATTCCCACTGCAACAGGGAACATCAGTGCCCCTGTGCTGATTAATCTCACAGCTAGTCACCACGCAAGCCACATTAGAAGGTGGTGGCAGACATGAATCTGTGTCTGTACCGTCAGGGCACACACATGTTTTGTCCTTGCATACACATTAGCAACCCTTGTTTGTTGTGCTGTAGGCACCGTACCAAATCCATGCATACAGCCATAGCACACTGTCACTGGCACTAATGAATACATGCAAAACCAGACAAGGGCTGGGGGCTGGAGTAGGCCATTTGAATACATGTTCCAGAACAGAATACAATACGTAAAATGATTAAACTATACTGTACTTTTGAGGATTCCTTGTAGACCTACCAGACACAATACCTCAAGAGGAAACAGAGGGCATGGAAAGCAACTATGAGACAAATGTAACCACAGGGAACCTCTATGGTTAGCGCAAAAGCTGGAACCAGTCTGGCTAACAGGATGCAAGCTCTGTCAGGAACAAACATGAACAAGGCAAATACACAGTGAGCAGACTCTGACTGGGACAAGCAGGAACAACACTGTGGGAACAAAAAAACGTTTCTGCTGTGGTCTGCACTGTTACACAATCCACCAAGTGCTCTGGTACACAAGTGATTTTTACGCCAGGCAAAACAAAGAGATTCAGAAAATGGCAGCTTCTAAGCAGTTCCAGGCAGCAGCAAGGGCAGCGCAGAGTCAAATGCCTGGTCTGCATGGTGGTGCTCACAGGTGTGTGCAGCTTCAGTCTGTCACAAATTGTGGTGCTGAGAATCAAGTTTAAAGGGCCAAGTAGACTTTTCACATGGGAAGCAATGAACAGCTCATTATAGGTCTTACCGACTACCAGGCAGTGCATTATTTGACCTGAAGTCCATGCAGACTGATAAACTATGACTATGACTGATAAACTATGACTATGGCATGCCATCCTGAAGTGAGAAGCACACAGGAGTCAGAATGGGAATCTGGGTTTGTATAGCTGAGGAATCTCAGGCTACAGATAGTCCATTTACAGGGTCCCCTAGAAAAGTGTGAGGAGAGACTTAAAACATGGCAGTGGCAGGACGTATTACCTGGGATGGACTGCACAGGGCATGTTTTGTGAGCAATGCTTGTCATAGTTGGGGCACTCGTGCTATCCATTTTCAGCCTAGATGGACTTCTTGTCACACATGCTCCTTGCAGAGATAGCTGATGTCACACTTACTGCTGTCAAGGGTCTTCTCATACATTCCTGTTACCAATGCAATAGCACATCCACTGCCTCATGTATGAGCCGCTTTTTTCCTTATGATTGATGGTGCCTTAGTTGTGTGTCATGTGCTGCAATGGACCATGTTGGCACTATGGATGTGTCTCATAGCTGTGATCCTCTGATATTGCTCTTCACATCTGAAATAGACAGGATATATGTCATTTACACTGTGTGTGATGTTGGCTGTACATTCATACCCATCAAATGTGATGTGGCTTTTTCAGCACCCTAATCTGTATTTCTGCCATGCTCCATGAGACTAAACTCTGATTATGATTCTTAGGGGTCATATGATACATAAAAAGTACCCAGCGCATGATTGAGTGATGAAGGTAGGTGTTTAATGACATATGATAACAAAGTGGTGATGGTGACTATAGTTAGAAGAAGTTTTGTTCAATGTGTTGTCTCCGACGCAATCCTGCTGCAGTGTTTGGATGGATCCCCTCATTTTCACGGACAGCATCCTCCTCTTCCTCCTCTTCCTCCTCTTCAGGCATTTGTGGGTCTGGTTCATATAGAAGAATGTTCCTCCTTACACAAATGTTGTGCAGGATGGCACAGGTCAAAATGATCTTGCAGACCATTTCAGGGGAATATAGGAGGCTGCCTCTAGTGTTGTAGAGGCACCCGAATCTGGACTGGAGGATGCCAACAGTCCTCTCAACTATGGTGCGTGTCCTACGATGTGCCTCATTATAGGCACACTCTGCTGCTGTGCTTGGGTTGGCAAATGGGGTCATGATCCATAGCTGGATCCTGTAACCCTGATCAGCTGAAAGAGAAAATGAGTGTAATTATTTGGATGTTGGTTGCACCTTGATTATCACTTTGCATGGCAGTTGTTATCTTGTGTCATCTGTCACTCATCTGTGTTAGTGGTATTATGTGGGATCCTAGGCTTCTGTGATGTTCTTTCTCCATTGGGTTGTTTGACTATCAAAACTGGTGTTTGGCTGATTGACATGATATCAGCGGTATATTTGTAAACATGCAGTTCATTGTGTATCTCCCATGCATTATGTCAGAAGTGTCCATGTGCCTTCACTGTAGGTTACATGATACCTCCACACAGAGAATGAATTCCACTGTGGTGGTAACACGGTTGCACTATATGGCCTGAACATCCCATCCAGTTCAACATATGTAATAGCATGTGAAATACAACATGAGGCCCTATGATTTGGCTAGGTGACAATGTACAACACATCTCCATAGGTTGGCAGCACTGAAGTGTTCACAATTGACAATGCACAAATATTCCATGTGTGACAAGTTCTAGGCAAACCTATTTGTGTGTCCTCACTGAGTTGGCTCATGTGCAAATGTGTACCTACACTACTGAACCTGCTCCAGGTAAGCTGGCTAACTTGGTTGGGGTGAAGTTTTAAGTATCAGAAGGTCCATGTGCCTGTACATCTGTTATGTATATGTGTAATTGTTTCAATCCGTATGTGTAGCAGTGTGCAGTTTGCATTAGTGTCACATCAATATGTGCTTATAGCACAGTCCACTTCCTCATTGCTAGCGGGCAATATCACCCCAGGAGTGATGTGAGATATTGGTACTGCCTCAATGATTCCATGTCCCCTTCATTAGAGTCAGCATCATCATGCTATGTGTCTCATGGTGTTTGACCTGCAGCGAAACACATTACACACCCCTTACACAGTACGTATTGCTTGGAAGGGTGTGTGATTGAGTGTTATTGATGTGATGTTGGAAGATTCATCTTCCAAGTTGTACTGCCAGTTAAGGCCATGTCATTGTCACTGTGTGGTTTTAAATTAGTCCCTTGTGGCTCTGGAGTGGCATTTGTTGTGATTTGCATCTGTCATTTGTCCATAGGTGTGTATCCCATTGGGTCAGGATATCAAACATGACTAGCAGTGTCACAACCTCAGTGTTTACCTGGCCACGTGACAATGTAGTGGTGCATGTGTTGTGTGCCCTACAGGGTTGCTGTGCTGTGTGTATATAACTAGGTTTCTATACTTACCAGCAAGTAGGCTATTGCCATATCGGCCATCCTGGAAGTGTTGACTGATGGTGCAGTGGCAGAAGATGAAAGAATCATGTACACTCCCAGGATACTTTGCCACGATGATGGTGATCAATCCCCAGTGTTCCACAATGGCCTGCACATTGATGGAGTGTGTGTGTGTTCTGATGCTCCATTGCAGCAGGTGGAACAATCCGTACATGTGTGGAGTCAATGGCACCAAGCACATGTGGGAAGCCATTGATTTGATAGAAGCCCTGTTTGGTCTCCTGCTGCTTCTGCTTTGTTTTGGGGAAGCTGATGTGGTGAGATGTGAGGGAGATGATGGCATCCAGTACCTTGGGAAGGAAGGCAGGGAATGAGGGCTGTGAGATCCCGGCAACCATGGCACCAGTGGTTTGAAAAGAGCCACTTGCCAACATGTGCAGGACACCTAGCAGCTTAATCCACTCCCCTTTCTTACGAGGCCTTCCTGAAAGTGTTTCCTGGCCCCCGGTCGCAGCTGTGCTGCGATTGGGGGCCATGAAACACTTTCAGGTTTCCTGGCCCCCCGATCGCAGCACAGCTGCGATCGGGGGCCAGGAAACACTTTGAGAAGGTCTCGTAAATCTGGGTCAGGAAACACCACTAGACGCCAGGGATTTCACTTTGGGGGGGCATAATTAATTTTAAAAAAAAGGTAGGTGCCCCCTGGGGGGGGGGGGGCGCGATCGCCCCCCCCCCCAGGGGATTGTTTTTAAAAAAAAAAAAAAAAAAAAAAAAGTCAGGGGGTCGCCCGTGGGCAGGGTGACCCCCTGTGGGGGCAATTTTTTTTTTAGATGTTGTAGGGTTTCCCTGGGGGCCATTTTGGCCCCCAAGGAAACCATACAACAACTAAAAAAAATAGATCTATATATAGATCTATATTTATATATCTATGTAGATAGATATATCTATGTACATGGATATATCTATAGATATATCTATGTACATGGATATATATATATATATATATAGAGGTAGATCTATATATACCAAAGAGATTTATAAAGTGTGCTACTCACCTGTGAGGGTCTCAAGGCGCTTGGGGGGGGGCGGGGGGAGGGAAAGGGGCTGGGAGGTTCACTGTTCGAAAAGCCAGGTTTTGAGGCCCTTCCTGAAAAGAAGTAGGTTTTGGGTCTTGCGAAGGTGGGTTGTGAGGGCGTTCCAGGTTTTGGGTGCAAGGTAGGAGAAGGATCTGCCCCCGGTGGTGGTGTGTTTGATGCGGGGGACAGAGGCGAGAGAGAGGTCAGCTGAGCGGACGTTTCGTGTGGGGGTGTGGAAGGTGACTCTCGTTGAGGTAGGCAGGGCCTGTGTTGTGGAGTGATTTGTGTGCGAGGATGAGGATCTTGAAGGTGATCCTTTTGTCAATGGGGAGCCAGTGGAGGGATTTGAGGTGTGGAGAGATGTGTTCGTGTCGGCGGAGGTCGAGGATGAGTCGTGCTGCTGAGTTCTAGATGCGTGTAGTTTGCGCTTGAGTTTTAGAGTGGTGCCGGCGTAGAGGGCGTTTCCGTAATCAAGCCTGCTGCTGATGTGTGCGTGAGTGACGGTTTTTCTGGTCTCTGTAGGGATCCATTTGAATGTTTTTCAGTATACGGAGTGTGTTGAAGCATGAGGAGGTGAGAGCGTTGATTTGTTGGGTCATCGAGAGGGAGGAGTCTAGGATGATGCTGAGGTTGCGTGCGTGGTTGGCGGGGGTGGGTGCAGGGCCTAGCGTGGTGGGCCACCATGAGGGGTCCCAGGTGTTTTTGTGTGGGCCAAAGAGGATTATTTCGGTTTTGCTTGAGTTGAGTTTCAGGTGATTGGCTGTCATATATATATCACTTTTGTCAATATGTGTGTGGTTTCCCTGGGGGGAAAAGGGTCCGACTTGTCTAGTGGCAGTTTTAGTGCCATAAAGAAGCGCAGAAGGTTTATATGCCTACTGCAAAGAGCAAATCTGTATTTTATGTAAATAGCTGAGTACATTAGCAAAGTCTATGGAGAGATGAAGGGCACTTTTGCTGGGTGGTAATGAGGGAATCCGAGGAGGAGGGAGTGGGAGCACCAATAATGATTGTTGGACTGGGCGCAGGAGGTGCTAAAGACTGTGACGAATGGTATGTGACAAGGTGTTTTTTGAGTGTCTTGAAAGTACGTGCTGATTGAGGGAAGAAGCGCAGGTAAGGTGGCCTCTACTGTTGCACGTATCTCACACACCATCGATTTTGTGACTGTCTACGTAGGCTAGTGTTTTAGAGCAACAGTTTAGCCAATAGCAGAGATGGCATCTTGATGGATGACTGCTGCCTGCACTCGGGTTATAGAGGACCGCTCTGACATAGGATCAGAGACTGAGACATCAGATACTGAGACAGCATCTGAGGGATAGGACAATGGCGCAGACTCTGGGAGTGATTTTTCAGTCAGAGGAGTCCCATTCGATAACTCCTCTTCCAGTACATTATGAGGGAGGTGATGAGGACAGTCCTGCTGTCCCTTCGCAAGCTGTTTGTGCAACTGGGTAATAGTGGGTTAGGCCAACCCAGAGAGCAGGTGAATGCGGCGGCAAGCAGAGAGAGAGTGCTCTCTTGGGAGCTCCCCAATTTAGTTCAGCCCCAAATTCCACCACCCAAATCATATTGTGGAGACATCAAAATTATCCATGGCAAAACAAACTGGTTTTGTAAGGCAGGCACCTGTGTTTTTGGTCCTGGATTCGGCGGCCATATAGAGAAACACACTAAACCCAAACATTTCTGGAAACTAGACATTCGGGGGAGTCCACAGAGGTGTGACTTGTGTGGCTTCCCCAAAGTTTTCTTACCCAGAATACCCTGCAAAGCTGAAATGTTGAAAAAAAACTCAATTTTTTTCGCATTTCTGTCACACAAACTACAGGAATATGCTGGGATCCACAATATTCCTACCACCCAGTGACTCCTCACCTGTCCTGATAAAAACACTACCCCACTTGAGTGCCTACACCTAGTGTCTGTGTCAGGAATGGATCACCCCAGGGTCAACAGCTGCCTCACGTAAGGACCAACATTGACCGTTGTGTGATCTATTCCTGTCGCAGGCACCAGGCCTAACCACACAAGTGAGGTATCATTTTTATCGGGAGGCTTGGGGGAACGCTGGGTGGAAGGAAATTTGTGGCTCCTCTCAGATTCCAGAACTTTCTGTCACCGAAATGTGAGGAAAACTTGTTTTTTTAGCCACTTTTTGAGGTTTGCAAAGGATTCTGGGTAACAGAACCTGGTCCGAGCCCCGCAAGTCACCCCTCCTTGGATTCCCCTAGGTCTCTAGTTTTCAGAAATGCACAGGTTTGGTAGGTTTCCCTAGGTGCCGGCTGAGCTAGAGGCCAAAATCTACAGGTAGGCACTTTGCAAAAAACAGCTCTGTTTTCTGTGATGTGTCCACGTTGTGTTTTGGGGCATTTCCTGTCGCGGGCGCTAGGCCTACCCACACAAGTGAGGTATCATTTTTATCGGGAGACTTGGGGGGACGCTGGGTGGAAGGAAATTTGAGGCTCCTCTCCGATTCCAGAACTTTCTGTCACCGAAATGTGAGGAAAACTTGTTTTTTTAGCCACTTTTTGAGGTTTGCAAAGGATTCTGGGTAACAGAACCTGGTCAGAGCCCCGCTAGTCACCCCATCTTGGATTCCCCTAGGTCTCTAGTTTTCAAAAATGTACAGGTTTGGTAGGTTTCCCTAGGTGCCGGCTGAGCTAGAGGCCAAAATCTACAGGTAGGCACTTTGCAAAAAACAGCTCTGTTTTCTGTGATGTGTCCACGTTGTGTTTTGGGGCATTTCCTGTCGCGGGTGCTAGGCCTACCCACACAAGTGAGGTATCATTTTTATCGGGAGACTTGGGGGGACGCTGGGTGGAAGGAAATTTGAGGCTCCTCTCAGATTCCAGAACTTTCTGTCACCGAAATGTGAGGAAAACTTGTTTTTTTAGCCACTTTTTGAGGTTTGCAAAGGATTCTGGGTAACAGAACCTGGTCAGAGCCCCGCGAGTCACCCCATCTTGGATTCCCCTAGGTCTCTAGTTTTCAAAAATGTACAGGTTTGGTAGGTTTCCCTAGGTGCCGGCTGAGCTAGAGGCCAAAATCTACAGGTAGGCACTTTGCAAAAAACAGCTCTGTTTTCTGTGATGTGTCCACGTTGTGTTTTGGGGCATTTCCTGTCGCGGGCGCTAGGCCTACCCACACAAGTGAGGTATAATTTTTATCGGGAGACTTGGGGGGACGCTGGGTGGAAGGAAATTTGAGGCTCCTCTCCGATTCCAGAACTTTCTGTCACCGAAATGTGAGGAAAACTTGTTTTTTTAGCCACTTTTTGAGGTTTGCAAAGGATTCTGGGTAACAGAACCTGGTCAGAGCCCCGCGAGTCACCCCATCTTGGATTCCCCTAGGTCTCTAGTTTTCAAAAATGTACAGGTTTGGTAGGTTTCCCTAGGTGCCGGCTGAGCTAGAGGCCAAAATCTACAGGTAGGCACTTTGCAAAAACCAGCTCTGTTTTCTGTGATGTGTCCACGTTGTGTTTTGGGGCATTTCCTGTCACGGGCGCTAGGCCTACCCACACAAGTGAGGTATCATTTTTATCGGGAGACTTGGGGGGACGCTGGGTGGAAGGAAATTTGAGGCTCCTCTCAGATTCCAGAACTTTCTGTCACCGAAATGTGAGGAAAACTTGTTTTTTTAGCCACTTTTTGAGGTTTGCAAAGGATTCTGGGTAACAGAACCTGGTCAGAGCCCCGCGAGTCACCCCATCTTGGATTCCCCTACGTCTCTAGTTTTCAAAAATGTACAGGTTTGGTAGGTTTCCCTATGTGCCGGCTGAGCTAGAGGCCATAATCTACAGGTAGGCACTTTGCAAAAAAACAGCTCTGTATTTTGTGAAAAAATGGGATGTGTCCACGTTGTGTTTTGGGGCATTTCCTGTCGCGGGCGCTAGGCCTACCCACACAAGTGAGGTATCATTTTTATCGGGAGACTTGGGGGAACATAGAATAGCAAAACAAGTGTTATTGCCCCTTATCTTTCTCTACATTTTTTCCTTCCAAATATAAGAGCGTGTGTAAAAAAGACGTCTATTTGAGAAATGCCCTGCAATTCACATGCTAGTATGGGCACCTCGGAATTCAAAGATGTGCAAATAACCACTGCTCCTCAAAACCTTATCTTGATCCCATTTTGGAAATGCAAAGGTTTTCTTGATACCTCTTTTTCACTCCTCATATTTCAGCAAATGAATTGCTGTATACCCAGTATAGAATGAAAACCAACTGCAGGGTGCACCTCATTTATTGGCTCTGGGTACCTAGGGTTCTTGATGAACCTATAAGCCCTTTATATCCCCGCAACCAGAAGAGTTCAGCAGACAAAACGGTATATTGCTTTCAGAAATCTGACATCGCAGGAAAAAGTTACAGAGTAAAACATAAAGAAAAATGGCTGTTGTTTTCAGCTCAATTTCAATATTTTTTTATTTCAGCTGTTATTTTCTGTAGGAAAACCTTGTAGGATCTACACAAATGACCCCTTGCTGAATTCAGAATTTTATCTAGTTTTCAGAAATGTTTAGCTTTCCGGGATCCAGCATTGGTTTCACACCCATTCCTGTCACTAACTGGAAGGAGGTTGAAAGCACCAAAAATAGTAAAAATGGGGTATGTCCCAGTAAAATGCCAAATTTGTGTTGGAAAATGTGGTTTTCCGATTCAAGTCTGCCCGTTCCTGAAAGGTGGGAAGATAGTGATTTCAGCACCAGAAACCCTTTGTTGATGGCATTTTCAGGGAAAAAACCACAAGCCTTCTTCGGCGGCCCTTTTTTCCCATTTTTTTGGAAAAAACTAAATTTTCACTGTATTTTGGCTATTTTCTTGGTCTCCTCCAGGGGAAACCACAAACTCTGGGTACCATTAGAATCCCTAGGATGTTGGAAAAAAAGGACGCAAATTTGGCGTGGTTAGCTTATGTGGACAAAAAGTTATGAAGCCCTAAGCGCGAACTACCCCAAATAGCCAAAAAAGGGCTGAGCACTGGGGGGGAAAAGGCCCAGCAGCTAAGAGGTTAAGTCATTTTGAAAAATATTGTAAAATATACTAGACGTGTTGTTTCATGATATAATAAATCTTGTAAAGCTACTGGAATCATCATTCTTATCGAACAATGTAGCAGAAAGGGCTAATTAAGGCTGGGTCTTTGAAACATGGCTAAACAGTTCTGGCATCTAATCACATGGGCTGCGCTAGATGCTTAGCTCCAACATTACAGAACTGCTCAAAGCATATTAGAAATTCAACACGCATTTTACATCAGAGCAATTTGTCCCATTACATAGAACTCTAAACATTTACAAGCAAATATTCAAGAGCTAGAGTCTTCTGTGCAAAAACCCCTGGCAAACCATGGTTTAAACAACAGATTTTATTTCTACATGGCCTGCAGCCTCTTAAGTAGATGCAATACAATGAAACAAACAAGATGCTTCAGGGACCATTCCCTAAACAGCAGCTGAGGTCCTTGAGCCCTCGCCATTAAAAGAAATAGGTGTTCCTCTGATACTCCTGTTTTACACTTGCATTATCTTAATTACAGGCTCCTACTGAGGATTTCCTTGTCAAAATTTACAGTGTTTTTGAAAACACATTCAAAGCATGTTGCTGACCTTTAAATCCTGGCAACCTCATGGCTTAAACAAACAGATTTTGTTTGTACATTTTTGTAAAACACAGATTTTCACATAAGCAACGCAACACAATGAAACAAACAATATGGTTTAGCTACCATGCCCTCAAGGGCTGCCTTGTCAAAATGTTACACTTTTACATAACCTGTTACAGAATTGCTCAAAGCATATTAGAATATCAACATACATTTCACATCAGAGCAATTTGGGCTATTACACAGAACATTAAACATTTACAAGTATATGTTCAAGAGCTAGAGTCTTCTGTGCAAAAATAAAACAACACAGCCCTTTCATTTTTTAAATCCTTACATTTGTAGCTGTTTGGGGTTGGTACATACAGGCTGCTGTTTCTCAATCACAACAACTCCAACCCTTGGAACTAGCTCAAATCTGACTACAGAGTCCAATCCTGTTTGGCGTTGAGCTGAAGCCTTTGTCACAACCAACGCCTCAGGCTGTGACCTGTCGCAGCCTGCATTGCAGCCTGGCTCAAAGCCTTCTGCCAAACCTTGATTTAAACATCAGATTTTATTTCCACATGGACTGCAGCCTCTTAAGCAAATGCAAAACAATGAAACAAACAACATGCTTCAGTAACTATTTCCTAAAAGGCAGCAAAGGTATTTGAGCCATCAAAGGCTGTCTTGTAAAAATTTCACACTTTTACATAAGCATGTTACAGAACTGCTCAAAGCATTAGAAATAACCCCTAATCAGCACTTGCACTAAACACACACAGTTTTTCTTTCTACACCTTCCAATCCCAGGTTCTGTTGCTCGGACCTTTTAAAAACATATTCAAAGTGTGTTGCTGACCTTTAACACTTGGCAAGCCCATGGTTGAAACAACAGATTTTATTTGCCCATTTTTGTAAAACACTGATTTTCATGCGACCCGCAGCATGCTAAGCCAAGCCACTACGAGGTTATGCTAACACGCTGTATTTTACAAACCATAAAAAAGCAGACATTTTTCAGACCAGGAAAAAACAGAAACTGGACTTCCCTCTGCAACTCATTGAATGGAAAAAAATAATGTAAAAGACATGTGCTGTC
This sequence comes from Pleurodeles waltl, assembly GCF_031143425.1. NCBI lineage: Eukaryota > Metazoa > Chordata > Amphibia > Caudata > Salamandridae > Pleurodeles > Pleurodeles waltl. The sequence continues at coordinate 584,071,595 of NC_090451.1, forward strand.
ATTGTTTTTACTTGCAGTAGAAGGTGTCCCGTATCTCAAGGTTGCTCCCCACAATTCAGCTCAAAGCTTTGTTCAATCTTGCTTTGAGCCCCACAGTCCACAGACTAAGCATTTCCCGGCGGCTTCTGATTGTGTGTGAGGTCTTGGAACAGCATTTTATACTTAGAGCTTACTAACTATGCATGGGTCCACTTTGGGGGAGTTGAGGAGTACCAGCCATCTGCATATGGATTCAATTTCATAGCAGTTAGTTGCTTCTGAGTGTGTATGTGTGTGAGGCTTTTGGGACAGCATTTTATACTTAGTAGAGCTTGCTAATTATGCATCGGTCCACTTTTGGGAGTTGAGGTGTACCAGCCATCTGTGTATGCGTTGCGTTTCATGGCAGTCTTAATTCAATTATGATTTTGTCTAGATATTTCTGACACAAGACCTTTTTTAGGTCAAATATGCACCATCCAAGATAAGACAGATGGGCTTAGGGAGACGATGGGGCCCTGCGAGGTTCCTTTTGTGTATTTGACTGAGCCTCTTGCTTGGAGAACTCTTCAGTTGTTTAATTAATATTTCATGACTGCTGCTGTCTGAACATGCCCTGCCTTGCCTTGATAGAGACTCACATATTGTGTACCCCAGAGAGTGTTGCAATTTTGCCTGTCACAAAGACCTAGGCACAGGGCAATCGGGTCTGTACCTGTTGTGACAGCATCCTAACCATGTGGTAGAACCATGAGGACATGACTATCACGTGACCAGGTTGATGTCAGGTGACCCCGCAGGAAGTGACATCACTGCATTAGGAGGACCCCCAGGGGCCCAGAAGTCCTGTAATGGAAGTGATGTCACTTCCGGGGAAGGGGCAACTGTCACTTTTTGCATGATGGCCAAAGGTATTGTGGTTCTAAAAATTCTGGACCCATGTAATTTACTTTGCCACAGCAGTACGATTTTAGTATCAAAAGACCGATAATGACTAGTACACTAAGCATGAGCATTTTCGCTCAATTCCAGCAGCATTTTCACCTCCAAATCGCCATTTTTGTCCTGCACTTGTGGCTCCCATTTTATACACGGCAGCCATTTTTAAAAGTTGCCCTCACATAGGCTTATAATACAGTCAGATTTGATTCCAAGGACACGTACACCTTGATTGACTTTTCTCTGACCTGGGCAAGCTGGAACCATTGCCTCAGGCCAAACCTGTTTGGTCAGTCCCTCTCCCAGTGGCCGAATCAGATAGCATCAAGGCACACCATGCCATAAAACCCTTATTATCGCTCACACACCCTGCCTAATCTTGCTCACACCTGCACCTGCTCTTTTCTTCTTCTTACTTTACGAGGGGGAGGTGCCCGTTTTTATTGGGGGTCCACACTTATCTGATGTAAAATACTAGGCCTTGCCGGGTAATTTATTATGGGTTGGATGACATGAAATATGAGGTTTCATCATGACACTGTTTTTTCCTTTTTAGTGAAAACATGTGAATGACCAACCAAAATGTCAAGAATGTTTGCCTGAAGCTTAAAAAACTGTATATAAGGAAACCTGACTTTGCATTGAAACACAGTCTCCTGAGAACATACAAACCGTGCTGTTGTACTTCTAGGACGCTTGTCACTTGGTTGCAGCCAATAAATTAGATCTTTGACTTCACCTAGAAGACTCTGAGTTTCTGTGGTCTGAATCAGGAAAGTACCCGAGGTCTTTGGGTGTACCCTGGCACTGCTGGGTTACCGGATCAATACCGGTTCTGAAAAACCCAGTATCTCAGTATCCATCCTTACTACTCTCACAAATCAATTTCTGCTGGGTCATGAACAGGGCTGGATAAGAAACCCAAAGCAGTCCTGGCCAAATTTGGTCAGACCAGCCCCATTTGGGTGGATACTGAGAAAGCCAGACAACTACAATGGGCTCTTCAAGAAAATGTGAGAAAAAATGGAAACAATGGTGTATGGTACAATACTTTCATTATATATTCACTTGTATTTATTTTTAAAACAGAGTAAATGATGACCTTACAGAGTACCAGGATACAGCAATCTTTATTATGGCTCTTCAAAGATTCCCTCACCATCACCCCCTAAAAGGGTCTTTCATCTCTCCATAGCCCCTCTCTCATGTGCATTTCATTTGTTTTATAGAGCCTCTCTTACCAGCATATACACACACAATGATTCATATGTGTAATATCACTGTATAGAAAATGCTTCATAAGACAAAGGGACTACAAGGTGTAGGATTCTCATGTCATCAATACTGGTAGGTATGTTTTAAAAGTGCTTGGTCTAGGGAAGAATAAGCTCAGGACTCAGAGCGTAACATAGTGGTTAGGGTTGACTTTACTTAAAACAGTATACTTCTGCCCAAACAAACCCTTTTAGCAGAATTAGGATAATCAAAGATCTCTACGACAAAAGCAGTACCCCACTGAGCATTGTACATAAAATACCATTCACATTATCCCTTGGTGTCATTTTTGGTAATCGTGAGTGCAGTTGCAGGTGCAGGGTTCAACAGCAAGGCTGGCCTCTGAGGGTTCAAGGCAGATTTCAGGCAGCAAAGTAGCCCTTCCAGGTACCTCAGTAGTCTGGCAAAGTTCACAGATGGTCACAGCAGATAGGAATCTTCTGAAAGTCAATTCTTAGGCCCTATAGTGAACTGAAGAGTGGGTCTGAGAGTCCTATTTTACATCCCGGTGCCCTGCTCCTAGAAGGTGGGAGACGTTTATGGAAGGTTCCTTGAAGGTCTTGAAATATCCTGACTCCCCGGCCTTGACTCCAAGCTGGCTGCAGTAATCGTATAGGATCGTTAGGCCTATTGTGAGGAGACATGGCACAGCCTATTCAGGTGTAGGTGGGGCTGTGATCAACTCTGCCAGCATCAAGTAAGTTAATGGCCCATTGAGACATACCTAATCCTAATATTGTTTGATTGCCTGGGAGGAATTCACAAAGTCTAACTGCCAGCAACACACAGTCATGTAACCCAAGACAGCCTGTAGGCACAAAGGGCTAAGGGCAGGAAAATGCTAACTTTCTAAAAGTGGCATTTTCAAAATTTGAATGAAAAATCTGACTACCATTAGAGAGGATTTATCGTTACAGTTCTATAGATACCAAACATGAAATATCTACCTTCTCTCATTTAGGAATTGAACTTATTACATGTAATAAGGAATCCCCAATGTTATCCAATGGGAGGGGCAGGCAGCATAATAGTGAAAAAAACGAATTCTGAATCTTTTCACTACCAGGACATGTAAAACATAAAAGTACATGTTGTACCTTTTAATTACACCGCACACTGTCCTATGGACTACATCGGGCTTACCGTAGGGGTGACATATGTAATAAAAGTGGAGATTAAGGCTCGGCAAGGGGGGTTTAAATGCCAAGTGGACATGGCAGTGTGACACTGTATTCAGAATGTAAAGGCAGGCCTGGGAAACGTTTTAGAATGCTACTAAGTGTGGTGGCACAATAAGTGCTGCAGGCCCACTAGGAGCATTTAATTTACAGGCTCTGGGTATATGTCATTCCATTCTACAAGGGATTTAGAAGTAAATCAAATATGACAATTGAGTATAAACCAATTTAATCATGTTTTAAGTAGAGAGCACAAGCCCTTCAGAACTGGTTAACAGTGGTAAAGTGCTAAGGCCAACAAAACCAAATTCAGCAAAACTAATGGAGGGCAAAATGCAAAAAGGTTTGGTATGACCTTTCAGATAGGGCCAGGTCCAACAGGGAGAGTGAAAAAAAAGGCTGTAGGATGCAATTTTGTTGTAACACACAACATCATTTAGATACCTGTAAAGTAAATGTACACATATTTCAAAATATATCAACAGTTCAAAAAGCATACACGAAGCACATATTTTGTACCTCTGAAGTGTGAGGGAAACACAGTTTGTAATAAGATCAAAACTAATCAATACACGTTTACTTGGTGATGCACAATTGATAAATATTCACTGGAAACCGATGTGCTACATGTGCTCATGTGCTACATAGAAAAATGTGCATGCTAGGTAGTTTTATCAGTGAAACAGTATGCCTGAGCAAATGTAATGGTCATTTCAATGGAAAATGTGCTGTCTGTGAATGACAGTCCACTACCACACTCTGCTCTAGTAAAATAAGTGTATCCAAAATGCACCACCTCCTACTTACTACATTCTTACCACTGTTCGAATGCCACCCCCATGCATCAACGGTAGGAGAGGGAAAAGTGGACACCAGCAGAACCCCAGCCACCCTTTCCACGTGCAGATTTGCATGTGCCTTACCAAAAATTGGCAGTCTGACCTCCACTTCTGCGTTGGAAAATTGAGTGGGGGAAGGAGTGAATACCCATCTTTTTCCCCAATTCCACTTCTGTTTTCAACTGGACCCGATTGGACAACATCTTCCGTCTATGATGCCACCGATCCATGGAGAAAACATAAATCCTTCCCATCGCCAGACTCGAAGGTAGGGACACCGCATAGCCAGGGTGCATTAGGTAGGCACCTCATGGGAGGTCGGGACCACGGCAGGCACATACATGTCACAGTAATTTTTTAAGTCACTATGACATGCATATTTTGGGGAAACAATTGTGTCGCACATGGCTGGGACTCACTGGCACAAGACCGATATCACACACATATACACATATCATTCTGGTGTTAGTATTAATTGTCAAATGACTGATGGCACCACAATGATGGTACATTCCAACTTGTCAATGGTGTTCATGTGTGGGCATTGCAAGGAGACCTCTACTGGTAGGTTTGTGCCATCTGTTGTGCATGTGAGGCAGTGTGTGTGTGTGTGTGTGTGGATTGGCTGGTTGAGGTGGAGGGAGCAGAAGTTGGTAGCGTGCTTGTGTCTGTATATGTATCACTTGCATGTAGGATTAATGTTATGTATGTTGTATTGCTGTGTGACACATTAAGGAGTGTTTTTGTGTGGCAGACTTTGTCATGATGTATGAGGTTGTGCTTGTGTGTGAGTTTGTGTCGATGGGTATGTAGATGTGTGGATTGTGGTTGTGTCGTGTGTGGGTACAGTGTCAATGGTGTGTTTATGTTGTGCAAAGGATATATGTCAATAAGTGTTTTCGACATGTATGGATTGTGTTGTGTTATAACTGTAATGAATTTAAGTGTGTATGTGCCTCCAGCCCTTGCTGCTGTCGAGACAACATCAACACTGCCTCCAGTTTTGCCGGGACCCACTGGGATGGGGCACAATGCCTCCAGGACACAGGGTAGTGGGGGTGGGCATCATGGGAAGCATCAGTGGGCCAGGAAAGTGAGGTAACTGGTGTATTTATCAGCCAGACCTCCATAGACCTTGGGAGCAGTACAAGAGTGCCAAGATGTGATGGAACAGGTTATGACTGAGCTCAGGGAGATCAAGGAGGTGCAGAGGGAGCTCATGTCGGAAATACACAACCACAATGGCAAAATTAGTTTCCTGACGTGGGTGTTTTTGATATCTATCATCACATGTACAGGGCCTTTCCCATTCCATCTGCCCATGTCTGTGGTCCTTCTACATCTGGACCAAGTACACCACTGCCAGCCGCAGACAGGGTGGCCCTACCACAGAAGAAGCCTGCTCCTCCCACCCCAGTCGGTGTACCAGTGTCCCCCAACTCGCTAGAGGGGACGGTCGTCCAGACCACTATGAGAGGTTGGCAAGACTCCTACCATCACCCCCAAGAGATGCAGATCCTAATTTCCTCCAGTGTGTATATTTAGCATTCACTCTGTTGACTATTTCATGGACACATTTACAATTTGTGAGGACATTTGTATTTTGTAAATTTGACTCCAAACTGTTTGAGCCTCTACTACTATACTTTCATCCATCATGATATACTTTTTTTAGTTTGTTTTCTCATTTTTTGAAACACACATAGTTTGAAACACCACATACACATGTGGTTTGAGCAAGTTAAGTGGAATATATTGCCTCAACATCACACAGAAAACAGGTCTCGTATATTCTCATGAACTTCCATTCTATCTCTATAAATGATCTGTCCATCCCAAGTGGGTGTCTGTCCCAGGAACAACACACACTCACTTTGTACTTTCCAAAATCAGCATATCACTACAAATGTCTCTACTTTGAAATGTCCAAATGCAAGATGAGATGTTGAGGGCCCTGAAACAGAATAAAAAGGGATATTTAATGATTTCACATATTAAATTTGACTCAAATGACAGGCTAGAAGGACACATATACTTAGCACAAGCAACGTTAATCTATGTCAATAACCACAGTAGTCAATATAGGGAAGTCTGATCCACTAAAATCTTTGCCTTGGACTTTACCGAACTGACCATTCCTAACAAATTACCATTGCAGAACAAGATGCTCCCTATGTCGCAAGTTGTTCTGACATTGGAGGTTACAATCTGTAAAGATAAACTTACACTTACGTGAAGAGCTGGTCAATAACATCTTGAGGGAGGTAAATTCCTTCTTCTTCATGACTGTCATCTTAATTTGACATTTCAGCATCCTGACCCGGTGGCTCTTCATGGTCTCCCTCCTCTGCAATTATTGGGATGTTCTGTTGCAGGATGATGTTGTAGAGCAGGCAGCAGGCAACTGTGATTTGGCACACCTGATCGGTGAGTAGAAGAAGGCTCCACCAGTCTTGTCCAGGCACCTAAACCTGGCCTTGAGCCCAAAAGCCAGCTCTACTTCTTCCATGGGCCTCATTGAAGCAAACTTCCCCTGGCGCTGTTGGATTCCTCATCCGGGCTAATAACCATGGACTGTAACAATATGCTGAGTCTTCTACATGGAAACAGTGTATGAATAGATTAATATAATATCAATCCACTGTAGTTTCCTGAACTAGGATTCAAGCACATGATCCTCAAGTCATATTGTACTTACCAACAAGCCAGGCTCTCTCCGGTCCAATTTGTGACATTTGCAGGTGGTACTCTGCAGTTCCGTAGTACGAATGAATCATGTGTTCACCGGGGAAGTGGACTCACACACTGAAATGTATAAATCTGGCAAGTAGACTACTTGCACATTGATGAAATGGAAGTTCTTACGATTGCTGTAGACCTGTTCCCTTGTGTGTGGTGACACCAAGGAAATATGTGTCCAATCTATTGCTTCAACCACATGTGGCAGTCCACCCAAAGCAAAAAATTCTCCCTTCACGGTGGCCAAATCCTGTTGTCATGGAAACTGGTTGTAGCTGTTGATGTGTCTCATCAATGGAGCAAGGACCTCTTGTAGCACACCACTCAAAATGGATTGGGGTATGCCCCCAGATACTGTCACAGTGTATTGAAAATAGTCAGTGGCCACAAAGTAAAGTACTGCCATAGGTTTCACTGTTGGTGCTATTGCTGTTGTATTCCTATTGTGAGGCAGGAGATCAGGCTCCAGCTGGTAACACAGATCCAGGACAGTTTGCCTATTTAACTGAAACATTTTAATACCATTCCTTTCTTCCATGGTGGCAAGATCTGGGAATAGCTGGGAGACCTGGGGCAGTCGTCTCCTATCCATGCCTGTGTTCAAAGCTCTGTATGTATGGAAAAGAAAATAGCTTAAATGGTCACACCATACGTTGATGATCATCACACGTCTCAAGTCTTGTTAACAATAAGAATGTCATTGTGTCATACACGTACACCCATTGTTATCTAATTTCTTTTGAACTTCAAAACTAATTTTTTCATTTTTATTAAATTATGTGCAAATAATGCATTTGAAATGTATTAGGGGCACTTATTTTTTTTTTAAATACCATCAACAGAGGTGTTGATTCCCCCGCAGCACTATTGATATCAAACATAGTCGGTTTCACTTTTTATTGTGTCATATTTTGTCAAAAACAGTATTATTCGTATCTGACAATTGAATAGACAGTGCCCTCCATTTTGAGTGTGGGTGACGCACTACCAATTTAAAAATACACAGTTTCACATCCTAAAATGGTGGCTGCCTGGCCTTGCTGTCAGTACATTGGCTACCAAATGGCCGTCAGCAGAAATTGTCTGTGTAGTGAGTGAAACAGTCCATTACGTATCTTACCACAGGCCAACGTGTGCAACAGCTATGCACCAATGCCAATGGATGTGCCCATTTCCATCCCGAATTGCATCTGCCTTGTACTTGCATAAGGCATAATGAAAAAAAGCAAATTTGCCTCCTAACACTGTAGCCAACAAGACCTCCTTTTTTGCTCCTTTTGCCAGCCTCTGGGAGCCAGGATGTCAGGCAAAGCCGGTGACTGGGCCCCTGTCTGTAGCACAGAGGAGCTGGAACTCCTTGTCAGGGAGGTCCTGTCCCCATACAGCCAGCTATATTGGAACCCAGAGAAAGAGGTACATATCTGATTGGGAAATGTTTTGTTGTATAGCCATTTTTGTTATAGCTTCATACACGTTATTTCAGCAAACTAGGCCTGCCGCTGTGCACTTTAACCTAGATATATTTTATTCAGCTTTGTTTTATTATTTTAACAATAGCCACATTTGCGGTTTTATTTTCTCTATCTAGCTGCTCTTTGCCAGCACTGCGTTCTTAAACAAGACATTTCTTTCACTCTGGGCTTCTCTTAAGGCAACAGTAAGATAGGTTGCCAGCAAAAGTGGTACGCTTTGTCTCTAATGTTCACAGAAACATACACACTCTTGCATGGGGATTCTTTCTTGGAACATCAGCGATTTTCTTATAAAAACACTACTTTGACCCATATACGTTAGAGGGAGATTCCAGACAGATGACGACGACTGTATGCTGATTGCTGAGTGCTTCGCTGCAGCTGCTTATGTAGACTACAGGCCTCTTGCTCAGGTATGAGGGATGATGTCTTCCTAGGGGAACCTGAAGGGCAGAATTAGAGCTTATCATGCTCTGCTCTAACATAGCCTAGCTATGATGTTAGGGGGTCATTATGACCCCAGCTGTCAGCGGAAATATGGATGAAAGTACTGCCAACAGGCTGGCAGTACTTTCCTCCATATCATGACACTGGCAGTTTGACTTAAGCCAAACCACCAATATACCACACCGACTGCCATGGCGGTAACGGCCGCCGGGCTGGAGACTTAAATCTCCACAGATTCCTACCCAACCCCCTTTTTCTCCAGACTCCCCTTCCTCTCCAGACCCCCTTCATACACACCCCTCCCTTCACGCACGCACACACGCAATACACACACCCATTCCCACATTCATCCATGCATGCATCCATTCACACACACATCCGCACACACTTACACACATACATGCACACATGCATTCACACAGCTCAACATACACGCACTCACACCCTCAAACATGCACACATATACAAAACGCAACACGCGCGCACAGACATACACACCCCCCCACACACACACAACACCCCACTCCCCTGTCGGAGCACCCAACTTACCTGTAGTCAGTGGGTCCTCTGGCAGGAGACAAGACGGGGCGCTGCTGCCAACGGCAGTATCTGCCAGCAGAATACCGCCAGGCCGTATTAATCTCATAAAACGGCTGGTAGCGGTCTACTGACGTGGCACTGCTGCTGGCAGCAGCGCCCCCTTACCACCATCTGCTGGCATAGCCACAGCCGGATTTCTGCCATCCTTCTGGCGGAAATCTGGCTGTGGTCATAGTCCAGTGTACGGCTGGTAGCCGCAGCGACGGTCTTATGGCAGGCGTTGCCGTGGCGGTATGCGATTTTTTTACCGCCGGGGTCATAATGACCCCTTTAGTGACAACAGGATAGCGTTATTTTTAAGTTTCACTCTCCTTATCACAATTTTAATCCTGTCATGCTTCATCGTCCTAGTTATTGCAATTCATGCTTTATTATCTAAGATGCAGTTAGTTCAATAAAACCTTATTGAACTATATTCTGCCGCTGATTGTTCTTACATACGTGAGACTCATGTAACTGAGAGAAATGGATGAGATCTGGGTGACCACGATTTTCCTGAGGAGTCAATTGTGTCATGTGATCAGTTGCCTAATCATCCCTGCTCTTGGGTGGAGGTGAGACACTGCTAGTGAGTCGGAACAAAACCCGGATTAGGCCGACAGGTGTCACCTGTAGCGGGTTCAGACTCAGTTCCCCACAGTGGAAGTGATTCTGCCACCCAAATCCAGTAGTCTCATTAGGATAATGAGAGCCTACACGAAAGTTTGACTAAGTAACTAGTTCCTTTTTTGACCACAGGCTAATTAGTCCCTTTTTGCGCATTGGTGAAGTGTTGTGATTGGGGTGTATTGAACTGAATGATTTAGCTGGGAACAGAATGGTGTTTGACAATATTATAAATGTTTGTACATGGAAATGAAAAGTCATCTGAAAGGAGAAGCAGAAATATCTGTCCATGTAACTCACAATTCCAGATTCCATCAAGCAAACTGCAGTCCTCTTACTACCAGTGGCCAGTAGACAGTGTACCAATAGTAAAAGTGAAACGTACAATCCATGTCAACATGAGATATATGTTAAGTGCAAGAAGATTCTCTAAAGATATGGAGTTGCCTGATGCTGTCCTGTCAAGTGGGATTACAACCCATATTGTGGAATAGGATTAGCTATGTGATTTAAACATGTTATGATGCCACATATGGGGAAAGTTATTTCCTGTGCTGTAAGTTTAAATTCCACAGGCTCTCAATCATCCATACAAGTATAACCCATTCCTACACACACTTGTTCATACATCCCCCAAATACATGCTCTTGCTGACACATAGCATCTCTTCCATCCGTCCTTAGTCCCTGTATGTGATGCAAACCATGGTTTCTGACTATTAGAAGTGTAGTCATGAAGCCCACGTGTCTGTGTATGGGGTTATGTGCAAATAATGTGCAGGTTGTTTAGCCTTTGGTAGCTCACAATGATTGTGACCAATCAAAAGTAAGTCTTACAATTGGAAAGGTTTCATAGCCCTGGCCTAGATGATATTTGTGGCCTGGACTGGTAACATGAGGAGATGGAAAGTCTTGAGGGTACTCAACATATCACTGCACATCAGTATTTCATAGAAACCTCTAAATGTTTTCCAAAAAACTTACTTACTGTCTGGTGAATGCATGTGAGTGATGCAACAAAATTGTGCCACAGTACTAGGGACAGAAAATAATCAAAACGGCTTTTCTTGTTTGTGTCTGTCATCCGTACAGGTTAACACCCATCAAAAGTGGGATATTTGGAAGGCCGTCGCTAAGAAGGTGTAGTCCATGGGGGTCTATAAGTGGTGCAGCCTGCATTGTTGGAAGACGTGGTAGAGGACCTTCAATGCTGGACCCGTAAGTCAGGAGAAGGGCAGTTCAGCCAGTCCTCCCATCGACCCAAGCGAGTGCGCTACACCCTTACCCCCCCTAATAGTCTGCATCTTGGCGGTGGAATACCAGGAGCTTGATGGGCAGTTGAGGAAGAAACAACAGCATCAAGGGGGTAAGTTATGACTGTGGGTATTTTTGTTGTTTATCCTTTTTTATTTCCAGCAGTGTTATATGGCATCAAAATGACTGTTGACACAAATCCAACGCACATGAGGATTTCTTGAGGTGTAAGTTCATCAGATGGTGTCTGATGCTGTGTTTAGTGTATTGTTTTCTGCTAAAGGTTGCCACTAGATTCCACATCACAAGCCAAATACTGTTCTCAACAGACACATGGCTGTCTGCAAACAAAGGGTTACCTGCATTTTCTCTATGTAATGAGGGACAGTTGGACCAAATATACCCCGTTTGTGGATTGGGCCAGGTGTGATGCTCCATCCTCAATGTGAATAGGTAATATAGGCCCTATGACTTGTGACATGGCAAAATGTGCACTTATGATACAGTTGATTTATCAGCTGTGACATTGGCAAGTTGGTGCTATGACAACATGATAATGAGCCTCTGCACCAAAAGGAATGGAATCACGTGTCGAAAGGCATCATCCCTTATCTGAAACGTGTTTGAAAACAGTTTTTACAGCAAAATTCTAGTCAGTTCATGTGGACAGTAGCAGATTGACATAAAACCTTATTCCTTCACAAATGTGCATGTAAGCCAGTTTGTATGCTAAACTGTATTGGTTGCAACAGATAGGAATATGTCTACATTGGTGAAAGAGTTACACAACACCAAAAAAGGTTTTGGTGTCCTTAGTACTGTTCAGATGTGAAATCAATGATACTTAAAGGGTCATTTGGAGATGGAAGATTACATCATATAGATGTTGTGGTATCTCATTTTGAGAAGTCAATATGCAGCACAAGACATGAATGCTTTGGAAAGAAGAATATATTTTAGCTCTGTACTGCAGTGAGTTTGAAATGCCTCAAGTCAACCGTGTTTACTCATGCTGTTAAAGCCTTTTGTCATGAAGAGAACTACAAGTGAATACGAGACAAAGGCATACGTGATATAGTAGCTAGAATGGGGAATTTCTAGACTTTGGGCAAATGTTATGTGATCAAAGTTTATGTTCAATCATATTTACACAGATACACTCAGACTGTTGCATCTGTTTTTTCAGCATCATCTGGACAAGGCGAAGGTGATAGCAGCCACATCGACGAGGAGGAAGCAGGTCACTGTGGCTCGGTGTGGACACCACAGACACCGAGGGACCCAGTGGCCTGGAGGGTGAGGGACTGGCAACTACCAAAGATTCCACATCTTCTTCCGAGGCCTCCAGTGAAGACCAGTCCCTAGTGGTGGTAGACCATGGAGTAACTGTTATACCTGCATGGTCATCCGCCACCCATGTTCTCATCTCTACCCTCTCTCTTGCTCCCCCCCCGTTAGCCAGAGCCTTCCCCCTAAAAGGGGTGGCATCACCTTTGCTGCAGACACCTCCCCCGTCACTGTGTCCCAGGCTGCGCTCATTGAGGAAGCTGTAGATCTTTTGCCGATAATCGCTGTCGGCCAGACCACACTACTGAATGCCATCCAGGGGCTGAGTGGTCAGAACAGCTAGATGTTGGCTTACCTGGATGGCATTCACAGTACCCTGTCTGTTCTAGAGTGGCCATTCCAAGTTCTGGCCTCCTCATTGACTGTAGCCTCCAACCCACCCCAAACTCATGCTCAAACTCCAACCCCTTGCCCTTCCAAAGTCCCTCTACACAGCCCTATCCAGAGTACATGCACACCTTTACACATGCACACACACCAACACACACAATCAGCACATCGTCACATACACACAAGCATGGCAAAAACACACACACATGCTGACACCACACACCCCACTACCACCACAAACAAGCATACCCACAGTCACCACAACCACCACAACCCAGACATCCGCATTCACCACCAGCACACCCACAGTCAGCACACCCACCACAACACAAGCGCCCACACACACCACCAGCATACCCACAGTCAGTACACCCTCCATAATATATAAACCCCCATACACACCACCAGCACACCCACAGTCAGCACACCCACCATAACACACACATGCACCATCACACCCACAGATACCACAACCACACACCTGATGTCCACAACAGAACACAAATGCCCACACTCACCCACACAACAGACACCCAGGAAAAACACAAAGCAAAACACACAACATACACCAGACACACAGGCACTCACATCTTCAACGGGCACATTTGCACCAGACACTACCACTCTCTCTGTCTCCCAACCTGAACTCCCTGCCAACGACCCTACCAGTTTCCCAAGGAATACCTTGTTTTTTCCCTGCCCTGACTCTCATTTGTGACAGTGACAAACACAGGTTGTGTATTTCAAATATTTTCTTAAATGCATACATCAGTGTTGTACATTTGTAATGGACATGTTAATTTTTGTGCAAGCAGTCATCTTGCTACTGGACACTTACACCAAGATTATATGTATTTCTGTTATTGTGACTGGAGAATGCATGTGTGTTAATTTTGACATAACGTGTCAATGATATGCACATATGCATTACACAGGGAGGCTGGCACTTTACAGTTAAATTAAATCTAACGTTTCTCCTATATTGCACACACCAAGGGGACATCTGACCTTCATATGTGCCTGCCATGTTTGCAGTTTTAGCCGTAAGATTGTAGTGTATTCTGTGCACACCCACCTGTAGCATGTTGTAGTGCAATTCCTAAATTATCAAGGGATTGGGAAGTTCCTATTGGGTATACTGTTTCAGTTTATGATTTTGAATTTATTGTGAAATGATTGCACACTCCTGTGTGGACACATTTCTATTTTTGAATGCTGTGACTGCTGTAGGTGACCATTGTCATGAAGGCAGTTCATACCAGATTGGTGGGTGCTATTAATGTCCTGAGGTGTGTTATGATACCATTTTCTAAGTACATATTACACACATATGCATTGCGCATATTTATGGTGTTGTTTGCAATTTTTTTCTACCCATTCTTGTTTCCAGTGCTAATGTACAGCAACAGTTCTGAAGATGATAGGTATAACAGTGACATTTTTACTGTTCTGGCGACGGTGGGGTTGATTTTCTTTTTGGTCCAGGAGCAGCATCAGCGGCAGGACTTGTATGACCAGGTTCCTGGGGGCAGTAAATGGGAAAAGTGGAAAAATTTGAGTTTTTAGCTTTCATCTCTTCCAATCAGCCAACTCAGGTGTGGAGGTTTAGCCGCCACAATTGCATCAGCAGGAATGCGCATAATGATTTGCTTGTCAGGAAAGGGGGCTGGAGTCCTGCCGCCAGCCGCTTTAGCCTATGGCGCCGTTGACCTGGGTAGAGATTGTTAGCGGTGACAACGGACTGTCGGCGGTCTTTTGCCTATGCTCCTGCTAACATGTAGATCGAGCAGGCAGGCCATCATGGTTGTGGCCGGATTTTCAGATGGAAAATCGACAGCGAGACCGTTCTTTCCAAGGTCTACATCAGGCCCATAATCTTCTGTGCTTAAAATTAAATTCACTTTATATAGTATAATCTAGTGCTCATGTAAAGCACACCAATACCACTGAGCAGAATTATCACTATATACAACTACAATATATATTGCCTTATTTTAACACAAAAATGAATGTGAAGCCTTACTCCATGCTTTGCTGCAGACGGGGTTTTTCATGTTTGCTAAAATCACTGGTATCAACACCATGATTTTCAGAAGCCTTATAATTTTAGTAAACAGATGCCACAGGCCAGCATCACATTTACTATTCTAACTCCAATTCTTCACTCTGTGTAGAAAGTATTAATCCTACTTAGTCAACCAAGTTGCTTTATTAGCTCTTAAATCTTCCAACTTTACTATCATAGGAGATCTTATCCTCCACTTTGATCAGCATGGTGAAACAGAAGCTCAGGAACTAATGACCGATCTAGCCTCACTACAGATGTGTCAGCTAGTGGACGGGCTCACACACCTCTTAGACCAGTTTTTTTCAAATCTTCATCATCTTCAGGTGGCTCCCACGAGACCCATAGCATGAACTGACCACTAATTCAGCTCTATGTCTTTTCAAATAACTAGGCCTAAAACCCATGTCTACATGCTTGTTTACCTATAAAAGGCCATGGCATAAATTGAACATAACTTAATTCGGCCGATACATATCTCATCCAATCCCCCACAGTTGCACTCAAACGTTGACTCAGCTGATATAGAGATGAAGGAATGGGATACTTCGACCCTTGATAATTTTATTCCCACCCATCAGGTAAAGGTCACGAATAAGCCCTGTGACCCACGGTTCAATGAAACACTGACCAATGAGATAAAACGCTGTAAGGTACTTCATAGCAAATTGAGAAATTCATATGATACCGGGGCAAAGGCATTTTTATCTGAAGGCAGTCAAAGCCTGTCATAAATCAATAGGAACAATAAGAGCAGATTTATTTTCTCCCAAAATTATTAACAATAAGACCCCCACCAAAGAAATATGCTCCATAGTTAACAGTTTAATTACTTCGGCCTTGTTCAAGTCAGGAGAGGATTCCAATGACCACTGTAATGGCAGACTTTTTTTGTGGAAACAATTCACAACATTTATGCCCAGTTCCAGTCAATTTTAGATCCTGATTTTACCAGGGAAAATTAACAACAGGGCCTTATCTTTGCTGTTAATTAAAGAACTTCCTCTTCTAGATTTACCCTCTTTTTCCAACCTACGCACTTCAATGAAGTCGGGCTCACTGAATGATTGTCTCAAACCTGATATCATCTTTAAATTACAGGACTTACTTTCTTCCCCATTTTCTTGAAATAGTTTATCTTTCATTGTCCTCAGCCACGGTTCCCCAGGTATGGAAGTAGGCAAAAGTCATTCCTCTTCTGAAAAAGCCTTCCCTTGACCCCTCCAGCCTTGGTTTCAATCATCCTATCTCTCTTCTCCCTTTTATTAGCTAAGGTGGCAGCAAAACTTGTTAACAGACTTCCAACACAATTTCTGGAGGCCAATGGTATTCTGATAATCTGCCAAAATGGTTTTACATCTCCTCATAGGTAAGAAATGGCTCTTTTGTCATTTAAGGAGACACTTCATAGAGTGGTGGAAAAGGGCAGCTCTACGGCTGTTATTCTTTTAGTTCCAAGTGCCACCTTTGACACCATCTCCCACAAGGTGCTTTTATAGCACCTTTTTGACACAGGCATTTGGGGCAATGTAGTGTCCTGGTTTAAATCATTTCTTAACCATTGCTCTTTCCAGGCTCCCCACCCCTTTCTTCTTCACCTACACTCCTGGAACACGGGGTCCCGCAGGGATTCTTCTTGAGCCACACACTGTTTAACTTGTAAGTCAGACCTTTGGCTGAGACAGTGAAACAACTTGGGGTCCTGATTTTATCATATGCTGATGACACCCATCTTGTTTTCTCTTTCTCCTGTCAGGACATTAAGAAATTCTAGAGGTGAATGCTGTCAGTGGCCAGCTGGATTCATGATAATTGCCTAAAACTGAATGCAAGTAAAACAGAGATCCTATTGTTCTGGACATAAAGCTAAACAATGATATTAGCCTTGAGAAACAAGTCACTACTTTAGCAGGCACTTGTTCTGCTCTTTTGAGAAGGTTGAAACCCATTATGGGTCTCTTCCAGCCACATATTCACCAGTTGCTTGTCCAATCTCCGATTTTATACTACTTGGACTATTGTTACATTTTATATATGGGTTGTAAGAAATATGTTCTAAAGAGACTTCAATTGATCCAAGATGCAGCAGCTAGATTTCTGTTCTCTCTTTCAAAGTTCTGCCCCATTTGTGTGTGTTGGATTTGTTTCGTTTTGGTCTTGGTGTGCTCAGAAATCTTTTCTAAACTGATGCTCCTTGACAAACTTCACTGGCTTCCATTGGAAAGGAGAATTCAATTTAAAGCCCATGCTTGGCACACAAAATCATGAACACTCAAGGTGCTCCCATCCTGTTCGATCTCCTGCAACCTTATCTTCCAAGCAGAGCACTTTTCTCATCTGATCTTAATCTGGCAGTTATCCTTAGGTTCTCTAGTCAAACACTCATTATAGGAAGTGTTTACCTTTAATATGATGAGACTTCTTATTCTAAAACCAACTCATCACTCTGAGAAGAAAGTGTTCCATTTTATGAAGATCAAATGTAACATTCTATTGCCTTCACTAAACTAATGTGGTATGTGAATTTATTTGTGGAAATTTACTATTCTAAATTCAACTTAACACTCATTGTGAAAATTGTTTATTTTGAGGGGTATTATAAACAATCAATCAATCAATCAAAAAGAATTTTTAGAACGCGCTTCTCACCCGTGAGGGTCTCAAGGCGCTTGAGAAAGGGGGGGTAGGTGGGTGGAAGGTTACTGTTCAAACAGCCAGGTCTTGAGGCCCTTTCTAAAGAGCAGGAGGCCTTTGGTTTTGCGGAGTTTTGTGGATAGGGAGTTCGAGGTTTTGGGGGCGAGGTAAGAGAATGCCCTGCCTCCAGTGGTGGTCTGTTGGATGAGGGGAACTGTAGCTAGTGTGAGGTCGGCTGAACGGAGGTTGCAGGTGGGGGTGTGGAAGTTCACTCTTTCATAGAGGTAGGTCGGGCCGGTGTTGTGGAGGGATTTGTGTGCGAGGATGAGGATCTTGAAAGTGATTTGCTTGTCTATGGGGAGCCAGTGAAGGGTTTTGAGGAGTGGAGAGATATGTTCGTGGCGTGGAGGTCCAGGACGAGGCGTGCAGCCGTGTTTTGGATTCTCTGGAGTTTGCGTCTGAGTTTAAGTGTGGTGCTGGCATAGAGGGCGTTGCCGTAGTCTAGCCTGCGGCTGATGAGTACATGGGTGATTGTCTTCCTGGTCTCGGGGGGGATCCATTTGAAGGATTTTTTCAGTATGCGGAGTGTGTGGAAGCAGGAGGAGGTGACTGCATTGACTTGCTGAGTCATGGAGAGGGAGGGGTCCAGGATGATGCTGAGGTTGCATGCGTGGTTTGCGGGGCCTAGGGTGGTGGGTCACCAGGAGTCATCCCATATGGTTTTGTTGGGGCCAAAGATGATGATTTCGGTTTTGTCAGAGTTAAGCTTGAGGTGGTTTGTCGTCATCCAGTTGGCGGTGTCGAGGAGAGCGGCGTGTAGGTTGGTTTTGGCGGTGGTGGGGTTGCGGGTGAGGAAGAGGATAAGTTGGGTGTCGTCTCCGTAGGAAAGGATGGTGATTCCGTGTGGTCGGAGAATGTTGGCGAGGGGGATCTTTTTGGGTCCGGTCAGTGAGGAAGGAGGTGAGCCAGTCTAAGACTTTGTGGTAAATTCCTATGTTGTGGAGGCATGTGCGGAGTGTGTGGTGACAGACAGTGTCAAAGGCTGCGGAGATGTCTAGGAGGATGAGTGCGATGGTCTCGCCTTTGTGGACTGTGGTCCTGATGTCTTCAGTGCATGAGATGAGGTCGGTTTCTGTGCTGTGGTTCTTGCGGAATCCAGATTGTGAGGGGTTGAGAGTGTTGTTTTCCTCGAGAAAGTGGGATAGGCGGGTGTTGACTAGTTTCTCTGCAACTTTGGCGGGTAAAGGGAGGAGGGAGATAGAGCGGTAGTTGGAGAGGACTTCCGGGTGAGCTTTGTTTTTTTTTTAGGAGAGCGGTGATTTCTGCGTGCTTCCAGGGGTCTGGGTAGGTGACAGAGTCGAAGGAGGAGTTGATTATGTCGCGGAGTATCAGGCGATGGTTGGGCTGGCTTCGTTGTAGATGCGATGTGGACATGGGTCGGAGGGGGATCCGGAGTGGATGGAATTCATGGCTTTTTTGTTTTTTTCGTGTGTGGTAGGGGCCCAGGTGGAAAGAGTGGTGAGGGGGTCGGGAGTGGGGGTGGAGTTGGGCGAGTGAGGGGTGTGTGTGGTGGGTGTGAGTGGTAGAAAGCTGTTGTGAATGTCCAGGATTTTGTGGTGGAAGTGGTTGGAGAGGGCGTCACATAGGGGTTGTGTGTGTGTGTGGGGTCTATGTTGCTGGCTTTGGGTTTGGATAGCTCTTTAATGATGGTGAAGAGTTCTTTGCTGTTTTGAGAGTTGTTGTCCAGGCGTGTCTTGTAGTGAGCTCTTTTGGTGATGCGTATGAGTTGGTGGTGGGTGCGGATGGAAGTTTTGAGGGTGGAGAAGTTGGTTGTAGAGGGTTCTTGTCAACAGATTTTTTCCGCTTGGTGGCATTTGCGCTTGGAGTCTTGGAGTTCGGGAGTGAACCAGGGAGCGTTCTTAATGTTGCGGGTGGCGGTGTGTTCAATGAGGGGGGCTAGTGTGTCTGCGCAGGTAGTGATCCATTTAGAGAGGTTGTGCGCTCCTATGTTGGGGTCGTTGGTGTGGAGGGGGGGTTGTGAGCCAGTTGGGAGTTGAGGCATTCTGTGGGGGTCTTGTCCCACATGCGGTAGGATGTGGTGTGTTGTCTTTGGTGTGTGGGGGGTTTGATGAAGGAGAAGTGGACGCAGTGGTGGTCGATCCAGTGGAGTTCGGTGGTGTGTGTGTAGGTTATGTGTTGGCTTGAGGTGCAAATTGCATCGAGCGTGTGTCCTGCTGAGTGGGTGGGTGCAGTGACCAGTTGTTTGAGTCCGAGGTTGGTGAGGTTGTCTATGAGAGAGGTGGAGTTGTGGTCTTGAGGGTTCTCCAAGTGAAAGTTGAAGTCACCGAGGAGGATGTAGTATGAGGAGGTGAGGGCGTGCGAGCTGATGGTGTCGGCGATAGTGTCGCAGAAGTCGGGCGTGGTCCAGGTGGTCTGTAGATTAGTGTGCCTCTAAGGGTGGAGTTGTTGTTAATGTGGATTATGAAGTGCAAGTGTTCTGTGCTGTCGATAGTGTTTGGGGAGTTGGTGGTGACTTTGATGGTGTCTTTGTGTAGGATGGCAATGCCACCTCCTGGCTTGTTAAGGCGGTCTTTGCATTGGAGTTTGTATCCCATGGGGGTGGCACTGGCTATGTCAGGTTCTGAGGAGGGGTTGGTCCAGGTTTCTGTGAGGAAGACGATGTCAGGTGAGTGTGATGTGATGAGATCCCAGAGTTCTATGGCATGTTTGTGAAGGGAGCGGGTGTTGAGGAGCAGGCAGTTGAGGTGGTTGTGGTGGGTGGCGTTGGTGTGTGGTGTGGTGGTGCTGTTGCGGGGTGTGTTCTGGTTGTGTGGTGGTGTGTGGTTAGGCTGGTTGGTGGGGGTGTTTTGTTTGTAGGGGGGGTCACTATGGTTGGTGTGTGGTGTGAGGGATGTGGAGCAGGAGAAGTGAAAAGTGTAGCAGGTAAATGGGCCATGTGTGTGTGTGGGGCTGGAAAGGGGGCATGTGGGGTTGGGGCCTGGGTTGAGTGAGTGGAGGGTGAGGGTGAGGGGGGAGTAGAGTTGTCTGGGGGACCAGGGGGACTGGCGGTGGGCGCGGTCCAAGCACAGCGGCCGCCATTAAGAGGGTGTGATGGGAGGGTGTGGCAGCTGGGAGGAGGGAGGGGGCCAATGGGTGTGTGTGGGGGGCGGGGCCGCAAGGGAGGCAGTGGCAGGGAGCTGGAGGGCTTGGAGAAACGGGTGGGGGAGGGAGAGCGAGGTGAGTGAAAGCGCGGAGCCAGGGGGTCGAAAGAACACAGGGCACAGAGAAAAACAGAGAGGCAGAAACAATGGCGCGGAATACAATTCAAATACAGATACAATTCAAATACAGATATAGGATTCAAATACAGATGCCAAAATACAAAGCCATAAAAACGCAGACGCAAGGAATAAGGAAAAGTCAAAAGAAAGCACTTACACGATATTGGAGAAGCCTACTACTAGGCACCAGGGATGAGGCGCAGGCGCAGGGGACTGCGGGTGGAGGAGGGCCTCAAACTGCTGACCTAGTTTTGGCCAGAAGTCCACTTGGCTCCACTAGCCTGCCCCGTGTTCCTGACCCCCAACTGCCACCCGGACAGCAGTTTGAGGCCCTCCTCCACCCGCAGGCCCCTGCGCCTGTGCCTCATCCCTGGTGCCTAGTGGTAGGCTTCTCCGATATTAGACAATAGTCCAATTCAACACTCACTGTTTTAAAAAAAACATATTCAGCAATCAGATTTACTCTCCTAACCCAAATCCCATTCTTATTATGGAATTAGTTTATACTTAAGGTGATGAAATTCTTTAGTTTACCTTAAATTTCTTTATCACCATTGAATTATAAATATTGAACAATGTTAAATGTATAACTCCAAACATACATGTTAGAAATGAGGTCTCTAGTTGGAAGTCAGTTTACACCCGGTCCAAGTAGGAACCCTCACTCTAGCCAGGGTAAAAGAGTCACACACCTAAGATAACCCCTGAACACAACCTTGGTAGCATGGCACAAGCAGTCAGGCTTATCTCAGAGGCATGTGTAATGTATTTATACAGACACCCACAGTAACACAATGAAAACACCACAAAAGTACTCAACACCAGTTTAGAAAAATAACCAATATTTATCTGAGTAAAATAAGACAAAAACGACAAAAATCCAACATATACAAATAAAGTCATCACTTTTTAAATGTTTAAAAGAGTTGATATCCTTAAAAATCAGTAGTTGCATCCTTATAACACACAGTACCTTGGATGCATAAAAAACAAAGATGATGCGGGCAGCAAAGGAGGTGTTGTGTCGGATAAGCAAGCAATGCGTCAAATATTTCCCTGCTGGACAGGTGATGCGTGAATTCTTTTCCTCCCAGGTTTGAGATTCATCGATTCTTTTCCCACTGGATGGAAGATGCGTGGATTATTTTCCTGTTGAGCTGGCGTTGCGCCAATTTCATACTGTGGTGCAGCATTGATAAAGAAAATGACGCCCAGGGATGATGAGTGAAAAATGTCAACACACTGTGGGAAGGGTCCACATAAAGAGCAAGAGCTGCGTTGATTCTTCCATTGCGAGGCAGGCAATGCACTGAATTTTCTGTTGTGGGGCATGCATGGATTTTATCCCACAGGTTACCAGCTTCTACCTCTAAAGGTCCAGTGGCAGGATTTGGCACCACTTAGCAAGTCAGGACTCTCAGCAGAAGAGCCTAGGCATTGGCAGATTAAGTTTTTGATGTCCCTGAGACTTTACAATAGGAGACAAGGTCAGTTCAAGTCCTTGGAGAACCTTGGAAAGGAGTATGTGGAAACTCAAGACCAGTCCTTTCACTCCCAGGACAGACACAGCAAGCAGCAGGCCAGCACAGCAAAGCAGCAGGCAGAGAGGCAGTCCCTCCTCCAACATCCAGCTTTTGTTCCTGGCAGAATGTCCTCAGTCCAGAAGTGTTCTGAAGTTGTGGGTTCAGCAGCCCAATACTTATAATCATTTTTGCCTTTGAGGCAGACAAACTTCAATGGAACGTCCTTGCAGTGTACAAGACCCTGCCTCTCCCTGTCCTGTCCCACACACATTCTAGGGGATTGAAGACTGTACTGTGTGAGGGCACGCATACCCCTATTCAGGTACAAGTGTCAGAACCTCCCTCTACTCTAGCGCAGGAAGACCAATTTGGATATGCAGGACACACCTCAGCTTCCTTTGTGTGACTGTCTAGAGTGAATTCACAAACAGCCCAAATGTCAGTCTGACACAGACATGCATGCAGCAGCCAGACAGAGGCACAGAATAGTTCAACAAGAAAATGCCCTCTTTCTAAAAGTGGCATTTTCAAACTTACAATCTAAAAACCAACCACTCCAAAAGATGTATTGTTAAATTATGAGTTTGGGGACCTCAAGCTCCATATCTCTGTCTGCTCCCAATGGAAAATTACTCTTAAAAGATATCTCAAGGCAATCCCTATGTTACCATATGGGAGAGATAGGTCTTCCAATAGCAAAACCAGAATTTAGCAGTATTTCGCTATCAGGACAAGTAAAGCACTCTAGCACATGTCCTACCTTTTAAATACACTGCACCCTGCCCATGGGTTTGCCTTGGGCCTACCTTAGGGTTGGCTTACATGTAGAAAAAGGGAAGGTTTAGGCCTGGCAAGTGGGTGCCCTTGCTAGGTCGAACTGGCAGTTTAAAACTGCACACACAGGAACTGCAGTGGCAGGTCTGAGACATGTTTACATGGCTACTCAGGTGGGAGGCACAATCAGTGATGCAGGTCCACTAGTAGCATTCAATTTACGGGACGTGGGCACAGATAGTGCACTTTACTAGGGACTTACTGCTAAATCAAATATGCCAATCATGGGGAAAACAATCACCAACCTAGTTTAGACAGAGAGCACTTGCACTTTAGCACTGGTCAGCAGTGGTAAAGTGCCCACAGTCCTAAAGCCAGCAAAAACAAAGTTCAGCACAGGATCATAACAGGAGGTCAGAAGCAAACCGGGGAAACCACACCAAAGCTGACAATACATTAATGTGGAAGCTGCATATATATTTATGAAAAATTATGAACATTTTCACCACAAAAATTGTTTTAGATTATTTTGTTAGTTTATTATTTTATAAATGTGTTATTAATTAAAATTCATGTATTAATTAACTAACATAACCATATTTTGGGAGAAATAATTTGCCTATGAAAAGTCACACCTTCGTACTGTCCAAAGCCAACCAATACATGATTTTTTCATAAATTAGTAAATATATGGATTACCTTTTAATTAAAATAATGCATTATTTATTTAGATAATAATGTAAAGCAATTACATAAAACTCAATTAGTTTTAAAAAACAACCATTCCAGTCTATTTCCCTAAAGAAGCCACAGCCTATTTGCTATTCCATTGACTAATACAATTAATAATACAATTATTAATTAATGCATTAATGTTTTTAATTACATAATCTAGCAATTGCTAATTTTAAATATATGCATTTAGAGTTTTTTCTAACAAACATTCCCCATTAAGCAAACAGCCTGTTAAAATGTGCTTACACAACATCAAAATATCAAACACAAATATATAATTAGAACAAAATTCTAAATCAATTAAAAAATCGTTGGATATGTAATAAAAATGTATATTTAAAAAAACTTAAAACTTAACACAATACTTAAAGAAACATAAAATAAAAATGTTTTAAAAATGCTGAAATGTCAACGCATTAAACATTAAACCATAATGCCACAAAATGCACCAAAAATGAATATTAAAGTAAATGATGTTCTACGCATCAATATTACTTACAAAATATAAAATATACTATTGCCTTTGATAGCATGTCCCACAATGTTTCAGCTATCAAGATTTTCATGGCATGGTATTAATTCACAAATATGTTCTTGATATGATATTTTGATTAAACACCACCACAACCTCTATAGCTGATGGTTGACCATCAACATTCTGTTGGACAATTTAATTGTTATTCATTATTGTTAGATTGCCCAAATAGTAACTGAGTTAATAAAAGTAAACATTTCAAGTACTCGAAGACCAAAGGACACGTGTTTTTAAAAGTTGTTTAATGTTTATGTTTGTCATTCTAATTTTTAAATATCAACTCTGAGTCAATTGGGTTATAACGTACAGACTGTAAATAAAATAATCTAGCCAATGTGTGCAGAATACAAGATCATCATGGAAGGTACATCTTTGGGAAGAAACAACTTTCTTGAATATGATGTGCAGGATTGATTGTGAATTAATTTGGCTGATCACCAATAACCATGTCAGTTTGAGTATGGTGCTTCTGGCCAGCTATTTGTAAGGTCAACATCTGATTAAACAAGCTCAAGCTTATTTATAGGTTGATGACCAAAATGTTGTCATAAAATATGGCCTCTCTAATACACTGATTGAATGCTTCAAGTACAGGAGCTAATAAGCTACCAATGGAGTTACTTTTGCAAGAGAAACATCAATCAATAGAACAACCTTTTGGTCCCTACATTTATGTTTAATTTGGTGTAAACCATTGTTGTTAGCCTTCAGGCAGTATTTCATAGCGGATATCAACTTTTTCCCATTGTTCATATGAAAACCACACCACTATAAATTTTGTTTAATGGAACCCTAACTGAACTGCTACATTACAGCATTCTGTTTGTTGCAGTGAATGTCTATTGTGAAACATAACCTTTTCCCAGATGACACCATGGACTTTATGGACTCATGTTACTTGTTTAAAGAGATGGCACATTCTGTTTTTGTGCTGTTTGTTAAATGAACTGTCCTAGATTTCTAAAAATAGATGTCATATCTATTTTTTAAAAATATTGAAGATCAAGGCCCATATTTATACTTTTTGACGCTAAACTGCGCTAACGCAGTTTAGCGTCAAAAAATTTAGCGCCGTCTAACGCCATTCTGAAGCGCCATGCGGGCGCCGTATTTATGGAATGGCGTTAGCCGGCGCTAGCAGACCGGCGCTGCCTGGTGTGCGTGGAAAAAAACCACGTAGACCAGGCAGCGCCGGCGTAGGGGGAAAATGGCGTTAGGGCGTCTTAAAATGGGTCAAGTCAGGTTGAGGCAAAAAAATCGCCTCAACCCGATTTGCGCCATTATTTTCGACGCCCAGACGCCATTTAAATGACTCCTGTCTTAGTAAAGACAGGAGTCATGCCCCCTTGCCCAATGGCCATGCCCAGGGGACTTATGTCCCCTGGGCATGGTCATTGGGCATAGTGGCATGTAGGGGGGCACAAATAAGGCCCCCCTATGCCACACAAAAAAAATTAAAAAATATTAAAAATTATACTTACCTGAACTTACCTGAATGTCCCTGGGGTGGGTCCCTCCATCCTTGGGTGTCCTCCTGGGGTGGGCAGGGGTGGCAGGGGGGGTCCCTGGGGCAGGGGAGGGCACCTGTGGGCTCATTTTGAGCCCACAGGCCCCTTAACGCCTACCCTGACCCAGGCGTTAAATAGTGGCGCAAATGCGGGGTTTTTTGACCCGCCACCTCCCGGGCGTGATTTTTGCCCGGGAGTATAAATACGACGCATTTGCGTCGCCGTCATTTTTTTAGACGGGAACGCCTTCCTTGCATCTCATTAACGTAAGGAAGGCGTTCACGCAAAAAAAATGACGCTCTTTCCTCATACTTTGGCGCTAGACGCGTCTAACGCCAAAGTATAAATATGGCATTAGTTTTGCGCCGAATTTGCGTCGAAAAAAACGACGCTAATTCGGCGCAAACGGAGTATAAATATGCCCCCAAGTTAGCTAGCACACCAGTGTTAGCAATTGTGGGCCTTATTTATACTTTTTGGTGCAAAACTGCACTAAGGCAGTTTTGCCCCAAAAAGTTTTGCACCGGCTTGCACCATTTTTTAGCACCAGCTGGGCACCATATTTATGGTATGGTGCAAGCCGGTGCAGAGGGTATGCTAGCTTAAAAAAAAAATGACGTTAGGCAGTTTTGAGTCAAAATAAATGATTCTGACCAGATTAGCATCATTTTGTGACGCTAAGGGGCATATTTATACTCTGTTTGTACTGAATTAGCGTAATCTTTTTTTTACTCTAATTCAGTGCAAAACTAACTCCATATTTATACTTTGGTGCTAGACTCGTCTAGCACCAAATTTATGGAGTTAAAGTCATTTTTTGGAAGTGGAAACCTACTTTGCCTGAATGAGATGCAAGGTAGGCGTTCCTGTGCAAAAAAATGACTCTATGGCCTTAACACCATATTTATACTCCCATGTAAAAATGGTGCAAGGGAGGGAGGAGGGGTCAAAAAATGGGGCAAAGCTTGCTTTGCCCCATTTTTTAAGACCAGGGCCAGGGCAGGTGTTAGGGGACCTGTGGCTCTATTTCATGGTGGAACACCATGGAATTAGCCCAGAGGTGCCCTCCCTAGGCCCTAGGGGCACCCCCACCCACACTAGAGGGACTGCGAGGATGGGGGACCCCATCCCAGGTAATACAGGTAAGTGCATTTTATTTTTGAAAGTGCCATAGGGGGCCCTGAAATGGGCCCCCATACATGGCACATGGTGCAATGGCCATGCCCAGGGGACCAGGTCCTCTGTACTGGCCACTGGGGTGGTGGGCATGACTCCTGCCTTTTCTAAGGCAGGAGTCATGTGGCATGGTAGGTTTAGCACCATAAAATGACGCTAATCTGGTTAGAGTAATTTTTTTTTACTCTAACCTGCCTAAAGCCATTTTTTGGTGCTAAACCCTCTTCTTCTATACTGCTAGCCCCACCCGACTAAAGTCATTTTTTTAAACTCTAGCCTACCCTTTGCACCGGCTTGCACCATTCCATAAATATGGTGCCCGGCTTGTGCACAGAAATGGTGCAAGCCGGTGCTAAACTTTTTGGTGCAAAACTGAGTTAGTGCAGTTTTGCAGCAAAAAGTATAAATAAGGGCCAATATTTTGTAAGTTTGCGCCACTTTTGTGTCATAAAATGACGTTAATGCAGTGCAAAAAAAGTTTAAATCAGGGCCTTGGTGCTAGATGGGTCTAGCACCAAAGTATAAATATGGAGTTAGTTTTGCACCAAATTAGAGTAAAAAAAATGACACTAATTCAGTGCAAACAGAGTATAAATATGCCGCAGAGTATAAATATGCCCCTAAATATGGCGTTAAGGCCATAGAGTCATTTTTTGCACAGGAACGCCTACCTTGCATCTCATTAAGGCAAAGTAGGTCTCCACTTTCAAAATATGACTTGAACTCCATAAATTTGGTGCTAGAGGGGTCTAGCACCAAAGTATAAATATGGAGTTAGTTTTGCACCGAATTAGAGTTAAAAAAAATGACACTAATTCGGTGCAAACAGAGTATAAATATGCCCCTGTATTCATTAAGGGAAGTGACACCACTGACTGCCAAAAAAACAGAAATAAACTTTTACATTGTGCCTGCATACAACAAAGCAATGAATTACATAACTCAATTCAATTTATCTAGATACCGGTAAACATAACAGGACAGATAATCAATTTTAACATGAAACACCCTAATGGCTCTTGGTTATATATCCTTTCAGAATGTTACAGATTCTTGGTAGTAAGTTCCACTGTTCAAAAATAAATTCACACCTTCTAAAATGTGTATTTTTCTTAGTTTAAAAAAAACTTGTCTCTTTTCTATTTGAGGTATTTGAATTTTGCACTCTTCATTTTAACAGAGTTCCAGAAAGCAGATGTTTATGTGCTTGCAGACCAATGGCCAGAATTACAAAAGTACCACACAACACAGCACAGCAACTAGAATTGCTGTGCTCGGTTACATGAGAGGTAGAGAAAAGGAAAGCAGCATATCTATTCAGATCTGAAAGTATCATGCTCTCCCCCTAGCACAGGCACACACTCAGGCTGCCTAATACTATGCACACACCTTTGCAATATGGTGCAAAGGTGTCTATATCATGTATAGCATAGGTTTTGTACTGGAAGGATACACATTGAGTACAAAATACTATGCTTAGACTAACTTTAAAACTTTGCTCCCTTTGTATGTGTGATGTACAGTGCAGCATACATGCAAAGTGGGATAGGTACGAGAAATAAAAGCATTTCAAGTTCTTACACCTGCTTCAAAGTGACACTTCTTTTGTGAAAACCAGATAGGGTCTTGAGTAAAAAAACATGAGTGGTTGCATGGGCACGCCCGTGTACCACCCATAGAATACCCCCTGGTCGCAGAGTAATGCAAAGTAGCTTTGAGATACTTTGAGGCAACTTTCCACCACAAAACATTTTGTACTAGAAAGTAAACCTGAAAAAACATTCAGCACACATTTGCTTCACTTTTGTCATGCAAAATCAGCTCCAAATGGTTGTAATTTGCATACTTGTATTAAAAGTAGGATCATTCACAATTAAAAAAAATGACAATGTCAAGTCCAAAATAAAGGTAGACGTCTTGTACTTAATAACTATACATAATGGGTGCCTAGCCTTTCCATAACCTGGAATTCTTTTTTAAATGTGCTAATCAACAAATGTTATGTATTATATATACACAGTTCTCATCCCTTCAATGTTGGCCATTTAAAAAAAAGGATCAATGCATTCCTTCATACAGCCCTTCATCTTTTCTATGTATAACACCATTTACTGACTTTTCTTTGTTTCACGCCTCCACACAGATAATAAAAGGTGTACACTACCTGGAGCTCAATGCATGTACAAGGTTCCTCTTCACGGTTACCAATATCCTATGGTTCAACAAGTTACGCATCTGAAAAGGAAGTGATTGTGGATGTAAGTGTCCCACTTAAAACCAAGAGAGAACTAGTACAAAAGAAGACATATGCCATGAGGCCTTGACTTCCTTTACATGAGGAATGCATGGTGTGTATTTGGTGAGTGTGTTTTTGTAAATCGTGGGGATAAATCTTCCAAGGGAAACAGTGCTTTTCACTAGAGACTTTTTCTGTGTGTGAAGTCTGGTAAAAGAGCTAGGGTATAGATTTAATTTATAGGATGTGATTCTCTGTGGAAACAGCAGAACACCCATGAGGGTAAAACCCTTTTTCTCAGAGAACCTGGATTAATATATGAGAATGTGAATGAATCCTAGAGAACCATTGTTCTCTTTCTCTCACCAGGAAAAGTCAGTGACTGTAGTGAGTGAAGCACACTGCACATGGAATCTTTTCCAGGCTTTAACCCTTATTATGAGTTTAGTGTTAAATTCCGATCCATATACATACATGTGTTTAAATAGGGATTGGAATTTCAAATTGTGGGCCAGGTGTACAAAGTTTTTTTGTATATTTTGTATTCACAAATGGCACGATTCACAGAATCGGGCCATTTGTGACTGCAAAAAAGCCTTTTTGTGTGTACAAATCCTACTTTGCAATTCGGTAGTCTATTACCAAATTGCAAAATGGATTTGGGATTCAGTATTAGGAAGGGGAGTTTTAAGGGCGTCCTTTCCTAATAGTGACTCGCAGGGGGATGTAAGAATGTTTTGTGACTAGAATGCGTCGCAAAATATTCACAATTTGCCATCAACTTCAAGTTGATGGTAACCTATTCCCAAAGAGTGGGTGTTAACATTTTTTAAGGTAGCCGTCATACAGACCACTACCCACTCTTAAAAATTAAAAGAAAACTTCATATTTGTTTTTGAAATGCATCCTATTTTCCTTCAAGGAAACCAGGCTGCATTTTTTTTTTAAAAAGTTACTTTATTTAAAAGCAAACATAAACATAGTGGACTGCTGTCCACAGCAGACCACCATCCCTGTGTTTTCAGCAATTTCCAATTGGTTGCAAATTGCGACCTACCTCATGAATATTAAAGAAGCAGGTCAATTGCCAAGTGCTGAGAATCAAAAACCGTGTGAAACAAACTGTTAAATATAGCTGTTTGTGATTTCCTAGGAGTGAATCGCAAAAAATCACTATTAGGAAATCACAAACCCAAAGCTACGTACATCTGGCCCTGTGTGATAATTATCACCCCTGTCAAAATGTATTGGGAGAAGAGGAAAAACAGGGAAAACATGTAGAATTTGTTGTCTTAAAGACCGATTACGCAAGTTATGCCTCATTTTCCTGTTGAAAGCTCTGAATAGAAAGTATTTACCATAGGTGTTAAATACCTCACTCGGGGATAATGGCATTTACCATGTGTGGTAAACACCCTCTCTTATTGTGCAGAACTTGTAATAAGGGGCTTAGTATATGGGATTAAATAACGATATTACCTCACATAGCCAGGAACGATCTGTGTGACGGAGGCTTGGTTAAATGGTCTTGCCCCTGTACGGTGCTCAGCAGTATGAAATTGTAAACCTTGCCAATACAATACATAGGCCCTAATTATGACTTTGATGGACGGAAAAGGCTGTCTGCCGAAGTCCCACGGTCAGGTTACTGCCAGTGTGGTCCCCTTCTCGTGGCCCCTATTATGAATTTCCCACTGGGTCAACGGGCAGAACAGAGTTTTACCACCCCCACCAGCACCTCTTGCGTTTTTCACTGTCTTCAAATCAGACACTGAAAAGTGCAACGGGGCTGGCCTTGGGGGCCCTGCACTACCCATGCCAAGTGCATGGGAATTGCAGGGGGCCCCCTGGGACTTCCTGCACCCCATCTCCACCAGGCTATACATGGCGCATCAACCGCCATGTAATCACCGGTGGAGAAGGGACTCATAATCCCCAGGGCAGCAAGGTTTGCAGTGCTGTCCTGGTGGATTAGGACCGCCAGCCCCTCCAGTGAAGGAGAAGTGGCGGTGCTGGTGGTCTGACAGTGGCACAACTGCCACGGTCATAGTATGGTTGTCAGACCGCCATATTGGCGGTGGTCCAACTGCTACCTTGGCCAGACCGCCAGGGTTGTTATGAGGCCCTTAGCGTGTGTGCTTATCATTATTTCTTCATCAACTACTCCTTGTTGTTGGTCTGCAGACCTTGTGCCTGAAGCCCCACTTGAATTGGGTTTGATATCCTTTTGGATGAGACAGTTGGCCTTAACGGACCATTCCCTATGTAACTTCTGCAAGTCATGAAAAACGCAGTTCAAAACAGAACATTTGCAACGACCTAAACATGGTGGTCACATGCTTGCAATTTTTTTAAAAATAACTTCCTTGCAGGTAGGTGTACTTAGAAGAGGTATATAAAACCCATTTTAGTTTTAATGTCACCACAGGAAAATAAGATTCTTAGGTTGTAAAGTAAGGTACAACTTACTTTGAATTACTTAAATGTGAAGTTGTAGTTTAAAAACACAAGAGTGACAAAAAATTAATAATAAACAAAGACTGGAAAGGAAAACATTGCTAAAGTATATTATTAGCCCACTATCTTTTGAAGGGATGTTCACTTCTTTTAGTCAGATGTACACGTGATTATAGAAAATGCTGCCACTCACCAAGCACGAGAGCTAATAGCAGGAGTGGGCTGATCCCTTTTCCCATGCTATATGCTGTGGTGGAGTAGAGGGATGCATGAAGGGAGCCTACTGCCAAAAACACATGCAGCATCAGAAAAAGCAGTGTGGAATTACAGCCACAATTGCCAGCTGTGGTACCAGGTTTGAGTTTTGATGTTGGCTCAACATCGAGTGATTGTGAGCAAAACACCTAGGCCCATATTTATACATTTTTTGCCCGTATTTGCATCATTTTTTGATGCAAAAGTGGTGCAAACTTACAAAATACAATTGTGTTTTTTAAGTTTGTGCCACTTTTGCGTCAAGAAATGCCGCACATGCAACACAAAAAAGTGTAAATATGGGCCTTAGGAACATATTTATGAGCCCGGTGCCCCATAGGAGTGACACATGTATTTACGCTCCTGAAGCGGGGACTACATAATCAAATCTATGAGGCCATGCAAAGCCATTTTGTGTGGCGTTACATGGCCTCTTAGATATGGAGTAAGGCAAGGCAAGGCATCACAAGTCACTGCTTTGCCTTACTCTGTGCCAGGAAGATGTTCCATGGGTGTTGCCTTGGGTTTTCCCATGCAACACCCATGGATTGTGAAACTGCCCTAGATTTACAAAATCACATAAAGATGGAGAAGTGACAAAACCTTATGCCTCCTGAGGTGAGGCATAAGGAGGAGAAATATTTTTATTTCTCCTTGCAGCTTCCTCTATCCATGTGTGCTGCAGAATGCAGCATACATGGAAAGAGGAAAATGCCCCCCCACAAAAACAATATATCCTGCAATGGAGACACCCTTGTACCATGGTGCTTGTATTCTTAAGTTGTCTATGTGTAATTTGGAATGAGATAATTAATGGCTGGAAGAGCTGCATTCAAGTTACATTTTACAGGGTTTTTTAGCCTGAACTTTTGTTCTGTGATTCAAACATTTCAGATGTGTTCAGGATATAAATTATGAAATTGATTTGACATTTTTGTGACATTTTTGTGACTCTACTCTTTATTAAAATGAAATTAATCCTTTACGTTTCAGACACAAGGTAAAGAAACTTAACTACCACCTCTCTCAAATCCTGAACTGCTATGTTACTCAAAAATATGGAGCCAAAGATACTTGTTGTGTTCGAGACCTCATGTAAAACAAACATTCCAGAACAAGTATATGATCATGGAAATAAAACTCACACTGAAATTGAAACTAAAGATGAATATTAGGATGCTATGCATTTTGGGCATGAAGAGAGCTATCTGGTTTGCAAGGAAGAGGTCAAATAAAGGAGAAACACTCCTGTCCCTCTGAAGATAAATGAAAGAAATCTCTCCACCAGCTTGGCTTTCGCTAAGAATTGGTGTGGCATTCTTTAGTAAAAGAGCCGTGGTGTATACTGCAATACAGGACTACACGACTCATGTGGGTGTGTCAGTTTTCTCCCATCTTTGCTTTAAGATTTCGATTCCAGGGTTACCTGGATTTGTTGCTTCTTGAGCATTAAGTATACAAATTTATAAAGTTTGACCTCGAAGAAACAGACAATGCAATTCAATTAATATTTATACCAAAAAGAGAATACAAACAGTGGAATGGCTTAGCCAGTTCGATGCTGGCCTTAGCACTATGCAAAAGCCACCATTGCCAACTGGTGCCTTTCATCTCCTTAGCTTGTAAGTTGAAAACTATTAACAGTAGAGTATTTTCAGTTTTGTCAAAGGATTAAAGAAAACACCAAGGTTCTAATTTATCATAGTTTTGCATCACCCTCGAGCCATGCAAGGCACTGCAGGGTGATGCGATACCTAGATTCAATTCAAATCGACCAACACAGACCAGGCAACCCTGTGTTGCCCTGCGTGGCTTTGTAAATATAAGAAATTAGGTTACTGGTTGAGCGGGGTCAAACCATACTCAAGCAGCAACAACAATCCTTGTCAGGGTGAGGCACAAGCAAACCCCAAATTTACCTGTGCTCAACCCTCTGGTAGATTGGCACAGAGCAGTCAGGCTTAAATAGGAGGCAATGTGTGAAATATTTATGCAGTACTTCAAACAGTAACAATGTGGAAATATAACACAAGGAAAATCCCACATTGATTTTGAAAAAGAAAGCAGAATTAAATAAATAAACCAAGATCAAAATGATAGCAGCCCAATCAGTAGAACCGGAGATATGGAATTTTAAATATTTGGGTTAACATATCCCCAAAAAAAACCAAGCGCCACTTGCTGTTATCTGATTGTGCGGGAACAGGAGAAAGTCACAGGTTCAGGCAGGGAATCACAGGTTCAGGCTGACCTTGATGGTGTGCAGGCCAGATACAGGGACCAGGTTGGTCCCACTAAAATGTTACCTTCTCAGTCCAGAGCAAAGAGTTCTATTTGCAGTGGAGTGGGCCTGGAGGAGCAGGAAAGAGTTGCAGATAGCCGTTGATGTAGCTTGAAGAGCAGTCCTGGCATCACAGAGGGTTGTGGCTGCAGTGCAAAGTTTTTTTTGTCATCACAAATGCTTGGGCCAGAGCTTTGCTGTGATGCTTCGGGTTAGTGGTTGACACTGTGGCACATATTGGTGGTTGATGGAAATTTGCGTTGACTGGCAGAGTGAGCTGTAAGGATTTGCCACTAACAGGCCCATTCACAGTTGTGCAGAGCCCAGACACTTCAATTTAGATTCACTGGGGCAACACCAGAACCTGAGGAGCACCACCTGGGGGTCAGGGGCTGACTCCAGCCTATTCAAGTGTAAATAGGGCTGTGCCCAGCTCTGCCCTTCCATCCTGCCACTGATGCTCCATTCAGGTACGCCTAAGCTCTCTCTATTTTGTGTGGCTGGTGAGAAGGAATACACAAAGCCCAACTGTCAGCTACATTCAGTCACATGACCAAGAGAAAGGCTGCATGACTAAATGGCTAAGGCAGGAAAATGCCAACTTTCTTTTCAAAATTGTAATTTAAAATCTGGCTTTAATCTGACTTTACCATAAGGGATAATTTTTCATTATAATTCCAAAAGACACCAAACATGAACCGTTTATTTATTCCTATTTGAAAGCTGCAGCTTTTTATATGTACTAAGGTAACTCCAATGCAATTCTATGGGGAAAGCAGGCCTCGCAGTACTGAAAAATATATTTAAGGGTTTTCGTGAACAAGGCTTATAAAACTCAAAATTGCAAGTCCTGCATTTTAATTCAGTGTACCCTGCCCTTTGGGCTGTTTAGGGCCTACCTTAGAAATGGCTTTTATTTATTACAAAGGAAGGCTTGGGCCTGGCAAAAGGATTTTTTTGCCAGGTTGAATTGGCAGTTTAAAACTGCACACAAAGGCTGCAATGGCAGGCCTGGTGCATGTTCAATGGGCCAATTAAGTGGGTAGCACAAGAAGTGCTCCAGGCCAGCTAGAAGCATTTAATTTCCAGGATGTGGGAACATGGAGTACCACTTCACTAGGACTTGTAAGTAACTTAAATATGCCAACTGTCGGACAAGGCAATGTTATTATATTTTAAGAAGTGAGAAATGCTGTTTATCACTAGTTAGCAGTAGTTGAGTGTTAAGATCAGCAAAAATTGAGGTGGATGGCAAAACATTTGGGAGATGACATCTCTAAGGGCTGACAGGCTAATAGTAAATCTGGTATTATGCAGACAGCGCAGTTTGCTGCCTTGCAGTACATTGTGTGGTAGGAGAATTACATGGGTGGAGCGTGAGTGTTCCCATGCTTCCAACCATGCATTCTGACACATGCCCATGTTTACCAGCACTGGTAGACCTAGGAATGCTTCTGAATTGTACTCCTTCCCATCAGACGCAAAACGAGGAAAAATGTATTTATTTTTCCTCGCTGGTTCATCTTTCTAAGTGTGCTGCCTTCTTCAGCACACTTGAAAGAGAAAAATGCCTCTGATGATTGTTTTGATTCAGGAAGATAATCTTGCCTACAATGCATTGATGTAACGCAGCATGTCATGCACTAGTGCAGAGAGAGAAGAGGAATGCACCATATTTTGTTAAATATGGTGAACTCATGCCCCCTGTTTTTAACACAGTGCAGCAAGATGTCTTGCTATGTTGCATTGTGTGAAAGTATGATAAACCTACCCTCAAGTCTTTGCAAAATGCATGGAAATAAAAGAGACACCTTAACACTGGATCTGCAGTGACTTACAAATCCTGCAAAGAATGAACAACAGTGCAGACATCCAGGCTATCGAAAATAAACAAACATTGTCAGATCTAAAAAAGATCAATGTTTGAGAATGTTTTTGTAAAATTTACAAGGGGACAGCTTTTTGTGTAATAGTGTACATTGTGAAAGAGTGTGTGTCACACATAAAGAGGTAAGCTAAAGGATGAAGTGGACTGTCCCTGTGCCTCATGCTGTATGGTGTGGTGAGCGTAACAAGAAAATGAATGACACAGTAACATATCAATGAATGAAGAGTGCTGGCTGAAAGGCTCTATAAATAAATATATCATGGATATGATTTTAGGAAAATCTAAATGTCCTAACTAATAGTTTACTGTAGGAGACTTGCCTGGCTTGCAGTGGGTACCTAAGGTACTTACACCATATAGCAGGTCCATTTATCCCTTATTAGTGAAATGTAGACAGTGTCTAGAAGCGAGGCTCTCTAGGGGTAGTGTGGATGAGCAGCTAAGGCCTAACTAGGAGACATGCAAAGCTCAGGCAATACTACTGTAGTCACACAGTACTCACACACATGAAAGAAAATACTCAGTGTTACAAAAATAAAGGTACTTTATTTTGGTGACGCAAATGCCAAAAATACCATAGAGACTATACTCCCTTAAGAAGTAAGTAATACACTAAGGGGCATATTTATACTCTGTTTGCGCCGAATGTGCGTCAAAAATTTTGAAGCACAATTGGCGCAAACCCTGCCCCATATTTATACTTTGACGTCCGACCCCGTGGGCGTCACAATTCCACC
This sequence comes from Pleurodeles waltl, assembly GCF_031143425.1. Classification (NCBI taxonomy): domain Eukaryota; kingdom Metazoa; phylum Chordata; class Amphibia; order Caudata; family Salamandridae; genus Pleurodeles; species Pleurodeles waltl. The sequence goes on from NC_090451.1 coordinate 584,108,684, forward strand.
ATGTGCGTCATTTTTTGGAAGGGGGAACCAGCCTTGCGTTAATTATATGCAAGGTAGGCGTTCCCTTCCAAAAAATGACTTTAAGGCCTGTGCCCCATATTTATACTCTGACGTCATTTTGACGCACAGGAGGGGGTGGGCCTTAAAAAACGGCGCACAGCCCGATGGGCGCCGTTTTTTAACGCCTGGGTCAGGGCAGGTGTTAAGGGACCTGTGGGCTCGGAAGGAGCCCAGAGGTGCCCTCCCCTGCCCCCAGGGACACCCCCTGCCACCCTTGCCCACCCCAGGAGGACACCCAAGGATGGAGGGACCCATCCCAGGGAAGTAAAGGTAAGTTCGGGTAAGTATTTTTTTCCGATTTTTTTTGTAGCATGGGGGGCCTGATTTGAGCCCCCCTACATGCCACTATGCCCAATGACCATGCCCAGGGGACAAAAGTTCCCTTGGCATGGCCATTGGGCAAGGGGGCATGACTCCTGTCTTTGCTAAGACAGGAGTCATGTCAATTGAGGTTGGGCGTCAAAAAAAATGGCGCAAATCCGGTTTGAGGCCTGATTTTTGCCGCAGACCTGACTTGCCCCATTTTTTGACACACAACCCCCATTTTCCCATACGCCGGCGCTGCCTGGTGAGCACACCAGTCCGCAGCGCCGGCTAACGTCATTCCATAAATAAGGCGCCCGCATGGCGCGTTGGAATGGTGTTAGCCAGCGGTAAAAAAATTTACGCACAACTGCGTTGGCGCAGTTGTGCGTCAAAAAGTATAAATATGGGCCTATATATATATACACTAATATGCAGAAATAGCTGTAAAAACGGTTAGAAAACAGTGCAAATAGTGAAAATCACAATAGTTAGGAATGGACCTAGGGTGAACACAAACCATATACTAAGAAAGTGGAATGCGAAAGTCGGTTTCCCACCTAGGCAAGTTTATTGTGTAGAGGGACACTGGGTGTATTAGAAAACACCAAAGGTAAGAGATAGAACCCACCCCAGAGTCCAGGAAAGCAGGAGTGAATCACAGTAACTTTCCTAGAACACACAAGAACATGAGAAAGAAGGTAATGCAAGAACCAGAAGAGACTGCAAGACACCAATGATAGATTCCTGGACCTGAAAACCTGTGGAAGAAGGGGACCAAGTCCAAGAAGCACTGAAGAGTCCAGGGAGAACAGAAGCCCCTGCTAACCCAGATGAAGGTGCAAAAGAAGAACCAATGGTGCAGAAGAACAGTCAGTACTGCACCCAAGAAGATGGATGTGGGTCCCTGGTTGGTGCAGATGATGTCCCACGCCGGATGGATGATTGCAGTTTGATTTGCGTGGCTGGATTCCGCCAACAAGCCTTGGCACACGCAAAGCTCACAGTTAGTGGAAAATGGCACTGCCCGGGACCAGGAGGGACCTGGTGGACTCAGAGGGGGCTCCCAGCAACTCAGAGAGCCCTCAGAAGACCAGGCAGCGCACACTGGAGTTCCACAGCACAGGGAGAAAAGGAGGCCTATGCAGCCCTACACAAAGGGATCCCATACACCGGAGAACCATGCAGAAAGCTGTGTATTGTAGGAAGGAGTGCTGGGGACCGGAGCTGCACGGTGCATGAAGAAGTTCGTGAAAAGATGCCAACTAGCCCTGGCAACTGCAAAACACATGGTGCACGGGGATACTGTCTTGCATGGGGAGGCAAGCACTTACCTCCACCGAAGTTGGACAGTTGGACGTTAGGACAGTCAGGACCACTTCAGTCTACCACCCGTGATGCTGGATCCACGCACTTCTTCAGGAGAGGGTACCCAAGCCACTGGTAATCACTGCAGAGGGGTGCTGCTGAAGCAGGGAAGTGACTCCTTCACTTCAAGGGAGATCACTTCATTTTTCTGGTGCAGGCTGAAGTCTGGCTGTCCTCTGAGGATGCACAACAGGGAACAGTTGCAGTTGCTGGCAGGAACTGAAGATACAATGTTGCAGAAGTTGTCTTTGCTTCTTTGTTGCAGTTGTAGAGGTCCTGGAGGGTCCAGATGCAGTTTCTTTGGTAAGAAGGTGAAGTAAAGGATGTAGAGGATTCCTGCTTCTGTCTTGCAATCTGAATCTGAAGAACCACCCAAGAGAGAGACCCTAAATAGCCCTAAGAGGGGATTGGTCAGCTAAACAGGTAAGCACCTATCAGGGGAGGGCTGTGACATCACCTGCTGGCACTGGCCACTCAAATGCTCCCAGAGTGCCCTGCCAACTTGGAATCCAAGGTGGCAAAACCCAGGGACCCTCTGGAAGAGCTCTGAGCACCACCCTTGGGGTGGTGAAGGACAGAGAAGTGATCACTCCCGTTTCCTTTGTCAAATTTTGTGCCAGAGCAGGGACTGGGGGTCCCTGAACTGGTGTAGACTGGATTATACAAGCAGGGCACCATTCGTGTCAGCTGTGGCTGCCTGGAAAACCTCAGAAGGCTGTAATGGCTGTACTGGGGTCCTCTAAGTGCATGGAATCATACAACCAATGCTTGCAAAAGCCTTGGGGTATGATTCCAACATGTTTGATACCAAACACAGCCATATTGGAAGTTATCATCGTGAAGCTGGACATAGGTGGTGACCTATGTCCAGTGCACGTGCAAAATGGCATCCCCTCACTCATGAAGTCCGGGGAAATGATCCTGGAGGTCTTGGGGCCACCTCTGCTAATGTAGGGGTGCCCTCACACACAGGTACTCTGCACCCTGCCTTGAGGGCTGGAAGGACTGCAATAAGGGTGACTTATAATTGACCTGGTGCAGTGTAAATGGAAGTTAAAGGGTGTGTGTACCTTTTCAAATAGGCTGCAATGGCAATCCTGTAGAAGCTTTTGCTTGAGCTCCCTATGGGTGGCAAAATAATCGATGCAGCCCATAGGGATCCCCTGGAACCCCAATGCCCGGGGTAACCAGGTACCATATACTAGGGACTGATAAGGGGAAACCAGTATACCAATTGTTGGTGAAATACTGGGTTACCAGTATTTTTTGGTGAAATACTGGGTTACCAGTATGCAGTGACAAAATTTAGAGGAGAGAGAGAGCATAACTACTTGGGTCTTGATTAGCAGGATCCCAATAGACACAGTGAAACACACTGACAAACAGGCCAAAAGTAGGGGGTAACCATGCTAGAAATAGGCTACTTTTCTACATTTACCACTGCCAGCACTCACAGTAAAAACCTCCACACTGGCAAACCCAGCATCTTCCATTTGGCCACTGTGTCTTTCAATGCTTTATTTGGCATTTCTTCAATGAGTGTCCTATTTGGAGGTCAATGATGTGGTGTAAGTAAGAAGTTTGGATTTACTAAAGAGTATGTTATTGCAATGTATGTTAGTATGTTAGTGCCTATGGCACTTTTAATATTACTGAAGGGATATGCCATTCCCAAATGCTGCATAAGGCCCTTACTCACCACAGTACTCCACCCTTTAGGCATCTAAATTTAACACAACAAAGGTGAGACAATATTGATGTGCTAGGATACACTCTGTGCCCAGTTGATGTTGTTGTGTGCGTTTCTTGTTTTCCTTGTATACAATATAAAAACCTTACTTTGCAAATAGGTTGACAGTATTTTTAAAGTTAATGATACTGGGCCTGATTCTAACTTTGGAGGACGGTGTTAAACCGTCCCAAAAGTGGCGGATATACCACCTACCGTATTACGAGTTCCATAGGATATAATGGACTCGTAATACGGTAGGTGGTATATCCGCCACTTTTGGGACGGTTTAACACCGTCCTCCAAAGTTAGAATCAGGCCCACTGTCCTGTGCCTCAGCTATCATCTTTTGTTTAGGTTACTGATGTGTTGACATTACATTAGCAATCTGGAAAAAGTTCATTTTGTAATGGGCAGTATGAAAAATGGGGGCTATTACAAGGATTGACATTAGGCATGGGTGAGACTAGAGGAATTCAATAATTTTGGGTTACTCTTGTGATGTGTAATTACGGATTTCAACGCCTTGATGTCACGTTGTGTTACTGATTGTGCCATTCTGGGAAATTTGGACCATGAGAAGCACTGTAACAATGCAATAGCAGGAACTCTTGTGTTCATCTTCTTTTGGAGGATGTGAGCAGAATGTTCAGCTCTTGTTTTGAATAGGAGCAGCAGTTATTTAACGTGGGAGGTTTAGGTTTGCTTTCCTGGTAGAAATTCTACTCAAGTGGCCACAAAGTCAGTAAAATGCATGTTTTAATAGATTTTTTACCAAAATGGACTGTTTGGGTATTTTCTAGCACAATATATTCTGTTTATATTCCTTTTGTGGGAAGAAAGTGGCATGGAGACTGGGAGGCTACTGTACATACAGTAGCAACTTCCTCCTCCTCTTTCTGTCCTGACGACTCCTTCATCTGCTTTGTTCTGCCCCTGGTTACTTTGGATTGGGATTTTGGAGGGAAAGCATTGCTTCACTCTCTTTATCTGCAATCACTGCTGTATCAACACCCTTGGAGTCTTAACTTTTTGGGGAAATATCAGGTAAGTTCAATGTAACACTTTGGGAAAAGTTTATGTTTGAGTGAGAGCACCAGTAATTTTCCTTCTTGTTTGTTTTTATTTTTATATCTTTGTTGGTGGGTGGCCAGTAGTTTGGAATGGAATTGGGGGGTAGTCAGGAAGTTACCTTTCCACGGGTTTAAGGGGAAATGGTTGCAGTTTTTTGATGGTGGTGGCCTGCAGTTAAATATGTTTTTCCCCAGTTTATTGTGTATTTTTGTGAATTTTGTCCTGATTTGTTTATCATTATTCAGTGATGTTTTTTGCTGTTTGGGGTCTGGTCCGCCCTGCAGTGTATTTTTCATATTCTCACTGCTGCCATGCTATATGTATTTTAAAAATCTTTAGTTAGTTGTGGTGGAATGCCTTGGATTAACTGCAAAATATATGTTATATTTTTTCTGCATGTGCCTGCTGCTGGCTAGAATTGGTGTGGCCCCTTTACTCCAGGCTGAAATAGCCAGCATCTTTCTTTGTTATCAGCTATCTTCTTCTTCCTTATGTGCTTGTCCATCATTTTCTTTGTGAGTTTGTGAATATATGCCATATATTGTAGAATTTTAAAACTTTATTTATTTTTCAATTTTGGAATTGCTGATTTAATGTTGGTGAGTAAAGAGCAGTTGAATGTGTTGGCACATTTGGTAAACAATATTTTTGGAATTCCTTCCCCACAATGCTACAATATGTTTTTTGAGGGGGTGGTAATACTACAGGCAGGACAATACATATGTTTCCTTTGTCCTCCATGTCTTCTTCTTTTCTGGCATTATGACGGTGGCCATTTTGTGTAGCCAATGTGTATGTTTTCTATGGGCTGCCAACTGTTCATTGTTCTCCATGCTAACTTCTTTGCTGGCAATGTGGCGGTGTCCATTTTCTGTAGCCAGTGTGTACTGTGTTTGTCACAGGCCACCAATATGTGTTTGTTCTTAATGCCTTCTTCTTTGTTACCCATGTTGAGGTGTCAATTTTGTCTAGGATGTATGTACTGTGTTTGCCCTACATCACCATTTTGTCTTTATTCTCAATGCCTCCTTCTTTGCTGGTCATGCGTCGGTGACCATTTTGTGTTTGTCATAGGTCATCATTTTGTTTTTGCTCTCTATGCCTCTTTCTTTGCTAACTATGCAATGGTGATCATTTTGTGCAGTTAGTGTGTACTATGTTTGTCATAGGCCATCATTATTTTCTGTTCTCTGTGTGTTCTTCTTTTATAGCCATGCTGTGACCAACATCTTGTGGAGCAAGTGAGGTGTGTGTGTATTATGTGGCCACTTTGTCTTTGTTTTCCATGCCACCATGAGCTACCTACCCCCATTTTTGCAGCCAGTATGTGTTTCAATATTTTTCTTCCACATCTGTAGCAACATGTATAGAAAAACCCAATGGCATTTTTACCTTTGCTCATGTTTTTTTTTTCCTGATATATTTATTAATGCTTATGGGTAATTGCAGTGCAATGTTGTTGTTTTTTATTTGACCTATTATTGCATGCCTCAATTTACCTCCCACAGGTTATCCTTGGAAGTGAACCAGCATTTATTTACTGATTTCTCTATTTTAAGCTGACTGCTGCTATCTCCCATTGAGTCACTATGGGCCTGGATGGGCATCAGCAATTATTTAATGTATTTTCTTTTGTTTCTGCCTTTCTCCTTCTGCCTCCCACAGAGGCCCCAATGCCCCTAGAGGGGCACCCACAGTTTCTTAATGTATTGTTTAATACATTTTTGTATGCCTTCCCTTGCAATAGGGTTCCTATGGCCACGGATGGACACAGCATTTACATAATTAATGTATTTATTTTCTCTGCACAGCTTGCCTCCCATAGGGGTCACATGGCTCTGAAGAGACATGCACTAACATTTTGTGAGTAATATTTTTATGTGAAAAATAGTTTATGCATACCTTAGGTACACTATTGTTAAGCATTTTAGATGATTATGATGGTTTAACTTGTATTACATTGGCTAGATTCTGAGTTCCCAGGTTTCACTGACTTTTTTGTTCCTTACAGGTGCACAAGAAATTACAAACTGTACTGATACGGAAAAGCCTTTGAACTAGCTGACAGTGATACCTGAGTCTATCTCTTTTAAGTGTTACTGCTCCTAGTGCTAAGTACCAACTGTTACTGCTCACTCCTACATCAATGACTCCATCACGACCAAAACCTAAGGCAATGTCTCTCAGCACTGCAGTGAGTGCAGTCATGGAGAGTAGTGAATCAGAAATGTAATTCTCTCAGTAGAAATCATCACAGGAAAGTTGACAAGAGACACAGTCAACAACGGATCTTCTGAAAGTAGGAGCTGATCAGGAGGCTGAGGTTTCTGCTTAGCAAGGTGTTGATGAGAAGATTGAATCATCTTTTTCCATCCTCTTCAGGATCTCTAGCAAAGAAAAGAAAGATTAATCCATCTTTTCCGTGCCCCACTTTCGGTGATCTAGACATGGATTGGACCTCAGTCGACTCTAAGAGACAAAGGAAAAGAAAGGTTCCTGAAAGCTCTGCAAGTGAGGACGTTGATGACGATGACTACACACCAGTGATTGTCAGTGTCACTTCAATTTATCTACTAAGAGGCATGTGGTTTTACCAAAACTGCCCTCTACCATATTTGCAGGACCCCAGAAACTTGCAGCTACCACCACCCGTACCACACTCACTGCATGCCATACAGAAAGGCAAACAGCACAATCATCAATCCTGGACAGGCTGTACTGGGCATCAGGTGTTTTCCTGGCAGGCTGGATGGGTAGAGGGTGTTTTTGTTACTAGGGACTGGTTGTGAAACAGAACAGCAGTTTTCAAAGCACTGCTGAGTTTCCTATATATCCAACAGATTTCAGGCAACAATAAAAGTACCAATTTGACTCCGGTGATTAATGTACCTGCTGGAGAGAGGAAGTTTTGATTCATCTAAGATAGTACAAAGGGTTAATATGCCTGATGCAAAAAACGTGTACTATACAGATCACAGAGCAGTATTTTATGTGCAGGGCTCAGTGGGATACTGCTTTTGTTACAGAGACCCTTTTGTTACTGTGCAGTTCATGAATTATAATCATAATTTAGCACAGTGAGCTATGAACTGCCATCTAAGAGCTTCATGCAAAGTGCATGGTACAGGTTAGAAGTGATGTGTTTATCAGTTCTTTATAATCCTAATTTTGCTAAAATGGTTTTGTTTGAATAGGAACAAATTGTTATTAGTAAAGCCAACCCTAACCACTGTGTTACATTCTGAATCCTGAGTTTATGGGGATCTTACACCTTGTAGTCCCCTTTGTCTTATGTAACAGTTTCTAAACATTGATTAACACACATATGATTTACTGTCTCCATATGTGTGTGTGATGTAAAGTGCTCCAACACCCTACGCTGGTAAAATAATTGAAATATATGTGAGAGAGGGGATCTGGAGAGATGAGAGGCAGTGTTAGAGAGTGATGGTGAGGGAATCATTGAAGAGCCCCAATAAAGATTGCTGTATCCTGGTACACTGTGAGGTCTTAATTTACTATACTTTAAAAACTAATACAATTGAATCTGTAATGAAAAATGTATTGTAGAATGCACAATTTTTGCCATTTTTTCACCACATTTTCTTGAGAGCAGAACCCCCCCTGCCTATTGTAGTTGTCAGGCTTGCTCATAATGCACCCTACAGGAGCTAGTCTGAACATTTTTCCCAGGGCTGCTTTGGGTCCCAATCCAGCCCTGACAATCATCTAGCATTACCTCCACTTCTTTAGGCTTTGGCACAATAAGAAAGTTCTCCTCACCAGTTTGGGTGTTCTTTAGTATAAGACAGCATGAGGATAACATGTACTCTGTTTGCCACAAGAAAGCCTGTTGTGGTAAGCCAAGTGGGCACAGCTGTACCGGAGGCCAACTGCCCCAATCAAAAAACAACAACGTTTAATCATGTGGAAAGAGCACCTTAAAAATAAAACTGCTAGTGCTAAGAAAAAAAACAGCAGATGAAGTGATAGAAGGTGGTATAGAGGAAGAAGAGGATGCTAGCTGCAGCATTACACAAAGTAGCCCTGTATCTCCCCCATTGTCTACATTCCTCATCTTGAGCAGCCTCTGCATGGCACAAGGCACAGTGGGAAACCATGGCTTCCTCCCCAAAGTGTTCAAGCAGCCTACCTGCTAGTGGTACCTGAAGGTTGCTTGTGGCATTAGCACCACAACAAAATTTGCCTACTATTAAGGCTGTGTTTACTAAGGAGCTGCTGTACTACCAAAACCATTATAAAAGCCTATTTTTGCAATTGGAAGCTGGTTAAAATGTTCGTGCTTGAGCTCATCCCTTTTTCCCTATCTAGAAGGAGTGGGCTTTCGGAATTTGTGGAGGTCCTTTGCCCAAAATGGAAGGTTCTCAGCTGGACCTATTTTGGAAAATTGTCAAGCAACATATTATGGGGGTCATTACAACATTGGCGGTATAAGGCGCTTACCGCCGTGCAGAAGACCGCCAATACACCGCCGTGGCCGCGGTAGACCGCCACAGCTATTATGACACACATCTCGGAATCTGCCGAAATTCAGACACCCACACAACACCGCCACACCAAAGGTCAGCGATAAACATGCAGAAACAAATCCTCCACCTCCACGCCAACAGAAACACGCCCATGCTATTACGACCCACGAATCCACGCGGCGGTCTTTCAACCGCGGTATTCCATTGGCGGTACACACCGCCGCGCTCAAAATACACACACTTCCACAAAACACCGCCACATTGGACAATTCCAAATACACACACCTGACACACAAACACACACCACTCCCACACACCCAACACAATATAAAATACACACCCACATCACCCACAAACCCCTACAACCAAAAATTCTGAGAGAAGGCGAGAGATAGAGCACAGCTATTGACAACCCCATCACACCTAGGCACACAACACCATCACCCACACAACATCCACGCACAAAACACCACATACCACTACACTCACCACACTCATCAACACATCCCCCACCCCACACATCACACACACCACCCCAAGTCACGCCAAAGAAACCCCCGCTTCTCCGAGGAGGAACTCAGGGTCATGGTGGAGGAAATCCTACGGGTAGAGCCACAGCTATTTGGGTCACAGGTGCAGCACACCTCCATAGCCAGGAAGATGGAGCTATGGCGAAGAATAGTGGACAGGGTCAATGCCGTGGGACAGCACCCAAGAAATAGGGAGGACATTAGGAAGAGGTAAAACGACCTACGGGGGAAGGTGCGTTCCACGGTCTCCAGGCACAACATCGCGGTACAGCGGACTGGCGGCGGACCCCCACCTCCTCCCCCACAACTAACAACATGGGAGGAGCAAGTCTTCACCATTATGCATCCTGAGGGCCTCGGAGGAGTCGGTGGAGGATGGGACACTGGTAAGTCAAATCTTAACTATCACATCCCCCACCCTACCTGCATGCTATCACACACCCCCACCCTCACACCCTCCCCTATCACCCCAAATCCTCACTAATCTACCCATGACACCAACCACCCATCCCAACACCAAGCCCTGCATGACACAACTAAGCATGCTCACCCCTCACCAAAGCATGCTCACTGCACATACCCAGAACACCCCCCCAACCATCATCACACAAGCCCCCACACAGGAATGCCTGCACTGGGGTTCACGCACACCCACCCATTGCACACCATGAAACACACACATGCAATAATCATGTTCTTATACCCCTGCAGGAACCCAAAGGAACGTCACCACACCAGAGGGTCCAGACAACACCACTCCACCCCCAGAAGAGGCCCACAGTGACAACAACAGCTCTGCCCCAATGGATCTTGATGACCAGCCCGGACCATCGTGGGCCTCAGGACAGTCGGTTCCCCTTGCCCAGCCACAGCCCAACACCGAGCTTCCACCCTCTAGTAACACCAGCACAGCACCCACCCAGCGGGCCCAAACCTCCCTACCCAGGACAGGTCAATCAGCGGTGTGTCCACCACTACAGGCCACCCAGGGTAACCCACCACCCCAACAACAACAGGGACCTGGGGGCAGTGGTAGTGGGCACATGGTCCAGGGGACGGAGGCACAGGAACATAGGGGAACTGGGAGGGCTGCTGTGCGACAGAGGGAGGACAGGCCAAGGGAACCCACTCTCCATGAGGCCTTATCCTCCATCATGGGAGCATACCACCACTCCCAGGAGACGATGGCAACGGTACTGGACAAGTTGCAGGAGACCCTGCGTCTGCAGGAGGAGCAGTATTTGGGGTTCAGGGAGGAGCTCAGGACCATCGCCTCCGCACTGGGCACCATCGTAGGGGTGCTGACGGACATTCAAAAGACCTTGAGGGACACCGTGGCACTCCAAGGGGCCCCTGACACTAGCCACGACGATGAACTGCCCACCACCTCCGCCGGAGCTAGTGGACAGGATGCCCAGGACCAACACACCAGCACCCCACCCCCTGCAGACGGACAACCACCACGCAAGCGGTCTCTGAGATCCAGGAACAGGACAGAGCAAGATGGCAAGACCCCGCCAGGAAATGAGACCACTCCCACTGTCCCACTTTGTCACCCTGTCCATACTTGAACTGCCCCAGCTCCACTTCCAATGCCCAGATGACCAGTGCACCTGTGAGACTAATAGACTGGACTCTGCCATGGACATTCCTCCACCATCCCCCATCACCAGTTTACAACCCCCCTTCATTTTTTGAGCACTTAAATAAACACCCTTGAAACACAAAAAAATCTGGAGTAAGTCTATGATTTGGAACTTTGTATTATCAATTACAGTGTCATAATGGGTTACCCATTGTAAGGCCAACATACCAATGTCACACATCACAAGCCCTTCAAGGATGCAAGCAGTTGACACGTAGGTTTCCACACTTGTGAAACTGAAATGGAAGGGTACAACTCAATTAACAAATAGTGAGTGAAATGTAGGTACAGGATAGAGGTAGACGTGTGAAAGTTAATGTAATGTTAAACCAGAAAATGTTCTCACCTGTGTGTCACTGGAAATATTGCTGTATGACTGAATCCCTGTTGTTGTTTTCTTCTTCCTCCGCTTCTTCTCCATCACTGTCCACAGGCTCTACAGGCTCCACAGCTGCCACAACACCGTCATCTGGATCATCCTCCTGCAGAAAAGGCACCTGGCGTCGCAATGCCAAATTATGGAGCATGGAGCAGGCGACGATGATGTCGCACACCTTCTTCGGTGAGTAGAATAGGGATCCACCTGTCATATGGAGGCACCTGAACCTGGCCTTAAGAAGGCCGAAGGTGCGTTCGATTACCCTCCTAGTCCGCCCATGGGCCTCATTGTACCGTTCCTCTGCCCTGGGATTTCTCACTGGGGTCAATAGCCAGTTAAGGTTGGGGTAATCGGAGTCCACCAATAGCCATACACGGTGCCTCTGGAGTTGACCCATCATATCAGGGATGCTGCTATTCCGCAGGATGTAGGCGTCATGCACAGAGCCAGGGAACATTGCATTAACCTGCGAGATGTACTGGTCTGCCAAACAGACAATCTAGACATTCATCGAATGATAACTCTTCCTGTTCCTGTACACCTGTTCACTCATGTGGGGGGGGGACCTGAGCTACATGGGTCCCATCAATGGCACCTATGACGTTGGGGATATGTCCAAGGGCATAGAAGTCACCTTTCATTGTAGGCAAATCCTCCACCTGAGGGAATATGATGTATCTCCTTACATGTTTCAGCAGGGCAGCCAAAACTCTGGGCAAGACCTTGGAAAACATAGGCTGGGACATCCCTGATGCCATGGCCACAGTTGTCTGAAAAGACCCACTTGCAAGAAAATGGAGCACTGACAGCACCTGCACGTCAGGGGGGATTCCAGTCGGATGGCGGATTGGTGACATCAGGTCTGGCTCCATCTTGGTACATAGTTCCTGGATTGTGGCACGGTCAAACCTGTAGGTGACGATGACATGTCTTTCTTCCATTGTCAACAGGTCCACCAGCTGTAGGTACACCGGAGGATTCTGCCATCTTCTCATATGTCCCAGCTGACGGTGCCTAAGAAGGACAACAGTGAAGAACCAGTCACTATTCCTCCAGGTATATACCCACAGTTACACACAAGACTACACCAGACAATAAACCCTTCCTGTATGTGTGTTGAGTACAGGCCTAGCTATGTGTGACGCAGTAGTAAATGAAGTCATGTGGGCCCCTGAAATGGCGGCTGCCTGACCTCTAAACTCGGACAATGGGATTGTGGGGTAACTGCGCTGGCGTTGCACACCGTCGCGGTAGGCGGTCGTAGACCGCGGCGCACTGCTGCATTGGTTAACATTGGACCCTATGGGTCCCAGGAGCCAATGAACAGGTGTGCCGGCGGTGATGATGCGCACCGCCGCGGACGTCACCGCCGCGGACGTCACCGCCATTTTCTATCTCTTTAATCACTAGATACCTGACCTTCGACAGGAGAGGACCTACACTGCTAGTGCTGCTGTGACCTCGGTCTGGAAGCGACGATGGCTGCTGCGTCTGGGGAAACGGCCCCTGCCTTCACTGCACAGGAGTTGGAGAAACTTGTGGATGGGGTCCTCCCCCAGTACATGCTACTCTACGGTCCTCCAGACCAACAGGTTAGTACACAGGGAGCACGTTGTATGGGCTAGGCCTGGGTGGAGAGGGCTGGGTGGAAGAGGGAAGGGGCCAGAGTTCATAGAACATTAATGTATGGGAAGGAATGGGCCACATGGTCAGAGTAGGGAGGGGGCCACTCACATTGACGGTGCAGTTGGTGATGACTGTTCCTCTTCCCTTGTGCATGTCATGTAGGTCAGCGCCCACCGGAAGAGGGACATTTGGCGTGCCATCGCCAAGGAGGTCCGGACCCTGGGGGCCCACCAGAGACGGGGCACCCACTGCCATTAGAGATGGGAGGACATTCGCCGCTGCAGCAAGAAGACGGCGGAGGCTCAGCTGGGGATGGCCTCCCAACGTGGGAGGGGTGCCCGTCGCACCATGATCCCCCTGATGTTCCGGATCCTGCCGGTGGCCTACCCCGGAGTTGGATGGGCGCTTGAGGACATCACAGCAGACACAAGGGGGTGAGTACAACCTCATTCTGCAGACTTTGCGTGCAGTGGATGGGTCTGGGTGGGGGTGGTGGGCTGTGGGTGTCCCTAGGCCAGGGCGAGTTAGGTAGGCAAGGCCCCTCCATAATGTAGGCCATGTGGCACTCAACCCCGCCTCAGCAGAGTGCCAAGTTGAGGTATAGTTGCCCCTGTGGCATCCATGTGCGTAGATTTCCACCATTGCCATGTAGGGCATATCCCAGAAATTGCATGTGCAGAGGTCAGGAGCACAGCGTAATGCATGGGGCTGCTGCGTCTGTCTTGTCCGCCAACGGTAGCGGTATGCCATGCACTGAAACTCTCTTTGTTCTGTCTCCCCCCCCTTTTCCTGCTCTCCCTGTCCTTTTGTACATCAGCATCATCAGGCGGAGGTACAGTGGCACCGGAGCACGAGGGAGCTGCATCCCACATGGTCATGGAGGGCCACACCACAGACTCTGAATGCACCAGTGGGACGGAGGGCGAGGGGAGCTTCACGTCGGCCACCGGATCACCAACCAGCGACACGGACTCGTCCGCCGATGGGAGCTCCCCTGTGGTGGCGGCACCATCTGTGCGCCCCACTTCTACAGGTATAGCCGCCACCTCCCCTACCAGCACGGCCCTCCCAGCAGCCCCTCAGCGTTCGCCCCGTGCCCGGTCACCCAGGAGGGTGGGCATCACCTTCGCCCCAGGCACCTCAGGCCCTGTCCCTGTCACCCCTGCTGCCCTCAGTGAGGAGGCCATTGACCTCCTCAGGTCACTCACTGTTGGGCAATCTACCATTGTGAATGCCATCCAGGGTGTAGAACGAGAGTTGCAACACAGTAATGCATTCCTGGAGGGCATTCATTCTGGTCAGGCTGCCCTTCAGCGAAACCTGCAATCTCTGGCCTCAGCACTGATGGCAGCCATTGTCCCTGTGTCCAGCCTCCCCCCTCCAACTTCCTCCACCCAGACCCAATCCCCTGTACCCCAGCCCATCCCAAGCACACCTACAGACCAGCATGCACACAAGTCAACACACACAAGTAGCTCAAGCAAACATAGGCACCACACACACCACAGGCACTCACGCAAGCCTCACCCACATACGGACAAAGCAACATCCACTGTATCCACTGGGTCCCCCTCCTCCTATTCTCCCTCCTCCCTCCTAGTCTTGTCTACACACACACCTGCATGCACCACATCTACAGGCACCAGGACCCGCACCATGACACCCAGCACCACAAGCCGCTCACCTGCACTCACCACCTCCACTGCCATTTACACGTCCCCTGTGTCCCCTCCCAGTGTGTCTGTGACGCCCCCTCCCAAAGTACACAAACGCCGGCAATCACTCACCCAACATCCATCCACCTCACAACAGCCTCCACATACCTGCACCCAAAACACCTAAAGTGACACCTCCTACAACCACCTCCTCTTCCTCCACTCCCAGAGCCCCTCCAGCTACCCATCCCAGTGTTCGTCAGAAACTGTCCCTATGTCAAATTGACCTTTTTGCCCCCACCCCCCCACTCCAATTCATCAGTCCAGTCGTAGCGCCTCAGCCAAAAAGCCTCCAGTACCAGTGGTGCGTGTTCCAGGTTTTTGGAGTGCACCGTCCACAAGGGCAGGCAGTAGGACCCGGAGCCAAGGCACTGGCAGCCCACCCCCTGTAAAGGGTCTGAAATTGGAGAGTGGACGACGGGACTGTGTTAAGACTCCTGGTGGGACAACAAGTGACATGGGATCGAAGGCGATTGGTGAGTCAGCTGTAACTCCAAAAAAGGTGGGGAAGGTCCAGAGGAAGTCTGCCCAGCCTGTTGTGAGTGTCATGGCGGAGAAGTGCGCCATCATTTCCGGCAGTCCAGACACAACCGCCAGCACCGTCGTCACTGGTCCAGAAACCACCGCCGGAGTCACAGCCCAGGAAGGCCCAAGTATTGTTACTGGTCCAGAAACCACCGCCGGAGTCACAGCCCAGGAGGGCACAAGTATCATCACTGGTCCAGAAACCACCGCCGGAGTCACAGCCCAGGAGGGCCCAAGTATCGTTACTGGTCCAGAAACCACCGCCGGAGTCACAGCCCAGGAGGGCCCAAGTATTGTTACTGGTCCAGAAACCACCGCCGGAGTCACAGCCCAGGAGGGCACAAGTATCGTCACTGGTCAGGAGACCACCGCCGGAGTCACAGCCCAGGAGGGCACAAGTATCGTTACTGGTCCAGAAACCACCGCCGGAGTCACAGCCCAGGAGGGCACAAGTATTGTCACTGGTCAGGAGACCACCACCGGAGTCACAGCTCAGGAGGGCACAAGTATCGTCACTGGTCCAGAAACCACCGCCGGAGTCACAGCCCAGGAGGGCCCAAGTATTGTTACTGGTCCTGAAACCACCGCCGGAGTCACAGCCCAGGAGGGGCCAGGATGCCACAGCCCCGCTGGGCAATGATGGAACGTCATGCCACACACCAATGCCCATTGTAGGGATCGTCATGCCACACACCAATGCCCAGTGTAGAGATCGTCATGCCACACACCAATGTCCGTATCAGAACCGCCATGTCAAAGCACCGCTGAACAGGGCAAAGACCGCCATGTCAAAGCACCGCTGAACAGTCCAGAACCGCCATGTCAAAGCACCGCTGAACAGGGCATGCACCGTGTAGGAATGAATGGATCGCCACATCAGGCATCCTTATCCCATGTGCAGCTGGGACAGTCACAGGACAGGAACTTTCACGGGGAGACTCATCCAGTCTGGGCACCAGTCCCCCTTCAGAACCAGTGGAGACCTGCATCTACTTGAGAGACTGTGGCTTTGCACTCCCCAGGATGGCACAGTGGGCAAGCCACCCACTGTAGAGACTTGAGAGACTGTGGCTTTGCACTCCCCAGGATGGCACAGTGGGCAAACCACCCACTGTAGAGACTTGAGAGACTGTGGCTTTGCACTCCCCAGGATGGCACAGTGTGCAAGCCACCCACTGTAAAGACTTGAGAGACTGTGGCTTTGCACTCCCCAGGATGGCAGAGTGGGCAAACCACCCACTGTAGAGACTTGAGAGACTGTGGCTTTGCACTCCCCAGGATGGCACAGTGGGCAAGCCACCCACTGTAGAGACTTGAGAGACTGTGGCTTTGCACTCCCCAGGATACATCAATGGGCATGGAGCCCCGTTGTGGATCTGGCTTCGCATTCATGGGGCTGAGGTGACCCCCTTCCCTTCCCCCTGAGGTGCCTGTAGTGTTTCTCTCTGATGCCCCGGCAGTGTTCTCTCCGATTTTGGTCAGGTACTATTGTGGGCCTCGCCCAGGCATTTTTGGACTGTTGGTGCCCGGACATTGTTGTGTACATATCTGCACTACTTCTCGGATTGTATGTGTAAATAAGAGTGATTTAGAGATATATATCTGTATATTTTTGTATGACATGTATATTGGCACATTACAATGTTTGCCCGAATTTCGCATTGTCTTTGCATTCTTCCCGGGGGATTGTGGGTTGTTAATGTGATTTTTGTGACTGCATTGGTGTGTATGTTGTATAATGCTAGGGTGGGGTGGGGGTGTTTCGTGGGTGTCCCCCTGACTTTTGCCTCCCCCCTCTCCCGTGTCGTAGATGCAGTACTCACCGATATCTTCTGCGCCTACGTAGCTGTTGGTCGTAAAGGAGCAGAAAGACAAGGGCAGGGAGTATTTGTAATTCCGGCTCCATGGTGTCCTCGTTCCTCGTGGGATGTGTTCAGGTGAGCATTTTCCCTTTGCAGAAACTGTTTCCGCCGTGTTTTTATCCACGGTGAATCCGCCCCAGAAAACGTGGCGGATTGGCGGGTTGTAATAGTGTGGGCGGTACATTGTCTTCCACCTGTCTGTTGGCAGTAACCGCTGCGCTGCTTGTCTGTACCGCTGTGGCGGGCGGTGTGTTAAAGTGGCTGTCTTTGTTGGCGGTTTCCGCCAGGGTCGTAATTCAATTTTTTTGTCCGCCGGCCTGTTTGCGGTATTACCGCACCTTTAACACCGTCCGCCAGGGTTGTAATGACCACCTAAGTCTGCATGAATACACATTGAATTCCTTTGCAGGGAGTTAAGTGAAGCTTCCCTGCTGGACTCACTGTAAATTATGCTTTTCGGGCCATGCAACTGTTGCAATGTATGCTTTGGAAAAATCGCATATAGCTCCTAACATCCTGGACAAGTTTAATACCAAGGTCGATGAACCACTTAACCCTAAAGGACTTACAATTGCATTTATTGTCGCTAACAATGGCAGTAATATATTCAAAAGGCAGGGTCAATAGGCAGAGTCCTGTGTTTACAGCATTGCATAAACCTAATGTGCAGTGCTGTCTAAAAAAAAAAAAGGCATACTGAGCAACATACTGGTTGCCTGCAGAAAAATATGAGCTCATTTCAGTCTTTCATTCAAAGCCCTGAAACAGTTGAGGACCATTCAGCCCACTGATGAAATAGCTGGAAAAGCCCTCATACACAAGATCTCAACATGTTGGAAAATAACCTACAACATACTGCGATGCTTGTTTGAGCAGTACAAGTCTATCAAAAATGAAATATTTCAAATAGAGGGTGATGCAACTACTAAAACTATAACAAAGTGGTGCATAAATGGGTGCTACTGGAGTGCTTGATACAAATGCTACTCCTTGTGAGATTATGACACAGGAAGTCAGCAAGGATTCTAGTACATGAGCTAAGCAATCCTGTTGTGACATCTGCTAAAGAAACATTTGAAAAAGGTGTAACAAAGGTTCACCCTTGACAATGAAGGCGCTTCTTTGGTGTACAGCTTAGTCCTACGCTTGAACATCAATCAGAGACTGCAACAACAGATTGTGTCCTTCAAAGACTACATCTGTGCCACAATACTGGATGCATGTTATGAAAAAAGTGCTGGCCACCTTCAATCCTTTTTACTGAAATAGAAATCTTAGTTTAGAATACTAGGACTGTCAGTAAAGTGACTGATCAAGAAGAAGAAAGACTGCAAATTAGAGGCCAGGAAAAGAGTTCTGAAGTTCCACCTTCAACCTCCACAAAGGGAAGTCCTATTGGTTTCCTCTCTGAAGCAGCAGTCAAAACCAATACCAGCTACTCCAAAAGTAAAAATAGCAACTGCTTTATGTCCACTGCCAATCTCTGCAATGGGTTGGCTCCATTTAGATGGGTCCTAAGTCAAGTGCAGAGGCACAAGCAATACATACAAAGCATGTGGCAGCAAAAAGGTCAATTGAGGCAATAGTCTAAGACTATCTTGGTGACCCAACATAGGTGTACCTGGGTCAAGACACATTTGCCCATTTATTGTGGGAAGAGGGCACAGTGGCCAGAGTTCAGAAGGCTGGCAATAAAGTATCTTGCATGTCCAGTAACCATTCTATCTTTGGAACATGTTTTGAATGAAGTTGGTGCAGTTGTCACAGTCAGGCGGACCAGTCTCTTAATATAGAAAAACTGGTGACAATTAAAATTAACAAACACTTCATCCCAAAATATTATAGTGCTCTAGAAACAACCAAGGATGATGAGGATGATTGGGCGGACATCTCAAGTTTGGCCAGTGATGATATGATCCTTCAAATGACCCTCCTGGGTTTGATGATAAACTTTATATTCCAGATGAACACAAAGGATGTTATATATAGGAGGGCTGGTTAAGAAAAAGAATGAGTATTATTTATATTTGATCGAGTGGTTACACCACCTACTGTAAATAATAAACTGAAATGGAGAGGGCCAGAGCACATGCCATAGATAATGAATCAAGGATGACACAGCAATTATTAGGCCAGTGCTGGCTGTATGGTAGAGTTGCGAAACACAAATTCAACCTTCGGTTCAATCATAGACTTTGAAATGAACAAATGGTGATAGTGTGCTGCAATAGATAGTATTCATTTCCCAAAAAGAAGTTAATGGAAAAGAAGATTTCTCCCATTCCTATCCATTCCCTTTCTGGGCTGCCACTGAAGATTTAAATAACTTCCGTATATTGCGATTCGCTTTTAAAAACACAGACACGTTGGTTAATGTACACCACACTTTGACAGATAACTTACTTGTGCCAATGAGTAATACCAAATACATTGATTTATGTTGTGGTAGGGTCTGGTAAATTAATCTTGAAAATATAACGTACGGGGGATCATTCTGAATCCATGCTTGACTTTCACATTTTACTGTTATACACATACCTGAATTTTCCTTTTGTTAACTTAAGTTCATCATCTCTAGGTTTTTATGAGGCCACTCAATTTGTTTACCAAGACTAAACTAATCCTCAAATTCTTTTCATTTTCTTGTTCAGCAGCTCAGTTCTATCTCTTTTGGGTGAAATCTTAAAAGTATGTTGACAACAGCAAGAGGAAGGGCCAATGTCTATCGGCTCAGTTAAAAAAACAGAGTAGTTGCTTAAATAAAAGCTCTAATGAAATGGTTGACTTGTGTTCTGCTTGACTGGACAAAGAAAAATGTTAATTGATCCGCAGGTAGTCATCTGGGATTGGCAATACAAGGTTGTTTTCTTACCTCTTAGTTTATGGCACACAACTACACCAGCCTACTCTTGCTCTCTTTCTCCTAATGCACCATGATGCATATTTATTACCTTGAATCTCAAACATCAACATTTTATTTTTGCATTCCACAGGCCATCGCTTCCGTAAGAAGAATGTTCCATACCACTAAAACTTTGGGATTCAGCCTTGCACCCTAATGGACAATGCCAGAGATTGCAGATACCCCGTTCCTTTGCATGCAGTGTAATTTTTCCTAACTATAACTATTTTTGGAAGCATGTGGAACCTCCCTATTTTACATTTGTCAAGTATAGGTAACAAATTGATTAGATAACTTAGAAGTTTGGGGGAATGACTGTATGCAATTGGTAAGTGAACTGTCATCTTTCTTTCACATTAGATGTGATGTGCTCATTGAATTGTCTATCTCTCACCTTTTTCCAATTCCCCCTACTCACCATTCATGAAACCCCTAACACTCTTGCCCAAGGTTGTGTGTGATTGGTTGAAGTGTATTAAGTTCCATCAACCAATCTCATACTTGATGAGTTGGATGTGGTTGAAGTGACTCTTAGAGGAAGTGGTTACCAGAATTTACACATTTGCCCAACCCACCCCTCCTACCTAGGCATAAAAGGGACATCATAGGGCCAAGACTTAATTAGAACAATGTTACACAGTTTCTGCTTGATGGATCATACTGAAGTAGCCTTCTCCTGATTCCTGCCTTCTGAGACTTTAGGGCTTCATTAAGTTTACTTTAGTAAGTAGCTCAGCACTATTGAGCCTATTCACTCCTTTGTGGTATTCATAAAGGCACTTATGAGTAGTATCTATGACTACAGTGTCTCCACACTTGGGGTGGAATCTCTGCACTCAGGGTGGCACCTCCCCACCAGTGGTAGAGTCTCCCTACACAGGGTGCACCCTGCACATGGGTTGGATACTCTGTACATGGGGCAGAGATCACCACACATATACAGGAAATTGCATATAGGAAAGAACATTCAGTAAATGACAGAGAGACACTGACAGAGAAAAATACATATATGAAATAATGTGCAGGAAGAGGATGTTGACTAATTTATGATCATTCGGTGCCATCCTATTGTCAGAGAAGTATCCTTCTCTATCTTCTCCTCTGTGTATCTATCTTGGATCCAACATGGCAAAGGGTCTAGATGAGAAGGCAGCACAATCAGCAGTATTGGGGGTGGATGCAGAAAACCCAGTTGAGCAATGTAGCATATGTCCAAATCTGGCAGGAAATTGTGCTCTGCATGTGGAAGATAACTGTTGCACATGAACAAATATGTTACCATTTTCTTACCAAATATTATACATGTTTACATTTCATGTATATTTATCTCACGTAGGATGTTTTTTTACACTAAGGAAACAAAAACTGTTAAATATTGTGTTGCTTGACAACTGTAGGACTGATTTATAATGTTGCAAATGGGATACTCTATTACAAATGTGACGGCTATCCTGTCCCCCATATTACAAATGGCACTGGATAAAATGCACTCTATCATGATGGCCCCTATATCATTCACATTTGTGACAGAGTATCCCTTTGGGCCTGATTCACAAAGGTAAACTTACATGCTTGTGTAAGTTTACACCTTTTCGCTATTCACAAAACTGCAATTTAATATATTGTTTCCGACTAGATAGGACAGGCCCATCATTTTATTTTCAGAGTTCCTCGCTCTGACTGTGGAGTCCCAAAAATGTGTAGTATTATTGTTATAAATCAGGTCTCTTGTGTCATGTGATGATAGAATTTGTTCTGGAAACAAAATCATTCCCACATTTACTAGCTATATGTATTGCCGTTGTGTTGGAAATGCAAGGCAACACAAAGCCTTAACTGCCTGTTTGCAATGCCACACAGGGGCTATTTGCATCACATTGTATGGCAATGTGACAAAACATTATTTGGCAAACAGTACATATCACTCTCTTTCCACACCTTGCCTTATATCATGCCATGGGTGGACCGGGGTTGTTCCCATGCATCCATCATAATCCCAGAATAACATATATATCCATCTGCTTTGTCAGAAAATTGTTAATTATTTTCAAACTAGGCAGCAGGAAGTGACATATATTTATTTATTCACATTACTTATTGATTATATGTGTGATACATTCAGCATCACACTCACAAATCTTACCATCTTTCTACTTTTTTGTTGGGTGCAGGGGGGCTGGGCCGTGTCCAGCTCAGACGCAATCCTGGGCATGACACAGAGAACTCTAAGCTCCACGGTGCAAGAAGGCCAGCATTCTAACTACATTTCCTTAAGAGCTGAGGACATGGAATTAGCTCATATACTATATGAGTTTTTGTCAATTACAGGTCCTACAATGTAGAGTGAGTGGACCACTGTGAAATCCTCACTATCTGTCATCCCCATGTAACATCTGTTTGTAAGGACCAGCAAAAATGGGAAAATGAGCCACACAGCATGACAAAGTTTTTGCTTCAAACCTGTAAACTTCGATCTTGTTCACAAAGCAATCCCTCGCTCACTCATTGCATCAACATGCCCCATTGTGAAGGCTGTTGCAAAGAATGCTCAAGATGTCCATTCGGCCAATGGAAATCTCAAAACTGGAGAAACTTTTACTCCCCAGAGGCAAATGAGTCCTTAACCTCATAGCCATGATGGACTACATAAATTTGCAATAAATGTTTTACATGATATAGCTTTGTACTATTGATAAACAGCTGTCAATTACATACATTATTAAGGGGGCTTACAGAGTTGTCTCAGGATGGAATTAAGGACAGACTATTAAATGTCCACTAATCTTCATTGACAACAGACTGTGCAACCATACATAGGTCATAACCCAACTGGTAGCTCAAGAGAAAAAAGTGTTGACATGCTGGTAACACACCTGCATACCCTTTCCTCTGTTTAGGACAGCGCCCCAGTTACCAGGATTTTGACGTTGGTGAGGATTGCGAGGAATGCATAAGCCTTGATGTATTATAATATTGTACAAGACACAACAGGCTACTATTATCTTACACACAACTTCAGGGTAGTACAGCAACACACTCCTATACTGTCAAGACATCTGAATCATGACCTTTAGAGACCACAATTGCACTCTATGATTGCCTGTGTAAGAATGTGTGCCCTATTGTGCCTCCACTAAGAAACAGTGGTCACACATCTGCACGATGTGAGGAGAGGAGGAGAGAGTGCATACGCTGCATCACCTCAAGGGTAAAATAACAAAACATTGTAAACAGCCTTCTTTCATCTGCATAGTACATTATGTATGAAAATCTACATGCAGTGCCTGGTAAGATCATGCATGGCAATTAAGGGGGTCATTCTGACCTCGGCGGTAAAAGGCGCCTACCGCCGGTCAGAAATCCTCCATAATCCCGCCGCGGTCGCGGAAACCCGCCACGGTCATTCTGACCCGCAGAAGGCAAACCTCCGAAAATCCGACCGCCACAACAGACCGCCAGACCAGCGGTCGGCGGAAAGGTGGAGGTGACCAAACCTCCACCGTCACGCCAACAGAAATACGCCCATCCCATTATGACCCACGAATCCACGCGGCGGTCATTCAAACGCGGTATTCCATTGGCGGGACACACCGCCGCGGTCAGAATACACACAAACGAACAAAACTCAGCCACATTGGACGATTTGAATCCCACACACCTGATACACATACACACACCACTCCCACACACACAATACAATATAAAACACACACCCACATCACCCACAAACCCCTACGCTAAAAAATTCGTCAAGAAGGCAAGAGCGAGACACCAGCATCCAAAAAATAACAGCCACAGCCACTCAACACCATCACCCACACACTATCCACACACAAAACAACACACACCACCACACTCAACTCACTTAAATACACATACTCCACCCCACACATCATACACACCACCCCATGGCACCCCAAAGACAACCCCGCTTCACAGACGAAGAACTCAGGGTCATGGTGGAGGAAATCGTTCGGGTAGAGCCCCAGCTGTTCGGCACGCAGATACAATACACCAGCATTGCCCGGAGGACGGAGCTATGGCAGAGGATTGTCGACAGGGTCAACGCAGTGGGACAGCACCCCAGAAATCGGGAAGACATCAGGAAGCGATGGAACGACCTACGGGGGAAGGTGCGTTCCATGGTATCCAGGCACAACATCGCCGTGCAGAAGACTGGCGGAGGACCCCCACCTCAACCCCCACAATTCACATCATGGGAGGAGGAAGTCTTGAACATCCTGCATCCTGACGGCCTCGCAGGAGTCGGCGGAGGAATGGATACTGGTAAGTTGAAGCTTCAATGCTGCTTCCCCCCCACCTGCATGCCAAATCAGACCCCAAACCTCACCCCCATCCTCGAACCCCACCCTCACCCCCACCCCCATCGTCACCCCCACCCTCACCCCCACCACCATCCTCACCCCCACCACCATCCTCACCCCCACCCCCAGCACACCTATTCCCCGCCAATGTCTCACCATCACAACCCACACATCCCAAAACCTAGGCCTGCATGTGTCCACTAAGCATGGACACCCATCACCAAAGCATGCCCAATGCATATACACATCCCCCCCACAAGCCACCCTCACCAAAGCCCCCACACACGAATGCCAGCACTTGGGGACACGAGAACCCACAGATACACCCATATGCCACACATTGAAACTATAACCATACCTCTATACCCCTGCAGGACCCGACCGTCAACACACCGCGGCGGAGGGGCCAGAATTCTCCACACCCCCCACCCAAGAGGCCGTCAGCGATGACAGCAGCTCTGTCGACCTGGACACCGATGACCAGCCCGGACCATCGGGGACCTCTGGACAGTCGGTTCCCCTCACACAGGCCCAGGCCACTACAGACCCAAACCCCTCTGGGAACACCAGCACAGCTCCCACCCAGCGGGCCCATGCCTCTGTCTCCAGGGCGCGTCAATCTGCAGTGTGTCTACCACTACAGGGCACCCAGGATAACCCACCACCCCAACAACAACAGGGACCTGGGGGCAGTGGTAGTGGGCACACCGGCCAGGGGGCAGAGGCCCAGGGAAACAGGGGAACTCGGAGGGCAGCTGTGCGACGGGGGGGGAGGAGAGGCCCAGGGAACCCACTCTCCACGAGGTCCTCACCACCATCATGGGAGCATACAACCGCTCCCAGGAGACGATGGCGACGGTACTGGCCCGGTTCCAGGAGATCCAGGTGCTGCAGGAGGAACACTATCGGGGGTACAGGGAGGACATCAGAGCCATCAACACCACCCTGGTTACCATGGTAGGGCTGCTGCAGGACCTCGTCAACAACAGGGCGGACACTGAACAACACCCAAGGGCCCCTGCCACTAGCCTGGACCAAGAACAGCCAACCACCTCCGCCGGCGCTAGTGGACAGGAGGCCCCCGCACAGCAGCAGCCCACCAGACCCCCACCTCCTGCAGGAGAAGAACCACCCCGCAAGAGGGCCCTGAGATCTCGCAAGAAGACAGAGTAGGATGTCAAGACCCCCGCCAGCAATGGATACCACCTGATGTCATCCCACTGTCCCACATAGTCACCCTGTCCATCCTTGAACTGCCCATGCTCCATCTCTCCACAGGCCTCTGGACAATGCACCTGTGTGACTGTTACTCTGGACTCTGCCATGGACATTCCTTCACCATAGCCCCCACCCACTTGAAACCACCCATCCCATTTTGAGCACTTAAATAAACACCTATTTTGCACCAAAATATCTGGAGTCTGGCTGTGATTTCAATAGATTGTAATTGACATGACAGTGCAAATATGTCCTTGTACATGGTGAAGTCAACAAACAGCTGCCACAAAGCTGTAGTCCATGGGGAAACGAAGCACAGGACTCGTAGTGGAGACCCCAGATCTGAAATAGGGAGGGAAAAGCCAAAACTCAGTCATCATACACTGGGGCAAATAGACAGGCAGCAGAGATGCTGGAGAGTAGTTAACATTTACTAAATTATCTTTGAAATGTTACCTGTGTCCTATTGGAAGTACTGTTCAATGATTCTGTCCCTGTTGTCTGTTTCAGCCCCGTCGTCTTCCTCCTCGTCACTCTCCTCAGGTTCCACCGCTGCCACAACACCACCGTCTCGACCATCCTCCTGCAGGAAAGGCACCTGGCGGCGCAAAGCCAGGTTGTGAAGCATGCAGCAGGCCACGATGATGTGACACACCTTCTTAGGTGAGTACATTAGGGATCCACCTGTCATATGCAGGCACCGAAACCTGGCCTTTAGGAGGCCAAAGGTGCGTTAGATCACCCTCCTAGTACGCCCATGGGCCTCATTGTACCGTTCCTCTGCCCTGGTCCGGGGATTCCTTACTGGGGTCAGTAGCCACGACAGGTTGGGGTACCCAGAGTCCCCCACTAGCCATACACGGTGTCTCTGTAGCTGTTCCATCACGTAAGGGATGCTGCTATTCCTGAGGATGTAGGCGTCATGCACTGACCCTGGGAATTTGGCATTTACATGCGAGATGTACTGGTCAGCCAAACACACCACCTGGATGTTCATTGAATGGTAATTTTTTCTGTTCCTGTACACCTGCTCCCTGTCTCTTGGGGGAACCAAAGCCACATGGGTCCCATCAATGGCACCAATTACGTTGGGAATATGTCCAAGGGCGTAGAAATCACCCTTCACTGTAGCCAATTCGCCCACCTCAGGGAAAATGATGTAGTTCCTCACGGATTTCATCAGGGCAGACAACACTCTGGATAACACCTTCGAAAACATGGGCTGAGACATCCCAGAAGCAATTCCCACGGTTGTCTGAAATGACCCACTTGCCAAGAAATGGAGTACTGACATGACCTGCACCAGAGGGGGAATCCCTGTGGGTTGGCGGATGGGGGACATCAGGTCGGGCTCCAGCTGGGCACACAGTTCATGGATAGTGGCACGGTTAAGACGGTAGGTCAGGATAATGTGGCGTTCTTCCATAGTCGACAGGTCCACCAGCGGTCGGTACACGGGAGGATTCATCCGTCTCCTCGCCCAACCCAGCGGACGGTGCCTAGGAAGGACAACATGGAGCACACAGTCAAGCAACCCACAGGTACGTACTCACAGCTAGCACAGTATACGATTCTCTATGCAGTGAATGGCGTGTCTGAGTGGCTATGCAAGGCCTAGGCCTGTGTGACGCAGTTGAAATTGAGCCATGTGGGCCCTGGAAATGGCGGCTGCCTGACCTGTGAAGTGTGACAATGGGATGTGAGGTCAATGCGCTGGCGTGGCACA
This sequence comes from Pleurodeles waltl, assembly GCF_031143425.1. Taxonomy (NCBI): domain Eukaryota; kingdom Metazoa; phylum Chordata; class Amphibia; order Caudata; family Salamandridae; genus Pleurodeles; species Pleurodeles waltl. The sequence goes on from NC_090451.1 coordinate 584,136,161, forward strand.
CCGCGGCGGGCGGCGGGCGAAGACCGCGGCGCGAAGCCGCATTGGTTAACATTGAAGCCTATGGGTTTCAGGAGCCAATGGCGAAGGGCGCCGGCGGTGGCGGGACGCACCGCCGCGGTACGCACCGCCGCGGACGTGACCGCCATTTTCTATCTACTTATCCACATGCGACTTGAACTTTCACAGGAGAGGACCTATACTGCAAGTGTTGCTGTGACCTCGGTCTGGAAGGGACAATGGCTGCTGCGCCTGGGGAAAGGGCCCCTGCCTTCACTGGAGAGGAGTTGGAGAAACTTGTGGATGGGGTCCTCCCCCAGTATGCGCTACTCTACGGTCCTCCAGACCAACAAGTGAGTTTAATTCAATATGGATTTGGGGCCACTGGCTGGCTTGGGGGCCTGGCGGGGGGCCTGGCGGGGATGGGGGGCATGTTGGGCCTGGCGGGGGCATGGCGGGGGGCCTGGCGGGGATGGGGGGCATGTTGGGCCTGGCGGGGGGCCTGGCGGGGATGGGGGGCATGTTGGGCCTGGCGGGGGGCATGGCGGGGGGCCTGGCGGGGATGGGGGGCATGTTGGGCCTGGCGGGGGGCATGGCGGGGGGCCTGGCGGGGATGGGGGGCATGTTGGGCCTGGCGGGGGGCCTGGCGGGGATGGGGGGCATGTTGGGCCTGGCGGGGGGCATGGCGGGGGGCCTGGCGGGGATGGGGGGCATGTTGGGCCTGGCGGGGGGCCTGGCGGGGATGGGGGGCGTTGGGCCACTGGAAAGGAAAATGCAGAGAAACTTGAACGTGGTATTTCTCCCTCCCTGTACGTGTCACATAGGTCCGCGCCCATGAGAAGATCGGGATTTGGCGTGCCATCGCCAAGGAAGTCCGGGCCCTGGGGGTCCACCATCGACGGGGCACCCACTGCCGCAAGAGGTGGGAGGACATCCGCCGCGGGACCAAGAAGACCGCCGAGTCTCTGCTGGGGATGGCCTCCCAACGTAGGCGGGGTGCCTGCCGTCAACTGAGCCCCCTGATGTTCCGGATCCTGGCGGTGGCCTACCCTGAATTGGATGGGCGCGTGAGGGCAGCACAGCAGACACAAGGGGGTGAGTACAAGCATTATCTACTCTGTTGTCGCGCAGTGGAGGTGTCTGGGTGGGGGAGGAGGGCTGGGGGTCCCCCTAGGCCAGGGCGATATCTGTAGGCTGGGCACCCCCGTAAGCCCCTGTGTCCCCAGCCACCACCCTCAGTAGTTTGTCAGTACAGCCATCCCTGGGCCGTGTCATCCATGGGTGCAGTTGTCAACTCTAGGCGTGTAGGGCATGTTCCACGGAATGCGTAGCGTACCCCAAGTGCGCAACTTAGTGCAGGGGGCATCTGTGTCTGTCATGTCCGCTAACTGTACCGGAGATCCATGTACTCAATATCCCTTTATTTCTCTCTCCCCCCCCCTTTTTGTTTGTCTTTCTGTGCTTGTGTGCATCAGCATCATCAGGCGGAGGAGAAGTGGCATCGGGGCAGGAGGGAGCTGCATCTCACATGGCCCAGGAGGGCCATGCCACAGAGTCAGACTGGACCAGTGAGACGGAGGGCGAGGGGAGCTCCACGACGGGGACGACTGGACCCTGCAGCGACACGGACACGTCCTCGGAAGGGGGCTCCCTTGCGGGGGTGGCACCATCCGTGCCCCCCGCCATTACAGGTACAGCCGCCACCCAGCGCACCATCTCCGCCCTCCCAGCAGCCCCTCAGCGTTCGCCCCGTGCCCGCTCTGCCAGGAAGCCGGGCATCTCCTTCGCCCCAGGCACCTGAGGCCCTGCCCCTGTTACCCCCGCTGCCCTCAGTGAGGAGGTCATTGACCTCCTCCGAACGCTCATTGTTGGGCAGACTACCCTTTTGAATGCCATCCAGGGGGTGGAGAGGGAGGTTCATCGCAGCAATGCGTACCTGGAGGGCATTCATTCGGGTCAGGCTGCCCATCAGCGATCGTTCCAGGCTCTGGCCTCAGCACTGACGGCAGCCATTGTCCCTGTATCCTGCCTGCCTCTACTAACTCCCTCCTCCCAGTCTCCTGTTCCTCTGCCTGTCCCACCCACACCATCAGACCAGCCTGCACACACCTCAACACCCAAGAGAACCTCATCCAAACATAAGCACCACAGATCACGCAGACATTCACACACGCAACATTCCGATGCAGACATGCCAACAGTCACTACCACCTCTGTGACCCCCACCTCCTCGTCTCCCTCCTCCCTCCCTGTGACGTCTACACTCACACCTCCATTCACCTCACCATCAGCCAGTGTTTCCATCACCAGCACACCCTCCACTCCAGTCCGCACACGTGCAGTCACCACCCCCACTGCCATTTACACGTCCCCTGTGTCCTCTCCCACTGTGTCTGTCACCCCCTCTTCCACACCACACAAACGCAGCCACCCACCCACCCAACAGCCATCCACCTCACGACAGCCTATCCCTCCTGCACCTGCACCCAAAGACAGCAAACGTGACTCACCTACAACCACATCCTCTCCCTCCACTCCCATTCCCACTGTACCTACCACTCTCCATTGTCCCAAGAAGCTCTTCCTCGCCACTACTAACTTCTTTCCTGACCCTGAGCCCCCCCCTCCTTCTCGTCGGGGTAAGAAGAGCACCTCAGCCACCACCAGCCCTGCAGCCCCCTTGACAAGGGTGCAGGGGTATTGGAGCCCGCCAGCCCGCATGTCTGGATCTTCGCCCAGCAGCAAGGGGACAGCCAGCCCACCCCCTGGGAAGAGGAGCAGAAGGCGGAAGGGTCGCCGCAGGAGCCCGCCTTCTACATCCCCCCCGGACACCACCCAGAGACAGTCACCAGCCACAGCTCCAAAGGGAGGAAAGGGCCACAGGCCCACGACTAAGGAGGGCAAGGGCAGCAAGTCGGAGAGGTCAGGCAGCAGGCCTGCTGCCCAGGAGGAGCCCACAACCCCCATAGCCGCTGCCCCGGGAGGAACCGGCACAGCTGCCCCGGGAGAGCCCACCACCCCCATAGCCGCTGCCCAGGGAGGACCCAGCCCAGCTGGCCAGGAGGGCCCCACCACCCACCGCCCAGGTGGGCAGTGAAGGAGCACCATCCCCGCTGCCCAGGAGGGCACCACCAGGCAATTAGCAGTTGGCCATAGACCGTCCGCCGTCTCAAGAACCGCTGAACTGGGCCCTTCAGGGCAAGGACCGCTGAACTGGGCCCCGCCGTCTCAAGAACCGCTGAACTGGGCCCCGCCGTCTCACGCACCGCTGAACTGGGCCCCGCCGTCTCAAGAACCGCTGAACTGGGCCCTTCAAGGCAAGGAGCGCTGAACTGGGCCCCGCCGTCTCAAGAACCGCTGAACTGGGCCCTTCAGGGCAAGAACCGCTGAACTGGGCCCCGCCGTCTCAAGAACCGCTGAACTGGGCCCCGCCGTCTCACGCACCGCTCCGCTGGGCCCCGCCGTCTCAAGAACCGCTGAACTGGGCCCTTCAAGGCAAGGAGCGCTGAACTGGGCCCCGCCGTCTCAAGAACCGCTGAACTGGGCCCTTCAGGGCAAGAACCGCTAAACTGGGCCCCGCCGTCTCAAGAACCGCTGAACTGGGCCCCGCCGTCTCACGCACCGCTCCGCTGGGCCCCGCCGTCTCAAGAACCGCTGAACTGGGCCCTTCAAGGCAAGGAGCGCTGAACTGGGCCCCGCCGTCTCAAGCACCGCTCCGCTGGGCCCCGCCGTCTCACGCACCGCTCCGCTGGGCCCCGCCGTCTCAAGAACCGCTGAACTGGGCCCTTCAAGGCAAGGAGCGCTGAACTGGGACCCGCCGTCTCAAGAACCGCTGAACTGGGCCCTTCAAGGCAAGGAGCGCTGAACTGGGCCCCGCCGTCTCAAGAACCGCTGAACTGGGCCCTTCAGGGCAAGGACCGCTGAACTGGGCCCTACAAGGCAAGGAGCGCTAAACTGGGCCCTTCAAGGCAAGGAGCGCTGAACTGGGCCCCGCCGTCTCAAGAACCGCTGAACTGGGCCCTTCAGGGCAAGAACCGCTGGCCCTTTGGCAGACGTGGCAGGGCAGGATCTATCTCGGGCAGGGCTGCAGGATGTCCTCTGGCCAACTTGCCTCCTCCAGTGGCAGTGGGGTCTGTTATGGACTGTATGGACTGTGGCTTTGCTCTCCCCAGGATGGCCCAGTGGGCAGGCCACCCACTGTATGGACTGTATGGACTGTGGCTTTGCTCTCCCCAGGATGGCCCAGTGGGCAGGCCACCCACTGTATGGACTGTATGGACTGTGGCTTTGCTCTCCCCAGGATGGCCCAGTGGGCAGGCCACCCACTGTATGGACTGTATGGACTGTGGCTTTGCTCTCCCCAGGATGGCCCAGTGGGCAGGCCACCCACTGTATGGACTGTATGGACTGTGGCTTTGCTCTCCCCAGGATGGCCCAGTGGGCAGGCCACCCACTGTATGGACTGTTTGGACTGTGGCTTTGCTCTCCCCAGGATGGGCCAGTGGTCATGGAGTCCCCTCGTGGATCTGGCGTCGTGTACTCAAGTGGCTGAGGTGCCCCCCCTTCCCTTCCCCCTGAGGTGCCTGTCCTATTTTCTTTCTGATGCCCCTGCAGTGTTCTCTCCGTGGAGTTCTTGTCGTGGGACTGGGCCTTGCCCCTTTGCACAGGACCCCTGTGATCCACGGACAGTGGTTGGACTACATTTAGTAGCTGTATATATTTTGTACATAGTTTATTTATTTATTGGGATTACTGGTGTCCATATTTCAATATATCTGCCCGTTTATGATCTCTTCTTTTGGTCTTTGCATTATTTCGGAGGGGGGTGGTTTGTGGGTTGTGACAGTGATCTGTGGGAATGCATTGATGTGTGTGTTGTAGTGGGTGTGGGTGGGTGGGTGTGTGCCGGTAATCTTTTCCCTCCCCTGTGTCGTAGGTGCAGTACTCACCGATGTCTTCCGCGCCGCCGGGCGTGCTCCTGGTATATGAGCAGGAATAGGAGTGCGGGGATGACCTGCAACTCTGGCTCCATACTGCCGGAATCTCGCGTGGAGTGCGTAGAGGTGAGCGTTTTCCCGTTCGTAGTCTGTTTCCGCCGTGTTCTTATCGGCGGTGCTCCCGCCCCGGAAAAGGTGGCAGATTGGTGGGTCGTAATAGGGTGGGCGGTACATTGTCTGCCGCCGGGCTGTTGGCGGGAACCGCCACGCTGTTTGTTTGTACCGCTGTGGCGGTCGGAGTGTTAAGTTGGCGGGCTGTGTTGGCGGTTCCCGCCAGGGTCAGAATTGCATATTTTAGACCGCCGGCCTGTTGGCGGCTTGGCCGCCGCTTTATCACCGACCGCCAGGGTCAGAATGAGGGCCTAAGTGTTAGTCATGTGGTATGGTTATGGAAAATTAATCAACGTTAAGGCATTTTAGGCCTGTATGGTGCTTGAATACTTACCTAGAGCCACATGTTCCCAAGTTCTCCTGCTGCCAAGCAGCATGAAATAGATGATTTGTAGAAAATGAAGCAGTTTTATGTACTGTCAGGGAATGCAGCATGCATATTGGTAAAGCAGTAACTGGCATCACACATAACCTGCAAGTTGATGGACTGACAGGTATGTCTATTGTGGAAGATGCAGGTTGTGTGGTGAGGTGGGTGAGGTGCCACATGAGTACAATCACTTACACTTAGCACATGGGAGAAGAGGGACATGAGATAGAAATCCCTTGCAGCCCTTCCTGCCAGTGTGCATAGGTAGAGATGCACCCTCCCAATTATGCATCTCAGAACCTGATAAAGCATTGAGAGAGGACAGGCTAGGCTGAGAAATACCAACAATGTCACCAGACACCCTCTATAAGGATCCAGTTGCAAGGAAATGTAGGGCTACTGAGATCTTCACATAGGCTGAGTAGCCTTGGAGCGACATGTATCAGAATCAAGATCCTGTTCCCACTCAGACTCCATGTCCAAAGAAACATTATTAGTTGTTGTCTCAGTCTTGAACTGTCCACCTATTCTGAGTTTTATTTTAGTCTAGTTTCCTGTGATGCATATTAAGACTGCGTTGGCTAGTTCACCTCACCATCATCGTTTGCAATAAGAAGAACCTTATTTTTATGATGTCTCCCCTGTTAATGCCGGATCAACTCCACCAGCATGGAGACGACCCATTGGAAGTGAGGTATGGATAAAATGTGAGAGCTAGCAGACATGCTTAATCTATAGAAGTAAGTAGTCCTCTCGATGGGGGGATTGTTTTTTGGTATCTTTTGACAGACCTCTTTAGCAGTCACTAGTTGCAGAGGGTGGGACAAGGGCAGTGAGTAAGTACCATACAACTATTACTGATGGGAGGATGGGTGCAGTGGAGCCTAGCCAAGGTATAAAGGGTGAGAGGCTTGTGTAACAGGCAGTTTTGTGTTTTGGCCTTGAGATGTGCACTGTATGAGAATTGCTTTGCAATGGGACAGGTATAGAGGATAGCCTATCTTCACTTCATTACTAGTGCTTCCTATTAAATAAACATTGATGTTGCACTAACAAGTAATGCAAAGTCAGATACTCAAGTAAAAAAGCAACCCAGTTATTAATAAAAAATAAACTCCCACCTCTCTTCCCACGACTGACCCACCCTCTCATGCAAGAAACCGAAATACATAAAAAAACAAGTACCAAGTCCCCATTCCCTATTAGTTCTTATCACCTTCTCCTCCTACAACAGGCCTATTCCACACCCTTAAAAACAACACCCTAAACTCTCTAAAGGTCCAACTAAACTATCCTATCCCCAACTGTTCATGTGCTCACCTCCCACAAGAACAGTCCTACCCACTCTCACAATTTTCTCCTTTTTTCGGGAAGCACAGTGGAGAGGTTGTCTCTCCCCTGGGAGTAAGCTTCTGAAACAGGTTCTTGGGCAGGAGTAGCTAGATGATCCTAAGAAAGAAAGAAAAAGCATGAATTTTAATTCTCAACCCATACACGTTTTATATACAGTTGTACAGTTTCAGCATATTGCCGGTGACCTAACGTCATTGGATTTTTTGGGAGTGGAGATTCTTGGTCACAGCCTGTTGGAATTTGCCCTTTTTGCAGGGTCATCCCCAGTCTTTTTGCTTCATTCCTCCTATTTCTTCTGACCTGTTTTTGTTGGCTTTAGAACTCTGAGCACTTTATCACTGCTAATCAGTGCTAAAGTGCATATACTCTCTGTGTAAATTGTATGGTTGATTGGTTTATCCATGATTGGCATATTTAATTTACTAGTAAGTCCCTTGTAAAGTAAATCTAGAGGTGCCCAGGGCATGTAGATCAAATGCTAATAGTGGGCCTGCAGCACTGGTTGTGCCACCCGCATTAGTAGCTCTGTAAAAATGTCTCAGACCTGCAACTGAAGTGTCTGTGTGTGCAGTTTTAAACTGCCAAGTCGACTTGGAAAGTGTACCCACTTGCCAGGCCTAAACCTTCCCTTTTCTTACATGTAAGACACCCCTAAGGTATGCCCTAGGTAGCCCCCAGGGCAGGGTGCAGTGTATGGTTAAGGTGGGACATGTAGTAATGTGTTTTATATGTCCTAACAGTGAAATACTGCTAAATTAGTTTTTCACTGTTGCAAGGCCTATCCCTCTCATAGGTTAACATGGGGGTTACCTTTAAATGTGATTAAAGTGTAGATTCCCTTTGGGAGTGGATAGACGTGGAGTTTGGGGTCTCTGAACTCACAATTTAAAAATACACTTTTAGTAAAGTTGATTTTGAGATTGTGTGTTTGAAAATGCCACTTTTAGAAGGTGGGGATTGTCTTGCTTAAACCATTTCTGTGCCTCTGCCTGTTTGTGGAGTCCCTGTCTGGGTCAGTTTGACAGTTGGGCTGGTTGTACCTCTCACTAGACAGTGACCGAAGGGAGCTGGGGTGTAGTCTTCATTTCCTGATGAGCCATCTGTGCTGGAGGGAGGGGAGGAGTGGTCACTCACACCTGAAAGGGCTTGATTTACAGCGTGCCTCCTGTTATTTGAAGTCTCAGGGAAAGCAAAGACTTCTCTCTACTAGCACCTGGAGCCTCTGCTGACACTCCTACTCTGCCAAGTGGTGCCCATCCAGGGATCCTGAGAAGAGAAGCTGGCCGCCCAAGAGTGAGAAATCCACGCACCGACCGCCATGCGGGGAAAAGATCGACGCGACACCGATCTGCGTCTGGAAAATCGACATGCCGCCGGCTTCGCGGCTGAAAATCGACTCTCGTCTGTAACGCGACTGGAAGATCGTCACCCCCGCTTTTGAGAAACGACGCGCAGTTACGATGGCGGTGGCTGATGAGATTGCAACCAGCGCTGCGTGATTTTCAGATCATCGTGCGGCTGGATTTCTGACGCAAACTCCGCTGGGTGTGTAAAAACGACACACGGCCTGCCCCGACCCGAGAGTGTTGACCGGATCGACGCATCGCTCTCCTGCGAGGAGAAGAAACGAAACACACCAACCCAACTGAAGGAGAAACGATACAAGGTCTTGCTCGTGAGTGATATCGACTCATCACAAGCTCTTGTTTGATGCACACTCACCCGTGCGGGGTTATTTTTTTGCACCCAAGGTACAGTTTCACACTAACAGCATTAGCGTTGTGTCTAAAATTACATGAAGACTCTTCTTGGGTTTTAATTGATAACTTGACTTGTGTATTGTGGATTTGTGTCGTATTGGTCTTGTTTTGTTTAGATAAATATTTTATATTTTTCAAAATCTGTGTTGTGTCATTTTGTAGTGTTTTCAGTATGTTACTGTGTGTGTTGGTACAAATACTTTACACCTAGCACTCTGAAGCTAAGCTTGCCTGCTCATGCCGACATACAAGGGTGTTAGCAGTGGGTTAGCTGAGGGTGATTCTCTTTTACCCTGACTAGAGTGAGGGTCCTTGCGTGGACAGGGGTAACCTGACTGCCAACCAAAGACCCCATTTCTAACACAGCCTTGGGCTAAGATTTTTCCCATACACACATCACATAATGCAGTAACAATATGTGGGATAAAGGAATCCATGACCACCAGCATAGTCAAAAATAGATTTGTTTTTATGAAAATCATGAAAAAGTGAAGTGATTTGAAGAGGTGACATTTGGAAGCAACACACACTTTAATATGTAGTACTGTTAATGAGTGAATTAGCTGCCAAAGATAATATATATTGCCATTGAGATGGCACATTAAATGTATGCTGCACATTTTACTTGAGTATGTGCATTAGTAATGGAGCCATCCTGACACAGCAGCATATTTTCTTTGGGACATCTAATGGTATGTCATCATAAATTCCAATGGCCATACCTCCTCCCGAGTTCCACATTGAGTCACACACTACACCTTCCACTCCAAATAATGTTCCATAAAATGTTTTGCTTTGGCAATGGCGCAAGAAAGTATAGGGTAAGGTTGTAGGAGGCTGGACTGGCTTGTAGTGAGTACCAAGGGGTACTTGCACCTTGCACCAGGCCGAGTTATCCCTTATTAGTGTATAGGGTGTCTAGCAGCTTAGGCTGATAGATAATGGTAGCTTAGCAGAGCAGCTTAGGCTGAACTAGGAGACGTGTGAAGCTACTACAGTACCACTTAGTGTCATATGCACAATATCATAAGAAAACACAATACACAGTTATACTAAAAATAAAGGTACTTTATTTTTATGACAATATGCCAAAGTATCTTAGAGTGTACCCTCAGTGAGAGGATAGGAAATATACACAAGTTATGTGTACACAATACCAAAAATATGCAGTATAGTCTTAGAAAACAGTGCAAACAATGTTTAGTTACAATAGGATGCAATGGGGAAACATAGGGATAGGGGCAACACAAACCATATACTCCAAAAGTGGAATGCAAACCACGAATGGACCCCAAACCTATGTGACCTTGTAGAGGGTCGCTGGGACTATTAGAAAATAGTGAGAGTTAGAAAAATAACCCTCCCCAAGACCCTGAAAAGTGAGTGCAAAGTGCACTAAAGTTCCCCTAAGGACAAAGAAGTCGTGTTAGAGGAATAATGCAGGAAAGACACAAACCAACAATGCAACAACGCTGGATTTCCAATCTGGGGTACCTGTGGAACAAGGGGACCAAGTCCAAAAGTCACAAGCAAGTCGGAGATGGGCAGATGCCCAGGAAATGCCAGCTGTGGGTGCAAAGAAGCTTCTACTAGACAGAAGAAGCTGCGGTTTATGCAGGAACGCAAAGGGCTAGAGACTTCCCCTTTGGAGGACGGATCCCCCTCGCCTTGTAGAGTCGTGCAGAAGTAATTTCCCGCCGTAAGATCTCCAACAAGCCTTGCTAGCTGCAAATTGTGCAGTTGGCGTTTTTGGACGCTGCTGTGGCCCAGGAGGGACCAGGAGGTCGCAAATTGGACCAGGAGAGAGAGGTGACGTCGAGCAAGACAAGAAGCCCTCTCAGCAGCAGGTAGCAACCGGAGAAGTGCCGGAAACAGGCACTACAAGGATGCGTGAAACGGTGCTCACCCGAAGTTACACAAAGGAGTCCCACGTCGCCGGAGACCAACTTAGAAAGTCGTGCAATGCAGGTTAGAGTGCCGTGGACCCAGGCTTGGCTGTGCACAAAGGATTTCCGCCGGAAGTGCACAGGGGCCGGAGTAGCTGCAAAAGTCGCGGTTCCCAGCAATGCAGTCTAGCGAGGTGAGGCAAGGACTTACCTCCACCAAACTTGGACTGAAGAGTCACTGGACTGTGGGGGCCACTTGGACAGAGTTGCTGGATTCGAGGGACCTCGCTTGTCTTGCTGAGAGGAGACCCAAGGGACCGGTAATGCAGCTTTTTGGTGCCTGCGGTTGCAGGGGGAAGATTCCGCCGACCCACGGGAGATTTCTTCGGAGCTTCTAGTGCAGAGAGGAGGCAGACTACCCCCAGAGCATGCACCACCAGGAAAACAGTCGAGAAGGCGGCAGGATCAGCGTTACAGAGTTGCAGTAGTCGTCTTTGCTACTATGTTGCAGGTTTGCAGGCTTCCAGCGTGGTCAGCAGTCGATTCCTTGGCAGAAGGTGAAGAGAGAGATGCAGAGGAACTCGGATGAGCTCTTGCATTCGTTATCTAAAGTTTCCCCAGAGACAGAGACCCTAAATAGCCAGAAAAGAGGGTTTGGCTACCTAGGAGAGAGGATAGGCTAGCAACACCTGAAGGAGCCTATCAGAAGGAGTCTCTGACGTCACCTGGTGGCACTGGCCACTCAGAGCAGTCCAGTGTGCCAGCAGCACCTCTGTTTCCAAGATGGCAGAGGTCTGGAGCACACTGGAGGAGCTCTGGACACCTCCAAGGGGAGGTGCAGGTCAGGGGAGTGGTCACTCCCCTTTCCTTTGTCCAGTTTCGCGCCAGAGCAGGGCTAAGGGGTCCCCTGAACCGGTGTAGACTGGCTTATGCAGAATTGGGCACATCTGTGCCCAAGAAAGCATTTCCAGAGGCTGGGGGAGGCTACTCCTCCCTTGCCTTCACACCATTTTCCAAAGGGAGAGGGTGTAACACCCTCTCTCAGAGGAAGTCCTTTGTTCTGCCATCCTGGGCCAGGCCTGGCTGGACCCCAGGAGGGCAGATGCCTGTCTGAGGGGTTGGCAGCAGCAGCAGCTGCAGTGAAACCCCAGGAAGGGCAGTTTGGCAGTACCAGGGTCTGTGCTACAGACCACTGGGATCATGGGATTGTGCCAACTATGCCAGGATGACATAGAGGGGGCAATTCCATGATCATAGACATGTTACATGGCCATATTCGGAGTTACCAATGTGAAGCCACATATAGGTAGTGACCTATATGTAGTGCATCCGTGTAATGGTGTCCCCGCACTCACAAAGTCCGGGGAATTGGCCCTGAACAATGTGGGGGCACCTTGGCTAGTGCCAGGGTGCCCTCACACTAAGTAACTTTGCACCTAACCTTTACCAGGTAAAGGTTAGACATATAGGTGACTTATAAGTTACTTAAGTGCAGTGTAAAATGGCTGTGAAATAACGTGGACGTTATTTCACTCAGGCTGCAGTGGCAGGCCTGTGTAAGAATTGTCAGAGCTCCCTATGGGTGGCAAAAGAAATGCTGCAGCCCATAGGGATCTCCTGGAACCCCAATACCCTCGGTACCTCAGTACCATATACTAGGGAATTATAAGGGTGTTCCAGTAAGCCAATGTAAATTGGTCAAAATAGTCACTAGCCTGTTAGTGACAATTTGGAAAGAAATGAGAGAGCATAACCACTGAGGTTCTGATTAGCAGAGCCTCAGTGAGACAGTTAGTCATAACACAGGTAACACATTCAGGCACACTTATGAGCACTGGGGCCCTGGTGAACAGGGTCCCAGTGACACATACAACTAAAACAACATATATACAGTGAAAAATGGGGGTAACATGCCAGGCAAGATGGTACTTTCCTACACAACCCCCCCCAAACGAAGGACAATAAGACTAGCCATGACCTGATGAGTCTTCATTGTCTAAGTGGAAATATCTGGAGAGTCCATCTGCATTGGAGTGGCTACTCCCAGGTCTATGTTCCACTGTATAGTCCATTCCCTGCAGGGATATGGACCACCTCAACAATTTAGGATTTTCACCTTTCATTTGTTTTAGCCAAAGTAGAGGTTTGTGGTCTGTCTGAACAATGAAGTGAGTGCCAAACAGGTATGGCCTCAACGTCTTCAGTGCCCAGACCACAGCAAAGGCCTCCCTCTCAATGGCAGACCAACGCTTTTCTCTAGGGGTCAACCTCCTACTAATAAAAGCAACAGGTTTATCCTGGCCCTCAGAATTAAGTTGTGATAGGACTGCCCCTACTCCTAATTCAGATGCATCAGTTTGGACATAGAATTTTTTAGAGTAACAAGGGCTTTTCAGGACAGGTGCAGAGCACATGGCCTGCTTCAGCTCCTCAAAAGCTTTCTGACAGTTTGCTGTCCATAATACCTTTTTAGGCATTTTCTTTGATTTGAGGTCATTAAGAGGGGCTGCTATGGAGCCATAGTTCTTAATGAACCTCCTGTAATACCCAGTGAGGCCTAGGAAGGCTCTCACCTGAGTCTGAGTAGTAGGGGGAACCCAATCAATAATTGTTTGGATTTTCCCCTGAAGTGGTGCAATCTGTTCCCCACCAACAAGGTGTCCCAGATAAACCACCTTCCCCTGCCCTATCTGGCACTTTGAAGCCTTGATAGTGAGGCCTGCCTTTTGCAGGGCCTCCAAAACTTTCCATAGGTGGACCAGGTGATCATCCCAGCTGGAGCTAAAGACAGCTATATCGTCCAAATATGCTGCACTGAAAGCTTCCAGCCCTTGCAGGACTGTGTTCACCAACCTTTGAAAAGTGGCAGGTGCATTTTTCAAACCAAAAGGCATTACAGTAAACTGGTAATGTCCTCCAATGGTTGAAAATGCAGTTTTAGGTTTAGCATCTTCTGACAATTTGATCTGCCAATACCCTGCAGTCAAATCAAAAGTGCTTAGATACTTGGCAGATGCCAGTGTATCTATGAGCTCATCTGCCCTGGGTATAGGGTGAGCATCAGTTTTGGTTACCAAGTTGAGACCTCTATAGTCTACACAAAACCGCATTTCCTTCTTTCCATCTTTGGAATGGGGTTTTGGTACAAGTACCACAGGAGAAGCCCATGGACTTTCAGAGTGCTCAACCACTCCTAGTTCCAACATTTTCTGCACCTCTTGCTTTATGCAGTCCCTGACATGGTCAGGCTGCCTATAGATCTTACTTTTGACAGGTAAACTGTCTCCAGTATCTATAGTGTGCTCACACCAAGAAGTGGTACCTGGCACAGTAGAGAAGAGTTCAGAGAATTGATCTAGGAGATTTATGCAATGGTCTTTCTGCTCAGCAGTAAGACAATCAGCCAAAACTACCCCTTCCACAAGAGCATCTGGTTCTGTGGAAGAGAAGAGATCAGGTTCACTGTCTTCTTCCTGTCCCTCATCAGTTGCCATGAGCAGGGTGAGATCAGCCCTGTCATAGTAGGGTTTCAGGCGGTTGACATGGAGCACCCTAAGGGGACTCCTGGCAGTGCCTAAGTCAACTAAATAGGTGACTTCTCCCTTTTTTTCAACAATTGTGTGGGGTCCACTCCATTTATCTTGGAGTGCTCTCGGGGCCACAGGCTCCAACACCCACACTTTCTGCCCTGGTTGGTACTGAACCAAAACAGCCTTCTGATCATGCCATTGCTTCTGGAGCTCTTGGCTGGCCTGAAGGTTTTTACTGGCCTTTTTCATGTACTCAGCCATCCTTGATCTGAGGCCAAGTACATAATCCACAATATCCTGCTTAGGAGCTTTTAAAGGTTGTTCCCAACCCTCCTTTACAAGGGTGAGTGGACCCCTAACAGGGTGTCCAAAAAGAAGTTCAAAGGGGCTGAAGCCCACTCCTTTCTGGGGTACCTCCCTGTAGGCAAAAAGGAGGCATGGTAGATGGATATCCTATCTCCTGCGGAGTTTTTCAGGGAGACCCATAATCATGCCTTTGAGAGTTTTATTAAATCTCTCCACCAGTCCATTTGTTTGTGGATGATAGGGTGTTGTGAACTTGTAAGTTACACCACACTCCTTCCACATGGCCTTTAAGTATGCAGACATGAAATTGCTTCCCCTGTCTGATACTACTTCCTTTGGGAAGCCCACCCTGGAAAATATTCCCAGGAGGGCCTTTGCCACTGCAGGTGCTGTAGTGGTCCTTAAAGGAATAGCTTCAGGATATTTTGTGGCATGGTCCACTACCACCAAGATAAACCTATTGCCTGAAGCAGTAGGAGGGTCAAGGGGGCCAACTATGTCAACCCCTACCCTTTCAAAGGGAACCCCAACCACAGGCAGTGGGATAAGGGGTGCCTTTGGAGTGCCACCTGTCTTGCCAATGGCTTGACAGGTTTCACAGGACTTACAAAATTATTTTGTGTCCTCAGACATCCTAGGCCAATGAAACAAGGGGACAAGCCTGTCCCAAGTTTTCATTTGTCCTAGATGCCCAGCTAGGGGAATGTCGTGGGCTAGAGTTAGGAGGAACTTTCTGTACTCCTGAGGAATCACTAATCTCCTGGCAGCTCCAGGTTTAGGATCCCTATGCTCAGTGTACAAGAGGTTGTCCTCCCAGTAAACTCTGTGAGAGTCACTGACATCCCCATTAGCCTGTTTGACAGCTTGCTGTCTTAGACCCTCTAATGTGGGACAGGTTTGCTGTGCCACACTCAGCTCCTCTCTGGCAGGCCCCCCTTCACCCAAAAGCTCAGCAGTGTCTGCTTCCAGCTCCTGTGGTGTAGGTTCTGCACAGGGAGGGAATTCTTCTTCCTCAGAAGTTGAATCCACTGTAGAGGGAGGGATAGTAGGAAGTGGTTTGCTTCTACTAGTCCTAGCTTTAGGGAGCACTTGGTCCATTGTTCCAGGATCCAAGCTTCCCTGTCCTTTTTGCTTTTTGGCCTGAGCCCTTGTCAAAGCAAAAATATGCCCTGGGATGCCCAGCATTGCTGCATGGGCCTCCAACTCCACATCTGACCAAGCTGATGTCTCCAAATCATTTCCTAGTAGACAGTCTACAGGTAAATCTGTGGCTACCACAACTTTCTTTGGACCAGTAACCCCCCCCCAGTTGAGATTAACAACAGCCATGGGGTGGCTAAGGTGTTGTTGTGAGCATCGGTTACTTGGTACTGGTGACCAAGCAGGTGTTGTTCAGGGTGGACCAGTTTCTCTATGACCATAGTCACACTGGCACCAGTGTCCCTGTAGGCCTGAACCTCAACACCATTTATTAGGGGTAGCTGCTTGTACTTATCCATATTAAGGGGACAAGCAACTAAGGTGGCTAAATCAATAGCCCCGTCAGAGACTAACACAGCCTCCGTGGCCTCCCTAACAAGGCCAACCCCAACTAAGTTACCAATAGTGAGCCCAGCTACTCCCTTGGATTGGCTATTAGTAGGTTTGCTCCCACCACCACTGCTATTAGTAGGGACACTAGGGGTAGCAGTAGGGGTTGTAGTGGTAGGAACATTGGTGCTTTTCTTTGGACAACTGGGATCTGTTGTCCAATGGCCTTTTATTTTACATAAATAGCACCATGGTTTCTTTTCCTTGTTCTGATTAAAAGAGGATTTGGGCCCACCACCCCCACCAGAGTGTTTTTGTGGGCCTGATGAAGACTCATTTTTAGATTTGTCCCCACCCTTGTCAGAAGACTTACCATCCTTCTTTTTGTTGCCATCTTTGTCACCCCCTGTATGAACTTTTCTGTTCACCCTTGTTCTGACCCATTTGTCTGCCTTCTTTCCCAATTCTTGGGGAGAGGTCAGATCAGAGTCCACCAAGTACTGGTGCAACAAATCAGACACACAATTATTAAGAATATGCTCTCTCATGATTAACCCCTTCGCTGCCAGGCCTTTTCCCCCTCCTGTGCCGGGCCTTTTTTTGCCTATTTGGGGCAGTTCGCGCTTAGGCCCTCATAACTTTTTGTCCACATAAGCTAACCAAGCCAAATTTGCGTCCTTTTTTTCCAACATCCTAGGGATTCTAGAGGTACCCAGACTTTGTGGGTTCCCTTGAAGGAGGCCAAGAAATTGGCCAAAATACAGTGAAAATTTCGTTTTTTTCAAAAAAATTGGAAAAAGTGGCTGCAGAAGAAGGCTTGTGGTTTTTCCCCTGAAAATGGCATCAATAAAGGGTTTGCGGTGCTAAACTCAGCAGCTTCCCAGCTTTCAGGAACAGGTAGACTTGAATCAGAAAACCCAATTTTTCAACACAATTTTGGCATTTTACTGGGGCATACCCCATTTGTGCAATTTTTTGTGCTTTCAGCCTCCTTCCAGTCAGTGACAGGAATGGTCATGAAACCAATGCTGGATCCCAGAAACCTAAACATTTCTGAAAAGTAGACAAAATTCTGAATTCAGCAAGGGGTCATTTGTGTAGATCCTACAAGGGTTTCCTACAGAAAATAACAGCTGAAAAAGAAAAATATTGAAATTGAGGTGAAAAAAAACATCAATTTTTCTCTACGTTTTACTCTGTAACGTCTGCTGGACTCCTCTGGTTGCGGGGATATATAGGGTTTGTAGGTTCATCAAGAACCCGAGGAACCCAGAGCCAATAAATGAGCTGCACCCTGCAGTGCGTTTTCATTCTATACCGGGTATACAGCAATTCATTTGCTGAAATATAAGGAGTAAAAAATTGCTATCAAGAAAACCTTTGCATTTCCAAAAAGGGCACAAGATAAGGTGTTGAGGAGCAGTGGTTATTTGCACATCTCTGAATTCCGGGGTGACCATAGTAGCACGTGAATTACAGGGAATTTCTCAAATAGATGTCTTTTTTACACACACTCCTATATTTGGAAGGAAAAAATGTAGAGAAAGACAAAGGGCAATAGTACTTGTTTTGCTAATCTATGTTCCCCCAAGTCTCCTGATAAAAATGGTACCTCACTTGTGTGGGTAGGCCTAGCACCCGCGACAGGATATGCCCCAAAACACAACGTGGACACATCACAGAAAACAGAGCTGTTTTTAGCAAAGTGACTACCTGTAGATTTTGGCCTCTAGCTCAGCCGCCACCTAGGGAAACCTACCAAACCTGTGCATTTCTGAAAACTAGAGACCTAGGGGAATCCAAGGAGGGGTGACTTGCGGGGCTCGGACCAGGTTCTGTTACCCAGAATCCTTTGCAAATCTCAAAATTTGGCTAAAAAAACACATGTTCCTCACATTTCTGTGGCAGAAAGTTCTGGAATCTGAGAGGAGCCACAAATTTCCTTCCACCCAGCGTTCCCCCACGTCTCCCGATAAAAATGATACCTCACTTGTGTGGGTAGGCCTATCGCCCGCAACAGGATATGCCCCAAAACACAACGTGGACATATCACAGAAAACAGAGCTGTTTTTAGCAAAGTGACTACCTGTAGATTTTGGCCTCTAGCTCAGCCGCCACCTAGGGAAACCTACCAAACCTGTGCATTTCTGAAAACTAGAGACCTAGGGGAATCCAAGGAGGGGTGACTTGCGGGGCTCGGACCAGGTTCTGTTACCCAGAATCCTTTGCAAATCTCAAAATTTGGCTAAAAAAACACATGTTCCTCACATTTCTGTGGCAGAAAGTTCTGGAATCTGAGAGGAGCCACAAATTTCCTTCCACCCAGCGTTCCCCCACGTCTCCCGATAAAAATGATACCTCACTTGTGTGGGTAGGCCTAGCGCCCGCGACAGGATATGCCCCAAAACACAACGTGGACATATCACAGAAAACAGAGCTGTTTTTAGCAAAGTGACTACCTGTAGATTTTGGCCTCTAGCTCAGCCGCCACCTAGGGAAACCTACCAAACCTGTGCATTTCTGAAAACTAGAGACCTAGGGGAATCCAAGGAGGGGTGACTTGCGGGGCTCGGACCAGGTTCTGTTACCCAGAATCCTTTGCAAACCTCAAAATTTGGCTAAAAAAACACATGTTCCTCACATTTCTGTGGCAGAAAGTTCTGGAATCTGAGAGGAGCCACAAATTTCCTTCCACCCAGCGTTCCCCCACGTCTCCCGATCAAAATGATACCTCAGTTGTGTGGGTAGGCCTAGCGCCCGCGACAGGATATGCCCCAAAACACAACGTGGACACATCACAGAAAACAGAGCTGTTTTTAGCAAAGTGACTACCTGGAGATTTTGGCCTCTAGCTCAGCCGCCACCTAGGGAAACCTACCAAACCTGTACATTTCTGAAAACTAGAGACCTAGGGGAATCCAAGGAGGGGTGGCTTGCGGGGCTCGGACCAGGTTCTGTTACCCAGAATCCTTTGCAAACCTCAAAATTTGGCTAAAAAAACACATGTTCCTCACATTTCTGTGGCAGAAAGTTCTGGAATCTGAGAGGAGCCACAAATTTCCTTCCACCCAGCGTTCCCCCAAGTCTCCCGATAAAAATGATACCTCACTTGCGTGGGTAGGCCTAGTGCCGGCGACAGGAAACACCCCAAAGCGCAACGTGGACACATCCTAAATGTTGGAAAAAAACAGAGGTGTTTTTTGCGAAGTGCCTACCTGTAGATTTTGGCCTCTAGCTCAGCCGGCACCTAGGGAAACCTACCAAACCTGTGCATTTCTGAAAAATAGAGACCTAGGGGAATCCAAGGAGGGGTGACTTGCGGGGCTCGGACCAGGTTCTGTTACCCAGAATCCTTTGCAAACCTCAAAATTTGGCTAAAAATACACATGTTACTCACATTTCTGTGGCAGAAAGTTCTGGAATCTGAGAGAAGCCACAAATTTCCTTCTACCCAGCGTTCCCCCAAGTCTCCCGATAAAAATGATACCTCACTTGTGTGGGTAGGACTAGCGCCCACGAAAGGAAAGGGCCCAAAACACAACGTGGACACATCACATTTTTTTATAAAAAGCAGTGCCTACCTGTGGATTTTGGCCTGTAGCTCAGCCGACACCTGAGGAAACCTAGCAAACCAGTGCATTTTTGAAAACTAGAAACCCAGGGGAATCCAAGATGGGGTGACTTGCGGGGCTCTGACCAGGTTATGTTACCCAGAATCCTTTGCAAACCTCCAAATTTGGCCCAAAAAACACTTTTTCCTCTCATTTCGGTGACAGAAAGTTCTGGAATCTGAGAGGAGCCACAAATTTCCTTCCACCCAGCGTTCCCCTAAGTCTCTCGATAAAAATGGTACATCACTTCTGTGGGTAGGCCTTGCGCCCACAAAAGGAAATGGCCCAAAACACAACGTGGACACAACATATTTTTTCACAGAAAACAGAGGTGTTTTTTGCAAGGTGCCTACCTGTGGTGTTTGGCCTGTAGCTCAGCCGGCCCCAGGGGGGGGGGCAGAAATGCCCTAAAATAAATTTGCCCCCCCAACCCCCACCCTCCCCCGCCGGGAGCGACCCTTGCCTACGGGGTCGCTCCCCCTGCGTGACATTGGCCCCAAAAAACAAATCCCCGGTGCCTAGTGGTTTCTGCCCCCTTGGGGGCAGGTTGACCTAAACTCAGCCAATCTGCCCCCAAGGGGGGCAGAAATGGCCTAAATACAATTTGTCCCCCAGGGGAGCGACTTTTGCCTGATGGGTCGCTCCCCATCTCTAAAAAAAAAAAAACAAAGAAAAAAAAAAAGAAAAAAAAGAAAAATTCCCCTGGCGCCTAGAGGTTTCTGCCCCCCCCCCCCCCCCCGGGAGCAGATCGGCCTAATAATAGGCCGATCTGCCCCCCGGGGGGGCAGAAATGGCCTAAAATAAATTTGCCCCCCCAACACCCACCCCCCCCGGGAGCGACCCTTGCCTACGGGGTCGCTCCCCCTGCGTGACATTGGCGCCAAAAAACAAATCCCCGGTGGCTAGTGGTTTCTGCCCCCTTGGGGGCAGGTTGACCTAAACTCAGCCAATCTGCCCCCAAGGGGGGCAGAAATGGCCTAAATACAATTTGTCCCCCAGGGGAGCGACTTTTGCCTGATGGGTCGCTCCCCATCTCTAAAAAAAGAAACAACAAAAAAAAAAAACACAAAAAAAAAATTGCCCTGGCGCCTAGAGTGTTCTGCCCCCCCCCGGGGGAAGTTCGGCCTAATAATAGGCCGATCTGTCCCCCGGGGGGGCAGAAATGGCCTAAAATAAATTTGCCCCCCAACCCCCACCCCCCCCCCCGGGAGCGACCCTTGCCTACGGGGTCGCTCCCCCTGCGTGACATTGGCGCCAAAAAACAAATCCCCGGTGCCTAGTGGTTTCTGCCCCCTTGGGGGCAGATTGACCTAAAATTGGCCAATCTGCCCCCAGGGGGGCAGAAATGGTCTAAATACAATTTGCCCCCCCAGGGGAGCGACCCTTGCCTGATGGGTCACTCCCCATCTCTAAAAAAAGAAACAACAAAAAAAAAAAACACAAAAAAAAAATTGCCCTGGCGCCTAGAGTGTTCTGCCCCCCCCCCCCCCGGGGGCAGTTCGGCCTAATAATAGGCCGATCTGTCCCCCGGGGGGGCAGAAATGGCCTAAAATAAATTTGCCCCCCCAACCCCCACCCCCCCCCCCCGGGAGCGACCCTTGCCTACGGGGTCGCTCCCCCTGCGTGACATTGGCGCCAAAAAACAAATCCCCGGTGCCTAGTGGTTTCTGCCCCCTTGGGGGCAGGTTGACCGAAACTCAGCCAATCTGCCCCCAAGGGGGGCAGAAATGGCCTAAATACAATTTGTCCCCCAGGGGAGCGACTTTTGCCTGATGGGTCGCTCCCCATCTCTAAAAAAAGAAACAACAAAAAAAAAAAAACACAAAAAAATAATTGCCCTGGCGCCTAGAGTGTTCTGCCCCCCCCCCGGGGGCAGTTCGGCCTAATAATAGGCCGATCTGTCCCCCGGGGGGGCAGAAATGGCCTAAATACAATTTGTCCCCCAGGGGAGCGACTTTTGCCTGATGGGTCGCTCCCCATCTCTAAAAAAAGAAACAACAAAAAAAAAAAACACAAAAAAAAAATTGCCCTGGCGCCTAGAGTGTTCTGCCCCCCCCCGGGGGAAGTTCGGCCTAATAATAGGCCGATCTGTCCCCCGGGGGGGCAGAAATGGCCTAAAATAAATTTGCCCCCCCAACCCCCACCCCCCCCCCGGGAGCGACCCTTGCCTACGGGGTCGCTCCCCCTGCGTGACATTGGCGCCAAAAAACAAATCCCCGGTGCCTAGTGGTTTCTGCCCCCTTGGGGGCAGATTGACCTAAAATTGGCCAATCTGCCCCCAGGGGGGCAGAAATGGTCTAAATACAATTTGCCCCCCCAGGGGAGCGACCCTTGCCTGATGGGTCACTCCCCATCTCTAAAAAAAGAAACAACAAAAAAAAAAAACACAAAAAAAAAATTGCCCTGGCGCCTAGAGTGTTCTGCCCCCCCCCCCCCCCGGGGGCAGTTCGGCCTAATAATAGGCCGATCTGTCCCCCGGGGGGGCAGAAATGGCCTAAAATAAATTTGCCCCCCCAACCCCCACCCCCCCCCCCCCCGGGAGCGACCCTTGCCTACGGGGTCGCTCCCCCTGCGTGACATTGGCGCCAAAAAATAAATCCCCGGTGCCTAGTGGTTTCTGCCCCCTTGGGGGCAGGTTGACCGAAACTCAGCCAATCTGCCCCCAAGGGGGGCAGAAATGGCCTAAATACAATTTGTCCCCCAGGGGAGCGACTTTTGCCTGATGGGTCGCTCCCCATCTCTAAAAAAAGAAACAACAAAAAAAAAAAACACAAAAAAAAAATTGCCCTGGCGCCTAGAGTGTTCTGCCCCCCCCCGGGGGCAGTTCGGCCTAATAATAGGCCGATCTGTCCCCCGGGGGGGCAGAAATGGCCTAAAATAAATTTGCCCCCCCAACCCCCACCCCCCCCCGGGAGCGACCCTTGCCTACGGGGTCGCTCCCCCTGCGTGACATTGGCGCCAAAAAACAAATCCCCGGTGCCTAGTGGTTTCTGCCCCCTTGGGGGCAGATTGACCTAAAATTGGCCAATCTGCCCCCAGGGGGGCAGAAATGGTCTAAATACAATTTGCCCCCCCAGGGGAGCGACCCTTGCCTGATGGGTCGCTCCCCATCTCTAAAAAAAGAAACAACAAAAAAAAAAAAACACAAAAAAATAATTGCCCTGGCGCCTAGAGTGTTCTGCCCCCCCCCCCGGGGGCAGTTCGGCCTAATAATAGGCCGATCTGTCCCCCGGGGGGGCAGAAATGGCCTAAAATAAATTTGCCCCCCCAACCCCCACCCCCCCCCCGGGAGCGACCCTTGCCTACGGGGTCGCTCCCCCTGCGTGACATTGGCGCCAAAAAACAAATCCCCGGTGCCTAGTGGTTTCTGCCCCCTTGGGGGCAGATTGACCTAAAATTGGCCAATCTGCCCCCAGGGGGGCAGAAATGGTCTAAATACAATTTGCCCCCCCAGGGGAGCGACCCTTGCCTGATGGGTCACTCCCCATCTCTAAAAAAAGAAACAACAAAAAAAAAAAACACAAAAAAAAAAATTGCCCTGGCGCCTAGAGTGTTCTGCCCCCCCCCCCGGGGGCAGTTCGGCCTAATAATAGGCCGATCTGTCCCCCGGGGGGGCAGAAATGGCCTAAAATAAATTTGCCCCCCCAACCCCCACCCCCCCCCCCCCGGGAGCGACCCTTGCCTACGGGGTCGCTCCCCCTGCGTGACATTGGCGCCAAAAAACAAATCCCCGGTGCCTAGTGGTTTCTGCCCCCTTGGGGGCAGATTGACCTAAAATTGGCCAATCTGCCCCCAGGGGGGCAGAAATGGTCTAAATACAATTTGCCCCCCCAGGGGAGCGACCCTTGCCTGATGGGTCGCTCCCCATCTCTAAAAAAAGAAACAACAAAAAAAAAAAACACAAAAAAAAAATTGCCCTGGCGCCTAGAGTGTTCTGCCCCCCCCCGGGGGCAGTTCGGCCTAATAATAGGCCGATCTGTCCCCCGGGGGGGCAGAAATGGCCTACAAAAAAATTTGCCCCCCCAACCCCCACCCCCCCCCCGGGAGCGACCCTTGCCTACGGGGTCGCTCCCCCTGCGTGACATTGGCGCCAAAAAACAAATCCCCGGTGCCTAGTGGTTTCTGCCCCCTTGGGGGCAGATTGACCTAAAATTGGCCAATCTGCCCCCAGGGGGGCAGAAATGGTCTAAATACAATTTGCCCCCCCCAGGGGAGCGACCCTTGCCTGATGGGTCGCTCCCCATCTCTAAAAAAAGAAACAACAAAAAAAAAAAACACAAAAAAAAAATTGCCCTGGCGCCTAGAGTGTTCTGCCCCCCCCCCCGGGGGCAGTTCGGCCTAATAATAGGCCGATCTGTCCCCCGGGGGGGCAGAAATGGCCTAAAATAAATTTGCCACCCCAACCCCCACCCCCCCCCCCGGAGCGACCCTTGCCTAGGGGGTCGCTCCCCCTGCGTGACATTGGCGCCAAAAAACAAATCCCCGGTGCCTAGTAGTTTCTGCCCCCTTGGGGGCAGATTGACCTAAAATTGGCCAATCTGCCCCCAGGGGGGCAGAAATGGTCTAAATACAATTTGCCCCCCCCAGGGGAGCGACCCTTGCCTGATGGGTCGCTCCCCATCTCTAAAAAAAAAAAAAAGAACAAAAAAAAAAAACACAAATAAAAATTTGCCCTGGCGCCTAGAGGTTTCTTCCCCCCCTGGGGGCAGATCGGCCTAATAATAGGCCGATCTGCCCCCAGGGGGGGCAGAAAAGGCCTTCCCAAAAAATTGCCCCCCCTGGGAGCGACCCTTGCCAAAGGGGTCGCTTTGTTGCGTGACATTCGCGCGCAAAAAAAAACTCCCTGGTGTCTAATGGTTTCTGCCCCCCTTGGGGGCAGATTGGCCTTATCAAAATAGGCCAATCTGCCCCAAAGGGGGGCAGAAATGGCCTAAATATATATTGCCCCGTAGGGGAGCGACCCTTGCCTAAGGGATCGCTCCCCACCTAAAAAAAAAGAATTCATCACAAAAAAAAAAAAAAAAAAAAAATGGTCCCTGGTGCCTAGAGGTTTCTGCCCCCCCTGGGGGCAGATCGGCCTAATAATAGGCCAATCTGCCCCCAGGGGGGGCTGAAAAGGCCTTCCTAAAAAAATGCCCCCCTGGGAGCGACCCTTGCCCAAGGGGTCGCTCCCTTTTGCCAATTTCAAGAAGAAAAAAAAAAATCTCTGGTGTCTAGTGGGGTTTCAAAAGCCGGATTGCAAGCAATCCGGCTTTTGAAACCTGTGAGAGACTTCAAAGGGAAGGAAATACATTTCCTTCCCTTTGAAGCCTCTCGGGGCCTCCCCCATGGGATTGAAAAAGAAATGCAAAAGCATTTCTTTTTCAATCGCGCTGGAAGCTCTGCTTCCAGCGCGATGGGGGAGACCCTGTGACTAATCAGCGCGCGCTCGCGCGCTGACGTCACAGGGGGGGTTGGGGGGGTCGGGGGTGGGAGGGGAAGGGCTTCCCCTTCCATCCCTGACTTGGGGGGGTGGGGGGGAACCCCACAGAGGGAGCGAGAGCGCTCCCTCTGGGCTCTGTGCACAGGACGTAATGGTTACGTCCTGGGCACAGCAGCACTGTGCCTCAGGACGTAACCATTACGTCCTGGGCACAGAAGGGGTTAAGTTATACAGGCTGTCATAATCAGTAACTTTTCTGCCATGTAACCACCCCTCCAAGGCCTTCACTGAATGGTCAATGAAATCAACCCAGTCTTGTGAAGACTCCTTTTTGGTCTCTCTGAACTTTATCCTGTATTGTTCAGTGGTTAAGCCATAACCATCCCGGAGTGCATTCTTAAGAACTTGAAATTATTGGCATCATTTTCTTTCACAGTAAGGAGCCTATCCCTACCTTTTCCACTAAATGATAGCCATAGGATAGCAGCCCACTGCCTTTGAGGGACATCCTGTACAACACAGGCCCTCTCAAGTGCAGCAAACCACTTGTTAATGTCATCCCCCTCCTTATAAGGGGGAACTATCTTGTGCAGATTCCTGGAATCATGCTCTTTTACAGGATGACTATGGGGAATACTGCTGCTGCCACCATGGGTTTCTAAACCCAACTTCTGTCTTTCCTTCTCTAGTTCAAAAGACTGTCTATCCAAATCCAGCTGTTGCTTTTTAAGCTTCAGTCTGGTTTGTTCCACCCTCAACTTATTGAGTTCCCTCTCTAACATTCTGTCATCAGGGTTGGTGGGAGGGACATTCCTAGATACAGAGGTATGATGGGAATGAACAGAAGGAGACCTGTCCCTTACAGAAGCCACCCTAACAGCTTGGCTAACAGAAACATCACTACCAGTATGGTGAGAATAAATGCTTTTGCTATGATGTGAGACAACACTATTTGTATGGTGTGGCTCTCCATCATTACTAACTATGCTAGACTGTCTAGTAATGGGCAGGCTAGGAAGTTTCTTTCCTGAATCTTTTCCTGGGGGAGTCCCTGGATCAGATTGGGAACCATTAGCTACTTTTTCTACAGATGGGGCACTTCTAGCCTTATCCTGTTCTCTAAGCATGTTAAGTAACAGTTCCAAGGAAGGATTCTTCCCTACACTCAAACCTCTCTCTATGCAGAGAATCCTTGCTCCTTTCCAGCTAAGGTGATCATATGCAAGTTTGGACAGATCAACATTTTGGCCTGTGCCAGACATTTTTAGAGAGAGTTAAAGTGATAGAAAAAGAAAAAAAAGTTTTCAGAACTTTTTGGAAAGACAGAAAAAAACTTTTTAAACTTTTACGAACTTTTTGAAAGTTTAGAAGTACTTTTCAGCACTTTAGAAAAGAGTGAAAAGAGGAGATGCAAAACTTTTTAGCTATGTGTACACACACTGAACTTGTTTTGTATATTTTTCTCTTATGAAAAGTACAATGACAAGAGTGGTAAGTAGTCTCAAAGCAATTATCCCACCACTGCACAACCAATGTAGGAGGCTGGACTGGCTTGTAGTGAGTACCAAGGGGTACTAGCACCTTGCACCAGGCCCAGTTATCCCTTATTAGTGTATAGGGTGTCTAGCAGCTTAGGCTGATAGATAATGGTAGCTTAG
The DNA here is from genome assembly GCF_031143425.1 of Pleurodeles waltl. NCBI lineage: Eukaryota > Metazoa > Chordata > Amphibia > Caudata > Salamandridae > Pleurodeles > Pleurodeles waltl. Next base: position 584,162,692 of record NC_090451.1, read on the forward strand.
CAGAGCAGCTTAGGCTGAACTAGGAGACGTGTGAAGCTACTACAGTACCACTTAGTGTCATATGTACAATATCATAAGAAAACACAATACACAGTTATACTAAAAATAAAGGTACTTTATTTTTATGACAATATGCCAAAGTATCTTAGAGTGTACCCTCAGTGAGAGGATAGGAAATATACACAAGATATATGTACACAATACCAAAAATATGCAGTATAGTCTTAGAAAACAGTGCAAACAATGTATAGTTACAATAGGATGCAATGGGGAAACATAGGGATAGGGGCAACACAAACCATATACTCCAAAAGTGGAATGCGAACCACGAATGGACCCCAAACCTATGTGACCTTGTAGAGGGTCGCTGGGACTATTCGAAAATAGTGAGAGTTAGAAAAATAACCCTCCCCAAGACCCTGAAAAGTGAGTGCAAAGTGCACTAAAGTTCCCCTAAGGACAAAGAAGTCGTGTTAGAGGAATAATGCAGGAAAGACACAAACCAACAATGCAACAACGCTGGATTTCCAATCTGGGGTACCTGTGGAACAAGGGGACCAAGTCCAAAAGTCACAAGCAAGTCGGAGATGGGCAGATGCCCAGGAAATGCCAGCTGCGGGTGCAAAGAAGCTTCTACTGGACAGAAGAAGCTGCGGTTTCTGCAGGAACGCAAAGGGCTAGAGACTTTCCCTTTGGAGGACGGATCCCTCTCGCCTTGTAGAGTCGTGCAGAAGTGTTTTTCCGCCGAAAGAATTCCAACAAGCCTTGCTAGCTGCAAATCGTGCGGTTGGCGTTTTTGGACGCTGCTGTGGCCCAGGAGGGACCAGGAGGTCGCAAATTGGACCAGGAGAGAGAAGGGACGTCAAGCAAGACAAAAAGCACTCTCAGCAGCAGGTAGCACCCGGAAAAGTGCTGGAAACAGGCACTACAAGGATGCGTGAAACGGTGCTCACCCGAAGTTACACAAAGGAGTCCCACGTCGCCGGAGACCAACTTAGAAAGTCGTGCAATGCAGGTTAGAGTGCCGTGGACCCAGGCTTGGCTGTGCACAAAGGATTTCCGCCGGAAGTGCACAGGGGCCGGAGTAGCTGCAAAAGTCATGGTTCCCAGCAATGCAGTCTAGCGAGGTGAGGCAAGGACTTACCTCCACCAAACTTGGACTGAAGAGTCACTGGACCGTGGGGGCCACTTGGACAGAGTTGCTGGATTCAAGGGACCTCGCTCGTCGTGCTGAGAGGAGACCCAAGGGACCGGTAATGCAGCTTTTTGGTGCCTGCGGTTGCAGGGGGAAGATTCCGTCGACCCACGGGAGATTTCTTCGGAGCTTCTAGTGCAGAGAGGAGGCAGACTACCCCCACAGCATGCACCACCAGGAAAACAGTTGAGAAGGCGGCAGGATCAGCGTTACAGAGTTGCAGTAGTCGTCTTTGCTACTATGTTGCAGGTTTGCAGGCTTCCAGCGCGGTCAGCAGTCGATTCCTTGGCAGAAGGTGAAGAGAGAGATGCAGAGGAACTCGGATGAGCTCTTGCATTCGTTATCTAAAGTTTCCCCAGAGACAGAGACCCTAAATAGCCAGAAAAGAGGGTTTGGCTACCTAGGAGAGAGGATAGGCTAGCAACACCTGAAGGAGCCTATCAGAAGGAGTCTCTGACGTCACCTGGTGGCACTGGCCACTCAGAGCAGTCCAGTGTGCCAGCAGCACCTCTGTTTCCAAGATGGCAGAGGCCTGGAGCACACTGGAGGAGCTCTGGACACCTCCCAGGGGAGGTGCAGGTCAGGGAAGTGGTCACTCCCCTTTCCTTTGTCCAGTTTCGCGCCAGAGCAGGGCTAAGGGGTCTCCTGAACCGGTGTAGACTGGCTTATGCAGAATTGGGCAAATCTGTGCCCAAGAAAGCATTTCCAGAGGCTGGGGGTGGCTACTCCTCCCTTGCCTTCACACCATTTTCCAAAGGGAGAGGGTGTAACACCCTCTCTCAGAGGAAGTCCTTTGTTCTGCCATCCTGGGCCAGGCCTGGCTGGACCCCAGGAGGGCAGATGCCTGTCTGAGGGGTTGGCAGCAGCAGCAGCTGCAGTGAAACCCCAGGAAGGGCAGTTTGGCAGTACCAGGGTCTGTGCTACAGACCACTGGGATCATGGGATTGTGCCAACTATGCCAGGATGACATAGAGGGGGCAATTCCATGATCATAGACATGTTACATGGCCATATTTGGAGTTACCATTGTGAAGCTACATATAGGTAGTGACCTATATGTAGTGCACGCGTGTAATGGTGTCCCCGCACTCACAAAGTCCGGGGAATTGGCCCTGAACAATGTGGGGGCACCTTGGCTAGTGCCAGGGTGCCCTCACACTAAGTAACTTTGCACCTAACCTTTACCAGGTAAAGGTTAGACATATAGGTGACTTATAAGTTACTTAAGTGCAGTGTAAAATGGCTGTGAAATAACGTGGACGTTATTTCACTCAGGCTGCAGTGGCAGGCCTGTGTAAGAATTGTCAGAGCTCCCTATGGGTGGCAAAAGAAATGCTGCAGCCCATAGGGATCTCCTGGAACCCCAATACCCTGGGTACCTCAGTACCATATACTAGAGAATTATAAGGGTGCCCAGGAAATGCCAGCTGTGGGTGCAAAGAAGCTGCTACCAGGCAGTAGAAGCTGAGGATTTTGCAAGAACGACAAGGGCAAGAAACTTCCCCTTTGGAGGATGGATGTCCCACGTCGTGAAGAGTCGTGCAGAAGTGTTTTCCTGAAGAAAGACCACAAACAAGCCTTGATAGCTGCAAATCGTGTGGTAAGAGTTTTTGGATGCTGCTGTGGCCCAGGAGGGACCAGGATGTCGCCAATTGTGTCTGGGGACAGAAGGGGCGCCGAGCAAGACAAGGAGCCTCTTAGAAGCAGGCAGCACCCGCAGAAGTGCCGGAACAGGCACTACAAAGAGGAGTGAAACGGTGCTAACCCGAAGTTGCACAAAGGAGTCCCACGCCGCCGGAGGACAACTTAGAAAGTCAAGCAATGCAGGTTAGACTGCCGTGGACCCAGGCTTGGCTGTGCACAAAGGATTACTGCCGGAAGTGCACAGAGGCCGGAGTAGCTGCAAAAGTCACGGTTCCCAGCAATGTAGTCTGGCGTGTGGAGGCAAGGACTTACCTCCACCAAACTTGGACTGAAGAGTCACTGGACTGTGGGAGTCACTTGGACAGAGTTGATGGATTCAAGGAACCTCGCTCATCGTCCTGAGAGGAGTCCCAGGGGACCGGTGATGCAGTTCTTTGGTGCCTGCGGTAGCAGGGGGAAGATTCCGTCAACCCACAGGAGATTTCTTCGGAGCTTCTAGTGCAGAGAGGAGGCAGACTACCCCCACAACATGCACCACCAGGAAAACAGTTGAGAAGGTGGCAGGATCAGCGTTACAGAGTTGCAGTAGTCGTCTTTGCTACTTTTTTGCAGTTTTGCAGGCTTCCAGCACGGTCAGCAGTCGATTCGTTGGCAGAAGGTGAAGAGAGAGATGCAGAGGAACTCTGATGAGCTCTTGCATTCATTATCTAAGGAATTCCCCAAAGCAGAGACCCTAAATAGCCAGAAAAGAGGGTTTGGCTACTTAGGAGAGAGGATAGGCTAGCAACACCTGAAGGAGCCTATCAGAAGGAGTCACTGACGTCACCTGATGGCCCTGGCCACTCAGAGCAGTCCAGTGTGCCAGCAGCACCTCTGTTTCCAAGATGGCAGAGGTCTGGAGCACACTGTAGGAGCTCTGGGCACCTCCCAGGGGAGGTGCAGGTCAGGGGAGTGGTCACTCCCCTTTCCTTTGTCCAGTTTCGTGCCATAGCAGGGCTGAGGGGTCCCTGAACCGGTGTAGGCTGGCTTATGCAGAAATGGGCACCATCTGTGCCCATGAAAGCATTTCCAGAGGCTGGGGGAGGTTACTCCTCCCCTGCCTTAACACCTTTTTCCAAAGGGAGAGGGTGTAACACCCTCTCTCTGAGGAAGTCCTTTGTTCTGCCTTCCTGGGATCATGGGATTGTGCCAACAATGCCAGGATGGCATAGAGGGGGCAATTCCATGATCTTAGACATGTTACATGGCCATATTCGGAGTTACCATTGTGAAGCTACACATAGGTAGTGACCTATGTTTAGTGCACGCGTGTAATGATGTCCCCGCACTCACAAAGTCCGGGGAATTTGCCCTGAACTATGTGGGGGCACCTTGGCTAGTGCCAGGGTGCCCACACACTAAGTAACTTAGCACCCAACCTTTACTAGGTAAAGGTTAGACATATAGGGGACTTATAAGTTACTTAAGTGCAGTGAAAATGGCTGTGAAATAATGTGTGCATTATTTCACTCAGGCTGCAGTGGCAGGCCTGTGTAAGAATTGTCAGAGCTCCCTATGGGTGGCAAAAGAAATGCTGCAGCCCATAGGGATCTCCTGGAACCCCAATACCCTGGGTACCTAGGTACCATATACTAGGGAATTATAAGGGTGTTCCAGTATGCCAATGTAAATTGGTGAAATTGGTCACTAGCCTGTTAGTGACAATTTGGAAAGAAATGAGAGAGCATAACCACTGAGGTTATGGTTAGCAGAGCCTCAGTGAGACAGTTAGGCATCACACAGGGAACACATACATATAGGTCACAAACTTATGAGCACTGGGGTCCTGACTAGCAGGGTCCCAGTGACACATAACAAACATACTGAAAACATAGGGTTTTCACTATGAGCACTGGGCCCTGGCTGGCAGGATCCCAGTGAGACAGTGAAAACACCCTGACATACACTCACAAACAGCCCAAAAGTGGGGGTAACAAGGCTAGAAAGAGGCTACTTTCTCACACTATTCCTGCAGAGTACATCAATAGCATCATGAAAATGACACTATTGCCCCCTCCCCTGCGCCATGGTGTGCTGTATTTCAAATATGGTGCACACATGGTGGCGGTAGGGGGGCAAGAAAGGGAGCAAGAAAAGTGTTGCTACAACTTTTCTTAAATATGCCCCAAAATATTTTTGTCCAAATGGTTTTGAGTAAGATGGAAAATTGGATCCATGAAAATTCCATTATATATGGTTTTTTTGAGCGACATTGGTATTCATTAAAATATACTGTCCCTGCTAGATCATCTTCGTGAAGGGAATCATGCCCAGGTGTGTTAGGGAAATTCCAGTAAACAAAGGTGTCAACCAAGGGTGTGTACTGGTGCCCAACTTGTTTTCCCTATATCTCAAGGATATTGTTCCCTACTTGTCATATTTTTTAACTGATGCACACGCCTTAGTTGACACAAAGATACCCTATTGATTTTGAAGACCTCATGTGGAATCCAATAAGCTTTAACCTATTTTGAGAAAGTTGGTTTTATCCGTAACTTAGAAATAAATTGTGCTAAAACTAAGCTCATTGCTTTCAATAGGCATTAGTCATTTAAAGGCAGGTTGGAGTTGTGAGGTGATCTTAATGAATGCATTGACACACTCAGTTACCTGGCTATTGCAATTCCTTCCACTCTTTCATGGAAGGCACATCACTTAACACTTGAACATAGACAAATTACTGGAGCAATTGGTAGAGAACATAGTAGTTGTTTTACAAAACCAATTGCACAGGTGTTACAGTTATATTGTCGCATAGGTTCTCATTATGCTAATGAGGCTACTGGATTTGTGCAGGAGAATCACATGGATTGTGGGCACTAAGTATGAGTCCACACCATATGATGCCTGTCGGCCTAATCCAGGTTCTCTGGCTAATTAGCAGTGCCTCATCCCTGGCCAAGATGATTGTGGCATCCGGGTGCAAGACAAGAAAAACTCCTCGGGGGAATAGTGGTCAAACATATCTCATCCCTTTCTCTCAGTTACGAAAGTCTCAAATAGGCAAAGACAACAGAGGCAGAATATAGTTCAATAAGTATTTATTGAAGTAACTGCATCTTAAATAAAAAGGTATGTATTACAATACATAGGATGATAAAACACTATAAAAACAAGCAGGTGACTAAAAGAGTAAAACACAAAAACAGTCCTACCATAGTGTCACTAGGAATGAGCTATATACGTTTGAGCACAGCATAATAACACTAATCTGCCCTTCCAGTTTCCCCCTGGGAGTACATCATCTCTCATACCTGGAGGAAGAAACCTGTAGTCTAGAGAGACACCGTCCCCATGTGGATCCGGGGTTTGGCAATCTAAAAGCAAGTAGCTGTCGCGAAGCAATCTGCGATGACCATACAGTTGTGGTCATCTGGCTGGAATCTCCCTCTAATGTGTTTGCGACAAAGGGGTGTTTTAAAATAAAACAGCTGACATTCTAAGAAATGGTCCCCACATATGTGTGTGAATTTTTCTGTGAATGTTGAAGACACAGCATACCACATTTGTCAGCAAACCTATCTGACTGTAGCCTTGGAGAAAGCACAAAAAGACGAAAGGACAATGAGATAAAGAAAATAAAACAGCACTACAAATTTGGCCATTGCTAGAAAAATAAAGCAATGCTGAATAAAATGTAACTGAATTAAAGTGCACAACGGCAGGCCCACTTAGCTAAAAATAACCGATCCAAAATATGGCTAAAACACCCTCCCCTTGCCGGTCAAAGGTTAAGTTAAAAGAAATCTAATAAAACTCTTGAAGCGCACAGGAGGTCCCGGGAGGCGTGTCGAGGGCAGGAGCCCTTTAAATCATAAACAGCGCTCCCGCCGTAGCGGGAAGCGCACAGGAGGTCCCGGGAGGCGTGTAGAGGGCAGGAGCCCTTTAAATCATAAACAGCGCTCCCGCCGTAGCGGGAAGCGCACAGGAGGTCCCGGGAGGCGTGTTGAGGGCAGGAGCCCTTTAAATCATAAACAGCGCTCCCGCCGCGCGGGAGGCTCCGGGGCGAAGCCCGGGCCAAGAGCGGGCCCGTCCTTGCCAGGAAGAGGCAGGGCTGGGCCACCCCCCTGACATTCATCCATAGTCATTTGGATTTGGCAACTTACACGTATCGCTGCCTGAAGGTACTGTGTTGACATTTACTCCTAAAAAAGGTCTTTTTATAGAGGGCCTTAGGACGGTACTCTCCCTTTATTGTTGTAACGCTTTTATCATTACCTGATAGATTTTGGAGTGGGGCTAGGCTGGGCCTCTGCCTCTCCACATTTTGCAAGAGGTCTGCTTGTATCTATAGTGCAAAATTTATAGCTAACGTTGTCATACGAGAAGATAATAGTATTAACTAGGTTTACCCCCACCAGTCCTTCTTCTAATCTCTCTTATAAATACATATTGTGGACTGGTTCATAGAGCCGAAGCACTACTTAGGCGGCTCAAGTTATGGGAAAACGTAAGGCATCAGAACCCCCAAGGGAGAAGGAGAAATCTATAAAAAAACTTAGGAATGCGGGTGAGAACTGCACTATAGCTGAAATTGATGATCTTATTGAGGAGGTAGAGTCACTACTATGTAGCAGGGCCACTATCCGGGAGGGTCCCGATAAAAAGATTACCTCCTATTACACGAAGAAAATCGAACCAGAGGAAGATAAAGTGATAGAGATTATTTGCCAGCAAGAGGGGGAGGTATCATCCGATATTAGGACTGGCAGCCCTAAGGATGCCACAACTCGATCCATACACCCATGCACCATTGATAATACTAGGAAGAAGGGCCATACGCAGGAGTGTGAAGCGGTGTGCTCCAATAAATATGCAGTCTTGGCAGAACTCAATAGTAGTAATGTACAGAATGCACAAGAGGGGGAATCTGTGGACGAGTTACACCCATTTATCCCAACTGTACAGTTAGATAGAGAGAGGACCTCTCCTCTCAATTTAGAACCAGTGAATCCTCTAAAACACAAAATAAGAACTATAGCAGACCTTGATGACCTACTCACTGGATTAATCCAGGAAGTTAGGGATTTGAAACTTCAAGTAAGAACCTTAACAGATATTGTGTAAAAGGAGGGGGGTAGGGGTACCCATAGAGCTCAGTGCGAAAAGGAGTCCCCCCTTAGATCATTCCATCCACAAGGTAGACTCACATGTTCTCAAAATTTGAATACTAACCCCAACCCTACCCCAGCTATAGCTAAGATTTTACATCAACCACAGGGATGCATGAGTGGGGTAAATGGGGAAAATACTGGTTCACGCAAATACCCTAGAAGAAATGCTAGTGTTCTATGCCAAGAAACAGGGAATCCACGAAGAGAACCCCGTTTGGTAAAAGGACCCCAAAAAGGAAATCTGGAAACTACTCTGAACCCCTATCCCCAAGTATTTAATGATCATAACCGTTACACTATATGGAATCAATATGCTGAGGAGGATGGGTTTCCTATTAGGACCAATGTTGTTTATCTGTTAAATGTTCCAAAATTGCCCTTAAAGGGAGAGTTGACAGACCCAATACCTATCAAGAGGGGGGTGAGACAGGGCTGTGTGCTTGCCTCAACACTTTTCTCATTATACATTAATGATCTGGTTCATCATTTGAAACAAAGTAACCATGACTCACCAAGATTGAATGGTGATCTAGTCCCCGCCCTCCTTTTTGCAGATGATACCATCTTATTGTCTCAAACTCCCATGGGCTTGCAAACTCTATTAGACAAATTCAGTGAGTATTGCAGCTTGAAGGGATTAGAAATAAATACAAACAAGACCAAATACCTGACTGTTAACCCCCATAAAGCACTCAAGAGAAACATTCGGATTAGAGGGCAGGCATTGGAACGAGTAAAATACTTCAACTATCTAGGGATACTGCTTGATGCCAAATTGTCATGGGCACCGCACATCAATAAAGCTGCTATCTCCTTAACTCATAGTTCCATGGCAATTAGCAAAAACTTACAAATGCTCAAGGTCTAGCATTGTGTCACCAGTATTTGAGATCTATAGGTGTAAAGCACAGGCTGCTGCTCTATATGGCGCCGAACTCTGGGGATTCACAAAACTAACCCCATTGGTTACCCAGGAAAATAATTTCATGAGGGGGGTACTGGGTCTCCCTCCATCCACTCCGCTGATTCCTTTAACCTATGATATTAACATGAAACAAATAGGTAAATTGGCAGCCCTGAGGCCCTTGCTTTACTGGTGTAGACTTTGGACAACCCCTGAATTGATCCAATACAGGCAAGCACTAATTGAGATCATGGACTTGGACAAGGCCATCTCCCTCCCGTGGCTCCACTATATAAGGCAATGCTTTTACAATCTAGGGCTGAAATTCTATTGGGATGAACCGCATACACTTACAACACAATCCAAGATCTGACTAAAGCAAGTATTTTGGGACTTCACCCTCAATAGCCCTCTCTATAGCAAGGATCTAGGTAGACTAACCTTAAGTTTCCCTGATATCAAACCATTACTGAGTGCTGAGGAATGGATCGATACTATCCAACCTAGACGAGCAAAAGTTTTATTTATGAAGCTTCGATATGGGACTCTCCAGATTAAGGCCTTTACTTTTAAATGGGGCCCCTTGAATGGGAGAAGTCATGAGGCGACTTGTGAGCTGTGTAATATGGAGACTCCTGAAACGTCGGATCATGTACTTTTAAACTGCAATGCCTATGATAAACCAAGGAGGAAATGGATTCGACCTATTTGCAGGAACGTTGGAATCAGGAATTGCAATGAAGCAGCAAGATTCTTGAGATCTAGCACAATACCATATGTTGTTTTTGGTCTAAGCCGGTTTCTACTAGCTATTTCATTCATCAGAGACAAGGCGGGCCTGAGGCTATAGGCGCTTAACTCAGGCAAAACTCCCACAGTTAATCTACGGTCCCCAAACTGATAATTGGGAGCCACCTTTGGAAATCCAATGGTCTCTGGTTATACAATCAGCCAAGGATATATTTAGCCCAGGGGATATTGACAATGCCCGGGAAGTACTTGAATTATAATATTATCTTGCCCCCTGGCACAAGGACCGTAGTCATTGGGAGGTTTTTCAAGTTACCTAGAATGGTCATTTGACACCTTTGAAACTAGTTCTTAGATCCAGTTATTTATTTAATTTTATTCTAAATAATCCCCCCTTAGCTAAGCAAACAAGTGCCTGATGGCACGGGAGGCAAATCTTATGGGTTTTATGGGTTTTATAAATGAAATACTGTAATTGATTCTTATTTATTGTTTTTAAGACCAACACCAGATAGTCTGTTTTTAGTAGTTAAGTGAATATTAATTATTGTTGGAATAATGTGCCTTTTGTATTACTTGATTGTACCCCTTTTTATGGCTTTTAATCGAATATAGGCATGTATGAAAGAAAAAAATAGTTGGGTCCTAGGGACTGTGAACCAGCTATTAAAATTAGCAAAACAACCTCTCATGTGATGGTGGTATGCACATTGCCAAGATTTTAGAGGCAATTTGATATGCTAGAGGCAAATGTTTTTCCAAAAAGCATGAATCCTATTTTTACATTGGTCACTATTTGTGCTTACTCACAGTTCTAGAGACTCAGGGCCGTATTTATACTCTGGTTGCGCCGAATTTGCGTCGTTTTTTTCGACGCTAATTCGACGCTAAACTAACGCCAACTAACGCCATATTTATACTATGGCGTTAGACGCTTCGGGCGCCAAAGTGCCCGGAGTGTGCGTCATTTTTTAGCGTGAACCCCTTCCTTGCGTTAATGATATGCAAGGGAGGCGTTCCCGTCTTAAAAAATGACTCCCAGGCCTTTACGTGGTATTTATACTCCCGGGCAAAAATGACGCCCGGGAGTGGGCGTGGCCAAAAACGGCGCATTTGCGCCGCTTTTTAACGCCTGGGTCAGGCATGGCGTTAGGGGACAAGTGGGCTCAAAATGAGCCCAGAGTGCCCTCCCCTGCCCCCAGGGACCCCCCCTGCCACCCTTGGCCACCCCAGGAGGACACCCAAGGATGGAGGGACCCATCCCATGGACATTAAGGTAAGTTCAGGTAAGTTTTTTTTTTTTTTTTTTTTTGTGGCATAGGGGGGCCTGATTTGTGCCCCCCTACATGCCACTATGCCCAATGACCATGCCCAGGGGACAGAAGTCCCCTGGGCATGGCCATTGGGCAAGGGGGCATGACTCCTATCTTTACAATGATAGGAGTCATGTTGATGGGGGATGGGCGTCGAAAAAAAATGGCGCAAGTCGGGTTACGACGATTTTTTCGACGTAACCTGACTTGCCCCATTTTAAGACACCCATACGCCATTTTCCCCCTACGCCGGCGCTGTCTGGTGTACGTGGCTTTTTTCCACGCAAACCAGGCAGCGCCGGTCTGCTTGCGCCGGCTAACGCCATTCCATAAATACGGCGCCCGCATGGCGCTTCAGAATGGCGTTAGACGGCGCAAAATTTTTTGACGCTAAACTGCGTTAGCGCAGTTTAGCGTCAAAAAGTATAAATATGGGCCTAAGTGATTTTTTTTTCTTTTTTTTTTGCTAGTATATAGTTATTGCTACTAATAGTGAGATAACAATCCCAATTGTTTTTTGCACAAAGATTTGGATTTATAGGTATTTTACAATATTTTTATGGTGATTTGTATGATGATGTGTATTATGTATTTTTATAGTGTTTTTATTGATCAATTGCTTATTCTTATAACATTCATATTCACAACTTGCCTATCTGTATTGTATGGCCATGGGGGAGACCTGGTCTTGATTTTTTTTAACATCGTGATGGGTATGATTTATTGACTTTCTCAAAGTGTTTTTGTTTCCTTTTTAGAAATGTAAGAATTTTGTCAGTATGCTTTTATGGTATTGTTTTGCCGAAATAAAGCTGAAATAAAAAAAAAAAAAAAAAAATCTTGCAATGAAAGCATATAAACACATATGACAGTAGCAACAAGTTAAGACACACAGGGCAGGAAAAAAGAACAATCTGTGATGCAAAAAGCCAAATTCAATAGTCAGTATCATCTTAGAAATCGTCAATTACATCCGGGAAAATTGAAGCCAGGATACGTTCCACTTCGGCAGGTGGTAAAATATCCAGATCATATGCAAGGAAAGCCACAGAGCATTTGTGTTCCAAAGCTTGAGCTCCAGCTGAGGCAGTAGCATTCCGTGTCATGCCCACCGTAGAGTTGAGAGTTGCAGAATCCACAAAGGGCAACTCATAAAAGGCTTTCCGTAGCAAATGCACCCTCAACACACATGTCTGATAATGAGCCCTCATCGAGAACATCAACAGATCAGCGTTGTAGGAGGCTGGCCTGGCTTGTAGTGGGTACCAAGGGGTACTTACACTCTGTACCAGGACCAGTTATCCCTTATTAGTGTAGAAGAGGTGTTTCTAGCAGCTTAAGCTGATAGAAGGTAGCTATGGAGAGCAGCTTAGGCTGAGCTAGGAGACATGCAAAGCTCCTACTATACCACTGGTGTCATATGCACAATATCATAAGAAAACACCATGCACAGATATACTAAAAATAAAGGTACTTTATTTTTATGACAATATGCCAAAAGTATCTCAGTGAGTACCCTCAGTATGAGGATGCCAAATATACACAAGATATATGTACACAATACCAAAAATATGCAGTAATAGCTAAAGGAAGTAATGTAAGCAATGTAAAGTTACAGTAGATTGCAATAGGAGCACATAGGTATAGGGGCAACACAAACCATATACTCCAAAAGTGGAATACGAACCATGAATGGACCCGGAAACCTATGTGAGCGTGTAGAGGGTCGCTGGGACTGTAAGAAAACAGTGAGGGTTAGAAAAATAGCCCATCCCAAGACCCTGAAAAGTAGGTGTAAAGTGCACCTATATTCCCCAGAGAGCACAGAAGTCATGATAGGGGAATTCTGCAAGGAAGACCAACACCAGCAATGCAACCAAAGCGGATTTCTGGACGAGAGTACCTGTGGAACAAGGGGACCAAGTCCAAGAGTCGCGACAAAGTCGAGATTGGGCAGATGCCCAAGAAATGCCAGCTGAGGGTGCAAAGAAGCGGCCACTGGATGGTAGAAGCTGTGGATTCTGCAAGAACGAAGAGGGCTAGAAACTTCCCCTTTGGAGGATGGATGTCCCACGTTGTGAAAAAGCTTGCAGATGTGTTCCCACGCAGAAAGACCGCAAACAAGCCTTGCTAGCTGCAAGGGTCGTGGTTAGGGTTTTTGGATGCTGCTGTGGCCCAGGAGAGACCAAGATGTCACCACTTGCGTGAGGAGACAGAGGGGGCACCCAGCAAGATAGGGAGCCCTCACAGAAGCAGGCAGCACCCGCAGAAGTACCGGAACAGGCACTTAGAAGAGGAGTGAACCGGAGCTCACCCGAAGACACAAAAGGGAGTCCCAAGACACCGGAGGACAACTCAGGAGGGTGTGCACTGCAGGTTAGAGTGTCGGGGACCCAGGCTTGACTGTGCACAAAGGAAATCCTGGAAGAGTGCACAGGAGCCGGAGCAGCTGCAAATCACACAGTACCCAGCAATGCAGTCTAGCGTGGAGAGGCAAGGACTTACCTCCACCAAACTTGGACTGAAGAGTCACTGGACTGTGGGAGTCACTTGGACAGAGTTGCTGATTTCCAGGGACCACGCTCGTCATGCTGAGAGGGGACCCAGAGGACCGGTGATGCAGTCTTTTGTTGCCTGCGGTTGCAGGGGGAAGATTCCGTCATCCCACAGGAGATTTCTTCAGAGCTCCTGGTGCAAGAAGGAGGCAGACTACCCCCAGAGCATGCACCACCAGGAAAACAGTTGAGAAGGAGGCAGGATCAGCGATACAAGGTTGCAGTAGTCGTCTTTGCTACTTTTTTGCGGTTTTGCAGGCGTCCTGAGCAGTCAGCGGTCGATCCTTTGGCAGAAGGTGAAGAGAGAGATGCAGAGGAACTCTGATGAGCTCTTGCATTCCTTATCTAAAGAACTCCCCAAAGCAGAGACCCTAAATAGCCAGAAAAGGAGGTTTGGCTACCTAGGAAGGAGGATAGGCTAGTAACACAGGTAAGAGCCTATCAGAAGGAGTCTCTGACGTCACCTGCTGGCACTGGCCACTCAGAGCAGTCCAGTGTGCCAGCAGCACCTATGTTTCCAAGATGGCAGAGGTCTGGAGCACACTGGAGGAGCTCTGTGCACCTCTCCTGGGAGGTGCAGGTCAGGGGAGTGGTCACTCCCCTTTCCTTTGTCCAGTTTTGGGCCAGAGCAGGGCTGGGGGATCCCTGAAACCGGTGTAGACTGGCTTATGCAGAGATGGGCACCATCTGTGCCCATCAAAGCATTTCCAGAGGCTGGGGGAGGCTACTCCTCCCCAGCCCTGACACCTTTTTCCAAAGGGAGAGGGTGTAACACCCTCTCTCTGAAGAAGTCCTTTGTTCTGCCTTCCTGGGCCAAGCCTGGCTGGACCCCAGGAGGGCAGAAACCTGTCTGAGGGGTTGGCAGCAGCAGCAGCTGCAGTGAAACCCCGGGAAAGGCAGTTTGGCATTCCCTGGATCTGTGCTAGCGACTCCGTGGATCATGGAATTGTCTCCCCAATGCCAGAATGGCATTGGGGTGACAATTCCATGGTCTTAGACATGTTACATGGCCATGTTCGGAGTTACCATTGTGACGCTATACATAGGTAGTGACCTATGTATAGTGCACGCGTGTAATGGTGTCCCCGCACTCACAAAGTCCGGGGAATTTGCCCTGAACGATCTGGGGGCACCTTGGCTAGTGCCAGGGTGCCCACACACTGAGTAACTTAGCACCCAACCTTTACCAGGTAAAGGTTAGACATATAGGTGACTTATAAGTTACTTAAGTGCAGTGGTAAATGCCTGTGAAATAACGTGGATGTTATTTCACTCAGGCTGCAGTGGTAGACCTGTGTAAGAATTGTCAGAGCTCCCTATGGGTGGCAAAAGAAATGCTGCAGCCCATAGGGATCTCCTGGAACCCCAATACCCTGGGTACCTCAGTACCATATACTAGGGAATTATAAGGGTGTTCCAGTATGCCAATGTGAATTGGTGAAATTGGTCACTAGCCTGTTAGTGACAATTTAGAAAGCAGAGAGAGCATAACCACTGAGGTTCTGGTTAGCAGAGCCTCAGTGAGACAGTTAGTCATCACACAGGGAACACATACAGGGCACCCTTATGAGCACTGGGGCCCTGGCTGGCAGGGTCCCAGTGACACATACACTAAAACAACATATATACAGTGAAATATAGGGGTAACAGGCCAGGCAAGATGGTACTTTCCTACAACATCTGCATTGTTCCTGGATTGTCCATCACTCTTGGTTGCCTAACTGAATTGATCAAGTAGGTAAGCAGGAGTGTTGAGCCCAGCTTTCGCCTTTTGTCTGTGCAGGCGAGGAGAAGGCCTGTGGATTATAAAACAGAAACTGTATTGCAGAATCAAGGGGAAGGATAGAAGGAAGGGAAGCTTCAAGAGGAGTGTACCAAGAAGACTCAGAGGCAGAGCAATAACAATAAGAGTTTCACGTTTGGCACCAGTGCAACACACACACTCAGCAGCATTTTCCAAATCAACACACTACTCTCCATTTCTCATAGCTGAGTACAAGGCCTCAAAGTCATGGTTTACCTTTGAAGCCAATAACCTCCTTCTTCTATCTATTGAGTTAGTCCCGCTCTAAGTTCTTCATCCTCCTGCTGTCTCCGAGTAACTCCGTTCCAGTCTCAACCGAGCAAGATAGACCTGTTGTGCATCGCAGTTGAAAAACATATAAAGAAACAGAATTGCAGTATTTTGTATAGATTTGTGTTTAACTAAAATGACTGGTCTGGTCTCCGAAGAACCAAAAAAAAGAGGGAAGCCTACAGGTAACTTTTCACTAAGTACATTTTTAAAGGCCAATCACCTTCAGGAAACATGATTACCCATTAGGCACCAAACATTGCAATTCATCAAAATCAAGTTTACTTTTAGTTGAACACCCCCCTTACTGTGTGTCACCATATAAATTATCAATCATTACTCACAATCATTCACTCATTAGTGTAACAGTTGTAGTTACCTCTTCCAATTCAAGGGCAGTGATAGGTGTACAATTGTATCTTTGATGCAGGCAACACATTAGAATTTGGTATTGGCACTCATGTAAATCAATGATCTTCTGAAGCAGCTCTGCGGCCGTATATGTGACTACAAAATGTTGGGGCAGCAGAATTCAGACACAGACATAATGTTCAACTAGCTACATTTTTGTGCAAAGAATAAAAATCAAAGAGAAATAATTAAAAAGTTATCTGGTGGCACTGGCTTACTCATTCTTGGAAGTAGAGTTAATCCTCAAACTCAGATTGCTCTCCCAGAAGTTGGTTAGCTAACATACCTGACTCTAACCAATCATCCTCCTCCTCCTCCTGTGCGGTTTTAGGAATGGTGTAGTCTTGTGGTATGAAAAGTTGGTTCATTTTGATCATGGTCAATCTCTTCACATTTTGGGATGAGAGACTGGTCCTTCTCACTGTAACAATTGTGCCAGCTGCATTGAACACACACTCAGCAGACACACTGGCTACAGGACAGGCCAGTTACTTTATTGCCAAGATGCTGAGCTCTGGCCATTGGTGCATCTTACATACCAACATACCAAGGGATTTGATCCACATAGACCTCTTTTGGGTCATCCAGATACTCCTGGAACATCCACTAAAGGGTCATTGCTGCTACCACTTGCTTGACCTCTTTTGCCTTTGCCTCCACACTGGACTTAAGACCTCCCACTTGAAACCAAGCCAATGCAGGTTGGGTCCTATTCTTCTTTTGCAGATGTCCCCAGTGTGCATGTTGCTGGTATTGGCTGCTGAGAGACAAGACTGCCCTCTCTGGAAGTTAAAGGCAGCACCCCAGAACTGTGGTATAGGGCTCTAGGTTCCAGCCATTTTTCTTCCAGGTCTCCAACTTGCTCAACAATCCACCTCTCATATTTTTAAACATACCCGTCATAAAAATGAATAAAATTAGGTAGATTTTTTTTGTACTGTAGCTCAAGTAGTGTGGCACAGGTGTACTCTTTGGATGAGATGATGTCATTTTGCAGTCTTGCATTACAAGCTAAGCGAAAGATTAAGCTCTAAACCAAGGCATGCACTTCTGGATTTTTGTTCATAACTATGACTCTGAACCTTTCAGACACTTTCTTTAGATAGTCCTGTAGCTGATACAACAACGGGATAGTTTGGTCCATCTTCCTGTCCTCCTTGCTAACTTCCCTTGTGCAAACTTCAAAAGGAAGTAGCATTCGTGTCAGGCATTTGACTAGGCCCCATTTGCTCATATACATGGTCATAGCTTTCCCAATTGTATCCTCTCCTCTTTGAATGACATAGTCATTGATCTGTCTGTAGTGCCCAAACTGATGTTGCAACATGTAATAGGTTGAGTGTCAAAGTGTTAGTACATCATGTATGAGGGCTTTAAAAGGTACTCTGTTAGCACGCAAATAATCTTCAACCACTTCTGGCCTTCAAAGAATGGCTGAAATGAGTGCAGATTCTTCTGTAGGTGGTCAGTATGTTGCTGACTATGGAGGTCATTATGACCCCCACGGTCGGCGTTAATATAGAGGAAAGTACTGCCAACAGGTTCTCCATATTATGACATTGGCGCCAATGTACCACACCGACCGTCACGCTGGAGACTTCACTCTCCAGCCCGGCAGCCATCACTTGCCCGCCTGTGGGATTATGACCCCCCTACCGGCATGGTTTTCTTGGCATCCTTACTGCCACGAAAACCATGGCAGTAGGTACTATCAGTGACAGGGAATCCATTCCCTGTCACTGATAGGGGTCATCCCCACCCTCCTCCCCCTTCCCAGGCTTCCCCCACCCCCTTCTTCTCCAGACCCCCTTCATACACACCCCTCCCTTCACCCACATGCATACACACACACACATTCCTACATTCATCCATTCATGCATACATCCATTCACACACACATCCACACACACTTACATACATACACGCACACACAGTCACACAACTCAACATACATGCACTCACAACCCCAAACATGCACACACATACAACACACAACAAACACCTGCATTCACGCATGCACAAACATGCACCCCCCATACACACACACACACAACACACCCCACTCCCCTCCCCTGTCAGAGCACCCGACTTACTTGTAGTCAGGGGGTCCTCCGGTAGGAGACGGGACAAGTGGCTGCTGCCAGCAGCAGCGTCGGCCAGCAGAACACCGCCAGGCCATATTATTAGTCATAATACGGCGGGCGACGGTATACTGGCGTGGCGCTGCTGCTGGCTTTTGGCGGACGTCGCCGCAGCGGTAAGTGGTTTTTACCACCAGGGTCATAATGACCCCCTATGTCTTTTTTTAGAAAGTCTTGCACAACCAGGTTGATTCAATGTGCCAAACAAAGGACCCCGAAATAGCCATGGTCTGTCTTGCCCTTGACTATGTAAATGCCATTGTCCATGCCAACAAATCCAATTCTGAGACCTCTGGGTCACATCCATACAGACACCTTTCAATTCAATTTCTCCAAGATGTTTGCAGCTGAATGTTATTTCTCCATGGCGAACATGGCTACTGTTGCATGCCGCCGAACGCTCTTAAAACTTTCTTCAGTTCCAAGGCTTGTAGATAGATGTTGCCTTACCTCCGCAAAAGAGATTCAATGTGCAATGATGCACATGTAATCAGTTGCCTGACAACTGGTCAGGTGGATTGTATGAACTGCACTTTGATGCAAAGCTTGTCCAACTAGCTACAACACATTCTGATGCAGTGCTGGTACCGGCAACTCTGGCAAAATAGGTCCAGCTTGAAACTTTCCACTTTGGGCAAATGGCTGCCACAAATTCTAGGACGCTCACTCCTTCCACAAAGGAAAAAGGGAGGAGGTCCAGCACTAGCATTTTTGCCAACTTCCCATTGTACAAATGTGCCATTGAGTGGTTGCAGTCATAGGGCACACCCTGCCTAAACATGCACGTAATAGTAGCCTGAATTTTCTTCTTTTCAGGGGCCTCTGATGCAGGCTATGTTCGAGAAGTAGGTGGGGTGGTATAGTAAATGTGCATCATATGGCAGTCACTGTATACTGTGGTGTCTCCATCTGACTCTTCTTCTGCCATTGTGAAGTCGCTCAGGCATGTAATTCTGGTGCACCGCTGGGGACAGGGCTGCTTCACCAGATGATGTCACCCTCTTCTTCCTCATGACCTCTCACCATGATTGGACTTGTAGCTGATGTCTTCTCACCTTCACCACCACAACCATGTTCATAAATTTTTGTAAGGCGCTCCTCTCACTGGATTTTGTGATGTTTTTTCAATGGGTTATTTGGCCTCTAGTACCATAATGTGAACCAGGCTTACCTCTACGAGCATTCTTGTGGCAAATGGAGCATTTTACAATGTTCTCTTCATGTTTGCTAAGTGTAAAACAGAAGTGCTTTCCTAGTGGGCCAGTGCCTGAAGAAGAACTGGAGGTACTTGGGTGTGTCTGCTATTGCCTCTCTGAGGTGCAGGCTTCTACTGAAGTAGAAGTTGGTGCAGGTCTCAGCTGGGGGTTTACAAATATGGGAGCTGGCAGTTTTACCTGTGCCACATCCCTCAGAGCATGTTGAATAGGAGGAGTAATGTCAGACTCCTGTGTGCTAGATTCCATAATCACTGGCTTGTCATTGTCATCCTCATCATCATCCCCTTCCATAATTCTAAGGCTTTCATGAACTTTTCTTTTCCCCTGCCTCTCCTGGTGTCTCCTGGACTCTGCTGG
The DNA here is from genome assembly GCF_031143425.1 of Pleurodeles waltl. Taxonomy (NCBI): domain Eukaryota; kingdom Metazoa; phylum Chordata; class Amphibia; order Caudata; family Salamandridae; genus Pleurodeles; species Pleurodeles waltl. The sequence continues at coordinate 584,182,406 of NC_090451.1, forward strand.
GGTCCATTCAATCTCCCCGATCATCGTCATCAGAAGTGGTGTTTGGAGAAGATGATGGAGTGCACTTCCTTTTCCTTGTTGGAGATCTGGGAGCCAATGATTCTAGAAGAGGAGGTTCTTGCTCGGTAGGAAGCTCAACCTCCTGTTACGCTCCATTTTCAGAAAGATCTACTATTGCTGACTGTGGCTGCTGTCGACTTTGCGCTGTTTCCTGAAGCAATTGAGTACTACTTTGCAAAAGGGACAAATACAATTCAACACCACTGCTCTTCAGTGTTGCCAGGATTGCAGTGAATGCCTCACCGATAGACACGGTCTTGGGCTTAGGTTGGGGTGGTGCTGTTAATGTGGGAGTGTTGCTCCCAGGTTTTTCCCCTTGGGGAGGTGAGGCAGGCACATGTCACCTGAAAAAGGTTGTGGTCGGTACACCACTGGTGGAAAGCTGCTTCTTTTCACTGACCACTTTCTTGGGAGCAAGTTTCTTTGAAGCCATCTTAAAGCTCTCAGTTGACAGTGGTACTAGGCTGCACAAGTGGAAGAGATTGGAGGAGTGACATAACTGTACAGGCCTTTTGGTTTGCAGTACTATAGGTGATGTTTCTTCTCTTGCGCACCTAAAAGCAAATAAGAGAGAAAAACATTCATGGAAACTTGGCATTGTTGCAGTATGAATTATTACAGACAAAGGTAATATTAGTGTGGTTGATGACTTAGGTAAATAAATAACCACTTATCCAACATTTTTAAAGTCAAACCATACCACCATTCCATAAAATAGCATTTCCAGTCTGGACAACACAACATACAGATATAGCTCTTTGCTTTATGTGCATCTATTCTAAAGGAGACACCGATGGAAGTCAGGGAGGTGCATAGGTAAATGGAATAATACTTAAAAAGATAAATGTTAGTGGGCGCCTATGGAAGGCGAGGTGATCCAAGGGGAACTGAAATAATCATTAAAAATTAATGATGGTGATGTGTCTGCAGTGCACCTAATCTGTGACATGCAAAGTGTCCAAGAGGAAATGGAATTCTACCTTAAAAAAATGAATGCTGTTGTGCAGCTGTGAGCCTGTGGTGGATTGATGGATACAATTTAAAAACAAAAAATAATTAACAAAATAATAATAAATGAAAATAAAAAAAAAAAGAAAATATATATATATATATAACATGAGAATTATAAAAAGTAAAATAAAATAAAAAATACAGAATTAAAAAAGATAAATAATTGCTGATATGCTTGTATGAGTGTATGAGAAACCTATTGTGAGCACTGTTCATCATAGTCATATACATAAAATAATATGTACAATGATTCTCAAGCATATTATTAAACTGATATCACATTCATCCATGCAATCCTATGGCAAAAGCACATTGGCTGGATGCAAAAAATGGCTGCCAGCCACATGGCTAAACAACAACAGCAAACAGGGTGGCATAGGAAACAAAGAACACATGTGAGCCTATGGCAAAAGCACACTGGCTGGATGCACAAAATGTCTGCCAGCCACATGGTCAAACATCAACAGGGAGCAAGGAGGCATGGAGAAGAAAGACCACATTCACTCCTATGGACACATATTACACAAAATGGCTCCTGGCCACATGGCATGGAGAATCAAGACAAATGATGGCCTGTGACAAACACACTTACACTCACTGGCAAAAAAAACAAGGTATGGTAACACTGAAGAAAAAACTCAAAGTCCTCCTATGACATCAAATATTACTCCATATATACACTTTTTGCAGAACAAAATTTAATTTATTCCACAGAAACGTTTCTTACATGCAGTGATGACTAGGACTGGGCCTACAGGCTGGATGGCCCATTGGAAGACTAGCCACAGAGAAAAATAAATGAATATTGCAAATGTAAAAAACATGGAGAAATGGTACTGAACTGTGCAACATTTTCCCTATAGAAAAGGTGAACAATGAAATGCAAAAAACTAAGTAGGCCCCTACTTAGATTCTGGGCCACCCACCACAATGAAATGTAAAAATCAAATTAAAGTACAAAGAAATACTGGTGCATGCCCCATCAAACAAACCACACCCTTAAACAATAGTTTTTTAACTTACTTGTATGAAATCACATGGACAAAGTCCTTAAATCCAAAGGTGTATTTCCAGCAGATAAGGAGAGTGATCCTTCCACCTTGAAATCCAAGTGAAAGTGACAAGGAGATGGACAAAGCACTGGAAGAAGCCTGCTGGGCACGACAGGAGGTTGGAGTCTCTGAAACACTTTCTTCCTGTTGGGTAAAAAAGTTTACAAAAAGGCTTCTCGCACTGAAAACCAACTCTAATGGTCCGTTTGAGAAGAAAATCCACTCAAAAATATCTTTTTGAGTAGATTTCAAATGTCCATAAAATCAGGTGGCTGCCCTATATAAATAATGAACTGGATACAATTGGCAAGTCAGAGTTCTTTAGTAACCCGCTGCTGATTAATGGCCGGTCAAGACTATTGATAAAAATGAATTATTGGACTATGTTGATGAGAAGAGGTGGGGGGGAGTGGAAGAAGGGAAGGGTAATGAACTACCTATACTGTGTACTACACCTACCAGTGAACCATATTTGTTGAGAGTGCTTCGGTTTAGATTAGGCTTGACTCATTTTTTGGTGTCTTATCCTTCCAATGTTTTCTCTGAGAAGGACTTGGACATATGTCCATGTAATGCACATACACCCCAATCTCAATTGCATGTTCTTTTTGTGCCTTTATAAAGTACAGAGAAAACAGTATTTAAAGCCACTTTTGCAAGCCAAAGTATGCCATTCACACACCATGTAAGTTGACAGAAGGCTCTATTGAGCAAATAGGCTATAGCTTACGTAAAAGTTAGAGATGGTCATCATGGACCCCAACAGTATGTCATGTCATTTAAGGTTCAATGCTGTCATGGTGAGTGAAGGCAGCACAGCATGGCAGGATACGTACCAACATACATCTTTTCCATTGCCTTTCACTCCCTCACATATTTGTTTTTCTGATACTTTCGGACACATGTCCCAACCAGCATTAGGAAAGAAAATATATATAGCGTTGAATGATTGACTACTTACTTGCTACATTAAACCTTTCAAAGTGATAATTTTGCCTAATAGATAAGTTATATAACTCAACATAATTTGTATATTGCTTTTGTAACTTACGTAAAAAAAAATGATGGTTACTCACAACAGGAAAGTAAATAAACATGTGTTATGTTTTTGTCTAGGACCAGAAGTTCTCCAGGTTCCTGCAGAGGATGGGAGAGACCACCACCCAGTGGAGGTGGGAAGGTGTAACTGCTGGGACAAGTGGTAAGTCACTTACCTTTCTCTGTGACAACAACTGCATTTGTTAATATATTTTTCTCTTTCTTCCAAGCTCACTTATGAACCCCTTTATAAATTATCCAGCCTTCCATATGTTTGTCTCATCCTCCCTATCATTCAAGAAATGGTGCTGTGCCCAGTGGCCACTCACCTATAACTTACCCCATTCTTCCTGTCTCACCCAGCACATAAATTGAAGTCCCATCTCGGTGTGAGGCACATCTCCCACAGTCTCTGTCTAAGTAACTATTTTTTCTGGCTTTACACCATCTTTTATTTTATCACCCATTAACCATGAAACTAAGCTTACTAGTATGTGGCACACAGCTCATCCATAGCCAAGCCACAAATTAAATGATTAAAGGCCTGCTGTCTATATACCTGACCTTACCCTACACTTTTACTTACTTGCCCCCTAGCCAATGGAAACAGTAGTAGCAAAGCTTTTTTTTTTGCATGCAGGATATAGGCCATCATTATGAACTTGGAGGCAATCACCGTCGACCGCCATGCTGAGGGTGAACAAAAGACGGCCAATGGCAGTGGACTGCACATCACCGAATAATGATGCCAAAAACACATTCCTCCAAAAAAATGACAACCTCTACTCACCGCCAGGGCCAACAACGGCAGAAAGGCAGGACATAGCACCCCCCTACCGCCATCCCTACACCCCCACCAAACAATGATGCACAAATCAGCGCGGTGGACACTGGATGTAAAACGACCATTGGCGGTAACGACTGCAGCGCTCGGAAACGGGACCAACAACAGAGGCACACATTGGCAAATGTGTATAACACACACCTGACACACACCCACACCACCATAAAACACACACATACACAACCCACAATCCTTGCCACGTCAACAGCACCACATAAATCAACACCACAACAGACATACACACAAACAACCAGCCCACAAGTCACACACACAAAACCACCACCAAAAATCAAACACATCATCACAGACCACACACACAACCACACAACAGCACCGTCACCAACACACCGACAACACACCACCCACAACTCACACCGTGGCACCCCCTAAGCGCCCCCTCTTCACCGACAGAGCTGAGGACCAGGGTGGATGAAATACTCAGGGCCGAGCCGCAGCTATTTGGGGCACAGGGGCAGTAGATGCCCTTAGCCAAGAAAATGGAGCTACAGCGGAGGATTGTCGACAAGGTCAATGCTGTGGGAATCCATTCACGCACAAGGGAGGACATCAGGAAGAGATGGAACGACCTGCAGGTGAAGGTGCGTTCCATGTCATCATGACACAACATCACTGTACAGAAGACTGGCGGTGGTCCCCCACCTCCACCCCGAATATACCGACTGGGAGGAGAGGGTTGTGGCTATCCTGCACCCGGAGGGCCTCACTGGAGTCCCTGGAGGACTGGACTCGGGTAAGTCAACTACACCTGGAATGCATATATTACCCCATTCCTCTCACTACCACCATGCCACCACCCCCTACCTAGCCCACAACACCCAGACACTCCTACCCATGTTCCCTGCATGCCCACAACCCCCCCCCCCACAGACCACTATCCATCCCCTTGTGCACAGTCACCAACCCAGGCATAAAAAGGCAGGAGCACTATAACACCCAGAATGTAACACCCCCTTCACTTAATGCATCCAAAAGAACACGAAGGGACCCAGCATGCAACCACATGGGAATGGAACCACCAATTACTCCTAAGCAGTACTGCATGGGATAAGTAAGTACAGGACTCCCACATCTCTATTCTCTCACACACAGGCACCACCACCCTTGCCACCCAGAGGGAGACGTCAAGGAGTGGTAGTCCTTCCCCTGAAGACAAAGGCCCCACTCAGGAGAGTGCAGAAGGATGCCTGGACACAGAGGAAATCCCACAGCCCTGGACAGTCACTCTCCAGAAGCCCCACCTAGGACACCACTGACACCCCTACCACCCACCCACCACCATCAGCTCTGGCACAATGCCCCCACACCAGTGTCTCCAGGCCATGGACTGGCTGCACACAAGTACAGAGGCCTGAGTCTCCACCCACCATCAGGCAGGATGATGAAGGTCCCAGTGCAAGTGGGACTGGTATACCAGTGCAGGGGAAACAGGTAGAGGGGGCTAGGGCCAGTGGGAGGGGAGCAGTGGGTCTGGGGTCGCCCAAGGAGGGATGCTGCTGCACAGGAGGCCATTGTTGAGGTATTGGGATCATATCACCATTCCCAGGACAGGATGTCCCGGATCCTGGCCACGCTGGAGGAGAATCAGAGGCTGCATGTAGCACACCATCAGGAGGCCATGGAGCAATGGAAACAGTTCAGTGCTACCATGACAACCATTGCAAGGGTGCTGCAGCACCAGTACCACAGCCAGCCTGAGTCCTCCACCCACCTGCAGGCCCTTTCCACTAGCCAGGACAATGCCCTGCCATCCACATCTGCAGCTGCTAGTAGACTGGTGGCACTGCCAGAGGACTCACAGGACAACAGCACCCTTTCCCCTGCAGCCCAGATTTCCCCTTGCAAACGTGGCCTCAGACCCAGACATCCCTGTAAAACACCAGCTAAGACCAAGTCCACCTCCAGGAAGTGACTCTTCCCTGAACTGCCTCCCTTGTGTGCCACTGAGCTACCTTGTCGACATGCCACTGCCATATCACCATCTTCAAATGGAGCCATGGACTATGCCCCTGTGCCACCAACAGCAGTGGACATGGCCTTTTTGTTCACCATGTGCCCACTCCCTTCCACTGTCCCATCACTCATGGATGTTTTGTCTGAGAATACCTACACTTGTGCACTCAAAATATCTGTCCTTCATTAATATGACCAATCAAATGGAAATGTGAATGTATTAGCCAGTTACCATCATAATGCCGTTTTCATTGCATGAAGGGGTCTAACAGACAGCAGTGTTTGAAGTATGTCACACTGTACATTCCATTGCTGTAACACACATCTCCCCCTTCGTACATGAAGTTTACACATCACTGCTAAGGGACACCACAGCACTTTGCAGACAAGTCACCCTGAAACAATGCAGTAGACTGGTATCATAGAACAGTACCTGAGAGTCACTGGAAGTTTAGCCAAATTCCATGGGTCCTGAAGTTGATGTCTTGCCCCTCCCCTTGATCATCACTCTCATACATCCTCTGAGGTGGCAGGGGTGGTGGACAGCATCCTCCTTATACAGTAGTGGGATAGCTTTCCTCATAGCAAAGTTGTGCAGCATGCAGCAGGCCACCACTATCTGACACATCTTGTCAGGGACATAGCCCGGGGATCCTCCAGAGAAATGGAGGCAATGAAATCTTGCCTTCAGGAGTACTTTGATCTACTTAGTGACCCGTCTAGTACGACCACATGCCTCATGATAATAGATTTCTGCATCTGTCCTAGGATTCGTCACAGGTGTCAGGAGCCATTGCATGTTTGGGTAGCCAGAATCCCCTGGAAAAGTGGGCGAAAGAGGGTTGAAACACACACTATCTACTTGCCTACATCATGCCTGTCAGCTATCTAACTGATCCAGTTTCATACACACTCACCTATGAGCCAAGCTCTGTCCCCCTGTAGTTGCCCCATCATATGTGGCACAATGTTGTTTCTCAGGACAAAGGAGTCATGGACTGATCATGGGAACCTTGCATTGACATGAGTAAAGGGCTGATGAGCATTACACACCAATTGGACATTCATGGAGTGAAAGTTTTTATGATTTCTGAACACCTGTTCATTTACTCTTGGGGTATGAGGGCTATGTGGGTACCATCAATGGCACCCATCACATGGGGCATATTTGCAAAAGCATAGAAACCAGATTTGATGGTGGTGAGATTAGCCCTTTGGGGAAACTGGACATAACTTTGCATGTGTTGCACGAAGGAATCAAGAAAATTAGACAGGATGTTGCTGAACATTGGCTGAGATACCCCAGCTGCCATGCCCACAGTAACTTGGAATGAGTCTGTGGCTTGATAATGTAGCACAGATAGTACCTGGACAGTTGTAGGTATGGAACTGGGATTTCTATTAGCTGGCATCAGAACAGGCTCCATTTGTGCAAAGAGTTCCAGGATTGTGGCTCGATTCAGGCAGTAAGTGATGATGATGTGATGTTCCTCCATGGTGGCCAGATCAACCAGGAGTCTGTAAACAGATGGGGACCTCCCTCGCCACATGGGTCTGTACCTATGGGGGTGGAAGAGAGACATATTAAGTTGCGACAAACACTTCAATTACATTGCTCCACCATTCATCTTGTACATGCAACACTATTGCCCCTCACACAGACGCAGAGAACATGGTAATCCTGTCAGGGTAAGGTGTGTATGTGTCATTGCATCCCACTGTAGGCACACTTCCCCCTATGATTCTGAGGAGGATCACTGATCATAACAGTACTCGACCAAGGGGAGAAGGAATTGAGCCATGGATTAGGACCCCGGACAGACTACGAAAGTGTGGTGGATGCAAAATGGCAGCCCCCTGCCCTACAGGTAGTGTAGTGTAGGAAGTAACTTAATTTCGCTGGCGTTAGTCGTCATGGTGGGGGTCGGTGATCACCACTGTGCACCTGTTTATTAGATATAATTGGCATCTATGGGAAAGCAGGGCCAATCACGATCACTGCTGGCAGTGATGATGCACACCGCCGTGGTTAATACCACCATTTTGCTTTGCCCTTGCCAGTTGCCTCCTGCACCTCGAGAGGGACGGTACTCGACTGTGTGAGCTGCTGTGTCCTGACTCTGGTCCTCAAGATGGCACGTGCTACAGGGGAACGGGCCCCGGCCTTCACCTCAGAGGAGCTGAAGAAGCGGGTGGCGGGGGTCCTACCCCTGCATGCAAAGCTGTATGGGCGATCTGAGGTTTAGGTAAGTTGCTATTTGACATCCATGAATGTGTGTGAATGTGGCGGATGCCTGTAGGCGTTTTTGTTGGCTGTGTGGATGCTTACCCATAATGTGTCTGGCAGTTGTTGTCTTGGCTATTGTGAATATGTGTGTCTCCATGGGCCATGTCAGGTCGAACTGTCATTGCATTTGTGTATGGGGCACACACACTGACGTCTGTTTCTTTAGCGTGTGTGTCCCATGCAGGTCAGCGCCCATCAAAAGAAAGGATTCTGGCAAGCCATTGCCAGTGCGGACCCTGGGGTCTACAACCGGCGAAGCACCCACTGCAGGAAGCGGTGGGACGACCTGCGGCGCTGGGCAAGGAAGACTGGAGAAGCCCAGCTGCTGACGGCCTCCCAACATGGGAGAGGTGCCCGTTGGACCCTGACTCCACCTAATGGCCCGCATACTGGCGGTGGCCTATCCCGATTTGGATGGGCACTTGAAGGCAGAACAGCAGCCACAAAGGGGTGAGTACCAACACTATTGTGATGCTACTGAGCTGAGTGTAGTTAGGTGCCATGGGGTGCATGCTGTGAGGTGCCAGGCACATAGACAGGTGTGTCCCTGCAGGCCTGCCCCCCCTACATCTAAGCAATAGTATCCTTAGTTAGATATGGCTGGGAATGTAGGCCTGCGAGGGGTCCCCTGTTTGGGCTATTGGTTTAGATGTAGCCTCATGGATTTGCAGATTTGTGGTCTTGCCATCGTCTCTCATTGTATCCCATTGCAAACTGTATCAGAGGAGAAGGCCAGGATGGTCATGTAGTGTACTGTGGGATCATGCCTACCAGTCAGGGGCACATTCATGTAAAATATTGTGTCTGCTGGGGTTAGTGCATGAGATGGGTGGGGGTGTATGTGTGCAAACAGGTATGTTTGACCTTGATTTGGCCTACTTCTTTCTTGTTTTGTCCCCCCACCCCTCTGTGCTCTTGTGTGCTTTAGCATCATCTGGCAAGGGAGCTGAGGCACCGGCGATTGGGGATGCTGCAGCCCCTGGTTCCCATGAGTCAGAGTCCACCAATGCCAAGGGGACCAGTGGGTTGGAGGGCGAGGGGTATACCACGGGGGAGGCAACTACCACAGGAGGTAGTGACTCCGACACCTCCTCCGATGGCAGCTCCCTGGTGGTGACGGACCCTACTGGGCCCACCCATTCTTTATCATGTTCCGCCACCCCCATACCTTCACCGCCCTCCCAGTAGCTCCCCAGCGAGTAGCCCAGGCCCGCTCACCCAAGAGGGTGAGCGTCTCCTTCGCCCCAGGCACCTCATCTCATACCTCCGTTAGCCCAGCTGCCCTCACTGAGGAGGCTATTGACCTCCTGAGGAGCATCTCTGTAGGTCAGACAACCATTGTGAATGCCATCCAGGGGCTAGCATCAGAGTTGCAGCAATGTAATGCGTTCCTGGAAGGCATTCACGGTGCCATGTCTGGCCTACAGGGATCTCCTATTTGACGGCAGCCAGTGTCCCTAGTCTTTCCGTCCCTCCTCCCACCACCTCTACCCTTCCAGCACCCCACTCCCTTCTCCCATCCCAAGCACACATCCAGACAGCCAGGCACCCAAATCAACACCCGAGAAGCAGGCAGACAAACCCAAGCACCACACATCCCACCACATGCAGGCACAGACCCAACATTCCAAGGCAGACACAGCAACATCCACCTCCCCCACTGTGTCCACCCCCCTCCTCCCAGGACACAGAAACGCTCCCAGACATCCACTCCACATACAACCAACAAACATGGGCATACTGTACAGGCACCTGCATCCATGCACAGCAGACCTACACATCATACCACCCCTCCCTCAAACTCCACTCCCAAACCTGTCTCCAAGACCCCTCCAGCTGCTCCTCAAAAACTTTTGCTCTCCCATGTTGACCTGTTCGAACCCACTGGCCCACCCCGTCTTGTGCTTAAACTTTCCCTTGGTCTCCATAAACCCACTCCATCCTCATCCAAGTCCTCCCCAGTCCACCCTACCCATTCCAGTGCCCCTTCCCCAGTGAGGAAGAAGGTCCATTTTGCCCCTGGTTCCTCTGCCACCCCCGATCCAGGCCCACTCCTCCTCTTCCCAAGGGCAACCCAAACCCTTTCCTCCTCCAGAGCCTATGCACAAGACCCCCATTCCAAACCTGAGTCCCCACCACCCCCTGCTACTGAACCCTGGGGGGTCTGGCTGCCCCATTGATGCCCCTTCTCAGTGAAGGTTTCTTTTCCATCATAGGAGTCAAGTGTGGGCTATATTTGTCCTTCCGGGACTTTGAAATGGACTGGCCAATGGCCTTGTTTGAACAAATTTGATATTGTTAGGAATAAATTCTTTTGCCAGCAGACGTGTTGGTGCTATGTTGACCCGTTGTGCAGCGTTTTACTGTGGGAGTGTGCACAGGTGTGTGCATTGGTGCAGGTATTTGTTGGCTTGTGTCTGGTAAGTACATTTTGTTAGGGTATGTATGGCTTGGGGTGGTGGGAGGGGTTGGGTGTGCGTTGCGGTGTGGGTAGGTGGGTGGATGCATGTGTAATTGTGCCCTTTCATCCCATGTGTGCTAGGCTGCAGTACTTACTGTCATCGTCTTCGTCAGCAGTCACGGTCCTGGAGAAATATGGCAAGGAGGAGCACTGGGATTATTTCCAACTCGCGCTCCATGCCGGCGTTGGTGTGTTCTGTGTGCCTCTAGTGAGTGTTTCCCTTTCTATGGGTCGTTTCTGCCAGGCTTTGCGTGGCAGTGGTTCCCATCCCGGAACTGCTGGCGGTGTGGTGTTTCATTATATGGTGGTCGGGTGGGGCCTTTCCGCTGGGCTGAAGATGGCCTTTGCCATCATCGGCGGTTCTACCAAAATGGCGGTGAGTGGATGGGCCGCTGGCTGTTTCTCCTGTGCTTCTTTATTTGGTAGCCTGCAACGCGGGCCTGTTGGTGTCAGTTACCGCAACCGTCGGCGGGGTGGTCATTCCCGACAGGTTCATAATGACCGCCATAGCTTGGAACTCAGTGTGGAGTTGTACTCAAAGTAGGACTCAGGAAGGAGTATGAAGAATAAGAGCAGGGCTATTGGAATTCAGGCGATGAGACACTACTAACTGCCCCAAAAAGCATACTGCCACTGCAGGATGTCACCATTTATGTTGTACGTAATAATCAAGTAAATTGTGCAGCCTTAATTAAATGTTCCATATTCGTTCATCAATGGCGTTGGCTTTTCATATTTAGCAACTCATTTATTAAGTAACATACATTAGGTGTGTAGTGCAGGTTTCACTACATGAAATGATTATATCTTTTCATTCTTTTTAGAACAAATATCTATTTTTGATTATTGCAAAGATCAATGGTAATGGATTAATTCAAAGCACACACTGCTGCTGAATTATGGAAAGTGTTCATGAAAAAGAATTGTCCTTTGCGCTGCCAAAGAATCACATCCAAAAAATTCCAAGGGTCATAGGAGAACGGCAATGTTGTAGCTACTGTACAATGGCTTTAGTACTACAATTCACGTCATTTTCTTTTTTCTTTGGATCATCTAGCTGGTCCTGCTGGAAGAGTTGGAGGAGGACCAGCTCCGAAGGCACACTCCTGGTGGGATACAGCTGCTTTGCTGCACCTCCTGAAATTGGAGGCAGTTCTGGTAGAGTACCGAAGGACACCAGCAATGCCATCACTGCCACTGCAGGCAGCCAAAATCACCAGCCAACCAAGCCACCTACCCAACCACCACCATCGACTCTGGCATCCTCAATAAGATCGTCAAAGACCTGGATGGACTAAAGTAAGGCGAGCAGGAACTGTTAAACTGGGTTGAGTCTTTTGAGGCCTATTTTATATGAAGGGAGGGACTTGTTGTGGAAAGGGAAGGTGTGAAGGACTGTTGGAAGATGATGGGTTTGTGTGGGGGATTACTGTTGCCTGAGGAGAGGCTAGGAAGAATATTTGGGGACAAGGTGTTTTAATGATGTGTTGAGTATGGGTGTGGAGGTGGGCCGTTTTTGGAAGAGAGGTTGAGCCTTTTATACATTTCATTTTTGTTTATTAAAATTAACTAAATTGTTTTTTGTTTCTCATGAGTATATATTTCTTTGCATTAGTTAGAGTAGTCATACACTCTGTTAAAGAAGAAAAGTTGCCAACATAGTGATGGCAGAGGCTGTTCTTCTCCATCTCATCCCTGTCCTATTGCAAACCAATTGTCCCACTGTGTCCACCACCCCCCAGCAAACAGTGTTGTAAAACAGAATGAGTGACTTGACCATACAGAACCGTCCCACCCTTATTTTATGAGGCTGAGCAGCAACCATCCTCCCAGTGCCAGTAAGAATAACTACTAGTGCTCTTGCCCTCCCCTCTGTAACTACTAGAGGCTGCTACTGGGATCAGTCAACAAAAGAACAATCCCTCCTTCCTGAGAGCTTCTGTTCTTACCTGAGTAGTTAAAGCAATGTCTGAGCCCTGTTCTATAATCAGTCCATTCCTTAATGCAGGGTTTTCCAAAGGGCTTTCCTAATGCTACAGAGGTAGACCAACAGTGCTAACAGTGATAACCTCACAGGAATTGCAACAGGACATCGTTAAATGACCCTGGTGAGGTGAACATGTGCATCACAGCTACCAACTATACTAAAAGAAAACAGAATGAGTGGAAAGTCCAAGACTGAGACTTCTATGATAAAACAACAATTAGCAACATAGGGCCAGATGTATCAAAGTATTATTTTGCATTTCTTAAATAGAAAATTTAAAAAGATCACATTTTCTGAAATGCAAAATGGTATATAAGAAAATAGCGATTCCCTAGTATCGATTCCCACAGAGTCGCAATCGCTTTTAGGAAATCACTATTAAGAAATGTAACTCCATTCGTTCCTTTGGGCGTTCAGGTCCATAGGTGCGAATGTTTTTGCATTTCCGTATTGGGGAAATGCATAACAAGGGGTGCCAAGGGAGTAGGACCCCCTTTGAGGCACCTCAAAATTCAGTTGTGCACATGTGAAGTGCACATATGCCCAAGCTGAATGGCACTTTTAAATATGAAACTTGTAATTGGTGGTAATTGCATTTTCTAAATGCCCAGTTCGCATTTAGGAAATGCTTGATACATATGCGTAGGGAATCATAAATAGGAATTCCCTATTTGCGATTTCCTATTTAGGGAATTGCAAATTGTGATTCCTTAATCGTAGTCACAATTTGGGAATCGCTAAAAATTGTGATTCACTAAAATGGGACTGTGATGCCTTTCATACATTGTGAAAGGCTATTTTGCATTCGCAAATGGTGGAATTTTGTGATTTGCACCTTTTGCGAATGCAAAATAGATTGATACATCTGGCCCATAGTCTTGAGTTACTTACTGTAGTATGCATTGTTTATGAACCCCTCCAGTTTCAGGAAGACAAGTCAGGAGGACACAGTAAAAGGTTACTTCAATAGAACACACATATATTGGACATAGATTATAGAAAAGTGCATACTACCTATCATACATTGCTGCAATTACGTGTCTGCACTATGATATCCTTTTTATGCTTGTGTAGGAGTGAAATGTGTGAGCAAATGTTAATTTTGGTGCTACTACCTCCTATAACAGTTGGTGTTGCTTTAACCACATCCACATCACCAAGTTTGAGATTTGTTGATGGTAGAGATTATTACATGACTCAACTAATCACACAACATTGGGGAAGAGGGTTAGGGGTTTTTATGAATGGATGGTTAGAGGGGATTAAAGAAAGGTGAGAAAGATGAGATAGACAAACACCACATTCATAAAGTTGATGGGTTCATCGTATTTGTTGTGGAAGGAAAATGGCAAATCATTTACCAAAAGCAAAACATTCCTTCAGCTCCCAGACAGAAGTTATCTAATCAATGTGTTACCCATAGCTCGAACAATGCAAAACTGAGAGGACCCACACAGTTCAAAAATAGTTTTTGTTTGTTATGAAAAGAAAAATGAAACTGTACACAAATGGATGATGTGTCTGCATTCTTCTGCCATTGTCCACCTTGGATGCAGGGCTGAACTAAAACCTGGAGCTCTGTGAGACAATCTTCTCACAGACAAGATGGCCCGTGGGGTGCAAAAATAAAACATTAATATGGAGAGTCAAGGTAAGCATCATGGTGCCTCAGAAGCAAGAGAGCTTGGGCTTGGGGGATCAGTGGTGTGTGCCATTAACTAAGAAGTGATAAGAACCAATCTCATACCACCAATCACGGACAATTAGTTTCATGTTCCCGGCTGATCACTCTAGCAGTGACAACATTTAACTGTGTGCAGTAATTCAAACCAGCAGTCGATCACCTAATTACAGTTTGCAACTACTCAGGATTCTCCTAAGCACCAAACACCTCTCGTCCACAGGGCTAGGCCCCTTTGAGTCCTCTTGTTTCCCATTGAAGCAGGTTATAGTCAGTGGTCTTCTTGTGGTCATTGACAAGTGTTTTGAATTTATTTCAGCTGAAAGAAAAAGGCCTGTTGTGTGGATAAGAAAATTAAAAGAATTTAGGAATTAGTATTTATAGTTTAGGAATCTTGGTAAATAAACTGACTGGTGTCAGAATGATCCGGAAGTGATGAACTTAAATTAACAAAAGGAAAATCAAAGTATATATACCATTTTGTGAAAGGCTAACTATGATGCAGAATGATTCCCAAACAATATTTTATCAAGTATAGCTTTCCAAACCCTCTCATCCACAACAACATGATACAACTTTTATTTGGGAATACTCATTAGTACAATTAAGGTATCTGTTTCAAGCATGTGGTGTCCTTCCCTATGTCTCCGCCTTCTCTGTGGAGGCAGTACACAATTACAGCAGTCTCAGTTTTTAAAATCTTTACTGGCAGTCCAACAAGGGAGTCAAAGAAAGTATAGGCATGGGAGACATCTTGTTCTTTAATTTATTTTTTTGGAAACAGAGGCTTTCTATTTCAGCAGACTGTCATCATTGGCTAATTTCAAAGTCAAGGGTTAAACCTAAAGTTAAATCATTCTTTCTCAGCTCTCATGGTTCAGCCGGACCAGGCCAAATAACTTTTTTGTTCTCCTTGATTGGCTAGCTGTGCTGTACAAACTGCAGCACTCTATTTCAGTTCATTATTTACAATATGCTGTCTGTGTATGTAAGCTGCACACCATTTATATATCTACATACATTTTTTAAGCAGCACTTGTATTCAGATTCTTATGTATTAGTAGGAAAATAGAGTTCATCCTCAAACTCAGGAGGGTCATCCAGAGGATAATCACTGGTCAAACTTAAGATATCAGTCTGATTGGTTTTGTCAGGCTCTGTTGATGTAGGAGCACCATAATCCTTTGGAATTAAGGCCCATATTTATACTTTTTTAGCGCCGCATTTGCGTCATTTTTTGACACAGAAACGGTGCAAACTTGCAAAATACAATTGTATTTTGCAAGATTGTGCCATTTTTGCGTCAAAAAGCATTGCAAATGCGGCGCTAATAAAGTATAAATATGGGCCTAAGTGTTTATTCATTTTAATAACACCAGTCTCTCCACATTTTGGGATGAAAGACTGGTCCTTCTGATTGTGATAACTGTGCCAGCTGAATTAAAAACACGCTCTGAAGACACACTGGCTACCGGACCTGCAAGATACTTTATTGCAAGTCTACTGAGTGCTGGACAATGAGCTGTCTTGCAGTGCCAAAAGATCAATGGGTTTTGGTCTAGGAACAACACTATTGGGTCACCTAGATAGTCTTGGACTATCTTCTGAATTTTCATTAGTGCTGCCCCTTGCTGTGCCTGGGCCTCGGCATTTGACGTAAGTCCTGATGAATGACACCTACCCATTGCAGAAGTTGAATGGGAACTTGTTGCTGTAATTTGTGGAGTAGCTGGTGACAGTAGTGGCTGCTGCTGGTGTGGAGACTGCGAACTAACAGCACTGCTATGTGTGAAGGTTGGAGGCAACACTTCAGAACTTTTACCCCGGCCTTGAATTTGGTTTTGTTCTTCTGCTAGATCAGTCACTTTACTGACAATCCAAGTCTTGTAAGCTAACACATCCATTTCAGTAAAAAGAATGAAAGTGGGCAGCACTTTTTTGCATCGTGGATCCAGTATCATGGTACGGATTTGGTCTTTGGAGGACACGGTCTCTTTATTCAGCCTTTGATTAGTGTTCAAGCAAAGAATTAACCTATCCACCAAAGAAGCTGCTTCTTCATTGGAACTGGTGAATGTGTGTTCCACTTTTCTCAACTGCTCCTGTGGCAGATGCAACAATGGGACTGCTTAGCTCATGGTACTATCTTCTTTGCTGACTTCTTGTGACATAGGCCCTCATTCCAACCCTGGCGGTTTGAAATCGCCAGGGCGGAGGGCAGCGGAAGCACCGCCAACAGGCTGGCGGTGCTTCCTGGGCTATTCTGACCACGGCGGTAAAGCCGCGGTCAGAAAAGGGGAACCAGCGGTTTCCCGCCGGTTTACCCCTGGCCCATGGAATCCTCCATGGCGGCGCTGCTTGCAGCGCCGCCATAGGGATTCCGACCCCCTTCCCGCCATCCTGTTCCTGGCGGTTTTTACTGCCAGGAACAGGATGGCGGGAACGGGTGTCGTGGGGCCCTTGGGGGCCCCATAAAGATTTTCAGTGCCTGCTTTGCAGACACTTAAAATCGCGACGGGTGCCACTGCACCTGTCGCACCCCTGCAAATCCGCCGGCTCCATTCGGAGCCGGCTTCCTCTTTACAGGGGCTTTCCCGCTGGGCCGGCAGGCGATCTTTTGGAGATCGCCTGCCGGCCCAGCGGGAAAGTTGAAATGACCCCCGCGGTCATTTGACCGCGGTGCGGTATTTGGGCGGTTTCCGCCCGACGGGCGGCGCCCGCCGCCAGCCGGGGTCGGAATGACCCCCATAATCTTGAAAGTAAGTAGCATTTGTACCTGGCATTACAGTAACCCCCACTTGTCCACCTCTGTTATCTTGGCTTTAGCAGTTGCATCCCCTCTCCTTTGAATTACATAATCATTGATAGATTTGTACTGCTCAAACAAGCTCTCTAGCATGTAATATATTGAGTTCCAATTTTTGGAACCTCCCGAACATAGGGCTTTTACATGTGGGTTATTAGCAGGTTGAGGGATCCTCAAAGGCTTCTGGGCTTTGAATGAATGACTGAAATGAGTACATATTCTTTGGCAGGCGGCCAGTATGTTGCTGACTACCTCTTCTTTTTTTAGGAAGTCCTGCACAAATAGATTGATGCAATGCACAAACGCAGGACTCTGAAATATTCACCATCTGCCATGGCTTTACTATATTACTGCCATTGTCAGTGGCAACAAATACAGTTGTAAGTAAGCCATTCATAGACCTTGGTATTAAACTCTTCCAAGATGATGGTAGCTGTGGGCGATTTCTCACTGACAAGAAACTGTTGCATACTGCTGAATGCCATGAAAGCAACATCTGTGGTGAAATCAGCAGCTAACATTTGTTAAACTCTCTGGGAAGAGACCCAGTATGCAGTGATGCACAAGTAATCTGTTGCTTGGCAACTGGTCCACATGTCCATTGTGAGATGGATGGACTGAACAGCATTTTGCTTCATAGTGTTGTCAACTGATTACAGCACTTTATGGTGCACTACTAGCACAGCTACTCTGGAAAACAAACTCTGGCTTTGAACCTTCAAATTTGGTCAGAAAGCAACCAGAAATTCCAGGAAGTTCACTTCTTTGACACAATTAAAAGGGAGGAGATCAAATGTTAATATTTTAGCCAGCCAGCCAGTTGTAGAAACATGCTTTTTCATGGTTCTTGTGTCATGGTGCCTCCTTGGTAAAAAGAACCTTAATAGTAGGTTGTATTTCTTATAGTACTACTGCCATAAGTGACATGCAGACACCAATAGCAGGACGGCTACCTGGGTACTTTGGAGTGGGAGTTCTTCTACCCCACTGTTCCTTCTGCCTGCACAGGTTGCTGTAGTTTCAGGATTATACATTATGAGGAGGCAACGATGGTTGGTCTGTGTGATGCTGCTGCTGCCATCCTCATGTTTCCTTCTCCTCCTCCTGACTGCCTTCTTCCATCATGTCAGCTCCTGGTTGGCTCTTGCTCATCACCAGCCCTTTGCTTTTAAGGTACTCTTCCCATATGATTGTGTGTGGTTTTTTCACATGGGACAGATGGCCTCTGGCACAAGAGTGCCCACATGGCTTACCACAGCAAACTATCTTGTGGCAAACAGAGCATATTTTAATGTTATCCTCATGTGGGCTGATCGCTAAGAAGTCCTAAACTGGTGAGCAGCACGTTATTATTTTGCCAAAGCCTGAGGAACTGGAGGTAAAGCTAGTTGACTGGTGTTGCTGCTGTGGTAAGAGTGGTGGTGGTGGTGGCTGCAAGTCTCTAGTGTCTTGCAAATATGGAGGCTGGCAATGTTGCTGGAACCACATGAATCTGAGCAGGTTGAATAACGGTGATCTGTATGTCTTCTACGCCACTCTCCACACTGATCACTGGCTTGTTGTGATCATCACCAACTTCTTCACTTGCAAGGTTTTGAAAAAGCTTCCTTTTCCATTGTCTCTCGGACTCAGACAGGGTCCAGTTTAAGTCCAGATCATCAAATGGGTGGCTTAGATAAGATGGGGAAGTACTCTTTTGTCTGCTTGCTTGAGATCTTAAAGCTGATGGTGAAAGAGAGGTCAACACAACAATATCTTGCTCAGCAAGACCCTCAATTTCCTGTTCTGCTGACATGTCCAGAAGATATGTTACTGACTGCAGCTCTTGTAGTCTACTTTCTTGAGATGATGCAGTTTGTAGCAGAGACAATTCCAAATCAGATTCAGTGCTCTCCATAACTGAAGTCACTGCAGTGCTGGGAGACATGCCTGAGTAGTCCCTGCTCCTTGATATACCTCCGTAAAAAATTGTTGTCAACAGAATTTCATTTTTTATTTGTGTTTTTGTGTCACTAGAGGAGTAATTTAGCTGGGTAGACATTGCTAATCTGGGCAGCTATATTTCTGGACGATATTTTTAAAAATGGCGGATGTGTTGCAGTGATGATGTCATATACCAGGAACCATGAAACCTATGTACTTCATTTTGGTGTCAAAACATAGGTTTTGGGGGTCAAGTAGTCTTATAGAGAAACATGCTTTTTCATTGTTCTTGTGTCATGGTGCCTCCTTGGTAAACAGAACCTTAATAGTAGGTTGTATTTCTTATAGTACTACTGCCATAAGTGATATGCAGACACCAACAGCAGGACGGCTACCTGGGTACTTTGGAGTGGGAGTTCTTCTACCCCACTGTTCCTTCTGCATGCACAGGTTGCTGTAGTTTCAGGATTATATATTATGAGGAGGCAACGATGGTTGGTCTGTGTGATGCTGCTGCTGCCATCCTCATGTTTCCTTCTCCTCCTCCTGACTGCCTTCTTCCATCATGTCAGCTCCTGGTTGGCTCTTGCTCATCACCAGCCCTTTGCTTTTAAGGTCCTCTTCCCATATGATTGTGTGTGGTTTTTTCACATGGGACCGTTGGCCTCTGGTACAAGAGTGCCCACATGGCTTACCACGGCAAACTATCTTGTGGCAAACAGAGCATATTTTAATGTTCAGATTTGTATGCCCACCAGAACTGCATGCCTGCATACACTCGAAATTATGAATGCACAATGAATTCTCAGCAGCAACTCAACCTCCAGCCTTCAGTTAAGTTTGCACTCTTTAAAAAAGCAAATTAATTTTTAAAGCCACTCTTGAATGCTGGCTAGTGGTTCACACTCAGTGAGATCAGTGAAATAATGGTCAACATTGATGAAACTGTATTGATCCATAATAATGAAATTAAGATTCTTCTGGTGATAATGTACAATGATAGAATTCGCTTCTCTCAGTGTAACAAAAAGAATGAGCCACCTATGGTGTTCTCAGCTCACTTACTCCTGAAGTTCTTGCTGACAAAATAAGATCGCAGGATGCAGTAAATCACCAGGGAACATTATAAGAAACTTCCTGAAATATTTAGATTTTGGACTTAATGACAAATTTTGTGATGCCCCAAAGCTCTGCGAGTCAACGAGAATGCCTGATGTTCTCTTAACATTTTTTACGTCTTTGTTTAATATCAGCAAAGCAAACTCTTACAAGCTAAAGTTCTTGAGTTCAGAACAGAAGCTGAGGGCATTGATGAATTATGTTATATGAATTACATCATAACAAAAAGAAAACTCCGCTATGCATGATAACTGCCGATGCAATCTATGACAAGTGAAAAAGTAGAGAGATAATTACTTCAATGAACAGGATTGGCATATCAACAAGTTATAATGACATAGGACCCCATTACGAATTTGGCGGTCGAGCCGCCAGACCGACAAGTTGGTGGTCCTAAAAAAACTGCCATGTTGGCGGTCTTACAGACCACCCTATTATGAGTCAAAGAGCCAGGACCCCTGACCCCCAACCACAAAAAGGCAGACCAGCAGCACTAGGGAGGCCCGGAAATAGGCATTCCGACCTCCAGTGCCGATAGCACAGTGAGTAAACATTAACCATATTACAAGCACAAAGTCGCAGTGGAGGACACATATAGCGATCAGCCATTGGTGGGCCGAACCATGGAAGTTCGTGATCAACAAAGTAATACACAACAGCACATTTGATGAAATTGAAAACAACACAGTTGACACACATTGCTACACTGGAGACACCTGCACACCTATAAGACACACCCATTCACACACCACAATCCTTTTCATTTACACTGCAACACACACACGCCTGAGCAAATTATTTACCACACAGCACAGATAGAAGGCACTACTTTTTTCTCACCATCTCTTTTCACACCCAGCACACACTTTTGTCCAGTCACATCCTTTTGCACTTCCCTTTTTTAGTACGAGACTCCCACATATTTATTTTCAATTCCACCATGTCATGTTCTAAAAATCCAAATTTTTCTGAGGATGAGTTGAGAGTCATGGTGATTGAAATCATAAGAGTAGAGCCACAATTGTTTGGAGCACACGTCCAGCACACTCCTCTCAGTAGTAAAATGTAAATGTGGGATAGGATAGTTGACAGAGTCAATTCTGTAGGCCCACCCTGCACACAAAGGAAGATATCAAGAACAGGTGGAACCATCTTGGGGGCAAGGTCCATTTCCTGGTCTCCAGGCACCACCTGCAGGCCAAGAAGACTGGTGGTAGCCCTCCCAGTGCCCCATTACATCTCTTTCCCTGGGAGGAGAAGATCTTGGCCATCCTGCATTCTGAGAGGTTGACGGGAATACCTGGGGGAATCGAGTCCGGTAAGTCACAACACTAAAAATGTCAACCAACTGCTATATAATGCATGCTCACCTTTTGCCATCTTTACTGCCACTCCACTCACCATCCCAGTGTTCACTTGTCCAAAGACTCCTGTTTGGCAACTCACAATTAAAGTGTACTTACCTGGGGGATACCATTTTCATAGTGTCTGTAGTAGGGGGTGATGTGATTACAACTACCAGCAGGCACTGTTACTGTTAGCCAAACCACCAGCCCAGTGTTTCCTTCTCCAAATACTCGTGCTTGTTGACTCCCAATCGATGTGTACTCACCTGGGAGGAGAACATTTGTCAAGTGTGTATAGTACAGGAACTGACATGACTACAACTCCCAGCAGGCACTGTCAGAATGACTCCAACCACCAGCACAGTGTACTCTTCTCCCAATATTCCTGTTTGTGAGCTCCCAAATGAAGTGTACTCACCTGAGGGGATACCATGGGCTAACTGTTGGGAAGTAGCGTGGGTGACATTACTGTAAAGCCAAATAGCCCAGTTTCTCTTCAACCAAAGACCAGCCCAGTGTTTACTTGCCCAAATACACCTGTTAGTGAACTCTCAAATTAAGTTTACTCACCTGGGAGGATACCATTTGTCAAGTGTGTGTAGTAGAGAGAGTAACATGACTGCAAATCCCAGGATGGAATGTTAGTGTTAGCTAAACCACCAGCCCAGTGCTTCCTTCTCCAAACACCCTTGTTTGTTAACTCCCAATTGAAGTGTACTCACCTGGGAGGATAACATTTGTCAAGTGTGTGTAGTACAGGGACTGACATGGCTGCAACCCCGATCAGGCACAGTCATAATAAGTCCAACCACCAGCAAAGTGTCCTCTTCTCTAAATACTCCTATTTGTGAACTTCCAATTGAAGTGTACGCGTGCGGGAGGATAAATGGGCTAGCTGCTGGTAAGTAGAGGGAGTGACATGACTGTAAAGCCCCATAGCCCCCGTTTCTCCAAAACCAAACACCAGCCCAATGTTCACTTCCCCAAATACACCTATTAGTGAACTCTCAAATGAAGTTTACTTACCTGGGAGGATACCATATGTCAAGTGTGTGTAGTAGAGAGAGTGACAAGACTGCAAAGCCCAGGAGGCACTGTTTCCATAACTCAAAACACCAGCACAGTGTTCACTTGCCCATATACCCTCATTTGTCAACTCACAAATGAAGTGTACTCACCTGGGGACACAATATATGGATGGTGTGTGTAGTAAAGGGACTGAAATGAATGTAAATCTCAGGAGACTCTGATACCGTTACCCCAACCACCAGCACAGTGTCTTCCTCTCCAAATACCCTGGCTTGATAACGCACAATTGAAGGTTAATCACCTGGGTACATAACCTTTGTATAGTGTATATAGTAGAGCGGGTGACAGGACTGCAAAGCCCAGGAGACACTGTTTCCATTACTCAAACACCAGCAAAGTATTCACTTGTCCAAAGAGCCCTGTTTACTCGCATGTGGGATACTATTTGTCAAGTGTGTAAAGTAAAGTGAATAACCTGACTGCAACTCACATGAGGCACTGTTTCTCTGACTCCAAACACCAGAACAGTGGTCATTCATCGAAAGACCCCTGTTTGGCAAATCACCATGTAAGTTTACTCAGATGTGAGGATACCATTTGTAAAGTGTGTACAGTAGAGGGGCTGACATGACTGCTAAGGTCAGGAGGCTCTTTATCTCCTACTCCAAACATAAGCCCAGGGACAATATGCCCAATAGCCACATATGTGAAATCCCAATTAAAGTACACACACCTGGGAGGATCGCATATGGAAAATGGTGGGAAGTAGAGGGAGTGGCCATAATGTAACATCCATCTAGTAGAGAACTCCCAAATGAACTCTGCATACCTGGGAGGATGAAAATGTTTGTGTGTGCTTTAGAGACAGTGACAGGACTGTAACTCCCAGGAAGCACTGTTTCCCCAACTCAAAATACCACACCAGTGGTCACTTGATCTAATACCCTTGCCTGCTATGTCGCATCTGAGGTTTACTCATCTGGGAGTGATGAGGATACAGATTACTCCCAACTCGGAGATTTGTCTGGCTACCTAATTCCAACTTGACCTGCAAACCCATTATGAAACTATTGAGGACAGGAAGAACATCTTACCTAGTGTGTACAGCAAGTATTCATAAGGCCTTAAGCTGCATCACCAGATTGGTATTGGTAGCGAACACATTAGCACCGCAGCAACCAAATGATGACTCCGGTCACATGTGCTACAAACTCCTGGGTCATTTTATATAAAGCATTCAGGACCCCATTTGGGCCGGGTGTCCCCGCCTGCCTACTCTTCTTAATCTGTCTAGTAATCAGAGCCACTGAAAATATTAATTCTATTACTCCCTTATGACCATCAGAGGCCTTATTTGCACTCTCATATGGGTGGAAATCTCCCCCTAAGACTCCCATTACAATAGGATCTTCTTTGGTTTCCCAAGTGTGGTTAAAATGCTGTGATAGAAAATCAGTCCAAACCGATTCTGAAATATTGGAGCTTGTTAAGGTTATCGTTTTACTTATAAATAATGCCTTTGCCCAATTGTCATGTCTTCTCAGTGCCCTGTATTTCCAGATTTGCTTCCAATAGGTATTATTAACGATTTTTAACTCCTTTTGAATTTGGCAATCTCTCGATTGCTTCTTGACTAATCTTTAAATTCTATTTCCCTGACGCTTTATTAAAGCAATGGAGGCAGACATTTTTATTTTATTTGTTTCTCTATCACATTTCTAGTGCAGACTTTTTTTTTGAGAACTTTTAGTAAGAAACCTGAACATAAACTTCACTAAAAAATTTGACCATATAGTTATTGGGTCACCAATTTCATTGTTCAGATAGTGATTATACAATGCAATTGCATTAACACAAATAGCATCAACTTTCATTCCAGTAGAGTCTCTTATAATTAGAAGTAGCCAAGGGACAGATGTAGGAAAGGTTTTGCACGTCGCAAACAGCGAATTTCGCTGTTTGCAATGTGCAAAAACCACATCGCGATGCCCAATCCCCGTTTTGCCAGTCGGTAGCCTGGTTACCGACTCGTAAAATGGGACTGCGAGTCGCAATTAGGAAGGGGTGTTCCCCTTCCTAATTGCAAGTCGCAGCGCGATGCTGCATTGATTTGTGAACACGAACGCGGTCGCAAAGCAATTGCAGTTACCACCAGTGTCACACTGGTGGTAACCCATTCGCAAAAAGGAAGGGGTCCCCATGGGACCCCTTCCCCTCTGTGAAATGAAACTAAAACGTTTAATTTTTTCATTTTGTAATGCATCTTGTTTTCCTTTAAGGAAAACGGGCTTCATTACAAAAAAAGCTGCTTTATTTAAAAGCAGTCACAGACATGGTGGTCTGCTGTCTCCAGCAGGCCACCATCCCTGTGAGTGCTGCGAGTCGCAAGGGGGTCGCAAATTGTGACCCAACTCATTAATATTAATGAGGTGGGCCTTTGGGACCCCCTTGCGAGTCGCAGATGGTGTCAGGGACACCATCCTGCATCCTGAATTGTGGCTCGCAAATTGCGAGTCCCTCTGACTCGCAAGTTGCGAGTCGCAATTCAGGAATTTCGTACATCTGGCCCTATTTCCACTGTGAGAGTAGATGCAAGTTCGTGCTTAGGGTAACAATAACTAATCTTCATGCTTTCTTGACCATGGTCACTCTTATCTGTCTTGCCAATTTTAAATTTTGTTACTAAGTTTAATAAAGACAAAGGCCCGGATTTATACTTTTTTAGCGCCGCATTTGCGTCGTTTTTTGACGCAAAAACGGCGCAAACTTGCAAAATACCATTGTATTTTGTAGGTTTGCGCCGTTTTGCGTCAAAAAGCGGCGCAAATGCGGCGCTAAAAAAAGTATAAATACGGGCCAAAGTGACTACTATATAATCATTTGTTAAGTGAGTTCTAGAAACATAACAAGAGGCTGAACGAGGGGGTTATCTTGTTGATATCTCCCATTCAGGAATCTAAGACCAAGGGCCTCCAAATTCTTAACAAAAGAGACCCCCTTGGCATCATTAGTGCCTAAACCTATGGGAGCCATTCATTGCTGTGGGACTGCCTACAAAAGATCCTGTTTCAAAGTTCTTCTTCTCTATATTAAGACAGCAACAATTTCATAATAAAGTCGCCAGCTACTAAAAGCCCTGGAGTAAAAGGTTCTTGTAAGCTTGTTAATATTATTTCTATCAATTTGGAGGTCATTACCTTCCTAGAATGTCCGTCAGGATGTTTATACAGCTTTATTACCTAAAGTGGCCTCACATTTTTTATTCCAGTTTAGCAGTTTTGCTACCAAAAAGTCTGCATTATCCACTTCTACTTGTATACAGGACATCTTTAACCTTACTGCGAAGAAGGTTGCCAAACACCCCCTCGGATGCCCAAACTTATTTACCTTTAGTGGGGGTGAGAAAAAACCTATATACCTATCTATTGTAAAGGCTTGTGTATCCCAGGGCTCCTGTAATAAAATATTTTGAAAATCATTTCATGAACTTGTGAGGTCCTTTATTTAATTATTTGAGTTAATCCCATTATGTTCCATGAGTACATTTTCAATTATGTTTTATATGAACTTGCCAGTCTAGATTGTAATGGTGGACCAAATAAATGTCAGGGACGGCTACCGTTATGAAGAGTGGTTGTCAACCACCCTAGGCTTATATTTTGACATAGGTCTCGTCTGATGGAATATAGGGACTGAATTGTCAGCTGAAATTGAGTTCCCAATTGGATTTCTAAGAACTGAGAAAGGTTGCTTTTGACTTCTCTTTTTATTAAAAGTTGGTGAAATAATTTGCATTTTTAAGGGATCAGGATATCCTATCTGTTGTGGTATTTTAAAGAACAATTCCCTAATTTAAAAGTTGTTTTATTTTCTTTTAAAACCTTACTGGCAAGCTGAGGTGTCATCCATGTTTCAAAGTAGATTCTTAAGTGTAATTTACATCCTCCTTAGAAAAGGATCCGTAGACTGGATAATTTTGGGGGTGGGTATTACTTGTAAGTGTTTTAATATATTCCCATGATTGAGTATATCGTGTGCCCCCCTGGTCTGATATTGTGGTGCAAAGATTATTTATTACCGCCTGTGGAGAGTCTGTAGGGATAACTCCCTTTTTCACATCCAGTTTTCTTTATCAAAAACTGGCCCACTTATGTCATTGATCAGGACCATAGAGCTAGGCTCCAAATCAGACCGCTACTGATGGATCCAATCCATCTGTTCATCTGACCTATTTAGCCTCATATGTGGGCCCTACATAAGCATCATCTCACTGCACACTTTGCACAGCAGTATCTAATTGTTGGATAACAGGACAGATTAAATTACTCTCAGAATCCTCAAATTTATGTACACATTGTGCAAAGGCACCTTCAGTAGACATCCTACTTGCTTTCATTCCTTGCTCGTCAATGTTTTGGCTCCCACTTTCAAACCCTTGGTTACCACCTGTCTGCCATCTCCAGACCTTTGTTGTATTTGTAAAATGTGTGACTCCAAGTTCACATATGTCGGTCCATTTGCATTGACGGGAGCTTAATTCTCATTAAATACTGATTCCCCCTGAAATAAAGTTAGCTTGTTTATTTCATGGCGATCTTGTCTACCCTGTTGAGTATTGAATAGCAGAAACAACTTTATGACCAAGGGGTTACCCTTTTTATTTAAATTTTGCTCATAGCTCTTTTTTCCCATTTCCAGTGGCAGGGATATAGTTGCAGCATATGTATTTGCTGAAGGACTAACATGTTCTTAAGTAATGTTGTTGGCCCATGACAAACAACACATGACATGCCTATATGTGTGTCTGTTCATGTGGTTGTTCATTATTGTAAGGACATATAGGGGGTCATTCTGACCCTGGCGGCCGGTGGCCGCCAGGGCCACCGACCACGGGAGCACCGCCAACAGGCTGGCGGTGCTCCAACGAGCATTCTGACCGCAGTGGTTCAGCCGCGGTCAGAAGCGGAAAGTCAGCGGTCTCCCGCTGACTTACCGCTGCTCGTTTGAATCCTCCATGGCTGCGGAGCGCGCTCCGCAGCCATGAGGATTCTGACCCCCCCTACCGCCATCCTGTTCATGGCGGGAAAGCCGCCATGAACAGGATGGCGGTAGGGGGGGTCGCGGGGCCCCTGGGGGCCCCTGCCGTGGCCATGCCAATGGCATGGGCACGGCAGGGGCCCCCGTAAGAGGGCCCCGCAAAGTATTTCAGTGTCTGCCTTGCAGACACTGAAATACGCGACGGGTGCCACTGCACCCGTCGCACCTTCCCACTCCGCCGGCTCGATTACGAGCCGGCATCCTCGTGGGAAGGGATTTTTTCCCTGGGCTGGCGGGCGGTCTTTTGGAGACCGCCCGCCAGCCCAGGGAAAAACTCATAATACCCTCCGCGGTCTTCTGACCGCGAAGCGGTATAATGGGGGCGGAATTCTGGCGGGCGGCCTCCGCCGCCCGCCAGAATCAGAATCACCCCCATAGTTTTTCAATGTGTTAGCCTATTCCTGAGGTATGTCTGTAGTAATCCAGCCTCAGTGGCAAATGAGCGTTCCTCAGAGATATGGTGCAAGGGTCCATGCATAATATCAAGCCCTTTTTAGATCGGATGAGTAGTATGACAAGCATACAGACACTACTGAGATGCCATGTAGACTTAATAATGCATACATCTGAATGCAGTCTTGGAATGATATATGTACATAAGCTTTTTTAAGTATGACGTCTAATGATTTTCACAACAAGTCTGAAGCTGGAGATACTTGTTACATTTCTGTACTATTGACTAATCCTCAATCTTAGTAATGTTCCCCAGTCATGTTCTCTAGGAGGGGACTGTAAATACCCTATCCCTGTATTAACTATCAGATACAGAGTAAGTCAAGACAACAATGTGTGCAGGCTTATGATACTCCAAATGGGGCTTACAAGGTCAAGCCACAGTGTCTGGACTGTATCTCATTATTCACTTCAGATTCATCTTTATTTGCGTAGTTACTTAAAACCATTGCAGTAAAACACCAAGCATTAAAAACTTAAATATAACATATATATATATATATATATATATATATATATATATATATATATATATATATATATATATAATAATAATATAAAAACATTCTCTTACTCAAACTGGCTAAAATGTACTAAAATAGAGAGAGATTCGAAGCTAGGACAGATAGCCCTAGCCTAACTCAAATCAGGGACCTTGTGCCAAAAGTGCAGGAGGTCTTAGTCCATGGAAGTGCTGTGTGCAAAAACAAGTTTGGAGACTAGGCAGATCTAGTCAGAGGTAGCTTTGCCTGGGATGGAAGCCATAGGTTCATGTGCACAAACTGCCAAGATCAAGTGTGCTACGTAACCCTTGGCAATTTCCTGATCTCCTGTGTAAGAAACTTTACCAATCGATAATTCACCTGTGGGTCTTTGGGGGCAAGGCAGGCCAATACTGCCTATCTCTGTAAACTGATCCCTCTTTTGTTGAACGGATCTTTCAAAAGTTGTTTCCTTTTCTTCAGCAGCTCTTTACAGGTGCATAAAAAATGTGGTAAGTCTTGGTGCCGGTGCGCACAGGTGGCAGGGCATTTTTGAGGGTTCTGTCAACCAGTGTGGTAAGTGCAGTGTACATGGTAACAGCCCCAGATGGTACTTCAGAAACTGCTCTTGGATGGATTTAGGAAAGCAGAGACTAAAGTAATCCAAGCATGGGCTCTGCTGAGAATGTTGCCTTATCCTCAACTACGGAGAGGAGTTTAATTGATTTCCATACTGCCTTTTTGAAGATGGGGTGGCTAATGGGGGTTTCCTATCACTTAGAGTCAGCCCTGTCATGGCCAAGGATTACCTGAAATGTGCTCTGGCAGGCGATAAGTCCCTATGTAAAAGCTTCTGCCATAAGTATTAATTAAGAGTGCTTGGGCCGCTTCCCTGATTTTACCCTAAAAGTATATGAAAGCTCTTTGCCTCACCAAGGACTACTTTTACAGATGGAGACCAAACTCCAGCTTAGTTTGTGCTAGTGAGGTGTGTTTAGGTAAACCAAAGATGATCCCATATGCTTTTACTAAAATACTGTCTAGGATCTTCTCCTCCCTGCCTCATTTGATCTCACTGACATTTATTATTGTGGGCAGAGGTTTGGCATGTATTACCTGGAGAAGAGGGGAAAGCACATTGAGTTTGTTTTCCAAACTTTTTAATGATACTACTAGAGCCAGGCCTTTCCTTTTTATGGAGTCCCTTTGTTGCACAAAATTCCCTGCTCTGTGAATGATCACTCCTAGGTATTTGTAGTCCATGGGTGGCCTAATATGCATCTTTCCCTAGAACCATGCTGATGGATTTGTCCTCTTGTTACTAATTGTCATATTGCGTGTTTTGTCGAAATTGATATTCAATGCATTTTCATCAGAGTATTCCTGTGTCATGTTAAGAAACAGCTGCAGGCCTACATTAGTGTGACCAAACAGTTTTAGATTGGCTGAGCACATGAGGCTTGGCAATTCCAGGGCCCCTAGCCTCAGGGCATGTGAATTGCAGGTGTCAAGTTCACACTCCAGGTCTGCTAAAAACAGATTGAACATTGTGGGAGCCAGTACGCATCCCTGCTTCACCCTTTTGCTGGTTGGTATTTGCCTAGAGAGGTGCCTACCTTCTCCTGTTGTGTAGCCATTTTAGCTATAGCTCCATGCACGTTAGTTTAATACACTAGGTCGCTGTGCACTTTGACCTAGATATATTTTATTCGGCTTCGCATTGTTATTTTCACAATAACCAGTTTTATGGTCTTGTTTTAATTTCTTCCATCTAACTGTTTTGCTTAGCCCAGCACTGTGTTCTCAAACAAGACATTCTTGATCACTTTATGCTTCAGTCAAGGCTGCAGTTTGGTATATTGCGGGTGAACGTGGTAGAAGTTTAGTCTCCAACATTCGTAGAAAATACACATCTTTACGTAGGGACATTTTCTTAGAACATTAGCTGTGTTATTATAAAAACACTTCCTAGTCCCATTACATGTCAAGAGGGAGATTCCAGCCAGGGAACCACGACTGTAAGCTGATTGCTGAATGCTTCGCTGCAGATGCTAACGCAGACTATGGGCCTTTGCTCAGGTATGAGGGTCGATGTCCTCCTGGGGGAACCTGAAAGGCAGCATTAGAGGTTAACATGCTGTGCTCAAATTATGATTTAGATAGAAAATAGTCCATCGATTCTAGTGGCAATATGATAGCGTTATTCTTATGCTTCACTCTCATCGTCACCATTTTAATATTGCCATGTTGTGTTGTTCTGGTTATTGCAGCTCACGATTTGCTATCTAAAATGCAGTTATTTTATTGAACCAGTCTTTATAACTTATACTGCTTTTATTCTCATTTATATATGAGACCGAATTGTGAATGAGAGAACTGGATGCTACCTGAGTGACCACGACTTCCCTGAGAAGTATGATATGTCATGCGCTCGGCTGCCCAATCATCTCTACCCTTCGGGAGAGATGAGGCACTGCTAGTTAGCTGGAGCAAAACCCGGATTTGGAGCAACAGGTGTCACCCACTGTGGGTCAGACTCAGTCTCCCACACTGTGGGTGATCTTGCTGCTCAAAATCCAGTAGTCTCATTAGAATAATGAGAGCCTACGCGACACTCCCAACTTCACCTGCACCCATGTATCCGTGTGAAGAGTGATTACCAGGTCCAGGAGGGTCCGAGGGTTGCCCCAGCATGATAGTTCACTCCAGAGCCTAGTCCTCTCCACATGGTCGAAGGCTGTCCTGAGATTGATAAAGCACAGATGTAGTGGCTGTTTAGAGGCATTCGCCTTATATATGACAAGTGATATGGCGATGATGCTGATTGTCATACCTGAGATTTTTTTTAAACACAGTTTGACTGAGAGGTATTTTTCCTTTTCCGTTGCCCACGTTGACAGTTCTTCCAGTAAGGCCTCTGATAGTACTTTGCCTCATTGTTGATGAAGGGGATTAAGCAATAGTTCTTTGGCGTGGATCTGTCCCCACTTCTAAATATCGGCGAAATTAGTGACCTCCTCCAAGAAGACAGGATTATGCCAGTGTGCCTGATTTCAGAAAAGAGGGGCTCTAGCGCTTCTACTAAAAAGTTCACATTGTGCTTAAAGATCACAGGAGGAATACCAGTTGGCTCAAGGACTTCTCTCTTGCTTTAGGTGATCTGACGCCTGATTCGGTCCATTCTGTTGGACCTCAGAAAAAAACACATGCATTTTCTGATGAAGGGGAGTGTGTCCACTGATTAGTATGCTTCAAGAAGGTATTTGAGCGAGTACTTATCACTGTCATAGTGGGTTCTAAACCTGTAGTGTCCACAAGATGATGACAATTAAAGTGGTCACCTAAGTATGTTGCCCAGGCATCTTCGGGTATGTGGGAGGTGACACCCCCATATAAAGGGCATACAAGCTTGTTAATTATTCCCCAAAATTGTGTACTATCACTGCA
Organism: Pleurodeles waltl; assembly: GCF_031143425.1. NCBI lineage: Eukaryota > Metazoa > Chordata > Amphibia > Caudata > Salamandridae > Pleurodeles > Pleurodeles waltl. The sequence continues at coordinate 584,214,500 of NC_090451.1, forward strand.
TTTTGTGTCTGTGAATGACTTTGCCCAAAGCTCTTCACATGACCTGTTGATTGTCCCCTTCAGCTTCTTCTGTGCTCTTTTTTGCTGTTGTAGGGCACCTTGCAGAGTAAAGTCCTTAAGTTTGCACTGAAGGGACCTTAAGATGCTGTTTATAGAGCTTTTGAATAGTCTGAGCCAAATCCTTTGAACCTTTGAGATGCTCATCATTGTAGTAGATAATTGAGGGTGTGTGTGGTTAGCGGTGTAGCAAAAATTCGCCCCGGCTTGGTGGTAAAGGACTGCCACTTTACTGTTTCACTGTTTGTTGTACCCCTATGTTCATGTACTAGTGCCATTGCAGACTGAAATAAATGTTTTATAGTTCTGCACCCTTGATCCTCTGATAGTTGATGGTGAAGATAGTGTTGGGAGGTTTCTTCTTCAAATTGAATTTGTCGGCTGTTATTGATAAGACTGTCTCTTGAGGGTGGTGATCACTATCATCTCTGTCACTTAAATGAAAAGAAGTGTACCATTTAAACAATGGGAGGGAAACAAAGCTGTAGTCTATCGTCATGCAGATGGACGTAGAATAATAGGAGGCCGCTGGTGGAATATCCTCCTGAAACCTTTCGTCCAGGGCTCCGAAATTCAGGTGTTCCAGATCGTCCAGTAAGTCTGTTCCAATCTCGGTTGCATCACCCTGATTATTTGTCCCTTGTGCTGATTTGTCCCACATTGAAGTTTGAACTGCTTCAGATTCATCGGAGGAGGTTCCAAGCAAATATAAGCTCAAGTCCCCAGAGAGGATTTCTCCCTCGCTTATATATTTCATCAGTTGTTCAACAAACTGCGTAGCTGCTTTGGCTTTATACTAGAGATGGATGTAGGAGTTAATGATTACTATCTCAATGGCCTGGTTCTGCGCAGAAGTTGTAATTGTAACAGTGTTAATAGATGGAAGGGTGGGATCTAGGGGGGTGGCTGAAACAATGCAAGCTATTGAAACATAAGTTGAGAGGTGGCCCTATAAAAGGCTGTGCTTTGCCCTTCTGGCTGCAGGCGTGAAGAAGCACATGCATCCCTGCAGGTGGTATGGTTCTGCCAGCCAGGTTTCCTGCATCAGGATAATGTCAAAATATCTAATATAGTAAGGAAATCCTGACCTAAAATTTTGCTGGTGAGACTGTTACCATTCCATATACAAAGTCGAAGAGGATCTTTACTGGGCACAGTGTCTACTGCACTATTCAATGCTTATCATTAATTCCCGTGTCGATTATTGATTGTTCTGGAGAGCCACGTAGGATCAGGGTCCAGGTAATGTGGGTCTGTTATGTTCTGACTATCCCTATGTGCATTCGGGGTGATCCTTGTTGTTGTCCTCCTAGATTAATTCCTCAGAGCTCCTTTAGGGACAGAGAACGCTTGATTGTTTGGACTGACTTGCTCACTGACCTGCTCCAGAGGTAACGACGGAGAAGGGTAACCTAGTTTCTTGAAAATGGGCAATGTTTATACTCCAATTCTTGAAAGCAGCTCTTTCAGCTAGAATTTTCTGTGCAATTGAGATTGTTCTCCAGGTTGTCTTGTTGACTTCGTTCTGCATCAGTGATTCAGAACAGACGTATTCTATTGACAGGAGATCCATTGTGCGTAGACCGGCTATAGTGGGAATGTGTGATAACAGCAGAAGTATGTTCCCTCTGTTCAAGATGTTACCCTTACCTCTTGATTCGTAATTTGGTTTAAAATATTAGTGTCTGACCACCGAATAATCAGCTCCTGGGTTTGAAAACTCACAGCTCCCAAGCTATTTTGCTTGGGCAGTATTCGGTCCCGAACACCAGAGCTCTGACCGTTTGCCCTTGTATTAATGCTGTTGGGTGCAACCTGAGTCTGATGGAGTGTGACTTCTATACGCTGGGCAGAAGGACTATCATGCTCAGACTGCTTGTAAATTCCCTCTTCTGTACTCGTCCCTCCTGATGTACCATAGGTCTGTTGGTAGTGGCTGTCTGGGCTACAGTTTCCTCAGCAGTGTACATTGTTTCTGGCCAACTGGTCCTAGTTGATAATACCTGCTGTGGATTCCCTTCAAACTGTTTCCAGGACAGGGGTAGCCACACTGGTTGGAGTTGGAGAGGGAAGCTGTGTGACTGCATTTCTAGTATCTATTCCTTTGCGGTTTGGCCCACCTCCTATGCTCGCATCGCTTGGTAGTTCCTTTAAAGGGCTCTCTTTTGCTCATAAGTATGGTGCACTAGCTGAAAAGTTGGCACTGCTGTGGGTGGTAGCTGGGGTTTCTAGATGGTTTCTTGCAGCTCCTTGCCGGTGTGAGTCATTTTCAGGTGGTTGCTCCTGAGATCTCTGAGGGTCAGCTATCACATTCTGTGACAGTGCCTGTGTTCTGATCTGGGGTGGGCCTCAAGACTGAATGAATATATCTACTTGATTTTGAGTTTTTTTTTGTTCCTGTCCTTCCTCCTTTGGGCCTGCATTTGCCTTGCATTTGTTTTGGTTTCCAAAATGCCTTCTGGGGGGCTGTTCCTTTTCAACTGGTATGTCTGGGCCCATTTTAGGATATGAAACAGTTGTGACAATTGGGGGGCTCATTTACAAATCTTGGCCTCATGTAGCTCTATCTCCGGATACCTGGTTAGGTGTTTCTTCTACGCTAGTGGTTGGCCGAAGTAGTGCAGGAACTTGCTCTTCGTGGGATGGCATTTAGTGCGCATTTCGAAACAGGGTGCATCTACCCCATGCCCCATTTTTTAGTTCCTTAAATAGAGTACTAAGCATGGAGGGGAAGGAAGATAATTTGTCCACAATTGGGCCACATCCGTAGCTAACTTGTGCGCTAAGCGAGTCAGACTCTACTTGATTGAAGAGTAACTTCAGATTGCCTAACTTCCCATCAATGCATGCAATGAAGGCTGCCAAGGTGTTGAATAGTGTCAGCTGAACATCCATTTTATCTGAGTGATATTGAAGAGCCTCCACCAGAAGTTGCATCGTTTTTAACAGGGATGCCCAGGCACTGTCTGTTTTTGCTTGGTCCTAGCATGGTTGTTCCTCCATGCCAAAGTTGGCCTTTTCTCCTCTAATTGTGCTGGGGGCCACTACACTATCTTCTGTACAGACTGTTGGGTTGGAGGCCAAGGATGTATCCTGCAAGTAGGCTGTTAACATATACTCCCATTCTTGCATTCCCAGTTATACTAATAATCCTAACTCTTCCACTTCATGCCCTAGAGCTTCCTCCTGGTGTGCTCAATGGACAGGGGATGAGTGATGTAGTTTGTCAGCATTTTGCGTTGGAGAGGACTATGAGGTTGGAGTTAGTCACAGTAACCTGACTTTAGTATCCAGAGGAGATGAATTGTCCTCCTGGGTAATAGTTAGTGTGTCATTTAGATGATACTTCTGTGCCCCGATGCTGTGTCTTTTACCATTTTGTGCACCATGTTCTTCTGCGATCCTTTTTCGCAGGCCTGGCATGGAGGGGACTATATCCTGTGCAGTTATATTATGGCTTTGTTTGCCTCTGCTGGGGGTGTCTACATCAGGTTCTCCTCGTGTACTGCATTGATATCCACCTGGACAGTTAGCACTGTTTGTCTTTGCACTTACGGGGCTTGGTCATCTGTTGGCAAGCTTGTAGCGATAATTGAGAAGGTTCCTTACCCTCCTTCTGCCTTGCATTGGATAGATGAGGGGGGCTTCCCCCTCACTTGAGTGGCTGTTATTAACAAATGAAAGAGGGGGCTGCAGGCTTTGGATCATACTATTACTCTATGAGTGAACCAAACGTGTGTCTTTCAAGAAGCAGAACTTTGAATTCAGTTTGGGCTGAAGTAAGTCAGTACAGCATTTCTTTGCATGAATGATTAACTCATCAATGTTATTACTTGCTTTATCTTCATTATCTAATTTAATCTCAATGAGTTGTAAGCCAGGCTGCATTTTTATAGGCTTTGCGAGAAGTTGCGGTCTCTTACGCTTTCCTCCCACACGTTTGCTGGGTGGAAAGCTTTGTACTCATCCTGACCTCATTGGATATTATCCTATTGGCGGTCGAGATCGAGCCTGGTAGTCAGTAGTTGATAGATACCACTTCTGTTGGACTAAATCCAGGCTAAGTCCAGGCAGAATCTTGTGTAGATTGCCCTTGAATTAGTGGCATTGCCACGCCCCTCCATGTGGATTGGCCCTTGCTGGGGGGGGACATGGTCACGCACTCCTAATGGACGTGGGACAAGCCTACTTGGCTGGAGCACACCAACTCCCCCAGTGCCCTCTTTGTCAAACCAATTGCAGAAGTTATACTGTGGCTGGATGGCACCACCGCACAGGTGCGCTTGTCTTAAAATTAGAGGCCAGGTTAAACTGCCTGTATTGCACCTTGGTTGTACATACCTAGAGTGTACCTTGATTAAAATGTGGCTTGGCTTTGAAAATACAATTGGGGTTACAAATACTATGGCGCTAATACTCTTTGTGTCCTTGTGCTCAAAGACTTGGACTTAACCTTATAGAGGTCGAATTCCTCCTTCCACAAAATGCTTGGGTTTTTGGACTTGAGTTCAGGCTTACAAGTACTCAGCGATTTCTGACATCAGGCATCAAGCTGTGGCGTGGGTGACGGGAGGGTGAGGTCTGAGGGAGAGTGAGGCTCACCTCATGCCTGCAAGTCAAACCCAGCCCTAGCTGGACTGCTTTCATGAGGGCCTAGGGCACACTGTTAGCAGTGAATGAATACAGCCAGTGCACTTGTCCTCAAATGCCTCATGTTGGAACCTCGCAGCTGGGTGAGGGGAGCACTCCAATGTTCCAGTGCTTCTGGCACTTCAAATGACCTGACATAGCTTTCCTTCCTCACCCCTTCTTCCCAGCTCACTTCGGCACCTCAGCATGCACCTCCACCTCCACAGTGTCAGTGTCAGTAGCAGCAATGTGGTGGCAAGCCCGGTAGCCCTTTCAACAGCCCCAGAGACCCCTCCCAGTTCTCCTGGCTGTCCTGCTGTGTTTGGGAGCTGGATTGTTTCTGGCTGCAAGAAGAGCAAGAGAGCGGGGTGAACATCGGTCTCCAGTCACCGGATGTCACCTCAGTCTCCAATCACTGCACTTCACCTGCACTCCAGAAGCTCTGGCAACAGTTCAGCTCCTCCTCCTCCTCCCATTAATGGCTTAAATCACTTCCACTTATGTGGAAAATCAACGATCAGCATATTTTCATGATGCAACTCTAAATCCTAAATTTGGTGAAACAGGCCTAGTTGTCCAAATTTAAATATGGTCATCAGCATGAGTGTGATTTTCAGTCCTTTATGATATTGTATTTATGTAATTGCAATTAATATTACATTTCATGCACCCACACCCAATAGCATCTGACAGTTTTCCTGGCTTATATAGCGAATGTCTATTTAGTAACAAAATAGTGTCTATATATCCACATCTATTCCTTGGTATTGGTTTGGTCAGGGACATATGATTGTGTTGCAAAATCAGACTGTTTCTTACATACATCATGTACAGCATGTGCTAACTAGTTTTTACATGTTCACTCTAGACAACATGACAGTTTACAAAACCTGTACATATGAGATGAGATGAGGTGTGAATGTTTCTGCCATCTGAGAAATATATAAAAAGGCATACATGAAGAAGCACAAATTGTAGGAATGTCAAAGGCAGTGGGGTCCTCGGATGCTCCTCAACCAATGACACTTCCAATGCCCACATCTGCCAGTGAATAGGACAGACCAGGACCAATTCATGTTCTGGCACTCCAGTCACCTACCCCTGCAGCCCTGCAGCCCCACAGCAGAGACCAATATAGCCAGAAGGACTCACAGAGGGGAACTAAGACAGATAGAACAGAAAACTGGACAGTGCTGGTGAAGAGTAGGCCAGTTTTGAGCATGTGCATGACCAACCTTGAGGAGGCAATGGAGCAGCTCTCCCAACTTGTGTAAATATTTCTATTGATCGTATTTTATTTCTCTATTGTAGTATTTTAATAGTTAAGATGTTAGTTAGTTGATAGGATAGGCTTAAATAAGTTAGGTTTTAGTTTTGTAATATTTTTAGAGGTTCTTTTTTATATATTTGTATGTTTATAAGGTTTTAGTGGGTGGGAGGATAATGTTTAGGCTTTGTTATGCAAAAATAAACCCCCCCAAAAAAGGAAATACCAAAATACCTACATATATATAAATAATGTGTGTATATATATATATATATATATATATATATATATATATATATATATATATATATATATATATTAACTGAAAACCCAAGTATTACTTGACCCCTAAGGGAAGTATAACCCCAACCCCCACCAAGCAGAGTTTTCTCCTCATTAGTTTTAATGCAAATATTACATTGAGGTTATAAATTATGTTATCAAAGATGGTATGAGTGTTACAATATGTGGGATAATTAGCAGGCATGCCAAGGGTGTGACTTATAATTTCCATATGGCACTAGTTATAGTTACTTAAAATACCTCTAACTATAACTGCTGAATTTCTATGGTTTTGCACATTTTTAAATGTGAGCCTAACTACAATGTCCCTGTAACCTTTGGGTCTTTATGTGAATTTCACTGTTTTTTTAATTTTTTTAAATCCTAACTATACATCCCTGAAACCGTTTTTTTTTTTGGGGTGAATGTCTATGTTTTTTTAATGTAAAGAAATGTTAATGACTACACATTAATCCGACAAATTGCCTCACATGGCCTTCTGATGAGCAGCTGAGTGCAATAGTGGTTGGCTGCAGGGCCTGGCCTATATAACCACCTAATCCTGTGCCACACATGATCTGTGTGACAGGGCTTAGCCACAGGGTCTTGCCTTGTGACCTACCCCCGTTTAACTACACCAACCCTGCACCACACACAGCCTTTTTTTAACGTAAAGTAGTTTTAATGACTGTACAATAATTCAACCACTTCCGCACATGGCCTTTGGTAGTGGGCCCACCTGCATACATAATCTGCAGTGCCCCAGGGAGGTGGAGGTCCCTGTGGCTTTCATAGCCATAGGCGGGGGGTCCCTGCACCCCCTCCTATATCTTGGCAATGCCCCCAGGACCTGACACACCCAGGGGCAAAATGAAAAGCAAATGAGGGAGACCAAGTTTGCTTTTTAAAAAAAGAAACATTTGCAAATAGTCCACCAAAAACTTTTTTTATAACTTTTTTGCCCGGGTGGTGTTGGTGGTCCTTGGGAGACCTCTGCACCTAGGCTGTGGGGGTAGGGTGACAGCTGCCAAAATGGATGCCAACACAGCCAATCAGATGTTTGCACGAGATCGGCAGTATATGCAAATTTGTTGCAACCCTAGACATCCAAATATGGATTTCCTTTAATTTCTCCTAAACTACTGAACTTGTTTAGACCAAATTAAAAAAATACTCATCTGAGGACCAAAAGCAACCTTTCTACCAAATTTGGTGCAATTCCACCGGGTTGGAGGCATGTCTATAGAGTCTATGGAAATTAACATGGGAAATACACTTTATTTTACCCCACCCCCCTTTTTCTCGGCTCCCGCTTGAAGGATCACCCTGAACCTTTCCATGCACAAGAGGATTCTAGGGAGAAGATTTTTTGGGGAAAATTCGTCAAAGGGTGCCAAAGGTATAGGAAAGTTAAAAAATGTTTTTTTTCTATGGAAACTAGGTCCTAACTATAACTACCTACAGGCGCCCACCAGTAGGATATATATATATGTATATATATATATATATATATATATATATATATATATATATATATATATATGTCTGTGTAAATATGTTTAGATTTTAATGTGTTGTTAGTTCATGTATAGGTGTAGTTTATGTTTGTATTGTGTCACTCTAAGGGCCTCATTATGACCCTGGCGGTACAGAACCGCCAGGGTCAACGGGGGCGGGAGCACCGCGACAGGCCGGCGGTGCTCCCTTGGGCATTCCGACCGCGGCGGTAACGCCGCGGTCGGACCGGGACAACTGGCGGTCTCCCGCCAGTTTCCCGCTGCCCAAATGAATCCTCCAAGGCGGCGCAGCGGTTCGCCCGCCAGGAACAGGATGGCGGTAGGGGGTGTCGCGGGGCCCCTGGGGGCCCCTGCAGTGCCCATGCCAATGGCATGGGCACTGCAGGGGCCCCCGTAAGAGGGCCCCGCTAGTATTTCACTGTCTGCATAGCAGACAGTGAAATACGCGACGGGTGCAGTAGCACCCGTCGCACCTTCCCACTCCGCCGGCTCGATTACGAGCCGGCTTCATCGTGGGAAGGTTGTTTTCCCCTGGGCTGGCGGGCGGCCTTTTGGCGGCCGCCCGCCAGCCCAGGGGAAAACTTGGAATACCCTCCGCGGTCTCTGGACCGCGGAGCGGTATTTTGGAGGGGGGAAGTCTGGCGGGCGGCCTCCGCCGCCCGCCAGACTTAGAATGAGGGCCTAAGTGTGTTAAGGGGTGGAGGTTGATATTTAAGATGTCATTTGCTTAGTAGTAAAGTTACTGTAAGATACGTTAAGTAGTTTTAAGTAGTGTTTAGGATAGTTAGTTTAGGATACATAGGTCTGGTTAGATCAGGATAAGTGTAGTTATTTTTAGGTAGTGTTCAGGTTAGGTGGTGCAGTTTAGCTAGGTTTAGTTTTTTTACATTAGGTTATATTTAGTAAATACTTTTTCACTTTTATAACCTTGTAATTATTGCATCATTGTGAGTTTCTAACATTGACAATGTTGAGTTGAGTACATGATGCTGCTATTGCTCTGCTGTCTTTAAATGTATGTGTGAGTTTGTAAGAGGACAATGGTCAACAGGTAGAGTTTATCACCTATGAGTCAATTTAGGAATATTTGACAATCTTAATTCATTGTAAGTAGTTGTCTTAGTGTGATTTCACACACAGGCCAAAACAGATACTCACCTTCTGAAGCACTGTGTGTGAACGAGATACACAATGTATCTTTTGGATGGCTTTGTGGTAACATATTGCAGGATATGCTGGGACACACACTGGTGCACGGTACTGACACACAAACACCCTTTGCCAATTTAGCACATAGCTGCTTGTTGTTATCTACTTACAACTCATATATGTGCCCCCACCTGGCTGGAGACCATCAATAATCCTTGGCATTGTGTACTTGCTACGTGTGGCACTACCTGCATGTAACTTTGTACGAATACTTGCAATGTTTTTAAAACATGAGTCTTTCATTTCCTCTTAGCCTGTGAAGGTTTTGCTTTGATCTAGCTCTGAATCAGTAGTATGTGTGTATATTTTACAATTAATGACATGGGTGGTTACACTTCCACTCAATACATGAGGGACAGAAGGACACATTAATCCTAGGTATCCCAGTGGACATTTCAACAGCATTAATAATTACTAAATGGACCTATAATAATTTGAAGCTGCATTTCATGCCTACAGACACCCAAGGTGTTCAACTTGCCTTGTACATCCTTGTGCAGCATAGGTACTATGCTAAATCCTAAGTAGTGTGGCCATGAACACCTGCATATTATCAGTGGTGGTATAATGACAGATGCTTAGGGTCTCTTAAATGTAAGCATTGAGGCTACCATAAGCGCTTGTTGAGGGGTTCATGTTCCCAGAGCGCGTAATTTGTGGATGAGTGAAATATATTCATTGGCTCACATGCCTCACAGGCCCCATGAAAACCATGTACACATTTATGTGTTTAGTCAGGCTTTTTCAATGTGTGTCAGTCCAGTAACTGAAGTTTAGTTTCACACCATGACTTTGAATTTGTAGACCAGACATTCTGCATAATGCAATGGCAGTGGAGGTGCATGGTGTTTGGGCATATACTATAAGAGCATAGGACAGTGACTGTGGCTCATTCTCTTTGAGATGCTAAAACGTTGGTTTTGTACGTATGCATAAACCATGGTGTAAGTAGTCTTTCCTGGTACGAACATTCAGCACTCAGGTTTATATGAGTGAATTTATTTACATGTGTGGGTTGTTCATCATGAACATATTTACTTTGTTTGAGGCAACAATACAAACATAGATAGTCAACAAAGGATGTCCAGACGAAGCCCATGTGGGATACATGTCATTCGACATGCTGTGGTGTTGAGAATTTCATTGAGGAGATGCAACTTCCCATTAAGGAAAGTAGGCCACTTCACAAGTCTGAAGGTGGATAAGATTAACAGGTGCACAAATAAAAAGTGACAGTTCTGGATAACAAAAGAGGTAGCATGATGATGGACACAGAACCAATGGCGAACTGTCTGAGGAACACAGATATATGTTACCTGCAGTTCTACAACACAAATTCACATCTTCATCCTCTGATGGGTTTTGTACCTCTCCTGCAGTTGTGGGTGTTTGTGTGAGTGTAATCTGAGGCACAGACACACCAGAGGCAGAAGATGTGGCTCCTCAGTCCCCTGCAGCATTTGTCTGAGCCATTAAGGTAGCCAGTAAATCCCTGACAAGGGTATTGTGGCTGGCCAAAAAAGCAACGTTGCAATTGAGTTCAGCCATTGTTGCTATGTAGAAGTACAACTTCCTCTCCATGGATTCCATGATGTTACGTTTGGCCCCCAGCTGTGCGGCTACTTCACTGGTATCAGAAGTAGAGGGCTGATGTTGTTCCCTCTGCCTCATGACACCAGCAATCTCAGCTAGGGACGGGCCCATACTTTGGAGGCAAGTGTAGGTGTCTTTTATAGACTCAGATGTATCCTTACTTGGGCTGAGGCACCTGCAGACTCCTTCTAGGGTTCCCGCTATGATCTCAATCCCTGCACTCACCTCATTAAACATTCGCTGCTGGATTCCTACCACCCACCATTGGAAGACAACTTGGGGGTTTTTGGAGTCCACAGCTGTGCTTCGACTGGCAGACAGGGCATTTTCTGTGGGTGTTGATTGATCTGGAGATCCAGAAATGCTGTCATCCCTTGCCAGGTCCGGAGAAAGAGATTCTATGGAATCCAGGAGTTGCTGGAAGATATCATTATCCATGGGAGGCAGGAGCTCATTGCCAACAGGTGGGTCATCCAGGGCAGGCTGCTATACAGGAGGTGTTGATTATCCACCTGCAATTAATGATGTTTATTTTTATATAATGATCTATTATAGATGTTGTCTATAGTATGCTAAAAGGCAAATGACTTGATTAAAATTCACTTTATGTTACACATGGATGTGTTTAACATGTTCTTCTACAAATGAATGAAGCCAGCACTACCAACACAACCAGTATTAGGTACAAAATACATGAGGCCAACATGTCTATCATTTATGTTATGACTAGGGCTCCTGCTAATCCTCATAAAAGAGTAGTGATGAAAACCTATAACATTTACCTACCCTTTGTTCCAACATGACTAGGCCCACACAACTCACCCTCCAACCATCCCCAAAAACGGTCCATCATAATGTACAACTGACTCATCCTGTCACTTATTATTTCCCTGTTTAACAGCCTTCTGCTTTGAAATATGTAAAATAGTCACATTTGTGTGCTCACACCTGCCTTCTAACACCTGCCAGACCTTCTACCAGGCCCACATTGCATGTCAAGTGCAGTATACTATTGGCCTATTCTATGCATCCCTTCCCAGGTTCTACACACCTGCAACAGAAGCAGTGCGTGACTTTCACTCAGGCTACATTGTCACACATACATCCATCACCCCTCTCCTCCTTAAGATCCAATGGCTCCCCATTCAGACCCACTGCCAGTTCAATGTGCTCAGCCACAAATACTGGGTCCTACACTAATAGGGACCCACCATGGTCTCACAAACAAAATCAATGACCTCTGGTGTTCATCACATTGATTAACCCACACCCAAAATAACCATTTGTTCAAGATTGGAGGTAATGTTGTCTCTTACATGGCAGACAACGCTTGTGAGATTTGACCCAGCACATCAGGACAGGTATGTGCAGTGTGGGTTGATGCTAATGACTGAACACAGAGATGTACACTTGATCCTACTTGAAGATAGTCCACATACTGAATCTACTCTCAGGTGAAAATTGGATCCACAGGCAATCCGATGCCATTTAGTTAGTTTTCACTCCATTTTTGGTTCCGTAGCCCCAAAACAAACACATTTGCCTCATGGTGCTGTGGGTGTATTTTGTAACAGTCAGGTTGGACAGGTTTCTCATGTCCATGCATGATTTGCTGCTCCATTCCAGGTTTTTTGCTTTGTATCGTGGAACTTGTAGCTCTGGTCTCTCATGTTAATCATCAGACCACAAATTGAAGTATTCAAAAGAGAACCTGGACTAGGGCCACACATCATGCATGTACATGAGAAACATGACGGAGCTGGACTGGACTGCTAAGGTAAGGTAAGTTGTATTGCGTAGTTACTTAAAATCATTGCAGAACACAAAAAGCTATAAAATGCAAAATATAAAACACAATTCCAGCTAAGAAATGTAAAATCAAATTTCATAGAGAACCTTGAGGGCCTAAACACCTATAACCCAGCAGCATTTGTTAAAACCAGCACCTACGCCTGAGCTCAAACTGCCTTTCAATGCCAGGAACGCCATTGAGTAATAAGGGTGCCTCGTAGGGCTGCCTTGCGCGTATTTGTGGGGTAGGGTCTGTTGGAAAGTGGATTATTGGCAAGGGCAGGTAACTACCCACACTTAGCAATAGGCCACTAACCCCCACTAGGTCCAGTCATGTCTCAATAAATTAATCCCTGCTCAACTCTTGGTAGCTTGGCAACGAGCGACAATGCTTAACTTAGGAGACAGGTGTATAAAGCATTTAAAAATCACAAAACAGTAAATAAGTAAAACACAAAACACAATAAAAATATGAAAATCAAACACCAATTTATAAAAATAGGCTATATTTTTTTATTTAGAATGACACCAAAATGATTGAAATTGGATAAGAGGAACCAGGGTTATTAGTTTCTAAAGACTTGGGGGGTCATTCTGACCTCGGCGGTAAAAAGCGTTTACCGCCGGTCAGAAGACCGCCATAACACCGCCGCGGCCGCGGTAAACCGCCACGGTCATTCTGACCCGCTACTTGAAAACCGCCAAAAACTCTACATCCACAAAAGTCCGCCACACCAAAGGTCAGCGAAAAAATGGCGATGACCAAACCTCCACCGTCACGCCAACAGAAATACGCCCATGCCATTCCGACCGACGAACCCACGAGGCGGTCTTTCAACCGCGGTATTCCATTGGCGGTACACACCGCCGCGGTCAAAATACCCACACCCTTACAAAACACAACCACATAGAACAATTTGAAATACACACACCTGATACACATACACACAACACACCCACAGCCCCAATACAATATAAAACACACACCCACATCACCCACAAACCCTTACGACCACAATTGCGAATTAAGGACAGAGAGAGACAGCACTGCTTAGAGTAGACCATCACACAGAGGCAAATCACAACATCACCCACACAATTACCACGCACAAAACACCATACACCACCAAACACATCACACTCTACAACACATACAAAATCCCTCACCTCATCCACACCACCCCATGGCACCCCAAAGACACCCCAGGTTCTCTGACGCAGAACTCAGGGTCATGGTGGAGGAAATAGTTTGTGTAGAGCTCCAGCTATTCGGGGCACAGGTGCAGCACACCACAATTGCTAGGAAGATGGAGCTATGGCAAAGGGTCAGACAGGGTCAACGCGGTGGGACAGCACCCACGCAATCGGGATGACATCAGGAAGTGCTGGAACGACCTACGGGGGAAGGTGCGTTCCATGGTATCAAGGCACAACATTGCGGTGCAGAAGACTGGTGGCGGACCCCCACCTACTCCCCCAGAATTTACAACATGGGAGGAGCAAGTCTTGCACATCCTGCATCCTGAGGGCCTCGCGGGAGTAGGCGGAGGAATGGACTCTGGTAAGTCAAATCTTAACTACTTCTTCCCAACCCCACCCCACCTGCATGCCAGCACATACCCCCACCCTCACCCCCACCCCCACCCCCATCACACCAACTCCTTGCGAATGGCTCACCATCACAACCCACCCATCCCAACACCAAGCCCTGCATGCGACCACAAAGCATGGACACCCATCACCAAAGCATGCCCACTGCACATACACATCTCCCCCACAAGCCACCCTCACAAAAGCCCCCACAAGGGAATGCCTGCACTTGGGTACACGGCCACCCACCCATCACACGAAATGCCACACACAGAAGCAATAACCATACCCTTATACCCCTGCAGGACCCGAACGCCACCACACCGCCACGGAGGTGTGATGACAGCAGTTCTGTCTCCCTGGACCCAGATGACCAGCCCGGCCCATCGGGGACCTCGGGACAGTCGGTTCCCCACAGACAGCCACAGGCTACAGCAGACCTAACCCCCTCTGGGAACACCAGCACAGCTCCCACCCAGCGGGCCCATGCCTCTGTCTCCAGGACACGTCAATCAGCGGTGTGTCCGCCACTACAGGGCACCCAGGTTGACCCACCACCCCAACAACAACAGGGACCTGGGGGCAGTGGTAGTGGGCACACCGTCCAGGGGACAGAGGCCCAGGAACACAGGGGAACTGGGAGGGCTGCTGTGCGACAGGGGGGGGGACAGGCCCAGGTAACCCACTCTCCAAGAGGCCCTCTCCTCCATCATGGGAGCATACCACCACTCCCAGGAGACGATGGCAACGGTACTGGCCAGGTTCCAGGAGATCCAGGCACAGCAGGAGGAACCGTACATGGGGTTCAGAGAGGAACTGAGGAACATTGGTTCCGCAATGGGGACCATCGTCGTGGCCCTTAACCAGATAGTCACCACATTGCGGGACCATGTGGCACCCCAAAGGGCCCCTGTCACTAACCCAGACCAGGAACAGCCTACCACCTCCGCCGGCGCTAGTGGACAGGAGGCCCCCACACAACAACAGGCCACCAGAACCCCACCTCCTGCAGAAGAAGAACCACCCCGCAAGCGGAACCTGAGATCTCACAAGAAGACAGAGTAGGATGCCAAGACCCCCGCCAGCATAAGATACCCCCTGATGTCATCCCACTGTCCCACATTGTCACCCTGTCGAACCTTTAACTGCCCCTGCTCCATCCTTCCACAGGCATATGGACAATGCACCTGTGAGACTGAGAACTGGACTCTGCCATGGACATTACTCCACCCCCACCCATCACCGTTTTACAATCATGTACCTATATGTAGCACTTGAAATAAATCACTTATTGCACTTAAAAAATCAGGAGTCTGCTTGTATTCTTAACAAATGTATTACACATAACGGTGCAATAATGTTACATTGTGATGACAACATACCAATCTCAGTAAGCTTTAGTCCATGGGCAAACAAAGCTGAAGTCACGCAGTGGGTCATACAGCTCTGAAAAGGGAAGGGAAAGTCAAAATTCAGTTAAAAGGAACTGGGGGGAAACACAGACAGTAGAGAGGCATGAGGCCTTAAGTAAATGTAAAATGGGGTGGGTGATTCTTACCTGTGTGCTACTGAAAATATTGTTGTATGACTGTATCCCTGTTGTCCGTGTCGTCCCCGTCGTCCTCCTCCTCTTCAGTCTCCACAGGCTCCACAGCTGCTACAACACCACCATCTGGACCATCCTCCTGCAGAAAAGGCACCTGGCGTCGCAAAGCAAGATTGTGAAGCATACAGCAGGCCACGATGATATGGCACACCTTCTTTGGTGAGTACATTAGGAATCCACCTGTCATATGCAGGCACCTAAACCTGGCCTTCAGGAGCCCGAAGGTCCTTTCTATGATCCTCCTAGTTCACCCATGGGCCTCATTGTACCGTTCCTCTGCCCTGGTCCGGGGATTCCTCACTGGGGTCAGTAGCCACGACAGGTTGGGGTAACCAGAGTCACCTATTAGCCACACACGGTGTCTCTGTAGCTGTTCCATAACATAAGGGATGCTGCTATTTCGCATGGCATACGCGTCATGCACTGACCCAGGGAACTTGGCATTTACATGGGAGATGTACTGGTCAGCCAAACAGACCACCTGGACATTCATCGAATGATAACTTTTTCTGTTTCTGTACACCTGCTCACTTTCTTTGGGGGGAACCAAAGTCACATGGGTCCCATCAATGGCACCAATGATGTTGGGGATATGTCCAAGTGCATAGAAATCACCCTTCACTGTAGCCAAATCGCCCACCTCAGGGAACACAATGTAGCTCCGCATGTATTTCATCAGGGCAGACAACACTCTGGACAAAACCTTAGAAAACATAGGCTGAGACATCCCTGATGACATGGCCACTGTTGTCTGAAAAGACCCACTTGCCAAAAAATGGAGTACTGACAGAACCTGCACCAGAGGGGGAATCCCTGTGGGTTGGCGGATGGGGGACATCAGGTGTGGCTCCAGCTGGGCACACAGTTCATGTATAGTGGCTCTGTCAAGCCTGTATCTAAGTATGATATGTCGTTCTTCCATTGTCGACAGGTCCACCAGCAGTCGGTACACAGGAGGATTCATCCTTCTCCTCGCAAGTCCCAGCGGACGGTGCCTAGGAAGGACAATATGGAGCACAGAGTCAATCAACCCACAGGTACGTTCACACAGCTTGCACAGTACACGATTCTCTATACATTGAATGGCTTGTATGAGTGGCAATGCAAGGCCTAGGCCTGTGTGACGCAGTAGAAATTAAGCCATGTGGGCCCTTGAAATGGCGGCTGCCTGACCTGTGAAGTGTGACAGTGGGATGTGAGGTCAATGCGCTGGCGTGGCACACTGTGGCGGTAGGCGGTCGAAGACCGCGGTGCAAAGCCGCATTGGTTAACATTGAACCCTATGGGTTTCAGGAGCCAATGACGAAGAGCGCCGGCGGTCGCGGTACGCACCGCCGCGGTACGCACCGCCGCGGGCGTAACCGCCATTTTCTATCTGATTAATCACTCGAGACCTGATCATCCACAGGAGAGGACCTATACTGCAAGTGCTGCTGTGACCTCGGTCTGGGAGATACAATGGCTGCTGCGACTGGGGAAAGGGCCCCTGCCTTCACTTCAGAAGAATTGGAGAAACTTGTTGATGGGGTCCTCCCCCAGTATGCGCTACTCTACGGTCCTCCAGACCAACAGGTTAGTACACAGGGTGCACGTTGTATGGGCTATGCCTGTGTTGAGTGGGGTGGATGTAAGATGTTGGGGAGGTGAGCGAATGAGGAGTGCAACGCACGACAGATGAGAGCATGTGCCACATGGCAAGGTTGGGGAGGGAGGGCCACTCACATTGACCATGCAGAAAAGTGACGATATTTCCTTTCCCACCCTGTACATGTCAAATAGGTCAGCGCCCATCAGAAGATCGAAATTTGGCGTGCCATCGCCAAGGACGTCCGGGCCCTGGGGGTCCACAACAGACGGGGCACCCACTGCCGAAAGAGGTGGGAGGACATCCGCCGCGGGACCAGAAAGACCGCCGAGTCTCTGCTGGGGATGGCCTCCCAACGTAGGAGGGGTGCCAGCCGCCAATTGACCCCCCTGATGTCCCAGATCCTGGCGGTGGCCTACCCCGATTTGGATGGGCGCGTGAGGACATCACAGCAGACACAAGGGGGTGAGTATCAGCACATTCTGCTATCTTTGCGCGCAGTGGAGGTGTCTGGGTGGGGGAGGAGGGTTGTGGGTATCTCTAGGCCAGGGCGCATTCTGTAGGCTAGGCCCCTCCGTTAGGCATGGCCCTGTGCCCCCGCTCCCCACCTCTGTAGGGTGCCAAGTACAGCTATCCATGGTCCGGCCTCACCCATGTGTGCATTTGTCGTCCATAGAGCTGTAGGCCTAGTCACAATAACTGAGTAGTGTACCCCGATTGCGCGCCCTAGTGCTGGGGGCTTCTGTGTCTGTCCTCTCCGACAACGGTGTTGCCAGTGCATGCACTCAACCTGTCTTCATTTCTCCCCCCCCCCCCCATTTTCTTTGTCTTCCTGTTCATGTGTGCATTAGCATCATCAGGCGGAGGAGAAGTGGCATCGGCGCACGAGGGAGCTGCATCTCACATGGCCCCGGAGGGCCATGCAACCGACTCCCAGTACACCAGTGAGACGGAGGGCGGGGGGAGCTCCACAACGGGGACCCGTCAGCGACACCGACACGTCCTCGGAAGGGAGCTCCCTTGCGGTGGCGGCAACATCCGTGCCCACGCCACAACAGGTACAGCCGCCACCCAGCGCACCAGCCCCGCCCTCCCAGCAGCCCCTCAGCCTTCGCTCCGTGCCCGCTCGGCCAGGAAGCCGGCCATCTCCTTCGCCCCAGGCACCTCAGGCCCTGCCCCAGTTACCCCTGCTGCCCTCAGTGAGGAGATCATTGACCTCCTCCAGACGCTCATTGTTGGGCAGTCTACCCTTTTGAATGCCATCCAGGGTGTAGAAAGGGAGGTGCATCGGAGCAATGCATACCTGGAGGGCATTCATTCGGGTCAGGCTGCCCATCAGCGATCGTTCAACGCTCTGGCCTCAGCACTGACGGCAGCCATTGTCCCTGTCTCCAGCCTCCCTCTTCAAACTCCCTCCACCCAGTCCCAGTCTCCTGTTCCTCTGCCTATCCCATCCACACCATCAGACCAGCCTGCACACACCTCAACACCCAAGGGCAGCTCATCCAGACATAAGCACCACAGATCACACAAGCATTCACCCAAGCAACATCCAGATGCAGACATGCCAACAGTCACTACCACCTCTGTGTCCCCCACCTCCTCGTCTCCCTCCTCCCTCCCTGTGACGTCTCCACTCACACCTGCATGCACACCACCATCAGCCAGTACTTCCATCACCAGCACACCCTCCAGTACAGTCCGCACACGTGCAGTCACCACCCCCACTGCCATTTACACGTCCCCTGTGTCCTCTCCCAGTGTGTCTGTCACCCCCTCTTCCAAACCACACAAACGCAGGCAGCCACCCACCCAACAGCCATCCACCTCACGACAGCCTCCGTCACAAGCACCTGCACCCAAAGACAGCACACTTGACTCTCCTATAACAACATCCTCTTCCTCCACACCCATACCCACTACACCTACCCATCCCTGTCTTTCAAAATTGCTTTTCCTTTCCAACCTTGACCTCTTTCCAACCACTGACCCACCCCCTCCATCTGGTAAGAGTCCAAAGAGCACCTCAGCCACCACCAGCCCTGCATCTACTAGGACCATAGTCCAGGGCTATTGGAGTCCACCAGCTCCTAGGGCAGGAACATCGGCCAGCAGCAAGGGGACAGCCAGCCCACCCCCTGGGAAGAGGACCGAAAAAACGAAGGGCCGGCGCGACAAGCCTGAGACGGCTGCCACCAAGGACAGTAGCCTTGCCCCGTCACCTGCCACATCAACAAAGGGAGGCAAGGGCCAGAGAGCTTCAGCGAAGGAGGGCAAGGGCAGCAGGGCGGACAAGTCAGGCAGCAGGCGAGCTGACCAGGAGGGCCCCACCAGCCCCATTCCGGGTGTGACGGACGACACCCACAGGCCCAGGACTCCATCACAGGAGGGCCCCGCAACCGCAAGGTCGGATGGCGACTGAGCGGGAAGTATTGGCCAGGTCTGGTTCCCTAGAAACACAGGACAAGCACCGCTGAACAGGGGCCGCCGTGACAAGCACCGCTGAACAGGGGCCGCCGTGACAAGCACCGCTGAACAGGGGCTGCCGTGACAAGCACCGCTGAACAGGGCCCCGCCGTGACAAGCACCGCTGAACAGGGCCCCGCCAAGACAAGCACCGCTGAACAGGGGCCGCCGTGACAAGCACCGCTGAACAGGGCCCCGCCAAGACAAGCACCGCTGAACAGGGGCCCCCGTGACAAGCACCGCTGAACAGGGCCCCACCAAGACAAGCACCGCTGAACAGGGGCCGCCGTGACAAGCACCCCTGAACAGGGGCCGCCGTGACAAGCAGCGCTGAACAGGGCCCCGCCGTGACAAGCACCGCTGAACAGGGCCCCGCCAAGACAAGCACCGCTGAACAGGGGCCCCCGTGACAAGCACCGCTGAACAGGGCCCCACCAAGACAAGCACCGCTGAACAGGGGCCGCCGTGACAAGCACCGCTGAACAGGGGCCGCCGTGACAAGCACCGCTGAACAGGGCCCCACCGTGACAAGCACCGCTGAACAGGGCCCCGCCGTGACAAGCACCGCTGAACAGGGCCCTTCCTGTCAAGCACCGCTCCGCTGGGCCCTTCCTGTCAAGCACCGCTCCGCTGGGCCCTTCCTGTCAAGCGCCGCTCCGCTGGGCCCTTCCTGTCAAGCAATGCTCCACTGGGCCCTTCCTGTCAAGCACCGCTCCGCTGGGCAACGCCGTCTCAAGCACCGCTGGCCCATTGACAGTGCCGGTTCTGTTTCGAGCAGGGCTTCACGAAGCACTCTGGGCACCATGCCTCCTCCATTACCAGTGGAGTCGGTAATCCATCTGATGGACTGTGGCTTTGCACTCCCCAGAATGGAACAGTGGGCAAGCCACCCACTTGTGAGACTTGAGAGACTGTGGCTTTGCACTTCCCAGGATGGTCCAGTGGGCAACCCACCCACTGTAGAGACTTGAGAGACTGTGGCTTTGCACTCCCCAGGATGGTACAGTGGGCATGGAGGCCCCTCGTGGATCTGGCGTCGTGGACTCATGTGGCTGAGGTGCCCCCCCTTCCCTTCCCCCTGAGGTGCCTGTAGTTTTATCATCTGATGCCCCAGCAGTGTTCTCTCCAATGGTATCTGGTCTCGTGTGTGGGCTTTGCCCATGTGTTTGTGCACATTGGCCCACGGACTATGGAACTTTGACAAAATGTGCAGGACTTATTGCCTCTGTATATATTTTTCGCTATGTTCATTCTTTAATTTGTATCTTTCATATTGCATATTTCCCATAACTTCAATAGAGCTATAATATACATAAATTTTAAAGATCATTTTAATTATGTCTTTGCATTATTCCGGGGGGGTTTGGGGGGTGTCACTCTGACTTGTTGCTCTGCATTGGGGTGTAGGTATTTGGGGTGGGGGGGTGGGTGTATCGCGTATGTGTGTGCCCGTAACCTTTCCTCCTCCCCCCTCCCCTGTGTCGTAGGTGCAGTACTCACCGTTGTCGTCTGCGCCGGCGTTCGTACTCCTGGTAGATGAGCAGGTAGACAATAGCTGGTAGGATGTTTAATTCGGGTTCCATGCTGTCCTCCTTCCTCGTGGAGTGTATAGAGGTGAGCGTTTTCCCGTTCGTAGTCTGTTTCCGCCGTGTTTTTATCGGCGGGGCTCCCGCCCCAGAAAATGTGGCGGATTGGTGAGTTGTGATAGGGTGGGCGGTACATTGTCTGCCGATTGCCTGTTGGCGGTGACCGCCGCGCTGTTTGTTTGTCCCGCCGTGGCGGTCGGAGTGTTAAAGTGGCGGGGTGTGTTGGCGGTTCCCGCCAGGGTCAGAATTCCATTTTTTTGACCGCCTGCCTTTTGGCGGGTTGGCCGCCACTTTAACACCGACCGCCAGGGTTAGAATGACCCCCTTGATGTTTTCCAGCGCAAAGAGGCAACTAACGCTCAAAGGGTTAAAAAAGGTCACACTGGACAAGGACACATTCCAGAGTTCAGGCCACCCACAAGGTAACACTGTTACACTTTCTTTTGAAAGTGCTTCTTGATTCAGTAAAGTGGTCCAAAGTACCAGCCGAGGGTTCAGAGACTCTGGTGTGCCTCTTGGGGTCTGGGACTACAAATCTCACAATATGGAGCTGCTCCAAACGTCTCCAAACTTCTGGATCTTCTTCCAGAGGTCCTTTTTGGGTCCTTGAAGTGCCTACAACTTGATCCAAGGTTCCAGAAGCTCTGAGTTGCTCCTTGGAAGTTGGGACTACAACAGAATCCAAAAACGGCCACTGTACTCTGGTCAGCTGGGCTGTTCTTGCACAATTTGATGTAGGAAACTCTGGGCAGCTCCTTTGTACCTGTAGCAAACAGGGAGTCCCTTCTTGAAGCAGTAGAAGTCAGGCAAAGTCCTTTTAGTGGTGAAGCCCAAGTGTGCAGCTGGTGCAGTCCTTCAGAGTGCAGTGTACAGGTGAAGGTCAGGGGTCTAGCAGGGCAGTCCTTCTTCTTTGTGTTGTTCCTTGTAAGGATCGGAGGTGTGGGTGCAGCTCTGCCATATTTATCCTTGCTCCTCGGGTGAAAAGCAGGGGGGCCCGACTGTCCAATCACAGGCAAGACACTTCCCCCTTCAATGACCACTTCCTGGGAAATGTGGAAAAAATTAATCCCAGGGAGCACCAATCTTCAAAAAGCCAGCATAGCTGAAACTGATTTTTGGAGGTTAGATCTGGCTGAGCCCACCCACTGTATGGCTAAAACTTTTAAACACACCCCTCTCCTAATCTAATCAAGGGGGCACCTAATTGTCTGGGGTGGCAGGAAACTGGGAAGGTCCTGAGCTGCTCCAAATGTCCTTCCCTGCTTTTGAAGACCAGTTTGGCTGCTCTCCCTCACCCTGTTTCACCACCTGCTGAGGCAGATCTCCTCCCCAAGCACTTCCTTTGTGTTCAGCTCAGGCCTCTCATACCTCATCAAGGCAGCCTGGTCAGGCTGCCAGAGGCTGGCCAATCACAGAAGGGCACTACAGAGCTGAAGTTGGCAACTTTCAGGTTGAACTAGTTATATTAAATCCAACAATGGCAAGCTGGGGGATTTATTATAACAATTAATTTGATACCAAACTGAAGATATCTGGCTCTTATGGGGACTTTGTTAATTAAAATAAATTCTCTCGATTTTAGCCTATGGAGGCCATTCACTACAGTGAGGGAAAACAAATGTGGCTATTTTACCTCACCAGGTCTTAAAACAACAATTTTTATAAGGTCCCTGCTTATAGTTACATGGCACCCAACCCTAGGGGCACTTAGGGCACACCTTAGGGGTGACTTAAATGTACAAATAAGGTAGTTTAAGACTTTGGAAGTACTTTTAATTCCAAAGTTGAATTTGCATATAACTTTAGTTTAAAAGCAGCCATAAAGACAGGCCTCCCTTTAAAATGACACTGGACACCTCAGCAGTGTACCTTTGGGTTCACCACCTATGCTGGGGTCCCTAAACCTACATGCCCTACCATATACTAGAGACTTATAAGTAGGTTGACATAGCCAATTATAATTAGCCTAATATACATACTAATTTTACACATCATACTGGCCCTGGGACTGGTTAGCAGTACCCAGGGTACTATCAGAGTCAGGAAAACCTCCTCAAAAAGTGAAAAATGAGGACAAAAAGTTAGGGGTCCTCTGCAATCAGTTTTATTTTCTCACAAGGTCCATCTCTGGGGACCCAACTAAAATCTAGAAGCCAAACAGCCAAAGTGCCCAGTGCAGATTTAGATAAAAAGTCGCCTCATGGGGCTGCCTTGAGCGTAGTTGTGGGCTAGGGACCGACCCTGGGGAACCAGTTAAAAGCCAGAAGCCAAGGAACTATGGTGCCAATGCAAAATAGGTAAAGGCTGAAAATATTTTGTACATTCCTTAATTAGTGGAGGCATCAGCAATACAACCCAAGTGTTCATTTATTTCTCAGGGCAGTACTGTAAAGGGAAACCCGGGGCGCAGTGTTGCACCTTTTAGAACTGCCATGTACGTGATTATGGGCCCAAGTGCAAAAGCCAGGAGCCAAAGTGCCAGTGCAAAGAAAATATATAGGCCAAAAGTGACTTGCGTATTACTTTATTCCTTGGTGGTGGAGGCTTCAGAAATTTAGCCCAAGGTTTGACGTGCAGTTTACAAGGTCACTGAATAGCAGGTAGCCCAAGGTCAAACTATACGATCAGTGCCCATGTTCAGATATTCCCAGGAGCTCCATATGGCCATTGATTCAAGTATGACAGAGACAATGAAGAAAGAGACACATTTTATTTACGATGATGCATAGCTAAGGGCCGGGAAGTCCAGGTCAAGGCACCAAGTGTCCACCTTCGGTATTTTCTTGGACGCCAATGCAAGAAATTTTACAAAATTAGTAAAAGTCTTCTTTCCTCCAACAGAACCCCACAGATGCACAGTAGACATGGCATGTCTTCTGGTTTCGTGTTGCATCGTCTGGAACCCCTCATTAAATTGACTCTGCCATTGAGGGAGGTGCTAGGAGCAGGGCAACAGACCCAGACGACGCTTCAAAAATCTCTCTTTCAGAATTCTGGAAAAACCTAAACTTATGTATTTCTCGGTTTCTTACATGGTGTAGGTGTGCAGAACCATCCAAGGGCGAGCTGTGCTAGAGAAGGTCACCTTGTCTTCTACTAACGATTGAGACTTGAAAGACTTCCACACTACTTTTTTTGTATGTGGTGTGAATCGTCGTGGATACCTACAGCTCAGTTAATCTGATCTTCAGTAAGGAGTTTTTAAGATGAGCTGTGTCTGGTGATGTTTCGCTCCGTTGAAGCTGCTGCCATAATTAGTGGTTATGTGAGCCCGGCTGTACCTTCCTTATTTTATCCCAAAAGATGATGCAAGCTCCTTGTCTTGTCAAAGACTGTTTGACAGAACAAACTCCTGCCTGATCTGTGCCAGAGAGGTGTACTTTTGCAGGGTTACGAATATTCTGTAGGCCTTCACGAATGTACTGTCCAGGTTTTTTGCGTCCCTTCCTTTTGGAGTTTGCTGCCGTGTAAGCATCTGGAGAAGTTTTGCTTGCAATACCTGAAAAAGCAGACACAGCTGTGGCCCATTTACAGTTGATTTTAGGTTCTTTAGCGACACTGCCAGTGACAGCCCTTTCCATTTTATAGCATCCCTTTGGTGTATAATATTGTCTTCCTCGTCAACTAGTACCCCTAAATGCTTGTTTTCAGTCATTGACACAATAGCTGTGCTGCCCCAGTACCAGGTCTGCAACTTTTTCCGTATGTAATATATGGACATGGTGTCTTGTCAAAGCTGACACTAAGACCATTTCATCAGAGTATTTCTGTACTATGTGGAGGAGGTGTTGCAAGCCCACTAGGGTCTGGATGACTAAGAATATTTCATCTGCATACAAGAGGCTCAACAGCAGAAGACTCCCAACCATGGGGCATGTGAACTACAGTTGTCGAGGGCTGAGGTCATATCAGCCAGAAAGAGTGGGAACCAGGATGCACCCTTGCTTTAGTCCTTTGAATTTTGGTTTTTGCCTTGAGAGGTGAGTCCCTTCACCCAGCTTTATCTGCAACCCATGTTTCACTATAAAGAATGATTAGCAAGTCCAGGAGTGGGCGTGGTATCCCTCAGCTTGCCAACTTGCTCCAGAGCCTTGCCCAGTCCAAATGGTCCAGGGCTGCACTGAAGTCGATATAACAAAGATGGAGTGATTGTTTTAAAGCTTTTGCCCTGTCTGCAATGGCATGATGTTAGTGGTTGTCGTGGAGGTTTTTGAAAAAACTATTTGATTAAATGGGATTACAGCATTTTCCGTTGCTCAGGCCAGAAGTTCTTCGAGTAGAGTCCCTGCAAAATATTTGTCTTTTTGTCAATTAGGGCAATTAGGCAATAGTTTTTTGGCAGCAACTTATTGTAGGATGCTGGCCTGGTTTGTATTGGGTTCCTTGGGTACTTACACCTTATACCAGGTCCAGTTATCCCTTGTTAGTGAAGTAGTAGTGTTCTAGCAGCTTAGGCTGATATAAGTAGTTATATCAGAGCAGCTTAGGCTGAACTAGGAGACATGCAAGGCTCATGCAATACCACTTATAGTTACACAGTACTTATACACAAGTAAAGACAATACTCGGTGTTACCAAAAATAAAGGTAGTTTATTTGGGTGACACAGTACCCAAAATATCTTAGAGGCAATACTCCTTCTGGAGGTAAGTATTAGACACAATATATACATTAGACACCAAAATAAGGCAATTAATTAGACATAGGATAGTGCAAACAATAGGAAATGCTATAGAATGTAATGGGAGAAAATAGGTCTAGGGACAACACAAACCATATACTAAGAAAGTGGAATGCAAATCACGAATTCCCCCCTAGACAAGTGTAGTGTGTGCAGAATCGCTGGGAGAGTAAGAATACAGTAAAGGTAAGTAAATTACCTAATCCCAGAGCCCAGAAAAGCAGGAGTAAAGTACTGCAAGTTTCCTTAGGACACACTACACCTCGTGATATGGATTATTGCAGTAACCAACCAAGTCTGCAAACAACATCTGCCGGATTCCTGGACCTCAGGACCTGCAAAAGAAGGAGACCAAGTCCAGAAGTCGAAAGAAGTTCCAGGAAGGGCAGGAGCCCCTGCCAATCCAGAAGAGGGTACAAAAGAAGAGTCCCCAGTTGGACGAAGACTGCAGGAATGCAACCGAGGAAGATGCCAGCGGGTTCCTGCATGATGCAAAGGATGTCCCACGTCGTGAAGATGGATGCAGAAGTCGCCAACAAGCCTTGGTTATGACAAAGTTGCGTTTTGCGTCAAAATGGTGCTGGCCGGACCCAAGAGGGACCTGGGGGCCTCAACTCTGTATGAGAAGAAAGAGGAGGCTCTCAGCACTTTAGAGAGCCCTCAGGATGCTAGGCAGCACCCACAGGAGTCCCAGGACATGGGGGCAAAGGAGGTGCACAATGCAGTTGGTGCAGCACTACAAAGAAGGGTCCCACACCGTCGGAGGTCAACTCAGTGAGTTGAGCGTTGAAGGATAGAGAGCTGGGGACCTGGATCAGGCTGTGCATGAAGGAATTTTGCAAATAGTGCACAGAGGCCTCAGGAGGTGTAGAAGACGCAGTGCACAGGGGTACTGTTGCTCTCATGGAACGCAAGGTCTTACCTCCTCCAAATTGCATCAGCAGGAGCTCAGGACAGTCTGTGTCGATGGATTCCACCCTCTGTGTTTCTAGAAGCATGCTCGTCACTGTGAGAGGAGTCCAGGAGTACCAGTCGTCGACTTGGAAGGTGCCTGCGTGAGCCCACTGGAAATTTATTCGGTCCTTCTGGTACAGGATGATGACAGGGAGTCCTCAGAGTGTGCACACTGTGGAAACTGTTGCAGTTGCCGGCTGAAGCTGAAGTTGCAGAAGAAAAGTATCCCTTGTGAATACTTTGTTGCTGTTACAGCGGTTCCTGGAGCAGGCTGCAGTTTATCCGAGGTCAGAGGATGAAGTAGTAGTTGCAGAGGATTCCTGCTGGAAGCTTGCAAGTAGAATCTGAAGAGAACCCACAGGAGAGACCCTAAATAGCCCTGAGAGGGGGATTGGCTACCTTATCAGGTAAGGACCTATCAGGAAGAGTCTCTGATGTCACCTGCTGGCACTGGCCACTCAGAGCCCTCCACAGTGCCCCCACACCTTGCAAAGCAAGATGGCTGAAGTCTGGGACACACTGGAGGAGCTCTGGGCACCACCCCTGGGGTGGTGATGGACAGGGGAGTGGTCACTCCCCTTTCCTTTGGCCAGTTTCGTGCCAGAGCAGGGGACATGTGGTCCCTGAACCAGAGTAGACTGGCTTATGCAAGGAGGGCACCATCTGTGCCCTTCAAAGCATTTACAGAGGCTGGGGGAGGCTACCCTATTTCCCTATTTCCAAAGGGAGAGGGTGTAACACCCTGCTCTCAGAGGAAAGGCTTTGTTCTGCTTTCCTGGGACTGATCTGCTCAGACTCCAGGAGGGCAGAACCCTGTCTGTGAGGCAGCAGCAGCTGTAGCTTCAGTGCAAGCCTCAGCGAGCTGGTTTGGCAGTACTGGGGGTCTATAGAGGAGCCCCGAGGATGCATGGAATTGGCTCCCCAATACCAGATTTTGAATGGGGGGACAATTCCATGATCTTAGACACCTTACATGGCCATATTCGGAGTTACCATTGTGAAGCTACATGTAGGTATTGACCTGTATGTAGTGCACGAGTGTAATGGCGTTCCCGCACTCTCAAAGCCCCGGGAAATGGCCCTGAACTATGTAGGGGCACCTTTGCTAGTGCAAGGGTGCCCTGACACTTAGTAACTTGGCACCTCACCTTCAGCAAGTGAAAGTTAGACATATAAGTGACTTATAAGTTACTTAAGTGCAGTGAAAATGGCTGTGAAATAGTGTATGCACAGAGCCTCAGTGACACAGTCAAGCACTACTGACAACACACACATTAGGCCTCAAAATATGAGCACTGGGGTCCTGGCTAGCAGGATCCCAATGAGACAGGCAAAACACACTGACATATAGGTTTTTATCTATGAGGACCCGGGTCCTGGCTAGCAAGATCCCAGTGACACAGTAAAAAAATACTGACACACACTCACAAACAGGCCAAAAATGGGGGTAACCATGCTAGAAAGAGGCTACTTTCTCACACTTATCCAATCTTTGTGTATTTGGGATATTAAAATTCAGGAATCTGGGATTATGCCTGTGAGCCTAATTTCTGAAAAACGTGGCTCTAAACACTGCCCGGAAGTCTGTATTCTGTTTGAAAATCACCACAGGGATACCATTTGGACCTGGTGCCCCTTCCTTCCTGCTTTATATGTTTGCCGTCTGATTAGATTCACATGTATAGACCTAGGAAAAAGCCTTGACTCATTATTTTACCAAAATAAGTGTGTTGGGCAATTCTCTTCCTCTATGGGGAAGCTACAGAAGGTATTTTTCTCGCCTTCATTCCAGTTTCCCAGCGATGCATCAACATTTTTGACGCAGCCTAGGACCTTACAACATGTTGTGCTGTAAAAGTGTCACACCACAGCACAAGTTTTCTGATGCATCGTTGAATTGCCACAGCGATGCATCACTTTTCATAAATTTGGGCCTAGATTGGCACCTAGTGGATAATCTGATGTTAAGACTTCGTTAATTGACAATTTAGGTGTCCAAATGTTTTCTGTGTTTCTTATTCGCTGCTTGTAAATATTGTGCATTGTCTTTTTTAATTTCCAATGCCTTTTAAATGTTGTAACTTCTATTGTTGTTTTGTATGACTTTCAGGCCCAGGCAAAGAATTAAATAGAATAGAATATTGCCTTTCAACCAACTGCACTCTCAATCCCTTTTATCTGCCTTCTTTTCCTTGTTTCACTCTCTTCTTGATACTTATCTCCCTCTTTCCTTCTCTCCCTATGGCCCTTTTCAGCATCAAGTGTGATTCTATTTTACTGTTCCTCCCCCATGTCTCTCTTATTGTGTTTCTTTCTCTCTCCATATTCTTCCCCTCCTCTTGTGATATTTCACAGTTTCCGTCTATGAATAGCTACCTTTAATTGCTTCTCTTTTTGGTGCCCATGTAGGTAACCACTTTGCTGCCATGGACTACGGAAATAAAAGCACAGTGACAGAGTTCTTCATAGTGGGATTCCCTGCTCTTCACAACTACAGCAGCCTTATATTCATCCTCCTTTTCATCATCTATGCTATGACCATTACTGGAAATGTGGTCATTTTTCTAGTCATCAAGCTAGATGTTCGTCTCCACACTCCTATGTACTTCTTTGTCAGTGTTCTATCCTTCCTGGAAATCTGGTACACTGCTGTCACCATTCCCAAAATGCTAGCCAACCTTTTGGTCAGTAGGAAAACCATCTCCTTCAATGGCTGCCTGTTGCAAACGTACTTCTTCCATTCTCTTGGGGCTTCAGAGTGTTATCTCCTAACCGTGATGTCTTTCGACCGCTACCTTGCCATCTGCAAACCCCTTCACTACCCATCCATCATGACTGCCAAACTTTGCCTTCAACTAGCAGTGGGCTGTTGGGCGTGTGGCTTTATTTGTCCTGTGACTGAAGTAATTCTGATTTCACGCTTGCCTTTCTGTGGACCAAATATAATCCCACACATTTTCTGTGACTTTCCTCCTTTACTGAGCTTGGCCTGCACTGACACTTCAATCAATGTACTGATAGACTTCGCCATAAACTCCTTCATCATCCTAGTAACCTTCCTCTTCATCATGCTGTCCTATATTAAGATCATCATCACCATCATGAAGATAAAAACCTCCAAGGGGCGTCGCAAGGCTTTTTCAACTTGTGTTGCTCATCTGACTGTTGTCTTTGCCTTTTTCACCTGCATTGTGTTTATGTATGTGAGATTGACCAAGAGCTACTCTTTGTACTATGACCGGCTTCTGGCTGTGATCTACTCTGTACTAACACCATTGTTAAACCCCCTTGTATATAGTCTCAGGAACCAAGAAATCAGGAATGCAATAGGACGGACATTTCAAAAGTTACGGATGTTGATACCGGGCACCCAGCCCTCTCTCCCCACTGTGCAGAATGTGTAGAAACAACATTTTAGAAATGAGGGACATATTTATGAGAGGCTTGCACTGCCAGAATGTCACTTTTTTAGATGTTCCAGTGGTGCAAGTCCTTCACCCATATTTATGAGACCACGCAAAGCCACTTTCCGTAGCTTTTCATGGCCTCATAGATATGGAGTAAGGTAAAACAGCAGAAGTCGCTGCATTGTCTTAGGCTTTGTCAGAGGATTCCATGGGTGTTGCAGTGTATTTTTCCACATATCACACATGGATTTTGACACTGCCCCAGATTTACTAAACAAAATAATCCTGCGACAGCACCAAAACCACACGCCTCCCCAGGGGTGGCATAACAAGGAGAAATATTTGTATTTCTCCTCGTTCTTTTCCTCTTCCCATATGTGCTGCATTCTGCAGAACACATAGAAAGAGTACAATTCCTCTTGGGATTGCTTGTATGCAGGAACATGCTCCTTCCTGCACAAAAACAATCCTGCATGCAATGCAGAATCCATTGCACCATGGTGGAAGGGTGCCTGCATTGGCACTTTGCACTAAATTGTGCGCCAGTGCTTGGTGAAAGGTAAGGAATGCACCATATTTCATAAATATTGAGCATTCTTGTCCTTAAACATTTTCGTAGGGCAGTGCAGCAAGAAGACATGCGGCACTGACCTACGCCTATTGCCCATAATATAGGCCAAAGTCTCTGATAACAAACAAACAACAGAATCAGGATCACAATTTGTTAACAGAAATAAAAAAAAACTACGCTTAAAACATGGTGCTGAAAGAGTATTAAACGCATTATGTACATGATTCAATGAATGGAGTTGAAAAATAAAGGAAGAGAGTGATAAGCAGAGAAAGTTAGGGCAAATGTGGAAAAGAGGGAAAATAAGGGAGGAGGAGTTAAAGAGCGAGCAGGCTTTAGAATACTAGAGGCTAATTTACTATGTTTTGGCAGAGGACAGCACTGCAAGCATTTTTGCTGCGCTACCCTGCGTCCAAACAAAAGGGAAGGAATGCCCTCTATTTATAAGATATGGCGCATTCCTGTCCTTGTCATCTGCGCTGCACAGAGCACATAGAAAGAGATAAAAATGGGGAGAAATAATGTTGTTTCTCTCCATTGTGCCACTATAACGCAACCCCTGAGGTGGCAGATGGACCTGACACATTCTCTGACTTGTAAAACTGGGAATGTGTCAGATTCCGTCGGATTCCATTGATATTGCTGTGGGAACACTCACAGCAACACCCATGGAATGCTCTTTCAAACACTGCTATGTGTGAAAGGGGTCCATATTTACAAGGCAATGAAAAGCCACACGAGGTGCCTTCGTGTGGCCTTGTAAATGTGACCCGGCACACTGTGACACCAGAGCATCAAAGCGATGCAATGTGCTGCTAGGGCCTCGTAAATGAGGCCCTACGACTGATAGAGCAAAAAAATGTGGGGCAGATGTACAGAGGGTAAATGCCATAAAGAAAATGAGTGAGGGAAATAAAGCAATAGAGTGAGAGTGAAGACAAAAATAGGTAGAGACAGAGAAATAGTAAAAGTGATGGAAATAGAAAGGGGGGGAATTAGAGAGCACAGAGAGGAGGTGCATAATCAGACCACAGTAAGAATGAAAAGCAGCCCTGGAAAAGATATTTAGACCAACCTCCTTTTTTCCTTCCTCCTTCCATCTGTTCTCTGTCTCTCCTCTCTATTGTCTCCTCTCGCGTCTCCTTTCTCTCTCTTTCTCTGTGCTGGATCCCCTGCTGTACCTGGGGCCTCATTTCCGTTTTGCTGTGCTGCCCTGCATCAAAACAAAAGGGTAGGAGTGCACTGTATGTACAAGATACAGCACATTCCTGCCCTTTTACCCTGCGCTGGCGCACAAATTGCTGCCATGCCCCAATGTAGGCACCCTTGCACCATGGTGTGAGTCTGCAAGGGTTGCTGGGATGATTGTTTTTGTGCAGGAAGGGATACCTTCCTGCACAAAATCAAACAGGAGATGTGTTTTCCTCTTTCTATATGTGCTGCAAAATGCAGCATACATAGAAAAAGGAAAAAATGGAGAGAAATAAAGATATTTCTCCCCGTTGTGTCACCTTACACCACCCCTGGGGTGGGTAGGTTTTTGATGCATTCTCAGGTTTACAAAACCTTCTAAATCTGGTCACTAAAAGTGACGCACCAGCGGCGCAGGCCACTTGTAAAAAAGCCCCTTCATTCTATAAATTTTGAGGAGCTGCAGACAGTGACAGATGCTCAGCAGAAGCCCGGTTTGGGGAGGATTTGGGAAAGTGAGAGAGAGAGAGAGAGAGAGAGAGATACAGTACGGGCGGAGAAAAATGTGTATGGAAGGGAGTAAGGAATGTGAGGGAAAAAAAGAGGAAAATGTAGAGAAGGAGAGACAGAGGAAGAGAGAATGGATGTACAAGATGTACGAGAACGGGAAGACATAGATAGGCGCAAGGATAGTGATAAAAATAGATGGGTGAGAAAGGGCAAGAGAAACATGAAACAATTACATAGATTGATATAAAGATCAGTCCTACCGATTCTGTAGTAATGTTTGCGATGACTAGTCAATGGGAGAATCTATTTTTGATCTTTAATACCTAGGGTCCAGTCCAATGAATCTGCACAGAGTTGTCCAAAAATTACTTTTCACTTAAAATTGATCTTGAAAAGTATTATTCAGGTTGGTTGAATAGGACAAAGGGAATAGACAGTCCCAAAATGTACGTTTCTTCTTCAAAGTCATTTTCAAAGGAGTTTGCACAAAGCTTATCATGAAGCCAGAGCCTGCTGTCTTTTACTTGTTTTTGTGTGATTTGGTTCACATGGACTGGAGGGTTTTAGAATAGATACATAAAACATTGTAAGCATAAATTGACAGTTTGGCTGGTGAACCAGTTCATCAATTGAGATTTTGACACAAATATTATATTTGTTTTGGCTTAGGCGTTGTTTCTCCTACTCGCCAGTTTGAAAAGGTGAACTCTAGATTCACAAACCTGACAAATTAAGGAACAGAAGTTTTGTTTTCCTTTTGTAAATTAGGGTCCGCAAAAAATAATTTAGACGGGCGAGTTCAGTGAACCGACTTGTGACTCATCAACACCTCAACGAAGGGCAGTGACAAAGGTAAAAATCACCAGGTCTCCTAGTGAGACCAGGGAACAACATACCCTTTCTTCCGACCATTCCAGGCCTAAAAATAAATAACATGTGGGACGGCACTGGAAATAGCGATGGACTTATTCCCGCAAGCCTCTGGATTGCACTAGCTCTCTGGCCTTCTTGATTATGGTTAAAAGATGATGCCTGTGTAAAAACTGGCTTCCCAAAACCTGTTCACATGCAATGGGGCAGTGGAAGCTGTCCAGATCTTCCACAACCCACAGTAGGTAGGCAGGAGGAGAATGACCAGGCAGTCGATAGTATCCCTAACACATCTCCCGATTTGTCCGGAATATGTACAGCTCGCTATTCAACAGGATACGAGGAGCTCCAAGAGACACCGAAAGCTAAGATGGTTGTCAGCTGCTTTCATCTTCCACCTGGGAAACGGAGCCACTCAGGCCGTAAACATGCAAGCGTTACCACGCTTACCCTGAACCAAGCATGTTCCTGAACCACGCAAATGCGTGGTTAAGGCACCATGCATTGCCTTGGTTCAGGCACACAGGAGGAACACCCTGAAGAGGACTGCAGCAGCCGGGTATGGGGGCAGCTGGGGAGGTTGAGTGGATTTTTAAGAACAGAGTGGGATAGGTTTTAGAGTTCAGGGCGGAGTAGATTTTAGGACAGGGTGGGATAGTTTTTTAGGACAGGGTGAGGTAGCTTTTAGGGTTTATGGCGGGCTGGGGGTCAGGGTAGTTTTTGGGACGGGAGGGGTAGATTTTAGGATTCAGGGTGGGGGGCGGGGATCGGGATAGTTTTTAGGACAGAATGAGGTAGGTTTTAGGGTTTAGGGCAGGGGTCGGGGTAGTTTTTATGACCGGGTGGGGTAGTTTTTAGGACAGTGTAGCTTTTAGGGTTTAGGGTGGGGCAGGGGTCCAGGTAATTTTAAGGACAGGGCAGGGTAGGCTTTAGGGTTTAGGGTGGTGGCAGGGGGACAGGGTTTTTTTTAGGACAAGTTGAGGTAGTTTTTAGGACAGGGTAGGTTTTAGAGTTTAGGGTGGGGCAGAGTTGAGGTACCTTTTAATACAGGGCAGGGTAGGTTTTAGTGTTTAGGTCTGGGGCAGGGGGCCGGGGTAGTTTTTAGGACAGGGTGGGGAGTTTAAGACAGGGTAGGTTTCGGGGTTTAGGGCAGGGCGGGGTATGGGGTAGCTTTTAGGGTTCAGGGAGGGGAGTCGTGGTTGTTCTTAGGACAGGGTGAGGGAGTTTTTAGGACAGGGTAGGTTTTAGGGTTTAGGGCTGGGGTGGGAAGTTGAGATCGTTTTTAGGACAGGGTGAGGTAGGTTTTAGGACAGGGCAGGGTAGCTTTTAGGGTTTAGGGTGGGGCGGATTAGGTTTTTAGGACAGGGCAGGGTAGATTTTTAGGGTTTAGGGTGGGGGTCAGGGGTCGAGTAGTTTTAAGGACAGAGTGGGGTGCTTTTTAGGACAGGGTAAGTTGTAAGGTTTAAGGCAAGGGTCAGGGTAGTTTTTAGGACAGGGCGGGGTAGGTTTTAGGACAGGGCAGGGTAGCTTTTAGAGTTTATGTTGGGCTGGGGGTCAGGGTACCTTTTAAAACCGGGCAGGGTGGGTTTTAGGGTTCAGGGCAAGGGGTAGGGGGGTCAGGATAGTTTTTAGGACCAGGTGGGTGAGTTTTTAGGACATGGTAGGTGTCAAGGTTTAGGGTGGGGGCAGGGGTTGGGGTAGTTTTGAGGACAGGGCGGGGTAGGCTTTAGGGTTTAGGGTTTAGGGAGTGGGCAGGGGCAGGGGGTCGTGGTATTTTTTAGGACAGGGTGGGGTCGTTTTTAGGACAGGGTAGGTTTTAGAGTTTAGGGTGGGGCGGGAGTCGAGGTCGTTTTTAAGACAGGGTGGGGTACTTTTTAGGACAGGATAGGTTGTAGGGTTTAGCAAAGGGGGTCAGGGCAATTTTTAGGACAGAGCAGGGTAGCTTTTAGGGTTTGCGGGTACTGGGGGGGGCAGGATATTGTTTGGGACAGGGCAGGGTAGGTTTTAGGGTTCAAGGCAGGGGTGGATGGTCTGGGTAGTTTTTAGGACAGGGTAGGGTAGGTTTTAGGACAGGGCATGGTAGCTTTTAGGGTTTAGGGTGGAGGCAGGGGTTTGGGGTAATTTTTAGGTCAGGGCAGTGTAGGTTTTAGGGTTTAGGGCAGAGCTTGGGATCGGTGAAGTTTTTAGGACGGGATGGGGTCGTTTTTAGGACAGAATAGGTTTTAGGATTTAGGGTGAGGGCGAGAGGGTCAAAGGCGGTTGTATCAAACAACCACGCATGACGTTACCAAATATACCTTTACTAAGCATGCTTTTACAATGAAGTTCGTTGTAAAGGCATGCATGGTAAAGGTATGCGTGATAAAGACGCAATCGTGGTACCGACCACATTGTTAAGCCATGCGTAGTTCTCTCATGCGTGGTTCTGTCATACAACCCTTCCACATAGGACCGTCCTACCCACCGTCAGTTATTAGCTCTTTTCCACATTTGGTTGCTGACATTTTAAATATATACATCCTTTGCAGGTAAATCTAGAAATTGAAGGCCCTTTCACAGACTTTTGAAATACAATTAATGTCTAAGAGCATATGTATTACTAGTAAGTCGAATTGCTGTTCACAACAATCTATATTTTCTATATTCACCATCCTCATCAGATATGGCCCTTCACTGCTGTGATATCCATCTGCTGGTTTTAACATGTGCTAAATGGCAGCGAGTGGAGGGCTTGTGGTTGAAGCCGAAGAGTAGAGGAAGAGTACACACAAATGAGGTAGCTAAGTACTGGGAGGGCATTATTTGTTCTCACCATGTGGTGCAAGGATGGGAACTTGTGGAGGACTGGGCTGTACCTCTTCCTGCAGTCCCAGGAAACTGGTCATAGCTGCATGATGGCCTTAACACTTGGAAGTTATACTGAAGAGTAGAAGTGGGAAATAATCCTTGTTTCTATGTGTTTCCACTGCAGGGCCATCATGTGTGAAGAAGTGTTGCAGCCTTTCGATCACAACCAATGTCTCTGAGAATTTGTATTCCCATATATTGGATTATTTGTACGCTGATAACATCGGATATTATTAACAACATCACAGGTGGCATTACAAACCACATAATCAGTGACATCACTGAAGACAAAATAATTGCTTCTTTACAAAACCAATTTGTTGATAGTGGAAAACTGATAAGCTTGTATAGCAAACTTTTTTTCACGTGCACCCTGAAGCTTCTGAGGGCACAATGGTTTGGCATCGGATATTCAGGTTCCGAAAGCAGTACATCACAATTACAACGGAATAAATTCCTATAAATAAAGATTTATCAATTCTACAGCTATTATTGTAAAAACTGATGTAATTCAGGGCTTCATGTGTGTACATTGTAATTGCAGTATGCTGTTTTATTGGTATTGTTAATCAGAGCATCTAAGTATATATTTTACGCCACTGCATTGTTTTCAAGTTTTTCAAAAAATATAATCTTCCAAAACCAGGATGCAAGGGGGTTGCATTTGTGCAGCAGCTTGAAATCACATTTAAAATATATCGTGATCATAAGAGTTGTTTCCATGTGTGAAGATATTGTAATATGTAATCTCTGAGAGAGTAAGCAGTGATTTGTCTCATATTAAGTGTGCTTTACTGCGGCAATAAACTGTAATTTCTCATTTGAAATGTAGTAGTACAAGTGTGATTGTGCAGTTCTTTCTTTATGGACAAAGAGGAGTCCGTCTTTGATGTTTATAAATGTATTCCCCCGAAACACGTTTGCCTCTTCAATAATTTGACTTTCTGGTGCCAGGGAGTGCTCCTTGTCTTATGTAACTATAACTATAACTCGTACCCTAAGGTAACAGTTTTCTTATCAATCATTTTATTGTAAATGTTGCATGATAATATCAAAGATGCCATACAAGATTTCACCAATGATATAATATGATGAGTAATTTGCTATGCATAGCGAAGGCGCAAGTTATAGTTACCTTAGGGTGCGAGTTATAGTTACTTAAAAGAACTCTAACTATAACTGCTGAATTTCTATGGTTTTGAACAAGTAAATTCAGAACTTAACTATAACGTCCCTGTAACCTTTGTTTTTTTCAGAGAATTTCTATGTTTTTGTAACTTAAAGCAATGTAAATTACTATAGGTTAATCCAAACTCTGTGGTGCAAAGCCCTTGGCCATGCACGGCAGGGGTTGGTCACAAGGCGTGGCCTGCAGCCAGGCCTTGCAACAATGCCCTTATAATCACCCAACCCCACACCACGCATGTCCTTTGGCTGTAGCCAACTGCAACGCTTCTTTTTTTTGTACACGTATTGAAGAAAAATTGGCGAATCATTAGCAGCCAGAGATACACAAATGTACTTTCTCTTCAATATCCCAAAAACTACTGAACAGATTCACACCAAATAAGTGAAATCATAATCTGCGTACCAGCAGCTTCTCTGTCACCAGGACATGTCAATCAGGAGTGTGCCCACCTGTACAGGGACCCCAGGCCAGTGAGAGTGGGCACACAGTTCAGGGGACAGAGGCACAGACCAACAGGGACACTGGGAGGACTGCTGTGCCCCAGGGGGAGGACAGGACCAGGGAATCGACTCTCCAGGAGGCACTCTCTGAGATCCTGGGAGCCTACCAACATTCCCAATACACAATGGGCCAGATCCTTGACAACGTGCAAGAGAACAGGTGGCTGCAGGAGGGACAGTATTAGGGGATCAGGGAGGCCATTAACAACACCCTGATCTCCATACCAGAGGTGCTGGCAGACATGGCCAACTTCATGAGGGAAGCAACAGTACACCAGTGGGCCCCCCCCACTAGCCAGTTCATCGGCCAGCCGTCCACTTTCACTGCCGCTAGTGGGCAGGAGGCCCGCCACAGGACCCACAGGCCACCAGCAGCCCTCCCCCTACAGAAGGTGAACCACCCCACAAACTTTCCCTGTTCCCCAGACAGAAGCCAGAGACACTTGCCAAGACCACCACCAGGAAATTAGACTCTCCTGATTGTCCCCCTTGTGTCCCACTCTGTCACCTTGTCCACCTTGGACTGCCACTGCTCCCCTTCCTATGTCCCCCTTGGACACTGCACCTGTGCTACAAACAGACTGGACCAATGCCCTGGACTTTCCTCCATCACCACCTCATTCAATTGCACCTTCCCCTCTATATCTTAGTACTACAATAAACACCCTTGGACAAATTTTGACTACTAGTATTTCATGTATTGCAAATTTGTATTCGTTAAAACAGCTACATCTATTGCAAATGAACTGTACATAGTGAGAGCATAGAATGAATAACCTGTTGCTGGCTGTTGTGATCACATCAAGACATTGTTGTCATATTACCAACATCTGTAAAATGATAACTCATAGGTAACAGTAAGTAGAGGAAACAAGTGGGTAATGTCAGTATGCCAATGCCACACAGAATACAACAATAGTCATAGAAATGTGACGTCGCACTGTCTCACCTGTGTGTCATTGGAAGTACCGACGGACCACTAATGCTCTGTTGTCCACATCCTCATCCTCTGCCTCCTCATCCTCACTGTGCTCAGGGTCCACTGCTGTCACATGGGCATCTCCAGTCTCCTCCTCCTGCAGAAAAGGTACATGGGGTCTGAGAGCCAGGTTGTGCAACATGCAGCATGCCACTACTATCTGGCAGACCTTCTCCGGTGAGTAGCACAGGGATCCACCTGTCAGATGGAGGCACCTGAACCTGGCCTTCAGGAGGCCGAAGGTTCCCTCAATTATCCTTCTGGTTCACCCATGTGCCTCATTACAACGTTCTTCTGTCCTTGTCCTGGCATTCCTCACAGGGGTCAGCAGCCACGATAGGTTTGGGTAACCAGAGTCACCTGCAAATATTGAGGGACAACATTTAACCATACACTATTGTAGGAGGCTGGACTGGCTTGTAGTGAGTACCAAGGGGTACTTGCACCTTGCACCAGGCCCAGTTATCCCTTATTAGTGTATAGGGTGTCTAGCAGCTTAGGCTGATAGATAATGGTAGCTTAGCAGAGCAGCTTAGGCTGAACTAGGAGACGTGTGAAGCTACTACAGTACCACTTAGTGTCATATGCACAATATCATAAGAAAACACAATACACAGTTATACTAAAAATAAAGGTACTTTATTTTTATGACAATATGCCAAAGTATCTTAGAGTGTACCCTCAGTGAGATGATGGGAAATATACACAAGATATATATACACAATAGCAAAAATATGCAGTATAGTCTTAGAAAACAGTGCAAACAATGTATAGTCACAATAGGATGCAATGGGGAAACATAGGGATAGGGGCAACACAAACCATATACTCCAAAAGTGGAATGCGAACCACGAATGGACCCCAAACCTATGTGACCTTGTAGAGGGTCGCTGGGACTATTAGAAAATAGTGAGAGTTAGAAAAATAAACCTCCCCAAGACCCTGAAAAGTGAGTGCAAAGTGCACTAAAGTTCCCCTAAGGACAAAAGAGTCGTGTTAGAGGAATAATGCAGGAAAGACACAAACCAGCAATGCAACAACTGTGGATTTCCAATCTAGGGTACCTGTGGAACAAGGGGACCAAGTCCAAAAGTCACAAGCAAGTCGGAGATGGGCAGATGCCCAGGAAATGCCAGCTGCGGGTGCAAAGAAGCTTCGACTGGACAGAAGAAGCTAAGGTTTCTGCAGGAACAAAAAGGGCTAGAGACTTCCCCTTTGGTGGACGGATCCCTCTCGCCTTGGAGAGTCGTGCAGAAGTATTTTCCCGCCGGAAGGACGCCAACAAGCCTTGCTACACGCAAATTGTGCATTTGGCGTTTTTGGACGCTGCTGGGGCTCAGGAGGGACCAGGAGGTCGCAAATTGGACCTGCAGAGAGAGGGGACGTCGAGCAAGAAAAAGAGTTCTCACTGAAGCAGGTAGCACCCGGAGAAGTGCCAGAAACAGGCCCTACGAGGATGCGTGAAACGGTGCTCGCCGAAGTTGCACAAAGGAGTCCCACGTCGCCGGAGACCAACTTAGAAAGTCGTGCAATGCAGGTTAGAGTGCCGTGGACCCAGGCTTGGCTGTGCACAAAGGATTTCCGCCGGAAGTGCACAGGGGCCGGAGTAGCTGCAAAGTCGCGGTTCCCAGCAATGCAGCCCAGCGAGGTGAGGCAAGGACTTACCTCCACCAAACTTGGGCTGAAGAGTCACTGGACTGTGGGGGTCACTTGGACAGAGTCGCTGGATTCGAGGGATCTCGCTCGTCGTGCTGAGAGGAGACCCAAGGGACCGGTGATGCAGCTTTTTGGTGCCTGCGGTTGCAGGGGGAAGATTCCGTCGACCCACGGGAGATTTCTTCGGAGCTTCTGGTGCAGAGAGGAGGCAGGCTACCCCCACAGCATGCACAAGCAGGAAAACAGTCGAGAAGGCGGCAGGATCAGCGTTACAGAGTTGCAGTAGTCGTCTTTGCTACTATGTTGCAGGTTTGCAGGCTTCCAGCGCGGTCAGCGGTCGTTTCCTTATCAGAAGGTGAAGAGAGAGATGCAGAGGAACTCGGCTGAGCTCATGCATTCGTTATCTAAAGTTTCCCCAGAGACAGAGACCCTAAATAGCCAGAAAAGAGGGTTTGGCTACCTAGGAGAGAGGATAGGCTACTAACACCTGAAGGAGCCTATCAGCAGGAGTCTCTGACGTCACCTGGTGGCACTGGCCACTCAGAGCAGTCCAGTGTGCCAGCAGCACCTCTGTTTCCAAGATGGCAGAGGTCTGGAGCACACTGGAGGAGCTCTGGACACCTCCCAGGGGAGGTGCAGGTCAGGGGAGTGGTCACTCCCCTTTCCTTTGTCCAGTTTCGCGCCAGAGCAGGGGCTAAGGGGTCCCTGAACCGGTGTAGACTGGCTTATGCAGAATTGGGCACATCTGTGCCCAACAAAGCATTTCCAGAGGCTGGGGGAGGCTACTCCTCCCCTGCCTTCACACCATTTTCCAAAGGGAGAGGGTGTCACACCCTCTCTCAGAGGAAGTTCTTTGTTCTGCCATCCTGGGCCAGGCCTGGCTGGACCCCAGGAGGGCAGCTGCCTGTCTGAGGGGTTGGCAGCAGCAGCAGCTGCAGTGAAACCCCAGGAAGGGCAGTTTGGCAGTACCAGGGTCTGTGCTACAGACCACTGGGATCATGGGATTGTGCCAACTATGCCAGGATGGTATAGAGGGGGCAATTCCATGATCATAGACATGTTACATGGCCATATTCGGAGTTACCATGGTGAAGCTACATATAGGTAGTGACCTATATGTAGTGCACGCGTGTAATGGTGTCCCCGCACTCACAAAGTTCAGGGAATTGGCTCTGAACAATGTGGGGGCACCTTGGCTAGTGCCAGGGAGCCCTCACACTAAGTAACTTTGCACCTAACCTTTACCAGGTAAAGGTTAGACATATAGGTGACTTATAAGTTACTTAAGTGCAGTGTAAAATGGCTGTGAAATAACGTGGATGTTATTTCACTCAGGCTGCAG
The DNA here is from genome assembly GCF_031143425.1 of Pleurodeles waltl. Lineage (NCBI taxonomy): Eukaryota > Metazoa > Chordata > Amphibia > Caudata > Salamandridae > Pleurodeles > Pleurodeles waltl. Next base: position 584,256,374 of record NC_090451.1, read on the forward strand.
TGGCAGGCCTGTGTAAGAATTGTCAGAGCTCCCTATGGGTGGCAAAAGAAATGCTGCAGCCCATAGGGATCTCCTGGATCCCCAATACCCTGGGTACCTCAGTACCATATACTAGGGAATTATAAGGGTGTTCCAGTAAGCCAATGTAAATTGGTAAAAATGGTCACTAGCCTGTCAGTGACAATTTGGAAAGAAATGAGAGAGCATAACCACTGAGGTTCTGATTAGCAGAGCCTCAGTGAGACAGTTAGTCACTACACAGGTAACACATTCAGGCACACTTATGAGCACTGGGGCCCTGGGTTACCAGGGTCCCAGTGACACATACAACTAAAACAACATATATACAGTGAAAAATGGGGGTAACATGCCAGGCAAGATGGTACTTTCCTACAACTATCCTATTTGGCCAACAACATAGGCATACACCAACTTACAGTGGGTGCGGACCAAAGCTCCCCTATAAGCCACACCCTTTGCCACTGTAGTGAGGCCATCACATTTGGGATGCTGCTATTCCTCAGGACAAAGCATCATGCACCAACCCAGGATACTTAGCATTGATGTGGGAGATGTACTGGTCCGCCGGCACAACATCTGCACATTCATGGTGTGGAAACTCTTACGATTCCTGTACACCTGTTCATTTTGCTGGGGGGGACAAACGCAATATGTGTACCGTCAATCGCCCCAATTATATTGGGGATATGTCCCGTTGCATAAAACTCGGCCTTCACAATGGCCAAATCTTCCACCTGGGGGAAAGCAATGTAGCTGCACATGTGTTTTATCAGGGCGGACAAGACTCTTGCCAGCACTATTGAGAACATTGGCTGTGACATTCCAGCTGCCAAGCCAATTGTCACTTGGAAAGAACCAGTTGCCAGTAAATGGAGCACTGATAGAACTTGCAAAACAGGGGGGATCCCAGTGGGATGACGGATAGCTGACATCAGGTCATGCTCCAACTGGGCACACAGCTCTGTGATTGGGGCCCTCTCCAGTCTATAGGTCAGTATTATGTGCCTGTCCTCCAGTGTAGCTAAGTCCACCAGGCGTCTGTACATGGGGGTATGTCTCCATCTCCTATTCATCTGCAGAGGTAAGTATCTAGGGGACACAAGTGAGTAGGCTGTCACAATTTGAACAACTATACCACAACAGCAGTCCACATCGTACAATCATGTTTTGGGACACTGGAATTTAAAAGTATGTGCTTTTTATCCTATGACGCAGCAATTATCGATAGGCCTGTCCTCCCCCCCTGAAATGGTGACCGCCTGTCCTGTGTGGAGGGACAGGTAGAATTGAGGTAATTCCGCAGACATTGTGTGCCGTGGCAGTAGGCAGTCGTAAACCGCTGTGCAATTCTTCATTGGATAATATTGGACCTTATGGGGTACAGTGGCCAATGGGGATGTACGCCGGCAGTGACGGTATACACCGTCACGGACGTGACTGCCATTTTATGTCTCAATCATCACTTGTTTCCTGACCTTCCACAGGAGAAGACCTACACTGCATGTGCTGCTGTGACCTGTGTCTGGAACCTACCATGGGGAAAGGGCCCCAGCCTTCACTTCTGAAGAGTTGGAGCGACTGGTGGATGGGGTTCTACCCCAGTACGGACTGCAGTATGGGCTCCCAGACCAACAGGTGAGTACACTGTGGGTACGATACATGTGGCATGAATGCATGGAGTTGTGTGTGAAGTCATCGTGTAAGGGTGGATGGGGGGGATTTCTGTTGGCAGTGTGCATATTGTGAGCTGGCCTATGTGTTTTGCAAAGTTGATGGGATCGGGTATGGTGGGCCATGTGTGTGACAGGCTGGACTGTTCGTTTAATGGAGTTCTCCTGTCTGTATTGCCTCTGCAGGTCAGCGCCCATCAAAAGAATGGATTATGGCATGCCATCGCCAAGGAGGTGCGGACCCTGGGGGTCTATGGCAGGCAGAGCACCCACTGTTGCAAACGGTGGGAGGACCTGAGATACTTGGCCAGGAAGACTGCAGAGGCCCAGCTGGGGATGGCCTCCCAATGAGAAAGGGGTGCCCATCGGACCCTGACCCCCCTGATGGGCCGCATACTGGCAGTGGCCTACCCTGAGCTGGATGGGTGCTTGAGGGCATCACAGCAGCCACAAGGAGGTGAGTACAGTGGGTATAGTTACAACTTATGGCTGGTGGGGTAGTATCCGGGTGGTGGTTGTGTGTTAGTGGGTGTCCCTAAGGCCAGGCCAGGCATAGCAGCGTAGGTCTTCTGAAGGGTAAGGGTTGCATGGCAAATAGAGGTAACCTAGCTTGTTAGTATTCACTTCTAGGCAGGGCTGTGTGGGTCCCAGGTGTGCTGCAGTTGGTGGTGTGTGCTCCTCCTCATGCCTTGGTGACTAGCCATATCACTGGTAGTGCAATGCATAGTGTGTAGGCCTGTTCCCTGTGTGTGAGGGTGCTGTGTACACCAACGGTGGTGTTGTGTAGTCATTGACCCAGTGTATCCTTTGTCTCTCCCCCCCCACTTTCTTGTTTTGTCATCCTGTCCTTATGTACATTAGTATCATTTGCCGGTGGAGCAGAGGCACCTGCAACAGAGGGAGCTGCATCCTACAGGACCTGGAGGCAGAGTCAATCGACGCCGAGGTAACCAGTGGGACGGAGGGCGAGGGGAGCACCATGGTGGAGACTGGAGGGGACAACACAGACTCAGATACCTCCTCCGACGGGAGCTCCCTGGTGGTGGCGGACATCTCTGTGACCACCCAAGCTTCAGGTACAGCCGCCACCCCAGTACCAGCACCGCCCTCTCAGAAGCCCCTCACTGAGTTGCCCGTGCCCACTCACCCAGGAGGGTGGGTGTCTACTTCACCCCAGGCACCTCAGGCCCTGCCCCAGTGAGCCCTGCTGCCCTGAGTGAGGAGGCTATTGACCTCCTGAGATCCATCTCTGTAGGGCAGTCAACCATTGTCAATGCCATCTAGGGGCTGGCATCCCAGATGCAGCAATTCAATGCATTCCTGGAGGGCATTCATGGTGGATTGGCGGCCCAACAGAGATCGATTCAGGCTCTCGCCTCCTCTCTGATGGCAGCCATTGTCCCTGTTTCAACCGTCCCCCCACCACCTCCCACTTCCCAGTACCATTCTCCTCAACCCCAACCCATCCCACGCACACAAACAGACAAGCATGCACACAAGGCAACACCCAAGAGTGGCACAGGCAAACACAAGAACCACACTTCATCCCACAGGCACTCACACAAACACCATACTGTTGCAGACACAACAAGATCCACGGCCTCCACTGTCTCCCCCTCCTCCTCCTCCTCCACCTCCCTCCCAGTTGCGTCTACACTCACACCTGCATGCACTACATCAACATCCGCTACCAGCATTACCACACCAAGCAGAACACACACCTCACTGGCAGACACCTCCACAACATCCATGCATGCGTCCCCTGTGTCCTCTCCCATCATGTCTGTCCCCCCTTCCTAAAGGACATAAACGCAAGCATTCAGACACCCAACAGCCATCCACCTCACATCAGCATACATCCCATGCACCTGCACCCAAATCTAGCAGACATACACCTCTGACAACCACTCCCTCATCCTCCACTCCCAATACTCCTCCCTCCTCCCGCCCCAACGCCCCTAAAAGGCTTTTCCTTGCCTAACTTGACCTCTTCCCTACCCCTTCCCCTCCCCGTCCTGCACGTATGGGCAGGGTACCAAGGACACAGCCCGGCACCTCAGCCAAACAGTCCAGGGGGACAGTGGTAGCACCACCTACTTGTGGTGGTAAGGAGACAAGAACTACAACACTGAAGGGGAAGGAGCCAGCACCACCAGGGATAAAAGGGAAGAGTCCTGCAGCAGCTGTGAGGAAGGGGAAGGGGCCTGACCCAGCTGTGAGGAAGGGGAAGAAGCCAGCACCACCAGGCAGGGAGGTGAAGAGCCCATCCAACCCTGTCAGGAAGGGTAAGGGATCCCCGACCCATGAAAAGGAGGATAAGAGGCACTGTGCGCCAGCGGAAGCTGTCAGGCTAACACCGCCACCACCACCAGCTGTGGATGTGCAACCATCAGTGAGTGCAGGGGCTCCCCAAGAGCCTCCCCCAACCACCACCACACTGCAGCCATCAGTGAGTGCCCGGGCAGCCCAGGAGCCTCCCCCAACCACCACCACAATACAGCTATGAGTGAGTGCAGGGGCCGCCCAGGAGCCTCCCCCAACCACCACCACCACAGGCGGACGCAATGTAGGCCACCCTCCAGGGGCTACTGTGCGGGCTGCTCCCTCCAGAACCAGTGGGCAAGTCACCCACTTGAGAGACTGTGGCCTTGCACTCCCCAGGACAAAGCAATGGGCATGTTGCCCCATCCAGAACCAGTGGCCAAGTCACCCACTTGAGAGACTTTCGCCTTGCACTCCCCAGGACAAAGCAATGGGCATGTTGCCCCCTCCAGAAACAGTGGCCAAGTCACCCACTTGAGAGACAGTGGCCTTGCAGTCCCCAGGACAAAGCAATGGGCATGTTGCCCCCCTCCAAAACCAGTGGGCAAGTCACCAACTTCAGAGACTGTGGCCTTGCACTACCCAGGACAAAGCAATGGGCATGTTGCCCCTCCAGAACCAGTGGGCAAGTCACCCACTTGAGAGAATGTGGCCTTGCACTCCCCAGGACAATCCAATGGGAATATTGCCCCTTCCAGAGCCAGTGGGCTTGTTCCCGCATCCGGCTGAGGTTCCCACCTCCCCCTGAGGTGCCTGCCTATTTGCAAACTGATGCCCTTGCAGTGTTATATCCGGATGTGGTCAGGATTCGAGTTGGGCCTTAGACTGTGCCCTGTGGCCATGTGGGCCCTTTAAAGTTTGAACTGGGCAGTGTCCCTTTTTTGTACTTGTGTACATATCTGTTTCATTGCCAAATCGAATTATTAATTATTGATCTGATTACAATCACTTTAGTCAAATCCTGTTGTCCTTGCATTATTCTGCCTTTTTTCGGGGACAAATTGTTTTTCTTGTGCAGCTGGTTGTGTGTATGGTGTGTGTGTGTCGGGTTTGTGTTGTGTGTGTGTCACTGTCATTTTTCCTCTCTCCCTCCCTTGTGTGCTAGGTGGCTGTACTTGCCGTCATCGTCTTTGTCGGCGTTGGTGTTCCAGGTGGAGCATAACGTGGAAGATCATCGGGAAAACTTGCAGTTTGGGTTCCATAGCGTGTGGTTCTTACCTGTGTCTCCAATGGTGAGTCCTTTCACTTCTGAGCTCTGTTTCTGCCAGGGATTTGTTGGCGTTGGTACCGCCCCGGAAAAGGTGGCGATTTCCTGTGTCAAAATATAGTGGGCGGTACTTTGTCTTCCGCCTGGCTGTTGGCGGATACCGCCGTGGAGGCTGTTGTTTCCGCCCTGGCGGATGGTGTGGTACATTGGCTGTCTATGGGAGATATCACTGCCGTGGACATAATTTGGTGGTAATTACCGCCAGCCTGTTGGTGATATTACCGCCACTTTATCACCCACCGCCAGGGTTATAATGAGGGCCCTAGTCTCAAAATTCCAGGACAATATCATCCAATATTTACAAAGAGTTATTTGTACTGGTTGAGTCCTCCAGGATGTTTACTATTCAGCCTGATAATATATTCAGACTTCATTCTTCTTAGGGTGAGTTTCTTCTCTTCTCCTCTCTGACTCAACGTGACCCTGTCAATTCTAAAGAAAGACATGCGGTCAACCTTTCCATCATGTACCTGTTTGCAGTGTAGTGCCAAAGAGTAATCTACATAATTGTTTTTGATGGCATGCCAGTGTTCCAAAATACATTTTATAACCAGAAAGGTCGTACTGCCCACATACAACAATCCACATGGGCAAGTTGTGAAATAAACCACAAAGACAGAATTACAATTGATGAACTTCGTAATCTTAATCTGAAAGTCTTGTGATTGGTGCTATATGCACAGGACTTACATTTGGTACACCTATAAAAACGTTGCTGTTCACGAAGCCATACATCCTTATATCTAAGTGGATAACTATATTCCAACAGATTCTGTAGCGAACTGCTTTTACTGTGTGTGACTATGACTGACCTACTTACCAATTACTCTTTCTGCTTTAATCAAATGCCAATACCTCTTTACAATCTCTCCCACCTGATTTGAATCAACATTATGGTGGTCATTATGACATTGGTGGTAGTGATAAATTGGCAACAGGTCTGCGCTAATTACCGCCAAATTATGACCATGGCGGTGAGAACTCACTTTGACAGCCAATGTACCACACCAACCGCCAGGGTGTAAACACCACTGACCACGGTGGTAGCCATCAACAGCCAGGAGGAAAACAAGGTACTGACCCCATATAATGACAGAGCACACTGCTGCGATTTCCGGGGCGGTACCAATGCCATCAAGAGCCTGGCGGAAACACAACACAGAAGACCGAATACTCACCATTAGAGACACAGCGAACATCAACGTCGCCATGGAACTGGAACCTCAGGTCTTCCTGATGCTTTTCTACACCATTCTCAACATGGTGGATCACCAACGCCGATGAAGACGATGACAGTGAGTACAGTGGCCTAGAACACAAGGGAGGGAGGGAGGAAAAGGAGAGTGACACACACACGCACAACAAACACCATTCACACACACACCAAACACACCACACACACAACCAGCTCCAGACGAAAAACAATGTCACAGGACACACGTCATAATAATGCAAGGACAACAGTAAGGCAGAATTGAAAAATTAGCCGCATGACAACAATTACCATTAGTACCGAAGTGACAAATATTATACATGGACCATTGTCCAGAAAGGGCCAATGCCCATTCCAAAGTACAAAAGGCCCACATGGCCACAGTGCAGCGTCCAAGATCCAACTTGATCCTGACATTCACAGCACCAAACTGTGCAGGGGCAACATATTAGAAGTGGGCGGGCACCTCAGGGGGAAGGGAAGTGGGGGGCACCTCAGTTGAAGTGGGGAACTCACCCACTGCTTCTGGAGGGCTCTCCATGCCCATTTCCCAATGCTGGAGGGTGCAAGGTCACGGTCTCTGAAGTGGGAAACTCGCCCACTGCTTCAGGAAGGGGCTCCTTGTCCAACGGTCCCTGAGGGTGGCCTACATGCCCTCTGCTGGAGGTGAGGGCTGCATTGTCTCTGCTGGGGGAGGTGTCTCCTGGGCAGCCTCTGCGGGAGGTGAGGGGTGTATTGTCTCACCTAGGGGAGGTGTCTCCTGGGCAGCCTTTGCTGGAGGTGAGGGCTGCTGTGTCTCAGCTGGAGGTGAGGGCTTCTTGCCTTTCATTGGTGGCTGAGTGGGAACCATTACTGTTATTGGTGGTAGAGTGGGAACCTCTTCTGTCATTGGTGGTTGAGTAGGAACCATTAATGTCATTGGTGGTTGAGTGGGAACCTCTTCTGTCATTGGTGACTGAATGGGAACCACTGCTGTCATTGAGTGGGAACCTTACCCATCCTGGCTTTTGGAGTGGGATCCTTCCCTTTCCTAGCTGGTGGGGGGGATCATTCCCTTTCCTGGATGGTGGATTGGGATTCTTCCCTTGCCTTGCTGGTGGGGTGGGATCTTTCACTTTCCTGGCTGGTGGAATGGGATCGTTCCCTTTCCTGGCTGGTGGAGTGGGATCCTTCCCTTTCATGGATGGTGGAGTGGGAACATTCACTTTCCTGTCTGGTGGAATGGGATCATTCCCTTTCGTGGCTGTTGGAGTGGGATCCTTCACTTTCTTGCCTACACAACTAGGAGGTGCCTCCACTGTCCCCGTGGACTGTTTGGCTGAGGTGCTGGGCTGGGCCGTTGGGAACCTGCTCTTACGGGCAGGACGGGGAATGGATGGGGAGAGAAGAGTTCAAGTTGGGCAAGGAAAAGCTTCTTAGGTACAGTAGAGCGGGATGAGGGAGGTGGGATGGGAGTGGAGGTTGAAGGAGTGGTTGTTGGAGAAGTACGTCTGCTGGACTTGGGTATAGGTGCATGGGCAGTGTGCTGATGTGAGGTGGATGGCTGTTGGGTGTCTGACTGCCCGAGTTTGTGTCCCCTAGGAGGGGGGATAGACAGGGTGGGAGAGGACACCGGGGATGTGTGAGAAGGTAGCCTCTTTCTAGCCTTGTTACCCCCACTTTTGGCCTGTTTGTGAGTGTATGTCAGGGTGTTTGTCACTGTTTTCACTGTCTCACTGGGATCCTGATAGCCAGGCCTCAGTGCTCATAGTGAAAACACTATGTTTTCAGTATGGTTGTTATGTGTCACTGGGATCCTGCTGGTCAGGACCCCAGTGCTCATAGGTTTGTGGCCTATATGTATGTGTCACTGGGACCCTGTCACACAGGGCCCCAGTGCTCATAGGTGTGCATGTATATGTTCCCTGTGTGGTGCCTAACTGTCTCACTGAGGCTCTGCTAACCAGAACCTCAGTGGTTATGCTCTCTCATTACTTTCAAATTGTCACTAACAGGCTAGTGACCAATTTTACCAATTTATATTGGCTTACTGGAACACCCTTATAATTCCCTAGTATATGGTACTGAGGTACCCAGGGTATTGGGGTTCCAGGAGATCCCTATGGGCTGCAGCATTTCTTTTGCCACCCATAGGGAGCTCTGACAATTCTTACACAGGCCTGCCACTGCAGCCTGAGTGAAATAACGTCCACGTTATTTCACAGCCATTTTACACTGCACTTAAGTAACTTATAAGTCACCTATATGTCTAACCTTTACCTGGTAAAGGTTAGGTGCAAAGTTACTTAGTGTGAGGGCACCCTGGCACTAGCCAAGGTGCCCCCACATTGTTCAGAGCCAATTCACTGAACTTTGTGAGTGCGGGGACACCATTACACGTGTGCACTACATATAGGTCACTACCTATATGTAGCTTCACCATGGTAACTCCGAATATGGCCATGTAACATGTCTATGATCATGGAATTGCCCCCTCTATGCCATCCTGGCATTGTTGGTACAATTCCATGATCCCAGTGGTCTGTAGCACAGACCCTGGTACTGCCAAACTGCCCTTCCTGGGGTTTCTCTGCAGCTGCTGCTGCTGCCAACCCCTCAGACAGGCAGCTGCCCTCCTGGGGTCCAGCCAGGCCTGGCCCAGGATGGCAGAACAAAGAACTTCCTCTGAGAGAGGGTGTGACACCCTCTCCCTTTGGAAAATGGTGTGAAGGCAGGGGAGGAGTAGCCTCCCCCAGCCTCTGGAAATGCTTTGTTGGGCACAGATGTGCCCAATTCTGCATAAGCCAGTCTACACCGGTTCAGGGACCCCTTAGCCCCTGCTCTGGCGCGAAACTGGACAAAGGAAAGGGGAGTGACCACTCCCCTGACCTGCACCTCCCCTGGGAGGTGTCCAGAGCTCCTCCAGTGTGCTCCAGACCTCTGCCATCTTGGAAATAGAGGTGCTGCTGGCACACTGGACTGCTCTGAGTGGCCAGTGCCACCAGGTGACGTCAGAGACTCCTGCTGATAGGCTCCTTCAGGTGTTAGTAGCCTTTCCTCTCTCCTAGGTAGCCAAACCCTCTTTTCTGGCTATTTAGGGTCTCTGTCTCTGGGGAAACTTTAGATAACGAATGCATGAGCTCAGCCGAGTTCCTCTGCATCTCTCTCTTCACCTTCTGATAAGGAAACAACCGCTGACCGCGCTGGAAGCCTGCAAACCTGCAACATAGTAGCAAAGACGACTACTGCAACTCTGTAACGCTGATCCTGCCGCCTTCTCGACTGTTTTCCTGCTTGTGCATGCTGTGGGGGTAGCCTGCCTCCTCTCTGCACCAGAAGCTCCGAAGATATCTCCCGTGGGTCGACGGAATCTTCCCCCTGCAACCGCAGGCACCAAAAAGCTGCATTACCGGTCCCTTGGGTCTCCCTCAGCACGACGAGCGAGGTCCCTCGAATCCAGTGACGCTGTCCAAGTGACCCCCACAGTCCAGTGACTCTTCAGCCCAAGTTTGGTGGAGGTAAGTCCTTGCCTCACCTCGCTGGGCTGCACTGCTGGGAACCGCGACTTTGCAGCTACTCCGGCCCCTGTGCACTTCCGGCGGAAATCCTTTGTGCACAGCCAAGCCTGGGTCCACGGCACTCTAACCTGCATTGCACGACTTTCTAAGTTGGTCTCCGGCGACGTGGGACTCCTTTGTGCAACTTCGGCGAGCACTGTTTCACGCATCCTCGTAGTGCCTGTTTCTGGCACTTCTCCGGGTGCTACCTGCTTTAGTGAGGGCTCTTTGTCTTGCTCGATGTCCCCTCTCTCTGCAGGTCCAATTTGCGATCTCCTGGTCTCTCCTGGGCCCCAGCAGCGTCCAAAAACGCCAAACGCACGATTTGCGTGTAGCAAGGCTTGTTGGCGTCCTTCCGGCGGGAAAACACTTCTGCACGACTCTCCAAGGCGAGAGGGATCCGTCCACCAAAGGGGAAGTCTCTAGCCCTTTTCGTTCCTGCAGAAACCTCAGCTTCTTCTGTCCAGTCGAAGCTTCTTTGCACCCGCAGCTGGCATTTCCTGGGCATCTGCCCATCTCCGACTTGCTTGTGACTTTTGGACTTGGTCCCCTTGTTCCACAGGTACCCTAGATTGGAAATCTACAGTTGTTGCATTGCTGGTTTGTGTCTTTCCTGCATTATTCCTCTAACACAACTCTTTTGTCCTTAGGGGAACTTTAGTGCACTTTGCACTCACTTTTCAGGGTCTTGGGGAGGGTTATTTTCCTAACTCTCACTATTTTCTAATAGTTCCAGCGACCATCTACAAGGTCACATAGGTTTGGGGTCCATTCGTGGTTTGCATTCCACTTCTGGAGTATATGGTTTGTGTTGCCCCTATCCCTATGTTTCCCCATTGCATCCTATTGTAACTATACATTGTTTGCACTGTTTTCTAAGACTATACTGCATATTTTTGCTATTGTGTATATATATCTTGTGTATATTTCCTATCCTCTCACTGAGGGTACACTCTAAGATACTTTGGCATATTGTCATAAAAATAAAGTACCTTTATTTTTAGTATAACTGTGTATTGTGTTTTCTTATGATATTGTGCATATGACACTAAGTGGTACTGTAGTAGCTTCACACGTCTCCTAGTTCAGCCTGAGCTGCTTTGCTAAGCTACCATTATCTATCAGCCTAAGCTGCTAGACACCCTATACACTAATAAGGGATAACTGGGCCTGGTGCAAGGTGCAAGTACCCCTTGGTACTCACTACAAGCCAGCCCAGCCTCCTACATTGGTTGTGCAGCGGTGGGTTAAGTGCTTTGAGACTACTTACCACTCTTGTCATTGTACTTTTCATAAGAGAAAAATATACAAAACAAGGTCAGTGTATATACACATAGCCAAAAAGTTTTGCATTTCCTCTTTTCACTCTTTTCTAAGTGCTGAAAAGTACTTCTAAACTTTCAAAAAAGTTCTTAAAAGTTTAAAAAGTTTTTTCTGTCTTTCCAAAAAGTTCTGAAAACTTTTTTCTCTTTTGCTATCACTTTAACTCTCTCTAAAAAATGTCTGGCACAGGCCAAAAAGTTGAACTGTCCAAACTTGCATATGATCACCTTAGCTGGAAAGGAGCAAGGAGTCTCTGCATAGAGAGAGGTTTGAGTGTAGGGAAGAATCCTTCCTTAGAACTGTTAATTAATATGCTTAGAGTACAGGATAAGGCCATAAGTGCCCAATCTGTAGAAAAAGTAGCTAATGGTTCTCAATCTGATCCAGGGACTCCCCCAGGAAAAGGTTCAGGAAAGAAACTTCTCAGCCTGCCCATTACTAGACAGTCTAGCATAGTTGGTACAGAGGTTGAATCACATCATACTGATGATGTGCTCTCACATTATGCTGGTAGCCAAGCTGTTAGGGTGCCCCTTGTAAGGGACAGGTCTCCTTCTGTTCATTCCCATCATACCTCTGTATCTAGAAATGTCCCTCCCACCCACCCTGATGACAGATTGTTAGAAAGGGAGCTCAATAGATTGAGAGTGGAGCAAACCAGACTGAAGCTCAAGAAGCAACAGCTGGATTTGGATAGACAGTCTTTAGAAATAGAGAGGGAAAGACAGAAGATGGGTTTAGATACCCATGGTGGCAGCAGCAGTATTCCCCATAGTCATCCTGCAAAAGAGCATGATTCCAGGAATCTGCACAAGATAGTTCCCCCTTACAAGGAGGGGGATGACATTAACAAGTGGTTTGCTGCACTTGAGAGGGCCTGTGCTGTACAGGATGTCCCTCAAAAGCAGTGGGCTGCTATCCTATGGCTATCATTTAGTGGAAAAGGTAGGGATAGGCTCCTTACAGTGAAAGAAAGTGATGCCAATAATTTTACAGTTCTTAAGAATGCACTCCTGGATGGTTATGGCTTAACCACTGAACAGTACAGGATAAAGTTCAGAGAGACCAAAAAGGAGTCTTCACAAGACTGGGTTGATTTCATTGACCATTCAGTGAAGGCCTTGGAGGGGTGGTTACATGGCTGTAAAGTTACTGATTATGAAAGCCTGTATAACACAATCCTGAGAGAGCATATACTTAATAATTGTGTGTCTGATTTGTTGCACCAGTACCTGGTAGACTCTGATCTGACCTCTCCCCAAGAATTGGGAAAGAAGGCAGACAAATGGGTCAGAACAAGGGTGAACAGAAAAGTTCATACAGGGGGTGACAAAGATGGCAATAAGAAGAAAGATGGTGAAAAATCTCAAGATAAGCATGGGGATAAGGGTAAAAGCAAAGATCCCACTTTAAATCTTAAACACTCTTCAGAGGGTGGGGATAAAACAAATTCTTCCTCTTCTTCCCAACCTGCACACATTAAAAAGCCTTGGTGCTTTGTGTGTAAAAACAGAGGCCATAGGCCAGGGGATAAGTCCTGTCCAGGTAAACCCCCTGAGCCTACCACCACTAATACATCAAGCTCTAGTGCCCCTAGCAGTAGTGGTACTAGTGGTGGGACTGCTGGCAACAGTCAAGCAAAGGGTGTAGTTGGGTTCACTTATGGGTCCATAGTGGAAACTGATGTCATCAGTCCCAAGACAGTTTCTGTCACACCTAGTGGCATTGGCCTTGCCACACTGGCTGCTTGTCCCCTTACAATGGATAAGTACAGGCAGACAGTTTCAATAAATGGTGTTGAGGCCTTGGCCTACAGGGACACAGGTGCCAGTTTCACTTTGGTGACTGAAAACCTAGTGCACCCTGATCAACACATCATTGGACAACAGTATAAGATTATTGATGTCCATAACTCCACTAAGTTTCTTCCCTTAGCTATAATTCAGTTTAGTTGGGGTGGAGTTACTGGCCCTAAGCAGGTGGTGGTATCACCTAGCTTACCTGTAGACTGTCTCTTAGGTAATGACCTAGAGGCCTCAGGTTGGGCTGATGTAGAGTTTTATGCCCATGCAGCCATGCTGGGCATCCCTGAGGAATTGTTCCCTCTCATTTCAAGTGAAATGAAAAAGCAAAGGAGAGAAGGCCTGAAAACTCAGGATCCCTCTCCATCAACAGGTAAAAAGGGTATCACAGTATCCCCTAACCACCCTACCATTCAGGATACTATTCCTGTGGTGGGAGAAACCTCTCCTGGGGTGGCACCTGTTCCAAGGGAATCATCAGTTAGCAAAACTGTACTCCCTGAGGTGGAAGTACCTCTCTGTGGGATAACTAACATTGGTGAGAAAAAGAACACCATTTTAGTTAACATGGAGCATCCCTCCAACCCTCCCAGAGAAACTTTAGTGCAGAAACTCTGCACTGCCTCACAACACTTAGGACAGCATCCCTGCCCTAGTGTGGAGCTGATAGGACAGCATCCCTGCCCTGCTCCAACCCAAGAGAAACAGCATCCCTGTTCTCTCTCCCAGCCATATGGACAAAGTTTTTGCCCAGCTATGGCTTTTCTGAGACAGCATCCCTGTCTGGCATTTCCATCACTACAAATAGGTTCAGTGGACAATTCCCACTGCTCTAAACTAAAACTTACTGATAGAAACTCTGAAAATACATCTTCACATTGTTGCTTAGCCAAAAAACTTCAAACAGGGTGGTTTACATCCCCACAGGGAAGTAACCATATAGTGGATGATAAAGGGAGTAACCAGTCTATTGCAGAGCTACTCTCTACTTATCACCACTTAGACAATAAAGTCTCAACTGGCCAAGGTTAGCCTTATTGTCCTTCGTTTGGGGGGGGGTTGTGTGAGAAGGTAGCCTCTTTCTAGCCTTGTTACCCCCACTTTTGGCCTGTTTGTGAGTGTATGTCAGGGTGTTTGTCACTGTTTTCACTGTCTCACTGGGATCCTGATAGCCAGGCCTCAGTGCTCATAGTGAAAACACTATGTTTTCAGTATGGTTGTTATGTGTCACTGGGATCCTGCTGGTCAGGACCCCAGTGCTCATAGGTTTGTGGCCTATATGTATGTGTCACTGGGACCCTGTCACACAGGGCCCCAGTGCTCATAGGTGTGCATGTATATGTTCCCTGTGTGGTGCCTAACTGTCTCACTGAGGCTCTGCTAACCAGAACCTCAGTGGTTATGCTCTCTCATTACTTTCAAATTGTCACTAACAGGCTAGTGACCAATTTTACCAATTTATATTGGCTTACTGGAACACCCTTATAATTCCCTAGTATATGGTACTGAGGTACCCAGGGTATTGGGGTTCCAGGAGATCCCTATGGGCTGCAGCATTTCTTTTGCCACCCATAGGGAGCTCTGACAATTCTTACACAGGCCTGCCACTGCAGCCTGAGTGAAATAACGTCCACGTTATTTCACAGCCATTTTACACTGCACTTAAGTAACTTATAAGTCACCTATATGTCTAACCTTTACCTGGTAAAGGTTAGGTGCAAAGTTACTTAGTGTGAGGGCACCCTGGCACTAGCCAAGGTGCCCCCACATTGTTCAGAGCCAATTCACTGAACTTTGTGAGTGCGGGGACACCATTACACGTGTGCACTACATATAGGTCACTACCTATATGTAGCTTCACCATGGTAACTCCGAATATGGCCATGTAACATGTCTATGATCATGGAATTGCCCCCTCTATGCCATCCTGGCATTGTTGGTACAATTCCATGATCCCAGTGGTCTGTAGCACAGACCCTGGTACTGCCAAACTGCCCTTCCTGGGGTTTCTCTGCAGCTGCTGCTGCTGCCAACCCCTCAGACAGGCAGCTGCCCTCCTGGGGTCCAGCCAGGCCTGGCCCAGGATGGCAGAACAAAGAACTTCCTCTGAGAGAGGGTGTGACACCCTCTCCTTTTGGAAAATGGTGTGAAGGCAGGGGAGGAGTAGCCTCCCCCAGCCTCTGGAAATGCTTTGTTGGGCACAGATGTGCCCAATTCTCCATAAGCCAGTCTACACCGGTTCAGGGACCCCTTAGCCCCTGCTCTGGCGCGAAACTGGACAAAGGAAAGGGGAGTGACCACTCCCCTGACCTGCACCTCCCCTGGGAGGTGTCCAGAGCTCCTCCAGTGTGCTCCAGACCTCTGCCATCTTGGAAACAGAGGTGCTGCTGGCACACTGGACTGCTCTGAGTGGCCAGTGCCACCAGGTGACGTCAGAGACTCCTGCTGATAGGCTCCTTCAGGTGTTAGTAGCCTATCCTCTCTCCTAGGTAGCCAAACCCTCTTTTCTGGCTATTTAGGGTCTCTGTCTCTGGGGAAACTTTAGATAACGAATGCATGAGCTCAGCCGAGTTCCTCTGCATCTCTCTCTTCACCTTCTGATAAGGAAACGACCGCTGACCGCGCTGGAAGCCTGCAAACCTGCAACATAGTAGCAAAGACGACTACTGCAACTCTGTAACGCTGATCCTGCCGCCTTCTCGACTGTTTTCCTGCTTGTGCATGCTGTGGGGGTAGCCTGCCTCCTCTCTGCACCAGAAGCTCCGAAGATATCTCCCGTGGGTCGACGGAATCTTCCCCCTGCAACCGCAGGCACCAAAAAGCTGCATTACCGGTCCCTTGGGTCTCCTCTCAGCACGACGAGCGAGGTTCCTCGAATCCAGCGACGCTGTCCAAGTGACCCCCACAGTCCAGTGACTCTTCAGCCCAAGTTTGGTGGAGGTAAGTCCTTGCCTCACCTCGCTGGGCTGCATTGCTGGGAACCGCGACTTTGCAGCTACTCCGGCCCCTGTGCACTTCCGGTGGAAATCCTTTGTGCACAGCCAAGCCTGGGTCCACGGCACTCTAACCTGCATTGCACGACTTTCTAAGTTGGTCTCCGGCGACGTGGGACTCCTTTGTGCAACTTCGGCGAGCACCGTTTCATGCATCCTTGTAGTGCCTGTTTCTGGCACTTCTCCGGGTGCTACCTGCTTCAGTGAGGGCTCCTTGTCTTGCTCGACGTCCCTTCTCTCTGCAAGTCCAATTTGCGATCTCCTGGTCCCTCCTGGGCCCCAGCAGCGTCCAAAAACGCTAAACGCACGATTTGCGTGTAGCAAGGCTTGTTGGCGTCCTTCCGGCGGGAAAACACTTCTGCACGACTCTCCAAGGCGAGAGGGATCCGTCCACCAAAGGGGAAGTCTCTAGCCCTTTTCGTTCCTGCAGAAACCTCAGCTTCTTCTGTCCAGTCGAAGCTTCTTTGCACCCGCAGCTGGCATTTCCTGGGCATCTGCCCATCTCCGACTTGCTTGTGACTTTTGGACTTGGTCCCCTTGTTCCACAGGTACCCTAGATTGGAAATCCACAGTTGTTGCATTGCTGGTTTGTGTCTTTCCTGCATTATTCCTCTAACACAACTCTTTTGTCCTTAGGGGAACTTTAGTGCACTTTGCACTCACTTTTCAGGGTCTTGTGGAGGGTTATTTTCCTAACTCTCACTATTTTCTAATAGTCCCAGCGACCCTCTACAAGGTCACATAGGTTTGGGGTCCATTCGTGGTTCGCATTCCACTTCTGGAGTATATGGTTTGTGTTGCCCCTATCCCTATGTTTCCCCATTGCATCCTATTGTAACTATACATTGTTTGCACTGTTTTCTAAGACTATACTGCATATTTTTGCTATTGTGTATATATATCTTGTGTATATTTCCTATCCTCTCACTGAGGGTACACTCTAAGATACTTTGGCATATTGTCATAAAAATAAAGTACCTTTATTTTTAGTATAACTGTGTATTTTGTTTTCTTATGATATTGTGCATATGACACTAAGTGGTACTGTAGTAGCTTCACACGTCTCCTAGTTCAGCCTGAGCTGCTTTGCTAAGCTACCATTATCTATCAGCCTAAGCTGCTAGACACCCTATACACTAATAAGGGATAACTGGGCCTGGTGCAAGGTGCAAGTACCCCTTGGTACTCACTACAAGCCAGCCCAGCCTCCTACAGGATGGATGTTGTATGTCGAGATGGGGCCACTCACCTGAAAAGCAGGATGTCTGCAGTGGCGATTGTATGCCCCCCGACCTCCTGGAACACTTCCTGGTGGACACAGAAACCCTGGCAGGTGTCCCTAAAGGAAATGGGGAATGGAAGAGAAAGAGACAATAGTGATAGTAGAGTTAGTGCACTCTATTTCCTTGAAACTGAATCTCTCTTTCTGATATGGGCACGGGAGCGCTAGAAGAACACAGGGATGCTCCAGCACTTTTCTTTGATAATAATAACTGTTGGCACAATTATTAACACTGCATTACCAAAACCCCAAACTGAGTACCATAACAATAAGTACTGCGACACTAGGGCTGGCTTCACAGAGATTCACTGTTGCACACTACAATTAGAACTGTGGTTGCACTTATCATGCGCAAGAAAGACAAACAAGGGCATTAATTTTATCACGTATAATTTTCCTGCATGCATAGGGTTAAACTAAAAGGAACAAAAACAATCCAAGAAATACAAATGTCCACTCTGGGTTTAAACAGTTAGGGTGGCACAGTTTGATTTGGTTTCACTGTGTGTGTGAAAAACCCTTCAAAAGCAAATTCCTCAAACCTAAAACACAGGCATGAGTGACACAATTTAATCCAAGAGTTATGCTATTGGAGAAAGAAAAGTCACGTAAATACTCTTTTAAAATTGCACTGTCACTTTTTGTAGTACTTGAGCTCAAGCAGATTTCCTGAAGCACATTTAGGCAAGTAACTGCAATAATAATGTAGAAAGGCAAGGCTCCAAGGTGGAGAGGGTCCAAATGCTATTCTCCTGTGTAAATGCCTAATTCAGCAGGTAGGGGACTCGACCAGAGGACAGGGACCCAAACGTCCTCAAAAATAGAGTATACACCATCAAAGAGAGGTAAAAGTCCCACTCAAAAGTTCTTTAGGCAATCAAAATCAAAGTTTATTGCATTGTATTAACAATAGTTATTTTGCTTCCAAGTGTTCAAAAAAGAAGAAAATCACTTCTTATCCTTTAGTAAAAGCAACATCCAAAATAATGGCACGAGAAGAAGGAAAGAAAAACAGCCAACACGTGTTTCGCCCCCTCTGGCATTATAAGCCGGGGCTTTCTCAAGGCTGAAAAGCAAACTAAAAACTTGTTGATAATATTAGTGAAAGAGTATTAGTGAAAAGATATCCATAGAATACACCGAATTTGTGAACAAAGGGGCAGAATATTCTGCGAAAAGAGTCACCACTATTTGTGTGATAGATAAAAACCGATATCAAAGCGCAAATCATATGTAAGTAATTTCAAAACCACAAAAGTAATTAATAAGACTAGGTGAGCTATCTGATGTCTAGATCCCAAAAAGAAATGGAAAGGAAAAAGAGAGAAAGACCAGAGAAAGAAAAAAGAAAAGAGAAAAAGAAGAAATGGAAAAAAAAGAGAAAAAGAAAAGGAAAAAAGGCAGTGCTGAGAACAATATTCCATACGACTAGTTAATGAAACACTTTGATAAAACCTCAAAAGGTAATGAAATTAAACAAGATGTATCATAGTGACATGTATACATTAGTGATATTTATATGACAGCTATGTGACAATTGTTTTAAGCATGTTATATTTTTAGTCATAATACTCATTTTGATAGTCAAAATGTGATTGATAAACATATACCAGTTAGATTTTGAGCCATTAAGGCTCATCTAAGATGTTTGTAGGTCACAAATGCTACCCTACAGACAATACTGTAAGTTAGTTAATTGAAAAGATCCACTGGGGCAAGAAGACAGAGTCTCCGTATGTTACAGAGATCACTCTTTGTATCTAAGGTCTATCGTAGTCGGAAAAGCCGACTCTCTTAGTCGAGAGACCCGACAGTAACCCGGATGAACGCGTTAAGCAACACGCACTCAAATAGACAAAGTTTTTATCGGTTACTAAAATCCAGTTATAGTCATAATGACCGTTTGGTAAAGAAAAGGGTAGGGCTCCTCACCTTAGGCTTCTATTAATATCGGAGAAGCCGACTCTCATAACTGAGAGGTCATTCTGAACCGGGACGGGTGCGTTAAGCGTCCCGTTCCCAATGAGCTTTTATCGGTTACAAGCCTCCTAGTGTCGTTCTGTTTCCGGGTAGAAACAAACGACGGACTATTATTGTAACCATTAGGAAAGAAGAAGCAAATGGCCGCCATTTTAACACAGTACATTTGATCAAAGAGAACAATAAAGAAGAACTTGTAGTTATAAACACGAAAGATATGTGCACATCGTGTCAAGTTTTAAAACAGGCATATCACCTGTTATTGCAGCTAGATAAAGAGAATAGGAGGGATGGGACAAAGTTGAAAACGAGAATATAAGTCAAAAAAACGAGAATATAAATCAAAAAAAGAACGAAAAATCAGACAGGAAATATATTTCAAATCATTTAGGTGCTTAGATGAGACTGATAACCTAGAATTGTAGATGTGAGAAAGATAAAGAATAAAGTAAAAAGGTAAGAAAAATAATAGAGAAAGGAAGAGAAGTAACTAAAGATAGTTATATAAGAATCAATATTAGAAATAATTTTTTCAAGATCAATATTAGAAAAAGTTTGAGAAAAAAAATTTCAGAGTTCTAGGTGACAATTGCCTGACAAAATAATGTAGAATGTTCAGAAATGCATTTGTCTCTTCAAGATAAGCACCCCAGCAAAATAAGAGGTCGTAAATACACCAGCTGTTCTAGGAAAGCGCGGCGCTCAAAGAACAAACTCCCTGGAGAATACTAGTCACTTAGCTGCAGTCTGTTCCGGAGTGCTGGAGGAATGCCTGGTGTCAGCTGGTACAGGAACGAAGAAAATAATTGCCTCAAAAGTCCTGAATACGAGGATGACAGCAGGGGCTGGACTGCCAAATCAGATGCTAAGATCAGGAAGTAAAACAAAGCCAAGCAGGGAGGCATGCTTCACTCTGCTATTTATAGCCAATCAGGAAAGCAGTTGCGTTTCCACATGTGGATGAGTCACCACACCCAATTAGAAGTGCATGCCTACACCACACCCAATTAGAAGCACATGTCTAAACCTGCTCACATTAGCAAACAAGCATTGGTAAAACAAGCATTAATAAAACCAATTGTGTAACACAGCACATTATGTTTACCTAGAAACATGAAGGTTTAACCAAGAACAGAGATATGATTTAACCCTGGTCCCTGGGGATGTGGTTCTAAAAATTCTGGACCCATGTAATTTACTTTGCCACAGCAGTACGATTTTAGTATCAAAAGACCGATAATGACTAGTACACTAAGCATGAGCATTTTCGCTCAATTCCAGCAGCGTTTTCACCTCGAAATCGCCATTTTCGTCCTGCACTCGTGGCTCCCATTTTATACACAGCAGCCATTTTTAAAAGTTGCCCTCACATAGGCTTATAATACAGTCAGATTTGATTCCAAGGACACGTGCACCTTGATTGACTTCTCTCTGGCCTGGGCAAGCTGGAACCATTGCCTCAGGCCAAACCTGTTTGGTCAGTCCCTCTCCCAGTGGCCGAATCAGATAGCATCAAGGCACACCATGCCATAAAACCCTTATTATCGCTCACACACCCTGCCTAATCTTGCTCACACCTGCACCTGCTCTTTTCTTCTTCTTACTTTATGAGGGGGAGGTGCCCGTTTTTATTGGGGGTCCACACTTATCTGATGTAAAATACTAGGCCTTGCCGGGTAATTTATTATGGGTTGGATGACATGAAATATAAGGTTTCATCATGACACTGTTTTTTCCTTTGTAGTAAAAACATGTGAATGACCAACCAAAATGTCAAGAATGTTTGCCTGAAGCTTAAAAAACTGTATATAAGGAAACCGGACTTTGCATTGAAACACAGTCTCCTGAGAACATACAAATCGTGCTGTTGTACTTCTAGGACACTTGTCAATTGGTTGCAGCCAATAAATTCGATCTTTGACTTCACCTAGAAGACTCTGAGTTTCTGTAGTCTGAATCAGGAAAGTACCCGAGGTCTTTGGGTGTACCCTGGCACCGCTGGGTTACCGGATCAGTACCGGTTCTGAAAAACCCAGTACCTCAGGGATGCTGACAGATAATGCAGGAGGCACCTTGGGGGTTCCTGACAATATGGAGGTGTCTGCTAGTTAGGTGTGTGTGCTGCTTGGTGTGGTGATGATGGTGCTGGCTGTTGAAGCAGTGCATGCAGGTGTGAGTGTGGATGTGACTGTGAGGGAGCACGAGGAGGAGGAAATAGTGGATGTTGGTGTGTGTGCAACTGTCTGTTGTTTGTGTGAGTGCTAGTGGCCTGAAGTGTGCTGACTGTGTTTGACTGTGCTACTCATGTATGATGTTGTGTGTGCATGCTTGTCTGTATGTGTGCATGGGATGGGTTGGGGTTGAGGAAACTGGGACTGGGAAGTGGTAGTTGGAGGGGGGACGGTAGGAACAGGGACAATGGCTGCCATCAGAGAGGAGGCCAGAGCGCGGAACGATCTCTGTTGGGCCACCAATCCACCATGTATGCCCTCCAGGAATGCATTGCATTGCTGCATCTGGGATGCCAGCCCCTAGATGGTATTCACTATGGTTGAGTGGCCTACAGAGATGGTTCTTAGGAGGTCAATAGCCTCCTCACTCAGGGCAGTAGGGCTCATTGGGGCAGGGCCTGAGGTGCATGGGGCAAAGGAGATGCCCACCCTCTTGGGTGAAAAGGCAAAGGCAACTCAGTGAGGGGCTATTTGGAGCATGGTACCTGAAGCTAGGGTGGTCCCAGAGGTGTCCGACACCACCAGGGAGCTCCCAGGAGGATTCAGAGTCAGTGTTGTCACCTCCTGTCTCCGCTGTGGTGCTCCCCTCGACCTCCGTCCTACTGGTTTTCTCGGCACCGGTGGACTCTACCTCTTGGGTCCTGTGGGATGCAGCTCCCTCAGTAGCCGGTGCCCCTGCTCCTCCACCAGATGATGCTAATGCCCACATGGACAGGATAACAGAAGAAAAAAGGGAGGAGAGAAAGAAAGGGAACAATGGGCCAATTACAGCACCAACCTCACAGTTGGCATACACATTACCATCACACACAGGGTTCAGAATTGAGCACTATGCACCGCACTGGCAATCAATTGGCTAGGTGCCAGAGCAAGATGAGGGCCAAACACTGCCAACTGCGCCCCTCCTGGGACCAACTAAGCCCTTTTCTGACATGGAATACAACCTAGCTAGGTTTTCTGAATTTGCTATACACCCATTACCCTTGAGCTGGGTCACACTGCAATGTCTGACCTGGCATTAAGCGGCACGCACTGACTCTCAATCACCACCTTCTGGATCCCATGCCACCTACCAATTGTAGTTACGCCCACTGTACTCACCCCGTGTGGCTGTTGTGATGTCACCAAGTGCCCATCCAGCTCTGGGTAGGCCACTGCCAGTATGCAGGCCATTAGGGGGGGTCAGGTTCCGACGGGCACCCCTTCTTTGTTGGGAAGCCATCCCCAGCTAGGCCTCCACGGTCTTCCGTGCTCAGTGTCTCAGGTGCTCCCACCTTTTCTGACAGTGGGTGCTCCACCTGCTGTAGACCCCCAGGATCCGCACATCCTTGCTGATGGCACGCCACAATCCCTTCTTCTGATGGGCACTGACCTGCAGAGGTAATAAAGACAGAATGACACCATTACACATACAATCCAGCTTGTCACACATATGAGCCACAAATCCCATTTCCATCTCCATTGGCACACACATAACCCGGCGCCCACCACGTACACTGGCACCAGACATACCCCCTCCCCAAATGACAGGATGCTTGCACACACATCTCCATGCAACCTTGGCCCATGCATCGTGTCCAAGGTGTACTCACCTGTTGGTCTGGGTGACCATACAGCAGTCCATACTGGGGTAGGACCCCTCCACCAAACGGTCCAACTCCTCCGAAGTGAAGGCAGCAGCCCTTTCCCTGGTCACACAGGCCATGGTAGGCTCCAGACACAGGTCACAGCAGCGCACGCAGTGAAGGTGTTGTCCTGTGGAAAGTAAGGAATCAAGTGATGTAGGAGGCTGGCCTGGTTTGTAGTGGGTACCTTGGATACTTACACCTTATAACAGGTCCAGTTATCCCTTATTAGTGAAGTAGTAGTGTTCTAGCAGCTTAGGCTCATAGAGGTAGCTATAGCAGAGCAGCTTAGACTGAACTAGGAGACATGCAAAGCTCATGCACTATCACTTACAGTTACAAGGTACTTATACACATGTAAAGACAATACACAGTGTTAACAAAAATAAAGGTATTTATTTGGGTGACACAGCACCAAAAATATCTTAGAGACAATACTCCTTCTGGAGGTAAGTATTATACACACTATATACACTAGACTCCAAAATTAGACAAGTAAATAGTCATAGCACAATGCAAACAGTAGGAAATCCTATAGAATGCAAATGGGAGAAAATAGGTCTAGGGGCAACACAAACCAGATACTAAAAAAGTGGAATGTGAATCACAAATTCCTCCCTAGACAAGTGTAGTGTGTGCAGAATTGCTGGGAGAGTAAGAATACAAAAAAGGTAAGTAAATTACCCCACCCCAGAGCCCAAAAAAGCAGGAGTAAAGTACTGCAAGTTTCCTTAGGACACACTACACCTCATTTTTGGGATTTTGTAGCAGCCAACCAAGTCTGCAAAGAACAACTGCTGGATTATTGGACCTGAAGACCTGCAAAGGAAGGGGACCAAGTACAGAAGTCGAAAGAAGTTCCAGGAAAGACTTGAGCCCCTGCCAACCCAGAAGAGGGTGCAAAAGAAGAGTCCCCGGTTAGTAGAAGACTGCAGAAATGCACCCTAGGAAGATTCCAGTAGGTTCCTGAATGATGCAAAAGAGGTCCCACGGTGTGAAGATCATAGCAGATGAGATTTTGTGTTGGAAGGCACCAACAAGCCTTGGCTACAACAAAAGTACATTTTTCATCAAAATGACACTGGATGGACCCAGGAGGGAACGGGGGGCCTCAAGTCTGTGTGAGGAGGAAGAAGGGTCTCTCAGCACCTTAGAGAGCCCTCAGGATTCGAGCCAGCACCCCCAGAATCTGCAGGATCTAGGTACAAAGGAGGTGCAAAACGCAGTTGATGCAACACAACAAAAGAAGGTCCCACACCAGCGGAGAACAACTCAGCGAGTTGAACGTCGCAGGGTGGAGTGCTGGGGACCTGGACCAGGCTGTGCATTAAGGAGTTTTGCAAAGAGTGTACAGAGGCCTCATGGAGGCAAAGAAGACACAATACACAGGGGTACCGTCGTTCTCGAGAAAGGCAAGGTCTTACCTCCTCTAAATTGCGTCAGCAGGACCTCAGGACAGTATATGTCAATGATGTCCACCTCTGTGTCCTTAGGAGCACGTCCGTCTCCGTGAGAGGAGTCCCAGGGTACCAGTCATTGCCTTGGAAAGTGCCTGCTTGGAGCAGGGGAGTGACTCCGTCACTCCACAGGAGATTTCTTTGGTCCTTCTGGTGCAGGATGAAGACAGGGAGTCCCCAGAGCATGCACAGCATGGAAACTGTTGCAGTTGCTGACTTGGAGCTGAGGTTGCTGAAGAAAAGTGTCTCTTGTAGACACTTTGTTGCAGTTACAGCGTTTCTTGGAGCAGGCTGTGGTTGATCCGAGGTCAGAAGAGTCTGAAGTTGTTGCAAAGGTTCCTGAAGGAAACTTGCAAGCAGAATCTGAAAAGACCCCACAGGAGAGACCCTAAATAGACCTGAGAGGGGGATTGGCTACCTTATCAGGTATGGACCTATCAGGAGGGGTCTCTGATGTCACCTGCTGGCAATGGCCACTCAGAGCCCTCCAGAGTGCCCCCACACCTTGCAAAGCAAGATGGCTGAAGTCTGGGACACACTGGAGGCAATAGGTAAGTAAAGTCACTGGCCTACAGTGGCAAATTTAAAAGCAGAGAGAGCATAAGCACTGAGGTTCTGATTAGCAGAGCCTCATTGACACAGTTAGGCACTACACAGGCATACAAATTAGGCCACAAACTATGACGACTGGGGTCCCAGCTAGCAGGATCCCAGTGAGACAGGCAAAACACACTGACATATAGGTTTGTATCTATGAGCAATAGGGTCCTGGCTAGCAGTATCCCAGTGACACAGTAAAAACACACTGACATACACTCACAAACCGGCCAAAAGTGGGGGTAACCATGCTAGAAAGAGGCTACTTTCACACAAGTGAGGATTTAGATAGAAAATGGCGGTCACGTCCGCAGCAGTGTACACTATCACCGCCGCCACTGATCCACATTGGCCACTGTACTCCATAGATCCCCATATTAGCCAATGAGGAATTGCACGGCGGTGGGAGACCACCTTCCACCACAACACCTGACATCGGCGGAGTTACCTCACTTCCACCTGTCCCTACATACAGGACAGGCGGTCGCCATTTAATGGTGGTGGACAATATTCAGATAATCCATAACTGCTTGATTGCATGCACACTGCCATTTCCACTGTCCCATCACATTAATGCTTTATGTACACTGAGGTGGTGGTTCCATTGTACGAATAGTGACAGCCTACTCACTCTTGTGTCCCATAGATACTTACCACTACGGATGAATAGGAGACGGAGACAAGCCCCCGTGTACAGACCCCTTGTGGACTTGGCTACACTGGAGGAGAGGCACATAATACTCACCTATAGACTGGACAGGGCCACAATCAGAGATGTATGCCCAAATGGAGCATGATCTGATATCAGCTATCTGTTATCCCACTGGAATCCCACTCTTGTTCAAGTCCTATCAGTGCTCCATTTCTTGGCAACTGGTTCTTTCCTACTGACAGTGGGCTTGGCAGCAGAAATGTCACAGCCAATGTTCTCAATCGTGCTAGCAAAGGTTCTGTCTGCTTTGGTCAAACACATGTGCAGCTACATTACTTTCCCCCAGGTGGAAGATTTGGCCACTGTGAAGGCAGGATTCTATGCATGTGTGTTGTAGTTTAGCAGCGATTAGATTAAGCATTAGCAGAAGACATCTTGTATTTAGCAACTATTGTGAACATTTTGCGGAAACCATTTTGTATTCATGGCAGCTATTTTCTCTGCCACATGCTGCCATGTGCTCACCATGTGCTCTGTCCTACCTTTCTGTTAACTACTCTTGAAAATCTGCCTAGTGACAAGTTATATTTAGCATCTCCCACTTTCGCACATGCCCAGTAAGGTCTGCAGCTGTTAGTCCTTGAAAACTGTTAGCCCCTCCTACCTGTTGACTGTGCATTTCCACATGACCTTATATGTATAGAAGTCTTGCTTCTATAATTGTACCACCTCCTTTTAGCCCCTGCGTGGGTATAAAAGGACCATGTTCTCTCAGTTCAGTGTGCTACTTCAAACATTACCAAAGGGTGCTGTTTGAACTGTAGTACCACCTCATGAGGTTTAATAAACTTTTGTCTTTTATTTCAGTTTCTGTGCCAACTTCTTCCTATGTGGTCTGAGGACTTTGTGCAGAGAAGGGTGAACCCCTTGCACTAGTAGGCCTTGCTGAGGCTTACTTCAAAAAATTGGCGCTCGAACAGGGACTCATCGGCGACTCGGATGCCCAACGGATTGGTCGCGACGAAGGATTAGGATCTCGCTGCGGACGATCAATGCCTGAGGAGACCCGAGTCTTGGCAACCACAGCGTTTTTCCCTACCTTCTGACTTGACCATCCAGGTGGCGCCGGTCCTCGACTAAGATCCTTTTTGTTCATTCGTCATGCAGTGACCATTTGGTCGATCTTAGAACTTGGCAGTTGGAACCTGGACACCCTGTGATTGGTAAGAACAGTTTTATGGCACTTGCTGTGGGTTTTGATGCCTTTGTTTGGTAATGTAGTTTAGCACTACTTACTGTGGCTCTCGTGTTTTGGGTGACTAGTCAATTTGTGTCCTTTGAATTGAAATATAAATTGCAATTTATATACGCAGGTAATGAGGAGAATTTTCTCCAATTTAATTTTGATTTGAATGGCACCTTAAGTGCTACTTTGATTATAATATTGCATATTCTGCACTATTTTTGCCATGCCTTTTTTTAGCGCACTTCGTAGGTGTGTTGCTTTTGTAATGGTACCAATTTGAGACTGGAAGAATCGCAACCGGCACCCCCAGAGGGGACGCCCAATAGAGATATGTATGTTAAGTGTTGGTCTTTCTTCTATAATGTACAGTACATTATGGAATAAATACACTCTTGCGGATCCTGAGTTATGTTGGCCTATGTATGGGTCATTTGATTTGCAAAAGATTGAGTATGTGGAACAATGTATGTGTAAGCGAAGTTCTAGGCAAGATATGTTTGACTGTGTACGAATGTGGGAGAAAGAAGTGCGTGGACGAGTGAAGCGTGAGCAAGCCTTGCTTGAGAAAGAGCAACGGAAGAATGTATATGTGAAAGCATTGGAAATGAGAGAGAAAGAAAGAAATGACTTAAAGGCGATAGAAGAGAAAGAACATAAATTACAGGTAACTGGCCAATACACTGTTAGGCAACCTCTCTATCCTGTCCTTAATAAACCGCACGATTATTTTTTATTACTAGATCGCCCTCCACCTCCGTATGTCATTCCTTCTGCCCCTCATGAGTTAGCTGAGGTCTCCGTTTCAGAGCAACAGAAGATACGAGACATTCGCTCTATGTTGCCTGCTGACCGTGCGTCTGAGCTTAGATCTATTGCTCGTAAAACAATTCATAGCGATGTCTCTGCTTCTGAACTTTTAGATAACATGAAAGGGTGGACGGAAAAGGAGCAGCTATATTTTACTGAGGCATTTGGCACAGAAGTTATTGAACTATTTCGGAAATATTCTGATGAGTTAGAGCCCAATGATGTTGCAGCTGATCATAAGCAAATGCGTGATGGTCTTTTTGTTTTCTCCCAGGTGGCTGGTGCAATCAGGCGTTTGGTGAAATTATGTGTTGCAGCAGACCGTTTGCGAGAGGAGAAAAGGGCCGTGGACGTAGTTGCACGGACATCTCAGACCAGCAGGGTGCAAGCTTCCATCTTTGGAACAGATAAGATTATGATAGTTCATTCAAAACCAATGCAGGAGGCCGCGCCTTTGTATGTTCCTCCTAAAGGATTGGGTACAAGTGATGATAAAACTTCTGTTGATGCTAAGGGTTATTTTATTTATAATTGGGTGTATAGTCCTTGGAATAGGGCAGATGTAATGGCACTTAAAACAGCATTACCTGACCCGCGGAAAAATACAGCCGTCTTTTATGAGGAAGTTGAGGGAGCAATTAGTTCTTGTACTATGACTTTGGACAACTTGATTCTTTTGTTTTGCCTGAAGGTGTGGCTCTCATACAATATGTCGATGATATTTTGTTGGCAGCTGATACACCCGAGCAATGTGAAAAGTGCACTTTGTCCTTACTTTCTTTTTCTTTCTTCACACCATCATAAAGTGTCACGAAAGAAATTGCAATATTGTAGACCAAGGGTAACCTTTTTAGGTCACCTTTTGTCTAAGGAGGGCTGTGCACTTACATCAGATCATATTCAAGCAATTTTAGATACACTGGTACCCTCTACTCAGAAAGATGTTCATGCATTCCTCAGTCTTACTTCTTTTTGTAGGCAATGGATATTAGGGTTTTCACACATTGTCAAACCTTTGCTAGCACTTTTGACTAAAGATACTCCAATGCCCTTCCCATGGACAGATGAATGTGAGACTGCGAGCTGAACTAATAGCTTTGACACGAGCATGTGAGCTTAGTACTGACTTATGTGTGAACATTTATACAGACAGCCGCTATGCTTTTGGAGTGGCTCATGATTTTGGTTTGCTTTGGAAGGAGAGAGGCTTTCTCACATCCCACGAGATGCAGATAATGCACGGAGAATTAGTACATAGCCTCTTGACTGCATTGACATATCCAAAGAAAATAGCTATTGTGAAATGTAGTGCACTCAAGAAAGTGACCGAGAAGATAGGGCAAGGTAATGCCCTTGTGGACCGCGTAGCACGTGAGACTGCGATGCAGCGAAGTACTACTTCTATGTATGTAGTGAAGTCACAAGCTGAACGTTGGCATAATGCTAGACAAGACGTATTAGATATACAGAAATCTGCTTCTGTGAAAGAACGTGAGCAATGGTCTGAAGATGGAGAATTGGATGATGAGGGCTGTTGGCGGAATAAGCAGATGGATAAATATGGAAATTGCATATAGCTTTTGTACAACCTATGGTTCAGATGGCACATGGGCTGGCACATGTTAGAGCTGCAACAATAACGAAGTTGCTTACGCAAGTTTGGGAGCAACCAGAAATTTCCAGTACAGCTAAGAGAGTAGTACAGTCTTGTTTGATCTGTTTACAATACAATCCTGGAAAAGGGATTTGAACTCCTGCGGGAGAGTTTGCTACACCAACTGCACCTTTTGAAGTTCTACAAATTGATTATAATCAGCTTGAACACTGCAACAATTTAAAGTATGTCTTGGTGGTGGTATGTGCCTTCAGTAAATGGATAGAGGCATACCCCACAAAGGATAATACTGCCATTACCACAGCAAAGGTGCTTTTGAAAGAATTTTTCCCCAGATTTGGTGTTTGCAGACTTTTATGGAATGATAACGGACCTCATTTTGTTGGGGAAGTTATTAAGTATGTCCTGAAAGGATTAGGGATCAAACAGACGTTCCATGCTGTTTTCCACCCACAATCAGCAGGGTTGGTGGAAAGGTATAATGCTACTTTGAAGCTGAAGTTAGTGAAGATACAGGCTTCCACATCCTTAACTTGGACAGATGCATTACCGTTGGCATTATTGTCTATTAGGTCAGTGCCATACTCTCGAATTGGCCTTACTCCCTAATAAATAGTGTTTGGAAGGCCAATGAACATTTGGGGAGTTCCTAAGCCAAATTCTGTATATGATGTACCTTGTGTCCTGATGAATGATTATTTGGCACAGTTAACCGACAATTTGGTTTCTATTCATCAACAGGTTCGAGAAGCACTTCCTGACAGATCTACAGGTGAAGGCCATGAACTCCAACCTGGTGACCAGGTGATGATTAAGTCCTTTGAAAGATCAAGCAGCTTGGAACCAAGGTGGTGAGGCCTAGAACAGGTGCTCCTTGCGACAAGGACAGCAGTTCGAGTGACGAACCGAAAGAATTAGGTCCATAGTACTCACTGCAAGAGAGTGCTACCTACATTGGTGGAACCTGCTGTGCTGACCGATCATCGAGAGATTTTGACTACGGAGAAAGGCCGTGCTATATCACCTGACAAATCTGCGGAGGTCTTCCCGGACCATAAGACTTCTAGGGCCAGATGTAGGAAACTGTTTGCGACTCGCAAACGGCAAAATTTGCCGTTTGCGAGTCGCAAAACGCAGTTTCCTATGCAGAAATGCATTTTGCGAGTCGGAACCGACTCGCAAAATGCATTTCCGACTCGCAAATAGGAAGGGGTGTTCCCTTCCTATTTGCGACTCGCAGTGGGATGCAATACCATTTGCTGGCATCGCAGTTACCATCCACTTCAAGTGGATGGTAACCCACTCGCAAATTTGAAGGGGTCCCCATGGGACCCCTTCCAGTTTGTGACTGGACCCAAAATTATTTTTTCAGGGCAGGGAGTGGTCCAACGGACTACTCCCTGCCCTGAAAAAATACCGAAACTAAAGGTTTCGGTTTTTTTTTTAAGTGCAGCTCGTTTTCCTTTAAGGAAAACGGGCTACACTTAAAAAAATAAAAACTGCTTTATTTAAAGCAGTCACGAACACGGAGGTCTGCTGACTACAGCAGGCCTCCATGTTTGCGAGTGCCTTGACTCGCTATGGGGCCGCAAATTGCGACCCACCTCATGAATATTCATGAGGTGGGTCATTGCGACCCCATAGCGAGTCGCAGTCGGTGTCTGAGACACCGTACTGCATACCAAATTGCGAGTTGCAATTTGCGAGTCGGATGGACTCGCAAATTGCAACTCGCCATTTGGTTTGTTGCTACATCTGGCACCTGGAGTGTTGCGATATAATTTGAGACCGAGGAAAGAATCTGATTTTTTTTTTTTTTAAACTGGTTGAGCTACTGCCCTGGGTTAGTGAAACGGAGAGCCAATGTGGCAAGGGGGGAGATCAGCCATGCATTAGAGTAGTAACACCCGTCTTGGCCCGTGGTGAAGAAATCAGCGGCTGCCCAGGGATAAGAGCTCCAACGATTGTTTTTAATTAATTTCTGAAAGGGTCGATTATCAATGTTGCTAAAATGAATAACAAACTGATCATTAGTACTATGGGGTTTGTTGTTGTTTTGGTGGTTATAGCAATAATCACCTGGTTTGTTGAAAAGAAGTCTCCTGCTCGTGAGTTTTTTGTTGCCACTACTCCAGTACCAGAGGATCACTCTTACTTTACGCTTGTCCTATCAGGAGCAGAAGCACCGTCAATCGTACTTCAATAATACTTTCATTCAGATGTTGCATCATACTCATAATGCTACAAATACTACTAACTGTTGGGTATGTGGAATGATACCTGCGCATCAAAAGAAAGGAGGAGCACCTTTCATTCCTCTTCCTTTTTCACACAATGGTTCTTGTCAAGCTTGGTACCCGCTTTTGTTTGCATCTGGAAAACGTACAGAGGGCGGACTTCTTTTTCGCCTTAATAAAGTATGCTATCAAGACAAAGATGGGTATCCCCAAGCCAAAGGAACTGAATGGGAATGGGAAGAGTATCAACCGGACAATGTTTCAATACCATATGTCTTCACAAATATAAAAGACTCTGACAAGAAAGAACAATTTGTGATTTCTGTTACAAAAACTAAAGCAGATTTATGTATACATAGCATTGGGCGAATTCCAGTGGGGATAAGCGATTGTACCTTGATTTTAACTATTGAGGGTGTAAATAATAGTAGTTTTACAGCTTCAAATAATACATATTTTGTTTGTGGTAACTATGGATATTACCAACTACCTGTTGGGTGGTCAGGTGTGTGTAATGATTGCAATATTTTTCACATGCTATATCTGTATTCAGTGTGGTCCAATGTTCTGCTCCATGTGTATTACTGCTTGTATGTCTACCAAAAGAAATATTACAGAAATGAAAGCACAACATATGTTAGATAAGGAAATAGCTGAAATGATGAGCATAAATATACAAGATGAATATTTAGATTATCCCAGAAAGACTAATGTCTTCAGCTAATGCTGAAAGGGTCGTCAGTTGTAGTTTAGCAGCGATTAGATTAAGCATTAGCAGAAGACATCTTGTATTTAGCAACTATTGTGAACATTTCGCGGAAACCATTTTGTATTCATGGCAGCCATTTTCTCTGCCACATGCTGCCATGTGCTCACCATGTGCTCTGTCCTACCTTTCTGTTAACTACTCTTGAAAATCTGCCTAGTGACAAGTTATATTTAGCATCTCCCACTTTCGCACATGCCCAGTAAGGTCTGCAGCTGTTAGTCCTTGAAAACTGTTAGCCCCTCCTACCTGTCGACTGTGCATTTCCACATGAACTTATATGTATAGAAGTCTTGCTTCTATAATTGTACCACCTCCTTTTAGCCCCTGCCTGGGTATAAAAGGACCATGCTCTCTCAGTTCAGTGTGCTACTTCAAACATTACCGAAGGGTGCTGTTTGAACTGTAGTACCACCTCATGAGGTTTAATAAACTTTTGTCTTTTATTTCAGTTTCTGTGCCAACTTCTTCCTATGTGTTCTGAGGACTTTGTGCAGAGAAGGTTGAACCCCTTGCACTAGTAGGCCTTGCTGAGGCTTACTTCAACATGTGGACATATACCAAATATTGTTGGATTGATTGACGGAACACATCTTGCGTTTGTCCCCCCCCTCACCAGAATGAACAGGTGTTCGGGAAGCGGAAGAGTTTCCACTCACTCAATGTGCAAATTGTGTGCCTGGCTGACCAGTACATCTCCCACGTCACTGCCAAGTATCCTGGGCCAGTGCATGACGCCTTTGTTCGGAGGAATAGCAGCATCCCACAGCTGATGGCACAACTACAGAGGCACAGAGTGTGGCTAATAGGTGTGCCTGAGTGCCCACCCAATGTATGTCAGTGTATCCCTTCTGCTGTTAACCCCATACCATTGTGTAGGGCTGATGTTTGTCCCTCAATACTTGCAGGTAACTCAGGCGACCCAAACCTATTGTGGCTCCTGGCCCCTGTGAGGAATGCCAGGACACGGGTGGAGAATCGTTATAATGATGCACATGGGCGAACCAGGAGAATCATCGAAAGGACCTTCGGCCTCCTGAAGGCCAGGTTCAGATGCCTTCATCACTACTCAGTGCTACTCACCGAGAAGGTTTGCCAGATAGTAGTGGCATGCTGCATGTTGCACAACCTGGCCCTCAGATGACATGTGCCTTATCTGCAGGAGGTGGAGACTGGAAATGCCCATGTGGCAGCAATGGACCCTGAGGACAATAAGGATGAGGAGGCAGAGGATGAGGATGTGGACAACAGAACATCAGTTATACGTCAATACTTCCAATGAGATACAGGTGAGACAGTGTAACTGACCATTCCTCTGACTATTGTTTTATCTGTGTGGCTGTAGCAGGATGGCATTCACATCCTTTGCATCTCTACTTACTGTCACCAATGGCTTCTCATTTTGCAGATGTTGGTGATATTGCAACAGTGTACTGATGTGATGACTACAGACAGCTACAGTTCATTAATTGTATGCTATCACAGTTTTAAGATCATTTGCACATGATATGACTGTTTCCATAAATGCACATTTTCATCACTTTAAACACTATCAGTCAAGTTGTGTTAAAGGGTGTTTACTGTAGTGCAAATAATTAATGGGTCTAGGAAAGTAACATCTTGCCTGGCATGTTACCCCCATTTTTTACTTGTGTGTCAGTTTGTTTTTGCCTGTCTCACTGGGATCCTGCTAGCCAGGACCCCAGTGCTTATAGTTGTGGCCTGGATGTGTTCCCTGTGCGGTGCCTAACTGTGTCACTGAGGCTCTGCTAATCAGAACCTCAGTGCTTATGCTCTCTCTGTCTTTAAAATTGTCACTGCAGGCTAGTGACCAATTTTACCAATTCTGATTGGCACAGTGGAACACCCTTATCATTCCCTAGTATATGGTACTCAGGTACCCAGGGTATTGGGGTTCCAGGGATCCCTATGGGCTACAGCATTTCTTTTGCTACCCATAGGGAGCTCAGACAATGCTGACACAGGACTGCCACTGCAGCCTGAGTGAAATAACATCCACGTTATTTCACAGCCATTTTACACTGCACTTAAGTAACTTATAAGTCACCTATATGTCTAACCTTCACTTAGTGAAGGTTAGGTACAAAGTTACTAAGTGTGAGGGCACCCTGGCACTAGCCAAGGTGCCCCCACATAGTTCAGGGCAATTCTCTCAGACTTTGCGAGTGTGGGGAGACCATTACATGCGTGCACTACAGATAGGTCAATACCTATATGTAGCTTCACAATGGTAACTCCGAATATGGCCATGTAACATGTCTAAGATCATGGAATTGTCCCCCCATGCCAAATCTGGTATGGGGTGCCAATCCCATGCATCCACAGGGCTCCAGCATGGAACCCGGGTACTGCCAAACTAGCTCTCTGGGGTTTTCACTGCAGCTACCTCTGCTGCCAACCCACAGACAGGCTTCTGCCCTCCTGGGGTCTGGGCAGCCCAGTCCCAGGAAGGCAGAACAAAGGATTTCCTCTGAGAGAGGGTGTTACACCCTCTCCCTTTGGAAATAGATGTTAAGGGCTGCGGAGGAGTAGCCTCCCCCAGCCTCTGGAAATGCTTTGAAGGGCAAAGATGGTGCCCTCCTTGCATAAGCCAGTCTACACCGGGTCTGGGATCCCCCAGCCCCTGCTCTGGCGCAAAACTGGACAAAGGAAGGGGGAATGACCACTCCCCTGTCCATCACCACCCCAAGGGTGATGCCCAGAGCTCCTCCGAGGTGTGTCCCAGACCTCTGCCATCTTGAATGCAGAGGTGTGAGGGCACAAGGGAGGCCTCTGATTGGCCAGAGCCAGCAGGTGACATCAGAAACCCCTCCTGATAGGTTCTCATCTGATAAGG
Source organism: Pleurodeles waltl (assembly GCF_031143425.1). Classification (NCBI taxonomy): domain Eukaryota; kingdom Metazoa; phylum Chordata; class Amphibia; order Caudata; family Salamandridae; genus Pleurodeles; species Pleurodeles waltl. Next base: position 584,291,873 of record NC_090451.1, read on the forward strand.
TAGCCAATCCCCCTCCCAGTGCTATTTAGGGTCTCTCCTGTGGGTTCTCTTCAGATTCTGCTTGGAAGTTTCCAGCAGGAATCCTCTGCAACTACTACTTCATCCTCTGACCTCGGATCAACCGCAGCTTGCTCCAGGAACCGCTGTAACAGCAACAAAGTATCCACAAGGGATACTTTTCCTCTGTAACTTCAGCTCCAGACAGCAACTGCAACACTATCCATGGTGTGCACACTCTGAGGACTCCCTGTCTTCATCCTGCACCAGAAGGACCGAAGAAATCTCCCGTGGGGTGATGGAGTCACTCCCCTGCTCACACAGGCACCTTCCAAGATGACGACTGGTACCCTTGGACTCCTCTCACATCGACAAGCGTGTTGCACACAGAGGGTGGACCACATGGACATAGACTGTCCTGAGGGCCTGCTGACACAATTTGGAGGAGGTAAGACCCTGTCTTCCCCGAGAGCGACTGTACCCCTGTGTACTGCATCTTCTTCACCTCATGAGGCCTCTATGCACTCTTTGTAAGATTCCTTCATGCACAGCACTCTATCCTGTGAAGCTCATCTCACTGAGTTGTTCCCCGGTGGCGTGGGACCTTCCTTTGTTGTGCTGCACCAACTGCATTTTGCACCTTCTTTGTCCCCGTGTCCTGGGACTCCCGTGGGTGCTGCCTGGCACCCTGAGGGCTCTCTAAAGTGCTGAGAGCCCCCTCTTCCTCCTCACACAGAGTTGAGGCCCCCAGGTCCCTCCTCGGTCCATCCAGTGCCATTTTGATGCAAAACGCAATTTTGTCGTAACCTAGGCTTGTTGGCGACTACCAACACAAAATCACATCTGCATCCATCTTCACATTGTGGGACATCTTTGCATTATGCAGGAACCCGCTGACATCTTCCTAGGGTGCATTCCTGCAGTCTTTGTCCAACCGGAGACTCTTCTTTTGCACCCTCTTCTGGGTTGGCAGGGGCTCCTGCCGTTCCTGGAACTTCTTTCGACTTTTGGACTTGGTCCCCTTCTTTTGCAGGTCTTCAGGTCAAGAAATCCAGCAGTTGTTGTTTGCAGACTTGGTTGGTTGCTGCAAAATCCCAATCACGAGGTGTAGTGTGTCCTAAGGAAACTTGCAGTACTTTACTCCTGCTTTTCTGGGCTCTGGGGTGGGGTAATTTACTTAGCTTTACTGTATTCTTAATCTCCCAGCGATTCTGCACACACTACACTTGTCTAGGGGGAATTTGTGATTCGCATTCCACTTTCTTAGTATATGGTTTGTGAGTATTGCCTCTAAGATATTTTTGGTACTGTGTCACCCAAAGAAACTACCTTTATTTTTGGTAACACTGAGTATTGTCTTTACTTGTGTATAAGTACTGTGTAACTATAAGTGGTATTGCATGACTCCTAGTTCAGCCTAAGCTGCTCTGCTATAGCTACCTCTATCAGCCTAAGCTGCTAGAACACTACTACTTCACTAATAAGGGATAATTGGACCTGGTATATGGTGTAAGTACCTCTGGCACCCACTACATGCCAGGCCAGCCTCCTACAGGTGTGTGTTGGTGGGAGGGCATTGAGTAATGTTGTGAGGTGTGGCATGTGGGGTGCATGACGGATGTGTGTTTGTTTGTGTTGTGTGTCTGTACTTGTCTCAGTGGCCTTGGTTTGAGTCTGGTGGCAATATTTGGTGTTTGTAAAGAGTTGTGGGTAATGTGGGTGTATGTTTTATGGTGCTGTGGGTGGGTGTGTGTATGAGTGTCAGGTGTGGGATTTCGGTTTTGGCCAATGTAGTGTTGTTTTGTATTCAGGTGTCCATTCTGAGCACGCCGGTGTGTAGCGCCAATGGTTTACCACCATTGAATGTCTGCTGTGGTGATTTGTGGGTCATAATGAGATGGGTGTTGTTTTGTTGGCATAACAGTATGGGTGTTGGTACCGCCACTTTAGCACTAACCTTTGGGCTGGCGGATTTGTGTATGTGGCAGTATTCTGTCGGATTGGTGTGTGTGTGTGTCATAATATGGAGAACGGATATCTGCCACCGCAGCAGTATGTTGGCGGTCGTTAACGCGGCGGTAAGCGACATTTCCTTCCAATGTCATAATGAGGGCATATATGTAGTAATACATCTTACTACATTCTCTTCCTTCTTCTTAACTTTGGGAACCAAGAGAGTGTCTCTCTTCATCTTCGAAACTAAACTATTTGGCAAGCACTCTTGATTACTCTCACTGGGTACCCACTGGACCTGAATCCGACCACCATGTTTTTCTGTTCTTTCTCTTATCTCTGGGCCTTACTATTGTTTCTTTTAGCCCTGAGTAATTCCCCATATGGGATACTCCATTTTAACTGCGGTGAATGGTGACTATCTGCATGTAAGACAGTTAGTTACCTTGAGGGCTTTTTTTGAAGAGACTAGTATGAAGACAGTGACTAAAATATCTTAAAACTGCATGGATACCCTGTCACTTTTGTACGTGAATGTCAAATTCAAATCATTCTCAGAGAGCCATCAGAAATCATGCAAGGTCTTTTCTAAACGATCACAAATGACAAACAAATCATTTATATATCTTGTTCATAAAATTACGGATTTCATCCATCTCTCATTCTCCTCAAACCATACATGTTGGGATTTCCACCATCTTATAAACACACAGGCATAACTTGGAGCAAAGCAACTTCCCATCATTGTTCCTGCAGTCTGTTTATATCATTAATCTTCATATAGAAAGAAATTGCTGTCCGAACAAAACCTTAACATTATCAACAACCTCTTACAATGGTCATACAGAGTTAGTGATTTGTCTCTAAAGAAGTATTCACATGCCTTTATGCCTAAATCATATTTTATGCAAGTATATAATGATGCTACATCAATGGTGTCCAGAATACAACTAGATTTCCAAGGAATATCTTGTATTTTCGTGACAAAAACCATACTGTCCCTACAACAAGAGGAAAGACTTAGGACATAAGGACAAAAAATGATCACGATAAATGGAAGTGTTCTCAAGAAGACTGCAATTGGCCAAAATTATAGGTCTTCCAGGCAGACTGGTAATATCTTTAGGAATTTTTGGTAACATATAGAAACTTGGATTTCTTTCTAGGAGAAAATAAAATTCATCACCTGACAAGAGGCCCTGATTACACCATTCAGAAAGCTTAGAGTGATAACATGCAACTGAGTGCTTGTATGCCATTATAGATGACATCTCATAACTATCTGATAGAACTAATTGCTGTTTTGCTTCTTGTTGCTATTTCTTCAAATCCCACAACACCACATTGCCACCTTTATCAGCTGACTTAATTACAAAGGACGTGACTTTCGTAAGTGTGTCCAGTGCTATACGCTGGCCTGGTGTAAGATTCCTAGCAAAGGTATTCTCATCTTGTTTCCACCGCCTCAATATCTCGCAGTGTCATAGAAAGAATCAATGTTATCATGAGGGATGCACAGTTTACATCTAGATTTAGGTCTAAAGTCATTCTTAGTGGTATTATCAATCTCCAGCCCCAGGCCACAAAGTAACTCTCTTTCAGTTTCCCAAGCTCTCCCCCCTATTTTAGGTTCTCTTAAAGTCGCCAGGCCTTCAATGTCACCAATGCACAAGTTACTAGTCATATCCATGGGCTCAACCCTATATCTGGGTTATATTGACATGGTTTGGACTTATCCTTCTGTTGGGCAAATATTTTCAGCAGTTTCAATTTCCTGATTAACAGAAAGAGGTCACTACGAGTCCTAGTGTAGTCAAAATTGGCTGTATGGCAAAAAGATAACTCAAGTTGTAAAAGGGAACGTTCATCTGAAGTTAAAGTATGGGAAGAAATATTCACAACCGTTAATTTGTTCTCACCCATTATTTGTTCCTTTTGCTCTGCTAAGTGCCCCTCCCATGCGGCAAGTTGTCTTCTTTCAGATGCGCCTCCTGTCCTCTTTTTTCTGCATTGCTGCCTCCTCCTCTTCCTAAGGGAGGCTTCCTTTGAGGTTGTTGATGCAACTGCAAAAAAATGTATTCCTCCAGAGTACTAAATGGCTGTCCTGGAGAATCCCCCACATTCAATTGGTCCTCCAGATCAGAAATATTCTCGGAACGTGTCTCAGAGGTTATTAGCTTCTGTTGTTTCAGAGAATCTCTCAGGCAAAATTCCTTTCTTGCTGCCTCATACTTTTTGCCAAATGTCAAAATCCAGCCTGTAGAATGATCTATTTTATGTCTGAGGAATTTCCTTTTCTTCTTTGCCTTAATCTTTCCCTCATATTTTGTCAATCTTGCTGCCATATTCTTCAGGAACTTGGCTATTTCTTGTTTTGCAGGGTTTCGATCAAATGTTATCTTCATTTTACTGATCTCTTCGCTCACTTGTTCCAACTCCAAATTTTGACGTCAAAACCTGCATCCCCTTACATGTTGATGTCATCAAGGTTGACCATTCCTCTAGTGATTTTGGGTGCTGATTTTGATATGTGGTGGTTATCATTATCTAAGTCCCGGAGGAAATCTCCCCACCTTAATGTAATTATTCAGTGAAATCGCCTCCCAACTTCTGTTGACCTCTTTTTTACTTAGTCTCTCATATTGCAGAAATTGATGTTTTAAAGATGCTGCCCCAGTTGTAGCGTTCTGATTACTTTTATTAATATCAGATTGCTAGCCAAACCCACTCTCATCAAAAAGGCTTCAAGCTGCCTCCATTCTCGAACGGATTCCCTCACTCATCTTATCAGTGTCAATTACATATCATTTTCCAAGTTCCGGTATCGTAAGGCATTAGACTCTTGAAGGAGGTGTTACAAAATTCTTGCAGCCTTATCCAGTCCGCCATTACCCATTCATCCTGTATACCAAAGGCAACCATCAGAAAATCACCATAAGAAGACTCTTTTCCTACTTCGTCCGCTATGTGAGCTAGAAGTTATACCCAAATTCAATAAAAAAGGCCCTTTCTGCTTCTACGTGTACTTGAGATTATGGACAAATTAAGTGGGGGGAAGCCATTCATCTGTGAGGTTCCACATTAAACATGATTCCAAAAAGGCAGCGTATTTGCTTATTACAAGTCTTTGAGACTTCACGCTATCTCATTAGATGACCCCATTCTTATCCAATACTTATATTCCAAAAATTCCAGTATGGCAAAATATAAGCAAGGTACACGCTGGCCCGTCCTCTCAAATCCTTCAAAAGAGACGCAGACTGTCTGCTGTCCTACCTGTAAATTAATCAGGAGGACAAAGCCTCTGCCCGGCATGAAAGTTTTTAAGCCTTTAATGTCACCACTCTACTACTGCTAGTCATGGCTGCTATTGTGGATGATATCAGCTCCAATCCACTCACCATATCCGTGGTGAAAGCATTTCCAGGCTCACTGGGTGGGGGAGTCGGGTAATGTAAACTGCCACATATATCCTGCAGTTCTTTTGACTTCATCCACCTAACAAGGTGGTGTGCAGCAGCACAGGACCCACTAAATATATATAATAAACCTCTCTCCTCAATGACAAGAAAGGAATTGCCGGCTGTGAGAAGCTGGCCTGGTTTGTAGTGGGTACGAGAGGAACTTATACCTTATACCAGGTCCAGTGATCCACCTTAGTGAAATGTAGGCAGTGTCTAGCAGCTTTCGGCTGTCTAGCAGTAGCTGTAGCAGAGCAGCCAAGGCTGAACTAGGAGACATGCAAAGCTCTTTCAATACCACAATTGCCACACAGTACTTATACACAAGAAAGACAATACTCAGTGTTACCAAAAATAAAGGTATTTTATTTTAGTGACACATGGCCAAACATATCTTAGAGGCTATACTCCCTCTGGAGGTAAGTATTATACACAATATATATACTAGTAACCAAAATCAGGTGAGTAAACAGTCAGAAAAGAGTGCAAACAGTGAAAAACACAATAGGTTGCAAGGAGCCTAGGGGCAACACAAACCATAAACTTAAATAGTGGAATGTGAATTTGGGTTTCCCCACTAGGCAAGTGTAGTGTGTAGAGGGTGCTGAGAGTGTAAGAAAACACCAAAGGTAAATAAAATACCCCACCCCAGAGCCCAGGAAAACAGGAGTAAAGTACAGCAAGTTTCCTCAGAACACACTAGACATCGTGGTAACAGATTATGCAAAAACCATGCAAGATTGCAAGACACCAAAGATGGATTCCTGGACCTGAAGACCTGTGGAGAGAGGAGACCAAGTCCAGAAGTCGATGAAGAGTCCAGGAAGAACAGGAGCCTCTGGTAACCCAGATGAAGGTGCAAGAGTGGATTCTCCGGTTGGAAGAAAAAGTCAGAAATGCACCAAAGAAGACAGCTGCGGGTCCCTGCTTGGTGCAAGAGATGTCCCACGTCAAGTTGTTGCATGCAGGCTGATTTTCCTTATTGGATCCCGCCAACAAGCCTTGGCTCATGCAAATGTCACGGTTGGCAGGAAAAGGCACTACGTGGGCCCAGGAGCGACCTGGGTATCTCAACTTGGACTGAGGAGACAGAGGGGGGCTTTCAGCACTTTAGAGAGCCCTCAGAAGACCAAGCAGCACCCATAGGAGTCCCAGATCACTGGGAACAAAGGAGTTGCAAAATGCAGTCGTTGCAGCACTACACAAAGGGGTCCTACGCCGCCGGAGAACAACTCAGGGAGCTGAGCATCGCAGGATAGAGTGCTGGGGACCAGGGCTACCCTATGCATGAAGGATTTCTGCACAGAAGCACACAGAAGCCCTAGGAGCTACAGAACACAGGGTGCACAGGAGTACTGTCTGGCTGGCTCAGGGAGGCAAGCCCTTACCTCCACCAAATTTGGACAGCTGGACTTTTGGACAGTCAGGATCACTTTGGTCCACCTCTGTGTTCCAGGGATCATGCTCGTTGACAGGAGAGGAGTCCCAGAGTACCCATTGTCATTGCAGAGAGGTGCCTGCTGGAGCAGGGAAGTGACTCCGTCACGCCACAGGAGATTCCTTTGGTCCTTCTGGTGCAGAATGAAGACTGGCAGTATTCAGAGCATGCACAACCTGGAAACTGTTTCAGTTGCTGGCAGGAGCTTAAGTTACAGAGTTGCAGTAGCCTTCTTGAATACTTTGTTGCAGTTACAGTGTTCCTGAAGCAGTCTGCAGTTGATCCGACGGTCAGAAGCTGAGCAGAGGATGCAGAGGAGTCCTGGTGGAGTCTTGCAAACTGATTCTGGGGGAACACCCAGAGGAGAGACCCTAAATAGCCCTCTCAGGGGGATTGGCTAGCTAACCAGGTATGGACCTATCAAGAGGGGTCTCTGACATCATCTGCTGGCACTGGCCACTTAGATGCTCCCAGAGGGGCCCCACACCTTGGAAACCAAGATGGCTAACGCCAGGGACACTCTGGAGGAGCTCGGGCCACCACCCCTGGGGTGGTGATGGACAGGGGAGTGGTCACTCCTCTTTCCTTTGTCAAGTTTCATGCCAGAGCCGGGGTCTGGGAGTCCCTAAACCAGTGTAGACTGGATTATGCAAGGAGGGCACCGGTTATGCCCTTCAAAGCATTTCCTGAGGCTCTGGGAGGATACCCCTCACATGCCTGTAACATCTATTTCCAAGGGGAGAGGAAATGCATTGTTCTGCCTTCCTGGGATTGAGCTGCTCAATCCCCAGGAGCCCAGAAACCTGCCTGTGAGGTGGCAGCAGTGGAAACCTCAAAGAGCTGGTTTGGCAGTACTGGGGGTCCATGGTGGAGCCCCCAGGGTACATGGAATTGTCCCCCCAATACCAGAATCAGATTAGGGGTACAATTTCTCAATCTTTGACACATCACATGGCCATATTTGGAGTTACCAGTGTGAAGCTACATATATGTATTGACATATATGTAGTGCACGCTTATAATGGTGTCCCCGCACTCACGAAGTCTGGGAATTTGGTCCTGGACAATGTGGGGGCACCTTTGCTAGTGCAAGAGTGCCCTCACACAGAGTAACTTTGCACCTAGCCTTCAGTAACTGAAGGTTAGACATATAGGTGACTTATAAGTCACCTGGTGTAGTGAAAATGGTTGTGAAATAGTGTTTGCACTATTTCAGTCAGGCTGCAGTGGCAGTTCTGAAGGACTATTTGTATGAACTCCTTTTGGGTGGCAAAAGAAATGCTGCAGCCCATAAAGATCTCCTGGAACCCCAATGCCCTGGGTACCTAGGTACCATAGACTAGGGATTTATAAGGGGGTCCAGTGTGTCAATCTGGATTGGAATATAGAGTCACTAGACTATAGTGACAAATTTGGAAACAGAGAGAGCATGAGCGCTGGAATTCTGGTTAGCAGGACTCCAGTGACACAGTCAAGCATACTGACAACAAAGTAAAACACACTGACACATAGGCCACAGACTATGAGAACGTGGAATCCTGACTAGCAGGATCCCAGTGAGACAGTAAAAACACTCAGACAAACACTGCCAAACAGACCACAAAATGGGGGTAACCATGCTAGAAAGAGGCTACTTTCTCACAACGGCACTCCAGATGGCAATCAAACTCGAAATTTTATTTGGCTTGGCTAACGCATTGCAACCTACACAGTCTTCCTCATAGCCTGTGCCATAACATAATGCCCTATTTCCCATAGAAAATATATTCCACCATGAGGTGAACAAAGAGGAAAGGCTTTCCCATTCCAGCCATGGATAAAAAACATTGCAATATTAGTTTTTGTCATTAAAAAGCAAAGAAATAAGGATATAACAATCATCCAATTCATAAAGTTTTCCATCAAGAAATTTCTCAATCTAAAAATGAACGACTTATAATAAATGAATGAAAAAAGCTTAGAGATTATGATTTCGCTTATTTGGTGAAAATCTGGGCTCACAATTAATTTGTGAATTTTCGTGAATGCGCGTGCGAAAAGAAGCGCTGTAATTGGCTGACCACAACCTGACTAGAAAGTTGCAGCTACGACTTCATTTCACGGGATAAAGTCCCCAAGGGTGAAAATCCTAATTGAAATTGCCATAAGGGGTCCGGGTGGAGGTACCCTGACCTAGGGAGTGTGATATAGGTGTTTTTTAGGAGCATATAATGGGTTTTAAATAATTTTGTATCTCCATGAGTGATATTCACAAAAATTCATAACTTTTCGTGAATTTTCATGAATTATTCACAAAATAATTGCGAATATGAATACATTTGAAAGAGAACCCACAGACTCATTCATACACTAATTCATTCACCTATACATGCAGTCAGAAACTAACGGGCCCGCTCACACACCAACTCAGATACTGATGTACCCAATCACAGAACCACTCAGACCCTGACGCACCCACTCACAGACCCACTCAAACACTGATGCACATACTTACAGACCCAGTGAGACACTGATGCACCCACACACAGACCCTCTGAGACACTCATACACCCACTCAGAGCCTCATGTGCCTACTTACAGACCCACACAGTCCCTCTTGCACCCACTCAGAGTCCTATTGAGACCCTCATGCACCTACTCACAAATCCACTTAGACCCTCATGCACCCACTCACACACCCCCACAGACACTGACACAAACACTCACAGACCCACTCAGCCACTGATACACCCAGTCACAGACCCACTCGGACACTGATGCATCCACTCACAGACTCACACAGTTCCTCATGCACTCACTCACAGATCCATTGAGACCCTCATACACCTACTCACAAATACACTCAGACTCTAACACATATTAGGTTGAAATGTGATCCTAACTATAACATCCCTGTAACCTTTGGGTTTTTAATTGGATATAAATATATATAAAACTTTGGGGCCGTTTAACAAATCTTCACAAATTATTTTAAATTCATTTGACACTCAATTCAGCTGCTGTCTTAAAAGTTTTAGAGTGATCTGTCAAGCAGGGGAGGATCCCAAAATGATTTTCCCCCATGCAATTTCCTATGGGGATTTTGAACTCAACTACAGCCCAAACCACTGGATGGAATTAAACCAAATTTGGCAAAAGGGTAGCTCTTGTTCCAGAAAGAGCCTGTTTTGTTATTTGGTGTAAATCTTTCAGTAGTTTTTGAGATAATAAAGGAAAAAGAAACATAGATATCTTGGAATGTGGACACTACACTGATCCATCTGCGGCTGATCCATGGATCCACCCATCAAAGCAAGGTCCTGATTGGCTGGCTGCAATCTGACAGAAAAGTTACAGCAACCATTTAAGGCAGTGGTTCCCAGCCTGTGGTCTGGGGACCCCTGGGGGTCCGCAAAGCCTACTCAGGGGGTCTGCGACTGCTTGGAAAATTAAATTATATTAACAAATTAGGTCTCCAGCTTTCAGTAATTACTCAGCGGGTGGGTCCTTGTTTCAGTGGGGGTCCCTAGGTTCCAGTATTGATAAAGTGGGGGTCCACAGAAGTCAAAAGGTTGGGAACCACTGATTTAAGGTATCGGGAAATGGTCCCTGGGGCTGAATTATGGGCTGTAACTTATGTGAAGCGATCAGGGTAGAGGTTCCCTGACCCCATGTTTGTGTTACATAGGTGCCAAAAATAGGTGTGATGGGATAAAATATATATACTAACCCACACCCCTCACAGACCCACAGAGACACTCACACACCCACTCACGGACCCACACATATACTCTCACACCCACTCACAGACCCACTGGGGCACTCTCAGAGACACTCACAGGCACACTCAGACACTCTCACAGCCATTCACAGGCACACACAGAAACTCCCGCTTACAGAACCACAGATACACTGTCACACTGATTCACAGACCCACACAGTCACTCTCACAGCCACTCACAGATCCACACAGACACTTTCACATCCAATCACATTTCCACACAGACACTGACACACCCATTCACAGACCCACTTAGACGCTCTCACAACCACTCACAGACCCACTCAGATACACACACACCCATGCACAGACCCACACAGCCACTCTCACACCCACTCACAGACACACTGTCACACTGAGTCACAGACCCACACAGTCACTCTCACACCCACACACACTGTCACACTCACTCACATTCCCACACAGACACTGACACATCCATTCACAGACCCACTCAGACACTGTCACGCCCACTCACATACTCACTCATATACACACATACACACTCACAGACCCACACAGACACTCTCATACCCACTCGCAGACCCACACAGGCACTGGCACACCCACTCACAGACTTACTGAGTCACTCTCACACCCACTCACAGATCCACTCAGATACACACAACCCACTCACAGACCCACACATACACTCTGACACCCACTCACAGACCCACTGCGGCACTCTCACAGCCACTCACAGACACTCTCACAGCCATTCCCACTCACAGAACCACAGACACACTGTCACACTGACTCATAGACCCACACAGTCACTCTCACAGCCACTCACAGACCCACACAGACACTTTCACCCAATCACATTTCCACACAGACACTGACACACCCATTCACAGACCCACTTAGACACTCTCAGTACCACTCACAGACCCACTCAGATACACACACCCATGCACAGACCCACGCAGATACTCTCACACCCACTCACAGACCCACTGTCACACTGACTGACAGACCCACAGAGTCACTCTCACACCCACACACACTGTCATACCCACTCACATTCCCACACAGACACTGACACACCCGTTCACCGACCCACTCAGACACTCTCATGCACACTGACATACTCACTCATATACACACACACCCACTCACAGATCCTCACAGACACACCCACTCACAGACTTACTGAGACACTCTCACCCCCCCTCACAGATCCACTCAGAAACACACAACCCACTCACAGACCCACAGAAACACTCACACATCCACCCACAAACCCACATAAACCACCTCACACCAACTCACAGACACTCACATCCATTAACAGACCCAAACAAACACTCTCACACCCACTTACAGACCCACTCAACACTCTCACACCCACTGTGAGGCCTATCCAGACACTCAAACACCCACTCACATACCCACACAGACACTGACACACCCATTCACAGACCCGCTCACACACCTACACAAACACTGACACACCCACTCAGAGACCCACTCAGAAACTGACACCCACTCAGACACTCATCCACCACTCACAGATCTACACAGACACTGTCAGCCCCACTTGCAGACCCATACAGACACTCTCACACCTACTCACAGACCAACTCCGAGATTCTTATACCCACTAACAGGTTCATTGACATACTCCCACAACCACTGACACTCAGTAACAGACTGACGCATACAGTTACACAACCACTCACAGAGGCTGTCACACCCAGTCACACACCCAAGCAGGCACTTACAGAGCCACTGACAAAGTCACAGACCAACTGACATTGGATGACTGCTTTTGGTTTGCGAAACCGGGGTGGATCAGTGGATCCGGATGATTAAAGAAAAATAGAATTGAAAGAAAAAGAAATGATTTAATGGTAAAAGGGTTGGCTCTGAAAAGAGACCTTTGTGTTTATTATATGTAGATGATACCTATGTATTCAACGGGATGCAATATTTCAATTTCTGGAGGAACACCATATTGCCTTCCTCTTTGAAATGTGCTCCATACATTTCTATATATATCATCCATATCACAGTGTAACTTATTGTAGTATATATAGCCCATGTTGCAGTCTCTGAGGAATGCAGAAACTGTTTTATTCACATGTTTCCTGGATTTGTCTTCCTGTGGACAGAAATCATTTGACCAGTTCCACTTCTGCATTTGGCAAATGTTAGAAAACACCAAGGCAGTGTGTGGTAAACGTGCCATTAATTTTCCAAAGTATCCTTCATAGGAATTTCCAGTCCTACCCGAGTAACTGAGACTAGGTCTTTGTCACCACAGTGCACAATCATGAGGGCTTGGTGTTGACAATCCATAATGCTTTTAACCAAAGGGAGTGATTGATGCCACTTTAACCCTCTCTGATCAATCCAAGTAATATTCACATTAGGTAAACCCAGGTCTCTGGCAATGCCACTCTTTCTAGCACTCTTTCTTGCCCAAAACACAAAGCTATGACCCACAATACACACAGTATTTTGGAAGGAAGCAGAATTAGCACACAAGGGAAGACTAGAGCTGATTGCGAAATATTTGAAATGAAAGGCAGTTAAAATGGACGATAGAATTTCCAATTTAAAAGATCATTTTTGATTGGATGGTATAAATATGCTGGTGGCTAAAACTAGGTAGTAATATTTAAATGAAAGTATGTAGATGTGTGATTGGCTTTGGAGAGCTAAGAAAAAAGTAATGGTGTTTGGTATATGTTTATATTTCCAAACACTCAACCACACCTGCTGCAGCTGCTTTAGAAGTTAGTATGCTGCTCTCTGAAAGTGTTCTGAAGTTTTGACCTACTGCTACCAGAGAATGTTTCAAACTTGGTCATTTTGGTAATAAAGACACATGAGCATGGGGGGCGGAGGGAAAGGATAAGACTAGACTGTTACAATGACATGAGAGTGGTATTAAAAGAAAGGCTGACTAAGGAGGATTAGGTTTCCCAACTTGTGCTCCATAGATGCCATGATATTAATGATGGTCCCCAGCTTAGTGGCTACCTCACTGGTGTCATATGATGAGGCTGGTTGTTCTTGCCTCTGCCTAATGACACCAGCAATGTCAGCTAGGGGCTCATCAATCGAATGGAGCTGAGTGGAGGTTCTGTGATAGCCATAGTCAGACACCTATTAGGGCTCAGACACCTACAAACTCCTTCTAAGGTATTCACTATGGCCTGCATCCCCTCCTGTACCTCATCAACCATCAACTGCTGGACTCCTACCACTCGCCGTTGCAAGACAAATTGAGGCGTCCTCAGAGTCTCCAGCTGGGCTTTTAATGGCAGATGGGGCATGTCCTGTTGGTGGTGGTACCTTTGGTGACTCTGCAATGCTGTCATCCCTTGTCAATTCAGGAGAAGGAGATTCTATGGAGTTTAGGAGCTGCTGAAAGGTGTCATCATTGATTGGGGCAGACTGTCATCACCAACAGATTGGTAATGCAGGATAGGCTGTGGGACAGGAGGTGTTGTTTGTTCCTATGCAGTGAAATTGTAATATGTTAATGATGATCTATGATAGATGTTGACAATAGCAATTTTGGTGACAAGCAGACTTTATAATCATTCACTTAATGTTACATATAGATGTGTTGAACATGCGTTTCTTACAGTAAGTGAAGGTGAATTACTCTATGTTTGCCTTGCACATGCCAATATCTTTACATTTTTCACACAACCACTGTGTGACAAGGAATGCATTTTTGTGTCATAGCACACATTGCAAGGCAGTTACGGCGCTTGCTGGTCTGCCCTGGCTGAAAGGGTGAGTGCTGTAAGGGTCCCATTTACAATGTTGCCTGGCTTATTTTCATTTCATGGTTGTATTGATATAAGGGTCACTTATGGACACAACTACTGAAAACATTGCATCATGTTACCAGGGTGCCTGCATTCTCTCTAGTCATGTAGTCATTACTTAGTCCACAGCCCCTGCCAAAAGTGATGTTAGTTTGGCCATATCTTAGTTTTTGTCCATCTTGCTGCCTTTCACACTGTACACAATGGTAACGTGCCTTGCAGTGCTGTATTGCATGCAATTTGTGCATTTGTGTGAAAAATGACTCATATTTATCACACATTGACACAACTCTACAGAGCAAGCAACCTTGCTACACTGCAGGAATGGGTAAGAACTTGCGTTTACCATGTTTTAATTTTTGGGGTATACTGTGGTTTCCTAGCACACACAGTCATCTCTAGAACCCAGGACAGTAGGCAATGTGAACCATCTCTGAAGGGAATAATCACTGTCACACTTGGAAATATGCAACCAGTGAAGCTCACCCCATTTTGTCATTAACCAAGTTGGTCCTCTGCTGTCAGAGTCACCAGATCCCCGGGGTCTGTGCACGTTCCCACACGCCCACCACAAGAAAGCTCCAATACTGTGATTAGAATGTCACAGAGTCTAAGAGAGTCCAAGTGGGGAAAGGGGATTAGGAAGTGAACAGCTGGGAAGGAGACCTGTAGGAAGCAAAAAGGCTAAAACACACAGGGGATCATTATGACCATGGCGGAAGGCGGAGAAGCGGCGGTAAGACCGCCAACAGGCTGGCGGTCTTTTTTCTGCATTATGACCATGGCGGTTACCGCCATGGTCATCAGCCGCTTCTCCGTTCCGCCCGCCAGGGCGGAGACGACCGCCGGGCTGGAGACCTCGGTCTCCAGCCCGGCGGCCGTCACAATTCCGCCGCCGGTATTTTGACCCGGCTTACCGCCGTGGATTTCCTGCGGTAGGAACCGCCATGAAATCCATGGCGGTAAGCACTATCAGTGGCAGGGAATTCCTTTCCTGGCACTGATAGGGGTCTCAGCCACCCCCCACCCCCACCCCAACTCCCTCCCCTACACGCCCCACCACACCTGCCACCCCCCAAAGGTGGCAGGGCCCCCCTCCCCACCCCGACCCCCAACATCACATAACTCACACACACAAAACACGCACGCAGGCACCACCAACACACACATGCACACACACTGACATACATGCCTACATCCACACACTCAGTCAGACACGCACCCCCATATACAAACATACACGCACACATCCATACAGACATACATACAGACATACACGCACTAATTCCCACAACACGCGACACCCCCGCAAGCATACACGCACTCACACAACCCCTCTACATACACAGATGCACACCCCCATGCACCCACACAACACCCAACACCCCCCACCCCCTTCCCCTAAAGGACGATCGACTTTCCTGTTCCGTCGATCCTCCGGGAGGGGACGGGAGCCAAGGGGGCAGCTCCGCCGACACCACACCGCCTACAGAACACCGCTGCGCCGAATCACAGGACGTGATTCACTGAGCGGTGTTCTGTTGGCCTGGTGGCGGAGGTGGAGCAACCTCCACTTCCCTGCCGCCCACCAGTATGGCTGTTGGCGGCTCTCCATCCTAAAAATGACGGAGAGCAGCCAACAGTCATAATACGCCGCGAGGCAAACCGCCACTACTGGCGGTCTTCTGCACGGCGGTCCCTCTGCGGTTTTGTAAAAAGACCGCCGAGGTTGTAATGACCACCACAGTATCAAGATTATATCATATTAATCATTACTAGACTATGATTCTAAGCATTGTCATCCTGGAAACATGGATAACGTAAGCATGGACTAAAATAACTGGGCCTCCAGATGTCTGGACACCTGTGAAGGAATCAAGAAAGATTAATACAACTTTCCAATGAACCTCTCAATGAAATGTTACACATGGATTAGAAAACATCAGAACCTTCTAGAAGTACGCTTTCAAATTCAAGCATAGTCTTTTGCATGAGGACCAGGAAATAATCTGAATGATTTCTATAACACCGTATGGGTTATACGTAAGGGAATTTATTATGCACATACAATATAACATCTAGAATTCTAATACTCTAGTCTTCTTAAAATGCAGGAACATGAATTGCGCACATTGCACATTTCCACAAGGGTTTGTAAATGCCATGAAATGATTGTGCACAATGTATAACATGAGTTAGACACAAGAAATTAATTGCATGTCTTGCCGATTCGAAGGCCACCAAGTAAATGACATGAAGTGGTAGCGCACAATGAACATCGTGATTTAAACACAAGAAATGAATCGCGTCTCTTGCTGATTCGAATACCACCATGTGACTTCCATGAAATGGTAGCGCACAATGAGTAACATGTGGTTATCAGAAGAAATTAATCGCGCGTCCTGCCGATTCAAATGCTACCTTGCTAATGCCATGAAACGGTAGCGCACACTGAATATTCATGAATTAAACACAAGAAATGAATCGCGCCTCTTGCCGATTCGAATACCACCAGGTGAGTGCCACGAAATGTTAGCGCACAATGAGTAACATGTGGTTATCAGAAGAAATGAATCGCGCGTCCTGCCGATTCAAATGCTACCTTGCTAATGCCATGAAACGGTAGTGCACACTGAATATTCATGAATTAAACACAAGAAATGAATTGTACGTCTTGCCGATTCAAAGGCCACCATGTGAATGCCAAGAAATGGTAGCACACACTGAATATCATGAATTAAGCACAAGAAATGAATTGCGCGTCTTGCCGATTCGAATGTCACCATGCGAATGCCAAGAAATGGTAGCGCACACTGAAAATCATGAATTAAGCACAAGAAATGAATCGCACGTTTTGCCGATTCGGAGGCCACCATGTGAATGCCATGAAATGGTAGCGTACAATGAATAACATGAATTAAGCACAAGAAATGAATCACCCGTCTTGCCGATTCGGATGCCACCATGTGAATGCCATGAAATGGTAGCATACAATGAATATCAAGAGTTGTACACGAGTAAAGAATCGTGTGTCTTGCCAATTCGAGTGTCAGCATGTAAATGCCATAAAACATCAAGCGCACATTCACACGCACAAGAGCAAACATTTTTATCATGCAAATTAGGCCCAAGAACTCGAAAGCCTTCAAGAATGGGATCGGGGCCCAGCCCGACCTCCATCTTACTGCCATGATCAAGAATCACTGAAAAAGTGAAAGGGCAAGGCCTGGAAGGTCAAAGTAGGCCTCCGGAACAGGAGCTCAGGAAGTTGCTGCTGCTCTGCACCGGGACCTCTGAATAGTGAGCACGTGGAGCTGGGCTGGCTCCCTTATATAGAGTCTTGGCCCAGCCCACAAACCACACAAAGGCATGCTGCAGGGAAAGATTTTAGATGGCCCTGGAAAGGGACCTCACCCTGACACACTCTGAAAGCCTGCAGTAGTACATTGCAAATTAACAGTATTTATAAGCACCTTGAACATAAGTCTTCAGGATTAAACTCTGCAATGCAAAAGGTTAAACAACAGCATAGCAGCACAATGCATAAATTACGTTATCTTGAAATTGCTGGGTTTTTGCATTCTAGTCGCCCGTAGAGCGCACACTGCCCTGATGTTGACATCTGCAGAGTACAACAAATCTGTTCACTCAGGTCCACTCACATGTACCTGTACATGTCAATCTTCATTCAGGCTCAGGGCCAGGACTTACACTCACACACTGATGATACCCAGATCATACATTGACTCTCAGGAGACACCTGCACCAATCAACATTTTTACAATATGCAATTTACCAACATGCCTATCTGTGTGTGAGAGCTATGCCTCATAGTGAACTTCACAACAGAATAGTGATGACTTTATGTAACATGTATCACAACTAGATACCTCATCCTCCAAACATCCCCAAAACATGCCCATCATCCTGGACACCTGGCTCATCCTGTTACTTCACAATTTCTTGTTTCACATCCTCCTGCTTTGACATATGTAGCATAGTCTGCCTTTTTTTCTTCCTACTCACTCCTGACATCTGCCACACCTTCTGCCAGGCCCATATCACATGTCAAGTGTAGTGCACTGATGCCCCCTTTGTAAGGAATCTCACCTGAGACTTTCTGCAGGAGTGAGACAAGACCACAAGGATGAATTTCCAACTCCCCAATCCTGCCCATGAGGCCCAACATGGTACAAGCAATCCCTGGCAGAAGGTGAAGAGAGGGTGGAAAAGAAAGCAGGAGACTTCTAGGGCCATATTTATACTTTTTGACGCAAAACTGCGCTATCGCAGTTTTGCGCCAAAAAGATTAGCGCCGGCTAACGCCATTCTGAAGCGCCATGCGGGCGCCGTATTTATTGAATGGCGTTAGCCGGCGCTAGCAGACCGGCGCTGCCTGGTGTGCGTGGAAAAAAACCACGTACACCAGGCAGCGACGGCGTTGGGGAAAATGGCGTTAGGGCGTCTTAAAATGGGGCAAGTCAGGTTGAGGCAAAAAAATCGCCTCCACCCAATTTGCGCCATTTTTAACGACGACCAGACGCCATTTACATGACTCCTGTCTTAGTAAAGACAGGAGTCATGCCCCCTTGCCCAATGGCCATGCCCAGGGGACTTATGTCCCCTGGGCATGGTCATTGGGCATTGTGGCATGTAGGGGGGCACAAATCAGGCCCCCCTATGCCAAAACAAAATATAAAAATAAAAAAATTATACTTACCTGAACTTACCTGAATGTCCCTGGGATGGGTCCCTCCATCCTTGGGTGTCCTTCTGGGGTGGGCAAGGGTGGCAGGGGGGGTCCCTGGGGGCATGGGAGGGCAGCTGTGGGCTCATTTTGAGCCCACAGGGCCCTTAACGCCTGCCCTGACCCAGGCGTTAAAAAGAGGCGCAAATGCGGGGTTTTTTGCCCCGCCCACTCCCGGGCGTGATTTTTGCCCGGGAGTATAAATACGACGCATTTGCGTTGCAGTCATTTTTTTAGACGGGAACGCCTACCTTGCATCTCATTAACGCAAAGAAGGCGTTCACGCAAAAAAATGATGCTCATTCCTCATACTTTGGCGCTAGACGCGTATAAATATGCCCCCAAGTCTGTTCTGGAGGAAATGGATACTTCTCAGGGGAAATTATCTGATTGTTTCTTCCTAAAGCTGAGAACAGGTAAAGTATTTACTATATGACCCCTTGCATTCTTGCTTTTTGTTGAGTGTTCGATTTTCCACCATATACACATATATGAATATATTTTATAGTTCCCCCACTCCCATCTAGTGGTAGATGATGAGTGTATAATCACGAATATCTAGAATCATTTAAAATCAGGGAAAGAATCTATCAACAATATTAACCATATTATTAGCAACAGTGAAGAATCAATGTTAGAGGTCTAGGCTTTTCCTGTAGCATACCTTTTATGTATCTTTCAGATGCCGGACCTTTGTATTCTTCTAATAGGTTGTGGAGAGACAAAACATATAAAACTAACAACCAAATCAAAAACAAGCAGAGTGCCCACAATAACTTGAAAGCATTATATCATGACCCCATTCCGTAATGATGTCAGTACACTGTAGTATCTTAAGATTTCCTAACATACTCCTCAGTCTATAACAGTCGTATTTTGCATTAACATTATAGGCCCGTATTTATACTTTTTTTAGTGCCGCATTTGCGCCGCTTTTTGACGCAAAACGGCGCAAACCTACAAAATACAGGCCCGTATTTATACTTTTTTTGCGCCGCATTTGCGTCGTTTTTTGACGCAAAAACGGCGCAAACTTGCAAAATACCATTGTATTTTGTAGGTTTGCGCCGTTTTGCGTCAAAAAGCGGCGCAAATGCGGCGCTAAAAAAAGTATAAATACGGGCCACAATGACATTTTGCAAGTTTGCGCCGTTTTTGCGTCAAAAAACGACGCAAATGCGGCGCAAAAAAAGTATAAATACGGGCCTAAGTAACTTTTATATCTTTTCTTTTCTACGCAGGTGTTTTGTATAACCAGTCCCAGTGGGAGAAAAAACCCAGTGCCCACAAGAGATTTACATCCAGGCAAAGTTAGATAAGTATAAATCAGAATTTGCAATTAACCTAGGTCACTGCACAAAAGTGCGTTACCCTGCAGTGAAAGTTATAAAGCTTTTCCTTCTCTTTGTTGTCCTTGTGGGTGCTGCTGGAAATCGCACTGTCAGACACCAGGAAAACTGCAACCCTGAAATCCCAACAAGCACAACACAGAATGCACCGATGAGCATGGAGAAGTTCTAAGGATGACACCGACGAAGACTCCGATGCTTTTGGAAGCCAGAAGACCAAAGAATACACATGTGCAAAGGGGTAGTGCCTGGGAAACACTAGAACGGCAAGCAACCGACCATGAAGATTGACACACAACTTATAGACTGTGTGCACCATCCCTCAGCATAGCCAGGCAAGTTTGAGAGCGGGTATGCCTGACACTCTTCTACCATACCCCTTCACAGGTACTACACAAGTGTGACACTATCAAACTCAGCAGCGCATGACTATTGCTCAGGCTACCTTGTGGCACTAACATAAAAAGTGAACTCCTTAAGATCCAGTGGCTCTTCATTCAGATACATTGCCAGTTTGATGTGCTCAGCCACACCTATGTGGCATTACACTACCAGGGACACACTTAGCTCACACAACATCCATGCTTCCCACAAACATTTATGGCCCTCTGTTGTGCACCATTTGCATTCACCCCACCCCCAATATTCATTTGTACAAAACAGGAGGTAGTGCTGTCTCTATCATAGCAAGCAATACCTGGGAGATCTAACCCAGCACATCAGGACATCTGTGTACAATGTGGTTTCAGGCTAGTGACTATATACATGGCTCGTCACATGATCCTACTTGGAGAACTTCTATATATACAATACCTGGATCCCTTCTCAGGTGTGAGGTTAAGCCTCTGGGAACCCTATTCCATTCCATTACTTTATACTCCAGTTTGGGCTGCGTAGCCCCAAGACACACACATTTGCCTCATGGTTCAAGGGGTTCTGTGTTTCCACAGTAAAGTTGGGCAGTTTTCTAAGGTCCACGCATGATGTGCTGCTCCAGGCCAGGTTTTTTGCTTTGTATTGTGGGACTTGTAGTCCTAGCAACTCATGTTAAACAGTAGATCACAAGTCCAGTGTTGTAGTGGATCATATTCAGTTTTGATGGGGATCAGGAGTTTAGCTTAGCCTTTGGCTTGAAGTCCTGTGCCCCTTTTTCCTAGTGACTTTTCATCTACTTAGCTAGCTCTGTTTTAGCACATCTATTTTATTATTTCTTCCAATCTGTGTGCCATGTTTATAGTTACGAAAATGTTTTAGTTTCACATTATCAGTGCCTCTCTGTAAAGGCAACACTATCAGCGTCAAAGATAAATGAGATACGTAGGTATTCACATTATGTCCTTTTCTATTTTCGTGTGACAGTAACATAATGTACATTTACATGGAATTGTTTATAGAATTGCCACCCCAAGCATGCCTTCTTATCTACTGTTTGGGAACAAAGCTGCGTCAGGGGTCCTACAAGATCTGTATAAATACATCTCACACAGACAAAATAATCGGAGGGATTCCTTCCAGACGCCATTGACGCCATCTGTGCTACACGTCGCTTTGAGGCTGACCCAGTCAGCATGTCTTCATGGAGTCGGATCAAGAGACATCGTTCCAAGGTAACAAGGGTTGGGGGGCTCTTCTCATGGACATGGTACTGGCAGAGAAGGTTTAACACACCTAGCTCTCCTTGGGTTAGAGATTAGGTTCATCATGCTAGGGTATTATGACCTATTTTACATCTGTTTCATATTTCACATCATGTCTTTGTATTTATGACTCTCGTTTTTACCATTCTGTTTCTTGCATTGCTCATTATCCTAATCATTGCAGCCCATGCATCTTACAGTAGATTGCAGTTTTGTTAATAAAACCTATTGAAAACTTTACTGCATCTCCTTCATTGCCTGTGTGTGACTGAGACATGTTTTTCATGTGAGAAAAGGATAATCTCTGTTTAACCACGACCTCCCTGAGATGTCGCACTCTTGAGTCCATGCGTAAAGGCTGCCATAAATCACCTTTTACTTTTTGGGTTTTCAGTGACGTACTACTTGTGAACCGGGAGGGTTGGGCCGACAGTTGCGACTTGTTGTGGGATTGGCCTAGTCATCTACAAACAGAAGTGCTGTCATCCCTAAACCAGCAATAAGACAGTATTCAAAGGACAACCTGGACTGGGACAGCACATCACACATGGTCCTTTGAAACTTGGTAGGGGTGGACTGGGCTGGACAAATTGTCATGGAGCAAGAAACATGATGTATGAGTTTTCATGTTAGACAGTCCTCCCATTTTCCCTTGCACACAGCACAGTTCAATGCAGCAAAGTGTGATGCTGCACTGCATGACATTTTCTAACCATATTGTCAATTGCTGACCCTTACCCTGTATATCTTCCTGGCTGGTCCTCATAACCAGCAGTGCCCTGTCTTTCCAAGCCTGCCACCAACTCTGTTGGGATGACTGATGCCACCTGCCCCTCTACAGCCTCCAACACCTCCTGGTACTCAGGTCCTCCTCTGGTCCGTACGGCTGCCCTTAGGTTCTTGGCCAGTTTCTATTTGGCCCTGAGCTTATAGTCTTGCCACCTCTTCTTCAACTGCTGCACTGTCCTTTTTGTTTGACCTAGACTGCCAATCTTATCCACTATAGACTACCAAATGGCTTCCTTCTTCCCTACTGGCAATTTGGAGGTGACAAAGAGAAAGTGTTCATTTTTTATCATCTCAGCTACTAAAATCTGGTTCTCCTCCTCAGGGAAATTGTTGTTGTTCTTCTTCTTTCTCTGACCTGCTGCCTGGTCATCTTCACTGGGATTTGGATTGTTGCTACCTGACTTGTAGATGGTGCTCCCTCCATTTTGTTTATTTGTTTTGGTCTGCTGTTCAGATTTTTGTAACATGTCTTTTTTGTGCATCCTGAGACACAGCACACTCCTAAGTAAAGCAATGCTTATATGTGACGCTTACAAGTGATTTCGAATGCAAATCATTTTTGCTTCACATAGGTGCCAGTTGCCATTTTAAAAAAATGCTTAAGACATTTTTTTGGTGCACCTTCGAACCTCATGACAGGGGGTGCCATTCCATGAATCTGGCACATTCATGGCGCAAGGAAATGACGCTCCATGTGACAGGTTTTTTTGATGCAACACTGCCACAACACAGCATTGCATCATTTCTCATAAATATGACCGTATGTGTTATGAGCTGGACGAGGCTCAGCGCTGCCAGCAAATAAAACAGTCCACATTCCTAATGACTTGCTACTGCTGGGCATTTATAATGACTTGCATTTTAGAGAAGACGAAATTGCACTTTGATATCAAAATTACTTTTTTAAGTAATTGAATATTCTGCTGGTGTTTCTTTGAATGCAGGCAACGGGTTTTAGCAGGTACACTGCAATGGAGCCTGGAAGGGGCAGAGGTTGGTTGGGAGGAGTTTCACGAAATGTGGCATTGAAAAAGGGAGTGTGAGTAGGATGGTTTTAGCATTGCTTAAATCAAAGACATCTTTAAAAACATCCATTAACAACATCAATAGGTTTGGCTTTGAAGTAATATCACCTGCAGAAACGGGTGCCAATTTGTGCCTGCTTGTGTCTGAATGTGTTAGTACTTCAGAGACAGACAGTACAATGCTTGTTGTTTTTGGCAAATAAAAGACAAAACTATCTGCTTAGTTAAATACAAATGGAATATTCATATCATTTAAAAAATAGACACAAATGATTGCACAGGAAGAGGCACCTTTCTGCATAAAAGCAATCCCCAGAGGCATATTCCTCTATCTATGTGTGTCCTTTTTTTTAAAAGTATCATTATAGAAAGCAAAACGTAGTGAGTAATTACTCTAAAGTATTAGCATAATTATAATTATCTAAATAGATCTCCAAATAGACTGACATAGAGTCTGTCTTTAAAGAAAAGCCAGAAAGATCTGGCTTGCCTCCAAAATAACATGCCTTTTAAAATGTTTTAGGGAGAGAAGCCATACACATTTTATAGCATGACATTAAGTGGAAGTGATGGATTCAAAATGTTTCTTTCATGACAATTCAATCTATTAGCTGGTACAACACCCCTAGTAACTCATTCTTCCTAAGGCATCTTATTGGTTAAAGTTGTGCATAGTTAATTAAGGAAATTAAGTCATACATTTGGAAACAAAGGAATACAATAGCTTGTTCAACTACAGTAGAGCTCATCTAAGAAACCTTTGAAGCAGTATTGTCTTTTATTTTCTGAAATAGGGAAAAAACACATGTGCTTGGAAAGCTCTTACACTTAAAATAAGCATGACCTTTTCTGCAGCATTTCATGAATGATTCCAATACGGCCTGATGTGGCCTACTTATGGTAACTCAGGCTAGCCTAGAATAATCATTATTTTACAGCAAATTCACCTTACACTACTATAGTACTTCCTTTATTATTCTTGGTTTCCTCAATGTTGTGTCCCACAAGGCTTTCAGGTCATTTGAATTCTGGCCTTGATCACATCAAGAGCAATTTCCTCTTTGTTTATCCATCTTGCTGTTTTTCACTTCTTGTTACTGCAGTTACAACAAACGTCTCTAATGCAAAGTATTTCTAAAAGCTTAAATATTAGAACAACAGGACATTATAACCAGGATTGTTATTGCTATTATCAGAACACCTATTTTTATTAATATGCCTTTAACAATCTAGCCAACCCAGGGACCTATCTTTTTCCCAAATCCCAGATTCTCCCATTGTTTGAAACACAGTCACATTGTTAGTTATGTTATCAATATTTATATTAATACTCTCACTATTAATAGGTACATTAGTACAAAAGTGCTAAACCTTCACCAAATTACAGAATCCTCCATCTTTAGCCAAAAGTATATCTAAAACTAGACTATTTTGAATCACAATGGATCTTATTGTCAACAACTCTACATTAATTTTAGTCAAAGTGCTTACTGTGTTAATTATTATACACTGCACTACAGTAGACAATTTCCTAATGTTAGTGTCACTGAAAGCTATTCCTACAGGAGGAATAAAAACACCAAACACAGTTGCCCTTGTTGACCCAGAATTTCTCTCTTCACTCTTCCTTGATGCGTATTACTTTACATTATTACTTTCTACGCTAGGACTATGAAACATTATTGCAGCCTTATGGTGTTTAGATGCCTCAGTATTTGCAAACACAGGTAAACAATTATTTAGAATAAATCAATCCATGCCTGTTTCTTCTAAATAATCTTAGTGCATAATGATTGCATAGTAAGTGAAACTTGAAAGTCTGCTCAGAAGTAACAACACACAAAGAACACCTTCAGACACTGAAGTAGGCAAATGAATACAAGCATAACAATCAGACAAATTAATTATCTTTCTCTAAGTCTTTGAAAAAGCTACATAGGAATTTTCTCCAAGCTCTTCACTATAATTATATTTATGATCTAACCTATGCTTTTTAGTATTAGTGTCATTACAGAACATAGAACAATTATTTAGGATTGAGAGTTATTCAGCATGAGGATATAGCTATATCAACACAGTAATATGGGCAATCAAATTAAAAATTATAAACATTGTTTGGAAAGCTAAAGTATATCCTTTCTTGGAGGCATCTTCTCCGTTTCTTTAAAATAGTTTTGTTTTCAAAATAAAGTTGATCTTCAGAGCGAAAGCAACAAACTATAATAAGTAACCCAAGTAACTGTAAGTATTAAATGTAATCCAAACATAATCCAAGTGATCAAAAGTAGTTTAAAAGTAATCTCAACCTATAAAAGGCTAACGTTCAAAGAACAATCATAGTTTTTCACAGTTAAGATTAACAGTCCCCTTCTTTGTTAAGAAATGTATCCTAATGATTTTGATAATTTCCTAGGCAATTTGTCATTTCATGTTGACTCTTCAAGAAAAATACTTAAATCTTTCATATCAATGTCTCCTTCTTTTGGCATATTTGTTTTACATGAATGCCTATCAAGGAGCTTTGTGTTTTGTGTCTGGCACCCCTACTATTGGTGATCTTTTGGATGAAAATCTACAGTTGACTTCTCAAATTATAATTCACTTATGCTTTGTTCATTCTTTCTCAGCACATGCTTTTATTATTTCAGCTGATTTCTAATCACTCTTCTTCAATCCACTTTGCAATGCCTCACTTTTTTTCTTACATGCTTGGAGAGAGCAGCTTGAATCAAGCTTTCATGTTAAATTTCATTTGCTAGATCTGCTTGAGTTTCATCTCTTTCTTAGTTTGCATAATTTGGAAGTGGTGCCCTTTGATTTGCTCTTTGGATTATCAGAGTTTGATTTTCTTCCTTTACTTGAACTCTTTGTTCTCCCACATCTGGATCCACACAGCGGATTCGAGCTTGACTTTGTGAGTCAACAGTTTGTGTCACTGTTTCTTCATTTGCAGTGCACACTGTGTTTGTGTGTTATGCGTGGATCCAATACAGCAAACCTCCACTCTTAGCAGCTGCTTTTGTCATCAGTGCCACCTGATCCACTCCAGCATGGCTTATGACAATACCTTCATACATCCTTCTTCAGAAGAATCCAGACACTGGGGTCAATATCATAACTAATCTCAGAACTTGCAGAAGGTATAGCAAGCTTCACCCGCTATACCTGCTATCGATAGGGAATACTGTAGCATCCAGGACTTAGCACTAATCTAAGACAAAGTAATCAGTAATATTTTTTAGAACAGCTGATGGAATAGCAATAATTATCATAGTTCTTCCTATGATCACCTCATGGGCACTCAACCCAGTTTTCCTAATTGGATTGCATGTCATTTTAAACAACACCAATGGAAGAACATCTGGCCATTTGAAACAAGGCAAGACACATATTTTTTGCCAGTTTTCCTTTCATAACAACATTCATATGCTTCACAAACTCTGATGCTACTGGAAGATGACTACAATGGATCTTATGTTCAAAGTTAAAAGCAGTTAAAAGTGTAGGAGGCAGGCCTGGTTTGTAGTGGGTACCAAAGATACTTACACCTTATACCAGGTCCTGTTATCCCTTATTAGTGAAATGTAGGCAGTGTCTAGAAGCCAGGCTGTCTAGAGGTAGCTATAGGCAGAGCAACCAAGGCTGAACTAGGAGACATGCAAAGGTCTTGCAATACCACTGTAGTCACACAGTACTTACACACAATAAAAGACAATACTCAGTGTTACCAAAAATAAAGGTACTTTATTTTAGTGACACAAGGCCAAAAATATCTTAGAGGCAATACTTCTTCTGAAGGTAAGTATCACACACAATATATACACTAGAAACCAAAATCAGGTAAGTAAATAGTCATAGAATAGTGCAAACAGTAGAAAATACAAAAGAATGCAATAGGCCTAGGGGAAACACAAACCATATACTAAGAAAGCAAAAGTCTGCAGAAGAGCACCAAAGCAGATGTCTGCGGGTTCCTGCATGGGGCAGGAGATGTCCCACGTCGAGATGTTGGATGCAGGCAGTTTGCGGAGCTGGATTCGTCCAACAAGCCTTGGTTCAAACAAGGTTGCATTTTGCTTGAAAATGGCGCTGCCTGGACCCAGGAGGGACCTGGGGGACTCAACTCGGACTGAGGAGGCAGAGGGGCTCCCAACACTGGAGGGAGCCCACAGATGACCAGGCAGGACCCATGGGAGTCCCAGGACATGGGGACAAAGCAGGTGCAAATTGCAGTTGGTGCAGCACAACAAAAGAAAGTCCCACACTGCCGTAGAACAACTCAGCAAGTTGTGCATTGCATGATGGAGTGCTGGGAACCTGGGCTACCCTGTGCATGAAGGATTCTTGGAAAAATAGAACAGAGGCCCCAGGAGCTAGAGATGACGTGGAGCACATGGGTACTTTTGCAAACGGGCAAGGCACGCTCTTACCTCCGCCAAATTTGGACAGCTGGACCTTAGGACAGCCTGGGTCAAAGGGGTCTACCACCTGTGTTCCAGGGAGTATGCTCGTCACCAGTAGAGGAGTCCCAGAGAACCAGTCGTCGTCTTGGAAGGTGCCTGCTGGAGCAGGGAAGTGACTCCGTCACTCCACAGGAGATTCCTTCGGTTCTTCTGGTGCAGGGTGAAGGCAGGGATTCCTCATAGCGTGCACACCTTGGAAACTGTTGCAGTTGCCGGCTGGAGCTGAAGTTGCAGGGTCACAGTAGCCTTTTTGGATACTTTGTTACAGTTACAGCAGTTCCTGGAGCAGTCTGTGGTTGATCTGATGGTCAGAACTGAAGCAGAGGTTGCAGAGGATTCCTGGAGGAAACTTGCAAGTTGAATCTGAAGAGGAACCCACAGGAGAGACCCTTAATAGCCCTGAGAGGGAGATTGGCTACCTTATCAGGTATGGACCTATCAGTAGGGGTCTCTGACATCACCTGCTGGCATTGGCCACTCAGAGCCCTCCAGAGTGCCCCCACACCTTGCAAAGCAAGACGGCTGAAATTTGGGACACACTGGAGGAGCTCTGGGCACCACCCCTAGGGTGGTGATGGACAGGGGAGTGGTCACTCCCCTTTTCTTTATCCAGTTTCATGCCAGAGCAGGGACTGGGGGGTCCATGAACCATTGTAGACAGGATTATGCAAGAAGGGCACCGTTTGTGCCCTTCAAAGTATTTCCAAGGGCTCTGGGAGGTACCCCTCCCAAGCCTGTAACACCTATTTGCAAAGGGAGATGGTGTAACAGCCTCATCGGAAAGGAAATGCATTGTTCTGCTTTCCTGGGAATTAGCTGCTTAGTCCCCAGGAGGGCAGAACCCTGTCTGTGAGGTGGCAGCATCTGTAGCTGCAGTGCAAGCCTCAGGGAGCTGGTTTGGCAGTACTGGGGGTCCATAGTGGAGCCCCCAGGATGCATGGAATTGGCTCCCCAATACCAGATTTGGAATGGGGGGGACAATCCCATGGTCTTGGACACCTTACATGGCCATATTCAGAGTTACCATTGTGAAGCTACATACAGGTATTGACCTATATGTAGTGCACGTGTATAATGCCGTCCCGCACTCAGAAAGTCCCGGGAAATGGCCATGAACTATGTGGGGGCACCTTTGCTAGTGCAAGGGTGCCCTCACACTTAGTAACTTTGCACCTAACCCTCAGCAAGTGAAGGTGAGACATATAGGTGACTTATAAGTTACTTAAGTGCAGTGAAAATGGCTGTGAAATAGTGTGTGCACTACTTCACGTAGGCTGCAATTGCAGACCTGCGGAAGGGTTTGTCTGAATCTCCTTATGGGTGGCAAAAGAAATGCTGCAGCCCATAAGGGTCTCCTGGAACCCCAATGCCCTGGTTACCTAGGTACCATATAGTAGGGACTTATAAGGAGGGTCCAATGTGCCAACTGAAATTGGTAAATTAAGCCACTAGCCTATAGTGAGAAATTTAAAAGCAGAGAGACCATAAGCACTGAGGTTCTGATTAGCAGAGCCTCAGTGACACAGTCAAACACTGTACACACCACACACATTAGGCCATAAACTATGAGCAGTGGGGTCCTGACCAGCAGTATCCCAGTGAGACAGGCAAAAACATACTGACATACAGATAAAAATGGGGGTAACATGCCAAGAAAGATGGTACTTTCCTACAGAACATACCATTGATATTGGAGACAGTTTGCCTGTCAAAAGTAAGATTTATAGGTAGCCTGATCATGTCAGAGACTGTATTAAATCTGAGGTTCAGAACAAGTTGGACCTAGGTGTTATTGGGCACTCAGACAGCCCCTGGGCTAGCCCACTGGTGCTTGCCCCCAAACCTCATAGTAAAGATGGAAAGAGAGTAATTAGGTTTTCTGCAGATTATAGAGGGGTTAGGCTCAATACAGTAACAAAAACAGATGCTCTCCCTATACCAAGTCCAGATGAGCTCATAGATACACTGGCATCTGCCAATTGTCTAAGCACCTTTGATTTGACTGCAGGGTATTGGCAAATCAAACAATCAGAGGATGCTGAACCAAAAACTGCATTTTCAACCATTGGAGGGCATTATCAATTTACAGTTATGCCCTTTGGTCTGAAATATGCACCTGCCACTTTCCAGAGGCCGATGAACACAGTCCTCCAAGGCCTGGAATCTTTCAGTGCAGCACATCTAGATCATATTGCTGTATTTAACTCCACCTGGGATGACCACCTGGTCCACATGTGGAAAGTTTTGGAGGCCCTGCTAAAGGCAGGCCTCACTATCGAGGCTTCAAAATGCCACATAGGGTAGGGGAAAGTGGTTTATCTGGGCCACCTGGTAGGTGGGGAACAGACTGAACCACTACAGGGGAAGATACAGACTATTTGGATACTTTGTTGCAGTTAGGAAGGGCAGTCCACTTCAACTTTGTTTCAAAACATACTTTAACAATACAGTTGCATTACATGTGAAAGAAGTAGTAAAGTGGGTTTGGTTCATGGGGCAGTGTGAGAAGTTCAGGGGAAAGAGGGATTAGTGTTCTTCCTCCTTCTCAGTGTGTTTTGCCTGTCTCACTGGGATCGTGCTAGCAAGGACCCCGGTGTTCATAGTTTGTGGCCTGTATGTGTGTTGTCAGTGTGCTTAACTGTGTCACTGAAGTTCTGCTAACCAGAACTCCAGTGCTTATGCTCTCTCTATGTACCAAATTAGTCACTATAGTTTAGTGACTCCATATTGCAATTCTGATTGGCACACTGGACCACCCCTTACAGGTCCCTAGTATATGGTACCTGGGTACCCAGGGCATTGGGATTCCAGGAAATCCTTATGGGCTGCAGCCGGGGTGCTGGCTGGCATCCTGAGGGCTCTCTAAAGTGCTGAGAGCCCCCTCTTCCTCCTCACACAGAGTTGAGCCCCCCAGGTCACTCCTGGGTCCATCCAGTGCCATTTTGACACAAAACGCACTTTTGTCATAGCCAAGGCTTGTTGGGGACTTCCAACATGAAGTCACATCTGCAACAATCTGGGGAAATGGTCCTGAACTATGTGGGGGCACCTGCACCTTTACTAGTGCAAGGGTGCCCTCACACTTAGTAACTTTGCACCTAACCTTCAGCAAGTGAAAGTTAAACATATAGGTGACTTATAAGTTACTTAAGTGCAGTGAAAATGGCTGTGAAATAGTGTGTGCACTATTTCTCGTAGGCTGCAATGGCAGTCTTGTGTAAGGGTTTATCTGAGCTCCTTATGTGTAGCAAAAGAAATGCTGCAGCCAATATGGATCTCCTGGAACCCCAATGCCCTAGGTACCTAGGTACCATATACTAGGGACATATAAGGGGGGTCCAGCGTGCCAATTGAAATTGGTAAATTAAGTACCTGGCCTACAGTGACAAATTTAAAAGCAGAGAGAGCATAAGAACTGAGGTTCTGATTAGCAGAGCCTCAGTGATACAGTTAGGCACTACACAGGTATACACATTAAGCCATAAACTATGAGCACAGGGGTTCTGACTAGCAGGATCCCAGTGAGACAGGCACAAGCATACTGACATAACGGTAAAAATGGGGGTAACATGCTAAGGAAGAGGGTACTTTCCTACACCCCCCCCCCCCCCAAACAAGGGACAATAAGGCTAACCTTGCCCAGATGAGTCTTCATTGTCTAAGTGGAAATATCTGGAGAGTTAATCTGCATTGGAGTGGGTACTCCCAGGTCTATGTTCCACTGTATAGTCCATCCCCTGTAGGGAAATGGACCACCTCACCAATTTAGGGTTTTCACCTTTCATTTGTTTAAGCCATAATAGAGGTTTGTGGTCTGTCTGAACAATGAAGTGAGTCCCAAACAAGCAGGGTCTCAGCTTCTTCAGTGCCCAGACCACAGCAAAGTCCTCCCTCTCTATGGCAGACCAATGCTTTTCTCTAGGGGTCAACCTCCTGCTAATAAGAGCAACAGGTTGATCCTGGCCCTCTGAGTTAAGTTGTGATAGCACAGCCCCTACCCCTAATTCAGAAGCATCTGTTTGGACAATTAATTTTTTGGAATAGTTTGGGCTCTTTAAGACAGGTGCAGAGCACATTACATGCTTAAGCTCCTCAAAAGCTTTCTGACAACTAGCTGTCCACAATACCTTTTTAGGCATTTTCTTGCTGGTGAGGTCATTAAGAGGTGCTGCTGTGGAGCCATAGTTCTTAATGAACGTCCTGTAATACCCAGTGAGACCTAAGAAGGCTCTGACCTGGGTCTGATTTGTAGGGAGAGCCCAGTCCATAATGGTCTGAATCTTCCCCTGAAGTGGTGCAATCTGTTCCCCACCTACCAGGTGGCCCACATAAACCACTTTCCCCTGCCCTATCTGGCACTTTGAAGCCTTGATAGTTAGGCATGTCTTTTTCAGGGCTTCCAAAATGTTCCAGAGATGGACCAAGTGATCCTCCCAGGTGGAGCTAAAGATAGCAATACCGTCCAAATATGCTGCACTAAAAGCTTCCAAGCCTTGGAGAACTGTATTCACCAGTCTTTGAAAAGTGGCGTGTGCAATTTTTCAAACAAAAGGGCATCATTGTGAAGTGATAATGTCCTCCTATGGTAGAAAATGCAGTTTTTGCTTTAAAATCTTCTGACATTTTGATCTGCCAATACCTTGCAGTCAAGTCAAAAGTGCTTAGATACTTGGCAGATGCCAGTGTATCTATTAGCTTATCTGCCCTGGGTATAGGATAAGCATCTTTTTTGGTTACTGTACTGAGACCCCCATAGTCCACACAAAACCGCATTTCTCTCTTTCCTTCTTTGTTATGCGGTTTCAGGACAAGCACCACTGGGCTAGTCCAGGGGCTATCAGAATGCGCAATAACTCCAAGGTACAACATTTTCTGAACTTCAGCTTTTATGCAATCTCTGACATGGTCAGGTTGCCTGTAAAGTTTACTTTTGACAGGTAAACTGTCTCCAGTGGCAACTGTATGTTCACACCAAGTAGTTCTACCAGGTATGAGTGAGAATAGTTCAGAAAACTGATCAAGGAGATTTTTGCAGTCTTCCTTCTGGTCAGCGGTAAGGCAGTCTGCCAGAACCACTCCCTCCATTAAACCATCAGTTTCAGTGGTGGAGAAGATATCAGGGCGAGGGCCACTCTCTTCTTCCTGTCCCTCATCTGTGACCATGAGCAGGTCAGCCCTGTCATAGTAAGGCTTTAAGTAATTGACATGAAGCACCCTAAGGGGACTTCTGGCAGTACCCAGGTGTACCAGGTAGGTGACCGCACCTTTTTTCTCTACAATTAGATGGGGTCCACTCCATTTGTCCTGGAGATGTCTTATGGCCACAGGCTCCAATACCCACACCTTCTCCTGGGTGGTACTCTGTCAGGACAGCCTTCTGGTCAAACCATTGCTTTTGGAGCTCTTGGCAGGCCTGAAGGTTTTTGCTGACCTTTTACATGTACTCAGCCATTCTACTTCTCAGGCCAAGTACATAGGGGGTGATTCTAACCCTGGCGGTCAGTGATAAAGCGGCGGCCAACCCGCCAACAGGCTGGCGGTCCAAAAATTGGAATTCTGACCCTGGCGGGAACCGCCAACTCAGCCCGCCACATTAACACTCCGACCGCCACGGCGGGACCGACAAACAGCGCGGCGGTCACCGCCAACAGCCAGGCGGCAGACAATGTACCGCCCACACTATCATGACCCACCAATCCGCCACCTTTTCCGGGGCGGGAGCCCCGCCGATAAAAACACGGCGGAAACAGACTACGAATGTGAAAACACTCACCTCTACGCACTCCACGAGTACGGAGGACAGCATGGAACCCGAATTGAACATCATACCTGCTCTCGTCTACCTGCTCATCTACCACGAGTACGAACTCCGGCGCAGACGTCAACAGTGAGTACAGCACCTACGACACACGGGAGGGGGGAGGACGAAAGGTTACGGGCACACACATATGCAACCCCCCCCCCCCCCAATATGTACACACCAATGCAGAGCAACAAGTCACAGTGACACCAACCAAACCCCCGTAAAAAATGCAATGACATTTCAAAATTGACAATAAATATTTATGTCCAAAATAGCCTCCGATAAGTATTGGTCAACTAGCCAGAATATTTACATTTAAAAAGTCTATATACACAGCAGTGGACAACTGAAGAAATCAGTCCTGCACATTTTACGTAGTAACGATTTGTCCGTGGGCCAAAGTGTAGCAACACAAGGGCAAAGCCCACACACGAGACCTGAGTCCTTTGGAGAGAACACTGCAGGGGCATCTGATGACAAAACTACAGGCACCTCAGGGGGAAGGGAAGGGGGGGCACCTCAGCCACATGAGTCCACGACGCCAGACCCACGAAGGGGCCACCATGCCCACTGCCATATCCTAGGGAGTGCAAAGCCACAGTCTCTCAATGTCTCTACAGTGGTTGGATTGCCCACTTCCATATCCTGGGGAGTGCAAAGCCACAGTCTCTCAATGTCTCTACAGTGGTTGGATTGCCCACTGCCATATCCTGGGGAGTGCTTGACAGGATGGGCCCAGCGGAGCGGTGCTTGAGACGGCGGGGCCCAGCGGAGCGGTGCTTGACAGGAAGGGCCCAGCGGAGCGGTGCTTGAGACGGCGGGGCCCAGCGGAGCCGTGCTTGACAGGAAGGGCCCAGCGGAGCGGTGCTTGACAGGAAGGGCCCAGCGGAGCGGTGCATGAGACGGCGGGGCGCTCTTCAGCGGTGCCTGTCTTCACGGCGGGGCCCTGTTCAGCGGTGCCTGTCTTCACGGCGGGGCCCTGTTCAGCGGTGCCTGTCTTCGCGGCGGGGCCCTCTTCAGCGGTGCCTGTCTTCACGGCGGGGCCCTGTTCAGCGGTGCCTGTCTTCACGGCGGGGCCCTGTTCAGCGGTGCCTGTCTTCACGGCGGGGCCCTGTTCAGCGGTGCCTGTCTTCACGGCGGGGCCCTGTTCAGCGGTGCCTGTCTTCACGGCGGGGCCCTCTTCAGCGGTGCTCTTCCAGGAAGTCTAGGGAGCCAGACCTGGGCTGGACACCCTGCTCACTCGCCCTCCGACTGTGCAGTGGCAGGCCCCTTCGGGGACGGAGTCCTGGGCCCTTTGCTGTCGTCCCTTGCAGGCGGGATGGGGCTTGCAGGGCCCTCCAGCTCCGCGCTCCTGATGGATGACCTCTCCGCCCTGCTGCCCTTTCGCTCCTTAGATGGGGCTCTCGGGCCCTTGCCTCCCCTGGCTGTTGTGGCAGGTGAAGTGGCCGTTGTTGGCTCCTTGGGGGCAGCCGTCTCAGTCCTCTCACGGCGGCCCTTCAGTTTACGTGTCCTCTTGCCTGGGGGTGGGCTGGATGTCCCCTTGCTGCTCAGTGAAGTGTCACTGCCGCCAAACGGTGGACTCCAGAAGCCATGCACCACTTGGACACTCGAAGCTGGGCTGGTGGTGGCTGAGGTGCTCTTGGGACTCTTAACCGATGGAGGGGGTGGGTCAGGGGAGGGAAAGAGGTTAAGATTAGAGAGGTAATATTTCTTAGGACCAAGGTAAAGGGTAGGAGTAGTGGTGATGGAAGTGGAGGAAGAGGATGTGGTTGTAGGAGAGTCAGGTGTGCTGTCTTTGGGTGCAGGTGACTGAGGCGTAGGCTGTCGTGAGGTGGTTGGCTGTTGTTTGGGTGTCTGCCTGCGTTTATGTGTCTTGGAAGAGGGGGTGACAGACACAGTGGGAGAGGACACAGGGGACGTGTAGATGGCAGTGGGGGTGGTGACTGCACGTGTGAGGACTGTAGTGGAGGGTGTGCTGGTGATGGAAGCACTGGCTGATGGTGGTGTGCATGCAGGTGTGAGTGTAGACGTCACAGGGAGGGAGGAGGGAGACGAGGAGGAGGGGGACACAGAGGTGGTAGTGACTGTTGGAATGTCTGCATCTGGGTGTTGCTGGGGTGAATGCTTGTGTGTCCTGTGGTGCTTGTGTCTGGATGATCTGGCCTTGGGTGTTGAGGTGTGTGCAGGCTGGTCTGATGGTGTGGATGGGATAGGCTGAGGGACAGGAGACAGAGAAAGGGTGGAGGCAGTTAGAAGAGGGAGGCTGGAGACAGGGACAATGGCTGCCGTCAGTGCTGAGGCCAGAGCAGTGAACGATCGTTGAAGGGCAGCCTGACCCGAATGAATGCCCTCCAGGTAGGCATTGCTCCGATGCACCTCCCTTTCCACCCCCTGGATGGCATTCAAAAGGGTAGTCTGCCCAACAATGAGCGTCCTCACGAGGTCAATGAGCTCCGCACTGAGGGCAGCAGGGGTAACTGGGGCAGGGGCTGAGGTGCCTGGGGCGAAGGAGACGCCCGCCTTCCTGGGCGAGCGGGCACGGAGCGAAGGCTGAGGGGCTGCTGGGAGGGCGGAGCTGGAGCGCTGGGTGGCGGCTGTACCTGTGGAGGCGGGGGGCCAGGATGTTGCCGCCCCCGCTAGGGAGCTCCCAAACGAGGACGTGTCCGTGTCGCTGGTGTCTTCACCGGTCCCCGTTGTGGTGCTCCCCTCACCCTCCGGATCACTGGTGCCCTCGGTGTCTGTTCCAGTGCCCACCGGGGCATTGTGACTTGCAGCTCCCTCGTGCTCCGACGCCAATTCTCCTCCGCCTGATGATGCTAATGCACAAGAAGACAAAGAATAAGGGTGGGGGGAGAAATAAAACAAAGTTGAGTGTATGCCTTGTCAATACCGTTGGCGGAGAGGACAGACACAGGTGCCTCATGCACTAAGCCGCGAAATTGGGGTACACTACTCAGTACTTCTGACTAGGCCAACAGGTCTAGGGACAACAGACGCGCACATGGGTGATGCAGGACCATGGATAGCTGTACTTGGCACCCTCCAGAGGTGGGGGGCGGGGGCACAGGGCCATGTCTAAGGGAGGGGACTACACTACAGAAAGCGCCCTGGCCTAGTGTCACCCATGGCCCTCCTCCCCCACCCAGACGCCTCAACTGCGCTTAAGGATAGCAGAATGTGCAGGTACTCACCCCCTTGTGTCTGCTGTGATGTCCTCAAGCGCCCATCCAAATCAGGGTAGGCCACCGCCAGGATCCGGGACATCAGGGGGGTCAGGGTACGACTGGCACCCCTCCTAGGTCGGGAGGCCATCCCCAGCAGTGACTCGGCGGTCTTTCGGGTTCCGCGGCGGATGTCCTCCCACCTCTTGCGGCAGTGGGTGCCCCGTCTGGTGTAGACCCCCAGGGCCCGGACTTCCTTGGCGATGGCACGCCAAATGTCGATTTTCTGATGGGCGCTCACCTGTTAGACATGTACAGGGTGGGAAAGAGAAAACGTGAAATTTCGGCATGTTTGGAGTACATGCCCCCCCTCCCCAACCTTGCCATGTGGCCCATTCTCTCATCTGTCGTGCGTTGCACTCCTCATTTTCTCCCCACCCCAACAACTTACATCCACCCCACTCCACACAGGCATAACCCATTCAATGTGCACTCAGTGTACTCACCTGTTGGTCTGGAGGACCGTAGAGTAGCGCATACTGGGGGAGGACCCCATCCACTAGTTTCTCCAACTCTTCAGACGTGAAGGCAGGGGCCCTTTCCCCAGTCGCAGCAGCCATTGTCACTTCCAGACCGAGGTCACAGCAGCACTTGCAGTATAGGTCCTCTCCTGTGGATGATCAGGTATCGAGTGATTAGGCAGATAGAAAATGGCGGTCACGGCCGCGGCGGTGCGTACCGCGGCGGTGCGTACCGCGACCGCCGGCGCACATCGTCATTGGCTCCTGAATCCCATAGGGTTCAATGTTAACCAATGCGGGTTCGTATAGCGGTCTTCGACCACCTACCGCCACGGTGTGCCACGCCAGCGCATTGACCTCACATCCCATTGTCCCACTTCACCGGTCAGGCAGCCGCCATTTCAAGGGCCCACATGGCTTAATTTCAACTGCGTCACACAGGCCTAGGCCTTGCATTGCCACACATCCAAACATAGCCATCCATACCTTTTTGTGTACCGTGCATGCAGTGGTGAACGTACCTGTGACTTGCTTGACTCTGTGCTCCATGTTGTCCTTCCTAGGCACCGTCCGCTGGGACTTGCGAGGAGAAGGATGAATCCTCGCGTGTACCGCCCGCTGGTGGACCTGTCGACAATGGAAGAACGCCACATCATACTACGAGACCGACTTGACCGAGCCACTATACATGAACTGTGTGCCCAGCTGGAGCCAGCCCTGATGTCCCCCATCCGCCAACCCACAGGAATTCTCCCTCTAGTGCAGGTTCTGTCAGTCCTCCATTTTCTGGCAAGTGGCTCATTCCAGACAACAGTGGCCATGTCATCTGGAATGTCTCAGCCTATGTTTTCAAAGATCTTGTCTAGAGTGTTGTCTGCCCTGACGAAACACATGCGGCGCTACATTGTATTCCCTGAGGAGGTCGATTTGGCCACTGTGAAGGGTGATTTTTATGCCCTTGGACATATTCCCAACATAATTGGTGCCATTGATCGGACCCATGTGGCTTTAGTACCCCCAAAAGACGATGAGCAGGTGTACAGAAACAGGAAAAGTTACCATTCGATGAACGTTCAGGTGGTCTGTTTGGCTGACCAGTACATCTCCCATGTGAATGCCATGTTCCCTGGGTCAGTGCATGACGCGTATGTGATGCGAAATAGCAGCATCCCTTATGTGATGGAACAGCTACAGAGACAACGTGTGTGGCTAATTGGTGACTCTGGTTACCCCAACCTGCCTTGGCTATTGACCCCAGTGAGGAATCCCCGGACCAGGGCAGAGGAACGGTACAATGAGGCCCATGGGCGAACTAGGAGGGTCATTGAAAGAACCTTTGGCCTCCTGAAGGCCAGGTTTAGGTGCCTACATATGACAGGGGGATCCCTGATGTACTCACCAAAGAAGGTGTGCCAGATCATCGTGGCCTGCTGCATGCTTCACAATCTGGCATTGCGACGTCAGGTGCCCTTCCTGCAGGAGGATGGTCCAGATGGTGGTGTTGAAGCAGCTGTGGAGCCTGCGGAGAGTGAAGAGGAGGAAGACGAAGAGGACGACCCAGACAACAGGGACAGAGTTATCCATCAGTATTTTCAGTAGCACACAGGTAGGAATCACCCACGCCATTTACCATTTACTGAATGCCCCCTGCATCTTTACTTTGTGTATTTCCCCCCAGTTCTTTTAAACTGAAGTTTACTTTTCCCTTCCCTTTTCAGTGCTGTCTGACCCACTGCGTGACTTCTGCTTGGTTAGCCCATGGACTAATGCTTATTGACATCGGTATGTTGTCCACACATAAATAACAGAACATTATTGATAAGTAATGTGTTATACATTTGTAAATAATACAGGCTGACTCCAGAATGATTTATGTGCAATGAGTGATTTATTTTTAGTGCTATATTTTGGTACATGAGATTAAAACGGTGAAGGGTGAGGGTGGAGTTATGTCCATGGCAGAGTCCAGTTCTCGGTCGCACAGGTGCATTGTTCATATGGCTGTGGAAGGATGGAGCAGGGGCAGTTCAAGGTTGGACAGGGTGACACTGTGGGACAGTGGAATGACATCCGGGGGGATATTAGACTGGCGGGGGTCTTGGCATCCTACTCTGTCTTCCTTTGAGATCTCAGGTTCCTCTTGCGGGGTGGTTGTTCTTCAGTAGGAGGTGGGGTTCTGGTGGACCGTCGTTCTGTGGGGGCCTCCTGACCACTAGCGCCGGCGGAGGTGGTAGGCTGTTCCTGGCTAGTGACAGGGGCCCTTTGCGGTGCCACATGCTCCCGCAATGTGGTTTCTATCCGGTTGAGGGCCTGGACTATGGTCCCCATTGCGGTAGCGATGTCCCGGAGTTCATTGCTGAACCCCATGTATCGTTCCTCCTGCTGTGCCTGGATCTCGGTGAACCTGGCCAGTACCGTCGCCATCGTCTCCTGGGAGTGATGGTATGCTCCCATGATGGTGGTGAGGGCCTCTTGGAGAGACGGTTCCCTGGGCCTGTCCTCCCCCCCTGTCGCACAGCAGCCCTCCCAGTTGCCCTGTTTCCCCGGGCCTCTGTCCCCTGGACGGTGTGCCCACTACCACTGCCCCCAGGTCCCTGTTGTTGTTGGGGTGTTGGGTCAGCCTGGGTGCCCTGTAGTGGCGGACACACCGCTGATTGACGCGTCCGCGGGACAGAGGCATGGGCCCGCTGGGTGGGAGCTGTGCTGGTGTTCCCAGAGGGGTTTGGGTCTGCTGTGGCCTGTGTCTGTGTGTGGGGAACCGACTGTCCAGAGGTCCCCGATGGTCCGGGCTGGTCGTCAGGTTCGAGGTCGACAGAGCTGCTGTCCTCGCTGGGGGCCTGTTCTGGGGGTGGGATGGACATCTCTGGACCCTCCGTGGCGGTGTGTTGCCGTTCGGGCCCTGCAGGGGTGAAGGAGTATGGTTATTGTTTCTGTGTGTGCCATGGCGTGCATTTTGGGTGCCCTTGTCCCCCAGTGCTGGCATTCCCTTGTGGGAGGTGTTGTGAGGGTTTGGGGGGGGTGTATGGGTATGTGCAATGGTCATGCTTTGGTGGTGGCTGTCTATGGTTTGTGTTGGCATTCAGGGGTTGGTGTTGTTTAGGGTGGGTTGTGCTGGTGAGACATTGGCAGGGAGGTTATGTGCTGGGGGGTGATATTGGGGGGGGGGGTTGGCATGCTGGTGGTTGGGGGGGGGTGAAGTAGTTGAGATTCGACTTACCAGAGTCCATTCCTCTGTGTACTCCAGCGGGGCCATCAGGATGCAGGATGTTTACCACCTCTTGCTCCCATGCTGTGAATTGGGGTGGGGTGGGTGGGGGTCCGCCGCCAGTCTTCTGCACAGCGATGTTGTGCCTGGAGATCATCGAGCGCACCTTCCCCCGTAGGTCGTTCCATCGCTTTCTGATATCTTCCCGATTTCTGGGATGCTGTCCCACAGCGTTGATCCTGCCTACGATCCTTTGCCATAGCTCAGCCTTCCTTGCTATAGTGGTGTGCTGCACCTGTGTGCCGAAGAGCTGGGGCTCAACCCTCATGATTTCCTCCACCATGACCCGGAGTTCTTGGTCCGAAAACCGTGGGTGTCTTTGGGGTGCCATGGGGTGGTGTGGATGAGGTGTGGGGTGGTGTTTGTGGTGATGTGCGTGGTGATATGTGGTGAGGTGTGCGTAGATGTGGTGTGGGTGATGAAGTTGGGTTCCTGTGTGTGTTGGGGTTTTCTAATGCTGTGCTCGCTATCTCTATCTCTCTCGCTCTCGCCTTCGCTCCGATTTCCAACTAGTGGGGGTTTGTGGGTGATGTGGGTGTGTGTTTTATAGTTGATTGCATGTGTGGGAGCGTTGTTTGTATGTGTCTCAGGTGTGCGTATTTCAAAATGTCCAATGTGGCAGTGTTTTGTAGATGTGTGTGTATTTTGACCGCGGCGGTGTGTACCGCCAATGGAATACCGCGGTTGAAAGACCGCCGCGTGGATTCGTGGGTCAGAATGGCATGGGCGTGTTTGTGTTGGCGTGACGGTGGAGGTTTGGTCATCTCCAGTTTTCCACGGCCCGCTGATGTGGCAGCCTTCCTTGGATGTCGGATTTTTGGCGGTTTCACAGTTGGTGGTCAGAATGACCGTGGCGGTCTACCGCGGCCGCGGCGGTAGTATGCCGGACTTCTGACCGGCGGTAAGGGCCTTTTACCGCCGAGGTCAGAATGACCCCCATAGTCTACTATGTCTTGCTTTGGAACTTTTACGTGTTCTTCCCAACCCTCTTTAACAAGAGCAAGGGGACACCTAACAGGTTGACCAAATAGGAGTTCAAAGGGGCTGTAGCTCACTCCTTTTTGGGATATCTCCCTGTAGGCGAAAAGGAGGCATGGTAATAGGACATCCCATCTCCTTCTGAGTTTCTCACAGAGTCCCACAATCATACATTTGAGAGTTTTATTAAACCTCTCAACCAGTCCATTAGTTTGTGGATGATAAGGGGCGGTGAACTTGTAGGTAACACCACACTCCTTCCACATTGCTTTTAGGTATGCAAACATGAAGTTACTACCTCTGTCTGACACAACTTCCTTAGGGAAGCCCACTCTTGAAAAGATTCCCAGGAGGGCTTTTGCCACTGCAGGAGCTGTATTGGTCCTTAAGGGGATAGCTTCTGGGTACCTTGTGGCATCGTCCACTACCACAAGGATAAACCTATTGCCAGAAGCTGTTGGAAGGTCAAAGGGGTCAACAATATCAACCCCTACCCTTTCAAAGGGCACCCCAACCACTGGTAGTGGTATTAAGGGGGCCTTTGGGGTGCCACCAGTCTTTCCACTGGCTTAGCAGGTGACACAGGAGCGACAAAACTCCTTTGTGGCTTCTGACATATGGGGCCAGTGAAAATGTGGAACAAGTCTGTCCCATGTTTTACTCTGGCCTAAGTGCCCAGCTGAAGTGATGTCATGAGCCTCAGTTGGGAGGAATGCCCTGAACTGAAGGGGGATGACCAGTCTCCCGGTAGCACCAGGTTTAGGGTCCCTTGCTTCAGTATAAAGGAGGTTATTCTCTCAATTAACTCTGTGTGTGTCAGTGACATCACCATTTGGTGCTTCGCAGCTTGCTGTCTGAGGCCCTCCAATGTGGGACAGGTTTGCTGTGCCACACTCAGCTCTTCCCTGGCAGGCCCCCCTGCACCCAAAACCTCAGCTATATCAGCTTCCAGCGTCCTCTGGTGTAGATTCTGCACAGGGAGAGAATTCCTCTCCCTCAAAAGGGGAATCATCTGTGGAGGGAGGGATAGTGGACAAGGGTTTGCCCTTCCTACCCCTAGTTTTTGGGAGCACATGGTCCATGGTTCCAGGATACAACTTTCCCTGTCCTCTTTGCCTCTTGGCCTGAGCCCTGGTAAGCACAAAGATATGCCCAGGAATGTCCTGCATTGCTGCATGGGCCTCCAACTCCACTTCAGCCCAAGCTGAAGTCTCCAAGTCATTGCCTAACAGACATTCTACAGGTAAATCAGTGGCTATCACAACTTTCTTTGGACCAGTAACCCCCCCAGTTGAGATTCACAACAGCCATGGGGTAGCTTACAGTGTTGCTATGGGCGTCTGTCACTTGGTACTGGTGACCAAGTAGGTGTTACTCAGAGGCAACCAGTTTGTCCATCACCATTGTGACATTGGCACCTGTGTCCCTGTAGGCCTCAACCTGAACACCATTAATCAGGGGTAGCTGCTTGTACTTATCCATGTTAAGGGGACACTTAACTAAAGTGGCTAGGTCAATGCCACCATCAGAGACTAAAACAGCCTCAGTGATCTCCCCAACTAGACCAATCCCAACTACATTACCAATGGTGAGCCCAGCTACACCCTTTGACTGGCTATTAGTAGTATGTTTCCCACCACCACTGCTATTACTAGGGGCACTAGTGGTCGCAGTTGGGGTTGTGGTGGTGGAAGGTTTTGTGTTTTTCTTTGGACAATGACTGTCAGTTGCCCAATGGCCGTTGACTCTACACAAATAACACCAAGGTTTCTTATCTTTGTGAGAAGAGGATTTGGAACCACCAACCCATGAGGATTTTTGTGGGCCTGATGAAGACTCTGATGATTTTTTATCTTTGCCCCACCCTTGTCTTGT
The DNA here is from genome assembly GCF_031143425.1 of Pleurodeles waltl. Lineage (NCBI taxonomy): Eukaryota > Metazoa > Chordata > Amphibia > Caudata > Salamandridae > Pleurodeles > Pleurodeles waltl. The sequence goes on from NC_090451.1 coordinate 584,335,883, forward strand.
GACTTACCATCCTTCTTCTTGCTATCCTTGTCACCACTGTATGAACTCTTCTGTTCACCGTTGTTCTGACCCATTTGTCTTCCTTCTTTCCCAATTCTTGGGGAGAGGTCAGATCTGAGTCCACAAGATACTGATGCAACAAGTCAGACACACAATTGTTCACGGTATGCTCTCTCAGAATAAAGTTATATAGGCTTACTACCATGTAACCAACCCTCTAGGACCTTCACAGAACAGCCTACAAGGTCTGTCCAGTCCTGTGATGACTCCTTTCTGGTCTCTCTGAACCTAAGTCTATTCTGTTCAGTGGTAAGCCCAGACCATCCAAGAGTGCATTTTTCAGAATTTGCTAACTATCTGCATCATCCTCTCTGACAATAAGAAGTCTGTCTCTCCCTTTGCCAGAGAAGGATAACCAAAGGATAGCATCCCTCTGAACTGAGGGACCCTCTGAACTTTACAGGCCCTCCCAAGTACAGCAAACCACTTGTTGATGTCATAACCATCCTTGTAAGGATGGACAACTTTGTGCAGATTCCTAGAATCAAATGAAGGTTCCCTAACATTTGTATTCGTAAAACTGCTGCTGCCACCATGGGCTACGAACCCCAACCCCTGCCTATCTTTCTCCACAGCCAGGTATTCCCTGTCTAAGGCCAACTGTTGCTGCATTAGCCCAGTCTGGCCTCCTCTAACCTCAACTTTCTGAGTTCTCTATCTAGGGACTGGTCCTCAGGGTTAGAATTATGTGAAACCTCTGAAACAGAGGTAACATGAGAGTGTGCATAGGCAGACTTATCTCTAACAGGGACCAATCTAGTGACCTGGCCTCTAGGGGTGAAGGGAGCCCTACTTGTGTGAAAACCCTACCCACTACCAGTTATACTAGGGGGCTTATTGACCAATAGGTCTGTGGAAGGACCCTCCCCAGGATTGCCAACTTGCTCCTCTGAGCCTGCCTGGTTGGAGTCATCCTCTACCTCTTCCCCTGTCTGATCTGGACCAGTGCTGAGTCCCTGGTCGTCTTGGAGGAGAAGATTTAAAAGGAACTCCTTATTGGGGGTCTTCCTAATCCCTAAACTTCTTTCAATACAGAGACCCCTCAAACTTTTAAAGTTGAGATTTTCACATGTTGTTTTCACAACTCTAGGGTGTAGGAAAGTACCATCTTGCCTGGCATGTTACCCCCATTTTTCACTGTAAATATGTTGTTTTAGTTGTATGTGTCACTGGGACCCTGGTAACCCAGGGCCCCAGTGCTCATAAGTGTGCCTGAATGTGTTACCTGTGTAGTGACTAACTGTCTCACTGAGGCTCTGCTAATCAGAACCTCAGTGGTTATGCTCTCTCATTTCTTTCCAAATTGTCACTGACAGGCTAGTGACCATTTTTACCAATTTACATTGGCTTACTGGAACACCCTTATAATTCCCTAGTATATGGTACTGAGGTACCCAGGGTATTGGGGTTCCAGGAGATCCCTATGGGCTGCAGCATTTCTTTTGCCACCCATAGGGAGCTCTGACAATTCTTACACAGGCCTGCCACTGCAGCCTGAGTGAAATAACGTCCACGTTATTTCACAGCCATTTTACACTGCACTTAAGTAACTTATAAGTCACCTATATGTCTAACCTTTACCTGGTAAAGGTTGGGTGCAAAGTTACTTAGTGTGAGGGCACCCTGGCACTAGCCAAGGTGCCCCCACATTGTTCAGAGCCAATTCCCTGAACTTTGTGAGTGCGGGGACACCATTACACGCGTGCACTACATATAGGTCACTACCTATATGTAGCTTCACCATGGTAACTCCGAATATGGCCATGTAACATGTCTATGATCATGGAATTGCCCCCTCTATACCATCCTGGCATGGTTGGCACAATCCCATGATCCCAGTGGTCTGTAGCACAGACCCTGGTACTGCCAAACTGCCCTTCCTGGGGTTTCACTGCAGCTGCTGCTGCTGCCAACCCCTCAGACAGGCAGCTGCCCTCCTGGGGTCCAGCCAGGCCTGGCCCAGGATGGCAGAACAAAGAACTTCCTCTGAGAGAGGGTGTGACACCCTCTCCCTTTGGAAAATGGTGTGAAGGCAGGGGAGGAGTAGCCTCCCCCAGCCTCTGGAAATGCTTTGTTGGGCACAGATGTGCCCAATTCTGCATAAGCCAGTCTACACCGGTTCAGGGACCCCTTAGCCCCTGCTCTGGCGCGAAACTGGACAAAGGAAAGGGGAGTGACCACTCCCCTGACCTGCACCTCCCCTGGGAGGTGTCCAGAGCTCCTCCAGTGTGCTCCAGACCTCTGCCATCTTGGAAACAGAGGTGCTGCTGGCACACTGGACTGCTCTGAGTGGCCAGTGCCACCAGGTGACGTCAGAGACTCCTGCTGATAGGCTCCTTCAGGTGTTAGTAGCCTATCCTCTCTCCTAGGTAGCCAAACCCTCTTTTCTGGCTATTTAGGGTCTCTGTCTCTGGGGAAACTTTAGATAACGAATGCAAGAGCTCATCCGAGTTCCTCTGCATCTCTCTCTTCACCTTCTGATAAGGAAACGACCGCTGACCGCGCTGGAAGCCTGCAAACCTGCAACATAGTAGCAAAGACGACTACTGCAACTCTGTAACGCTGATCCTGCCGCCTTCTCGACTGTTTTCCTGCTTGTGCATGCTGTGGGGGTAGCCTGCCTCCTCTCTGCACCAGAAGCTCCGAAGAAATCTCCCGTGGGTCGACGGAATCTTCCCCCTGCAACCGTAGGCACCAAAAAGCTGCATCACCGGTCCCTTGGGTCTCCTCTCAGCACGACGAGCGAGGTCCCTCGAATCCAGCGACTCTGTCCAAGTGACCCCCACAGTCCAGTGACTCTTCAGCCCAAGTTTGGTGGAGGTAAGTCCTTGCCTCACCTCGCTGGGCTGCATTGCTGGGAACCGCGACTTTGCAGCTACTCCGGCCCCTGTGCACTTCCGGCGGAAATCCTTCGTGCACAGCCAAGCCTGGGTCCACGGCACTCTAACCTGCATTGCACGACTTTCTAAGTTGGTCTCCGGCGACGTGGGACTCCTTTGTGCAACTTCGGCGAGCACCATTTCACACATCCTTGTAGTGCCTGTTTCTGGCACTTCTCCGGGTGCTACCTGCTTCAGTGAGGGCTCTTTGTCTTGCTCGACATCCCCTCTCTCTTCAGGTCCAATTTGCGACCTCCTGGTCCCTCCTGGGCCCCAACAGCGTCCAAAAACGCCAAACGCACAATTTGCGACTAGCAAGGCTTGTTGGCGTCCTTCCGGCGGGAAAACACTTCTGCACGACTCTCCAAGGCGGGAGGGATCCGTCCACCAAAGGGGAAGTCTCTAGCCCTTTTCATTCCTGCAGAAACCTCAGCTTCTTCTGTCCAGTTGAAGCTTCTTTGCACCCGCAGCTGGCATTTCCGGGGCATCTGCCCATCTCCGACTTGCTTGTGACTTTTGGACTTGGTCCCCTTATTCCACAGGTACCCTAGATTGGAAATCCACAGTTGTTGCATTGCTGGTTTGTGTCTTTCCTGCATTATTCCTCTAACACAACTTCTTTGTCCCTAGGGGAACTTTAGTGCACTTTGCACTCACTTTTCAGGGTCTTGGGGAGGGTTATTTTTCTAACTCTCACTATTTTCTAATAGTCCCAGCGACCCTCTACAAGGTCACATAGGTTTGGGGTCCATTCGTGGTTCGCATTCCACTTTTGGAGTATATGGTTTGTGTTGCCCCTATCCCTATGTTTCCCCATTGCATCCTATTGTAACTATACATTGTTTGCACTGTTTTCTAAGACTATACTGCATATTTTTGCTATTGTGTATATATATCTTGTGTATATTTCCTATCCTCTCACTGAGGGTACACTCTAAGATACTTTGGCATATTGTCATAAAAATAAAGTACCTTTATTTTTAGTATAACTGTGTATTGTGTTTTCTTATGATATTGTGCATATGACACTAAGTGGTACTGTAGTAGCTTCACACGTCTCCTAGTTCAGCCTAAGCTGCTCTGCTAAGCTACCATTATCTATCAGCCTAAGCTGCTAGACACCCTATACACTAATAAGGGATAACTGGGCCTGGTGCAAGGTGCAAGTACCCCTTGGTACTCACTACAAGCCAGTCCAGCCTCCTACATAGGGGTAGCATCTACAGAAGACATATTGAAAGAAAACAGTTTGGGAAAGTGAGTAAAAAGTTAGTAGAATAATAGAACTAACTTTTTAGAGAAGAAGAAAACTTTTCAAAACTTTGAAAAACGTTTGCAAAGTTAAAAATAACTTTTAGAAAGTTAGAAATTGTTTCTAGGTATATAGTATGTATGCTCTAAGTATTGGAGCAAGCTTTTCTTGTGAAAAGCATAGGTAAGAAAGTAGTAAAGCAATTGCAAGTACTTATCCTACTGCTGCACCACCAATGTAGGAGGTTGGCCTGGTTTGTAGTGGGTACCTTGGGTACTTTCACATTATACCAGGTCCAGTTATCCCTTATTAGTGAAATTTAGTAGTGCTCTAGCAGCTTAGGCTGATAGAGGTAGCTACAGCAGAGCAGCTTAGGCTGAACTAGGAGATATGCAAAGCTCCTGCAATACCACTTATAGTTACAAAGTAAAGAGAGAGTTCAGTGGATCCCCAATTGGTTTGCAGAGGGAAACGTAAATAGGACTCATGCTCTATTCTGTGGCTGTGTGGGCAAGCAGTTAGGCTTATCAGAGGGTAGTGCTAAGCATATGTGTACTCATAGAAGCAATAAATGAGACACACACTCAAAGAATAAATCAGAGACCAATTTGGAAAAATAACACTTCCATTTATATATACTTAAAACCCAAGAACTCTGTTATAAGATAAGTATGTTTTTAATCATAAATTCTTTTCACTTGCAAAAATGAATACAGTGCAATTTCTGAGTTCTTCAATGTTAACCTATGGAAGGAAAACACATTCAGCAGACAATGACTTAACAAAGACCCAGGGGACCAATCTTGTAGACTTAAGATGAGTACTGCGCAAGAGTCAGGACCACACCAACAGGTAACTCCAGGCAGCACTAAGGCAACTGAGTGCAGAGGTTTTAGTATGGTGTTGGGAACCCAATGTATTTCAATGGGAATTGGTCTCCCTGTATTTAGGCTGGAGGCACTGTCTGGGGAGGTAAGTTGCAAATGTGGAGATTTGAGTCCTTTTTGAAGCCAGGCAGTGCTCCCAGGTTTCTGGAGGTTTGGCTGCAGGACGAAGTGTCTTCTGGTGCACAGTCCGTTGAGGAGTGCAGACAGGCTGGCGGGGTTGGTATCAGTCAGCTACTTCTTTTTCTCCTCTTCTCAGAGTGCGTCTCTTCTTTGTTCTTTTCTTCTTAGGTCTTCAGAATATGAGTTATGTGCTTTATGGGTGCCACCTAAATATTCAATTTAGGGGTATTACATGAAGTGCCAGGCGGCAGCCAATGGGTTGCCTACCTTTAGGGTCACCTCACTCTTTCTATGACCACTTCCATTGGGAAGTGGGCACAACCCTGACCCTAGTGGCCTAATTCCTTCCAAACCAAGATGGTGGAATTTAAAAAATGGTGTTCACTTCAGCTCATCCACCTTAGGGGTGGGACTGGCATGAAGTGGGCACACCTCCTAATCTGACTAAGTTTCCTACCTGTCTTGCTGCCAAAAGTGGGGTCAGGACAGGGTGGTTTGGTCATCTCCACCCTTCGGAAAGATCTGGGTCGCATTTAAAAGGCAACTAGGCCTTTAAAGCTTCCCGCCCAGGAATGTCCATTCTGCCTGGAGGACGTGTCCATACCCCTACCCAGTGCAAGCTTTGGTCTCTGTACCCAGAGAGCTCTGGCTCTCACCTTAGGGGGGTCAGAAAAGTGGCTAAGGTGGCGGAAGTGGCAAAGACCAGGCATTTAACACCTTAGTAGATGGTAGGCTTTCAGGGGGCACCTCTAAGGTGCCTTCAGTGTGTATGAGTTTGTAAATCCAACACTGGCATCAGCGTGGGTTCACCAATAGAAGATGTTTGATACCAAATATCCCTATCTTCAGTGAAGCCATCATGTAGCTCGGGAACTCGTAGTGACCAGTGCCCAGCACATGTATTTAAAATGGCTTCCCTGGCCACTTACTGTGTCTGAGAATTGGCAAAGACATAGCAGGGGCATATCTGCTTATGCAGATATGCCCTCACATGTAATATCATGCACCCTGACTTAGGGCTCTAAGGCCTGCTAGAGAGGTGACTTACGTACTATACATGCAGTGTTAGGGGACATGGCACACAGACTGCTTGCCATGCCATGTTTTCTCTTTTGTTTGCAATACGACACGTAGCCTGCAATGGCAGCATGTCATGTGCTTGGTGAGGAGTCCCTTAGGGTGGCACAAATTGTGCTGCAGCAGTTAGGTACTCACTTTAGTACCCCAGGCCCTAGGTACCAGGGGTACCATATTTCTAGGGACATACAGAGTGTGCCAAAGGTTTTGCAATTTGAGGAAACACTATGCAGCTTTAGAGGAAAGAGATATGGCACTAGGGACCTAATTAGCAGGAACCCAGTGCACTTTCAGTTGAAATTACATCAGACATCAGGCAAAAAGTGGGAGCTAACTGTGCCAAAAATGGTGCTTTCCTACAGTAGCATTAAGGAATTACACATAAACTAAAAATGCCTTAGAAATAAACAGAAGTGCCATATGATCTGCAGAAGTACTCCCTTAATTAAATGTAAAGCAGACTCAGACTCAATAAGTGGGATGGTGCAAGTGCAGTGGCTGGAGATTTCTTTTGGCTCTGCCATTGTACGTAATACAGTGCTCTTGAGACTCAACACTAGAATGAGGACATGTGTGAGTTTACAATCTAGAATATTTCTTTGAGCTACTCAGGCCCTGTTTTTTAAATGGTCTTTGGTGATTAAAACCAGGTGTAATAGACAGCAAGTGGCAGATTTACTAATATTTGACATAGCACAATACAGCAAGACAACTTGCTGTGCTGCATAAAACATGTGTACTAAGATATGGTACATTCCTGGCACCATATGGTGCATTCCTGCTCTCTGTCTGTGCTGGGACACTAGTGGCTGGCAAGCACCAGTGCAGGAACCTTTGCAACTTCCTGCACAAAAACAATTTCTTGAAACTTGTCCCTCTCTCTATGCGTGTTACACAGAGAAAGATGAAAAAATGAGGTGAAATAAACATATTTCCCTTCATTATGCCTCCATTGGAAAGATGTAGCATTTTTACACATCCCCAAGTTTACAATAAGTAAATCTGAGAATGCACCAAAAACCATGACAAACCATGGATGGATGCGTGGGAACACCCACACTCCACTCATGGGGCACCTTCTCAAGGTAGAGTAATGCATGGCAGCAACTTTTGCGCCTTGCATCCCTCCAGATTTACAATACCTCATAGAGTCTGCATGGCATATGAAATCTCACCTAAAGGCTTGTGTTACCCTTTACACCACACTTAAATTGTGCCCCAATAGGTCCTGCACCCTTGGCCCAGACAATTTGCTGTGTTAGAGTGTACTGTTTTTCCCTCCAAAACTGCAATACAGGAACCAGAGGGTACAATCACACTGCAGTCAAGCTGCAGCAACCAACTTTAAACTGTAGGCTAGACTCAAGTTGCTGGTTTGACCCAGTGAAAAGATCCTGACATTCAGGAATGTTTCTAAGTCTGAATGTTGAGAACTTCACTGGGACCGGCACCGAACAGCACACATAGGACCAGTATATGCGTTTCAGTACATTGGAGTGAGCCTTTTCTAGTTTATGGGGTTCCTCCCAGAAATGGCCGAGGCCTAATTTATTGAACCATCTGGATACATGTTTAACCCAGGGAATAGTGGTTGAGTTGGAACACTTTAGCAGGTCGTGGAGTGAGGTCTTATAGACGTCTAATTCAGGGACAGTCCATGGTCTTATCCAGTATAATAATGGTCTTAAGATAATTAGATCGGCTATGCGTCTCAGGCCCAGATCTAAGAACAGTGGTATCAATGGAGTACTAGGAGGACAGGCACACAAAGACCTCGCAAAACTGTTCTCACTAATAGTAAGCCTGTTGCAGTCAGTAAAACCCCAGACCACAGCTCCATATGCGGCAGCACCCTGTGCTATGGCAATGTAGATCTTAATTGCCGGGGAGACAGTTTTTGCTGTCGCACCCCTATAGAAACGCAGGATGGATGCTGCACCGTGCTGCAGGCGACCCACACTTTTATTGACCTGTTCTGCCCAGTTCAGGTTATCAGTAAACCTTACACCCAGATAATCTATGGAAGAAACCTTATCCAGGAGGTTCCCCTCTAAATGGATAGTACATTTCTTCCGCACTCCTGAACGGAACGCCATTAACTTGTTTTTTTCATGGTTCAGCTCTAGGCCGTAATCTCGGCAAAAGGAGTTAAATCTGTTGATAAGAGTTTGGAGGCCCATGGGAGATTTAGAAATAAGAAGGGAGTCGTCAGCGAAAAGAAGGATTGGAATTTCTTGGGCGCATAGGGTGGGGGCATCATTCTGGCATGTCATTAAAACCTGTACAACCTCATTGATAAAAATAGAAAATAAAAATGGTGCCAACACACAACCCTGGCGAACGCCCCTATTTATGGGGATTTTGTCCGTTAGTTCGCCTAGGTTACCCCATCTCACCTGCGCATATGTGTCCTCATGCAACCGCTTCAAAAGTTGGATTAGATTGGCCGGAGTCCCTATTTTTTGTAGCACCTCCCACAGCTTTTCCCTCGGGACTAGATCAAATGCTGATCTCAAATCAACAAAAGCAATGTATAATGGTTGTTTTGCCAGGGCTGTGTATTTCCAGTACAGTATGGCCAGTCTAAAGACCTGATCTACTGTACTGATCCTTGATCGAAATCCAGCTTGGAGAGGAGAGAGAATATGCTGATCTTTAGCCCAGTGGGTTAATCTACCTAGGAGTTGCTTGGCAAATATTTTTTGGAGGTTGTCAATTAAACTGATTGGTCTATAGTTTGTCGGGAGGTTTATGTTACCCTTTTTATGGATGGGGATAATTTCTGCACCCTTCCATGTCGTGGGAATCTGCCCCCCTTCAGCAATTTTATTGGAGAGTGTGTTGATGTACCAGGTCCAGACTGTTGGTTCTGACGAGTAAAGATCCCCTGGAATTTTGTCTGGACCTGGAGCTTTCCCAAGTTTTAAAGAGCTAATAACCTCAGCAGTTTCTTTGATAGTAAAGCAGATATGGCCCTTAAAATCCTGTGAGCCCCCTGCAGGGGGAGCTGGCCCGTGATGCTCATCAAGAACAGGGAGAAGGTATTGGCCTGCTTCCCCTGTAACTAAGATTGTAGGGGTCTCAATTTTTCCATATAGGCCTAAAAAATGCTCAACCCATCTTTCTGGCTGTATATGGCTTCTTACACCAATCCTGCCCCCTTTCTCTCGCTTACCTAACAATTCCCAAAACAATTTATTGTTGTTGGATTGAGTAGCATCCAACAACTCCTTCCAAGTTGTATCTTCCCAGGTTTTTTTTGCTCGGGTGATGGATACTTTGTAAATACGTCTAGCTAGTTGTATTTCCCCATGGGTTCCTTCCGTGAGGGCACTTTTTAATCCTGTCTTGGCCGTATGGCAGGACTCGTCAAACCATGAGCTAGAAGTAGCTCCTTGGTCTCTTGCCCCAATCTTCCTATAGAAAATACGTTGTAGTCTTGTAATCATATTTTCATGTATGGATAAGGAGGGGATGTCATTGGAATCATAGTCACTGTATGGAGCAAAAATGTCTATGAAAGCCAGGTAAATCTCACGAAACAGATAAGGATTTGACTGGACCTTTGGCCACCTGACCTTCGTAGATGTGATGTTCATGGTGGGAATAGGGACCAAAGTAGTTTGTTTGTTCAGGGTCCTACCAAAAACATCACCTGACATAGAAAGTAGCAAAGTATAATGGTCACTTTCAGTTCTAACATCCACCTTCATATCATTCAAAAAGGGTCACAATCTCACATCCACTGAAAAATAATCAATTACGCTTGTAATTGAACCTCGTTTGAAAGTGGGTGCAGTATCCAGGTCAGAGGGCATGCAGCCATTACATGCCCTGAGACCGTGTTTCAAACAAAGGGAAGCCAATTGGATAGCTACACGGGAATTAAAACAGTTACTATCACTAGTCAGCTGTGGAATCCCCCATGTTTGATCTTCATCCTCTGTGAGACCAGTTAGTATCACAGAGGGTTCAAAAGTGCAATTTACATCCCCGGCTATTATTAAGTAGGAGGTTAATTGTAAGGTATCTAGGAAATCAAGAAGCTGTTTTAAAACTTGGGACTCAACCCCTCGCGAAACCGATCGAGCATAAACATTGACAAAAATTATGTTAAAATTCTGTTGAAACGTGATTTGTAGCCCCATCAGATCTGGGCTATCAAACTTTAGAGTCTTATATGTGCACTGCACAGTTTTGTTTATTAACATCAAAAGTCCTCCTTTGGCTCGACCCGTCAGTTTTGTAGAAGGTTGAGTAGCCACATTAAAAGAAAGGAACCCATCTAGGGTATTCAACTCTTCAGCCCATGTTTCTTGAAAGAGACATATATTTTGGGTGTTGATGTACGAACACCAGTCAGTATCATCTAATTTCCTCCCAAGGCCAGCTAAATTCCATGTCATAATTGATATGCCTTTTTCCTCAAGGACCGGACTTAGTGGCTGTGGGTTGGGCCTCTCAAGAATCAACTCTGTGTCAGTAGGTCCATCAGAAATCATCGGGCTGGGTTCCGCTAAACTAGTCCCAAGAGTTGTTCCCTGGGCTGTTGCCAGTCATACTGGGTTGGGCCAGGTAGAGTCGGCGTACCTGGACCGGTTACTAGTTGCATTACTACATGAGTAACCGGAAACTTGTGGCAGGCCTTCCATCTCCAATGCTGCCTCTAAAGTAATGTGTCCCCTTCTTTGTTCCATAAGATGATGGGTTCGGTCATTGAACAGAATAAGATTTTCTACCAAGGATCTATTGTGAAACTCGATTGAAATTACGTCATGGGTTGACCCTAAAGGACACCACCGCTTAGTGTTACGGATATCTGAACGTATGACTGATAGACAGTTTCTTTGATGTCGTAGCCAGTGGATTACTTTGTTAACCCTAGACTCATGATCCTCGCTGAGTCCCGGTAGCAGTTTCGGGACTTGTTTTAAAAAGAGAAAATTTGTTCCGGGCTTGGGGCGTTGGGGGTTTAACAACAAGACTGGGTCGCGAGGAATTCTCTGATAGGGAGGGGCACTAAAGCAACCGAGGGAAGGTTTGGGAGCGAATGGGTCGCTGGCATTAGGTATGACATAGGGCCTCCTAAATGGGGGATTGTCAATCTCTTTGCGGCTCTTTGATGACAAATAGTTTGAGAGCCCTGGGGGGGAATTATTGATGGCACTATGATTTTCCATAGTATCCCCCTCATCTAATGATCTTTCACTATGTTGGTTCGCCTGTGTAGTGTTGGATTCAGGGCGTATTGCATTCACATCTAAGCCAGCCCAATGTATCTTCCCCTTTTGGTGATCAGTAGCCTGGCCCCCCTGTGCAAGCCGGATTGATAGTTTTGGGTCAGGCATTGTGTGACCTACATTCGCCCCTTTGTTCCTAAAATTGCACTTGCATGCACATTCTAGACTCTCCCGGAAGCATTTGGCCAGTTTTAGGACCAGGGACCTAACTTCTTCTATTCTCTGGAGTATAAGGACATTGCTAGGCTCAGTGGCGGGGTGCATTAAGAGGGAGACGGGAACTGGTTTTGGGGTGCAAGGGATAGCCTCTTTGTTGATGTCGTCTGCAGTTGTATCAAAAACTCTGGATATTTCATCATCCGCAGCTAAGGCCTCAAACCGGTTTCTACAGGGTATGTTCGAGATCAATTTGATCACAGGACTCAGTGATATAACAGGATTAAGAATATTACCCTCTGTTTCCACATGGGAAGATCCACACCTGTGCACCGAAACATTTGCCATATTTATTATATCATTTGAGGGGGGGTAGGTAGCAGGTGCGTTGTTAATAAGGTTGCACCACTGTTGGTCGAAACTGGATCCAAACCTTGATCCTTTGTCCTTTTCCTAAAGTAATCTTGTATCTTCCCAGGTTGAGCTAGAGCATTTTTTGCGAGGGAGGCACCGTTGTGGTTTGGTGAACAATTTAGTATCACCTCAACCTCTTCAAACAACTGGTCTATCTCCTCTAAAGGTTTTTTGGGCTTAGTGACCAATTTAGCAGTGCGCTTCCTCTGCTTTTTACGGTCTGACAAAGGGTCTAGAGGATCGGCAGCTTTCCTTTTCCCCATGGAGTCGGTAGCGTAAGGTTGCAGAATACCGGTAAATTATATAGGTTAAGGCTTACTTGGTGTATTTAGACAGCAAGTGAAAGAGAGTAGGCCCAGCCCAGCCTCATCCGGACGAAGACGGGCCCGTCTTGGCCCGGTCTTGGCCCGGGCGAGCGCCCGCGCGCGTCCCGCGAAGGGCGCGCCTTTTATAGTCAGCTGGAAGCAAGTATGGCCAATGAGGGGGAAGCGTCCCTGTCCCCCGGCAACCGAGTCTCTCAGCGTCCCGCAAGGGGCGCACCTTTTATAGTCAGCTGGAAGCAAGTATGGCCAATGAGGGGGAAGCGTCCCTGTCCCCCGGCAACCGAGTCTCTCTTGTGTTTGCTACTTATTAACAGTCTTGCAACTGATAAATGCTTTATCCATCTCTCCGAAGTTAAGACTGTCTGCTCTGTGCTACCGGTGCCAATGGATGAGCAAACATTTACGTTTGTGAGACCTAACTGGATCTAATAAGGAATACTGACATTATTACTTGAAGAGGACTTCCATCCAATACAACTAACAATTCACTTCCCCACAGTCAATAAGGTAGATAGCACATTGAATGCTACAGTCCACTTGTGTCCTTTAAATTACAGGCTCTGGGTACACTGCGGTACCAAATATTACACACCTGTAATAAAGTAGTCGAAGATGCCAGTCAGGAGGGTGCTAATTTCATGTTGAAAGGAAGAGCGCAGGAAATTTACCACTGGTTAGCAAGGGTGAAATGTAGAGTTCTACAGCCAGCAAAAACAGTCAAAACAGAAATCTGGGATAGTACTATTCAAAAATTGGTAATTTCTAACACAGTTCCCCTGCAGAAGTCAGGGAGAATTACCTACTCCCACTTGAGTTCTCATCACTAAGGAAGAAGAACCTTGAAGACCATCAGCATTGGCATGGTCAGTCCCAGGGCAATGTTCCACTGTAAATCCATACCCTTTAGGGAGATGGACCACCTCAAACATTTGGGATTCCCATCCCTCCTTTGCATCAGCCATCTGAGGGGTTTGTGGTGTGTCTGAACCTGGAAATGAGCCCAAAAAGGTATGGTCTCAGCTTTATCAGTGCCCAGACCACTGCAAATACCTCCCTCCCACTTACAATCTACCTTTGTTCCCTAAGATGTAGCCTCCTGCTAATGAAGGCCACGGATTGGTCGAGGCCCTCATCAGTCAGCTGTGATAGAACAGCACCTATCCCATCCTATGAAGCATCTTTCTGCACAAGGAATTCTATTGAAAAGTGAGGTGCCTAGAGCACTGTTGCTGAACACATGGCTTCCTTTAGGATGTCTAAGGTTTTTTGTCATGCCTCTCTTCAGATCACCTTTTTTGGCTGCTTCTTGGAAATCAGCTCTATCACAGGGGGCAGAATGGTGCCATACCACTTGACAAATATCCTCTCATATCCAGTGAGGCCTAGGAAGACTGTTATGCCAGATTAATCTGCATCTTCGGCTTGACAGGTTGTACATGACCTCCACCCACCTGGTGGCCCAAGTACACCTAAGAACCCTGCCCTATCTAGCATATACTGGCCTTGACAGTGAAGCTTACCTGTTGTAGGGCGTGAAGCACTTTTTAAGGTCATGCAGGTGGGATCCCAGCTGGAACTGAAGAGAACAGTGTTGTCCAGGTAGGCTGAACTGAAGTTCTTCCGCCCAGCTATGGCTCGGTTGACTAACCTCTGGAAGGTAGCAGGGGCATTCTTTAACCCAAAAGGTATTACTTTAAAGTGGCAGTGCCTCTCTGGGGTGGAGAATGCCACCCTCTCCTAGCATCCAGTTACAGCAATCTTTCAGTACCTTAACGTCAACTGAAGGTATTCAGGAACTTAGCAGCCCTTAACTGATCAATGAGATTATCAGCTCGGGAAATATGTTGAGCATCATTCGAGGTGACTAAATTGAGGCCTCTATATCCCTCTCAGGATCTCAGTTTTGGGGAGGTGCTTTGATACCAATACCACAGGTGTGGACCAGGGACTACAGGAGGGTTCAATCACCCCCCGAACTCCAGCATCTTGGACACCTGATCCTTGGTAGTGGCCATCATTTTGACAGACAGCCTGTACATATTTTGACAAGGGTGCTGTCTCCCATATCAGTGTCATGATGTACCAGTCAGTAAGCCTGGCAATAAGAGAAGGGAGAGGAGAACTGTTCCAACAGTTAGCAACAGTCTCTTTGCTGCTCTGCTGTCAGTGTATAAGAGAGGATGACTCTCATGACTGACCCATCCTGCTCCTTGGAAGAACATTGGTCTGCGAGGGGTTCACTTTCTCCCTCCTCACCATCATCTGTCAAGAGACCATAGTTACTTCAGACCTCTCATAGATCAAATAACACCTAGCAGTAGTCAGGCTGGCTCCTGTGTCTCTCAGAGCTTCTACCTTCTGTCTATTTATGGTGAGCCGCTACCTGTACTTTTCAGTGCTATCAGTAATGTGAGCTTGAAACACCATCTCTCTGTCAACCACAGACAGTAGGGTACACCTGCACCACCACAAAATTAATTGGGTCTATCTCATCCCCAAGCAGTACAGTGGCCATACCCAGGGTTGGTCCACTAGTGGGGGCTGTTTCCTGCGGGGTCAGGCTGCATCCCCTTTTTTGTGCCCTAGCTGGAAACACTGACAATATTTATTCCCAAGGAAACACCCTTCTCATGGTCAGAAGATGACTGATTTTCTTTTCCTTGAAAGCACTTTTAGGTCCTTTAGAGAACACCTTTTAGTTTTCCCTGTTTCCTCTATCCTTCTGGTGACAGACGGTCCTTATAGTGAGGTTAGAATAAACTCAGTACTGACATATCTCTGTGAAACCATTACTCAGGATGTGATACTTCATAGTCAAACTATAAAGGCCATCATAATAATTTACTTAGCTGCCCCTTACTCATCCACCTAGTGCTTTACATCAGGTTTCCACAAAGTCTACCCATGACTAGAGTGACTGCTTCTGCCTGTGCCTGAACCTCAGGTGACATGTTTTAGGGGTCAGATTAAACTTAGTGATAAGGGTGTCCTTCATAGGGACACAGGACATCTGGTCAGCTACCTCCAGGGTCGACAGGATATCCCCTCCTCTGGCTCTCAGGCTCTGTTCTCTCTGACTGACATCATGAGCCAACATTTTCCTTTCCTCCAGAGCAAATGTTTTTTCCTCCTTGGTCATTGCTACAGCTGCTTCTGTTTCCCCTTCCTCCATGGCCAACTTTTTCTATCCCATGGCCATTCTTTTCTCCTCCATAGCCAGAGTTCCATATGCAACTTCTGGGCCCTTTCAGTGAGTGGACTTTAGGCTCCCTGCTCTGGACAAGGCAGGAAATCTGGCTCTTGAAGGCTCATCCCCACCTGACACTGTAGCCTCTGTAGCAAAATCCTCCTCAGCCTCCACTTCTTGTTACTCCTCTTCCCCATCCTCCTCTTGCTTCTTTGTGCAGGCCTGCAGCAGATGGACGTCCTGTTAAACCCTAAGAGCAATCTGATACTCCACTTTTTTGGCCCTTTTTGCTAGCTTCAGCCCCCTCTTCCTGCACAGCTTCTTCAACTATGACACTCTGAGGCTCTCAGTGTTGCTCAGATCAAAATAGGTACAAAAAAGTCAGAGGGTAGGAATGAAATTTAGGAAAATCCAAAACTAATGGTCAATTAAAAATCAGAGGACAATATAAAATAAAACTAAAAGTTGAGTTTACAGAGGTCGTTTAGGGGTGACCAGGGTTTGCAGATGTGGCTTCTAAAACTGCAGCTTGTAAACCCTGGTAGGTTGTTTACAACCCTTATGTCCAGGATAATACCACATGTTATTTGTTAGCTGCTCTGCAGTGCCTAACAGCTGTATCTCAGATTCCTTTCAGATTTTTATGTTTGCTTGGTTGTTCCTGAAAAATTATAGTTTCTGCAAACATCTGACCTGGCATTTACTCACAAACAGTTTTTAAAAGAAAGAAGACAAGGAAAAAATCTTCATTTCCTATCACCTATTAGCACAGGAAGTAATATCACTGGATCTCCCATTATCCACTGAAAGCAAGACCATCTGTGTTTGTCTGTGCTTGTAACACATCCAGCATCAGGGATCCTAACTGGATCACTGCCCAGAGACACTCAGCAGCACTCCTTAGGCACTTTGCACCTTGGTAGGATCTTTTACCTGTACCCACTGCTGATTTTCCAGCAGCCACTTACCCACACCCCCATGCAAATACTGACAACTCTGTTAACACCTCTCCCAACAGACACAACACAAAATCACTAATAATGCCTACATCCCATCCTTCACCACATGCCACAACAAACCCACACATCAACACCCATACACATGCTTGCTTCTCAACACAGAATCACTCAGCAAATTTCACAACCAAAATATGGGTCCTGCTGAGTAGTGACACACCCGATATCCTGTTCATCGCAGATACCTGGCTCAACCCCTCACATACAGGCCCCTATCTTCCCCACAAACTATACAATTCCACCACACTGCTCACATGGACTGACCACTTCATAATCACTTCAGACTCAACCTACCTCAAGTCAATCCGCCCACCAGGTACAGCATTCCAAGCCACCACTGGAGAAAAATCATAGAAGCAGACTGTCTCTGTGCCCTCAGAACATATCAACCTAGTTCCACAGACAACCTCAGTAAGGACATCAATAACTTCAACAAATGGATGAAGAACTGCGCAGGCTCCTTCGCACCCATCAAACTCAACATGCATAGTAGATCAAACAAGCAGGCCAGCTAGTACACAGAAGACCTCTGAGACAAAAACACAATGTAACCAGCTACAAAGGAAATGGAGAGTCAGACACAATTCCACCAACAGAACTACCTACAAGGCTGCAGTATTTCACCTCACCCTAAGCCACTGTCAACAACATTGCTGCCTCCTAACAAATATGCGACAACCTATCCAACTTCTTTCACAGTGAAATCACAAACATCTACTGCAACCTTGCACATTAACCTAACCCCAGAGAACTCATCACTAATCTACCCACCACCAACCAAGATGGTCACCTGACCAAAGGGATGACTCTCACCAGAAACAACTTAGGGGCAATCATGTGGAACATTCATTCAGGGGCCCCAATGGACCCATGTCCCCATCACATCTAAAACCTGGGAACATCAGCAATCAGCACCACCCTGACCCACATCATCGACACATCACACCCCCTACTTTCATGGATGAATAGAAACTTGCCCAAATCAGTACCTTCCTCTGCAATCAACCCAAATCAACTGAGCAGCTTCCGACCTATCTCCCTGCTCCCCTTTACAGCTACAGTTATTAAGAAGGTCATCAAAAAGCAACTCACAACCTACCTCAAACTTCATGGTCTTCTAGACAACACTCAATGAAGATTCAAAAAGAACCACTGGCTGAAACAGCACTCAACATGGCCACTAACGACATTCAGATCATAATGGACCAAGGAGAAACAGCGGACCTCATCCCGCGCGACCTCTACAATGCCTTTAACACTACCTCCCATAACACCCTCACCAGAAAGCTGTAAGAGATTGACTTACAAAGATCTGCTATCGAAGGGATCTGTTCCTTCCTCACAGGAATGCTGAAAAAGATCTCTGAACACCAGACTGACCATCACGCAAGCGCTCATCAATAGCAGAATGGACTATGGCAAAACTCTCTATGCCGGAATCTCCAAACAAGTCCTGCACAGATTCCAGAAAATCCAGAACACCACCCCAAGACTCATCATGACCCCTCTCGCTATGCCACACCCACATCACACTGCACCTCAGGAAGCTTCACTGGCTCTCCATTCACAAGTGCAGCAAATTCAAACTTTTCACACACAAAGCTCTACATAAACACAAGCCCAGAATACTTGAACCCCCACCTACACTTTCAGCAACCCACTAGACACCTATGATCTGTCTCACTCTCACTTGCACACATTTCCCGCAACGACAAAAGAAAACCTGGATGTCACTCCTTCTCCTACATCACACCTAAGACATGGAAAAACCTCCCTGAACACATCAGAGCCTCCCCTCACTTCTGGAGACCTGGCTTTTGGCATAAGGACCTTGTAGACAACACACCTGCCCAAGTTCCTGGATACCCTCTAGGGTGATTAGTGCGCTATACAAATCAACATAATGTAACATAACATTCGCTGAGAGAGTAATGGAGGAAAATCTTTCGGAAAATGTGCACTGTTTACTTTGCCGAGCTCGCAGTGCAACAATACTATCTGGTGAAAGGGAATCTCGTGAAGCCTGCTATGCCAACTGTCAGTGCTGACTTAACTTGACTAAATACATGTCACAAGCTACTGTTCATAGGCACACACAGCAGCAATGTGTATGTGGCAGCAAGACACAGAAGGCTTGAGAAAAGAAAGCAAAATGTAAGATTACAAGTGTTTCATTTCTCATCTATTAAAGACTGTCCCTAAGACTTCATTAGGAAAACAAAGGGGGTCATTTTGACCTCAGCGGTTTTTTGTAAAGACCGCCGAGGGACCGCCGTATGGAAGACCGCCAGTGGTGGCGGTTTGCCGCTCGGCCTATTATGACCGTTGGCAGCTCTCCGTCCTTTTACGGACGGAGAGCCACCAACAACCATACTGGCGGGAGGCGGGGAAGTGGAGGTTGCTCCACCTCCACCGCCACGCCAACAGAACACCGCCCAGCGAATCACTTCCTGTGATTCGGCGTGGTGGTGTTCTGTTGGCGGTGTGGTGTCGGCAGAGCTGCCCCCATGGCTCCCGTCCCCTCCCGGAGGATCATCGGACCAGGTAAGTCGATCGTCCGTGAGGGGAGGGGGGTTAGTGGTGTTGTGTGTTGTGTGGGTGCATGGGGGTGTGTATGTAGAGGGGTGTGTGAGTGCGTGTATGCTTGCAGGGGTGTTGTGTGTATGGGAATGAGTGCGTGTATGTCTGTGGGTATGTCTGTATGGATGTGTGCGTGTATGTTTGAAAGTGGTTGTGCGTGTCTGACTGTCTGTGTGGATGTAGGCATGTATGTCGGCGTGTGTGCGTGTAAGTGTGTAGGTGGTGCCTGCGTGCGTGTCGTGTGGGTATGGGTGATGTGATGTTGGGGGTTGGGGTGGGGAGGGGGGCCCTGCCACCTTTGGGGGGTGGCAGGCGTGGTGGGGGGGTAGGGGAGGGAGTCAGGGTGGGGGGTGGGGGAGACACCTATCAGTGCCAGGGAAGGAATTCCCTGGCACTGAGAGTGCTTACCGCCATGGATTTCATGGCAGTTCAAACCGGTGGAAATCCACGGTGGTAAGCCGGGTCCAAATACCGCTGGCGGTCTAGTGACGGCCGCCGGGCTGGAAACCCAGGTCTCCAGCCCAGCGGTCATCTCCGCCCTGGCGGGCGGAACGGAGAACCGGCGGATGACCATGGCGGTAACCGCCATGGTCATAATTCCACAAAGTAAGACCGCCAGCCTGTTGGTGGTCTTACCGCCGGTTCTCCGCCTTCCGCCAGGGTCATAATGACCCCCAAAATGTTATTGATTGTGCATTTTTCTATCCTGTCAAAATTGTAAAATTAATGACACCCCTGATGCTTTGAAAGTTTCAGAAAACATGAAGTTTCAATTGAAACGAAGGACAGAACTGTATTGCAGCTTAAGATAATGAATTGGGTGCATACGTGCAAAGATGCCACATAATTATTGTGTGATCTGTGGTTCCCGCATGTACAGGTAGAGAAAAAAGACCCTCACTGAGAGTGGCAATTCCTACAAGGACGTTAATGGCACAATTGAAATTCTGCTGGGAATATCTTCATTTCAATTGAAAATTAGGCCCATATTTACAAACACTTTGCACCGAGTTGTGTTACTTTTGCAAAACAAACTTGGTGCAAAGAATTGTGGTGGGATTTACATTCCACATGAATCATGATTTGCAGTGGAAAGTTGCCTAATGTAAGGCAAATTAGTATTGTACACTGCATTGTGCTGGTTTGCTTCAAAGGGACATACCATGGGTGGTACATGGGCATTTCCATGCATTCACTCTTCACATTTTACCAACTTTGAATTGGTGCTGATCTGTTAAGCCTCATACAAAAAGGGAAAGGTATTAAAGCATAGCGTTTATAAGAGAAGAGTCCAATCCAGTACAAAACCTATGCTTGACAGAGCGAACACACCCTGTCCCTGTGGTGCAAGAGTATGTGTGTTGGTGCATGGCAGTCCAAAGTGTAGCAGCACAGGGAGACAGGAAATACCTCCATATCTTGTAGACATAGTGCTACCTTGCCCTCTCCCTCGGTTGCTGTGTTTCATTGTGAGAAATGTTAGTAAAGCTGCCCCTCGATATGTGCTCATTATTTCACAGTTTCAGGGGCATCAATAATGTAACAATTTTGACTGAATAGGAAAAAGCACATTAGATATTTTTTCTATTTTCCATTTTAATTTATTGTGGGTTTTTTAATTGCACATTTGTTAATGCCACCAAGGTCATCCGTCATATAACATCACTTCTTGTGATGTCATCACGGTCAAAAGGAATGTGATGTCACTTCTGCTACCCCTTGTATTTTGGTGAATCGATGTCCATGGTAGAGTTTGATTTCAGTTCCTAAAGCAATTTCTGATTCCAACTTAAATCACTTAGTGGTACTGAAAAAAACACAAGTCCTGGATCCCACTATTGAACACCAATATGAGAAATGGGGGTGTTAGTTGAGGGTGGTGAGTACCCACTACAACTAATAACCACAATCCTTGAGAGTATGAGGCACTAACTCAACCTGAGCTAAGTCCCCTGGTAGCTATGGCAGCAGACAGACTTAACTTAAAGGAACTATGTAACGTATACAGTATATTCTTTTTCTGTGGATTTACAATGGGCAGGATGATCCGTCTCTGCCATTTGAAGACGCCCTTCAGGGTTGGTGGCTCCCGACGATGGAGTTGTCTTTTCTGGAATTTATGATGGAGGCATGACCTGCTTGCCAGCTTGACAGGGCACTAAACCGGATATATTCAAATTGTCACAGAGACAAAAAAGGGATGAGGGAGAGAATATTTAACCTTCTCTCAGCATGTTCAGATTTTCTGGCTTGATAGGGACAAAGAAGGCAGCAGTAATTTTCTTAAGGTTTGAAGACTTGTTTTTGAATATAAGTAATATGGATGCATGTGGCCACTTTAAATTTGAATTACATGTTTCCCAAGGATGTGGTTCTAAAAATTCTGGACCCATGTAATTTACTTTGCCACAGCAGTACGATTTTAGTATCAAAAGACCGATAATGACTAGTACACTAAGCATGAGCATTTTCACTCAATTCCAGCAGCGTTTTCACCTCGAAATCGCCATTTTCGTCCTGCACTCGTGGCTCCCATTTTATACACGGCAGCCATTTTTAAAAGTTGCCCTCACATAGGCTTATAATACAGTCAGATTTGATTCCAAGGACACGTACACCTTGATTGACTTTTCTCTGACCTGGGAAGCTGGAACCATTGCCTCAGGCCAAACCTGTTTGGTCAGTCCCTCTCCCAGTGGCCGAATCAGATAGCATCAAGGCACACCATGCCATAAAACCCTTATTATCGCTCACACACCCTGCCTAATCTTGCTCACACCTGCACCTGCCCTTTTCTTTTTCTTACTTTACGAGGGGGAGGTGCCCGTTTTTATTGGAGGTCCACACTTATCTGATGTAAAATACTAGGCCTTGCCGGGTAATTTATTATGGGTTGGATGACATGAAATAGGAGGTTTCATCATGACACTGTTTTTTCCTTTGTAGTGAAAACATGTGAATGACCAACCAAAATGTCAAGAATGTTTGCCTGAAGCTTAAAAAACTGTATATAAGGAAACCTGACTTTGCATTGAAACACAGTCTCCTGAGAACATACAAACCGTGCTGTTGTACTTCTAGGACGCTTGTTACTTGGTTGCAGCCAATAAATTCGATCTTTGACTTCACCTAGAAGAATCTGAGTTTCTGTGGTCTGAATCAGGAAAGTACCCGAGGTGTTTGGGTGTACCCTGACACCACTGGGTTATCGGATCAGTACCGGTTCTGAAAAACCCAGTACCTCAGTTGGCGCCCAACGTAGGGTGATACCAGCGGTACCGGTCCAAGCCTGAGGTCCGTGAGGAGCTTTGTGTGAAAATTCTGGAGGAAGGCCGCCACTTCATCGACCCCTGCATGTCGACGTGGTCCGAAAGTCTTGGCTGCGAGGTTCCCCGCTTCCTGACGGCTACGAAGGACTGCTGCCCTGGCTATCGCCCTGATTTGGACCCTTGATGTTTGGTAGAGCGAAACGATAAGACGAGTCTTCTGGTGACGTCATCAATATTTTCAGTTAAGTATAAGTGGAGCGTCTCCCAGTCCTTAGTTGGACACTTGGTTTGGTCGTTAGTTGGACATTTGGTTTGGTATCCCTTCGGGATCACTTTGATTTGGAACTTGCAAGTACCAAAGCCGAAGGACTCGGGTATTCACGAGACTATCGTAAACGATAATCCTTTGAAGTTTGAAGCTAGACTAGTGAGCGAAGATGCCTGGTCTTAGCAGACTTGGAAATTTGTTTTGTCTTGGTTGTAAAAGGGACTCCTGGTTGGAGGACTCATGTCCGGTTCCTCCGATTGGAACTCCAACCTATGAACTATATGTGAAGCACGGAGTGGGCCCCATCACGTTTAATAAAGTATGGGTCCGCTATTCTTGGAAATAAATGTCTGTGAGGCTGTTTTTGCAGTTTTTTGGAACACTATTGAGAAAAGTTTTCTTTTCTCTTGTAAATATGACTTACAACTAGGATCTGCAAACGGTTCTGTAAGTAAATTGCGACAGCGCTATTTATGAAAAATGGCTAAAGCGCGCTGTATTGTGTGTTCTGAGTGTTTTCTGTTTATATCTGAAATGAGCTCAATGTGTGTTTGTGGGTCTTCTTGATGTTTTCAGTTTGTTAAGTAAAATGTTGGTTAATTAATATTAAGTAGAAACTTAGAAAAAATCCAGAAATTAACCATGTGATGTGCTAACATAGCTATATGTTGCTCTTTAATTTATAGAATGAGCAATTGTGCACATATACAAAACTGCTGTTAAATGCTTAATAAATTAGAAAACACATTCAATAGATATAAATAGGGCCCCAAAAAAAAAACGAAATTATCTATATTTGCAAAATAATAAATAAATTTACAGCATTTTTCTTAGATGCATTGTATTAGATTTTCACAGGCAAACTTTTCAGCTGCAGTATATTTGATAGGAATGTTCAATTCAGCCAGCACTTTCCCAGTTAAACACGGGTGGAATTTTGCATAACCTTCCTTTTAAATGAAAGTGGCGCAAAAATGTGACGCATTTCAAGTTAGGCTTATGCGCTTAGGCTTGTGAGTTAATGTATCCCAAATAATAGGCAAGGGATGCAGCTTGCTTTTATATGTGGAATTATCACAAAAAAAAGAATAATTGGGTTTTTAAAAAAAAAAGAAAATTATTAATTATGGAAAAATTATTTAAAAAATAAGTGCCTTTCAAAATCGTTTTTTAATATTTATAAAGCTTAATACCTATACTATGACCTCCTAGCATTAAAATTTAATTTAAGTTATGTTGCACCGCTAAAATGACATTTGTATGTGCAATTTTCCCTTGGCGCAGGACCAAACAAGCTCATTTCTATAAAATATAAGTTAATATTTTCAATGGCTGACTCATGGATTGTGTAATAGACATTCTGGTAATGCATATTATGCAAGAAAATTGTAGGATATTGATTTTTAATGCCTAAAATATCAAAGTCGATTTTGGGCAAAAGCACTGTTTAAACTGCATTTTTTTTCATTCAGAGTACTTTTTAAAGTGTCTCAGGCTTCAGTAAATGCATACATTTAGGTTTGATATATATTTGCAGGTTGTGCCTTCTTATGATTCAATGAGTCAATGTGCCAGTACAAAGGCTTGTTTTAATATCGAGGTTGAAGGTTCTAACTTCAGCTGGGCCTACTGAGACGTTCAGTCATTCGAGGTTGATGAAATATGTACCATTGCATGGGATTGCAACAAGCATTTATTCTAACAACTGGTATGTGTGTTATTAAGGTTTGTGAATTATTTACAGTAAATGTAGTTTAATAATCTGGAAATAGAGATACATTTTTTTAGCGCCTAAAAAGGAAAAACATTTTTTTTTTAAATAGAGTGAATTATTGCAGGTTAGAAGGAAAACAGGAAGGCCTACTGTCTTTGACAGATTCAGAGTGGCAGAAGCTAGGAGAGCTACAGAGGCTGGCTCAAGTCACGCTGCTGAGATGCTATCTTTAGTTTTCCCATAAACAATGGAGGAGGCTGTCATGTTGACACTTGTGACCTTTTAAATTAGGGCCTTGTCTCTGTGAAATGCAGAATGACCCTACGGGCCTCTAAAAGTGGGATTTCTGGTTTCTCCAGAAGAACATCAATACAATTAAAGAACTTAATTCCAAAGGGAAAATATAAAAAAAAGGGGTTTCTTCGAAAGTCCCAACATCATGTTAAATGCTCTGCAGAACTGATACATTTGTGTCTCCGCTCTAAAAAAATAAAATGATGCCTGCTAGTTGCTTTTATTTGACAGAAAACGAAGTGTTGCATTAAGTCTTAGACAGAAAATAAGATGCAGCCCTTTTCTAAAATTTTTAAGGCTACATGCCTTAATGAGAACGATTTACCAATTAAGACTTATTTTTCACAGTGGAAATTGTAGGTGCCAAATTAATATGGAGTGTCAGTGTAACAATTTTTACTTTTAGAAAGGTAAAACTAAGGTGGCTTGATGTTGCGAAGTAACTGACAAGAGGGTAACAGTTAAGTAATGGAAATTTATTTTCGTGTATTTGGTCCTATCATGAATTGTTCTTGCTGGTCCTGTATGTTAGAAGAGAAATAGTAAAGTTATATTTGACAGCAGATTTCCATTGCCTGGTGATCTACTGTCAAAAGGAGGGTAAGGATTTTAAACCTGACAAATTAAACAGGCCCAAATATTGGGTTTTGGGCTGCAGGTTTTCAGTGCATAAAGTGCATGACATGGTGTTGTGTGTCACCGCTTATTCACACATGCTATTGTTTTGTCTATGCTTTTTGTGCTTGATACACAGCAAGTATATCTGATAGCTTGACGTTTTGTGCGTTTTTATTATTATATATATTTTTTTTTTTTTTTGCATGTTTGTTGCTGCTTTTGATACTATTACAAGCTCCCCTGTGTTGTGAGGGGATGGTCATGACGATGCCCATCGCTACGCAACAGTTGGTTGAACTTGTTCTGGTTACTAAATTCCACAGATAATGATATTTCATGCTGTGAACATAAGAGACAACACTTAACCAGTGCATGTCTATTTGGCTATAATGGTATTGAAGGAAAATAAAAAGAGATATACAGGATCAAAGTGTGTCACCTGCAGTTAGTCACGTTACTGCCCCTTTCCCTTAAAGGAACAGGCAGCCCTACATTTATGTAGCCTTGATTGGACCTAAGGATGAAATTATAGATCTGTGACTCAAGGTGGCCTAATTTCTACATTACATTAGTTAATGATGTTCTGTTTCCTAAGTAGCATATGGCTTTTGTTCCTTAAAAGAAAACCAGGTTTTCATTTTTTCCTGAAGAAGGAACTGAAACATTAGCTAGGAGTACCGTATATGGTGTAGTCACCAACGGTAGAGTTCAAATTTGTGTAACTTTGGCCTTTGTGTATCACCCGTACTCTTGGTGTTGTGTCACATGCCTGACTATCACCCAAATAATTTTTTTGTTCTTCCCATAGATTTTTTCTTTTGTTACTTTCCCTGACCAATGTCGCATCATGCTTAGTTATTGAGATTTTAGCTATGTCCTAGTCCCATTTCTCTTTTTCAAATTCCTTTCACCAGTCAGACCTTTTATTATTATTGATGTATTGTTCAGGTTCACATTTCCAGACTGCAGTGATGTACCAGGGACCCCCATGTTATGTATAATTCCCTTTGGTATGACCAGACTGGTTTTCAAGAATGTGCCTTAGGCCTGCTTCAATGTTTTCCAGCCTGACTGTCAGGGTAGCGATAGACTGGTTAACTGACTCAATATTATAGTAAGACAAGTTTTCCATCTCAATAGGAGATATCTTATGTTTACCTTTTTGAACATGACGAATTTTCAATGTCTATTTTAATTTGGTTTTCGGTTCCCTTCTGTTCCTGCTACTTTAATTTTTGGTGGGATCAGATGTGTCCTAATCATGCAAATATCAGGACCCTCTAGTTCTTGTCTTTTTGTTTGCACATTTGACTATTAGCCTGTGTATTGCATAGTGCACCTGATGCACAGTTTTTAAAGGAAGGTTTCTACATGTCCCTGATAATCGGTATCATGTGATTTCTCTATTGAGATGTTCTAAGATAAGGAGGAACACCTAGACTTAATCATTGAGGAAAATATGTGTTTACCCCATTAGACAATGCCACTGTGTGAGGAAATCCATTCAGATAGAATTCTCATGTAGCTATAGATGGCAGAGAATAATGGAGAGAACCCAATTAAAGATGCTAGAGACCCTGTTTTGCCCTTCTGCCTTTGTCTTTGTATTTTATGCCCATGGTGTATGGCTACTCCTTTGAAGATTGCAGACCACCTGCTTGCAGTCCCCTTGTTAAAAACCATGAACTGTTTTTGTACTAAATTGAAGGGAACTAACAACTGTGGCACATTTCCTACGTCACTAGATTCTGCGGGTATCAAGTCATAATAACCTGCAGGACATTGATTTAAGCCTAATTCCCATCAGTGACAGCTACAGATGAAAGACGGACGTTTTGGCCGTACAGTCTCAGCACCCAGAAAGTAGCAAAGCTGGACAGCGATCGCCAGAGCATGGTATCGTACTTGCTCCATCAGACGGCGTTGGACATCACAAAACCAAAGTTTCAGTGTAAAAGAGCTAAAGAGAAGGATTCCTGTTGTTGATGGCAGAGCTGTTTTGAGGTTTCATTTCTCTACCTGTCATGTGCTGGTAACCTCTGACAGTGTGCAATCCCTTGAGCCCCTTGGCCTGAGTTTTGGCCACACCCCCCCTTTTCTTTGCTCCAATGGAAGAAGGGCAGTGCACCAGAGATTTCAAGTTTGGAAAAAGGCACTATATTGTGGTGCCCATGAAAGAGCAGCTTGAGCGTCCTCTGACACTAAATAATGAGTGTTGGAGTCTGAAAGTGCTGCTGAGCTTGAGCTATTTCCCAATTAATGGTGCTTGGGTCTGCACAAGATGATTTGTGCCCTTGATCAATGAAGAGCACATTGTTTGTAGTGCTGCCACAGAGGAGAGACACTGGTGCATTGCTTTAAGACATTGAGACTTTCGAGTGAGCTGTGGGTGTTTGCCAGGAGGGCACTCCAACTAAGCAGTACTTTTCTCACAAAGAGGCCTGAATTGAGAGGCCCATGCGAAAGAAAACAACAAAAGAAAATTTGATGGACAATAGAAGCCTGCCAGAGAGGCTTTTTGAACGGACTCTGGGCATAGTTGGTTTCACAAGAGGTTTCCGTGTGATTGTATAGACTAGGTGTTAGGAGACTGATTGTTTTGCTGGCATTGTTTTAAAGTACTATTCTGTTTAGTAAAAGCAGAATAAAGTCCATTTTCTGTGGAAAGAGTACCCCCTTTTCACCTTAGAGCATTGATGAGAGTCACCACTGTTCCACCTGAACATACCAAAATTACTGAAATGCAGAGGAGCCCTAAAAATGTTACTAGATAATTTTAGGATTTGCTTTTTGGTTAGGGTTGTGAAAAATTATTATTTCATTTGTAATAGTGGTCACTACTTTCTCCCGTTGTCTATATGTTCTTAATAACGTGTTTTCTAGTGTCTTTTAAACATGACGTTGTCATTTATGGGTGGGATTGTTTTTCTCTACTCAATTGACTTCTGCACACACTTCCCAACCTATGTCTTTTCCTACTATTGTTTCTTTGCACTCTTTTCACCCTTTTCCTGAACATGAGCAGGTTAGAAGATCAGAATTCGTAAGCAATTCTTTTGTACAGCTTCTGCATCAACACTAGTTAGTAGTGAACATCACTAATTGTTGGGTGTGTGATCTTATGCCATCTACTGCAGATAGAGGTATTCCTTACTTTGTCCTGCCATATGTGGCCTCTGTGTTACATCATGCATAAGGAAACCTGCACCAAGAGACGAGCTAAATACTAGGATGATGTTACAGCAACATCTCAACGACTTTAGAAACATAGACCTGGACTCAGATTAGCATGAGAATAGTTTATTGCCTATGTAAGGGCAAAAGGAGGGTTTGTGGTTCTAAAAATTCTGTACCCATGTAATTTACTTTGCCACAGCAGTACAATTTTAGTATCAAAAGACCGATAATGACTAGTACACTAAGCATGAGCATTTTCGCTCAATTCCAGCAGCGTTTTCACCTCGAAATCGCCATTTTCGTCCTGCACTCGTGGCTCCCATTTTATACACGGCAGCCATTTTTAAAAGTTGCCCTCACATAGGCTTATAATACAGTCAGATTTGATTCCAAGGACACGTACACCTTGATTGACTTTTCTCTGACCTGGGCAAGCTGGAACCATTGCCTCAGGCCAAACCTGTTTGGTCAGTCCCTCTCCCAGTGGCCGAATCAGATAGCATCAAGGCACACCATGCCATAAAACCCTTATTATCGATCACACACCCTGCCTAATCTTGCTCACACCTGCACCTGCTCTTTTCTTCTTCTTACTTTACGAGGGGGAGGTGCCCGTTTTTATTGGGGGTCCACACTTATCTGATGTAAAATACTAGGCCTTGCCGGGTAATTTATTATGGGTTGGATGACATGAAATATGAGGTTTCATCATGACACTGTTTTTTCCTTTGTAGTGAAAACATGTGAATGACCAACCAAAATGTCAAGAATGTTTGCCTGAAGCTTAAAAAACTGTGTATAAGGAAACCTGACTTTGCATTGAAACACAGTCTCCTGAGAACATACAAACCGTGCTGTTGTACTTCTAGGACGCTTGTTACTTGGTTGCAGCCAATAAATTCGATCTTTGACTTCACCTAGAAGACTCTGAGTTTCTGTGGTCTGAATCAGGAAAGTACCCGAGGTCTTTGGGTGTACCCTGGCACCACTGGGTTACCGGATCAGTACCGGTTCTGAAAAACCCAGTACCTCAAGGATGATCATGACTGTGATGTTAAATGTTAATAAGCAGCGCTGAATGGATTTGGAAAATCTTCAGATGAATCCCAGCAGACTGGCCCCAGACAGTCACCCACGCCTTAGTCACTAGCAAGCATGACTATGGCAATGCCCTCTATGCCGGCACATCAACCAGGAACATAAAAAAAAACAACTCATGAAAAACAACAACTCATCCAGAATGCTGCCGCCAGACTCATTCTGGATCTCCCTCACCAAGAACATATCTCCCAACACCTAAGGACCCTCCACTGGCTACCGGTCGAGAAGCAAATCACCTTCAGCTTCTCACCCACACACACAAGGCCATACACAACACGGGACCAACCTACCTGACTCACCACGTCTCCTTCCACACCCCTACCAGATCCCTTCGCTGCGCCCAGATGGCCCTGGCCACCATCCCTCGCATCCGCAAAACCACCGCCGGAGGACGATCCTTCACCTACACTGCAGCGAAGAGCTGGAACAACCTCCCCCTGCACAGAAGACAAAGCCTGTCGCTCACCATCTTCAGGAAGAACCTCAAGACGTGGCTCTTTGGATGAGGCCCCTCCCCTCCCCCCCAGCACCTTGAGACCCTTACGGGTGAGTAGCCACGCTTTACAAATACTGATTGATTGATTGATGTAATCAGTAACATTGAACATTTTATTACATCGCAGTGGAAATATAGAATTAAACAACAAGTTTGGCGCACTATGGGGCATGTAGGCTGGTATTATCGAATCACGTGACATTCATGCTTAAAAGCACCTGAATTTGATTACTTCAAACTTTTCCCTATTATCAAGCCACAATCACCATAACGCATTACGATTTGATTTGCGCAGGCCACATGTACCATGAATAAATGCCTGGAATTATTCTGAACTTGGGCTTCGATATTTCTTTTGCTGCATATATATATTTATATATATATATATATATATATATATATATATATATATATATATATATACAAAAAAGAAGAGAGAATTCTGGGTAGTTCAGAAGTTTAGGTGGAGAGTCGCCTGCAACACCAGTGACACTCTAGGTTTGCTCACCTCAGGTGTCTGTTTATCTAGCAAAGTTTTTAAGGAATAGCACAGTGCTATCCATACTGAGCTAGATAGGGACAAAGGTGGTCATTACAACATTGGCATTAAAAGCCGCTTACCGCCGTGCAGAAGATAGCCAACATACCGTCGCGGCTGCGGAATTCCGCCACAGCTATTATGACCCACATCTCGAAATCAGACAAAATTCAGACACCCACACAAGTCCGCCACACCAAAGGTCAGTGATAAACTGGCGAAAACAAAACCTCCACCGTCACGGCAACAGAAATACGCCCACACTATCACGACACACGAATCCACGTGGCGGTCTCTCAACCGCGGTATTCCATTGGCGGTACACACCTCCGCGCTCAAAATACACACACACACATACAAAACACCACCACATTGGACAATTCGAAATACACACACCTGCTACACATACACACACCACTCCCACACACTCAATACAATATAAAGCACACACCCACATCACCCACAAACCCTTACGACCACTATTACAGAGAGAAGGCCAGAGAGAGACACCACCATCCAAAAACTAGCAGCCACAGGCACTCAACACCATCACCCACACAACTTCCACGCACAAAACACCACGCACCACTACATATCACCACACTTATCACCACACACACCACCCCACACATCACCTACACCACCCCATGGCACAGCAAAGACATCCCAGGTTCTCGGAGGAGGAGCTCAAGGTCATGGTGGAGGAAATCGTCCCGGTAGAGCCACAGCTATTTGGAGCACAGGTGCAGCACACCTCAATTGCAAGGAAGATGGAGCTATGGAGAAGAATAGTAGACAGGGTCAACGCAGTGGGACAACACCCAAGAAATCGAGACGACATCAGGAAGAGGTGGAACGACCTACGGGGGAAGGTGGGTTCCGTGGTCTCAAGACACCACCTGACGGTTCAGCGGACTGGCGGTGGACCCCCACCTCCTCCCCCAGAACTAACAACATGGGAGGAGCAGGTCTTGGCGATTCTGCATCCTGAGGGCCTCGCAGGAGTCGGTGGAGGAATGGACTCTGGTAAGTCAAAGCTTTACTAATATATCCCCCACCCTTCCTGCATGCCATCACAGACTCCTACCCGTACCCTCACCCTCAGCACTCCACCAACTCACATATACCCCACTATCACAAACCACCCATCCCAACACCAAGCCCTGCATACAACCCCAACGCATGGACACCCATCACTAAAGCATGCCCACTGCACATACCCATACAACTCCCTAAACCATCATCACACAAGTCTCCACATAGGATTGCAAGCACTGGGGTACACCGGTCACCCACCCATTGTCCACCATGACACACACAGATGCAATAATTAAGCTTTTACACCCCTGCACGACCACTACCCAACGTCACCAGACAGGAGGGTCCAGACATCTCCTCCCCACCCACAGAAGAGGCCCACAGTGATGACAGCAGCTCTGTCCAACTGGATCCAGATGACCAGCCCGGACCATCGTGGGCCTCGGGACAGTCGGTTCCCCTCACACAGACACAGGCCACCACAGACCTTCCACCCTCTGGTAACACTAGCACAGCACCCACCCAGTGGGCCCATACCTCCATACCCAGGACACGTCAATCAGCAGTGTGTCCACCACTACAGGGAACCCAGGATAACCCACCACCCCAACAACAACAGGGACCTGGGGGCAGTGGCAGTGGGCACACGGTCCAGGGGACGGAGGCCCAGGAACACAGGGGAACTGGGAGGACTGCTGTGTGACCGGGGGCGGACAGGCCAAGGGAACCCACTATCCACGAGGCCCTCTCCTCCATCATGGGAGCATACCATCACTCCCAGGAAACGATGGCAACGGTCCTGGCCAAGTTTCAGGAGACCCAGCACATGCAGGAGGAACAGTATCTGGGGTTCAGGGAGGAACTCAGAACCATCAGCTCCGCCCTGGGCACCATCGTAGGGGTGCTGAAGGAAATACTAAACACCAGGAGGGACACTGTGGCACTCCAAGGGGCCCCTGACACTAGCATGGACGATGAACTGCCCACCACCTCCGCCGGCGCTAGTGGACAGGAGGCACATGACCACAACACCAGCACCCCACCCCCTGCAGATGGAGAACCACCCCGCAAGCGGTCCCTGAGATCCAGGAACAAGACAGAGCACGATGCCAAGAGCCCCGTCAAGAAATGAGACCACCCTGATTGTCAACCCACTGTCCCACTTTGTCACCCTGTCCATATTGGAACTGCCCCAGCTCCACTTCCTATGCCCATATGGGCAATGCACCTATGAGACAAATAGACTGGACACTCCTCTACCATCAGCCCTCACCATTTAACTTCCCACTCCAATATTTTGCATTTAAATAAACACACCTAAAGCACCAAGATCTGGAGTCTGTCTGTGATTTTGAAATAGTGTATTTGCAATTACAGTGACAAAATTTCCAGGAATTAGTAATGTCAACATACCTATGTCACACAGCTCTAGTCCATGAGGAATCTAAGCAGATGACACATGTTGGGACCCACACCTGTGAAACCGTAAGGGAAAGTGAGAACTCAGTGACCATACACTGGGTGAAATCGACAGACAGGATGGAGGTAGAAGTGTAAAAGTACATGTAGTAGGCAGGAATGTATTCTCACCTGTGTTTCACTGGAAATATTGCTGGATGACTGAGTCCCTGTTGTCAATGTCTTCTTCCTCTGCTTCCTCCTCATCACTGTCCACAGGCTCCACAGCTGCCACAACACCGCCATCTGGACCATCCTCCTGCAGAAAAGGCACCTGTCGTCGCAAAGCCAAATTATGAAGCATACAGCAGGCCACGATGATCTGACACACCTTCTTTGGTGAGTAGAATAGGGATCCACCTGTCATATGGAGGCACCTGAACCTGGCCTTCAGGAGGCCGAAGGTGCGTTCGATCACCCTCCTAGTCCGCCCATGGGCCTTATTGTAGCGTTCCTCTGCCCTGGTCCTGGGATTCCTCACTGGGGTCAGTAGCCATGACAGGTTAGGGTAACCAGAGTCCCCTAATAGCCACACCCGGTGCCTCTGTAGTAGACCCATCACATAAGGGATGTTGCTATTCTGCAGGATGTAGGCGTCATGCACTGAGCCAGGGAACATGGCATTCACATGGGAGATGTACTGGTCTGCCAAACATACCATCTGTACATTCATGGAATGATAACTCTTCCGGTTTCTGTACACCTGTTCACTCTTGTGGGGGGGGGGACCAAAGCCACATGGGTCCCATCAATGGCATCTATGATGTTGGGGATATGTCGAAGGGCATAAAAGTCACCTTTCACTGTAGGCAAATCCTCCACCTGAGGGACAACGCTGTAGCTCCGCATGTGTTTCAGAAGGGCAGACAACACTCTGGACAACACGTTAGAAAACATAGGCTGGGACATCCCTGATGCTATGGCCACTGTTGTTTGAAAAGACCCACTTGCAAGGAAATGGAGCACTGATAGCACCTGCACTTGAGGGGGGATTCCTGTGGGATGGCGGATTGCTGACATCAGATCTGGCTCCAACTGGCTACACAGTTCCTGGATTGTGGCACGGTCAAACCTGTAGGTGATGATCAAATGTCTTTCCTCCATTGTCGACAGGTCCACCAGCGGTCGGTACACCGGAGGATTCCGCCATCTCCTCACATGTCCCAGCGGACGGTGCCTATGAAGGACAACAGCAAGCACAGAGTCAAACAACTCAGAGGTATGTACCCACAGTCTACACAGAACACCAATCATACACAAAATGTGGCCTGTATGTGTGTTGAGAGTAGGCCTAGGTATGTGTGATGCAGTTGGTAATTAGGCCATGTGGGCCCCTGAAATGGCAGGTGCCTGACCTCTAAAGTGGGACAATGGGATGTGAGGTAACTGCGCTGGCGTTGTACACCGTAGCGGTAGGCGGGCGAAGACTGCGGCGCAATGCTGCATTGGTTAACGTTGGACCCTATGGGTCCCAGGAGCCAATGGCGTTGTACGCCGGCGGTGATGGTACGCACCCCCGCAGATGTGACCGCCGCGGACGTGACCGCCATTTTCTAACTGTTTAATCACTCGATACCTGATCTTCGACAGGAGAGGACCTACACTGCAAGTGCTGCTGTGACCTCGGTCTGGAAGAGACAATGGCTCGTGCGTCTGGGGAAAGGGCCCCTGCCTTCACTACAGAGGAGTTGGAGAAGCTCGTCGAGGGGGTTCTCGCAGTTGATAATGAATTCTCTTCTTCCCCTGTACATTTCATGTAGGTCAGCGCCCACCAGAAGAAGGATATTTGGCGTGCCATCGCCAAGGACTTCCGGACCCTGGGGGTCCACCACAGACGGAGCACCCACTGCCAGAAGAGATGGGAGGACATTTGCCGCTGGAGCAAGAAGACGGCAGAGGCTCAGCTGTGGATGGCCTCCCAACGTGGGAGGGGTGCCTGTCGAACCATGACCCCCCTGATGTTCCGGATCCTGGCGGTGGCCTACCCTGAGTTGGATGGGCGCTTGAGGGCAACACAGCAGACACAAGGGGGTGAGTACACTATCATTCAGCTGACTTTGCGCGCAGTGAGGGTGTCTGGGTGGGGGAGGAGGGCTGTGGGTTCCCCTAGGCCAGGGCTAGTTCCGTAGGCTGGGCCCATTCATAAGGCATGGCCCTGTGGCCCCCCCACCACACCTCTGTAGAGTGCCAAGTACTGCTATTCATGCCCCAGGGTCATCTATGTGTGCAGATGTCGTCCATAGCCTTGTAGGCCATTTGCCATGAATTGCACTGTAGGGGCCAACAGCGTGACGTAGTGCAGGGGGCTGCTGTGTCTGTATTGTCCGCCAACGGTAGCGGTAAGCCATGCACTCAGCCTGTCTTTCTACTGTTCCCCCCCCCCTCTTTTTTTGCTGTCTCCCTGTTCTTGTGTGCATCAGCATCATCAGGCGGAGGTAGAGTGGCACCAGAGCACGAGGGAGCTGCATCCCACAGGGGCACGGAGGCCCACACTACGGACTCAGAATACACCAGTGGGACGGAGGGCGAGGGGAGCACCACGGCGGTCACAGGATCTGCAACCAGCGACACGGACGCGTCCTCCGATGGGAGCTCCCTTGTGGTGCCGGCAACATCTGTGCCCCCCACTACTACAGGTACAGCCGCCACCCTCCCTACCAGCACCGCCCTCCCAGCAGCCCCTCAGCGTGTGCCCCGTGCCCGCTCACCCAGGAGGGTGGGCATCACCTTCGCCCCAGGCACCTCAGCCCCTGCCCCTGTCACCTCTGCTGCCCTCAGTGAGGAGGCCATTGACCTCCTCAGGTCCCTCACTGTTGGGCAGTCTACCATTTTTAATGCCATCCAGGGTGTAGAAAGGGAGTTGCAACACACAAATGCATTCCTGGAGGGCATTCATTCTGGTCAGGCTGCCCTTCATCGAACCCTTCAAACTCTGGCCTCTGCACTGATGGCAGCCATTGTCCCTGTGTCTAGCCTCCCCCCTCCAACTTCCTCCACCCAGACCCAATCCCCTGTACCTCTGCCTATCCCAAGCACACCATCAGACCAGCCTGCACACACCTCACCACACAAGGGAAGCTCAGGCAAACATGAGCACCACACATCCCACAGGCACTCACGCAAGCATTACACACATACAGACACACCAACATCCACTGCCTCCACTGTGTCCCCCTCCTCCTCGTCTCCCTCCTCCCTCCCAGTCTCGTCTACATTCACACCTGCATGCACTACCACTACAGCCACTACGTCCCGCACCAGCACACCCACCACCAAACCCCACTCACGTGCACTCACCACCCCAACTACCATTTACACTTCCCCTGTGTCCTCTCCCAGTATGTCTGTGACGCCCCCTCCAAAGATACACAAACGCAGGCACACACCCACCCAACAGCCATCCACCTCACGACAGCCTCCAGCGTATGCACCTGCACCCAAATCCACAAAACTTACGCCTCCTACAACCACAACCTCTTCCTCCACTCCCAAACCCCCTCCAGCTACCCATCCCAGTGTGTCCCAAAAACTTTTCTTGTCCCCCCTTAACCTATTTCCCACCCCCCCTCCATCTCATAGGTCCCGTACTAGCGCCTCAGCCAAAAAATCTCCGGGACCAGTGGTGCCTGTTGTTACAGGTATGTGGAGTGCACCGCCCACCAGGGCAGCCAGTGTGGCACGGAGCCACAGCACAGCCAGTCCCCACCCTGTGAAGCACCAGAAGTTGGACAGTGCCCGGCGGGAGAGGGGGAAGACTCCAGCCAGCCAAGCCGCTCACAGGGGTCCCGGGGGGAGTGTGGACTCAGCTGTGACTCCTCCCAAGATGGGGAAGGGGCAGAGGAAACCTGCAAAGTCTGGGAGGAGCAGCACGGCGGAGAAGACCGCCATCATCCCCGCCGACCAGGAGGCCACCGCCAGCCCCATCATCACTGCCCAGGAGGCCACCGCCAGCCCCATCGTCACTGCCCAGGAGGAGGCCACCCACAGCCCCATCGTCACTGCCCAGGATGCCACCGCCAGCCCCATCGTCACTGCCCAGGAGGAGGCCACCGCCAGCCCCATCGTCACTGCCCAGGAGGCAACCGCCAGCCCCATCGTCACTGCCCAGGAGGAGGCCACCGCCAGCCCCATCGTCACTGCCCAGGAAGAGGCCACCACCAGCCCCATCATCACTGCCCTGGAGGAGGCTACCGCCAGCCCCATCGTCACTGCCCAGGAAGAGGCCACCGCCAGCCCCATCGTCACTGCCCAGGAGGGCCCCGCAAGCCACAGCCTAGCTGACCCATGAAGGACCGCCAGCCACAGGCCAGCTGGGCAATGACGGACCGCCATGGCAAGCAACGCTGAACAGGGCAAGCACCGCTGAACAGGGCAAGGACCGCTGAACAGGGCAAGAACCGCTGAACAGGGCAAGCACCGCTGAACAGGGCAAGGACCGCTGAACAGGGCAAAGACCGCCAAGGCAAGCACCACTGAACAGGGCAAGGACCTCTGAACAGGGCAAAGACTGCCATGCCAAGCGCCGCTGAACAGGGCAAGCAACGCTGAACATGTCAGAAACTGCCAACTCAAGCACCGCTGAACAGGGCAAGGACCGCTGAACAGGGCAAAGACCGCCATGGCAAGCACCGCTGAACAGGGCAAGGACCGCTGAACAGAGCAAAGACTGCCATGGCAAGCACTGCTGAACAGGGCAAGCACCGCTGAACAGGTCAGAAACTGCCAACTCAAGCACCGCTGAACAGCGCAAAGACCGCCATGGCAAGCACCGCTGAACAGGGCAAGCAGCGCTAAACAGGTCAGAAACTGCCAACTCAAGCACCGTTGAACAGGGCAAGCACTGCTGAACTGGGCAAGGACCGTTGAACAGGGCAAAGACCGCCATGGCAAGCACCGCTGAACAGGGCAAGCACCGCTTAACAGGGCAAAGACCGCCATGGAAAACACTGCTAGCCCATTTGCGGCAGGGGCAGTAACGCAACTGGGACTGCCACGGGGTGAGTGCTGCACTCTGGGTCCCCCTCCAGAACCAGTGGAGACATGCACCAACTTGAGAGACTGTGGCTTTGCACTCCCCAGGATGGTACAGTGGGCAAACCAACCACTGTAGAGACTTGAGAGACTGTGGCTTTGCACTCTCCAGGATGGTACAGTGGGTAAACCAACCACTGGAAAGAATTGAGAGACTGTGGCTTTGCACTCCCCAGGATGGTACAGTGGGCAAACCAACCACTGGAGTGGAGAGACTTGAGAGACTGTGGCTTTGCACTCCCCAGGATGGTACAGTGGGCAAACCAACCACTGGAAAGACTTGAGAGACTGTGGCTTTGCACTCCCCAGGATGGTACAGTGGGAAAACCAACCACTGGAGAGACTTGAGAGACTGTGGCTTTGCACTCCCCAGGATGGTACAGTGGGCAAACCAACCACTGGAGAGACTTGAGAGACTGTGGCTTTGCACTCCCCAGGATGGTACAGTGGGCAAACCAACCACTGGAGAGACTTGAGAGACTGTGGCTTTGCACTCCCCAGGATGGTACAGTGGGCAAACCAACCACTGGAGAGACTTGAGAGACTGTGGCTTTGCACTCCCCAGGATGGTACAGTGGGCAAACCAACCACTGGAGAGACTTGAGAGACTGTGGCTTTGCACTCCCCAAGATTGATCAATGGGCATGGAGCCCCCTTGTGGATCTGGCGTTGTGCACTCATCCGGCTGAGGTGCCCCCCCTTCCCTTCCCCCTAAGGTGCCTGTTGTATTTCTATCTGATGCCCTAGCAGTGTTCTCTCTGTCATGTTCGGGTATCTTGTGTGGGCCTCATCCATGCATTTTGGGCCCAGTGGTCCACGGACTATGAATGATGCAAAACCTGCACTAATAATCGTGGTGTATATTTTGTTTATAGTGTATATACATACATATATATATATATATATATATATATTTTTTTTTATTTTTTTTTATTGCTTACTGATTTTTGATATATTACAATAGTTACACTAATTTCCTTTTGTCTTTGCATTCTTCCAGGGGGGTTGGGGGGTGTTACTGTAATGTATAGATAAGCATTGGTGTGTGTTGTAGTGGGTGAGGGTCAGGGTGGGGGTTGAGGTGTTGAGTGTGTGTGTCCCTGTTTTTTGCCTCCCCTAAGTCGTAGGTGCAGTACTCACTGTGGTCTTCGCCGGCGGCGTTGGTGATCCTCGTAGAAGAGCAGGAAGACTAGCGCTGGAAGAATTTGAAGTTCCGGCTCCATGCAGTCCTCCTTCCTCATGGAGTGTATAGAGGTGAGCGTTTTACATTCGAAATTCTTGTTTCCGCCATGTTTTTATCTGCGTTGTATCCGCCCCGGAAAAGGTGGCGGATTGGCCTATCATAATAGTGTGGGCGGTACATTGGCTCACGCCTGTCTGTTGGCAGTGACAGACAAGCTGTTGGTCTGTACCGCCGTGGCATCTGAGTGTTAAAGTGGCTGTCTTTGTTGGCGGTTTCCGCTACGGTCGCGATTGCAAAATTTTTACCGCCGGCCTGTTGGCGGTCTTACTGCCGCTTTAACACCGTCCGCCAGGGTTGTAATGACCCCCAAAGTCTTTTGACATATATATATATGTATATATATATATATATATATATATATATATATATATATATATACAATTTACTTTCAAAAGCAAAGGTTACTGGAACATTATAGTTAGGCTCACATTTTCTACACACAAAACCATAGAAATGAAATTCAGCAGTTATAGTTACCTCAGCTAACTATAACTTGCTCCCTCTTGATGCACTGTTTGTGACC
Organism: Pleurodeles waltl; assembly: GCF_031143425.1. NCBI lineage: Eukaryota > Metazoa > Chordata > Amphibia > Caudata > Salamandridae > Pleurodeles > Pleurodeles waltl. Next base: position 584,375,842 of record NC_090451.1, read on the forward strand.
TCACAGATTACTTAACTTGTGACATGGTTGTGACATCATTGATGACTACATCTCAAATGACATCACTGATGACATCACTAATGACATAATTGGTAGAAGAACTTAATCATTCAATAACAACACATCTAACTTATTAAAATATGAGTGTTCCAGAACAACTTAGTAATCCACTAAAAGACATATAAAAATATGAACACATCTCCCTAGTGCCCTTTAAAGGCTCTAATTTTTCAACTCAACCATACAGCTATTAACCGACCCGAAACGTATATATGCAGCACTCATACAGCTAATAGCAGAACAGTACAACTATGCATACATCCATTTTTGCATAGAACAGACACTTAGGTGCTCATTTTGACTTTGGCTGTCTTTTGCCAAGACCACCGTTGACGCTGGCACCAAAAGACTGCCTCATTATGACTTACCAACGGATTTCTGCCCATAAACAGGCAGAAATCCGACAACATCAGCCAACATCAGCCTGACCAATGGCGGGTGAGAGGCAGTTCCACCGGCAGCACCGCCATGCCGCAAGGACTTCGCCTACTATATTGCAAGAAGTAATTTGGCACAGCGGTCCTCGCACGGTGGTGCAGCATTGGCGGTGGAACCGTTGACATCCACCCCCTCCCAGATGACCAACTCGATGCAGGCTGCTGTGTGGCCCAGACAGGTAGGTGGACCACCCAAAGGGGGGGGTGGTAGGTGAATGTGTGTGAGCATGTGTGTGTATGTGTGTCAGAATGGGTGTGCATGCGTGTGTGTCAATCAATCAATCACTGCATTTGTAAAGCGCGCTACAAAACTGTGAGGGTCTCAAGGCGCTGGGGAGGGGGGGCTACTGGTCGGAAAGCCAGGTCTTGAGGAGTCTTCTGAAGGCCAGCAGGTCCTGGGTCTGTCGTAGGATGGTGGGGAGAGTGTTCCAGGTCTTGGCGGCTAGGTAGGAGAAGGATCTGCCGCCGGCGGTGGTTTTTCGGATGCGGGGGACTGTGGCGAGGGCGAGGTTGGCTGAGCGGAGGCTTCGGGGGGGGGGGTGTAGAAGCTGAGTCGGTTGTTGAGGTAGGTGGGTCCGGTGTTGTGCAGTGCTTTGGGTGTGTGGATCAGGAGCTTGAAGGTGATCCTTTTGTTGACGGGGAGCCAGTGCAGGCCTCTCAGGTGGAGTGTGATGTGGCTGCGGCGGGGGACATCGAGGATGAGTCGGGCCGAGGCGTTCTGGATGCGTTGGAGTCGTCTCAGGAGCTTGTTTGTAATTCCTGAGTAGGGCGTTCCCGTAGTCGAGTCTGTTGGTGATGAGGGCCTGGGTAATGGTTTTTCTCGTGTCAAGGGGGATCCATTTGAAGATCCTGCAGAGCATACAAAGGGTGTTGAAGCAGGACGCGGAGACGGCGTTGACTTGCCTGGTCTTGGAGAGAGTGGAGTCGAGGATGACCCCCAGGTTGCGTGCGTGGTCCGTGGGTTCCGGGGCTGTGCCTAGTGACGTGGGCCACCAAGAGTCATCTCAGGCTGATAGGGTGGGTCCTCGAATGAGGACCTCCGTCTTGTCTGAGTTCAGCTTCAGTCTGCTGTCCTTCATCCAGTCGGCTATGGCCTTCATTCCTCGGTGGAGGTTAGCTTAGCCAGTGTGGGGATCTTCGGTGAGGGATATGATCAGCTGGGTGTCGTCGGCGTAGGAGATGATGTTGAGGTTGTGTTGTCGTGCGACGTGGGCGAGGAGGGCCACGTAGATATTGAACAGTGTCGGGCTGAGGGAGGATCCCTGTGGGACGCCACAGATGATCTCGGTGGTTTTGGAGCGGAAGGGTGGGAGGCGGACGCTCTGGGTTCTGCCGGAGAGGAAGGATGTGGTCCAGGCCAGGGCCTTCTCTTGGATACTGGCGTCATGGAGGCGTGCTGATAGGGTGCGGTGGCAGACCGTGTCAAAGGCTGCTGATAGGTCCAGGAGGATGAGGGCGGCTGTTTCTCCTTTGTCCATCAGGGTCTGGATGTCGTCAGTGACGGCGATGAGGGTGGTCTCGGTGCTGTGGTGACTGCGAAAACCCGATTGGGAAGGGTCCAGGATGTTGTTGACTTTGAGGTAGCGGGTCAGCTGTTTGTTGACAATCTTCTCGGTCACTTTTGCCGGGAAAGGGAGCAGGGAGATGGGCTGGAAGTTCTTGAGGTCCTTGGGGTCTGCCTTGGGCTTCTTCAGAAGGGCGTTGATCTTGGCGTGCTTCCAGCTTTCTGGGAAGGTTGCTGTCTCGAAGGAACAGTTGATTGTTTTCCGGAGGTGGGGCGCGATGGCTGCGCTGGCTTTGTTGAAGACGTGGTGAGGGCAGGGGTCCGATGGGGATCCGGAGTGGATGGAGTTCATGGTTTTGATGGTGTCTTCGTCGCTGACGCTGGACCAGACGGTCAGGCGACTGGTGCGAGTGGTAGTCGCAAGGGTGGTGGACTAGGTGGTGGGTGCAGGGGGGTCAGTCTTGAAGCTGTCGTGGATGTCGGTGATCTTGCGGTGGAAGAAGGTGGCCAGGGAGTCGCACAGGTCTTAAGATGGCGGGATGTCGTTGGTGATGGAGCTGGGGATGGAGAGTTCTTTCACGATGCTGAAGAGCTCTTTGGTGTTGTGTGCGTTGTTGTCTAGGCGGTCCTTGAAGGCGGTCTTCTTGGCGGTCCTGATGAGTTGGTGATGTCTGCGGGTGGCGCTCTTGAGGGCTGTGTGGTTGTCTGGTGTTCGGTCATGAAGCCATTTCTTCTCCAGCTTCCGACAGGTGTGCTTGGAGATCCGGAGGTCCTCGCTGAACCAGGCGGCTTTCTTGTTGGTGTGGTTGGTTGTAAAGGTCTTGAGAGGGGCGAGGGTGTTGGCGCAGTCGTTGAGCCACTGTGTGAGGTTGGTCGCGGCGGTGTCTGGGTCGGTGGGGTCGGTGGGTGGTCTCAGGGCGAGGGCGGTAATCAGTTGGTCCTCGGTGACCTTGCCCCAGCAGTGGCGTTGTAGCTGTTGGGTGCAGTGGTGTGTGGTGGGTTTTCTGAAGGTGAAGTGGACGCATCTGTGGTCGGTCCAGTGTAGTTCGGTGGTGTGGTTGAAGGAGACGTGGGGGCTTGCGGAGAAGATGGGGTCGAGTGTGTGTCCAGCGGCGTGAGTGGGTGTCGTTACGAGCTGTTTGAGTCCGAGGTTGGCGAGGTTGTCGATCAGGACGGTGGAGTTGGCGTTGTTGTTGTTCTTGAGGTAGAAGTTCAGGTCCCCGAGGAGGATGTAGTCCGTGGAAGCGAGGGCGTGGGTGCTGATGAGGTCAGCGATGGTGTTACTGAACTGTGGGCGGGGTCCGGGAGGTCTGTAGCTGAGAGTTCCTCTGAGGGTGGTGTTGGGGTCGGTGTGGATCTGGAAGTGCATGTGCTCGGCGGTGGTGAGGGTGTCATCGGTGTTCGTTGAGATTTTGATGGAGTCTTTGTGGATGATGGCGATTCCTCCTCCCACTCCGTTGGTGCGGTCTCTGCTGGAGATCTTGTAGCCCTGTGGGATGTCTATGGCGATGTCTGGTGCTGAAGTGGCGTTCAGCCAGGTCTCCGTCAGGAAGGCAACGTCGGGGGCGTTGGAGTCTAGGAGGTCCCAAAGTTCGATGGCGTGCTTGCGTGCGGAGCGGGTGTTGAGGCGGATGCAGCGGAGGTGGTTGGGTTCTCTGGCTGGTGGTGTGGAGGGTTGGATGCTGGTGAATCTGCAGTTCCGGCAGGTGAGAGGCCCCTGGGTGCGTTTCGGGGTGGCCCGGTAGCAGGGGTGGTCTCGTCTGGTGTTGAGTGCGTGGAGGGTGCTTGCGTCGTAGTGCAGCCTGGCGTTGCGGGGGTGCGGGTTCCAGGGGTTCTGGTGCTGGGTGCGTTCCAGGCACAGACGGGCACAGACGGGCTTGCCTTAGGTGCGCCTTCGGCGCGCCAGCGGCGCGCCCGCTTCGCGGCCTCCATATGAGGGCAGAGGGAGGGAGGAGCAGCTGGGAGGTGGGAGCGGGCGGCCAATGGGAGTGAAGGGGGCGGGGCAGCAGGGGCTCAGCAGCAAGGGAAAAACCCAGGGAAAAAACGGAGCACAGGGGTACAGAAAGCAAAACACAGGGGCACAAAATGAAAAAACGAAGTGGCACAGAAGCCAAGCGCAGGGGTACAGAAAAAAGGGAGTGAGTAGTCAGGCGGCAAAAGTGGCAACGGAGGTTCAACCCACAGGGGGCTGCGTGGCAGATGGGGGGAGCGACCTGCCTGGTGACTCGTCCTCTCGGCCACATAATTCCAGTGGCCCTGCGTATAACTAAAGCACTTCCATTTACCTTCTCCGTCCATCTGCAGCAAAGACTTCCCCTCACTACTGCCAGTTCCACAACCAAATACTAGACAAAGAGACGGAAAGCTGACTGGTTAACAAAGGGCCTTCCACTGTGCGCGAACCCACTTTGCTGCGTTTTTAGTAACTTTGATCTGTTTGAGCGAGAAACAATTGTTTTTGTTAAAATCTGCAGATTATGGAGCAGATGATTGATTATGTGGCAGATGAGACAAATCCCTAATTATGCAGGAAAAAAGGCAGCTCAATTGCATAACTGCAGTGACCTCCAGTATGACATAGAATTGTGGTTTCAGCAATTACTCAGCCTTTAGGAATGGACAGGAAGTAATGAACGATACTTAAACGAAATCTGGTTTGACGTTTCACTCAAATATTTTGCCCACCAAGTATTTGTAAGGTTCATTGCTAACGTGGGATGTCTTCCTCCTCCTCACCGTATGCCATTGGCAGTTTTGTGTATCATTCCGCTTCCTTTGCAGTGCATTAGGGACTACTTTACATCGAAAGGTACACCAAATCACTGTACTTTAGTGTATTAACCTCACATATGCATTGTATACAGAAAACAGCAGTTTTTGTTTTGTTTTTACGCTCTTTTAATGTTTTACCCAGGGTTCAAAACGTAAGCCGCCTCTATTGGCTTTGCCAAAGCTTGTTATTACATTGTTACTGTAGTTCGCTGAAGTTGGGTGCTGGTTGTAGGAACTTAGGGCCGGATCGATAGGAAAATGTCCATTTATTAAAGCAGAGGCGGACATGCCTGCCAGGAAGCTGAAAGCAGCCAATCACGACCGTGTGAGTCCCTTTCAGTGTTTCTCAGGCCCCGTTTTAAACATCAGAGGCGCCAGAGACAGTCATTGGCCTGGAAATGTAGCTCAGCGAGATGTGCACCTGCTGCAGAGAGGTGTGCAGTCTGGAGAGCAGCAGGGTGTACTCAGCCTTTCATCTCTCTGAGGCCGATTAAAGCTTGCAACTGACTCGGCTGATACTAAGGCCCATATTTATACTTTTTGACACAAAACTGCGCTAATGGGTCCCTCCATCCTTGGGTGTCCTCCTGGGGTGGGCAAGGGTGGCAGGGGGTGTCCCTGGGGGCTTGGGAGGGCACCTCTGGGCTCATTCTGAGCCCACAGGTCCCTTAACGCCTGCCCTGACCCAGGCGTAAAAATCCAGCGCAAATGCGGGTTTTTTAGTCCCGCCCACTCCCGGGCGTCATTTTTGCCCGGGAGTATAAATCCGACGCAATAGCATCGCAGTCATTTTTTTAGACGGGAACGCCTACCTTGCATATCATTAACGCAAGGAAGGTGTTCACGCAAAAAAATGACGCTAACTCCATGAACTTTGTCGCTAGACGCATCTAACGCCAAAGTATAAATATGGAGTTAGTTTAGCGTCTAATTTGCGTCGAAAAAAACGACGCAAATTTGGCACAAACGGAGTATAAATATGCCCCTAAATGTATGCATTTTTGGAATCAAGGAAATAGAAAAGGCCGTGGTAACACCAGACCTAAAAAAATCAACTGCCTCAACATTTTTGTAAAGGAAGTTATAAAATGAATGCAGCAGATCCAATAAAAAGTTGACACAGCCACACAAAAAGCCAATCATTTCACACTGCAGTTCACCTCATAAGTATGCTTGAAGCAAACTGCTCCCTCCTCCCTGCACTGCGGTAATGCGAGGTTTCTGGGCAGCAGCTGCTCGGCTTTATATTGACGAGTGATATCAGAATATCTCTCTTTCTCTTCAAAGCTCAGCAGCTTTGAATAAGAGTCACATTCCCAGTTGTTTTCCTTTCTACACAAGAGCAGTCCATGAACTCAATTCACCCTCGATGTTATTCAGTACCAAGCACATGGCAGACACACCTTCAGGCTTTCAGGGTTCCTGCTCCCAACAACTATCTGAGCTTGGTTCGCACCAATAGATCATTTAATGCATAGTCCTTAGTTTGAGCTAAAACAAACATTTTCAATGCAACGGGTTTTGCATTTGCTCGAGTTAGAGCTATTAGGGTTGTAAACTACTAACCAGACTTTTCTTGCCACACAAATTAAAAGAAAAAAACCGCAGCGCGATTGGCTATGTAAAATGCAGCGTGATCGCGCTGCGAGGAAATTAAACAGATAAAGTAGTCCGGAAACGAGGCTCAAAACATCGAGCCTCGTATGTTTTCTGTAGTTTACCGGTGCTGTGTAGGTGTGCTACACACCTGAAAGACATGATGTATGCATGTATGTGGTGTGTGTGTGTCTGTATGTGGAGGGTGGTGTGTGTGCATCTATGCGAAGGGGGGGGGTGTCTGTATGCAGAGGGTGGTGTGTGTGCATGTATACGAAGGGGGGATGTGTGTCTCTGTATCCGGATGGGGTGTGTATGTGCATGTATGAGAAGGGGGTGTGTGTGTCTAAATGTGAGGGGGTTGTTTGTATGCATGCAGTGGGGTGGAGTGTTTGTATGTATGCATGCGGTCAGGTGGGGGGGTGTCAGAAAGTGCATGGGCAAGTGGGAGTGTGTGTCTGCAAGTGTGTGGACGTGTGGGGATGCATGCGCCGGCAATAGAAATGGGGATTCCTGTCACCAGGTGCGTTACTCACACAAAAAAAAGGGGGCACACTGCCTCACACTCCAGGTGCGTTACTGTCAGGGTTTTTATGGCGGGACGACTGATACCAAAAGGCTGGTGATTTGCTGCCTTGTAATATATCTGGCGGTCTTCGGTATCCCGCCAGCCAGAGGTGTTTACCACCGGCCGCGTCTGTCCAACCGCACCGGCGGGACTGGTGGCGTGGTAGCGGTTTGGCTTTGGCCAAACTACTAAACTCGTAATGCAGTGGTCTCTTCCACCTGGACTGCGGCAGAAAGATCGCCACCAAGAGTGTGGTGGTCCTAAGATCACCACACTCGTAATGAGGGCCATAGACACCAGCTCATAAACTCATAAAATCACTTATACACGAAATAAATCATCCATACAACTATAAGACACCTACTGACACATCAACAGAGTGTTTGATAAAGGTACTCACTCACCCCTATAGTTAGTTCTACATCTTCTTACCATTGTATACATATACCAAAACATCTACTGACTGACCATAAGAATTCTATAGGCAAGCACTTATTCTCCTCAACAAACTTTCTACCATTAACTCACTGAAAGAATAACTAATCTACCTATGCAATTAGTTATGCACTCACTCACACGCTCACTACTACAAAAAAACATTTAAACAACAATATATAAACACATTAACTCAGTTAACTCACTCATTTTCTCTATCATGCATCCACACAGACACTTATGTTCCCGCTCAATAACACACCAAGTCAAGTAAACAACCTATTTTTCGTTGTTTTTACTGACTGAGACACCCACACTTGTACCTATACAGACAGTAATTTGCTCTGGTATTCACATATAGAACTACTTACATTTGATTTCAGTTGCTCTTCCACATACTCACACAGCTACCCACTTATTTATATACCCACTAGGGCACCATTATGAAACTAATTGTAAAACTCATACAACCACTAACTCATGTATACAGTATTTCACTTAGCCACTCACTGTTTAAAAATCCTCTAAGTCAACCATTCATTCATACATACAAGCACGCCAAGAGCCGCTTACCTTAGTATATATTTATTTCACTTAGTAACATTTGGAAAGAATAAAATTGAAAGGGTCAAGTCATTAGTGATGTCATCTGAGATGTTATCAGAGATATCATTTGAGATGTAATCAGTCATGTCACTGACCATGTCATGAGTTATGTAATCTGTGAGGTCATAAGAAGTGCATTGCAGGTGCAAGTTATAGTTAGCTGAGGTAACTATAACTGCTGAATTTGTATTCTTTTGTACGTAGGAAATGTGAGCCCAGCTATAACGTTACTGTAACATTTGTTTTTTAAGTGAATTTCTAATGTTTTTTATTCTTCTTCCTAACTATAAAATCTCTGTAACCTTTGATTTTTTCAGTGAATTTCTATTTTTTTAACTGTATTTTTATAACTATAAAGTTACTATGATGTTTTAAAGTTTTGTGTTTTTAAAAACTAAATACTAACTATAGTGTCCTTGTATTATTATTTTTTGCCTTTTTTTATAATTGTTTAAAATACTCTAAAATATGATGAATACGAAATTTTAATTTAATTTTAGATTACTATGTATTTTTAATTTTATTTTCTACTTATAACATTTATGATATGATTCATATTTTTATATCAATTGTTTTTTTAATTAGGTTCAGTAGTTTGAAACCAAAGTGTAGTTTTACAGGTTTAGAAACTCTTTAAAAAAATGTATACCTACAAAATGTTAACATGCCTATTTCAATGAAATACTCATTTTTTTTTTTTTACTGAAGTCGCGTAGCCATTGCGGATAGTCGCGTACTCATCGTGAATATATTCACGTTCATGATTTTATTGTATTTTCTGTATTGCTAAAACATATAAAACACCTTTTCAATTTGTAATTATGACCCAGGCATTTATTTGTCAATACTAACTAAATGTATTAGTCAATATAAGTTGATTTTTTCGAGTATTTCTTCTACTTTTTGTGGAGTCGCGATGTATACGCGACCCTACCCCAATGTACTTCCGGAGTCGCGATGGAGACGAAACTTTACAGTTTTTTAAACATTATGCATTTCAATATATGTAGAAGTTTTTATTTTATTATTAATTTCTGGAAATACTATGATAGCAGAAAAAGCATTATAAATCTCAACACATGCCTATAATATCACATTTTTGTCTTATTTCGCGGAACTGCGATGGAAACGCAGTGCGTACTCAATGGCATCGCGGAGACCATGTGACCCAAAAAAAACCTTTCTGGTTGGTTGAAGACATTTTAGTTACTTGCACAGGAAGGTCACACCCATTTTTTCTCATCCTTTAACCATATTCAAGGCAGTTTGCACCTGTGTTTCTGTACTTCAGTTTCTTTTTCTTCTATTGAATACATTTTTTAAAACAACATCAGCTCCTTCTCTTGCAGATAACAACCAGAGCAGTCACTCCAGAAAAAGAAAGGAGTTCATTGTGTGGACCTTCTTTACTATAGTTGAGGGTGAAAAGAAGGTGAATGTGAAAAAGTCACTTGAAGCCTGTGCAAGAAAGTCTTGTCACTTGGGTCTGATAAGAAATATTCATGCGGAACATCGTCCATGAAGAAGCACTTAGAAAGCATGCACAGTGCTCGTTTAGCAAATGCGTAAAGGGAGAGAGATCTTGCCGAAGGGAGTGCTGCGAATGAAGATCCACAAGCAGGAACATCATCTCGATCTGGTGTACCATCAAGTTTCGCTGTTAGAGCACCGGACTTTGCTGCAGTTGAGCAGTGCTATATAAAGTGCAAACGCACTTTGTGTGGAGGCGAACAGTTTGTGCGGAGTATTGTGAATGCCATCAACGCACAAAGGTGCTAGTTTTTTGTTTGCTATTTACATCAAACTATGTGTTATGTTTTTTTTATAGAAAACACCTGTTTAAGTTAAAAAGTTTTTGTGAAAAAAGAATATGCTCCAAAAAATACAAAATAACTAAAAAGTAAACAAATATTTTAAAAATGTTTCTTTTCAGAACCACTAAACTGGTAAAAACAAAAGGATAACAATCTCTTATATGCTTTTTATGTGTATCTGTCAGAGTAGTTGTGCCAGTGAGTGATAATTTGCAACAGTAACTGTATGGTTGAGTATCTAGATGTATGAGTGCTTCTATGGGTGAGTGACTGGGTATGTGAGTGCTTGTATAGGTGAGTAATTGGCTGCATCAGTCCCTTTATGGGTGATTGACTGACTATGTGAATGGTTGTTTAGGTTACTGCCTTCTGCATGAGTGCATGTATTAGTGAGTGCCTGGTTCCATGAGTAGGTCTATGGGTGAGTATCTGGGTGTATGAATAGCTGTATGGGTGAATGAGTGGGTGTCTGAGTGTGTGATTGGATAAGTATCTGGGTGTGTGAGTTGATGAATGGGTGAGTGCCTGGGCATGTGTGTGGGTGTAGAGGTGTGTGACTGGGTCTACGAGTGCTTGCATTCGTGAGTGATTTGGTGTGTGAGAGGCTGTATAAGTGAACGACTGCCTGTGTGAGACACTGCATGATTTAGTAACTGGGTATGTGAGTGGCTATATGGGTGAGTGACTGCAAACTTGACTAGTTGTATGGGTGTGTGAGTGGGTGCCTTAGAGGGTAAATGGATGTGTATTTGGGTATGTCAGTGTGTGAATGGGTGACTGTCTAGGTACGTGAGAGACTGTAAAAGTGAGTGTCTGGGTGTACACGTAATTGCATTAGTGAGTGACTTGCTGCGTTAGTGGGAATGACTGGCTGTGTGAGTACCCATATAATTCAGTAACTGGGTATGTGAGTGGCTTTATGGACGAGGTACTGGGAGCATAACTAGTTGTATTGGTGAGTGAGTGGCTGTCTGAGTGGCTGAATTGATATGTATTTTGGTATGTCAGTGTGTGAATGGGTGACTTTTTCGGTATGTGAGTGGCTGTAAAAGTGAATGACTGGGTGTATGAGTGGTTGCATTGGTGAGTGATTTGCTGTGTCTTTGCCTGTATAGGTGAACGACTATGCAGGTGAACGACTGTATGTGTGAATACCTAAATGATTCAGTGACTGGGTATGTGAGTGGCTGGATGGGTCAGAGACTGGGAGCATGAGTAACTGTATAGGTAGCTGAGTGGGGGTTTGAGTGCCTGAAGTATTCAGAATCTGCATTTGTCAATGTGTGAATGGGTGAGAGTCTACCTATTTAAATGGCTGAAGAGGTGAGTGAATGAGGGCTTCTTTTAGTGGGTGACTTGCTCTGTGAGTTGATGTATGAGTGACTGTATATGTGAGTGCTTGTAGGGGTCAGTAACTCGGTATGTAAGTGGTTGTAGAAATGAGTGCCCACGTGCATTAGTGATGTATAGGTCATTGTCTGGCTGCATGACTAGATATATGGGTGAATAACTGGATGCATGAGTGGCTTTATGACTTAGTGATTGTGTGCATGAATAGCTCTATAAGTGAGTGACTGGGTGTCCCAGGGTTTCAATGAATGTGTATTTGGATATGTGAGTGGCTGTAGTGGTGAGTATCTGGGTGTACGAGTGCTTGCATTAGTGAGTAATCTGGTGCAAGAGTATCTGTCTAGGTTAATGACTTTCTGTGCGAGTATCTTCATGACTTAATGACTGGGTATATGAGTGTCTGTATGGGTCAGAAACTGGGACCATGACTACTTATATCATTGAGTGAGTGGGTGTCTGAGAAGCTGTACAAATGTGTATCTGGGTATGTCAGATTGAGAATGGGTGAAATATCTGGTTATCTGAGTAGCTGTAGAAGTGAGTGACTGGGTATACAAGTGCCTGCATTAGTGAGTGACTTACTGAGTCAGTGGTTGTATTGGTGAACAACTGGCTGTGTGAGTACACTTATAATTCAGTGAATGGGTGTGTGAGTGGCTGTATAGGTGAGTGACTGGGTGCATATGTTGTTCTATGAGTGTGTGAATGGGTGTATGAATACCTGTATGAATGAGTGAGTGGTGTCTGAGGGCCTGAATAGATGACTATCTGGGTATGTCAGTGCATGAATGGGTGACTGGGTATGTCACTGGCTGCAGAGGTGAGTGAATGGGTGCATGGGTGCTTGTATTGAGAGTGACTTGCTATGTGAGTGGCTGTATGGGTGAGTGCCTGTGTGAGCACCTGTGGGGGTCGCTATGTAAGTCACTCTAGGGGTGAATGTGTGGCTGTATGAGTGGATGTATGGGTGATTAACTGGGTGCATCATTGGCAGTATAGGTGAATGGCTGAGTATGTAAGTACCTCTATTGGTGAGTGAGGGGGTATGTGAGTTCCTAAATAGATGAGTATCTTGGTATGCTAGTGCACAAATGGGTTAGTATCTCGACATGTGAGTAGCTGTAAGTGGTTGTGTGAGTATCTGGGTACGTGCGTGAATGTATAAGTGAGCAAATGGATGCATGAGTGGCTGTATAGGTGAGTAACTGGCTACGTGACTACCTCTAAGGGTAAGTGTCTGGGTATGTAACTGAATGTATGGGTGAGTGACTGGATACATAAGAATATGTATGGATTATGTATTAATGAGGCAACACGTAATTACTTACCTTTATTAGAAGTTAAAAAATTGTCCTTCAAGTTGTATTAAAAGAAAAGAAAAGAAAATTATTAGTTAACGTTTTATATAGTATATGTATGTAAAAACTTGAGTGTAAAATATATTAATATTAGCACAACTCAAGCACCTTTTGTTGTATAATACAGCAATTACATACACTATGTAGACATGTTATATTACCTTCTCCTGTATTCTCAGCTGCTATACTTCGTTAATATAAAATAATTCTGTATAGCTGCTCATCACTGAAGAGTGGGGGTGGGCCAGTCAGATGTACTTGAAAAAAAAACAAAAAAAACACATAGGTGGTCATTATGACGTTGACGGTGACTGTTAAAGTGGTGGTAATACCGCCAACAGGCTGGTGTTAACTACTGCCAAATTATGATCATAGTGGTGATACCTCCCATAGACAGCCAATGTACCACACCTACCACCAGGGCGTAAACACCACTGACCACAGCGGTTGCCATCAACAGCCAGGCGGAAGTCAAGGTACCACCCACCATTTTATGACATAGCAAACCGCCAGGATTTTTGGGGCGGTACCAACGCCATCAAAAGCCTGGTGGAAACACTTCACAGAAAACAAAAGACCCACCATCAGGGACACAGAGGATTACTTGGCCGCCATGGAACCGGAACTCCAAGTCATCCCAATGCTCTACCACGCCATGGTCGTCCTGGAGCACCAACGCCAACGAAGATTACAACGGTGAGTACAGCCACCTAGCACACAAGGGAGAGACGGAAGAAAAGGAGAGTGACACACACACACAACACACGACATACACAGAACTAGCTGCAGAGTAAAACAAATGTTACAGGACGCACTTTAAATTAATGTAAGGCCAACAATTAGAATGTACGAACACTGTAATTTGCTGCCAACAGCCACTATAATGAAAAATTAAATGTAAATGCAGGCTGCAAAGTCCAGATTGGGCCAATTCCCAGACCAAGGTACAAAAGGCCCACATGGCCACAGGGCACAATCCAGGGCCCAACTTGACTCCTGACATTATCCGGACTCCACTGTTCAGGGGCATCATGTTGGAAATGGACAGGCAACTCAGGGGGAAGTGGGGGTGGGGGGGCACCTCAGCTTAATTGGGTAACATGCCCACTGGTTCTGGAGGGGGCATCCTGCCCAATTGTCTCTGAGGGGAGTGAAAGGCCACAGTCTCTGAAGTGGGAACCATGCCCACTGGTTCTGGAGGGGGATCCTTGCCCAGTTGTCTCTGGAGGGGAGTGAAAGGCCACAGTCTCTGAAGTGGGTAACATGTCCACTGGTTCTGGAGGGGGATCCTTGCCCAACAGTCCCTGGAGGGAGGCCTATATGCCCCCTGCTGGTGGAGGGGGCACCTTGGCTGCTTCTCCTGGAGGAGAGGGCTCCTTGCCCTCTGCTGGTGGAGGGGGCTACTTGGCAGCCTCTGCTGGAGGAGAGGGCTCCTTGCCCTCTGCTGGTGGAGGGGGCTACTTGGCAGCCTCTGCTGGAGGAGAAGGCTCCTTGCCTTTCTTTGGTGGTGGAGGGGGAATCTTGGCTTTCTTTGGTGGTGGTGCCATTTTATGGTGCTGGTCAACATTTTGAAATAGAAAACTGTGTAATTGCTGTCAATTGTACATGCATTGCCATTTACATAGTCCAATTACATACAAGCTCAATGTACACTGAAGTGGTGGTTCCATTGTACAGTTTGTCAATCCCTTCTCACTCTTGTGTCCCTACCAATGCAGAAGAATAGGAGGAGGAGGCAAGCACACGTGTACAGACCACTTGTGGACTTGGCTACACTGTAGGACAGGCACATAATACTCAGCTATAGACTGGACAGGGCCATAATCACAGAGCTGTGTGATCAATTGGAGCCTGATGTGATATCTGATATCCGTCATCCCACTGGGATCCCTCGTCTTGTGCAGGTTCTATCTGTGTTCCATTTCCTGGCAACTGGCTCTTTCCAAGTGACAGTGGGCTTGGCAGCAGGAATGTCACAGGCAATGTTCTCAATAGTGCTGTCAAGGGATTTGTCTGCCTTGCTCCAACACATGTGCAGCTACATCGCTTTTTCCCAAGTGGAAGATTTGGCCACTGTGAAGGCAGGATTCTATGCAATGGGACATATTCCAAATATTATTGGGGCCATTGACGGAACACATATAGCATTTGTTCCCCCCCTGGCACAATGAATAGGTGTTCAGGAATTGGAAGAGTTTTCATTCACTCAATGTGCAAATGATGTGCCTGGCTAACCAGTACATCTCCCACGTCACTGCCAAGTATCCTGGGTCGGTGTATGAAGCCTTCGTTTTGAGGAATAGCAGCATCCCAAAGGTGATGGCACAACTACAGAGGCACAGGATGTGGCTAATCGGTGAGCCTGAGTCCCCAATCAATGCATGTCAGTGTATGCCTTCAGGAGTCAACCCACATACAATTTTGTAAAGCTAATGTTTGTTCACCTTTTCTTGCAGGTGACTCTGGCTACCCAAACCTGTTCTGCCTCTTGACCCCTGTAAGGAATGCCAGGGCAGAGGCTGAAAATAGGTATAATGATGCTCATGGGCGAACAAGGAGAATAATTGAGCGGACCTTTAGCCTCCTGAAGGCCAGGTTCAGATGCCTCCATCTGACACGTTGTTCCCTCTGCTACTCCCCTGAGAAGGTCTGCCAGATAGTTGTTGTATGCTGCATGTTGCACAACCTGGCATCAGACGACATGCGCCCTAGCTGCAGGAGGGTAAAAATGCTCCTGTGGCAGCAGTGGACCCTCAGGACAGTGAGGATGAGGAGGCAGAGGATGAGGATGTGGACAACAGGACATCAGTCATACGGCAGTACTTCCAATGACACACAGGTAAGACAGTGGAACTGACCATTCCTCTGTTTATTTACCTTTTCAATGTGGCTGTAGCATGATGGCAGTCACTGCCTTACCATCTCAACTAACTGTCACCTATGCCTTCTCATTTTGCAGATGTTGGTGTGGTTACAACTGTGTACTGATGTGATGACTACAGACAGCTACAGGCCATTATTTGTATGCAATCATAAAGTTCAGGACAATTGCACAAGATGAAACTGTCAATATTGTTGCACATTTTTTCCACATAAAGCACTATCACTCAAGTTGTGTTCAAGGGTATTTATTGTAGTAAAAAATATAGAAGAAATAGTGCAATGGAATGGGGTGATGGTAGAGGTAAGTCCAGGGTATTAGTACAGTCTGTTTGTAGCACAGGTCCAGTGTCTAAGGGGCCATAGGCAGGGGAACATTGGCAGTTCAAAGTGGACAAGGTGACAGAGTGGAACACAAGGGGGACATTCAGGATGGTATCATTTCCTGGCAGTGGTCTTGGTCTTGGCAAGTGTCTCTGGCGTCTGTTTGGGTGGCAGGGAACGTTTGCGTGGTGGTTCACCTTCTGCAGGGGTAGAGGTGCTGGTGGCCTGTGGGTCCTGTGGAAGGGCCCCCTGTCCACTAGCTGCAGCAGATGTTGAGGGCTGTTCAGTTGACTGGTTAATGGAGGGGTCCTCGGGTGTGCTGTATATTCCCTAATGATGATGGCAATAACACCCAGCACCCCTGCAATAGACCATGGTGGTGTTGAGGGCCTGCAAAGCTTTCATGATCTCCTGGTGGCGTTCCTCCTGCAGCCTCTGGTTCTCCTGCATGATGTTTAACCTCTGGCCCAACTTGTCCTGGAATTGTTGGTAAGCCCCCAGGACATTGGTGAGTGACTCCTGGGCAGTTGGTTCCCTGGGCCTGTCCTCCCCCTGGTGCACAGCTGTCCTACGAGTGTCCCTGTCCCCCTGTGCCTGTGTCCCCTGAACGGTGTGCCCACTGCCACTGACTCTGGACTCAGGACTCTGATTGTCTTGGCTATGAGGTGTGGACTGGGGTCCCTGTTCAGGTGGACACACTGCTGATTGACGTTTCCTGGGGACAGAGGTGTGGGGACATTGAGTGGCTGCTGTGGTGTTGAATACTGAGGGGGGAGACTCTGTGCTGGAGTGGGTGTGGGCTGGGGTAACCAACTGACCAGTGGTCCCTGATAGGCCAGGGAGTTCAACCAGATCATCACTGGGGGGGATCTTCTGATGGGGGACTGGGTAGCTGTGGCACCTCCCTGCCACTAAGATTGGCTGGGGCACCTGTGGGGATATACGTTGTGTATTATGCTACATGTCTGTGACATTTTCCACATCCCTAGCTTCCCCTATATCTTTGCAGTTGCCCTGCCACCTATGTTTGTGTATGGTGATGTCTTGTGGGATTGTTAGTTCTCCATGCTGTGCATGCATTGGTGGTGGGTGTACACGCAGGGCTGGGAGGGATGTTCATGGAGTGGGTATGGTATGCAGGGCTTGGAATTCAGGTTAGTTAATTGTGGTGGTGCACTGTTGGGGGGAATTGAGTGGAGTGATGGGTGTCAGGGTGAGGGTGGTGGTGGTGGTATGCAGGTATGTGGGGGGATAGGTAGTAAATATTGACTCACCAGTGTCCAGTCCTCCGGCAACTCCAGTGAGTCCCTCAGGATGCATTATTGCCAAGACTTGCTCCTCCCATGCTGTCAGCTGTGGGGGAGGAGGTGGGGGTCCACTGCCAGTCCTCTGGATGGCAAGCTGGTGCCTTGCTGCCATGGAACATACCTTCCTCCGTAGGTTATTCCACCACTTCCTGATGTCGTCCCTTGTTCTTGGATGCTGTCCCACAGCGTTCACCCGGTCCATGATTCTCCGCCACAGCTCCATCTTCCTTGCAATGGAGATTTGCTGTACCTGTGCTCCAAACAGCTGTGGCTCTACCCTGACTATTTCCTCCACCATGACACACAACTCCTCATCTGTGAAACGGGGGTCCCTTTGTGGGGACATGGGTGTTGAGTCGGGTGTGTTGTGCTGTGGGTGTTGAATAATGTGGTGGGGTGTGCGGTGCATGACGGATGGATGGGTGTTTGTGGTGTGTGTAGTTGTTGCTGTGATTTGCGTAGCTGTCTCTTAGCTATTTTTCGTGTTCGTAAAGGCTTGTGGGTAATGTAGGTGTTTGTTTTATAGTGATGTGTGTGGGTGTGTGTGGTGTGTGTATCAGTGTCAGGAGTGTGATTTTAGTTTTGGCCAATGTTGTGTTGTTTTGTATTTGGGTGGCCATTCTGACTACGATTGCCGCAGTTGAATGTCCGCCATGCTGATTCGTGGGTCATAATGTGGTGGGTGATGTTTTGTTGGTGTAACGGTATGGGTGTACGTACCGATACTGTAACACTAACCTTTGGTGTGGCGGATATACGTTTGTGGCAGTATTCTGTCGGTTTGGTGTTTGTGTGTCATAATATGGCAAACGAACATTCGCCTCCACGACGGTATGTTGGCGGACGTCACCGCAGCAGTAAGCGGGATTTACCACCAATGTCATAACGAGGGCCATAGTATGTTACTTAAAATTAACAACTATGCATGAGTCTCCTCACTTTCGAATATTTTTCTTCTAATAAGTAGAAGTTGGACTCACAATAGTTGATGAAGAAAATTTACTCATCTTATAATAACTTATTAAAATAAACTATAGATTGTTGAATAACGTTGCTCATTATTATACCTGGTACAAAAGTAAGTGTTTTTCATGCAATCAGATCAAATAAATAATTCCACAGTTTAATCATCTATAACTTCTATTGGCACTACCATTTATAAGCTTAGTAATGTCTGCACTAGTCATGATTCACATACAGAGAAGACTGTGTACCCATTTGTTTTTCTGAAAACTATTACAATAAATTACAAATACAGATCACTTTTTCATATGTTGCTCAAAACATCACCCCTGTTAGGCCGAATGATGTCTATACTAGTATTGATCCACATACAAATAAGACTGTATCTAATGTTATAGTACTGATCCACCTTAGAACTTTTGTTCAAGAAACAAAAAATAAATATTAGGACGTTTGAAAGGTAGTTTTTGTTTAAATTGCAGACTGGTATCATTAAAGTCAGTCCATCCGCTTTCTGTCTTCAAATGTACAGTATAATGTCCAGAAATAATGTTTAATACTTCTATTTAAGATTATAGCCAAAGTTCAATATGTTCTACCAGAAATTGATATCTGGCCAGCCTTAAAATTTGTAATTGCAGTGTCCAATTTTGTCCCACCTGCTTTGCATAATTGAACATTGCTATAAAGTAATTACCACTCCTCTATATAAGCAATGTATGCAACAGATTGGATTTACATGTTCTACATGTCATATTTTGGTCACTCTTTTTATTAGTTTTTCAAAGGACACAGATTTACAATCTGGAAGAGTTAAGAACAAAAATGTCTCAGATTGGATTTCAGTGGTAGATGAGAAAGAACAATCTTCACACTCATGTAAAACTGAGTCCAAATATATCATCAATATTCACATTTTCTTCATCTTAAATTCCAAGGATCACCATAAGAAATTCCTCTTCATCTTGTTGAGCATTTAGAGTAAATACTACAGATTCACTGTATTTATCTATTAGTCGTCGAATTCCTAAAGCAGATTGTATTGCAGTTCTGTTTCGAGATAAGTGCTGAAGACAATTAAAAAGTGTTGTACACAATGCGTTCCATGTTTTTTCTTGGATAGCATTTACTACATATGGTAGATGAAAGAGCACACTGAGGACAACATTAGCATAGTAGTTAACACCAGTAGTGTTATCCAACTAGAAACCAAAAATATTTACATCCTTTTCAATCTTTTTTACACCTTTTTCTTTATGTTTGCTTTCCATGTTATCTATGTTTTTTGTGGACTGTTTTGTCAGTTTCCACTTAGAACATAGAATCTCTTTTAATAAACCTGGTACTGTCCTAAATGAGGGGGACATTTACCAATTGTACTCTCTCACATAATTTACGTCTGCACTTACCTTTTTCATCAAAATCTATTAGAAACAAGACAGTTAATGTTTGAACTTGTGACAATGCCACATATGACATTCCATCTTTAAAAACTGTACTTCCAATATTAATAAATGCAGCATCAACATTTAAGCCGTGCGACTTGAGGATTGTTACAGAGTATTTAAGACAAACTGGAAACTGTTTTTGTCGTATATACAAACCTTTCAGAAGCAAAAACCGTACAACACATTGTCCAATTTGCTTCAACTCATTAACCTGATCAAACTTTAGAGCTGGAAATTCAACCTCATTGTGGTTCACGAAATAATTAAATTCAACGATTTTTCCCATGGCACCATTTACCAATCCTTCTTCAACATTTAAATTATGTCTTAAAATTATTCTACATTTCCTGCAGAAACTTAAAGACTGTTCTAATCCAGCAGTCTTAGAAACCGACTTCCACAAACTAATTAGTATAGTTGCTCCTTGGTGTTCCATTTTGTCAACAGCAGTAATCTCCAAAATGTTTTCATTTTCTAGTTTTAGGAATTCTTAATTAAATGTTGTAAACTCTTGAAGTGTGGGCATCAAAGAAACTATGGGCCAGATTTACAGCATACTGATGCAGCGCAGTGATGTGCCAAAATCTGCAGCGCTGAAGTGTGCCAGTCTTGAAACATAGGGATGCACCGTATTTGCAATAATAAGGCTCACCCCTGCGTTTCCGTGGGTGCTGAATTAAGCTGTCTACACCAACACAGGCATCCTTGCACCATAGGGCAAGGGTGTCTGCGTTGAGGGGATAGACTGTTTAAGTGCAGGAAGGTGTTCCTAACCTGCACATAAAGAATTTACAATGGCGATCTGGCCACATAAAAGTACCAAAGCATCATTTTGGAATGATTGTTAATGTTCAAGAAGGGAGACCTTCTTGCACATAAACAAGCATTCATGGCCGTTTGCTCCTTCAGAATGCAGCACACATAGAAAGTGTAAAAAACAAGGAGGAATATAAGTATTCCTCCTCGTTGTGCCATGCTAATGCCACCCATGGGATGGCATTAGTTTTTGGCACTGCCTCAGATTTATGCCTTTTTGTAAATCTGGGGCAGCAATGGGTGTTGCAGTGGAACTCCCACACCAAGACCCATTGCATCCCCCTCTGATGCAGAAAAATGCATTGGGTGCATATTTATAAGGAAGCATTAAGCCATGAAAAGTGGCTTAATGCCTCCTTTTAAATATGGTGCAGGGAAAAATGCCACTTGAGCATCACTGAAAGTGATACCCCGGTGGTGCTAAGACCTTGCAAATCTGGCCCTTTATGCTTTCCCTCTTTGGAAAACGTATAAATTAGCTCAGCTGGTGTCATGTTAGAGGGAAAGAGATACTTTATAAGTTGACTTCTCAACATCAATTTTGCCTCCTGTGTCAGAGCTCCCACTCTAATGTCCTTTAGAATGTTTCCATAGTGCATGTCAGAAGCTTTTCGCATATTTTTCACAAGTTTTTTGTATTAAAAAAATTGCCACATTTTAACATTGCCAATATTTCCTAGTGAGTTTTGAGTGTCATAATGTGAGAGAGGTTGAAAAAACGATTGTCCTTTTACAGCAGTTAATTGTATTAGGTCTCCAAAAATTATCAACTGTTTTCCTCCAAACAAGATATTGTATTATGTTTTTAATATCTCTTGCATTCGCAGGTGAACAAAAGCAAGCATTAGATTTCAAACCATGCTTATCTGATCAATAATCAACGATTTCATCTTCTTCAAAACTCTTGCCACCTCATGACATGCTTCTACAGATAACAATATGTATTCCAATGTATTATTATGTTCTACAGGTATCATTGGTAGTCTGTGTCAAGTTATTCCCTTGATGTTGTCTGCAGCTACTCCAGTAGGTGTAGTTACTGCACACAATAAGTCTGAATCTGTTATTTTCTCCAAG
The DNA here is from genome assembly GCF_031143425.1 of Pleurodeles waltl. NCBI lineage: Eukaryota > Metazoa > Chordata > Amphibia > Caudata > Salamandridae > Pleurodeles > Pleurodeles waltl. Next base: position 584,397,157 of record NC_090451.1, read on the forward strand.
TAAGTAGAGATACATTTTATTAAAAAGCTCATTGTTTAGTTGTCCAACTAACACATCTAGATCTTCTGAATCCAGTTTAGCTTATTCCATGGCAGTTTTCACTTCATTCAAAGCTATTGCAGCTTTGTTTTCAATTATAGGTTTTCCAAGAGGATCTTGACTTGAAAGTCCCGAACTCCGGCTGCTTTGCTTCTTGAGCTATCTCATCATTTAACATTTGTTAGTAGTTTTTAAATATGGGACACTGAATAGTATATTTTACAGCATTAAAAGATTCTTCATAGCTGTCAAAACCTCCAAGTATTCCAATTCATTATGCCATGGTTTGAACAGTTGAAGAAGTGCTAAGAAGAAAAATTCTCTTTTCTCAGCAGTTTGACAACTAAGTTTTCGATGGTTAATTACATTTTGTTTTTAATGTTTGACTAAACATCCATCACGTTCTTGAACTGCATACTTTCCTTCTACCATATTTTCTTTAACATTACTTTTATATCTGTAAGTCATAAAGGCATTTGTCTTCTAGTTGGGTACCTCTTTTTGGATAGTATGTACTCAACATATTCGATTTTACAAGATCTGTACTGTCAGGCTCAACCTCTGTCAGGTACTGAATTTCAGGGAAAATTTCAGTACTCTGTTTCTTGAACTAGTAAGGCCAAGACTTAGCCAGACAATTCCTTTTGAATTTAAGAACAAACTTGCTGAACTAAGTCTGTCACAGACCTCATAGGGCCCACTTTCCCTATGAGAAAGCATTTTCAAGCTGAAGGAATATAATTTCTTGCTAGGTGTGTTCTCTGCAGAAATCTCCTCCCACATCTCCTTCATTTCACTTTTTTTTAGATTTTGTAACATATGATGTAACTTATTGACCACAGCAATGGAATTGTCTGCAGCACATTGAATGTCCATGTTATCATTCCACAGATGTAAAATGTCTGGATTGTAATCATTTATGTATTTGGACTCTTCTGTTTTGTTAAAAGTTATATGTATTTTTGGGCAATTTCCTTGTCAATGTATGACTCACTGAGGACACAAAGCTGTTAACTCTTCTTTCTGAAATAATAGGCTGTCGAAATCCAAATCCACATCTTGTGCAAAAATGTCCTTTGGATCTGTAAGTACGACAACAATACTGTCTACATCTATGTGTTTGGAAATGCAATACTTGCTCTTTCAGCCCTTTTCCAGCAGAGTGTTTTGGTATGCTACCTGTCACCTATTGTTCCATAAAAGACAACACAGACTCATCAGTTTCTAATACAAATGTTGGTGCATCTTTTATCCACAGTAGCAGGTGCATATGTGGAGCACTTCTTGCCTGGTACTCTTTCTGCCAAAATAAATCAGTTACTTCTCCAAGAGCAGGATTGCTCTTGGTGTAGATGAAAGCAAGAATGGCTTGAAATCTATGGTTAAAATATGTACACTCATTAGCAGGACCTAATGAACACAGCTCTCCATGTGTTTTTACATTAATATCTTTGATATTAGAGCTTCCTTCTCTTAAGAATTGAATGAGGTCATGCCATGCATATCCTGCACAACTCAGTCAAGTCAAACCAGGTTGGTAGGCCTAGATTTCTGAGCATACACTTCAGTTCTCCATGACACCGGAACCAATATTCATTGGTTCCCCGTAGGCAAGCCTTTAAATTAATGAAGTTGCATCAAATTTCTAATCATTTTCATCAACTTTATTTACAAAGTCTCTTGCAGATATATTTTAAAGACCAATTCTTGTTTTTAGTATGTGATTCACTGCATATGAAAGTCCAGACAAGTCACTCCCAAAAAGTAGATGAGATAGATATGGAATACACTGTTTAAATCTGAATACAATTGTGTTGATCGGTATTCATCTGCTGGTATTTGTATGGGTTGGTCATCATACCGACCTCCTTTTCCAGTGGGAAACTAGTGGGGAAATCTGAGTCTCTAAACTTTTTGTCCCACACACTCACAGGAGCACACTTAACGTGTTTCATTTGGAAAATGTCAACAGCATCTCCAAAGACTTCCTTAGAATGTATTTAATGGATGGTGTAGTGCTCATAAATGTGTTCTGCTCGGAATGGATCTACTTTTTCAATATGGCCACTCCCTGACAAAGTGTCATAATCAATATCTTGTACATTAGGTTCAAAATTAACAGTCTTATAATACAGATTATTTTGTACCAGGTATAATATTGCTTGTTTAACTTTATTAACATCTACTTATGGTTGCCAATTTTTGTTATCCTTAGTTGGTACACCATTTACCAAGATAACAAGTGTCTCTTCCTTTTCTTTCTCTATTCCTACTGTTTCAACATTTTTTAAAGTCCAAAGGCAAATACGCTACTCTTCCTTTAAGGCCTTTTAATAAGTCTGCTGGATGCAATTTACCTGTTTTTGGTTTCAATCATATAATCGTTTGAAGTAGATGTATAGAATGTATAAGGATAGATTAATATACATTTAAGTCTTGTAGTTCTTCTGGAATATTCACAAGTTCCAACCTATTACACACTGCTCTAGCTGGTGTTTTCTGATCCTCTAACTTATCATGGCAGTACTTACATATAACCTTCTAACTGGACAAGTTAAAACACTCCTCTACATATAAATAAGATGCAAATTCTTACCACCTTTCTCTGTTTTCTCCTTCAGTTTTAGAAATTATATCTAAATTTCGTATTTACCTTTCATGGTGAGGGTGTCAACAGCAAATACAAATATATTTTGACTTTTCAGAACATACCATATTAAACTTTGTAATCTCTTGTTGAAAATTGTCAGTAGCAACAGTTGTGCTTTCCTTCCTCAATACTTGCACCTATAAATTCCTCATCTTCCCTCGATTCGTCTTCAGGTCCAAAATAGCAAAACTGTACATCATCACAAACTTTCTATATCTCTTCTTTGGTACCGTGCAAAAGTACTCTATTTATTTTCCTTAAACATAATGCTGGACTATTCACAAAGTAAAGTCTGCTTACAAGACTTCCTGTTTTTGAATGGTGAACTGCCAACATTCTAAAGTGATGAAACTTTGGCACATTTTCCATGAATACATGCTAATGAATGTCTTTGTAAACCTCAAGAGAAAATTGATAATCCAGTACAAGGCTTTGATATTTGTGGAAAATGCAAGTGTGGCAGGCTGAACGGTATAAACAAGACTGAGACCGGGTAGTAGGGTAAGTAAGGGTTTTTATTGGTTTTTTTTCTTTTAGTTTTCTTTTTGCTCCAAGAGATTACAGTCTACTATAGGATCTTTGGTTGGGGTTCTTCTCTTCATGTAACTCTGTCTTTCTTCTTCTTGCTTCCTAGGTCGATGGATTCTGGGAAACTCGGGCGGCTCCAGTGGATTACCGGCAAGAGAAACAGAAGAACGCCAAGGTAAGTGACTGGGTGTTTCTGGGGTTTCCCTTACTATAGAGAAGGGGAAAAGGGGTGTAGGGAGATAGGGATAGAGTGCCGATACACCAGTGAAAAGGACAATAGATAGTGGTGACGGGTGTTCAGTTAACACATCGTGCTCCCGGGTTGGGCAAGATAGCCAGTCTCCCCTTTTATTACTGAGCCTGCGCCCCTCCCCTTTTCTCCTCTCCCAACTCCCCAGTTCCCTTCCCCAGTGCCCTTTTAGTTCTAAGTTCTCGTGTCCCCAAGAGGGACCGTACCTTTGCAAGCCACGACCCTCCGGGGTCGTGGCTGGCTCCTCGGTTTTCCGGCTCCGGTTCTTCTCCGTGGGTGGTCTCCTTCTCCTCGACTCCTGCCACGGCTGCTTCCTCGTCTGTCTCGTCACGCTGCTCCTCTTCTCCTCGTTCCGAACCACACTCGATTTCTCCTCCAACTCCTCTCTCCCCCGTTCCGTGCACCTTCCCCTTTTCACCCCCGATGGCCCGGAAGTCCTCGAGCGTTTCCCTGGAAACAGGGAAACGCGTCATCGACGCCGAGAGCGTTCCCATGTCGCCATGGGAACGCGGAACTGACGTGTTGGGTTTGCCCGACACGGAGTTGGATGACGCCGGTATGGACGTGGTCGGGGCGGCCCGGTCACAGCAAGGTTTGTAGACATAGTGTGAACACAAAAAAGGTTAATTTTCCTACAATTTTGAAACCATTTATCATTAAAAAACACCTAATGTGCCTTTCAGACTACTGTGTTTATGCACTAGTATGTCCGTGTAATAAATTTTATATTGGTAGCACTATCCATACAGCAAAGAAGCGGGCGTTGGAACATGCCCAAGCTATAGTACATCATGACAAAACATATTCAATAGCCAGACATTTCAAGGAGTTTCACTCACAGAAAGTTAATTTGATGAGGTTTGTGGTTCTGGATAGAGTCACACTTAGTGATAGAGGCGGCAATAGAGTCCCACTGTTGAGAAGATTGTAGTCAAAATATATTGTAAGGTTTAATACACCCCATCCTAAAGGTCTTAACTTGGATGAGGAGATGGTAGTACAGGTAGGTGATTAACATCCTGTACTTGGTGACGAGAAATTAATGCTTTGTAGTATGTAGTTAATAAGGGTATATGTTAAGATCTTTATCCTTATTTTGATGAATAGGGTCTTTGTAGATGATCTGACTGATTATCTGCAGGTTACGTCTGTGACATGTTTTAACTTTTTTAATGTCAGTTTTATATTTCATATTTATTATTTAAAAAGAAAAAATTCACAGTCACAGTGGTGATAGAACACGAAGGGACATATCAAGTAGGACGAGTATGAAATTAACCGAAGGCAAAAGAGCTATTGTATCTTTTTGATGGGCTGAATATGTAAATCATCAGGTTAATAGAAACAGTGTTTGAAAAAGATTATAAACTTTAGTAAATAATACGTGTAAAATTGTTTTACATGGATAAAAGATCACTTTGTCTTTTTCCTTTCTATGCATCAGCTTATTATGGTTGGTGTTAACAAGTTGTAATTTGCTTCAGGGGCAATATTGAACCCACTTGGGCAATTTTTTAAGTTAATTCTGGACGATGAAATCACTGATGTTAATATAAATATTATCGTAAATATTTTGTGTAAAATTCCATTCTAAGATGACCGCCATTATTGTTCCTGATGGAAAACGTATCTATAACATTAATGTTTATGGGAAGGGAATCTTCTCAGAGTTTTAAAGGTTAAAGCTATTACTGTTAGCATTTTTCAATCTTTGTAACATAACTGCTATGATTATAATATGGATCAACCGGGTTAGGAATGTTGTGTAGCATTTTGTAATCGCCTTTGTTATCATTATTGTTTAAATCTGAACCATCTTAAGATGGCCGCTGTTATTACAGTCTGGTAGGATCTATAAGATTTTGTAGTCTGTTCTTTGTGTCAATTGGAGTTTTTCAGGGAAAAGGGTTATAAATGGAAACTGTCATTATGTTCGATACTCGTGAACAAGGAAAGTTATTTTCCAAAACGCGTCAAGTTTTTCTGTTTGCCATTAAAGACTCACGTAAGCAAGCCTTGATGACTGGGACTTTCGTTGTTTCTTGACGGATCGCGATTGTTTGAAGCAAGCCGACGAGCAGATTGTATATATATATATATGATCCCAATATCCCTTCATATTTCTAACAGTGACTATCATTTTCATCCGTATACCTATTACTTTTGAAAGTACATTCATTAATGAGTCTCTATCTCTCTCACTCTAACTATTAGTACACACCTCAAGATATGACTGTTTGCATTACTGTTTATTTGACTATATTACTGTTGTACTCAATATCTCCATACTTATCGAAGTGTGGAAAACACTATCTGCATACTTTCTAATGGCCTATAATACATTGAGATCTCTAATGCATTTTCTTAGAGTCAATTTTATACCATTGATGTTACTTAGGGCAATTCCATGCAAAATATATACACTAAACCATAGTTTCTTGCATTTTGTATGTAACAAACATGTAAATACATGCCAATAATACAGAACCTCAGAACTTATCTAAAGGAGGAAGAACAGTAAACAGATCACATTTTTTCTTATTTTTCTCATGTTTGTATGTCACATGTATTATACTATACACAGACAAATAAGGAAACACCTTTACATATGTTTCATATATCGATAATGTACTTGTATTAAATAGACGCACTGACCATGCAATTTTAGGCAAATACATGTATTAATACACATTAAAATTACAATTGTAATAGCTGTTACTTTCTATCTCATACAGTATACACTTCTCTTTTCTAAGTATTTACTCATTTACAAATTCTATTTATATGCATTTCTGGAATTATACATACCTTAAAACATATATATTTCTATTCACATACCTCTTAAATAGCTGCTCTTGATAGTTACAATACTATCACAATATATTTCAGTACTCTTTTCGTTCTGTAATCATAAAACCTCAGCATACGAATAGTATTGTACTCTCACACCACAGGAACCTTAATGGCAACTTACTGAGCTCTGCTCTCACTGGTATTGTAGTGTTTAACAAATCAAAAGTTGTGTTTCATATTTATCTTCTATTACCCAAGAGCTGAATGGTTAATATCTGTTAACCCCTTGTTTGCCTCTCATAATGATGCCCAATGTGCTGTACAATACAGCTAAAGTTGCAAATACTTCCCGTCCCCCGTGTAAAACTGTGATGGATTTGCGACTCCGGGCGGGGGTACAAAACTTTAAGAACAAATCCCATCCCTTATTTTTCTATTAATCATAATACACACTAACAGAAATATTCTATTGTATGTTACCACCTGCAAAATACATTTTTAATTGTACTAGTCCACTGCCCTTCAGTGCAATCTCCTGTCCCCCATATTGTACTGCTTCAGTTGCCATAGCAACCATTTTTACAACACTCCACTGAACCAGCTGTTCAAAAGGTCCCAGCACTGTCTGCAAGGAGCATGCAAGCTTTTAATTTGTTCTCTATCAGGTGTGGTTGACTATTTGCAAATCTGATCAAAAACTCTATTTTTGTTTCAACGAAATGTCATTCAATCACAGATGAAGTAACTCCATGTTGTAAATTGCAACCTACTTTTATCTAGTCATCTATATTAAACAACCAATCCTTTTTTAGCTTTTTTCAAATCTACTGCTTCCCTCCATTTTAACCACCTCACATTTTCAAAACTCATTCCGTCAACTGCAGCCTTCTCTTCAGTGCTCCTCCTTCGACTATTCTAAATGCTGAGAGTGTGGATTGTAAGTCACGGCTATGTTTATTGGGGTCATTGAGTATGCTAGAAAGAGTAGAATTAATAGGGACCTGGGTTTGCCTAATGTGGATATCACTTGGGTTGGCCAGAGAGGGTTAAATTGGCATCTGTTGCTTCCATTGGTTGAAAGGTTTAGAGATTGCCAACCACCTCACTTCATGAGTGTGCACTGTGGTGGTCATGATCTAGGCACACTCATTGAAGTAGGATTGGAAATGCAAATGAAAGATACCCTTGGTCAATAAATGACACTTTACCCTCACACAACATTTGTGTTCTCAAATATGTGCCAGAAGTGGAAGTGGTCAAGAACAATTTGACCACAGATTGACAGATCTAGAAAACATGTTAAGAAAACTGCTACAGCATGTGAGAAAGTAGCCTCTTTCTAGCATGGTTACCACCACTTTTGGCCTGTTTGTGAGTGTGTGTCAGTGTATTTTTCCTGTGTCACTGGGATCCTGCTGGCCAGGACCCCAGTGCTCATAGTGTAAACCCTATGGGTCAGTGTGTTTTGCCTGTCTCGCTGGTATCATGCTAGCCAGGACCCCAGTGCACATAGTTTGTGGGCTAATGTGTGTTGTCTGTAGTGCTTAACTGTGTCACTGAGGCTCTGCTAACCAGAACCTTAGTACTTATGCTCTCTCTGCTTCTAAATGTGTCACTTTAGGCTAGTGACTTCATTTACCAATTCCAATTGGCACACTAGACCCCCCCTTATAAGTCCCTAGTATGTGGTACCTAGGTGCCCAGGGCATTTCCGGTTCCAGGAGACCCTTATGGGCTGCAGCATTTATTTTGCCACCAATAAGGAGCTCAGACAAACTCTTTCACAGGACTGCCATTGCAGCCTGCGTAAAATAGTGCACACACTATTTCAGAGCCATTTTCACTGCATTTAAGTAACTTATAAGTCATCTATATGTCTAATCTTCATTTACTGAAGGCTAGGTGTAAAGTTACTAAGTATGAGAGCCCCCTTGCACTAGCAAAGGTGCCCTAACGCAGGCCAGGGCCATTTCCCCAGACTTCTTGAGTGCTGGGATGCCATTACATGTGTGCACTACATATAGGTCAATACCTATATGTAGCTTCACAATGGTAACCCCGAATGTGGCCATGTAAGGTGTCTAAGATCATGGAATTTTCCACCCATTCCAAATTTGGTATTGGGGAGCTAATTCCATGCATCCTGGGGGCTCCACTATGGACCCCCAGTACTGCCAAACAAGCTCTCTTAGGCTTGCACTGCAGCTACAGCTGCTACCACCTCACAGATAGGGTTCTGCCCTCCTGGGGTCTGAGCAGCTCAGTCCCAGGAAGGCAGAACAAAGCATGTCCTTTGGGAGGAGGGTGTTACACCCTCTCCCTTTGGAAATAGGTGTTACAGGCTGGGGAGGGGCAGCCTCCCTCAGCCTCTGGAAATCATTTGAAAGGCACAGATGGTGCCCTCCTTGCATAAGCCAGTCTATACCAGTTCAGGGACCCCCAATCCCTGCTCTGGCCCAAAACTGGACACAGAAAAGGGGAGTGACCACTCCCCTGTCCATCACCACCTAGGGTGGGTGCCCAGAGCTCCTCCAGCGTGTCCCAGACTTCAGCCATCTTGTTTTCCAAGGTGTGGGGACACTCTGGAGGCCTCTGAGTGGCCAGTGCCAGCAGGTGATGTCAGAGACCCCTCCTGATAGGTCCATACCTGATACGGTAGCCAATTCCCCTCTCAGGGCTATTTAGTGTCTCTCCAGTGAGTTTCTCTTCAGATTCTACTTGCAAGTTTTCAGCAGGAATCCTCTGCAACTACTACTTCATCCTCTGACCTCGGATAAACCACAGACAGCTCCAGGAACTGCTGTAACAGCAACAAAGTATCCAGAAAGGCTACTTTTCCTCTGCAACTTCAGCTAGCAACTGCAACAGTTTCCATGGTGTGCACACTATGGGGACTCCCTGTCTTCACCTTGCACAAGAAGGACCGAAGAAATCTCCTGTGGAGTGACGGGGTCACTTCCCTGCTCTTGCAGGCACCTTCTAAGTCAACGACTAGTTCTCTTGGACTCCTCTCCTGGTGACAAGCGTGCTCCTTGGAACACAGATGGTGGACCCCATTGACACAGACTGTCCTAAGGTCCTGCTGTCCAAATTTTGAGGAGGTAAGAGCTTGCCTTCCCCGATACCAACAGTACCCTTGCGCACCGTGTCATCTTCACCTCATGAGGCCTCTGTGCACTATTTACAAAAATCCTTCGTGCACAGCCTGGCCCAGGTCCCCAGCACTCTATCCTACACTGTTCAACTCACTGAGTTGTCTTCCGGCGGTGTGGGACCTTCCTTTGTAGTGCTGCACCAACCACATTTTGCATCTCTTTTGGCTGTGTGTCCTGGGACTCCCGTGGGTGCTGTCTGGTCGACTGAGGGCTCTCTGAAGTGCTGAGAGCCCCCTGTAGGAGGCTGGCCTGGCTTATAGTGGGTACCCTGTGGTACGTACACCCTGTGCCAGGTCCAGTTATCCCTTATTAGTAGAATAGAGGTGTTTCTGGCAGCTTAGGCTGATAGAAGGTAGCTATGGCAAAGCAGCTTAGGCTGAACTAGGAGACATGCAAAGCTCCTACTATACCACTTATATCATATGCACAATATCAAAAGAAAACACAATACTCAGAGTTACAAAAAATAAAGGTACTTTATTTTTATGACAATATGCCACAAGTATCTCAGTGAGTACCCTCAGTAAGAAGGAAAGGGATGTACACAAGTTATATGTACACAAACCCAAAACAGGTAAGTAAGAGTCAGAAAAGTAATGCAAACAGTGTAGTATTGCAATAGGTTGCAATAGGCAAACATAGGTCTAGGGGCAACACAAACCATATACTCCAAAAGTGGAATGCGAATCATGAATTGACCCCAGACCTATGGGAGCTTGTAGAGGGTCGCTGGGACTGTAAGAAAACAGTCAGGGTGCCCAAGATACCCCACCCCAAGACCCTGAAAAGTAGGAGTAAATTATACCTACTATCCCAAAAGATCACAATAGTCGTGATAGGGGGATTCTACAAGAACCACAAACACCAGCAAAGCACTGAAGATGGATTCCTGGACCTGAGGACCTGCAAGGCAAGGGGACCAAGTCCAAGAGACGCAATAGTATCCGGGAGGGCAGGAGCCCAGAAAACCCCAGATGAAGTTGCAAGGAAGCTGCCTCCGGATGGAAGAAGCTTGGAATTCTGCAACAACGAAGAGGACTAGGAACTCCTACTTTGGAAGGAAGATGTCCCACGTTGGGATGAAGGTTGCAGATGTGTTCCCACACAGAAATACCACAAATAAGCCTTGCTAGCTGCAAGGGTTGTGGTAGAGGTTTTTGGGTGCTGCTAGGGACCAGGAAGGACTAGGATGTTGCACCTTGGAGGAGGAGACAGAGAAGGTGCTCAGCAACTCAGAGAGTCCCCACAGAAGCAGGCAGCACCCACAGAAGTACCTGAACAGGCACTTAGAAGATTTGTGAACCGGAGTCCACGCTGAGTTACGAAGGAGGGTCCCACGACATCGGAGGCCAACTCAGAGGGTTGAGCACTGCAGGACGGAGTGCTGGTGACCCAGGCTAAGCTGTGTATGAACGAAATCCTGGAAGAGTGCACAGGAGCCGGAGCAGCTGCAAATCACGCAGTACACAGGTTTGCAGTCTAGCATGGGGATGCAAGGACTTACCTCCACCAAACTTGGACTGAAGAGTCACTGGACAGTGAGAGTCACTTGGACAGAGTTCCTGTGTTCCAGGGACCACGCTCGTCAGGATGAGAGGGGAGCCAGAGGACCAGTGATGCAGTCTTTTGGTGCCTGCGTTAGCAGGGGGAAGATTATGTCGATCCACAGGAGATTTCTTCTTGGCTTCTGGTGCAGGGTGAAGGCAGGTGACCCCCAGAGCATGCACCACCAGGAAACAGTCGAGAAAGCCGGCAGGATGAGGCGCTACAATGTTGCTGGTAGTCGTGCTGCTACTTTATTGCGGTTTTGCAGGCGTCCTGGAGCAGTCAGCGGTCGATCCTTGATAGAAGTCGAAGAGGGAGATGCAGAGGAACTCTGGTGAGCTCTTGTATTCGTTATCTGAAGAATTCCCCAGAGCAGAGACCCAAAATAGCCAGAAAAGGAGGTTTGGCTACCAAGAAAGGAGGATTAGCTACCAAGAAAGGTAAGAGCCTATCAGAGGGGGTCTCTGACGTCACCTGCTGGCACTGGCCACTCAGAGCAGTCCAGTGTGCCCCCAAAATCTCTGTTTCCAAGATGGTCTGGGACACACTAGAGGAGCTCTGGGCACCTCCCCTGGGAGGTACTGGTCAGGGGAGTGGTCACTCCCTTTTCCTTTGTCCAGTTTCGTGCCAAAGCAGGGCTGGGGGATCCCTGAACCGGTTTAGACTGGCTTATGCAGAGATGGAACCATCTGTGCCCATCAAAGCATTTCCAGAGGCTGGGGGAGGCTACTCCTCCCCAGCCCTTCACACCTATTGCCAAAGGGAGAGGGTGTAACACCCTCTCTCAGAGGAAATCCTTTGTTCTGCCTTCCTGGGCCAGGGCTGCCTGGACCCCAGGATGGCAGAATCCTGCCTGAGGGGTTGCCAGCAGCAGCAGCTGCAGTGGAAACCCCAGAAAGGCAGTTTGGCAGTACCCGGGTTCTGTGCTAGAGACCCGGGGATCATGGAATTGTCCCCACAATACCAGAATGGTATTGGGGTGACAATTCCATGATCTTAGACATGTTACATGGCCATGTTCGTAGTTACCATTGTGGCGCTATACATAGGTAGTGACCTATGTATAGTGCACGCGTGTAATGGTGTCCCCGCACTCACAAATTCCTGGAAACTTGCCCTGAACGATGTGGGGGCACCTTGGCTAGTGCCAGGGTGCCCACACACTAAGTAACTAGGCACCCAACCTTCACCAGGTGAAGGTTAGACATATAGGTGACTTATAAGTTACTTATGTGCAGTGAAAAATGGCTGTGAAATAACATGGACGTTATTTCACTCAGGCTGCAGTGGCAGGCCTGTGTAAGAATTGTCTGAGCTCCCTATGGGTGGCAAAATAAATGCTGCAGCCCATAGGGATCTCCTGGAACCCCAATACCCTGGGTATCTAAGTACCATGTACAAGGGAATTACATGGGTGTACTAGTGTGCCAATGAGAACTGGTAAATTTAGTCACTAGCCTGCAGTGACAAATTTAGAAAGCAGAGAGAGCATAAACATTGAGGTTCTGGTTAGCAGAGCCTCAGTGATACAGTTAGGCACCACACAGGGAACACATACAGTGCACATACTCTGAGCACTGGGGTCCTGCCTGGCAGGATCCCAGTGACCCAAGGGCTAAAATAACATACATACAGTGAAATATGGGGGTAACAGGCCAGGCAAGATGGTACTTTCCCACATCCACCCAAATAAATACCTTTATTTTTGGTAACACTGAGTATTGTCTTTACTTGTATATAAGTACTGTGGTATTGCCTGAGCTTTGCATGTCTCCTAGTTCAGCCTAAGCTGCTCTGCTATAGCTACTTCTATCAGCCTAAACTGCTAGTACACTACTACATTTCACTAATAAGGGATAACTGGACCTTGTATAAGGTGTAAGTACTCAAGGTACCCACTACAAACCAGGCCAGCCTCCTACATCTCCTCAATAATTTTACTGCAAATGTTACATTTATATTATCAATGTTTTTTTCAAAGATGTCATTAGTGATGCAATATGTGGGGTAATTAGCAGTGCATGACAAGGACCTCAAGGCCCCCGTGGCTCCTGCCACTTCCTCTCCTCCTGCTGGAACCAGCATTGCTCCTACTTGCAAGGAGATGCTAAATTTGGAGCTCCCTGCATGTGGGGGCAATCGTTCATCTGTTTCCCTGCCTGCATGACAGCGGCTTGGGAAACAGATGAAAACTCAGGCCCATATTTATACTTTTTGACGCTAAACTGCGCTAACGCAGTTTAGCGTCAAAAAGTTTTGCGCCGTCTAACGCCATTCTGAAGCGCCATGCGGGCGCCGTATTTATGGAATGGCGTTAGACGGCGCAATCAGACCGGCGCTGCCTGGTTTGCGTGGGAAGAAACCACGTAGACCAGACAGCGCCGGCGTAGGGGGAAAATGGCGCATGGGCGTCTTAAAATGGGGCAAGTCAGGTTACGTCGAAAAAATCGTCTTAACCCGACTTGCGCCATTTTTTAACGACGCCCATCCCCCATCAACATGACTCCTATCATTGGAAAGATAGGAGTCATGCCCCCTTGCCCAATGGCCATGCCCAGGGGACTTCTGTCCCCTGGGCATGGTCTTTGGGCATAGTGGCATGTAGGGGGGCACAAATAAGGCCCCCCTATGCCACCAAAATAAAATATAAAAAATAAAAAATAAAACTTACCTGAACTTACCTGAATGTCCCTGGGGTGGGTCCCTCCATCCTTGGGGGTCCTCCTGGGGTGGGCAAGGGTGGCAGGGGGGGTCCCTGGGGGCATGGGAGGGCACCTGTGGGCTCATTTTGAGCCCACAGGCCCCTTAACGCCTGCCCTGAGCAGGCGTTAAAAAGTGGCGCAAATGCGCCGTTTTTAGCCACGCCAACTCCCGGGCGTCTCTTTTGCCCGGGAGTATAAATACCACGTAAAGGCCTGGGAGTCATTTTTTAGACGGGAACGCCTCCCTTGCATATCATTAACGCAAGGAAGGGGTTCACGCTAAAAAATGACGCACATTCCGGGAACTTTGGCGCTATTCGCCTCTAACGCCATAGTATAAATATGGCGTTAGTTGGCGTTAGTTTTGCGTCAAAATTGCGTCAAAAAAAACGACGCAATTTCGGCGCAAACAGAGTATAAATATGGCCCTCAGTCTCTGTCACAACTCCCACCAAGCAAAGACAAACAGCTATCTCCCAAGGGTGGGCACGTCGGAAGAGAGCAGGAGCCAGGCCTGTGGGGTCGTGGTCACCAGGGCAATTATGGCTCCAGGAAAGGGCCCCAGTTCCTTTAGCAAAGGCCCGGGGAGGTGGTGGTCCCCGGGGCTCAAATGTGCACCCCCCTCCTTTATTTATTATAATGTCTCATGGCCTCCAGACCAGGCCCATCCAGGGGCTACATTTTAACCAAGCCTGTGAGACGGTGTGTGTATTTTTTTTTTTAATTCAGCTTTGTTTAAAAATGCTTTTTTGTTCTGACAGGGTATCAGGGGGCCCCAGCAGCAAAGCTAGGGAGTTAGGTATTCCTATCCTCCTTCCTTTTCTTTTTTTATGCTTTTTTTGGGACTCGGCTGAAGCAGAGTCCCAGAATGTCTGTCAGCACTTCTTGGTTGATGTGTTCACAGTTAATCAGATGTCAGCCCAAGTTCTCTGGGATGCACAGAGCCTCCGCATCCAGAGATATTTATATTTCTTTTTCCTTTAATATCTCTAAACCTGCTGAATGGATTTACACCAAATCACAAAAAGCACACTTTCCGGACAAAAAACTAGCTTTCTGCCAAATTTGGTGCAATTTTGTCCAGCGGTTTGTGCTGTAATCATGTTCAGAATCCCTATGGGAATTAACATGGGAAACACACTTCTATGACTCCCCCACTTTTTCTCAGCCCCTGTTTGATGAATCGCCCCAAAGCTTACCATACGCAACAAGACACAGGAGCACACTTTTTTGGAAAATTTTGTAAAGATTCTTCAAACGGCACCAAAGCAATTAAAAAAACGCTTTTCCTATAGAAACTAGCTCCTAACTATAACTACCTACTGGTAACCGCAAGCAGGTAATATCTATATATAAACGCTTTATACTTACCTGTGAAATGCTTACATTTGTGTTGCAAAGGCACGCATGGTAAAGCTGTTTGCGTGGTAAAATTTAGCATGGTAAAGACATGCGTTGCAAAAACGTATGCGTTGTTAGGCCTGCATTGGAAAACCATGCGTGATTCCACCATACAACCCTATAGCTTTACACTCCATTACTTCTTTAAGATGATTCATCAAGCTGTTAAGACGTCTCTGTTCACTGGTGCTTGTTAATTTGCTTTTTCTACCTTGATGCCTCACCTTAGTGCCATCAACCAATTTCTGGCATACAAGTGCTCAATCAAAAATAAATAACTTAATACGGCACACAGGTAGGAATGGGTGCCCAGTATAATTTATGGCATGGGAGATAATTTTGAATTCAGTGTATCCCTTGAATAATAGAGGATGATTGAGCTACACCTTCAAAGTGGAAAGGATTCAAGAGGCACTATCTTCCCATCTAGAACATGCCAACCACAAGTCAGGATGCCAAAAAGCAGGGAACCCACGAAGATATGTAGAAACACAAAAGGACTACATTTTTATAATGACAGAAAATAACATAATCTTCTCTTGTGACCCCTTAAAAACAAAGGCCCTTCATGGGTTTAGCCCTGGTTCTTTGAACAGACACTGTCACTGGAGGAGGAAACAAAACATGAATGCAGCAGTAGTTCTGATATGTCATTATTGTCTATAATGGTCTGGTTGCAATTGCGTTTTTGTCACCTTTGAAGTACACCTGCTCACCATCTTTGATTTGTCTCTCTCCTCTGACTTTCATTGCCTCACTGCTATCATGGATCAATAAGCTACATACATTATTGTGTCTTTTTTGCACTCACTGCACATATTTTTTGTATTGCTGATCAACAATGGTCAGGAGTCTCACTGTGCTTAGGCGAGATCATGACTTGCCAGTAAAAATGTAGGAGTTGGGCTGGTGGAAATCAGCCAAAGTACAGGGACATGTGGGCCCAAAGGGGCTGGGGTTCAGAGGGAAGTGCTAAATGTAATCTTGGTCTTTAATAGGTTGCAGCAAAGGCAGGGGAGAGGAAGGTAATTTGGATTTTTAGCCATTCTTTAAGTGAAGTTACCAGAGGAACACACGGAGAAGCAACTATATGCAAAAGATTGGGCCTGGATGGTGAGGACAGGTGGGAAAAGGGCTTGAAGATGATCAAGGATAAATGGGCACATAAAAATATATTTTGGCTGCAGCTGTTGCTGAGGACAATATGGAGAGGGGCTCAGAGCTGACGGCCATGAATAGGTAACATAAGGAGTTAAACAAGGAAATATCGGGTTTCTGTACAGAAAGAACATAGGATTAGTGTGCCAGGAGATTTTCAGAATAAATGATCAACATTGTTCCGGCATGGTGTGGTATATCTGTCACCACTGGGAATCAGAATGTACTTTATTAAACTGGAGCACTTGCTTGAGAACTGATGGGGCAGTAGAGCAAAAAAAGCTCAGAAGATGGAACACCTCAGGAAAGAGCTTTTCTGATGGAGGTTGTGAGAGAGCACATGCTAAGGCAAACAAATAGAAAGGAAGGGGTATTTAATGAGAAGTAGAGAGAAAAGCCTGCAACAAGAAAGAAATGGAGGCTGCCGAGTCTGGAGCTGGTGATAGAGCGTTCCGTACTAATAAATTACCTGCATTTGGACGCTCTTGGGTCGATGAATCTTTTGACCAAGTGGGGCTCTCTTCACCCGAGATTAGTCAATTTAATCAAATCAATAATCAATAACGAACATAAGCAATGCCCTGATCAACATAACACTTCACAATTAATCCAGAAAACATTTCGGCGAACCATGACCTTTCGGCCATGAATAACCACACCAGTTCATTCAAAGTTAATGAATTTATTTCCCTATATTAACAAAGCTAGCACAATATAAATGTGTCTCAACACCAAATGATATATGTAAATGAACATTAATAGCTGTCCATAACGGCGAAAAAGATGCAATCTATGCAGCATTTGAATAACAATGTATTCGATAATAGCAACGCAAACCACTAAAACTATAATCTGTAATGAGCTAATTGCATACATTAGTCAGCATAACAAGGTCTCAAATTGCATCGTGCAACAAATGAATCCTCATCTAACCTCAAATTAGCATCTGCATGTGGGACTTCATGCAAAAACAATTTAGCAACATTGATTTGGAAAACTCCTAACTAGGGCTCTTATCAAAAATCAGCAGGTGGTTACCTAAAAAGAAACACAATGCAATTGTACATTTTCCTTTCATATTTACCAAATTCAATCAGCATTCAAGGAAGTCTTCGTCTCACAGGTACCGGTTTCGATCAGCATGGGACGGGGCAAAGGGGCAGGGTGGACGGGGCAATTGCCTCACAGCGGCAAGATAAAAGGACAAAACTACTACTTTATGCAAAGGGGCAGATCAAAGTTAAAGTCTCTAGGGCGAGAATTACTTAAAGTCTCTTTCTCTCGATTAGAGAAAGCATCAAAGTCTCATTCAAAATGGCGTCGAACATCAATTGGCATCGTAGAAGATGGCAAAATGACGAGGTCGGCAAGATGGGCCATAATGGCTGCAATGTCCTGCAAATGACGGGTAATGGCTAATAGCTGATGGCTAATGGCTAATGGCTGCTTTCTTCTTGTGCACAAGGTTTTTATAAACAACAGTTCAAATCCAGTAGGGTCTTCCATTGGAGGGTTCATAGGTTGGCTTCAAATTGTCCAATCAAAAACAACAATTCACAAGCTTCTACCTAGGCATACATTATCCTTGGAGTCGGGAACGTAAGTTGCAACATATTTTACCAATTAACTCACTTTCAGAGCTTCCATTGTCTGCACCTGCAGATTGACCTTGGAGCAAAGAAGAAGATGCCAGGCTGGCACGAAACCTTAAAGATAAGCATGTGAACCGATCTCACTGGAAAAGTACAGCTTCAAGCAAGAATACACGTTTTATTAGCACATTAGAAAAACACGAGCATCTAAACCGCGAGACAAGGCAACTAGGCCGAAGCCTCCACTAAAGTTATGCTAAGTTAAAACATTTCAAACAAGCAAATCATGGCACACGTTTACGGTTATGTCAGATTAGTACAATTCAAATACATCACGTTATATAAAGCACGCTTATAAATGTTGGCGAACTACTCTGAGGGCACATTTGTCCCCGTACAATCTTTATTAGTTCGGTCAAAGTCGCACTTGATTATTGCAGCACTACGTTTATGCGCTAATAAATGTAAAACCTTCATTTCTGCGTCATCAATCCCTCCTCTGATGACTATTTGTCATCACACAAAACTATTCCCACAAATTTTATTCCATTAAAATTCTGTCAGTTCTCTTTGCCTTTTAGTTCCCATTGTTCTTGCCTTGTATTCTTCTGCCATTCTTTTCATCATTTTCTCTTCCTTCCTTCTCTTAATTCTTGCCATGATCATTAGTATTCCCCTCTTTATTCCCCAAATCCCAAAGATGCAAATTAGTACTATTAGTATTCCCTGTATTATTTTTAGTAATATTCCATTCCAAATGCCACCAAGCCAATTTCCCACTGAAGCAACTCCCTTTCCAACCTTCTCCCAAACTCCTGGTTCTTTCAATTCCTTCAAGTCTGCACTCTCTTTTGTTAGATTTGCAAGCATTGTTTTAATCTTCACACTGTTGTCTGGTATATACGTGCAACAGTGACGCGCACCAAGCATTTTGCAAACGCCGCCATCCTTTGCTAAAAGAATGTCTAGGGCAAGCCTGTTTTGAAGAGTCATAGCTCTTTCTGCTGCAAGTTCAGCATCCATCAGGATTATAGCACCTGAAAACTTTGTCAACATGTTATCCACTATAGTAGACAACTTTCTTATTTTGATGGAATTCAACACAACTCCCAATGAAGGAATCATGGCTCCAAATATATCTCCTACCACAGCAGCTGCGGTCTCTCTTTTCTGGATACGATGAGATCCAGGCGTCTTTGGAATCACCGATAGGTCATCCAGTTGATAAACCTTTGGGAACACTATACCCAAATAACATCTCCCCCACCATCCCTTTGGAAGACGATAATAGGCATTATGCCCACAAATGTAATATACACCAGGTATGACAGGGTCAAGTCCGTTCAGCATGAATGTCCATTTGGCCTTAAAGATAAACGTATGTTTACATTCACTCGCTCCCACGAAAATGTTATCATAATAAGATTCACCACGATATATACAAAATTTCCCTACATGCCAAGCGTCTAAAGCTATTTTTCCTTGTGTTTTTATTGCGGCAAAAGCATAATTATCTACTGAAGTCCTCTTACTTAGCTCTTTTTCTAATTTCGCATTCATTTGTGCCCTTCTATCATCTGTGCGATCTAAAAAGCTTATTTCTACTGCAGAGAGCGAGCAGGTAAGGTTTTCCCTATGAGCGTGAGCTGTTTCAAAAGGTTGTATTGGCTCGAAAAATTCCCTCATTATTTTAGCATCCCAATCTTTAGCAATCTGGCTTAGTTGCGTTATTATAGGAACATATGCAAAGGTAACATCATAATTTGAATAAAAATACTGTATGTTAGTTTGACCATAAAATCTAGAAGTTACTAAACTACATGTAATCCCATATGTAAGAGGCATGTGGTGATAAGTCACCCCTTCCGTTACCGATGTCGGTATCTGTGTACACACATAACAATCTTTCGCATCCATAGTCTCAACATATTCTGTTAGTAGGCGATAGAAAACATTGTACGAAAGTTCCTTCTTATCATGCAAGTGTCTCTCATCTAATTCTAGTCTTTTCAATGCGGTTAGTTCAGTGACAGTAACAGGAGCAGAAGTAGAAGCATCAATTTTCTCATTCTCACCCTTACCACGCGTTGCAAGCACTATTGCCATTATTATTAGTACACATGCAGTTATCAAGCCTATACACGCATATTTACAATATTTCACTCTACTGTTTTGTGTAGCGTACTTAGTCATGATCTGTATAGAATCAGAGAGCTAGAAGCACCTATAAAGAAAAGATTTAGCAATTAGTTACAAAGCTGAACGAGCGCAATGTTCACACAGTTTGCTTCAGGAGCCCAGTCACTTATCGGTTAGCAGCATTTGTCTCAATTCGGCAATAACTCAGTCTTTTATCAGTTAGCAACGTTGTCTCAAATCGGGTTTAAGAGTCAATCAGGTTATCAAAGTCTTATCAAGTTAGCAAATGTCTCATCCGGTTTAGCAATGTCTCAGCTGGTTGTATCACGTTAGATTATAGCAAGCAATGACATTTATCAGTTTTTCAGTCAATAGTGTCCATAAAACTTTTCTTTTCTATTGGTATCTCTTCTTCTTCGTTCTCGAGGCTAAGAGATACAAATTCGTCGGTCCAATCGTCATTGACTACATATGCCCATTCTGGACCGGAATATCTCCTGTTTGGTATCCTTTTCCTTTTCAATTTTGCATCTCTCTTTGATTCTGCCTCACTGGTACTTTCCTCTTTGGCCAAGTCTTTTTCTTCACTTGATGTTGGTACCACGACAGACACTTCCTTTCTTTTCTCTTTCACTCTTGGCCCTTCACTGTCGTTCAACGTTTCTCTAGTTCTTAGTTTTACTGGTGATATACTTGGTCTTCTCTTTGCACTGTGTCCACTTGATGGACCTGCGATCTCTTCTAAAGAAGTTTGAACAGTTTCGTTCTGTTCTGCCTTGTCCCCTCCTTCTGGGGAGTCAATCAGGTTTTCCTTTTCTTTTTCTGTACCGTCTGCTTCTGGGAAAGCCCTCCTCTGATCAGGCTCTCCTGCTTCTTCACCTCTTTTGAGCCCTTTGTCACCGTTACTTTCTTCAGGCTCTTTGTCACTTTCAGCTGCTTCAGGCTCTTTGTTACCTTCAGCTGCTTCGTCGCTGTCTGAGGTTTCTCCTTGGTCTTCCCCAAGTGAATCGGTTGTTTCGTCCTCAGAGAATATTTCTCTCTCCTCTATTTCTGCCTGTTCGCTTCTAGTTCTGTTTTGCTCTGTCTCAGCGCTCGGCACTTTGTTATCAGGTACTGGCAGTTTCAGCGCTTCAACTTCCTCATCTGTGGGACACAACACCTTCTTTGTATGACTGGCGTGAATCCAGTTGGGAACTCCCGCACACTTCACAGCGGTAGTGGTCGTCAGGATCACTTGGAAAGGGCCTTTCCAACGGGGTTCCAGACACGACTTCCTCACGTGCTTCTTTATCACGACCCAGTCACCTGCTTTCAGTGTGTGTCCTGGACCTTGGATCGGTGACAAGGTGGTTGCGTCCACCTGGTGAGAGAAAGAGCGAACCACGTCAGCCAGACCTTTGCAGTAGTCTAACACCATATCATCTGTAATATTCAAAAGCGCGTTTGCGGGAACTGCAGGAAGTCTCATGGCCCTGCCCATGAGAATTTCGTGCGGGGACAATCCAGTCTTTCTGTCAGGGGTGTTCCTCATTGACATTAACACCAAAGGCAATGCGTCAGGCCATTTCAAATTTGTCGATGCACATATTTTCGCCATTCTTGATTTCAGTGTACCATTCATTTGTTCCACCAGTCCTGAGGCTTCAGGGCGATAGCTACAATGCAGTTTTTGCTCAATGTTCAGCGCTGCGCAAAGTAACTTTATCACCTCGTTATTGAAGTGACTTCCTCTATCTGATTCTAAAGAGATCGGGAATCCGAAACGTGGTATCAACTCCCTCAACAATAGTTTTGCAACTGTAAGGCTGTCATTTCTACGTGTGGGGTATGCTTCAATCCAGTGACTAAAAATGCACACAATCACCAACACATACTTCAGACCTCCATGCACAGGCATCTCAATAAAGTCCATCTGCATTCTGCTGAACGGGCCACCCGCCCTGCCAATGTGGCTCACGTTCACAACCGTTCCCTTTCCTGGGTTCATCTGCTGACAAATGACACAACGATGGCAAACTGCTTCTGCAATTTGACGGAATCTGGGGTTAAACCAATCAGTTTTGAACAATCTTATCATGGCATCTCTCCCTAGGTGAGCCTGCCCATGATAGAACCGCGCTAGCTGCGATAAGAGACTATTTGGTAAAACAAATTTCCCTTCATTTGAAACCCATAACTCATCTGGTCTCCTTGTACATTGTGACTTAATCCAGGAAGCTCTTTCATCCTCCCTGACGCTATTCTGTAATGCTTTTAGTTCATCCATTGTATCCACGACCTTCAAGGCAAATGCTTCAGCTGGTTCGAGTTCTGGTTCACTTATCAAATTCCATTCATCCCTGAGCAATATACAGTTCAAGGCACAAAATCTTGCGACTTGATCCGCATATGCATTTCCCAGGGAAACATAGTCCTGTCCTTTTGTATGAGCACTACACTTTACCACTGCAATTTCGGCTGGCATCTGAATGGCGTGTAACAATTCCCTTATTCTCTCCCCGTTTTTCACTGGGGACCCTGAAGAGGTCAGGAAACCTCTCTGTGACCATAATTGCCCAAAGTCGTGCACAATTCCAAACCCGTACTGACTGTCAGTGTAAATGGTAACCTTCATCAATGTAGACATTTGGCATGCTCTTGTAAGGGCTACAAGCTCTGCTACTTGTGCGGAATAGACTCCTTGAAGCCAGGATGCTTCCAAGACACCTGTTACAGTACATACAGCATATCCTGCTTTCAAAATTCCCAACCCATCTCTTAGACATGAACCATCAACAAAAATAATATGGTCATTTTCATCAAGCTTAGTATCCCTAATGTCAGGTCGGGGTTTTGTGCAAAATTCAGTCACCTGAAGGCAGTCGTGCTCGACGTCTTCAGCGTTCTCAATTTCAGCATTTTCACCGGGAAGCAAGGTTGCTGGATTCAACGTAGTGCACCTTTTCAGCTGCACATTCGGTGAGCCCAGAATTATTGTTTCATACCTTGTGAGTCTTGCTCCAGTCATGTGTTGCGTTCGGGAGCGGGTCAAAAGTATCTCAACTGAGTGAGGGACCATGACTGTTAATGGGTGTCCCATCACTATTCCTTCACTCTGAGTGAGGCTGATACCAACTGCTGCTACGGCGCGCAAACACCCTGGCAGTGCTGCTGCGACCGGATCCAAAGTAGCTGAAAAATACGCTACTGGTCTGTTTATGCCACCATGGGCTTGGGTCAAGACAGACAAAGAACATGCATCACGTTCATGACAAAACAATGTGAAAGGCTTTGTGTAATCAGGCATACCTAAAGCTGGAGCCCTGCACATGCATTCTTTCAATTCAATAAAAGCATCCATCTCATCTCCTTTCAGTTCAATTTCATCCAAGGCATCCTTCTGGGTCAGTTTCAGTAAAGGCTTTGCTAGAGTTGAGAAGTTGGGAATCCACTGGCGACAGTAGCTCACCATCCCCAAAAACTTCCTCACCTCCCTCCTTGTCTTTGGTGGACTCATTTGAAGTACACTTGTTATTCTTTCCTTCATTATTCTCCGTGACCCTTTCTCTATTTGATGACCCAAGTATTTTACTTTCTTCTGACAGAACTGCAACTTTGAAGGAGACACCTTGTGTCCATTCCTTCCCAAATGGTTCAGTAGAGCAATGGTGTCGGCTGTGCAGCCACTTTCTGTCTTAGATGCAATCAGTAAGTCATCAATGTACTGTACTAGGGTTGACTCGAATGGCAATTCTAACGCTTCTAAGTCTTTCTTTAGAATCTGATTGAAAATTGACGGTGACTCAGAGAACCCTTGAGGAATTCGACACCAACTGTAAACTCTGTCTAAGAATTTGAAACAAAAGAGAAATTGGCTGTCCTCATGAAGAGGCACCGAAAAGAATGCTTGTGACAAGTCGATGACTGAGAACCACTCGGCATCGCAAGGGACTTGAAACATTATCACAGCTGGATTCGGTACTACAGGGCAGCATTTAATTATGATGTCATTTATTTTCCTCAAGTCCTGCACGATTCGGACCTTTCCACTCGGCTTTATTAGTCCCATGATTGGTGAATTACATGGACTGCTTAACACTTCTTTCAGTACTCCCTGTTTTACAAACTCGTCAATGAGTTGGGCGACTTTCATGAGGGTGTCTTGTGCCAAGTGGTATTGTGGGGTCTGGGGAAAGGTTACATTGGGTTTTACGGTCACTTTCACTGGTTCCACTCCTTTCACCAATCCCACCTCTTTTCCTGTCATATCCCACACTTCCTTTCCGACTGTTTCCCGTAATTCAGCTGGAATATCTTCTTCAGTTATCATCGGAAAAAGGTTAATCAAAGGATATTCTTCATCGACAGTTTCCATCTCATCCCCTTCTACACTGTCCTCTTCTTCCCCATCACTGCTCGTCTGAATTCTAATTCCATCGTTCGAACACATAATCGAACATCCCAATTTGCACAATAGGTCTCTCCCTAACAGTGCTATCGGGCTTGAGTCACATACCACAAAATTAAGTAACCCTTGATAGTTACCAATTCTGACTTGTACTGGATCTGTGATTGGGTTCGTCAGGTGCCTGTTTGCTACTCCTACTACTTGAACTGTTCTCCCTGAGAGTGGCAAATTTGGTACTTCAATGCTCCTAACAGTTGAACGTGTGGCTCCTGTGTCAACCAAGAATGAAACACGATGACCCATAACTCTTCCCTCCACATATGGACCCTTTTGATCAACTTCCAAGGATGCTGCAAGCACACAATTTCCCTCCTCATCTGAACTTTCACTCTCCCATACATTGTTTATTCCATTCTCACTGTGTAATGGGAACTGTTGTACGGTGCCATTTGTATTCATCACCTGACCCGAGACCTGTGGAGGAACCATCACTTGCTGCTGACTCACTGGTGCCAAAGGTATTTGCATTTGCTGATTAGGTACCATGGGAAACTGCTGTTGCATTGGCTGCATTTGCGTAATCTGCATACGGGGCATCTGCATCTGCTGCGGCTGCATGGGCTGTAATCCCTGCAGCTGATTTATGGTCTGAAAATTTGGGTTTGGACCTCTCATTTTCAGTCCCCTCATTGTCTGGAATGCATTGACATCATTGTTTTGCTGACCAACACCTGCACCTTCCTGCACCACCATCGGGCACTCGCGTTTCCAATGCCCGACGATTCCGCACACGTGACACGGCATCACCCTTTTCAATGCCTGCACACCATTCGGAATCGCAACAGTGTTCAAATCCGGACCATTACTCCCAAAGCCTCCTCTGCCTCTGCCTCTCGCCTGTGGCTGAAACACCATGTTTCCCTGCGGCTGCGGTATCTGCTGTTGGAACCCTTGCAACCCTTGCAAACCTGTCTGAGCTGCTTTAAGTTGCATCACCATCACTTTCTCTTTCAACCTTTTCTGTTTCACTTCAATTTCGTCGCTACAGTATTTCGCATAATTCAACACCTCATCAATAGGTTTCGACTGCCAACAAATCAAATGCATCTTTATCATCTGACTTATCTCTGGTCTCAGCCCTTCCACAAATCTAAACACAAAATGAAGCATGTCCTTCGCCTCTATTGTTTCCGTGCCACTGTAGTTCTTGAACGCCTTCAACAACCTCTCATAGTAACCATGAATCGACTCTTTAGCCTCTTGGGCAGTTCGATCAATCTTCTGCCAATCCACATTTTTCGCGGCAACCTTCGTCTTCAAATGCTCAATCACCTTATAGTACAAGCTCATTACCATAGGTGATGGTGCACCCGTATCCCTGTCTCTCTCTGGTTCACTTGTCGGCCAACCTACAGCCCTTTTGCAGTCTTCCCACAAATCTGCCGGAACCACAATCTCAAAGAGGGTGTTCAGGTCTTCCCAAAGACATTTTGCAAGCTTCACAAACCTATCAGTCTGTTGTAACCATTCAATCGGTTTCTCTCTCAGTTTGGGAAAATCATCCGTAAAAGACTGAATGTCGCTTCTATGCCACGGTACATGTATTAATTTTCCCCCTGCTGTCTCCCTCATTGGTAACATGGTTATTGCATCACTACTCTGTGATCTTTTCTCGTTGTGCTCTGGGACACTGTCTTTCCTCTTTTCCTTTTTCTTTGCCCATCTGCTTTCCCATTTGTCTAAGCACCTCCACACTTGTGCACTCTGCAGCAATTCTCTAAGGTGCGTTTTCATGCCTGCTGACCTCATGTGTTCAAAGTCTATGGTCCCGAAATCCAATCTATAGCTCCTGCTCAAGTGTTTTGTCTTGTCTATCTCAACCCCGTTTTTGTCAGCTATTTCTTGCAACCTTCTATGTACCTTGTTCACTTCTCTCGTAATCCTAGGACATAGATACCTCAGCTCTTCTTCCGAGTAGGACTCTAACCTATTCAAACCCATAGTCCCTTCCACCAATTCTTCTGCTTCCATGTTCAACCTGACCCTATTCAGATAGTCCTCTCCCTTCCCACTGGCTGAGCTTTGTGTGGAATTCAGACTGTTGAACCACTGTGTCAGCTGTTGCGCATTCAACCCCATCAGTGTAGCATTCACATCGACTGCCATTGATGGTTGCGGCAACTTTTCAGTGTTCGATGCTAGCGGTATCATCAGTGGGGGACTCGACCTCACCACTGTTGACTGAGCACATATGGGACTAAACTCCATCAAGGACCCAGATCCAGTTGGCAGAGCCGCTATCGGAGTTGTCTCTGGAGTGTTTTCTATGCACCTCCTTTCCGTCCCATTCTGCACCACTGATCCTTGACCGCTCATACCTAAGTTAGGCTGAATGTACAAAGGTACCGGTGGACCTACAGTAATGGGTAGGGATATCGCATCTGGGTTCTGTCCATTCCCCAGGTTCTGAGGCATGTTCATTCCCACACTATGGGTCATCATTGCCGGCATGCCCGTCTGACTCCCCGTCATCTGAGCATGTGCGGTTCCCCCCTGCATCTGCTTTTGAGGCATCAAAAGCTGGGTTGATTCAGCTTGTGCCAATGTTGGGTTGCGACCATTCTGTACTCCCATTACGGTTGGATCTAGAATCATTCCCGTACTGTTGTCACTGCTGTAGTACCTTGGGACCTGCGGCTGATAATTCTCTGCTGTTTTCAATATAGGCACATCTGGATATATTCTCCTAACCTGCGGTATCTGCGGGGTGAACAGTAAACTCGGGTCCTTAGATCCCGATGGCGTTTCTGAATTCGGAGTTTCATTATTCTGTACCGGTGCCGGAGGGGCAGAACTGGTACTTGGACCTTGTTCACTCTCTGCATAAGGTGGTGGACGGTCGTTCAGCAATTGCATGATGAACTCCTCATCCTCTGACTCGTCTTCTCTCCTTAACTTTTCCTCGTCCTCTCTATCTTTGGAACACCTCCTGTTTGTCTTACAGGTAGCTTTCTTGCCTGTCGCCTTTTCTTCCTTAGCAATTGCGGGAAACAATTTTATCCCCTGCAATATATCTGACCTCCACACCTTCTGTGCATTATCCCACCTAGCGTCCGCTAGTGTCTTTTCTACCTTTCTTATCCTGGTCTCGAACTTCTTTTGCTGTTGCTGTCTAGCCATTAGTTCCCAAATCGCTAGAGCCTCAAACTGTGCTGGCCTTGGAGGTACCTTCATGTCGTACATCGCGAATCTCAAATTCTCTAGGATCCTTATATTGAATGTCCCATGGATCGGGAACGCTACGCTCCCATGTCTCTCTGTCAGCTTGTGCCATTGCTTTAGCCAAAGGCACGGAGCTACCCCCTTTTCCTCCATTACAATGTAAGCTGGTGTACCTTCGGGTGGCGTCTCCTCTCCTACGCTCGCTTTAATGTAAGACTCCCCCTTCATCGCACTCTTTAATGCTTTAAAAAATTTCATTTTCTCGTCTTTTATTTCACAAAGTTTGTAATCAATAAGTGACTTTAATTCCCGGAATACTCTTCGCTTGCCTTTCCCCTTCCAATCGAGCCCCATGGACTGCGTCCAATCCGTGCGCGACCCTTCTTTGCAACCAACCTATCCCAGCGCGGCTCCTAGTGACGTCACACTCACACACACTGCGGCTGACAAAGCCTCGAGGCTTGTCCTCCTTCACTCAGCTCCTCTCGTAACAACTTCTGGCATGTATCGCGAGCAACCAAATAATAATAAAACAGATCTGTCGGTTTACTACAGGAAGGGTAACACAATCGCTTCAGGACCTTAGGGATTTTTCGCTAGCCTTGGCAGTTATTCCATCTTTCTCGGTCCCCACTTTCGCAAGCAAATCCTGACCCGCAGGCTCTGCTCTCAACTTGTCAATGATCTATTCTAGTGCACTTAGAATTTGTCAAAGCCCGAAGTCGAAGTTTTCTTTCACTCCCTTAACACACATACCGACTCGTTGACCACGCCCGGTCAACCTATTAAACCGACCAGACCACAACATAAAACAAGTGTCTCATACACTTTTCAACATACTCCGGAGTCTCTTGACCTCGCAGGGCCCGTCTCAACAACAACAACCACGTGGACCTTTTTCCGCACAAAGCGCCACATGCACATGAAGTTCGACGACTTCCCTACTCTCACACTCGGAGTCGCACCTCCGCTATTCTCTAAAATCCTCGCAACCTTTTCAAACAATCTGCGGCAATAAGCTGTGCAAGCGCAAAACCCTGACTTCACTCATACCGTCACTAGTACCGCCAACGCCGATTTCACACCTCCATTCTCTCCATTCGCAAGCTCCGAGATCCCGGGAAAGTCGCGGGGGACTTAGGGCATCATCATTCTCTCAATCTGTTTTACCCAAGAAAAATCTAATTCAACACCATATACCTCTCGAGTGGGATCTCAAACAGCGAAACCTTCAATTCAACACCATATACCTCTCGAGTGGGGTCCCAAAGGGCGAAACCGTTATCTCTCGAGTGGGGTCCCAAAGGGCGAAACCTTCAATTCAACACCATATACCTCTCGAGTGGGGTCCCAAAGGGCGAAACCGTCCTCTGCTACCATCTACTGATAGAGCGTTCCGTACTAATAAATTACCTGCATTTGGACGCTCTTGGGTCGATGAATCTTTTGACCAAGTGGGGCTCTCTTCAGCCGAGATTAGTCAATTTAATCAAATCAATAATCAATAACGAACATAAGCAATGCCCTGATCAACATAACACTTCACAATTAATCCAGAAAACATTTCGGCGAACCATGACCTTTCGGCCATGAATAACCACACCAGTTCATTCAAAGTTAATGAATTTATTTCCCTATATTAACAAAGCTAGCACGATATAAATGTGTCTCAACACCAAATGATATATGTAAATGAACATTAATAGCTGTCCATAACGGCGAAAAAGATGCAATCTATGCAGCATTTGAATAACAATGCATTCGATAATAGCAACGCAAACCACTAAAACTATAATCTGTAATGAGCTAATTGCATACATTAGTCAGCATAACAAGGTCTCAAATTGCATTGTGCAACAAATGAATCCTCATCTAACCTCAAATTAGCATCTGCATGTGGGACTTCATGCAAAAACAATTTAGCAACATTGATTTGGAAAACTCCTAACTTGGGCTCTTATCAAAAATCAGCAGTTGGTTACCTAAAAAGAAACACAATGCAATTGTACATTTTCCTTTCATATTTACCAAATTCAATCAGCATTCAAGGAAGTCTTCGTCTCACAGGTACCGGTTTCGATCAGCATGGGACGGGGCAAAGGGGCAGGGTGGACGGGGCAATTGCCTCACAGCGGCAAGATAAAAGGACAAAACTACTACTTTATGCAAAGGGGCAGATCAAAGTTAAAGTCTCTAGGGCGAGAATTACTTAAAGTCTCTTTCTCTCGATTAGAGAAAGCATCAAAGTCTCATTCAAAATGGCGTCGAACATCAATTGGCATCGTAGAAGATGGCAAAATGACGAGGTCGGCAAGATGGGCCATAATGGCTGCAATGTCCTGCAAATGACGGGTAATGGCTAATAGCTGATGGCTAATGGCTAATGGCTGCTTTCTTCTTGTGCACAAGGTTTTTATAAACAACAGTTCAAATCCAGTAGGGTCTTCCATTGGAGGGTTCATAGGTTGGCTTCAAATTGTCCAATCAAAAACAACAATTCACAAGCTTCTACCTAGGCATACATTATCCTTGGAGTCGGGAACGTAAGTTGCAACATATTTTACCAATTAACTCACTTTCAGAGCTTCCATTGTCTGCACCTGCAGATTGACCTTGGAGCAAAGAAGAAGATGCCAGGCTGGCACGAAACCTTAAAGATAAGCATGTGAACCGATCTCACTGGAAAAGTACAGCTTCAAGCAAGAATACACGTTTTATTAGCACATTAGAAAAACACGAGCATCTAAACCGCGAGACAAGGCAACTAGGCCGAAGCCTCCACTAAAGTTATGCTAAGTTAAAACATTTCAAACAAGCAAATCATGGCACACGTTTACGGTTATGTCAGATTAGTACAATTCAAATACATCACGTTATATAAAGCACGCTTATAAATGTTGGCGAACTACTCTGAGGGCACATTTGTCCCCGTACAATCTTTATTAGTTCGGTTAAAGTCACACTTGATTATTGCAGCACTACGTTTATGCGCTAATAAATCTAAAACCTTCATTTCTGCGTCATCACTGGCAGGCTGGAAAAATAATTGTTGGGAATTTCGCTGGAAGAATAAGAGTGTTTTAAGTATACCAATATTGGAAGTCTGACATTAAAGAAAAAGAGGGAGGTCAGGCACTTGGTGAGGGCAATATAGGGGTAGGTGATGGATTAGAGTTCATGTGTTGGTATAACATTAAGAAACCTAACAAGTATGGCGTGGCTGAACGTTGTGTTATTGTGAGCTCTGCTTGCATCCATGTTAAGCAGCCTTCTTTCACAAAATTGAAGCAAGTTCTTGAGTCTGTCTTTTCTCAAAGGGGGCCCTGTGTAGAGGGGTGGAACGCCCTTACCACATGGAAAATCTTGGAAAGGGAGACCCCGGAATGAGCATGTGACATTGGCGTTCATCGGGTTGTCATGTCACTGCTGCATCCAGCATAAGCGCCCAGGGACATTCAAACCTCAGCGTGAGTTTTTTCCAACACCTGCCCTCTGGATGTAAGGAAATATTGGATTGAAAGCATACCCAGATTTTATAGTCTTGCTATTAAGAAAGTTGTGCAGTATAAATACTGAACTAAGGGACATATTTATACATGTTTTACACCGAATTTGCGTCATTTTTTAAAATGCAAAGTATTGCAAAAATAACTCCAAATTTATACTTTGGCGCTAGACCAGTCTAGCGCCAAATTTATGGAGTTTAAGTAATTTTTTGGTCTTGGAAAACTACTTTGCATCATTGAGATGAAAAGTAGGTGTTTCCGTGCAAAAAATGACTCTAAGGCCCTAGCGCCTTATTTATCCTCCCGTGCAAAAATCACGCATGGGGGAAGGAGGGGTTAAAAAATGGTGCAAAGCTTGCTTTGCACCATATTTTAACACCTGGGTCAGGGCAGGCGTTAGGGGACCCGTGGACCTATTTCCATGGTGGAACACCACGGAATAAGCCCACAGGTGCCCTCCCAAGGCCCCAGAGACACCCCCACCCACACCAGAGGGACATCGGAGGATGGGGGACCCCATCCCAGGTAAGTATAGGTAAATACAGGTACGTTTTTATTTTTTTAAGTGCCATTCAGGGCCCTGAATTGGGCCCCCTACATGGCACTGGGTGCAATGGCCAAGCCCAGGGGACCCTGGTCCCCTGTGCTGGCCATTGGGGTGGTGGGCATGCCTCCTGTCTTTTCTAAGACTAGAGTCATGTGGTATGGATGGTTTTGCGTCAGAAAATGACTCTAGACAGGTAAGAGTCTTTTTTTTTTTTACTCTAACCTGCCTAACGTAATTTTTATGGTGCAAAACCCCCTTCTTCCATACCGCCAGCCCCACCTGACTAATGTCATTTTTATGCTAGCCTACCCTTTGCACCAGCTTGCACCATTCCATAAATATGGTGCCCAGCTGGTGCACCGAAATGGTGTAAGCCAGTGCTAAACTGTTTGGTGCAAAACTGCACTAGTGCAGTTTTGCACCAAAAAGTATAAATCAGGGCCTAATTATCTGAGACCTTAACAGAAGGGATGGGGACTAACATTAGTAGTGAGGACTGGGTCGAGCATTTCAAAGCAATCTATTCCCTGACCACTGATACAGACATGCACAGATTGAGTCACCTACTGTTTTCCATTTGAATATAAAATATGATCAGCTGGAAGTATTTGAGGCCATATGTGCAAGCCTCTCTAGGAAGGCCCCTGGCCCGGAAGGGATCCCAATTGACCTTTATAAAGAAAATTTAGGGTTTTGTGTTCCAGTTATAACAAATGTGGTTAACTCAGCTGTTACGGATTTGTGACACCACTGTCATAGCCCCAGTCTACAAAAAAGGGCTGTCGGCATGACAGCCCTTTTTTGTTATCGCCCCATATCTCACTTAGATTCAAGGGTCAAAATCATTGGAAGTATTGTCCTTAAAAGGATTGAGAATTGGTCAGCAGATAAACAAGTGTTTTCCCCTATACAACATGGCTTTAGAGAGTGTTTGGGCACTATAGAACAATGTCTCAATCTCTACATCATCAACAAATGCACAACAGCTAAAGGCGAGAAGCTGCTTTTGTCATTCATGGACCTTAGAAGCACCTTCTATCCTGTCAATGGAAGTAAACTGTGGCTGAGACTTTTGAAACTGGTCCTCGATGAGGATTTGGTTAATTTTCAGTGGGCCCTACATTGTGGGGTTAAACCCTCTGTATGACGTGGGGTAGGCAGAGAATGCATGAATATCTTTGAGTTACAGCACAGTGTCCTACAAGGTTGCGTTCTTGCTCCTAATTTGTTCCTTTTATATATAAACTGTCTAAACACCACCAAGCAATCTGCTGGGAAAGATCTTCCTAAGATCAATTGCGCCCTAGTTCCAGCTCTACTTTATGCAGATAAAGCTGTCCTGATGTCATGCACTCCTTACGGTTTGTGGGTATTAATGAACAGCTTTGTCAGTTTCAGGGCCAATTTACATATATACATGAACATCTCTAAAACTAAATGTATGGTATGTAGCCGGAGAGTTGCCAACCTGCCTCCTTTTTGAATTAAGGGTAAATACATAGATAAGTTCACCAATTTTCCCTTGCTATGGCATTTTGTTTAATTCTAAACAATCTAAATATTCCTAGGTCCTTTGTATAGTAAAGTGCTGCCTGTTCTTCAGCATTTCAGTATAATCCTGACCCCTGATATATCTCTGTCTAAAAATTGTTATCCAGAGATTTTCATTTTTTATTTGTGTTTTTGGATCATTAGAGAAGTAATTTAGCTTGGAAAGACATTGCTGATCTGGGCTGAATTTTTCAGGAAAACATTGTTAAAAATGGCGGATGTGTTGCAGTTATGATGTCACATTTCAGGAACCATGAGACCTATATACTTCTTTTTGATGTCAAAACTTAGATTTTGGAGGTCAAGTAGTCTTATAGAGACAGAAAATAACTCAGAGCAACAATTCCACAGTTTTTCAAAATTTCGGCTATCAAAGAGGAAGAAGAGACATATATAGAAAAGAAACACATAAATAAAGTGAACGAGGAAAACATGAAAAGATGTCCCTGTCGATAGGCTCTTCTCAAATGTTCAACATTTGGCAAATGTACCACATGCAATTGCTGAAACAAATAAATAAAGTGAACTATGAAAATGTGTCTAAAACAGGAGTGCTAAACATAATTTTTTTCATATTCAGATCATAGACATTGTTTGGTGTATTAAAAACCATGTTCTCAATATGAAAACAAATGTTTATTTCAAACCTGCAAAGGAAGGAGACCAAGTCCAGAAGTCGGAAGAAGTTCCAGGAAGGACAGGAGCCCCTGCCAACTCAGAAGACGATGCTAAAGAAGAGTCCCTGGTTGGATGAAGACTGCAGAAATGCACCCAAGGAAGATCTCAGCGGGTTCCCGCATGATGCACTGGATGTCCCACGAAGAGAAGTTGGATGCAGGCGAGTTTTGGTGCTGGATTCGTCCAACAAGCCTTGGTTCCGACACAGTCGTGTTTTGCGTCAAAGTGGTGCTGTCTGGACCCAGGAGGGACCTGTGGGCCTCAACTCTGGGTGAGGAGGAAGAGAGGGCTCTCATCACTTCAGGGAGTCCTCAGAAGATCAGACAGCACCCACGGGAGTCCCAGGACACGGGGACAAAGGAGGTGTAAAATGAGGTGGTGCAGCACTACAACGGAAGGTCCCACACCTCTGGAGAACAACTCAGCGAGTTGAGCGTCGCAGGATAAAATGTTGGGGACCTGAGCCAGGCTGTGCACAAAGGCATTTTGCAAACAGTGCACAAAGGCCTCAGGAGGTGAAGAAAACCTCCTCCAAATTGGGACAGCAGGACCTCAGGACAGTCTGTGTCGAAGGGGTCCACCACCTGTGTTCCAACGAGAACGCTTGTCGCCAGAAGATGAGTCCAAGACAACCGGTCGTCGACTTAGAAGGTGCCAGCGTGAGCAGGGAAGTGACTCCGTCACTCCACTGGAGATTTCTTCGGTCTTTCTGGTGCAGATTGAAGACAGGTAGTCCCCAGAGCGTGCACACCATGGAAAATGTTGCAGTTGCTGGCTGGAGCTGAAGTTTCAGAGGAAAAGTAGCCCTTCTGGACACTTTGTTACTATTACAGCGGTTCCTGGGGAAGTCTGCAGTCGATCCAAGGATGAAGTAGTAGTTGCAGAGGATTCCTGTTGGAAACTTGCAAGTAGAATCTGAAGAGAAACCCACAGGAGAGACCCTAAAGAGCCCTGAGAGGGGGATTGGCTACCTTATCAGGTATGGACCTATCAGGAAGGGTCTCTGACGTCACCTATTGGCACTGGCCACTCAGAGGCCTCCAGAGTGTCCCCACACCTTGGAAAACAAGATGGCTGAAATCTGGGACACTCTGGAAGAGCTCTGGGCACCACCCCTGCGGTGGTGATGGACAGGGGAGTGGTCACTCCCCTTTCCTTTGTCCAGTTTCTCACCAGAGCAGGGACTGGGGTCCCTGAACTGATGTAGACTGGCTTATGCAAGGAGGGCACCATCTGTGCCTTCAGAGCATTTCCAGAGGTTGGGGGAGGCTACCCCTACCCTGCCTGTTACACCGATTTCCAAAAGGAGAGGGTGTAACAAATGCTTTGTTCTGCCTTCCTGGGACTGAGCTGCTCAGACCCCAGGAGGGCAGAACCCTGTCTGTGAAGTGGCAGCAGCTGTAGCTGCACTGCAAGCCTGAGAGAGCTGGTTTGGCAGTACTGGGGGTCCACGGTGGAGCCCCCAGGATGCATGGAATTGGCTCCCCAATACCAGATTTGGAATGGGGGGGACAATTCCATGATCTTAGATATGTTACATGGTCATATTCGGAGTTACCATTGTGAAGCTACATATAGTTATTGACCTATATGTAGTGCATGCGTGTAATGGCGTCCCCGCACTCACAAAGTCCCGGAAATTGGCCCTGAACTATGTGGGGGCACCTTTGCTAGTGCAAGGGTGCCCTCACACTTAGTAACTTTGCACCTAACCTTCAGTAAATGAAGGCTAGACATATAGGTGACTTATAAGTTACTTAAGTGCAGTGAAAATGGCTGTGAAATATTTCACGCAGGCTGCAATGGTAGGCCTGTGGAAGGGTTTGTCTGAGCTCCTTATGGGTGGCAAAAGAAATACTGCAGCCCATAAGGGTCTCCTGGAACCCCAATGCCCTGGGTACGTAGGTACCATATACTAGGGACTTATAAGGGGGGGGTCCAGTGTGCCAATTGAAATTGGTAAATGAAGTCACTAGCCTATAGTGACAAATTTAAAAGCAGAGAGAGCATAAGCACTGAGGTTCTGGTTAGCAGAGCCTCAGTCACACAGTCAAGCACTACTGACAACACACACATTAGGCCATAAATTATGAGCACTTGGGTCCTCACCAGCAGGATCCCAGTGAGACAGGCAAAAACATACTGACATACAGGTAAATATGAGGGTAACATGCCAAGAAAGATGGTCCTTTCCTACAGTCCCCCACCCATGTGGCTACTACAGCAGAGCCAACCCTTCAACCCCAAACCTGTGTCTCAAGGACCATCCAAATCAGCAGTGTGCCCCACAGTACAGGGACTGGAGTCAAGGCCACACACCCAAGACGATGAAGGTCCTGGTGCAATTGGGAGTGGGCACACTGTGCCAGGGGCACAGGCACAAGGGGCCTTGGGCAGTGGGAGGGCACCAGTGGTCCAAAGGATGGGGCACTCACACCAAACGACTGGCCAGGAGGCCATCTCCCAAGTCCTGGGTGCATACCACCAGTCCCAGGACACTATGGGCAAGATCCTCACCATCCAAGAGAACCAGAAGCTGCAGAAGGAATACCACCAGGAGGCCATGCAGCACTGGCAGACCCTCAATGCCACCATGTTCTCCATTGCAGGGATACGGAAGGAACTGACCAGCATCCAGCGTGCGTCCTCCACCCACCAGCAGGCCCTTTCCACTAGCCGCATTCCAACAGAGCCCTCCACTTCTGCTGCAGCTAGTGGAATGGAGGTCCTGCCAGAGGACGTGCAGACTGCCAACACCCCTCCCATTGTAGGTGAGGAACCCCCACGCAAGCGAGGACATCCATCCAGACATCCTGCAGGACCTGTTGCCAAGACCAAGACCACTGCCAGTAAGTGACCCTCTCCTGAATATTCTCCCTTGTCTGCCTCTGACACACCCTGTTGGCTGTCCACTGTCATGCCTGTCATGCCTCCATTTATTCATGGCCCCTTGGATACTGGACTACCTACAGCTGGGACAACAACTCTGATGATTACACCCACCAGGCCCACAATCATCACCAATTGCACTTCTGTATAACATTAAACACCTTTGAGCACAGCTACTGCCTGTGTGTCATTATTGTTATAATCAAGATTTTCTGTTGTATAACTTGTCATTACAGTCAAACCATTGTCCTGCAAAAGTCTGTGAGATAGACAAAAGGGGGAGCAATATGCAGCAAGGTTGATAGTAAAGAAGTAATATCCTGGATACATGAGTCAAGGGAGCCACCAGGCAAGGCAGGAACCAGAGTTGCACCACACAAATGTCCTGCAAATTCACCAAGATAGGGACAACTATCACGTTAGGAGTCAATGTTGGCCACTCAACACAATGTCTCAATCCCTAGTGTGATTTGGTAGGCAGAATCTCAAACCATATGCCCATGTCAAATCTACATGTCTAAGACATCCATACCCAACGGTCCTTCCCTCACAGCGGACAAAACTCAACTTAAGGCATGTTCCAAAGTCAGTAACAGTAGGGTTACACATTCTCCCATTCTGGACTGTGAGGATAAATAGCAATACGGATGACTTCACTGTGTTTGGCACTACAATTGCAGTTGACAAAGCAGTACAGGGAACATAGCACATGGACAATAAATTGAATGAATGATCCAACACAACCGCAGAGTGAAAATAGCACAGCCATTTAAACAGTAACACCTCCTCTGATGGGCAAAATATCCCCCCCTCAAACCACCCAGAGGGTGAGCTGCACTCAACACCTCCACTGATGACAGACACCAGGAGGAGCTATGTCACAAGGCAGACAGGAGTACAAGTCACATACAAAACAGTTGAAGGTTAGGGTAGCCACAGTCACCTTTGTGCACACAGGTAGGGCACATCTCAATTCCGGTGGGGACACAGGACAGATTGTGAAGAGAGGTGAGATTACAGGGGCACACATACAGTTGGATACACACTTAAAAAAACAGGCCTGTTCCCTCTGTAGTTGTGCCGTCATGAGTGGGACGTTGCTGTTCCCTAGCATGTATGAGTCATGCACAGAACCAGGGAACTGGGCCGTAACCTGGGATATATAATGGTCAGGGACACCACCTGGACATTTATGGAATACAAGTTTTTCAGGTTCCTGTACTCTTGTTCATTTATTTTGGGTGGCACCAAGGCAATGTGGGTGCCATCTATGGCTCCTATCACATGAGGGACATGTGCCAAATCATAGAAGGCAACTTTAACAGCAGCCAAATCTGCAAGTTGGGGGCACCTGATGTAGCAGGGCAGATGTTTGAACAAAGCACACAGTACATCCTTCAACACATTGCTGAACATCGGCTGTGACATCCCTGCTCCCAAGCCCACTGTCATCTGAAGCAACCCTGAGGCAAAGAAGTGGAGAATTGACAATACCTGCACTAAGGTAGGGATGGCATAGGAATGATGTATGGCAGGCAACAGATCAAGCTCCAACTGGGTACACAGCTCCATGATGGTCTGACGGTTGAGACAATAGGTCTGTATGACGTGTCTCTCTTCCAGGGTAGCAAGGTTGACTTGGGGCCGATAGACAGGGGCATGTCTCATCATCACAATTGCACCGTATCTGTGAATAGGAGAAGGGAGAATTCAAAAGTTGATGCATGCAATGTATGGACATTGCCAATCTATGCAGTAGTCACTATATTTCATCCAATGCATTCATTGTGCCACTTTGTAAATTTGGTGCAGCAATTTGGCCTTGTTGGGCCACATTAACGTAAAAAAAATGACACAAATGTGGCACAAGGAGGTACTAGGGTCTCTTAAATCTGCCCCTTGGTTTTCTTTTCACCATAATGTAATTACTGAAACATGATTTGGAAAAGACAGTACCTTTGCACAGCATAAGCCTGTCGGTTCATGGGATTCTCTTCCACTTCTTCACTTATGTCTTCAAAGCCATCATCAATGTTGTCGGCTTCTGTTCCGAACTCAAGAACTTTAGGCCCATATTTATACTTTCTTAGCGCCGCATTAGCGCCGCTTTTTGACGCAAAAACGGCGCAAACTTACAAAATACAATTGTATTTTGTAAGTTTGCGCCGTTTTTGCGTCAAAAAGCGGCGCTAATGCGGTGCTAAAAAAGTATAAATATGGACCTTAGTTTGTAATAGTTTTGCTTTGCTGATATTAAAACCCTTTGCTGCCAGGCCTTTTCCACCTCAGGTGCCAGGCCTTTTCTTGGCTATTTGGGGCAGTTTGCGCTTAGGCCCTCATAACATTTTGTCCACATAAGCTACCCACGCCTAATTTGCGTCCTTTTTTTCCAACATCCTAGGGGTTCTAGAGGTACCCGGGTTCCCCTGAAGGAGACCAAGAATTAGCCAAAATACAGCGACAATTTCATTTTTTTAAACAAAATGGGGGGAAATGGCTGCAGAATAAGGAATGTGTATTTTCCCCTGAAAATGCCATGAACAAAGGGTTTGTGGTGCTAAAATCACCATCTTCCCAGCTTTCAGAAACAGGCAGACTTGAATCAGAAAACCATATTTATCAACACAATTTTGGCATTTCACTGGGCATACCCCATTTTTACTATTTTTTGTGCTTTTAGCCTTGTTCCAGTTAGTGACAGAAATGGGTGTGAAACCAATGCTGGATCCCGGAAAGCTAACCATTTCTGAAAAGTAGACAAAATTCTAATCTCACCAATGGGTCATTTGTGTAGATCCTACAAGGTTTTCCTACAGAAATTAATAGCTAAAATAAAAAAAAACAGCAATTCCTCTCCACTTTTTACTGTGTAACTTTTTCCTGCAATGTCAGATTTTTTAAATCATTATACCGTTACGTCTGCTGGACTCTTCTGGTTGCGGGGATATATAGGGTTTGTGGAATCATAACGAATCCTAGGTACCCAGAGCCAATAAATGAGCTGCACCTTAATACTGGTTTTCATTCTATACCAGGTATACAGCAATTCATTTGCTGAAATATAAAGAGTGAAAAATAGGTATCAAGGAAAACTTTGCATTTCCAAGATGGGCACAAGACAAGGTGTTGAGAAGCAGTGGTTATTTGCCCATCTCTGAATTCTGGGGTCCCCATACTAGCATGTGAATTACAGTGCATTTTTCAAATAGATGTCTTTTTTACACACTGTTTCACATTTGGAAGGCAAAAATGTAGAGAAAGAAAAGGGGCAATAACACTTGTTCTTCTATTCTGTGTTCCCCCAAGTCTCCAGATAAAAATAGTACCTCACTTGCATGGGTAGGCCTAATGAATGCCAGCAACAGGAAACACAACATGGACACATCACATTTTTACATTGAAATCTGATGTTTTTTGCAAAGTGCCTAGCTGTGGATTTTGGCCTCTAGCTCAGCTGGCATCTAGGAAAACCCACCAAACCTGTGCCTTTTGGAAAACTAGACACCTAGGGGAGTCCAGGATGGGGAGACTTGTGGGGCTCCCACCAGGTTCTGTTACCCAGAATCCTTTGCAAACCTCAAGACTTGACAAAAAAACACTTTTTCCTCACATTTTGGTGACAGAAAGTTCTGGAATCTGAGAGGAGCCGCAAATTTCCTTCCACCCAGTTTTCCCCCAAGTCTCCCAATAAAAATGGCACCTCACTTGTGTGGGTAGGCCTAGTGCCCGCAACAGGAAATGCCCCAAAACACAACGTGGACACATCACATTTTCCCAAAGAAAATAGAGCTCTTTTTTGCAAAGTACCTAGCTGTGGATTTTGGCCTCTAGCTCAGCCGGCACCTAGGAAAACCTATCAAACCTGTGCATTTTTAAAACTAGACACCTAGGGAAATCCAAGATGGAGTGATTTGTGGGGCTCTCACCAGGTTCTGTTACTTGTTGGGCTCTCACCAGGTTCTGTTACCCAAAATCCTTTGTCACCTAAAAATTTGCAAAAAAAACACCTTTCCCACATATTTCGGTACAGAAAGTTCTGGAATCTGAGAGAAGCCACAAATTTCCTTCCACCCAGTGTTCTCCCAAGTCTCCCGATAATAGTGGTACCTCACTTGTGTGGCTAGGCCTAGAGCCCGTGAAAGGAAATGCCCCAAAACACTATGTGGACAAGTCAAAATGATCAAATACAAAACTACCTGTTTTTGCGGGGGGAACCTGCGTATTTGGTCCTGGGCTAAACAGCCATGCGGGGAAACCTACCAAACCCAAACATTTCTGAAAACTAGACACCTGAGGGAGTCCAGGGAGGTGTGACTTGCGTGGATCCCCCAGTGGTTTCTTACCCAGAATCCTCAACAAACCTCAAATTTAGCTAAAAAAAACACATTTTTACATTTCTGTGTGGGATCACCGTACCGGGACAAATATCCTACCACCCAACATTCCCCTCAGTCTCCTGGTAAAAATGATACTTCACTTGTGTAGGTGGGCCAAGTGCCTGTGACAGGGAAGAGACAAAAACATGTCGAAATTGAGGGTGAACCAAAGTGGGTCCAAAAGGGCAGTTTGAAAAAAAACATTTTTAGGCTGACAAGTGGGGCAGACTTTTTATCGGTATAGATGAGACAATGCTGGGTGGTAGGAATTTTGTGGATTCCTGTAGATTCTGGAAGGTTCCATCACAAAAATGTGGGAAAAATGTGTGATTTCCAGCAAAGTTGGAGGTTTGCAGGCAATGTGGGTAAGAAAATGGTGCGGGATGCATGTGAAGCACACCACCCTTGACTCACCCAGATGTTTAGTTTTCAGATGTGTCTAGGTTTTGTGGATTTTTCTACATGGCAGAATCCCACAGTCCAAAAAGTGCAGCCTTCACCATTCCAAGTGGGACGATTTAGACAAGCTCTCATGGCCCAAATGTAACACCACAACCCAAAATAATCAAATGTCCTCCTGCTTGCCATGGGATGAGATGTTTTAATGTGCGGGGACAGAACTGAAAGTCTGTTACCCCCTTCAGTTGGGGTGGGGGCATAACCATGCCCATACTGGTTGGTAGCCACCACCCCACTATTTTTTTTTTTTAATTCCCTGGCATCTAGTAGATTTTCTGCCCCCCCCCCTGGGGAGTGAATCCAGGGTAATTGCCCCATCTGCCCACCGGTGGGCAGAACAGCTGCAGCCCCATTTATTTGGGGTGGGGGTATGGCCATATTGTTTGAAAAAAAAAGATTCCCTGGTCTCTGGCGGGCTTTCTGCACCCCCTTGGGTGTAGATGGACCTTCCAAAAATAGGCTGATCTGCCCCCAAGAGGGGTGCAGATATGGCCAAAAGTAATGTGTCCCCAAGGGGAGTAATCCTTGCCCAAGGGGCTTCCACCCCAAACAAAACACACATACACACACACCAATCCCTGGTGCCTAAGTGGTTTCTGCCCCCCTGGGGGCAGATTGGCCTAATAGAAATAGGCCGATCTGCCCCTAAGGGGGGCTGAAATGGGCTAAAATAAATTTCCTTCCCCAGGGGAGCGACCCTTGGCTAAGGGGTCGCTCCCCTTGTGTGAAATTGGGGCAAAAAAAACCCTGGTGCCTAGTGGTTTCTTCGCCCCTTGGGGGCAGATCGACATAATAAACATAGGCCGATCTGCCCCCAAGGGGGGCAAAGATATCCTAAAATAAATTTGCCCCCCAGGGAAATGACCCTTGCCTAAGGGGCCTCTCCCCTCAAATGAAACTGACCTAAAAACAAAAAATCCCTGGTGTCTATTGGTTTCTACCCCCTTTGGAGGCAGATTGACCTAATAAAAATAAGCCGACCTGCCTCCCAAGGGGGCAGAAATGTCCTGAAGTTAATTTTGCCCACAGGGGAGCGAACTTTGCCTAAGGGGTCACGCCTCAAATAAAAAATAAAAATATATATCCCTGGTGCCTAGAGGTTTCTGCCCCCAGGGGCAGATCAGCCTAATTAAAATAGGCCTGTTTGCCCTCAAAATGGCCTAAAACAAATTTGCTCCCCCAGGGGCGCGACCCTTGCCTAATGGGTCGCTCCCCTCACGTGAGACTGACCTAAAAACAAAAAATCTCTGGTGTCTAGTGGTTTCGGCCTAATAAAAATAGACCGACCTGCCCCCCAAGGGGGGCAGAAATGGCCTAAAATTAATTTTTTAATTTTAATTCCATATGTGCAGACAGGGGGCCTTTGCACTGCCCATGACATAGGCATGGGCAGTGCAGGGTCCCCTCTATGGCTCTGTCTCTGCCTTTCTGCCAGCCTTTTCATAGCGGCGTCCCTGCCATGAAAAGCCAGGTGGAAAGGCAAGACGTGATAAGCATGGCTGTGCTGACATCAGCACCGCTGTGTTTGAACACAGCTTTTACCGCTGCC
This sequence comes from Pleurodeles waltl, assembly GCF_031143425.1. Classification (NCBI taxonomy): domain Eukaryota; kingdom Metazoa; phylum Chordata; class Amphibia; order Caudata; family Salamandridae; genus Pleurodeles; species Pleurodeles waltl. Next base: position 584,440,273 of record NC_090451.1, read on the forward strand.
AACACATTGGGATTCGCAATCCTGGCAATGGCGGTGGTCTTGTGGTGGTCCAACTACCAGCATCATGATCTGGCTGTTGGACCACCAAGGTTGTGGCAGTCGAACCACCACTGACAAATTATCAATCAATTAATCAATCAGAGTTTATAGAGCACATCTACTCACCCGTTAGGGTCTTAAGGCGCTAGGGGGGTAGCGTGTACCGGGGGTGGATTAGAAAAGCCATGTCTTCAGTTTCTTCTCGAAGCTGGGGGAGGGAGGTGGTTTGTCTGATGTGGATGGGTAGAGTGTTCCAGGTGGTGGCGGCGAGGTAGGAGAAGGAGCGTCCTCCTGTTCTGGTTTTCCTGATGCGGGGTACTTCTGCGAGGGAGAGCTGGGCTGATCGTAGGGTCCTGTGGGACACGTGGAAGTTGAGTCACTGGTTAAGGTAGGCAGGTCCTGTGTTGTGGAAGGCTTTGTGTGCGTAGGTGAGGATTTTGAACATGATTCTTTTTTTCAATAGGGAGCCAGTGCAGTGTGCATAGGTGTTGTGAGTTGGCAGCAGCGTTCTGGATGTTTTGCAATTTGCAGGTGAATTTCTTGTTGATTACATAGTATTGCCGTAGTCCAGTCTACTGGTGATGAGGCTTGTGACGGTCTTTATGTGCTCAAGGGGGATCTATTTGAAGGTCTTGCGTAGGAGGTGGAGGGCGCAGAAGCAGGTGGAGGTGACTGCGTGGATCTGATTGTTCATGCTGAAGTTGGGGTCCAGGATGATTCTGAGGTTGCGGGCATGGCTGGCGGGGGTGAGAGGGTTTCCGAGGGTGGGTGGCCACCAGAAGTCGCTCCATGCATTGGGTTGGGGGCCCAGGAAGAGTACCTCGGTCTTGTTTGTGTTGAGTTGAATCCATCAACTCTCATCCAGTTGGCGCCTGCTTTCATGCCATCGTGGAAGTTGTATCTGGCCTTGTCTAGTTCGTTGGAGAGGGAAAGGATGAGTTGGGTGTCATCGGCGTAGGAGATGATGTTTATTCCGTAGCTTCTGACGATGGTGGCTAGCGGGGCCATGTAGACGTTGAACAGCGTGGGGCTGAGGGAGGATCCTTGGGGCACTTTGCAGGTGGTGGGCGTGGGTTCTTAGAGGAGGGGGGTGAGTCTCACTCGGTGCGTTCTGCCGGAGAGGAATTATCAGGTCCTAAGTCTCCTAGGTCATGAATTTAATGACGAAGGAGACTTTTTTTTTTTAAACGAGTCTTAGTTGATACTCAATCCTCTTCAGCTGGAGTGCAAGGGCATCTTGTGGTTGTTTTTAATATTGTATTTTTAGGCTGAAAAATTATGTACAAAGAAAGACTCAAAGACATATTGATTTTTATTTGAAAGAAACAACATGTGTCTGAATAGTTCTTTTAAAGATTTTCAGTTCACAAAATGCAATCATAAAAACTATGGTTAAAAAAACAACTCACAGACATGTTGGTTTTATTTTTTCATTAAAATTTTATTAAACATTTTTATTATAATTACTCTTATTAAATGCTGCATTGTGTTAATTACTGAAACACACATTTCATTAAAAATATTGATGATTTTTGGACAAAGATGATTGATCTGCTCTATATGTGTTAATATGCTTACTCATTGATAAAGCTAATAGGCCTACTTTTTATATTTTGGTGTTGCAACTCTTTGACAAAATCAGAAAGTCTGCCTGAGAGCTGCCAGGACCTAGGAGACCAACGGCACGGTGTGCATGCCAGCAAGCCAATTGCAGGGGGAGTGGTGGATGCCGGGCCTGGCTGCAGGCCATGCTTTGCACCTAACCCTATGCTGCGTATGTATGAAGGCACTTGCCCAAGGCCGTGAGTGGAATTGAGTTTTCTGCCTGTGAGGGGATGGAAAGAGGACATGTCAAGCCCACACCATGCATGGCCATATGCATCGTTTTGTTGGCATGAAGTATGGTAATCAAATATTGCTTTACTTTTAAAAAAAGCCCTAGCAATTCACAGAAAAAAATACATTAAAAGTGGCTTTAAAGTTAGGTATGATAATAGTATCTTACTTTCTATTAAATAAGCCTTTGAAATTCATTGAAAAAAAACAAAGGTTAAAGGGACGGTATAGTTGGGTGAAAATGTCAGTAAAAGCATACCATATAAAATGAACAAACAGCTGAAATTTGTCAGTTATAATTATCTAAAGTACCTATAACTTGTGCCATAGAGTAACTGTAACTCACACCCTTGCTGTGCCCTGCTTATTATCTCACACATTGCATCTCTCATGACATGTTCTATGACATCAATGATAAAATCACAGAAACATCTGAAATGACATCTTTGATGCAACATAGTACATGGCAAGAGCACGAGATTTAGTTACTTTAGGGCTTGAGCTACAGTGTCTTGAGATAATTGAAACTGGTGAATTTCGGTGGTTTTGTTATTTTAACTTTCGTTTTTCAATGAATTTATATATATATGTATATATATATATATATATATATATATACATATATATGTGTGTGTGTATATATATATATATATATATATATATATATATATACATATATGTATATATATATCAATCTATTGCATTAGTACATACCAGTAGATAAGTCGCTCCCTCCCACAATGAGGCCAGTGCATTCATTCTGCTGATCGTTATGAGTTCGGAGTGCAGAACACGCACCTCTCAAGCCAAAATAGATGTCCGGCTATTGAAGACACCAAGTACCTTCATTGAACCAAGACAATTGTGGCAATGCTAGATGATAAGCCATTTGCCATTACCTCTAATGTCTGGAGTTTCTGTCAAGTAACAGTGAGAAAATTTACTTTTTCTGCCCATATTTGAATGTTTGCAGGGCATTCTAGGTAAGAAAACATGTAGGGATCCATGCAAGCCACACAACCCAGGATTGTCCAGATTTACAGCAATGCCTAGAAATATGTAGGATTCCACTGATTCTGCTGGTGCTGGGGACCATGGGCCCAACTACTGCAGCTACCCCTACAGAAAATAAAAGGAAGTTGTTTTTTTTGTTAGGCACAGCTTGACTGCTACAGGTCACTCGAAGTATTAAAATATTAAGAATCCACACAACCCACACCACTCTGTAGATAATCTTTATTGCTCGATTAATAAAAACCATTGCAATGTAATAAAATAAAAAAACGTTCATTCAGAACGAATAAAATAAAACAATGGAACCATGTGAGTGAATTACAAGGACAATAACTTATTCAGATTCTGACGGTGCAAAACTATCACCTTTGATGCTTGGAGTGTTTTAAAAAAAATATAAATTAATTTCACGATGGCTAACTTTACAAAACTAATTTTGGGAAGGGGCGTTAAATACTTAAAACGTTTACTGGGTCGAACCTGACAAGCGTTGAGGTCTGGTTGATCTAAAGATGCAGAAAGAAAGAAAGAGTCACAACTGTATATGTCGTAACTATTGTCCCAGATCAACCTTGGTCAGTTTCTTTTGAAATAGTTTAAAAAACTTTACCCCCCTGCAGCAAAATGGGATTGAGTCACCCTTAAGCCAGGTAATAACCGCTGTTTTGCAGTAGCGGATGTGGTGTGTTGAAAAGGCAGGTTTAGCAACTTCCTTCTTTCAGGGCCTAGTGCTGGGCAAATACAAAAGGCATGCAGCAGTGATACCTGATGGTGTCCACAAAGGCGGCAGTTCTGGTCGAGATACAGCTCTTGCTAGGAAGGGCAGACATCTTTGGTGTCAAAAAATCCCATAAGATACAGCAAGAATTGTTGTTTTATTCGGATGGAAAGATGTTCAGTTAGATAGCCTTGAGGAGATAGGAGGGAATAGGACCCTAGGACTGCCCAAGCGTGTACACTTTTGGCTAGGGCAGCTTTGTCAGTAATGAGAGAAAGTGAGCGGACTGAGAAATTGACTAATCTCTCAAATTTGGATTTCCCTGCGCCGCTTTTCCAAACATCTTCCATGCACAGGCTGTTAATAACTTGGTTTAAATAGCTTCCCCAAGAGCCTTTTCTGTTACTGTCTTGTTGAGCCTGGACTTCTTGCCAGCATGAATGGAGTATGGAGATGTTCTCTGCCAGCCATAACCTCCATGATGCTATGAGAAACGCTCCCTGACCCTGAAAAATCTGATTTGTTGGGCCCATCTCCAGCCTTACCTGAGCATGGAGGCATTTTTTAGTATATTGAATACGGCCTTGTAGTTTCTGACTTGGCTACTGTTTAGTGATGAGATCTCCCAGCCCTGCAGCACTTCGGTGCCGTAAGAAATGGCTGGGAGCAAATGGGCTGACATGATTTTTAGTAGGTGCAACCAATATGGGCAATTAAGCTTCCTCTTGAGCAGCTTGAAGCTGTAAGTTAATAAGTGGGCCTTTGTTGGATTGACAGCAACTGGCGTTTCCATTTCAGGCATGGTTCAAGATGGACTCCCAAATATTTATAAGATTGTACCACCTCCACTTTTTTGTCTACTAGGAATCAATTGAAAGATTTATAATTTGTCCAGAGGAACCTCATCAGTTTTATTTTGGCCAGGTTTATTTCTAGACCTTGCTGGTCCATGAAGGTTTTGAGGTCCAATAGGCTCTGTTGCAGGCCTCGTAGGGTGTGACTCAAGAGTAAAATATTGGCATATTGTAGGCATCTGATTTTCGCTGGGCCGAGGGCTGGAGGGAGACAGTTTACTGATGCCAATACACTGGCGAGGTCTGCCAGGTATAAATTAATAAGAAATGGGGCCAAGACGCAACCTTGCTTTAGGTCTGACTTTGTGGGAATTCTTTTTGTGTCTTGTGCCATTGCGGATTTTAACCTGAACCCAGGTATCGGTGTATATGTCTGTAATGGCCTTTAGCAAGTTGGGAGGAATGCCCCATTGAGCCAGCTTGGACCAAAGCCTTTCCCTGGGGACCTGGTTGAAAGCCGATTTAAGATCGATGAAGCATACATAAAGGCTCAATTTCCTGTGGCTGGCCCTTTCCATGATAAGGGAGAGAGTGATTAGATTTGTTGATATTCCCGGGCCTGCCCTAAAGCCCATCTGGAATCTTGGGAGGAGCATGTTCTCGTCAGCCCAGGATGATGTAAGAGACAAGATAAATTAGCTTCCACGTAAATGAGCGCTATTAGCCTATAGTTTGTGGGTAGGGCCGGGTTTACGCTTTTAAAGATAGTATGTATAATGCTGCCTTTCCATGACTCTGGAATGCAGCTGGCATCGGCAGTGGAGAAAATTAGGCGAGAAGTAATGTGCCCAGTAATCTGGATGGAATTTGAAGAATGTGTTTGGGAGCCCGTTCGGACCGGCAGCCCCCTTGGATTTCATCTTCCTAATCAGGCCATCTATTTGGTCTGGTTTCCAGACTAGATCCTGGTGATCCTTCTCAGTGATGGTCGCTGGAGAGCTCTCTGCTTTGGCCTGCTATGTTGTTGTAGCTCAGGGGCGATTGCTCCTCAATCCGTTTGAGTGGGGGAGAGCCCTTTGCTTGCTGGCCTGCCATGTTGTTGTAGCTCAAGGGCGATTGCTCCCCAATCCGTTTGAGTAGGGGGTTGGCTGTAATTCCACTCCAGCCTGTCGGGCCGTACAGGCTGTGGATATGACTCTCCACCATGGCCGGATGTATCCCATAACTGAGAAGGCATTTTTTTCCCATGGCTAGGTCATTCACCATGCCCCAAAAGGCTTTACTGTTTGTCATTTCGCTCGCCCAAAGTCGCTTGGACCATGAGTCTTCTTGAAAATGTTTCTTTGCGGCCCAGCAGTCTGCATGATACTTTTTTTTCATGGATCTTAGGGAAGCTTTATCGCCTTGCGCACTCTGCTTAATGGCGTATGTCAATTTCCTGGGTCTGCTGCGCGATTTGTGTTTTCTGTATGCGCAAAGCTTTGTTAAACCAGGTTTGACTGTCACGAACCCTTTTGGAATAGAAGGCAAAGCGCTGAAAAGGAGCTTTGTGAGCGATTGGAATTTTTAAAAGAAGCCCGCTGCTGAGCTCAGCCCAATAGTCATTCCAATTACCTTTAGAAATGGGGTCCTGTTGGTGCTTGTCTGCTATGTTTGTTCTCTCCTCTAGAGGCCCAGCTTTTTGATACACCTCGTCCATCACAGCTGCTATCCCTGTTTGGTGCCATTTCAATCTCTTGAGGCTGAATATTACTGTAGCTGAGAATACATCGTTCGAGGTCTGTAATTTCTCGGGTTTATAAGCCAGGCCCAACGATTATGGAAAGTGATCACTCTCAGCTCTATATTTTATTTGGAAGGAGCGCACAAGGGGTATTGCAGAACTGGTTATCAGGGTGTAGTCGATGGTTGAGCTTGTTTTTCCGCTTACAAACGTTACTGATGCTGGGGAGCCCTTTTCACTGTTGCCATTTAATAATGTTAGACCTTATTGATCCAGGTATTTCCTGTAGGTGCTTGCCATTCGGTTCTTCACGGTTCCTACTTTTGGGGGGAGCAAATTGATGTTGAAGTCTCCGTTGACAATGAATGTGGACTTGATGTATTGCTTTTGTAGGAGCTTAATTAGTTCACCCAATTTTTCCACTCCCCGAGCCTTTTTTTGGATGAATACACACGTTTATAAGATTTAGGTCTAATTGACTGTTTTGTGGACTGCTAAGTGTGACTTTAGTTGCCTGGATCCAGTGTGACTCTATGTCGATTGCAACTTTGTGGCCTATAAGAGCCCAGGAGATCATGGTTATCATGCCTCCCTTTGCGTGGCCGTATTTACTTGAACTCCTAGCTGGGATGTGAAAGGTAGTGTATCCTGACACGGCGGTCGGATCTAAACTCCAGGTTTCCTGAAGTAGGATGATGTCATACTCCTGGAGAAAGGACTGAGCTTCTATGTCTTGATATATTGATTCAAGGCCGTGGACATTCCATGAGCAGATGTTAATGTGTGATCTGAAAGAGGCCAGGCCCCCAGGCTTTTGACAATGGTCAGGGATGTTTTTGTGAGCTTGGGGGAGCTCTTTCGAGGCCCAAAGAATGTGGCCTACGCCTGGTTCGTCCATGTACTTCACTACCGTTAGGTTGTCCATGGCCGACGCAAGTGTGCCAGCTCCTGTTGTCCCGCTCAATAATGAGTTTTTGCAGTGCATTTACGCCTGCAGTGGACCCGGGTATGGGGGGTGATCCACTTGTCGCAGTTCGATGCCCAATAAATAAAAGATGACAGAAAAAGTGACTAATTGGTGTACTAAAGCTGCTGAGGTCCATGAAGTGAATGTGGCCTCTTGATCGCTCCTTTGTGGATGAGGTTTGAATTCAACAGAGAGAAGGTCTGCCAATGTAATCTGGGATAGGTCTCTTATTTCCCCTAACGTTTCCTCTGCTGTGGATGTCGAAATTTCCCTCTGACTTGAAATGTGGAATGAGGAGTAATTTGAACGCCTCTAAGGGCGTGACAGATATTGGGGCTGCCAGTTGGTGGTCCCTGCTATAAAGCGATGGAGGATTGTTGGAGCACACTGTTGGGCGGTACTGAGGCGATTGATGTAACTGCCGACTCAGGCAGAGTGGGCTCCACTCGTTCCCTCTTTGTTCCCCCAGCTTCAGTATAGGATAGTCTGTTGTTACAGGCTGTCAAACTGTTGGGCCGCTGCATTCAGTGCATATGGGGAGGCGCGCTGGAATGTGTTCAATGTTGGCTAGCTTTTTCTCGCCTGGCTTGCTGGTCCTGGATGATTGAAAGGGGCACGTTAGGTCTCACTGCTCTGACCCCCTTCGTTGGAAGGTGTGGGTGGTTTTTGGGGACTTAGGCCTAAAACGGATCGATCGTTTATAGTGCTAGACTGTTTAGGGTCAGATGAAGATGATGATTCTGTGCGAATATTACTGGATTTGGGCGTGGCCTTCTGCTTCGTGAAAAGCTGCCAAATGCTTTTCTGCTTGTCCAATCTTTCTTTGTTCTGTGCCTTCCTTCGCTTTTTCTTTTCCCTTTTTGATTTTGGTGGTGTTGCACACTGAGAGGGGCAACGGGAGGTGCTGTTGTTCTCTAAGTAATGGACTCCTTCCTGTGGGCAGGGCTGAGGCCTGAGCTGCGGTCTGCCAGAGACTGTGCGCCCTGGAAGTTGTGGGGCTTTTGGCATTGGACACACTCTTGGAGACCGTTTCGTGAACGTGGTTGTGACTTCTTGTGCAGGTACTTCTATGACTTGAAGTTGTTCCCTTGTGTTTAGGGCATGGGCCCTGACTTCCATGAGAATTTTGTTAAGGATGGGAGTGATGACCTGGGGCTTGTTCCCAGAGGGGCTACAATCACAACTCACTTGTTGGACATAGTTGTGCTTTTGGGCTCAAAGTATCAGATCATTGAGTGCTTGCAGCTTGGAGTCAATGCCCATGATGTATTCAACCATGATGTTAAGTAGGTCAACTTGAATGTCTTGTTTGCCTGCCTGATGTTTTCTTGCCACTGCCATGATGTAGAGTGTCGATAAGAGGGAGCCCCGTGTATTGGCTACCACCTCCAGATGTTGCAGAAGATTCTGAGAGCTGTCCTGAAACGGGCTTAAAGAAACTGCGGTGTTTGTGGGCTCCACCTCTTGCTTTTTAGGGGTATCTGGGGGATTGGTGGTCATGTCCTGCGTGATGCTAATCGCCTCCCCGAAAGAAATTCCAAGTAGATCCGTATCCAAGGGTTCTGTTAGGGGTAGAACATGAGGGCTAACAGAGACCCGGTGGATTCGGTCCTCCCTTATGCTCAGGTATGAAGGTTGATCCTCCCAAGTGCGAAAAACCTAGACTGAGACAAGCTCTAAGGAGGCTGCTCTGACGGGTATGGCCTTCAAACTCCCTGCTGTGAGGGGGGAGTGTGCGTTAGAATTATTACTGAGAGCTGACCCTTCTGGCTCTTGCAGGTTGAAGATTTGACTTGTGATTTGACATATGGGAGAGCAGACTCTTTTGGATTCTTAATCAGGGATCTTTCCTGTGACTGTTGATTCTGAAGGTTCCGTTGGGTCCTGAGATATTGAAGGCAGGGCTGTATTACTGGGAAAGCGAAGGATTGCTGGGCTGTAGAACATTTCTTCATTTTCTCAGCTTTTCCATCACAAAACTGTAAGGGAATTCTACGATTTTAGTCAAAGTTTGACATTTTTTTAGGCATTATTGTTAAAAAAAAAAAAGACAACCCAATATTCTGAAATCCCCCAAGTATTTAGGGGCAGATCTACTTTGGCTCTGTGTCTCCCTTGCATCACACAAAGCAACACAGGGCAACAGAAAGGCTACTTTGTGATTTACAAAGCCAATCAGGTCCTACTTTGCATGGCCTTGTGTGGCTTTGTAAATAATTCTAATGTAATGCAGAAGCTTTTGCTGTGTGGCATTACATTTCTTAGAGATAGGCATTCCATGGATGGAGCATGGGCATTTCTGTGCATCCACCCATCACTTTCAAGCAGTTCCCGATTTAAAAGGGTTTATAAAGCTCGAATTGCTTGAAATAGTTACGCCTACCACAAAGAAATGTAACTAGGAGAAAAAAAAACAATTCTCCTTATTATTACCTCTTTCTATGCATGATGCATTGTGCATCACACATAGAAAGAGGAAAAGGCCTCTTTGGATTGTTTTTGTGCAAGACGTTATCTCTTCCTGCACAAAAACAATACTACTTGTATCACAGGGTGCCTGCACTGGCGCTAGGCAGCACATAGCAAATGGTAAGAGACAACAGAAAAGCAGAAATGCATCATATCTTAGTAAGCTCTGTGTTGTGTGAAAAATGTGTAAATACCCCCTTTATTTTTCCCTTCCTAGTGTTACTCTAGATTTATCAAGACATGCAGGGCAACACAAGGTGGCCTTGTGTGGCTTTGTAAATCTCACTGTAGGCTTTGGGTCACCCTGTGCTTCCTTAAATGGCGTAGGGTGACTCAAAACCTTTCATAAATTTGACCCTAAAATGGGAAACATATTTTGAGTTGATTTGCATAACTTTTGTGACTCAAACACGGTAAAATATCTTAGTAAATACATTCCTGCATCTCAGTGAAGAGGAGAAGGTACTTCAATGTGGTTGGAACCATTCAGGAGGTTTGCAGGGCAATGGCATTTGGCTATTTAATAATCTTGTTCCAGGCACTAATTCACTCCACTCAGGACCTCTAGATTCACGCGTTCAGGTATATTACCTGGGGTAGGCAATATATTCTGCTACACTGATGAAATTGGCAGAATTTTCTGGCCAAATTCTGCCAACTGCCGCAGAGATTTTTCTCGGTCATGGCTTGAAAACAGTAAGTTGTTTAGCACGAGTGAGATTTGGCATCCTCTAGCACGATATTCTGTTGCTATGAGGGCACCCAGCGAGATTTCTCCGAAGTGAGCAGCCGCAGGCGGTTGAACCGTTTGCGGTCAGAAAGCTGCCACTCAAGTAGAAAATCTGCTTGAGCAGGAGCAAAATCAACTCAAGAAGTGGCGTCCTCTATTTACTCTGATTTTTTGAGTGTAGCACAAGCTCTTTGCGCTAAATCACAGCACGAGCAGCGCCAAATAGCTATTTCCTCCAGTTTGCAGAATTACACAGAATCTTGCAGTGTTTTTTGTAACTCCATGGATTTCCGCAGAGTAAAAACTTCACAAGATCTACCCAGTCCTAAGTTTAGCCAGCCCTAACTCAAGAAGTACAAAATGAAAGAAGGAAATAGAACAGTGTGCTCACATCATGGTGCTGATATAGCTGAAGTCTTATCTGAGGCCCTATCTGAGGGAGTTAGGCAATCCTTCAAATTCAAATAATGCCTCACCCAAAACATAATGAGCAGGACAAGGAAGCCAGAGGAGCCTGACCCTTTTACTCTATGAGCCGTCTCTCTCTACAGTTAACCTTTCTCGTAGCTTGAGAGAACCCTCACACCTCTGATCTGTCTCGCCATCCAAGACCCTATCTTTGACTTTCTCTGAGTTATAACTGCAACCTTCTGGCGATATGTATGTGCTTTACAAGCTACTTACTTGAATAAATCAATACATTTCCAGCCCAAGTTACTGACATTGGTTTTCTACCCAAATTCGCTGTACATTTTGATAATGCTCCAGGATTGTTATTCAGTATAAACGCAGTAATCCAAGTTTGACATGCATACTCTTCCTGTAACGAAAGTATTTATGTGGATAATTCCGTAAAACCCAAGGATAGTTCATTAACCACCCAACTATGCATCTAAGGAAAATATGCAGTAGAGTAGCTCCCGTAACCAATGTCGATGGAAGATTGTTGCTGTCTTCTGGGACACAAAGTGCTAAATTCAGCCTGCAATTTAGATCCTCTGTCATCCTGCTCCCCGACAATTATTTGAAACACAGGTACTATTCGAGGAAGTGTCTCTGGAGCAAGCTTTGCAGATATAAATGCGCTTCTAATTCCACCTGTCTGATTTTTAAGCTTTGAAGAAACAAAGATTCATCTTTAGGAGAAGGTGAGTTTTTCAAAATCAACCGGCAGAGGAAAGGATCTGCTTCACAGGTACTGCTTAAAACTTACGCCCATATTTATACTTTACAAAGTACAATTATATTTTGTAAGTTTGCACCGTTTTTGCGTCATAAAATGACGCAAATGCAGAGCTAAAAAAGTATAAATATGGGCCTTGGTGCTGACCGGACACAGTTCATAATACTTAATAATCCCAACAACAATCGGTTACCTTGAATTTATCGTTTAATATCTGCTTGCTGGTTTTCTTCACTGTTGGTCCATCTAATTAATTCGCCGTAGTGAGTCCGTCCTTCTTGAGAAAAGAAACCCCGTCCTGTGTTCAGGGAATTCACTTCGGGGTATTGACTCTACTGGAAATAAATACCACTAGGGGACCTTTCACATTGTGTATTGATAATCAACTAGATGAAAAACAACCTTCGAATAAACTCCGATGAGTAATTTAAAAACTGAAAACATCATGGAGTTGAGAAGAGGAAGCGTAGGCTGCAGCTCGGGTCAGATGACTCGTGTGATACAGCCTTCCCTTGTGAGACTACATACATTAATAATAGAAAGCCTCACAAATTTGGCCTGCCAAAATGAAAACAGTGCAAAAATGTTTATTTACAAAAATGTCCGTTGAGGTATTATTTAGAGTATTGCGAATGTGGAACGTCCATCAAAAATTGGCGGGTGTATTTACTGTCTGCTGTTTTACGCTGTATGAACACTTTAAATAACTAAGCAGATGAGACATCCGTCAAATTTCGGCGTAGGTAGGATATCCACCAAAAATTGTGCTATACTATCTTCCATATTTAGGGGCATATTTATGAGAGAGTTGTGTCACGATTGCACCACACAATATGGTACATGCATGACGCAAACCTCTAAGTAAGATTTTTGGAAGAATTGCAAAGCCACTTTGCGTGGCTTTGAGTGGCCTCAAAACTCTGGAGTAAGGCAACGTAGTGCAAATCGCTGTGTTGCCTTACTTGACTCGGGGAAGGCGTTCTATGGCCTTTGCGTGAGTTCTCCCATGCAACTCCCCTGGTTTTTGCTACAGTCCCAGATTTACAAGAATATGTAAACCTGGGAATGCAGCAAAAAAATATACCTTCCCAGAAGAGGCGTAACGAGGAGAAATGTCTTTATTCTCCTTGTTACTTCCGCTTTCTATGTGCGCTGCATGGAGGAATATGCCTCCCAGGGTTCCCTTACTGCACAATAACAATCCTGCATGCAACACAGGCACCCTTGCACCGTGGTGCAAGGCTGCCTGCATTGGCGCAAGGCTGCCAAAAGGGCACCAGCACAGGGGTAAAAAGTAGGAATGTGCTTTATGCCTTAAATATGGTGCATTTCTGCCCTTCCCCAGTGAAGCAGTGCAGTGCATAATGTATACACTCTTGGTGGACAGGGCATCCATTCATTTTCGAGGATATCACACTTCTACCAATCTCAAATTAATCCAGTGTGTACGAATGGACCACATAGTTACCCTGAATCCAGTTCTAGCATGTTTGGGGCACATACTTGATGATGGAATTAGGTACACAACAATATATTTTTGGGTAGACATTTTTTGTGCTATCTTGATTTTTTTTCATCTGTAAATGTGCAATCTATATATCAGAGGTCTGCAATTCTAAATCCTACGGTGAGGTGAAGTTCCCATTGTTCGTCTCATTTTAAAACCCAATATCAATAGAGACTTAGGCCCGTATTTATACTTTTTTTAGCGCCGCATTTGCGTCGTTTTTTGACGCAAAAACGGCGCAAACTTGCAAAATACCATTGTATTTTGTAGGTTTGCGCCGTTAGCCGTCAAAAAGCGGCGCAAATGCGGCGCTAAAAAAAGTATAAATACGGGCCTTAGTACGTCTGGGTGTTTCAGATCTAAAGTTTTAAGGTACAATGTCTTTCTTCAATCCTGAGCAATTCCAAGGCTATTGCATAGTCATTGGAACGTTTCCACAATTCAAAAATTAAAATGCAAGAAGTAGTCTTGGAGTAAATCTGCTTTCACAGTCAGGATAGGGAAGGAGGGTCTTCAAAATTTGCAGAGGTTTAGGCAATTATTTCTTAGTAAGGAAAAACGCCTTCAGTGTGGAACAAAATGCTGGGAAGTGCAAACAAAATTTAACATAACATTATTGCCATATGCAGAAAGTGTGCATGCTCATTTCTATATTATATTTGTTAGTGACAATGCATGTCACTGCCTATTTAAACATGGGTATGCCTTGTGTGAGTAGATTTCTGGTTTTGTGAGTTTGTGAACGACGTCCCAAGCAAATAATGGCCCAATTGGTGCTATTTGCCAACAGGTGCCAACAATCGAACGCCTAAAGCAATGCCCAAGCTTATGTTTGCTCAGTGAAGCATGTTCACAATTCAACCTAAATTTATACTGTTTCTTGCTCAAGGTATATTTTTAGACCCGGTTTGACAATGCAAATGACAAGATGCATTATGTGTTGAACATTAAAAAGACCTTTCAGGAGTACAAGACCTAGAGGGCTTTGGCTCTTCCCATATGTTGATAGCGAGAATTACACTATTTGGGCATAAATTGTTCGCTTCGTCTGCAAGAGGTCTTGTGCTGCACTCCTATGGTGATCCTTCACCTAACATGTCCGCCATGTACAAACGTAATGATGTGGCGGCTTCTGCTGCAGTTCTGTTGGCTGCAGAAGAGTTTCACATCACCTAACGTCCGCTGCGTTCAAACGTACGGTTTGGAGATTCATTTACCTCAAGCTGCAGCTGATTTTTATATGTTCATCGTGTATTCCAGTGGGGTCAAGCTTCACCCAGCTGAAGCGGTAGTACTGCATCAATATTCCTACTTGTCGCATGACATAAATGTTGACTGCACAGAAATCATGAATTTAGAGCATTACGCCACACGTGTAATGGCGCTATTTTGATGACTGGGCTTAACCTGCACGGTAGTAGTTTACAGGCAGCGACATATTGGCCGCCTTGCCCCATGGCCTGGGCTCCGTGTGGCAGAGCAGGATGCCAATTGCTTCTCCTTGATTTATTCCAGCGGCCGGTGCTACAACAAAGAAAAGGTAGGAAATGCAGAGGCTCGGTTTAGAAAGAGGAGAATTAAGGAGTGGAAGAGTCAACTCTGCGGATTCTATGAAAAAAACCCACAAATCTTGGACCACATAATTTTGGCAGCGTGTCTACAGAGCACAGGCAGGCCAGTTCCTCTTGGTAACCAGGTGAAGTTTGGAAGTGGTGTGGCTTAAACTAAATCAACCAATTTTCCAATAATGAGTGAGCACGGCTTTTTTAGTGTGGGGAAAGTTTAAAGATGCATTTCCAGGTTAGATCTGGGTTCGAGGGTGGATTCGAAAGGATTGGTCATGTTTAAATATCAAACATTTAATAGATTCACACTGAATGTTAAGGTTCTGGTTTCAAACAGTAGAACTATTCCACCAATTACACAACTTTAAGGGCTCTGACTTTTCACACCTGAGGATATTCAGGCTTCACATAGCCTAATATAGCAATGGCCAAGTCACATAGGTAAAAGCTCAGGCCTCACATCGGCTGCCCACGTTTCAGACCATTACCATAAATGAGAAAAGCTGTACCTCAGGTTGCACAACTTATAGGCTCAGGCCTCTGACAGGAGGGATTTTTATCATCTTGCACAGATATAACACCCTCAGGTTCCTCTGATTTCTTATAATACTTTATTGTTATCACAGGTTAAAAATACCAGATCAAACAACTAAAATGCCCATTATCATGCCAAGTAAGGAACTCCTCTCTTGAAGTCCAGTGTAAGTGACATGCCCGCTTCTCAACCTACCGGTCCTCTGATGCTGCATAAGACATTTCAGAGTTCAGCTGGGTGTTCAATTTGACTACTGTTAGAAATGGGGTCTCTAGCTGGCAATGGTTTGCACCCTGTCCAAGAAGGGACTCTCACTATAGTCAGGGTAAGGGAGTCAGACAGCTAAGATAACCCCTGTTCGCCCCCTTGGTAACTAGGCATGAGCAGTAAGGCTTATCTTAGAGGAAATTTGTTAAGTAATTACACACACATACACACGCACAGTAACTCAGTGGAAACACTGTAAAAGGACTCCACACCAGTTAAGAAAAATAGCTAATATTTATCTAAATAAAACAAGACTAAAACAACTACAGTCCAACATACACATGCCAAGATATCAGTTTTAAAGTGTTGCAAAGAGTCTTAATCCAGAGGAATCAATGGTTGTTTCTTTTTTAACACACAGTACCTGGGATGTGTCAAAAACAAAGACAATGCTGGCCGCAGAGGAGGTGAAGCACCAGAAAACAAAACGAACTGTAGGTTTATTTCTGCGCAGGGGAGGTGAAGCATCAGCTCCTTACTGACAGGGGAGATGATGTGTAGATTCTCTACTCGCAGGAGAGGTGATGTGTTGGTTCCTTATTGGCAGGAAAGGTGATGCGTTGATTCCTTACTGGCAGGGAAGGTGATGAATCGGTTCTCTCCCCGCAGGAGAGTTGATGCATCAGTTTCTGGTCACGCAGCCACTGCTACATGGTGTGGGGTCAATGAGAAAACGACACCCAGGGACCATGCATTGGAAAATCCAGACGCACTGTGATGATAGAGCTGCGGTGGAACAGGCACTGCATCTGTCCTTCAGGCACTGCGTCGATCCTTCCACCACAAGGCAGGTGCGGCATTGATTCTTCGGCTGCAAGCAAGGCAGTGCATTGATTTTCAGCGGCAGGGATCTAATCCATGGATTTTCTTTCTCAGGACACCAGTTTCCACTTCTAAGGGCCCAGAGACTGGATTTGACACCACTTGGCAAGTTAGGACCCTCAGCAGAAGAGTCCAGGCACTGGCAGATTAAGTCTTTGATGTCCGTGTTACTTCTTACAGGAGGCAAGCTCAGTTTAATGCCTTGGAGAACCTTGGAGAAAGCAAAGTCCAGTCCTTTCACTCCCAGGACAGAAGCAGCAAGCAGCAGGTCAGCACAACAAAGCAACAGGCAGAGTGTCAGTTACTACAACATCCAGCTCTTCTTTCTGTCAGAATGTCCTTGGTCCAGATGTGTTCTGAAGTTGTGGCCTCAGAGGTCCAATACGTATACTCATTTCTTCCTTTGAAGTGGGCAAATTTCAAAGGAAAGCCTTTGTAGTGCACAAGACCTTGCCTTTACTCCCGGACCTCAGACACACTCCAGAGGGTTGGAGACTGCCTTGTGCAAGGACAGGAACAGACCTATTCAGGTGCAAGTGTCAACTCCTACCATCACTCTAGCCCAGGAAGACCCATCAGGATATGCAGGGCACACCTCAGGTCCCTTTTGTGTTGGCTGTCTAGAGTGAATTCCCAAACAGCCCAACTGTCATCCTGACCCAGACATGTATTTCACAGCCAGGCAGAGGCACAGAAAGGTTAAGAAAGAAAATACCCACTTTTTAAAAGTAGCATTTTCAAACTTACAATTTAAAAAACAACTTTACCAAAAGATGTATTTTTAAATTGCGAGTTCAGAGTCTCCAAACTCCACATCTCTATCTGCTCCCAATGGGAAATTACACTTAAAGGATATTTCATGGCAATCCCCATGTTAACCTATGGAAGAGATAGGCCTTGCAATAGTGAAAAACTAATTTAGCAGTATTTCACTATCAGGACATGTAAAACAGACGAGTACATGTCCTACCTTTTAAATACACTTCACCTTGCCCATAGGGCTGCCTTGGGCCTTCCTTAGGGGTGATGCACATGTAGTAAAAGGGAAGGTTTGAGCCTGGCAAGTGTGAGCATTTGCCAGGTGAGCTGGCAGTTAAAACTGCACACCCAGACGCTCCAGTGGCAGATCTGAGACATGTTTACAGTGCTACTCCTGTGGGTGGCACAATCAGTGCTGCAGGCCCCTTACTAGCATTTGATTTACAGGCCCTGGACACACATGGTGCACTATACTAGGGAACTACAAGTAAATCAAACATGTCAATCATGGATAAACCAATTACCAATACCATTTTAGACGGAATCACTTGCCAAGCCGCACTACACTCCCCATGGCAACAAGTAGAAGAGGAGAGAAGTGACACTTCTACATCTCCACAGTTCTGACTCTGCCCTTGAGATTCTAAAAGTAAATTGCCAGACAATGGCAGTCAGTAGGATGAAAGATTCCCCTTTGCTCTTGCTGTGTCACATGCTCCTAAGTAAGAAACACAAAGCTATGCCCCTCGCTGTTGGTTTAAATAGACAGACATTTTAACTGAAGAATACCAGTACGCTCTTGTTAGCAATGTCTGCACATGTAATGCACTCCACAGCATCTGCCCCAATTCTTCTGTTCACTTTCACACATCCACTTCACAATCAGAATAAAACAACTACATTCACTTGCCAATTTCTGCCCCACCAGTATAATAGTACCCCATCAGTTACCAGTAGCCTCCCTGGAGATATTTCTGCTGTTTGAGGATTGGTAGTCACCCTTCTACATTCCTCAGCAGTGAATGTGATTGCTAGAGACTGAGATGCTGCATAAAGTCACCATTTAATTTGATTCCAATCATGTAGCAGTGATCAGAGGTCACTGATGCCAGAGTCAGAGTAGGTGTGAGTGCAAGTAGAAGTGCAGGGAGCATGCAAGTACCAGAGCAGATGTCATTGCCATAATAAATGAGCTTAATGATGCAGGTCCAAGTGTGAGTGCAGGTGTGATTTAAAGTGCCAGTACAGGTACTGGCAAAAGTGTCAGTAAAAGTGTGAGCAAAGTGAGTAAGCTTAATTTTCAACTTCTGTTGCTGGTTACTAGTGCATGTGGCAGTGAGTTGTGAGTCAGGTTACTGGTGTAGGTAAGTACCAGTGGTTTTATGAGTTCAGGTGCAAGGGAGATTACTTATGAGAGCCAGACCAAGTGGGAATTAAGGTGTGAGTGCAGGTGTGGGTTTACGTGTGTCCACAATTGCCAGTGCAGGATAGACCTCTGATGTAATTGCATGGCTGAGTGCTTCAGCACTGCTATGTGCTACATGTTTTGTACTGCATTCTGCCTCAGAAGATTGAGC